>NC_047036.1:160347281-163266491 GCF_011762595.2 Tursiops truncatus | reverse complement strand
CCAGGGAGAGGACTGGGTTTGGCTGTGGGAACACAGCCTGAAGGGACTAGTGATCCACAATTAGTTGGGAGGGAGTCTGCGAAAATATCTGGAGCTGCCAAAGAGGCAAGAGACTATTTCTTCCCTCTTTGTTTCCTGGTGCGCGAGAAGAGGGGATTAAGAACACCGCTTAAAGGAGCTCCACAGATGGGCGCAGGCCGCGGCTATGAGCGCGGACCACAGAGATGGGCATGGGATGCTAAGCCTGCTGCTGCAGCCACTAAGAAGCCTGTGTGCAAGCACAGGTCACTCTCCACACCTCCCCTCCTGGGAGCGTGTGCAGCCCGCCACTGCCAGGGTCCCGTGATCCAGGGACAACTTCCTCGGGAGAATGCACGGCACACCTCAGGCTGTTGCAATGTCACACTGGACTCTGCCGCCTCAGGCTATCCCTGCTTTCTGGGCCCCTCCCTCCCCCTGGCCTCAGTGACCCAGAGCCCCCGAAGTAGCTGCTCCTTTAACCCCGTCCTTTCTGAGCGAAGAACAAATGCCTTCAGGCGACCTACATGCAGAGGCAGGTCCAAATCCAAAGCTGAACCCCGGGAGCAGTGCGAACAAAGAAGAGAAAGGGAAATTTCTCCCAGAAGCCAAAGAAGGAGTGGATTAAATCTCCACAATCAACTTGATGTACCCTGCATCTGTGGAATACCTGAATAGACAACGAATAATCCCAAATTGAGGAGGTGTATTTGGGGAGCAAAGATACATATTTATTTCCCTTTTCCTCTTTTTGTGAGTGTGTATGTGTATGCATTTGTGTGTGATTTTGTCTTTATAGATTTGCTTTTACGATTTGTCCTAGGGTTCTGTTCATCCGTTGTTTTTTTTTTTTACTTAAAAAAATTTTTTCATAATTATTGTTTAATAAATTTATTTTATTTTATGTTCTTTCTTTTCTTCTTTCCTTCTTTCTTTCATTCTTATTTTTTCTCCCTTTTATTCTGAGCCGTGTGGATGAAACGCTCTAGGTGCTCCAGCCAGGGGTCAGGGCTGTGCCTCTGAGGTGGGAGAGCGAACTTCAGGACACTGGTCCACAAGAGACCAACCAGCTCCACATAATATCAAATGGCGAAAATCTCCCAGAGATCTCCATCTCAACAGCAAGATCCAGATTCACTCAACAACCAGTATGCTACAGTGCTAGACACCCTATGCCAAACAACTAGCAAGACAGGAACACAACCCCATCCATTAGCAGAGAGGCTGCCTAAAATCATAATAAGGCCACAGACGACCCACAACACACCACCAGATGTGGACCTGCCCACCAGAAAGACAAGATCCAGCATCATCCAAAAGAACACATGCACTAGTCCCCTCCATTAGGAAGCCTACACAGCCCACTGAACCAACCTTACCCACTGGGGACACACATCAAAAACAACGGGAACAATGATCCTGCAGCCTGTGAAAAGGAGACCCAAAACACAGTAAGTTAAGCAAAATGAGAAGACAGAGAAACAAACAGCAGATGAAGAAGCAAGGTAAAAACCCACCAGACTGAACAAATGAAGAGGAAATAGGCAGTCTACCTGGACAGAATTCAGAAAATGATAGTAAAGATAATCCAGATCTTGGAAATACAATAGAGAAAACACAAGAAAGATCTCTAGGCAGGAAACACAAGAGAAGGAAAAGACCTAAAATAACAAAGCCAAAACAGTCAAGAAAATGGGAATAGGAACATACATATTGATAATTACCTTAAATGTAAATGGATTAAACGTTCCAACCAAAAGACATAGACTGGGTGAATGGATACAAAAACAAGACACGTATATACGCTGTCTACAAGACACCTACTTCAGACTTAAGGGCATATACAGACTGAAAGTGAGAGGATGTAAAAGATATTCCATGCAAATGGAAATCAAAAAAAAGCTGGAGTAGCAATACTCATATCAGACAAAATAGATTTTAAAGCAAAGACTATTACAAGAGAAAAAGAAGGACACTAAATAATGGTCAACGGATCGATCCAAGAAGAAGATAAAACAATTGTAAATTTTTATGCACCCAGCACAGAAGCACCTCAATATGTAAGGCAAATACTAACAGCCATAAAAGGGGAAATCGACAGTAACACAATCATAGTAGGGGACTTAAAACCCCACTTTCACCAATGGACATATCATCCAAAATGAAAATAAATAAACACAAGCTGTATATGATACATTAAACAAGATGGACTTGATATTTATAGGACATTCCAAACAAAAACAACAGAATACACATGCTTCTCAAGTGCTCATGGAACATTCTCCAGGATAGATCATATCTTGGGTCCCAAATCACGCCTTGGTAAATTCAAGAAAATTGAAATCGTATCAAGTATCTTTTCCAACCACAGCGTTGTGAGACTAGATATCAATTACAGGCAAAAATATGGAAAAGATCAAACTCATGGGGGCTAAACAATACACCACTTAATAACCAAGTGATCACTGAAGAAATCAAAGACGAAATCAAACAATACCTAGAAACAGATCACAATGAAAACACGACGACCCAAGACTTCTGGGATGCAGCAAAAGCAATTCTAAGAGGGAAGTTTACAGTAATACAATCTTACATTAAGAAAAAAGAAACATCTGAAATTACAACCTAATTTTGCACGTAAAGCAATTAGAGAAAGAAGAACAAAAATACCCCAAAGTTGGCAGAAGGAAAGAAATCATAAAGATCAGATCAGAAATAAATGAAAAAGAAATGAAGGAAACGATACCAAAGATCAATAAAACTAAAAGCTGGCTCTTTGAGACAGAAACAAAATTGATAAACCATTAGCCAGAATCATCAAGAAAAAAAGGGAGAAGACTCAAATCACTACAATTAGAAATGAAAAAGGAGAAGTAACAACTGACACCGCAGAAATACAAAGGGTCATGAGAGATTACTACAAACATCTCTATGCCAATAAAATGGACAATTTGGAAGAAATGCACAAATTCTTAGAAATGCATAACCTGCCGAGACTGAACCAGGAAGAAATAGAGAATATGAACAGACCACTCACAAGCACTGAAATTGAAATTGTGATTAATAGTCTTCCAATAGGGCTTCCCTGGTGGCACAGTGGTTAAGAGTCCGCCAGCTGATGCAGCAGAAATGTGTTCTTGCCCCAGTCTGGGAATATCCCACATGCCGTGGAGCAGCTAGGTCCGTGAGACATGGCTGTTGAGCCTGCGTCCGGAGACTGTGCTCCTCAACAGGAGAGGCTACAGCAGTGAGAGGCCCATGTACAGCAAAAGAAAAAAAAAATCTTTCAACAAACAAAACCCAAGGACCAGATGGCTTCACAGGCGAATTCTAACAAACATTTAGAAAAGAGCAAACACCTATTCTTCTCAAACTCTTTCAAAATATAGCAAAGGGAAGAACACTCCCAAACTCATTCTACAAGGCCACCATCACCCTGATACCAAAACCAGACAAAGATGTCACAAAGAAAGAAAACTACAGGCCAATATCACTGATGAACATAGATGCAAAAATCCTAAACAAAATACTAGCAAACAGAATCCAACAGCACATTAAAAGGATCATACACCATGATCAAGTAGGGTTTATTCCAGGAATGCAAGGATTCTTCAATATATGCAAATGAATCAATGTGATACACCGTATTAAAAAACTGAAGGAGAAAAACAATATGATGATCTCATTCGATGCAGAGAAAGCTTTTGACAAATTCAACACCCATTTATGATAAAAACCCTGCAGAAAGTAGGCATAGAGGGAACTTTCCTCAACATAATAAAGGTCATATATGACAAACACACAGACAACATCATCATCAATGGTGAAAAACTGAAAAAATTTCCACTAAGATCAGAAAAAAGACAAGGTTGCCCACTCTCACCACTATTATTCAACATAGTTCTGGAAATTTAGTGACAGCAATCACAGAAGAAAAGGAAATAAAAGGAATCCAAATCAGAAAAGAAGAAATAAAGCTGTCACTGTTTGCAGATGACATGATATTATACATAGAAAATCCTAAGGATGCTACCGGAAAACTACTACAGCTAATCAATGAATTTGGTAAAGTAGCAGGATACAAAACTAATGCACAGAAATCTCTGGCATTCCTATACACTAATGATGAAAAATCAGAAAAGGAACTTGAGAAAACACTTCCATTTACCCTTGCAACAAAAAGAATAAAATATCTAGGGATACACATACCTAAGGAGACAAAAGACCTGTATGCAGAAAATTATAAGACAATGATAAAAGAAATTAAAGATACAAATAGATGGAGAGATATACCATGTTCTTGGATTCGAAGAATCAACATTGTGAAAATGACCCTACTACCAAAAGCAATCTACACATTCAATGCAATCCCTATCAAACTACCACTGGCATTTTTCACAGAACTAGAACAAAACATTTCAAAATTTGTATAGAAACACAGACGACCCCGAATAGCCAAAGCAATCTTGAGAACGAAAAACGGACCTGGAGGAATCAGGCTCGCTGACTTCAGACTATACTACAAAGCTACAGTAATCAAGACAGTATGGTACTGGCACAAAAACAGAAAGATAGATCAATGGAACAGGATAGAAAGCCCAGAGATAAACCCATGCACATATGGTCACCTTACCTCTGATAAAGGAGGCAGGATTGTACAGTGGAGAAAGGACAGCCTCTTCAATAATTGGTGCGGGGAAAACTGGACAGGTACGTGTAAAAGTATGAGATTAGATCATTCCCTAACACCATACACAAAATTAAGCTCAAAATGGATTGAAGACCTGAATGTAAGGCCAGAAACTATCAAACTCTTACAGGAAAACATAGGCAGAAGACTCTATGACAAAAATCACAGCAAGATGCTTTTTGACCCACCCCCCAGAGAAATGGAGATAAAACAAAAATAAACAAGTGAGACTTTTTGAAACTCCAAAGCTTTTGCACAGAAAAGGAAACCATAAACAAGACCAAAAGACAACCCTCAGGATGGGAGAAAATATTTCCAAATGAAGCAACTGACAAAGGATTAATCTCCAAAATTTACAAGCAGTGCATGCAGCTCAAGGACATAAGAACGAACAACCCAATCCAAAAATGGGCAGAAGACCTAAGTAGACATTTCTCCAAAGAAGATATACAGATTGCCAACAAACACATGAAAGAATGCTCAACATCATTAATCATTAGAGAAATGCAAATCAAAACTACAATGAGATATCATCTCACACCAGTCAGAATAGCCATCATCAAAAAATGTAGAAACAATAAATGCTGGAGAGGGTGTAGAGAAAACGGAACACTCTTGCACTTCTGGCGGGAATGTGAATTGGTAAAGCCACTATGGAGAACAGTATGGAGGTTCCTTAAAAAACCACAAAGAGAACTACCATATGACCCAGCAATCCCACTACTGGGCATATACCCTGAGAAAACCATAATTCAAAAAGAGTCATGTACCAGAATGTTCATTTCAGCTCTATTTACAATAGCCCAGAGATGGAAACAACCTAAGTGTCCATCATCGGATGAATGGATAAAGAAGATGTGGCACATATATACAATGGAATATTGCTCAGCTATAAAATAAAATTGAGTTCTTTGTCGCAAGGTCGATGGACCTAGAGTCTGTCATACAGAGTGAAGTAAGTCAGAAAGAGAAAGACAAATACCATATGCTAACACATATATATGTAATTTAAGAAAAAAAAATGTCATGAAGAACCTAAGGGTAAGACAGGAATAAAGACACAGAACTACTAGAGAATGGACTTGAGGATATGAGGAGGGGTAAAGGTAAGCTGTGACAAAGCAAGAGAGTGGCACGGATATATATACACTACCAAACGTAAAACACATAGCTAGTGGGAAGCAGACACATAGCACAGGGAGATAAGCTCGGTGCTTTGTGATCACCTAGAGGGGTGGGATAGGCAGCGTGCAAGGAAGGGAGACACAAGAGTGAAGAGATAAGCAAACATATGTATGTATAACTGATTCACTTTGTTATAAAGCAGAAACTAACACACCGTTGTAAAGCAATTATACTCCAACGAAGATGTAAAAACAGAAAAAAGCGTCATGTACCAAAATGTTCATTGCAGCTCTATTTACAGTAGAAAGGACATGGAAGCAACCTAAGTGTCCATTAACCAATGAATGGATAAAGAAGATGTGTCACATATATACAATGGAATATTACTCAGCCATAAAAGGAAATGAAATTGAGTTATTTTTAGTGGGGTGGATGGACCTAGAGTCTGTCATACAGAGTGAGTCAGAAAGAGAAAAACAAATACCGTATGCGAACACATATATATATGGAATCTAAGAAAAAAAGGTCATGAAGAACCTATGGGCAAGATGGCAATAAAGACACAGACCTACTAGAGAATGGACTTGAGGATATGGGGAGGGTGAAGGGTAAGCTGTGACAAAGTGAGACAGTGGCATGGACATATATACACTAGCAAACGTAAAATAGATAGCTAGTGGGAAGCAGATGCATAGCACAGGGAGATCAGCTCGGTGCTTTCTGACCACCTACACAGGTGGGATAGGGAGCATGGGAGGGAGGGAGACACAAGAGGGAAGAGACATGGGAACATATGTATAACTGATTTACTTTGTTATACAGCAGAAACTAACACACCATTGTAAAGCAATTATACTCCAATAAAGATGAAAAAAAGAAACACTGGCCTTCAGTGACACATTAGTCCAGTCAATCCATCCAAAAGCAACAGCATACACAATCTTCTCATGGGCACATGGAACATTCTCCAAGAGAGAGCATATGTTAGGCCACAAAACAAGTCTTAATAAATTTTAAAAGATTAATGTCATATTAAGCATGTTTCCCAACCACAATGCAATACAACTAGAAATTGATTATGAGAAGATAACTGGAAAATTCCCATGTGGAGATTAAAAATGATACTGAACAACCAATAGGTTAAAGAAATCAAAAGAGAAATTTTAAAAAGTACCTCGAGAGAAATGAAATGGAAATATAGTAGAACCCCATTATCTGTGAAGGATACATTCCAAGACACTGAGTGGATGCCTGAAACCATGAATAGTAATTAACCCCACAAATATTATGTTTTTTCCTATACACACACATGCACACAGTGTGTATACAACAGACAAAGGGATGATTCATATCCCAGGCAAGATGGAGCAGGATGGCACAACATTTTATTGCATTCCTCAGGACAATGCACAATTCAAAACTCTATTTTAAAGTATTTTAAAAATGTTTACTTCTGTAATTTTCCATTTAATATTTTCAGACCACACTTGACTGCAGGTAACTGAAACTGTAAAAAGCAAAACTGCAGATAGAGGGGGACTATTGTGCAACATACTGAAACTTACAGGATGCAGCAAAAGAATTTCCAAGAGGGAAGTTCATAGTGATAGTGATAAATCAACAAACAAACAAGATCTCAAAAAACATAACTTTACATATCAAGGAACTAGGAAAAGAAGAAAAAGCAGATGCCAAAGTTAGTAAAATGAAGGAAATAACGAACATAACAGTGGAAATAAATGAAAAAGTCTAAACAGAGAGGAGAAAAACAATCAATGAAACTAAGAGCTTTTAAAATATAAAATAGATATCCAATAGAGATGGCAGAGGAATTAGACGGGGAGATCACCCTCCGATGCACAAATACACTGCAAATACATCTACATGTTAAACTACAGAACACCTACTAAATACAGGAAGAAGACCTCAGGCTTCCCAGATGGCAAGAAACTCCCCATGTACCCAGCCGTGTGGCTGACAGGGTCTTGGTGCTCTGGCCTGCTGTCAGGCCTGAGCATCTCAGGTGGGAGAGCTGAGTTCAGTACACTGGACCACCAGAGACCTCCAGGCCCCATGTAATATCAATCTGCGAGGGCTCTCCCAGAGATCTGTGTCTCAACCCTAAGACCCAGCTGACTCAATGGCCAGCAAGCTCCAGTGCTGGACACGCCATGACAAACAACTGGCAAGACAGGAACACAATCCGACCCATTTGCAGAGAGACTGCCTAATATCATACTAAGTTCAGAGACACCCCAAAACACACCACTGGACATGGCCCTGCCCACCAGTAAGATCCACCCACACCCACCAGAACAAGGCTCCAGTCCTCTCTACCAGGAAGCCTACACAAGCCCCTTAACGAACCTTACCCACCAGGGGCAGACACCAAAAACAACGGGAAGTACGACCATGTAGTGTGTGAAAAAGAGACACCAAACACAGTAAGTTAAACAAAATGAGAAGACAGAGAAATATGCAGCAGATGAAGGAGCAAGGTAAAAACCCACCAGACCAAACAAATGAAGAGGAAATAGGCAGCCTACCTGAAAAAGAATTGAGAGTAATGATAGAAAAGATGATCCAAAAATCTTGGAAATAGAATGGAGGAAATACAAGAAATGTTTAACACGGACGTAGAAGGACTAAGAGCAAACAAACAACGATGAAAAACACAATAAATGAAATTAAAAATTCCCTAGAAGGAATCATTAGCAGAATAAATGAGGCAGAAGAAAGGATAAATGACCTGGATGATAAAATAGTGGAAGTAACTGCTGCAGGGCAGAATAAAAAAAGAAAGAAAGAATTGAGGACAGTCTCAGAGACCTCTGGGACAACATTAAATGTACCAATATTTGAATTATAGGGGTCCAAGAAGAAGAAGAAAAAAAAGAAAGGGAGAAGCTTCAAGATGGTGTAAGAGTAAGACACGGAGATCACAGTCCTCCCCAAAACTACATTAGAAATACATCTGCACGTGGAACTGCTCCTATAGAACACCTACTGAACGCTGCCAGAAGACTTCAGACCTCCCAAAAGGCAAGAAACACTCCACGTACCTGGGTAGGCCAAAAGAAAAAAGAGACAAAAAAAGTAGGGATGGGACCTGCACAACTGGGAGGGAGACGTTGAGGAGGAAAGGTTTCCACACACTAGGAAGCCCCTGTGTGGGCGGAGACTGCGGGTGGTGGAGGGGGGAAGCTTCAGAGCCACAGAGGGAAGCGGAGCAACAGGGGTGCGGAGGGCAAAGCGGAGAGATTCCCGCACAGAGGGATGGTGTCAACCAGCACTTATCAGCCCGAGAGACTTGTCTGCTCACACACCAGGGTGGGTGGGGGCTGGAGGCTGAGGCTCGGCTTCACTTAGATCCCAGGGAGAGGACTGGGGTTGGCTGTGGTAACACAGCCTGAAGAGTCTAGTGAGCCACAGCTAGCTGAGAGGGAGTCTGGGAAAGAGTCTGGAGCTGCCGAATAGGTAAGAGACTTTTGCTTCCCTCTTTTCTTCCTGCTGCTCCAGAAGAGGGGATTAAGAGCACTGCTTAAAGGAGCTCCAGACACAGGTGCGAGCTGCGGCTATCAGCGTGGACCCCAGAGATGGGCATGGGATGCTAAGGCTGCTGCTGCAGCCATAAAGAAGACTGTGTGCAAGCACAGGTCACTCTCCACACCTCCTATCCCGGGAGCCTGTGCAGCCCGCCACTGCCAGGGTCCCGTGATCCAGGGACAACTTCCCTGGAGAGTGCACGGCATGCCTCAGGCTGTTGCAACATCACACAGGCCTCTACTGACGCAGGCTCGCCTCGCATTCCATGACCCTCCTTCCCCCCCCCAGGCCTGAGTGAGCCAGAGTCCCTGAAGTAGCTGCTCCTTTAACCCTGTCCTGTCTGAGCAAAAACAGATGTCTTCAGGCGACCTACAGGCAGAAGCGGGTCCAAATCCAAAACTGAACCCTGGGAACCATGCGAACAAAGAAGAGAAAGGGAAATCTCTCCCAACAGCCAAAGGAGCAGCGGATTAAATCTCCACAATCAACTTGATGTACCCTGCATCTGTGGAATACGTGAATACTCAACGAATCACCCCAATTGAGGAGGTGGACTTGGGGAGCAAAGATATATAATTTTTTCCCCTTTTTCACTTTTTTGTGAGTGTGTATGTGTATGCCCTTCTGTGTGATTTTGTCTGTATAGCTTTGCCTTTACCATTGGTCCTATGGTTCTTTCCTTCTGTTTTATTGTTTTTTTAATTTTCAAGTTTTTTTCGTAGTCATTATTTTTTACTTTTAATTATAATAAATTTATATTTTATCATCTTTCTTTCTTTCCTTCTTTCTTTCTTATTTTTTCTCCCTTTTATTCTGAGCCGTGTGGATGAAAGGCTCTAGGTGCTCCAGCCGGGGGTCAGGGATGTGTCTCTGAGGTCCAACTTCAGGACACTGGTCCATGAGAGACCTCCCAGCTCCATGTAATACCAAATGGCAAAAATCTCCCAGAGATCTCCACCTCAACGCCAAGACCCAGCTTCACTCAATGACCAGCAAGCTACAGTGCTGGGTACACTATGCCAAACAACTTGCAAGACAGGAATGCAACCATATCCATTAGCATAGAGGCTGCATAAATTCATAGTATGTCCACAGACATCCCAAAACACATCAACAGACGTGGATCTGCCCCCAAGAAAGACAAGATCCAGCCTCACCCACCAGAACGCAGGCACCAGTCCCCTCCACTAAGAAGCCTACACAACCTACTGAACCAACCTTAGCTACTGGGGACACACACCAAAAACAATGGGAACTATGAACCTGCAGCCTGTGAAAAGGAGACCCCAAACACAGTAAGTTAAGCAAAATGAGAAGACAGAGAAACACACAGCAGATGAAGGAGCAAGGTAAAAACCCACCAGACTAAACAAATGAAGAGGAAATAGGCAGTCTACCTGAGAAAGAATTGAGAATAATGATAGTAAAGATGATCCAAAATCTTGGAAATAGAGTAGAGGAAACACAAGAAACGTTTAACAAGGAACTACAAAAACTAAAGGGCAACCAAACAATGATGAACAACACAATAAATGAAACTAAAAACTCTCTAGAAGGGATCAATAGCAGAATAACTGAGGCAGGACGGATAAGTGGCTTAGAAGATAAAATAGTGGACATAACTACTGCAGAGCAGAATAAAGGAAAAAGAATGAAAAGAATTGAGAACAGTCTCAGAGACATCTGGGACAACATTAAACGCACCAACATTCGAATTATAGGGCTCACAGAAGCAGCAGAGTTAAAGAAAGGGACTGAGAAAATATTTAAAGAGATTATAGTTGAAAACTTCCCTAATATGGGAAAGGAAGTAGTTAATCAAGTCCAGGAAGCACAGAGAGTCCCATACAGGATAAATCCAAGGAGAAACATGGCAAGACATACACTAATCAAACTATCAAGAATTAAATAAAAAGAAAAAATATTAAAAGCAGCAAGAGAAAAACAACAAATAACACACAAGGGAATCCCCATAAGGTTAACAGCTGATCTTTCAGCAAAAACTCTGCAAGCCAGAAGGGACTGGCAGGACATATTTAGAGTGATGAAGGAGAAAAACTTACAACCAAGATTACTCTAACCACCAAGGATCTCTTTCAGATTTAAGGGAGAAATTAAAACCTTCACAGACAAGCAAAAGCCAAGAGAATTCAGCATCACCAAACCAGCTTTACAAAAATGCTAAAGGAACTTCTCTAGGCAGGAAACACAAGAGAAGGAAAAGACCTACAATAACAAACCCAAACAATTTAAAAATGGGAATAGGAACATACATATTGATAATTACCTTAAATGTAAATGGATTACAGTCTCCAACCAAAAGACACAGACTGGCTGAATGGATACAAAAACAAAAACTGTATATATGCTGTCCACAGGAGACCCACTTCAGACCTAGGGACACATACAGACTGAAAGTAAGGGGATGGAAAAAGATATTCAATGCAAATGGAAACCAAAGGAAAGCTGGAGTAGCAATTCTCATATCAGACAAAATAGACTTTAAAGACCATTAGAAGAGAAAAAGAAGGATACTACATAATGATCAAGGGATTGATCCAAGGAGAAGATATAACAATTGTAAATATTTATGCACCCAACATAGGAGCACCTCAATACATAAGGCAAATACTAACAGCCATAAAAGAGGAAATCGACAGTAACACATTCATAGTAGGGGACTTTAACACCCCACTTTCACCAATGGACAGATCATCCAAAATGGAAGTAAATAAGGAAACAGAAGCTTTAAATGATACATTAAACAAGATGGACTTAATTGATATTTATAGGACATTCCATCCAAAAACAATAGAATACACATTTTTCTCAAGTGCTCATGGAACATTCTCCAGGATAGATCATATTTGGGTCACAAATCAAGTCTTGGTAAATTCAAGAAAATTGAAATTGTATAGAGTATCTTTTCCGACAACAATGCTATGAGACTAGATGTCAATTACAGGAGAAGATCTGTAAAAAATACAAACACATGGAGGCTAAACAATACACTACTTAATAACCAGGTGATCACTGAAGAAATCCAAGAGGAAATCCAAAAATACCTAGAAACAAATGTCAATGGAGACATGACGACCCAAAACCTACGGAATGCCGCAAAAGCACTTCTAAGAGGGAAGTTTATAGCAATACAATCCTACTTTAAGAAACAGGAAACATCTCGAATAAACAACCTAACCTTGCACCTAAAGCAATTAGAGAAGAAAGAACCAAAAAAAAAAACCCAAAGTTACCAGAAGGAAAGAAATCATAAAGAGCAGATCAGAAAGAAATGAAAAAGAAATGAAGGAAATGATAGCAAAGATCAATAAATTAAATCTGGTTCTTTGAGAAGATAAACAAAATTGATAAACCATTAGCAAGACTCATCAAGAAAAACAGGGAGAAGACTCATATCAACAGAATTGGAAATGAAAAAGAAGTAACAACTGACACTGCAGAAATACAAAAGATCATAAGAGATTACTGCAAGCAACTCTATGCCAATAAAATGGACAACGTGGAAGAAATGGACAAAATCTAGGAAATGCACAACCTGCCAAGACTGAATCATGAATAGAAAAATTGAACAGACCAGTCACAAGCACTGAAATTGAAACTGTGATTAAAAATCTTCCAACAGGGCTTCCCTGGTGGGGCAGTGGTTGAGAGTCCGCCTGCCAATGCAGGGGACGTGGGTTTGTGCCCCGGTCTGGGAAGATATCACATGCTGCGGAGCAGCTGGGCCCGTGGGCCATGGCCACTGAACCTGTGCGTCTGGAGTCTGTGCTCCGCAACGGGAGAGGCCACAACAGTGAGAGGCCCACATACCAGAAAACAAAAAACAAACAAACAAAAAAATCTTCCAACAAAAAAAAAGCCCAGGACCAGATGGCTTCACTGGTGAATTCTATCAAACATTTACAGAAGAGCTAACACCTACCCTTCTCAAACTCTTTCAAAATATAGCAGAGGGAGGAACACTGCCAATCTCATTGAACGAGGCCACCATCACCCTGATACCAAAACCAGACAAAGATGTCACAAAGAAGGAAAATTATAGGCCACTATCACTGATGAACACAGATGAAAAATCCTCAACAAAATACTAGCAAACAGAATCCAACAGCACATTGAAAGGATGATACACCATGATCAAGTGGGGTTTATTCCAGGAATGCAAGGATTCTTCAACATACGCAAATCAATCAATGTGATACACCATTATTACCAAATTGAAGGAGAAAAACCATATGATCTCAATCGACGCACAGAAAGCTACTGACAAAATTCAACACCCATTTATGATAAAAACCCTGCAGAAGGTAGGCATAGAGGGAATTTTCCTCAACATAATAAAGGCCATATATGACAAACCCATAGCCAACATCGTGCTCAATGTTGAAAAACTGAAAGCATTTCCACTAAGATCAGGAGCAAGACAAGGTTGCCCACTCTCACAACTATTATTCAACATAGTTTTGGAAGTTTCAGCCACAACAATCAGAGATGAAAAAGAAATAAAACGAATCCAAGTTGGAAAAAAAGAGGTAAAGCGGTCACTGTTTGCAAATGTCATGATACTATACATATAAATCCTAAGGATGCTACCAGAAAATTACTAGAGCTAATGGATGAATTTGGTAAAGTAGCAGGATAGAAAATTAATGCACAGAAATCTCTGGCATTCCTATACACTAATGATGAAAAATCTGAAAGGGAAATTAAGAAAACCCTCGCATTTACCATTGCAAGAAAAAGAATGAAATATCTAGGGATAAACCTATCTAAGGAGACAAAAGAACTGTGTGCAGAAAATTATAAGACACTGATGGAAGAAATTAAAGATGATACAAATAGATGCAGAGATATACCATGTTCTTGGATTGGAAGAATCAACATTCTGAAAATGACTCTACTACCCAAAGCAATCTGCAGGTTTAATGCAATCCCTATCAAATTATCACTGGCATTTTTCACAGAACTAGAACAAAGTATTTCACAATTTGTATGGAAACACAAAAGACCCCGAATAGCCAAAGGAATCTTGAGAATGAAAAGTGGAGCTGGAGGAATCGGGCTCCCTGACTTCAGACTACACTACAAAGCTACAAAATCAGGACAGTATGGTACTGGCACAAAAACAGAAATATAGATCAATGGAACAGGATAGAAAGACCAGAGATAAACCCACGCACATATGGTCGCCTTATCTTTGATAAAGGAAGCAAAAATATACAGTGGAGGAAAGACAGCCTCCTCAATAATTGGTGCTGGGAAAACTAGACAGGTACATATAAAAGTATGAAATTAGAACAGTCCCAAACACCATACACAAAAATAAACTCAAAGTGGACTAAAGACCTAAATGTAAGGCCAAACACTATCAAACTCTTAGAGGAAAACATAGGCAGAACACTCGACGACATAAATCACAGCAAGATCCTTTTTGACCCACCTCCTACAGAAATGGAAATAAAAACAAAAACAAACAAATGGGACCTAATGAAACTTAAAAGCTTTTGCACAGCAAAGGAAACCATAAACAAGGCCAAAATAAAACCCTCAGAATGGGAGAAAATATTTGCAAATGAAGCAACTGACAAAGGATTAATCTCCAAAATTTACAAGCAGCTCATGCACCTCAATATCAAGAAAACAAGAAACCCAATCCAAAAATGGGAAGAAAACCTAGACATCTCTCCGAAGAAGACATACAGATTGCCAACAAACACATGAAAGAATGCTCAACATCATTAATCATTAGAAAAATGCAAATCAAAACTACAATGAGATATCATCTCACACCAGTCAGAATGGCCACCGTCAAAAAATCTAGAAAGAATAAATGCTGAAGAGGGTGTGGAGAAAAGGGAACACTCTTGCACTGTTGGTGGGAATGTAAATTGATACAGCCACTACGGAGAACAGTATGGAGGTTTCTTCAAAACTAAATATAGAACTACGATATGACCCAGCAATCCCACTACTAGGCATATACCCTGAGAAAACCATAATTCAAAAAGAATCATGTACCAAAATGTTCATTGCTGCTCTATTTACAATAGCGAGGACATGGAAGCAACGTAAGTGTCCATCAACAGATGCATGGATAAAGAAGATGTGGCACATATATGCAATGGAATATTACTCAGCCATAAAAAGAAACAAAATTGAGTTATTTGTAGTGAGGTGGATGGACTTAGAGTCTGTCATACAGAGTGAAGTAAGTCAGAAAGAGAAAAGCATGTACCGTATGCTAGCACATATATATGGTATCTAAGGAAAAAAGAAAAAAGGTCATGAAGAACCTACGGGCAACAATGGGAATAAAGACATAGACCTACTAGAGAATGGACTTGAGGATATGGGGATGGGGAAGGGTAAGCTGTGACAAAGTGAGACAGTGGCATGAACATATATACACTACCAAATGTAAAATAGGTAGCTTCTGTGAAGCAGATGCATAGCACAGGGAGATCAGCTCGGTATTTTGTGACCACCTACAGGGGTGAGATAGGGAGGGTGGAGGGAGGGAGACCCAAGACAGAAGAGATATGGGAACATATGTATATTTATAACTGACTTACTTTGTTATAAAGCAGAAACTAATATACCATTGTAAAGCAATTTTACCCCAATAAAGAAAAAGAAGAAAAAAAAAACGAGTCATGTACCGAAATGTTCATTGCAGAACTATTTACAATAGCCCAGACATGGAAGCAACCTAAGAGTCCATCAACAGATGAATGGATAAAGAAAATGTGGCACATATGTCCAATGGAATATTACTCAGCCTTAAAAAGAAACGAAATTGAGTTATTTGTAGTGAGGTAGATGGACTGCGTGTCTGTCATACAGAGTGAAGTAAGTCAGGAGGAAAAAAACAAGTACCATATGCTAACATATATAAATGGAAAAAATAAAAATTGTCATGAAGAATCTAGGGGCAAGATGGGAATAATGACACAGACCTACTAGAGAATGAAATTTAGGATATGGTGATGAGGAAGGGTAAGCTGTGACAAAATGAAAGAGTGCCACGGACATATACACACTAGCAAATGTAAAATAGATTGCTAGTGGGAAGCAGACGCATAGCACAGGGAGATCAGCTCGGTGCTTTGTGACCACCTACAGGAGTGGGATAGGAAGGGTGGGAGGGAGGGAGACACAAGAGAAAACAGATATGGGAATATATGTATATGTTTAACTGATTCACTTTGTTATAAAGCAGAAACTAACACACCATTATAAATCAATTATTCTCTAATACAGATGTTTTAAAAAAAGAAAGAAACACTGGCCTTCAGTGACACATGAGGCCAGTCATTCCATCCAAAAGCAGCAGTATACAAAATCTTCACAAGGGCACATGGAACATTTTCCAGGACAGAGCATATGTTAGGCCACAAAATAAGTCTTAATAAATTTAAGAAGATTAAAGTCATATTAAGCATCTTTCCCGACCACAATGCAATATAACTAGAAATCGATTATGAGAAGATAACTGGAAAATTCCCATGTGGAGATTAAAAATGATACAAGAACAACCAATAGGTTAAAGAAATCAAAAGAGATATTTTAAAACTACCTTGAGACAAATGCAATGGAAATATAGTAGAACCCCATTATCTGTGAGGGATATATGCCAAGACACTGAGTGGATGCCTGAAACCATGAATAGTAATTAACCCCACAAATATTATGATTTTTCTCTATACATACATATGCACACACAGTGTTTATACAACGAACAAAGGGATGATTCATATCCCAGGCAACATGGAGCAGGATGGCACAAAGTTTTATCACACTCCTCAGGACACTGCACAATTCTTTATTTTAAAAAATATTTAAAGTATTTTAAAAATGTTTATTTTTGTAATTTTCCATTTAATATTTTCAGACCACAGTTGACTGCAGGTCACTGAAACTGTAAACAGCAAAACTGCAGATAAAGGGGGAGTATTGTGCAACATACTGAAACTTACAGGATGCAGCAAAAGCATTTCCAAGAAGGAAGTTCATAGTGATAGTTATAAAACAAAAAATATCTCAAAAAACCTAACTACATATCAAGGAAGTAGAAAGAGAAAAAGCAAATGCCAAAATTAGCAAAATGAAGGGAATAACAAAGATCACAGTGGAAATAAATGAAAAAGACTAAAAAGAGAGTAGAAAAACAATAATGAAACTAAGAACTTTTAAAATATAAGATAGATATCCAGCAGAGATTGTGGAGGAATAAGATGTGGAGATCAACCTCCTCCACACAAATACACCGCAAATACATCTACATGTGGAACAACTACAGAACACCTACTAAACACTGGCAGAAGACCTCAGACTTCTCAGAGGGCAAGAAACTCCCCATGTACCTGGCTGTGTGGCTGACAGGGTCTTGGTGCTCTGGCCTGCTGTCAGGCCTGAGCCTCTGAGGTGGGAGAGCTGAGTTCAGTACCCTGGAGCAGCAGAGACCTCCCAACTCCATGTAATATCTATTGGTGAGGGGTCTCCCAGATATCTCTGTCTCAACCCTAAGACCCAGCTCCACTAAACAGCCAGCAACTCCAGTGCTGGACACCCCGTGCCAAACAACTAGCAAGACAGGAACACAACCCGACCCATTAGCAGAGAGACTGCATAAAATCATACTAAGTTCACACATACACCAAAACACACCAATGGACACTGCCCTGCCCACCAGAAAGACAAGATCCAGCCCCACCCACCAGAACACAGGCACCAGTCCTCTGTACCAGGAAGCCTACACAAGCCCCTTAACCAATCTTACCCAACAGGGGCAGACACCAAAAACAATGGGAAGTACAAACCTGTAGCCTGTGAAAAAGAGACACCAAACACAGTAAGTTAAACAAAATGAAAAGACAGAGAAATATGCTGCAGATGAAGGAGCACAAGTAAAAACTCACCAAACCAAACAAATGAAGAGGAAATAGGCAGCCTACCTGAAAAAAAATTCAGAGTAATGATAGAAAAGATGATCCAAAAATCTTGGAAATACAATGGAGAAAATACAAGAAATGTTTAACAAGGACCTAGAAGGACTAAAGAGCAAACAAACAACGATGAACAACACAATAAATAAAATTAAAAATTCCCTAGATGGAATAAAGAGCAGAATAAATGAGGCAGAAGAAAGGATAAATGACCTGGAAGATAAAATAGTGTAAATAACTGCTGCAAAGAAGAATACAGAATAAAGAATGAAAAGAATTGAAGACAGTCTCAGAGACCTCTGGGACTACATTAAATGTACCAACATTCGAATTATAGGGGTCCCATGAGAAGAAGAAAAAAGAAAGGGAGGAGCTTCAAGATGGTGGAAGAGTAAGACGTGGAGATCAACTTCCTCCCCACAACTACATCAGAAATACATCAGCACATGGAACTGCTCCTATAGAACACCTACTAAATGCTGGCAGAAGACCTCACACCTCCCAAAAGGCAAGAAACTCCCCACCTACCTGGGTAGGCAAAAAGAAAGAACAAGAGACAAAAGAATAGGGACAGGACCTGCACTAGTGGCAGGGAGCTGTGGAGGAGGAAAGGTTTCCACACACTAGGAAGCCCCTTTGCGGGCAGAGACTGTGGGTGGCAGAGGGGGAAAACTTGGGAGCCACGGAGGAGAGAGCAGCATCGGGTGCAGAGGGCAAAGTGGAGAGATTCCAGCACAGAGAAATGGTGCCAATCAGCACTCACCAGCCCTAGGGGCTTGTATGCTCACCCGCCGGGACGGCTCGGGGCTGCGAACTGAGGCTCGGGCTTCGGTTGGATACCAGGGAGTGGACTGGGATTGGCTGTGGGAAGAGAGCCTGAAGGGACTAGTGAGCCACAGTTAGCCGGGAGGCAGTCTGGGAAAATATCTGGAGCTGCCAAAGAGGCAAGAGACTATTTCTTCCTTCTTTGTTTCCTGGTGCACGAGAAGAGGGGATTAAGAGTGCCCCTTAAAGGAGCTCCAGAGACGGGGGCGAGCCACAGCTATCAGCGTGGACCCCAGAGACGGGCATGGGACGCTAAGGCTGCTGCTGCAGCCATAAAGAAGCTTCTGTGCAAGCACAAGTCACTCTTCACACCTCCCCTCCCGGGAGCCTGTGCAGCCCGCCACTGCCAGGGTCCCGTGATCCAGGGACAACGTCCCCGGGAGAATGCACGGCATGCCTCAGGCTGCTGCAACATCACACTGGCCTCTGCTGCAGCAAGCTATCCCCGCTTTCTGTGCCCCTCCCTCCCCCCAGCCTCAGTGAGCCAGAGCCCCCGAAGTAGTTGCTCCTTTAACCCCGTCCTTTCTGAGTGCAGAACAAATGCCTTCAGGCGACCGACATGCAGAGGCAGGTCCAAATCCAAAGCTGAACCCCGGGAGCTGTGCGAACAAAGAAGAGAGAGGGAAATTTCTCCCTGAAGCCAAAGAAACAGCGGATTAAATCTCCACAATCAACTTGATGTACGCTGCATCTGTGGAATACCTGAATGCATAACGAATCATCCCAAACTGAGGAGGTGGACTTGGGGAGCAAAGATACATATTTTTTCCCCTTTTTCTCTTTTTGTGAGTGTGTATGTGGGTGCTCCTGGGTGTGATTTTGTCTGTATAGATTTTCTTTTACCATTTGTCCTAGGCTTCTGTCTGTCCGTCTTTCTTTATTTTACTTAAAATTTTTTCTTCATAATTATTTTTATTTTAATAAATTTATTTTATTTCATCTTCTTTCTTTCTCTCTTTTCCTCTTTCCTTCTTTCTATCTTATTTTTTCTCCAGTTTATCCTGAGCTGTGTGAATGAAAGGCTCTAGGTGCTCCAGCCAGGATTCAAGGCTGTGCCTCTGAGGTGGGAGAGCGAACTTCAGGACACTGGTACCCAAGAGACCAACCAGCTCCACATAATATCAAATGGCTAAAATCTCCCAGAGATCTCCATCTCAACACCAAGATCCAGATTCACTAAACGACCAGCATGTTACAGTGCTAGACACCCTATGCCAAACAACTAGCAAGACAGGAACACAACCCCATCCATTAGCAGAGAGGCTGCCTAAAATCTTAATATCATAATCATAAAATCATAATAAGGCCACAAACACACCACCAGAAGTGGACCTGCCCACCAGAAAAACAAGATCCAGCATCATCCAACAGAACACAGGCATTAGTCCCCTCCATTAGGAAGCCTACACAATCCACTGAACCAACCTTACCAACTGGGGACACACATCAAAAATAATGGTAACTATGAACCTGCAGCCTTTGAAAAGGCGATCCCAAACACAGTAAGTTAAGGAAAATGAGAGGACAGAGAAATACCCAGCAGATGAAGGAACAAGGTAAAAACCCACCAGACCGAACAAATGAAAAGGAAATAGGCAGTCTACCTGGGAAAGAATTCAGATAATGAGAGTAAAGATGATCCAGAATCTTGGAAATACAATAGAGAAAACACAAGAAACGTTTAACAAGGACCTAGAAAAACTAAAGTGCAATGAAACAATGATAAACAACACAGTAAATGAAATAAAAAATTCTCTAGAACTGATCGATAGGAGAATAACTGAGGAAGAAAAACGGATAAGTGACATTAGGATGAAATAATGAAAATAACTACTGCAGAGCAGAATAAAGGAAAAAGAATGAAAAGAATTGAGGATAGTCTCAGAGACATCTGGAACAACATTAAACACACCAACATTCGAATTATAGGGCTCACAGAAGCAGAGATAAAGAAAGGGACTGAGAAAATATTTGAAGAGAGTATAGTTGAAAACTTCCCTAATATGGGAAAGGAAGTAGTTAAACAAGTCCAGGAAGCACAGAGAGTCCCATACAGGATACATCCAAGGAGCAACACGCCAAGACACATATTAATCAAACTGTCAGGAATTAAATACAAAGAAAAATTATTAAAAGCAGCAAGGGAAAAACAACAAATAACACACAAGGGAATCCCCATAAGGTTAACAGCTGATCTTTCAGCAGAAACTCTGCAAGCCAGAAGGAATTGGCAGGACATATTTAGAGTGATGAAGGAGAAAAAGCTACAACCAAGATTACTCTACCCAGCAAGGATCTCATTCAGATTTAATGGAGAAATTAAAACCTTCACAGACAAGCAAAAGCTAAGAGAATTCAGCATCACCAAACCAGCTTTACAACAATGCTAAAGGAACTTCTCTAGGCAGGAAACACAAGAGAAGGAAAAGACCTACAATAACAAACCCAAAACAATTAAGAAAATGGGAATAGGAACATACATATTGATAATTACCTTAAACGTAAATGGATTACATGATCCAACCAAAACACACAGATACACTGGCTGAATGGATACAAAAACAAAACCCGTATATATGCTGTCTACAGAAGACCCACTTCAGACCTAGGGACACATACAGACTGAAAGTGAGGGGATGGAAAAAGATATTCCATGCAAAAGGAAATGAAAAGAAAGCTGGAGTAGCAATTCTCATATCAGACGAAATAGACTTTAAAATAAAAACTATTATAAGAGACAAGGAAGGACACTACATAATGATCAAGGGATCGATCCAAGAAGAAGAGATAACAACTGTAAATATTTATGCAACGAACACAGAAGCACCTCAATACATAAGGCAAATACTAACAGCCATAAAAGGGGAAATTGACAGTAACACAATCATAGTAGGGGACTTTAACACCCCAATTTCACCAATGGACAGATCATCCAAAATGAAAATGAATAAGGAAACAGAAGCTTTAAATGATACATTAAACAAGATGGACTTAATTGATATTTATAAGACATTCCATCCAAGAACAACAGAAGACACATTCTTCTCAAGTGCTCATGGAACATTCTCCAGGATAGATCATATTTGGGTCCCAAATCAAGCCTTGGTAAATTCAAGAAAATTGAAATCGTACCAAGTATCTTTTCTGAGCACAGCGCTATGAGACTAGATATCAATTACAGGCAAAAGTCTATAAAAAATACAAACACATGGAGGCTAAACAATACACTACTTAATAACTAAGTGATTACTGAAGAAATCAAAGAGGAAATCAAAAATTACCTAGAAACAAATGACAATGAAAACACGACGACCCAAAGCCTACGGGATGCAGCAAAAACACTTCTAAGAAGGAAGTTTATAGCAATACAATCCTACCTTAAGAAAAAAGAAACATCTGATATAAACAACCTAAACTTGCATGTAAAGCAATTAGAGAAAGAAGGGGAAAAGAACCCTAAGTTAGCAGAAGGAAAGAAATCATAAAGATCACATCAGAAATAAATGAAAAAGAAATGAAGGAAACGATAGCAAAGATCAATAAAACTAAAAGCTGGTTCTTTGAGAAGGTAAACAAAACTGATAAACCATTAGCCAGAAAGATTAAGAAACAAAGGGAGAAGACTCAAATCAATAGAATTAGAAATGAAAAAGGAGATGTAACAACTGACACTGCAGAAATACAAAGGATCCTGAGAGATTACTACAAAAAACTCTATGCCAATAAAATGGACAACCTGCAAGAAATGGGCAAATTCTTAGAAATGCAAACCTGCCGAGACTGAACCAGAAAGAAATAGGAAATACGAACAGACCAATCACAAGCACTGAAATTGAAACTGTGATTAAAAATCTTCCAACAAACAAAAGCCCAGGACCAGATGGCTTCACAGGCGAATTCTATCAAACAATTACAGAAGAGCTAACACCTATCCTTCTCAAACTCTTCCAAAATACAGCAGAGGGAGGAACATTCCCAAACTCATTCTACAAGGCCACCATCACCCAGATACCAAAACCAGAGAAAGATGTCACAAAGAAATAAAACTACAGGCCAATATCACTGATGAACACAGATGCAAAAATCCTCAACAAAATACTAGCAAACAGAATCCAACAGCACATTAAAAGGATCATACACCATGATCAAGTGGGGTTTATTCCAGGAATGCAAGGATTCTTCAATATATGCAAATCAATCAACGTGATACACCATATTATCAAATTAAAGGAGAAAAACCATATGATCTTCTCAACAGATGCAGAGAAAGCTTTCGACAAAATTCAACACCCATTTATGATAAAAAACCCTGCAGAAAGTAGGCATACACGGAACTTTCCTCAACATAATAAAGGCCATATATGACAAATCCACAGCCAACATCATCCTATATTGTGAAAAACTGAAAGCATTTCCACTAAGATCAGGAACAAGACAAGGTTGCCCACTCTCACCACTATTATTCAACATTGTTTTGCAAGTTTTAGCAACAGCAATCAGAGAATAAAAGGAAATAAAATGAATCCAAATCAGAAAAGGAGAAGTAAAGCTTTCACTGTTTGCAGATGACGTGTTACTATACATAGAGAATCCTAAAGATGCTACCAGAAAACTACCAGAACTAATCAATGAATTTGGTAAAGTAGCAGGATACAAAATTAATGCACAGAAATCGCTGGCATTCCACTACACTCATGATGAAAAATCTGAAAGTGAAATCAAGAAAACACTCCCATTTACCATTGCAACAAAAAGAATAAAATATCTAGGGATACACATACCTAAGGAGACAAAAGACCTGTATGCAGAAAATTATAAGGCAATGATGAAAGAAATTAAAGACGACACAAATAAATGGAGAGATATACCATGTTCTTCGACTGGAAGAATCAGCATTGTGAAAATGACTCTACTACCCAAAGCAATCTACACATTCAATGCAATCCCTATCAAACTACCACTGGCATTTTTCACAGAACTAGAACAAAAAATTTCACAATTTGTATGGAAACACAAAAGACCCCGAATAGCCAAAGCAATCTTGAGAACACAAAACGGAGCTGGAGGAATCAGGCTCCCTGACTTCAGACTATACTACAAAGCTACAGTAATCAAGACAGTATGGTACTGGCACAAAAACAGAAAGATAGATCAATGCAACAGGATAGAAAGCCCAGAGATAAAGCCATGCACATATCGTCACCTTATCTCTGATAAAGGAGGCAGGATTGTACAGTGGAGAAAGGACAGCCTCTTCCATAATTGGTGCGGGGAAAACTGGACAGGTATATGTAAAAGTATGAGATTAGATCACTCCCTAACACCATACACAAAAATAAGCTCAAAATGGATTAAAGACCTGAATGTAAGGCCAGAAACTATCAAACTCTTAGAGGAAAACATAGGCAGAAGACTCTATGACATAAATCACAGCAAGATCCTTTTTGACCCACCTCCCAGAGAAGTGGAAATATAAACAAAAATAAACAAATGGGACCTAATGAAACTCCAAAGCTTTTGCACAGCAAAGGAAACCATAAACAAGACCAAAAGACAACCTTCAGAATGGGAGAAAATATTTGCAAATGAAGCAACTGACAAAGGATTAATCTCCAAAATTTACAAGCAGCTCATGCAGCTCAAGAACAAAAGAACAAACAACCCAATCCAAAAATGGGCAGAAGACCTTAATACACATTTCTCCAAAGAAGATATACAGACTGCCAACAAACACATGAGAGAATGCTCAACATCATTAATCATTAGAGAAATGCAAATCAAAACTACAATGAGATATCATCTCACACCAGTCAGGATGGCCATCATCAAAAAATCTAGAAACAGTAAATGCTGGAGAGGGTGTGGAGAAAAGGGAACACTCTTGCACTTCTGGTGGGAATGTGAATTGGTACAGCCACTATGGAGAACAGTATGGACGTTCCTTAAAAAACTACAAAGAGAACTACCATATGACCCAGCAATCCCACTACTGGGCATATACCCTGAGAAAACTATAAATCAAAAGGAGTCATGTACCAAAATGTTCACTGCAGCTCTATTTACAATAGTCTGGCGATGGAAAAAACCTAAGTGTCCATCATCGGATGAATGGATAAAGAAGATGTGGCACATATATACAATGGAATATTACTCAGCCATAAAATAAACGAAATTGAGTTCTTTGTAGTGAGGTGGATGGACCTAGACTCTGTCATACAGAGTGAAGTAAGTCAGAAAGAGAAAGACATATACCGTATGCTAACACATATACATGGAACTTAAGGGAAAAAAATGACATGAAGAACCTAAGGGTAAGACAGGAATAAAGAGTAAGTCCTACTAGAGAATGGACTTGAGGATATGAGGAGGGGTAAGGGTAAGCTGTGACAACGTGAGAGAGTGGCATGGACATATATACACTACCAAACATAAAAGAGATAGCTAGTGGGAAGCAGATGCATAGCACAGGGAGATCAGCTCGATGCTTTGTGACCACCTAGAGGGGTGGGATAGAGAGGGTGGGAGGGAGGGAGACGCAAGAGGGAATAGATAAGGGAACATATGTATGTATAACTGATTCACATTGTTATAAAGCAGAAACTAACACACCATTGTAAAGCAATTATACTCCAGTAAAAAGAAAAAAGAGTCATGTACCAAAATGTTCATTGCAGCTCTAATGACAGTAGACAGGACATGGAAGCAACCCAAGCGTCCATTAACCAATGAATGGTTAAAGAAGATGTGGCACATATATACAATGGAATATTACTCAACCATAAAAGTATGAAATTGAGTTATTTGTAGTGGGGTGGATGGACCTAGAGTCGGTCATACAGACTAAAGTTAAGTCAGAAAGAGAAAAAGAAATACTGTATGCTAACACATATATATGGAATCTAAGAAAAAAAAAAGGTCATGAAGAACCTACGGGCAAGATGGCAATAAAGACACAGACCTACTAGAGAATGGACTTGAGGATATAGGGAGGGGGAAGGGTAAGCTGTGGCAAAGTCAGAGAGTGGCATGGACATATATACACTAGCAAATGTAAAATAGATAACTAGTGGGAAGCAGACGCATAGCACAGGGAGATCAGCTCGGTGCTTTGTGACCACCTACACAGGTGGGATAGGGAGGGTGCGAGGGAGGGAGACACAAGAGGGAAGAGACATGGGAACATATGTATATGTATAACTGATTCACTTTGTTATAAAGCAGAAACTAACACACAATTGTAAAGCAATTATACTCCAATAAAGATGTTAAAAAAAAAAAAGAAACACTGGCCTTCAGTGACACATTAGGCCAGTCATTCCATCCAAAAGCAACAGCATACACGATATTCTCAAGGGCACATGGAACATTCTCCAGGAGAGAGAATATGTTAGGCCACAATACAAGTCTTAATAAATTTTAAAAGATTAATGTCATATTAAGCATGTTTCCCAACCACAATGCAATACAACTAGAAATTGATTATGAGAAGATAACTGGAATATTCCCATGTGGAGATTAAAAATGATACTGAACGACCAATAGGTTAAAGAAATCAAAAGAGAAATTTTAAAAAGTACCTCGAGAGAAATGAAATGGAAATATAGTAGAACCCCATTATCTCTGAGGGATACATTCCAAGACACTGAGTGGATGCCTGAAACCATGAATAGTAATTAACCCCACAAATATTATGCTTTTTCCTATACACACATGCACACACAGTGTGTATACAACAGACAAAGGGATGATTCATATCCCAGGCAAGATGGAGAAGGGTGGCACAAAGTTTTATTGCATTCCTCAGGACAATGCACAATTCAAAACTCTATTTTAAAGTATTTAAAAAATGTTTACTTCTGTAATTTTCCATTTAATATTTTCAGACCACAGTTGACTGCAGGTAACTGAAACTGTAAAAAGCAAAACTGCAGATAAAGGGAGACTATTGTGCAATATACTGAAACTTACAGGACGCAGCAAAAGAATTTCCAAGAGGGAAGTTCACAGTGATAGTGATAAATCAAGAAACAAACAAGATCTCAAAAAACCTAACTTTACATATCAAGGAACTAGAAAAGGAAGAAAAAGCAGATGCCACAGTTAGTAAAATGAAGGAAATAACAAACATAACAGTGGAAATAAATGAAAAGACTAAAATGAGAGGAGAAAAACAATGAATGAAACTAAGAGCTTTTAAAATATAAGATAGATATCCAATAGAGATGGCAGAGGAATAAGACGTGGAGATCACCCTCCGCCACACAAATACACCACAAATACATCTACATGTTGAACAACTACAGAACACCTACTAAAGGCAGGCAGAAGACCTCAGACTTCCCAGAGGCCAAGAAACTCCCCATGTACCCGGCCGTGTGGCTGACAGGGTCTTGGTGCTCTGGCAGGCTGTCAGGCCTGAGCATCTCAGGTGGGAGAGCTGAGTTCAGTACACTGGACCACCAGAGACCTCCGGGCCCCATGTAATATCAATCTGCGAGGGCTCTCCCAGAGATCTGTGTCTCAACCCTGAGACCCAGCTGACTCAACGACCAGCAAGCTCCAGTGCTGGACACCCCATGCCAAACAACTGGCAAGACAGTAACATAACCCGACCCATTAGCAGAGAGACTGCCTAATATCATACTAAGTTCAGAGACACCCCAAAACACACCACTGGACACGGCCCTGCCCACCAGTAAGATCCAGCCCCACCCACCAGAACACAGGCGCCAGTCCTCTCTACCAGGAAGCCTACACAAGCCCCTTAACCAACCTTACCCACCGGGGGCAGACACCAAAAACAATGGGAAGTACAAACCTGTAGCCTGTGAGAAAGAGACACCAAACACAGTAAGTTAAACAAAATGAGAAGACAGAGAAATATGCAGCAGATGAAGGAGCACAAGTAAAAACCCACCACACCAAACAAATGAAGAGGAAATAGGCAGCCTACCTGAAAAAGAATTCAGACTAACGTAGAAAAGATGATCCAAAAATCTTGGAAATAGAATGGAAATAATATAAGAAATGTTTAACACGGACGTAGAAGGACTAAGAGCAAACACACAACGATGAACAACACAATAAATGAAATTAAAAATTCCCTAGAAAGAATCATTAGCAGAATAAATGAGGCAGAAGAAAGGATAAATGACCTGGAAGATAAAATAGTGGAAATAACTGAGGCAGAGCAGAATAAAAATAAAAAAAAAAAGAAAGAATTGAGGACAGTCTCAGAGACCTCTGGGACAACATTAAATGTACCAACATTCGAATTATACGGGTCCCAGAAGAAGAATAAAGAAAGGGAGGAGCTTCAAGATGGCGGAAGAGTAAGACACGGAGATCACCTTCCTCCCTACAACTACATCAGAAATACATCTGCACGTGGAACTGCTCCTATAGAACACCTTGTGAATGCTGGCAGAAGATCTCAGACCTCCCAAAAGGCAAGAAACTCCCCACCTACCTGGGTAGGACAAAAGAAAAAAGAAATACCAGAGACAAAAATTAGGGATGGGACCTGCACCGGTGGGAGAGAGCTCTGGAGGAGAAAAGGTTTCCACACACTAGGAAGCCACTTCGTGGGCGGAGACTGTGGGTGGTGGAGGGGGGAAGCTTCGGAGCCACAGAGCAGAGCAGAGCAACAGGGGTGCGGAGGGCAAAGCGGAGAGATTCCCGCACAGAGGATCGGTGCCGACCAGCACTCACCAGCCCGAGAGGCTTGTCTGCTCACCCACCAGGGCGGGGGGGGGCTGGAGGCTGAGGCTCGGCTTCACTTGGATCCCAGGGAGAGGACTGGGGTTGGCTGTGGGAACACAGCCTGAAGAGACTAGTGCGCCACAGCTAGCCGACAGGGAGTCTTGGGAAGGAGTCTGGAGCTGCTGAAAAGGTAAGAGACTTTTGCTTCCCTCTTTGTTTCCTGCTGCTCCAGAAGCGGGAATTAAGAGCGCCGCTTAAAGGAGCTCCAGACACGGGAGCGAGCTGCGGCTATCAGCGTGGACCCCACAGACGGGCATGGGACGCTAAGGCTGCTGCTGCAGCCATAAAGAAGGTCACTCTCCACACCTCCTATCCCGGGAGAATGTGCAGCCTGCCACTGCCAGGGTCCTGTGATCCAGGGACAATTTCCCCCTGGCGAATGAACGGCATGCCTCAGGCTGTTGCAACGTCACACAGGCCTCTACTGACGCAGGCTCGCCCCGCATTCCGTGCCCTTCCCTTCCCAACCCCCACCCCCAGCCTGAGTGAGCCAGAGTCCCTGAAGTAGCTGCTCCTTTAACCCTGTCCTGTCTGAGCAAAGAACAGACGCCTTCAGGCAACCTACACGCAGAGGTGGGTCCAAATCCAAAGCTGAAATCCTGGAGCCATGCGAACGTAGAAGAGAAAGGGAAATCTCTCCCAGCAGCCAAAGGAGCAGCGGATTAAAGCTCCACAATCAACTTGATGTACCCTGCGTCTGTGGAATACCTGAATACACAACAAATCATCCAAATTGAGGAGGTGGACTTGGGGTGCAAAGATATATACTTTTTCCCATTTCACTCTTTTGTGAGTGTGTATGTTTCTGTGTGTGATTTTGTCTGTATAGCTTTGCCTTTACCATTTGTCCTAGGGTTCTGTCCATCTGTTTTTCTTTCTTTTGAAAAATTTTTTCTTAATTATTTTTAATTTTAATAAATTTATGTTTTAATCTTCTTTCTTTCTTTCCTTCTTTCTTTCTTATTTTTTCTCCCTTTTATTCTGAGCCATGGGGATGAAAGGGTCTAGGTGCTCCAGACAGGAGTCAGGGCTGTGTCTCTGAGGTGGGAGATCCAACTTCAGGACACTCGTCCACGAAAGACCTCCCAGCTCCATGTAATATCAAATGGCAAAAATCTCCCAGAGATCTCCACCTCAGCACCAAGACCCAGCTTCACTCAATGACCAGGAAGCTACAGTGCTACATACACTATGCAAAAAAACTTGCAAGACAGGAACAGAACCACATCCGTTAGCGTAGAGGCTGCCTAAAATCATAATAAGGCCACAGACACCCCAAAACACACCACCAGACATGGACCTACCCCCAAGAAAGACAAGATCCAGCCTCATCCACCAGAAGGCAGGCACTAGTCCCCTCCACTAGGAAGCCTACACAACCCACTGAACCAGTCTTAGCCCCTGGGGACACACGCCAAAAATAATAGGAACTATGAACCTGCAGCCTGTGAAAAAGAGACCCCAAACACAGTAAGTTAAGCAAAATGAGAAGACAGAGAAACACCCAGCAGATGAAGGAGGAAGGTAAAAACCCACCAGACCAAACAAATGAAGAGGAAATAGGCAGTCTACCTGAGAAAGAATTGAGAATAATGATAGTAAAGATGGTCCAAAATCTTGGAAATAGAATAAAGAAAACACAAGAAACGTTTAACAAGGAACTAGAAGAACTAAACGGCAACCAAACAATGATGAACAACACAATAAATGAAACTAAAAACTCTCTAGAAGGGATCAATAGCAGAATAAGTGAGGCAGAACAGATAAGTGGCTTGGAAGATAAAATAGTGGAAATAACTCCTGCAGAGCAGAATAAAGGAAAAAGAATGAAAAGAATTGAGGACAGTCTCAGAGACATCTGGGACAACATTAAACACACCAACATTCGAATTATAGGGCTCACAGAAGAAGCAGAGATAAAGAAAGGGACTGAGAAAATATTTGAAGAGAGTATAGTTGAAAACTTCCCTAATATGGGAAAGGAAGTAGTTAATCAAGTCCAGGAAGCACAGAGAGTCCCATACAGGATACATCCAAGGAGTGACACGCCAAGACACATATTAATCAAACTGTCAGGAATTAAATACAAAGAAAAAATATTAAAAGCAGCAAGGGAAAAACAACAAATAATACACAAGGGAATCCCCATAAGGTTAACAGCTGATCTTTCAGCAGAAACTCTGCAAGCCAGAAGGAATTGGCAGGACATATTTAGAGTGATGAAGGAGAAAAAACCTACAACCAAGTTTACTCTACCCAGCAAGGATCTCATTCAGATTTAATGGAGAAAGTAAAACCTTCACAGACAAGCAAAAGCTAAGAGAATTCAGCATCACCAAACCAGCTTTATAACAATGCTAAAGGAACTTCTCTAGGCAGGAAACACAAGAGAAGGAAAAGACCTACAATAACAAACCCAAAACAATTAAGAAAATGGGAATAGGAACATACATATTGATAATTACCTTAAATGTAAATGGATTACATGATCCAACCAAAAGACATAGATACACTGGCTGAATGGTTACAAAAACAAAACCCATATATATGCTGTCTACAGGAGACCCACTTCAGACCTAGGGACACATACAGACTGAAAGTGAGGGGATGGAAAAAGATACTCCATGCAAATGGAAATGAAAAGAAAGCTGGAGTAGCAATTCTCATATCAGACGAAATAGACTTTAAAATAAAGACTAGTATAAGAGACAAAGAAGGATACTACATAATGATCAAGGGATCAATTCAAGGAGAAGAGATAACAACTGTAAATATTTATGCACCGAACACAGAAGCACCTCAATACATAAGGCAAATACTAACAGCCATACAAGGGGAAATCGACAGTAACACAATCATAGTAGGGGACTTTAACACCCGACTTTCACCAATGGACAGATCATCCAAAATGAAAATGAATAAGGAAACAGAAGGTTTAAATGATACATTAAACAAGATGGACTTAATTGATATTTATAAGACATTCCGTCCAAGAACAACAGAATACACATTCTTCTCAAGTGCTCATGGAACATTCTCCAGGATAGATCATATCTTGGGTCCCAAATCAAGCCTTGGTAAATTCAAGAAAATTGAAATCGTTTCAAGTACCTTTTCCGAGCACAGCGCTATGAGACTAGATACCAATTACAGGCAAAAGTCTATAAAAAATACAAACACATGGAGGCTAAACAATACACTACTTAATAACTAAGTGATCACTGAAGAAATCAAAGAGGAAATCCAAAATTACCTAGAAACAAATGACAATGAAAACACGACGACCCAAAGCCTACGGGATGCAGCAAAAACACTTCTAAGAAGGAAGTTTATAGCAATACAATCCTACCTTAAGAAAAAAGAAACATCTGATATAAACAACCTAAACTTGCATGTAAAGCAATTAGAGAAAGAAGGGGAAAAGAACCCTAAGTTAGCAGAAGGAAAGAAATCATAAAGATCACATCAGAAATAAATGAAAAAGAAATGAAGGAAACGATAGCAAAGATCAATAAAACTAAAAGCTGGTTCTTTGAGAAGGTAAACAAAACTGATAAACCATTAGCCAGACTGATTAAGAAACAAAGGGAGAAGACTCAAATCAATAGAATTAGAAATGAAAAAGGAGATGTAACAACTGACACTGCAGAAATACAAAGGATCCTGAGAGATTACTACAAAAAACTCTATGCCAATAAAATGGACAACCTGCAAGAAATGGGCAAATTCTTAGAAATGCAAACCTGCCGAGACTGAACCAGAAAGAAATAGGAAATACGAACAGACCAATCACAAGCACTGAAATTGAAACTGTGATTAAAAATCTTCCAACAAACAAAAGCCCAGGACCAGATGGCTTCACAGGCGAATTCTATCAAACAATTACAGAAGAGCTAACACCTATCCTTCTCAAACTCTTCCAAAATACAGCAGAGGGAGGAACATTCCCAAACTCATTCTACAAGGCCACCATCACCCAGATACCAAAACCAGAGAAAGATGTCACAAAGAAATAAAACTACAGGCCAATATCACTGATGAACACAGATGCAAAAATCCTCAACAAAATACTAGCAAACAGAATCCAACAGCACATTAAAAGGATCATACACCATGATCAAGTGGGGTTTATTCCAGGAATGCAAGGATTCTTCAATATATGCAAATCAATCAACGTGATACACCATATTATCAAATTAAAGGAGAAAAACCATATGATCTTCTCAACAGATGCAGAGAAAGCTTTCGACAAAATTCAACACCCATTTATGATAAAAAACCCTGCAGAAAGTAGGCATACAGGGAACTTTCCTCAACATAATAAAGGCCATATATGACAAATCCACAGCCAACATCATCCTATATTGTGAAAAACTGAAAGCATTTCCACTAAGATCAGGAACAAGACAAGGTTGCCCACTCTCACCACTATTATTCAACATTGTTTTGCAAGTTTCAGCAACAGCAATCAGAGAATAAAAGGAAATAAAATGAATCCAAATCAGAAAAGGAGAAGTAAAGCTTTCACTGTTTGCAGATGACATGTTACTATACATAGAGAATCCTAAAGATGCTACCAGAAAACTACCAGAACTAATCGATGAATTTGGTAAAGTAGCAGGATACAAAATTAATGCACAGAAATCGCTGGCATTCCACTACACTAATGATGAAAAATCTGAAAGTGAAATCAAGAAAACACTCCCATTTACCACTGCAACAAAAAGAATAAAATATCTAGGGATACACATACCTAAGGAGACAAAAGACCTGTATGCAGAAAATTATAAGGCAATGATGAAAGAAATTAAAGACGACACAAATAAATGGAGAGATATACCATGTTCTTCGACTGGAAGAATCAGCATTGTGAAAATGACTCTACTACCCAAAGCAATCTACACATTCAATGCAATCCCTATCAAACTACCACTGGCATTTTTCACAGAACTAGAACAAAACATTTCACAATTTGTATGGAAACACAAAAGACCCCGAATAGCCAAAGCAATCTTGAGAACGAAAAACGGACCTGGAGGAATCAGGCTCCCTGACTTCAGACTATACTACAAAGCTACAGTAATCAAGACAGTATGGTACTGGCACAAAAACAGAAAGATAGATCAATGGAACAGGATAGAAAGCACAGAGATAAAGCCATGCACATATCGTCACCTTATCTCTGATAAAGGAGGCAGGATTGTACAGTGGAGAAAGGACAGCCTCTTCCATAATTGGTGCGGGGAAAACTGGACAGGTACAAGTAAAAGTATGAGATTAGATCACTCCCTAACACCATACCCAAAAATAAGCTCAAAATGGATTAAAGACCTAAATGTAAGGCCAAACACTATAAAAGTCTTAGGGGAAAACACAGGCAGAACACTATATGACAAAACTCACAACAAGATCCTTTTTGACCCACCTCCTAGAGAAATGGAAATATAAACAAAAATAAACAAATGGGACCTAATGAAACTTAAAAGCCTTTGCACAGCAAAGGGAACCATTAACAAGACCAAAAGACAAACCTTGAGAATGGGAGAAAATATTTGCAAACAAAGCAATGGACAAAGGATTTATCTCCAAAATATACAAGCAGCTCATGAAGCTCAATATCCCAATAAAAAACAACCCAATCCAAAAATGGGCAGAAGACCTAAATAGACATTTCTCCAAAGAACATATACAGATTGGCAACAAACATATGAAAGGATGCTCAACATCACTAATCATTAGAGAAATGCATATCAAAACTACAACGAGGTATCACCTCACACCATTCAGAATAGCCATCATCAAAAAATCTGGAAACAATAAATGCCGGAGAGGGTGTGGAGAAAAGGGAACACTCTTGCACTGTTGGTGGGAATGTAAATTGATACAGTCCCTATGGAGAACAGTATGGAGGTTCCTTAAAAAACTAAAACTAGAGCTACCATATGACCCAGCAATCCCACTACTGGGCATATACCCTGAGAAAAACATAATTCAAAAGAAGTCATGTACCACAATGTTTACTGCCGCACTATTTACAAAAGCCAGGATGTGGAAGCAACCTAAGTGTCATTGATAGATGAATAGAAAAAGAAGATGTGGCACATATATAACAATGGAATATTACTCAGCCATAAAAAGTAATGAAATTGAGTTATTTGTCGTGAGGTGGATGGACCTAGAGTTTGTCATACAGAGTGAAGTAAGTCAGAAAGAGAAAAACAAATACCGTATGCTAACACACATGTATGGAATCGAAAAAAAAAAAAAGGTTCTGATGCACCTAGGGGCAGAACAGGAATAAAAGAGCAGACGTAGAGAATGGTCTTGAGAACATGGGGAGGGGGCACGGTAAGCTGGGATGAAGTGAGAGAGTGGCATTGACATATATACACTACCAAATGTAAAACAGATAGCTAGTGGGAAGCAACCACATAGCACAGGGAGATCAGCTCCATGCTTTGTGTCCACCTAGAGTGGTGGGATAGGGAGAGTGGGAGGGAGCTGCAAGAGGGAGGGGCTATGGAATATATGTATACATATAGCTGATTCACTGTTATACAGTAGCAACTAACATAACATTGTAAAGCAATTATACTCCAATAAAGATGTTAAAAAAATAAAATATAAAATAAACTGAAAAACCTTTAGCTAGACTCACAAATTCAAAAAAGAGAAAATCCAAATAAATAAAATCAGAAATGAGAGACGTTACAATAGGTACCACAGAAATACAAAGGATCAGAAGATACTTCTATGAACAATTACACTCCCCCAAAATTGGACAGCTTAGAAGAAATTCCTAGAAACATAAAATCTACCAAGGCTGAATCATGAAGAAATAGAAAATCTGAAGAGGCCAATTACTAGTAAGGTGATTCAATCAGTAATCTAAAACCTCCCATCAAAGAAAAGTCTAGGGCCAGCTGGCTTCACTTGTGAATTCTAACAAACATTTAGAGAAAAACTATGATCAATCCTTTGCAAACTCTTCCAAAAAAACAGGACAGAACACTTCCAAACTCATTTTACAAGGCCAAAACCAGACAAGGACTCCATGAGAAAATTACAGGTCAGGAAGAACATAGATATAAAAGTCCTGAAGAAACTATTATTATACGAAGTTCAACAGCAAATTAAAGGGATCACACACCATGTTCACGTGGGGTTTATTCCAGGGATGCAAGGATGGTTCAACAGCTATGTATCAATCAATGTGATACACCACATTAACAAAATGAAGGATAATAATCACATGGTCATCTCAATAGATGCAGAAAAAGTGTTTGACAAAATCCAACATCTATTTATGATAAAAATTCTCAATAAAGTGGGTATAGAGGTAATGTACCTCAACATAGTAAAGACCATATATTACAAGCCCACAGTTAACATCATACTCATCAGTGAAAAGCTGAAAGTATTCCCTCTAAGATCAGGAACAAGGCAAGGATGCCCACTCTTGCCACTTTTATTCAACAAAGTATTGGAAGTCCTAGCCACAGCAATCAGAGAGAGAGAGAGAGAGAGAGAATCCAAATTGGAAAGGAAGAAGTAAAATTGTCACTTTTTGCAGATGACATTACACTATACATAGAAAATCCCAGAGACATCACCAAAAAACTACTAGGGCTCATTAATGAATTCGGTACAGTTTCAGGATACAAAATTAATATACAGAAAAGCTGAAAGTTTTCCCTCTAAGATCAGGAACAAGACAAAGATGCCCACCACATAGTATTGGATGATAAGCTACAACAATTAGGCAAGAAAAAGAAACAAAAGGCATCCAAATTGGAAAGAAGTAAAATTGTCACTATTTGAAGATGACATGACATTATATATAGAAAGCCCTAAAGACTCCATCATATCTGTTGGAACCAATAAACGAATTCAGTAAAGCTGTAGGATACAATATCAGTATACAAAAATCTATCTCTATGCACTAACAATGAATAATCAAAAAGAGAAATTAAGAAAACAATACTAATTAGGAGTTTGGTATTAACAGATACACACTACTATACAGAAAATAGATAAATAAGGACCTATTATTTAGCACAAGGAGCTATATTCAATATCTTATAATAACCTATGATGGGAAATAATCTGAAAAAGGATTATATATAATGAGTCACTTTTGCTGTATACCTGAAACACAACATTGTAAATCAAGTATACTTCAATTTTTTAGAAAAAGCAAATTAGTAATTAGCAAATCAGATAAGATTCTGATTAGATCAAACTCTTGAAAACCAGGAATTTCAGTCTGAGAGAAAAGAGATACACATTTAGTAGAGACACTAATATCCTGTAGTCCTGTGGAAACATCAGTATAAATTTAAATTTTATCTTTTGCAAAAAAACCCCAAAATTTCTCTACTTCAATGACAAAAAAAGAAAGAAAACAATTCTATTTACAACTGCATTAAAAAGAATAAAATACCTGAGAATAAATTTAACCAAGGACATGAAAGATTTGTATACTGAAATTTATAAGGTGTTGATGAAAGAAATTGAAGATACAAATAAGATATTTTGCCCTCATGGATTGGAAAAATATCCACACTACCCAAAGCAATGAACAATTCAATGCAATCCCTATCAAAATTTCAATGGCACCTTCCATAAAATAGAACAATACTAAAACTTGTATGGAACCACAAAGGCCCTGAATAGCCAAAGCAATCTTGAGAAAGAACAAATCTGGTAGCATAATGCTTCGTGATTTCAAACTACATTACAAAGCTAAAGTAATCAAAACAGTACGGCATTGGCATAAAACAGACATATATAGATCAGTGGAACAGAATAAAGAGTCTAAGGAAAAAACCCCATGCTTATACGGTCAATTAACTTTTGGCAAAGGATCCCAGAATTTACAATGGGGAAAGGAGAGTTTCTTCAATAAACAGACTGGGAAAACTGGACAGCTACATGCAGAAGAACAAAACTGGACCACTATCTTACACCATACACAAAAATCAACTCAAAATGGATTAACTAAATTGGAAGACTGGGATAGACATACACACACTAATATATAAAAAATAGAGGACTTCCCTGGTGGTGCAGTGGATAAGAATCCACCTGCCAATGCAGGGGACACAGGTTCCATCCCTGGTCCGGGAAGATCCCACATGCCACAGAGCAACTAAGCCTGTGCACCACAACTACTGAGCCTGCTCTCTAGAGCCCACGAGCCACAACTACTGAGCCCATGTGCCACAACTACTGAGCCCATGTGCCACAAACACTGAAGCCTGCACACCTAGAGCCCATGCTCCGCAACAGGAGAAGCTACTGCAATGAGAAGCCTGTGCACCACAATGAAGAGTAGCCCCCGCTCGCTGCAACTAGAGAAAGCCTACATGCAGCAACGAAGACTCAGCACAGCCAAAAATAAATTTATTTTTAAAAAAAGATAATAAGGACCTACTGTATAGCACAGGCAACTCTACTCAATACTCTGAAATGACCTATATGGGAAAAGAATCTAAAGAAGAGTGGATATGTTTATAACTGATTTACTTTGCTATACACCTGAAACTAACACAACATTGTAAATCAACTACACTCCAATAAAAAATTTTTTTTAAATGGCAGACTTGAACATAAGCCTCGATACCATAAGAATCCTAGAAGAAAACACAGGCGGTAACTTCTCTGACATCAGTCTTGAAGATGATTTTTTTGGTTTTGACACCAAAAACAAAGGCAAGAAAAGCAAAAGTGAACAAGTGGGACTACATCAAACTACAAAGCTTCTGCACGGCAGTGGAAACCATCAATGAAATGAAAAAGCAAACTACTGAGTGGGAGAAAATACTTGCAATCATATCTGATAAGGAATTACTATCCAAAATATATAAAGAACTCATACAACTCAACTGCACATAAACAATATGATTAAGAAAAGTGAACAGAGGATCTGAACTGATACTTATCCAAAGACATACAGTTGGCCAGTAGGTACACGAAATGTGCTCAACATTACTGCCACAATGAGGTATCACCTCACACCTGTTAGAATGACTATTATCAAAAAGACAAAAACTGACAAGTGTTGGTGAGGAAGTGCAGAGAAGGCAACTCTTGCGCATTGTTGGTGGGAATGTAAATTGATGAAGACACTATGGAAACCAGTGTGGAGTTTCCTCAAAAAAATCAAAAAATCCAAACAAACTTTTTGGCCAACCCAATATTTGCACCCCCCATGTTCTCTACAACACTATTTACAATTGCCAAGACATGGAAACAACCTAAGTGCCCAATGATGGATGAATGGATTTAAAAAATGTACACACACACACACACATAATGGAATATTAGTCATAAAAAAGGAAATCTTGCCATTTGTGACATGGATAGACCTTAAGGGTATTATGCTAAGTGAAATAAGTCAGAGAGAAAAATACCATATGATCTCACCTATATATGGGATCTGAAACAAAGAAAGAAAACCCTGGGAATTCCCTGGCAGTCCAGTGATTAGGACGTGGTGCTTTCATGGCCATGGGCCTGGGTTCAATCCCTGTTCAGGGAACTAAGATCCTGCAAGCCACGCAGCAAAACAAACAAATAAACCAAAAACCCCAAGTTCACAGAAATGGAGAACAGATTGGTGGTTGCCAGAGGTGGGACGTGAAGGTGTGTGTGCGTGTGTGTGTGTCAAGGCGTGGGTGAAACAGGTGAAGGCAGATCAAAAGTTACAAACTTTCAGTTATAAAATAAGTCAGGGGATATAATGTGCAGCATTGTGACTATAATTAATAATACTTTATTGCATATTGGAAAGTTGAAAAGAGGAAATTTCAAAAATTCTCATCACAAGAAAAAAAAACTATGTGTGATGATGTTAGTCTAGTTAACTAGACTTATTGTGGTAATACTTCACAATGTATACAAATATCAAGTCGTTATGTTGTACACTTAAAAGCAATGTTATATGTCAATTATATCTCAATAAAAATAAGTAAAATGACCAAAAACAGAAATAATTAGGGAAGACATAAAAATTGCAGGAATACAGACTATCAACAAAACCAAAAGCTGGTGCGCTTTGAAATAATCAGTAAAATTGATAAAGGTCTAGTCAAGCTAACTGAGAAAAGAGGGTAGACAGAAGTTAGTAATATCAGGAATGAAAGGAGGGTAAGTAAAATGGAAAAGCATTTGATAGAATCTAACATCCACTTATGATAACACACTAGGAATAGAGGGGAGTTCAGGCTCTTGAGATACAACATCTTCATGAAACTTGTAGGCAACATCACAATAGTGAGAAAGTAGATGCTTTTTTTTTTGTAAGATAAGAAACTAGGTAAGGAAGTCTCCTCTCACCACTCCTATTCAACACTGTGCTGGAAGACCTACCTAATGCAATAAGGCAAGAAAAGGAAATAAAATGTATACAGATTGGGAAGAAAGAAATAAAACTGTCTTTTTTGTATATGACATGATTTTCTATGTAAAATATCTGAAAGAAACCGTAACACCAGAGATCACTCCAGGAATTAATGAGAGTATAGAAAGACTGAGAATACAGAAGTCAACTGCTTTCTTATAGACCCAGAGAAATATAGCCAACTGATCTTTGATAAAGGACTAAAAGGCAATTCAATGGGAAAAAAGTCTTTTCAACAAACAGTGCTGGAAATAGTGGATATCCACATGCAAAAAACAAATAAGTAAACCTAGACACAGACCTTACACAAAACTTAAAATAGACCATAGCTCTAAATGTAAAATGCAAAAGTAAAAAACTTCTAGAAGATAACGTAGGAGAAAATCAAGGTTACCTTAATTGATGAATTTTAAGATACAACACCAAAAGCAAGATCCAAGAAAGAAAATAAGCTTTACTTCATTAAAATCCCCTGTGCTACAAAAGACAGTGGTAAGAGAATACAAAGACAGTCACAGATTGGGAAAAATATCTTTTCAGAACACTTATCTGACAAAGGACTGGTATCCAACATGTCTAAAAAACTCTTAAAATGCAACAGTAAGATGACAAACAACCCAGTTAAAAAATGGGCAAAATTCGGGACACTTCCCTGGTGGTCCAGTGGCTAAGACTCCACGCTTCCAATGCAGGGGGCGCGGGTTTGATCCCTGGTTGGGGAACTAAGATTCCACATGCCGTGTGGCACAGCCAAAAAAAAAATGGGGGCAAAATTGAAAATAAAACAAGAGTCCCTGGGGGGAAAAAATAAAGTCCCAAACATGGGGGATAAAATGGGCAGAAGATTTGCACACACATCAATAAAGAAGATATACAGATGTTAAATAAGCATATGAAAAGAAACTCAACATCAAATGTCATTAGGAAATTGCAAATAAAACAAATAGATACCACTAAACGCTTATTACAACAGGTAAAATACAAAACACTCAGAATATCAAATATTGATGAAGATATAAAGCTACAGGAATCCTTACTCATTGCTGATGGGAATGGAAAATGGTATGCCTACTTTGGAAGACAGGCAGTTTTTTCACAAAACTAAATATACCCTTATCACAGGATCTAGCTCCTAGATTATACTCCTTATATATTTATATTTACCCAAATGAGTTGAAAACTTGTCTTCACACAGAAATATGCAAATTAGTGTTTACAGGTGTTTTATGCATAATTGCCAAGACTTACAGTTAAGCAAGATATCCTTCAATAGTAGAATGAATAAACAACCAGTGGTATATCCACATGATAAAATATTTTTCAGTGATAAAAAGAAATGAGCTATCAAGCCATGAACAGACGAGGAAACTGCAGTGTATTGGTTTGTTATAATTTTAAATTTACGCATTTATGGCTTAAGTGAAGTTGTTTTGATCTACTTGTTTATGGCTCAAGTAAAGATGTTTTGGTCCAAGAGTGAATTTGTTTACTTTGGGAGGCCATGTCAGGATGATGCCATCAAAATTGTGCTTATCATTATGAACATGTGGAGGAGTGACAATCATGTGACAGACATTTAAACTTTAAATACCAGGAATTTGTGAGGACTTAATTTGGGTGTTCAGTCTGGGCAAGGCTACCCTTTGTTAATCTAAAAAGCTCTCAGAGGATCACGAGACACTTGCTCCTGCTGTGGCCAGGTTACTCTTGGATAGCAGTGGAGTTAAACCAAGCAGCAGTCTCAGGAAGAGAAGGGACATATTTGTTTCTGCCTTGGCGAGCCTACTCCTCATAGGCAATGGTGCAAGCCATGAAATGGTCCCTGGACCAAGCAGCCTACCTTGCCTACCAACACTAGTGCCTTTGCCCAGCAGGGAGGGATCTAAGCGGGCATCTGATACCCAGCTTTTAGTTGGAAGGACTGACGCTATCAAGAACCAATTCATATAAAGGTGCAACTCAACTAAATTTGGACTTTATTTCTTTCATCTTCCCTTTGGCTGGAACAACAGTGTAATTAAACTATCATTGGTTTGGGGTACGTTATGTCTTTACTGGCTTATTAAGAGACATTATCCTATTTGCTATTGGCTTGTGAAATATTATAAATTATAATTCCTGCAGTGAACCTGTGTTAAATAAATTACTGGCAAAGACAGTCTCAGTCTCTGAGCATAATTTGCCTGAATGAAACAGGAAACTTAGAAGCACACCGCTAAGTGAAAGAAGACACTCTGACAAGGCTACATACTGTATGATTCCTACTGTTTAGGACATTCTGGAAGAGATAAAACTATGAGCCAGTAAAAAGATCTTTGCTTGGGAAGGATTTGGGGGTTTGAGGGAGGGACGAATGGATAGGTGAAGCACAGGGTATCCTTAGCAAAGTTAAACTATTCTATAGAAATGATGGACACATGTCATTATACATTTGCCAAAATCCCTACATTGTATAACACAAAGAGTCAAGGCTAATATAAACAGTGGACTTTATAGCATCGATATTGATCCATCGATTGTAACAAATATACCATAATAATATGAGATGTAAAAACATAGTACAAACTGTGTGGATGCAGAGGGGTCAAGTGGGAACTCTCTGTACTTTCTGATCAATTTTTCTGTAAGCCTAAAATGTTCTAAAAACCGGAAATCTCACTGTTTCATATCTTACAATTTTATAAATCCTTTATAAGCATTATTTAAAATTGAGAGAAATTTATATACACCATACTTTCCTACCTAGTAGTCTGTTTTTAATTAACTTCTGCTACTTTAAATTTATTTTTAAATTAATTTTAACTTTTCTACAAAGGAAATCATTCTAAATTTAATTCTTTAAACACTATTGGGTATAAAACTGCAAACTGTAGAAAGTGAAAGACTTCAAATGTCTTTCTAACTAAAAGGACAAATGACATCATAGTTTGTCCCTCCACTATATTTCACACTCAGGATATGGTCAGGAATGAGTATCGTATTATAATGCATTAGGGGTTTGCATTTAATCCATGAAGAAACATACTAGGATTTTCAGAGATTCCCCTAGTTTGAGTAGTTTTTATCATATCAATTAAAACAGAAATTCAATAGTTTTTCTCACTCATCAATACAAGTAGAAATTCACTTGCCTTAAGAATTGTACGGCCTTTTAAATATCAAAGTTCTCTAGGGACAAGCACATACAAAAACTGATCTAAAAATGAAAAATGTGCCTGAGAACCTAAACATACCCATCTCACAGCTTAAGATTCTGTTGCCTAAAAGGAGCAGAAATTCTGTTTGGTTCCAGGATTTTCTTGTCTTACACACATATTTTTCAATCAACTTATATTTTTCAAAGTCTAAGAAATCAAAAATCATATACTCACCAAGGAAATAAAATTTCAAACTGCTAAGGGAAACTAGAGTTAAAGGACTGAAATATCCAATAGATAAAGGCATCTAAAGAAAAGAAACACAAATATTCAAATCAGCTCAGGTAAGAAGCCTGCTTACCCACAGTTAAGACCGAAAACACACATTCAGAAAGTTAAACACATTCCCAAGCTTGGGGTCTAGATACCAGGTTGAGATACAGCCCCTAAGGTGGGTCAGTCCCTGGTGAAGGAGGGTAGGGACACCTGAGCAGTCACTGGAGAGAGCTCTCCTCACATTCTCACGTGAGGAAACTCTCAGGCAGATTCAGTTTAATATCCGACTCAAACTCCCAAATTCATAAACTTTTTGTCCAGGAGACAGAACTCCTGACCACAGGCTTTTTTTTAATACACAAAATACACTCCGGGTGCACCTATATCATGGATGCAGAACTCAAACATAAAACATCTAGGCCAAAGAAACCGCCCCCCGCTCACTGCCAGCTCCAGATGGGAACTTTAGTTTGGAGTCACTGGCCTCAGGCTTCTGCTCCAGTCACAATACTTTGGATCACCACTGATAATTTAAATGACATAAACCCAGTGTTTCAATAATCCAGAAAAATCACTCAACCCAGTGTTTATGTGTCAAGGAAGAGAGAAGACTGTAAGGCAATTTTATTTTTTAAACAGGAAAATCCCAAAACATCTATTCCTGTCGGAAAATGAAGATGTCAATGACTTATTTCCAAAAAGAGAAACTGATTTGTAAACAATCATATTGGAACACTTCTAGATTTTGCAAGTCTAAGTCCTGATATGCTATTGGAAATCACCCAAAGGACCTCAGAATATTACTACATCCGCTCAGGGTGGGGAAAAAAAGGGGGAAACAAAACTTTTCATACACAGAATGTAATAATGAAATATTTTTCCAAAATTCACCTTTCTTGCCTCTTTGGAAAAAATTTATACTGTCTCCCCAGGTCTACTGAATAAATAAAATTTACATTTATTGAAAAACTGAGTCTCAAATAAGTGAATAAATCTTTTCAAAGAGAGAAACTCAGGAACGGAGGCAGTGCTGAAAAAAGATCACCCAGGAAAGTTTCTCAAGAGGACACTCCACCCAAAGGTCTTCCCATAGGATGTCCGTGACCAAGGAAGATTTTGAGAGGAGAGGCGCAAGCATTCCATATAACATATTCCAGGTGGTGGTTCTCTGCTTTCCTCTCAAGTAAAATAGGCATAAAAATAAATCTTTAAATTAAAGAGCCATCTATGGCTCTGTTGATAAATGATTAAACAATTAAAATACTGCATCGGTTTGAAACGCACCACGGAGAAAAACAGTTAATAGTGATACTATGAACTGCCGAGGGGAAGATGGCATTTGGGAATGCGAGGAAACATCTGTAAATTTAGGGATTTATTGCCAGCCCTAGGAAGAGCTAGGCTGGGGGGACAGGGTCGTGGATTTGAGATCCTGTTCCTCAAACATTTTAAAAAGTGAGAGTAAAATGATTCCCCTGGAGAGAAAGGGGGAACCGGACACCCCCAGACCATAGCTGCTCCCACACGTGTACCCCAGAGACCGAGTCACGATTGCCCCGAGTCCCTCCCTATGGCCACCGCGCCGTGTGGGGGAGACTCGGGTTCGCAGGGACAGGACAGGACACCCGGGGGTCCCGGCTGTCGACCCAGCCCCTAGGCTGTGTGGCGTGCCACCGGCTGACTCGGGTCCACAGACTCTGGAGTTGGCCGCGCAGGAGGCCCGGTTCCATCAGTCCCACCGCCTCCCTCTCCCAACACCCGACCCCGCACACTCACCATTTTTCGGTTTCTGGAGTTTCCGGTTGTCCACCCCATGACCGTCGCGGCAAGTGCCGGTCACAGCGACACAGAATGCGGCATAACCACCTGGAGCCTTTAAGGGCAGCAGGAGCTGATACGGCCACTGTCAGAACAAGTGGCACTGAGCACGCAATCCACGCCTCCGCCGCCATCGGAACAGCACCGCCCCATAAAATAATTGGTAACTCCCCTGTTTGGACAGTTCACAGGGCCCCGCCCTCCCGTGCCTGAGTGACAGGAGGTCGGAGGTCGCGTCTTTGAGCCGACCTTGTCCTGCCAGTGGGTGGGAAATGTTCTCTCCAAGGACACATCGTCAAACCGTAAGGCCACTAAGGCCTGGCACAGAACTGTGACCCTTCACAAACATGGACACTTTTGTACCCTCACTATTCACTAATAATGAGGCTGTTCCAGGAATTCCCTGGCCGTCCAGTGGTTAGGGCTCCGTGCTTCCACTGCAGGGGGCACGGGTTGGATCCCTGGTCTGGAAACCAAGGTCCCACAAGCCCCGCAGAGCAGCTCTCCCACTCCCCCCTCCTCCAAAAAAAAAAAGACTGTTCCGTTCTACTTTCATCTTTCACCATTTCCTTTAGGAGAATTCTGTCCCTCCCTCCCCATCCCCACTCATTTGGTACTTTAAGTCCCCTGGCCTCAGGGGCACTTGGCTCCGGTGGGAGGATGAATCCCACAGTCCTAGACCAGCCCTGAAGCCTCAAACACTAGCATGTGTGAAACACAGGCAGAGAAACCACCGGAAAACCTTTTCAGTGGAATTCCATTAATACTCGATTGTCGAAAGGTCAAAGCAGGTAAAACTGAAAGAACACTACTGAGTGAAAAATAATATTTAGATGGTAAGGGTATGTAGATAAACAAAAAATCAGGACAGTGGTCATGAATGGGGCAGGATGGAGATAAGTCAGGGATGGGAACATCAGGACACTCTCACCACTGCCCACAGGCCATTTAAGAATCTTCATGATGATTCCAAGGATGTGTATATTATTACTAAATCTTACCACAAAACATTTTGTACATTTTTCCCTGAATATATTTTATGATAAAAAATTTTAAGAAGAAATTCAGTTTGGAAAGTAACATAATTTGTATATGTTTGTTTGCCCTGTCAGGTGGCAATCTGAGTTTTCATTCATGGTTTTGGCAGCAAAAATTAGTAATATCGACTGAAAAAATGCACAAGATAAAAGTTGAGAATTATGTTTTATTTGGCAGACTTTCTGAGGACTCAAGCTTGGGAGGCCGTCTCTCAGGTAGCTCTGAGGGACTGCTCCAAAGACAAAAGGGAGAAGCCAGGATATACAGGAGTTTTGCCATAGGTAGTGGAACATCAAAAGATTACTGTTAATTAAAGAAAACCAGATATCTCAAGTTAATGAATTAGCGCTTTTCTACCTGTGGGAAGATGTGAGAGTCTGGGCTCACTGAAAACATTCTTTTGATATGCACTTTCACTATCTAGGGCCAGTATCCTTTTTTCTACCCTGAATCCCCTCAGGGTGCACAGTTGGGGATGGCTTGATGGCTGATGACTTAATGGCTGCAACATCCTTTGTTTATCAATATGGCAGGCAGCATTTTTCATCCACAGTAACAAGCCATGTATCTATCGGGTTGGTCAAAAAGTTCGTTTGGGTTTTTCCGCATTATGGTCCACCTTACGGAAAAACCCAAACGAACATTTTGGCCAACCCAATATTTAGAAAAAATGGATTACATAAATTCATCATCATTTGTACCTTTTAAAAATAAAGGGTGGCGTGCACTGATACGTAAAAATCTGGAGTTTTTATCAATAGAACAATTAAGCAAAGTGTACTGATAAAGATACTGAGAAATAAAATATTGCCTGCCATATCAGTAAGCAAAGGATGTCATCAGCGATTGCAGCGCTGAAAAGGTGAGCTGGTGAGCCAGGAGGAAGCTCAGGATGTGAAAACACAGGATACTGGCCCCAGATAGCTGAGGTGCATACCAAAAGAATGATTTCAGTGAGCCCAGACTCTTGCATCTTCCCAAACATAGAAAAGCGCTAAATTCCTTAACTTGAGATACAGTAAGTCCCTGCAAACGACCCTTCAAGTTGCGAACTTTCAAAGATGCAAATGAGCGTTCCATCAACGTTAGGCTTGAGTGAAACTGCAGCTTGCCCTCCGTCTCCTATGGCTGAAGATCCTTCAGCTCTACCATCTCCCACCTCCTCCCTCTCCTCCAGTCAGTCACTCTTCTTGCCTGTTCACTCGATGCCAGCCCCTGTATGCCAGCTGTTGTACTGTACTACTGTACTTTTCAAGGGACTGTACTGTAAGATTTAAAATGTTTTATTTATTCTTTGTTTTTTATGTATTATTTGTGTGAAAAGTATTATAAACCTATTACAGTACAGTACCATATAGCCGATGGTGTTAGCTGGGTACCTAGACTAACTTTGTTGGACTTACAAACAAATCGGACTGATGAGAGTGCTCTCAGAATCAGAACTCATTCTTATGTAGGGGACTTACTGTACCTAGTTTTCTTTTATTAACAGTAACCTTTTGTTCCTACTACCTGCCCTTTTTTGCAAAACTCCTATATATCCTAGCTCCCCTCTCGCCTCCTCAGAGCAGTTTTCTCAGGGTTACTTGAAATGCTGCCTCCGGACTTGAACTCCTCAGTATGTCCACTGAAGAAAACACAACTCTCAACTTTCAGGTTGTGAATATTTTTTTTCAGTTGACAATACCTTACCCCTTCTATAACTGTTATGGTAACCTACTGTGTTAGGGGGGTCCGTACCCTAGGTTTGATTGACAACACATTACTGCCAGGAACGTATGAAAGAGTTTATTACTTCCATAATGGAAGTGTCTGGGGAGGGCAGGGAAGGCCTCTTAAGCAGGTGGGAAGTGCCTTGACAGAACAAGGCAAGGAGCCTGGCCTGAGTTTTTTGTTTTTTTAATTTTTTTTGGAATATAGTTGATTTACAATGTTGTGTTAGTTTCTGCTGTACAGCAAAGTGAATCAATTATACATAAACATATATCCACTCTTTTTTAGCTTCTTTTCCCATAGAGGTCATTACAGAGTCCTGAGTAGGGCTCCCTGTGCTATACAGTAGGTCCCTATTAGTTATCTATTTTATTTATTTTAATTAAAAAAAAATTTTTGGCCACACCATGCAGCACATGGGTCTAGTTTCCAGACCAGGGATTGAACCTGTGCCTCCTGCATTGGAAGTGGAGAGTCTTAACCACTGGACCACCAGGGAAATCCCTCTATTGTATATATGTTAGTGTGTATATGTCAATCCCAATCTCCCAATTTAACCTTCCCCACCCCCTTTTCCCCCCAGTAACCATGTTTATTTTTCACATCTGTGACTCTATTTCTGTTTTGCAAATAAGTTCATTTGTGCCATTTTTTTTAGATTCCACATATAAGCAATATAATATGATATTTGTCTTTCTCTGTCCAACTTACTTCACTCAGTATGAGAATCTCTAGGTCCATCCATGTTGCTGCAAATTTTGGCCTGAGGTTTTTGTTTGTTTGTTTGTTTGAATTGAGATTAGGAGGTGGACTAGTGTGAGATTTTGCACATAAAGGCAGAGGCTACCAAGGATTTCATCTCTTACCAGCACCAAAGAAGTAAGCACCCAGGGCTTCTTGTCATCTTGTACAGATGTGGGGCACCAGGAGAAGGAAGGATGAGACTTTAAAAGTTGTCAGCAGTCAAACACAAAAAAATGGAGTCAGACTTCTAGATTCTCATCTGGCATGTGAAGAGCATGGAAGGGGACAGTCCTATAATCCTCACCAGAAAAAAGCAAACAAACCTCAAATTAACGACTCGGATCTATCAAACCATTAATCACAGGGCCGACTGCTGTCTCCAAAATTGGAGAGACAGTAAAATAGAAAATTTGAAATACGCCCACAATATTCTGCTCTTAACAATGCCTGTCCTCAAAAGAGTCTGTTTAGCCAGTGCCTAACTGACGTGGTGGGAGGGTGAAGTAGGAGATGGATGGGCCCCTCGGCCAGACAGCTGGTGTTTGTCAAGTGGAGCAAAACTGAAGTTTTGTCCTCAGCCAGACAAGAATGATGCCCGTTTCCCTTCCTCCACTGATATGGAGGGAATGAACCAGCAGTGGGGAGTTTGTTGCAGCAAAAATAGAAATGAAGTTTTTCCTCTCCTGAGAACAAGGAAAGTTAAGGGAACAGTGATCAGGCTAGTGAAGAAACCAACAGGTCTGAAAGAGTTAATCACTTCTAGCTATATTTTAACTGGTACTAATCTGTAGTGTCTGTAACTAGATTAGTCCTTCACAAAGCTAACCTATCACTACCTGACACTATGTGAATTACATCCTACACCTATCACTCCCTAACTCTGTGTGATGTAAATTACATCCTGCACCTGGTGTTTAAGCTCCCTGCACTCCCTTGTTACAAGTCACCCCTTGTCGCTTTTTGCATTTCAGAAAGAAGGTCACAGGCCAATAAACCAGAGACCAACAGGCCCAGTTACAGGGATGGGCTGCCTGACTCCAGCTGTGACTGTTTTGAAATAATGCAAGAAGAAGAAAAATGCAAGACCTTCATGATTTGATCCTTATCATACACCCCCGGACTTCGAGCCCCACCTATAAGATCTCCTCTGACTCCTCAGGAAGTGAGGGCACAGTTCTTGAGGTGCTAGCCTGCTGTGTTTTCCCCTTTGCCTGGCAAAGAATTAAAAGCTATCTTTCTTTTCCTCCAAAAACCCTGTCTCCATATTCCTGTTCAATATCAGTGCACAGAGAGCCAAGTTTTTCTGGCAACAGGGAAAATTGCTAACTTGAGTCTCCTCTAGCCTTTCTGCCTAACCTAAGTTGAGGGGACCTCAGAAAGACTTGTGAGGTTGAGAGTTTTGTTTTGTTTTGTTTAAACCCCAACAGCAAATACGTGGTGTGTTTTCCGAAACCACTTCACCAGCTCTCCAGTTCCAACTGGGTGTCTTACAACTCAATTCTAACACTAACCAAAGTTAACATCAGATTCCATAGTTGAAGGGCCAAGTCCTGTTGTTGGGGGAACCTCTGACCGTAACTGCCCACCCTGGCCAGACACGATAGTAACCGCTTGCAATGAGTTATCTTACAACAGGAGGTTCTGGTAAGGAATGAACTAACAGCTACCACCAACCGTAAGAATTCGGGAAAGGTCAAAAGGAGAGAAGAGATGCCAGTCCGTGTATCTTACCAACCTCCCAGAATCCTTCTCACTGGAATCCATCTTGGCTGAGCGATGGGCGTGCCACCAGGAAGGACCCTGAGTCAGAATAATTGGCCAGAGACAACCCAGAAACGAACCCCATTACTATAAAACGTGAGACTTTGAGCCATGTGGCAGAGCAGTTCTTCTGGGTTCCCCTACCCTGCTGCTCTCCACCCGGGCGCCCCTTCCCAGTGAAATCTCTCGCTTTGTCAGCATGTGTGTCTCCTTGGACAATTCATTTCTGAGTGTTAGACAAGAGCCCATTCTCAGGCCCAGGAAGGGGTTCCCCTTCCTGCAACACCACAAGACGGCCCCCGTGTCAGATGCCAGCTGAAAATGCAAGGCCCAGGCCACACATGTTTCTGGATGGCTGACTACAAATTCGGAAGTTCCCTATAACCCCTCATGTCTGTTAATTTGATAGAATATTAGAACTAAGAAAAATGCTTTACTTATTATTATCAGTTTATTTGAAAAGATACAAGTCAGGAACAGCCGAATGGAAAGGGTGCACAGGGCAAAGTAGGGGAACAGGGGCAGGAAGGTTCCATGCCGTCCCCTGGCATGACAGCCTCCCAGCACAGTGATGTGTTCACCAACTCAGATTTCTCTGAATCCCGAAGTTTAGGGGTTTTGATGGAGTTTTCAACACTGGGGGCTTGAGGGTGGGCTGGGCTGAAAGTTCTAAGCCTCTAATCATAGCTTTGTTCTTCCTGGTAACCATCCCCCATCATGAAATTATCTATGGGTCTGGAAACAGTTGCCTCATTAGAACATAAGATGCTACTATCACCCTTATCACATGGGAAATTCCAAGGGCTTTAGGAGGTCTTTGCTAAGAACCATGGACAAAGACCAAATATCCTTCTTATACCACAGAAGGGTCACAGTCCATGGTCACATACTGAGACCCAATCATGCGACTATAAAACATTTCCTTTCCACCCTCAACATACCACCACATCAAGAAGACACCTAGTAACAGTATAAAACACTGACAGAACCGTATGTTTCAGAACTCATTTACAAGTCTCTATAGTACTCCTAAAGATGACATGGGAGACAAAAGCAAGGACACCTGAAGATATTTTAGCCTCTGACAGCCACGGCAAATAATAAGTCCAAACCCTAGTCAGATAAACCTAAAATCTCATACTACAGGCCTAAAAACCTCAGTTCCTTTTCATGGTACGTCATGTCTGGTATTCAACAAAAGATTAAAAGGCACAATAAAAGACTTAAAAAACACATCTCCTAAAAAAATAACAAAAAGTGGGGAGAGAGAAAAAAAAACCACCCCAACACATCTCTGGGATTAGGACAAGCAAAAGAACCTGATTCGGATATAGCAGATATGCTGGAATTATCAGACCAGTAATTTAAAGCAACCATGATTCATATGCTAAGTGCGCTAATGGAAATAATGGATGACCTGCAAGAACAGATAGGTAACATGTGCAGAGCTGGAAACTCTAAAAAAGAACCAAAGGGAAATCAAAGAAATTTTTTTTAAAAAAGCAAAAGAACAGAACAAAAGTAAAGAATTCCTTTTTGGGGGGACCTTATCATTACAGTGGAAATGTGTGAGAAAAAAGAATCGGCAACCTTGAGGAGCTGTCACTAGAACCTTCTGAACTGAAATGCAAAGATAAGAAAAGGGTAAAAAGACAGAACAGAAATCCAAGAGCTTTGGGACAATTAAAAAAGGTGTAACATATACAACATGGGAATACATGAAGGAGAAGAAATAAACAGGATACATAAAATAATGAGATTTTCCCCCAAATTAATAATGGATACCAAAATACAGATGTAGGCAGCTCAGAGGTCACCAAACAGGATAAAAACCCTAAAAATGCACACCTAGAAATATATATTCAAACTCAAGAAAAATCAAAAACAAAAAAAATCTTGAAAGAAGTCAGGGAAAAAAAAAACCTTAGCTACAGAGAAACAAGGATAAGAAGTAAATTGGACTTTTCAGAAACCATGCAAGCAGAAAGACAGTTTTGTGAAACACAGAGTTGAAAGAGAAACCACCCAACTAGAATTTTGTGTCAAGCAAATTATCTTTCAAGTGAGGGAGAAATAAAGACTTCCAAAAAAATGGAGGGAATTTGTCACCAATATCCCTGCTTTGCAAAAAAAAAGTTAAAAGAAATTCATCAGGAAGAAGGTAAATGATAAAGGTTAAGTGTTAGAGAAGGAAAAAATGAAGGTAATAATAAAATCATTTGTTTTTGTTATTCTTAATTAATCTGACATTTTGTTGATAATAATAATAGCAGCAACATATTCAGTAATTATAGCTTTTGGATGAGTGAAATGAATGACAGAAATGTTACAAGGGGCAAGGGAGAGAATTTTCACATCCAGTGAAATGCTATGGTGTTACTTCAGAGAGGAGTTGGATTAGTTGTAAATGTATACTACAAACTCAAGGGCAATGACCAAAAATGTAAAAAAAAAAAAAAAGTTATAATGATATGTTAAGAGAAGAGAAAAAATGGAATCAAGTAAAATATCCCCTAAAAGGTAGAGAAGACAGAAGAGAAGTGGAAGACAAAAAAGAAACAAAGAACAAGGGCAACAAATAAAAAATGTTAAAATATGGTAGATATTAATCCAGCTATATCAATAATCACTTTAAACATCAGTGGTCTAAATACAATAAGTGAAACCAAAAAAACCTGTCACAGTAGATTAAAAAACAAAACAAAACAAAACTGGGCTTCCCTGGTGGCGCAGTGGTTAAGAATCCGCCTGCCAATGCAGGGGACATGGGTTCGAGCCCTGGTCCGGGAAGATCCTACAAGTCATGGAGCAGCTAAGCCCATGCGCCAGAACTACTAAGCCTGCGCTCTAGAGCCCGTGAGCCACAACTGCTGAAGTCCACGTGCCCTAGAGCCAGTGCTCCGCAGCAAGAGAAGCCACCGCAATGAGAAGCTCATGCACTGCAACTGAGAGTAGCCCCCACTCACCGCAACTAGAGAAAGCCCGCATGCAGCAAAGAAGACCCAACACAGCCAAAAATAAATAAATAAATAAATAAGAATACTAAGGGGGTCAGCATGGATGAGTGGCTGGAAGGCTGGTACCAGGAAGTCATGAGGACTCACACCAACCAGGGCTTGGAAGTCCAAAAAAGGGCTGCACACCCTACTAATTGCTCACTGAATCCATCAGGAGCCTTGCACACCAGCTGCTTGGGATACTCTGCCTGCAGACACTTCCAACTGGACATGGGCACACCCAATGCTCCATATACGTCAACCCCCACCCTATGTCTGGCTCCTCACATGACCCCCAGGTGAGGAGCGCAAGACTGCACAGTAAGCACACACATGTAGCTCATAAGCACACACATGACTAGGTGGGATTGGGAAGACACACAGACTTGAGCATTTCAGGGGAAGCAAACACAGCATCCAGCCTGGATGTGAGGGATCAAGGAAAGGCATAGAATCTTAAGAATTCTGTCCAAAAGAGGGAACAAGAGGCATGAAGTGGGCATCCACAGAAAAAGCCTGAGAGAAGCTCAGAATATCCATCTGGGTTGAATGGTGAGGGTGTTTCTCTCCCAAAGCCAGTCAGTAAAAACTGGAGGAGGTGACTGTTTCTTCAAATGCAAAGACAGCAACACAACACTTCATGAAAAATGAAGAAGGAAAAAAAAAATGAAGATTGTAAGGCATTCTGCCAGCTCAACAAGAAAAGCCACGAGTATCTATTGACTCCAGAAAATAATGATGCTGGTTATTATTTCCATGACAAGAAACTTTTGTAAACAATCATACTTGAGCACTTCTGCTCTGCAAGCCTAAGCCCTGGAATTACTGATACATTCGAAAGCACCCAAAAGTAAGCAAAAGACTTCAGAAACACCCGCTAAGGGCAGGAAGAAAGGGAAACAAATTTTAACACAGGCAATGTACTAATGTTATATTATACTTTTCTGAAATTCACCTCTTTCTTTAGTTTACAATTACTGTAAAACGGTGACTAAAAAGTGAATAAAACTTTTTAGGGTGACAAACCCATGGAGGAGCAGGAACATTTCTCAGGGGGTAGCTACACCCCCGGGCTTCCCATAGGATACAGGATGTCTGTGCCCAGGAAAGACTCTGGGGGGAGACACCCAAGGGTTTCACACAGCCTAGATACAGGTGATTATTCTCTGCTTTCCTCTCATGGTAAAGAGAGGAAAACCAAAAACTACACCTTTAAACATGAGCCACTCATTGGCTGTGGGAAAATGACAAAATTCTGCATCCCCCTCTGCCAAAGAGGGGCTGTGGGACCCTGTGTAAGGATTTAACTTCTTGGATCCTTCAATGTTTGCTTCTAAAAAGTGAGCTTAATATTTATTGCATGTTAGGATTAAATGAGATCTGTGTAAGGTGTTTGCACAGTCCCTGATATATGGTGAGCATTAAATAATTTTTATTTCCATTAATAATACTATTGATTTTATTATTTTGTTTTGTTTGTTTGTTTTGCGGTACGCGGGCCTCTCACTGTTGTGGCCTCTCCCGTTGCGGAGCAACAGGCTCCGGACGCGCAGGTTCAGCGGCCATGGCTCACGGGCACAGCCGCTCCGCGGCACGGGGGATCTTCCCAGACCGGGGCACGAACCCGCGTCCCCTGCATCGGCAGGCGGACTCCCAACCACTGCGCCACCAGGGAAGCCCTGATTTTATTATTAAATAAATGAACACATAAATTTTCTGCCCTGGAAAGAAAAATACGGCGTCTGTTTGACATGCACCACGCAGGACAAATAGTTGATAATGATACTGTGAATTAGAGACGCAGTTGGCTTTGGGAAGGCGGGGAGGGACCTGGAATTTATGGATTTAATGCCAGCCCTAGGAAGAGCTAGGCTGGGGCGACAGGTTCGTGGATTTGAGACTCTGCTTCCCCAAACATTTGGAAAACTCAGGAGAAAACGGGTCCTCTTGGGGAGAAAACTGGCACGGGGGTCCCCACAGACAAAAGCTCCACCCACACTTAAAGACCAGACACAGAGTCTGAAGACTCTACCCGAGGTCAATGTACAATCTGAGGAGAGACGGGTTGCGGGTGCAGAGCTGCCCAGAGAGGCTCCGGGGCCAAAGTCACCACGCACAGTGAGTGATAGGACAGGACGCCCGAAGTCTCGGCTGCTGGCCCAGCCCCCGCGCTGAGAGCTGGAGGGGGCTTAGGTCTGAGCTGAGCCCCGGGCGGACTTCGGTCTGCAGACTCCGGAGTTGACCGCAGCAGGGTCCGGGTCCCACAGTGGCAGGTTCCGACTCAACCCCTCCTCCCTGTCCTGGGACACCTGGCCCCTCAACTCACCATTTCCTGGCTTCTGGGGTCCCCCTGGGGTCCTCCGTTCCACTCCTGCCGCCTCTGTAGTTCACAGCATCATATACGCTACAAAGACACACCTGGCACCCGCGAGAGCAGATGAAACTTGACGCTGAGCACCTACAGGAGCCTTTAAGTGGTCGGCTAAGTGTTGCCCCACCCACCTTCTCGTGCTGCGCCCCTGATTGGACAGTTCATGAGAACCCACCCCCTTTCCCTGAGTGACAACAGGGCAGAAGGTCACGTGGTTGAACATAATGAGTTTCAGCCAGTGGGCTGGAACTTGCCCCCTCCAGGGAAGTTTGCTTTTAAACAAGATTTTTTCGTAGGTGTTCCTAACCAATATTGTGCATAATCACACAGTGAAAACCACAGGGCTTATGGGAAAAATGGGATTGGGTGGGGTTCAACTCTCAAAACTTGTCACTGACATTTAAAAAAAAAGGAATCTAATAAAACAGCATCTTACATATATTGAATGATTAAGAAATACAAAAGCACTACAAGAAACAGAGCACTTTACCTTGAAAGAGGCCTGTCCTTTGCTTGTAGAAGTGATCATCAGAAGGATTGACACTTGTGAGTTATAATGAAGAGGAGGAGGGAGAGTTACCTAAAATTAGACAGAAAGTCAGAACCCAGATGGATATTGGGATCCTTCATAACACCTGAGAGGCACTGAATGAGCTGGCAGTGTCTTGAGCTGTGCGCATGTGTTTTGTGTATTTCTGAGCAGCTAGGTTCACCTGGGTGCAGTTTTCTGCAGTTAACTCCTGTTTCTCTTGTGTGCCTTGCTGATGAAATTGCACATAAGCAAACATGAAATTTACATTATGTTCAAATTGTTTCCAAATTTATCAATACCCAGAAAAATATCATGTTTTCAAACAAGCATTATAGCAGAACTGACTGCATGTAGATGTATAATTTTTTTCTGAACCATTTGAAAGTTGAAAATATCATGACACTTCACCATTAAATATTTCAGCATGAATCATCCAGAATCAGGACATTGTCCCGTGTAACCATAATACCAATACCACGCTTCAAAAGTTGAGACTATTTTGGTATCATCTAATATTCAGTCCATATCAAACCAAGCAGAACCTGTGGGGACTTTACAGGGGAAAGACCCCTGTATCCCCCACCTGATGTTTATATTGTAGAAAATCTTTAGCCTCCTAGGCCTTCCCGGAGTTCCAAAGAGCAAATTTAATAAGAGAAGGGGGAGAATGCTGAAAGAAAGGAAAAGGGTCAAGCAAGACAAAATAATAATAGTTTAGCCAGAAAACAAAGCCAAGGACTTGAGTTCCTCCTCAAGGGTATATATAATAATCTGAGCTGTATCTTTGAGTTGTTTTCCTGATAATAAAACTCCCACCAGGTGGAAGAAGTTAACTGTATGCTGACCACAAACACATGGACCCCAGAGTGGCTGGAACATAGGTTGGTAGTAAGTTTTGAAGTGAGGAATTGTAACTCCTCCGAATTTGTTTTTCATTTTCAAGATTGCTTTGCATAGCCAGGCCACTCGTAATTCCCTATGAATTTTAGGATGAGCTTTCCATTTCTCCCAAAAAATTAATTTAATGATGTCAGAATTTTGATATGGCTTGCACTGAATCTGTAGACCACTTTGGGGACTACTGCCATCTTAACAATATGAACCTTAACAATATGAACTCTCCAGTCTATGAACATAGGATGTCTTATGATATATTTAGGGTTTCTAATTTCTTTCAACAATCTTTTGTAGTTTTCAATATGTGTCTTGAGTTTCCTTGGATAAAATTTTTCCTAATATTTTATTGACTATTTGTGTATCCATGTTCATAATGGATATTGGTCTATGGGGTTTTTGTGATGTCTTTATCTTATTTTATTTATAGGGTAATGATGGTCTCATAGAATATTTAGGTAGTGTTCCTTTCTTTTCTATTCTATGGAGAGGTTTACAAAGGATTAGTGTTAATTCTTCCATGAATGGCTGGGAGAATTCAACATAGAAGCCATCTGTTCTGTTCTTTTCTTTGGGGGAAGTTTTGGATACTGATTCAACCTGCTTACCTGTTACCAGATCATTCTGATTTTCCATTTTCTTAAGTCACTTTTGGTATTTTGTGTGTCTCTAGGAATTTCCCCTTTTCACCTAGGTTGCCTAACTTGTTGTGGAATAAATTTCTTATAGTGTTCTATTGTAATCCTTTGTAGGTTCAAAAGATATACAGATATACCATTATTATGTGTACCAAATGTTATTACTTATAACAAATAATACCATTATATATAATATATGTTATGTAATATATAAAGTATTTACATATTTATATAATATAGTAAAACATTTATTTTCTTATATATACAAATAATAGTATTATGTTTACCACTGTAGGCACAATTGCTAATCTAACTTCCTTGTATAACCCCCACAACTCTTAGAACTGTCCCTGAAGGTGTTGGAGGAAGAAGACAGGAATATCACCTTGATTCAGAGTCAGACACAGATGATGCTGACCTGGGATACAGTGCACGAATCTAATGACTCAGGTAATGGTTGAGGCGGGGAAACGGTCCCTGAGGATTCACAGTGGGAAAAGATACACAAAGAAGTGACAAACAGAAAACTAAACTTTAAAGGGAATTGCGGGTTATGGTGGGGCCACAAGGAAAGAGTCCATCTAAAGGAGGGGTCATGTTGGGCACCCCCAAGATGTCAACCTTGCTCTTATCCTGCAGGTACTATTGTGGTGGGCCTTGTCTCCACCCCAGGGATAGGGAAGTTGTTGGATAAAGTCCCCCTGGTCCTGGATACTGAAGAACAGGCAGTTCTGCATGGGTTGTGCAGCAAAACACAAGGGTTTGCTGCAAGAAATCTCCCACATCCTGCTGTCAGATGTTGTATCCACCTTTATCACCAGCAATAACACCCAGAACCTCAGCTCCCCAGTCACCTTTGTCTTCCAACATGTGAGTCCAGGTGGGATGGACCTGTGGGGTGGAAGACCCCTGTGTCCTGGGCACAGCCTTGGGCTTCAGGGGGCTCCCCCATGGGTGCATAATATCCCCAGGAAAGCCCTTCATGAGCCAGATTTGGGTCAGCATTTCTGAGTTACAGAACCACCATCTCACACCTATTTCCTGTTCCTAAAGTCAGTGATCCCTGGGCCAAGGGAGAAGATATGCTGTGTTTTCTGGGAGTGTGGCCAGAATGGAATTGGTCATTGGGCCGCCAAAGGCTGCAGGATGGCCAGCACCAGAGACAACAGCACCATCTTCCAATGCACCCACCTCAGCAGCTTTGCTGTCCTCATGGCCCAATACGATGTGCAGGTGAGAGCCCTGAGAAGGGCTGCATTCAATGTCAACCACTGTGTAACAAATTCCCACATATGTAAAACCTGAAAAAATTATTATCTCACAGTTATTGCTGGTCAGCAATCTGGCATGGTATAGCTAGGTTGTCTGCTCAGGTTCTTACAAGGCTGAAATCATTCTGTCAGCCTGGACTGCATTCTCATCTGAGGCTTGGGGTCCTCCTCTAACCCTCTGATTCTGGGTACAATTCAGTTCCTTGTGATGGTAGGACTGAGGTCTCCTTGTCTCCTATCTGTCAGCAGGGGTCCAGGTTTAGCTCTCAGGGGCTACCTGCATTCCTTCTCATGTGGACCTCTCCTGGGCCCTCTCACAGTGTATCAATGTTCCTATCTGGAGGCCAGCAAGAGAAGATTCCTCACATCAAAACTCTCTCAAACTTTGGATCTTTTCTCCAATAAAAGCTCACATGATTAAGGCAAGCCCATGCAGGATAAACTTTCTTAACATCACTTAATGTGGGACATGAATTCCATTTGCAAATCCCTTCACAGCAGAACCTACACTGGCATTTGACTTCAAACCTGGAAGTGGTTATGTGTACCTCAGGGGATGGGATATGATTGCCAATTAGAATTCTGCTTACCACAGGGGTCTTCAGACCAGGGACGCACAGGGGCTGCATAAAGGAAGATTTGGTGATAGCAGACGGGGCCAAGGGAGCCAGTGAGTACAGGTGGGTCAGGAGAAATCTTTGCCTCCTCACCTGGCCAGGTGAGCTGCTTACTTTCTCTGGTTCACCAAAACCAAATACTCTCTGGTGATCTCAAGTAATGGGGAATTTACTGAAATAAAGGTGGCACTCACATGAAAGTAAGCATGGAAATGATCACAGCACCATGGTCAGACCTCATAGGAGCCCCCAGAAGTTTGAACGATACTCCGAGTCCATGTTTCCTACAGCCATGTCCCTAAATACCACAATATTCATACTTTTACTTATATACTGCTTCCTGTTTATTGAAGAGTTCAGATAGTTGAGTTTTGAATTCCAACGGAACAAGAGAGGAAACACTGGAGATTCTCCATCTCAATCTTAGCTCCAGACACTTAGTTCCTCTTGCTTCCACAACCAAAGTTGTTAATTTCTCCTGCAAATTTCAATAGATATTTTACACATATAAATATAGTATATGTATTTCTTCTTTGGCTCTCCTTTTTTCACACAGCTGATAGATTATTCTCTTGAGTTGTCAAAGGATTCTTCATTATTTTCTGGCCAAATACATTCTGTTGTGTGAATGTGCTGTAAATTCTATATCAAGGCCTCTCATAATGGGCGTTTTTATTAGATCACTTACTAATACAAATAATGTTGCAACTGTTTACACTTACCTCATTGATCTCATGTTTGAATATGCAGTTAGAATGGATACTGGGTCAAATTCATAATTGCATGTTGGTAGATATTTCCATATTTCAACATCTTGAGGTCGCACCTGTGGACACTGACACAGGTATTATGTAAAAGTTTGTGATTCCTCACACCATTACCACAAGTTTACTAGCAAATTTTTGGATGTTTACCCATCTAAGATGTAAATATCGTATCTAGGAAAAACTGTGTGTGTTTTTTATTATTAATGGACTGTAACATCTTCATTTAGGAGCTATTAGTATTTCTGTCTCTGGAAACAATTTGTTCACATCCTTGGTATATTTTTCCACTGTCTTGTTGATAAATTTCTTATGGATTTGGGGGAGCTCTTAATACAGTAGGAAAATTAGTTTTATTCAATAAACCAAATATTCTCAAAATTTATAGTTCATCAAAATCATCTGGTGGCCTCATTATTTATTTTTAAACATTTTATTCCTAAACAAAATCAAACATAGAGATATGTTGCAAAATAAAATTTGTGCTAAAAATACTCAATTGCTCTTTATCCAGATGCACCTACTTTGAATGTTTTAATCTTCATTTTCTCCTTCATCCTTTCCTCTCTTTGTCTCTCTCTCTCCACCTCTCTCCATCTCTCGATCTCTCTCCTTCCCTGACTTACACTAAAAGGGAATTGGTGAGGGTTTTTTTCCTTGTCCTCAGGGATTTTAGGATGTATTCCAAAAAGTGGCAGAAAAATATGAATTTTAACCCACAACTGTCAACAAAATGTATCAGTTTTCCTCTTTTAACCAAGGATTTAATTCTAAATCTGTAAGGATTTGTGACGAGTCAGGAACAATTATTACAGGATGAGGTGTGTGGAGTTCAGGGTCAGGGTTTATACCTGGACATCATGACTCCAGGTACAGACTATGTCACACACCATCACATGATGGGGATGGAGGCTTGCTCAATATGGAACTACATGCCTATGTGAACCTCTTGTGGTGACCCATAAGCTTAGTCATGCCCAAAAGTCTAAAGGAAAATAAACCCTTGTGAGTTCCAGGGCTTGGTCTTGACTAAGGACTCTCCTGTCCCTCAATCCTTCCAGAGACAGAATTAATCATATCAGATCCCACAAAATTCTAACATTCTGAACCTGTAGAAAGTTAGCCATAAACATCACATATCTACTTGGCTCCTCCATTCCTGGTTTTTATATGCCTAAAAATAAAAACAAAAATGGTGGAAGCATCATTACCCCAGAGCAGGAAAGGGTGACTGTGATGTCCTCTCTGATGTGTCCCAGGAGAAGGATCCCACACTGACTGTGATCACCTACGTGGGGCTGAGCCTCTCTCTGCTGTGCCTCCTCCTGGCAGCCCTCACCTTCCTGCTGTGCAAAGCCATCCAGAACACAAGCACTTTGCTCCACCTGCAGCTCTCACTCTGCCTCTTCCTGGCCCACCTGCTCTTCCTAATAGCCATCAACAGAACCGAGATCAAGGTGCTTAAATTGTCCCAAAATACCCCTGCTCTGCCCCAGGGGATGCTGAGTTCATGAAGCCATGCTGCCTTGGACTCCTTAATAAAATGGCATTCCAGGTAAAGTTAGATATGTAAGTAGCCAATTTCACACTGATTGGCACAATTAGAAGACACTCCATTGACAACTCCTCCATATACGTCAGAGTTCTCCCCAGTGATGAAGTATAGAAGAGGTCCTGGGGTCATGCTACACCCTGACACTCCCTCCTGGTTACACCTTCCTCCTTCCCCAGGTGCTATGTGCCATCATTGCAGGTGCCTTGCACTATCTCTACCTGGCCTCCTTCACCTGGATGCTGCTGGAGGGCCTGCACCTCTTCCTCACTGCACACAACCTGACAGTGGTCAACTACTCCAGTGTCAACAAGTTCATGAAGAAACTTACATTCCCAGTGGGCTACGGAGTCCCGGCTGTGATTGTGGTCATTTCTGCAGCATCCAGGCCCCATCTTTATGGAACACCCACCCGGGTAAGGCCAGAAACTATCAAACTCTTAGAGGAAAACATAGGCAGGACACTCTATGACATAAATGACAGCAGGATCCTCTTTGACCCACCTCCTAGAGAAATGGAAATAAAAACAAAAATAAACAAATGGGACCTAATGAAACTTCAAAGCTTTTGCACAGCAAAGGAAACCATAAACAAGACCAAAAGACAACTGTCAGAATGGGAGAAAATATTTGCAAATGAAGCAACTGACAAAGGATTAATCTCCAAAATTTATAAGCAGCTCATGCAGCTCAAGAACAAAAGAACAAACAACCCAATCCAAAAATGGGCAGAAGACCTAAATAGACATTTCTCCAAAGAAGATATACAAACTGCCAACAAACACATGAAAGAATGCTCAACATCATTAATCATTAGAGAAATGCAAATCAAAACTACAATGAGATACCATCTCACACCAGTCAGAATAGCCATCATCAAAAAATCTAGAAACAATAAATGCTGGAGAGGGTATGGAGAAAAGGGAACCCTCTTGCACTGTTGGTGGGAATGTAAATTGATACAGCCACTGTGGAGAACAGTATGGAGGTTCCTTAAAAAACTACAAATAGAACTACCATATGACTCAGCAATCCCACTACTGGGCATATACCCTGAGAAAACCATAATTCAAAAAGAGTCATGTACCAAAATGTTCATTGCAGCTCTATTTACAATAGCCCAGAGATGGAAACAACCTAAGTGTCCATCATCGGATGAATGGATAAAGAAGATGTGGCACATATATACAATGGAATATTACTCAGCCATAAAAAGAAACGAAATTGAGCTATTTGTAATGAGGTGGATAGACATAGAGTCTGTCATACAGAGTGAAGTAAGTCAGAAAGAGAGAGACAAATACCGTATGCTAACACATATATATGGAATTTAAGAAAAAAAAATGTCATGAAGAACCTAGGGGTAAGGCAGGAATAAAGACACAGACCTACTAGAGAATGGACTTGAGGATATGGGGAGGGGAAAGGGTAAGCTGTGACAAAGCGAGAGAGAGGCATGGACATATATACACTAACAAACGTAAGGTAGATAGCTAGTGGGAAGCAGCCGCATAGCACAGGGAGATCAGCTCGGTGCTTTGTGACAGCCTGGAGGGGTGGGATAGGGAGGGTGGGAGGGAGGGAGATGCAAGAGGGAAGAGATATGGGAACATATGTATATGTATAACTGATTCATTTTGTTGTAAAGCAGAAACTAACACACCATTGTAAAGCAATTATACTCCAATAAAGATGTTTAAAAAAAAAAAAAGCAAATCTCCACTGTACTTATCTTCTCCAGCATGACCATGGCCATCATAGAACCAACATAGCACTTTAGTTTTTTAAGATATATTTTTTATTGAAGTAACATTGTTTTGTAACACTATATACGTTTCATGTATACGACTTTATATTTCTACTTCTGTATACCCACAACTTGCTCACCACCAGAAATTGAGTTTCCATCCATCACCATAAAGTTGACCCACTTTACCCATTTTGCCTCCCCTCAACCATGCCCCTTCCCCTGTGACAGCCAGTACTCTGTTTTCTGTATCTACAGGGGGAGGAGGCTTGTTTGGTTTGGTTTGTTCATTTCTTTTGTTTGTTTATAGTTTGTTGTATTCCACATATGTACGAAATCAGACTGTATTTGTCTTTCTCCACCTGACTTATTTCACTTAGCACAATACCCCCAATGTCCATCCATGTTGTCACAAATGGCAAGATTTCATCAGTTTTATGGCTGGGTAGTACTCCTTTGCTGGTGTGGCTGTGTGTGTGTGTGTGTGTGTGTGTGTGTGTGTGTGTGTGTGTGTATCAATGCCTTCTTTATCCGTTGATGGGCACTTAGGTTGCTTCCATATCTTATCTATTGTAAATAATGCTGCAGTGAACATAAAGGTCCATATATCATTTTGAGTTAGTGTTTTTGTAGTCTTTGGATAAGTATCTAGACGTGAGATACCTGGATCAGATGGCAGTTCTGTTCTTAATTTTTTTTTTGAGGATCTCCATACTGTCTTCCATAGTGGCTGCACCAATTTACATCCCTACCAACAGTAATATAAGGGTTCCCTTTTCTCCACATCCTCACTGTTATTTCATGCCTTTTTGATAAGAGCCATTCTGACAGCTGTGCTGGGACATCTCATTGTGGTTTTGATTTACATTTCCCTAACATTAGTGATGTTGAACATTCTTTCATGTTCCTGCTGGCCATCTCTATGTCTTCTTTGGAAAACGTCTATTCAGCTCTCCTGCCATTTTTAAATCAGGTTATCGGTAGCAGAGATGTGAGCAAGTGCAGACTGTCACCCACAACAAAGTCCTATGCTGATAAAAATTAATGTTAACCTGCATCAGATGGGCCCTGGCATGCCGGCCTTCCTAGATATCTTAGCAAAAAAGTCAGCAAACTTTCTCTGTGAAAGGCAAGATAGTATATATTTTGGCTTTGTGGGTCATATGGTCTCTGTTGTGACGACTCACCTCTATCCTTGTAGCTCAAAAGCAGCCACAGAAAAGCTATAAGAAATGAATGTGACTGTGACTCAGTAAAACACATTTCCAAAATCAGACAGCAGCCCAACGTGGACCACAGGCTGCAGTTTGCTAACTCCTGCCTTAGCAGCTCTCTCTTAGGTTCTTCCTGGTGGATCCAGCTAACCCTCTCCATGGTCCTCACACCTCCCAAGTCATTCACAATTCCCTACTTGGGATGAAACACCAACTTGATCATTTCTATCAGTGTGAACTTCAGTTACTGACTCTGTATCCTTATGCCTCAGATGTCTGACCTGTGATCATTTGATTACCTATGTTGTCATGAAGAAGAAATTACATAATGCACATGAACCCTGCCATAGCAGTGTCAGGTTTACTGTTGTTTCTGTCTCTCATACTCTCTCACTCTCTCTCTCCTTGGCTGTCCCAATTTTTTTTATCCTATCTACACCTACTCATCATCCATATCTCAGCATAAACACAATTCAATTCTCTCAGGGAATCCTTCCCAATATCTGAATCTCCTATAACCCTGACTAGGTTATAGATCCAGCTACATGTTCAGACAGCTCCTCATATTTGATTGTAAACTTCATCATTTTGATAGTTTCTATTTTCTGATTGTTGATGTGCCCACCTAGCTAGGAACTCCCTGATGACAGACATCACTCTATCTTAACAAGAACTGGGCCTTCAAAACCAAGTACAAATCCTTATATAGGAGGAGACACTCAATATTGCTCCAATAAACCATAAATTAACTTCTCTATTCATTTTTTCTTTAAAACATGTATATTTTTCTGCCAGTGTATCTGAAGACCAAAACTTAAAACACGTTTTTAAAAAAATTTTTCTTTTTTTAAAACCACTTTTTAACTTTGCTGTACATGTAAAAAGCTGCACATAATTCATGTATACAGCCTGATAAATTGGGAATAAGTATACAGCCATGTCCCTTACCAAAATAAAGGGCATACACAAACTTTCAATTCTGCAAAATAATAACTTCAGGAGCTCTAATACAGAGCATAGTGCCTATAGCTAATAATACTGTGTTGTATATTTTAAATTGCTAAGGGTGTAGCTCTTATGAGAAATATTCTTACCAAAAAAAGCAATAATAATATTTATTATTATTATTAATAACGGAGGCAGAAAAATACTTTGGAGGATGAGGGATATGTTTATTTATCGATTCTTTACCCACAAAGGCCAATATATTCTTTTATTTTTAACATCTTTATTACAGTAAAATTGCTTTACAATGTTGTGTTAGTTTCTGCTGTATAACAAAGTGAATCAGCTATATGTATACATATATCCCCATATCCCCTCCCTCTTGGGTCTCCCTCCCATCCTCCATATCCCACCCCTCTCCGTGGGCACAAAGCACTGAGCTGATCACCCTATGCTATGCGGCTGCTTCCCAGTAGCTATCTATTTTACATTTGGTAGTGTGTATATGTCAGCGCTACTCTCTAACTTACTCCCAACTTACATTTCCCACACCCCATGTCCTCAAGTCCATTCTCTACGTCTGTATCGTTATTCCTGTCCTGCACCTAGGTTTGTCAAAACCATTATTTTTTCTTCTTTAGATTCCATATATATATGTTAGCATATGGTATTTGTTTTTCTCTTTCTGACTTACTTCACTCTCTATGACAGACTCAAGGTCCATCCACCTCACTAAAAATAACTCATTTTTGTTTCTTTTTATGGTTGAGTAATATTCCATTGTATATATGTGCCACATCTTTTTCATCCTGTCATCTGTCGATGGACACTTAGGTTGCTTCCATGTCCTGGCTATTGTAAATAGAGCTGCAATGAACATTGTGGTACATTAGTCTTTTTGAATTATGGTTTTCTCAGGGTATATGGCCAAGAGTGGGATTGCTGGGTCGTATGGTAGTTCTATTTTTAGATTTTTAAGGAACCTCCGTACTGTTCTCCATAGTGGCTGTATCAATTTACATTCCCACCAAGAGTGCGAGAGGGTTCCCTTTTCACCACACCCTCTCCAGCATTTATTGTTTGTAGATTTTTTGATGATGGCCATTCTGAGCGGTGTGAGATGATATCTCAATGTAGTTTTGATTTGCATTTCTCTAATGATTAATGATATTGAACAGTCTTTCATGTGCTTGTTGGAAATCTGTATGTCTTCTTTGGAGAAATGTCTATTTAGGTCTTCTGCCCATTTTTGGATTGGGTTGTTTGTTTTTTTGATATTGAGCTGCATGAGCTGCTTGTAAATTTTGGAGATTAATCATTTGTCACTTGTTTCATTTGCAAATATTTTCTCCCATTCTGAGGGTTGTCTTTTCACCTTGTATATGGCTTCCTTTGCTGTGCAAAGCTCTTAACTTTCATTAGGTCCCATTTGTTTATTTTTGTTTTTATTTCCATTTCTCTATGAGGTGGGTCAAAAAGGATCTTGCTGTAATGTATGTCATAGACTGTTCTGCCTATGTTTTCCTCTAAGAGTTTGACAGTGTCTGATCTTACATTTAGGTCTTTAATCCATTTTGAGTTTATGTTTGTGTATGGTGTTAGGGAGTGTTCTAATTTCATTCTTTTACATGTAGATGTCCAGTTTTCACAGCACCACTTATTGAAGAAGCTGTCTTTTCTCCACTGTATATTCTTGCCTCCCTTGTCAAAGATAAGGTGACCATATGTGTGTGGGTTTATCTCTGGGCTTTCTATCCTGTTCCATTGATTTATATTTCTGTTTTTGTGCCAGAACCATATTGTCTTGATTACTGTAGCTTTGTAGTATAGTCTGAAGTCAGGGAGCCTGATTCCTCCAGCTCCGTTTTGCTTTCTCAAGATTGTTTTGGCTATTCGGGGTATTTTGTGTTTCCATACAAATTGTGAAATTTTTTGTTCTAGTTCTGTGAAAAATGCCAGTGGTAGTTTGATAGGGATTGCATTGAATGTGTAGATTGCTTTGGGTAGTAGAGTCATTTTCACAATGTTGATTCTTCCGATCCAAGAACATGGTATATCTCTCCATCTGTTTGTATCATCTTTAATTTCTTTCATCAGTGTCTTTTAATTTTCTGTATACAGGTATTTTATCTCCTTCAGTAGGTTTATTCCTAGGTATTTTATTCTTTTTGTTGCAATGGTAAAAGGGAGTGATTTCTTAATTTCACTTTCATATTTTTCATCATTAGTGTATAGGAATGCCAGAGGTTTCTGTGCATTAGTTTTGTATCCTGCTACTTTACCAAATTCATTGATTAGCTCTGGTAGTTTTCTAGTAGCATCTTTAGGATTCTATATCTATAGTATCATGTCATCTGCAAACAGTGACAGCTTTACTTCTTCTTTTCTTGTTTGGATTCCTTTTATTTCTTTTTCTTCTTTGATTGCTGTGGCTAAAACTTCCAAAACTATGTTGAATAATAGTGGTGAGAGTGGGCAACCTTGTCTTGTTCCTGGTCTTAGTGGAAATGGTTTCAGTTTTTCACCATTGAGGATGATGTTGGCTGTGGGTTTGTCATATATGGTCTTTATTATGTGGAGATAAGTCCCCTCTATGCCTACTTTCTGGAGGGGTTTTATCATAAGTGGGTGTTGAATTTTTTCGAAAGCTTTCTCTGCATCTATTGAGATGACCATATGCTTTTATCCTTAATTTTGTTAATATGGTGTATCACATTGATTGATTTCCGTATATAGAAAAATCCTTGCATTCCTGGGATAAACCCCACGTGATCATGGTGTACAATCCTTTTAATGGGCTGTTGGATTCTGTTTGCTAGTATTTTGTTGAGGATTTTTCCATCTATGTTCATCAGTGATATTGGCCTGTAGAGTCCTTTCTTTGTGACACCTTTGTCTGGTTTTGGTATCAGGGTGATGGTGGCCTCGTAGAATGAGTTTGGGTGTGTTCCTCCCTCTGCTATATTTTGGAAGAGTTTGAGAAAGATAGGTGTTAGCTCTTCTCTAAATGTTTGATAGAATTCGCCTGTGAAGCCTTCTGTTCTTGGACTTTTGTTTGTTGGAAGATTTTAAATCACAGTTTCAATTTCAGTGCTTGTGATTGGTCTGTTCATATTTTCTATTTATTCCTGGTTCAGTCTCGGAGGGTTGTGCATTTCTAAGAATTTGTCCATTTCTTCCAGGTTGTCCATTTTATTGGCATAAAGTTGCTTGTAGTAGTATCTTAGGATGCTTTGTATTTCTGCGGGGTCTGTTGTAACTTCTCCTTTTTCATTTCTAATTTTATTGATTTGAGTCCTCTCCCTCTTTTTCTTGATGAGTCTGGCAATGCTTGATCAATTTTCTTTATCTTCTTAAAGAACAAGCTGTTAGTTTTATTGATCTTTGCTATTTTGGGTTTTTTTTTTGTTCTATTTCATTTATTTCTGCTCTGATCTTTATGATTTCTTTCCTTCTGCTAACTTTGGGTTTTGTTTGTTCTTCTTTCTCTAATTGCTTTAGGTGTAAGTTTAGTTTGTTTATTTGAGATTTTTCTTGTTTCTTGAGGTAGGATTGTATTGCTATAAACTTCCCTCTTAGAACTGCTTTTGCTGCATCCTTTAGGTTTTGGGTCGTCATGTTTTCATTGTCATTTTTTTCTACGTATTTTTGATGTCCTGTTTGATTTCTTCAGTGATATCTTGGTTATTTAGTAGCATATATATATATACATATATATATGTGTATATATATATACATATATATATGTATATATATATATATATATACATATATATATTATTATTATTTTTTTTTTTTGCGGTACATGGGCCTCTCACTGTTGTGGCCTCTCCCGTTGCGGAGCACAGGCTCCAGATGCACAGGATCAGCGGCCATGCCTCATGGGCCCAGCCACTCCGTGGCATGTGGGATCTTCCTGGACCGGGGCACAGACCCGTGTCCCCTGCATTGGCAGGCGGACTCTCAACCACTGCACCACCAGGGAAGCCCCAGCATATTTTTTAGCATCCATTGTGTTTCGATTTTTTACATTTTTTCCCCCTCTAATTGATATCTAGTCTCATAGCTTTGTGGTCGGAAAACATAGTTGAAACGATTTCAATTTTCTTAAATTTACCAAGGTTTATTTGTGACCCAAGATGTGATCTGTCCTATAGAATGTTCCATGAGCACTTGAGAAGAAAGTGTACTCTGCTGTTTTGGGGTGGAATGTCTATAAATATCAATTAAGTTCATCTTGTTTAAGGTGTCATTTAAAGCTTGTGTTTCCTTATTATTTTCATTTTGGATGATCTCTATTGGTTAAAGTGGGGTTTAAAGTCCACTAATATGATTGTGTTACTGTCGATTTCTCCTTTTATGGCTGTGAGCATTTGCCTTATGTATTGACGTGTTCTGGTGTTGGGTGCATAAATATTTACAATTGTTATATCTTCTTCATGGACTGATCCCTTGATCATTATGTAGTGTCCATCTTTGTCTGTTGTAATAGTTTTTATTTTAAAGTCAATTTTGTCTGATGTGAGAATTGCTACTCCAGCTTTCTTTTGATTTCCATTTGCATGGAATATCTATTTCCATCCCCTCACTTTCAGTCTGTATGTGTCCCTAAGTCTGAAGCAGGTCTCTGTGGATAGCATATATACAGGCCTTGTTTTTGTAACCATTCAGCCAGTCTATGTCTTTTGGTTGGAGCATTTATTTTATATATGTTTAAGGTAATTATTGATATGTGTGTTCCTATTACCATTTTCTTAATTGTTTTGGGTTTGTTTTCGTAGGTCTTTTCCTTCTCTTGTGTTTCCTGCCTGGAGAAGTTCCTTTAGCAGCTGTTGTAAAGCTGCTTTGGTGATGCTGAATTCTCTTAGCTTTTGCTTGTCTGGAAAGGTTTTAATATCTCCGTCTAATCTGAATGAGTTCCTTGCTGGGTAGAGTAATCTTGGTTGTAGGTTTTTCCCGTTCATCACTTTAAATATGTCCTGCCACTCCCTTCTGGCTTGCAGAGTTTCTGCTGAAAGATCAGCTGTTAACCTTATGGGGATTCCCTTGTTTTTTTATCTATTGCTTTTCCCTTTCTGCTTTTCATAATTTTTCTTTGTATTTAATTTTTGATAGTTTGATTAATATGTGTCTTGGTGTGTTTCTCCTTGGATTTTTCCTGTATGGGACCCTCTGCACTTCCTGGACTTGACTGACTCTTTTCTTTTCCATGTTAGGGAAGTTTTCAACTATAATCTGCTCAAATATTTTCTCAGCCCCTTTCTTTTTCTCTTCTGCTTCTGGGACCCCTATAATTCGAATGTTGGTGCGTTTAATGTTGTCCCGGAAGTCTCTGAGACTGTCCTCAGTTCTTTTCATTCTTTTTTCTTTATTCTGCTCTGCAGTAGTTATTTCCACTATTTAATCTCCAGGTCACTTATCCATTCTTCTGCCTCAGTTATTCTGCTATCGTTCCTTCTAGAGAAGTTTAATTATTGTGTTGTTCACCATTGTTTGTTTGCTCTTTACTTCTTCTAAGTCCTTTTTAAACGTTTCTTGTATTTTCTCCATTCAATTTCCAAGATTTTGGATCATCTTTAGTATCATGATTCTGAATTCTTTTTCAGGTAGACTGCCTATTTCCTCTTCTTTTGTTTGCTCTGGTGGGTTTTCACCCTGTCCCTTCATCTGCTGCATATTTCTGTCTTCTCATTTTGTTTAACTTACTGTGTTTGGCGTCTCCTTTTTGCAGGCTGCAGGTTTGTAGTTCCCATTGTTTTTGCTGTCTGCCCCCAGTGGGTAATGTTGGTTCAGTGGCTTGTGTAGACTTCCTGGTGGAGGGGACTGGTAAGGCCAATATATTCTTGAATCTCCTTCCACCTCTCTCATAGATGCTGGCTCCACACAGACAAAGGATTTATATGGACCTTTCTTGGCCCTGTCTGCACCATCTTCTCTGTGAGTAATGGATGACATCAGAGCATCCTTCCTATCTGGTTGAGCATGAATCAAAAGCAGAGGTGTAAAGAGGAGTATAGGCAGAGTGACCAGTTTTTCCAGTTTGTTCAGGAATGAGTGGACGCCCAGGATGCAGAAATTTCCACTTTAAAACCAAGAAGGATTGTTTCCTTAGACACGGGACTTTCAGTGTTTAAAGATGTAAATTCCCATGCAAACTGAGTTACTGGGTGTTGGGTCTGGTGTTCTATGACTGTAGTGAAATAAAAAACCTTCCTACCTGCTGGTTTAGGTGTTGGATGAGCCAGGAGGAACATTTAGCAGGTGTGGATGTATTCAATATGCCTTATGGTGTTTCTGCAGATTAATTTCCTGATAACCTTCTGGATTGTGAAAAACAAGCTCTCAACACTGATGATGTCCACTCTCTGGATCACTAGGTGAGATGGGTCAGAGGTACACATTGCTCCTCATAAAAAGCATGACCCGGGAGTGAGGCCATACGGTTCCAAGCTCCTGATGTACATTCACAGGAATTCTAAGCAGACTTGAGGGAAGATGTACAGCCACACACCTTGGAAGTTCAGATACAGTGTTCTTCTGCTGACACCCAAGCCGGAAACATTCCATTCATCTATAACCCAAAAATGAAACTACCTCAGCTACAAAGAGAATTCACTTTGTTCTGAAAAACAGGGATTACTACCATGGCTCTATGAGAAAGGTCCTGAGAACATTTACATCCTTATAAACCACTTAGGAAATTACATACCTGACCCAGAACCCAGGATGCCCTTTCCTGCCCATACCTTTATTTAAGCTCCTCCTGCTACCCTCAACCACACTGCGCTACCTGATGAAATCAGGTTCATTAGCCACATATCACATCTTCTAAGAGGCTAGGGATGTGCTTTGCTTTCCTCAAGTTTACAAAGAATGAATCATCTGGGCAAAGCATGCTCTGGGTCAGTTCATAGAGAGGAAAAGGATAGGAACAGCATTGGAGGGACCAAGGACAGAGGTACCTAATATTCACAAATTAATCATTGACCATTTGTATTTGGCTTTCCAGTAGACTGTAAGGTTTGTGAAAACAAAAATCTTGCCCTTGTTATTTTTAATGCACAGGGTCCAACACACAGCCAGGTGTACAGAACATCCACAGTAATATCGGTTGATTGAAACTGGGGATATTCATGCAACATCATATTACTGAAACCCACATTATGAAGTGTCACTACGAACTTCAGTCCAAGTCTAAATGCCATCCAGGATCGAAAAAGCATTTCTTTTCGAGAATCATTGACAGTAAATATCAGAGTGGCCACAACTCAGTCAGAGGCATCCATGGTGTAGAAAAGAAATGGCTTTGATTGTTTTGCTCAGGGTGCATCACGAGCCTCCTTTCGCTTCCTACCCAGGATGATGACATTTAAAGCCACAGCTCAGCTCTTCCTCTTGGGATGCACATGGTGTCTGGGAATCCTGCAGGTGGGACCGGCTGCCCACATCATGGCCTACCTCTTCACCATCATCAACAGCCTGCTGGGTGTCTTCATCTTCCTGGTGTACTGCCTCCTAAGCCATCAGGTATCACTGTCTGACTCCCACTCAAAACTCTTCCCATCCTCATTCCTCTCTGTTCTGACCCAGACCACGTTTTGCATCTACAGGTCAAAGAGCAGTACAGGACATGGTTCAAAAGGATGAAGAAAACCAAAGCCGAGTCTGAGGAGTACACACTCTCCAGCAAGACCTTGTCGGATCCCTCTAAACACAGTGTGGTAAGATCATGTACTGCTCCCAGAGCACTTCACTAAAAGATCCATTGAGCAGCACATGCTTATCATGCTGAATAATTGGGTATAAAGCAGGTGATACCCTATGATAGCTCACAGTGGTTTACATCTAGACTCACCCAAGACATTCATCTATCAAGAAAGAAAGTTTATAGGACATTCCTACCAAAAACAGCAGATTACACTTTCTTCTCAAGTGTGCACAGAACATTCTCCAAGATAGATCACATCTTGGGTCACAGATCAAGCCTCAGTAAATTTAAGAAAACTGAAATCATATCAAGCATCTTTTCTGTCCACAACGCTATGAGATTAGAAATGAGTAACAGGGAACAAAACGTAAAAAACACAAACACATGGAAGCTAAACAATACGTTACTAAATAACCAGGAGATCACTGAAGAAATCAAAGAGGAAATCAAAAAATACCTAGAGACAAATGACAATGAAAACACGACAATCCAAAACCTATGGGATGCAGCAAAAGCAGTTCTAAGAGGGAAGTTTATAGCTATACAAGTCTACCTCAAGAAACAAGAAAAATCTCAAATAAACAATCTAACCTTACACCTAAAGGAACTAGAGAAAGAAGAACAAACAAAACCCAAAGTTAGCAGAAGGAAAGAAATCATAAAGATCAGATCAGAAATAAATGAAATAGAAGCAAAGAAAACAATAGCAAAGATGAATAAAACTAAAAGCTGGTTCTTTGAGAAGATAAACAAAATTGATAAACCATTAGCCAGACTCATCAAGAAAAAGAGGGAGAGGACTCAAATCAATAAAATTAGAAATGAAAAAGGAGAAGTTACAACAGACCCCGCAGAAATACAAAGCATCCTAAGATACTACTACAAGCAACTTTATGCCAATAAAATGGACAACCTGGAAGAAATGGACAAATTCTTAGAAAGGTATAACCTTCCAAGACTGAACCAGGAAGAAATGGAATATATGAACAGACCAATCACAAGTAATAAAATTGAAACTGTGATTAAAATCTTCCAACAAACCAAAGCCCAGAACCATATGGCTTCACAGGCGAATTCAATCAAACATTTAGAGAAGAGTTAACACCTATCCTTCTCAAACTCTTCCAAAAATAGCAGAGGGAGGAACATTCCCAAACTCATTCTATGAGGCCACCATCACCCTGATACCAAAACCAGATAAAGATTTAACGAAAAAAAGAAAACTACAGGACAATATCACTGATGAACATAGATGCAAAAATCTTCAACAAAATACTAGCAAACAGAATCCAACAGCACATTAAAAGGATTGTACACCATGATCAAGTGGGGTTTATCCCAGGAATGCAAGGATTCTTCAATATACGCAAATCAATCTATGTGATACACCATATTATCAAATTGATGAATAAAAACCATATGATCATCTCAGTAGGTGCAGAAAAAGCTTTTGACAAAATCCAACACCCATTTATGATAAAAACTCTACAGAAAGTAGGCATAGAGGGAACCTACCTCAACAGATAAAAGCCATATATGACAAACCCATAGCCAACATCGTTCTCAATGGTGAAAGACTGAAACCATTTCCTCTAAGATCAGGAACAAGGCAAGCTTGCCCACTGTCACTACTATTATTCAACACAGTTTTGGAGGTTTTAGCCACAGCAATCAGAGAGGAAAAAGAAACAAAAGGAATCCAAATTGGAAAAGAAGTAAAGCTGTCACTGTTTGCAGTAACATGATACTATACACAGAGAATCCTAAAGATGCCACCAGAAAACTGCTAGAGCTAATCAATGAATTTGGTAAAGTAGCAGGATACAAAATTAATGTACAGAAATCTCTTGCATTCATATACACTAATGATGAAAAATCTGAAAGAGAAATTAAGGAAACACTTCCATTTACCACTGCAACAAAAAGAATAAAATACCTAAGGATAAACCTACCTAAGGAGGCAAAAGACCTGTATGCAGAAAACTATAAGACACTGAAGAAAGAAATTAAGGATGATACAAACAGATGGAGAGATATACCATGTTCTTGGATTGGAAGAATCAACATTGTGAAGATGACTATACACCCAAAGCAATCTACAGATTCAATGCAATCCCTATCAAACTACCAATGGCATTTTCCCCAGAACTAGAACAAAAAGCTTCACAATTTGTATGGAGACACAAAAGACCCCAAATAGCCAAAGCAATCTTGAGGGAAAGGAAAAAAAAACGGAGCTGGCAGAATCAGCGCCCTGACATCAGACTCTACTACAAAGCCCCAGTAATTAAGATAATATGGTACTAGCACAGAAACAGAAATATAGATCAGTGTAAAAGGATAGCAACCCCAGAGATAAACCCACGCACATATGGTCACCTTACCTTTGGTAAAGGAGGCAAGAATATACAATGGAGAAAAGACAGCCTCTTCAATATGTGGTACTGGGAAAACTGGACAGCTACAGGTAAAAGTATGAAATTAGAACGCTCCCTAACACCATATACAAAAATAAACTCAAAATGGATTAAAGACCTGAAATGTAAGGGCAGACACTCTAAAACTCTTAGAGGAAAACATAGGCAGAACAATCAATGACATAAATCACAGCAAGATCCTTTTTGACCCACCTCCTAAAGAAATGGAAATAAAAACAAACAAATAGGACCTAATGAAACTTAAAATCTCTTGCACAGCAAAGGAAACCATAAACAAGTCGAAGAGACAACCTCAGAATGGGAGAAAATATTTGCAAATGAAGCAACAGACAAAGGATTAATCTCCAAAATATACAAGCAGGTCATGCAGCTCAATATCAAAAAAACAAACAACCCAATCCAAAAAATGGGCAGAAAACCTAAATAGACATTTCTCCAAGAAGATATACAGATTGCCAATAAACACATGAAAGGATGCTCAACATCACTAATCATTAGAGAAATGCAAATCAAAACTGCAATGAGGTATCACCTCACACCGGTCAGACTGGCCATTATCAAAAAATCTACAAACAATAAATGCTAGAGAGGGTGTGAAGAAAAGGGAACCCTCTGTTGGAGGCAATGTAAATTGATACAGCCACTATGAGAACAGTATGGAGGTTCCTTAAAAAACTATAAATAGAACTACTATACGACCCAGCAATCCCACTCCTGGGCATATACCCCAAGAAAACCATAATTCAAAAAGAGACATGTACCACAATGTTCATTGCAGTACTGTTTACAATAGCCAGGACATGGAAGCAACCTAAGTGTTGATTAACAGATGAATGGATAAAGAAGATGTGGCACACATGCACAATGGAATTTTACTCAGCCGTAAAAAGAAATGAAATTGAGTTATTTTTAGTGAGGGGGATGGATCTACAGTCTGTCATACAGAATGAAGTAAGTCAGAAAAAGCAAACAAATACTGTATGGTAACACATACATATGGAATCTAAAAAGAAAAAAAAAAAAGGTTCTGATGAACCTAGGAGCAGGACAGGAATAAAGACACAGATGTAGAGAATGGACTTGTGGACACAGGGAGGGGGAAGCATAAGCTGGGACGAAGTGAGAGCGTAGCATTGACATATATATACTACCAAATGTTAAATAGATAGCTAGTGGGAAGCAGCTGCATAGCACAGGGAGATCAGCTGGGTGCTTTGTGACCACCTAGAGGGGTGGGATAGGGAGGCTGGGAGGGAGACGTAAGCGAGAGGGGATATGGGGATATATGTATACATATAGCTGATTCACTTTGTTATACAGTAGAATCTAACACAACATTGTAAAGCAATTATACTCCAATATAGATGTAAAAAAAATAAAATTTAATTAAAAAAAGAATAAACTGCTGATAATGTGACGAAGATAAATTTCATGGGCACTATATTAAGTGAAAACACCAGACACCAGGCACCAGACACAAGAAATAGAACCACATACTGTGTGGTTCTATTTCTCTGAACAGGAAAAACAGATTTATGGTGACAGAAGTCAGAATACTGGTTACCTCTGATGATGGGGCTTATTGACTGGGGTAGGGCCCAAGGGAAACTTCTGGGGAGATAAAATATTTTATATTTGATGTGGGTGGTATAGACATATATAAAATTCATTAAGGTATACACTAAAACTTATGAAATTTTACCTAATTTATGCCTCAATTAAAGAACTTTAAAACACAAAAATAGAATCATGTGAGTACAGGTTAAAATGGAGAATGGCCCCCTGGGGTGAAGCTCTGTAGAAAGAGCCAGACTCTGTCACTTACTACCTTACATACCTCTGTAAACTCACCTCAACTTTCCAGGCCTCAGTTTCCTCATCTGTGAATTGGGGATAATAACCAGTACCTTCCTGAAAGTCTGTGAGGACTAAATAACCTAAAAGATACGAAGTTTAGGGTAGTAGCTACTATCTAGTAATAATAAGCACTAAATAATTATTTGCTAGTATGATGATGAATGGTTGAATATTCATTGCTAGGGAGAAAGATGGTCACTATAAGAATAAAAGGAACAATTATCTGGAAACTTATAAAATGTCAAAAATATTTTCATTTAATTCCATTTCTTCAAAATATATGAAACTTAAAATTGACAGAATTACAAGACTTATTCAGTAATCCATACTTATGGTGGGAGAGTATCATATACTGAGAGGCTTCTCAGTATATGATAGATCAGAAACTGCTAAGGACTGTATGTTTGAGCTCCCCAAAATTCACATGCTGAAGCCTCAGCCCCAAGAGGATGGTATTAAGAGGTGGGGCCCTTGGGAGGTAACTAGGTCATGGGGATGTAGCCTTCATGAATGGGATCAGTGCCCTTATTTTTATAGAGACCCCAGAGAGCTCTCTTGCTCCCCCTTCTGCCACATGAGGACACAGCGAGAGTGTGGCCATCTATGAACCAGGAAGTGGGCCCTCACCAGACGTCAAATCTACCAGCCTTGATCTTGGACTTCCAGCCTCCAGGACTGTGAGAAATAAATTTCTGTTGTTTATTAGTTACCCAGTCAACAGTATTTTTGTTATAGCAGCCTGAGCTAAGACAGAGACCAATATTTTAAAATGTGTAAAAGACTTTTAAACACAAATAATATGCTCCATCTAGTGAATATATGTAGAATACATTGATTTCAACTACCCACGAAGCATTTATAAAAATTGACCATATACTAAGTGTACCAGTTAGAGACTGCATTCAGCCATAATAAACCCATCCCTGCCTTCCCCCAGCCTCCCCCCAAAAAAGACAATGTCATGTACCAGCAAGAGGTACATCTTATTCGTGTAACAGAATGTCCAGAAATAAACAATCCAGGGCTGGTACAGCCATACAAGGACACCAACTGGGGAACCAGGATGGTTGTGACTTCTGGCCACACTCTCTTTAGCCTGTGGCTTTCACCCTCATGGTCACAGGATGGCTCCTCTAGCCCTGGACACGGTGTCTGCTTGTACAGAAGAAGGAGAGGGATCTGGCTAAATGAAACCACTCCTTTGCAACATCTTTCCCAGGACTCACACCCAGCGCTGTCTCATACTGGCCAGGACTGGAGGATGTGGCCTCGCCTGGCAGCAAGGACAGGAAGATGGAGGTGTTTTAATAGTGCACATTCCCTGATGGTGTTGTGGTTTGAATGATGCCCCCACAAAAGATATGTCCACCTGGAAACTATGGATGTGATCTGATTTGGAAAATGTAATTAAAGATCTCGAGATGAGACCATCCTGGATATCTGGGTGGACCCTAAATCCAATGACAAGTGTCCTTATAAGAGACAGAAGAGGAGAAGACACAGACACACAGAGGAGAAGTCCATTTGAAAATGGAGGCAGAGATGGGAGAGATGCTGCCACAAGACAAGGAGCACCTGGAGCCACCAAAAGTTGGAAGAGGCAAGGAAGGAACCTCCCCTAGAGCATTTAGAGGGAGTGTGGTCCTGCAGACACCTTGATTTCAACTTCTGCCCTCCAGAACTCTGAGAGAATAAAATTCTGTTGTTTTAAGCCACACACACACACACAAAAATAGTGCACAGACCCAATCTGAACAAAAAAAAAACCTAAGTGCTTTGGTAAGCAAGAAGGGGCAATTTTGGTAGGCAATTAACAGGACGCACCACACTAGACCTAAAAGCAAATCTCCACAAATACTTAACGTTCAACAACATAAAGACCACACACCCTGCTAAGAGTGTAATTAAATTAGAAACCAACAACAAAAAGGCAACTAAAAAGAAACACCCATATATATGCAGGAACTTTCCAGGACGACAGAAACAGTCTATATCCTGAATGGAGTATTGATTACATACGAGTATACATCTGTCAAACTCATCCAACTGTACACTTAAGATTTATGAATTTCACTACAATTATGCCTCTATAAAAATATACCCATGTACTTTTATTTAAAAACCTAATTCCATTTAACTCGTGTGTCAAAGAAAAAGTGGTAAAAGAAACTAAGACAATATGGAGAATTAAACTGAAATGAAAATATTATACATCAAAACATGGGATGTCGCTTAACGAGTACTATGAGAGATGATCACAGCCTTGGATGTTTATGTTTTTACAAATTGGAAGTTAATCAGCATGGGGCCCACCGTATGCAAGAGACACTGATAAAGGCAGGCCGCCAGTCCTGACGTTTTCTCTCCTGGCATGAGTCCTTTTATGCACGGTAAGTGAAGAGCTGTGCCTGAAGGCTTTCTCACACTGATTACATTCGTAGGGTCTCCCTGCAGTGTGGGTTCTCACATGTACGATAAGGTGTGAAGACTGGCCGAAGGCTCGCCCACACTCCTGACACGCGTAGGGCTTCTTGCCGGTGTGGGTCCTCAAGTGTTTCCTGAGGGATGAGGGCTCACTGAAGGCTCGCCCACACTCCTGACACGCGTAGGGCTTCTCTCCCGTGTGGGTCCGCATGTGACTCTTAAGGGTCGAGAGACGACTCAAGACCTGCCCGCAGGTGGCGCACTCATAAAGCTTCTCCCCTGTGTGGATCCTCTTATGTACGTTCAGGTGAGTGCTCGTCCGGAAGGGCTTCCCACACTGGTTACATTCGTACGGTTTCTCTCTGGTGTGGGTCCGCAGGTGTGTCTTCAGTGATGAGTGTTCCCTGAAGGCTTTCCCGCACTGGCCACATTCAAAAGGCTTCTCTCCGGTGTGAGTTCTCACGTGGCTCCTCAGAGAGGACGGCTGGTTGAAAGCTTTCCCACAGTCCTTACATTCGTAGGGCTTCTCGCCCGTGTGGTTTCTCTGGTGCAAGATCAGGTTAAAGTTCCTCGTGAAGGTTTTCCCACACTGACTGCACTCGAAGGGTTTCTCTCCAGTGTGAGTTCTCATGTGCCGCCGCAGATTTGAGGAATACTTGAAGGCCTGCCTGCACTCCTGACACTCGAAGCACTTCTCCGCAGTGTGAGTCTTCTCGTGCCTGATGAGATCGGAGCTGTATCTGAACGATTTTTCACATTTGTTACATGCATAGGTTTTATCCCCGCTATGGATTTTCTCAGACACGATTAGGTGAGCAGTCTGGAAGAAGGGTTTTCCACTCTCTCGGCATTCACAGGGGTTCCCTCCTGCAGGAATTCTCTGGTACTGAAAAAGTGGTTTGATGCTGTTAATAGGTTTCCCTAGTACATTGCATTTATAGAGTTTTTCTCCAGTCTGAGGTCGCTCCTGTCAATTGAGGAAAATGGGAAGACCAGAGGCTTTATTGCATTCACAGATATTCTCCCCCAAGTGAACTGAGTGTAGGAAAGAGACATTCCTATAGCTGAAGATTTTACCATTTTAGCGTATCTATACCATTTCTACCCTGAGTTCCTTCAAGCAGATACTCTGCCACAAAGAGCTATCATTTTCATTACTTGCATGGGACTTCTTAGATGTAGACTTTTTCTGTATTATGTAAGGCTAAATTAAGTTTTAAATGCTCTACATCTGTGTCAAATTTACGAAAATGGTTAGCTTTGGGAACTCTGTAAAGCCACAACTTGATCTACATTTAGAGTTTTCCCCCAATTCATGACATTCACAGACTCTCTCCCAAGAAACTGCTTTCTCCTAGGTGAGTATCACTTGCCTTGAATCTCTCTCTGGGTTTCTTGTGTTTCTAACCTACAGCAATCCCAGACATTTCCTACTGTAGAGGAACAAGAATAACCCCTTTATGCCTTACCCTTTTTGTGCCAATGGATGAAATCTCTGCAAAAATATCTTGGTTAGGAATTGAGTCTTGTGGTTGAAGTTGAGGTTCTGGAATGAATTAAGGGGAAGAAATATTAAGCGCACAGAGAAGGAAACTGTGGGATCAAGATGACAAAAAAAGCTAGGCATGTGCAGATTTTTTTTTAATACTGATCCTAAATATGGGAAGAAACTATGAATAAGAGGAATGTATCAGAGGGTAAAGGAAAATTTTAAGGTGTTTGGCTACGTGAGGAGTCACGTAATCATAGGAACAAGGAATGGAAATAGTAGATAATTTACTAAGAAGGGATTCTATGAAGATTGGGACTGATGTTGAGAGGAAGTATTAGTAAGAACATACAGTGGGGAGGAACTGGATGAAATATACACATGGACGTGCTAAATGTGAAAAGGAGGTAGGATAAATCTTTCTATGAAGCCAAAGTAAAGCATTAGAGATAAAAAGGGAAGAGAAAGAGGAAAGAAAGTGGAATTTACTGAGGGAGCTCAACCCAACAGCCTTCCCCATCAAGGGCACTGAGCACCCCTAATCTGCCTGGTGCTCACCTAAGTGGGTTCCTGGGAAGATCCCTCTCTCAGTGACACACAGCTCTTCTCTTTGCTCCAAATGGGAAAATGTACTGGCTTTGCAGAGTTGATCTCCTGCTCATGGGAAAAGATGCAGGGTATGAGCAACTGTGCCTGCCATGCAACGGGAGCCGATATTCTGAAGTCTTTAGGGTCACTGGAGATAGGAATAGCAAAATGGACACACCTATATTCTGATGGCACCGCTGAGCTCTTTCACTAAGGAACCAAAGTACAAGCTCCCTCACTGGGTCCCAAAGGACAGTGGGACTCTCCAGTCCCCAAAACCCGGTGCCTGGCTCAGGGACAAACTTGAGAAGACCAGAAACAATGGACAGATCTTCATTTCCAAGAAGAAACCACTAGACTATAAGCACAATGAAGGCAGGACCTTCCTGTCTCTTCACCTCTCGATTTCCGAAACCAGCACAGTTCCGGGAAACCATAGTAGCTGCGCAAGTGTGTGGATGAAGCAGCGAGGCCAGCCTTACCCACAGAGGTCAGGTTCCTATAGTTCTCCAGCATCACGTCTCTGTACAGGCTTCTCTGAGCAGAGTCTAGAAACAGCCATTCTTCCGGTGTGAACAGCACGGCCACATCCGCAAAGGTGACTGGTTCCTAAAACGCACACCCGTCCCTGCTCAGCCAGGGGCCACCCCGACCAATACTCAAGAGGACAGTGTGGGGCTTGCAGGCCTGGGAAAGGGACACTTACCTGTAGAAGATGTTCAGACACAGTTCTGAGGTCTCTCTGCTCAGGCCTCAGAACTAGAACTCTTCTCCATCTACTCTTCCCTCCCTAAATGACAGCATCCCAAGGGGTGGCAGAAAAGGACCTAAACTTCATGACAGGACTTAGTTATTAACAACTAGCTGGGAAGTCCTTCCCCTCTAGCCCCAGGGTCCAGCAGACCTGATCGCGTTACAGGCAAGAGAAAAATGTTTGGTAAATGACAACTGTTTGCTCTTGGGAGACCATGATGACTATAAGACAAGGACAGCCCACGTCCTCGCCCTGCTTTCCCTCCTGACATTCAGCTGAACATGGCCCTTGATAACCGGGGGAAGGCCTGAATGAGGGAGTGGGGTCACTGCCCACCCACCACTAGAGGCCCAGTGCCTGGAAGCCTGGAGACCAGTCCTCTGGGGTCAAGAAACTCCCAGACAGGGGAAGGGGACAAGGAGGCAAAGCAAGAAGAACAAGTATTTGTTACTTACCTGCAGACAAGTGTTCAGTGTCCCAGGAGCCACGGCTTCTTCCTCTGTGCTCTCCTCCCGGAGCCAGGTGGGGTCCTGAGCAGGCACTGCTGGAGGAGAAGAGGGGAGCCGTTAGGGTCTGGGCCTGGCCCAGTGACCCCACTTGCAGGGCCAAGGGCTGCCCACCCTGTGAATGACCGCATGTGCACACACATATGCACACACTCCCAGGGACACACATATGTAATGTACACAGAGAGATGCACGCACATATGCTTGCACACACTCCCAGCTGCTTGGGCACACACGTACGCTCACACACACCAGTACACACGCATGCGTACACTCACACAAATGTTTACATCCACACCACGCATACACAGTATGCGCATACCCACACTGACAAGCACAAACACAGAGAAATATACAGACATACACACAGACACACATGCATGCACACACGCATGCACACACACACACACGCTTCCTCTGTTCCAAATCTCTGGAGCCACAGTCTCAATTCACCAACAGACTCTGAAGTTTCTGGGGCACCCCTTTCTCCCCCTTGATTCAGCCCTGGGTCAGCTGTCCTGCCTTAGCTGCTGGGCCCCTTCCTCTGCCCCAACTCTGCAGGGCCGATAGCACCCCAGGACTTACCACAAGTAGGGGACAGAGAAACCACCACCTCCCTGTGAGTGTGCCTGAGAAGGAAGCATCCTTCCTTTCCTGCCTTCAAATCAATAACATCCCTCATCCGCACCAGGCCTCCTCACTCTGGCCTGTTACAGAGGAGCAAGTGATTCCCCAGCCAACCCTTGTCTCCCTGCACCCTCACCTCCCCTCTCGATGGGACCTTTCCCCTTGGTAATTAAACCTGAATCACATCCAATCCCTGACCCCCATGTCATTAGTTTCCTGGGGCTGCTGTAAAAAAGTACCACAACTGGGTGGCTTAAAGCAACAGAAATGTATTCTCTCAGAGTTCTGGAGGCCAGAAGCCCAAAATCAAGGTGTGGGCAGGGTCACACTCTCTCTGAGACTCTGGGTAGAGTCCTTCCTTGCCTCTTCTTGGCTTCTGGTGGTGAAGGTCAATCCTGGGCTTGTAACTGCGTGTCCCTCCAATCTCTGCCTCTGTCATCACATGGCTGCCCTCCCCCCGTGTGTTCCTGTCTTCACATGGCATTTTCCCCTTCTTACGAGGGCACCATTCATATTAGATTAGGGCCCACCATCATGACCTCATCTTAACTTGATGGCATCTACAAAGACCCTATTTCCAAATAAGGTCACATTCACAGGTACTGAGGGTTAGGACTTCAATATAGCTTTTTTGGGGGTGGTCACAATTCAAGCTGTAATACTCCACACTTCCCTCTAGCTACTGTTCTATCTCTCTGTTCCCCATCGTGGGCAATCTCTGTATCCATTTCCTCACCTCCTACTCACTTCCCAACATCACCATTCCAAGGACCAGCACCTCACTAGGATGACCTGTGACTTCCATCCAGAGTGGGGATCTAGTTGACATGTTCAGTCATCCAATCCCTCCATCTTAAAACCCACCCCCCTGGGCTTCAGTGCCCACCCCTACCCCGCAGCCTCCCTCCCGGTTTCCTGTATAGGCTCCTCCTCCATCACTTGCTGGTGTCCCCAAGGTGCACACCTTCCTCTTCTCACCTTGTAGTCTCTGCCTCGGAAGGCACCGTCCCCGGCTCTGGGCGTCAATTCCCAACTACCTGACAAGGCCCAAATCTCCAGGCTGACTCTCACATCTGCACTCCAGACCCATATACACAACCATTGGCTCCGATATCTCCACTCATCTACCTGGGGGAATACGAATGAAACACCCAAAATGAGCTATATGGGGTGAGCTGTTGCCCCAGGAGGCGGAGGACAGAGATTCAAGCCACAGAGGATCATTCTCAGGCTTTGAACTTGCCCTGCTGGGTTTCAAACGTACGTGAGACCCGGGACCCTTGTTTCCTCTCCCTTTGGGAATGGGAATGTCTATCCAATGCCTGCCCCATCATTGTATTTTGGAAGCAGAGAACCTGTTTTCTGGTTCTACCAATTTACAAATGGAGAGGAATTACGCCCCCAGGATGGATCACACCCCCAGTCTCACCATACCTGATTTAGATTATTTAGATGACAAGATCTGGGATATTCTGGGTCAATATCTAGATGAGATTTTAGACAGAGTTGATGCTGGAATGGGTAAAAACTTTGGGGATGTTGGGATCATGTGACTGTATTTTGCATGTAAGGAGGATATGAATTTGGGGGGTCCAGAGAGCAGACATTATGAGTTGAACTGTGTCCCCCCAAAAAATAACAAGTCCTAACCCCCAGCACCTCAGAATATGACCTTGCTTGGAAATAGGGTTTTTGCAGATGTTAAGATAAAGTTATGGTGGAGTAGAGGGCCCTTAATCCAATACAAATGGTGTCCTTGTAAGAGGAGAAGAGATACCGAATGAGGGGAGAAAGCCACGTGGCAAGGCAGGCAGAGATGGGAACGATGCATCCACAAGCCAAGGAATACTGAGGCTTACAGCAACCACCAGAAGCTAGGAAGAGGCAAGAAAGATTATTTCCCTACAGGTTTCACAGGAAGCATGGCCTTGCCGACACCTTGATTTCAGACTTCTGACCTCTAACTGAGATAGAAATTTCTGTTGTTTCACCCACTCCATCCAAAAAAAAAAAAACAACAAATACACTTATCACCTTCTTCTCAAAGCCTGTCCTTCTTCCAGTGTCCCTGATCTCAGATGAGCAATCCCTCCCCCTCTGACCCCAACGATCAGTCAAAAAAAAAAAAATCAGTGATGACATTTCTACACCCACCTCCCCACCTCCACCCACCCCATTCCCCTTCCTCCCACCCTGTCCCTGCTATGGGGAATGCCTATATCATACCTTCTCATTTGGACCCACTTAAATGTCACTCCTTTGGAGAGTCTCTCCTCCCCAATACCCTTCTTTTCTCTAAAAAGACCCTCTCCTTTCTTCACAGCCCTTACCTATCTATAACCAGCTACTTTTTTTTTTTTTTTTTGCTTCCTTAGGTGATTATCTTCCATCTCCCCCAATGGACTGGCAGCTTCGGAAGAACAAGCCTGGGGTCCTTTTCCTTTTGCTACACCCTCACCCCCCAACCGTGCTTGGCATATAAAAATGCCCTGGGGAGGGGGAAGGGTAAGCTGTGACAAAGCAAGAGTGGCATGGACATATATACACTACCAAACGTAAGGTAGATAGCTAGTGGGAAGCAGTCGCGTAGCACACGGAGATCAGATCGGTGCCTGGAGGGGTGGGATAGCGAGGGTGGGAGGGAGGGAGACGCAAGAGGGAAGAGATATGGGAACATATGTATATGTATAACTGATTCATTTTGTTGTAAAGCAGAAACTAACACACCATTGTAAAGCAATTATACTGCAATAAAGATGTAAAAAAAAAAAAAAGCCCTGGAATGTCTGGTAAACGAATGCACACATGACTCACCAAACATCTCAACTCGACCTCCTGTGTACATCTTACATGGTTCCTAGCTTACCTGGTGTGCAGACAAGAGTTAACACAGCAGGCCTGACTGCTCTCCTCAGCAAGGCCTGCCAGCAAGGTTGACCCTTAGCTGGCCTCTGGGAACTTGGATTTCGAGAGGGTTCCCACCACCCTAACTGATAAGAGGGGCTCACTCTCTGCTTAAACTGTTTGTACAAACAGTGTGGTTTATGCTGAATGCCTGTTTTCCTTCTGGAAGTCTGGAATTTAGGTATGTGCTGGGCAGAGGGTGCCTACATGACCAGCCCCCAGGGAAAACCCTGGGCTCTGAGTCTCTAATGGACTTCCCTGTAGATAATACTGCACACGTGTTGTCACAGCTTGTCGCTGGGGGAATTAAGCGTGTCCCATGCGACTCCCTTGGGAGAGGACTCCAGAAACTTGTGCCTGAATTCCTCCAGACTTCACCCCATGAGGCTTTTCCCTTTGCTGACTTTGCTTTGCATCCCTTCAATGGAATAAATCATAGCCATGAGTACAACTGTAAGCTAAGTCCTGAGTCCTCCTAGCAAATCGTCAAACCTGGGAGTGGTCTTAGGGACCCCTGACACACCTACTCCACACTCACCCCCAAGTCTAGGCCACCACCATCCTTTTCCTAACTGCCTCCACCCACCACTCATACCCTCCCGAGGCCCATCCTCCTCCCAGGTGCTGAAAGGCCAGGCTCTTCTTCCCCGGTGCCCAGTGGATTTTACAGATGCCATTCCTAGGCCTGAACTCCTCTCCCCAAACCTCCAAACAGACCAACACTTAAACGATACAGTAATTATTACGGTCTTAAGCCACCCCTGTCCCCAGAGGTCAGGTGGCAGTGTCTAGTATCTTAGCTCGGGCAGCTGTAACGAAATACCACAGACTGGGTGGCTTAAACAACAGAAACTTATTTTCTCACAGTTCTGGAGGCTGGAAGTCTGCGACCAGGGTGCCAGCATGGTCCGGCTCTGGTGAGAATGCTCTTCCTGGCTAGCAGACATCTGCCTTCTCACTGTGTCCTCACATGGTGGAGAACTCTGCTTTTTCTCTTCCTGTTCTTATAAGGACACCAATTCTATGGGATCAGGGCTCCACCCTTAAGACCTCATTTAACCCTAACAACCTCCTTAAAGGGCCTGTCTCCGATACAGCCACATGGGAGGTTACAGCATCAACATATGCATTAGAGGGGGACAATCCAGAGCACCTGAAGATGTCTTTGGTCGTCATGACTAGGGTGTTATGGGCTGAACTATGTCCCTCCAAAGATTCATATGTTGAAGTCCTAACCCCTAGAATCTCCGACTATAACTGTATTTGGACATAGGGTCTTTTCAGAGGTCATTAAATTAAAATGAGGTCAGTAGGATGGGTCCTAATCCAATGTAATTGGTGGAAATTTGGACACGGACACATACAGAGGGAAAATGCAGGAAGAAGATGGACATCAACAAGCCAAAGAACAGATCACGGCCCTCTTGATCTTGGACCTCTGTCCTCCAAAACTGTGAGAAAACAAAGTTCTGTTGTTTAAGCCACCCAGCCTGTGGTACTTTGTTATGGGAGCCCTAGCAAACTAATACAGGGGGAGGTGGTACTGCCAGCTAGGGAGTGGTGGCCAGGGATGCTGCTAAACATCCTACAACATGCAGGACGGCCCCCACCACAGAGATCCAGCCCCTGTATCAGCAGTGCTGCAGTTCAGAAACTTGGTCTAAACTTAAATTTCCCAGAGCTCCTCCCTGCCCCCCAAGATAAAGCCCTCCTGTTACATGCTTCCACTGCATTCCAGTCTCCATTGAAAAATCTGACCACCAAGCCAGACTGTGAACTCCATGGGGGAGGGCCTCAGGGTTTGGTCTGCAATTGTTTCCCAGTGCCCATCTCACCACAGGATGACAGCGGTGAGTACTTCAAGAGTACCTTCCAGAGTACTTCAAAAGCACAGAGCACACCAAGTACTTCAACAGTACTTTATGGCACAGATGGCCAAAAAGCACATGAAAAGATGCTCAACATCACTAATTATTAGAGAAATGTAAATCAAAACTACAATGAGGTATCACTTCACACAGGTCAGAATGGCCATCATTAAAATGTCTACAAACGATAAACGCTGGAAAGGGTGTGGAGAAAAGGGAACCCTCGTACACTGCTGGTGAGAATGTAAATTGGTACAGCCGCTATGGAGAACAGTACGGAGGTTCCTTAAAAAGCTAAAAATAGAGCTACCATATGATCCTGCAATCCTGCTCCTGGGCATATACCCGAAGAAAACTATAATTTGAAAAGATACATGCACCCCAATGTTCACTGCAGCACTATTTACAATAGCCAGGACATGGAAGCAATCTAAATATCCATCAACAGAGGAACGGATAAAGAAGATGTGGTACACGTATACAATGGAATATTACTCGGCCATAAAAAAGAATGAAATAATGCCATTTGCAGCAACATGGATGGACCTAGGGATTGTCATACTGAGTGAAATAAGTCAGACAGAGAAGGACAAATATCATATGATATCACTTATATGTGGAATCTAAAAAGACGGTACAAATGAAGTTATTGACAAAACAGAAATAGAGTCACAGATGTAGAAAACAATCTTATGGTTACCAGGAGGGAAAGGGGAGGAGGGATAAATTGGGAGACTGGGATTGACATATACACACTACTATATATAAAACAGATAACTAATAAGGACCTACTGTATAGCACAGGGAACTCTATTCAATACTCTGTAATGACCTAAAAGGGAAAAGAATCTAAAAAAAAGTGGATATATGGATATATGTAACTGATTCACTTTTCTGTACAGCAAAAAGTAACACAACATTGTAAATCAACTATACGCTAATAAAAATTTAAAAAATAAATAAATAAAACGAGTACATTATGGCAGAGCCTGGCCCAGAAGGCGTACCAAAAATATATAGAACAACAACATATAACCCAAATCTAAGCGTTACTTCCTGTCAGTGGCATAATACAGATTCCAAATGCAAGACCGGATGATATGATTAATAATCAAAATTTATTATTCTTACAATAAATTAAGATGGAAGGAAACAAACGCCTTGCAGTACAAGCTACAATGTTATTTGTCCTCCAGAATTAATTTTTTCCCCCACTTCTCAGGAGATGTGGCTTTTAGCCTCATTTTTTTTTTTTTTTTTTTTTTTTTAGCCTCATTTTTTAAAAGCTCAGTTCAAACATGTGCCACTTATAGTAAATTCAACTGTAACCTTCAGCATCGACATGCTTGCGCAGTGGAGAAGTTAACCGTGCCCCAAAAGAGGTCTGGCCTTTGCCATAGTTGAGTGGGGACTGCTCTTCCATAACAGAAAGATCTGAGACCAAAAAAAACAAAAAAAGAATCCCAGCCCACAATCCCTAGAAAGTGCCTTTCCCCTTGCGTATGTAAATAATGAGAGATTGCTTCATACATTCTCTCCCTGTGGCAACGACTGCAGTCAGAGGAAAAGGCGGCGGATGCAAGTTCCCAGACACAACGCAGCAAAGCGGGGCCCTCTGGCTGTCAATTCCACCCAGCTCTCACTCACCAGAATCCCCAGCCCCCAACAGGTTGAGGAGGCGCAGCGCAGGCTCCGGCGTGGCCACCCTCTGAATCTGCACAGCCACCTTCAGCCCCTGGACAGAGTGACAGGAACATATTAGTCACACAGTCGGTGGGATCCACTCACACCTGCTCACCCAGACTGAATTGGCATGACTGGCCCTGCTTTGGGGAAACACACTGAACATACAGGGACAGGCCCTGTTCCCTTGTCCAGGTTTACAATTCTTCAGTATAAAGTTAGCCACTGTCGTGGAATTTCAACTCCAAGATGGGATAGAGAGAGGGGGCCTGGGTAAGGGAGGCCTCCTCTGAGCAGCCTCTGGTAGTGGGGGAAATGCTGGAGCAGAGAGGGGCAGTGGATGGCCAGCAGATTGAGGGGTAGAGGGAGGATGCAGAGGTGGATCCCTGCAAATGAGGGGACATTAGTAAACTATTCCGGAGGGGAAGCCCTGCTGTGGGAGAAAGGACCTGAACTCTCCTCTACCGCCAGCCACTCCCTTGGGAAGGGTACTTGAACTGACTTGCATTTCTAAGGGATGCCTCTGGCCTCGGTGTCCAGGGTGATGCCCAGTGGCAGCAGGAGCCTGTCAGGAGCAGTTCCCGGGGGTCCAGGAGAAATAACGGTGGCTCTGGGCAGGGTGGTGGCACCAGGAACAGAAGGAGCAGTCAGAGGTAGGTTTATATTTTGGAGGAAAAGTTTGTAGGACTTGGTGGTGGATGGGAAGTATATGTGGCAGGTCCCTCAGGGCAGGTGATGGGCAGGGACAGGTGAGAGGAGGCCCCTCCTCCTCAGCGCGGGGCTCATAGCACACCTTAAAGTGTCCTTCTCGGTAACTCTGTCCACCTCAGTACCAAAACACAAGGCCCTGAGCCAAGTGCTTGGTTACCGGCCTGGACACTCTTCACACAGCCCTTGGACCCACTCATTCCTGTAGGTTTCCTGGCCATGGACAGGGTGGGAATGAGGGTGGAAGGACTGGACGAAGAGAGGCAGGGCCTGAACCCTAGGTGCTAGCCCCTCCCCTAGGACTGCTCTGGGCCTGACATCACACTAGGGATATTTACATTCAACGCAGAAATGCCACGGCATGTCCAGCAGTTCCTACCAGGAGGTAAGCCTGGGCCTCCAGCATGTTCCCAATTCCCCCAACAGTTGGCAGTTGGCCCTAGATTCATCCCTCCCTCCTGCCTCCCCACCTAACAAAACTCCTGAACCCTAGGCTTTCCTGGATGGGGCTGGGGCCCTCCCAGCAAACCACTTCCCAGGCTTACTGTGTCCTCAGAAGACCAAGGTGACTCCTGGAGAGCTGACCGGTCCCCTGGAGTCAGAGGTGTCCCCCTCTCTCCCATCATGGGCTTGATCTGCATCCTCAGGTCCAGCCCCAGCCCCTGGGAAAAGGCATGGAGGGTGCTGAGCAGGACAGAGGCGGTATGGAGGCTGTTCTCACCCTCAGAGACCCTAAGTTTGGGGCTCGTGCCATCAGAATTTGGGGAGCGTGGGCCTGGTAGTTTCAGACCTCGTGACTCCCCCTATTGCACTGTGGGTCCCTGCCACCAACGAGGACTGATCATGCCAGAGACTTGGAGACAGACCTGACCCCTTTCTGGTTCTGGAGAGGCCCTGTCTGGAGGTCAGGCCACAAGCCCTTGGAGGCGCTACAAGATATTTTACTAGAAAGGTTGCTATAGAAAGGCTGGGAGCCCTTGGCTCTGAATATGAACTTCATTCTGTTTTCTTAGATTCCACATTTGAGGATGCCCCTGGCATCCGTCAATCACAGGGCCAAACTGATGGCCACAGCTGTTTACATCTCCCCTGTGATCCACAGCTCGTACTCCGAACCACCTCCTTTATCTAGTTCTCACGCACCAAGCCAACATTCCCCCTGCCCTAAATCACCAAGGCCAGGTACCAGACAACTGGGGACAGCCCCTGCGCCTCAAGATCCCCCAGAATTATTACTCAAACTCACCAATCCTAAGATGTTTACCCTGCCCTGCCTCGCCTTTCCTACAGAAAACCAATGAAGGCTCTGGCCTAGAGTCTCCCCTCACTCCTGTCAGCCTCCTGACTGATGCTGGTGCTTCCTCGTGTAGCCCTGTGTGGCGTGGCCAGCCCCCTCCTCTCAAGAAATGTTAAGTCACTGTCACTGGCCTCTCCATGTCATCACTCAGTCACCTCCGTAAATTGAAATCCCGGGGGTACCATTTTGAGACACATGTTTTCATCAGAATAATTCTGACACAGATCACTCTCCTTGAAGGTTTTTAGGAGTTCCGCCTATTTGCTCAACACGTACTTATTGAGCACTGCTAGTACAGGCACTGTGGATCCAGCAGAAAACAGAAGAGGTGAAACCACAGCCTTGAGGAGCTGGGTGTTGTGCAGGAGAGGTGGCGTGGGTGGCCCTGGGACAGTAGGAAGGCTGAGCCTGGAGATGCCCTTCTTTGGGCCTACAGGGCCTTGGTCTGTCCCTGGCCACCAGCACTTATTCACACGTGACCTCAGAGCTGCCATAAGGGGCCCCAGTGATTGCGACAAGGCTCAGTGACACCCACATGGCCTAGAAGGGATAACCAAAGGTTCAGCCACATCGACCAAGTATCAGGATGTGCGATCCTCAAGCAGAAGACCCTGGTGGCTAAGACGGCGGTCTCTAGAGACAGGCCTGGATTGGACTCCCGACCTCACATATGCTGGACCACTCAGGGGCATATTCAGGGGTGAGCTGCTTGATTCCTCTACACAGAAGGAACTGTAGGGCGATTCCTCTATATAGAAGGAAGTGGATCACTTATGCCCACTCACAACATTCTGTGACTGCCTGTGTTTCCAGATACAGCAGAAGCCCCTCCTCTCCCACACTCAGTACTCACTACTGAGCTGGCAGTGAAGTTCTGTGGAAAGTGCTGGAACCCCATACTGAGAGGAAAGAGCCCACAGAAACCACAGAGGACACCCGTCCCTCATGGCCCGTACTCCCGCCCTCACACAGTCCATCTGCTGATTGAGGCATGGTGCCGGTAGGGGCCTGGAGCCGTCTTTACCAGCACCCATCTGTTCACTCCTTCATTCAACAGGCATCAATCGAGAGCTCTATAATGGCGCACAGAACACTCTATAATGGGGTTACTGCAACAACAACAGCAGATGAGGCCCCTGGGATCCAGCAGCTCCAGTAAGACATTTGCAGATCCTAAGGTCTCAAAAGCCAGCGCCCTTTCCCAAGCAGCTAGTGGAGGACGTTCTCTTCCAAAACAAGAGTGTAAACCAAGGACAAGGAGGATCTGGGCACTAAGGAGAGGGCTCGGCTGGCCTGGGGTCTGATGCCAGCCATGCAGGGGCGAGAGTTTCAGCTGCCTGGCAGCCCACTCCTCACGAGGCTGTGCAGGGTTGAGGCTCCGCGTGCTCAGGGCACAGGAATGGAAAAGGGGTCTCTACTACCCCGGCCTCACCACCCCATGCACTGTGCCAGTGTCTCTGACACTCTGAGGCTGACACCATCCGTGATAGAGGTGGAGAGGAAGGGAAGCTAGATACCTCATTGGCTCTGGGCCTGGGGGTGAAGATGGGCTCTGTATGTCCCTCTATCCAAATCTTAGCCCTAACCCTAACCTTCAAAACCCCAAGAATGGGAACTCAAACTTGGAGGCTCGGTAGTTTAGGAAGGCAGGAATTCAGGGTCAAAGGGGGGATGGCAGGACTCTGCATTTTCTCACGCACCATACTGTGCAAGCTGGTTCTGAATGATTTTCCACTCTTTGACAAGGGCTTCCTTCCAGTGTGGGGTCTCAACTTGTCTCCCTAGGGGTGTGGGACCCCTGACAACTTTCCCACATTCTTTACAATCAGAGTGGCCCTCTCCTGCAGGTCCTCTTGTTCAGATCCAAGTTATAATTCCTCCAGGAGCCTTTCTCACCACGGTTAAATCAGCAGGTGGCTTCTCTCCAGGAGGAGTTTGCTCCTGATGAGCGGTGGATGATGACAAAAAGGTCACCCAGGGATGCTCCTTGTCAGGGGCACGTTTTCAGCATTTTCAAAGGTGCGCCTTGTTCAGACAGGTCGAGTTCTTCCAGGATGTGGCAGGTTCCACCACTAGGCTTTCTCACATCCTGAACTTACATGGGGCATCTCTAACAGACAGCGTGTTTCTGATCACTGTTGAAGAGTAAATCACACTGCATACAATCAATGTCTGACTCTCACTGATGGAAATGTTTACTCAGGGGAACTTTCTAAGAAGAAAGAATCTTAAGTGATAGGTGGGATTTGCCCAAATTCATGGGTCATGGATGCTCCCTCCAGACACTTCATGTCCTTGAGGAAAAGCCCTGGCTCAAATATCTGCCTGGCGCTGGTGTGTGTGTCCAACTCACGTATTCCTCAACTTCTTCTATGAGAGGGAGTAAAGAATCATCACCCGTGAATCTTACCATTTGCAAATCATGGGATGAATTTTCCTCCAAAATATCCTGCAGAGGCGTAGACTCTTTGGGTTTAAGTTGAGATTCCCAGTCTAAAATGAATTGGAAAAAAAAAATTACCTTCTTTCAGAAAGAAGTAGTGGCATGATATTGACACACACAACATGTATTTTTTTTTTTAATATTGACCCTAAACTTGGGTCAGTACTGAAATGGAAGAAGCTATCAGTGAGAAAGTGAGGCTCTAAGAGTAGGAATTGGGTAGTGATGGGAATGAGGTGGATATGAGAGACTTTTTTCCCAGCAAAGGAATCCGTGGAGATTGAAAGTGACGTTATCAGACAGTGTTATCAGGCAAACAAGTAAGAAGCAATTAGAAAAGGAACACACAAAGAAATGTTTGGTTTAAAGAGGAATTGGACAATAATTGTTTGTATGATATGGAGAAATTGGAACCCTCATGCACCGCTGGTTGGAAGGTAAAATAGTGTGACTATTCTAGAAAGCAGTTTGGCGGTTCTTCAAAAAGTTTAAAAAATGACCCAGCAATTCCACACCTAAGTATATACTCAAGAGAAATGAAAACATATCCACATAAATTCGTTTTTTTTTTAATTTTTGAACTTTATTTTATTTTTTCATACAGCAGGTTCTTATTAGTCACCAATTTTATACACATCAGGGTATACATGTCAATCCCAATCGCCCAATTCAGTACACCACCACCACCACCCCTCCGTGGCTTTCCCCCCTTGGTGTCCATACGTTTGCTCTCTACATCTGTGTCTCAACTTCTGCCCTGCAAACCGGTTCATCTGTACCATTTTTCGAGGTTCCACATACATGAGTTAATATACGGTATTTGTTTTTCTCTTTCTGACTTACTTCACTCTGTATGACAGTCTCTAGATCCATCCACATCTCAACAAATGACTGAATTTCATTCCTTTTATGGCTGAGTAATATTCCATTGTATATATGTACCACATCTTCTTTATCCATTCTTCTGTCGACAGGCATTTAGGTTGCTACCATGACCTGGCTATTGTAAATAGTGCTTCAATGAACATTGGGGTGCATGTGCCTTTTTGAATTATGGTTTTCTCTGGGTATATGCCCAGTAGTGGGATTGCTGGATCATACAGTAATTCTATTTTTAGTTCTTTAAGGAACCTCCATACTGTTCTCCATAGTGGCTGTATCAATTTACATTCCCACCAACAGTGCAAGAGGGTTCCCTTTTCTCCACACCCTCTCCAGCATTTGCTGTTCGTAGATTTTCTGATGATGTCCATTCTAACTGGTGTGAGGTGATACCTCATTGTAGTTTTGATTTTCATTTCTCTAATAATTAGTGATGTTGCACAGCTTTTCATGTGCTTCTTGACCATCTGTATGTCTTCTTTGGAGAAATGTCTATTTAGGTCTTCTGCCCATTTTTGGACTGGGTTTTTTGTTTCTTTAACATTGAGCTGCATAAGCTGTTTATATATTTTGGAGATTAATCCTTTGTCTGTTGATTTGTTTGCAAATATTTTCTCCCATTCTGAGGGTTGTCTTTTTGTCTTGTTTATGGTTTCCTTTGCTGTGTAAAAGCTTTGAAGTTTCATTAGGTCCCATTTGTTTATTTTTGTTTTTATTTCCATTACTCTAGGAGGTGGATCAAAAAAGATCTTGCTGTGATTTATGTCAAAGAGTGTTCTTCCTGTTTTCCTCTAAGAGTTTTATAGTGTCCGGTCTTACATTTAGGTCTTGAATCCATTTTGAGTTTACTTTTGTGTATGGTGTTAGGGAGTGTTCTGATTTCATTCTTTTACATGTAGCTGTCCAGTTTTCCCAGCACCACTTATTGAAGAGACTGTCTTTTCTCCATTGTATATCCTTGCCTCCTTTGTCATAGATTAGTTGACCATAGGTTTGTGGGTTTATCTCTGGGCTTTCTATATTGTTCCATTGATCTATGTTTCTGTTTTGTGCCAGTACCATATTGTTCTGATTACTATAGCTTTGTAGTATAGTCTGAAGTCAGGGAGTTTGATTCCTCCAGCTCCATTTTTTTCCCTCATGACTGCTTTGGTTATTCGGGGTCTTTTGTGTCTCCGTATAAATTTTAAGATTTTTTGTTCTAGTTCTGTAAAAAATGTCATTGGTAATTTGATAGGGATTGCATTGAGTCTGTAGATTGCTTTGGGTAGTATAGTCATTTTCACAACATTGATTCTTCCAATCCAAGAACATGGTATATCTCTCCATCTGTTGGTATGATCTTTAATTTCTTTCATCAGTGTCTTATAGTTTTCTACATACAGGTCTTTTGTCTCCCTAGGTAGGTTTATTCCTAGGTATTTTATTCTTTTTGTTGCAGTGGTAAATGGGAGTGTTTCCTTAATTTCTCTTTCAGATTTTTCATCATTAGTGTATAGGAATGCAAGAGATTTCTGTGCATTAATTTTGTATCCTGCAACTTTACCACATTCATTGATTAGCTCTAGTAGTTTTCTGGTGGCATCTTTAGGATTCTTTATGTATAGTATCATGTCATCTGCAAACAGTGACCGTTTTACTTCTTCTTTTCCAATTTGTATTCCTTTTATTTCTTTTTCTTCTCTGATTGCCATGGCTAGGACTTCCAAAACCATGTTGAATAATAGTGGTGAGAGTGGACATCCTTGTCTTGTTCCTGATCTTAGAGGAAATACTTTCAGTTTTTCACCATTGAGAATGATGTTTGCTCCACATAAATTCTTATACATGAATGTTCAGAGTAGTACTACTCCCAATCACCAAAAAGTGGAAACAAGACAGATGGCCATTATCTGATGAATGGATGAACAGAATGTGGTGCATCCACACAATGGAATATCCCTCAGCCTTAAAAAGGAATGAAGCATTTCATGCTACTATATGGAAGAACCTCAAAAACATGATGCTGAGTGAAAGAAGACAGACACAGACGTATGATTCCATTTATATGAGATGTCCAGAACAGGCAAATCCACAGAGACAGAAAGTGAGTTAGTGGTTGCTGGGGGCTGCAGGAAGGGGGATGGGGGGGACTGCTAATAAGTACAGGGTTTCTTTTGGAGGTGATAGAAATGTTCTGGAAATAGATAATGGTGATGGTTGCACAACTCTGTGAATATACTAAAAACCTCTGAATTGTACACTTTAAAAGGGTGAATTTTACAGTATGTATCTCAAATTTTTTTTTAAAAAAAGAGAAATTGGAACAGATCTTTTTCTGAAACCAACAAAAAGTAAGAGAGTTAAAAAGTGAAAAAAGAAGAGCTAAAGGAACTCACCCCAAACAACCTTATTTCCCCTCAAAATAAAGAACCTTCAAAATGCCCTCAGACTGACACTTCCCGGCAGCACCCACCCTCAAACCCCGGTCTGGATGGGTCACAATGTGCTACGCCCCCTGGTACTCACCCACACCCATGGCACAGAGAATGCCTCGTTCTGCTGTCATCAGCTCTTCTCTTGGCCCCACCTGGGAGACCAGACAGGTTTTGCAGGATGGAGTCCCTGCTGGTGGAGAAAAACATACATGCTGAGAGAAGGGAGGGCTTGCAGAGGAAAATAAATGCTTCCCCTGCCTGCCCACCCGCCACCTGGACCTCAGCTCCTGACCCCGAGCAAATACATGGGGTACCTAAGTGATCACATCCAGTTTTTAATGAACTCAGTGAGGTTCTTTCACAAGGGCCCAAACTACAAACGCTCCCTCTCTGCCCCATGGAACTGAGGTTCTCTAAGTCCCAAAGCCCAAGCTCAAGGTCAGTGAGACCCACACGAGTGACTATGGAGAGAATTAAGTAAAAGCAATGCATGGAGCTGTTATCCTGTGGAAGCCCATGAACTGGAAACCCACACTACATCACTATGGTCACGTGGCAGGCGCTTAAAAAGCATTTGCATACAGGAAGGACCGGAGTAGCACCAGCCTTACCCTGGGGGGCCAGGGTCCTGCAGTTGTCCAGCAGCGCGTATCTGCACAGATTCCTCCGAGCGTCATCCAGCAACGCCCACTCCTGGATGAGTCCCACTGCCACATCCTCCAAGGTGACTGATTCCTAAGACAGTACACATATTCCGGCTCAGCAAGGACCACCCTCACCATTCTGCAGGACGAGGGGTTATCCCTGGGGAAGGTAGACCCAATGCAAGAACATTCAGAGAGTGTTCTCTCCAAAGCAGGGCTTAGCAAACCCGGCCTGCCTCCTGTTTGTCTGAATAAAGTTTTACTGGCAAACAGCCACACCCCTTTGTTTATCTCTATGGCAGTTTTTGTGCTACAAGGGCAGAACTGAGGAGTTGCTGGGACCCAGCAGAAAATACTGACTTTCTTTTAACGTTTGGACAGATCCAAAAGTATAAACTTTGGCTCTCTGTCACTCCACTAACCAGTGATGGCGGAGCCTGTTCTTCTCAGCTTTACAGAGCTTTTCCTAAACTCCTTATTTAAGACATCAAAAGTTTGGGTTTGATCTTTTAGTTTTCATGAAGTCCCTAGGCCGCCGCCCAAGACATAGATAAGCATTTAGTCATTTTTTATGCTTGTTAAAATAGGACTTTCATTGCATCTGAGAAACTTGATGGCCTTTTAATCTCAGAATTCTCTACAACAGCACTGACTGGTAAAGCTCAATGGGAATGTTCTATGTCTGCACTTTCCAAAAAGGCAGCCACTGGCACGTGTGGCTACTAAGCATTTGAGAAATGTACTTTGGGTGACTGAGTAACTGAGGTTTTAATTTTGTTGGATTTTAATCAATTTTAATTTTACTGTATAGAGCCATGTGCTTTTGGTAGGTCTCACGAGCGATGGCAGGGATGGCCCTGGAGCTCTGCTGCTGCCGGCTCTAAATGAGCCCCGCACTGCAGTCAGACTCTGGAATTAGGCACAGAACCCCAGGGTCGCTTTGGGAACCCTCCACCCAAACCAGTTCCCTCCGGAGGTCATGTACTGAAAGAGGTTGCCAGGTCCTGGGGACGGGGCTAAAGATGCTCCACACTTCCCTCTTCTTTCTTCCTCAGTTGGGAGGCAGGCAGAGAGGAGACAGGGCCCAGAGTACATAATTATTCCCCCCCCATCCATCCTAACCACCTCCTTCCCCCTCACCATGACACCAGCGCCAGGGTTTAAAGTTTCAGTAGGTGTCCTTCCTGCAATAAGAGAGACAGAGGTAAAAGAAGAAATGAGAGTGGAAGCAGAACACCAAGCAGGGGTTTGGCCCAGATAATTCCATTTCTGTGGACCAGCAGGGTGGCCAAGCGAAACATGCTTACCCGGAAATTATCTCAATAAGGAACATATTGGGCCCTGAGCCACCTTTCACACCACAGGCCCTGACCATTTCTACTGGCTCCAGTCACCTAATACAAGGATCATTTCTCCTCTTATCCTCCCTCAAAACACCTCTAACATCCTCTACATTTCCTCCACTGCCCTTATCAAGTTGCGATTTTTTAATATGTATTTGTATAGGTAAGTTTGCCTCTCTCTCTCCAACCACGATGTAAACTCTCGAGGTATAGACCTGTGTCCACTTTTTTCAGGACTCCAAATCCTGCCACCAGAACCGCACTTGATAAGTACTAAGTACTTTACGTACTAGGGGTTGGCAAACTTTCTGTAAAAGGCCAGACAGTAAATATCTTAAAATTTGTGGGCCACATGTATGGCAACTATTTAACTGTGGTTATAGCACAGAAACAGCCACAGGGAACACATAAACACGTGTTCCAATAAAACCTTATTAATAGAAACCAGCACTGGGGCAGATTTGCCCACAGGCCACAGTTTGCCAAGCCCTACTCTATATCATGTGGTAGAGAGAATACATCGAGCACCAAATTCTCTCAGTTCTACCTCTTATGCATCGCAAACATTCCAACTTTTTCAATTCCACGATCACCACCAAGCCCCAACTTTTCCAACTCCACAATTGTCTGAGTCCTGAACTAACCCAAGCTGCTATATGTGTGGACTTTGCATTCATTCTTGTCCATCCTAAACACCATGCTCAACCCAGGAGTTGGTGGTTTGTTTAAATCACAAACAAAATCATATTACTCCCTACTTAAAACTCTGATTCAGTGGCTTCCCACTGGCCTTAGAACAAGGTCCAAAGTTTACCATGGCCTTCAGGGCCCTGCCCTCCTCTCCTCCCGGCTTTTCCATTCGGTACTTTGTCTTCTGTGTTTTAGCTTTCCCTATCTTTTCTCAGCTCCTGGAATACACCAGGCTTTGTACTGCCTGAGGGATTACGCATACACCGTTCTTTCAAATCTCCTCCCCACTCCGACTCCACAGCCTGACCCCTGTCTAGTTACATAAAACTCATCTTTTAATTTCAAACATTTGTCCCATTTAAGATATTTTTGCTGATCTCCTCCTCAAGTTCCCCTGTTCTGTGTTTCTACATCACCCTTGTCATTATTAATTTAAAATCTGTCTTCCCAGCTAGAACAAAACCTCCACAGGGGCAAGCACTAAATCTATTTCAGTCACATTGTTTCCCCTGTACAGGGCCTGGCTCATTGAGGGCACCCCCGATGAAAATTGCCAAACAATCAACACCCCTCAAGAATAATTCAATATAGTTAGACTAAGAGGCCATGTGCCCACATGCACACTCACATACACGCACACACACACACACAAACACATAAGACAACACCACAAGTCAAAAATAAAAATGACTTAAAATGCCTGTTCATATAACAAAAATCACAACACTAGATTTCAGCTGTCTTTAAGAAACGTTAACTCTTTCTAAAAAGACAAGGTGGGACACGAATCCTCTCTAAAAACAAACACCACACTCATCAAATTGAAATCTGATGCTTAATTTTCCTCCAGAATTAATTTTTTCTCCATTTCTCATTAGAAGTGAGTCTTAACCCTATGATTTAAAAAAGACATCCCGGGCTTCCCTGGTGGCACAGTGGTTGAGAGTCCGCCTGCTGATGCAGGGGACACGGGTTCGTGCCCCGGTCCGGGAAGATCCCACATGCCGCAGAGCAGCTGGGCCCGTGAGCCATGGCCGCTGAGCTTGCGCGTCCGGAGCCTGTGCCCTGCAGCGGGAGAGGCCACAGCAGTGAGAGGCCCGCGTACCGAAAAAAAAAAAAAAAAAAAAGACATCCCATTTACTGCCAACTCAATTTCAATTCCCGGTACTAACAAAGCTTATGTTCTTTTTCCTGGAGTCCCATCTTTTTAAGCCTTACGGCGGTTTACAGGCTGGAGCCAACTTGGAAAGAACTGAATAGTCTTACTTTTCTTTGATGTTAATAAGACTTGTGACATAAGTGAGAAATAGTTTTTATTAGGACATGCTCCCCTTACAGTTAAGAAAACTGATACAAAGTAAAAGTCAGAAGGGAGGGAGGGAGGGAGGGGAAAGGAAAGGAAAAGGAAAAGAAAGCTAAGTTAACAGGTCCTAAGGTAAGCAAGTGCAAATTGTCAGTCACCAACTAATTCATCCCTCGACAGAGGGTACATTCCATTTTTTAAATTCACATGCCAAGTCACTCAAACCAGTTTGCACATGTAGACTCAGACCTAAATTTCCATTTGCAGAGCTAGATAACCTGAAACGTAATATGAAATAAAACGTGATTTATTAATAAACAGTTATCCTGCATATGGGAGATACGGTAGGCCTACAAATCGGGGAAGACGGGTGAGTACTGGGGCCGGCTGGTGTCACCACTTGTTAGCTGCGGGACCTGGGCTGTACTTCGTGACTTCCCCTTCAACAGGCGGATGACAGTCCTGTTGGCCCGAACAAGGGGTACCTGAGAGCGACAGACCGAAAAGGGGGAGCCCGGCTGCAGAGCCGAGCTGTGCGGGCTCCCATCCCGGCCCCGGCGTTACCGCGGGGAGGAAGCACCTCGGCCCGGGCAGCCGTCCTAGGCCCTCCGGCCTCTCCCCGCGCCCGCCGAGCCCTCCCCGCCCTCCCGAGGGGCCTGGCCGCACCTGCAGAACGGCCGGAGACACTCCCACCGCAGCGCGCCGTGCGGCCCCGTACTGCAGCCACCATCCGCCGCCGCTGCGCACTTCTGCTTCCGGTGTCAGGGCCGCCGGGAGCGGAAGTGGTCGGGGCACCAGCCCTCAGGGCCAGAGGACCTCAGGGCACTGGCGGAAAGGTTGACTCCTTCATCCAACCTTGGAGGAAAAATTCTAGTTTCCTTCCCCAGGGCTGCGGGCGAGGTTAAGCTCTGGGGTGGGGTCTGACCGGGCCTAAAGAGTGGGGTTGGAGCGGAGTGTACGCCGACTGGTCGGGGCTAAGGACAGAGCTGAAGCCCGATGAGTGGGGATTGGGAGAGGGCCAGGGCTTGGTGGGCGGAATAGAGGCGGGACCTCGCTGGCTCGTTGGCACGCTTGATGTTCTACTTTCCTCTCCCCCTTCCTTCCCCCCGACCCTGCCCCGCCCTGCCTTCTCCTTTGCCTTAACCCAATGCCCTGCAAAAACATACCCATAAGTAAGATTGTTTTGTTCAGAATTTCTGATTTCTTCTAAAAATAAGATTATATATTCTACTTCTTCTACAATTTGCCTTTCTTACTAAAAATAAAATGTGAAACTCTATTCAAGACAATAGATAGATCTGACTGTTCTTTTTAAAATTATGTATTTGTTATGTCGTACAGATAATACATACATATAGGAAAAGTTCAAATGGGGGATCTCCTTCCATCCCTAAGTTTTCCTCCCCAGAAACAACCACTGTGACCAGTTCCCTGATATCGTTTATATTTCAAGCACTGCGTGTATTATTTTTCTCAATAAGTAACCTACAGAGTATCAGTTGATTGCTACATGCTAAGGTTACAAAGCCCTTTCCTGCAAGGGTGCTACAAGTGGAGGATTGGAGGGAAGATGTGGAGAGAGAGATGAGATTGATCCATTCCAATAAAACTAACTCAACACATTGTCATATGTGGTGTATTAGCATAATTTTTTTAACTGATAAGGATATGTGGAAGAGAAATAAAGAAATCTGGCATAGTTGGTTGAAAGTAGATCTTAAAGGATGAATATCAAGTCATGGAGAATGGTTAGTGCAGTGGGTGAGAAATGTTGCAACTTGGGGATATATTGTGAGCAAAAACACAGAGGCAAGGGGGGAATACATGTTCTGGGAACACTGAATAATGAGTTATGGCTAGAGATTAAAGCTCTTTGTGTGTGTTACTGTCACAGGAATACACAAATAGATCAAAGAAACAATAGCTCAGAAGCAGACTCAGGCATGTATGGACTTTTAGTATGGGTTAGGGGGTAGTATTTCAAATCAATGGGGGAAGGAGGCAGTGGGACAATTGGCTAAAGGATTAAGTTCTTAGATCCCCATTTCACATCATTCACAACAATAAATTCCAGGAAGACTGACTCAAACTTAAAAAAGAACTTTAAGATATTAGATGAAAGTATAGGAATAGTATTCCTAACAGATTTTGCTTTATATTTTTCAAAGGTATGGTATCAGTTGCATAGCCCAATGGTTAAGAGTACTGGTTTTTGATACTTAACTAGCCAGCCTGTGACCTACCTAATTTCTCTGTGCCTCAAGTTTCCTAAACTGTTGAGTGGGGGCAATAATGAGATAGCACTGAGGATTGGATGATATAATGCCTATATGCAAAACACTTATCATAATACCTGACATGTTATAAGTGCTCAATAAATATTGGCTACTATCATTATAGTTTTTGATGACATAACCTCATATCAGTATAAAATCTCCCCCTCTTCCCTTTTTAAAATTGGCCTTTAATTTTAGTCTAACATTACCATAACATCTTCTTGCTCTTGTTGTTAGTATTTGTCTGATATGTCTCTTGTTTTCAACCTCTTTGTCATTTTCTCTTAATTGATGTTTTTTTAATAAATAGTACATAGCTGAAGAAACAAAAGAAAAAAGAAATAGTACGTAGCTGGATTTTGTTTTTTAAGGAAGTCTGAAAGTAACTCTCTTCTAACAGGGGAACTTAATCCACTTACATTTAATGTGATTATTGATATGTTTAATGTACTTTTGCCACCTTATTTTACATTTATCTTATGTTTTCTATTTATCATTTGTGTTTCTTGTATGTTGATTGAGCCAGTTCTCTTTTTTCTTAATTTTATTTATTTTTTATACAGCAGGTCCTTATTAGTCACCAATTTTATACACATCAGGGTATACATGTCAATCCGAATAGCCCAATTCATCACACCACCACCACCACCACCACCACCACCACTTTCTCCTGCTTGGTGCCTATACGTTTCTTCTCTACATCTGTGTCTCAATTTCTGCCCTGCAAACCGGTTCATCTGTACCATTTTTCTAGGTTGCACATATATGCATTAATACACAATATTTGTTTTTATCCTTCTGACTTACTTCACTCTGTATGACAGTCTCTAGATCCATCCACATCTCTACAAATGACCCAATTTCGTTCCTTTTTATGGCTGAGTAATATTCCATTGTATATATATACCACATCCTCTTTATCCATTCATCTGTCGATGGGCATTTAGGTTGCTTCCATGACCTGGCTATTGTAAATAGTGCCACAATGAATATTGGGGTGCACGTGTCTTTTTGAATTATGGTTTTCTCTGGGTATATGCCCAGTAGTGGGATTGCTGGCTCATATGGTAATTCTATTTTTAGTTTTTTAAGGAACCTCCATACTGTTCTCCATAGTGGCTGTATCAATTTACATTCCCACCAACAGTGCAAGAGGGTTCCCTTTTCTCCACACCCTCTCCAGCATTTGTTGTTTCTAGATTTTCTGATGATGCCCATTCTAACAGGTGTGAGGTGATACCTCATTGTAGTTTTGATTTTCATTTCTCTAATAATTAGTGATGTTGTGCAGCTTTTCATGTGCTTCTTGACCATCTGTATGTCTTCTTTGGAGAAATGTCTATTTAGGTCTTCTGCCCAATTTTGGACTGGGTTTTTTGTTTTTTTAATATTGAGCTGCATGAGCTGTTTATATATTTTGGAGATTAATCCTTTGTCCGTTGATTTGTTTGCAAATATTTTCTCCCATTCTGAGGGTTGTCTTTTTGTCTTGTTTATGGTTTCCTTTGCTGTGCAAAAGCTTTGAAGTTTCATTAGGTCCCATTTGTTTATTTTTGTTTTTATTTCCATTACTCTAGGAGGTGGATCAAAAAAGATCTTGCTGTGATTTGTGTCAAAGAGTGTTCTTCCTATGTTTTCCTCTAAGAATTTTATAGTGTCTGGTCTTACATTTAGGTCTTGAATCCATTTTGAGTTTATTTTTGTGTATGGTGTTAGGGAGTGTTCTGATTTCATTCTTTTACATGTAGCTGTCCAGTTTTCCCAGCACCACTTATTGAAGAGACTGTCTTTTCTCCATTGTATATCCTTGTCTCCTTTGTCATAGATTAGTTGACCATAGGTTTGTGGGTTTATCTCTGGGCTTTCTATCTTGTTCCATTGATCTATATTTCTGTTTTGTGCCAGTACCATATTGTCTTGCTTACTGTAGCTCTGTAGTATAGTCTGAAGTCAGGGAGTCTGATTCCTCCAGCTCTGTTTTTTTCCCCTCAAGCTTGCTTTGGCTCTTCGGGGTCTTTTGTGTCTCCGTACAAATTTTAAGATTTTTTGTTCTAGTTCCGTAAAAAATGTCATTGGTAATTTGATGGGGGTTGCATTGAATCTGTAGATTGCTTTGGGTAGTATAGTCATTTTCACAATATTGATTCTTCCAATCCAAGAACATGGTATATCTCTCCATCTGTTGGTATCATCTTTAATTTCTTTCAACAGTGTCTTATAGTTTTCTGCATACAGGTCTTTTGTCTCTCTAGCTGGTTTATTCCCAGGTATTTTATTCTTTTTGTTGCAATGGTAAATGGGAGTGTTTCCTTAATTTCTCTTTCAGATTTTTCATCATTAGTGTATAGGAATGCAAGAGATTTCTGTGCATTAATTTTGTATACTGCAACTTTACCGAATTCATTCATTAGCTCTAGTAGTTTTCTGGTGGCATCTTTAGGATTCTCTATGTATAGTATCATGTCATCTGCAAACAGTGACAGTTTTACTTCTTCTTTCCCAATTTGTATTCCTTTTATTTCTTTTTCTTCTCTGATTGCCATGGCTAGGACTTCCAAAACTATGTTGAATAATAGTGGTGAGAGTGGACATCTTGTCTTGTTCCTGATCTTAGAGGAAATGGTTTCAGTTTTTCACCATTGAGAATGATGTTTGCTGTGGGTGTGTCGTATATGGCCTTTGTTATGTTGAGGTAGGTTCCCTCTATGCCCACTTTCTGGAGAGTTTTTATCATAAATGGGTGTTGAATTTTGTCAAAAGCTTTTTCTGGATCGATTGAGATGATCATATGGTTTTTCTCCTTCAGTTTGTTAATATTGTGTATCACATTGATTGATTTGCGTACATTGAAGAATCCTTGCATCCCTGGGATAAATCCCACTTAATCATGGTGTATGATCCTTTTAATGTGTTGTTGGATTCTGTTTGCTAGTATTTTGTTGAGGATTTTTGCATCTATGTTCATCAGTGTTATTGGTCTGTAATTTTCTTTTTTTGTAGTATCTTTGTCTGGTTTTGGTATCAGGGTGATGGTGGCCTCATGGAATGAGTTTGGGAGTGTTCCTTCCTCCGCAATTTTTTGGAAGAATTTGAGAAGGATGGGTGTTAGCTCTTCTCTAAATGTTTGATAGAATTCACCTGTGAAGCCATCTGATCCTGGATTTTTGTTTGCTGGAAGATTTTTAATCACAGTTTCAATTTTATTACTTGTGATTGGTCTGTGCATATTTTCTATTTCTTCCTTGTTCAGTCTTGGAAGGTTATACCTTTCTAAGAATTTGTCCATTTCTTCCAGATTGTCCATTTTATTGGCATAAAGTTGTTTGTAGTAGTCTCCTAGGATTCTTTGTATTTCTGCGGTGTCTCTTGTAACTTCTCCTCTTTCATTTCTAATTTTATTGATTTGAGTCCTCTCCCTCTTTTTCTTGATGAGTCTGGCTAATGGTTTATCAATTTTGTTTATCTTCTCAAAGAACCAGCTTTTGGTTTTATTGATTTTTGCTATTGTTTTCTTTGTTTCTATTTCATTTATTTCTGCTCTGACCTTTATGATTTCTTTCCTTCTGCTAACTTTGGGTTTTGTTTGTTCTTCTTTCTCTAGTTCCTTTAGGTGTAAGGTTAGATTGTTTATTTGAGATTTTTCTTGTATCTTGAGGTAGACTTGTATAGCTATAAACTTCCCTCTTAGAACTGCTTTTGCTGCATCCCATAGGTTTTGGGCTGTCGTGTTTTCATTGTCATTTGTCTCTAGATATTTTTTGATTTCCTCTTTGATTTCTTCAGTGATCTCCTGGTTATTTAGTAACGTATTGTTTAGCCTCCATGTGTGTGTGTGTTTTTTATGTTTTGTTCCCTGTAATTCATTTCTAATCTCATAGCATTGTGGCCAGAAAAGATGCTTGATATGATTTCAATTTTCTTAAATTTACTGTGGCTTGATTTGTGACCCAGGATGTGGTCTATCCTGGAGAATATTCTGTGTGCACTTGAGAAGAAAGTGTAATCTGCTGTTTTTGGATGGACTGTCCTATAAATATCAATTATATCTATCTGGTCTATTGTGTCATTTAAAGCTTCTGTTTCCTTATTTATTTTCATTTTGGATGATCTGTCCATTGGTGTAAGTGAGGTGTTAAAATCCCCCACTATTATTGTGTTACTGTCGATTTCCTCTTTTATAGCTCTTAACAGTTGCCTTACGTATTGAGATGCTCCTATGTTGGGTGCATATATATTTATAATTGTTATATCTTCTCCTTGGATTGATGCCTTGATCATTATGTAGTGTCCTTCCTTGTCTCTTGTAACATTCTTTATTTTAAAGTCTATTTTATCTGATATGAGTTGCTAGTCCAGTTTTCTTTTGATTTCCATTTGCATAGAATATATTTTTCCATCCCCTCACTTTCAGTGTGTATGTTTCCCTAGGTCTGAAGTGGGTCTCTTGTAGACAGCATATAGATAGATCTTGTTTTTGTATCCATTAAGCCAATCTGTGTCTTTTGGTTGGCGCATTTAATCCATTCACGTTTAAGGTAATTATCGATATGTATGTTCCTATGACCATTCTCTTAATTGTTCTGGGTTTCTTTTTGTAGGTCCTTTTCTTCTCTTGTGTTTCTCTCTTAGAGAAGTTCCTTTATCATTTGTTGTAGGGCTGGTTTTGTGGTGCTGAATTCTCTTACCTTTTGCTTGTCTGTAAAGCTTTTGATTTCTCCATCGAATCTGAATGAGATCCTTGCCAGGTAGAGTAATCTTGGTTGTAGGTTCTTCCCTTTCATCTCTTAAAATATTTTCTTGGGTCCTTTCTCTCTGTCATCTCCTCTGGGACCCCTATAATGCGAATGTTGTTGCGTTCAATGTTGTCCCAGAGGTCTCTTAGGCTGTCTTCATTTCTTTTCATTCTTTTTTCTTTATTCTGTTCTGCAGCAGTGAGTTCCGCCATTCTGTCTTCCAGGTCACTTATCCATCCTTCTGCATCAGCTATTCTGCTATTGATTCCTTCTAGTGTAATTTTCATTTCAGTTATTGTATTGTTCATCTCTGTTTGTTTGTTCTTTAATTCTTCTAGGTCTTTGTTAAACGTTTCTTACATTTTCTCGATCTTTGCCTCCATTCTTTTTCCGATGTCATGGATCATCTTCATTATCACTATTCTGAATTCTTTTTCTGGAAGGTTGCCTATCTCCACTTCATTTAGTTGTTTTTCTGGGGTTTTACCTTGTTCCTTATTCTGGTACATAGCCCTCTGCCTTTTCATCTTGTCTGTCTTTCTGTGAATGTGGTTTTTGTTCCACAGGCTGTAGGATTGTAGTTCTTCTTGCTTCTGCTGTCTGCCTTGTGGTGGGTGAGGCTATCTAAGGGGCTTGTGCAAGTTTCCTGATGGGAGGGACTGGTGGTGGGTGAGCCAGTTCTCTTTACTCTTCTCAATTTGCTCCACCTTTTCTTCAGTGTGTTAATTTTTAAAAGTACAAGTTATGGTCAAATTTAAGAGTAGTATTTGGTGTTGTTTCTTGATTATCAATTATTTTTTCCTTTCTGCCTTGTTTTGTATTTATATTATTAAAATCATCCGTGTTATTCAATACTTATTTTTCTAATATATCACAAAGAAAAACACTGATGGATTTAATAGACTTAAATTATAACATTCTCTATATTAAACAAGAGTAAAGAGTAAATGATAAGTGATAAACTTGGAGATATATTCCTCATATAAAGAGAAGATTATATCCTCAGTAGAGTTCTTGCCACACCAACAATACAAACATGAATAACACCCAACAGGAGTTGACAAAAAAAAATGCCCCATAGAACAGAAAGGGTTATGACAACTTAAAGTCATCCACGTTACTTATTTTAAAATGTTATATATTATGGGAAATATAAAGAAATAGAAAAAAATAATTTCTTTATATACTACATGTTCCAAAATTTCACTGTGGTTTACTCAGTAGGCTTCTTTGATCTGGAAATTCATGTCTTTCAGCTCTGGGAAAATATTTTATATTATTTTCTTAGATAACATGCTCCTCTTGGATTTTTTTTCTTTTTTGTTTCTTTCTTTCTAAAACTCCTCAGACTCTATCTTTTTGGTCTCCTTTCTTGCAGAGTGTCACCACTTTATATCTAATCCTTTTATTGAATTTTCATCTTGGCTTCCATAATTTTAATTTCTTAAAGCTCTGTCTTATTCTTTTTTTACTTGCAACTATTCTTGTTATATCTTTTAGAAGATACAAATTAAAAGTGTTCTTAAGAGTTTACTTGTTCCCAGAGATTATTTTAGGACAGTTATGGAGTCTCCTTAACACAAACACTATCACAATTGAGAATCCACTGAGGCTGTGAGTTTATCTGTGGCTGTAATTCTGCTACCTGCAAGATAAAACTTTAAGGTTAGTTTTAGATTATTTCAGCCTGAGGATGTAGGAAATAAGACATTCTTTTAGTAAAGTACAATAGAGTCCCTGATTCCCTGACAAGTGACTTGAGCAAATATTTTAGGACTTTGAGCTTGTCATTCTTTTTTTTTAAGCTCCCCGTCACATATAGAAGCAACTAACTGGCCTTGCAGTCCTCGAATTCCTCACTTGCTCCTTGGACTTCAATGCCAGTGACCAAAAGCATATGTCATTGTCCAGGGCACCTTCTGGTTGGGGACCGCTTGCTCAAACCTCAGCTCTGTCCTCAGCAGCAGCAGGGAAGCCTGACTGGGCAAAGGGAAGGAGACAAGACATACGAACATTGTGTACCCTAGAACTCAGCATGGTCTGTCCACTCACACAACTAAGTGTGTTACTCCATCTCTCCTCTTGTTCCTCACTGTGTTTTAAGTTGATTTAGTAAACCATGTGATTTAAGTATTTCAGTTTGGCCTGTTAACTTTTCTATGCTGTGACCTCCAGCATGGCTTGCCTGGTGATATAGTTGGGGCCTGTCATTGCATTAAGGTAATTTCCCACGTGGCAGGCACAGACACCAAAACCCAGACACTGATGTGACCAACGCAGGGTGCTGGATGCTAACTCTTGATCCTCTGGCACTGGTAACCCCAGAAAACCTTGTATAGCTGCTGCTACTGTTACCAAAACAGGAAGTTCAGCTGCTTGCTGTTCAGAAGCCAATAAAGAGGCGAGGTTGGTGGAAAGGAAACTTTGCTTTATCCTGGACGACAGCAACCAGTGGGAGGGCAGACTCCTGTCCAAAGGCTGACTCCGTCTCCCACTGACAATCAGTGGGCAAGAGATTTTATAGACGGAGGGAGGGGGCTACATGCAGAAACAGCACAGTCAGCTCTGACAGTCATCTTGAAATTGGTCATGCAGTGGTCTGAGCAGCATCATTTTGATTGTTTTAAGTACAGTTAATCTTCACTTCCAGGGTTGGTTTCTCCCCATTTCCTTGAGGCCAATTCTTGGAATTGTGGCAGCTTACATCATTGCTACAGTCTGGTCATCATGTAGTTAACATCTTCCACCTGGTGAGGGTTTCAGTATGTCTAAGACAGCTCAGAGGATCTGGCTCAGAATATTATCTATAGTCCTTGAGAAGGAACTAAAGGTCCTTGACTATGCTTAATGACTACTATTATTTGGTCTCCTTTGACTGTTTTCCTTTGTTTCTGCATTTTCTCACTTCTCTGATTAAACATTCTTTGGCTAAAGATTTTCCGCAGACAAAAGGCAGGCAGAGGTCATGGCAGGGAAGGACCATAGGGTCCTCTCCATTTCACTACCCTCCCAGCATGGGTCCCCTGAAATTCTTGCCTTCTGCATTGCTAGCTTAGGATTCAAGTGATGCTGGATCTGCTTTGTGGAGCCTAGCCCTGTGTTACAAGGGAGGCAAGGAAGGGCGGGATCTGACTTCTAGAGTGAGAAGCATAGGAGGTGTTGAAATGATCTGGGCAGTCAAAAAAGAATGACAAATATTCCCTACAGTTGACCTGGTCTGCCATCCTTCTCTCTGCAGATATGCAGACAGGGATAGACGGAAGGCTGGTCGCAACTATTAATCCTGGTTGTGCCTGGGAGGTGAGCTTTCACATTATTCATTGTTTTATTCCTTAGACTTGACCTTATTGTTTGGGAGGTGTGGTGTAAGGCCTAAAATTAAGGTCCACTATTATGTGCTGCCTTGACATCTGGGGAAAACTGGGATGGTCTTGAATGGCCTACTGTAAGTTCACCTCCTCGCTCTGCTCCCACAGAAATGATCCCCTAGCAAACAATCCTCCTTACCATGGGGACCAGGCGCAGTTCCTGCTGATCCCCGAATAGCGGGCTTCAGTGCCCTGCCAGCCTGCAGAATTATTCAAACATGCCAGTCATATCCACCCATGGGAACGAGAGGCCACTTCATCCTCTTATCACTACAAAGCCTGCCTCTGACAACGCCTGGCTATTCACTCTGTTGTTGAGCATAGCCACATGGAATCCTATGTGACACATGGCATCCTCCCACCCCCCAGGGCTATGAGTATATGTGACTAATAAAGTGCTGTCTGTCCAGTATCAGATGTCATGTGTTCCACTATCCCCATTAACAGTTGAGCAAGAATCCCTTCCTCATCCAAGAGGTGAAGAGGAGACAATCAAAGCAGGAGGGAATATAAATCATAAATCTTTTTAAAGCACCATTTAGACAGAATAAGTCAGGATCTCAAAGGTCTTTACCCTTTGACTCAGTTCCAACAAGTTACTCTGTAGAAATATTTGCGCAAGATCTCAGTGATAAAACACATAAGGATGTTCACTGCAGTATTATTTGTTATAGGGTGAAAATGGAAGCAGCCTAAGTGTCTGGTCTATCAGTAGGGAATTGAATAAATAATTCCACACAATGCAATGTGGTGAAGTCATTAAATTTGAAGTGGTATATAATTTACAATAGCTACTCAAAATATGTCAGTGTTATGAGTTAACTACATAGCAACATCTTTATTTTAATCCCCTAGCATTTCTCTATTCCCAAACTTGCTCTGCACCAACTATCTGATTTTATTGCCTAGAACTATTTGCATGAACAATGCATTTTTTAACAAATAAAAGAAAGAAAATCAAATTTTGTTAGTGCCATGAATGTATTTCTTTCCCCTAAAGAGTAAATGGATTGGCATGATTAACCCCACTTGAATATGAGAAAATTGAGATTGAGTAAAATTAATAACCCTGACATAAAATCACTGAGCACAGAGAAGGTATATCTTAAACATTTGTTGGATGAATGAGTAGACGATGGGTGAATGGATGGTGGATGATGAATGGATGAATGGGTGGGTGGATGGGTGGATGATGGGTGGGTAGGTGGAGGGATGAATAAAGTTCCTACCTCCCATTTTTATGCACTTGTTACAAAATTTAGCTTATTAACTTAATGAATATCTTTGGACCTGAATTTTCAAATGCAATAAGAACATATTAATAGATTTAAGGTGATATAAAAAGGCACTAGTTAATATTTCTGTAGGATTTGCTTCAGTTCCTCACATCCCAAAGATTTCGACCTGTTTCATAAACCCAGCACTTGAAGCTGCTTTGAATTTCTTATTCCGTAGGTTCCCTGGAAGGTGGCAGTATGGTGTAAGGACTAAGTACTCTAAGTTCAAATAGGATTCAACCATCATCCTCATCATAATCAATAAAATGATATTAATAACAAGGGATCTTATTTGCACCCTGCCATGATCCAAGTACAGTGTTCATTGTTTTCCAAGCATAAATGTATATTTAACTGTTTACAGTAAAATGGATTAAAGACCTAAATGTAAGGCCAGAAACTATTAAACTCTTAGAGGAAAACATAGGCAGAACACTCTATGACAAAAATCACAGCAAGATCCTTTCTGACCCACCTCCTACAGAAATGGAAATAAAAACAAAAATAAACAAATGGGACCTAATGAAACTCCAAAGCTTTTGCACAGCAAAGGAAACCATAAACAAGACCAAAAGACAACCCTCAGAATGGGAGAAAATATTTGCAAATGAAGCACTGACAAAGGATTAATCTCCAAAATTTACAAGCTGCTCATGCAGCTCAATATCAAAAAAACAAACAACCCAATACAAAAATAGGCAGAAGACCTAAATAGACATTTCTCCAAAGAAGATATACAGACTGCCAACAAACACATGAAAGAATGCTCAACATCATTAATCATTAGAGAAATGCAAATCAAAAGTACAATGAGATATCATCTCACACCAGTCAGAATGGCCATCATCAAAAAATCTAGAAACAATAAATGCTGGAGAGGGTGTGGAGAAAAGGGAACACTCTTGCACTGCTGGTGGGAATGTGAATTGGTTCAGCCACTATGGAGAACAGTATGGAGGTTCCTTAAAAAACTACAAAGAGAACTACCATATGACCCAGCAATCCCACTACTGGGCATATACCCTGAGAAAAGCATAATTCAAAAAGAGTCATGTACCAAAATGTTCATTGCAGCTCTATTTACAATAGCTCAGAGATGGAAACAACCTAAGTGTCCATCATCGGATGAATGGATAAAGAAGATGTGGCACATATATACAATGGAATATTACCCAGCCGTAAAAAGAGGCGAAATTGAGCTATTTGTAATGAGGTGGATAGACCTAGAGTCTGTCATACAGAGTGAAGTAAGTCAGAAAGAGAGAGACAAATACCGTATGCTAACACATATATATGGAATTTAAAAAAAAAATGTCATGAAAAACCTAGGGGTGAAACAGGAATAAAGACACAGACTTACTAGAGAATGGACTTGAGGCTATGGGGAGGGGGAAGGGTAAACGGTGACAAAGCGATAAAGAGGCATGGACATATATACACTACCAAACGTAAGGTAGTTAGCTAGTGGGAAGCAGCCGCATAGCACAGGGAGATCAGCTCGGTGCTTTGTGACCGCCTGGAGGGGTGGGATAGGGAGGGTGGGAGGGAGGGAGATGCAAGCGGGAAGAGATATAGGAATATATATATATATATAACTGATTCATTTTGTTGTGAAGCTGAAACTAACATACCATTGTAAAGCAATTATACTCCAATAAAGATGTTAAAAAAAAAAAAAAACTACAAATAGAACTACCATATGACCCAGCAATCCCACTACTGGGCATATACCCTGAGAAAACCATAATTCAAAAAGAGTCATGTACCACAATGTTCATTGCAGCTCTATTTGCAATAGCCCAGAGATGGAAACAACCTAAGTGCCCATCATCGGATGAATGGATAAAGAAAATGTGGCACATATATACAATGGAATATTACTCAGCCATAAAAAGAAACGAAATTGAACTATTTGTAATGAGGTGGATAGACCTAAAGTCTGTCATACAGAGTGAAGTAAGTCAGAAAGAGAAAAACAAAGACCATATGCTAACACATATATATGGAATTTAAGGGGAAAAAAATGTCATGAAGAACCTAGGGGTAAGACAGGGATAAAGACACAGACCTACTGGAGAACGGACTTGAGGATATGGGGAGGGAGAAGGGTGAGCTGTGACAGGGCGAGAGAGAGTCATGGACATATACACATTAACAAACGTAGTAAGGTAGATAGCTAGTGGGAAGCAGCCGCATGGCACAGAGATATTGGCTCGGTGCTTTGTGACAGCCTGGAGGGGTGGGATAGGGAGGGTGGGAGGGAGGGAGACGCAAGAGGGAAGACATATGGGAACATATGTATATGTATAACTGATTCACTTTGTTATAAAGCAGAAACTAACACACCATTGTAAAGCAATTATACCCCAATAAAGATGTTAAAAAAATAATAATAAAATATATTTTCATGGAACTGGTTCTAAGGAGTATTGGTTTCTAAGGAAATGGGGCCAGGGGAGGTACTAACATCATCCTCTACACCAACACTTAACATGAATTAAGCCTGAGTGACATCATAATCCTTGAGACTGTAAAGAATTAAGAATTACGTGTGAGCTGCTCACCCCTGGCTTTATCATGTGATGATGCAACATGGTCTCTGGGAAATCATTATTTTGAACACTTTAAAATGAAGAGGAAGTGACATTCATATTCTGTATAGCAACTTTGGAGGCAGTGGATAAACATAACCAGACAAAGTTTTGAGCACTGTAGTGAACACTCCTGGTGCTCTGTCCAGATCCCATTCATCACTTTGCCTGTCAAGTTATGTAAACACCCTACCCCCTAGAGGCAGCCCATAACCAACAACTGACTAAAACAGGGGGATGAAAGGCGTTGCCTCAAGATGGATCATCTCCATGGTACCCACTCCAGAGCTCCCCCCCCCCTGGAATTAGCTGGGACAACCCATATCCTCCCTAAAATAATCATGTGCATTCCAACCCCTTCTCCCCCTGCCCCCAATAAACCATGTACATCCCAACAATTACCCCCCAACAAATTATTTGCATGCTAACTGTTCCCCCCAACATATCATGTGCAGTCTAACTGTTACCCTCCAAAAAAATCATTTGCATGCCAGCACTTACTCCTCCAACAAATTATGTCATCCCAACCCTTACTAACCCAACAAACCATGTGATCACAACCCTGCCTCTCAGACAAATCAAGTACATCCAAACCCTTACAAAAGCATGTGCATTCCCCAACAAAGCATGTGCATCTTAATTCCTACCTCAAGATCTGCTAAAAGGAGACTGGCCTAAGATAACCACATCATAAAGGAATGTCTATCAATTAGTAGAAGTTACTTTTGGAGCTATTGTGAAGGTTTCCTGGGAGGAAATATCTCTTCTGGGTCTGGGAGTTGGAAGGGGAGCTAGAGTTAGAGAGAGAAAGGAAATTTCAGGTAGAGGGAACAGCGTGTGCAAAAACAAGACGCCCTGAGAATGGGGATTTTTGTCTGTTCACTATTTTATCCCTTGGACCAAGAATGGAGCAGTGCCCTCTGGGGTGAGGCTGGAGATTGAGCCTGGACTCAGATATGTAGATGCCCAGAGATTCCCATGGCTGAGAGCTCCTGGCCCCCACCATCAGGAGACCTCTCAGGAGCTAGTCAGTGACTTGAAGCAGCCGATAACTACTCTAAGGGTTACAACAGTGAATAAACAAAAATCCTTGCCCTACGGATCTGGCACTGCAGTAGTGGAGAGAGACAATAAACAAAATAAATAAAGTAAATAAGCAAACTGTTTTGTATATTAGAAGGTGGTGGGTACAATGAATAAAAATAATTGGGCAATGGGGATAAGGTGTGTGTGTGTGTGTGTGTGTGTGTGTGTGTGTGTGCGTGTGTGTGTGTGTGATTTTAGACAGGGCAGTCAGGGAAGGCCTCACTGACAAGGGGACACTTAACCAATAACTTGAAATGAGGAAGTGAGCCATATGGTTACCTGAAGGTATCTGAGGAAAAGCATTTAGATACAGGGAACAGCAAAGGCAAAGGCCCAGAGGCAGGAGAGTGCCTGTCATCTTCAAGGAAAGACAAAGAGCCAGTGTGGTCAAAGCAGAAAAAGTGAGGGAGAGTCTGGGAGGAGGTGAGGGCAAGGATGTGACAGGGGGAGATCATGCAGGGCCCTACAGGCCACAGTGAGGAATTTGACTTTTACTCTGAGTGAGGTGGGAGTCACATGGACTCTCAGCAGAGGAGGATCAGGATCCGACATGGATTTAACAGGATGACATTACCTCTGACCTCAGTAAAGTCTTGTTAAACATCACAACCTGGTTGAGATGAGCCAGGAGGAAGCAGAAAGAGTTTCTGAGTCTAGGGCATGAATGTCAGGGCTAGGAACCAGCACAAGACAGTGACCTCATGGAGGTCAAAAGTAGCAAAGACAGCTACCTGGCAGTAAGGTGAAAGGTCTGGCATGGATGGATGGATGGATGGATTGGGGATGGACAGAAAGATAGGTGGGTGAGTGGATGGATGGAAAGGTAAGTGGGTGGGTGGGTGGATGGATGGATGGATGAATGGATGGATGGATGGATGGATAGAAAAGGCATCTGTAAGGTGGACCTGCAGGAAATGCTAAAAAAAATACTGAGACAATTTTAGAGGGTCTGGTTTTCAGCAAGAAAGTCCCTGGAGTTTTATGCTGTAATAACTTGGTTATAAAAAGCTATTATAGGGGCTTCCTTGGTGGTGCAGTGGTTAAGAATCCGCCTTCCAATGCAGGGGACATGGGTTTGAGCCCTGGTCCAGGAAGATCCCACATGCCATGGAGCAACTAAGCTCATGTGCCACAACTACTGAGCCTGCGCTCTAGAGCCCGTGAGCCACAACTACTGAGCCCACACACCACAACTACTGAAGCCCATGCATCTAGAGCCCGTGCTCCACAACAAGAGAAGCCACCACATTAGGAAGCCCGGGCACCACAACGAAGAGTAGCCTCTGCTCACCGCAACTAGAGAAAGCCCACGTGCGGCAACGAAGACCCAATGCAGCCAAAAATAATTATTTTTTTTAAAAAAAGCTATTATAATCTCATCTTATCACAGGTAAAAAGCTAGGGATGTTTGGTTTGTACTTGTGTGTTCTACTGAGGAATGTAAGGGTGGTAGAGAGCCAGCAATGGCTTCTGGTTCTCTTTGGGGTTCCTTTAATAAATACTTCATCATCATACTGTTGGTAGACCAGAGAACAATACCGTGCAGATCTGGGTTCTCAGACTTGAGCATGCATCAGAATCACCTGGAGAACCTGTTAAACGCAACTTGCTGGGCCCCACCCCAGACCTTCTGGTTCATCAAATCTGGGGCAGAGCCTGAGAATCTGAATTTCTAAGTTCCCAGATGATGCTGATGTTGCTGGTCCAGAGACCATACCTTGAGAACTAGCGATGTAGAGAAACATGGACATTGAAACATAGACTTTGATAGCTCTGTGTTGAAAGCAATTTTGAACATTCTGAATGTAAAGAAGTTTCCAAAATATCTTAACTAACTTATTTTCCGCTTCTGTTTTCCTTTTCATATATAAGAAAGAGTGATATGTTGTAAAAGTTTTTTCCAAATAAATCTACAACAGCTTGTTCAATAAGGATAACATAAAAATTCTAAATAAGAAGGCATTGTGTCATAGTTTGTTAGGTTTGGTGGTACCTAAAATACGGGCGTACCTTAAAATTAATGATGCCTTAGGTTTGGTTACATACGGAATGCATAGAGAGGGGAGATGTTAACTCTACCTTGGGGTAGGGAAAGGGGCAGAGTAGGGCTCTGGGGGATCTACCTTGGGGGTCAAGGAAGGACATACAAAAGAATGCACACATGGAGGACTTGGCCAGGGGCAGAGCAGTGGAGGAAAAAGGGAAATTCCTGGTGGAGGGGACCACACGGAGGCTGGACAATGCCTGAGCAAGTACTCAGGGCAGATGAGGAGCCGGAGGGAGAGGGGTGGGAGATGAGGCTGGTGAGGTGGACTGGGGCCAGAGTGAATATGATTTATGTGCCTATGAAGCACATTTAGCCTGCAAAGTATCTGTGGGGCTGTGAGGCAGGTGTGTGCAGGGCTCAGATTCTTGTTTCAGAAAGCTTTCCTGGATGAAAGGTAGAGCATGGGATGTAAAGACAACCGTTTAGGAGACTGTTGAAGTTATCCCATATCAGAGATGCCTTAGGGACAGAAAAGTTGAATAATTTCCCCAAAGTCACACGGCTAATAAGTGCCCAAGCCAAGACTTGAAAGTAGGCAGTCTGGCTCTAGAGCCAGGACTCTGCAATAACATTGGTCTGACCACTAGGGGGCACTGCCTGTCTTTCTTGATCAACTCTTGCCTCCAACTCTCACCCCCTCCCCCCTCCCCCACCCCAGAGGACCACTAGGAAAAAACAACAGGAAGACCCAGTACATGGTTGCTGGGCCAGTGGGATGTTGAGAGCCCAACAGTCTTACTATGTAGGACTCATGACCTTGTCCATCCCAATACCTGGCTAATTCCACCATGCTCCAACCACCCAAGGAGGTCCTTGTTCATCTTCTCTCATTCACACACTTCTCTCCACCTCTCTCTGGAGTTGACTATACTTGGTGCCTCCACTTCTTCACCTCCCATTTTATCCTCAATCTATTTCATTCTGGTTTCCATCATCATCACCATCACCATCACCACCTTCCCCACTATTATCACCACCACCATCACCTCCACTCCCATGATCTCTGCCACCACCTTCACTGTTTTCACCACCATCACCATCACCATAACCACCACCTTTATCACCACCAGAACCACCAGTACAATTGTCCCCACTGCCACCATTATCTCCACCACCACCTCTGCTATCTTCACCAGCACCATCACCACCACCTCCGCCATCTTCATTACCACCATCATCCTCACCACTGGAACTACTCTTAGAATAGAACAACCTCCTTACTGCTCTGTCCTGTGAATATTCTTCAGTCTTAATTCATTTTGGTCTCTTTCCTTGGTCTTCCATGACACCATACTCTACTCATTTCCCCCACATCTGTCTGACCACTCTTGCCCTCTCTCGTCTATTAGCTGCTCCTCCACTCCCTGCTTGTATTTATTTTTTATATAACTGTATTTATTTATTTATGGCTGGGTTGGGTCTTCATTGCTGCACGTGGGATTTCTCTAGTTGCAGTGAGCGGGCTTCTCATTGCAGTGGCTTCTCTTGTTGCGGACCACGGGCCCTAGGTGGCGCGGGCTTCAGTAGTTCTGGTGCGCGGGCTCAGTAGTTGTGGCGCATGAGCTTAGTTGCTCCACAGCATGTGGGATCTTCCCGGACCAGGGCTCAAACCCATGTCCCCTACACTGACAGGTGGATTCTTAACCACTGTGCCACCAGGGAAATCTCTCCACTCCCTGATTTTAAATTACTTACTCAGAACTCTATTCTCACTCTATAATCTATCTCTAAATGATTTAATCCATTATCATGGCTATAACTACCATCTATTGGCTGGGGGTGGGAGGGAAAAGACCTCTTTTTTGTGATCTAGATTACATATACAATGTATATTGAAATCACAATACCTCAAAATCAACTTACCCCAAACTTAATTTTATCTCTCCCCCGAAACCTGCTTTTCCTCCAATGTTCCCTTTCTCTGTAGTTCTATATAGAAAATATTGTGTTAATTTTGTTCACTGCTATATCCCTAGAAAGTAGCACAGATCTTGTCACTCAATAAGATTTGTCTTAATAAATATTTGTTGAGAGAGGCAATGACTCCCAAATCCTGCAATTGGTCTAGATAGCTCCAAATGACCAAATAATACATCACCTTCTACCAGACTTTGAGACTCCAGTCAGATCTGGTGAGTGCCATATTTTGAGGGGGAAGGGGGATCACAGATTTGTAAAAAATGACACTTTCAGAAACTTTAGATAACGATAGAGATACTGTAAATTCTGGCTTAGCCACCTCCAAACCACAGGGTTATTTAAAGTTTATTTTGATCCCGCAGTCACTTCCTGCTCCTCAGACAATGCTCTGTAATTAAAGGGCATTCCTTTTCTAGGGTCAATTGATTCTGTAATCCCAAAGGTGATCAGCAATAGCTAGAAAAATCTACTACCAAGGAAACATCTGAAAACAAGTGAAGAAAAGGTAACGAAAATGAAAAGCAGAACCATGGGTCTGATGGTGAAAGATGGAAGAAGTTCACTTCTCTGTCAGTGGTTTCCTATGTCAGCTGACCATGTCAGTTCTCATGAGATTTCCTTGAGATAGGAAAAGTGGTTGAGAGGGAGCACAGTAGGGAGCTTTGAGTGCTGACTGGCAAGTGTTACCTGCACACAAGAATGCAAGGGTCATCGCTTCTTCCAGGTATGTGTAACCTTAACCTACCCCATATCAGGGGCTACTTGGTTCAACAATTAGCTGTCTTTCCCTTCTCCTCTTTCTTCTGCTCTGCTTTGAACACTCTCCTTTCACCCTTGGGTTATGGTTTCCTTCCTCACCACCCTCTTCAAACTACGCTCTCAAATATCCCTAAAATTGTCCTTACGGTCAAATCCAATGAGCTGTTCATCTCCCTCTTCACAGGTCTTGTTTTCTAACTGATATTCTCTCCTCCTTGATAACTTCTGTGACCTAGCACTGCCCTGATTTTCCTCTGCCTCTCTTGCTATTCTTTCTTTCTCCTCCTTTTGCCTTTTCCTGAATACTAATAATAATAACCAAAATTTTCAAGCACTCACTATGCACCTTGCATATTAATCCATTTAATTCTCATAATGGGCTCATAAGGTGGGTACTAATATTATTTCCATCTTATAGATGAGAAAACTGGAGCACAGAGAGGTTATGTTACTCATCCAAGGTCACACAGATTGTAAATGGCAGAACCAGGATTTGAATCCAAGCCTCCTGGCTTCAGATCTTTGTTAATATGCCTTTGGGTTTTTTCCTTCTCTTTTTCTACTCTGTCTCCCTAGAGGAATCTTAAGATCCCATGGCTTCAACAACCACATCTGTGCAGGTAGCTCTCCAACTCTGAAATCCCTTCCATTCTCTGGCTCCAGATCAAATAACAATATCAATAGCTACAATATCAACCAAAGCTAACATATGTTGAGCACCTGGTATCAGGCTAAGATGTTCTATATTCATTATCGCACAGTACCTCCACATTACAGATGTAAAATGGCATCACAGAAATGGTGCTCAAAACCTCACACTTATTTAGTTGCAGAGGCAGGTAATAGATCATAAAGTCTATCAAAATAATATAAGCTACTTGAAGGCAAAGGTCCCCTCACTTTTGCAGCCCGTTCTGCAACATCTTACATATAAGAGGTATCCAGTATATATCTGTGGAGTCAAATTTAAGTGAGAGAGCGTGCAATTTTTTATATATCAATTATGCCTCAGTAAAGCTAAAAAACTCTTTTAATGAGAGAAGCTCAAAAAAGATGTTTCCTGCTTTGGGGCAACTGCAGGCAGAGTCCTGGAAACTTCTGAGATGGATTATTTGTGAATTTCAGTTATCCATGACCTCTCCGACCACATCACTAGATGGAACAGACAGTGTAGTAGAATGAGTATCAGGTGAAGAATTTAAAAATAGAATTCTAGTGCAAATAAAATGATAATAGAGGCAGCTAGCATTTATGAAGTGATTTCAGCCAGACATTGTGCTTTACACAATTCCCTCATTTATGTCATCGCTCCAACCCCAGGAGGCAGGCAATGCTATCACCCTGTTTCATATATGGAAACTTAGAGTAGTTAAGCAACCTGCTCCAATTTGCACGACTGGTGTCTGAGGTACTTGACCCCTGGGGACCTCTTTTCTCATTAACAAAAAGAGTCAGCTGATGATTTCTAAAGCCTCTTAGAACTCTGGGATTCTGGCATGCCAATGACTCTTCGAGAGCTCTAACTTAAGACTCATGCCCGTATTATTGAGCACAGGATTGCTGGTTGGGCTGGAAGGACACCTTGAAGACTAGCCTTGAGGAAATGTGATGGTACCCAGACTGCCTGAGTTTTAGGAACCAGGAAGTACTTTTCAGCCTTATGTTTTACTAGCTGCCTCTGCAAGCTATAGTCGTCATTGGGGCAGCTGTAATGTTAGTGTAGCTGCTGCAAATTAATCATCATACAAAGTAGGAAAAAGGGAAATTTAAATGTATTAAGAAATATTCCAGGATCCTGCCATTAAGCGGTTCACGTCCCAGCTGAGAATATATTCATTGGACCACTGGAAATATTCAAAATGCTCCATGAAAGCAGTTGCATAAGTGATTGATCACGGGACAGACCTGGCAACTTAGAATAAGAGCCTGGGAGGAGGAGTAACAGCCCCCACCAAAGATGTCAACATCCCCTGAAACGTGTGGATATGTTACCTCACATATACAGGGGAGGTAAAAATTCTCCTCTACCCTCTTATGGTCTCTAGCTGGGAATAAGAATTAAATTGACATAAGATAGATTAATAGGAGAGAAGCATAAACATTTAATTAAATTTGAACATGTACATGGGAGCCTTCACAAGAAAATGAAGACCCAAAGAAGTGACCAGAGCACAAAGTTTTGTACCTTTTAGACAAAGAAATGATAAATGTGTGAGGAAACAAGACAGACAAAGGGATTGGGGCTAGATGCAATAAATTGTGAGGAAGTGACTAGGAGATACAGAGGAGGGGAAAGTATTGGAAGATAGGGTTATTTTAGTAAGTTTGTACAGATCTGTTTCAAGGTCCATTCACAGTCTCTGGGAGTAAAGATGCTCTTCTCATCCTGGTACAGGGAGGGCACCTTTCTTGTGGGAAATTATGGCCAGTTTTTAGGTAGAAAAGGGTAGATCATAAAGCTCGTCCTGCATCTTCTGCCTCTCAATTGCCTCCAGCTCAAAATAATGAATATGCCAAAGTGGAATATTTTGGGGTGGCATGTCCTGAACCCCATCACATGGTCAAAGGGACTTTGCAGATGTGCTAAAGATCTTGAGATGAGCAGATTATCCTGGATTATACTGGTGGGTCCAATATAATCACAAGGGTCCTCATCAGAGAGAGACAAGAGACCAGAAAGGAGAGACGTTGCTATGCCACTGGCTTTGAAGATGGACCAAGGGGCCGTGAGCCAAGGAAGGTGGGCAGCCTCTAAAAGCTGCAAAAAGCAAGGAGATGGATTCTCCCCTAGAGCTTCCAAATCAGCCCTACTAACACCTTGATTTTAGCCCAATGAGAGTGATTTTTGACAGAATTGAATTTTCTACGCAATTGTAAGGGAATATATTTCTGGTTTTTTAAGCCACTAAATTCAGTTTTTGGTTTTTTTTTTTTTTTTTTTTTTCCGGTACGCGGGCTTCTCACTGTTGTGACCTCTCCCGTTGCGGAGCACAGGCTCCGGACGCGCAGGCTCAGTGGCCATAGCTCATGGGCCCAGCCGCTCCACGGCATGTGGGATCCTCCCGACTTGGGGCATGAACCCGTGTCCCCTGCATCAGCAGGCGGACTCTCAACCACTGCGCCACCAGGGAAGCCCCCATTTATTTATTTTTGTTTTTATTTCCATTTCTCTAGGAGGTGGGTCAAAAAGAATCTTGCTGTGATTGATGTCATAGAGTGTTCTGCCTATGCTTTTCTCTAAGAGTTTGATAGTGTCTGGCCTTACATTTAGGTCTTTAATCCAATTTGAGTTTATTTTTGTGTATGGTGTTAAGGAGTAATGATGAAAAAACTGAAAGTGATATTAAGAAAACACTCCCATTTACCATTGCAACAAAAAGAATAAAGTACCTAGGAATAAACCTCCTGAAGGAGACAAAAGACCTGTATGCAGAAAATTATAAGACACTGATGAAAGGAATTAAAGATGATACAAAGAGATAGAGAGATATACCATGTTCTTGGATTGGAAGAATCAACATTGTGAAAATAACTCTACTACCCAAAGCAATCTACAGACTCAGTGCAATCCCTATCAAACTACCACTGGCATTTTTCACAGAACTAGAACAAAAAATTTCACAATTTGTATGGAAACACAAAAAGACCCTGAATAGCCAAAGCAATCTTGAGAAAGAAAAACAGAGCTGGAGGAATCAGGCTCCCTGACTTCAGACTATACTACAAAGCCACAGTAATCAAGAGAGTATGGTACAGGCACAAAAACAGAAATATAGATCAATGGAACAGGAGAGAAAGCCCAGAGATAAACCCACGCATATATGGTCATCTTATCTTTGATAAAGGAGGCAAGAATATACAATGGAGAAAAGACAGCCTCTTCAATAAGTGGTGCTAGGAAAACTGGACAGCTACATGTAAAAGAATGAAATTAGAGCACCTTCTTTTTTTTTATTCCATGTGTTTTTATTTTAAAATATAGGACAAAACATACATCATATTATTTTACATATACTTACAAATAGTTTTCTGCAGATATTATTGCTTTTATTGTTTGATTGAGTGTGAGTCATTTTTAAAAGTTCTCACATTTCTGTCCAAGGCAGTGTTTGGCTGACAGCAGTTACTCTTTCTATATATTTGAGATATTTTATGGGAATTAAAAACTTAAGAATTTATGTCATTTGTGTTCTCTTTCTCATGAATATTTTAATGATCTGATTTAGTAACCCCTTCACACTAAGATCACTCATTTTTTTAAAAAGCTATATATCAGGTTTTTCTAGTTTATAATATAAAATAATTTAGATTAGAATGTGTAAATCATTGTGTAATTTCAATATTTCCAACTATAGATTTACTATGGAAATAGCACTCATAGTCAGCTTTCTGGTTTTGTTTTTCTTTGTTTTGTTTACCATTTAAACTTTTTGTCTTATATTGGAGTATAGCCGATTAACAATGTTGTGATAGTTTCAGGTGCACAGCAAAGCGACTCAGCCATTCATAAACATGTATCCATTCTCCCCCAAACTCTCCTAGTTTATAATATAAATTCAACTAAAATATCATTAAAACAAACAGAAGCCATAATTTGGTGGCTCAGAAAAAAATAATTTTGAAGTTGAAGTTAATAAATGCCAAACATAAACTTTTCCCTGCTAAAAATAACACTAGAGACAGTACAAAGAATATTATAGGATGATGGCTGAATGACTTTTAAGCTTTTAAAAGAGTCTCAGTGATGCAATTTTAGTTATATTGGAAAGTATTTTTATTCTTTATAAACCAGTTATTATTCCTTATGTCTAAATTTCTGGTTGAGAGAAGAAAACATTTGTATATGTCTCCAAACTGGGTCATTTCTATATTTTGCAATTCTCTGTTTTAAAAAATTGCAATTAAAAGGAAAAGTCAGAAGTATAACCTGAAGAGCAGGAAAGATTAAATATTTAATGCTGTTCCCTAGAGTTTTTCTTCCCAAATTGTCTCTCCAGTTCATAATTCTTTCATAAGGATTTTGAATGTTCATATGTTTATTATTAAACATTATTTCAGGGGACAGTAATTTAATTACTATCATGAGTATAATTTTTCAATATACTATTTTTCATTTCAGAATCTTTTGCAAAGCATTGTTTAAAACGGTGCATGCAAACGAAATCTGCAAACTCCTTAGCAACTAGATGCTCTCAAAATTACTTCCAAAAACCAAAATCTGCCAGTAGATATTTGCTAAAAATTAATTTTTCTAGTATTCACCTTCTAAAGTCGTTAGAAAGCTGAAGTATGTTCATGTACCTAAAATGTTTAGAACAATGCCTGGCATGTGGTAAGAGCTCAATTCCTCTTGGATATTGTGGAGGCTGCCCTTAGAACTTTGCCCAATTTCCCCCACCCAGGATATCCTCTCCCCAAGACATGAGTCTCTCTCTTCAAGAGAAATTTCACTGATGTGCTCATAGGCAGGATGGAGGGGTGTTTTCATCACAGGGCATGCCGCATTTTAACCCAAAAATTCCCATCTCCTCCAAGTCTTGCTCCACAGACACCAGCCACCACATCTTCTGAACCTCCCCAAGGTAGCCAAGACATCCCCCCCACCCATTTCACCAGACTCTCAGCCTTGAGTCCTCCAATCCCAGTCCTTTACCAACAGGAATCAAAGTTTACCAGCTCCACCAAACTAGTCCACCCTCACCCAACCTGTCATCCAACTTGGTAAACAGACACCTTCCATGACCAGGACCCACTTTCTTTTTTTATTTTGGCTTTATTGAGGTGTAATTGACATACAAAAATATTGCACACATTTAATGCATACATCTTGATGAGTTTGGACATAAGGATACACCATACACCCATGATATCATCCCCACAATCAAGATATTAAGTATATCTATCACTTCCAAAATGTTCATTATTTGTGGAAATGTTTTTCTTTTTCTTCTTTCTTTTTTTGTAAAATGACTAACATGAGATCTATCCTTTTAGCATATTTTGAAGTATACAACACCAAGTTGTTAAACGTATTTGCTATGTTTTACAGCAGACCTCTAGAACGTATTCATCTTATATAGCAAAAACTGTATACCCATTGAAAAAGAATGCCCTGGTAACTGCCATTCTATTCTCTTCTGTGAGTTTGACTCCTTTTCATATAAGAGAAATCATACAGTATTTGTCCTTCTGTGTCTGGTTTCATTTCACTTAGAGTAATGTCCTCTAGATTCATCTATGTTGCTGTAAATGGCAAGACTGCCTTATTTTTTAAGGTTGAATAACATTCCATTGTGTGTGTGTGTGTGTATATATATATATATATATATATATATATATATATATATATACCACATTTTTTATCCATTCATCTGCAGGACCCACTTTCTTAGGAGGTAACCAATGTTGCAAATAAGGTTACTAGTCACTGGACCTGTGCACACTAGAAGAGCCACATTGGTTGTTCATATTGAAATGTTTCCACACCATGTGTAAATAATTGTTTCCCAGAATCAGCTCCCAGGACACTCCTGCCAGCCCAGACCCTTTCCTGGGACCCCATCGACTGCCTCACAATTCAGCAGCTGAAAGATTAACACCTGCTGCCTCAGAGAGGGTCTCCAATGTCCATTCTGATTGGTTGGTTCCTGAAACATACCAGTTGTTAAATATTTTGTATATTGTACTTGCAAGTGGCAAATTATTCTAGACATTACTATGTTATAAGAGAATGAAAAGAAGGTAAGGAGAGAACTAACAATCAGAGTGGTGTAAGATTTATTAAGAAAGGAAGAGAAAAGCCACCCATCTATCCAGCACCTTCGGGTCTTTGCAGAAGCAAGAACATGGCTGATGATACCACCAGATGTTGGGAAGGTTTGCGGAAGAAGAAAATAGCACTTTAGCAGCCACAGTAGAAGTAGCCTTCACATAGAGGCAGCCTTCATTTTTCAAAAAGGCAGAAACAATACTTCCCTTCCAAGACGTGTTTCTGGAATTTTGCCTATCCTCCATCAAGAGAAAGACTCTGGTTCTGGTCCACTTGAATCTGGGTGGACATGTGACTTTCTTGTAACCAAGAGAATATGGTGGAATGGAGCTGCATGACTTCCTGGACTGGATCTTGAGAGGAGATGTAGACTGGTTGGCCAGAACCCTCATGCTTAGAGCTCTGAAGATGCCTGACCAAGGCTGACATGATGGGAGGAAGCCCAAACTACCCTAGGCCCTGAGACTACATGAAGCCATGTCCAGCCAGTTCCCAGATGCTCCAGCCCCATCACTGTCTAACAGCAACTGTATAGGAAGCTCCAAGCCAGAACTATTCAGCTGAGCCTTTCCCAGATTCCCAAATCATAGAAACCACAAGAGATAATAAAATGAATGTCTGCATTTTGTGATAGTTGTTATTCAGCAATAGATAACTGATACCCAGCCCTTGGAGAATATCCTAGAATCTTTCCTCAATCGTTTCATGTCTCCCTTCTGCTTCCCTGTTCCAGGACTCTGCTTTCTGCTAAGCTTGTCAGGAGTCGTGGCTCAGAAAACCAAAGGTGAGTACTTAAAGCCTGACTTTTCGATAGCCAGAGATCAGGGAGGGTGTAGACCAATAAGGCACCTGGGCCCACTCACATCCTCCAACAAGACAGAGGAAGGGGGCTACTTCTGGGAACAGAAATGGGGCAGGTTTCCTCCTGTAATTCTTTTTAAGTCATCATTTCATCAAATTTGGGTATATTTTAAGTTATCTTTTTTTTTAATTTTACTGTTATTTGTCTATTTATTTGTTTTTAGTAACCACAGCATGACCAAGGTAGAGGTAGAACAGTGAATAAAACACACCAATTCTCATGAAGTAAACATTCTGGTGGGGAGAGACAGAGCATGATGAAAATCATTTCATTCCGATCACAAGCAAGTCAACAAAAAATGAGCAAGTTCATTCCAGGTTAACTTTAATCCCTTGGCGATCTCACTAGATTCTGAATCAACAAGCCTAGGGTGGAGCCTGATATTCTACATTTCTAGCTAAAAGCTAGGGATGCATTCTGAGTTGCCAGGCTCTGCACATTTTCCCCCCATCATGTTCCCTGCCTCCACTCTGTGTGAACCCTGGACAGCTCCCAGAATTCTCCACTAGACTTAAGCTTGAGATATTTCCTCAGCCCCTGTTATTTCCATTCATTTTCAAGGGGCCTCAAATTAAGATCCTTAGTGATCTCCATCTAAATGAAGTTACACATAGTGTTACAAAGATAACATGTACCCTTATCACCATATACCTTCTGTGGTACCCTACGAATTCAAATTTTTGTAATCATAGCTGACACTTAATATGTTCCAGGCACTGCCTGAAGAACTTTATATGTATTAATTCACTTACTCCTCACATTAACCCATTTTACAGATGAGGAAGTTGAGGCACAGAGAGGGTAGGACACTTGTGCAAAGACACACGGGTAGTAAGTGGTGGAGCCAGAATCAAACGCAGTGTCCCAGGTCTTAACCAAGTCATTCCCCTTTTATATATTCTGCAATGATCTTGAGAATAACACAGTTATATTGCATTGAAATATTTGTGTTAAAATTAACTTGTTTAATGCCAACCTCAGGCCTTTATCATGCATAAGAATCACACTTTTTTCTGTAGCTTGGTATCTTTTAACTTTTTAATGTACTGACGTCTCACAAAAGGAAAAAGGTGCAGGTTCCTCAGCCTTGAGAGGCCTTTGCTCAGAGGCAAAACCAAATGATAACAGGAGAGATTTTGACTCTGGTGACATCTGACCTGCCTCTCTTCTCCTTGCAGGGACCTGTCGTTCGTGTCCCCCACTTTCTTCCTGTGTCAATGCCACTCACTGTACCTGCAACCATGGATACATTTCTGAATCCAGGCAGAGATACTTCACATACCCCTTGGAGACATGTAAAGGTAAAGGGATAATTTTCAAATCACCTAGAGGTAGATATGGAAAGAAGGCAGGATAAGGGCTTTGAGGGGGTAACAATAATATGCAATACTGAAACCTCTGCCAACTCAACCTTCACCAAGAAAGAAATTCTTCCATGAAGTCAGAAAAGTGGGCTCTTCCAGAACTTAGTTAGGTCTCAATTCTCTCCTCCATAATGTAAGGATAATAATGCTGACTTCATGATAGCAGTAAGGGGTTTGAATAAGGTAATAATAAATGTAACTATACTTCATGAATCATAAAGCATTGTGTAATTTTTTGTACAATTTTTTAAGGAGATAGATTATGTACTGAAGTCATGGCAAAGAAAGAATAAAAGCTTGGGCAGAAACTTTTTTTAATATAAAGTCTGTGGTCACCTAAGATGCAAGATGCTGCCTCAACTCAATAATTTAAATGTCCAATCCTATGGAAGAATGAACACTCTAGAGTTGAGTAAATATTAGGTTTTTCCCCTTTCCTACTTTTCAACATCCCTCCTGGTTGGAAGCCTACAGTTGGGAGTAAGGTGTATAATTGGTTTCTTTCCTCTTTCCCCACCCAACATTCTACTTTCCTTCACCCAATCTTGCAAGAGTTGTAACCTGGCAGGGAGATGAGGAAAGGGGAGCAGGCAAGTTTTTCCTTGACAATACTATGGTTGCTATTTAGTCTCTATGTTCCTGAGATATAGCACTTTCAGTCGTGACAGCTTTTGTGGGTTATTTGAGGACAATTACCCAATCACTCCCCTGAAATTCCCCTGATAACAGCAAATTCATCCCTACACCTTACTCATCCTGGACGAATCCTGTGTCTTCTTTAGCTTCTCCCTGATAAAGTCCATTTGCCACTCCATGTGGCCCTCTCTGAAAGAAACTAAGCAACCCCACACCCAAAACTTCTCACACATGACCCACATCTAGCTCTTGGGAGATATTCACTCACCCTTTGCCCAAGAAACTTGAGATGAGCAGGTACAGCAGATCTCTTTTCTGCCCAAGTGGCTCACTATTTAGATTTTTCAGGAGGAAACAGGCACCAATCAACTGGGTCCCCATAAAATGCAAAGACAGTGTAATTAGCTGAATGAATTCCTTAAAATCCCTCTCTTGGATTAAGCTGAAGAGAAAAGCACTCACACACACTTCTCCTCTTGGGTGGAAGTAGAGGGGCTCACAGGACAGCATCAGCTCTCTCCAAATAAATCCTTCCTCTCTTACTTACCAACTCTTTTTAAACCTCACATGAATGAAGGCTATAAAAATCACACGGCCAGATCCCAGACATCTCCTTCTTTGCAAATATAGCATCATGGCTTGTTCCTCACTTGAAATGCTCCCCTTGTGCTTTTTCTAATGGTAGACCATGAATTATCTTTCCAGTTCCTACTGATTCAATGGGCTTATTCTAATTTTCTATTTCTTCTTGGAATAATATTGATTATTTATAAGAAATCACTTATTTTCCCTAATTTTTAAATTTGTGACCATAAAGTTACATACAGCATTCTCTTATGGTTATTTTAATCACCTCCTTGAAACTGTGGTATGTTCCCCTTCTTGCTATTTTCTGTCAGGTTTTTTTTCATCAAACTTGTGTGGGTTTATCTGTCTTATTGGTCTTTTGAATTTTTTATCCTTTCTACTATGTTTTTTGTTTTCTATTTTATTGATTTCAGCTTTAATCTCTTCTTAATTTCTTTTTTCTGGGTTCTTAAAATGAATACTTAGATGCTTTATTTTTTCACCTTTCTTTCTTAAAAATAAAGACATATAAGATTATAAATTTTCCTCTGAGTATAGGTTTAGATATATTCTACAGGATGAAGTATTCTTCTTATTGATCTGTGGATGGTTTGTAATTTCCTTTTGATGTTTTGCTACTCCAAGAATTATGTGGGAGGGTGTTTCCTCATTTCCAAAAGTTAAGATTTTTTGTACATTTTTGCATTATATATTCCTAATTTTATTAGATAATTAAAGAATCATTTCTACTTTTAAAAAATTTATTAGAATTTTTAAACTAATGGCTGAAAATCTCTACTTTATAAGTTTTTATTAGAGATATCTTTGTGGAAGCATATGATTGATTTTATGAAAGAAAGTATATATTTTATTTTCAAGGAATATAAAATTCTTTCTCTCTGCATAGGCTTCTATCTTCTATTTCAGTCTCTATTTCTCTGTGTGTGTGTGTGTGTGTGTGTGTGTGTGTGTGTGCGCGCGCACATGAGTGCCTTTGTCTGTCTCTCTGACTTTCTGTATATGTGTATTTATTAATTTTATTTACTCATTAATTTCCCCATATCTTTACTTCTTATCCACTAGATCTTTCCTCTGTTTGTATGTGCTTATTGATTGTGATATCCAGTTCTTCTCTACTCTTATTTATTTTTTATCTACTAGTTCCGAGAGAAGTGAATTGAATATCCGAGTATAATTGTATTTTGATTGCTTCTTACATTTCTACTTGTTTGTGCTTTCTGTATTTATCTGTGTTGTTTGGTGCATACATATTTGTGAACGGAATATAATTTTCTTCATAAAATGTGTTAAGTATCAATACATAGTTTCCCTCTTTACCTTAAATTCCACTGAGTCTGATATTAATATTATACATTGTTTTATTTCTGTTTGAATTCTCCTAGTATCTCTTTGTGCACCTCTTTATTTCCAATATTATCAATCTCCTGAAAAGAGTATATAGTTGGGTGTCATTTTTTAGCCCATTGTTCCACTTACCTACTGCTGCATAATAAAACCCAAACTTATTGGCATAAAACAATCATTTTATTATGCTCATATGGGTCAGGAATTCAGACAAGCAAAACAGTGATGGCTCTTCTCTGCCCCTTGATATCTTAGGCCTCAGATAAAAGGCTCAAATGGCTGGTGGTGACTCAAACAGTTGAGGGTTAGAATTATCTGAAAGCACCTCTCCTCACATGTGTGTGCCTGGGATGGGATAACGCAAAGACTGGAATCATCTAGGATTGTCAGCTGGAGCCCCTATGCTAGATCTCTCCATGTAGCTTCGGCTTCTCACAGTTGATGGTTGAATTCTGAGAGGTAATGTCTCAGCATGGAGTTTCCAGAGAGTGAGGCTTCCAAGAGACTCAGGCAGAATTGCGCGTTTTTTATGACCTTGTCTCAAAGTCCCATTGTAACACTTCTGCAATAGTCTTCTTTTTTTTTTTTGCGGTATGCGGGTCTCTCACCGTTGCGACCTCTCCCGTTGTGGAGCACAGGCTCAGGACGCGCAGGCCCAGCGACCATGTCTCACGGGCCTAGCCACTCCGCGGCATGTGGGATCCTCCCAGACCGGGGCATGAACCCGTGTCCCCTGCATCAGCAGGCGGACTCCCAACCACTGCACCACCAGGGAAACCCTGCAATAGTCTTTTGACTAAAGCAGTCCTGAGCACACTTGGACACAAAGAGATAAGACAATGTGCCCACATCTCAATGGAAAGAGTGTCAAATAATTTGACAGTTTTGAAACTGTCACACTCAATATTCTAGTCTCTATTTTTTTCTCTTTTTTCCTAGTCTCTATTTTAATAGAAGATTTCCATTTATATTTAATGTATATTAGTCCATTTATATTTAGTGTAATGACTGACACAGTTACTCCCACGGTCTTACTTTACATTTATTATTAATTTTATATTATTATGATTTCCTCATTTGCCTTTTTCTTTGTTTTGCATAGGATTTTTTTAACGTCTTTATTGGAGTATAATTGCTTTACAACTATGTGTTAGTTTCTGCTTTATAACAAAGTGAATCAGCTACACATATACATACATTCCCATATCTCTTCCCTCTTGCATCTCCCTCCCTCCCACCCTCCCTATCCCACCCCTCTAGGTGGTCACAAAGCACCGAGTTGATCTCCCTGTGCAGCTGCTTCCCACTAGCCTTTTTCTTATTTGTGTTTGTTTTATCAAGTTGCTATTAGTTCCATTTTCCCCTTTATTTATTTAGAATTTCTACTATACTTTTCATCCTATTAATGGTTACTTTCTCTTTTCTTAATTTCATAATCAAACACATATTTCTCTCCTAATATTTGAAACACTCATCAATTATTTTTCCCACCAGGTTGCATTGTTTTCCCTACCAAGATGCTTAATTTTACCCTTACTTCCCCTCCCCCAGTAAAGAGATGACATCCTTAAAATACTCTCATTTTACTCCTCTCCTTTCCTCCTCTTCCCTCCAATCCCCCCCCCATGAATGTTAATTTTATTTCAATGTTCATTGTGAAACCCTGCTTCCTCTTCCCTTCATCTTCCTCCAAGTTGAGGTTTCTGTACTTGCTAATTTAATACTTGTTAACTTGTTGTTTGCTTGGAGCATTTCTTTGCATGTTTTCTTCACATTGGGTACATGGGTAATATCCCTCTCAATTATTGTATAACCTCACCTTTCTTTTACTCTAACCAGTAGATTCTATCTTGGCTGTGTAGAGAATTTTTTAACTCCATCCTCTTACCCCAGTAATCCATCAATACATATCCCAGTAATCACAGAAACCGTCTTCAAGTTTACAGGTTTGCAGTTGGGAATTCCAGTACCAGATTGAGTCTCATTCCTTTGTAGTGAATTGTAACTACTTTCTATCTCACATTTTGTAAAGTTTTTCTCAGGAGACCATCCTTACTTTTCATTGGTTAAGTGTATGTCACAGGACAACCCTATCTGAAAGGGAGGCTGAGAAAGAGAGCACCTGAGAAACTGGAACAAGATTGCCATGCTTGGCCTCCCAAACAAGGAATAGCTATTGAGTAAGCAACAGCATCAGCCACACTATGTCACACTCTGAAAATCCTAAATTCCCTGTTTCCTGTAACAGACAGGGAAATCCCACATTTTTACTTCCCACTTGACATCATTGTAAAGGGGCTACAGTGACCCTGAGGACTGGAGACATATTGATTTAACAAAATCAATTAGTTAGTTTAGCAGATGTATTAATCTGCTCAGGTTCCTATAACAAAATACCACAGGCTGGTGGCTTAAACCACAGAAATTTACTTTATAACAGTTTTGGAGGCTGGAAGAAGTCCATTATCAAAGTTCTGGCAGATTCTGTTTCTAGTGAGACCTGCCTTCTTGCTGTATCTTCACATGGTCTTTCCTCCCTGGGCATAAGGGCAGAAACAATGGTTTGGAGTAGCACTCCTGTGTCTCTTCTTATGAGGATGCTACTCCTATCAGATCAGGGCCCCTTTCTTATGATCTCATTTAACGTCAATTACCTCCTAAGAGGCCCCATCGCCAAAAACAGCCACGCTAGGAGTTAGGGCTTCAACATATGAACTGCGGGTAGGGGGGAGATACAAACATGGTCAGTATCCCATCTATATGCCCTTGGCATTTTTCATTCCTTTGTACACCAAGTCTGAGGCTTTCTCTGGCTACTGAAGACCACTCAGTCCACACTCAGGACAAATGGAAGTACTGGAGGGTTTACATTCCCTGGGAACATTCCTCCACCAATAAATAAGATTTTGTGGATAAATACCCCAGCTCCCTCACCCCTCAGGTAGGCTTACCTGAAGTGCATGCTCTACACTGCCTCTCAGAGGTTCCCAGAGGAATTGAGCCTCAGTCACCCACAGTAGAAATTTCCTGGATAATACCCCCTTTATTTTCTGCCTTCCCTTCCCTGTTTCATTTCACCATTTCCATTCCAGTGTTTTCTGGGACCATCTCCCAAATAAAGTACTTGAACTTGAATCCTTGTCTCAATGTCTGCTTCTTGGAGAACCCAACCAAAATCAATGAAGAAAGGACAGAACAAAGACAACCATTACCTTAACTGAGTTGTTTTGGAAAGCCAGGATAGACCCTGATGGAAAGGATATAGCTTCTGGCACATATTTAGATGTTCAATAAATCTTTGTCAAATGAATAACCAAATTTCTCCTTTGTGTTCCAGATATTGATGAATGTACACCACCCATTAGTATATATTGTGGTGTGAATGCTGAATGTCAGAATACCAAAGGAAGTTTCTACTGTCAGTGTAAGGCTGGATATAAAGCCCTCTCTGGGAAAGCACAATTCAATAATGCCAATGAGAACACTTGTCAGAGTAAGAAAATTCTTGTCTTCTTGTCTCCTTTCTAATTTTTAATTGAGTCTAACACCAGAAAATATATACTTGTGGTGGGGCCAGGACATGTCTATTTTCTGGAGGGAAATGGGTGATGGAAAGAGGAGGGGAAAAGGAAAGAAGGAAGTTTAGAGAAATAATGGGGTTAAGAAGCCAAGTGAGGGAGTTCCCTGGTGGTCCACTGGTTAGGACTGGGCCCTTTCACTACCATGTCCCTGGGTTCAATCCCTGGTCGGGGAACTAAATCCCACAAGCAGTGCAGTGCGGCAAAAACAAAAAAAGAAGAAGGCAAGTTGGAGATGGAGGTGACAGGGTTGTGGCTGAGAGAAGATTCTTTGAATTGCAAAGTAAAGAAACCCACTCAGGCTAACTTAAGCAGAAAAGATGGGTTTATGATAAAGATGCGTGGAAACGTCTTGGAACTCAACGGCAATAATACAGCTGGGATTATGGAATGAACTGAAGCTGGGGACCAAACACTGTCAGGGCACCCCAGTCTCTCATACTCTGGGTCTGCTCCTTTCCTCTCTTTCATTGCAAACTGCCTTTTCTGACTCCTTGTCCACAAGACAGGAAATCTGGCCACCAACAGCTCCAAATCTTACCATTTTTATTGATCCAACCACCCAAAGAAGGGTCAATTGATTCTCTCTTGGACATAATTGCATATTACTTGGAAATGTACAAATTGGCCCAATTTGAGTCATATGCCTACCCTCAGATCTGTGACCTTGGATAAGCATGATCACTGTCATAGAAATCATATAGATGGAGAAGATCTATACATAAGAAACATGGGACTTGGCAGACTATCCATGAGGTATTGACTACAGTTGAAATCATAAGAGAGAGGGTCTTTAAAGCTAAATTCTAGGAAACTGATTTGTGGAGAAACAATAATACTGATAGATAATATTTATTTCATTTGTACTATGTGCCAGGTACAACACCAAGTGCTTTACATTCATTATTTCATTTATTACATGAGGTAAGCACTGTTATTACAGATAAAGAAACTGAAGCGGGCTTCCCTGGTGGCACAGTGGTTGAGAGTCCGCCTGCCGATGCAGGGGACACAGGTTCGTGCCCCAGTCTGGGAAGATCCCATATGCCGCGGAGCGGCTGGGCCCGTGAGCCATGACCGCTGAGCCTGCGCGTCCGGAGCCTGTGCTCTGCAACGGGAGAGGCCACAACAGTGAGAGGCCCACGTACCGCAAAAAAAAAAAAAAGAAAGAAAGAAACTGAAGCACCCAAAAGTTAAGTAACTTGTTCAAGGTCTGCCAACTAATAAGATGATTTTTAAGATGATAGGCTTAGGTCAGCCTATATTGAGAGTCCACACTCAGCCACTTGCTACACTGCAACATGGGTCTCAGGGAAGCCATAAAAGGGACAACACATGTTTTTTTGGTGCAATAATAATAATAATAGTAATAATCAGTTATTCCTCTTTATCAGTCAAGATCAAGCCTGGAAAACAGAAACACACTAGGTCTTTTAAACATAAGTAATTTCATATAGAGAATTGGTGCTGGTGAAGGAAGAGCTGAGAAGTCAAAAGGACAGTGAAGCAACGCAGGGATTAGCAAGAGCAGAAATCTGTAGCCATCCTGTACCTAGGGAGACAGAAGAGGAAGTGGTATTAGCAGGATCCAAAAGCTGGGTCCATCTGATGAGAGCTGGAAATTTGGAAGATATACAGCCCTCAGAGGGCTATTGCAGGGATTAAATGAGATAGTACCATTTAAAGCATTTAGTGCAGTACCTATAAGTATTTGCTAATATTGCTAGCTTTTCATCTGATTCTCAGGAAAACCAAACTACATTAACACCCCTGCTCCTGTTAGAAAGGTCTGGGAAAGTTCAGGTTTCTCTTTAATATCAAAAGTATGTTGTCCACTAATGGGAGGTGCTCCTGCAAGATTCAGGCCCAGGTTACGCTATTTCCCCAAGTCTCAAGCTGGAGCCCACACCAGGGTCTTGGAGCTGCACGCGCTCCAAGTGTGAGACTGAGGTCCAGGTGGGGAAGGTGACAGAAATGAGCATGGGGTGCGTAGGAAGGGGTTGCTGTGCCATAAGTCCACCACTAATTCAGACAATCAATAAATAGTTGTTACATGAATTAATGAGTAAATGAGTGAAAGAATATGATTGAAGCCAAAGTGAATTAGCGTTTTACTAGGCAGCAGGCACCTCTGTTGACAATGTATAAACAGGCTGAGATTTTGCCTGGGTTATGATGTTAATCTGTTAAACTCACCTTATCTAACAAGAAAGAGAAATGCCTTAGTTATTTTCCTAATTTTAAGACATTTTCTAATTTTAAGAGCTCTTTTATATGGATTGAGTCCATCCAGGGTTAGTTATCACCAAGGTTGGTAGGTCCAAGAAAGCCCTCACAAAAAATGTATACAGCTTTCAGCCAAAAGCATGTTTTTCTATAATGAACGTGGTTTCCAATAACAAACATTTTCAGACTCAGGCTGTAAGTAAAAGTTCTTGAACTCTTAAGACAAAACTTTCAATGTACAGGAAAACTCTTTGCTCTTTTTAGCAAATAGACTCAGCTGAAAACCAAGACACAGAATAAGTATAGATTTAACCTCAGTATGATGGTAACAGGTATGTAAACATTTCCTAGACTTTTCTCGTCTTTCTAAAATAGAGATGATTATCCTCACAACGTACAATACAAGAAGCAATATACCAAGGTCCCATTAACAGCTGAAGATCATAAACTGACATTCTAGTCTCAGTTATAATTCCCAGCCAGGCTGAATTTTAAAACCTGAAGCACCTAATTTTCTGTTTCCTCAGCCATTTCAGTTATAATGTTCAGCCAGGTCTGAATGAAAGAATTTGGAGCTTGCAATTTTCCACTTCCTCTATGCTAAGGTATCTCTACCACAGCAGTATTGACATTTGGGCCCCATAATTCTTTGTGGTCAGAAGCCATTCTGTGCACTGTAGGGTGTTGAGCAGCATCCCAAGCCTCCACCCACTAGATGCCTGTAGCATCCCCCACCCCAAGTCATGAGTGACCACCAAAAATATCTCCAGCCATTGCCAGGGTCCCCTGGAGGCAAAATAAGTTGAAAAACACTGCTCTATGCCACAACAGGGAATTTGGACTCTGATCCCCCAAAAGAGCAAATGACCTTGTCAGGAAACATAAAGTGTATGAGTTCAGACCTTCTAGATACAAAGTTACCCACCTTACCTGCCAACCTCTCCACCCTTTAACTTTCAATTCCGACAGTAACATCCTTTGTTGTCTTTTTCAGAAACCACCCCCTCAGAGACAACCAGTGGCACGAAAAAGGTGAGTGGAAGCTGAATCCTGGAACCTAGTCAGGTAACAAATATTTACAAATCTCAAAGCTAGCAAATGGAGGTGAATACTATATATTATATGTGTGCTATATGTCATATACCATATATATGATAATATAAAATATATGATACATATTATGACAACATATTTTGATATATGTTAATTATAATATGTGTTAATTATATTATTATAATGTTATCTAATATGTATTATGTATAACTATGATATATACATGTACATCACTATGTTTATTGCTACATATCTCACTATAGAGATAGATAGATACAGCATGTATGTAAATAAGGGTGTATGCGTATGTATATATAGGTATGTGTGTGTCTGCCCCCTAAAGAGAAGATCTATCCCAAACCAAGAAAGACAGACTAAGCAAGACTGTATTAGGATATGCTGAGCTGTTGTAACAAAGAGGCCCAAATATCCAATGGCTTTAAAAAGATAGATTTTTATTATTTTCTGACTTATCAGTCCAGAGGCAAGGAATCCAGGCTGGTGAAGGGATTCTGCTCCATGAGTCCATTAAGTGAGCCCATGGTCTTTCCATACTGTTACTCCATCATCCCCTGGCATCTTGTCCTCAACTGCATAGCCAAAGCTGGGTTGCTGCAATGCTGCATTCGTACTGGTGGACAGAGGGAAGAGGGTGCTCAGAGCAAGTTCTCGGGAGTACAAGGTGAAGAAGGGAGAGTAGAGAGAGGGCCTGTCTCCTCATCTACTCACTATATGATATGCTAATAATGTCAGGATAACTTCCTTGGAGACATGTCTTTTTTCTTTCTTTTTTTTTTTGGATGCATTGGGTCTTCATTGCTGTGCACAGCCTTTCTCTAGTTGTGGAGAGCAGGGGCTGCTCTTGGTTGTGGTGCGCAGCCTTCTTATTGCAGTGGCTTCTTTTGTTGCAGAGCATGGACTCTAGGCACACGGGCTCAGTAGTTGTGGCTCACGGGCTCTAGAGCGCAGGCTCAGTAGTTGTGGTGCATGGGCTTAGTTGCTCTGCAGCATGTGGGATCTTCCCGGACAAGGGCTCGGACCCATGTCCTCTGCATTGGCAGGCAGAGTCTTAACCACTGCGCCACAAGGGAAGTCCCTAGAGACATGTCTTAAGGTGACAACCCAGAAGTCGCATATATCATAGCCAAACCTAGCTGCAAGGGAGGCTGGGACAATATGGTCTGTGGTTGGGTAGCATGGCCCAGATAAAATTTGAGGAATTCATTCAATTATTAAAAGTAAGAGGGGGAAATGGATATTGTAGGACAATTAAGAGAGAGAAACCAAAAAGATGCCTGATAGGTAGTAATCATTTAGTGTCTGTAAACTGACTCTGAATTTTAACAAAAAGAATGATCCATGTCTCTGAGAATCTATAGTCTAGCAGAATGGACTTGTCCCTTATTTGCCCTACTCCCCACCCTCACCCTGCTCTACTCCAGAGAAATTGTTCATGCCTTGCCCTCCCAAGCTCCAGGCCTCCAAGTACATGCTGTTCTCTCAACCTGAAACTCCTTTTTCCAGTTCCTCATCTGGCTGGTTCCTCCCATTCTTCCTTACTCAAGACTCAATTCAGGGGACTTCCCTGGTGGTGCAGTGGTTAAGAATCCACCTGCCAATGCAGGGGACACAGGTTCGAGCCCTGGTCCGGGAAGATCCCACATGCTGCAGAGCAACTAAGCCCGTGCGCCACAACTACTGAGCCTGCACTCTAGAGCCTATGAGCCTATGAGTTTAGTTCCCTGGTCTGGGAACTAAGATCCCACATGCCTCGAGGCAACTAAGTCCGTGCACCACATCTACTGAGCCTGTGCTCTAGAGCCTGCACGCCACAACTACTGAAGCCCGCACAGCTAGAGCCCATGCTCTGCAACAAGAGGAGCCACCACAATGAGAAGCACGTGCACCGCAACAAAGAGTAGCCCCCGCTCGCCACAACTAGGGAAAGCCCACGCGCAGCAATGAAGACCCAACGCAGCCAATAAATAAATAAATAATTAATTAATTTAAAAAAGACTCAATTCAGGTGTCGTGTCCTCCTGGATGGCCTCCCTAAACTCCTCCATCTTCGTTAATATCCCCCCACTATGTTCTTACAGTAGGGGATGTGGGGTTTAGAAGTGTAGAAAGAGGTTTGAATCCCAGCACCACAATGGCAAGTGATCCAGAGAAACAGAACCAATAGGGGAAAAGATATAAAGAGATTTGTTATAAGGAATTGGCTGACAGGCCCCGAAATCTGCAGTCGACAAGCTGAAGACCCAGAAGAGTTGATTGTGTAGTTCCAGTTTGAATCCAGAGGTCTGAGACCCAGGAAGAACCGATGTTTCAGTTCGAGTTTGAAGGAAGAAAACAATGTCCCAGCTCAAGGCTGGAACTGTCAGGCAGGCAGGAGGAAAATCCCTTCCTCAGAGTTCTTATTCTAGTCAGGCCTCCAACTGACTGGATGATCCCCAGCCACAACAGGAAGGACAATCTGCTTTACTTCATCTATCCATTCAGATGTTAAGTTCATCCAGAAACACCCTCACAGACACACCCAGAATGATGCTTGACCAATATCTGTGTAACCCATTACCCAGTTAAGCTGAAACATAAAATTAACCATCACGCTCTTCAAGATCAATTTACTCGTCTGTAAGACAGGGGTGGTAATGGCACCCTTGGATAGATGAGCAGTTTAGATGAGATAATATATGTGTAGTATTTAGCACAGTGCCTGACCCAGAATACATGTTCCATCTATGTTATCCATCATTATCTCCGTCAGACTGATAATATTTACATGGTGTGCTGTCACCCTCTAGACAGTGAGCTTCTTGAGGGCAGGAATCAGACCAAGCCCACATTGGGAGTTCAGCAACTGTTCATTGAAGTAATGAACAAATAATCATGTTATCAACAGGAGCATTTCTTTATAAAATGTCATTGCCACGTTCCTCAAAAAATTAAACATAGAATTACCAGGTGACACGGCAATTCCACTCCTAGGAATATACCCAAGAGAACTGAAAGCAGGGACCCAAACCTATACCCGGACAAAAGTATATTTCCAAAAGATGCATACATCCTTATTTCATAGCAGCACTATTCACAATAGCCAAGACATGGAAACAACCTAAATGTCCATTGACAGATGAATGAAGAAGATGTGGTATATATATACAATGGAATACTACTCAGTCATAAAAAGAATGAAATAATGCCATTTGCAGCAACATGCATGGACCTAGAGATGATCATACTAAGTGAAGTCAGTCAGACAGAGAAAGACAAATACCATATGATATCACTTGCATGTAGAATCTAAAGTATGACACAAATGAACTTATTTACAAAACAGAAACAGACTCATAGACATAGAGAACAGACTTTTGATTGCCAAGGAGGGGGGAGGGCAGTAAGGGAGGTACGGAAAGTGAGTTTGGGATTAGCAGGTGCAAACTATTATATATATTGTAGAATGGATAAACAACAAGGTCCTACTTTATAGCACACAGAACTATATTCAGTATCCTGTGATAAACCATAATGGAAAAGAATATGAAAAAGAATGTATATAAAACTAAATCACTTCGCTGTACAGGAGAAATTAACACATTGTAAATCAACAATACTTCAATAAAATAAAGAAAAAGAAGAAAAAAAGAAGAAAGAAGAAAGCAGGGACCCAAATAGATACTTGCACACCTATGTTCTTAGCAGCACTATTCACAATAGCCAAAAGGCAGAAATGGCCCCAATGACCATCAACAGATGAATGGATGAATAAAATGAGGTATATCCATACAGTGGAATATTATTCAGCCATAAAAAATTGAAATTCTGATTCCCACTACGACATGGATGACCTTAAAAACATTATGTTTAGTGAAAGAAGTCAGACACAAAAGATCACATCGTGTATGATTCCATTTATATGAAATGTCCAGAATAGGCAAGTCCATGGAAACAGAAAGCAGATTCGTGCTTTCCAGAGGCTTGGGGAAGGGAGAATGGGGAGTAACTCTTTAATGGGTTTTATCTGGGGATGATGGAAATGTTTTAGAACTACATAGAGGTGATGATTCCACATCATGAATGTCCTAAATTGTCACTAACTTGATCCCCTGGGGATCAAAATCACCCCCAGTTAAGAACCACTGGTCTATTTCTAGAAACCTTACCACTTCCTTGTTGGTAAAAGATGTTCATAATAACTAACACTTATATGGTGTTTACCAGGCACAGACACTGTTCTAAAAACGTAGCATCTCTTCACTTATTTACTCTTCCCCAAAACTCTATGGGGTCTTAGTTCTGTCCTCATTCTAAACAGGGTATCTGAGGCACAGAGCGATTGAGTGACTTTCCCAAGGTTGCTCAGCAGGTGAATGGTGGGGTCAGGAGTTAAACTAGTTGTCTGGCTCCAGCACCTGCTTTCTTGTGTTTTCTTCTGACCCTCTGTCAGATTGGATTTTTTTAAATTCTTTCTCTCTTCAAAGTTGCAACAGGTTGTTGAGAATATCAAGTCACTTCTCACCAATGAGACTGTATGGGGAACGGAAAAGACGAAAAACACAACCACGTTCACATCTATTCTCCAGAAAATTGAATCAGTTGTTCTAGAAGCTGCCTTGAAAGCCCCAGACCAAAAACTCCAGAAAGTCCAAAACCGTACTGTGGGTAAGAAGACAATAAGGCATGATACACACAGGGTGTGGTTACTAACTGGGGTCTGGATTGAGCAATTAGAAAAGTGAATAAGTACTGCCTGAGTCCATTACCATAAAATTCTAGAAAATGCAAACTAATCTATAGTAACAGGGAGGAGAGGAAAGGTGAAGGGATGAAAAAAGGGCATGAGAAAAATTTGGAGAAATTGTTGGGGGTGTTAGAAATGCTCTCTACCTTGATTGTGGTGGTGGTTTCACAGATGTATACACTCAATGAAACTCATCCAGTTGTACACTCTAATACATGCAGTTTTGTGTACATCAATTACACCTCCATAGAGCTGTTTTTAAAAATTGCCAGTGGGGGAAGTCCCTGGTGGTCCAGTGGTTAGTACTCAGTGCTTCCACTGCCAGGACCCGGGTGGATCTGGGAACTAATATCCCACAAGCCGCCTGACATGGCCAACAATTTTTTTTAATAAAAATAATTTTAAAAAATTAAAAAAAAATTTTAAATAGATAAAAATTGTCAGTGGTTTCTAATCCTGAGTCTGGGATTCTGGCTTGAAGTTAGGTTTTTGGTTTTTTTTCAACCAGTGCTTACATAACTCAACAGCACACGTCACAGGGATGCTACTTAAACCATCCCAGAAGGAACATCTTACTACATATTTTTAAAATAAAAATACTTTTATTAGGGAATTCCTTGGTGGTCCAGTGGTTAGGACTCGGCACTTTCACTGCCGGGACCTGAGTTCGGGGAACTAAGATCCCGCAAGCCACGCAGCGCAGCCAAAAAAAGAAATACTTTTACTATACTAGTCATACATATTCATTATATATCTATGTGATGAGATGATATGTCAATTAGCTTGACCTTGGTAATCGTTTCACTATGTATATGTGTGTGTCAAGTCTTCATACTGTACACCATAAATATATACAATTTTTGTTTTTGAAAATAAAAATAAATAAAATACCATAGCAAAGCCAAGTATTAAATTTTTTAAAAATTAGGAAAAAACATGTACACAAAACCAAATTGAGACCAGCCAAATCTGCCCACAACCCAATCCTCCAATCTGATACCCATGTAGTTACATGTCTGATGAAGAGACACATGTTTGTTGTGTATGTTACAATTTACATACGGTTGCACAACCTGCTTTCTCACTCACTACATTAATAACATCTTTCCATGTAAGTCATATACATCATCATTACCTATGTTACTGTCTTCAATGGCTTATAGAGTTACATTGTATATATAATTTATTTATCCTATATATTTATTTATACTATAATTTATTTATTTCCCTATTCTGGTAAATGCAGGTTGTTACCAAACAACCCTGCGACAAAGACCATTGAAAATTTATCTGTGTGTTTGTTTGATGTTTTCTTAGGATAAATTCATAGAAGAGGAATTGTTAGGTCAAAGGGAAAAAAACATTTTATAGACTTTTGATACATATCACTATATTGGCCTCCAGAAATGCTGTTTGCTGTGCTTTTTATTCAGCTCAGAGATGTCAGTGTATTTGTGTATGCCTAACTAACCATTTTGTTTTACCAACTTGCATGATAAAGTACTTTATACTTTATAAAAATAATAATTTTTTAAATTGCTTTAATAAAATAAAATTCAGTGTCTAACCTTCCTGGGAAACCAGAATCTGCACAATTTCTTTCAAAATTAAACCAGATTACGAGTAACTCTCATCTTTCCTGATTTGGCCAGTTCCTAACTGTTTAATCGATGACCAGTACCCTTACCTCAGGGGCTTCAGTCTTTTCATCTATAAAATGAGATAATAATGCTGCATATAATACACTTACAACTAGGGCTGGTAATTGCTATAACTTTGATTATTCTACTTTCCACTCTTTAGTATTATAAAGTTTTATTTAAATAGTATCATTTTTTATATTCCTATCTACTTCATAATAGTATCATTCTTTAAGTGCTATTTTGTTACTTGCTTCTTTTTAACTTTTTTTAAACGTAAAAAAAGGAGACATAATAAGCCTACTGCACTCATCATCCAGATTGAATAATTTCCAACTCATGACCAGTCTCAGACTCTCTGATTTTTAAGATAAATATTTTCATGAGCTTATTTCCTGCTCTTTTTTTTTTTTCTTTTGGCCATGCCATGTGACTTGCGCGATCTTAGTTCCCCCGACCAGGGATCAAACCCCTGCCCCCTGCAGTGGAAGCGTGGAGTCCTAACCACTGGACCGCCAGGGAATTCCCTTATTTCCTGCTTTTCTGTGACTTCATTTTTATTGGAAGCATGGTTCCCCATTAAAGAGATAAGCCATAACTTATTTAATCAGTTCCTTCTTAAACATTTAGGTCACTTCCCATTTTTCACCATTATCGTCTTTGCTGTTGTGAAATTAGCTACAACTTTCTTGTAGCTAATTCTGTCCTCTTATCCATGATTGTTCTCCTAGAATAAATTCCGAGAAACAGAATTGTTGCTTCAAAGACAATATGCTAGAGAATATTATTTAAGAACTTGGTTTCAGGAGTTAGAGTCGTACTTAAATTCTGAACTTCAGTTTCCTCATCTGAACAATGGTTCCTCATGGCGTTATATGATGCTGTTATAAGATGATGATGTATAAGGATCTTAGTCCAGTGCCTGGCACATCTTAGACATTCAGTAAATTTGAGCTGTTTGTGTAGCTATGCACATTTTTAAAACTTATAATAATGGTAAGCTTGCCCGTTGTTTTTCCTACCAGCTGTTGAAACTCGAGTTGTTACAGACAATTGCTCCACAGGAGTCATCTTCAACTTGAGCGCCCTAATGAACTCCATGAATATCAGCTGCAGTGACATCATCCAGGGAAATACACAAGGTACATGTGGTGGCTGCATGCAGAATCCCTAAGACATGCAGAGCAATATCACTGTGTGAGTAGTAAGGAAAGGTCCACAATAGGCTCCTCCCTAATGGGTCTGTTACCCTAAAACTGTGTCATTTGAGTCTTTTCCTTAAAAACAAAAATCTTCTTAAACTAGAGGCTTTCTATTCTTCAGCATGAAAGAGGCTTCTTTGCAGTTGAGGGGCTGTTCTACCTGGGTCTCAGTTTAGGTTCACTCAGAAGCAGTCCATGGACAAGTATAAGGAGTTCAGTTGTAATGATTTTATTTGGGAGATGATCCCAGGAAGCATCAGTAGGTGTATCAGTCAGGGTTCTCCAGAGAAACAGAACCAGTGGGGGCTGTGTGTGTGTATGGAGAGAGAGACAGGGACAAAGACAGAGATTTTAAGGAATTAGCTCCTGTGATCGTGGAGGGTAGCAAGTCTAAAATCTAGCCAGCAGGCTGAAGACCCAGGGAAGAGTTGTTGCAGCTTGAGTTGCTCCGCAACAAGAGAAGCCACCGCAATGAGAAGCCCGCGCACCACAACAAAGAGTAGCCCCCACTCTCCACAACTAGAGAAAGCCCGCACGCAGCAACGAAGACCCAATGCAGCCAAAAATAAAATAAATAAAATAATTTTTTAAAAAAAGTAAAAAAAAAGAATACCCAATGTAGGATACCATTTATGTGAATTTTTAAACACAGAAAACAATACTGTATATTATAATGGAAACATGCTTATGTAGTAAAATTACAAATGTATTCATGGAAAGGCCACACTTCCACTTCAAGTCCGTGGTTATTTCTCGAGAAGGAAGAAAGAGAATGAAATAATAGTGGGATCTTTAGCCATATCTAAAACATTTTATTTCTTAAAAAAATACATAATTCTGAAGCCAATACGACAAAACTATAATATATTTTAAATCCGAGTGTAAATGTCTGTATGTCTTTTTTATAGTTTTCTAAGTGTTTGAAATATAAGTTAAACTTTTTTAGAAAATAAAGATGTTTTCAAAGAATTCACCATTTACCACATGCTTGGCACTGTGCTAGGAGCCCTGTGGTTTCCAAATGAAGTATCCGGTATTAGTTACTCAGTACGTTTAGTGCCTGTTGGAAAAATAGGATTAATCCACAGGAAATAATTAATGGACAGTTGAATTCTCTTTGGCACGGCAGGGACTGCACTTGAAATACGAATTTGGAGAAAGACACATCAAGCTGCCAGAGGATCTAGGGAAGACTTCCCAAGCCAGAGGCTGGGTTGGAGATGGGTCTTTGAGGAGGAGTTGTGAATATTTGGGTAGGAAGAGCAGGAAAGGAAAAGTAAACATCCTAGACACAGCTGAGCACAGGGGTGGCGATCATGGGAGTCTGTCAGGTATGGAGTGGGAAAGGGCAACAGAAGGAATGGTGGCACTTTTTAAGACTCCATTATTCTGTTTCCTCAGGTCCCAGTGCAGTTGCCTTTATTTCATACTCTTCTCTTGGAAACATCATAAATGCAACATTTTTTGAAGAGGTGAATGAGAAAGATCAAGTTTACCTGAACTCCCAGGTAGTGAGTGCCGCTATTGGACCCCAAAGGAACACATCTCTCTCCCAGCCTGTGACTCTAAGTTTTCAGCACCTGCAGGTGGGTGAAAGCTACAATTTGTACTTGCTTAGGTTTCATGGATGTTAGACCAAACAATTTTTAAATACTCCCAAGTCAATCATTCTGGACCTGCACTGTGCAACATCATAGCCAGGAGCCAACTACAGTTATTGAGCATTTGAAATATGGTGAGTCTGAACTGAGATTTTGAAGACTTAGTATTTCCAGGTTTAGATTCAGTATTTCCAGACTTTGAAGACTTAGTAAGAAAAACAATGTGTTAAGCATCTCAATAATTTTACACTGATTACATGTATTGATTTATATTGACATATTAAAAGATATTATTTTGAATATAGTGCTTTAAATAAAATATTTTATTAAAATTAATTTGACCTGTTTCTTTTCCTTTTTTTTTTTTTTTTTTTTTCGGTACGTGGGCCTCTCCCTGCTGTGGCCGAGCACAGGCGCAGGCCCAGCGGCCATGGCTCACGGGCCCAGCCGCTCCGCGGCATATGGGATCTTCCCAGACCGGGGCACGAACCCATGTCCCCTGCATCGGCAGGCGGACTCTCAACCACTGCGCCACCAGGGAAGCCCTCTTTTCCTTTTTTAATGTGGTAGTAGAAATTTTCAAATTACATAAGTGACTCATATGATATTTCTCTTGGGCAGCATCATTCTAGTTCGTGGAATTTTTTTAATTGCCGGTACCTCCTACATCTGTGAAATTTGAACTGAGACATAGTGTTTATTCTTGCACAAAAGCCTGGAATTAATTATTAAGACTACATAATTCAATCAGAAGAAAAACTTTTATATAATTCATTGCCTTTTCCCATTCTCTGCCCAAACTCTTAAAGGCAGGAGGGTTAATAGCCAGACATAGTAACTGTTTAGAAAGTAAGAGTTGAAAGAAATCTTGCCGTTTTTTTGACAACATGGATGAACCTTGAAGACCTTATGGCCAAGTGAAATAAGTCAGACAGAGAAAGACAAATACTGACTGATCTCATATATATGTGGAATCTGTAAAAACAAACTCATAGAAACAAAGGACAGATTGGTGGTTGCCAGCGACAGAAGGTGGGAGAAAGAGGTAATCGTGATCAAATGTTACAAACTTCCAGTTATAAGATGAATAAGTTCTGGGGATGTAATGGAGAGAATAGTGACTCTAGTTAACTCTAGTTAACAATACTGTATGGTATATTTGAAAGTTGCTAAGAGAGTAGCTTTTAAAAGTTTTCACCACAAAATAAAAATTGTAAATATGTGAAGTGATGGATGTTAACTAACCTTGTTGTAATAATCATTTTGCAATATATACATATATCGAATCATTACATACACCTTAAACTTACACAATGTTATATGTCAATTAAATCTCAATAAGGCTGGAAAAAATAAATCAAACTTTTTTAATTTTTAAGAAAATAAGAATTAAGTGGGAGAAGGTGAGGAAAGGTAGGTTTTCTCCATCTGATGCATAAAATCTAGGAATGGAATTTTTGATGTATGGCATGGAGCAATGGAAGTGGAGCAAGATATCTGGGGATGGTCCAGTGGATTATCAAAGGAGATACAGCCGCCAAATAGGATAGCATCCAACTCACATCCTTGGCCCGATCAAGTGTTGCTATGGACATCCTGGGGGCAAAAAAAAAAAAAAAGAGAGATTGAAAACTAACTTTATTGTCTCCTGGTAATGTTTCTTCCCTACACTACCCCTGTCATTGTATGAGCAATTATTGTGTTGTAAGCGGTCAGGGCAGAATTGATGTGAAGACATCAGGGAAATTTGGCTTAGAGAGTATTTGGGAGAAAAATTTAAGTGAGCCTTATACTCTATTTTTATTTGACTCCCATGTTGGAGGATAAAGTCCTGAAGCCAATGACATCTTGTAAAATTCTGGCTCCCAGAGAGAGGTGGGTTCATTTTCTGTTATGTGGAATCCCAATAGAGTTGGGACTACGCGGACAGGTTCCTGGTGGTCATCCTCTTCACTTAAAATAGAAATTACCTGATCTCTCCTAACCCATGGTGTCACCTCTTTGCACCCCACCAGCATAGACTGACACTCTGAGAGCAGTCCCTCCCAAGGAAGGACATGATGAGCCTGTTCTATTTTCAGATAAAGTCCAGTATCAAAAAGGTCTTCTGCGTCTACTGGAAAGGTACAAAGGAGGGCGGCCACTGGTCCACGGAGGGCTGTTTCCTGATACAAGCAAACAAGACTCACAGTATATGCAATGCCACTCACCTGTCCAGTTTCGCTGTCCTCATGGCCATCGACACACAGGTATGATGTAAACATTGAATTCCTCAAGCTAATCCTTTTGGAGGCCCTGCTTAGGTGGCCATAAATGCTATAAGGAAAATTTTTAAAGAGCGTGTGTCTGGAGTGATTGCAGAAGTGTGCTACTTTAGATAACATGGTTAGAGGAGAATTAACTATTCAGGCTGAAATCTGAATATTAAGTCAGTGGGGTTACAATGTGGGTGAATCTCAAAAATATCATGCTGTGTGAAATAAGTTAGACACAGAGGCCCACATATTGTAGGATTCCAGTTATATGAAATGCCTAGAATAGGCAAATCCATAGAGACAGAACAAATTGATGGTTTCTAGGGGCTGGGAGAAGGGGAGAAGTGGGGGTAACTTCTTAATGGGCATGAGGTTTTATTTTGGGGTGATTCAAATGTTTTGGAACTAGAGAGAGGTGGTGGTTGCACAACACTGTGAATGTACTAAAAGTCACTAAATTGTACTGTGTAAAATGGTTAGTTTTATATTATTTGGATGTTACCTCAATGAAAAAAAAAAGGTTTCAGGGAAGAGCATCCCAAAAAGAGATACACGTATGTGTCAAGGTCCTGAGAGAGAACAAACTTGGTGTGTTCCAGAAATAAATGTGGTTGGAGCAGAGTGAATGAGAGGGAAGTGGAAAAGTTCAGGTTGGAGAAAAGGGCACAGGGAAAATGCATCAGACTTCAAATGCTATGGTCAGGAGTTTGGATTTCATTCAAATTACAATGGAAAGGCAAGAGGGAATTTGAATCAGGGATGCTGCATACTCATGTTATTAGAAGAAATCTCTGGCTCCTGGGTCAAGAATGGATGGTGGTGCAGCAGGAGTGGACTGGTAGAGAGATGATGGTGGTCAGGATTTGGGTGGCAGCAGCAAAGGTGGTGGGAGAAGGTCAGACTGGACACATATCCTAGACGAGGGGTCAGAGTACTGATAACATAGGCTGGGTGACAGCATACAGGAAGTCCTGCATCCCTCCCCTCCTTGCAGAGCTGAAGGTGATCTGCCTATGTTGGGATGCCACATTCCAAGGGGTGGGGGAGTATAATCCCAGAGCAGGAAAGGGTGACTGTGATGTCCTCTCTGATGTGTCCCAGGAGAAGGATCCCACACTGACTGTGATCACCTATGTGGGGCTGAGCCTGTCTCTGCTGTGCCTCCTCCTGGCAGCCCTCACCTTCCTGCTGTGCAAAGCCATCCAGAGCACCAGCACTTCGCTCCACCTGCAGCTCTCACTCTGCCTCTTCCTGGCCCACCTGCTCTTCCTAACAGCCATCGATAGAACTGAGATCAAGGTACTTGTACTGTCCCAAAATACCCCTGCCCTGCCTCCAGTGTTTGCTGAGTTCATGGAGCCATGCTGCATTGGACACCTTAATAAAATAGCCTTGGGCCCCAGAGGGAGGTTGGGGGAGATGTACCAAGGTGAGTAGTGCTGCCGTTGATTATCAACCACCTTTACCTTCAATGACCTTGGTCTAATACCAGGTGTTCTGAACTCAATGTCAGTATAAAAGAGACGCCCTGGGGCCATGCTCCACCCTGACAATCCCTCCTGGTGACACCTTCCTCCTTCCCCAGGTGCTATGTGCCATCATTGCAGGTGCCTTGCACTATCTCTACCTGGCCTCCTTCACCTGGATGCTGCTGGAGGGCCTGTACCTCTTCCTCACTGCACGCAAACTGACGGTGGTCAACCACTCCAGTATCAACAGGTTCATGAAGAAGCTCATGTTCCCAGTGGGCTACGGAGTCCCGGCTGTGATCGTGACCATTTCCGCAGCATCCAGGCCTCATCTTTATGGAACACCTGATCAGTGAGCTTGACTCTCACCCTGTGCCCTGGACATATTTGAGGGCAGTGTTAATAGTGATGATTGGGATATTCACATCAAATGCACTCTACTTTCTCCTTGAGTATAAGGGTTCTAATCTCTTTCCCAGTGAGGCGGGGAAAAATGATGTAAGAGGCTCTGGAAGGGGAGATTTTTTTTTTTTTTTTTTTTTGCAGTATGTGGGCCTCTCACTGTTGTGGCCTCTCCCGTTGCGGAGCACAGGCTCTGGACGCGCAGGCTCAACGGCCATGGCTCACGGGCCCTGGAAGGGGAGAATTTTGCAGTTAGGTCCCAACTTTATCTCTCCCATAATTTGTGACCTCAAGTCCTTAATTCTCAGTCCCCTCATTAGTGAAATGGGGATAATGGTCACCTCCATGGTCCCACCTTCAGAATACTAGTGTGAAAATTTAACAGGACTGTGCCTGTAAAATGTAGCAGTAACACATGGTAGTGAACAATTAAAGCCTTCATTGTCAGCTGACATTTTCAGGAGACATTGGAAAATTCTCTGTTAGGAAAAGGTGTCATTTCATATCCATTTCATGTGCTTTCTCTGATCTCTCTTTGCGTCCCTTTTCCCATTTTTCCCAGCTGCTGGCTCGGCCTGAAGCAGAAATTCATCTGGGCTTTCCTCGTCCCCGTCTGTGCCATTATCTGTGTGAGTGAATATGTGGCTCTGATGTTCCTGACCTAAGAAGAAGCACCAGACATGGGTGCAAGATAGCACAAGGGACATATATTTTCTCGGTTGTATGATTTGGTTTTTCCACCTGCTACCAATTCAAACCCATGTTCAGGGAGGTAGGAGTTGTGTACAATTTACAGTGGACATAGTACATCTTAACTTGTATTCTACATGGTCTGTGTCATTCCTGCAGGTGAATTTTGTATTTTTTATCTTGGTTCTTTGGATTTTGAAAAGAAAACTTTCCTCCCTCAACAGTGAAGTGTCAACCATCCAGAATCTAAAGTAAGATGAAGCAAGTGGTATTTTCTAACCCTCTTTTCCTCTACTCACTTCCTACTGGTCCCTCCTACATATTGACACAGACATACACCCCACAGCCAGGCTCTAAGGACTAGCAAGACCACTACCATCTTCCACTATCACAATTAATGAGAAGCTGTATTCACTAGAGTACAGGCTAAATTTCTGTGACTCAAAAATGGGAGTGAAATAGAAGTTTATTTCATTCTCACGCCACAGGCCAGAGGTAAACAGTCCAGGGCTAATGGGAAGCTCGGCTCCACAGAGTGATCCAGGGACTCACGTTCTTTCTATTGTGTTGCCCCACCATCCCCTAGGATGTTGTCTTTATCAGTATCCCATATGCAGGAAGGAGTTGACATGAAAGTTGCAAGTTCCACATTTGCTCATATCCCATTGGCTAGACCTTGGTCACATGGTGACACCTAGCTGCAAGGGAGCCTGGGAAATGTAGTCTCTAACTGGGTAGCCCTGTGTCCTTGATAAATCTCAAAAAGCGAAGCGATCTAACACTAAACGGAAGAAGAGGAGAATGGAAGAATACAGCTTTGGCCACACAGCACAAGAGGCAATAGGTTCAGGGAGGATTTAGGTTAAAATATATTTTGTATAATACTATTTCAAAAAACTGGGAACTATGAGTATTTCTTTTATTTTTCAGCATCCATCTTTTTTTTTTTTTTTTTTTTTTTGTGGTACACGGGCCTCTCACTGCTGTGACCTCTCTCATTGCAGAGCACAGGCTCTGGACACGCAGGCTCAGCGGCCGTGGCTCACGGGCCCAGCTGCTCCATGGCATGTGGGATCCTCCTGGACCAGGGCACAAACCTATGTCCCCTGCATTGGCAGGAGGACTCTCAACCACTGCACCACCAGGGAAGACCTCAGCATCCATCTTAATTTGACATGTAATTTGTTGAGGTTTTCATTGTAATCACAACAATAACACATTTGTTATTTGTTCATTACTTGTCAAAAGTTTTCAAAATATATAAAGTTAAAAGTGAAAGTTGCTTACTCCCTCTTTTCCTGCTACTTTTACCTCCCAGGGAATCCAGGGGTAACAAACTGCATGATATGATATGTCTGATATTTTCCCAGGACTTTTTCTGTGCATTTTCTGTAGAACAGACAGACTTACATACAATAGCATCACTACATAAATTGTTCCTCAACTAGCTTTTCTCACTTATGTAATATGATATTTTAAAATTAGGAATATATAGATACAAAAGTAGGGTGACCTTACATCTCAGTTTGCCTGGAATGGTTCCAGGTTATGTTTGTTGATGCACTGTAATTATTAAAAACACTCCTTTTTCATTGAAGCATAGTTGATTACAATGTTCTGTTAGTTTCAGGTGTACAAAAAAGTGATTCAGTTACACACATACATATGTATATTCTTTTTCAGATCCTTTTCCATTATAGGTTATTACAAGATATTGAATGTAGTTCCCCTGAATAGCACACGTTTTGACCCCTCCATCTATAAATGATATATAGAGAGAGAGATAAAGAGCTTTATCTTTGCAGTTTTAGAATGCTTTACGTATGTATGGTACTAATTTTGTTCTATATACTGTCCTAAATACTTTACATATGTTAAGGTCTCATTTAATCTTTGCAGCAACCCTATGAAATAGGAGTAGTACAAAGATTAGGGAACTGAGTTACAGAAAAGTAGGGATTCCCTGGTGGTGTAGTGGTTAGGACTCAGCGCTTTCACTGCCATGGCCCAGGTTCGATCCCTAGTCAGGGAAATAAGATCTCCCAAGCCACATGATTTAAAAAAAACAAAAACAAAAAAAAAAACAAAACACACGCCAGACAGTAACTTGCCCAAGGTCACACAGTTAGTGCTGCCTTGGATTTAAACTCAGGCATTCTAGCTCCAGAGTCTTCACCGTTAACAACAATGCTGTAGAAGTATTCATGTCCATCATTAGCTTTTTTACATTATTGATTACTACTTCCCTCAGGATGCTGACACTCAAAGCAACAGCTCAGCTCTTCATCCTGGGATGCACATGGTGTCTGGGCGTCTTGCAGTTGGGCTCAGCTGCCCCTGTCATGGCCTACCTCTTCACCATCATCAACAGCCTTCAGGGCTTCTTCATTTTCTTGGTCTACTGCCTCCTCAGCCAGCAGGTAAACTGTGACCTCTTTCTTTATTGTTTTAAAATTAAGAAACATTTGGAGATACGTAGTTTAATAAACATTCAAATCCACATTCTCTAAATTTTCATAGGCACTTGTGAGTAGTGTGTAAACACTCCCTATATGTTCTCTACTGTGAGATGCTATTGATTGTAAGAAATATTATTTTATTAATGGCTTTCAGAAAGTAAATAATTGCTGCATCAAGGAAATACCATGTTTTTCTTCAACTATCCCATGCGTAATAGTCATCTATTGCCATGTAACAAACAACCTCAAAAATCTCAGTGGCTTAAACACAAACATTTACTTTTCTCATTCTGGAGTCTGCAGGTTGACTGAGGTTCAGCTGATCTTGGCTGGGCTCAGCTTGACCTGGCTCCAGGATGAAGATCATGTTCAGGTCTGTTCTTTGTGACCCTGAGGCTTGGGAGAAAGGGGAGCATCTCCCTAACATAAGTTCTTCTTATAACAATGGCAAAATCACAAGAAGGCAAGCTCTACTGAGCAAGGCCATTTCAAGGTGATTCTGTTTGCATCACCTCCACCAATATTTCATTGGCCAAATAAGATCCCATGTCCAAGCCCAAAGTCAATTGGAGAAAAACACTCCATTCACCACGAAGCTAAGACAGGGTGTAATGCTACTACAGAAGAGTGAATAACTGAGATCAATAAAGCAATCTACCACACCACTTAACATGAATTCTTAAACACATTTCCATGTGATGTATATCCTCTCTACTAATGTTTTAATAGCTCTATAATGAAATTACATAATAATATAGTTTTTCTAACATTTGATCATGAACATTTTCAAATATACGAAAAAGTTGAAAGAATTATGTAGTGAACATGCAATACCGATCACCTAGATTCTGTAAGTAACGTTGTGCTATGTTTGCTTAATCACATATCTGTCCATATACCTACCCTTCTATTCATCTACCCATCCATCCACATGTACAGCCAAAGAAAACTGTAAGCAACTCTTCTCAGTGGATGTATGCACTTGAGTGAGCACCATGCAAAAGACTTATTTGTACTCTTCCCCCAGTTCATCTCAGTGCCTGAGGCATCTCACAGTGTGAGCCTCCAGTTTTTCAAGATATATATTTTGTATTCAATATGGCTACTAAACACAAGCCAATTCATGTGTCTGCAGCTGAACAAAAGAAACAGTGTGCGTCTGACACTTGGGAAATACTGGCTGCTGTGGGCTTGTTGAGATAAATCTCTAAGATGGTTCCTTACTAAGGGGTGCTCAGGGGTAATATGAACTGCATGCTGGCTCTAGAAATGAACCCCAGGCAAGATGCTACCGTGCTGTATACTACTGAACCACGTTGACATACTTCTACTTAGATTTAGTTAAGTTATACTCATCTATAGAACAGGATACTATGCAACTATTAAATATAATGTAAAAGACTGAAACCCCAATGAAACTTGGATCTACATGATCCAGGCCAGGAGGTGCAATGGCCAAATAAAGATATTCCAGCAGCCAGAAGAAATACAAAATCACCCAAGTTCTTTATTTGTACTTCTCAAATACCATGAAGAAGACACATAGTCCAGCTGAGCTTTGTTGAGCTTGGCCACTAAGATTTTGAGGTCGTTTATTACTGCAACAAAACATGTCCTGACTGATATACTTCTTCCTCTTCCTTCTCCTCTTCCTCCTCCCTCCTTCTCCTCCTCTTCCTCTTCTCTCTCTCTCTCTCTCTCTCTCTCTCTCTCTCTCTCTCTCTCTCTCTCTCTCTCTCTCTCTCTCTCGCGCGCGCGCATGCGCTCCTTCCTCTCTCCCTCTTTTCCTCACTCTGCATCCACACGCCCAAAGAACCAAACTAGGAAAGGAAGAACAGCTCCTCTGAGGATAAGAGAGAGGAAGAAACTGAGCCGACAGAGCAGCCACTCCCTAGAGAACAAAGGATGAGCATAGGCATAGACCATTCAAATGTTAATTTTTGTCTGGGCACAAGAATACTTTATGACTGGAAGGATATTCAAAATATATTAGTGACTATATGTGGAATCTAAAATATGATACAAACGAACTTATTTACAAAACTGAAACAGACTCACAGACATAGAAAACAAACATTTTTACCAAAAAGGGAAAGGATGGGCAGGGAGGGATAAGTTAGGAGTTTGGGATTAGCAGACACAAATTATCATATATAAAATAGATTAAAAACGAGGACCTACTGTATAGCACAGGGAACTATATTCAATATCTTGTAATAAACCATGATGAAAAAAATGTGTAAAAGAATATATACATATGTATGTTTAAATGAATCACTTTGCTATACACCAGAAACTAACACAACATTGTAAACCAAATATACATCAATAAAATACATAATTTTTAAATTTTTAAAAATATATTAGTGAAAGAGTAAGTTTCAAAACATTGCTCCAGAAGGGTTCTATTTTGTTTATATAACATATATAAATATTCATTTCTTATGCTATGTTATCTAGTTATTCACGTGTGGGTAATGGTGTATATGGAAAAACACCACTTATTCTCAAGCAATTTTGCCACTCCCGGGGGGACATTTATCAATGTCTGTGGACACTTTTGATTGTCTCAACTAGGGGAAAAGGTACTACTGACAATTAGTTGGTAGAGGCCAGAGTTACTGCTAAACATCCTACGGTTAATAAGATAGTCCCCACTACAAAGGATGATCCAACTCAAAATGTCAGTAGTGCCAAAGTTGGAAACCTTGGTGTAGCAAATGTTGTTGATGACTCTCTCATATCACTTTGGCATTATATTCTACATGCCCAGGGTTGCTTATTGTAAACACCTGTGACTCTGTGCCTGTGGGCTTCTTACTGCCCACAGGACATGCCTGCTTTATACACAGGGCAAGCTGGTGGTGCCAGAGAGTAATGGCCCTTGAGAGCAGCCATCAACCAATGACTGATGGGAGCTGGTAGATAGTTGCCCCAGCTCCCTTGTCCCTGAGGTGGGATGACTCTGAGGTGTGTCCTCTGTTGTCTCCAGAGCCCCCGAGTGGCACTGAACCCCAGATGTCCACAATGGAAAGGATTATGCATCCTTTACTAGCTGCCTTCCCTTCTCAATCTCACTTCCCCACTGATCTACTGGTGTTTCCTGGGATCACCCCTCGAAAGAACTCTTTGCACTAGAACCCTTGTCTCAAGGTCTGCCTCTGGGGGACCCCAAACCAAGACACATGGAAGGATACCACCAAAACATGATCAGTGATTTTTCGCTAGATTGAGCAACTATGTGTGACTTCTATTTTCTTCCTTTGCATATGCATATTTTGTTGAGTTTCTACAACAAATGAAAAAATTATTGTGATAAAGTATATATAACAAAATTTATCATTTTAACCATGCTTAAGTGTACAGATCAGTGGCATTAAATACATTCACCACATTTTCATGCAACAATCACCACCATCCATTCTAGAACTTTTTTTTTTTTTTTTTTTTTTTTGCGGTACGCAGGCCTCTCACTGTTGTGGCCTCTCCCGTTGCGGAGCACAGGCTCCGGACGCGCAGGCTCAGCGGCCATGGCTCACGGGCCCAGCCGCTCCGCGGCATGTGGGATCTTCCCAGACCGGGGCACGAACCCGTGCCCCCTGCATCGGCAGGCGGACTCTCAACCACTGCGCCACCAGGGAAGCCCCTAGAACTTTTTGATCATCCCAAACTGTACCCCTTAGGCAATAATGCCCCATTCTCCCCTGCCAAGCCCCTGGTAACCAGTATTCTACTTTGTCTCAATTAATTTGACTATTATAAGGATCTCATTCATGTGGAATCATACAATATTTGTCCTTTTGTGTCTGGCGCATATATTTCACTCAGTGTAATGTCTTCAAGGTTCACCCATGTTATAGCGTGTGTCAGAATTTTATTCCTTTTTAAGGAATAAATAACATTCCATTGTATGCATATATCACATTTTGTAGGAAAGGTTTTTCATAATGTCTCTCTCGTCTTTCTCACTCACTGACTTTTCTCTTCTCCATTGTTAACAAAAACAATCCTAGCCTTTCCTTTGATGTTCCAGGTCCGAAAGTGGTTTGGTGAAATCATCAAATCTAAATCTGAGCCTGAGACTCATACACTTTCCAGCAGGTTTGGTCCTGACTCAAAACCCAGTGAGGTAAGAAGACTTGTGACTTATTCTAATGTTTTACCCCTTGACACCCCGAACTTCCTCTCCATGTCTTAGTACAAACTCCCTTTCTTGCAGGGTATGGAGAAGAGTTCTTTTCCTGATGACCTGGTTTGCATTCCTCATTCCCATCATACTGTTTCTCAGTGACTCTTCCTTGCCCGCTAACAGTGCTTAAGCTGGCTGTTCAATATATTTCTGTCATTTAAAGTATGGGTACAGCACCACTACCATCTAATGTAGAATCCTTTAGCGGGAGACTTACAATCATAGACATAGCAGAGTGGTCATCATCCCCTGAACTCTCACTGTCTAAAGAGAGGTGGACTAGAGCCCCATGGAGTTAGTGGATACCACAGAAAGGATCCAGGAGAGGAACCCCACCCCAGATGCTCCACATACCTATAGAGGAGGAGTGCATGTGATAATGGGACCTTCCTGGGAGAGGAAATGGTCCTGTTAGAAAGGGAACCTCTCTGGAACTTGGTTGCTGGATTTTCGTCTGTTCTTCCATTGAGCTAACTCAGGACCAATGCACCAAGGAATAAGCTCCCAGTACTATCTGAGACTTCTCTCCACAGTTGTCCCCTAATTGCTCTTTTAGAAAAATGGGAGAATATACTTGTAAGAAACCATGTCACTAGATGAGCCAGATGGGCTCCAAAGCTCAAAATCCATAAAAATCCTCCCAATCTCATTTGGTTTTATGCCTTCCATGTACATGCCTACCACATCTGCTAGCCAAGGAGTCTTAGAATATGTTGTTTTTAAGCTAAACAAAACTGAGAAATTTCTGATACATTGTCTTCTACATTTCTTGAGAAAATATGGGATTTTCTTCAGCCGTGGAAATATTGAGGTCACTGAAGAAACATCTATTCCATACTGGAGGGAGGGAAAGGGAATTCATTCTAAATCTTTCCAAAAGAACCAAGAGGAAAATGGAACCACTTTTAGGACAAAAGTTTTAGGACAGTCACGTCAGCTGATTGGAAAATTTTTTAATATATATTAAGCTTAATCATTCTCAATAAGAGTAAAATGGTGGTAGGTGCTAACCATTGGCTGTGACCTTTGAAACGTTTCCCAGACAATCCAAAATAATAAAGCTGCCAGCACTCCAGCTACTGGTTTCCCACAATGAATAAGAAAGCTTTATTATTATTATTATTATTATTATTATTATTGTTTAACATTGTGGAACTTGAATGAGTATATCTTTTGAAAGGGAATTATATATTATATATTTATATATTATATATTTATAATATATTTTATATGTAGCTGTATTTAAGAAATACATTTGCTTTAATTAAAAGAATTTCTGAAGCTTTTATTTTTTATGCACAGAGTATGAGTAAAAAGCTAACAAAACCCTCTGTCCTTTACAGACAAATTTGATCTTGGGTTAACTTTCTAGCTCTGTTCCCCAGACATTTGATAACATTGGAAGGTCAGCTGTATAACCAGGGAATACTGTTTATGGGAAAAGTCATATGCTTGACTGGGTGGGAAATTCTGTGAATGAACCATAAATACCAGGAAGGAAGGCATAGCTTTGGACTTCCTGCATACAGTGACTCTTATAACTGAGTCAGGAATTCCTATCCTCATGGGCTGTTGTACAAGATATTTGTTCCTCTGGGGGGCCTGAGGCATCTAAACCAAGCTGGAGCTTGCAGGGGGCAAAGAGAGTATTTGTTGAGTTCTACAATGTGTAAGACACTATGGTAGGCAGTGGACGTACAAAAAGCAATAAGACCAACACAGTACCTGCCTTCAAGGAGCTTAGAGTCTAGCCTTTCTTTATGGACAAAAACCAACATCCAGGGGGCTGAAATTCTAGAGTAGGATACTATATCCAAACTTTTTTTCAAAAAAAGAATTCTTCAACCTGGATTTTTGAGAAGTCCTCCCACTGTAAGCTAAAGAAGGCCATACCTTTCCTAGGATTCCAAAATGCTAGGATATCATGCCATCATTGCCTGCTGGATGGAGATTTCTGGCTTTAACCCACTCCTGCTGTTTCTTTCTGTTTTGTTGTCATTCGTTCGTTCGTTCGTTTGTTTGTTTGTTTGTTTGTTCTATCCTTACATCTACCTTTAATCTAAACGTCTTGTTTGGGGGGGGGGCATGTTTTCCAGGACAAGTGAAAATACTAAAACTAGAACATTCAGCTCCTCATGGAAAGCCATACATGTGGATCTGGTTGGCATCATAAAGAATGAAGGTGGGGACAAGAAGAATCATCATACATGTCATTCCTGGAGAGGAAATGCTTAACCTTTACTTCCTGAAGTGTTTGTTCTGCATAATGTGCTCTCAATAAATGTGTATTCAATTGGACTTCTCTTCACTGATGTGTTCAATCCATGCTTGTTCCTGGATACACAAATCATGACCATTGCAAATATTCCCTGGACTTTTTGTAAATAAAGAAGCCCTTTTCAAGGCCTTTTTTCAGTTTCTTACTCTCTCTCCTCCTAAACTTGCTCTAAACTATGAGTTTAAACTAAATGAGTTTAAACTCATTGAGTCCCTCAAACCATCATCTTCTTCCAAACCATCATCTTTACCTCCTCTCTTATCCAGGCTAAATCTCGTGATCAACCATGTCAAATGATCCTCTCCCATGCTCTCAACACCATTGCTTCCTCAGTCTGATTCTACATTTAGCTGGGAATACCCAAATCCAGGACTGATCCAATCATGGCAGGCACTGTGGCTTGTCTACTCAGCAGCCATCATCACCATCACATGTTCCTTGTTGACAGAACCTTGATTGTTTTCATATTGGGGATAGCACTGTACCTGGGTCCAGAGGTCCATTGAGATTGGTCTCAGCCCAGTGATTCTCAACTGGAGGTGATTTATCCCCACCATTAGGGACATTTGGCAATGTCTAGAGACATTTTTGGTTGTCATGACTGGGGCAAGGGGGGATGCTACTGACACCGAAGTGACAGATGCCAGGGATGCTGTTGAATATCCTACAATACACAAGACAGCCCCCCACATATACAGCAAAGAACTGTCCATCCCTAAATATCAGTAGTTCTGAGGTTGAGAAACCTCCCAAACCATTGGCGATGGGCATTTGGATCAATTCTACCCACTGAGATATAAGAAACACCTACTGGAACATATATTCTGTCCTTGATAAAAACAAATACAAATTCAAGAAGAGCTTGCCGATTACTTCCTAGTTTTAGCTGCTATCATATAATAATATGAGGCTTGGAGAGAAGATATCATGGAAATACTAAGGGTGGAAGAGTGAAAAGACAGAAATAATCTGGGCTTTTATGACACTGTTGGGTTGCTGAACCAACCCTTGAACTTTTTCATATGTAAGACAAATAAACTCCTTTTGTTAAGCCAGTTGGGTCAGGTTAGCTGTTACTTGCAGTCCAAAGCATCCTTCCTTATGAACCAATCATGTCTCTTCTCTGCTCCCCATCAAGGCAGTGAGCTCTCAGAATCACTCAGCTAGGAGCCAATACAAATGTGTGTTTTCTGGTCTAAACAAGACCTTCCAGGCTACCTGGAACTCACTCTTCCTCTCCCTGGTCAACTTCCCCACATGGGGAGTTCTAGTTTTTCAGTTCTTTCCCCAATCTGCATCCTCTTTCTCTATATAAGGTAGAAGACTGTCTCCTACTTCACAGAGAAAATAAACACCAGCTTATGAAAACTCCCTCAACTTTCTGACATCCCTTACAATTATACCCACATCCACACTCATCCTTGATTCCTTCCCCCACTGATTCTCATCATCTCCTCCATTCTTCCACAATGGCAGAGAGGGTCCCTCTTCTTGTTTGAAACTAACCTCCACCGCTGTGCTTTGGATCTTGTCTCCTCCTGCCTCTTTGGGGACCTTTCTCCATTGATTATCTCCTCTCTCTCCTGAGTCTTCCATCTCTCTCACATCCTCACATTCCTCAGTGGCATTTAAATATGCTAAAGATGGATGAGCGGGACTTTCCTGGTGGTCCAGTGGTTAAGAATCCACCTTCCAATGCAGCAGACACGGGTTCGATCTCTGGTCGGGGAACTGAGATCCCACATGCTGCAGGGCAACTAAGCCCACGTTGGCAGCTACTGAGCCTGTGTACTCTGGAGCCCATGCACCACAACTAGAGAGCTTGCATGCTACAACTACTGAGACTGCGCACTCTAGAGCCCGCGCACCACGACTAGAGAGAAGAGCCTGTGTGGCAACAAAGAGCCCATGCACCACAATGAAAGATCCCGCATGCCACAACTAAGACCCAACACAGCCAAATAAATAAATAGATAAATAAATAAATACTTTTTTTAAAAATGGAGGAGCAAACTTCTTCTGTAAAGGGCCAGGTATTTTAGACTTTTCAGGCTAGATATAGTGATAGATAGGAAGATAGGTGATAGATAGACAGACAGACATAAATACATTTGTGTGATATGTGTGTAAAGGGATATATGTGTATATCACTTTAGAAATACAAAAACCATCCCTAGCTCACTGGCCATACAAAAACAGGCTGCAGGAAGGATTTGAGACACACACACACAATGCTATAGTTTGCTGGCCCCCATGATAAAGAAAGAGAGATGGCAGATTCTAGGAAAATGGCCATCTGCACACATCTCAGTTCCCCTCCACGCTCTACCTTAATATATCTGCCTCTTTGAACCAAAAGTCTGCTGGGACCCATGGCAGCTGGGTGGGCATGAGAGTGATATCTCTGGGGGGAATCCCCAAAGGGAAATCTGGGGTTGAAATGTCTCCCCTAGGCACCAGGTGGAAAGTTCCAAGGTAAGCTGAAGAATGCTCTGGGTGGAAGTCAGACAGTTCATCCTATGAAGAGTCTGATCCACCAGGGTCCACAGACATCCTGGGATAAGGTCAGCATCACTCCTGTGTGTGTGTGTGTCTGATCCATCTGGCTCCCAAGGACTCCAAAAGGAGCTCTGCTCCTGAATTTAGAAGAAAGCAAGGAGATTGGGGAGCAAGGAGGCACCTCTGCACACCTGCCTAGTGCACACATAGACCCCTGCAGGGAAGAATCCATCTCCTTTCATCACTTGGGAAACTGTCACCACTTAGAGTTCTCAACCCCCACATCTGAGCCCCAAAGAAAAATGACAGCCCGTGAGAGGCCCCCAACAGCCAAAAAGAGGATGGTCCAACATAATTGTCACCCGGGAAAATCGAGCTGCTGGAGTAGACAGACAACAACTTTAAACAAGAATAATAAAAAAGAAGAATGCAAGGAGGTTCAAGTACAGCACCAAAACATTCTATGGAACCAAATAAAAAGGGAATAAATAAAAAGATGAATTTTACTGGATGAATTAAAGAAGAGGATGAGACAAATTAGTGAGTTAGAAGACCATGTGGAAGAAATATCTCAAAAAAAAAAAGAAAAAAACAGAGCAAAAAAAATGCCAAAAGATGAAAATCATGAAGGAAAATGATCAGTCTTGGAGACCCAGGAGATCTACTATGGGAATAGTTGGGGGTAGAGGTTGGAAGAGTAGGGAGGAAGTATGTTCAGGTCTCTTCCACCCCAGAAGTTCCCCCTGCTACAATAACCATTCTATCTACTTCTCTTCATAGCCAAAATTCTAGAAAATTTGTTTACACCCTGCTGTGCCCACTTCCTCCCACCCTTCACTGCTCAGCCCGCAGTCTGATTTCTGCTTCCAACACACCCAAGAATGACTCAATGTCCCAAATACTTCCTCAGTGCTAAGTTCACTGATGGCTTCTCAGTCTTTTCTAACTTGACCTTTGGGTCACATTTCACTCTGTTGGTCCTCCTTTCTTCTCTTTTTTGACAATCAAGTATTTTTAGGTATTTTTTCCAACTTTATTGAGATATAATTAACAAACAAAATTTGTATATATTTAAGGTGTACAACATGATGATTTTATCTATGTATGCATTATCCCCTTTCCTTCTTGCAGCATTCTCTTCTCCTGGCTTCTCTAACACCACACTGTCCTCCTATAAGGGTGGTCAACTCATCCCAGTTCGCCCTGGACTTTCCCAGATTTGGCACTAAAAGTCCTGCATCCCAGAAACCCCTCCATCCCAGGAAAACCAGAATCATATTGCAATCTCATCTTCTCCTGTCCCATAGTGTCTTAGTTTGGGTTCCCCCAGGAGCAAATTCTGAAACAAGGATTCTAATGCAAGTAGTTTATTTTGGAGGTGATCCCGGTGAACACCAGCAGGGTTGCAAAGAAGTGAATCAGGGGAAGAAAGGAAGCCAATACAAGATGGGAGCTTAATCCCAGCAGGGACCTCTGGGCAATCACTTGGGACCTGCATCTCAGACTCATCTCACCTGAGGGATGAGGGAGCTGGGGCATGGGTATACCAAGTTCAGGCTTTGGTCGAGGATTGTTCCGGGAAGCATTTTCCCCCTGATGCTTCTCACCTGCCTTCTGCCAGATAAGGTGTTTTTCCAGTGGCAGCTGCTGGCCAACAGAAGTCACTGAAAATGTGAGGACTAAGGATATAAGCAGGGCATGACCACATCTGCTACATACAAGATTCTATCCTTGACCCAAGAGACGTTCTTAGAACTTGGCAGGAGTTCATGAACCACCTAAATTTAACTGTGTTGTTGGCATAAGTAATTTTCTTCCCCATCTCTAGTAACGATAACTCCTTCTTTCCTGCTAATGAAGCGGAAAACCTGGAGTCATTCTTTAGGCTTCTCTTTCTCTCACACCCAACATCCAATTCATCAGCAAATCTCACTCGCTGTATCTTCAAAATAGATCTAGAATTCTTCCTGCCTTCACAATTAGCTCCCTGGTCCCCATCATCCCTCACCTGCGTTATTGTAATAGCCCCAGGAGAGCCACAGAGATGATTTATCAACAGACTCAGAATCCAACTCCTGCGCTCCTACCTCAGTCCAGGATGTCTGTTCTATCATATCATGTTGTCCCTTTCCTATAACTGTGGGCTGAGGCAAGAGCCACAGGGTTAGAGTTTTCAGAGATAATTCAGGTTTACGGACAGTCCCTTGAATGGCAGCAGGTGCTACAGAGAGAGATCAACCACTGGAGGCACAGACTGAGTCCAAATACCATCTCTGCCACTTATCCACTAAATGACAATGGACAGGCCATGAGACCCCTCTGGGCCTCAGTTTTCCCAGCTATAAAATGGGGTTGGTAATTATTCCAACCTCACAAAATCATCATGAAGATTAAATGAGAGCTACTCCATCTATCTAGTGCATAATATATGCTTGACTAATCATGGCTTTTTTTTTTTTAACCACCAAGAATGCCCAACCTTTGGTCCCCTAGACCCAAAGAGGTAAAGAGAGCTTTCCCTGGTGGCACAGTGGTTAAGAATCCACCTTCCAATACAGGGGACACAGGTTCAAGCCCTGGTCTTGGAAGATCCCACATGCTGCAGAGCAGCTAAGCCCGTGCGCCACAATTACTGAAGCCTGCGCGCCTAGAGCCCATGATCCACAACAAAAGAAGACACCGCAATGAGAAGCCTCCGCACCGCAACAAAGAGTAGCCCCCGCTCGCCGCAATTAGAGAAAGCCCAATGGCAGCAAGGAAGACCCAATGCAGCCAAAAATAAATTAAATAATTTTTTTAAAAAAAAAGAGGTAAAGAGGACCTCCTTCATGTTTTCCTCTCTACCTGAAATTAGACAATCATGAGAGATGCAGAAGGGAGATAGGTTTGGACCAGCTCCACTATGGACCACTCCCCCACAGCATGACTCAGAGATGTGACCACAGCGCTCCTGCTTCCCCATTTCTCAGCACACATATTCGGGGAAACTGAAGTTTCCTCTTCCTCTTCTGACAAAAACAGTTTCTTGGGCCAAAGTTCCCCTGGGTAGAGGGCTTAGAACAGGATGCCCACCCACTCTGCAGTCTATGGGCCATATGGAGGGTTAGTTTCGATACTGATGAGTTGGGGGGCAGGTGTGGAGGTGGGAGGAGACAAGTACAGAGGGAACAGGAAGTGAGGTGAATGCCAATCCCCTGCTCCCACTGCTTCCCCTGCTCAGAGCCTCCTTGCCTTAATCACCCCCCCACGCCCACCCCCGCTCTCAGTCAAAACAGGAACTATTGTGCTATTAGTCAAGGGCACTTGTTGATCAATAAATTGACTGGCTTGTACCCACCCCTGGACACAAATGCAGGGATTGTCTAAAGAGATTGATGTGTTGAGTTGTGCTCAGCTGGGGGTAGTACCAGCCCTCTAGGGGGTGTTTTTGTTTTGTTTTGTTTTTTGTTTTGTTTTTTGCGGTACGCGGGTCTCTCACTGTTGTGGCCTCTCCCGTTGCGGGCCGCAGGCTCCGGACGCGCAGGCCCAGCGGCCATGGCTCACGGGCCCAGCCGCTCTGCGGCATGTGGGATCTTCCCGGACCAGGGCACGAACCCGTGTCCCCTGCATCGGCAGGCGAACTCTCAACCACTGCGCCACCAGGGAAACCCTAGGGAGTGTTTTTGATTAGCACAATGACTGGGAAGGACACCTCTGGCATTTAGTGGGTTGAATTGTGCACCCCCCTCCCAAAATTCACATGTTAAAGCCTTAACCCCCAGCCCACATAACCTCAGAATGTGGAGACTTTGGAGATAAAGTGTCCAAAGAGGTAATTAAATTAAATCATGTCATCAGGGTGGGCTCTAATCCAATATGTCTGGTGTCCTTAAAAGAAGAAGACAATGGGAATTCCCTGGTGGTCCAGCGGTTAGGACTCCTCACTTTCACTGCAGGGGCCCAGGTTCAATCCCTGGTCGGGGAACTAAGATCCCTCAAGCCGTGCCGTGCGGCCAAAAATAAATAAATATTTTTTAGAAAACAAGAAGATGAGATTATGACACAGACACTTACAAAGGGAAAACCACGTGAAGACACAGAGAGAAGACAGCCCATCTACAAGCCAAGGAGAGAGAGCTCACCAGAAACCAGCCACGCCAACACCTTGATCTCAGACTTCCATCCTCCAGAAATGCGAGACAATGCATTTCTGTTGTTTAAGCCAGTTGATGGCATTTTATTATGGCAGCCCCAGCAAACTGGCACAGTGGGCAAGGACCACACAATGAACTGGCATTTTGAGAAGCCTTTAACATAACTCATAAGTCAAGTGAATTCCTTCATCAAAGAGCTTTACAGACCGACAAACAGCCTAAAGGCACATGTGGGTAGATATCACCATTGTCCTGAGGATCTGACCAAGACGTGGCCTGCCACACTGGATGATTCAGCTGGTCTGTCTTTCTAGAAGTTCCATGTCTTGGCAGAGGTCTGATGCCACCACTTAGCTTGGGCAGACCTCACCCAGGACATCGAAAAAGCTTCATGTCAGGAATAATTTTGCCCCACCTGCTTCCCAGAAGCTGGTCCGCATCAAGTAGGCAGTAAGGGATCCCAGTCCCAGCATATCATGGTCCAGAGGAGCCAGGGTATTTTCTGTTCCAGCTCAATCAGTGCCAGACCTGGAGCTCCCAGAATCAGTATCATTTCCTAAGAGCCAGGGACTTGGTGACTTTCCTCCAGACCCCAGAACTGGGAGACCATTACCAAGACCTGGTGTCTCTCCAGCTCACCATCCGCTATAGACTGAGTTTTATGTCCCCCCCCCCAAAAAAACTCATATGTTAAATTCCAACCCCCAATGTGATGCTATTAGGAGGTTGGGACTTTGGGAGTGATTAGGTCATGGAGGTGCAGCCCTCATTAATGGGATTAGTGTCTTTATAAAAGGGACCGCAGAGAGCTCTCGCCCCTCTCAGGATGTGAGGACTCGGTGAGAAGATGGCATCTATGAACCAGGAAGCAGGTCGTCACTAAACACTGAATCTCCCTGGGCCTTGATCCTGGGCTTACGAGCTTCCAGAACTTTGAGAAATAAATGTCTGTTATTTATAAGCCATCCACTCTACAGTATTCTGTTACAGCAGGCTGAACAGACTAAGACACCATCCAACTGAACAAGCCCTCACGTCCTCGCCCTAGAAACGATCTGACTTGCACCCCAGGGAACTCGCTACATCCAGGCTGCTGGTTCCATCTTGGGCACGTCCACATCAGTTCTCAGAGGGCAGGAGGTTCTCATGTCCAAAAGCCAAGGGGTACCGGGTACGGACCCCCACCCAACCTCAGCTCTTGGGTTCAACAGGAACATTTCCGCTCACAAATCCAATATGTAGTTTTGTCGCAAGAGAGGTCATTCCAGGTGCCACCTTTGTTCATGCTGGCACAGTCCTCATCATGGAGGTTGTTGGGTTCCTGTGGGTCCCAAAAGCTGGATAAAGGAAAAAGTGCATATAGGGAGGGATGAATAGGTGGAGCACAGGGGGTTTTTCAGGGCAGTGAAACTATTATTCTATATGATACTGTGATGGTAGATGCATGACATCATGCATTTGTCAAAACCCATAGAATGTACAGCACAAAGAGCGAACCCTAATGTAAACTATGGACTTTAGTCCATAATAATGTATCTATATTGGTTCATCATTTGTAACAAATGCACCACACTAATGCAAGGTGTTAATAATAGAAAAAAAAGTGTGAGGGACAGAAGGAATATGGGAACTATATGTACCTTCTAACTGTACCTTCTTCTCAATTTTTCTGTAAATCTAAAACTGCTCTAAAAAATAAAGTCTGACTCAGACATAAAAAAAGAATGAAATTTTGCCATTTGCAACAACATGCATGGACTTGGAGGGTATTGTGCTGAGTGAAATAAGTCAGACAGGAAAAGACAAATACTATATGATATCACTTATATGTGGAATCTAATAAATACAACTAACTAGTGAATACAACAACAAAGAAACAGACTCACAGATATAGAGAACCAACTAGTGGTTACAAGTGGGGAGAGGAAAGTGGGGAGGGGCAATACAGGGGTAGGAGAGAAAGAGGTACAAGTTATTAGGTATAAATAAGCTACAAGGATATATTTTACAACACAGGGAATATAGCCAATATTTTATAATAACTATAAATGGAGTATAACCTTTAAAAATTGTGAATCACTATATTATACCCCTGTGACTTATATAATACTGTACATCAACTATACTTCAATTAAAAAAATAATAAAAGAAAACAGAAAAAAGAATAAAGTTTATTCATTTTAAAAAAAAGACTATCGGAAAAAAAGAAAAAGAAAGGCCTTCATTGTTCAGGGCTCTTTCTGCCATCCAAATCTTTTCTCAGCCTTTCAGAATTACCTAAACATGCTGCATTATCCCCTTCACCCCAGCAGCTTGTCTGTTCTAACTCAGCCCCACCTCCTGTTCACCAGAAATTCTCCCAGCCCCTGAATCTGTTTCCTGCATCTGGTCAGTTTCTGCTTCCTCTTCCAAAGAACACTTCTGTTATACCACGTTCCTCCCAACCTTCTAGGTATTGTAATGTCTTAGGTCATGTTCCCTTAAAGCAGAGCCAGATTTGGCAATTCGGGTGCAGAGGATTTATTAAGGGCTGTCCTCAGGAGATAGGGAGTGAGAGAAACAGGATGTGGCAGCAGATAGAATTGAGCAAGGATGTAGGTTCAGCCTGATCTAGCCTCAGCCCGATCCCACAGGAAACTCTGAAATTTGAATAGCACCACAGAGTTATTCCAACTTGAAACAAGGGGTCCAGGCTTCTCTTAACTGGTCACTCTCTGTGGCATGACCCCAATGGGAGTGGAGTAACCTCCTAGCTGAACAGGCTTCCATTCAGCTGAAGCCAGCTCTCTGGAGAAAGCATAACTGTGAACTTTTAGCAGTCAATGCCCCCTGCTGGAGGGAGCCCTCACCAGCCCCATGAAGGGATATGAGCTGAGCACCTGCAGTGCCACACCATGCCATGACATCTCAATTTGCAGAGCTCTGCCTCCTTCCAGGAATCTTTAATAAAAAATAAAATCCCCAGACAAAACACTAATATCTCTAATATAGAAAGAGCTCCTAGAGATCAGTAAGAAAAAGACCAAAACCACAATATAAAAAAATACACAAAAGATATGAATAGATAATTCACAGAAAAGTTAATACATATGGCTATTAAACATATGAAAATACACCCAACCTCAGGGATAAGAGAAATGCAAATTAATACTACACTGGGTTTCCATTTTTCACCTACATATAAACCAACAAAATTCCAAAAGTTTGATGAATGTGTGGGCAAAAAATTATAGTCAAGCTGGTGAGAGAATAAATTGGTATAACCAGTATGGGGGACAATTTGTTAATATTTATTTAAAATACAAATACATACACTCCTTGAGAAAGTAAAGCATAATGGCTAAGAGCATAGAGTTTTAAGCCAGGTTGGGTGGCACTGCCACCTGCTAGCTGTCTGACCTTGGGAAGGTTGCTTAACCTCTCTGTGCCTCATTTTCCATACCTTCAAAATGGAGATAATAATGGTACTCACTTTACAGAATTATTAAGAAGATTAAATAAATGAGCTAATATAAAGAGTGCCCAAAAAATGAGATCCTGTTCATCCTTTTAGCAAATCAAAATCTTCCTCTTCCTCTTGCCCTACAGCCATGCCTCCTTTTCCTTTTTCTCCCCCCAACCATTGGTCCGGGGACTTGATATGTTTGAGCAGTTGTGCTAAAGGTTGAGATGTTTCAATGGAGGAAAAATTAAAGTACAGGCACCAGAAGTCCTATCAGAAAAAAAAGCACCCTTGTGCCTCCCAGTCCAGCTCAGCCTGGAATTCTAAAGAATCTGCTGGTTTGGACTTCACAAGGACTTACAAGGAAGAGAGATCCCAAGAGCCCTGGATACTTGCCTGAAAGTGATGGGTGACCCATCCAGCCACCTCCAGTCCCCTTCACGGTTTTTGTCGTTCAGCCCCAACCAGTATACCCGAGGAGAGCCATGAGCCTTGGCCACAAAGTTCTGCAAGTACAAACTTCATTCAGCCATCAGTTCTTCTACACACCCTCTGCTCTGTCCCACACACATTTAGGGCTTGTGAGTGCCACCCCAATACCCTTCCCAGTCCCCATGGCATGCAGAACAAGATCAACGCATTCCTCCCACTTGAGCATGTTCAGTGGTAATAGTCATGCCACCTTCTTGCAAAACCTATGAACCACTCTGTGCCTCAGTTTCCACCTCTGTAAAATGGGATAATAGTAGCTACCTCCTCATAGAGTTATTGAGAGGGTTGAATGAATTAGTATGCATAAAGAGCTTGAAACAGTGTCTGACATGCAGTAAGTACTATGACATCTTAACGTTTAACATTATATAATTTAAGGAACATTTTAATAATAATAAGTGATATCTTGATTTCCCTGGTACTTTCACGCCACCCTGCAGTCCTCATCTGCATCCAGGCAGAAGAACTTGGGTGGCGGGGGAAGGAAAGGAATGGGGATTCCTGGCTTTTATATTTCCAAAGCCCAGGCCTTTGGGAGAAAAGAAAGGACTTGGGCAAAATACAAAAGATTAGGAAGAAAATGAAAATATCATGATTTAAAGCAACTCCTCTCCAGGCAAACTGATCTATGGTAAGGGAAACCAGATAAGTAGTTCCCTAGGGTGGGGGTGGCGTGACTGGGAAAGGGGCATGAAAGAACTCCCTGGGTGGTAGAAACATTCTAAATCTTGACTGGGTTGACAGTTACACAGGTGTATACATATGCCAAAACTCAGTGAATGTACACTTAAGATCTGTGCATTTTACTGTATGCAAATCATATCTCATTCACTCAACCTTATTCAAGACCAAGATTCCCTAAAAGGTAGAGAGGAAAGATTGCAATATGAAGGAAATTATGGAGATGTAGACATGGTGGGTGCCAGAAAGAGGGCTCTGCATTTCATTCCCTGGTAGAGTCCGAGGTGATGGCCAAAACCTCAGATGGGTATGAAAACTCTAAAAAGTAGAGTGTACCTCGACCCTGTTGCCTGGGTAAAGCCCCAGAGAAGTATCAGGAAACCAGAAAGAGAAAAGAGCTGCTTGGTCCATCAAATTAGAATAGTGCCTAGCACATAGTAGGTGCTCAAAAATTGTTCGTTGAATTAATAAGTTAATAAGTGACCTACACACTTTGCACAGATATCTCATTTGATCTTCATTGTGACCTACTGAAGCAAGGATTGTTAACCCCATTTTATAGATGAGAAAATTGAGGCAGAGAGAAGTTAAGTAATTTGTCCAGGATCATTCATCCAGTGGATGTCCCAGTGGATACCAGCTTGGAGTAAAGACCTTGAGGACCAGACATGTACTACCCTCCGCCTTGACCCCATATAAGCTGTTCCTACTCAGAAGAAAGATAGAAGATCTCAACTGACAGATAAAATTTCCACCCTCCTGATATAATGGGAGCTCAAAAGAGGCAGGAAATGAGTTATTTAAAGAAAACAAAGTTATATTTCTTATGCACCTGAGTTTAGGGAGTATGACTTATACCTCCCCATCATCTTATTACATCTAATTAAATTACATCATCTAATTTAATCTCAAAAAAACCCCCTCTGTACTACCTACTCATACAAGTGATGCTATGAAACAGAAAGATTTTTTTAAAATAGAGGGAAAAAAATAGGATGGTAGGCCTAAATCTAACCAAATCAATAATTACATTAAATGTAAATGGTCTTAAAACACCAATTAAAAGCCAGAGATTGTCAGATTGAATTTAAAATATATATGTAAGACCCCACTATATGCTATCTACAAGAAAACTACTTTTTTTTTTTTTTTTTTTTTTTTGCAGTACACGGGCCTCTCACAGCTGTGGCCTCCCCCGTTGCAGAGCACAGGCTCCAGATGCGCAGGCCCAGTGGCCATGGCTCGCGGGCCCAGCCACTCCACGGCATGTGGGATCCTCCCAGACCAGGGCACGAACCCGCGTCCCCTGCATCGGCAGGCGGATCCCCAACCACTGCGCCACCAGGGAAGCCAGAAATCTACTTTTAAAATAATGACATAGACAGGTTAAAAATAAAAGGATGGGAAAAGATAAACCATGCAAACACTAATCAAATAGTGCTATGAAGCTTATGGCCAAGAATATGGACTTTGAAACCAGCTTTCTGGGCTCAGATCCTAGCTCTGACACTTACTAGTTGTAATAAGCAAGTTGCTTAAGTGAAATATGCCTCAGTTTCCTCATCTGTGAAGTACTGATATGTAATGATATATACTGTGTACAAATGGTCTTACCACCTAGCTTTGGTAGTATTAAGTCATTAAAGTTATTTACACATATTCCAATTCTCCTTCTACATAAACATTGATGAAACCGTCTTTCCCTGCATCTTAAAGCATAGCAGTGCCCATGGGACTTTCTTTGTGAGTGCACATAGGTAGAAGTTTTAAAAGTCAGTGTATGACTTGCCTCATACACTTCCATCATTGAGCTATAGGGACTGTCTGTTACTTCAGCATAACATAACGTATCCTGACTCACACGCTAATTTATAGAGCTGTTGTTAGAATTACGTGAATGCATGTAAGATGTTTAGAATACAGCCTAGAGAATAGAAAGTGCTACCTAAGAGATAGCCATTATATTATATCTCCATGTTAGAGGGAAAACTGAGACTCAGAGAGGATAAGTAAACACAATCAGGATTTGAACTCAAGCAAAGCATACCCCCTTAACCTTCATATTAAAAGTTTTAGTGGGGACTTCCATGGTGGCGCAGTGGTTAAGAATCTGCCTGCCAATGCAGGGGACACGGGTTAGATCCCTGGTCCGGGAAGATCCCACATGCCGCGGAGCAACTAAGCCCGTGCACCACAACTACTAAGCCTGCGCTCTAGAGCCCATGAGCCACAACTACTGAAGCCCACATGTTCTAGGGTCCGCGTGCCACAACTACTGAGCCTGTGTGCTGCAACTACTGAAGCCCGCATGCCTAGAGCCCATGCTCTGCAAGGGAAGCCACTGCAATGAGAAGCGGGCACACCACAACGAAGAGTAGTCCCTGCTTGCCGCAACTACAGAAACCCCACGCACAGCAACGAAGACCCAACATAGCCAAAAATATTTTTTAATTAAAAATAAATTTTAAAATAAAACATATTATTAAAAAAGAAAAAGTTTTAGTGACTCAAAAGCAATTCCAGTTTCTCTACATCCAGGCCTGAGAAGGATATGTAAATCCTAGAAGAGAGGCAGGCTGGCCCTGCTGGTTCTCAAGGGCTTGGTAGGGACAGCTCACCTGCTCAGCAAAGTTACTGATGATGACCAAGTGAGAGTAATTCTCCTGGCAGAACTTCCGGGCTTCATCCCATGACTTGGTGCTTGGAGAGAAGTAGTAACACTTACCCTGAAAAGGGAGCCAGCCCTCAGGGCAGGTGACCCTGGTACAGTCTGGGGACAGGATAGGATTCTGTCAGAGTGGGCCCAGAACCAGAGTAATGTACATGGTATGCCATGTACAGTTGTGCAGGCTATGCACTGCTCCACTCCAGGTTGGCACCACTCACATAGATTACACTAAGAATCACTTCCATGGATTTATGCAGGGTAGCAGCTCTGCCATGTCCCCCATCTCAGGGAAGTTCCCCAAGTCCCACTCACCTAATAAGCCCCGAAGTTCCAGCAGGGACTGGTTGGTGTCAGCTCTTACTCGTTCAATGTCCTTCTTCAGGCCGGCTAGCCCCGCCATGCCAGTCACTGTCAGCAGGGATGGGCTGTGGGGTTAGAGACCCAAACCCCCACCTACCCACCTACCCATCACTGACTGCAGACACACCAGAGAACAGCAAGAGCTGTGTTCCCCCACTGCACCCATGTTCTACTGGGTGGTGGTAAAACTCAAAAACACATGCTCAGTGCCCAAGAAGAGCCCTAATGTGACTCCAAGGAGAGATTAATCCCTGAGGCATGGGGAAGAGTAAAGATGGTGGGCTTCTTGCAGGAGGTGGGTTTTAAAGGAAAATGGTGATTCCGTATCTCTAAGGGGATGGGGAGGCACAGTAGGCAGGAGCCACCTTGGAAGCAAAGGTCCAGAGACAAGCATGTTGGGAAAGACTGGTGCAGTAGAGGTCAAGCAGAACCTCACAGGAGCTTGAGCTCAAGGTGGGAAGAGGTCTGGTGTCTGGGTCCTTAAATGCAAAGCTAAAGGTTTTGTGTTGGACTCCGGGCAGTGAGAAGCCATTGATGGGTTTTGACTGGAAGAGTGGCTTGGTCTGAAGTGTGGGGTGAAGAATTGTGGAATGGAGCAATTTTCAGACTTCAGGAATCATACTGAAAGCCTCTTCTACAACTAATGTATGTGTTCCCACTACTTTCACACAAATTTGCCCTCTCCCAATACTCCCCAGGGCCACCACTAGATGGCCCTTCAGTTGGACAAGACAGAAATCTTAGATAGAGAGATGATAGACAGACAGATAGATAACATATACGTTATCCTTGACACTCTTCCCTCTCACTCACCACCATTCCCACTCACTCATCCCCAGTCTGGTCAATTTTACCTCCTAAATCTTTCCACTCCACCTACTACTCTTCATCCCCACAACCACAACTCTTATCCAAGCATCCATCATCTCTCAATTACCCAATTTCACCATTCTCCTCCCTTGTACTTATGTCGCCTCCTACCACAGGGCCTTTGCACATGCCTAAGACCCTGAACTCCTTACCAAGTTAACTCCTCTCCCTTCACACAGCTATAGTACCATTTCCCTAGCGAAACTCTATATGACACTCTCAAAGATAAGATCAAGACCCCTTGTTAGATTTTTTCATAGAATTGCCTTCCTCTTCCTTTGGACTATTCATCAAAACTTGGAATTTTACCCTCATTTGGATGATAATTTGGTAAATGGCTGTCTATGCTTGTACTGTCCAACAGAAACAAGATGTGAACCACATAGGTAATTTTAAATTTTCTAGTGTTTTAAAAGTCAAAAGAAAGTAAAATTAATTTGAATGCCATTTTTGTTTATCTCAATATATCCAAAATATTAGCATTTCAGTGTATAATCAATATTAAAGATTATCATTATTATTGATATATTTGACATTATTTTGTAGCAAATCTTTGACATATGTATCTTTTGGTTGGGTTTTTTGGTTTGTTTTGTGGTTTTGGTTTTTTTGTTTTGGCCGTGCCACGTGGCTTGTAGGATCTTAGTTCCCCAAGCAGGATCAAACCCGGGCCCAAGGCAGTGAAAGCGCTGAGTCCTAACCACTGGACCTCCAGGGAATTCCCATGAAATCTGTATGTATTTTTTTTTAAGATTTTTTTCGATGTGGACCATTTTCAAAGTATTGAATTTGTTACACTATTGCTTCTGTTTTACATTTTTGTTTTTTTGGCTGCGAGGCATGTGGAATCTTAGTTTCCCGACCAGGGATGGAACCCGCACTCCCTGCACTAGAAGGCAAAGTCTTAACCACTGGACTGCCAGGGAAGCCCCCCGTATGTATTTTAGGCTTACAGTATATCTCAATCCAAAATGACCACATTTCAAGTGCTCAACAACCACAGTGACTCATGGTCGCCATATTGGACAGTGGAGGTCTAGACACACACACACACACACTCCACAGGGACAGGGACTATGTCTGATGTGTTAACCATCTTACCCACCCATCCCCCACCCTGCTACCTAGCACAGTGCCTAGCAAAGATGGCATTGGGGTTGGTCATGTTCGTGCTCAATACGCATGGTTTGAAGGGATGATTGAAAGCACTCACCATTTGCTCGCCATGCCATCTGCTGAAAGGTTAACATCCTCAGCTCTTCCACCACCTCCCGGTCTATGAGAAGGAGTCCAGCTTGAGCCCAAGTCCTCCCATACCCCTTCCCCAATTTCTCTGCATGTCCCATCCTCACCTTACTCACATTTAATCAGGGTAACAGCCAGACCAGTGCAGCCCATGAGCAGTGACACCACCACCAGCAGACACACGTACACCATCAGTCTCTCCTCCTGGTAACACCTAAGACCTCCGGACTTCTGACTGATCCAGGGCACTGGAGTGGCTGGGGGGAAGAGATGGGGACAGAGAGACTGATGCTGGTGCTTCAGATAGTGAGGAATGGACCCTTGAGCTTTCCTCCAAGAGCAGGGGGGGCAAATGACTATGGTCATGACTATATCACCAGGTGGGGTCAGCAAGAGAATATCAGGGAGAGAAAACGCTAAAGAAGCCCAGAGCATTTGTGGAATATACAATACGCCACACATTCTGTCACACCCTTATTATTTTACTGGCTCCTCACCCTTATGACGTAGCTATAAATAGTATTCCCATTTTGCAAATAAGTGAACTGAGGGCTTGGAGAGGTCATGCATAACTTGGACCCAGCTCTTCTCTTAACATTTAGGATGCACTCCAGCAGCCCCTGCCCAAGCTGCTCCCTGGTGGCCCAAGCTGTGGACCCTTGCATCTGGGGCAGAGAACATTTCCCATAACTTATAGGCAAGCAGGAGGTAGGGCTTGAAGAGTACCTGGTGGATATCCTGGGTCCCTGGGGGTCTGGTTTAGACTCAGAAAGGAGGAGCTTCTGAAAGGAAATGTTTCTCTACCAGGGTCTCACTCCAGAGCTATAGGTCTCAAATACACTGGCCACCATGAGAGGGGAGATAGAGGTAAACCTAAAGGACTTACTGGCTATAGGCAGCTGGGATGGAGGATGTACAAGATCAGTGCCTGGGAGAAAGGCAAGAGAGGTTTATTCATAAGTCACTGAAAGACTTCGTCTTCCAAGATCAACAACCTCCCCCCAAGCCCTCTGATTTGTTCTTTGGTCAGAATTGGGGGACTGGAGGGAGGACTTCCAAGTGTCCGCTCTCAGGCTTCGTAATGGGTATTCCCACTGCTCACCCAGTTGAGGAGTTGTGCAGGTGACAGGGGTGAGGTTCAGGCCTGGAAGGGGTCAGAAAGACAACAGTCATGCAGAGCAGGGCTTCAGCCAAGTGAACAGGAAGGTCCCAGCCCTAGATGCTCACCTGTGTTCTTCAGGAGCTTGCAGGGAAGTGGGGGGTTCTCTGTTTTCTTTCCTGAGGAGGAAGGAATGGTTGCTCAGGCCCAGATCAGGATAAAGCCAGCACTGGGTCTCCTGTACCCCCAGCCCCAGCTCACCTGCCCTTGGAGGCCTTGGTGGAGCCGTCCAACCTGGCGAAGAGAAGCTCAGCATTACAGCCGGTCCAAGGATGGGAATGAGGTGGAAAGGCAGTGATGGAAACAGGATTGACATGTACGCACTGTTATATTTCAAATAGATGACTGGGACTTCCCTGGTGGTGCAGTGGTTAAGAATCCACCTTCCAATGCAGGGGGCGCTGGTTTGATCCCTGGTTGGGGAACTAAGATCCCACATGCCGTGGGGCAACTAAGCCTGCGTACTGCAACTACTGAGCCCGCACCCTCTGGAGCCCATGCGCCACAAATAGAGAGGCCACGCACTGCAACTACTGAACCCACGTTCTCTAGAGCCTGCATGCCACAACTAGAAAGAGGCCTGTACGCTGCAATGAAGAGCCCGCACACCACAAGGAAGATCCCGCAGGCCACAACTAAGACCCAGTGCAGTCAAATAAATAAATAAATATTTTCAAATAAATAAATAAAAATAAAATAGATGACCAGCAAGGACCTATTGTAAAATTAATTAATTTATTATTTTTTTAAAAAAAAGAGGGACTTCCCTAGCGGTCCAGTGGTTAGGACTCTGCACTTCCACTGCTGGGGGCACAGGTTCAATCCCTGGTCAGGGAACTAAGATCCCGCATGCCGCATAGTGTGGCCAAAAAAAAGAAAAAAGAAACAGGATTGAGATTGCAATGGAGGGTTAGGGATGGGGTTGTGCATGAGAATGGAATTGGGCTTAGGGATAGGGACAGGATTAAGATACAGTGACCAACCATCCTGAATGACCCAGGACTTTCCTAATTTTAAAACAGGAAGTCCCACATTCCAAGAAATCTTTCATCTCTGCACAGACTGGGACAGTTGATCCCCCTAAGTTAAAGACACAAGTGAGTTTGGGTATGGGAATAGAGTCAAGGTTAAGGTTGGGATGAGGGTTTGGATTGAGATGATGGGGTTGAAGAAGGGTCAGGGATAGTGATGGACATGGGAGTAGGTTTGTGATTCAGAGTGTAGTTGGGGTGAAGAATGGGGCTGTAGCTGCATTGGGGAATGGGGGAGAAGTTGAGGTTGGGTTGTAGTTGTGTTGGGGCTTGGTGATAGTTTTGATTTGGACAGGAGATGGGTTGGAGATGGGGCTGCATTTGGAGTTGGGGGTGGGACCTAAATTTGGGGAAGGGGTGGCCTTGAAGACAGCGATGGGGTGGGTCTTCGGGTTGGGTTTGGGGACCATGCTGGGACCAAGATGGATTTGGAGACGGACAGGCAAAAAGCAGAGCCCAGGGGCTTCCCCTGGTGGGAGTTTACTCAGGGAAACCTCAAAGTCTCCACTGTGTTTTTTTCGTTTGGCCCTGCCACGCAGCTTGCGAGATCTCAGTTCCCCAACCAGGGGTGAAACCCAAGCCATGGCAGTAAAAGCGCCCAGTCCCAACCACTGGACCCAAAGCCTCCACTTTTATATACACTTATTGGACTCTTGTTGAGTCCCTGGCCAGGCATGGCCCACCCAAGTCTAAAGGCAAATTTGGGCCCTGGGTGTGAATGCGAAGAGGTTGGAGAGACAACAGTCCACTCACAGCTTCTGAAATACTGGCTTTCATGTCTCGGGGCCTTTGCATCCACCTGTTCTTTTCTGGGCTTCTCTTCTTAACAAACTCCTGTTCATCCCTCAAGTCTCACTCCAATGTCCCCTCATCTGACCCCGAATCCTCCCACTAGTGCAGGCAGACCCCTCAATTACCCTCAGGATTTCCCCAATTTCATAATCCCTCCCCTCTCAGACCTGCTCACCCAAGACTATGCCCAAAGCTGCCTCCCCCCATCAGACTGAGAGACCCTCAGGGTGGACGCATGGATACTCCCACCATCATGGTGCCCAGTATGGGCAGGCTGACCATGTATGTCTGCAGTGCCCAGCTAGTTCCCCCTGGGGAGTCTGTTCCCCAACCTCATCCCTCAAATCACACATCTCTTCACCTGGCCTCTGAGAGGTCCTCTTACCTGGCTTGGGAGGAAGGTCCTTGTACGGTGGTGCCGTGTTCTCATAATCATCATCATCATCCTCTTCTCTGGGCCCTTCCAGAGGAAAGGCAAGTGAGAGCCCAGCCCATTCCCTCCTCTGTCCCTCACACCCTGGTCTCTGGCCCCAAGGTGGGAATACTGTAACCTGGGTCCTGACCACCCCTGGTCCCCAGCCCATGCCTGGCCAGGGCCATACCTGGCAGGTCCCTGCACCCAGAGTTAGTATACAGGGTGCACATGACTGCAGCTAACACAGGAGCCTGAGAAGAAGCAGGCAGAGCTCGACAGCTTCTTCTCCTTGTGTCCTCAACTCAGGTGACTAGGTTTTTTCTCAGTTCCTTTTTTCTTTAAAAGTCAAGAACATGCAAATCTATCTTGAGGGGAACACCACAGACCGCACACACACACACACACACACACACTTATTCTTCTCCCCAGTTTGGATTCATGCATAGAAATAACAATGACAACAGCCCCTGCATTTGAGTTCCTACACGGCACCAAGCCCTGGGTGAAAAATAGATAAGCTCCTTCCTTCATGAAACTTCAGTCGAGACAGGAGAGACAATAAACCTATAAAGAAATATAGAAATAAGCAATATGGTTTGGTTTTTAATTTTATTTCCAATAGTAACTAAGTATTACCTTAAAATAAAATAAAACAGGGTAAAGGGATAGGATGGGGGCTAATGTAGAGAGGTGGTCAGGGGAGGCCTCCCAGAGGGGTTGACATTTACAACAAGACGTTAAAGTAATCGGTGCTAAGTACTCCCACATTCCCACAGTGAAGTTTTAGGCTCACTGTGGCTACATAACAAATTACCCCAAAACTTCATGACTTAAAAAAACAGTAGGGGGCTTCCCTGGTGGCTCAGTGGTTGAAAGTCCGCCTGCCGATGCAGGGGACACGGGTTCGTGCCCCGGTCCGGGAAGATCCCACATGCTGTGGAGCGGCTGGGCCCGTGAGCCATGGCCACTGAGCCTGCGCGTCCAGAGCCTGTGCTCCACAACGGGAGAGGCCACAATAGTGAGAGGCCCGCGTAGTGCAAAAAAAAAAAACAAAAAACAGTAGGCATGTATTATCTCACAGTCTCTGAGGCTCAGGGATTCAAGAGCAGCTGTGTGGTTCTGGCTCGGGATCTCTCATAAAGTTTCAGTCAAGATGTTGCCCAGGGTTGCGGTCATCAGAAAGCTGGGCTGGGGCTAGAGGATCTCCTCCACGACGGTACACTCCCATGGCTGTTGGCAGGAGGCCTCAGTTCCTCGCCATGTGAGCCTCTCCCAAGGGCTGATTGAGTATCCTCACAACATGGCATAGGCCAACATGGAAGCCACAAAGCCTTGTATGATCTAGCCTCACAAATCACAAACTATGATCTCTACTATATTTATCACATGGACCAGCTTTGAGTCACTGTGGGAGGAAACCACACGAGGACATAAATACCAACAGGTAGGCATCATTTGGAGGCCATCTTGAAGGCTGCCTACCACAGTCATATACACAGAACTTGCAAAGGAGTGTTTTTCATCCTGAACTTGACATCGACTGGAGGGTATTTAAAAAGTGAAAGTTAAAGAGAGAGAGAGGGAGGTCTGTCTACCCTATGGGGAAACCAAGGGATGAGGTTTTGATTCACACCCAAAACAGCATGAAGTGAAATGACGGACATAGGGGAAAGGGCTGCAATAGGAGTGGCTGCGTCTTTTGGTACATCAAGGATGTGGGAGTTTCCTGTGAGCCTCGTGAAAGAGGTGGAATAACCAGACTGAGGCCCAAGAAAGCAGCCTGCCTATGTTTCTCAAAACGACCACCATCAGCCTTTGGGGCCAACAGCTCGAGAATCATCCATGACGCCTCCCTTCTCTCTCATTCCACGGCTGTGGCACATTACGTTTTCAAAAGATGGCTGCAACAATAGCTCATGTCCTACATGTTCTGATGCGAGGTGACCATGCCACTCCATCAAGACGTAGAGTCTAATTATCCTCCCTTTAAATCTGGGCTTGCCTTAGTGACTCTCTTATAACCAACAAGGGACACAAGGGACAGCTGCCACGCAGCTTCCACCTGGCTCTGTCAGAACATGTGCTCCCAGCTGACATTTTGTGAGGAAGCCCAAGCCACATGGAGGTGCTTGGCTCAACAATCCCGGTTGAGGCCAGATTTCAAGTCATCCCAGCCCAGGTGCCAGACATGTAAGTGAAGGCACCTCCCAATGATTCCAGTCCCCAGGAGAGTTAGAGTCACCTCCAGCCCTTTGGGTCTTCCCATCCAAGGCCCCAGACGTCATAGAGCAGAAACAAGCTGTCCCTACCATGCTCTGTCCCACAGAATCCATGAGCAGATGAAGTGATTATTTTATGCCACTACATCTGGAGTGGTTTCTTAGACATCCTAGATAACTGGAAATGTGACCAATCTGTTAGTAATTCTGGTTGGCTCTACCTTCACAGCATATTCAGCATCTGAGTCCTTTTCACCTCCTGGTCTTAGCCAGCATCCTCTTTCACCTGGATTGCAGTAATAGCCTCCACCTAAGTCTACCCACTTCTGCCCTTGCCCCCTTTATGGGGGCAAACTCATAGAAGCAGGGAGATGGTTGCCCATGGCTGGAGGGAGGGAAAAAATGGGTAGATGTTGGTCAATGGGTACAAAGTTTCAGCTGTGCAAGATGAATATGTTCTAGAAAACTACAATGTGACTTTAGTTGACAACATTGTATTGTGTACTGGAAACTGGCTAAGAGGGTAGATCTTGGGTGTTCTTAACACAAAAAAAGAATAAATAAAAGGAAAATGTTAACTCTGAAGTGATGGATACGTTGACTGGCTTGGTTGTGGTGAATATTTCACAATATACATGTATATTGGGTTATCAGGTTGTACACCTTAAATACATACAATTTTGACTGTCAAGAATATCTCAGAAGGACTTCCCTGGTGGTGCAGTGGTTAAGAATCCTCCTGCCAAGGCAGGGGACACAGGTTCGAGCCCTGGTCCGGGAAGATCCCACATGCCGCGGAGCAAATAAGCCCGTGTGCCACAACTACTGAGCCTGTGCTCTAGAGCCCACAAGCCACAACTACCGAGCCTGCGTGCCACAACTACTGAAGCCCACGCACCTAGAGCCCGTGATCCGCAACGAGAGAAGCCACTGCAATGAGAAGCCCGCGCACCACAATGAAGAGTAGCCCCCCACTCGCCGCAACTAGAGAGAAAAGCCCGTGCGCAGCAACAAAGACCCAACGCGGCCAAATTAATTAATTAATTTAATTTGAAAAAAACAATACCTCAGTAAAGCTGGAAGAAAAACAACCATAACTGTTTTTATTTAAACTTTTGATAATTTCTTTACCACAATTTTCTTTCACTTTTTTTTTAAACATTGCATTAATATATAATTTTTCTTGGGAAAAAAATAGAGTCTGAAATCAAGGTGTGGGCAGGGCCATGCTCCCTCCAAAGGCACTAGGGGAGGATCCTTTTTGCCTCTCCAGCTTCTAGGGTTTCCTGGCACTCTTTGGCTTGTGGCCACATCATTCCAATCTCCGCCTCCGTCTTCACATGCCTTTTTCTCTGTGCATCTCTGTGTCTCAACTCTAGATGCTATGCTGGTGGTTTTGAAGATGCAGGAAGGGGCCATGAGCCAAGGAAGGCAGCTCTAGAAGCTGGAAAAGGCTAGAAAACAGATTCTCCCATTCTCGAAGCCTCTGAGGGAGAGTGGTCCTGCTGATAACTTGGTTTCAGCCACATGAAACAACTTTGAACTTCTGACCTCCAGAACTATAAAAGAATTCATTTCCGTTGTTTTAAACCACTAAATTTGTGGTAATTTTTTACAGCAAGCATAGCATATTACATACCCCAAAGGGCAAGACCCCAATTACTCTTTTGAGGGGTTTTCCATTAAAGTAAAAGGAAATGCAACTCAGATTGGCTTAAACAACAAGGAAATCCCGTCAGGCCCGTCCATGTACAAGTTAGAAAATTGGGCGGGGTCGCTGTAACGGAGATTCAGAACAAGAGTGGCTTAAATGAGATGGAATTTATTTCTCACCTCACAGTCTCAATATAAGCAATCCACAGTCTCCGCCAGCGGAAACTCTTCCCCAGCACATGCGGAGGGGGGTGGCCCCAGCCCTACTTGAGGTGGGAGGGCAGCAGCAGACCAGCCTCCCTCTCCAGGAAAAGCTCACCCCAGGGGCTGGGCTTCCCCCCGCCCCGTTCCCATGATGTAACATCCTGAACCTCTCCCACCTGCATGAGGTGTGGGTGTGCTGTTCCCATTCTACAGATGGGGAAATGGAGACTTGTTTGAGAAGGAAGAGTCTGTCTGCCCAGCAAATACCCACTGAGTATACACAACAAGTATCAGATTCCAGATGGATATGGGGGGGTCAGGGTGGACGGATAAGGAAGGGATGGGGGATACACCAACCAAGAGGACTGATAGCATCTCTGGCCATCAAGGGCATCCTTTAAGGTGGGTGGGCCTGGGCAAGGTAAGTGTGGTGAAGGTTGGATGGTCTCACTATGTGAGGGTGACGGCCACATGGCCAAGGCCATGTCTCGAGACTTGGCACACAGTAGGTGTGCAGGAACTGGTAGTGAAATCCAGTCCTGTCAACTGGGTATAATAACATAAAGCCATGGGCCCAGGCTGACCCGGCTCTGCCCCATTCTTGCTACGTGACCTCAGGGAAGTAGAACAACATCTCCGAGCAGAGGTCTCCTGATAAGTCCAATGGAGATTGGGGATTCAGTTGTTCATTCATCTATTCAACAGATATGTACTGACCACCTACTATGTGTTAGGCTCTGTTCTAGGTACTAGGGAGACATTGGTGAATCACAACAAAAATCCCTACCCTTGGGATTAGAAACAGGGAGAGATATAATGAATAAAATAAACAAATACCTTATATAGAGAACAAACTAGTGGTTACCAGTGGGGAGAGGGAAAGAGGGGAGGGGCAAAATAGGGGTAGAGGATTAAGAGATACAAACTACTATGAATAAAATAAATAAGAAACAGGATATATTGTACAGCACAGGGAAATCAGCAATTATTTTGTAATAACTTTAAATGGAGTATAATCTATAAAAATATTGAATCACTACGTTGTACACTTGAAACTAATATAATATTGTAAATCAACTATACTTCAATAAAAAAACATACCTTAGAAATGTTGTTAGATAGGCATAAGCAGAAAAAAGAAGAAAAATAAAGCAGACAAGAGGAATCAGGTGTGCATGGGGCGGGACTGTTGCAATAGTAAAGAAGATCACAGAATGGAAATGATACAAAGCATGGTCTTGGACCAGAACCAAAGTATACTAGAAATCACAGAATGATATCTGGAAAATCCATACGTATTTGGAAATTAAATCATGGGTCAGACAGGAAGTCAAAACTAAAAATAGTTTTGACTGAATGAAAGTGAAAACGTACCCTATCAAAATATGTGGGGAGCAGCTAAAGCAGTGCTAAGAGGGAATTGTAGGGCGTTAAACACTTATGTTTAAGAAGGTGATGGGGGAGTTCCCTGGCGGTCCAGTGGTTAGGACTCAGCACTCTCACTGCTGCGGCTCTGGTGGGGGAACTAAGATCCCACAAGCCGCAAAGCACTAGGCGTGGCCAAAAATAAATAAATAAATAAGGTGATCGGGTCTATTTGAAAGTTGCAAATAGAGTTTTTTTCTTTTTCTTTTTCAAGTAACAGTTTTGGGAACATCTTTCTTATCTGTGTTTCTAGGCACTCCTCTACATGCATTACGGAACTGCCTGCACATCCATTCACTAAAGTAATACTGTTCACAACTGGATGATCAAGGAACGCTCAAAAAAAAAACGTTTTTATACATGAGCTGTTAAATACACCACTACATGCAATAAAAAATGGTCGGCACGTTATTTACTGATGTAAGACTCATCTAATCTTGCTGAGCAATTAGCACTCTTAGAACCACCTTGTGTGTCTACAAACACTTCCTTATATGCACTACAGAACACATACCTGATCCATGCCCTGAAATAACACTGCTTTCACAGAGTAAGTATCTCTTGAAAGTTCTCATTACAAGAAAAATAAAAAAAAGGGTAACGGTGCCGTAATGGATGGATGTTAATAAGACTTAATGTGGTGACCATTTCACAATATATACAAACATTGCATCACGTTGTACACCTGAAACTAATATAATGTTATATGTGAATTATATATCAATTTTAAAAGAAGGAGGGGGGAGGGAGGGGGGGAGGAGAAGGAGATGATCAGGAAAGACCTGACAGTTGAAATCAACTGAAGAAGGTGGGGGAAAGCCCTGTACCTCTCTGGAAGAAAAGCATTCTAGTCTGTGCAAAGGCCCTGAGGACAGCAAGCTCCTGGTGTCTTCGAGAAACAGGGAGTCTGAGATCCAATGTCCCCTTCTCAGTGAAACTTTCTAAAACTGAAGTTCCAAGCCCACCCTTCTCCATACACTCCATTCATTACGTTTGTCCTTAACAGTTATCACCATCTTATCACACACATTGTGTCCAATAGGATGTTTGTTGAATGAATGAGTGACGGTCCTGCCCACCAAACCCTAAGGCCAGGCCACTCCAGGCTCGCTGGTCCTCCACCACCAGCCAGCAGCCCGACACGCAGGCAGCAGAATCCCGGGGCAGCTCCTGGATTACAGGCGCGCCTCTGGTCACTACCACGGACCGAGGCCAGGTCTTCCCCAGGGACTGTCTAGGCCAAGCTAATTTATTTTTCCTCCTCTCCGGAACTAAAGTACCCAGAGCTTCCGACCTCCCATGCAGCGGACCGAGGCGAGGCGCAAACTCCGCCCAGAATGTTCTTCTCCATCCCCGGCCCCACCTGGGGCCTCCGAGGCTGTTCCGCCCACAAAATGCTAATGCAGCCCCTGCCCGGGGCAGAGCAGAAGCCTCTGCGCAGATGGCAGTGGCCCGGGAAAGAGGAAGGAGGGGCGGGGAAGCTGTGGGCAGTGATGCAGGGCACCTGGGGATGCGGGCGGGGAACACAGTAAGGTCTCATCAGATGGTTGGTAGAAGAAGAAAAACAGGAAGACTGTGGGGCACGGGTGACTGAGGCCCGGCCCCTCCCTCACCCCTGAATACCACCCTCACTCTAATATTATCCCCCCTCAGATCTCCAACTCTGAGTATGGACAGACCAAGCTGAAGCATCTGCGTCCAGGGACCTCAGGACAGATGTAGGTCCACATCCCCACCCACCCAGAGTCATCCCTGGCTTGGACCTCTTCATCCTCTAGTGAAACGACTGGTCGTGGGAGTCCCCTCTGGTGGGCCTTCTAGTTAGAGAGCGCCACCCAGATGAAAGTGATAATAGCGCATGCGCGTACTGGATACCTCCTAGGTGCCCGGCAGGAAGCGCTTTTCAGGCAACCATCAACTGGTTGACCGACTGGTTCTTCCAAACCACCCTGTTCATTTATTCATTTGTTGATTTTTGACAAGTATTTACTAAACCCCCGCTGTGCGCCAGTACCCTTCTAGGTGCAGAAATACAGCGGTGAACAAGACAGGTAAAATTCCCTGCTCTGCAGAGCTGACCTTCAAGAGGAGAGACCAACAGTTAACAAGTTAAATACTAAGTCAAATATGTAGATCTCAGGTTAGAGGGCGGTAAGTGCTAATAAGGAAAATAAAACCATGAAGGGGGTGGGAGCTGTTTAGTAGGGACCCATTTTACAGATGAGTAAACTGCATCTCTGAAAGGGAAGTCACTTCCCAAGATCACGCAGGGAGAGTGAGCTGGCACCGTGATTTGCCACTCTGGGTCTCCTCCCAGCTCTGGCCTCTAGGTGAGCAGCTGACACACAGAAAAAGAGAGGCAGAGGGGAGACACACAGAACAGGGTAGGGCTGCCTGGTATAGCCGTGCAGGTTGGGCACTGCACAACTCCAGGAGTGCCATTCACAAAGACAAGAACGTGCATGTTGTCCCCTGGAGTCAGGAAGTGCGCAAGGATCACAAATCTATACCACGTTCTGGGGACAGAACTTCCTGGAAAGGAAGTCTCAATCACCATCGGTCTATCCTCCATGGCTTGCGTTACTGAACCAGGTGTGTTTGCCAGATGCCCAGCAAGCCAAACCTGAGACACCAATTTTGCAGCAGAGAAAGGGTTCACTCACAAGGCAGCCAAGCAAGATGGGAGAACATATCTCAACTCCACCTCCCTGAAGGTGAGGGGCTCGGGATATTTATGGAATAAAGCTGAGGCTTGGGGAGCATGGGGAAAGGTGATTAGAGATCTTTTCTTTTAAGTGAGGTAATCATCATTCTACTCAGGCCAATGTAAGCTACATGCTTCTCCACGGGATGCAAGTCCAGAAAATGGCAGGGTTAGCCTGCTCTGAGGGTGGAGTTTTGAGTCCTCTGACGTCAAAAGGACACTGATTGGACACCTGTGCAGACCCAGTTGGAGGGTGGGTGGTCCCAACCAGTCTTAACTGGCTTGAGCTCAGACTGGACACAGCTGACTCCAAGTTCCTGAAAAACAAGCCTGGTAGACATATTATTGTTTAGGCTACGTGACACTTGGAGGACATGCAAGTTTTTATAAAAACAATGAAAGCAAGCTTGATCCGTGAAGGGACGTTACAGTTCACTACTTATTAAGCAAGTTACAGTTTAATGGATCTAACTGATGACTTTCTGTTTCACTTGCCTTTTTGAGTTCCCAATATATCATGGCTACGTCCCTGTGTCAGCACATGAAAATCTAGCTCAGTAGTTCTCCCAAGGTTGGTCCCCAGACCAGCAATATCTCTGTCACCTGGGAAATGCAGATTCTGGGGCTCCAGACCTCCTGAGTCAAATGCTTTCAGGCTGGGTGTGGCTTTTGCTCCGCATAAATGGGGAGCCACGGGAGGGTTTCAGCAGAGGAAGGACATGATCCAATTTCTGTTTTGACAGGTGCAACCCGAGGGTGAGAGATTAAGGAAGGTGGGGGCCAGGAGAAGCCTACTGCAGTTGTACTGGAGATATGGCCATGACCTGGATGGGGCTGGTGGCCATTGGAGGGGGTAGGAATGGGTTGTGTTCTTTATCGGTTTCTACAGTGCAACCAAAGAAATTTGCCACTGATTTGGATGGCTGGAGTGAGAGGACTAGAGTTGAGTATGACCAAAAGGTTTGGGGCCTGACACCTGGAAAAAATGGAGCAGACATTGCCCAAGACAGGAAGACAGAGGGAGGAACAGATTTAGGAGAGAACAGAGAGAAATCAGGAGTGTCGTTTGAGGGTGTGTTATAGACTGTTTGTATCTCCCCACCACCACCACCAAAAAAAAAAAAAAATTCATATGTTGAAATCTAATCCCCAATGTGATAGTATTAGGAGGTGAGGCCTTTGGGAAGTGATTAAGTCATGGGGGTGGAGCCTCACAAATGGGATTAGTGCCCTTAGAAGAAGAGACATGGGAGCAAGCTCACCCCCTTTCCACCATGTGAGGACACAATGAAAAGCTGGCCGTCTGCAACCCAGAAGAGGACCCTCGCTGGAACCCAACCATGCTGGCACCCTGATCTTGGATTTCCCACCTCCAGAACTGTGAGAAATAAATTTCTATTGTTTATAAGCCTTTATTATAGCAGCTCAAACAGAATAAGCATGTGAAGGTGCCCAGTCGGTGGCTGGATATATTCATGTGTCGGCATTTCAGGGGAGAAGACATATCTAGAGACAGATTTGGGGGTTATCCATCTATAAGGTGGTGTATTCATTTCCTAAGGCTGCTCGACAAATGACCACAAACTGGGTGGCTTAACGCAACAGAAATTTGTTCTCTCACAGTTCTGGAGGCCCGAAGTCTGAAATCATGTTGTCGGCAGAGCTGTGCTCCCTCCAAAGGCTCTAGGGGAGATTCTGCTCCTTGCCTCCTTCAGCCTCTGGTGGCTCCAGGTGTTCCTTGGCTTGTGGCCGCATCACTCCAATTTCTGCCTCTGTCTTCACACGACCTTCTCTCTTTCTCTGTCTCCTCTTCTGTTGATGTCAAATCTCCCTCCATCTTTCTCTTATAAGAACACTTATTGCATTGGAGGCCTACCTGGCCTACGATCTCATCTCAATACCCTTCATTACATTTGCAAAGGCACGTTTTCCAAATAAGGTCACATTCACAGGTTCCCAGGATTAGGGTATGGACGTACCTTTTTAAGGGGGCAGCACTGTTTAACCCACTACAGATTGTATTTAAAGCCCTTCGTAGGATGCGTGTGAGTGGAGAGAGATACCCTCCACCCCCACTCTTTTCTTCTTGTTCACCTCTGTGTCCTCAAGGTCTGACACAGCCATTCATAATAGAGGGATGTAGTAGTAACAATAAGTAACACTTATCTAATGCTATGTGCTAAGCACTGCTATAAGTACTTCATATAATTAACACATTTAATGCTTAAAACATTAAAATTGAGATCTCGATTTTACAAAGAGCTAAAGGCACTCACCCAGACCACACAAATAGGGTTCTAATCCAGGACATCTGTTCTCTCAAATAGCAGGAAACCCCCTTGGCCCAAGTAGAGGAATCTGGCTTGCTTTAGAGAATCTCACATATTACAAACACAAAATAAATTTACTGAAGAACACCGGATGCTGCTGTCACCTGATATCTTGTGATTGGAGCTGGCATAGAACAACCGTAACTCTAAACATGACATCTCTCGGTATCAATGCCACTCAGGCCTCCAGGGAGCACTTCCCCGCCACTCTGGCTGATGCCCTCCTGTGTCTGAGTGTGATTCTGGTTGTGCCGCTGCCAGTGCTGGAAACAGATGCTGCTTTGGGGTGTGTAGGGGACTTGAGCACCAGACAAGTTTAGGTAGGAGAAAAGACAAATTATCTTGTGTATTTGTTTCCTAGGGCTGCCATAACAAGGTACCACAAACTAGGTGGCTTAGAACAAGAAAAATTTATAGTCTCACGGTTCTGGAGGCTGCAAGTCCAAAATAAGGTGTGAGCAGGGCCATGCTTACTCCCAAGTCTCTGGGGGAGGATCCTTCCTGGCCTGGGATCCTTGGTGTTCATATGCTTGTAGATGCATCACTCCAGTCTCTGCCTCCAGCATCATGTGATGCTCTGTGTGCATGTCTGTGTCCAAATTTCCCTCTTATAAGGACATCAGTCATTGGATTAGGACCCACCCGAGTCCATCATGACCTAATCTTAACTTGATTACATCTGCAAAGACCCTACTTTCAAATAAGATCACATTCACAGGTTCCCAGGGGTTAGGATTTCAACTTATTTGGGGGAGGAGGGGTGGACACAATTCAACCCACAACACCTTGTCAAATGAAATCTAATCATGCAGCATCCAAGTATCATTTCCCAGCACGGCCAAGCACCCAGTGAAAGGCTTCTCTTTTGTGTTCCAATGTGCAGGATTCCAGAGAGAGTAACAAATTAACACAACATTTGTTACAGCTGCACATTGGGTCAAGAAGTATTTGGCAGTATTACCAATGTATTATACTTTTAAATATACATGTGTAGAAGCTCTAATGTAACAGGGGTGAAATGTAATACTCATTCTTTACAGGGGCAACTACAGGGATACTACAATCACAGCTCGTTTTATTTTTACAAAGTACTAAATTGGATTTATTTAAAATCTCAGCTTATAAATAGTTTATAAATAACTTTTATTTGCTTATTTAAATTAAACTTAATTAAAATGCTTATTTTAAATAATTTTATTTAAACTTTTGATATTTGCTAATTATGTCAGCTCTGTGCAGGGTTTTTTATGACAAATTCGAAAGTTTTAGAATAAAGACTTTTTTGAAATACGACATAAGAATAATTTTCATTTGCGCTCTAGCTTCGGGAGAAGCTAGAAATACGACATAAGAATAATTTTCATTTGTGCTCTAGCTTCAGGAGACCAGAGGCGCCCAGGGAGGGTGGGAGGAAGCCCCAGGCTCACATCGTCCACCCTCTCCTGCCCAGATGGATTTCCAGAAGCAGGGAGGCCCCCTCTGGCGATCACCAGAGTAGGAGGCGCGCACCTTACTATCTCAGCCCAACCGCAAGGTGGCGCCAGAGATACCTGAAGTCCTCCGGAGTCGTTCATCTCTATGATCCCCGCTGCGGCCTGAGCAACCCGGAAGCCGTCGCTGGCCAAGGAGTGCTTCCGGGTAGGAGCTGGGTGACCCTGTCTGCTGCAGGAGCCTGCGGCGACTGCAACCATGGGGGCGCACCTAGGTCGGCGTTACCTGGGCGATGCATCGGTGGAGCCCGACCCCCTGCGGATGCCCACCTTCCCGCCAGACTACGGCTTCCCCGGGCGCAAAGAACGCGGTGAGTCCCAGTGCGCAGGCGCGGCCGGCGGGAGTTTGGGGTGGGCGCCGGAACCCCTGAACCCCGGGGTCGGCTGGTCTCGAGCGTCATGCACTGTGTCTGGGTTCAGCCCTGACCTCGGCCCGGAGGAGTCCAGGGGGCGCGCGTGACCCTGCCTGAGTGTGGAGGCATTCCAGGCAGAAGGCACTGTTTGAACAAAAAGCCCGGGGGCAAAAGAGAGTGGCGACACAGGACCTAATGAGGCGGTAGTCCTGGAGTGAGTGGGGAACTATGGGAGGGTTTATCGCGGAAGGGATGTGCTTATTGTACCTCTGTCCGGATGTCGCTACTATTTTTAGGTATGCTAGAGAAAACACGAGGGGGGCTCACGCCGCACATACTGTTCTGCACTTTGCTTTTTTTATTCGTTAATATCACAAGCATATCGAGCGCCAGTCCTGGACCAAGTCCCGAGTTGGGCACCGAGGATGCAGCAGGCACTGACTAAGGGGGAACTCACAGCCCTGTAGGGAAGACAAAGGAACCTGGCGGATCTTGATGATGGCCCCTGGGAGTATCAAGGCGGGCTTTCAGGAGACTATGACTGGAAGCGAGGCCTGCGGGAGATGCGGAGGAGTTGGCCCCACCGAGACCAAGGAGAGGGGAGAGCTAGTGCTTCAAAGCAGAGGAGGGACACGATCAGATTTGCTTTATCAAAAGGTCACGTTGGCTGCCAGGTGGGCGACGACTTGGAGACAGAGAGATCCCTAAGGGAATGGGGTGGTGCAGAGAGGTGTGGATTTAGGAGAATGTTGGGAGGTACGGTCCTATGGTGTCTCGAGTCCTTGTAGTTCCTTTAGCCCCACTGGAACCTGCAGTCCATCAGTACCCCCACCTCCTTATCCTGTCAGTCCTTCCCGCTGCCCCTCACACCCTGCTTTCCCATTAATGTTTTGCAAACACCCAGAGCCGCCCCACCGCATCCCCTCCTCTGTCTTGCTTAACCAGAACCCTGGTTAAAGCCAGCTCTCCTCCGTGGCTCCTGTCCCTGTGCAGCTGAACATCGTGGGAGAAAAACACCCATCCTCCCTGACTGGTCTCCCAATTGCTCCCCCAGTTGACTCTTCATGCTGCTGTTTTCCTGTCACATTCCCTGGCCCTTCGCTCTCTCGGGCTCCTTCCTAGACCATGGTCTCACGCCTTCTCTCTCAGACCCCAGCACCTCCTTTCAGCTAGTCACTTTGTATCCTCTTAAGAAAATAGAAGCAGCCAAAAGAGCTCTTGTGGGCTCCCTTCATCCCTGCTTCCTACACACCCTGGACTCCACCTTCTCTCCTGTTAGCCCAGATGATCTGCCCCGGCTTTAGCTAAGCCTCTGCTCCAGGTGAGCCCTCTGATGCCCTCCATCCCATCCTCTCACCTACCCAAGGACTGCTCCAACCACTCTCCCTCTCTTGCAAGGTTGGTTTTCCCATCAACATGCAAATACGCTGTTATTTCTGCTGTTGTAATATCTTCTCCTGGGGCTTCCCTGGTGGTGCCGTGGTTAAGAATCCGCCTGCCAATGCAGGGGGCATGGGTTCGAGCCCTGGTCCAGGAAGATCCCACATGCCGCAGAACAACTAAGCCCGTGCACCATAGCTACTGAGCCCGCGCTCTAGAGCCCGCGAGCCACAACTGCTGAAGCCCGCGCGCCTAGAGCCCGTGCTCCGCAACAAGAGAAGCCCCCGCAATGAGAAGCCCGCACACCGCGACGAAGCCCGCACGCAGCAACGAAGACCTGACACAGCCAATAAATAAATAAATAAATAAAATTAAAAAAAAAAATTTTGGGGGGGGGGTTGTGTCGGGTCTTCGTTTCTGTGCGAGGGCTTTCTCTAGTTTTGGCAAGCGGGGGCCACTCTTCATCGCGGGCCTCCCACTATCGTGGCCTCTCTTGTTGTGGAGCACAGGCTCCAGACGTGCAGGCTCAGTAGTTGTGGCCCAGATTCTCAGGTCTAACTCCACTATGGCAGCAGCAGGCACGGCCGGTCGCTGCCACCTCCTGGGAGCCCCTCTTCACGTGGTTCCAAGACCCCACAGCTCCCGCCCACCTCCCTGCCTTGTAAATGCCAAGGCGCCCCACTGCGTGGGTCTCTCCTGTCTCCACCCACTCCCACCACTCCCTGGGGGTCGTTGCTAGTCCTCTGGTTTCAAATGGCTGCTGTGCACCAGGGCTGGAGTTTTTATCTCCAGCTGGGCCTTGACCCTGAACCCCAGACTCATGGACCTCACTGCCTGCTTGGCATCTCCACTCCACATTTAAGGGGCATCTTGCACTCAGCAGGCCTGAAACAGAGCTCCCGACCTCCCCTACCAACCCTGTGCCTCCCTCCAGCGCTGACCACTACATGCTCAGGCCGAAACCCCTGAGGCATCCCGCCTGTCCTCCCACTTCAGGGCCTTTGCACCTGCTGTGCCGCTCTTGGGGATGCCTTACCCGGGTGTCTATGTGACCCACTCCCTCACCTTCGTATGCCACCTTTTGACGGCCCCCTCCATCTAAAGTTGTGACCCACCTCCCCACACTGCCTCTCTCTCTCCCTTATTTTCCTCCCTAATACTTAGCATTGTCAGGCATCCTACAACATCTAGCTCTACCTGTTTGTTCTGTGTCTCCCTCCAAGAGCAGGGAGGGATCCTTGCCTGGCATGTTCCCTTGTATATCCCCAGCACCTAGCACACAGTTGGTACTCCATAAATCCTGGCTACTGACTGACTCATCAGGCTGGAGCATCAGGTGTGAAGTGCCACCTTGACATGGAAACTATCAGGGGCTGCAGGTGGACACAAGGCCTGGGACTCAACGATATACGGGGTGGAGACGGAAGCCATGAATTAGAATGAGTGGACGGCTCTTAGCAAGAACCACCAGAAGCCAAGGCTTAATGTTTGGGCAGCTTAATGTTTGGACAGCCATAGAGATGGCAGGAAACCTGGGGAGGGTGTGGCAGAGAGGGGGGGCACGGGAAGAGAATGTTCGAGAAAGGAGGAGCATCTAGGACCAAGAAAGATGGGGTAAGATGGGGGGGCAGGGGTTCCCTTGAGGATGCAGGAAGGCTAGGTCCTGTGTGCCCCGTGCTAGGTGGGGACAGAGCTCAGGATCACCAGCACAGCGGGCGCGGGCTGGGGTGTGTGCCCACGATTACTGACGGCCCCCAGATGGGCCCCAGTTGAAGTGAAGGTTGATTTCATCCCCGTGGGGTTTACCAGGTGGGTGGGGCAGCAGGACGAGGATTATTAGTTCAGCTTTCTATGAGGCGGGCAGAAGCTGTGCCTCCACTGAGAGGACAGAGCTGGGATCCAGGTCCCCCAGGCAGACACACAGACGCACACACACCTCTGCAGGGTGGGGCTGTCTGGGGAGTGACCCCAGGGGGAGGGGAGGCAAGAATCTAGCGTGGATTTCGAGGTGCTCGGTGATGGCGGGAGAGGGACCCTGCCCATCTGGGCCTCAGTGTTGGGGGTTGCTTTCGTGCAAATTAGAAAGCTATTCCTGGCCCTGGCTGAGCCCCACCCGTCCCCCCCCCCCCCCCGCAGAGATGGTGGCCACTCAGCAGGAGATGAATGACGCACAGCTGGTGCTCCAGCAGCGGGACTACTGCGCCCACTACCTCATCCGGTTCCTCAAGTGCAAGCGCGACAGCTTCCCCAACCTCCTGGCCTGCAAGCACGAGCAGCACGACTGGGACTACTGCGAGCACCTTGAGTGAGCCCCACGCCCGCCCCGAGCCCTCACCCGGCCAGGCCCCACCTCAGTAGAAAGAGGAATCCCAAAGGGGCTGTGGGGTGGGGCGGGCTGCTTTGAGGTGCCTACAGGAGTGGCCACGCCTAGTTCAGGTGGGAGGCCCAGCTCTTGCTCTGGGCTCACTGGTGTCCACCCCAGGGGAGGGGGCAGACCCCAGAGTTACATCACAGGCACGCAGGTCTTCCCTACCTGCAACCCCCTCAGAGTCCCATCAGCTCCCCAGGCTACCCCTCCCTCCTTGTACTCTGCCTGCAGCTACGTGAAGCGCATGAAGGAGTTTGAGCGGGAGCGGCGGCTGCTCCAGCGGAAGAAGAGGCGGGAGCAGAGGGAGGCCAGAGGCCAGGGGTCCGGTGACGTGGGCCCCGAGGTGGCCCTGTAGCGGCCCCGCCTACCACCCTGTAGACCAGTCAAAAAAAATAAAAGCCTCCAGGGCCCTCAGCCCAAGCTCCGCCTCTTTCTTTGGTGTGCTGAGCCCCGAACCGACCCCCAAAAGAAACACCGCTGAGTCTGAGTCCAGCTGGGCAGGCAGGTTTTATTCCAGACGCTGGAGAGCAGTGGTTCCCACTCCTCGCCCAGAATGACACTGGGGCGGGGGGACACGAGCCTGGCTGGCTGAGCCTGGGTGAGGGGATGCCATTCAGAGCAGGAAGGGGATGATGGGCATGCGCAGGGGCGGGTAGTCTCGGAACTCCTTCAGGTAGCTGCGGTGCTTGCCCTTGGCCCAGATGGTCATCTGGGTGAAGCCCACCAGGGAGAAGAGGGCCACTGTGGGGTGGAGCAGGGGAGTCAGGGAGGGAGGGCTGCACCCAGCAGGGACGGGCGGGGCCCCCTGGGGAAGGAGCAGCGGGCTCACCTGGGAGGCACTGTGTCATGATGGCAAAGCCAATCCAGGACCCCACCTGTGGGCAGAGCAGGCAGGGTGAAGGCGGGCAGGGCTGGGCAGCCCCAGCTGTTCTAGTAAGGGGATGGGAACCACACGCCAGAGCTCGAGGGGCCTGGAGTAAGGGGGCACTACACGATGAAGCTGCCCGTCAGTCCCCAACAGCCACAAGCCCAGCTGGACACCTCCCAGGCCCCACAGAGGCCACAGTCTCTCCATTTCCAAATGTTCCAAGTTCAAACTGCAGAAACAGCTACGGAGCCAGGCACCGCCCCCTCCTAGAAGCTAGCCCTCCACATGGGACCCCAAGCCCCAGGAGGGAGAGGAGAGGAGGGCAGACCCTCACCTCGTAGGTGTAATTGGGACAAGACACCAGCAGGAAGAGCCATGTGAAGGGGTTCTTGGTGGGGTATGGGATCTTCCTGGTCTTAGACCCTGGGAGGACAGGACAGGAGTGAGACCCGCTGGCTCAGCCTGCCCAGGTGGCCATCCCCCCTGCCCGGAGCAGGCCACTCACCAGCTGGCCGCAGGTCCCGCAGGGCCATGTGGATGGAGAAGTTGCCGAGCTGGCAGATCTGTTAGAGAAGCAGGGTCAGCTCGGAGCCGCCCCCCAAACTCCCCGCACCCTGTCATCCGTCCCAGCCTGCTTACCACAAAGATGGCGAGCGCCAGTTTAACCTGCTGAGCTCCGTAGGCTGAAGAGGAAGCAGAGGAGGGAAGCCCGTGAGGGGAGAGCCTGGGTGAAGGGGTGTTCACAAGGGAGAGCAGGGCCCGAGGCCACTTACTTGGCGGTGTGTAGAGAGGGTGGTTGATGTAATAGGCCATCCACGCGGCGAAGCCCCAGTAGTAGGTGCAGTTCTGAAAGGGAGCAGGGCCGGGATGGAGCCTGGCCCAGTGGAGGGCAGGACCCAGGTGAGGGGGACCAGGGAGGGTAGGGCCGGGGGTGAAGGGCCTGGACAGGCAGCTGGGGGCTCACCTTGAAGATGTTGCGCAACGGCATGGTGCCGTGGGAGAAGCGGTGCACGAAGAGCGTCTCCAGCAGGCGCTTGATGTAATGGAATGAGTGGCAGATGCAGGCAAGGCTGGGGGCGGGGGAGCCAGTTCAGCGGGGGCAGGTCCGCAGGCCTTCCCCTCCCCCTGCCACCTCCTCCCACCCGGCCCCACTCACTGTACCACCGTGTGCCGACTGGACGTGAAGTCATATTTGTGGCCATAGATGAAGGGCACCCGAAAGTAGAAGAGCAGATAGATGAAAAGGGGCCCGGCGTACTCTGTCAGGAAGACCTGGGGAGGGGAGAGGTGAGTCACCCCAACGCGGCAGATGGGAGACGAGGCTGCTGGGAGAGGGGTCTGCACGCACCGTTACCCAGCTGATCTGGGCCCCCAGGTCCCGGAAGTAGAGGGTGGCCGTGGTGCCCACGGGCAGCTTCTGCAGAACATCCTCATCCTTCAGGGACTTGCCCTCTGCGGAGAGTCGGGCCAGGGCTCAGGGCCTGCTTGGGCCTTCGCCCAGGGCCACCCAGGAGCCCGGGGACAGCCAAGCAGACAGCTGTACTCACTGGGGTCCAGGCGGAGGGACTGGCGGGCGGGGTACCACTGTGGATCTGTAGGGAGAGTAGGGTGTCACAGCACACAGCCTGATGGGGCCCAGGGTCCCTACAGCTCCTCCGGCCCCCGGGCAAGATCTCTGAAGTTTGTGTGGCTCCAGGACACAGACCAGAAGAGCAGGCAAAGCGGGATGTTGTCCTTCCCAAAGCCCAGCAAGGGCGTTCCTGTTGATGGCCACACGGGGGCGGGTGCCCCAGGCAAGCCCAGAGAAGCCTGGGCCACACTGGGGTTATCTCTGCAGGCCCTTGCGGGAGAGGCATGTAGGACAGGGTCCTACCTAGAGGCCCCTGCCCAGAGGGGTCGCGGGGGCAGTGTGGCTGGGCCCTGGACTTACGGCTCTTGGTGAAAAGGTTCTTGATCTCAGCAATGGTGGCTTGGGGCTCCACCTGGGGGAAACACAGGCCAGGCACCAGTAAGCCGTGGGCGGGGAGCCCGGGACCCAGAATCCCTCTTGGTGAAGTGGGATGGACTGGGGTCCCAGGCAACTGCTATGGGAGGGGGGAGCCGACAAGGCAGCCATGGGCCTGAGGGCCATTTTAACCAGGCAGCCAGGTCACCCCTGGACTGGCTGGGAGATGGTGTGAGCATGGGAAGCCAGGCCCACCTCGCCTCTCCTCTCCACCCCCAGCCGCAACTCCCCCCAGAGAAAAGGCCCTCAACCTGTTCCAGACCTCCCTGGGATGGGACGAACCCCTTCCCCTGGCCTGGCCTCGGAGTGGGGCCGGTCTCAGGACTCCACCTCCTTCCCAGGCCCCAGAGCCATGCAGGGTCCACTGAGGCTGCTTCACCTCCTCTCACACTGGGAGGCCAGCTCCCGGCCACACCCAGGGGCCAGGGTGCTCTACCCTGAGCGGCAAGCCGGCTGGGGCAGGCCCAGGGACAGTACGCCTCCTGCACACCCTGAAGGGCAGGGGCTGGGTGTCAGGACCCAGGTGGAGGGGCACTCCCATCTCCCTGGTCGCAGGCCCAGCACCCTCGGGCCAGCGCAGTCTGCACTGCGGTCCTACCTTGTCCAGGAAGCACAGCTTCTCCCGGGTCTTTGCGTCCAGAATCTCCACCTCAAAGAAGAGAACGGCCTTTTTAGGTTTCTTGATCGTCTTGGGGGGCATGGGCCGGGGGAGGCCATTGAGGCCAAAGACGGGGCCGAGGCCCTGGCTGGTCTCCCGGGCCACCACGCTCACGCTCAGGTCCATGCCTGCCCCGCTCTGCCCGCTGCGGCCAGAGGCCCCAGCTGCCGGCCGTCAGCCCCCACCACAGACCTCCCCACGCGAAGTGCTCTGGGCCGGGCCGGCGAGATCAAATTCTGCCGCGGTGCTGGAAGGCAGCCCGGGCCTGCCTTGGCTCCGCCGGCTTCTGTGCAGATGTAACCCGAGTGGCCCAACAGCCACGGCCCAACTAAATATATAACTGCCCCACACTGAGCCCCCCAGGAGCCATGCCACAGACCTCCTGGGAGGGGGCACCTGGGGGCAGCCCTCCAAGGGCTGAGTTGCCCTGACTGTAAGGCTTTCGAGGGGACACGGACCCCCAACAGCACGGGGGGGAAGGGAGATCCCCAGAAGAGGCATGGAGGTGCCTCCTGGCCTCCCTGCCCAGTGCAGAGCAAGGGCCTGTCACCAGGAGCAGGGTGAGAGGCCAACGGGCCGCCCAGGCCCCAGCTCAGGCGCACAGAGTTCACTGGGCTTGGAGAAATCCCAGCTATTTTGAGAATCCGTGAGAGAGATCTTCCATTTCCCCTTCTGAGCTGTAAGAGACACTCCGGATTATTCTCCTCGTGCATCTGTGTTCCCAGGGAGGTGACAGATTCCGGCGTTATTGGTGCAGAGAGCCTCTCTCTAAGTGTGGAACGGGTCAGGAAACCAGGAAGTTTCCAGCAAGCGCCCCAGCCTAGGCCAAGACCTTGGCTCACACCTCCCCGGCCTCCCTCTCCACCCAGTTCTCACTAGGTCCACCCAGGCCTTGTTCAAGGCCACCTCCAGGGCAGTCTTCCCACCATGTCAGCCCAACATAGCACCCTCGTCCGGGCCCTGAGCCCCCCAAAGCCCAGGGCAGACAGCCTGGGCACCCCCACCCCACTCCACTCTCCCTGAGCCCCAGGCAGTGGTGGGACCAGTGGTGCAAAGGGGCAGTGCTGGGAGGGAGGAAGCCCCCAGGGGGACGTGACCCACCCATCCTAAGCGGGTCCGAGAAGGCACCTGGGCCAGCTGAGAATGGTGTGAACTGCTGGTGGAGCTGGAGTGAGGCCCAGTAGGGCCCGAGCCCACCACGCAGGCCTGAGGGCCCCAGTGTAGGGCTTGACGCAGATCTTATTAGACATGGGGACGTGGCAGGCAGGGCTGGGTCTGACCCCAAGTCGGCCACTGGGCAGCAGGTGCTGAGGACCCTTCCCGCCTGGCAGGCCCTCAGTCAGAGATAGCATGGAGAAAAGGAGCAGATCTTAGAGCCCCAGGGCAGGGCCCCAGACAGGGCTCTCTGAGGGCACGCCCACCCACCTAGGGCCACGCCCCCCAGGAGGAAAGGGCTCCCCTCACACACACTCCACCACCAGTGGGAGAGGCAGGGGGCGTGGTGGGCAGCACACAGGACTGAATCCGGCCCTGCCACGCTGTCACTGGGTGACTCTGGGGCTGTCACTTCTGAGCCTCAGGCCGGAGGCAGGTAGGAAAGTGTGTACCTCGAGGGGCTGGCGTGGTACCTGACAGATGGGAAGTGCTCCCCAAACCTCAGGCTGTGAGGACAGGCTTGAGGGGACCCTGGGCGCCTGAGATGAAGGGAAGGGGATGGGCCTGGGTTCAGATCCCGGCTCCCCTACTGGCCAGGGGGTCGCTGCAGCACACTGGCCTGTTTGCCCACCTATGCTCTACCCACCCCACGTCATGGACGGAGGGCAGGAGAGAGCCCAGAGCCCAAGAATTCCTGGCCGATGCTACTGTCACCACGCTAGAGAGTGCGCCTGCTGTCAACTGGGGGCTCTGCATGGCCACGTGGCCTTGGGGGGCAGGTTACTGAACCCCTCTGAGTCATGGGGATAACAAGGCCAGACAGAAGGGCCAGAAAGACGGCGCTGCTCACACTACCCCGAGTGTCTGGCCCCACCAAGGGGACTCGGAAGAGGGAAGGGGTACAGGCAGAATGTGCCCAAAAAGGCGAGGATAGCACCGCCCCGGGCAGGCAAAGGGCCTGCTGCCCTGTGGCGGCAGGTATATTAATAGTTCCTGGGTCCCAGGCGGGCAGTGCCCACATGCCTTCCAAGCTCGTGTGGTCCGCAGGAAGGCTGCACCACGTCTATTGGGAGAGCAGGCCTCCGAGTTCCTGCTGAACCACTCACAGCTTAAAATACAACCAGCCCCTCTCCCTGCCGGCCAGCTGCTGGGGGAGGGCTGAAACCCTACCCTCTCCCCCCAACCTGGGCACCAGACCAGAACCCAGGAGGGGAGTATGGGACGTCGGGGCCCCGACTGGCTGCTGGGAAAGGAAGCTGGGCAGCGGGAGGGGACGGCCGGGACAGGGGCCACCCTCCCAGCAGCCGCTGCTGCAGCTGCTACGGCTGCCACTGCCGCCAACACACCCAGGCCAGCCCGAGGCTGCAGAGGAGCAGCGGCGCCCTCACAGAGGTAAGCCCGGCCCGTGCGGCAGCACTCAAGGCCCCGGGGCCACTGGGGAGTGGGCTGCCCCAGCTCAAGGCCGCTGTGACAGGTTTGGTCCTCATTTCCCATTTCCTGTCCCCAAATCTCCACCACAGGAGAGGTCTGAAAGGCCCTGGGCAGGGCAAGGGGGTGGGGATGCGGTGTCGGGGGGAGCCACAGGGCCTACCATCGTACAACTGCCTGTGCCTCTCTAATTATTTCAGAAAAGTAAAATTTTTAAATTTTAAAAGCCAAGTGGGAAGGAAAAAAAATAAAAAATAAATAAAAATTATACATATATATATATATATATATATATATATATATATTTAGGTGAGAGAAGCCAGGTACAAAGGGGTCACGTATTTATGTGAAATGCCCCAAATGGAGACAGAAAGGTAAATGGAAGGAGACAGAAAGCAGACTGGTGGCTGTCAAGGATGGGGTGAGGGGAGATGGGAGTGGCAACTAATGGGGACCGGGTCTCCTTTTGGGGTGATGAAAAGGTTGTGGAACTAGACAGAGACGGGGGTTGCACAACACTGTGAATTAAATTCCCTTTTAAATGGCTAATTGTACGTCACGTGAATTTTACCTCAATAAATCTTTTTTTTTAAAGGGTGGGGCTAGCAAACCGGTCCCAATTACCCATAGAGAGAAAAGGCCGAGGGGCAGGGAGCAGCAGAGGCTAGCCACACCTCCACCCCACCCGATGAGGGCCTAAATATGGGGGAGCCCATCACGCACTTCCCAATCTTCAGTCCCTGAGCTTACCCCCTACTCCCCACCCCGCCCTGCTCTGCGCCCCAGCACACTCCCGTCCCTACGCTTGTCACACACACTCACACACCCCTGAGCCTGCCCGGGCCTGAGGCCAGCCTGGGGTGGGGGCCCAGGATAGGCCCAGGACTGGGGTGAGGGGCACAGGTGGCTGCTGGGCAGAGCCCCAGGCAGGGGTCCTGAGCACAGAAGGGGAGGTAGCAGGCTCAGGCCCTACCCCAGAGAGAAGGCAGGCAAGGGGCAGGGGAGGAGTGAGTGGTGGGACTTTCTGAAGGAGCCGGGGACAGCTCTTCCTGTCCCCGTGGAGGGAAGGGGCTGGGGGGACAAGGGGGCGGTGATATGTTCGAAGGATGAATGAAGCAAAGCCCGTGAGGGTGTCACTGACTTGAAGTCCGGGCACTGGCCACAGGCAGGGGGTGTGGCCCCAAAGCCTCAGGCACAGTGGCCAGACAGAGGGCAAGGACAGGCAGGAGCCCTGGCCTGGGGCACAGGACGCTGGCTCTACGATGACAGTTCCCCAGCCTGGGAGGAATTCTCACCCAGAGGCCCCAGATTCCAGGGCCCAGCCAAGGGCAACTCATGGCACCATGAGGTCAGGGCTGGACAAGGGGCAGGGCACAGCCCACCCCGCAGGCTGCAGCCCTGCCCCACCCAGAGGGGAGTACCCAGAGCTACTGCCGGGCAGCAGGGCCCACACGCTTCACTGCCTTCATGGGAATAAATATGGTGCTGATCAAGGTAGCCATAGTAGAAAGGGGGGTGCCCACTTTCTGAGCACCTGTTTCAAGCTAGCATGGGTGCCCAGAGCCTCAGGGAGACAAGGCTCCTGGGATGGTCCCCACGTGGCAGATGAGAAAACCAGGGCTCAAGAGTAGGAGAGGGCTTCCCTGGTGGTGTAGTGGTTGAGGGTCCGCCTGCCGATGCAGGGGACACGGGTTCGTGCCCCGGTCCGGGAAGATCCCATGTGCCGCGGAGCGGCTGGGCCCGTGAGCCATGGCCACTGAGCCCGCGTGTCCGGAGGCTGTGCTCCGCAACGGGAGAGGCCACAACAGTGAGAGGCCCGCGTACCGCAAAAAAAAAAAGAGTAGGAGAGGCTAAGGGCCTTTGCACATGCTGTTCTCACTGCCTGAATCGCTCTCCCCCAGACCCCGCAGGGCTCCTCCCTAACCTCGTCAGTGAGGCCCTTCCTGACTGTCAACTTAAAATAGCAACCCAGACATTTACCGTCTGCCTCCCACTGGATGGTCAGCTCCAGAGGGCAGGGACTGTCCCGTCCTCAGTCACTTCCCAGCACCCAGGACAGAGCCTGGCGAGGAGCTGTTCTCCATAAGCACCTGCGGGAGGCACCTTGCCTCAAAGCCCCCACCCCACCACCCTCTGAGCCAAGGCCTTTCCCTCACTCCTCCTTCACCACACTTGGGGGGATGGGGGCCTGCCCACCACACCAGACCCCAGAGCAGAGGTGGGCGCCCCAGTGCAGGAGCTGCTGCAGGAGGGCTTTCCCTAGCCTGGGCCGGCGGCCTCGCTCCAGGGAAGCCTCTGTGAGGCCTGCAGACACACCCACCCAGCTCCGGTGACCCTGTGCAGCCCAGCATTCTGGCTGCCAGACCCTCCTCCAAGGAGCGGGGCACTGCTCACCAACGGAAAGGGTCTCTGGTAGGCCAGCTCTGGCTTCTAGGGAACCCTGTCTCTCTTCACCAGCATCCCCAACACAGAAGGGGCTCCACACTGACAGGCTCCACACACCCTGGGCCCTTGGAGGCGGCAGCAACACAGGCACAGCGGCCCCTCACAAGGAGGCTCTGAGGTCAAAAAGACTCACCTATTTCCTGGCTGTGTGGCCCTGGACGAGTAACCCAACCTCTCTGAGCCTCCATTTCCTTTATCTACAAAGTGGGCTGCCCCCACCTGCTATCTCACAGGGTCACTGTAAGATTTACACATAATAACAACCACCATTCTGGTCTGTGTGAGGTCCGGGGCGGGGGGTGCTAGTGCCCGGGGGTGCCGGAACAGAGAACAGCGGCACGTTCTGCACCAAGAATTGTGGGGAAAGACAGAGAACGGGGGGCGGGGGGGTCAGGAGTTGGGAGGATGGCCATTTTAGACAGAGTGGTCAGGGAAGGCCTCCCTGAGAAAGTACACAAACATGTCCAGTCTAGGATAATTCTTATAAAGAATAAATGTTATCAGACCGATACTAGCGAAACAGAAGTGGCAGACGTACAGGGAGCCAGGCCCCTCCTCCTCCCCGAGTCCTCACCACGATCATGAAGGGGCCCAACCACACCAAGGTCAGAGAGGTGATGCAAGGAGCTGATGACAGTGAGCCTGAACCCTAACAATAGCAAGACACGTGCGGATGGCAGAGGCTGGGCTGTGGCGAGCGTCCCTACTGTAGTTCATCACCGCCACAGCCGGGGCGGCAGCCGCCGAGACTGCCCCGCTCTCCACTGCCCCCTTGTGGCCGCGGCCTCTGCTCCCACCAGCTGGAAGGGTGTGCACAGCAGCTGGAGCTCCAGGTGAATGAACCGGGCACATCTGGTGCAGGATGGGAGCAAGAGAGTGAACACTAACTCTGGCTCTGCCACTCACCAGCCAAGAGGCCTCGGGGAGCCACTGCCTCACGCTCCTTCCTTCATGCATTCATCCTTTCCTGCCTCCCCTTTTCCCCTGGGCACTGCAGTGAACAAACCCCTGCCTTCACAGAAGCTGCATTCCAGGCGTGGGCTGGGGGTGGGTAGGGACACACAATAAATAGTGGCATGTTTTGCACCAAGAGCTGTGGAGACAAAAAGAGAAAGGTGGCAGGGGTGGGGTGGGGGAGTATGGCCGTTTTAGACAGAGCAGTCAAGGAAGGCCTCCCTGAGGAAGGGGCATCTAAAAAGGCCAGTGGAACTGAGGGAACAAGTCGTGCATACATCCAGGGGAAATGCGTTCCAGGCAGAGGGAACAGCCACTGCAAAGGCCCTGAGACTGGACTGTGCCTGGCATGTTTAAGCAGCAGACCACTGTGGCAGGAGCAGAGTGTGGAGGGGGAGAGCAGGAAGACACAAACAGGGAAGTGATGGGGCAGATCTTGCAGGGGATTGTGGGCCACAGGGAGGACTCTGGCTTTTACGCTGAGTGAGGTGGGAGCCATGGAGGGTTCTTGAGCAGAGGAAGGATGTGACCTGACTCAGCTGTTCCTAGGCAGCCCCGTGGGAAATGGGAGACCAGGGCAGAAGCAATGATGAGGGCAGGAGTAGGGAGATGGCCATGGAGTGGGTGAGAAGTGGACAGACTATGAAGATGGAAGTGACAAGATGTGCTGATGGTTTGGATGTGGGGATGGGGGGCAGGGGTGGGTCTGAGGTTCTGACCTGAGCCTCAGAAGGGAGAAGCACCAAGTAGGAGGGCGGCAGGAAGGGTAGGCACCGCCTGAGCCCAGGCTGGAAGTTTGCAACTGCTGCTCTCCCCTGTGGGAGCTGCTGCACAGGCGGGGCACCCGGGGCCCAGGCACCAGTGCCCAGAAAGCCTCCCAAGCCAGGAGCCTGGGCCCCTCTCAAGCTTCAGTTTCCCCATTTTCATAAACACAGCCAGGCCCGGTGTTCCTCAGGCCCCTCCCACCTGTAAACGAGACGCAGTGGCCTCATGGCAGAGTCAACATCCCCGGGCCTGGGACGGGGCGGGCACGGGCCTGAGAGTCAGCTTGGACTCCTGGTCACCCTCACCACCTCCCGCTTCCATGCGTCCTAAGATGGAACCTGCCCAATGGGTATGGGTTAGAACCGCAGCTGCTTCCCAAATGCCTCTCCTCACCCTCTCCTTTCAATCCCCACGGCAGCCGAGGGAGCTGGAGCCATTAACTCCATTTCACAGATGGGGAAGCTGAGTTCCAAGGGGTGAGGAGTACACGCAGCTCACGCAGCAGTAAACTCCTGAGCCCACACCCCCACCACACGCCGGCCTCTGGGGCTGCACCCCCAGCCAGCGCGCCCCGCAGAGGCCCCCACGCAGTGAGGGTGCAGTACAGCGCACCCTGCCTAGAGCAGGCTCGCTGGGACCCCACGGGGTCCGCCTGCCAGAAAAGGGCTCTTCAACCGGGATGCCTTGTGCTGGGCAGCCTGGCACAACCCAGTGAGTGCCTGCAGGGGAGTGTGGGCTCCGGTGGGTGACATCTCCCGAGGCGGGGGCACAAGAGGCCTAGCTGAGGGTACAAGCCCTGCTCAGTGCAGCCTAGAACTCCAGGCAAAGATGCAGAGGGCCCAACAGGTCCGTCAGCCGGCCGACCCGGGCACTCTCGGCCCCCAGAGCGCCCACACGGGGCACGAGAGGACGGAGGCCTGGCCTTGAGCAGCACATGCCAGACTGGCTCAGCCGCTTCACAAATGCAGAGTCTTGAGCATGTTCACCTACACTCCGCGGCTCAGCACTTTCAGCTCCCTCTCCCTTCCACTTTCCAGAAATATCGAAGTCACACTACTCTTGCCAGGGCAGCTGAGAAGACCTGCCAGGACGCCAGCACAGGCCACACCTGCTCGGCCAGAAATACCTCCTTCCCCAGTGGCCTCACTCATGACCCCATTTCTCCTGGGGGGACTGCACAGCCTCCCTGAGGTGCCACAGTGGTTGGGGGGTGGGGGAATGTTGCCCAGGGGAGAAGGGGCAAGAGAGAGACTGACCACCCACTCCCAGGTCCTCAACCAGCCGGCTCCTGCCTCCCACCCCTGGTAGCCAGAGGAGAAGTGGCAGGGTCTGAATGCCAATGTCCCTAGGCTCTGGGATCCGGGGCCAGGAGAAGCTGGCAGAGCCCCAGGCAGCCCAGTAGCATCCAGCCTTGAAAGACATTCTTCGGGTGCTCAGGTGCCCCGGCTGGTTGCTGTGACCACAGGAGGCCCAAGATGAAGGAGATGCTGGGCCAACACAGCAGGACTCTGGGTCTTGGGCCTGAGAGGGCCATGCTCTTTGACCAGCTGTTTGCTGGTGCCCACAGCCCACACACCTCCCTGGGCAGTTACCGGCCTCTGGGGCCTCCAGGGGGCGCTGTCCTGGACAGAGCTGGGCTGCAAGGGCCTATTCCATTGGAAGTGCCGTCACTAGTATCGTCTATCAGATGCTTACTTTGGGCCAAGAACTGTGCTGAGACCTTTACCTGCACAACTCACCTAGCCTCACCTGCGCCTGTAAGCTAAGGACTGTGACCCCAGTTAGGTGGCTCAGAAAACCAGGGCTCGGAAACCAGGGGGCCCTTGCCCAAGGCACGTAGCCCAAGGAAGTACCAGAGCCAGCACCGACCCCGCCTACCCGGGCCCAAAGTCTCTCACTGCTCAGCGTCACAAAGTAATACCTCCTCCACTCTGGAGAACAGGGCCAAATGCTAACAGAAAACCAGGAGGAACAAACCCTGGACCCAATTATCTGGAAGGCAGCCCCCCACCCCCAGCTTCCCTGCTGACATTACAACTCCAGCACACCTAGTCTCCAGAGGTCTGAACAATGCAGAACATGTCACCTCCACAAGGAGCGCCCTTGAGAGGTTGAGTCTGCTTGTCCCCGGGCCCCAGCATCCCTTGGCCCCAGCAGAGTCTGGCCATACCAAGGGCGAAAGGCCTGTCACCCCGATACCACCCAGAGGGGCTCAGGCAAGATTAGCAGCTCTCTCGACACTTCCTGCATGGTTTCCTGCCCCAGGCTAAAGCCACCAATGAGCCTGGAAAACCAGTGCCATAGGGGTGGGGGGCTCCCCCAACCCTGAGCGAGAGGCGGTGCTGCAGAGGCCAAAGTCAGACCAACCTCCCTGCCTGAGCCCTGTCTTCTCCATCTGGTAAATGGGAATGTTTGTAAGAGGACCTGACAGAGATGATTCCCGTGGCGGATGTGGCTAAGAACCCCGCCTAGTGGTCCTGAACCCTGCCTGCTTATGAAACCCACCGGAAGAGCCCTGGCCTGGACAACTCAGACAAGGAGATCGGGATCTCTGATGGAGGGCCAGGCATCCACAGCTTCAAAAGCTCCCAGGTGACAGATGGAGGCGGCCAACTCAACCCGGACTCCCTTCCTCAAACAGGGTCCTGCCCTTTCGATGATGCCCAAAGCCCTTACCACAGCTGACGGACACTGACTGACGTGCCCTCCCAGACCCTTCCAGCGGAGCCTCAGCCAACCCCCTTGGTCGCTCTGTACCCCGTCCCTGCTCCCTTCCCCAGCACCAGCCAGCAGGGTGCCAACAGCCAGCCTCCCCCAGCTCATGCTGGCCTGCTAGGTTTGCATTGTCACCCCACTTTACAGACGAGGCAGCCAAGGCTCAGGAGTCCCGAGGACACATGAGTTACAAGCTCCAGGGGCAGGGCCCTGCCTGCTTTTGCTCCTTAGAACTGAACGCTCTTCCTCCAGGGCTGCCCCCTAGCCCCAGACCCCCGGAAGATGGCCCAGATCTGCACCCCTGCACCCCTGGCCGGGTCAAGGTTGGTGACCACATCCGGTCTCTCTCCATCTCTGGGCAGGAAGGCACTGTCAAAGCTGGAAGAGGTGGTGAGGCTGAGCTCTGCGGACACAGGCTGACCGGAGCGGCAGAAGGCGCTCATCCAGGCCGACCTACGCGCCCAGCACGCCCAGCCCAGGTTGCAGCAGGCAGGTCAGTCTACGCCGGGGGAGTGCCGCTTGCATGGGACCCAGGTGGCCAGCCTTCTACCCGCAGCAGCAGCTACCACCTCCTGCACGCTCACAACGTGCAGGCAGGGAGGCAAGTCCTCGACACAAATTATCTCCTTTCCTATGAATCCCCTTCTCCAGGTGAGGACACTGAGGCTCACTCATTCACTGCGTAAACAGTGACTGAATACCTGCTACATGCCAGGCACTGGGAAGGACTCTGGGGGTTCGGCCCTGGAAGGAGAGAAAAAAAAATCCTTGCCCATCACTTTCACAGGGAACAAAGACAATAAAATAGTCACACACGATATGTGCCATGGGAAAAACAAATCAGGAAAAGGGGACAGGGAGGGACAGGTGAAGGGAGCTGGCAGCTTCGTGTAAAGTGGTCAAGAAAGGCCTCCCTCGGGCTTCCCTGGTGGCGCAGTGGCTGGGAGTCCGCCTGCCGATGCAGGGGACGCGGGTTCGTGCCCCGGTCCGGGAGGATCCCACATGCCGTGGAGCGGCTGGGCCCGTGAGCCATGGCCGCTGAGCCTGCGCATCCGGAGCCTGTGCTCCGCAACGGGAGAGACCACAACAGTGAGAGGCCCGCGTACCGCAAAAAAAAAAAAAAAAAAAAAAAAGAAAGCCTCCCTGAGGGGATGTTGAGCCAAGCCCTGAAGGCAGTTAATTAAGGAAAGGGCAGTTGAGAGATCTGAGAGCATGTAGGCAGAGGAATGGCCTGTGCAAAGGCCCTGAGGTGCAGCATGCTTGGTGTGCTCAAGCAACAGAGCCGAGGCCCCTGTGGCTGGGGGCAGGGTGGGTAGGAAGAAAGAAGGAGGTGAGGGCAGGGAGGTGATGGGTCATACAGGGTCTCCTGGGCCAGGTGAGGACTGTGGCTTCTACTCTGAGTGAGGTGGGAGCCACAGAGGGTTCTGGGCAGAGGAGGGATGGGACCTGGCTTGGGTTCTTAAAGGATCCCTCTGGACTATAGGGGAATAAGGATGGAAGCAGGAACACCAATAACAAGTTATCAAGATAGGGGCTTCCCTGGTGGCACAGTGGTTGAGAATCCACCTGTCAATGCAGAAAACACGGGTTCGAGCCCTGGTCTGGGAAGATCCCACATGCCACGGAGCAACTAAGCCCGTGCGCCACAACTACTGAAGCCTGCGCTCCTAGAGCCCGTGCTCCACAACAAGAGAAGCCACCACAATGAGAAGCCCGTGCACTGCAACGAAGAGTAGCCCCCACTCGCCGCAACTAGAGAAAAGCCCGCACACAGCAACGAAGACCCAACGCAGCCATAAATAAATAAATAAATTTATTTATTTATTTTAGAAAAAGAACTTATCAAGATAAAGGATGGCTTAGACCAAGGGGTCAGCAAACTGTGGCCTACAGGCCCAATCTGGGCCACCACCTGTTTTTGTACAAGCTAAGATGGTTTTTACATTTTTAAACAGTTGGAAAAAATCGGAAGCCTATTTTATGGCACATAGGAATCATACAAAATTCAAATTTCAGCACCCACAAACAAAGTTGCATTGGAACACGGTCACGCTCGCTGGTTGACGTATTGTCTAGGGCTGCTTTTGTGACAGCGGCAGAGTTGAGAAGCTGTCACAGAGATTGTATGGCCTGCAAAGCCTAAGATATTCATCATGTGGCCCTTCACGGGTAAAGCCTGCCAGTCCCTGGCCCGGGCCGGGTGATGGCAGCAGTACCGATAAGAAGTGGTTGTATGCCACATGTATTCTGAAGGCAGAGGTACAGGACTTGCTGACTGCTGGACATGAGGTGTGAGGGAAAGAGCTGAGTCAAACAGCCGGGGGCCTGGTGACGAGAAGACTGGAACTGCCATTCACCGGCAGGGGTTGGGGGGCAGCACAGGTTGGTGGTGGGGAATCCAGCCTCAGTTTTGGACAATGTTGAGTCTGAAATGCCCATTGAACATTCCCAAAGAGATCCAGCTCACTGAAAAACACCACCCCTCCTCCCTGGGATCACATGAAAACATCTGTAAGCGAGCAAACTCAGCGCTCTTCGAACGCTTTTTGGTCATGTATCCCTAAAATAATTTTGCAAATTGCATGTCCCCCCCGCAAAAAAAGATTCTTAAGTTGACAGCTAATATTTTGTGGGGTTTTTTTGTTGTTGCTTTTTTTGCGGTACGCGGGCCTCTCACTGTTGTGGCCTCTCCCGTTGCGGAGCACAGGCTCCGGACGTACAGGCTCAGCGGCCATGGCTCACGGGCCCAGCCGTTCCGAGGCACGTGGGATCCTCCCGGACCGGGGCACGAACCCGTATCCCCTGCATCGGCAGGCGGACTCTCAACCACTGCGCCACCAGGGAAGCCCGACACCTAATATTTTTTACCTGAGCTTGAATAGTTGCAAAAGATGTCACTTCTGGCCAACTGCAGATATTGGAAATTTTATGCAAACATTTACGGGGCTCTGTTAAATCTCACCAGAGTCTAAATACTTGAGTAATATCATACCTACCATCATTTCCTTTAAAAGGAAAAAGCTATAAACAAGCTCTTTAATATTTGCTACTTTTTTGCCTTGAAGTTGAATTCTGTTCCTGTTCCCCTCCCCCATGGAATTGTATCCAAATACACGCTTGTGACTGAAGGTTATTACTGAGCATCCTACCTATTCCTCAAATTGAAATTAAATTTCTTAAAAACATTTTCAGGACCTAAGGCTCTACGTGTAAAGAGAACATCTTTCAGGATGAGTTATCATTACGATATCTGCTAAACATACATCATAAACATAAATCATAAATCATCAACAACTGTTACTAAACATTAACCATAAACAGTAAGCTATTGGCACTGCCTCTCTCAGTGGGATGGAAGCGCCCTTTTTCGCAATTAGTTCATGTAGCCAAGGCGAATATTTCTTATTGCTAGAATGAGCTACAGCCTTTATTCTGACATTTCTTTATTTTCTTTTTTTTAAAGTAAACACTAAGAAACCCAGTTCACATAAATAAGCAGATGAGGATGGACAGAGTTTTGTTAAAGCAAAAAAAAAAAAAAATCCCAATTCTGGGAACTCCTTCCCAGTTACTGGCCCAAAGTCTCACAGTGATCTAGTATCAAAAATATCTGTAAGGATCTTCCAGCTGACTAGCCCATTAGGCACCACTCCACTGTTTTTCTGAAAGCAGTGACTTGGGACCTGGTCCCCAAGGCCTGGTGTTGCTTACTTGCTCACCCCCATGCAGGTCCCCAAGAGCATACAGCGTGGCAGGCATTACCCAGTCAGGGTGGGAGACCCAGACCCCACCTCCCAGTCCAGTCTCAGGCCCAGGCGCCACCCGTCTTCCAAGGCTCTACATGGCCCAGAGGAGCTCTGAGTAAGCCCATCAGACCTTCTAGTACATGAGCCAGAGGGCTCTACCCAAGGATGGCTGCGGCCACCTACTGCAGGGCAATCCTGTTCCCTGTGCTCCTCGGAGACGCCGGGCCCAGGCCCGGGAACTCACAGAGCCCTGGAAACAGTGTCCGGTGCCCAAGGAGAGCTAGGACGTGCTTGCTACACAGAGACCTGCAAAGGACTCAACCACATGTGGAGGTCATCTGGAACCCCCCCAAGAGCCTTTTCTGCTGACTGAGAAGTTCCTGTTCTTCATCTGCTGAGCAAACCGAGCCCTTGATATGCCAGGCCTGTGCTAGGGGGCTGGGCTCGATGATGAACAGAAAGACCTAGGTGTGACAGCAGCATGCTGGGCGGTGATCCAGGTGCTGGGATACAATAGCCAAGCCCCCCCTCCCCCGACTGGGCCTGCTCATGCTCAAGGGGAACATGGGCAAAGAATCTGTTATGTAACATGAGGTCAGGGTGTACCAGTTGCTGGAAGAAAAGAGCTGGGCAGGGAGCCCAGAGGGCCACAGGAGGTGGTCAGGAAAGGCCTCTCTAAGGAAATGCGATTTGAGCCAGCGTTAGGCTCCCCGAGGAAAGTGCAAAAGGCCTGAGGCAGCACAGAGCTCGGCAGGGCTCAGGAACATCAAAAGACTGGAGCACAGCGTACTTGAGGGCACGCAGCTCTGGAGGAAGCTGGAGTGGAGGCCAAGACAAGTACTTTGGGTTTGAGCGTCCAGGGATGGGAAGTTGTTGGAGTGCCACAACCTGGTCTGGTTTGAGAAGGAGCCCTCTCGCTGCTGAGGACAAACATGGAAGCAGAGATGGCAGGCCTGAGACCCTGATGGCTTTGATTAGAGCATGAAGGTGGCAAGTAGTGAAAAAGACACCCTAATTCCTAGATCTAAAGTGCCACTGATTTAAAACAAGTTGCCATTTGTGGGTGGGTGGGGACGACACATATGTCAACATAAAATAAATAGGTAGAGGGACTTCCCTGGTGGTGCAGTGGTTAAGAATCTGCCCGCCAATGCAGGGGACATGGGTTCAATCCCTGGTCTGGGAAGATCCCACATGCCGTGGAGAAACTAAGCCCGTGCGCCACAACTACTGAGCCTGAGCTCTAGAGCTCGTGAGCCACAACTACTGAGCCCACGTGCCGCAACTACTGAAGACCACGTGCCTAGAGCCCTTGTTCCGCAACAAGAGAAGCCACCACAATGAGAAGCCCACGCACCGCAACAAAGAGTAGCCCCCGCTCACGGCCACTAGAGAAAGCCCGCGCGCAGCAACGAAGACCCAATGCAGACAAAAATAAATAAATTTTAAATAAATAGGTAGACACAAATCATAAGATGTATCCCAACTTAAGGAGCATGAAAATGCCAAAGGGAAAAAAATGCATGCACGTCTTGGGACAAAGAGAGGAGAGTAGTAACAAGTGAAAGAGGATTTTGGCAGAGGAAGGCAGGGTTTCTGGAATATTTAACAGGCCTAGCCACGTCTATAAAGGGTAAGGTAGTTTAAGAGAAAATACTCCGCTGCAGCTGTTGAGAGAGGGGTGCAGGAGGCACCTTGGTTGTCCCCACAGGCCAAGGCCCTCCGAGCCTCTCCCAGCCCCACAGGTCTCAGCTCGCTCGGCTCTACTGGCTCTGGCAGAGACAGGGAAGTGAAGTAAGGGGAAATGAGTCCCGGCATCTTCACAAAGACACCCTTCCCCGTGCTTTCTTCACGGGGAAGAAAGGGAAAGCACCCTTCCCCGTGCTTTCTCCTGGTGCAGGTTTCCAGGCCCAGCTGGAGAGACTGGAAATGGTACCATCCAGGGGCCCCAGGTGAGCCAGGATGTGGTGTTCAGAACGTGCACAGTTCCCGGGCCCGCTTCTCAGATGGCGCCTGGATGAGCCTGGCGGGAGATATTACTGGGGCCTGTCGGTCGTGGTCGGCGCTTCCTGCAGGATCCCCATCTCATCCTTACATGAAAACTCAGAGTTCAAGTAACTCTGGGTCAAAAATGGGGGGGAAAAAGTGGCCAAATTCCAAAGTACCGAAAGATGAGCAGAAGCCCACACTAACGCACCAGAACTACACATGCTCACGGCCAAACCCATGGGTTCCAGGGAACGGCCAGGCACCCCAAAAGCGTGCGGCACCCTCCTGGGACCCTCCTGCTCGTTGGGTTGCGGTGCCTTTTGTGCGGGCACCGACGATGTGCCTAACCGACTGCGTGAGCCCGCCCTGCCTGTATGTGTAGGTCTCTTAACAGGCAAACACACAGTCACTAGATCCACGTCAGGGTGACAGAGGAGAACCTCACACAAACAGCTGTCAGAAGGTGCTACGTGCTACGCGGAGAACCGAAACAGGAGGGCTGACAAGTGTGGCCTGGGTGGGTCAGAGGGAGCCCTTCAGAGGAGGCGACATTCGAGCTGAGACCTGAATGACGGGATTCGCTGACAGGACGAGGACAGCCACCTCTCCAGAAACTGCCCCAGCACTGGGATTTCCCCGGCCTCGACCCCAGCCCGTCCTCTGTGGATCCCACCTCCAGCCAGGAGATTCCGTGAGACTTGATTCTCTGCAGTGGAGAGGATTCAACAATACACTGTTTCAGACTCTACATATCTCCCCAAGAATTCTGCTATTACCCTCACGCACAAAGAGACATGCTCCCTCAACCCCACCTCCTGAGAAGCGTCAATTCGGCAACTCCCCCAACCCACCCTTCTCCTTCTGAGTTAGCTTCTTGAGGTGTCCTGGGAGACAGCTTCTCCTCACAAGACTGCAAGCTGCAGCTCTTGGACCCCCTCAAGTTCAGCCTGCTTCCTGCTGCTCTATAAAGCCCCAAACGCTAGGGTTAAACTGCCCTCCCCGCCCACTTGAGAGATCCACTCCCACCCTGAGGACAGGCACCGTTCCCTCAGGCCCAGTTCCCTCACAACCGGCATTGTCCCCAGCCAGTGCTCCCTGGTCCTTTTAAAGAGGGGAAAAAAAAGAATTCAGAAGGCCCCGGGAGATGGCACAAACCCTGCAGTCTCCCGGGCTGCCTGAATGGCCCATGACTTCTGCTTACATAAGAGCCTGGTTCGGGCAGGGACAGGGCTGTGCCAGCCTGCCAATCCCCACGAGCTACTGAGAGGCCCTTTATCCCCCAGATGGCTGGGAGACGCTCGTGGCCCATCTCTAAGTAACCCTGGGACTGGGCGGGGGGGGTGGGGGGGGGTGAGCCCCAAACACCACCCACAGCGCCCTTGTCCGTAATGAGAACTCTCCCTCATGTTTACATAACACACACCATAGTGGGAGGCCCCCCCCCCCAGGACTTAGCAATAAACTGCCCTCTGAAAGTTAAACTTTTAGGTAAAATCAACAGGAAAAAGAAACTTCCATCACCGTTGGGACAAAGTCCACAGGTGTCTGGGTGTCTACAAAGGCTTGCCTGGCCAGCCTCATCTCTAGACGTGGGACAACCACGGAGTCTGGCCTCCAGGCCTCTGCACAAGCTGTTCTCATCCCTTCCCAGAAGACCTCCTCTTTCAGGCCTCAGCTTAGATGAAGACACCCTGAGGGGAGAGGCTGTGGTTCGTTCAGCCCAGTATTCCTGGCGTATGACAGGTATAGAGGGAAAAAAAATATATATATATATATATATATGTTGGAAGGAATGAACTAATAAATAGACGATGGACCGGAAAATAGGTGAGCAGAGTCCACCACGGAGGAGTGTCCAGACCAGCAGAACCTGCCAGCGACCTGTGCAACAATGACGGGCAGGCCCACGTGCAGTCTTGGAGGCTCCCGTCTCAGCATGCCCAGGTTCCAGAAGGAGGGGGACAACAGGGAACAAGACACTTGTGGCCAGGGTGGACCCAGGGCTTACGACCACCCCGTAAAGCCAACTTCCCTAGGTTGGGACCACTAAGGACAGGTCGCACGGGGCCACCTGAGCCCAACACATGCAACACTGGACTCACCCAGGTCCCTGCAGCAGGCCCCCACTCACCCTTCTACTACTCCCTGTGAGCCTGACCGCAGGGAGAAGACGCATTCATCTACCCATTCGGAAGCTGCAGGAACAAGACACCAAGAGCCCCTGCCCTCAGGGAGCTCAGAATCTGTCGGGGTAGAAAGACCATCAAGTTCCCAAATGAAGACACAACCACAGCCCAAGGAGGGCCAGAGGAGAGGAACAGAGTGCAGGGGTCACACTCCAGACAGGATGGTCAGGGAAGGCCTCTCTGAAAGACGCTGAAGCTGGGCTCTCAATAACAAGAAGGGAGCAGGGACGTCCCCTGTGGTCCAGTGGTTGAGAATCCGCCTTCCAATGCAGGGGGCGCGGGTTCGATCCTTGGTCAGGGAACTAAGATCCCGCATGCCACGGGGCAACTAAGCCTGCACGCCACAACTACTGAGCCCGCACACTCTGGAGCCCATGTGCCACAACTAGAGAGAAGCGCACTCACTGCAATGAAGAGCCCGCGCACCGCAATGGAAGATCCCACGTGCCACAAATAAGACCCAGTGCAGCCAACAATAATAAATAAATAAATATATTTTTTTAAAAAGACAAAAAAAACAAGAAGGGAGCAGGCATGGGAAAAAACAGAGGGAAGATCATTTCTGGCTGAGGGAAGAGCCTATGCACAGGGCAGGGATGTGGATGTAGATGTTTGAGACAAAAGCAGGACACCAATGAGTGAGCAGAGCAGGGGGTAGAGGAGGACCAGGAGACTCTGAGGGGAGTGTTTTCAGGCGGGGAGTGCTAAGATCCTCCCCGCTACATGGGAGAGACCCTCTGGCTGCTGCTGGGTGGAGAACACAGCCAGGAGGGGCAAGAACAGAAGTGGTGCACTTGTGAGTACGAAGGCTGTGACAGGCATCAGAAGACCAGGCCCACTGTGAGCACCTGCCTCTTGGAATGGTTCTTTGTCACCAAAGTTAAAAAGTGGGTTCTGGGGAGTTCCCTGGTGGCCTAGTGATTAGGATTCAGCACTCTCACTGCGGAGGCCCGGGTTCAGTCTCTGGTTGAGGAACCATCCCGCACGCTGCGCAGCACAGCCAAAATACAGAAAAGAAAAAGGTGGGTTCTGACTGGGCTCTGACCTCACTGAGGGTCGTCCCATAGAGGAGGACGCAGCAGGTCATCCCAAAATGTGACTTTAGTGTACGTGATGTTATATCAGAAAGGATCTTTGGCATCTGGGCTTCTTCCTCCATCTTCTGGGCATACTGTTTAGCAAGAATCCATCTCCATGGGCCTTGTTCACTGACAAGTCATGATGCGTTCAAAACAGGCCACATGCAGGGCTTCCCTGGTGGCTCAGGGGTTAAGAATCCACCTGCCAATGCACAGGACACGGGTTTGAGCCCTGGTCCAAGAAGATCCCACATGCCGCGGAGCAAATAAGCCCATGCACCACAACTACTGAGCCTATGCTCTAGAGCCCGCGAGCCACAACTACTGAGCCTGTGCTCCACAGCTACCGAAGCCCATGCGCCTAGAGCCCGTGTTCTGCAACAAGAGAAGCCACCACAATGAGAAGCCCACGCACCGCAACAAAGAGTAGCCCCAATTAGAGGAAGCCCGCACGCAGCAATGAAGACCCAACGCAGCCAAAAATAAAATTAATTAATTAATTTAAAAAATTTTAAAAAAAAAGGACACATGCAGAAAGCATTTCAGGTGGCATCACTGACGCAGATCTGTCTTTATCCACCTAACCATTTATCCTTATCCGCCTAATGATTTATCCCTTGACTATGGGCCAGGAAGTGTGCTGGGCACTTCACTCTCCTCAGTGGCCCTCCGAGACAGGTGTCTTTATCCTGGCTTCATGGATAAGAAAACTGAACTGTCCCGAGACAGTTAAGAAACCGTCCCGAGAGCAGACCCAGTGGCTTGCAAAGGCCACGGCCACTCGGCCACACATCATTCCTTCCTCAGGGCATGAATGCCTGGGCCAACCCACAGTGAAGCCCACTTTGAATCTAGTAGAACCCAGGCTCTGCCGCTCACTAGCTGTGTGACCTGGGGTACATCTCTTCGCTCCTCTGGGCCCTGGTTTCCTCATCTGTCAAATAGGGATAAGAGGACTTTCCCTGGTGGTGCAGTGGTTAAGAATCCGCCTGCCAATGCAGGAGACACCGGTTCGATCCCTGGTCTGGGAACATCCCACATGCCAGGGAGCAACTAAGCCCATGCGCCACAACTACTGAAGCCTGCGCTCTAGAGCCTGCGAGCCACGACTACTGAGCCCGCATGCCTAGAGCCTGTGCCCCGCAACAAGAGAAGCCACCGCAATGAGAAGCCTGCGCGCCGAAACGAAGAGCAGTCCCCGCTCGCCGCAACTAGAGAAAGCCCACGTGCAGCAAGAAGACCCAATGCAGCCAAAAATAAATTTAAAAAATAGGGATAAGAATAGTACCAACTTCATACGTTTACTGTGAGGGGTAAATGAGTTAATTGATAAAAAGCACTTAGAGTGAGCACTGTATCAGTAGCGGCTTTCATCATGATGCTCTGGCTGTGCCCAGGTTATTAAAACATCCTCAGCTGCCACTGTCGATATCAGCAAGAGGGTGTTAAGACCTCACCTGAACTTGACCAACCAGCCCAAGGTCTCGGGCTTTTCTCATCCTCATCCAGCCAAGACTGTCAGTGAAAGTACAGGGTTTCCCAAACAAACTCAACTGCGTTAACAAGACAGGTAGTCTTTGGGGAGCACAGTCCCCACCCCTCCACGCAGGGCTGTCAACCCTCCACCTTTTTCACTCCGCAGGAACCAGTTATTCAAGAGGCTCCGTTAGGCTCAGGGTTCCCCGTCCGCACCCCAGTGCCCCACCAGTGGGCTCTAACAGTTGCCCTGCCCTGCACCCGCCCAGCCACACCCAGCACTCAGCTTCTCCCGCCCACGTCCTCTACCCAGGCCCCGCCACTGGAGTCAGGCAAACCGGAGGCCAAGGTCCAGCTCCATTGCTTCCTCGCTCTGAGACCCTGAGCAACTTAACCGACTTCTCTGAGCCTCAGTTTCCTTACCTGTAAAGTAGAAGTTAACACTGGTGCCCACCGGATCAGGTGTTCACAGGACTCAATAAACTCTGGTCGCTGTTATTACCAGCACTGCCAGCATCACCAGCAATGCCACGGCTCTGGCTCTTCTACGGATGAGGAATCAGACAGACCTGGGTCTGGATCCTGTCTCCACTATGCTGTAATCTTGGACAAGTTCCTTCACCATTCTGAGCCTCTGGTTCTTTATCCACAAAACGAAGAGACAAGGCGTACCCACCTCTCAGGGTTTTTGGAAGGACATGAGAAGTGTGCCCTGTCGCTGAAATTATCATCCAGCAACAAAAAGTAACCCAGAAAGAGGGGGATCATAACTGGGCTCCTATCTTGCCTGCAAACGCAAAATCAATCCCAAAAGCGTTTTCTGAAGGCCTGTTGGATGCAGCCTGCAGAAAGGTGTGAGTGAGAGATCAAGCAAGTCCCATCTCAGAGCACAACACTTTCCTGCAAACAGGCACCAAATTTAAGTGCAAAAGTCAGAGACCAGCATATTAAAACAGCGCTTGATGGCCAAAAGAACCCAAATTATCCCTCACCTTCTACTTCAGACGGACACAAGAATTCAGAAGAAAAAAGTATAGGAAACAACAGACACTTAGGATGCCACTTCCCAGGTTAAACAGATATTTATATTTTACTCTATTTACATCAGATTCCCTTAAAAAAAAAGAAAAATAGCTGAAACCTTCCCTATGCCTTTTCCTCCCCCTCCATCTCTACCCAAGCAACAGTTCCTCTAACTACTGTGTAATTCCCATACATTTCTCATCTCATATTACAATTTATCCTTTAATTAGGTATATGTCCATAAACAACACACATTAAGTCTCATTTGGCATGTTTTTTAAATTTATAAAATCTTTTGCTATTTGCTTTTCTTCCACTCTACAGGATGTTCGGAGATTTATTAAAGGACCAGGAAATCAAACTAGATTGTTTTTCATATAATGGAATCGTGCACAAGTAGAGCTACATGTAGCACCTCTCCTTTTATGCATACCCCTTGAGGATATATTTCCAGCAATTTCATAATGTTCTTTATTGCTGGCCTTTGCTGTCACAATTAAACAGATTTTGCTCCAAGGAGCTCAGAGAGAGTAAGTAACCTGCGCTGGGTCACAATTATTTAGTGAGTGGCAGCGCCAGGCCTGTCCAAGGCCCATGCACCTACGGCACCATTACACATGAGTCTACGTTCTCCTTAATCTTCACCTTCCACCCAGTTTTCCGGCTCTAAACAACTGCCTCTTGACCAGAACTCTTGCTTCCAGAACTTTCGCGTACTTACTCCTGTGGAGAAAACTGAAGCAAGAACCGTATTGGTCGAGGATTATTCACAAGATGAGAACCAATAGAGCTACCCTTTTTTTGGGGGGGAGGGGGTGGAAGATCCTAAATGGGGCAGTGGGGACCCCGCGAGGATGAGGCTGCCTTGCCTCCGGGAACCCAGCTGTGGGAAATGGGCAGTGACCTGGGCCCAAGAAGGCTGAGAGGGACTGATCATTCCAGGAATTAACAGACTCACAAGATATAGCAACTATTTTTGAGCTGCCACTGGGATCATCACTTTGACCTCTCATCTGCAATGGCAAAACAAAATTTAAAAAAAAAAAAAATCCTATAGCCTCGGATAAGCAGTTCCCTTATCGACGTTGCTCTGATCCCAAGACAATCCCAAGGCCTGCTCTGCCTTCCGAGGAACTGCTTCAGCCAAAGCCCGAGAGTCACCTGTTCTACCGGCTTTGTCTCAGTTAGGCCACTGAAGGGACACATCATCCTCTCAAGACCATAGAAGGGAGAATGGCAGTGTCAGCAAACTCATCACAGCAGCAGCAAATCTCCCCGCCAGCTGGAACCCTACCTGCCAAAAACATCAGATACCAACCCTCACTAACTCACTGTGTCACTGAGCAAGTCCTGCACCTTTCTGAGCAGCATCTCTATCGCTTGTAAATTACACGTCATAATCTCCAAGGTCTCTCTCAGAGTCAAAAAGGTCTTTCTGGTGGGTGTTAATCACTCAGGGGATAGGGGGTCGCTTGGGGGTGGAAGGATGGACTTAGTCCCCAACAGAAATACATTCTTTGCTATGGATAATTGACACCTTTTTCTCAAACTGTTAAATGTGAGGGAAAGAATCTCTATTTTTATTAGTCTGCAACAAACATCCAGCGCTGATCGGCCTTAACACAACATTGTAAAACAACTATACCCCAATAATAATTTTTAAAAGAAAAAGCTGATCGGCATGCCGTGCAAACTGGGCTGGGAGACCACTGCTCCTCCTGTACGGAAACTCTGTAGCTATGACCTCAGTGCTTACTGGGCAAATGTTAGCAGAGAATGATAACAGAGAACACAGCAAATTAACAATTTTATTTTCTTTCTCCAAGGTCACTTTGAACAGTGGGTTTGAAGCCCCTCCCTCCTTCTGGGAGGGAAAGGGTTTGAGTAAATTAGAGCATGTCCTCCAGTCCAAGCCATGGGCGTCAGGCTGTGCCCAGCTTCCCGGAACAAAAGTGCCCACCCCAAGGGTCCTCTGGGGCCTACTTTATCTGCCTGCCAACTAGCAAAACTGACTCCATTTTGTAAAAGACCACACGTATCTTCCATCGTGCATCTTTCAAAGTGAATGTGGCTTTTTCTCCAGGGTTGCACAGAGGTTTTGAGAGGGAAAACTGTATTAGGAGAACTTTATTAGAAGAACTTCAATCTATAATCATAAAGTTGAATGAAGCATGAGATTATTGAATCCTACCTCCTCATTTCTGAGCCATGTCAAAAATGACTAAGGACTTCTGGGTTAAAGGTTTCAAAATATTCTGGGTAAATTACCGCCAAAAGTAATAATAGTAGTAGTCGTAGTAGTAGTAAAGGGGGTGGGCAGAAACGGTGGTATTCCACTGGTGAATAAAAACAAGAAATCTCTCCTTGTACTTACATGAGCCACCTAACATGATCAAATTCACAGAGGCAGAAAGTAGAATGACAGTTGCCAGAGGCTGGGCAGAGAAGAGAAAGGGGGTTAGTGTTTAACGAGTACAGAGTTTCAGTTATGCAAGATGAAAAGAACAGAGTTCTGGAGATGGATGGTGGTGATGGCTGCACAACAATGTGAATGTACTTAATGCCACTGAACTGTACTTTTAAAAATGGTTAAGGTAGGGCTTCCCTGGTGGCGCAGTGGTTGAGAGTCCGCCTGCTGATGCAGGGGACACGAGTTCGTGCCCTGGTCCGGGAAGATCCCACATGCCGCGGAGCGGCTGGGCCCGTGAGCCATGGCCGCTGAGCCTGCGCGTCTGGAGCCTGTGCTCCGCAACGGGAGAGGCCACAACAGTGAGAGGCCCGCGTACCGCAAAAAAAAAAAAAAAAAAAATGGTTAAGGTAAATTTTATGTGTATTTTACCACAATTTCTTTAATTGGGGAAGGGAAAAAAAACAACCAAGAAACCTCTCAACCTGCTCATTTTCATTTGGGGACCAGCATGGCATAGTGGTTAGCAACTGAGACTCTGGAGTCCTGAGTTTCTCTCTCTGTTCTGCATTTACTAGCTCAGGACCTTTGAGCAAGTCATCTGACATCTCTGAGACTGTTTCTCCATCTACAAAAACAAGAATAATTAATAGTCTCCTACCTCACAGGGGTGTGAAGATAAGAAAACAACGTAACAGAATCTCACGAGCACAAAAGTAAGCACTCTTCAAATTATCCTTATTAATTTAATAATAAATTAGTTTATTATTTAATGTTACTTATAAGGCAGCAATAATTAATTAAATTATTAACATTATATTATCAGCTAGGTTGGTAAGTGCATCAGAACACTTCGTTTTAAGGGAAAGAGGCCCGAGTTAGGAGTCAGAAGACCTAGACTTCAAGACTGGTTATGGGTGTGAGATTTCTCCTCGGTGACACGCAGGGGTTGACTGAGATGATCTCTTATATTAACAGAAAACAAAGATCAGCTTTGCTGGTCGGCGGGAGCCAGCACTGGAGCTACACCTTCACCGCCTAAGCCGCTCAGGGAGACGTCCCGGGCGAGGAAGGGATCCAAAGATCAAGCCTCTCTGGGCTGATTGCAAAGCCCCTTCCAAAGCCCGAAGCAGAGGCAGGGTGCAAGGTTTGTGCAAGACACCCTCAGACTGGAAGCAAGGGTTTCACACCCTCGCTCCTCCCCTGCCAAAGTCTGCAACTCATCCCGCGGGGGGAGCTACAAGGAACCTGTAAGCTTCCCAGGTCCTGCAGAGACCCCAAGAAAAGGCAACCCCAAAACAGCCTGGGTTGCAGAATTAGAAGTACCTCCCCCGCATATGCGCACTGCGATTTACGAGTGGCCCCGGGGCACAACGCGCGCCTACTGCGCCTGCGCCTTCCGGCTCGGCACAGGGCGAGAAAGGGGGGGGTGTTCCCGTTGTCTCACGAAGAAAAAAATGGGTCTGCGGCGGTCGCCCGGCCCCCGTTTCTTCGCTTCTTACCTCAGAGTGCTTCATGGCTCCCTCACACGGCGGCTACTGCTCCTGCTGCTGCAGCTACCTGCGCGCAACACTGCAAGGGATACCTCACACGCTCACGACCTCCCCGCGAGACTAACCGCGGCTCCGCGTCCGCCCCGCTCCTCCCTGCCGCGCGCGCCCCTCCAGCCAATCAGCGCACGGGGCGCCCACTTCGCCCTCGCCCAGCAGGGCAGGGCCGAACGAGAAATAGCCGCTCTCGCCACGGGGCTAGCCAATCAGCTTGCAAGACCCACCGAGGGGGCGGAGCGCGGGCAAGAGGGAGGGGAGTCGGTAGAAAGAAGGGGCTTGGCTACCCACCAATCAAAGGGGGCCTCGGCGCCGCGAGCCCCCCTGCCCCGCCCCTTGGTGGCGTTGCTGTGGAAACCAAGGGAAGCGAAGGTTACTGCAAGGCGTGGGGGAGGGAGCTAGCAGTTGAGTGACGTAGAAGGCAGCCTTCGCGTGGTGGGCAGCTCGACTGGATGAATTCCGAGGTGGGCGGCCCCCGGGGGATACCGGGGAGCAACGGGAGAGGGATGGGGGTTGGAGGCATGGGCTGGGGCACCTGGATGGAGAGGCCTTTCTGTCTAGGGGACCCGTATCTGTCATGAATGGGAGGAAAGGAAAGGGGAAATGGGTGGTGAAAAGCCTTCTGGAACCGCCCCCAACCTGTAACCATTCTGGGGCTGTCTTCACTCCCTTTTCAATGCAAGCCCCCGCCCCACCTTGCTCGACTCGAAGGGCACGGAGGCCACATTTGTCTCTACCTGCACGGGCCAGTATGGTCACCGCTGGCCACATGTGTCTAGTGAGCCCTTGAAATGTGGCTAGTCAAAACTGAGATGTGCTGTAAACATAAAACACAAACCGATTTCAAAGACTTAGTACGAAAAGGAAAATGTAAAAAAAAAAAACAAAAAACCTCATTAATCACCTTTTAGGTTGATTACACGTTGAAATGATGTTATTTTGGATATATTGGATTAAAATACATTATTAAAATTAAACTCCCCTGTTTCTTTTTACTTCTTTAATGTGCCTGTTGGAACATTTAAAATCAAACACAGCTTGCATGTGGCTGGCGGTTGTGCCTCTCACACTAGCTCTACTGGACAGTGCTGGTTTGGGGTCATGCCATGCTTTTGCTCCATTGATTGTCATGAGCAGGCTGGGAGGCTGGTTTCCACCACACACACACACACACACTCATGCACACTTAAGACAGGACCTGGCACACTCCCTCACCTTATCTACTTTCTCCTGATTCCAGACCCTGCCCCTGAGCCTTCATCAACTGTTGAACCCTTCAGAATTCAGAGGCCTGGCATCAGGGACATGGTGAGAAGTCCTCAAAGATAGATCTCTGATTCACAGGAGAGCAGGGCAGGGAGAAGGTGAGTCAATGCTCGCACTTAGTCATCCAGGTTAGGCTCTAGAGACTTCTGAAGCTACAGCTTATGGGGACCCCTGTCTCCAAGTAAAGGAAGCTAAGGCTGTGGTCTTCAGAAATTCATTACCTTTTTCATCGGGCCTATCTGGGCAAAACAGATGAAAACATAGTGTTTTATACTTGTACTTTCTCTTGTACAGATCTCTTCCTGTTAGCAGTTGTGGGGCTCACAGTATCTTGAGATCCTTTATGTACCAACAGGCCTCATTCCCTGGCCTCATGGAGGGGGATGGGGGACTACTCGCTCAGAGGCCACAAGTTTAAATCGTACGAAGTTGAGTTACTTGAGGTGTCTACTTCTGAGATGCTGAGGGGGCAGGGTTGAACCCCTAAAACCCAGCCATGTTTTGCTACTTTGCCAGTTCTGCCAATTTCCAGCTTCTCCAATGTGGTCTGAGTAAGCATGTCTTCCCTATCACTGGGTTCCAGCTAGGCAAGGCGTCTGGTGTCCAAATAGATGTCATTTTTGGAGATTCCACACACATTCCTACAGACTCAGAACATTCTGGAATTTCCCTTTCGAGACTGCTTCCCTGAGCCCTGAACTCACTCAACAGGCACCAAATAATTTTGTGAACCTACTATGCTGTGTGCCAGCCGAGGCATAAAAATAATTTCCGTCCCTCTCCTCACCTACAAGAAATGCATAGAAAGGCATGATCCAGCCTGCAAAGAAGTCCTTTGTTTTTGATGGGTATTACACGTGTGAGGACCCCTTGTTGGCCTCACCTGGCTTCCAGTAATCAGTCTGCCAGCAGAAACCAAATCCACCCTCAGAATGAAGACTGGCCACTTTGTTCAAGCCATTCATGACACTGTACCACGGCTCTGACTATACCTGTTGGTAGGGACAGCTAGAATGTCCAGCACAGTGGCTGATTCATAATGGTGACAAGTAAATACATTTGGTATTTGCTGAGCCAAATGTGATAAGTCCCTTAGAGCAGTTTCCAAAGGGGAAATTCTATTTCCCACATGCAAGTAAGATAAGATCTTGACTCTTCCAGGAACCTGGCTTGGCTTGTTTTTGGGTGTGTGATCAAGCTGATTCAGAGCTGTGTGAGGGAAGGTAAAGCCTATAGCAGACAAGCCAGGGCTGGTTAGCAACTTTCCACTGTGTCAGGAGCCCCAGAGAGAGGTTTCCCAAGTTCTATCTTGTCTGCCTTTTTAATTTTTATTTTTAAGTCCATGGGATTTATTTTCTTTCTTCTTATTGACGTATAATTTACATACAGTAAAATTCACCTTTTTTAGTGTACAGTTCTGAATAAATACAGACATGTAACCACCACCACAGTCAAGATACAGAACATTTCCATCATCCCCCCAAATTCCCCTGTATCCCTTTGCAGCAGATCCCAGCCCCTGGCAACCACTGATCCAATTTCTGCATCAATACTCTTGCCTTTTCCAGAGGTCCTTTAAAATGGAATCACACAGTAAATAGACTTTTGAATCTGGCTTCTTTCATTAACATAATGCACTTGAGGTTCCTCTGCATTGTTTCCTGTGTCAGTAGCTCAGTCTTTTTTTATGGCCGAATAGTATTCCATCATGTTGCCAGATCACAGTTTATTCATTCACCCACTGAAGGATATTTAGGTTTTAATGGCTGTTGGTAATGAAAAATAAAGCCTTGATAACCATTTGCTCATGGGTTTTTATGTGAACACAGGTTTTTATTTCACATGGGTATTCCACCAGGGGAAGATTGTTAGCTTGTATGGCTGTAATGCTTTTGAAGTTCTTTTTCATGAAGAGAAGAGTTGAAAAAAATGGCGATGCTTTTTTAAAAAAAATTAAGTCTTTATCATCATCTGAATCACATCTTAACGTAAGCTGATGTTTACGTTAATGTTAATGTCATGTTAATACTCATAAATACTCAGTATGCCACACACTTTACACCTCAGCATTTTATTCACTGGGTGACCTCAGGCAAGTCACATGACCTCTCAGAGCCTCAGTTTCCCTACCGGTAAAACAGAGGTAATGATAGTCCAAGCTCATAGGATTATTGTCAGGATTAAATGAGTTAATACAGACCAAGTGCTTGGAACCGGCTTGACACAGAGTAGGACCATGTCAGTGTTAGCTATTATTATGATGTTCATTTCCTGGCCCCTCTCAAATTCATCCACATAGCAACCCTGGGAGGTAAGATCTACCCTTATCCCATTTTATGGAGGACATGCCTAGCAATTCGAGAGGTAGAGCAAGTTGTGCAAGATCACACAGGCAGTAAATAAGTAAATAGTGGGTCCAGGATTTCAACGGAGGCTGACCGACTCCAGACTCACCTGCTTAGTTCTTTTTATTTTTTAATTTATTTTTGGCTGTGTTGGGTCTTCGTTGCTGCGCGCGGGCATTCTCTGGTTGCAGTGAGCGGGGGCTGCTTTTTGTTGCGGTGCGCGGGCTTCTCATTGCGGTGGCTTCTCTTGTTGCGGCGCGCAGGCTCTAGGGCATGCAGGCTTCAGTACTTGTGGCTCGTGGGCTCTAAGAGCGCAGGCTCAGTAGTAGTAGTTGCTCCACAGCATGTGGGAGCTTCCTGGACCAGGGATCGAACCTGTGTCCCCTGCATTGGCAGGTGGATTCTCAACCATCGCGCCACCAGGGAAGTCCTGCTTAGTTCTTACATTAGGGTTCTATTGGATACCAAAGAAACAGAACCAGTAGGATATATGTGTTTGTGAGTGTGTCTGTGTATTAAGAGATTTATTTCAGGCATTGGCTCACACGATTGTGGGGGCTGGCAAGGCAAGTCTGAAATCTGTAGGGCAGACCAGCAGGCTGGAAACTCTTGGCCAGGAATTGATGCTTCATTCTCAGGGAAACCTCAGTATTTGCTTTTAAGGCCTTCGGCAGTGAGAGCGCAGAACCCTAACCACTGCACCGCCAGGGAATTCCCTCAGTTTGCTTTTGAAGCCTTTCAACTGATTGGATGAGGTCCACCCACAATACCAATGGTCATCTCCTGTACTTAGAGTCAACTGATTATAGATGTTAAGCTAACCACATCTACAAAACACCTTCACAGCAGCACTTAGTGTTTAATTGAATAACTGGGTACAAGTGCCTGGCCAAGTCGATGCATACAACTACCCATCACATCTTCTCTTCTTCTCTGAGTTGAGAGCTCAAACCTGTGCTGAGATTTCTGCAGAGGCCACTTTTCCAATAACATTCCAAAGTGCCCAGTGAGTGTCCAGGTCAAAGAATCATAGCCATAAGAAGAGATGTTGAGTTTTTGTTTTTTTCTTTTGGGGGGGGGGTTGAACAATTAAAACTTCCTGAACATGACCCAGGCTCGCTCAAGGAAGGGAGAGTTCCCAGCTCTCAGGTTGCCCCTAAACACAAGGACACCCTTCACATGATGTTTTTGGCCCACTCAGGGCTATGTGAAGACCCTTGGAGGCTGCCACATCTGTTAACTCTTAAATTTATAAGTGTGAGGAAATCCACAAGCTCTGAGTTTTTCCCCATGGTGACTCTCCCGCTATCTGTTTATGTAGCTTTTAAAAAAATCAAACTCTCTCCCCTCCACGATTGGTTCAGGAACCCTGCAGTGCTGTGCCCCTGGGCACCCAGCCCAGACTCATCCTCCCAGGTCAGCTGGTGTGTGTCCTAGTCCAGAGTCCTTACTGACACGGTTACCCTGGGGTCGGGGTGGCCAGGGATGGCCGGAATCCCCCTGCTAGACAGCAGGGGAAGGCCATGGCATCTTTCTCAGGAGTTCCAGCCTGCACAAGGGCAGTAGCTACCAGAAGCTTTTTGCCAGGAAACGGGTGGCTCAGCAGCCCACCATTCAACCAGATGGCTAGTCACCCCTTTGACAGCACTTCCTCTAGGCCAGGCCTGTCCTGGGCACTTCACAAATGTTGAATCAACGTCAACTTCAAAGCCCTATGAGGCAGGTACAACTACTACCCCCATTGTACAGATGAGGAAGCTAAAGGCCCTGGAAGGCTCAGTAACCAGCCCAAGATCACACAGCCAGGAAGAGCTGGAACCAAGAATGAAACCGGGCTGTCTGGCTCCAGAGCCAGTGTCACACCGCCCAGACCTCCCAAGCAGTTCTTCCAGGAAACTCTCCCCTTCACAGGGCACCACCACCTACCCACCCCTCTTCCCTTCTCAGGTGGTACCCCTTTCTGAGCCTTCTTACCCCGTCAGCCCTGCCCTTGACCACAGACACCCCAGACTCTCAGAGCTGAAAGGGATCATGTTGCCCACAGATGAGGAAACAGAGGTCTTGAGAGGTGTATGACACGCCCATGTCTCCCCCAAATCATAAAGGTAGTGGGGAGGGGAAAAAGAAGGTGTATTAAAAACAGCCAGGAATATTTACGAAGCGTCGGTTCCAGACACGTTTCTGCCACTAGAGACCCAGCACTGACAAGACCCAGTCCCTGCCCTCGTGGCGGTCGCAGGCTGGGAGAAGGGTGACATTTAGCATGAAAACCAAGGAACAGGGTAATTTCAAATTTCAGTGGCAGGGGTTCTTGAGAATACGGTAAACTGAAAGACTTAAGGAGCTGGACTGAGAAGACCTCTCCAGGGAGATGAACTTTGGTCCCGGGTGCTCACCTCGCTTTACAGGGTACTGTATAGGTGAGGACAGGGACAGTACCGGGGCTCCCAAGTGCATTCTACCCACAGCCGGTAGAAGAGGGCGGGTGGATAATTTTAGTCCCAGAAGCAGGGTGGGTGTCTGGGGCAATGAAAGATTAGGTAACTCCCCCGCCCCGAGACTCCTGGCAGGAACTGATTCCCACGCCCCGTGAGATAAGAGCGGGCACGTTTGCTTCTGCTACGGAAGGGGCGGGGCCTTCTCCGACCCCGCCCCTTCCCGGAGCAGCGCATCGTAACCTATTGACCCAGGCAGGGGGCGGGCTGCGCGGCCGGCCGGGTCGTCAGGAGCAGTAAAGCAAAATCTCTATTGGTTCCCGCGGGGGGTGGGCGGGGCCTCCGCCTCCCGGGGGCGTGCGCCACGGGGAGGCGTTGCCGAGGGCGGAGCGGGAAGGGGCGTGGCCGCGCGCAGGGGGCTGTTGGCGGCGCGGCCCCGTCCCGGATGTTGCGCGTCGCAGCCTGGGCGGCGGCGATTGGTCGAAACTGCGTAGGGGGCGGGGAGGAAGGTTCTGGAGTGGGCTGGCGGGCTCTGGAAGCTTCCGCCGGGCGGGTATATAGACTCCGGGAGCGGGGGTCGGCGGAGCCGGGGGACGGCTACAGCTGGGCGGCGAGCGGCAGGCGCAGGCAATGGGCAAGGACTATTACCAGACGCTGGGCCTGGCCCGCGGTGCGTCGGATGAGGAGATCAAGAGGGCCTACCGTCGCCAGGCGCTGCGTTACCACCCGGACAAGAACAAGGAGCCCGGCGCCGAGGAGAAGTTCAAGGAGATCGCCGAGGCCTACGACGTGCTCAGCGACCCGCGCAAGCGCGAGATCTTCGACCGCTATGGGGAGGAAGGTAGTGTGCGCGCTCGCGGCCGGGGGCGCGGCCCCGTCTTTTGACAGGCGGAGAAACCGAGGCACAGCGGCCACGCTGCGGTGTCCCGGGGAGTGGGGGACGCCCCGGCCCCCGGGGGCGAGCAGCCCCCGCCCTCTGGCCACACGGGCCTCCGGTCTCGGATAGGCGGCCGCCCGATGGGAGGAGCAGCCCTTGCTGCGCTGCTCGCCCAGAAGCTTCTAGTATGTCTGGGACTGCCCCTCCCTGGGCTCCCGCCTCCGCCCACGGCCCCGATCGGTCCGGGGTGCTGAAGGAGAGGGTTCGGAGGCCTAGCTTGAGTGGTGGCATTGTGGCCCCGCGGGCCCTAGGCTCACCTGGGCGAGGTGCAGGGCGGGGCCTCTGGCTGAGCGCCGGGCACAGCCTGCGTGTAGTGAGCCTGCAAACGAGAGTGACAGTTAATGCCGAGCGACCTCCCGGAGCTCTCCGAGGGTGGAGTGAGGTAATCACTGTAAAGTGCTTACTTGGCTCCGTGCCGTGCCGGGCACGTAGGTCGGCCGTCAAGGTGTATGGAGCAATGGGGCCTGTCTCTGCCCAGCCTCCCCGGGGTAGCTCTCTTCAGGGAAAAAGAAAGCGTTCTTGGTGTCCAGTTGTCCGTTGATGACTCAGGCTGGCTTCTGGGCTTGGTCTTCAGAAATAAGTGACTTTTTGTATAAGAATGATGGTAGTAAGTGCCAGGGTGTGAGAATTTGAAAGTCTCCGTTTACAGTTTCACCTTCATCTCTACTCCCCCACACGTCTCTAGTCCTCAAGTATTTAGGAGTAAACATTTAGTGAAAATTGATCCTGGGTTGTGCTTTTTTCATCGGATCTGTTAGTGAATTCTTTGTACTCCTTATAACATTGCAGGAAGGATGGGTTACTCAGGTGTGAGGATCTGGGTGACCCCAAGAGATATGGCCATCTCAGAGCTTGAGCCTTTCACTACTGTCATGCCACAATGAACTACCTACCTTGGGGAGTAAGGGTTCTGTTTTTGCCGCTGCAAGTGGGAGGTAAAAGCTTGGGGTTCTTCGTTATTCTTCCCAGACAGGCTAAAAAAATCCCTCCCGCAATGACTTCTAAGCTTTTTTCCTTAAAGAAAGCTCCTGGAGAGCTAAGCTTCTAGCCAGCCATCTGATTTCTTCTGCTTTTGCTTTTCAGGCCTAAAGGGCAGTGGCCCCAGTGGCGGGAGCAGCGGTGGTGCTAACGGTACCTCTTTCAGCTACACATTCCATGGAGACCCTCACGCCATGTTTGCTGAGTTCTTCGGTGGCCGAAATCCCTTTGACACCTTTTTTGGGCAGCGCAACGGGGAGGAAGGCATGGACATCGATGACCCATTCTCAGGCTTCCCCATGGGCATGGGTGGCTTCACCAACATGAACTTTGGCCGCTCCCGCCCTGCCCAAGAGCCCACCCGAAGGAAGCAAGATCCCCCTGTCACCCATGACCTCAGGGTATCACTTGAAGAGATCTATAGCGGCTGTACCAAGAAAATGAAAATCTCTCATAAGCGGCTGAACCCTGATGGAAAGAGCATTCGCAACGAAGACAAAATCTTGACCATTGAAGTGAAGCGGGGGTGGAAAGAAGGGACCAAAATCACCTTCCCCAAGGAAGGAGACCAGACCTCCAACAACATTCCAGCCGACATCGTCTTTGTTTTAAAGGACAAGCCACACAATATCTTTAAGAGAGATGGCTCTGATGTCATTTACCCAGCCAGGATCACCCTTCGCGAGGTAAGGCACTAGGCAGGGCAACGTCTGTGGAGGGAGAAGTCTGCTTTTTGACACAGTTCAGTATTTGCTTGACACATATTTCTGAGCTCTTGGTGTGTGCCAGGCTTGGGAGGTGCAGTAGCAACAAGACTTTCCAGGGCTCTGTTTTTCCAGAGCTTCTGTGCTGGTGACCTGGGTGGATCTGGGGGCAGGGTCTTAGCTACAAAGGCCTCATGGTGCTTACCTTACATTAAACAGCCTCTGGGCAGGATGTGAGCTTCCGAAGCTACTCTCTATCTAATGTTGTCCATTTGCTTTCCAAGGCTCTGTGTGGCTGTACAGTGAATGTCCCAACTCTGGACGGCAGGACCATACCTGTTGTATTCAAAGATGTCATCAGGCCTGGCATGCGGCGAAAAGTTCCTGGAGAAGGACTTCCTCTCCCCAAAATGCCCGAGAAACGTGGAGACCTTATTATTGAGTTTGAAGTGATCTTCCCCGAGAGGATTCCCCAGACGTCAAGAACCGTTCTTGAGCAGGTTCTTCCGATATAGTCAACTGTGTTCCCCAAGGATTGACCAGGGACCTTTCCAGAGCTCAAGGATTTCCAGACTGTTCCACCAGCTGTGGACCCGCGAGAGGGCGGGAGGGCCCAGGGCGGGCTTTCGTACTGTTTTCCAGAGAATATATTACACAATCTTTTAAAGTCGTGCACTAGACTTAAGTGGTTTTTCGAGCGATAGGGTGGCAGGTGGTGGGGACAGCAGGAAAAGGCAGTCCAGTCTGCCCCACTGGGTCCTGCCGCCCTCCGGGATGGGCCCACACCCTCCTCCCCCAGGCCCTGCCCAGGGGGAGAGGCAGACCCACAGCTGGACTTGATCCCTCTGTAGTCCCTTTGCTTGCAGATGTTAGACGTGGTATGGACCTGCCTTCTTGGTTACCAGGTCTTGTACACTCCTCAGTTTTTGTTGTGTAATCAGTTCATGTTTTATTCTGTATTTGTCTCCCACGTCTTACTCTTCCCCTGAAGAATCCCGTCTTTTCTCTTGCCATCTCAAATTGAGAACCTAGACTATTTTTGCCGAACTGCCTGGCCGGCTCCCACAAGCAATACCTCTCTCTCGTTCCAGCAAGACCAAGGGAGCCGGCCTCCAGTGAGCGAGCAACTTGAGCAGCTGCCTCTCCCTCGAGCGTCTGGGGCCCTGGCCGGAGCAGGGGGTCCTCTCAACCCCTGGCTCCCAGGCTGGGCGCGCTCACTTTCCTTTTCTGTAAGGCAATCTTTTGGCACACCTGGGATTTACCAGTGGCCCAGGTGATTTTTCATTTAACGGACTCTGGACTCTCAAAAGGATCTGATCCTTTTGCATTTTGCACAGCCCTAGGTATAATCCCTTTTGATAAAAGGGTCTTTGCTTCTGATTACAGGAGCACTGTGGAACGTCTGTAAATATGTTTTTATAATTCCGTGTAAAGTTGGTGTGCACTCAAATGAAACCAGTCCACAGCAGCTGCTGCTCTCTGTAAGGGGCCATGATGGAATTCGGAAGGAACCTGGTGGGGGCGGGGGGGAGGCATGTAGGAACAAGTATCTGTTCCTTGCAGGCCAGTCTGGTGCTCAGACCTTTAGACTCCTTGTAAGTTGCCACTGCCAACACAAGACCAAAGTGTGTGACTTGTCAGTGTGCAGTGTGACAGCATTAAAGACTGATGCTAAACCTCAGGGGAGCGGTCCTGTGACTCTGTTTGAGGGCTCTGCTGACGGGCTGGGGTGGGGTCTGGGCAGCCCTCCAAAGGCGGCCAGGGTGGGTGGGCGGGAGGGAGGGGTGAGCAGAAGGCAGGAGTCCTCTGCAAGGGAGAGAGAAGTCACCCTCCTTGAGCTGGATGTGGTGTGGATAACAGCAACCCACAGGGCTCGATCCAGGCATCCGGAGAGCCCAGTGGACTCAGCTTGCTTTCTGTGAAGGTTGGGGCCAGAGTTAAGCAGGTCCCCTCCCAATATTCCAAGGTCTGGTTGCTGGGGCCAAAGGGAGGTGTAGGTATCTCCCCCCACTCCTTACTTGCTAGAACAGGCTGGTGTCAGGCAGACCCTGGCCAAACCAGACTAGGATTCCAGCCCAGGGCTGGCCCTGCCCTGGTGAAGACCTATTTCCTGCCCTCCCTTTATTTGCAGGCCACTGAAACTGCTTTTACTTTGCAACTTTTTTTAAGGAACTGGTTTTATTTTAAGGTAAGTAATTACACAGGCGGAAAACAATGTATTGCTATTTTGCTACGAAACGTCTTGATGTAAAAACTTAAATAACACCATGTTTAACGTCAACGTAGGAGTGGCTTTCCCTTCCCACTGAAAGAATTTAACCACTGAAAACAGTCTAAGAGCAGTGCTGTCCAAGAGAACTTTCTTCAGTGATGGGAATGTTTTATGTCTTTTAAAACAAATTCTTTAAGATTCAATAGAAGTTGCTTGGTAGCTGTAGCCACACGTGGTTAGCGGTGACTTGGGTAAGACCTGGGTGTCTTAGAAGGGCAGCCATGTGGAGCCCAGAGAGGCCATCCTAGTTGGGAGGTGACCCCTGGAGTATCAGAGCCAAAAGGGACCTTATCACAAGATTTGTTCACTGAACCAGGGACCAAGATGACATTTACTGCAGAATTGGCCCTGGCCTTGGTTGGGGTCACAGACCCCCAGGGCTGCCAATCCCCCCGCCCCCGTCTCCCTCATTACATAGCAGGTGCCTGTGAACTTCATATCCAAGGGCCACCAGCACGAACGTGCACAAAGCCTCAATGTGTCACAGTTCTGGTAACTTATTTAGAGCAATAACCTAACCAGGGCGGTGGATGGGGCAGCGTGAGTCTAGGAAAATGTTCACAGTGAAAAAGACAGAAAGGACCCTAGTGGACAGAAAGCCTGCCCCTCAGACGTACAGCTTTTGCCCACGCTGGGCGCGGTTGTGTGTGTCAAGTGTCTGGTTGTCTGCAAGTGGACCTCTCCTCCTCCGTAGCTTCCAGTTAATGGATCTTTTTTACTTTCCCATGCTGCCTATCTGACCACGTTTCAGAGTTCCTTCCATGTCGGTGCATGTGGAGCTGCCTCTTTTTTGGGCCCACTTCATCTTCATCCATCGCACCAGGAGTGTCGCATTGATGCAAACAGTAGAAAACTCAAAATTTACATTCGGCCTGTGGTGAAAAGTCGAGTCCCCTCCCTCCTCAGAACCACTATAGACAAGCCATGGCATTAGAAAATTTTTCCTTTTTTAAAAATGTTTTTTGTGCGTCCTCCCAGAGAGAGTCTGCTTATATAAGCATAAGCATAATTTCTAAATGTTCAGTTTCAATTTTTGGCTAGGTAATCGCAGTACCAAATTTACAAGGGCACATAGAGTTAAAAATTCTCCCTCCCACCCTGCTTTTGAGTCCACCCCCAGTGAATGTTCCCAGTGTCTCCTGTGCATTTCCTTCTGAGATGCTGCACGAATATATTTTTCTTTTTTTGTACTAGTGGTACATACTGTATGCTATGTGTTTTTTTTTTTTCTCACATGTCATGGAAATAGCTTCCTCACTTCTGTTTTTCTACACACTGATTCTGCCAGGCCTGCTCAGGTGGGTGTGAAGATCTAGTTCAATGTTTGATGGCCCCTACCTCTCCTCTATCATTGCTCCTGCTTCTAGGTTTGAATCTCAGCTCGATCACTTTCTAGCTGTGTGACCTTGAGCAAGTGACTTAACCTCTCTGTGCCTCAGTTTCTTCAAGTGTAAAATAGGCATAATAATAGTACTTCTAGGGTTGTAAGGATTTTCAGATATAGATATATAAGCACACAACGGGGCCTGGCACAGAACAAGCACTGTGTGTCAGTTATCTTTGTATCCCAATGTGAAAGTTTCTCAGCCCACAACTGGTAACTCTAAAGACTGAGGGGAGTCCAAGGTCTTCTGGGTCAGTGCTCTCGGGTCAGGTCCAGGAACCAAATCCCCAGGCAAGCCCCTGAGACCCACAGCTCCACCCCAGCCCTCACCCAACTTGAGGAAACTGTACCTAAAGCAGGCTCACTCCCATGCTGTCTTGTCACCACCTGCTCACTCGACAGCAGCAGTGGAGCATCAGGCTCTAGGACTGAGCAGCCCTGGGTTTGATTCCCAGCTCTGCCACTCTGCAGCTGTGTGTTCTTGGGCAAGTGACTTCACTTCTCTGAGTCTCAGTGGCCTCCTTTAAAAACAGGGCTAATGAAGGTACAGACTTCATAGAGGTGTGAAAACTGGGCAAGGTAGGGCATTGGGGAGGCAAAAGAACGTGGTATTAAGAACTTAGCTTCTGGAGCGTGACTGTGCTGAGTTCGAATTCTGCTCACTGCATTCCCCTGGACAAATAACAAATCTCTCAGAGCCTCAGTTTCCTCCCATGTGAAACAGGACTAATCATAGCCACTCCCAACTTTCTCACTCCCCCAGAGCCAGAACTCAGACAGCTAACCCCTGAGAAGAACTTCACACAGGCCTGGCATGGAGCAAGTGGGCAATTAACACAAACATATTTCTAAGGCAGTTGGGGTAAACCTGCCCCAGGTCTCCTTAAATATTAATTATTCTCATTAGTTGTTAATCATTGAAGGACCCAGCATAGTGCCTGACACATAACAAGCATTGTCCATTCAGTAAATATTTATTGAATACCTACAGTGTGCCCAGTCCTCTTCCTGATGCTGGCGACACAGCAGTGAACAAAACTGGCAAAGACTCCTGCCTTTGCAGAGCTGACAGTCTAGTGAGTGGAGTGAGAAAGAAGAAAATTAAGAATAAATAAATAAATCATCTAACATGCTAGACTGTGATGAGAGTGATGGAGAAATATAAAACAAGTGGGTAGGGAGTGTTGGGTGCAGTTTTAAGTAACATGGTCAGTGAATGCCTCACGGGGAATGTGATATTTGAACAAAGTGTTGAAGGAGGTAAGGGGAGATCCATGTGAATACTGAGGGAAGGACCTTCCAGGCAGAAGGAACAGCCTGTGAAAAGGCCCTGAAGCAGGAGCATGCCTGAGTTTAAGGAACAGCCAGGAGAGCAAGGGGTGAGTGGGAGGTGAAGGCAGGGCAGACGGTGCAGGGCCTGCTGGGCCACTAGAGAACTTTGGCTTTTCCTGAGTGAGGCAGGAGCTTGCAAAGGTTTTGGTTTTTGCTTTGTCTTAATTTTCCTTTTTTTAGGGGGTGGGTGGGGAAGGGGGAAGACTGTCATTTGATTGTATAACTTCAAGTCCCTGAGCTATATCATCAGTCTCTTGAAATTTCAACGCACCAACCTTCCATTTCCAAATAGCACAAAGCAAACAATAAGCATCTATTTTCTATTAAAATCTAGTCCTTAAAAGTACAGAAATTCACGCTCCCTCCCACGGACCTGAGAATGCTTTCACGGCCTGCTGATTCCATGCTTGGTGGCAGAGGGGGACGTGGTGGTGTCTGATTTCTTCTGAGTTCTCAAACTCTATGATTATCAGTGAGACAACTTCCCTCTTTGTCATGAAGAGAGGAGCAATAGCCTTGGGAACACTCCAGAAGGTCGTCCTTCTGAGCAACCTGAGTTTCCTTGAGGTCACCAACCATGCCCTAATAATCTTAGCATCACTGGCACCCAGGGCTGCCCTTGGCCCAGAACTGACACTCTGAGTGTTTATTGAATGAGTAATCGGGTGACAAAGTGGACCTGCAACACTTGCCATATCACGGCTCGTGTCACGGAGTGTGCAGAGGAACACACCCAGCCCTGAGGTCTGCTGGTGGGTACCCCCAGCAAGGGGTCCCCCATACCCTACTGCTTCCAGTTCCCACCTGGAAGAAGGGGATATTCTATCTGGCTCCAGGAAAGCCCCTATTTCCTAGGATCCTGTTTCCACTTCAGGATTCATGTATTAGTCATTGGGCACAGTTCCTGAAGGCCAGCTCAACACTAGGCCCCAGGGGACCCAGTGAGAGGCAAACAAAGCCATCAGGGAGGCGGGGAGAGGGGGGTGGCGCGGGGGGAACTCGTGGAGCTCACAGTCTTCCAGGAAACACAGACCTCTGTTTTAGTTTCCTGCGGCTGCTGTAACAAAGTACAACAAACTGGGTGGCCTGAAACAACAGGAATTTATTCTCTTGCAGTTCAGGCAGCCAGGAGGCCAAAACTAAGATTTCAACAGGGTTGGTTCCTTCTGGAGGCTCCGAAGGAGAAACTGTTCCATGCACCTCTCCTGGCTTCTGGTTGTTGCCAGCAATCCTTGGCGTTCCTTGGATTGTGGCTAATCACTCCAATCCCTGCCTCTGTCTTCACGAGGCCATCTCCCCTTCCTGTGTCTGTGTCTTCTTTTCTGTCTCTTATAAGGACACGTTGGATTCAGGGCCCATTTAAATCCAGGATGACCTCACCTTGAGATCCTTAATTTAATTACTTCTGCAAGACCTTCATGCCAAATAAGGTCACATTCACAGGTTCAGGCACACGGGCATATATCTTCTGGGGGTCCACCATTCAGCCTGTGATAGCAGGCAAAGTAAGTACTTCCCACGACCGGAGAGCTTGGAGAGAAGATGCATGGTGGGCCCCGGGCGCACAGGCCAAGGGATAGGAGCTTGTCAGGGTGCAGAGATGGGCCATTGGAGCTGCGGCCCTGTGGATGAGGCTCCTAGACAGACCAGGGGCGTGGACCAAGCAAGGCTGAGCTCAGAAGCATGAGGCCCTTGAGGCCTGGTGTGGGTGAAACAGAGAGAGCAGGAGAGAGTAAAGTGGAGCGTGCCCAGGAATGAGACAGGCCCAGAGTCAGGGCCCTTCTGAGACTGGCCCCCATGCTTGGGGCAGAGGAGAAGCCAGTTGAAAGACCTTGAGTCAGGAGGGACACGGCATGATTTGCTTTTGCCTGGAAGTTGGAGCGGACGTCTGGCTGGTTTGTCTCAATGGGGGCTCAACTTTCCTTGGGAAGATTATGCTGGGCATCAGTGTGGCCAGGCCTGACTCCAGATGAAATAGTTCATCAAAGTATTTTAAAGGCACATGGCTTTTTTGTGGGCGTCATCAGCAGAGGAAGGGTGAGAACTGACCTAGGTGCTCACAGGTGCCTTCTGGGTGCTGTAGGGCTTGGGGGGAGGGGGAATAGACCTGGGGATGATCCAGGGTGGAGCTGGGAGATCAGGGAGAAATTGGCTGTGGGAGGTGATGGGGCTGGACCAGGTGGTGACCAAGGAGGTGGTAGGAAATGACTGGAGATGTATTTTGAAAGGAGATCTACCCATTGGCCCTCCAGAAAGCAGCACTATTGTTGGGTTTTATGGTGACTTCCTGAAACCCAGCACCCAAAGGCAGCTGCTGGCACTGGGGCTGAGACTTGGGGCCACGGGACCTAGCCCAGTCAAGCCTACCTCCTCTGCTTCCCCTCAAGGCCCATCCTGCTGAGTCAGTCCAGTCCTGCCAAGCTAATAGGGGGAGTCAAACCACAGGCCACAAAGAGCCAGGCTCAAACTCTGAGATCACTCTGGCCGAGGCAACGCCTCTCAGCAATGTCCTTCCTGGGTCTAACCTGTCCCGCACATCTCGGGAGCAGGCCTCACATGCAACCTACACCTCCAGAGGGATGTCATGAGTGCTGGGGGAGGAGCTAAAGCATCACACCCGTGAGTTGCTGTGCAACTTGGAACCCAGTGGCTCCCCTTCTTTGAGCCTCAGTCACCTCCTCTGTAAAATGGGGGAGATATCCAGTGGAATTACTCCTGAAAGGCAGCCAGCACATGGCCTGGCACACAGTAAGGGATAATAAATGTATCTATTTCTATCATGTTCCTGTTATGAGTACTGTGTTATTCACCACAACAGCTTAATAATAACAGCTGATGTTCACTGAGCAATTACTATCTGCCCAGCACCATGGTAGGCATTTGACACAGAATAGTTCATTTATCCTAGTATAATCATAATGACTTTAGGAAGGGGGTCCTCTTATGATCACCATTTTACAGAAGAGGCGACTGGGTATACAGGGAGAAGGGGCTCACCCTGGGTCCCACAGCTGGTGAGCAGTGCAGGTTATGGAGAAATATGACTGTATCCTACCCCACAACGTGAGATGAACTAGAGGTGGAAAAAAGACAAAGGATAAGAAAAACCATAGAATGGGTTAAAAAAAAAACTTTGTGATTTAAGGGTACAAAGGGCCTCCTTAATGACATGTCGCAGGCACAAACCACAAAATGTATATGTTCTATTACAGTGAAATTTAAAATTTCTTTCCAACGGGACTTCCCTGGTGGTGCAGCGGCTAAGACTCCCCACTCCCAAAGCAGGAGGCCTGGGTTCGATCCCTGGTCAGGGAACTAGATCCCACATGCTGCAGCTAAAAGATCCCTCATGCCACTACTGAAGATCCCGCATGCCGCAACGAAGATCCCAGATGCGGCGGCAACAAAAATCCCGCGTGCCGCAACTAAGACTCAGCACAGCCAAATAAATAAATGAATATTTTTTTAAAAATTTCTTTCCAACGAAGGATAACATGGACAAAGTAAATCGGCACATGACACAGTGGTAGACCACATCTGCAATGTCTAACACTGTATCCACCTCACATGGTTGTTAGGAGAGCTAAACTGTTTATAAAGTTCTTAGATCAGTGCCTGGCACATAGGAAGCTCTGCCTAAACATTATCTATCATTATTGAAACTGACAAGCGTTCAATAACCCAGTGCTATCTAATAGAACTATGCAAGCCCATATGTGCCTTTACATTTTCTAGTAGCCACATTAACATAGTAAAAAGAAACAGGTAAAAATAATTTTAATAATACTTTTTATTTAGCCCAGTATACCCAAATTATTGTCATCTTGACATGTAATCAGTATAGAAACTAATTAACGAGATGCGTTATTTTACATCCTCTTTTCATTCTGCTAAGTCTTAGAAATCCAGAATGTATTTTACGCTTACAGCACATCTCAATTGGTATTAACCATATTTCAAGTGCTCAATAACCACATGTGGAGAGCAGAGTGTCACATTAGATCATATTGGACAGTGCAGATCTAGACTCTGTGAGGAACACGTGCAAATCAACAAGAAAAAGATAGCAACCCAAAGTGCAAAATGGGCAAAGAGTATGAACAGGCAATTTACAGAAGAGGAGAACCTGAAGGCCATCATGCAAATAAGATACTCAAAGCGATTAGAAATCCGAGAAATGTAAAATAAAGCAATGGTGATGTCACTTGACAGTGAGTCAGAGTGGCGAGAATTAGAAGTTGGGTAATGCCAACGGCTGGTGGAGATGTGGGGACATGGGACCCTCCTACAAAGCCAGTGGATGTGATGGGGCTACCTAGTCCGGAAGGCCACATAGCAAAACTGAGTGTGCCCAGAGACCCAGTATCTCTGCATCCAGTACTCTCCCCTAGGGAGATTCTCACCAGGTCCCTAAGGGGGCGTGTCCAAGGCTGTTCATTGTGCTGTGGGGAGGTGGAGGCTGCCTGGTTTCCATCCTTGGGGGACAGAGGAGTAAGATGTGAGGGACGCACCCCCTGAGACACCTAGCAGAAGTTAGAAGAAAAGAGATTCAAGAGATTAGCAGTACAGATGGATCTTCAAAGCAGAATGCAAAACAAACAAACAAGCAGTACAGTACTGAGTGGGTGAAAAAAGTAAAAAACCAAATATAATAGAACACCCATATAAAACAATGCACATTTTCAAGGAAAGACACAAGCAAGGGTGCCTATTAAACCTACTGGAGGGTTGCCGCTGGGGATGGGAGGGGAATAGGGGTATTTTTTTCAGGTATTTATCTTAAAAATTTCAAAGCTATAGAAAACTTACAAGAATAGTAAAATGAGAGACTTCCCTGGTGGTCCAGTGGGTAAGACTCTGAGCTCCCAATGCAGGGGGCCAGGGTTCGATCCCTGGTCAGGGAACTAGATCCCCACATGCACGCCACAACTAAGAAGTCCTCACGTGGCAACTAAAGATTCCCACAGGCTGCAGTGAAGATCCCACATGCTGCAACGAAGACCAGGTGCAACCAAAATAAATTAATTAATTTTAAAAAAAAGAATAGTAAAATGAATACCCATATACCACTCTCCTGGATTCAGTGACAGTTGTTACTATTTTGCCACATTTGCTTTCTCTATCTCCCTATATGTTAATAGGAATGTATACCATCTTATAATATTGTATATAAAATGTATATATATATAATTTTTTTCTGAAACATGTTGACAGTTGCAGGCATCATGAATTTAACACTAAATAATTCAGCGAGTATGTCCTAAGAATAAGAACATTCTCTTGTCTAACCACAGTACAACACTCACACTCAGGAAGTTTAACATGGATATGGTATTATCTATTGGGTTTGCCCAAAATTTCGTTCGGTTTTTTCCATAAGATGGCCCTAGTAGCACTTAGTTGTCTTTAACTTCATTCGAAACAATTTTTTCAGATTGTATTGTGACAGCTGTCATATCAGCGTGCATTAAAAAAAAAAACATCAAAATTGGTGAATTTTTGTGTAGTAGCCATTTTAATCTCGAAGATGGAAGGAAAGAAAGCAACATTTTCGGCATATTACGCTTCGTTATTTCAAGAAAGGTAAAAACGCAACTGAAACACACAAAAAAAAGATGTGTGCTGTGTATGGAGAAGATGCTGTGACTGATCGAATGTGTCAAAAGTGGTTTGTGAAGTTTTGTGCAAGAGATTTCTCACTGGATGTTGCTCCACGGTTGGGTAGACCAGTTGAAGTTGACAGAGGTCAAATCGAGGCATTAATTGAGAGCAATCAACGTTATACCAGATAGCAGGCATACTCAAAATACTCAAATCAAGCATTGAAAATCATTTGCACCACCTTGATATTTAGGTTCCATGTAAGTTAAGCGAAAAAAACCTTCTTTTTTTTTTTTTTTTGGTACACGGGCCTCTCACTGTTGTGGCCTCTCCCGTTGCGGAGCACAGGCTCCGGACGTGCAGGCTCAGCGGCCATGGCTCACGGGCCCAGCCGCTCTGCGGCATGTGGGATCTTCCCGAACCGGGGCACGAACCCGTGTCCCCTGCGTCGGCAGGCGGACTCTCAACCACTGCACCACCAGGGAAGCCTGAAAAAAACCTTCTTGACCTTATATCTGCATGTGATTCTCTACTGAAAAGTAACAAAAACATTCCATTTTTTAAACAAATTGTGATGGGCAATGAAAAGTGGATACTGTACATTAATGTGGAACAGAAGAGATCCTGGGGCAAGCAAAGTGACCCACCACCAACCACACCAAAGGCCGGTCTTCATCCAAAGAAGGTGATGTTGTGTATATGGTGGGATTGGAAAGAAGTCCTCTATTATGAGCTCATTCCAGACAACCAAATGATTAATTCCAACAAGTACCACTCCCAAGTAGACCAACTGAAAGCAGCACTCAACAAAAAGCGTCTGGAATTAGTCAACAGAAAACACATAATCTTCCATCAGAATAATGCAAGACTGCATGTCTCTTTGATGACCAGGCAAAAACTGTTACACCTTGGCTGGGAAGTTCTGATTCATCTGCTGTATTCACCAGACACTGCACCTTCAGATTTCCATTTATTTTGGTCTTTACAAAATTCTCTTAATGAGAAAATTTCCATTCCCTTGAAGACTGTAAAAGGCACCTGTAACAGTTCTTGGCTCAAAAAGATAAAGTTTTGGGAAGATGGAATTATGAAGTTGCCTGAAAAATGGCAGAAGGTAGTGGAACAAAACTGTGAATACACTGTTCAATAAAGGTCTTGGTGAAAATGAAAAATGTGTCTTTATTTTTAACTTAAAAGCCGAAGGAACTTTTTAGCCAACCCCATAATGTCCAGTTAACATTCAAATATCCTAGGTTATCCCTAGAATATGCTTCATTGCTGTTTTACTGTTTTTTTGAAATTTTTATCAAGGACCCAATCAAGGATCAAACATTGATTTTGGTTGTCTTCTCTCTCTCTCACTTTTTTTAAAAATACTTATTTATTTGGCTGCATTGGGTCTTAGTTGCGGCACGTGGGATCTTCGGTGCAGCATGAAGGATCTTTCACTGCAGCACACAGGCTTCTCTCTCTAGTTGTGGCACGCGGGCTCTAGAGCACATGGGCTCAGTAGTCGTGGCGCTCAGGCTTAGGTGTCCCACAGCATGCGGGATCTTAATTCCCTGATCAGGGATCGAACCCACATCCCCTGCATTGGAAGGCAGATTCTTAACCACTGGACCACCAGGGAAGTCCCTGTCTTCTCTCTTTTGTCTCCTTCAATCTAGAACTGTTTCCCAGTCATTCATTTGTTTAATTAATGGATTGATTTTGCCTTTCTGACATAGATCTGTTTGAAGAGTCCAGATCATTTTGTTTTTGTTTGTGTTTTTGTTTTATAAAGAATGTCCCTCCATCAGGATGTGTCTGGGTTTTTCCTAGTTATTAGATTCAGGTTAAACACTTTGGGCAGGACCAAGTTCTTTGAAAGTGATGTTGTGCCCTTCTCAGTAACACATCACAGCAGGGAACACAGTGAGGACAGCCTGTTCCAGCAGTGGTGAAGTTTTTTGATCACTTGGTTGAGGTGGTGACTGCCAGCTTTCTCCGCTGTGCCTTTTCCAAGGTACCTTTTCGCCATTGAAATTAACAAGTAATCTGTGGGCTGGTTCTTTGAGACTGAATATCCACTTCCCCATTGACAAAGCACTGCCTGAATCAATCATTCATCTGGTGGCTGCACAATGGTGCTTTTCTAACTCAAACTTGCCTTCTGTATGTATTAGCTGGCATTCCAGAACTCTCTCCCTCCATCCCCCAAAAGGGACAGAGGTAGCACTAAAATCTGAGCTCCTCACCAGCTGAGGCTTCCAGCCTCTTGAGCTATAAAATCAAGTAGGAAGGAGACGTCCGGTGTTGCTCTGTGCCCTTGGGCAACCCCTCCCCCCTCCCTGGGCACGTCCTCATCAGTCAACAGGTGGATTCAGGTGGATTCTGCTCAGAACTCTGCTGTCCCCGTGTCCCACATACTGTCCTCTCCAGGTGTGTAGGAGGCAGCTCAGACGCCAGGCACAAGCAGGGCAGTGGACACAGTCCCACAGAGGGCACTGGCCTAGCCAGAGGCAACCGATCACTCAGTGGGGGTGGCAGAGGTCAGCAGAACAGGAAGAGAAAGACAATAGCTGTGCCTGTTGCCACAGCAGTTTCAGTATTTGCCAGCTGGGTGGGGCCGGCCGGGCAGCCCTCAGCAACTAAGCCCAGGGCCCACTCTCCCCTCTCACTTTGTCCCTCTGCAAGCCCTAGCGAGGCCTGGAAAACGCAGCAGCTCACCCAGGGAACTGCAAAGACCCAATCGTTCATTGAGGTTTGAACAGTTAGAGGTCTCCAAGAACTACAATTCCCAGAACACACAGCGAACTCCTGGTCCGGCCCCAGCTGTCTGAGTGGCTGGCTTGTTCCTAGAACAAGGCAATCTCACCTGTCCTAGGAACTGAGCCTCCCCGCCTGGGCAAGGTGCGTTTGGGTCTTTGTTTCTTGGACCTGCTCCTGCCGGAGAAATCCCGGTTTCAAGCCAAACCTGGAGATGGTGAGATTACCTAGTTCTTTCATTCACACATGTGTACTGAGACCCTGCTCTGTGCCAGTCTCGGAAGTGGGACGGGAGCAGGGAGGTTGCGGGGAGCGGGAACAGAGATGTAATAGACAGGCTCATGAAAGTCAGCTCCCTGAGGGCAGAGGCTTGGGTTGGCTGGGCACCCTTTGTAATCTAGCACTTAGTATGTGCTCAATAAATATTCGTTGGTCAGCCAGCAAGCGAACAGGCTATCTTGCCCTTGTTTTCCGTTCCATTGCACCCGAAAGGTGATTTGCTAGCTGCTTTGCTAGTTCCTACGATATTGTACTCTCCTAAAGTGTGCTGTATCGCTCTGTCCGACCTCCAAGCCTTTAAACGCCCTGTTCCCTTTACCAGGAACACATTCAGTCAGCTTATTCGTCGATGTGTCTGTAGAGATAGGACAGAGCCTGGCACGGAGCAGGGGCACATTAAATATTTGATGAGCGAATGAATGAATGAATGCCCTTGTCCATTGTCCATCCAGGACGCAGGGACACTCGGGACCCTCCCTATTCATCTCAGTCCCCCGCCAGCCCAGAATGAATGCATCTTTTTACCGCCCCGAGGACGGCCGGGCTGGGGCATGTGCAGGCCAGGCAGAAGACTGGATTGGGGGCTGCCCTTGGCCCCCTCCAGGGTCTCCTAAAGGGTCCGTTTTTCTGGACTTTGGGAGTTTGCATCCCCTCCCCGAAACTCAAACTCGGTCAGCTGACTCCCACGACCAGCCTCCCGCCCTCTTACCACCCAGGGCACCCCACACGGACACCCAGCCAACAGCACGTGGTCAAGGGGCTCCAGCTTCCCATTGGCCGCTGGCCTCCTTCCTTCCCCGAGATTGGCCCGGCCCCAGCCGCAGCTCCCCCCTCCGCAGCCTTGCGGTGGTACAGCCCGCCGCGGCTTAGGAGGGGCGGGAAGGTCCAACGCCCCGCGGCGCGGGGGAGGTGTCACGAAGAGCAGGGATCCCTCTGGAATGTTTCCTTCGGGTCCCCCGGGGCGGGGCGGCGCGGCTTGGAGCGGATTGGCCGCGAGCGCCGGGCGGCCGCTCCTGATTGACCGGACGCGGGCCCTGGCCCCGCCCCCCGGTCGTGGCTGAGGGAGAGGCCCCGGCCTGAGTTTGCGGAGGGCCGAACCCGGCGCTCACAGGGCGGTAGCGGCGCCGTCGCAGGTGAGTGTCACGCGCGGGCGGGGCGCATCGCGGCCGCTTGGGGGATCCCGGCGCGGACCCGCGGGATCGCGGAACCGCGGGGATCCGGCCGATTCTGCGGTATGGGGCCGGCCCCATGGACGCGGCTGGAAGTCTAGGCTGAGCGGGGGGATGCCCGAGGCCCCTTCCCAGAGGGCCGCCTGCCTTCCCGCTGGGGGCAGGGGTAAACGCCTCCCGCCACCGGGATGGGGTCTCCAGCCGCACCTCAGCCCCCTGCACCTCTGGACAGTTCCCATCCCGGCGGAGACAGGCTCAGGATCGGTATTTCTGAGCCCTGCCCGGGCAACTCCCCGAAGCTGGCCCAGTCCCAATGCTCCAGGGCCTACGGGGACCTTGGGAGGACCGAGGTTCCGAAGATAATAATGAAAAAATCACCCCGGCTAGCATTTATTGAACACTTCCGTGTCAGGTATTTACCACATATTTATCATTGATTCTCAATACCTCATGGAAGATGCTGTTACTTCTTTCAGAGCTGAAGCAGCAGACCCAGAGAGGTGGAGTGACTTGCCCAAGGTCCCACAGCGAGTAAGTGGCAGATCTGGGACTCAAACCCATGCCTTAGAGTCCAGAACTGGAGTCTCCACCACTATACGAGATGCCCGGTGGCTCCAAAGCTCAGGTGTTTCTGACCAGCTCCTTCCATTCCACTCCCTCCAGCCAGACACGCCATCTGGGGCACACCTGCTGGTCTTTGCTTTCACCAGCTGCTCAAACAGGAAGCTGTCCCCATGGCCCTTGTGCTCTGAGCTGGAAAAGGCAAGGCCAGAATACCTGGGTCCTGAAAAGAGAGTGACATCTGCGGGAGAGATAGGCAGGGGTCCAGGTTCTGTGCCTCTTGGGCCCCCCTGGTAAGCCTGGGCCCAGGACGGTAGGCGTTCTCCCTGGAAACACCCAGGAGCCGGTTTTTCAAGACTGATTCAGAGGCCCTCCTGCCCTCCTCTCTCAAGCAATACCCTGCTGAAAGAGGAGCCTGGGCGTGGTGTCCCCCCGCCAGCTTTTGTGAGCTCCCAGGAACCCCCTTCCCCACTTTTTGCTCCCCTGACTGCAACTCTGTATGGCTGTGAGCTTGTTGAGTTTCAGGCCCTTCCCAGGGAAGAGAGGGTAGGGATGCTGGGATTGTAGCCAACCTTCTCGATGCCCGGGGCTGAAACTCCTTTTCTCCGTACCTGTGTTCAGGTTTGAGGGGATACTGGGAATGTGGTGGGGAGGTGGCCGTTAGCAGGTCTACAGTGGGCATGTTCTGAGGATAGGGGAACTCAGAGAGGAGTCAGAATGAGGGCATAAGACACATTCATTCATTCTACACATATTTATTAAGCACCAACTATGTGTCAGGTACTGTTCTTGGCACAGAGGATACAATAGTGAACACAACAAAAATCCCTGCTCTTGGGAAGCTGCCATTCTAATGGGGGGGAAACAGGCAACAAACAAGTTAACAAATAAATAAAGAAAATACTTGCAGAGGGTGATAAATGTTATGAATAGAATATGAAGGAGTGGCATGGTAGAATCTGTGGGCAAAGGGGGAATCTCAGAGGAGGTAACTTTGGAGCCGAGATCTGAATGACAGAAAGAAGCCAGGCTTGTAGAGATCAGGCAGGGGGCACAGCCAAGGCAAAGGCTCTGAGGATGGACCAATCTTGGCATGGTGTGCCTGGGGCAGGAGAGGACCCAAAGCGGTGATTCTGCAGGGGTCTGGGGGTTTCCTCCATCAGGTGGAAACCGTTGTAAGATTTGAGGCTGGGGAGTGACGCTATCTGGTTTATGTTTTAAAATAGAGACATGAAGTTAAATAACAACCTAAGACTGGAAGACAAGAGTTCTGCCAGGGCAACATGTAATTAAGTTCATGGGCCTGAGTAGTTTGGACCACAGGGCCGGTTCCAACAGGCTGGGGCAAGCTGGGGAGGCTTCCTGGATGAGGTGGCCTGGAGTAGGCCTTGGCAGGCCGAGAGGACCGGGATGTTCCTGGGCAGGGCAAGGGAAGAAGCAATAATGACAATAATAATAACAACTTCCTTAGATTGATGTCAGGCAAAGTGATAATTGAGTTACTTGCATAATCTCTTTGGATTCCCATAAGCACTCTGAGAGACAGGAATTCTGCCTGTTTTTCAGATGAGGAAACTGAGGCCCCATCAAGTGAAGTGACTTCCCCACAGCCACACAGCTGGTAAGTAACAGGGGTGGGAGTTGAACCCACACTACTGTGCTTCTTCTGGCCTGGAAAGCAAATTCATTAATCACCCACTTTCCTCACCACCATTATTACCCTCTCCCGGGTGAGGACACGAAGCCAGCATGAACCAGGGCATCAAGTGTAGGCAGAGTAAGGATGTTGGGAATTGGTGATCAGGATGTAGGGACCCTGGGGAAAGGAGGGAGTTTGAATCTTGGCAACTGACTGAAAGATGATATAGATGGAAATAGTAGTAATTGTCACCAGCATATATGGAACTCCTATTGTGTGCCAGGAACTGTTCCAAGCACATGTATGATTTCCTTGGAAGTCAGAGAGGTTAAGACACTTGCCCAAAGTCACACAGCTAGTAAGTGGCGAATCCAGGTTTCAGATTTATGTTCTTAGCATTCTGCTAAGATGTATGGGGGGTGGTTGGAGGGGAACCAGAGGAGGTGCTGATGTGGGGGAGTTTTTTTGGGTGTTTTTGATTTTGTTTTGGTAGCATCATTGAGTGTAGTAAAATAACTTGACAGAGCAGTACTGGTTTATTCATTCAGAATTATTTTATTTCTAGTATCTAGAACATATAGATTGCATTGCAATTAAAAACAGATTCAGTCCCTGATCGGAGAACTAAGATTCCACAAGCCATGCAGCATGGCAAAAAAAACAAAAAAAAACAAAAAAACCCCGCAGTTTTAAAAAATGGGTAAAGACTTAAACAGGCAGTTCACAGAAGGGCAAATCCAAATGGCTAATAAATGTATTAAAAGTCATTTAGCATCGTTGATTAGGAGGGGAGTGAAAAACAAAATGACAGTATCTTCGTTGCTAAATGAAGCACTTATTCTGTCCAGAGTTATGCTGGGAAGCAAGGGATGAGGGACAACAGAGTTAGGACTCGTACTTTTGCCAGGGAGACAAGACCCTACTGAGGGCAGATGCTACAGCCTGTGCTTCTGTGGCTCCCCAGAGCTGCAGAGAAGCTGGGCACAGAGACTGGTGGGCTGGTGAATATTAGGATCATTCGTTCATCCATTCCACAAATATTTATTAAGCAGCTGCTATATGCCAAGCACTGTTTTCTGCACTGAGAGGAATGAATAAGACAGGCAGAGTTCCCTGCCCTTTCAGAAAACAGACAATGAACAAGCTAAATGAATGAAATATGTTTTCCACCTGAAAGAGGTGAGAGAGTGAGTTGTGTGGATACCAGAGGGCACAGCCAGTGCAAAGGCCCTGAGGCTGAACTTCGCCTAGTGTGTTGAAGGAACAGGGAGGAGACCCATGTGGCTGGAGGGAATGAGCTGGGGGAAAGTGGGAGGAGATGAGGGCATGCAGGTAATGTGGGCAGATCATTTGGGGCCTGTGGGCCAAGGGGAGGACATTGACTTTTACTCCAGGTGAGGTAGGAGCCCTGGGAGGGGTTGGAGGAGAGGACAGATGTGATATGAGTTATGTTTTACAGTATCACTCTGGCTGCTGGATTGACAAGAGACTGTTGGGGGCAAGGGTGGAAGTTGGGAGACACAGAGAAGGCAACTGCACTGATCTAGGTGAGTGCTGATGGGGCTGGATCAGTGATATTAGAGGGGGTGTTGGAGAACAGATGAATGAATGAATGAGGAGAGGAGGTGTTGGAGAACAGATGAATGAATGAATAAATGAATGAGGATGGTGCAGCCCTGGGGCTCGTCTGAATCCAGGACGACCCCCTGGAAGAGGAGCAGAAAGTCCCCTTCACACAGGAAAAGATAATTTGGCATAATTTGATCCTCATCACAACCAGGCGGATGGAACGTCCCCATTTGCAGACCAGGCATCTGAGGCCCAGAGAGATTGAGTCACTTATGGGACAGCGTCACAGTGACGAACTTGGGCTTGGGAATCAGACCTGAGGGTGCAGCCAGCTTCTGTGACTTTGGACATGTGTCTTAAAAATTAAATCTGGACTCTTTCCCAGCCTGCAAGCCCCACCCCGCCCCGCCCCGAGTCACCTCTTTTACCTGCCGTCTTCGTGTTCTCCCATTGCTCACTTCACTCCGATCAACCACACTGGTCTCCAGCTGATCTGTGAGTCTGCTCAGAACCCCCCCGACTGCCACCTCACTCAGACCAAAAGCCCAAGTTCTCCCTCGGGCCTACAGGGCCCTGCACAGTCTGCCTGTTACTTCTCTGCCCTCACCTTTTCCTGTTGTCCCCCTTACTCTGATCCAACCACATATGCCTCCTTGCTGTTCCTCAAACATGCCAAGCACATCCCCACCTCAGGGCCTTTGCACTGGCTCTTCTCTCTGCCCGAATGTTCTTGCCTCATATCCTCCTATGGATATTTCTTCCTGTCTTTCAAGTCTCAGATTCATCCTCACCTTCTCAGGGAGGCCCTCCCTGAGCTTGTCTGTAGAACTTGTCTTGTTTTATTGTCTTCATAGCATTCTTAGAAATTATATTAGATATTTACATGTTTGCTTGCTCACTGTATATCTTCTCCTCTGGACTATGCTTCCGCACAGCATGGACAGAGCCCCAGCTAGCTAGCCTTCTGCAGCACCTTAGGCATGAATTAGAAAAATGCCACGCTTCCTCCCATCAGACACATCACCAGACCAGGATCTGGTGCTTTTGCACAGTGAACAACCAGTGTAACTGCTCATGGTGGCCCTAGTCAGGGACCTTGTTGCTTGTCTTTTTTTTTTTTTTCTTTCTTTTTTTTAATAATAGAAGTTTTTAAAATATTGCCAGCATACATTTTGTGCAGTGGTTCAATAATAAGCTTGAGTTATTCAGAGATTTTTTCTCACCTTCATAGGTACATTTGGTAGCACACTTTTATGAAATTATTAATTACAGCTTTGAATTATAGTTTTTTTAATTAATTGATTAATTAATTTATTTTGGGCTGTGTTGGGTCTTCGTTGCTGCGTGTGGGCTTTCTCTAGTTGTGGCGAGCAGGGCCTACTCTTCGTTACAGTGTGCAGGCTTCTCATTGTGGGCTCCAGTAGTTATAGCTCATGGGCTCTAGAGCACAGGCTCAGTAGCTGTGGCACACGGGCTTAGCTGTTCCGCGGGATGTGGGATCTTCCCAGCCCAGGGCTCGAATCCATGTCCCCTGCATTGGCAGGCAGATTCTTAACCAATGTGCCACCAGGGAAGTCTGAATTATAATTAATTAAAGATTTTTTTTTTTTTTTTGGCTGTGCCATGCAGCTTGCAGGATCTTAGTTCCCCAACCAGGGATTAAACCCAGGCCCGGCAGTGAAAGGGCTGAGTCCTAACCACTGGACTGCCAGGGAATTCCCTAATTAAAGCTTTTTAAAACATATACACACACGTGTATGTATCTCCTTAAACACATACACATATTATATATATACACATACGTATGTATGTGTATTTGTAAACTCTCAGGATTTATCCATATAGGGTTGTTTTCTTCATCCGTCAACCATTCATCAGAGGCTCCTTATTTACTCCGGGTAAGGAAATGTGGACCCTTGCTTGTCTTATTGAAGGCAATATCCATACTGGTGCATGGGATATAGTAAGTGCCCAAAACATTTGTTAGAAGGGAGGGAGGGAGAAAGAGAGAAAGAAAGAGAGTAGAGGGAGAGGAAAGAGAAAAGTGTGTCCGTCAGGACAGGTTTTGCTGCAATAACAAACATCTCCAAAATCTTAGTGGCCAAACTCAACAAAGGTTTATTTATTTTTTTTGTTCCTGCTACATGTCCATTGCAGCTCAGCGGGGGGTTCCATTCATTGTCATCACTCAGAGCCTGGCCTGATGAGGCCACCACCACATCAAATGAGGCTGGTCACCCTACTAGGAGAAAGGGACTTCTGGAGGCTCTTGCTCCAGTAATTAAATGCTTCAGCCTAGAAATGTCATGTGTCACTTCCTCTCACAACTCACTGGCCAGTACTGGTCACATGCCTGTCCAGTCACGAGGAGGCCAGTAAGTGCCATCTGCCTACATGCTTTGAAGGGGGGAGTCAGAAATTTTCAGCACACAGCATTAATGACTGTGACCAGTAGAACAAAAAAGAGAAAATGTAGGCTGTGAGTTTCCATTTTTGCATCTGTTAAATGGGCATAATCACATATTACGGTATATCACATAATCACATCGTGGGGGTGATAATATGGTCCCCATGATGTGGTGTGAGGGTTAAGATACAGAGCAGTTAGCATGGGGTTATGATAGATATTAGCTGATATTATTACTTCTGTGCAAGTGCTGGGACCGGATTTTTTTTTTTTTTTTTTTTTTGCGGTACGCGGGCTTCTCACTGTTGTGGCCTCTCCCGTTGCGGAGCACAGGCTCCGGACGCGCAGACTCAGCGGCCATGGCTCACGGGCCCAGCCGCTCCGTGGCATGTGGGATCTTCCCGGACCGGGGCACGAACCCGTGTCCCCTGCATCGGCAGGCGGACTCTCAACCACTGCGCCACCAGGGAAGCCCCCGGATTTTTTTTTTTTTTAAGTGAAACAAGTAAAGTGTTTATTAGGAGGAAAAAGAGTACGTGTAAATAGGTACACACGGGCGGACTCAGAGAGAGTCGTGCCTTCGTGGTAGTTTGAATCGCTTATATGGGGCGTTTCTTCTGGGTTTCCTTTGGCCAATCATCTTGCTTTGCCTGGCTCTGAGCTGGGACCGGATTTCGAACTGAGGCCAGTCTGTTCTCTAAATATTTCATTGGACCTGTAGGGGCGAGGCGGCCCGAGGCCACTGCCCAGGCCCTGAGCCCCTTTTCCTGTCCTGCAGATCTCCTGGGCGTGCCCTCTCTTCTCGCTGCTCATGCCGCTGGGACTGGGGCGGCGGAAAAAGGCGCCGCCTCTGGTGGAAAATGAGGAGGCAGAGCCAGGCCGTGGTGGGCTGGGTGTGGGGGAGCCGGGGCCCCTGGGCGGAGGTGGGGCAGGGGCCCCCCAAATGGGCTTGCCCCCCCCTCCCCCTGCCCTGCGGCCCCGCCTTGTGTTCCACACCCAGCTGGCCCATGGCAGCCCCACTGGCCGCATCGAGGGCTTCACCAACGTCAAGGAGCTGTACGGCAAGATTGCTGAGGCCTTCCGGCTGCCAGCCGCTGAGGTACCCACTAGGGAGCCGGGCACCAGGGTCCCTGATGGTGAGCTAGAGAGAAGCCTGAGCGGGCATCCTGTTTGTGAGCTGTGGCTCAGGTGGCGAAGCTGCAGATACTGAGGCCTTACCCCAGTGAATTATGGGGAACTGGAGGCCAGGGCTGGATGCTGAATTTCATCAGGCATTGGGAGGCCTGTACCCCATTGGTTTGTGGCGAACTGGAGGCCACAGGCGGAGGCGGCATTCCCATCAGGCTTTGAGAGGCCTGTGCCGCAGGGGATTGTGGGGGCAGGTGGCCACAGCTGGATGCTGAGTTCCTATCAGGCATTAGGAGACCTGCAGCCCAATGTATTGTGGGGAACTGGAGATCAGGACTGGATGCTGAATCCCCATCAGGCACTGGGAGGCCTCTGCCCCGGTGGATTGTGAGAATGGATGGCCAGGGCTGGATGCTACATTCCCATCATACATTGAGAGGTTTGCAGCCCAGCGGATTGTGGGGACTGGAGGTCAGGTGCCACATTCACTTCTCCATGATTCACTGGGAGGTCCCACCCCGAGGACGTTGGGTGCCAAAGGAAGGGAAGCAAGGAAGGTGACAGTGGGACTGAGCAGGAAGTAGATGCAGGGGTCTCAGTAGGCAGGATGGGTATCTGTGCCCCTTCATTCATTCCACAAGCATTTTCTGAGCACCCACTGTGTGCCAGGCTCTGTACCCCGGAAACAGCAGGGAGTTTTTGCTAGGACAGAAACCCAGCCCTAGTGGGGCCCTGCCCTGGCTCTGGGGTGGTCAGACACTGTGATGGGGACCCCCAGGCCTTTCCCAACTCTCCTCGCTTCCCCCTCAGGTGGCGATTAGCAAAGGGCACAGGAAGGAGGCGAGGGTTGAATATCTCCCACCCCTGTAGGTGATGTTCTGCACCCTCAACACCCACAAAGTGGACATGGACAAGCTCCTGGGGGGCCAGATCGGGCTGGAGGACTTCATCTTCGCCCACGTCAAGGGGCAGCGCAAGGAAGTGGAGGTGTTCAAGTCGGAGGAAGCGCTGGGGCTCACCATCACAGACAACGGGGCTGGCTATGCCTTCATCAAGGTGCCTGGGGGTGGGGCGCCCAGAGTCCTGAGGGTAAGGCCTACCCATGGGACCCAACGGCAGAGCCACAGGGGCTGACAGCTCCTTTCCCCACAGCGCATTAAGGAGGGCAGCGTGATTGACCACATCCAGCTCATCAGCGTGGGTGACATGATCGAGGCCATCAACGGACAGAGCCTGCTGGGCTGCCGGCACTACGAGGTGGCCCGGCTGCTCAAGGAGCTGCCCCGAGGCCGCACCTTCACGCTGAAGCTCACAGAGCCCCGAAAGGCCTTTGGTGAGGAGCTGCCTCCTGCAGCCTGGATGGTGCCCTTCACTTGGGCCCTGGTTGCAGTGCCAAGGGCCACCAGCAGGTGGTGCTCAAGCCCAGCGGGTCACAGTGGAAAGGGGGTGGGGGCAGCTCCACCCTGCCCTGGGGAGGGGCTGCTGGCTCTCCGCCCAGCCTGGGAGGAGGATGGAGGCCAGGAGGAAGCTGCCCACACACCCAGCTTCCAGGAGCCATTAGCCCAGCCAAGCGCCCCCAACCCTGGCCAGTTCCCCACCCCGCAAGAAGCCAGGCTTGGCTGCCCAGTGCCAGCGCCCCCACTCTTTTGTCTGGCTTCATTAACTCTCAGGAATGGGCCCAAGGCCCCTGGGGTGGTGGTGGGGGACTCTGACACACTTCCCCAGGCAGATAGGGCTGGTCTGTGGCCCAGCAGCTATACCCCCTTGGCCTTGGGGAAAGCAGCTGGGGACCCAGGACCCACCCCGTTCCTGTCCCTCAGGCCCTGGGAAGAGAAGTGGCCCCCTCCAGTCTCCCCTCCAGCCTTTTCCATTCCTAGCCCCTGGCTGCACCTCCTATACCTGTCCCAAGCCTGAGTCAGGAGTCATGCCCTCCTGGGGTCACCTCAGCCTCCAATTCCCCCAAAGCCTACAGAAGCTTGGAGAAGGTGGAGGATTGTCTGAGGCCGGGATGCCTGGGTTCCTGCCCAGAACATGCTGGAATTGGGCTTCTCCAGCCCTCACCCCTTCCCTGTCTCCCACAGACATGATCAGTGTGCGTTCAGGGGGTGGCCGCCCAGGCTCCGGTCCCCAGCTGGGCACTGGCCGAGGGACCCTCCGGCTCCGATCCCGGGGTCCTGCCACAGTAGAGGATCTGGTGAGTTGTTCCAGCTGGGCCCCAGCCCCCCTTCCCTGTGAAATTCATAGGCGGCCGCATCACCTCTTAGTTGAGGGGCTCTGGGCACTGGATGCAAACCCACCTCCCAGCTCTGGGACCTTTCTTGGGCAAGTGGACCTCAGTTTCCTAATCTGTAAAATGGGGATAGTGATACTGACACTTTCACGGTTGTCACGAGGATGAACTGTGTGTTTCTATACCGAAAGTGGTAAAAATTGTACAAGGCACTTAGTAAGTACAATTACAATTATATTCACATTATTATGATGTTGTTGTCCCTCTTCCCGCCCCCCAGCCGTCAGCCTTTGAGGAGAAGGCCATTGAGAAGGTGGATGACCTGCTGGAGAGTTACATGGGCATCAGGGACACAGAGCTGGGTGAGTGGGCGGCGCCTGGGTCTGGGGATGGGTGGAGTTTAGGGGAAGGAGCTTCTAGGTCCTGTGGGGCTGGGTCCACCCTGAGCACCTCTGTCATCTGTGCCTCCATTCTGCTGCCCCCCCCCCCCCCCGCCCCCCCCGCAGCGGCCACCATGGTAGAGCTTGGAAAGGACAAAAGGAACCCAGACGAGCTGGCTGAGGCCCTGGATGAACGGCTTGGTGACTTCGCCTTCCCGGATGAGTTTGTCTTTGACGTCTGGGGAGCCATTGGGGATGCCAAGGTTGGCCGCTACTAGGCCTCCCGCTGGACCTTGAGATGACTTGGGCCAGGCCTGGTGGGAGCCTCTGTGGTGGAGACACCATGGGCTGGACCCCAGCGTCCAGCTCGGGCCCAGCTCAGTAGCCCGAAGATGATGCGGAGCGGAAGTGGGGCCCGACCTCTGCCCACCTCCAATCGGTACCACCCCCTCAACAGTTCCCAGCCTGGCTGGGGTCCCCAGCCCCCCACCCCACCCCCGCCCTGTTCCCCACCTACCTCAGCCGGGTCAGGCGCGGGGAGGGACCAGCCAGATTGGGCGGCCACCCCCGCCCCCAGTACTTTCCGCCTCAGCTGCCAAACTGGTCCCTCTATCTCCCTGGGGCCTTGGGTTCTGTTTGGGGGGTCGTGACCTCCCTAGTTTCCTGACGCAGGGCATGCAGAAGGGGGGGTGTCCCCCTCAGCAAACGCAATAATACCCTCCCCCTGCGCCACCTCCGTCCCCCCAGAGGAGCCCCCACTATGGAGTCTGTTACCTCTGCATTTGAAACATGAGTCTGCTGTGAAGCCCCCAGACGCCCTCCCTCTCCTGCCCCCCTGTGTCTCCCTCCGCTCAGCCCCGGACAGAAGGGGCAGGAGGGATGATGGTGGTGGGCTTTCATATCTGAATTTGCCGTCTGGAAGATAAAGAATCTGCTGTTGGACCTGCGTGGCGGCTTCGGGATGGGAGAGGGGGGGTGGGCCGGGGCTGGGAAAGAATGCAGCAGCTGAAATCCATCCTCTTTGGGCTCCGAATTGAATTAGGAGCTGGCCCCAGCCGCCCGCCCCCTCCCACCCGTTCCGCCTGAGGAAGCTCTTGGCCGCAAGCCACCAGGCTTCCAGGCAAGGCTGGAGCTTCTCGGCTTGCTGAGGGTGCAAATCTTGCTTCCTCTCGAACAAGGCTCTTGCCACCCCTGGCCTGATGGGAACGGTGGGCGGGAGGCTGTGGGTCCTTGCCTGCTCCAACCCAGGGCCCTGGAGAGCCCCAGGGCCTTGGAGAGCCCCAGGGCCAGGAGGCATGGACAAAGAAAGATGGGGTGGGCTGAAGATGGAGTCTCAGGCCTGCCCCGCTGTGTGTTGATGGAGAGGAACCCCACCCCGAGGCTGAGGGGGGGGGAGTCACGATGCACCCCGACCTCAGCTGACTCTGGACATGGGGGGTCCGCCAGCGCCCGTGGAGCGCCATACTTTGTACCGGATGTGCTTGTTTTGACAACCCGCTTCATCCTTAAGGATTAAGGCAGGGATCAGGGAAGGGCGGGGGTGGGGTGGGGGGTGGCGTCCTGGCCAGACCTGGAGGGAAGGGCAAGGATTGAAGTGGAGGGAAGCAGGCCAGAGGTCCCCACAGGAATGTTTGGGGGCAAGTTGAGAGGGGAGGTCTAAGCCCGCCCGCTCCCCATTTCCAATATGCAGGCAATGGGCCGTGGGAGGGGGCAGTGGGGAGGACCACCTGGATGGGGGCTGGGACGGGTTACTCTGGGCATCGCTGGGCACCTGTGGGCACTTCGTGTGTCTGTGCTAATATACAGTTCTGGTTGTGAAGGGGTGAGGCTGTGTGAGTCTGGGTGTTGAGGAGGTAGGACTGTGTCTCTCAGAGTGTTGGTGGTTTGTGACTGTGTTGAGGGAATGGGGTGTGATGACTGTCTTCGTGTTCCAGGGTGTTTGTGGATGTCACTGGCAGGGCTTCTGTGTGGAGTGTGGCCGTGTGACAGCATGTGTGCCTCTGGGTGTTGCTGTTGCTAGGGTCGGGGGGTGACTGGCTAGATCTCGGGGTGTCCAGGGGGTGCCACTCCTTGTGTCTTGGGTGTATGTGGTGTGTACCTGTGGGGCCTGTCTTGGACTGTTAGGGGGGTCTCTGGGTGATGTTGGGGTGTGGCTGGGGGCTGTGTCAGTGGTAACAGTTGTGTGCACCGCTCAAGGTGCTGAGTGAGACTGCATTTGCCAGCGCTAAGGGGTGTGATGGTCTCTCTCACAGGGGGCTCTATTTCAGGGTGTTAGCGTCAGTAACTGTGGGCCCATCTCTGGTGCTAGAGGTGAGACTGTCTCAGCGTGACGATGGCTGAGCCCAAGGCACGTGGCTGCTGCTGAGCTGGGAACAGGCCATGACGGTGGGGGGTCTCAGGGCGTTAAGGGATATGATTGTGTATCTTCAGGTGTGTGACCGTGTGTGTGCCCCTCAGGGATGCGATCCTTCTTCTCAGGGCAGGAGGTGAGGATGCAGCTGAGTGCCCACAGGTGTGGCTGTCTGTGGCTTGGGACGTGTGTGTGCTCATCACATCCTAAAGCAGGATCTAGGAGACAGTCCCCTGGTCACCGATCTTCCCGGTTCCCCTGCCCCCCTTCAGCCTCCTCCCTCTTCCCTCCCAGAGTTTGACTCGCTGCCCTTGCCTAGGCTTTAAGCCCCTGTGTAAATAATGGGCGGATCTCCTGGTCAGGCTGGGCATGACCCAAGCTGGTCCACCCAGGGCACTGCCCACCGCCACCCACCCAACATGCATGAAGGTTCTGGCAGGGCAAGGGGGTGCTGCTGTCCCCACGCAGGGCTAGCCCTCCAACCTTGCGGCCCCGGTGGGGGTAGTAGCACCACTAAGCCGCCCCGGCCTGCCCTGGGCGACACTCAGGTTTTCCACTGTTTAGATTTTATCCGCTTTATTAATGAGGTAGGCGAGAGGCCCACGCCTGGGAGGGAATGGGGCTGCTCCCGCCCCACCAGTGGGAGCGGGTCACGGGGGCCAGGCCAACTTCCCAGAGCCCCCCTTACTCAGGGGAGCTGGGGCCTGGAGCGGCCCATGACCATTGCCAGGAGTACAAAAAGGGGGTGTCTGTCACCCCAGGCCCCCTGAAGGCGTGCGCTGGGTGGAACGGCCCCTGGAGGCTGGAGCGGGCAGCGGGAGGAGGCTGGGAGTGAGGAGCCGCCCGGGGAGGGAGGGAGGGAGGGAGGGAGCGGCCTATCGGAGACCTCGGGCGCAGCAGGCTAGGGCGCAGCAGGGCAGCCGGTGCAGCGGGGCAGCAGGGACCAAGCGGCAGGCGATGGGGACCCTGCGTCCCAGGCAGCTCCGGGTAAGAAGGCTGGGGCACGAGGATCTCCAGTGGGGGAGGAAGGCATGAAAGGATGGGGCCATGGCTCCCCCAGCCTGTCCTTCCTGTGTTCCTTGATTCTCAGCCCATCTCTCTGTCCCTGTTGATCTTACTGTCTGTCCAGCCTCCCTTCCCATATGACCTAGCAGGCAGTTCTGACCTCTCAGCCCTCACCAGGGGCTATCAAGGAGTGGGTGGTGACGGGTTAGCCTTGAGGCCTCTGGGGCAGGGACATGAAGCTGGCAGGAGCGGAACTGTGGGCATCCAGGGTGAGGCAGCAGTGGGCAGAGGTAGGGCCTGGGTGAGAGACAGAGATGGGAGTGTGGGAGACAAGGATGGGGCTCTGGGGACAGGGACGGGGCTGTGTGGACAGAGATGTGGCCAAGGGGACAGGGATGGGTTTATGGGAACAGGGATGTGGCCCTGGGGAAAGAGACAGTGTGGCGGGGAGAGATGTGCCCAAGGTGGCAGAGGTGGGGTTGTGAGCATCTAGGATGGGACTGGAGTAAAGGTGACATAGTGATGGTCAAAGATGGGGCAGTGGGGTCAGATGGTGCCCTGGGATTAGAAATGGGTCAGTGGGGGGCTTCCCTGGTGGCGCAGTGGTTGGGAGTCCGCCTGCCGATGCAGGGGACACGGGTTCGTGCCCCAGTCCAGGAGGATCCCGTGTGCCGCGGAGCGGCTGGGCGCGGGAGACATGGCCTCTGGGCCTGCGTGTCCGGAGCCTGTGCTCCGCAACGGGAGAGGCCACAGCAGTGAGAGGCCCGCGTACCGCAAAAAAAAAAAAAAAAAAGAAAGAAAGGAAGAAAGAAATTGGTCAGTGGGTATCAGATGGGGCCGGGGGCCAGGAATTGGCTGTCAAAATGGGAGGTGGGTGTCAGAAGTGGGTGGGTAAAGCCCAGAGGTGGGGTCAGAGACAGGTTAGGCTGAAGCCAGGTGACCCTGGTGGACAGGGCAATGAGGGGAGACTGAAGCCTGGAGCAAGAGATGGGCTGGTAAGAGGAAGAGGACAAATGGATCAGGAATGGGGCAGCCAGAGTCATTTGGAGTTGCCATGTACAGAGGGTCCATAGAAGAACTCCATGGAGGGTGAGATGGGTCCTGATGATCTGAGATGGGAACACCAGCTGGTCCCAGGCCAATGGTGGAACCTCACCTTCCTCTCCTCTCCTCTCCCCAGCCCCACCCCCGGCACCTGACATGAGCCCTTACGGGCCCCTCAACCTGAGCCTGGCGGGTGAGGCGACCACGTGTACAGCACCTGGGGCCTCCAACGCCTCCGCCGGACCGCTGTCGGACCTAGCGGGCGCGTCGCCCGCGCTGCCCATCTTCTCCATGACGCTGGGCGCCGTGTCCAACGTGCTGGCGCTGGCACTGCTGGCGCAGGTCGCGGGCCGTCTGCGGCGCCGCCGCTCGGCAGCCACCTTCCTGCTGTTCGTCGCCAGCCTGCTGGCCACCGACCTGGTGGGCCACGTGATCCCGGGTGCGCTGGTGTTGCACCTGTACGCGGCGGGGCGCTCGCCGGCCGGCGGCGCCTGCCACTTCCTGGGCGGATGCATGGTCTTTTTCGGCCTGTGCCCGCTGTTGCTGGGCTGCGGCATGGCCGTGGAGCGCTGCGTGGGCGTCACGCGGCCGCTGCTGCACGCAGCCGGCGTCTCGGTGGCCCGAGCGCGGTTGGCTTTGGCCGCGCTGGCCGCCGTGGCCTTGGCCGTGGCGCTGCTGCCATTGGCGCGCGTGGGCCGCTACGAGCTGCAGTACCCGGGTACGTGGTGCTTCATCGGTCTGGGCCCGGCGGGAGGCTGGCGCCAGTCGTTGCTCGCCGGCCTTTTCGCCGGCCTCGGCTTGGCCTCGCTGCTCGCCGCGCTCGTGTGCAACACGCTCAGCGGCCTTGCCCTGCTGCGCGCCCGCTGGTGCCGCCGCTCTCGACGGCACTTCCCGGCTGGAGGCTCCGACAGCCGCCGTCACTGGGGAGGGCGCGGACCCCGCCCGGCCTCCGCCTCGTCCGCCTCGTCCGCCTCGTCCGTCGCTTCGGCCTCCGCCGCCCCCGGCGGCTCCCTGGGCCGCGGCTCAGCGCGGCGAGCCCGTGCCCACGATGTGGAGATGGTGGGCCAGCTCGTAGGCATCATGGTGGTGTCGTGCATCTGCTGGAGCCCCCTGCTGGTGAGGGGCGCACATGCCCCTCCAACCCTGCTCCTTCCCACGCCCTCCGTGACCTCTCCCACCCTTTTCCATCCTGGGTGGGATACCTGGGTCCTCTCTCCCTGACCCAGCCAGGGCACTGCCCCCTCGAGGCCCCACCTGCCAGAGTCCACCCTTTGCCCTCTTCCTCTGACGTCCCACTCCTCCTCCCAGTCCCGGTATCTTACTCCTTCCTGGGGTCTTTGTAGTTCACCCGACCCAGGCAAGGTTCTCCTCCAACCCCACCCACCTAAGTGCTTCCATTCCCTAGCTTCCTTCCACCATCACCACCCCTTTTCTCTTCTCCCCTTCAATCCCCTGTCCTTTGGGATACCTGGGACTTCTTTCCTGCCCAAGCACACACCCACTGAAGGCCTTTGCTTCTGCCACGCTAAGGCCCCCACTTCTTCTCCCCTCTCTCCACAGCTCCTTCCCAATTAGATTCCCATTTACCCTCCCCGTGACGTTCCGTCCATCCTCACAGCCACCTTACCTTCAGACACTCTCCCATCCATCTCAGCCCTACCCTTCGCCGGTGCCGTTTTGTTACACCACCCACCGCTCACACTGTCTTCTCCCACAGGTGTTGGTGGTGCTGGCCATCGCGGGCTGGGGCTCCAGCTCCCTGCAGCAGCCACTGTTTTTGGCCGTGCGCCTCGCCTCGTGGAACCAGATTCTGGACCCCTGGGTGTACATCTTGCTGCGCCGGGCTGTGCTTCGCCAACTGCTTTGCCTCCTGCCTTCAAGGGCAGGTGCCAAGGGCAGCCCCAGGGAGCTGGGCCTAATGAGGAGCGCTTGGGAGGCGAACTCGCTGCGCAGCTCCCGGCACAGTGGCCTCAGTCACTTCTAGGCGCGCCCGGAGGCTAAGCCAGACCACCCGGGGCCGGCCTCTGGTCCGCAGCTCGGAGACTTCGGGGAATAAACGCTTTTTGCGGACAAGCCCGGGGCGGTGCGTCCCGTCGGGGCTGCAGCACCCTCGCGGCCGCGCCGGAGCGGCAGAGGTGCTGTGTACGCCTCCGGGGTGTGCAGTTCCGGGACTAGCCACGCGGCGGCGTAGAGACACAGAGCCGGAGTCGCAGGAGCACGCGCACAACGCCGTGGCCGCAGTCTTGGGGCGGAGGCTCGGCTGGGAGCAGAGTGGGAGGGTTGGGGGCCGCTTTTCGCCCCTGCTGCCGTCATGAGTGGCTCCCGCAACCATTCGCTCATTGTGGCCCTGAGCTCCCCCACACAACCCGAAGTCCCTACCCCCCAAACTACGCCCCATCACTGGCCTCGAACCCCGGAAGTTCCTCAACACAGCTCCGAGCCCCCCTCCCATGGCGGCCTGCCCATGCTCCCCACCACAATAACAGCCCCGAGTCTCCACCATCCCTTGGCCCCTTCAAACGATCCCCCACCACAATCCAGGGCCTCTCCCCATCACTCCCTACGCCACCGGCCATCCATCACATCCCCTCCCAACTCTCCCCACCTCCAAGCACGCCCCCCACCCCCATTACTGCACAAGAACGGACGGAGATGCATGGATAGAGCAAATCCCAAAGGCCTTTTTAAAAACTGACAGCTCGGTGGGGGGCAGAAGTGGGGGAGGGGGCTAGCAGCCCCCGGCCACAAAGTCGAAGTCCCGGAAGGCTGCCTGCTCTGTGGCCGTGAGGGGCCGAGCGTCGCGGGGTGGGCTCAGCGTGGGGGCCTCCCCTGTGAATTCCTCGTCGAAGTTGCTGACATCAGTGCGGCCCGCCAGCGTGGGTACGAAAGGCGGCGGCAGGCGCCGGGCCAGCAGGGCATCCCAACCCAGTGTCTGCAGGGCAGAGAGGGGAGAGGTCAGCAGGGGAGGCTCAGAGCAGAGCGCGGGGAGGCTTTGCTCCTTGCACCCTGTCTGGCCTTGGATCTGTGGGGATCAACACAGGGAGTCACAAGATAGAGGGAGGGAAAGTGGCGGGCCTGGGGGCTCAGGAAGGATCACCGTATGAGTGGGGGGAGAGGCCTGGGCTCATACACAGGGCAGCGCTCCCCCCCCCCGCCCCGCCACCCCGCAGGCCAGCCTGGAGTGGATGTGGGTGTAGGAGGGCCAGTGAGGGTAAGGGAGGGGGAAGGAAAGGCAGGCAGGTGTCAAGGGGAGGTGACAGTGTTGGAGGTGAAGCCACTAGGTCTTGGGTGGGGGGGATGGCTGGGTCCTGGGAGTGGGGGACTTCACCCTGAAGAAAGGCTGTTTTTTCACATCCTCTGCATCCCTCTCGCTGGATCCCAGCCTCCGCTCTGGATTCCTCCGCAGCAGCTGGGGGGAGGGAGTTCTGTGTCAGTGTTCCTCTTCCTAGTCCCAGAGCCACTCCCCTGGCCCACCCTAAGTTGGGGGGGGGGTCCTCACCCTGCGCATGATGCCAATGGCTTCAGCTGACAGGAAGCGGGGGTAGCGAACCTCATCGTTGACGATGCTGTCGAATACCTCCTCCTCGTCGTCCCCTGGGAACGGGGACTGGGGACAGGAAGAGCCAGGGTGAATTAGGCCCCTCTGGCCACACCACACCCAGCTCCACCCTGGGCTCCCGTGGCACTTTTACAAGGCTCACGTGGGAGGGTAAGTACCCCAATTTACAGATGCAGAAACCGAGGCTAGGGAGGCAAAGCCACCTGTCCTCAATCAGACAGCACATAGTGGAGGCCAATTCCGACCCCCCTCTCCCCCACCGGGCATATCCAGGTTACCGGGGACAGGCAGGGCGCAGCGGCCTGGGGCCTCACCTCACCGACCAGCATCTCATACAGCAGCACGCCCAGCCCCCACCAGTCCACCGCCCGAGTGTACGATGTGTCCGTCAGCACCTCAGGTGCCAGGAACTCCGGGGTCCCGCAGAAAGTGCTGGTCCGGTCCCCATAGCCCATCCCTGGGGGCAGCAGGGCCATGTGAGGTTATGGGGGTGGTCACAGCTCTAGCCCAGCCCAGCACGGGGTGGTCCAGACAGCCAGCCCCATCCCAGGACCAGGGTAGGGGATAACCCAGGTAAGGCTGGGGACTCCACTCCCTCCCCTCTCTGTCTAAACCCCAGAGGCCAGCCCCTCAGATCCCAGTCCCCCCCGCTCATCACCCTCCTTGCAGAGGCCAAAGTCTGCAATCTTGACATAGCCCTCGGTGTCCAGGAGCAAATTGTCCAACTTCAGGTCCCTGTGGGGGAGGGGACGGGAAGATGTAAAGAGGGATGAGTGGGAATCTGGGTCCTGCCTGAAGCCTCAGCGTCCCCCTGTGGGCAGAGCATGCATGCACGGGCATATGCGCGCACACACACCTGTAGACGATCTTGTGTTCGTGGAGAAACTGCAGCCCCAGCACCACACAGGCCGAATAGAAGCTGCAGAGAGAGGCCGGTGTGAGGGAGCTGGGCTTCCAGGAAAGGCAGAGGGTCACATAAGGCTCCCACATCCTCAAAAGCCCCCCATTACCCCATAACTCCAGGAGCTGGGGGAGGCAGGGCCTGTGGGTGGAGGTGTGGGGTGGGGGACTAGGCTCACACGGCACGGGGCTCCGAGAACACATCACTGTGGATGTGCAGCATCAGGTCCCCGCCGGCCGAGTACTCCATCACGAAGCACACGTGCTCTGGTGTCTGGAAACAGCCAAACAGGTTCACCAGAAAGGGGTGTCCCGCGCTGGTCACAGCCGCCAAGATCCGCTTCTCACACATCAGGCTGGGTGGGATGGGGGTGGGGCAGGGGTCAAAGACCACAGCAGCTCCCTACCACCGACTCGCCCACCCCCTAGAGTCCTCAGTCATCAGCTGTTTGTCAAGGGCCTTGCATGGCTGTGCACACTTGGGCAAGTTGCTTCATGCTTCTGAACGTGCTAACCAGGCACCCAGAATCCATCCATTGTCCTAGTAACAGTCCCAGTAACTTCCCTTTGGGAAACCACCAGAGGGACTGTTCTTTCCCTGTGGAGCACCCCATCTCCCTGGCCAGGAACTGGCCCACAAAAGGGCAAGCCAGGCCAATGGGGCTCAATCTCAGGGTTTCTGCTGGAATTATTAAGGAAGAAGAGCTAAAGTTTGCAGATGAGCCTTAAAACTGCTAGGGTGGGGGGCACCTCTGTCCCTGTGAGGGGACTGCAAGCAAAGCCCACACGGACAAAAGCAGAAGGGAGAGATATCAACTGAGCACCTGTGTACAGCCATGCCTGGAGGTAGGCCACCCCTGGACTTTTCTGATGCAGAGCAATGAATTCCTGTATTTGCTTAAGCCTAAATTGGGTTCCTGGTTAATAAAAGGATGTCAAGAAGATTGGGGACAATCTCAGGTATCTACAGGGGGCAGGGCACTGTGCAGAATGCTCTAGAGTCATCCTCTCATTCATTCCACCCGGCGACCCTGCAAGAAAGGCATTAGTACTCCCCTTTTCTAGAAGGGGAGCCTGAGGTTCAGAAGCGTGAAATGAACTCCCTAAGGTTTCTAAGCACATCTGCAGCAGAGGGAGGATCTGAACTCAGGGTCCTGACCCCAGTACAATGGCACCATTAACAGCACAGGCTTCAGAACTTGAGTCCCTAAGTTCAAATCCCAGACCTGCTGCCTACTGCCTACGTGACCTTTGGGCAATTTGCTCAAACTCTCTGTGCCATCAGCAGAATGGGGACAATAACAGCCCTTGCCTCTTAGAGCCGTTGTGAGGAATTCGTTACTACATGTAAAGCACACGGTGGGTGCTTTCTAGGAGTCGTTATTATTGGAAGTATTGGGGTGGCCAAAAAGTTCGTTCGGGGTTTCCTGTAATACAGAAAACCTCGAACGAACTTTTTGGCCACCCCAATACTAGCTTAATAAGTACAAGTGACTGTTACGAATCACTCTCACAGCAGCTCCAAGGAGGGGACTGCTCTGTCTCCCATTTCCCAGAAGACCAAAGTTCTCAGAGGGCCTGAGCAGGGTCCCCACCTCTCCACCTCGTCTCGGGCCACAATGTCCCCTTTCTTCAAAGCCTTGATGGCAAACAGCTCCCCGCTGGGCCGGAATTCGGAGAGCAGCACCTGGAACCACAGTGGGCAGGGGTGGCCTTAGTGGCCAGTCCAAGGACCTGGAGGTCTGGACCCCCCAGACCCCCAACTCCTTGCCCCCCGCCTCACCTTCCCAAAGTGACCCCGGCCCAGCACCGCCAGGAACTGGAAATCCTCGAGGGTCAGGGGTGACTTCCTCAGAGGGCTGTGGAAAGAGGAGGCTGGTGGGGAAGGGACAGTGGGCAGGGGTGGTGGGTGGTGGCCAGGGGAGGGGTGTCACCTGCACAGGGTGGGGCCTGGGGTCTCCTGGGTCTCTGAAGGCAGCTCAGGAGTGGTGGTAGTTTCCTGGATCAGAGACGTCTGTGGCAGACAGAGGAGGTCAGAGTACAATAACCCATAACCACAAGAGCCACCAAGGCTCTTGTCACCAATGTGACCTCACCTCTCCTCCCCCACCCCTCCTCACTCCATCCCCCTTCAGCCACACTGTTCCATTCACTGTGCCCTGAACACACCAGGCGTGTTTCCACCCCAGGACCTTTGCATGGGGCTGTTCTCTCCACCAGGAACTCTCTTTTCCCAGCACCTGCACTGTTCCTCCCTCACCTGCTTCAGGCCTTTATTCAAACGTCACCTTTGAAGGTGGCCAGCTGACCGCCATATTAACTAACTAACAGAAGCTCCAACGCTCCCTGTCCCCTTTCTCTGCTTTATTTTTCTTCCCAGCACATTCTATGCTGTATTTTATCATTTATCTACTTATTCCCTTTATTGGTATTAGGGAATACCACGGAGTGACCTAATTCTTTACATCATAAGCATACATAACTTTGAGAAGAATCAAAATTAATAATTTAAGTAGGAAAAATTACCTACTGGTCCATCATTCTCCACTATAGAGACAGTTCTAAAGATTCAATCAGCACAAACAGGTGTACGGTAGGAAACACAGTCCTCTCCTGCCCCAGCTGCCCTCCCCAGAGCCAGCTGCTGTTCATGATTTCGTGGGTACCTTTCTAGATGTATTTTATACCATTCAAGCATTTTGGTGGCCGTGTGTGAATGTCCATCATAGATGTCCTGGACTGGAACTTCTAGGTCAAGGTAATGCCCATCTTTTTAACTCAGCCAGCTGTGCCGTCCGAAGGAGATGCAGTGATTCTCACGCTTCTCCTGCATCCTCCCCAGCGTTCAATGTTATTCAACTTTTGTATTTTTTTTTGACAAACTCATCTAATTTAATGAGGCATCTCGTTTTAATTTGATGCCACGAAGCATATATTATTGTTTCCATTTTTTTAGAAAACGAGGTATAAAGTGCACTCGGTGAGGTGGGCAATGGAAAGAGCTCTTACGTACGTATCTACCCAGATGCCCGTCGCCTAGCCCAAGGGTCGGTAAACTCCATGCTTTGTACAGTCTGTAAACTAAGAAGGATTTTTACGTTTCTAAAGGGCTGGGGGAAAAAAATCAGAAGAAGACTAATAGTTCACGATCCATGAAAGTGACAGACGTTCAGTAAGGCTTCCTGGCGCACAGCAACACCCCTTCACGTCTGCCTGTATCAGGTGTGGCTGCTTTCTACGAGAGCAGCATTGACTAGTCATCACTGTGACCTTCTGGCCCACAAAGCTGAAAATACTGCCTATATGGCCCTTTCCAGAAAAAGTGTGCTGACCTCCGACCTAGATCAAGATGCAGAACATTTTTATCATCTTTGCCAGGCTCTCTTGTGTCCCCCCTCCTATCAATAAACCCCCACCCAGAGAAAACCACTAACTGGACTTCTGTCATCGACATGAGTTTTAAGTGTGATCATTTTACAGGGCAGTGTACTAAACACAGAGAGGTGAAGCTGCTTGGCGTGAGTCACACAGCTAGGAGGCAGCAGAGCAGGGACGGGACCCAGGTAGCCTGGCTCCCAAGCTCATGTTTTTATCCGGGATAGAGAACAGGACCCCGGTTCTGGCAGAGGTGTGCTGTGTGACCAGGGAAGTTCCTGGCGATCTCTGGGCCTTGAGTGGCAGTGGAGGTCCCCTAACACTGCCCAGGCCAAGGGGGAAGCTCACCAGACTTGATGGGCTGGAAGGAGGACCCAGAGGGCTCTTCTGGGGTGAGCTGTCCAAGTCAACCCCGAGGTTCAGCTTCTCCACAGATATGTCGCTGCGGCAAAGGGAAGAGGGTGCATCTAAGACCTAGCATTCCGGGAAGCAACCAGAGGCAGCCGGAACTCTGGGGCCCTCCCTCCTTACCCTGTGGACCGAGCCTCGGGTCCTGGAGAAGCCCCAGGGCTGAAGGTGCCTGTGGCAGTGGCATTGGGGATGAGCCTGCGAAGCAGCCGCACCCAGGTGGCGACGTCGATGTTCATCTGCCTAGCGCGCTGAAATGCCTTCCCTGGGGAGACAGGGGCGGGTGTCACCCTCTGTGACACTCCCAGGACCCCTGGTCTCTCCCCTGCCCCAGCCCATCCCCTCACCTTGCTGCTTGGAGAAGATCTTCTTCTGCCGTCGGAGCCGCGGTATCCTCTCAATGACAGGGTTGCGGAAGGTGACCTGAGGGAGGGGCTCGCGTGAGGACCCTCGCCCACCTCCAGGCAGCTTGGTGGGGAAGCCCTTAGGATCATAGGTGTGCACGCCCATATGTCTCGGGGGTTCTGATCGCTGTGGCATTGCGTCCAACCACAGAGTACTAGGCATCGTATTAAGGGGTCATAAAGTCAATCCGTCCTTCGACGGGACCACCTCCTGAAGTGCTACCTTGGAAAGGCAAGAAGGAGGCAAGCAGGCCCTCCTCCAGGGGTGGGGAGTGGGTCTGGTCCAACGAGATGCGCATACAACTCCAGCAAACAGGTCCTACACTTCACCTGGTGTCCCGACCGCCCGAGTGTGGTCCCAGACCAGCAGCATCAGCATCACCTGGGAACCTGCTGGAAGTGCAGATTCTCAGCACCGCCACCCCAACCTGGACCCACCGAATCAGAAACCCCGGCGCTGGAGCCCCGAAGTCTGCGTTTCAACAAGCCCTCCAGGTGATGCTGGCGCCCACCCACGTGGGGAAACCACTGGCCGAGTTGAATTCTCCCGACTCCAACGCATCTTCTAGAAGGTGCCGGAGTCACAGAACTGTGTGGCTTTATGGGTGTCCAATCTGGTCCCCTCTAGCCACATGTGGCTATTTCAATTAAGTAAAATGAAAACGTCAGTTCCCCCAGTCACACTAGCCACACTTCAACGGACTAGCAGCTACTGTATTGGATGACACAGATATGGAACATTTCTACCTACAACGGAACTCAACGATTGTAGGCTCACTGACAACAGAACTGCAGAAAGTCCTACAGGCTGGCGCTTCGGGGAGAACAAAATAGAATGTTATAAGTAAACCTTGAAGGCAAGAAGGACTGCCTCAGAACTTGTCCCCCGGGCCACCCACCTCTATCGTCCACTTGGGTTTTGGACAGTCTTCCTAATAGAAGAATAGTTTCGTGGCCCTACCATCTGAAGTCTGCCCTTCTCTGCTCCTTTCCTTCAGGAGTCCTCGATTATGAGATCACATAAGAATTTCCACCTGGATAGTAAAACAGCCCTTGAATATTTTCAGAATTTTTCTAGATACTTTTTCAAGAAAAAACTACGTGTTGGGAATTAGTGAAAATTTACTAATTTTTTTTTAATTTTGAAAGCACTTTTTAGTGAAAACTTAGAGTAATATGTATTTGGTCTCTGGCAACCAAGGAAAAGCTTCTTTCAGGTTAATCTTTAAACTCACTTGAACCCAGTGACTCACTTGGTATTTATCCCACTCCTGAAAACAGAGTTCATTATACAGCTGTATTTTATACTGTGCATTGTGAACTGTTTCTCTTTCATTTCTGATCTCTTTCACATGGTCTGATCTTCTTGCAAAGAGAAGCGGTATTTAAAAATCTAAGCAAGTAGCAAAAAAGAAAAAAACAAACACATTTCCTCCTGGGTTTAAGGACATGGGGAGACACACACATACACACACACACACACATATACCTATAGACAAAAAAACAGGACACATGTATATGTTAGGGGCAAATTTGAAGAATTTTTGAGGATGATTCTGGTTAAATGAGGGCACCAGTGACTTTCTTTCTCTGTGGCTCATTTCCTCCTCTATCAGATGTGACTAATAATGGTCCTGTTTGCACTGGGTTATTGTGAGGACTAACGAGTCAATGCCAGTACAGCACTGCGAACAGGGCCCAGCCATACTACAAGGGGTCAGCTAGGAACGTCATTTAGACTATGGGCTCTTCATCAGGGGACCCTGGCCGTGTCTGGAGACATTTTTGGTTGTCACAACTTGGAGCGGGGGGGTTGCTACTGGCATCCTGTGGGGGGAGGCAGGGGGTGTTGCTCGGCACCCTGCAGTGCACAGGACGGCCCCTGCAACCAAGAATGATCCAGCCCAAATGTCCATAGTGCCAAGTGTGGGCTACCCTGATTTGGACCCTAACCCTGACATCACTGTGGAAGGAATCTCTCTGCTCAGCTGTGGCTCTGGTGGCAATCTCCGTAATATGTTGCTAGGGTTTGCTTTTCTTTTCTAGCTTGACAAAATTTTGTTGTTGTTGTTTTTCTTTTTTTAATATCTTGTTTCAGAACAAAACCAATCCCAGCTTAAGTCATGCATTGATGTGACTAATTATATGTACTCTTCTATCGAGATTCAGACACCAGTGGAAAACACATCTTCCCCTTCCAGAGCAGGAGATGCCAAAGCATTTTCTCAGGGTCGGGGTCAGGCTGTACCTCAGCCACCAGGCAGCCCTGAGGTTCCATGTCCAGCTGTACTTCATGCCTCTCGTTGTCCAAGAAATCCTCCAACTTCAGGAATTTGAGGGCACACAGGCCCCGCTGGTCCCGCCAGAACACAGCCAACTCCAGCTCCCGTGCCTCAAGGGACAGAAAGAGGGCCGTCATTTGGGGCGCCCGAGGCCTCAAACTCCTCCTCCTCCAAGCCCTGTCATCCCCTAACCCAACTCACCCTCTCCAGCTCCAGGGTGAAGCTCTGGTCCCAGGCGTGGGGACCACACGGCTTCCAGGACGTCTGCCCCACCACTGTGTTATCCAGTTTGAGCACAGTGCTCACCTCACCTGGAACAGGGGTTGGGGTAGGCTGTCAGGAGATTCTTGCAGGCCGAGGGTAATCTCTTGCATCTTATTAAAGACATCTTCTCCTCCCCCCACAACATTCTGCTGCGCTATCTGACAAAGTTTTACAGTTCTGCCTGTCACATTAAGGCCTTTAATCCATCTCCAGTTGGTTTTTGCACGAGGTGTGAGGCGGGGATCCAAATTCACTTTTATGCTGTATGCAAGTTCTGGCAATATATTCCTAAGTATTTACCCTCGAAAAATGCAGGCACGTATACATTGGGAGATGCATAAATATACTGCTTATATAACAGCCCTAAATTAGAAACAGCTCACTGTCCAGGAATTAATATATAAATTGTAATATAGTCTCTTTAGCTAAACCATGAAATGGCTGAATTCAACTATTTTTTACCTAAAAAAAGACAGCAATCTGACATGCCTCATGACGTGGCAAAATGAATGAACTACAGTGTCATGCGACGATAGGGATGAGTCTCCCAAACAATGTTGACTGAAAGAAGCCATTACCATAAAATACATTCTGTATTATTCCACATATATGAAGTTCAAACACAGGCAAATTAAACTACATTGTTTCGAGATGGTACATGGGTGCTAAAACTACAAAGCAAAACAAGGAAATGATAACCGTGAGAGTCAGGAGAGTAGCCACCTCTAGGACAGAGGAAGGGGCTGGAATTGAGGATGGGGCATGAGGGGGCTCAGAGAATTCTACTTCTTGACCTGGGTGGTGGCAACACAGATGGTTACTCTATTGTGATTCTTCTTTTATTCATACTTTTAAACATGTACGTATTAGCTTTTTTCACATTGTGGTAAAATTCACGTAACATAAAATTTACCATCATAAGCCTTTTTAAGCGTACAGCTCAGTGGTATCAAGTACGTCCACACTGTTGTGTAACCATCGCCACCATCCATCTCCAGAACTCCTTTCCTCTTCCCAGACTGAAACTCTGTCCCCACTAAACAATAACTCTCCGTTCCTCCCTCACCCTCAACCATTATCTCTACGAATCTGACCACTCTGGATCATATAAGTGGAATCATGTACTACTTGTCTTTTTATAACTGGCTTATTTCACTTAGCGTAACGTCCTCAAGTTCATCCATGTTGCAGTATGTTTCAGAATGTCCTTCCTTTTCAAGGCAGAGAAATATTCCATTGCATGGATGGACCACATTTTGTTTACCCATCCATCCGTCAACAGACACTGAGTTGCTTCTACCTTTGACCATTGTGAATAATGCTGCTATGAACATGGGTATACCAATATATCTTCGAGACCCTGCTTTCAACTCTTTTGTATATTTACTCAGAAGCGGGATTGCTGGATCATATTGTAATTCCCTGTTTAATCATCTGAGGACCTGCCATTCTGTTTTCCTCAGTGGCTGCACCATTTTACATTTCCACCAACAGAGCAGAAGGGTTCCAATTTCTCCACATCCTCCTTAACAGCTGTGTTTGTTTTGTTTTGTTTTGCGGTATCCATCCTAACGGGTGTGATGTACTAATTTTTGAGAATGTTACAAATGTGGGAAATCCAGGACCCCCCACCCCATCTCATCCCTCCAGACCCTCAATGCCCACTCACTGGTGTTCTCGGATTCCGCTTTGAGACTGCTCCGGCCACTGAGGCTTCCACTTCGGCTGTAAAGGCCCCGGGCTGGGCGGCTCAGGAAGGGGGTGCGGCTCTCAGGGGTCCCAGGCACCCCCACTGAAGGTGAGGGGTTCCAAGGGATGGTCTCTGGAAGGTCTCTGCAGCCCACTACACGCACCTCCAGGGTCCCTGAGAGAGGAGCAGGCTCATGACGGGGGAGGGGGGGTCACATCTGGGGCAGGACGAGGGGAAGGGCCTGCAGGTAAAGTGGGCATGTGCAGAAGTGGCCAACATGCAAGTGGGAGGTGGTGAAGGACTGTCAGGGTGAGGCAGGGGGTCTGATGCAGGGATGGCTGTGTCCGGAAGTGAAAAACATGGGACAAGGGGAGGGGTGGGTCAATCTGGGGAGGGGGTCTGGATGCTGGGGTTTAGTGACAGAAGAGAGGTTCAGGGTGTAGGCTGAAGGTCCAGGCGGTGGTGAGCCAGGTAGGACTAGGAGTCCGGGCTTAGATTCGGCGGGCTGATCTGAGGTCTGACACTGGGGCTGGGGTCTATGGTAGGGCTAGTCTGGGGAGGTAGTGGCTGAGGGGTCTAAGGAGGGAGGGGCTGGCTAGCCTGGGCGTTGGGGGACAGAGGTTCAGGGCTGAGGGTTCTGAGAGCAAGGGACTGTGAGACTGGGCTGGGGGACTCTGGCTGGAGAAAAAAGGCAGGGCCATTTGGGGAGGGGTGGCGAAAGTGAGGATGGGGATGGGGACAAGAGTCCCTCAGAGGGCAAGGCGGGGTGGGAAGTCCAGGTGCATACGGCTGTCTGGCATGGGAAATGGGGCCCAGGTCCAGAGGGCTGGGGTGAATGGAGAAGGGAGGGAACAGTGGGATGGGAGTCCAGGGTTGGGGAGAGTGGAGATCCCGGTTGGGGGTCTCGGGGCTGGGGGACTCAGAGGGGTCAGGAGTCCAGAGCTGCGGGAGGTAGGGTCCGGATTGGGTGGGGGACGTCGGGACCCACCTGTGAGCGGCGCGGGCTTGCACAGGGTGCTATAATGCATGGCGGGGAAGGGCCCGGCCAGGCGGGCACTGAAGGCTGAGGACGAGGCCGCAGCAAGCTCCTCGCGCAGCAGCCGCCCCTTCGGGTGGTCAGCGGGCAGCTCCCCGAGCCGCCGCTCCAGCGCCTCCCGAAGCAACCCCAGCTTCTGGTTGGACTCGGTCAGCTTCTCCTGCGCCTGCGGTGGGAGGAGCCTGGCCGGGCTGGGGGCGGGATCCAGCACGCCCCTCCCCAAGTGCAGACCCAGGCCCCGCCCCCAGACTGGCTAAGTCCTACCTGGAGCTCCTCCCTGGAAGCCCAAGCCCTCAGCCATTTGGGTCCTACCCCTGGGCTCCCTGAAAATGAGGTCCCACCCATCGCTGAAGCCCCACCCCTCTGGGTCGACACCGCGTCCCTCACCTCGCTGACAGCCTTGCGGTCTGGGGCTTTGGCAGCGCTGAGCAGGCGCAGCACGTTCTTGGCGCCCTCCGCCACCGCGTGCTCGACTCGGAAGTGGTGCCGCAGCTCCTCGATGCGCAGCTCCATGGCCCCCAGGTCCGGACTCCCTGTGGGTGTAGGGCACGAGGCAGTGAGGCTAGCCTGGGCCCAGGTCCAACCAGCCCGGTCCCAGACACGCAGCCATCTGCAGGAACAAGCGCTGGCCACAGACGGCCGTCAATATGCATCACTTTCTCCCAAGGTGAGGGGTCATGGTGACACAGTCACACTGTCACCCACAGGCAGACGGCCACACTTCCACCCAGATGCTGTGCTGTCCCTCTTTTATCCAGACGCTCTCACACCCACATGGACAGTCCAAGGGATGTAGTTAAGCTGTCACCCGGGGACAGTCATATATACAGGCACACCATTAACAAAGTCTTAGGGACAGATACATTGCCAGGGTCCCACTCCATCCCCAGGGACTGTCGCAGGGATACCATGGCAACTGGATAGGATATAGTCACACAGACACAGGGACACTTAAAAAAAAAGAGTAACTTTCATTCATTGCTAATGGGAATACAAGTGGCTTTCCAATGGAGGCAGTTTGGCCATTTCTATCAGAATCACAAATGTATTTACCCTTTGATTCAGCAATCCCAGTTCAGGGACTTTATCCCATAAAAAACACCTCTGCAGGGACTTCCCTGGTGGCGCAGTGGTTGAGAGTCCGCCTGCCGATGCAGGGGACACGGGTTTGAGCCCTGGTCCAGGAAGATCCCACATGCCGCGGAGCAACTAAGCCCGTGCGCCACAACTACTGAGCCTGCACTCTAGAGCTCACGAGCCACAACTACTGAGCCCATGTGCCACAACTACTAAAGCCCGCACACCTAGGTGCTCCGCAAAAAGAGGAGCCACCGCAATGAGAAGCCCGAGCACCGCAATGGAGAGTAGCCCCCGCTCACCGCAACTAGAGAAAGCCCGTGCGCAGCAACGAAGACCCAATGCAGCCAAAAATAAATAAATAAATTTTTTTTTAAAAAACACCTCTACACGGTTATTCACAGCCTTCCTTCTAAGAGCAAAAGATTGGAAACAACCTCATTTCCTCCAGCAGGGGTCTGGATAAATGCATAGTGACCACCCACCCCATGAAATACAATGTAGTTGGGAGAACAGGAACAGTGTCACACAGACGTCGTCACACTGTCACTCACAGGGTGACAGTGGCATTATCACTTTGTCACCAGTGTAGGCACTGGAACACACACACACACACGCTGAGGAACACACACTCTCACAAAGATGCCATCACACTGCCACATACGGATATTGTCACAGTGATGAGGCTATTACATAGATATATGCCTTGTCAACCCCCAGCAAAGGGACACAGTCACAAGGACAGAGGGAAATGGTCACAGAACATAAATACCCTTATAGGACACAGTCACAGAGTGGCAAAACTCCCAGGGCTCTATCTCCAGCCCAGGGAGAATCAGAGGAACACAGTCACACTGCCACACGGATAAGGCATAGGGACAGGTAAAGAAATGCCACCATACTGTCACATAGGCAGGGCAGCATCACTGATACCCACAGACACAGAGGCCCAATGGCACAGGGACAGGCACAAGGATACACTGTCACCCAGGTGCAGGAAACTTGTCACTCAGAGAAACAAGGCCACGGTCACCCTTATCCAAGGCTGTAGATTCCAAGGATGGTCTCGCTGTCCTGCACAACGATCTAGACTCAGACGTGGGCACTCAGACAGTCACAGTCACCCACAGCTGTGTGGCACCCACCGGGACTGCTGTCACATGTGCCCAAACAGTCATCAAGGCTTTTACACTTATGGGGACAAAATCAGGCTGTCACCAAAAGTTACAATGTCACCCCAAAGCACAGGGACGTGATCATACCATCACACACTGTCACTGAGAAGCCCACGTAGGCATTCAGAGTACAGACGAACAACCACACAGTCACGCCAACACCTCCCCGCTACAAAGACACACACATTGTCACCCGAGTTCCAAGCCCTATTGCTATGGACTGCATGTTTGTGTCCCTGCAAAATTCGTACGTTGAAACCCAACCGCCAATATGATGGTATTAGTTGGTGGGGCCGCTGGGAGGTGATTAGGTCATAAGGGCGGAGCCCTCATGCATGGGATCACTGTCCTTATAAAAGGGACCCCAGAGAGCTCCCTTGCCCCTTCTACCAGTGAGGATGCAGTAAGAAAGCAGCTGTCTATGAATCTGGAAGAGGGCTCTCACCAGACGCTGGATCTGCCGGCGCCTTGATCTTGGACTTCCCAGCCCCCAGAACGGTGAGAAATAAATGTCTGTCGCTTACATGCCCCCACCCGCAGTCTGTGGTATTGCGGTACAGCAGCCCAAATGCACTAACACCCACCAAGAGCTGACGCTTACCTCTCGTGGTGACACAGAAACTACCATAGTTACAGGGCAGGATATTATTACGGAGGAGCTGCGGCACCATGATGTTATTATGTATTGTGTCCCCATGGTCAGCATCACTGACACACATCAGTAGCTGATACACTGACACACATCAGTAGCACAGATAATCTTCTCCGCACACAATACATCAAGACCCTGTGACAAATTCAGGCTAACAATGGGGTTGAGACACCCCCAGGCATTCATACACTGAGACACACAAAGGAACACACACACACCGTGGACACCCACAGTTCTACCCCACAGGGGCCAACGTGACCAGGCAACCACCCAGTCCAGGGGTCCGCACATTATTTCCGTAAAGAGCCAAAGGGTAAATATTTTTGGCCTTGTGGACCACACGGGCTCTGTTGCCACTCCTTGGCCCTGCTGTTGCAGTGCAAAAGCAGCCTTAAGTGATAGTAAATGAATGGGCATGGCTGGGTGCCAATAAAATTTTATTTGAAAAAAAAAAAAGGCGGCAGTCGCAGATTTGGTCCAAGAACCATAGTTTGCCAATACATGATCACGTGCAAATCTGAAATAGGACAAAATGGGAAACTGAGGCCTGGCAAGGGTCAGGAATGGGCTCCAGTCACGTGGTGAGTCACAGCACCCACCTCCCTGCCTCAGAGAGGGACCCCTCGTGGGGCTGGGAGCTGAACTCTCCAGGGTGGAATGCAGGTGAGGCTTGTTCAGGGCAAGGGACTCACCTTGGGCCTCGTCTGCGGCCGCCTGGCTCTCCAGCTGGCAGGCCTGCAGCGCCCGGCGGAGCTGCATGCGGATGATGTCAATCTTGGTCTTACTGTCCTGCAGCATCTGCTGGGCCGTCAGCAGCAGCTTCCGGTCCTGGAGGCAGAGATGGGCCGTGAGGGAAAGGCTGGGCAGATGAGGGTCTGACCACCAGTCCTGCTGTCCACATCGTGCAGGCCCTGGGTGGCCCTGTGACAGAGCATTCATGTGTGGGTGTGATAACACGTGCCTCCGTGTGTTCCTGGGTGCTGATGGGAGATGTCGCCCGTGGCATTCGAATCCTGGCTCTGCCGCCTAACAGCTGTGTGACTTTGGGCAAGCCGCTCGACTACTCTGGCCTGTTTGCTCATCTGCAGGAAGGGGAGTACTAACAGCGCCAACCAACACTGGGCTGAGGATTAAAGGAGCTAACCTGTGTGGAGGGCTCAGAGCCGTGCCTTGCACCAGCAGGCACTGTGTTTGTGTCAGCTGTCAGAATGGCGTACGTGTGTAAGTGTTCCCCGTGGTGGGTGTAGCCTTGACTGTAGCCACGTGGGTGAGTCCAAGGGTGACTGGATGTGAGACAGTTACAGTAAGTGGAGTCCTGATGTTTGTGTGTGCAGGTCAAGGCACAGCGATGACTGGGCATAGCCAAGGACCCCGTGTTGTGTACATGCACTGGACACTGGTTGTGGATTTTTCCATCTACCTGGTGCTGTGTTTCAAAACCAGGCACTGCTAACCTGTGGTCAAAGAAGTCTGTGTACTGACTGAAGGGGGCAGGAGGGAACCCTTTCTGGGTGACAGGAAGTGTTCTGTATTTCGATGTGGGTGATGTGTACCTAGATAAAAATTCATTGGTCTGTACACTTAAGTTTTCTGCACTTTACGTCCATTTGTTACACATCAATAAAAGGTAAAAAAAAAAAAAAAAATTCTGCATGGCTTGTGCCCTCCCACATAACATTCGCATTTGTGTGTGCACACAGGCATGGGTGCTCTCTGGGTCTCTAGCTGTAGGTCTGACTGCGCTGTGGGTGTATCTCTGGGTGTTGGTGCAAACCTGTGACTGTGTACTCAGTACTGGTACAACTGGGGGAGCGCCTGTGTGACAATTCTGGTCTCTGAGTGTGAATTTAATAATGTGTGTGTCTGTCTGTCTAGGCGGTGTGTTGGCCTGTGCTGTGTGTCCGGGCGTTATACGATGGTGTGTGTCTCTCTGTATCGAGAGGTTGCTCTGGTGGTCATCCTCCACGTGCTTATGAGCGTTGTTACTGATGTGACTCTAGACCTTATGACGGTGCATGTGTGTCTGTGAGTCTCTAGGTGTTGTTGTGACCATGGCTGTGTCTCTAGATGTTAGGACGATGATGTGTGTGCCCCGAGGTGTTGATCTGCGTGTACAAGTGTCAGAGAGAGACCACCAGCAGTGAGAGGCTGCGTGTTGCCCTGACCATCTCTGGAGGTAACTGAGTTTGGGGGGGACAGTCTCTGCCATGTGTCTGTCTGACATCACCCACAGTTACCCTGTTTCCCATATGCCCCCATGAGCTGCCCGCACCCCAGTCCTGCTGCAAAGCCACCCATCAGCCCCTCTGTCCCCAACCCAGAGGACCCCAGACTCCCAAGGGAGCAGATGTAGGTGCCACCCTGCCCCCCCCGACTGTATTCGCTTGCGGGTGTACATGCACACAGGGCGGGGTGCACTCGCGCTGCCCCCACCTTAGTGCTGCCGTTGCTGTACGTCTGGATCATGTTTTCCGCCCCCTGCTTCACCTTCAGCTCGATGGCCAGCTGCTTCTCCAGGCCGGCCACGCGACTCAGGTTGGTGGCTGAGCAGGCTGGGCCACCTTCACAGGGGGACTGGGGGGCATCTGGAGGGGGTAGATGGGGCAGAGTCACCACGGCCCTCACCTCCATCTGCCCAGGTGGTTCTGCCCCAGCTGAGAGGATCCACCCCCAGGGCCAGGGAGAGGAAGAGCTGGGGACCAGGGTCCAGAGGGCCCAACCACCCCAGCCCTCGTAGGGAAACCCCTGCAGGACTGGGGCAGGACCAGCATGAATGAGCACAGGCAAGTGTCCAGGTGTGCGCTGGGTCCTTGGTGCTGGTGTGACTGTATCTACCTTCATACGGAAGTCCCCAACTACTTACACAGCTGTGTGGGCATCCGTGGGTGTGGCGGTGGTTAGGCCTGTGACCCGCAGGGTGTTGGCATAACTGAGCGAGTGTGTGTCTCCCCAGGTGCTAGTGTAACTGTGAGATTCGAGGTGTTAGAAGGACTGTGTGAGATTCTGGGTGCTGGGGGTGACTCTAGGCATATGCTTCCGACTATTGGCACAACTGTGCTTTCTGATCTCCCGGCACTGGTGCAACTGTGTCCACGTGTCTGGGTGCTGGTACAGCCGGACATGCGTGTCTCTGGATGCTGGCATGGCTCTGTGAGTCTCTAGCGAGTGGCGTGACTGTCCAGGTCACTCTGGGTGCAGCTGTGACCGGATGAGGTTTTGGGGGTCGGCTGAACTGTATCTCTGAGTGTTGACATGACAATGTTGGTCTCTAGCTGTTGACACACCTCAGTGGTATATGGGTGTTGGGCTAAGTGGTGCTGAGTCTTCAGGCCTTGTCCGATTGTGTGTATAAGTCTCAGGCTGTGGACAGGTCGGTGGACGTCTGTAGGGGTTGGGCAGCTCTGTGTGTGTGTGAATCTCTGGGGGTTGGCGTGAGCATGTGCGAGTCTCTCGGTATTGTCTGTGTGTCGGTGTGACTGTGCGTGCATTTCTCTGGGTGCTGGGTGGCCGTGTGTGAATGTCTCTGGGTATTCATATGATAGTGCGTATGCCCTTAGGAGTAGTCTGGGTGCTGGGTGGCCGTGTGTGAATGTCTCTGGGTATTCATATGATAGTGCGTATGCCCTTAGGAGTTGTCTGGGTGCTGGGTGGCCGTGTGTGAATGTCTCTGGCTACTGACGTGACGTGTGTTACACCTTTGTCTTGGTTGCAAGGTGAGAAAGTTCTGCACATCCCTTGCACGATAATGTGAACCTACTCAACACCACTGAACTGTACACTTAAAAATGACGCATTTTGTTATGTTTTTTGATCCCAATTGAAAATTTTTTTAATCAATAAAAATTAAAGATATTTTAGAAAGAGTCTTGGGGGTTGTCCGGGTGCTGGTATGACTCTGTGAGCCTAGATATTCGTGTGACCCCGTGTAAGCCCTTTGGTGTTGTCCAGGTGTGGGTGTGACTGTGTGTACCTTTCTCTGGGTGTTGCTTTTGGCCTTTGGTCTGCCTGTATTTTGAGGCTCGGTGCTGTTGTGACCCAGTGTGTCTCCCTGGAGGTCAGAGGCGATGGGCTGGCCTCGCTCTAGGACACAGCGGGTGAGCCCTGGGCAGTGGAACCCCCTGCTGTCCCGCATCCCCGGGGAAGCCTGCCTTACCGTGCACGCCAGCCGCGGGGTCGGGCAGCACCACATGGGCGTGCAGCTCCTGCAGCTGCTGGTGCAGCAGGTCGAGTCTGCGCGAGGAGCCGCGCAGCACCAGCTCCACGGGGCCGAGGTTGCGGCCCAGGTCGGTGGTGGCCCGCCGCAGGTTCTCGGCGCCCTCCTTCAGCTTCAGCTCCTTGCGGATCTCCCGCCGCAGCCGCTCCCGTTCCAGCTCCAGCTGCTGCTGCACCCCGGGGGCTGCCAGGTCGGCGCCCGCCAGGCCCAGCTGCTCCAGCAGGGACCAGCTGCGCGGCTCGCTCTGCGGAGGACGGAGCAGGGTCAGGGGGGCCAGGAGGACTCTGGGGTGCAGAGTGCTCAGCCGTGCTCAGCCGACCTGGCCTGGTCCCCTCCCAGACTGTAACTCCTGACACAGGGCTGCTCTATGTCCTCTGATCGGCACCCCCCCGCCCCGCCACCAAAAGTGGGAGGTGAGGCAAGGCCCTGTCCCTGCTTTCAGACATCCCCAAACCGCAAAGTCCCGAGGGCAGGGGCTTCTTCCTTCCCTGTCCCCTCAGACTAGGGGACCACAAATACAGTTCAATCTCCCTTCATCTGTCCTCAGGCAGTGGGATTCTTCAGGTCAGATCCCATCACCCCACCACTGTGCCCCCCAAGCTAGGGGGTCCCCAAGGACGGGCCCTATCTCCCTTCCATTGTCCTCCCAAATTAGGGGGTCCCAAGAACAGGCCTTGTCTCCCTTCTGTCGCCCCCCAAATGACAAGATCCTGAGGGCAGACCCCTTTCTCTCCTCTGCTGCCCCCCTAACCTAGGAGGTCCCAAGGGTAGGCCCCATCTCCACTCCCCTGTCCCCCAAATTATGAGGTCCTGAGGGCGGGTTTCATCTTCCCTCTGCTGCTCCCCAAACAAGGAAGTATCAAGGGCAGGCCTCTGATGCCCCACCAAACCACAAGGTTGGGGTCCCAGGCCCCTTCTCCTCACTGCTGTGCCCTCAACCTAGGACAGGAGGTACTGAGGGCAGGCCTCACCTTCCCTCTGCTATAATCCCAAACGAGGAGGACACGGGGCGAGGCCTCATCTGTCCCCTGCTGTACCCCCAAACTAGATCCCGGGGACAGGCCCCATCTCCCCTCCTTTCATCCTCTACAACCGGCACCCTGAAGAGCAGAGGCCTCTCCCTTTCCTCCTCTATCTCCCCAGCCTGGAAGCCCAAAGGGCCCCAAACAGTTTCATCTCTCAAACAGAAAACTCCAAGTCTAACACCTCATCTCCTCCCTTCAGTCCAAAACCGAGAGGTACCGAGGGCAGAGCCTCTGGCCTGTGCCACTTGGGGTCCTCTTCTGCTGGCCCCCCACAAGGACCCCAGCCCGCACCTCCAGCTCCCGGTCCAAAGGGGGATTGGCCTCCGCCATCCTGGGTCCCGGCTGAGGGCCCCGCCCTCTTCCTGAACCTCAGCCTTGCCAGGGCCTCTCGCCTGCTACTTCCTCTTTCCTGCTAGCTCCCAGCAACCCCTGCAAAAGGCCAGCTCTGGGCCTCTGGGGCATCTAGAGGGCCTTCCTCTCAGGCCCCACTCCAGGCCTGAGCCGGCTTCTCTGGAGGCACCCCAGGGATGGCCCCTGCTCCCTGTCCCAAGAGGATGCCCAAGGCGTACACAGCGTGCACACGTTCACAAGCCCACTAGTGTGGACGCGAAGAGCAGCCTCCCCCATGTATACAGGCTCCAGGGGTGGCTTGGGTGTGCACACGCTCTCATACACCTATAGGCATGTGCACGCATCGCAGGCTAGCAAGTGTGTGCACACCCCCTGCGTCTACCCCTGTGCGCACTTATATGCAAACACCCATGAGTGCTTATATGGGTGGCCCAGCCCCCTTCCTGCAGATGCAGCCTGTCCCAGCTTCCGGATTCTTCTCAGCTCGCTCTCTCGCTGCTGCTGACCACAGCTTAGAGGCCTAAGGGGCCTGGCCAGCCCAGCGGCACCTCCTTGAGGCCCACATTGTGAGGAGGCAGAGCTGGAGGGTTGCGGTGAGAGTGTCTCTATGAAAGCTCAAGTATGGTAGCAGTTACTGCAAGCTGCTCCCAGGTCAACTAATGCAACCCCAGGAGGTGCTATAATCACCCCATTTTCTTTCTTTTTTTTTTTGGCCATGCCGCATGGCATGCCGGATCTTAATTCCCTGACTAGGGATCAAACCCATGCCCCCCCTGCAGTGGAAGCACAGAGTCTTAACCACTGGACTGCCAGGGAAGTCCCTATTATCACCCTATTTTCAAGATGAGGAAACGGAGGCCTGGAGCGGTGATGTAACTTGCCCAAAGTCCTACAGCCAGCAGAAGGCAGAGCTAGGATTTCAAACGGGAATGCCCAGAATCTGAGCTAGGTGTCAGCGTGGCATGAAGAGCCCCACAGACATTATCTGCCGCCGCCATGAGAACCCATTTCAGAGATGAAGAAAGTCATGGTTGGCTCCCGACCAACCTCAAGGGCAGCTGCCCCCAGGGATTTACTTCAGGCCAAAAGCGTCACTCCCATGATCCTCCTGACCCCTCACATTTATCCTGAGCAACTGCTATAATTCTCCCCCACTTTACAGGTGAGGAAACTGAGGCTCAGAGAGGTGGCAGCAGCAGTTCTCCATGGGGGAGGGGATCGCCTCCACGACCACCCCACTTCTGGGGGGCATTTGGCAATATCCAGAGACATTTTTGGTTGGTTGTCACAACTGGGGGTGCTACTGGCATCTACTGGGTCGAGTCCATGGGTGCCGCTCAACATTCTACAGTACACAGGACAGCCTCCATCTCAAAGAATGATTCAGCCCCAAATGTCAATAGTGCTGAGGCTTAGAAACCCTGGATTAAAGGACACAGATGCACACGCTGAGCTGCTGACCGTGACCCAGGAAGGATTTCACAGCAGCCCCACCTGCAAGGTGCTGGCCTGGTCTACGTCTTTCCCCACCATGAAAACCCTCCAGCTACATTTTTTTGACGGCAGAACCAAGGCTCAGAGAGGGAAAGGCACGGGGCCTAGGACACACTGTTAGGAAGTGACAGCTCTGGAATTTAAACCCAGGCTCACCTAATACCACCTGCTACCAACCAGGCCCCACCTGCCACCCAGCCCCACCCTATCCCCAGCAGGCAGAGCAGGGGTACAGCCAGGAGCAGGGCCAGGTCAAATGAGGGAAGTCCAGGCAGGCTCCCTCAGCCCCACCTCCTCCAGCAGCTGAGGCCTGAGAATATGCAGAGCAGGGAGGGAGGGAGGCCCGCCCTCCTGGGTTCTCCTCTCTTGGGTGACTCACTCCTACCTAGGGCAGGGGTCACCTGAGGGCCAGCACGATGAACCCATGAATCAGGAGCCTGGCCTGGCCTTGGAGAATCCCTGCTCCCCCAACTCCCACCATGAAGCAGGAGACCCCAGGTCCAGAGGGTCCATCCTCCAGAATTCCCCTCTTCCCAGAGTGGCCAGGGACCTAGACCCCATGTCCGGAGATTTCAATGCTTTGGGCGTTTCCGGAATCTGGACAGGACATCCGTTTGCTGGACACAGAACGGACAGGCACACACTGGGACAGACAGAGGGACAGTTTAGCAGACCCAAGCAGCCACGAGAAAGGAATGACCAGGACAGGGGAAGAGAGCAGGAAGGAGATGGGAAAGGGGACCAGGGCACAGGTCCAGCCTCGTTCCAGGAATCACAGCCTCCGTCCAGGTCATGTTTGCTACACGCCAAGCGCATGCATGCGCCAGGGGATTCCTACACAGCCCTCCCAGGGCTGAGGTGTAGAGGCAGAGACCCCAGCCCTCCCCAGCCCCCAAGGTCTGACCTTGTGTGATCGGCAACACCAGATACGCCCAGCTCCTCGGCAAGGCTGGCAGGCCATCAGCAGGACTGGGATGGGGGATGGGGTCATGGGACAGACACAAAGGGGATGTGGGGGCAGGTGCAGAAGGAGACGAGAACCCAGTTACACAGTAACCACAGGACGACGGAGGGATGATGAGGTGCTAATGGGGGCACCAGAGGTACAGGACATGTCTCAGATTTGGGTCACTGAACGAAAGAAGTGTTAGAAGTCACCCTGGCCCTGCTAGCCACAAATAGGGAAGGTGGGTCCAGGGCTGTGATGTCCACAAGGTGGCACAGGAAGAACCTGGCTGGGCGGCAGGTTGGTGTCAGTCAGCTGTGCCTCTGCGTGTGTGTGTGTGTGTGTGTGTGTGTGTGTGTGTGTGTATGTATGTTGTGGGGTGACCCAGCCCATGCCCAGGTGGGATTCCAGGTATAAGAGAATCCCCAGTCTGTTGACATGGACACTCCCCACCTGGGATAAGGTTCCACCTGGCAGCCGAGTGGCCGTGTGGGTCCCCCATCCCCCGACCTAATGAGGTGACTCTGGCACTTCCGGCAACAGGTGACAATCTGGGTGGCGTCGGGACCATCGTAAAGCTCAGTCTGGAGGTGGGGGCGGCTGGAGCTTTGTTGTGCGGGGGAGAGGAACGGGCCGGGCGGCCTCCTCCCTTCCCGGGGCACCGCGCCAGGCACCTGCTCAGGTGGAGCTGCACCTGCCCGGAACCGAACGCTGGGAGGGAGAACGAGTGGCAGGGTCGACAGGCACCGGGATGCACAGCCAGCCACAGACACCTGAATTCTAGCCTCCGCCGCGCCCCCTCTAATTCTTGGGGAAGGGCGGAGCTTGGGGGTGCTTCAGGACCTCCCCGCTCCCCCCTTGTGCGTACCTCCACCAGCCGAGAAGGGGACTGTGCTGGCTCCACGGTGCCGGCCCAGGGAGGGGGCGCCCAGTGCTCGGGGGAGGGGGGGACCCGCCCTGGCCGCCCCGATCCCGGGGGCTCCGGCAGCGCGCGGGCGGGGGTCCCCGGCGCCCGCTGGCCGCCAGGGGGCTGAGGACGCAGGTGCGCCTACCTGCAAAGCATCGCTGGCCATGTCCACGCGCCGTCCGCCAGGGGTCCCCGGGCGGAGAGAGGGGCGGTGAGAGGAGCGTGCGTACGCCCCACGCGGGGCGGGGAGGGGGCGGGCGCGGCGCGACCCCCCCGCCCCGGGCGCACGGCCCTCTCCGGCCTGCTCGGCTCTAGCCCCGCCTGGCCTGGCCGCCGTGTCCGCGCGCCTCGCCCTCCGGCCCCAGCTGCCGCTTGGCTCGGTCACGTGACCGCCTAGGTCGGCGCCCGAGGAGGGGGCGGGGCCGAGGGGCTGCGGCTCCCGGCGGCCCCCGGGGCTGCGGGGTCCTGCCTGCCGTACGCCCGCCTCCGCGGCCGAGAGCGCGTCGTCCTCTTCGCCAGCCTTTTCCTCTTTCTGAATCGTCCTTCTGCCCACGGGTGCTCCGTTTGAGCGCGCAGGAACCCGAAGAAAAGAGTGAGCCACGTTAAAGCGGGGAGCTGTGGAGGCCTTTGGGCCTCCCGGGATCTCTCAAAAAACAAAACCAATTCATCCCCGCCTGTGTTTGCAATTTTAGGCCTCTTGGAACGGTCCGTCATTCTAAGGCACCGGAGCTTCCCCATAGGCTGGAGACAAGCTCTGAGCAGACTTGTGTTCAAATCCCCGCCTGCCTTGGGGGAGTCCCCAAGCCCTAAAAGCCCCTCATCTGTAAAACGGGAAGGATTTACCTACCCACCCCTTAGGTGTTGGCAAAATTAAATGAGACAATACATGCCAAGTGCTGTGAACACACAGCTCAATAAAGTTTAGCTGCTGTGATTTTTAGTGTTTTTGCCGTTGTTATGAAAAGGGATTTGAACCCTAAATCCGTCACGGACTCGCTGCGGGCCCTGTGGCCGCTGAGTCCTCAGTTTTCCCTGCTGTAAAATGGGGGCCCGCCTCTTCTTCGGGGCTGCTGCATGCAGGTGGCGCTCCACAATGCACACTCCTGCCCTATCGGAGGCAGAAGGTGGAGACCTTTGAGGAGCTTCTCAGGGTCTCCGGAGTCTCTGTAGCACGCAGGCGGGCTCGTGGCCGACCCCGCACTCCCTTTCAAATCCGGTGACTGGGCCAAGCCGCGGTCCCTGGGGCGCGGGGCGGGGAGCGTTCCCTGGCAGCGCCGCCTCATTGGCGCCCTCCTGGGACCCGCCAGAGCGTGGAGGGCTGCGGGTACCTTGGTTACCCGCAGCTGTGAGTGGTTTGCACCGTCCCAGAGGCCGGGGCGGGATGTTTTCTTTCTCCCTTTTTCCTTTGGGCGACTCTTTGGGGCTGGTTGGGGGTGGTGGTGGTTAACAGAGAAAGAACGAGAAGGAGGAGGAGGAGAAATTATACCAATCCAGAATCCACCCACTTCTCACCCTTCCACTATCTGCACCGGGTCCAGTCTTCATCATCGTTCGCCTGGACCAGTGCAGTCACCTCCTCCCAGGTCTTTCGGCTCTTCCCTCGACCTCGTAGTCTCTTTTCCCCACAACACCCCAAGGACTCCTAGGAACACCTGAGTCAGGTGATGTCCCTCCTCTGCCTAGATCCCTCTTTGGCTCCCACTTTCCTCAGAGTAAAAGCCAAAGTCCTACCCGCAGCCCACAAGGCCCTGCACGATCTGCCCCCTTCACCTTCCCTCTCTCTTCTTCTCCCACCTCTTTCCCTTGCTCCCTCCCTCCAGCTACACCTGCTTCCTGGCAGTTCCTCAAATATTCATCCATTGAATTAAAGAAACCTTTGAGCTAGTTCTTTTTCTCTTGATTTAAATATGAGGAAACTGAGGCTCAGAGAGAAGCCCCTCACCCCAATTATAAAGTCAGATGTTTATAGTCCTTGCCCTGTCTTCCTCTAATTCTCCAGCCCACCCATTTTACAGATGGGGATGAGGGGGCAAAGCAAGGCTGAGAGCCAGCCCAGGAACTGGGTTACCTTATCCAAGGATGGGCCCTCTGCTGCCTGCCAGGTTTCCAGGCTGCCTCCCCGGATGGAGCTGGGGAACCCTGCCAAATTCTCTCTCCAAGCTTCCGGCATTCATTTACTCAGTGAATATTTATCAGCACCCACTGGGGACTTTGGTAGCACTGGAAACAGAGTCGCACTCTGGGCTTGAAACAGGGAGACCAAGGACTTATTGTATAATCTCAGCCAAATATGATAACTGCACCAGCACCGCCCTGTAGCTCCTCTGGCCTCTCTCCAATCCTCTCTGGGGCCTTGGAAACCCTAAATCACACCCACCCCCAGAGCTCTGCCTGCTGGAAAACCTGTTTCTGGCTCTCTGGAGCTCTTAGGAAAAACACCACTCCTCACCTGGCCTACAGGATGGTCCTGTCAGGCCTCTGCCCACCTGTCCAGCTGCATCCCCCTCCACTCTCCTCATCCCCATCTAGCAAAACTGGCCTTCTCTGTGTTCCTCAAATATTCTCACCTTATTTCCAACCACAGGGCCTTTGCACTGGCTGTTCCCTGGTCTTTAATGCCCTTCCCTCACATCTCCCCAAGGCTGGCCTCTTCTGATCATTTAGATCTCTGTTTAAATGTCACCTCCTCTGCTTCCCAGAGCACCTCCATGCCCTGTCATCTCTGGTCCATGGCTCTGTTTTATTTATTTTAAATATCACTCCTCTCTGAAATTTCCCAGTAACTGGCCTAAGCTCGCTCAGTCTTTGTGGAATGAGTGAATGCATACACTGTGAGCTGTCAGGAGAAAGGTATCCCAGTCCAGTGAATGCCTTGAGGACATAGGTGCCCCACTATAGAGGAGGCAGAACGGCTGGCACTAAGGGACAAATTAGGAAATTACAAAATAGTTAAAGAGGAAGGGCTTCCCTGGTGGCGCAGTGGTTGAGAGTCCGCCTGCCGATGCAGGGTACACGGGTTCGTGCCCCGGTCCGGGAAGATCCCACATGCCGCGGAGCGGCTGGGCCCGTGAGCCATGGCCGCTGAGCCTGCGCGTCCGGAGCCTGTGCTCCGCGGCGGCAGAGGCCACAGCAGTGTGAGGCCGGCGTACCGCAAAAAAAAAAAAGAGGAAAAGGGTGTCTGGTGGAAAAAACAGTCAGGGCAAAGGCCTAGAGGTGGGTGAGGTAGAACTCAGCATGTCCTACTTCCTCTGCCTACATCTGCCACCCCAATCCCCTCACTCACACTCTGGCTGCATGACCTCCTTACTGCTCCTCACACATGCTGATTCCTACCACAGGGCCTTTGCTCTGGCTGTTCTCACTGCCTGCAGTACTTTTCCTTCTCATCTTGGCATTCTATCTTCCTCACTTTATTTCCATCTTTACTTAAATGTCACCTTCTTAGAGAAGTTTTCCCTGACTGCATCTCCACCTAAAACAAGGCCCACCCCATCCCTAGCAAACTCTATTCCTCACATAGTTTGATTTTTCCTCCTTGCAAATTTTAATAAATTTGACTTTACTGTTTTCTTTCTTGTCTGACTTCACCAGGAAGATGTCAGCTCCCAGAGGGCAGGGATCACTGTCTTGTTCACTGTTGGGTCCCTGGCTCCTAGAACAGGGTACTCAAAAAATAGCTGCTGGATGAATAGATGGGTGAACAAACCAGGTATCATAAAGCATGGCTGGATTTTTTTTTTTTTTTTTTTACTGCTGATGAACCTGGAGTAGAGGGAAGGCTCCAGATGTTGCAGATGGTGGGAGTGGAATTCAGACTTGACCCTGAGGACTGTGGGAACCACTGGTGGATTCTTAGCAGGGGAGGAACTGAGTGAGGGTTATCTCTCAAAAGATAAGGTTCTTTGCAAACCAAGTCTCCACCAGTCAAGGCCAGAGAAAAGAAATGGGAGTAGATTCATCTGACACCAGAAGAACTAAATGTATCAACAAGGCTAAACTCAAAAACACCATGTGTGTGGGGGGTGGGGGGGGCTGGGAGGGGGGGGATAAAAAAGCAAGTTTAAAAAATGATACAGTTTGATATTGTTTATATCAATTACTAAAAACCAGAAAGTGAAACTGTGTATTAAGTTTGTGGAATGTTCAGAGTAGCGGGCTTGTAGTATGCCTGGCATCCTGGCTGAGGCCCGCCAGGCTATCTGGGTTCAATTCCTGACACCACTGCCTATGAACAGTGAGACCCTGAGCAAGTTACTTCACTGCTCTGTGCCTCAGTTTCTTCATCTGTAAAAGGGGATGATAATAGTGGCGCCTACCTCATAGGTTGCTGGGGAGCCTAAATGAATTAATTCTTGTAAAGCACAGAATAGGCGTTAAGTAATTGTTCAGTATCATTTTTATTGAGGATGTTTCTGTAGTGGGGGAGGGGAGTGGAGTGAGGGAAGTGAACAGAAGTGACTTCCACTTTAACGATAAGGTGTTATGTCTTTTATTTTGATCGAGGTATAACTTACATATGGTAAAGCACACAAATCTTTTGGTGTGCAGCTCCGTGATTTGTACATACATACACACCCCTGTGGCACCACCCAGGCCACTCGCCTGCTGCATAAGTTTTGCCTGTTTTCTTTCCCAAGCAACCTCCTCATGTAGATTCTATCACCATAGACTAATTTTGCCTGTTCTCGAATTTCATACCTGATGGAATCATTTAAAAATTTTTTAAATGTCTAGATTCTTTCACTCAATACATTTGTTTTGTTTTCTATTAGAATAATATTCACACACCATAAAATTCACCCTTTTTAAATGTACAGTCCAGTGATTTTTAGTATGTTTGCAAAGAATATGATGTTTTTGGTATGCATCCATAATGTTGTGTATATCGATAGTTTATTCCTTTCTATTTCTAGTGTTATTCCATGGTGTGGATGGAGCACAGTTTCTTTATCCATTCGTTTGTTGATGGACATTTCGGTTGTTTCCAGTTTGGAGCTCTTATGCATAGAGAATGTTCACTGTTCGTATCTTTTTGTGGACAAAAAGGGTTTCATTGATTGTTAAGTCTATACCGAGGAGGACTGCTTAGTCATGACATAGGTGCCTGTTCAATCCAATGGGTCTGATCTGGGATGATCCCCTCCCCCGCCAGGGGCGGGGACATTACCAACGTCAGGAGGCATTTTTGGTTTGGAGACACTGAGGCGTGGGTGCTACTGGCATTGAGAGGCCAAAGATGCTAAACATCCCATAATGCACAGGATGGCTCCCACCACAAAGAAGGATCCAGCCCAAACGTCAAGAGTGCTGGGGTTGAGATACCCTGCTTAACCTTATCACAAACTGCCAAATCGTTTTCCAAAGTGGTTTTCTCATTTTACAAGCCTGCTAGCAGTGAGAATTCTGGTTTCTCCACAGCCTCTCCTCCAGCCTCAGTACTGTGAGTCTTTTCCTTTTTAGCCATTTGGGTGGGTGTTTTCAAATTTTCTGTATCTTAAAATAATTCTGAAGTGAATCAAGCCAATGTGACAAATGTTACTATTTGTTCATCTTGGGTGGTGGAAGTACTTTAGCAGGCTCTGATCTTTTCTGGATTTAAAGTTTGTGGGTTTTTTTGTTTCTTGTGTTTTTTGTAATTGTTTGTTTGTGTGTTTGTTTTGAAGCATAGAAACCCGCCCCCCTGCCCCGCCCATGGCTGCATGGATGGTGGGTGTGCTGGGCTTTTTTTTTTTTTTCCTGTTTTTCCAGACTTCTTTTTTTTTTTTTTTTTTCCAGACTTCTTTACTGGACTCAACTAGCTTCGGTCTCCTCCTCCTCCTGCATCATCTCAGATGATCTAATTACTCCAAGCTCACCTCCCACCTGCTTTCCTGGAGCACCTCCTCTGTCCCTGGGGACCGGTTTTCTCCAGGCTTCCAACTTACCTGGCTTTGGCCTCTATCTCCACCTGTAGAGATTTTGGCCATGTCTAATGATGAGAGATGGCCTGGCCTTGAATCCCTGCCAGCTGTGTGACTTTGGGACTGAGATTAATCCTCTCTGGAGCTCCTGTTAACCACCCGACAATGGATATGGACAATGGATGTGCTAATACACGCCCCTCATCTGCTCCAGGTGGTGATTAGTCTGTTCATATATTTAGATTTCTTAGAACAAGGCTGAACAACCAGGACAGGGACTGGGGTGAGGAGGGGAAGTACTTGCCTCAGACACAGAATTTAAGATACACATGTTTTAGCACAATTTTTTTTTAAATGTATTTATTTATTTATTTATTTTAGGTTGTGTTGGGTCTTCGTTGCTGCACACGGGCATTCTCTAGTTGCAGCGAGCAGGGGCTACTCTTGGTTGCCGTGCATGGGCTTCTCATCGCGGTGGCTTCTCTCGCTGCGGAGCACAGGCTCCAGGCATGCGGGCTTCAGTAGTTGTGGCACGCGGGCTCAGTAGTTGTGGCTCACGGGCTCTAGAGCACAGGCTCAGTAGTTGTGGCATAGGGGCTTATTTGCTCCGCAGCATGTGGGATCTTCCCGGACCAGGGCTCGAACCCATGTCCCTTGCATTGGCAGGCAGATTCTTAACCACTGCACTACCAGGGAAGTCCTAGCACAATTTTTAAAAAATCAAAATAATGCAGAAAATCCAAAGAAAGACAGGATCAGTAGATCTGATCGTTTCCTTTTGCCTCAGGTGCCAATATGGCTCGGCTTCACGCAGCACTGTTACTGACCCTATGTTTATTTAAAATGTTGATATTTTGTTCATCATAGATTTTAAAAATTAATTTTGATTTTATTTTTATTTATTTTTTTAAAATTAATTTTGATTTTAAAATAGTCCATTCAAATATAATTTATGTTGATGACTGAGTTTTTTGGGTTCTTTCTGTTTGGTTTGGCATTTGGTGCCCCCCCCCTTTAAAAAATTTACTTATTTACTTTATTTTTGGCTGCGTTGGGTCTTTGTTGCTGTACGCAGGCTTTCTCTAGTTGCGGCGAGCAGGGGCTACTCTTGGTTGCGGTGCATGGGCTTCGCATTGCGGTGGCTTCTCTTGCTGCAGAGCACAGGCTCTAGGTGCGGGGGCTTCAGTAGTTGTGGCACGTGGGCTCAGTAGTTGTGGCGCACGGGCTTAATTGATCCGTGGCATGTGGGATCTTCCCGGACCAGGGCTTGAACCCGTGTCCCCTGCACTGGCAGGTGGATTCTTAACCACTGTGCCACCCGGGAAGTCCCTGGTGCCCCCTTAAATTTTGCATGCGTCACCCTCATCCTGGCCCTGTTGGGTACACAGGAAGTGCTCTATAAGTGTTAGGATGTAATTATTATTGTACATACAATATTTACCTTATATTATGTAAAGTCTCCCTCTGGATTGACTGGTTTCTCTTCATTGGGCTTTTTGGCTGAAGTTACATACCTCTGATGACTTTAGCTCTGAATTTGTCTAGAACATGGACCCTGAGATAGCTTATACTAAATGAAAATGAAATGCTTGAACCTCTTTGGAAAACTGTGGAGGAAGATTTAATTGTGTCAGGGGCTTAGGGAGACTGGAATGCTGCAGCAGGCTTATTGAGTTTGTCCTACTTACTTTCCCTCCTTGTCCCTCCCCCCAAATCCCCCAATCCTAACAGCTGAGAGAAGACTGAGGTATGGGCAAGAACTGAGAGTAATTGGAAGTTTCACAGGGTGCTAGTGAGAGTGTAAAGTGGAACAACCACTCAGGAAAACTGTCAAGATCTACTGAAGCTGAACACCCACACGATCTTCCACCCACCATTCCATTCCTAGGTATTTCCCCTAGAGAAGTAAATTTGTGTTCACAAAAATACTTGTACAAGCTTTATTAATAATGGCCAAACACTGGGAAAAAACAAATGTCCATCTATAGGTGAGTGGAGAAACTATACCAGCTATATTGGTATAGTCACACAGTGGAATACTACTCAGGAATGAAAAAGAAGGAATATTGCTATGTGCAGCGATGTGGAAAATCTCAAAACATTTTGTTGAGCAAAAGAAGCCAGACACAAAAGACAATCTACTGCATGATTCCATTTATATGAAATTCAAGAACAGACAAAATTATAGTGATAGAAATACCGGTTGCCTGGTGGGGGCAGGAGGAAAGGGGTGTGGTTGACTTCAGAGGGACACAACAGAACTTTCTGGGGTGACGGAAATGTTCCATATCTTCACCAGGCAATTGTCACTCGGGTATCAATCATCAAAACTCATGGACCCGTTCCTTTTACAATACACTTTAGCTCAACTCAGTAAAGTACTGGGTGGGCGGGGAGAAAAAGGTTGGGGAAATTTAATACAAGGAAAAGTAAAATTAACAACAACAAAAAAGTTTTATGACGAAAACATCTGGTTTTGGTTTTTTGGCCTGAACCTGCATGGTCACTGGCACAGTGTCTGACCCAGGAAATGACTCTCAGCAAACGGGAATTGTGTCCTAGGACCATTTCTCTCACTCCCACGCCCTGAGGGGCCCCTTTCCCACTGCTGGTGCTAAATGTCCTCTCCACGCTGGAGTCATTCCAAGCTCCCAAGCTTTCTCAGAACCCTTTCAGAGCCTCCACTCTGCGGGACCAGGAGTTCGCGGATGGACATCCACTTCGAACACCAAGTTCTGAGCAAAGCGTAGAAGCCATATTTCATAAGGGCGAGACGCTCACCCCGGGCCCACATGCAGGCTTCAGTTGCCCGTACAAAATATGGCGGCACCTACCGAGGTCACAACCTCGATTACAAGACAGCGCGCTGGCAGACGCCCGCCTCAATCAGCCCACTCGGGCGCCAACTTTCAGGTTGACCAATGAATCCGAGGCATGAGGCACGCCCTCTTTCCACTCTCCACCAATAGCTTCCAGACGTCTCCCGCAGGATCCAATCATCGCTTCCGTCCCTTTTGAATGAAAAGCGAGCGGTCCAGTGAGCCGAGCCGCAGTCGGACCCACGAGACAGGAAACGCGATAGCTTGTGTCAAGGCGCGCGACCGGTAACAGGAGTCGGGTGGCGGTCCTCGCAGCACGCGGTGGTGAACGAGGAATCAGGTGAGCGGCGGGCCCACCTGCGGGCCCGCGGTGTGGAGACGTCGGACCTGCGGGTGAGCGGGCGATGGGAGACGCCAGGGGTTGAGGGAAGGACGAAGACTGGGCGCGAGACGAGGGGAGGCGGGGCGGCTTTGGTGTCCGGCGCGCGCGTTGGCGGCCGTTGGGTGCTGGGACGCACGCGCAAGGGGCGGGCCGGCCTTTGGCGCGCTGGGTGTGGAGACCGCTTCTGGCAGAGGCTGTCATGGCGGCCCGCGGGCTGAGCCCGATTCTGGGGGAGGTCTGCCTGTTCGAGGAGCCCCGATGCGATTCGGGGAGGGCGTCAGGGGGCGACGCCGGGGTGTGGGGCCGCGGTGGGAGAAGCCGGAGCTTGTAGATCTGACGGTCTTCTCCGAGTTCGAGAGACTCTCCCCTCCCCCACTCTCGCGTTTAGGGGTGGATTCGTGGTTCCAGAGATTTCGGGCAAAAAAGATGTTCAGTAAGGAACAAACTCTTAGGTAGAAATTCTCGCTGGGAGCACTTCAGGGTGAAAGGGTACGCGTGCGAGTCAGAGTTGTTAATTATTCTGGTGTCAGCATTCAAGTTCATCAACTCTTGGGGCCTCAGCTGTCTCGGCCACCCTCTCTGGGTGGAACAAACACCGCCAGATCCTTTCCTGATCTAATTTGTTTTGAGCTTTAGATCCTGTCTAGTCACTTAGTCTAGAAAATTTTGTATATCAAACTTAGTCTGTCCGCAAATTTGTCTCCCCATCAAAACAAAAAGACTTTGTTTGAATTCCTAATTTTTTTTTTTTTTTTAATACACCATCTACTCCCAGATTTGAAGCCCAGAGTAGATGACTCTGGCTCTTTTCTGTCTGAGCTTCTCCCAGGGGGTGGTCCCACCCTGTAGGGTGTTCCACCATCTTTTCCCCTACTTAACAATGCCACCACTGTAGTTAATTGGGTGTCTGGTTTTCCTTGCTGCTGGTCTCTTACCCGACTCCATCTTCTCTGGAGTCACTTGTTCTTGGGCAAATCCTGATTGAGTCACAACTCAAAAGCTTAGTCAGCGATTCTTTATTGTTTAGCAAATTAAGTATGAATGCTCTGGGCTTAACCAGCTCTTCCAGCTCTGTCTTCTGCCTCTACTTCAAGCAGCCAGTGCTTTCCATTCCCTGAAAGGGTCTGGTGGTTTCTGGACTGGCCTTTGCTGGCTCCTGTTCTTCTCTCTGGTGCCTGGGGACTGACTCCTTCCTGTCTTTGTCAGTGTTGGTATCAGATTGCTTCTTTCAAGAATCAGATAAGGATACATGCTTAACTTTAGCCCCTAAACTCTGCTTTGAGGCCCTGATTCTAAATCCATTCATTCAGCCATTGCTGTTGAGTGCTTACACAATGTATGTCAGGCCCTGTACTAGGTGCTGGACTGACATGACTGGAGGGGGTTCTTTTTTAGTCGGGCCAACGGGCCTTTTTGGAGCAACAGAGGTCTGAAAGAAGTGGGAACAGCAAGTGCAAAGGCGCTGAGGCATGTTTGAGGCGCAGCAGCAAGGCCAGTGAGTGAGGGTGATGGGGGAGATAAGGTCTGAGTGTAAAGGGAGTCAGGTTGTGTGGGGCTTGGTAGGCTGTGGTGAGGACTGTTTTATTCTGAACGCAGCGTGAACCTGTAGAGGGTTTTGAGCAGAGGAGTGACGTTTTCTGACTTAGCTTTTATAAGCTCCCTCCAGCTGCTGAGGGGCATGGAAGGGGGAGTCGGGGATGGAAAGCAGGGAGACCGACCAACAAGGAGGCTATTGGCATAATCCAGGCAAGAGATGATGGTGCCCAAATGTCCATCAGCTGACAATGGATAAAATAACTGGTATCGCAGCACAAAGGAATAGTATCCAACCATGAAGAGGAATTATGTACTGATGCACGGCTACAATGTAGACGAATCTTGAAAACATGTGAGTGAAAGAAGGCAAACCATCACGTGTTGTATAATTCCATTACATGAAGTGTCCAAAATAGGCAAATTCGTAAGAAGAAAATAGATTAGTGGTTGCCAAAGGGAGTTGGTGGCATAGGATGGTAGCTAAAGGACGTCGTCTTTTTGAGGAAATGTGTGCTAAAGCTGATAGTGGCAGGGATTGCGCATCTGTATGACTGTACAAGAAACCATTGAATTGTACCTTTTAATTGGTGCCTTGTATGGCATGTGAATATCTCCATAAAGCTATTCTAATCTAAAAAGAAAGATGGCAGCCTGAGACTGGCAAGGTAGCAGGGGTGAGAAGTGGTCTGATTGACCTGGCGGGATTTGTTGGCTGATAGAACAGGGAGAGAGAGAGAAAAGACAACAGTTTAGAGAATGGAATTGCCTTTTTTGAGATGGGGGAAACAGGCCTCAATTTCCAGGGGGAGAGGTGAAAGAGGCAGCTAGGTAACTGAGTATGGAGTCTGTGTCTCCATAGAGACACAGCTTGGGAGGCTGCACAGAGGTGGTTAAAGCGCCGGGGCTGATGGTCACAGAGAATGAGTGGCAGAAGGGCCAGAAATTGGGCCCGGGACGCTCAGCATCCAGCTCAGGAAGAAGAGGGACTGCTTTAGTACTTCCAGCCCCTAGTCTGGAGGCTGGGTTGCAGCAGGGAGGAGTAAGGCAGTATTTTCATGTTTGGGTCCCTTGCAGCCTGCACCCAGTAGGCGCTCTGTATGTATTGGATTAAACGAAGCCAGGCGGTGAGCGTGCTTTGTATTAATTCCATTTACCATCTCAGCTGTATTCTTATTGGCTCTGGGCCCAACGGGAGGTCTTTCCATGAGAGCACTTAATTGTTCCCCTGTGCAGACCACAAATAGCAGGAGTAGCTGGGCCTGGGCAGACACTGCTTCCTCATAAGCTCCTGTCTCTCCAGCATCCTGGCAGCCACATATCCAGGTCGGGAGTGGGAAAGCGGGGTGGGGGTGGGGTCCTTGGGGAGTGAAGGGGAGGGGACTCCTTGAAGCTAGCTGGTCTGAGGCCTTGACCTTGATGCTGAGAAGGAGGCATTTGTGCAGAGACCTGGAAGCAGTGCAGCAGTGCGTTCCCAGGGGTGGGGGTGGGCGGCCTGAGCTGGAGTAGGGGCTCGATGAGTATCAGCAGCCCGATAAAGCTGGGGGTGGTTTGAAAGGGGTGGCGTGGAGTGAGGTGGGCAGGGGCCAGTGGGGAGGGTTGCGGGCGGAGAGGAACTGGGGGTTCGCTTAGAGCAGTGGGAAGCCCTTGGAGGCGGAGGGTGTGGGTGCACGTGTGGGCGTCGCTGGCAGGGCGCAGGGAGAGGTGAGGTGGCTTGGCGGGGCATGGTGGAGATGTGGCCACAACAGGCAGAAGCTGGGAGGTGCTGCACACATGGAGTGGTGGGACCTGCTGTTGTTGTCAGTGTCGGGCGTGAGCTAAAGAGGGATCGGAGAACGATGTCCGGTCTTGACTTCAGTGGCTGGGTGGCTTTCTGTGCCAGCTCACAAGAGCTGACGCCAGCACCTCGCCCCTCTCGGACCTGTGTCAACAGCCTGCAGCTTCTGTGCAGCCATCTCCCTCTTCTCCCACGCTGGGTGGGTTTACCTGCATGCATCAGTCACCTTAGTTGCTTCCCTCAGCCCTTCCCTCCCTCCTCTGTTCTCAGCACCATGGCGGAACAGGATGTGGAAAACGAGCTTCTGGATTATGAGGAAGATGAAGAGCCCCAGGCTCCTCCAGAGAGCGCTCCAACTGCTCCCAAGAAAGATGTCAAGGGTTCTTACGTTTCCATCCACAGCTCTGGCTTCCGGGACTTTCTGCTGAAGCCTGAGCTCCTGAGGGCCATAGTGGACTGTGGCTTCGAGCATCCATCCGAGGGTATGCCTCCCTGGTCCTTCCCGCCGAGGCCTGCCTCTGACCGCCTCAGTGTGGTCCCCTCAGCCACCCGGTGAGGGGCCTGCACAGAGGGAACATCTGGTTTCTGATAGCTCATATGCTCTCTCCCCCTCAGTCCAGCACGAGTGTATTCCACAAGCCATCCTGGGCATGGACATCCTGTGCCAGGCCAAGTCAGGGATGGGCAAGACAGCGGTTTTTGTGTTGGCCACCCTGCAGCAGATTGAGCCCGTCAACGGACAGGTGGGTGGGAACCCTCCTTCCTAGGCCCAAGCTACCTGAGGCAGCAGGAGTCATGGCTCCTCTTTTTAAAAATCCCTGTTCCTGCATCCTCTTTCTGGACTTTTAAAATTAAACACAGTACTCAGTTGTAACAAAATCGCCCCAAAGACGACAAGCCAAGAGAAAAAACTAAAAAGTGCCCACAATTTGGCCATCCAGCAAGACGGCTGCTCGTTCCATATGTGCTCTTCTAGATCGTACACGCTTACGAAGGTGGGCTTACACTGAATACGGTTTTGTTCCTGTTGTTATTGCTGACAGGCCATAGCTGTACTTCTCATGTCGTGAACATTGTAGTCCCCTGTTTTGGGGGATAATTGAGGTGCATGCTGGTGTTCATTCTTGACATGCTGGGGCACACATCCTTGGGCTGCGTATAGGTGCATGAGCCCTTGTTACCCACCTTAGGCTGGATGGTCAAGGAGAGGAGGATTTTGTTCAAGGCCATGGTGTGGTCTTAGTGCTTGGTGTTGTGGGCCAAGAGGCAGGGGCAGCCTTCCCCTTGGTGGTCACAGGCCAGCCCGAGGGCAGGCTCAGGAAGCTGTTAGCATGGGGCGTGTCACCAGCTAGGCTGGATCTAACTCTTACTGAGGCCTCAGTGCAGGACCTGGCGTAGGGAGTCACAGCTGCGTAGCTGTGAGAAGACACAGAGAATGAGCGGGCTGTGAGAAGATGGAGGCATCTGGACTGCGCCTTCCAATGGCCCAAGGGCTGGGGGCCGCCAAGGGATGAGCACCGGCGTGGGCTCTGGCCGGGGGAGGACTTAGGGGACTGTCTTGAGTGTCTCTCCCTGACCGGCCCCACAGGTGACGGTCCTGGTTATGTGCCACACTCGAGAGCTGGCCTTCCAGATCAGCAAGGAGTATGAGCGCTTCTCCAAATACATGCCCAGCGTCAAGGTGAGCCCCTCAGGCCAGGTTAGGTGCCATGTGGTCCTCTGCAGCCTTGCTGGCCTCGGCTCTAGCCCAGCCAGCATTAACCAGGCTTGGCTGCAGCGGCTGCCTTTGAGGTTTGTGGTGGTTTCTGCTCCTTAAAAGCTTGATGAATTATGCATGGCCCCCAGAGGCCTGTGCCGGTCCCAGCCCTGGGGCTGCTTTTCGGTGAAGCTGGGGCCAGACTCAGGCCTCCACTGTCTCCAGGCACCAGGCCTGCTGGGGGGCTGCTGGCGGGCTGTTAGCTGAGTGGCCGTAGGCACGGAGTGGGGGGGTGAGCTTTCGGCCGCCAGATGGTGAAAGGAGCTTTCCGCCTGCATAGGTGTCTGTGTTCTTCGGGGGCCTGTCCATCAAGAAGGACGAGGAGGTGTTGAAGAAGAACTGTCCCCATGTCGTGGTGGGGACGCCGGGCCGGATCCTGGCGCTTGTGCGGAACAGGAGCCTCAACCTGAAGAATGTGAAGCACTTCGTGTTGGACGAGTGCGACAAGATGCTGGAGCAGTTGGGTGAGTGTCCTCGCTGGGTCTGGGGGCTGTGGAGGCCCACGCAGCCGCACCCTCCTCGCCCTCGCAGCCCCCCAGATGTCAGAGCTAGGCGGGTCCTGACAGGGCAGGCCGGAGGTTTCCCTGAAGTGGGATCCCGTGGGTGGCCAGCACTCAGGTCTCCTGTAAGCGATTTTAGGGCGAGTTCTGGTGTCGGCAGAGTGACCTGCTGCTTCTGAGCTGAAGCTTGAGTGGGACCATGGCACCCCACATGAGCCGTGTCCAGGCATATGTCCACGTTAGCCCTCAGAGTACCGTGGCCTCGCTGCCTGTTGGGTTAGTTCTAGGCCCCTGCCTGCCCTCAGTGAGCCCTGACAGGGCCGGTGGGAGATGGGGCTTGTGTCCTGGGAGGCGGCTGCAGCTCTCACCCCAGCGGCTGTCTCTGCCTCAGGCTCCCCTCCCTGAAGCGTGGCTCGAGGCGCGCTGGCACGGCTGCTCCGCTCTGGCAGCGTGTAAGTGGATTGCCGCTCCTCCCGCGCCTGTGCTCACCCCGAGTCCGGGCCTTCAGGCACCTGGGACTCTCCCCTCCAGCCAGTCCTCGCTCACACCGCCCTCGTCATGGTGCCAACGGCTCCCTGGCACAGGTTGGGAGGGGCTGGATCTGGTCTCGGGTGGGGGTCGTGGTCTGGCAGGCGCTCACGCCCACCTGTTTCTTGCCCTCCCCACCCAGACATGCGGCGGGACGTGCAGGAGATCTTCCGCCTGACACCCCACGAGAAGCAGTGCATGATGTTCAGCGCCACCCTGAGCAAGGAGATCCGGCCCGTCTGCAGGAAGTTCATGCAAGACGTGAGTAGAGGCCGAGACCTCGGTGCAGTAGCTTTGGCCTCCTAGAGTCCAGGCCCTTGCTGCTCCCCCACTCCCACACTGCCCTCACGGCACACGAATGCTGGGAGGCAGCGGAGTTCTCTTCCTCGCTTGTCACGCTGGGAGCTGAGAGCTTGGTTTACACTAGAGCCAGACCAGACCTTAGATGCAGCTGCTGAGAGAGGAGTATTTACTGGGGTACAGCAGGCTCTCTGGAAGCATTGCAGCAAAGGAGTCGCTCCTGGAAAGTTCTCGGCAGGCAGGATGCCCAGAAGTAAGCCCTGCCTGCCCCTTCCTCCTCTCCTTCCGGCACAGCCCATGGAGGTGTTTGTGGACGACGAAACCAAGCTCACGCTGCATGGGCTGCAGCAGTACTACGTCAAACTTAAGGACAGTGAGAAGAACCGCAAGCTCTTTGACCTCCTGGATGTGTTGGAGTTTAACCAGGTGATGCTTCCGCACTCCTGGGGCCTGTCCTGGGGCTCTAAGCCTTTGGGAGGGATTCTGGCCCTGACTGCCGCCCCCTCCCTCACAGGTGGTGATATTTGTGAAGTCGGTGCAGCGCTGCATGGCCTTGGCCCAGCTCCTCGTGGAGCAGAACTTCCCAGCCATTGCCATCCACAGGGGCATGGCCCAGGAGGAGCGGTGAGTGCATGCCGCCCTCAGAGCCCCAGGCAGGCCCCTTGGAGGGGAACGCCGCCCAGGATCCCTGTATCTGATGGCCGCCCCTTGTTCCTCCTGCGCCCAGCCTGTCACGTTATCAGCAGTTTAAGGACTTCCAGCGGCGGATCCTGGTGGCCACCAATCTGTTTGGCCGAGGAATGGACATTGAGCGTGTCAACATTGTCTTCAATTATGACATGCCCGAGGACTCAGACACCTACCTCCACCGCGTGAGTGGCCCCCCAGAGGTGTCCCCTCCCTGGTGCCCCCTTCCCAGGATTGGTGTTGGATGAGGACCTCTCCCTGCCTGTTCTCAGATCCCCAGCTTGTGTCTTGTGGCCTGACCCCTGCTCCTGTCTCCCTGCAGGTGGCCCGTGCGGGTCGCTTTGGTACCAAAGGCCTGGCCATTACTTTCGTGTCTGATGAGAATGATGCCAAAATCCTCAATGATGTCCAGGACCGGTTTGAAGTGAATGTGGCAGAGCTTCCAGAAGAAATAGACATCTCCACATACAGTAAGTGGCTCAGACGGGGCTGGGGGGCCACGGCGGTGGGGCCCTTTCTTCCCCCCGCCCCCTCCTCACTGACCTTCCCTGTGTGTGTCCTACAGTTGAGCAGAGCCGGTAACCACGTGCCCGGATGTCCTGGAGCCTCCCTGCTTCCCACATGTTGCTTCAAGTCCTCTTCCTAGGTGACAGTGGGCCTTTCTTTTTACTGTTTAAAAGCTGTAGATTTGTGTAAGAATAAATTTTTATTATGGAAGCCTGGCTCCCACCCTGTCTGTTTCTGTCAGCTCTCGGCACTTGGTGGAAAACCATGGGCCTGGTCTCCGAGCCCTTAGCCAGGAAGAAATGCCACTTTCTATGTCAACGTGATATTTAATTTTAAGTGTCAACACTGAAAGCTTTATACAGATAAAAAACATTACACAGTATCCACAGCCTTCACATCAGTGAGAACCCTCTGCCCTGGGGGCAGATGGGCCTCTGTACCATGAGCCTTCGGCCCTGCCCTTCTCCCACCCCTGACCTCAGTCTTAGCTTAACCGGTGCTGAGCACCAGCACCCTGGCCTCTTGTTCTGTAGCAAAGACAGATGAGCGGGGAGGGCCAGGCTGGGCACAGGAGCCCTCAGTCTGTCTGGGCCTCGTGTGCCAGGGCAAGGGGCTGCAGTCCTGGGCCAGCTTCTGCCCCTGCCCTGGGTCCTGGCTAGGGTGGAGCTGAGAGGCAGCCAGAAGCAGGCCCAGTAGGTCCGGCTCTCCACCCTGGCTGGGTATTCTGGAGTACGGTGCCAGGTGGCAGTTGTCACCCTCCTCTCCATGGTGCGTATGGGGACCAGGGCAGGAGGGAGCAGAGCAGTGGGAGAGGAGAGGCGGTCTTCAGCATGTGCAGGAGCTGCGGAGGCCACGGGAGCCGCTGGCCCGGCCAGGACGGCGCCTTCACATGCCAGACTCTGAGGGCCTGAGGGCCTGGAGAGAAAGGAGCCCCGTGAGAACTGACCCCAGGCCCAGGTGCCTTATGGCCTGCACCCCCGCTCCAGGCTCAGCCCTTACCTGAGTCTGACTCTGGCTGGAGCCAGACCCAGAGGTGGATGTGGCGAACTCGGAGTACTTGTTCCCGGTGACCATGCAGGCCCACCTCCGGTACTCCTCCCTCACCTGTGGGGCACAGGGTGCCAGGTCAGGGGAGGAGGGGCCCCGGGACGAAGGTCCCAGCCCCGCCCGCAGCCCGGCCTGCAGCCCGCCTTCTTGTTGAGGAGGCAGTGCAGCACAAAGAGGAAGAGGCCCTGCAGGCTGTTGAGGACGCTGAAGACGTAGCACAGCACCCAGCTGCGCTGGTCGAAGAGGAACAGGCCGAAGACCCAGGTGCAGCCCAACACAAAGAGCTGGGCGATGGCGGTGATGGTCAGCACCCTGTGGGGAGGCGGGCAGTTGCCGCGTAAGGCCCTCGCCTCACACACCCGCTCCTGCCAGGCCCCCTCCCTGCCCCTGCTCTCACCTGGCCTTCTTTAGTTTCTTTATGTCTGGGTTGATTTCAGAAAACTTCTGAGTGAGCTTCCAGACAGTAATCACGAAGATGACAGCATTGCACTGGGTGGGGAGCACAGAATTCGGATTAGGGGGTGTCCTTGGAGCTCACAGGGAGAAAGCCGGTGGAGCCGGCTCAGTGTGGAGCCAAGCACCTCAGGTTTCCACAGGTGTGGGGTGGGGAGTGAGGCAGTTACCAAAACGATGAAGGTCACAGGTCCCAGGAAGCTCCAGAGGAAGCCGTTGGCGTGGTCCAACCAGCAGCTGGGCGAGAAGGGAGGGGTCTGGTCAGCACCCAGTAAGCCCAGAGGGCGGGGTCACAGGCGAGCAGGGGCACTGTGTTTGGGTGCAGCCTCCACGCCCTGGCCCTCTCCCACCACCTCGCACTCACTACTGGGGGCGGCCGTAGCCCTGGCTCTTGATGGCTGCCGAGACGGCCACGATGAACAGCGGCACGCCGTAGCCGATCAGGCACAGCCAGCGCTTTCTCAGGCCTTGGCCTTGGAACACGCGCACCACGAGGAAGTAGAGCTCCACGCCCTCGAGGCTCATCCAGCAGAAGGCGGCCAGGAAGCAGTAGTGCAGCATCGCGGCCACCAGGCGGCAGCGCAGCCCAACCTGCGGGGCGGGGGCGGGGCGGAGGGACAGGTGACGTCAGCGATGGGCGGGCCCGACGCCGGATGGCAGGCGGAGTCAGGGCGTGGCCGTGCGGGGTTTAAAGCGGGCGAATGGGCGGGGCCCTGGGCTTCCCGGGCCCGACCACCGGACCCAGCTGGGAGTGGGCGGGGCTATTCCACTCAGGGCCCTCGCAGGTAGGTCTAGCGCTCAGGCGAGAGTGGGGCCCTCCACGGGGCGGGGCCTCACCTGGCCGCCTTCGTTCTCGATGCCCGCCAGGAAGATGGTAGAGCCCACGAAGAGGCAGATGCAGAGGTGCAGGTGCACCGTGGTGCGCGAGCCCTGGATGGGCCGCACCAGCAGGAAGGTGAGAATGCACAGCAGCAGGCAGACCAGCGACAAAGCCAGTCCCACCTTGGTGATCAGGGCCAGCTTCCAGTCCTGGATGCAGGACGGGGTGGGCGGGACTCGATTAGTGCTCTGAGGCCTTCCTGCCCTCCTTGTGGGCCCCACCACCAGCAGGCACCTGGGACCTGGCCTGTAGGACTCTGATCAGTGGCTCATCTCCCCCCCACCTCTTCTGCCATCAACATCTGAGTAAACCTGCTGTGTCTCATCCTAAATACCGCCCCCCCACCCCCATGGGTGCAGCAGGGATCCCTAGTTCTTCCGGATGGGCTTCTCCACTACACACCCAGACAGCTCTCCTGAGAACGTCCCCAGTGAGGCCTCAATGGCTGCAACCTTCTTTCCCAACACTGATGAGCCCATCTCTCTGACCCTCATCTCTATCTCATCTCTTGCCCCTCCTACACCTGGCCACACCTATGAGCTCCTCAAAACCCACATTTTTGTCCTTCCTGGGCCTTGGGCCTGGACCACCAGCCTCCCCTCCTCTGCCTGGCCCATTCCAGGTACTCACATGGCCCAGCGTATCTATGGGTCCCTCTGAGGCCACATACAGAAAGCTGTGCTCCCTCAGGAGCTTTTAGGGATATTTAACAACTTGTTAGGGGGTGAGCGGTCAGAGGGGCACCGGCTGGAGCAGGGCCTGCAGTGCCAGGCCACTCTGTTTAGTTGCTGGGTCATGTGGAGGTCTGGGGGGGTCCCAGGGAAGGCGCTGGGAGGTGTGGTGTAGGGCCGCCTGGGCTGTGCAGCCATACAGAATCAGGTGGACCGTACCCCCAAGAACCAGCTGCCTGTCTCACCGAAGCCAACCGTGCCCCCTGTGGGCTTTTGCGGATGGCCCCTGGTCTGCTCACCTCCACATCGTAGTGGGCCATGAGGATGGCAAAGCTGCTCAGGTGATTGCATTGGCAGGTGGTGCTGCCATTCCCGCTGCCCAGCGTCTGGCAGCCCGAGGTGGACCAGTACCCTCTCCTGTTGCTGTCACTCCTCCAGAAGGCGCAGATCAGCTCCTGCCTTGTCCCGGGCATCTCCCACTGTGAGCAGGTAGGGGCGGTGGTAGAGGTTAGCCTGGATCCCACTCTTGGGTACTGGGCTTGGGTTGAACCCAAAGAGGGCTGTTTTTCATTTGGCCTTTATCTACTGAGCACCTACTGTGTGCGTCAGGCCAGGGGACACGGGAGTAAACAGGGCAGACACAAGTCCCTGTCCTTCTGGGGCTGACATACTAGTGGGGGAGACAGACAGAAAATAATAAACCTAATAAATTTTCAATAAGTAAACTAGATAGTGTGTTAGAAGGTGCTGAGTTCAAAAGAAAGAAAGAAAAGAGCAAAGGGAAAAGGTGAGGCGTGATTACAGATTGTAATTTAAAATAAGCAGGTCAGGGAAGGCCTAGAAAAGGAGGTGACATTTGAACAAAGACTGGAGACAGGTAAAGGACTGAGTCATGTGGAGGAAAGGTGTCCCAGGCAGAGGGCAGAGCAAGTGCAAAGGCCCTGAGATACCTGTAAGGAAGGAGCAGAGTGGGTGGAAGTGGGGAAACAAAGGCTGCAGAGGGACCACGGTGACCTTGGCCATGGGGTGAGCAGTAGGGCTGAACCCCCCTCCCCACCCAAGGACTCACAGGGTGGGAGAAGGCGAAGGTGACCTTGGAGTTGAGTTTATCTGTGTTCGTGTTGCTCAGAAAGACCAAGTTGACGGCTGAAAGAAGCCTGAGCTGGGCACCGCGGACAGGACTTTCGTAGATCTCTTTCAGCTCGGTTTGCTTCTCCAAGTCCAGGTCCAAAGAGGCATTGGCCAGCAATTTCTGCATGTTCGGGCTGGAGAGGATTCCTACCACGGTGGGACCTGGGGGACAGACACGCTGGCTACCTTCTGCTCTGCTTCCTTCTGTGCCCCATCCTCCCTCCTAAGATGTCTAATTCAGGCTCACCAGTCCACTGTGATGCCTGGAGTCCCTCCCCATGGGTCAGTTTTCAGTTGCTGCATATTCGGAATCTCACCCCTAGCCATATCCCAGCTTCTCCATCCCTCTCCCTCAGGTGCCCACTCCGGATCCTGCCATTACCGGACTTCTCGGCTCCAGCTGCCACGGCCCAGTCCAGCAGCATCCGTGCCTGGCTCTGGCCCACGGTGATGTTTCCATTCCCCTGCTCCTGGACCATCAGGGACAGCTCTGAGGGGACAGGGGGCAGTGATCAGGGGCTCTGGGTGTATGAGGGGGGCCTGGGGCTGGGGCGGAGCAGGACGGGGTCTCACCTGTGTCCCCAGGAGAATGGTAGATGAAGGCGCCATTAGACATGGCTTTGGCCAGGGTCCTCAGGATTTGTTCGAGGCCTGAGAACAGGTAGGTGGCTGTGTGGTGCCTGGAAGACAGGTCCAAGGCCTCCAGGTCCCCTGGGGTTTTCAACAGGTCATCCAGTGACATGATGAGGTACTGTGGGTGTTGGGTGACAGCTGCTGGGTCATTGCACCACAGGGGCTGCCTGAAGGACCCTGATCTCACCTCCCCTCACCCCGCCCCCACAACTGGGGTACACACTGGAGACCCACCTGGGTTGCCTGGGGGACAGACACAGGGGAATCTTCAAGACACTGCAGTAGCCAGAAGACAAGTAAGGGGACTGAGTATATGCCTGCGTGCACGTATTATAACAACGACAGCGCTTAACATTTATCAGGCACAGGCCCTTTCCTGCCCCAGAATGGTTGCCCCGAGCCACAGGTGTCGCTTAAAATATGGCTCCACGTTGAAATGGTAATAGTTTGAATCTATTGGGTTATATGCAATTTTCACATTAATTTCACTTGTTTACTTTTACTCTTAAATTTATTCTTTACTTTTATATCTTATTATTTTTTATTTTTATTTTGCGGTACGTGGGCCTCTCCCTGTTGTGGCCTCTCCCGTTGCGGAGCACAGGCTCCAGACGCGCAGGCTCAGCGGCCATGGCTCACGGGCGCAGCCGCTCCGCGGCATGTGGGATCTTCCCGGACCGGGGCGCGAACCCGCGTCCCCTGCATCGGCAGGTGGACTCAAACACTGTGCCACCAGGGAAGCCCTACTTTTATATTTTAAAAATGTAGCTACAGGAAAATTTTAAATGACACAAGGGGCTCACATGTTTCTCTCTCTCTCTCTCTCTCTTTTTTAATACTTATTTATTTTGGCTGCGCCGGGTCTTGGGTGCAGCACATGGGATCTTTGTACGGCATGCGGCATCTTTAGTTGGGGCATGAGGACTCTTACTAGTTGCGGCATGCATGCGGGATCTCGTTCCCCAACCAGGGAACCCAGGCCCCCTGCATTGGGAGTGTGGAGTGTTACCCACTGGACCACCAGGGAAGTTCCTCATATATTTCTCTTTTTAAAAGTTATTATTATTATTTTTTAGGGGCTCAATATTTCTACCAGGCTAAGGACATATGCCAAAGCTTACGTATACTGCTTATACTGTGTGCCAGGCACTATTCTTTGAGCCTTACTTCTATTAGTTCATTTAAACCTTTTCACCACCTGTATGAAGCAGGCACCATTTATGAAGTGAGGAGACAGGCCCAGAGAGGGGGAGTCACTTGCCTGAGGTCACACAGCAGGAAGTGGCAGCGGGTAGGATGGGGTGTATTTGAACCTTGAGGCCTGGCTCCAGAGGTGAAATTCTCAACTGCTTCATTCTATTGCCATTATATCCCTCTCAAATGTGTGTGTGTGTGTGTGTGTGTGTGTGTGTGTGTGTGTGTGTGTGTGTACATTTTGGGGTGTGTATGTATGTCTGTGTTTGTACAATGTATATATATGGTGTGTGTGTATATTGTGCATACAGACACAGAGGCCCCTGCTTGGGCATCTCCACTCACACTGAAGCATCTTCCAGCCACCCCATACTGTCCTGGGGTTCCCCCCCAGGGCCTGCCCTTACCTGGATGGTTTTCTGAGGCAAGGCTGAGTTGAAGTCTATGCTCATTTTCTGGACTCTTTCAAAGAAGTCAGAGAGACTCTGGAGAGAGGGGAGAGAAGGGGGGTCAGAGAACCTCATCCTGGATGGGGGAGCTTGGGGAAAATGGGTGGACAGGGTGAGCTGGGTGGAAGATTTCCTGTCTCCTGTTCCCTGCTGGGGCCACTCACCTGGCTCTTGATTTCAGGGGGTGCGGTCCAGGTGGGGAAGGAGATCTCTGCAGGGGACAGGACAGCAGTTCATTAGGTGTGAGAGTGTCTGTGCTTGTTGTAGGAGGGGGTCTGGGGTCAGGTCAGGACAGGTACCTTCGCAGATGGTGCCCATTTGCTTATCCTGGAATCCGGGTTTGGGCACCCAGCCTTGGCGGCACCGACACGTGTATGAACCCACGTTGTTGACGCAGATGGTGGAGTTGTGACACTGATGCTGCCCGGAGCTGCACTCATCCATATCTGGGGACACGAAGAAGGGGGTCTGGCTCTGTCCCAGCCCTGATGAGGCCCCTCTCCTCTCTGTGCCCCTGTTTTTCCCATATCAGTGCCCCCTCCCACGCCCGGAGGTGATGCCACCTGCTGACTGCACATCATCGAACGGTGGACGCTGAGGTTATTTACGGGAAGTGTGCAGAGTTCTGACACGTAGCAGGTGGGCCCCATACAGATAGGCAGGTTGTGAAAATACTGAAGTATCTTCGTCTCAGTAATTAGCTGCTGCCTGGAGTCCCTGGGAGCTTATCTCTTGGCACCCCAGCTCCTTCTCCAGGACCCCCAGATGTTTTGACATTTAGCCCCAAAAAATTAATGCCTGGCACAGCAGGGCTCCCCCAGCATTCTTTCTGTTTGGTTTGGGTGGGTGCCACTGAATATGTGATCAGATGTTTTAAGTGTGGGTCTCCAAGAACATAGCATCTGAGCTCTGAACCTTCGCAGACAGTGTTGTTTGGGCTGCTGGGGGCCCCAGGAACTGGCTTCCAGCCTGGACGGCAGTGGCACTTATAGGTGCCCACGAGGTTGAAGCAGTGGCTGGAGTTGTGGCATGGGTTTCTCCCCGAGGTACATTCATTCACATCTGAGGACAAAGCCAGAGGGTCAGGCGCCCCCACTTCCACTTCTCACTGTACCCGCTTATCACTGCCCAGCACCAAGGACCCCACTGTGATTGCACGTGCCATCACCTGGTGACCTTCAACTTCACCCTCAAAGCACCTTAAGGTAGCCTCCCTGCAAGATGGGCGTGGCAGGGGCCATGGTCCCCACTTTATAGTAAAACCAGGAGGGAGACTGAGTCGTGGGGTCTGGAAGTCCAGCCCTGGACTGAGGTTCCCCTTCTGGGAACAGGAAGTGACAGCTTCCTCTGCTCGAATGTGACAGATGAGGAAGGGGCGAGGTCTGGGGATGTTCACAGGGGCAGGGAACTCCACAAGGGAACCCCAGGCCCAGAAGGCTCTGCCGCCTCCCTGGCCTGTGGTGGGACCTTTCGGGGAGGCGAATCCTTGGGCAGGGCCCGGGCAGGCCCTTGGCATTGCAGGAACCTGAGGCTCTTCTCCCTCCTCCTCAGGCTCCAGGGACCACCTCGACTCCTTCTTCAGCTCCAGGCCAGCCTCACACTGTCTTCCCAGGGCCTCTACCTGTGCAATGTCTTGGGTCCTCCAGGTTGAGCTTCAAGCCAGGTGGGCACCGGCAGATGTAGCTGCCCGGCGTGTTGATGCAGACACTGCGGCCTTTACAGACTTTGGGTTTCTGCTGACATTCATCCACATCTGCAAGGGAAAGGAGACGACGATGGATGCCTGCAGCTGTGGACAGCCTTCCGGGCCCACTCTCTCTCCGTCGGTGAGTGGGTCTTTTCTAATTCGCATGGAGGCATCCCGTGGGTGAGCATGGTGGCCCAGATGTTCTGTTGTCCAGACGTGGCCAGGAGTGACCCAAGTCCTCCCCCGTCTGCCGGCTCTGGCTCTCTCAGCCTCCCTGGGAAGCTCCCAGCTGTGGTGGGGACATCACAGCTGCTTGTGTCCCAGCCTAAGGATTTGGACACAGGCCTGGGCGTGCCTTCCTGGGAACCGAGTGCAGGAGAAATGCTGTGTTCCCTGAGCAGGGAGGCCTCATCTTGGCTCCCGGTGATGGGCTTTGTCCTGACTCCCCCAGAGGGAGTGCTGTCAGCTGAGTTCTCCTTGGATCCTGGTGACCCTGGCGGGACAGCACTCTCCTGTCCACGCTAACTCTGAGACTCCAGCTCCATGGAGATGCCCCAAGACCCACCCCTGAGCCACGCCCCTCAAGGACGAGGCTTTTGGGCAGTGGCACAGAAAATGAGGGTGATGCCGGAAAGGCCAGGGCCACCTGGACAGTGGGCACCAGGCTGTGCTGGACAGTGGGGCTGACGTCTGGCCAGGCAGCCTTGGGCCTCTGAAGGTGCCTTTTTCTGATTCCCACGAAGGCATCGCCTAGATTGGCAGGAAGTGGTGAGAATCCACGTCTGAGCAAGGCCTGCAGTGGGCAATGGCTGGGTGGCTGGAGCAGGGAGCAGGTGTCATGCATGAAGGGTGGCAGGTGTTTCTGTCATCTTGGCCCTTGGCCTCTCACCTGGGACGTAGACCCGTGGACCCTGCTGAGTGGGGCTCAGCCTCCGTCTTCTGTCCCCAAGTGGTCTGGGTCATCGTGGAGCCTGGGTTGATCTCTTCGGTAGAGGGTCAGGCCAGGGGCAATGATCCCTGATGACAACCTCTCCTGTCATCTGGTCCAGATGGGAGCCTCTTTGTTCATCTGATTCTTCCAGTGTGTTGGGGGCTCGATGTCACCCTGCCCACCCCTGACACAACGTTCTCCCAGGCCCCAGTCATCAGAGCTGCCTCGGGTCCGTGAACTGGAATTACTGGGGAGGGTCAGGGTGGAGCCTTGTGTGGGGAAATAGATGGAAGCTGAGTGGCTGAGAATTGGGGTCAGGGTGCCAGGAGGCATCTTTTCCAGGCAGGTTGCTGAGCCAGGGCAGGGCTGGCCAGGGACGGTGGACCTGTCCTTGAATCTCCCTCCTCCCGCATTTCTGGACAGGGTCCCAGGGTCCACCATGGCCCAGGGGGTCTGAGAGGGCCCCAGAGGGGCAGGTCTCCTCCCAGCAGTCACTAAGAGCGGCGAAGAGGGCAGATAGTGTGCTGGAACACACGGTGCTGTGACCTCATTGAGTATCTTGAATGCCAGCCACTCTTTTGTTTCACGCACATAAGATGCCAGGTGGCCGGGGGGATGTTCCAAACATCTGGAAGTGACCCTCTGCAAAGGGTTCTGAGCCTTGGGGTTCAGAGAGGGTTGGGAGATGAGGTACGTGCACAAGACGGCCCTCTGATGCCTGGAGAAAGTGGGATGAGGAACCCAGGGAGCAGCCCGTGTCTCCTGCCCGTAGCGGACCCCACGGCCAGGACACGGGCGGACACATCCTCAGGTGTGGCAAAGGTTGGAATGCTGAGGAAGGGGTGCACAGACAGTCCAGCTGAGCCAGTCACAGAGCTAGGTCTTCAGGCAGCAAACTCTGGTCCAAACCAGCAGGCTACTCTCTCGCAGTCACCCTCCTTGTGGTCCGTAGAGCTCCCTCTCACACCTCACTCTTGTTCATCTGTGTCTCTGCAGGGGCTCACAACAGTGGGTGGGTGGCACCCCCAGCCAAGGCACACTGAGTGGGCTCCATGACCACCATGTACAGTTGTGCAGGTTCCTGACTGCACAAGGGTGTCCAGCCAAGGAGGCAAGTGGGAGAGGAAAACCAGCTCACTCTCCATTCCCTAAACACACAGTATTCACCTTGGAGATGAGGGACATTTTTCCAGTTCACGTGAAGGTTCTGGCCAGGCCACAGGTTTCAAGCACAGCATACCCCCACAGAGGCCCCTGTGGACCAGCAGCACCTCCACATAGATGCAGGTCCTCTCTTCCCTCCCACCAGGGAGGCTCTGCCGCCCTCCCTCTGCAGGGCAGGAGGGAAGGCGCTGGGACCAAGGTAGCCGCAGGGTGGGCCTGTGGACCCTACTCAGGGTCCTCTGGACCCTGGGTTCAGCCTCTTCCTCACCTCCCACCTTCCCCTCCCCGTCCTCAGTATTCGCGTCTAATCCCCTCTCTGGACCCCTCTCTGGAGTCGTGGCTCCTGTCTGTCCACTGCTGGCCCCATCTGCCCCTTTCCCTGCCTGCCTGCCCCCTCTGGAAAGGGGGCAAAACCTGGTGATGTGTGGAGACCAGGCTCCTCCGGGGTCCCTGGTAAGGGGATGGACTGGGACAGCTACTCGCGAGCACCCACCGTGGGGCACAAACCACAGGGATGCCCGTCCTGGAAAGGGTACATTAACTCATAATCATTATAATTTAAAAACCCAACAGCCATCACTGTTTTGTGTTTTGTGATCTCCTATGCCTTCCTGGCAATTCTATGAGGTAATAAGCGCCATTGGTCACCCCCTTTTTACAGATGGGTAAACCGAGGCACAGAGAGGTGAAGTAACTTGTCCAAAATCACACAGTTAATAAAAGGCAAAGCTCCTTTTGTTTTTATCTGTAAAAGATAGAGACTCTAAAAAAACAAAACAGGGCCTCCCTGGCGGCGCAGTGGTTGAGAGTCCGCCTGCCGATGCAGGGGTCACGGGTTCGTGCCCCGGTCCGGGAAGATCCCACATGCCGCAGAGCGGCTGGGCCCGTGAGCCATGGCCGCTGAGCCTGTGCGTCCGGAGCCTGTGCTCCGCAACGGGAGAGGCCACGGCAGTGAGAGGCCCGCGTACCGCAAAACAAAAACAAAAACAAAAAAAGCCATACTCTCGCAATAGTATTATCACATCCCACATGTTAACGGTGATTTCTGAATAAGTATCCTGGCCAGTGTCACACACACAGCTATCAGGTGGCAAAGCCAGGATTTGGGTCCCTGGCTCATGCCGCCCTGCCTCTCTGTGCAGGTGGGAAAGGCACAGGTACATCTGTCCCAACTCAGACCTGGGTGCTACACCTGTAACCAAAGCCCTGACCCCTGGATGCTACAGGAATGCCTCAGTATTTGGGTGACCCCAAACCTCATGGATGGAGAAGTGGAAGATGCAGGGTCATTCTTACCTCGACACGTGTTCTCACTCTCATTCTTGAACACTGTTGCCCCAGAAGTAAGCTCATATCCTGGGATGCACATGCAGTCATAGCCCCCTTCCGTGTTCTGGCAGTCTGCTAATTTTCCACAGGACACTGTCAAGGGTGGTCCGCACTCGTTGATGTCTGGAACACAGCAGGGCAAAGGGTCACCTCCCAAAGGCGTGAGTTTGGTCAGGGCAGAGATCCCCATCCCCTACCTGGCTCCCCAGCACTGGTCCTGATGGCTAATCAGTGTCTTTTTAGAAAGAATTAGACTCTCAGGCAATACTGCTGAGGCTGGGCTGCGGCTGGAGCAAGCCATTCCTGAAGCTTGTGCAATCAGCTCTGCTCTTCTTGGCCCTCTGGCTGGCACCCCAGATTGGGACACCGTGGGAAGTGCTGAAGTGGGGGGTGGGTGGAAGCTCTGCATCCCCCTCCTCAGTCCTGAAAGGGCAAACTGAGGCACAGACTCCAGACTCCTGGAGACCCAGCTCCTCTCTCTCTCCAGGAGGCCATGTTTATTCATGTCTCATCTCTCCACCTCTCTCATAGCTTTTCCTTTCTCTTTTTTCTGTCCTTGATGATGGTCCTGAGGAGAAAGGCTGAAGCCCCCAACCAACACCCATGTCCCCCCACGGGCATTGGACTGCACCCCACAATCTCTGCATGTCCCTCCATCACCCCCAAGCCTCTGTACCATCACAGCTGCCGAGCCTGTCGGTGAAGTCCTTCCCAGATAAAGAACTGAATCCCGGAGCGCAGCGGCAGACGTCGCCACCGACACATGAGGAGTTTGCAGGGCACTGCCTAGCACAGGCTGTGGGGATGGAGACCTTGGTCAGAACGTGAGGGCTGAGTCAGGGACTGGGGAGGGGGGCAGGATCATCTCCATAAGAAGGGGTGTTGGGGAGGCTTGACCCTGGCCTTCCCCCTGCAACAGGCCTCTCTCCTGTTTGGGCTGAGGGGGGTGGGTGAGGGTCTAGGGCCCCTTCCCCAGGCTCCGGCTGTGGACTGAGTTGCTCCCAGCAGACTCACCCGTGGTGTTCCGGGACCCAGCTTCCGACAGAGTCAGCAAGACACACAGCACTGGAACAGAGAAGGGGAGGGTCAAGGGGGTCACCAGAGCAGGGAAGGGCAGATGCAATGCTAAGAGAGAAGCAACTGTGGAAAGGGGGCTGTTGGCCCCTCCCAGGCTTGGGCTCTGTCCGTTGCTCAAGGAGAGAGTGAGTACGTGGCACCTCCCAGAGATTGGACACCCATGGCCAGAGGCTCTGCCACCTGTCACCTGGAGGTGGATTTCAGAAACTGAGGGATGGAGAAGGGGCCCAAGCACCGAGGGGGTCCTGGCTCCCACGGACCTGTGGGCTCTGTCGGCAACAGTTCAGCAAACACTCTGGAGCCTGGCAGCCACAGTTCAAATTCTGGACTGTGGTCAGGTTACCTCATCTCTCAGAGCCTCAGCTTCCCCTTCTGTAGAATGGGGATGGTGACGGGACCCATTTCCTAGAGTAGTGTGAGAAGTAAGCCTCCGAATATCACCTGGTGTGTCAAAGTGTTTACTGTCGTCAACGTTTCTTTTCTTTTTGAAAAAAAATTATATGGGATTATAGTTGATTTACAATGTTGTGTTAATTTCAGGCGTACAGCAAAGTGATTCAGTTACACATATGCATATATTCATTCTTTTTTTTTTTTTTTTTTTTTTGGCCGCACCGAGAAGAATGTGGAATCTTAGTTCCCCGACCAGGGATCCAACCCTGAAGTGGAAGCTCAGAATCTTAACCACTGGACCGCCCGGGAAGTCCCACATGTATTCATTCTTTTTCAGATTCTTTTCTCATAGAGGTTATCGCAGAATATTGAGTAGAGTTCCCCGTGCAACGTTTCTCTGTGTAAGAATGAGGGGGTTGGAGGAAAAGGACTGGGTGTTTTCTCAGATCCTCCCCACCCCCGAATCTAAGATCCTCCAGCCCACACAGCCGTCCTTGGGGACGCAGGTGCAGGCACACCACGCCCACAATATCTGTCAGCCCTGATGGCTGTCTTGAGACCCAGTGGTGACATTTCACCCTAGCCGCCCCTGCGCACAGGAAGATGCTGTGGGCTCACGTTGGGGGTGGTGCTGGAGGAGCACCTCCTCCCCGGCTGTACCTGCTGCTCAGGGGCACCCCACTCTCGGGGCCTCCTCAAGTCATCAGGGGCTTTAGAGATGGGGATCTCCTCACGGTTCACCAGAGACAGACAAGAAGACAGAGATGGAGAGAAAACAGAGATGAGAGAGAGGGAGAAAGAAACAGAGACAGAGAGATGAGGAGAGACAGATGGAGAGAAACAGAAGTTAAGACAGTGATAGAGAGGGACAGAGAAACAGGACACTCAGAGAGAGACAGAAATGGCAGAGATCGGACAGAGAGACACAGACATGGAGACTGAGAGCAAGATAGAGAAAAACAATTAGAAAGGGGGTGGGATGGAAACAGAGGGAAAGGGAGGGAGGGGGTGAGGGCAGCTCAGCGACAGGTGGAGGCATGGGGAGGGCTTGGGGGAGGCGGCCAGTCCCTGCCCACGTGGGAATGCCAGGGAGGCAGTGCAGACCCCAACGATCCAGGGAGACCCAAAAGGGGCGGTGGGCGGAGGGATGGGGGCCGGGAGGAAGGGCAGGCATGAGTCACTTCCTGGGCCAAGGGAACGGATGACTCATAGCCCATTGCCTTTGGAGGGAGCTCCCAGGGGAATTCTGGGGTCCAGCATCGTGCGCAAAGCTTGTGGGGCTGTCAAGGGTGCAGGCTGGGGGGTCCCCTGACCACTCAGCCCCTAGGTCCAAACTTGATACCCCTCGGGCTGGCGGTGGGCAAGAGTCCCTCCCAGAAGCACTCCCAGCCAGGGTAAACTGAGGCTGGAATGTCCTTCCCCTCCCTCGTGTGAGGATTTCTCTCGTCCTCCTCTCTGGTCACCGGACTTGGCTAGTTTCCCCCTTGGCTGGGGCTCAGTGCCTCTTCGCATGACACACCACAAAATGGCCTTCCCTGGTAGGATGGGACCTGGGCTGATTTGTCCCCAGCTCCCAAAGTCCCCGGTAGCAACTTTCACGTTCACAACTGCCCTGTTTGTGTCCATTCTGCAGATGGACAGACTGAGGCTTGGAGCCCAGAAAAAGATTCAGGAAGAATCTGGTGAACAGAGGAGCTTGGAAAAGGTGGAATTGATGGGGGTCAAGGTTCCCAGTTGCTGCAGGGGGATGGGACGGTTGTTTTGTGCCCTGTGACCTCTGCCTAGGCTGGGCACTGCTTCCCCACCACAGAGGCTCTTGGGCCAGGACTTCTCCATCTGGGTCCTTGGAAGTCTCCCAAACAGGAGCTGGGAGTGGAGCCGCTGGTCATCTGCTCCCAGTCCCATCTGGTTTGCATTCCCCCCGCCGAGCCCTGAGGCGTAAGATTCCTGGGGTGGGGATGGGACAGTCGTCCTCTCCTTGATCCTCCTGCTAAGGACCCCCCAGTCTACCCCCCAGACCAGCCAGTGAAATAATAATAAATACCGTTTACTTAATTCTGTGAACCAGGAATAGTTTGCATACGAACTCAGTTCACCTTTAACACAGTCCTATAAAGTGAAGACCAGTCTTGCCACATTTTACAGATGTGGAAAGTGAGATTCAGGGGCTGCGAGATCTGGCTCCGGTGACACACCGCCCCCCATCAGGTGTGCCCCACACAGATTCCAGTTTCTTGCTTCCCAGTCTGGGAGCCACTGGGCTCACGCCCGCCATCCCGGGCCAGCACAGGGAAGCCCGTCCCTGTGGCCTGGGGAAGCTCTGGTTGGTACCCCAAATGCCATTTCTTCATTCTCTTTGTTGCTTGGTTGCCCTGGCAACCAGCTGCCCACGATAACCGGTAGAGCCACCCTGGGTGGGGCGGGAAGGGAGGCCCTGGGGAAGTCGCAGCAAAAGTCAAGTTCAAACCGTCCACTGGCAAAGTCCTTTCCACCCACGGCTGAGTCCAAGCTGGGCCCAGGGGAGCCAGAATGAGGGTCTCTGGGGCTGCCCCATGCCACTGAGACAGTGGGGGACAGGTTGGGGGTACCCCCTCAATGGGGAGGTCCCACCCCAACCCCCCAGCCCTCCAGCGCCGCAGCGCTTCCCTATGCCCGGCTGTCTTCAGGAGTCCCAGCACTCACTTTTTTCCCCTCTCCTTCCCCAAACCTGTTTCCCCGCTTTGGGAGCGCTCAGAGATTTCTCTGGGAGAGGGGGCAGGCTCTTAGAGCACCCTGAGGGATCCTGCCACGGCTTGGGGGTGCTGGGCACTACCAGCCCCTCTCCCCATGTGCCCTCAGCCCCTGCCTGACCATGTGGCTTCCTCCGGGCCTGGCCCCAGAGCTGCCAGCCGCACTTTGCGTTTCTCCCCGGGGAAGAGGGGGCCGGAGAACCCCATAGTGCTGTCAGGAGCTCCCTTGCTGCCTGCCCCCCACCCCACGGGGCCGCAAAATTCTCACCGTGAAAGACGAACAATGCAACGCTGTGAGGGCCTCCCATGGTCTAAGCTGCCCGCAGGGGAAGCAGAAGATAGGGCAGGGCTTCTCTGTGTCTCCAGGCTGGGCAGCTGTGCACGCTTCCCCAAGGCCCACCAGCCCTTTATAAAGGCGGGGACAGCCACTGGCCCAGTGCCCTCCCTGGAGCTGGCGGGGCAGCTGAAAACCAACAGGAAAGTGCAGTGAAAACACAGACCCAGGGGCGCTGTGTGTTGCGCGCGGAGGCGCGCGCGCGCGCACACACACACACACACACACACACACACTCACACACACTCAAACGTGGCACAGAGGCACAACCTGCCCGTTGAGTGTCTGAACTCTCTGGCCCCTGTGTACTCGGGTTGGCTGATCCCAGGGGCAAGGAGGAAGTCTTCCTTGTCTGGCATTGAGGTTGGGGAGGAGCCACGTCAGAAATAATAGCTCAGGGCACCCACGTTGGGGGACCACCCTGTGCTCGCTGCTTCGTCGTGCTGAGTCCCCAGGGCCAGCCTCTGAGCTAACAGGACCTTCCTCCTCTGTTTTCCAGATGAAGAAACTGAGGCACAGAGAGGCCAGAGTCCAAAGAAGAGCTGGGGGAGGGGCACAAAGGGGTCCTCACGGATGCCAGGCTGATGCCAAGAAGAGAAACTGCGGAATCTCGGGGCCACCGTGCTCCTGGAGCTGGCCTTTCTGGGTCAGCGTTTCACCTGGTAGGAAACTTATATTTTGGGCATTCCTGGGTACTGCACTAATCAACAGAGAATCACATGATAGGAGAGTTGTTTCCTTTTCAAATAAGTCATATGACTGGTTTATCTCAAGCCTTCTGATCATTTGTTTTAAAAAACACTATTATTTAGAAAGCACTTAATGTGAGCCAGGCCTGATTTGCCTAGCGTTATCTCTTTATCTATTTTAACTCATTTACTCCTCGAAATACCTTCGAGGCAGGTGTTGCTATGATTCCCATTTTGCAGAAGGGGGAAACTGAGGTGCAGGTAACAAGTGGCTAAGCAGAGATCCACAGGTAGGCAGTTCAGTCCCCAGGTCCCTGCAATGAGCCCAAGGTCCAGGAGAAAGTCTCTACTGGGTGCTAACACCTTGGTGGCCCTGAGGTTTTTCCAGCTAGAATCCATGGTTTATGTTCCTTGTGTTCTTATTTATTTGTAAATTTACAGACTATTTGAGGCAGTGAGAAGGGTTTCCCAATCAGGACATCAATATAAAGATTCTTTTTTAAATGAATGGATTCAAGGATGCAAAAGCTTAGAAAATTAAATAAAATATTAAGTACATAATAGTTTAAAAGGTTAGGATTGCAGTCATGGAAAAAAAAGGTCACTCATGGCCAGAGGCAGAGAAGCATTATCCCAGGGATGGTGGAGCACCCCCAGTCCTAAAATTAACCCCTTCCTGCTCTTCCTGTCCCTTTGACCTGGACAGGGCATGGAAAGGGGTCCCATCAGGGTAACTGAGGTCTCTCTGTGCCTCAGTTTCCTCAGGGGGAGGGGTGTGGACATGGGAGGAGACTGGGAGGGGAGGGGGACAGACAAGGCCCAAGGTGGATTTTTGGCTTTTTTCCCTTAGAGCTGGAAATTCCAGGGCTGGACATGCCCCCACCTCCCCCCACCACAGGCCCACAGGTCTGACAGCTGGTGCTTGAAAAAGCTGGGGGGTAGGGGTTCCAGCCTGGGGGAGCCACTGCCCAAGGGTTGCAATCATGCCTTCTCCTCCCCCAGAGATGTGTCTTGGGCCCTTGGAGCAGGTCTAACCATCCTGGGGCTCAGTTTTCCTTTCTGGTGAATGGGATTTTAATTCCTGCCTACTGGCCTCACAGAGCAGGGTAAGGAAGGAATGAGTGATATAGGAGAGAAGGATTGGGGAAGGCACGAAGAGGGACATCCCCCCCTCACCCCACCCCCCACTCCTTTCCCCTCCAAGTGGCCCAAGGGTGCCTGGGAACACCTGAGTCAGATCTCATCCCTCCTCTGCTCAAGCACCCTCCATGGCTCCCACCTCACTCAGAGTCAAACCCCAAGTCCTTCCTCGGCCCATAAGGCCCGGCCTGCTCTGCTGTCACCTCCCTGCCCTCACCTCCTCCCACTCTTTCCTCGGTAGCTTGGCTACAGTTTTCCTTATGGAAAACACCAGGCATGGGGTGACCTCAGGGCCTTTGCACAGGCTGTTGCCTCTGCCTGGAGCACTCTTACCCAGAGAACTAGATAACCTCACGGCTCGCTCCCTCCTCTCCTTCATGTTTTTGCCCAAACATTCCCTGACCAACCCCCCACCCCCCATCCCCATGTCATAAATGTAATCCTCCGAATATTCCCTACTTTCTCAGTTCTCTGTAGCCCTTCACCATCCCCCCATCACGAAATTTACCTACTTAATTTGTTTACTGTCTGCCCCCCACCCCCCCTAGACTGTCATCCTGGAGGACAGGACTTTGGTCCATTTGTGTCTCTGTAGAACCAGAGCAAAGCCTGCACTCAGTAGGGCTGCATAATTAGTAATACTACCCTCCACTGAAGGAAGCCCACTACAGGCTTCATTATCTTGCCCCTGCTGAGATGGCACAGTGTTTCTCCCCCTTTCCTCTGCCCTGAAGTTCCAGCCCCAAAGCCCTGGACAATCTCGAGACCTCTGTTCCACAACAGTGTGAGGTAGGGACATGCATCCCTGTTTTTCAGATGGGAAACCAGCACCTGGGGGGTTGGGCCACTGGCCTGAGATTCCTCAGCTAGGAAGTAGCAGATCCAGGACTAGTCAGCCAATCATAATGATAGTATTATTTATTATATTATATTTATATTTTTATTTTTATAGCTGCCATGGTAACACATCATCACAGTGGATGACAGTATTCATCCAGCGTCCACTGTATGTAATCATTTTGCAGGGATTGAACTCACTTATCTTCCCAGTAGCCTAGGAGGCAGGTGCTGTGATTTCCATTTGGCAGATGGGGAAACTGAGGCACAGAGTAGTAAAATGACATGCACAGTCACAGGGCATCACCATCTCATAGCAGAGGTCCTGGGCAAACCCAGCCTCTTCCTCTTTTTATTTTTTTAAAATATTTAGTAATAAATGAAAGTGGTGCTGTGGGAGATCATGTACCTTTTTTTTTTTTTTGGCCGCACCTCATGGCTTACGGGACCTTAGTTCCCCGACCAAGGATCGAACCTATGCCCCCTGCAGTAGAAGGATGGAGTCCTAACCCCTGGACTGACAGAGAATTCCCTATGTTTTGGACTGTGTGGTCTTGGACGGGTGATGTGGCCTCTCTGGGCCTCAGTTTCTCCATCTGTGAAATGGTCAGAACCTCGCAGCAGGGCTGGTGAAGATCATAAGAGAGTGAGTGGATTGCAGGGATGTCGCTGAGAATAGACACTCAGTGAACCACAGCAGTGGCTCTTAGGATGATACCCTTTTCTTTGCTGTCCTCTGCGGTGGGGAGGGAGACGAGGGGACCCCAGTGTCCTGCCCCCTGGCTTCTTGTGCCAGCAGCCCATGCCCAGCACCCTCGCAAGCCCAGGCTGAGAGAGGGGGTCAGATGGGATCTTCGGGTAGAGGGGGCATAACAGGAAGCCCCCTGGAAGGGAGACAATGGCAGAGGAAGGGGCCGGGCCAGCCCCCACGCGGATGAGCCCAGCTGCTGGCTCCAGGAGGACGGCACAGCTATTGTGAGGCCAGACAGCTGTCCCTGCGCCAGGAAACCCCATGGAGTGAGGGAAGGGGGTGGGAGGCCAGAGACTGATGGCCTTCAACCTGGGGAAAGGCCCAACAATGGGCCCATTGTCTCCTCCTGCAGGCTGGACACCTGGGTTCCCTTGAGCCCAGGCCTCCAGAATCCACCTGACCAGGGACTCCTGGTGCAGACTCAGCCCTGGCCCAGCTGGCATCCTCCTAAGCCCTGGCCCCCACCTGGCCTGGCCCAGCCTGGGGAGTTGGGAGGCAGTAGCAGAGCTGGGCCGTATTTATAGTTCCCTGGCACTATTGAGCAAACTTCTAAATATAGAAGCTGAGCTATTTGGGGCCACGGCCCTGGGGCAGAGTGCTGGGGAGCACTGCACAAGCACCTATTTAGCCCGGGCCCCCAAGACTGCCCAGGCCTCTCAGTCTCCAGGGGCTGGGGCTATGGGGGTCTCAGGGGCGCTTTGTACCCCATTTGAATGGGGGATAGAGGAAGATGTGGAGGAGCAGCCCAAAGCCAATGAGAAGTGAAGCAAGAAGCTGTGATGCCTTAGAGGGCTGCGTTTAGGGCCAAGGACGGGGCACGGGGTCCCAGCGCCCTGTTCCACCTCCTCCCTCACCCCAAACTGACTGAGGTAAGAAAAGTAGGTTGAGCTATCGAATCAGTGTTCTCAGCTTCTTGGAAATGAAGACCTTCAGGAAACTGTAAGGGCACCTCAAACCCTAAACAAACCCCAGCACCTAGCAACCCACTTCCCCTTCCCCATCAGCATTGAACTCACTGGTGGCCCCAAGGAAGTGGGCAGTGACATGGGCTGGGGGCGGGGTGGGGCTATAAATAGCTGGTTTATAAGCAGCTGCAGGGCCAACAGGGCAGCGGATGGCCTCCGGTCGGAGAGGGCTCCTCAGGGGTAGCCAACTTCACCCCCCCTCCCAGCGATCCCCAAGATTTGGGGAAGTAAGAGGGAACAGAGAGGCGAGTTGCTTAAAAGGAGCAACACCAATGATTCTTTAAAGGCAGCCCATTAACAAGATGGCTGTTAAGACTTTAACAGAACGTTCATGTTTCCTCAGTAGCAACTGGAGAAACAGTGGAATATTACACGGCTGTGAAAAAGAACCCCAGGGGTCAGCTGCCAGATGGCTGGGTCCTGGCAACACACTCCTTTCTTCATTTTAAAAATTGGATGCAGTGCAAAAATCTTAATTTGCAGCTGGACAGGTTTCATAGTAGAATCTTTATCCACCCCCCGCCAGCTTTATTGAGGTGTAACTGACAAATAAAATTGTAATATATTTAAAGCCTGTGATATGATGATTTGATCATAGTCGAATCTTGAGCAAAAAAGAAGTCCCCAAAGCCCATCTGAAAGCCACCCGAGTCATAAAGCTCAGACAGAGAAATTGATACAAGATAAGCTTTCAGCATACCAACATGTCTAAGAAAACTTAAAAAAATAAAGGAGTGGGACTTCCCTGGAGGCAGAGTGGATAAGACTTCGCACTCCCAATGCAGGGGACCCGGGTTCGATCCCTGGTCAGGGAACTAGATCCCACATGCATGCCACAACTGAGAGTTCACAAGCAACCACTAAGAAGCTGGCGAGCCGCAACTAAGGAGCCCTGGAGCCGCAACTAAGGAGCCTGCCTGCCGCAACTAAGACCCGGTGCAACCAAATAAATAAATATTAAAAATAAATAAATAAAAATACAAGTGATTATTATAAAAAAAATAAAGGAGTGAGAAAATAACAAACAGAATTCAGGGTGGTGGCGGGAGAGGGCAGGGCCATCTCCCACTTCTTGTTGAGGGCTTGTGGGTATACCTTATGGAATTAAAAAAAATTAATGAGTAAAGTAAAGTGGGTCATGGATAGACCCATGGTCATGAGAATGACATATCATCAATTCTGTGAACCAGACCCTGCAAACAATATTTTGAAATTTTAAAATATTTAAAGGCTTTAACGAGAAGCATTTAGAGGAAGCAAAAGAAAGACAGCCGGAGGTGGCCAGAGGTGGGGAGGCACAGCTGGGGAAGGGGAGCAGCTGGGGGGTGGTGGGTGCTGGTGGGCAGTAGGGGTGGGAGAGGGGGGAACTGGCAGGCGCCAACAGGAAGGTCTGCAGTCCTGAGCTGGGAACAGTGTGCAAGTCTCGCTGCCGTTTCCACCTCTTTCTCACAGCTCTTGGCTTATTCCCCATTCTGCAAGGGCTTCTGGGTGCCGCAGGCTGGGAGCCGACAATGCCCAGTGAGGGTGGACTCCGGCCTCCCAGGGCCACTGCAAGGGGGTCATGGAATGTGGGGTGAGGCAGGGTAGGAAGGGGGTTTAGGCTAAGTGCCCTCGTCAGTTTCTCCCCATGACTCATTTTCCCCATCTGGGCCCCCGCCTCACGGGTTTCCAGGGTTATGGACTATGAGACCACAGATGCTGCTGATGGTCATGACCAGTCCTGGAAAGAAGTGCTGTGTTCTGGGCAGGGACTTTGGGAGGAATAAACCCATCTGCAGTCTTCTCTCAGATGTGGGTCTGCTTTCAACAGCTCTGGCAAACAGTCTGGCAATTCCTCACAAAGTTCCCACATGCGTGCCATAACTAAGAGTTCACGTGCCACATCTAAGGAGCCTGCGTGCCGCAACTAAGACCTGGAGCCACCAAATAAATAAATAAATAAATAATGTGATCCATCCACACGATGGAACATTATTCAGCCATAAAGAAGAATGAAGTTCTGATACATGCTACAAGATGGCTAGAGGTGGAAGTTGCACAACATTGTTGAATGTACTAAATGCCACTGGATTGTTCACTTTTAAATGATTAATTTTATGTCACGTGAATCTCACCCCAGTTTCAAAATATCCTGAGCTGGTCACGGCAGTGTTCCCCCAACCCCACCATGGGTATCTCTCCTGTCACAACTTCTCCTTTGTGGCTCATAGGTCTCCCCTCATTTCATCTTTCCACTGCCCTGAGATGAATTAGGCATTACGTTCCTCCTTTTACAGATCTGACAGTCATGCATTCACTCAACAAACTTAGCATGCCAGGCTATGTTATTGCATACTGTTCTAGGTACTGGGGGCGTGCAGGTGTGAACAAGCCAAACCCAAATCTCTGCCTTGTGGGGCTGACGTTTCATCACAGGAGAGGACTGTGAACATGATAAATAAGAAATTACGGAGAATGTTAGGAATGGGAACATTACGCAGGTTAATGAAAGGGGGGTGTGCTGGGGGGTTGCTGAACTAAATAGGGTGGTCAGGGAAGGCCTCTCGGAGATGATAGTTGAGGAAACACCTGAAGGAGGTGAGGAGGGAGGAGCCATGGAGATCTGGGGAAGAGACGTCCAGACAGAGGGAACAGCCTGTGCAAAGGCCCTGAGGCTGGTGTGGAAGAGCAAGGAGGCCTGTGTGGCTGAAGCCAAGTGACTAGGCGGGGAGAGAAATAGGAGAGAAGGCCAGGGAGATCATGCAGCAGCTATAAAGCCAGAGGTGACATTTAAAATATTTTTAACACCTAGCAAGGTGTGGAAGCTGACCAGCGAGAAAAGTGTTAGCCTATGTGGGTTTTTTCCTATTCCCCTAATCTCTGAGGGCCTCCTCTGAGTGCCTGTGGGGACCAGAATCCTCCACTTGTTTTATCCATTGTTCATTGTCCGCACCATTCCAGTGCACCTGCTGCGGTCAAGGCTGTGTCCCCTGTACCTTTAACAGCACCTGGTCCACAGCTGTGCTCACTAATGATTGCGTGGGACTTCCTTGGTGGCACAGTGGTTAAGAATCCATCTGCCAATGCAGGGCACAAGGGTTCGATCCCTGGTCGGGGAAGATCCCCATGCCGCAGAGCAACTAAGCCCGTGCGCCACAACTACTGAGCCTACGCTCTAGAGCCCGCGAGCCACAATTACTGAAGCCCGCGCCTTCTAGGGCCCGTGCTCTGCAACAAGAGAAGCCACAGCAATGAGAAGCCCATGCAGTACAACGAAGACCCAAGGCAGCAAAAAATAAATTAAAAAAAAAAATGGTTGCATGGATTAAAATCAAAGTCTGAGTTTATTGTAGTTATATCTTTGACACTTTTCTTTTTTTTCTTTCTTTTTTTAAAAGTGAAGTATAGTTGATTTACAATGTTGTGTTAGTTTCAGGTGTACAGCAAAATGATTCAGATATATATATATATATATATATATATACACATATATATATTCTTTTTCAGATTCTTTTCCCATATAGATTATTATAAAATATTGAGTATAGTTCTCTATGCTATCCAGTAGGTCCTGTTGTTTACCTATTTTACATATAGTAGTGTGTATATGTTAATCCCAAACTCCTAATTTATCTCTCTCCCCCCCTTTCCCCTTCGGTAACCATAACCTTGTTTTCTATGTCTGTGGGTCTATTTCAGTTTTGTAAAAAAGTTCATTTTTATCATTTTATTTTAGATTCTACATATAAGCGATGTCATATGATATTTGCCTTTCTCTGTCTGCCTCATTTCTCTTAGTTTGATCATCTCTAGGTCCATCCATGTTGCTGCACATGGCATTATTTCATTCTTTTTTACGGCTAATAGTCCATTGTGTATGTATATATATATATATATATATATATACACCCCACATCTTCTTGATCCATTCCTCTGTCGATGGACATTTGGGTTGCTTCCATGTCCTGGCTATTGTAAATAGTGCTGCAATGAACATTGGGGTGCATGCATCCTTTTGGATTATGGTTTTCTCCGGATATATGCCCAGGAGTGGGATTGCTGGATCATATGGTAACTCTATTTTTATTTTTTTGAGGAACCTCCATACTGTTCTCTGTAATGGCTGCATCAATTTACATTCCCACCAACAGTGTGGGAAGGCCCCCTTTTCTTCACACCGTCTCTTGCATTTATTATTTGTAGACTTTTTGGTGATGGCCATTCTGACTGGTGTGAGGTGATACTTCACTGTAGTTTTGATTTGCGTTTCTCCAATAATTAGCGATGCTGAGCATCTTTTCATGTGCGTGTTGGCCATCTGTATGCCTTCTTTGGGGAAATGTCTATTTAGATCTTCCACCCATTTTTGGATTGGGTTGTTTTTTTTGTTTTGTTTTTGTTTTTGTTTTTGTTTGCGGTATGCGGGCCTCTCACTGTTGTGGTCTCTCCCGTTGCGGAGCACAGGCTCCGGACGCGCAGGCTCAGCGGCCATGGCTCACGGGCCCAGCCGCTCCGCGGCATGTGGGATCTTCCCGGACCGGGGCACGAACCCGTGTCCCCTGCATCGGCAGGTGGACTCTCAACCACTGCACCACCAGGGAAGCCCTTTGCGCCACCACGGAAGCCCTGTTTTGTTTTGTTTTGTTTTGTTTGATATTGAGCTGCATGAGCTATTTTTGACACCTTTCAACACCTCAGTAATCTCTTTCCATTTTCATTTATTTTCCTTTTTTTCTTTCTTTCTTTTTTCTTTCTTTTTTTTAAGGAATGGAGCAGTCTTTGATCCATGGCTGGACTAGAGGGCAAGGCCATGGCTCTCAGGCCCCTGGGAATGAGGCCCAGCCCTGAGAGCCAGCAACCCCCTAAATTTTGCTCCTGAGTGCCTCACTGTCTTCACCCTAGTCCCAGCTCTGAGTCTTATGAAGGCAGCAGCATTAGCTGACTTTAATATCACCTCCCCACTGCCCCCGCCAATGTAGTTCTTTTTTCTGCTGCCCTCCACTTATGGAAATGGTCTTGTTTTCCTTTTGTGGCAGTGGCATAAAAGTTCCTTTTTTTTTTAAATTAAATTTTATTGACGTATATTTGATTTACAATCTTGTGTTCGTTTCAGCTGTACGGCAAAAGGTTCCTTTCAAAATAAATTCATAAAGAATTTAAAAACGGGGACTTCCCTGGTGGTCCAGTGGGTAAGACTCCCTGCTCTCAGTGCAGGGGGCCCGGGTTCAATCCCTGGTCAGGGAACTAGATCCCACATGCATGCTGCAACTAAGAGTTCGTGTGGGCAACTAGGAGTCCAAATGCCGCAACTAAGAAGCCCGTATGCCGCAACTAAAAAAGATCCCACGTGCCCCCAACAAAGATCCCGCATGCCACAACTAAGATGCAGCACAGCCGAAATAAATAAAAATAATAAATAAATAAAAATAAATATTAAAAAACATCTTTAAAAAAAGGAAAAGTTGCTTGAAGGAACAACCTGTCGTCGATGGAGAGAGGAATGAATGATGCTTGTGAGCTGTCAATCAACTCCATGCTGCAGGAGGTGAGGATGGGGCAGCAGACCTGTGTCCTGTGTGCAGGAGTGGTGCCACCTCAGCCCAAATTGTCTTGTAGGTGAAGCCACTGGGATCCGGGGTGAGGGAAGGGGAAAGGGCCCCTCTGGGCAGACAGCACTGTCTTTTCTGAGTGGTTGGAGAAATGACTTTTCTGAGATCATTTCCTGTCGGCATCCCCATATCTGGGGATGAGGGTGTCACTGGGATTTTCCGTGGCCTTTGGCGTGGGTCATGGTGCCAAGCGATGAAACTCAGCAGTAATCTCTTTGTGAATATGCCACCACCATGCCTGCCTCTCGCCCCCAGTTTCTGCCTGGCTCAAGGATCCAGCCCAGGGCACGCCACAGGCTGCCTGATGCCCATGAGGCCAGGAGGCCCTGGCATTGACAAAGAGACTGGCACCCATGCCCTGGGCTTTCTTTGAAACCGAGTTGTTAAAATCCCTGGTGGAACAAATGACCAATAAGCACATGAGAAGATGCTCAACATCACTAACCACCAGGGAAATGTGAATCAAAACCACAATGAGATGCCACCTCCCACCCATTAGGATGGCTACGATCAAGAAAACAGAAAATAACAAGTGTTGGCAAGGATGTGGGGAAATCGGAACCCTCGTGCACCGTTAGTGCGAGTGTAAAATAGTGCAGATGCTGTGGAAAAGAGTATGGCAGTTCCTTAAAAAAAAATTAAACATAGAATGAGCATCCCACTTCTGGGTTGCTGTATATACTCCCCACTCCCCCAAATTTGAAAGCAAGGTCTCAAAGAGATATTTGTACACCCATGTTCATAACAGCATTATTCACAATAGCCCCAAAGTGGAAGCAACCCAGTTTCCATCAGTGGATCAATGAATAAACAAAACATATGGTACACCTACACAATGGAATATTATCCAGCCTTTAAAAGGAAGGAAATTATAACACAGGGTACAACATGGATGAAGACATTACACTAAGTGAAACAAGCCAATCACAAAAGGACAAATATTGCACGATTCCACTCACGTGAGGTAAGTAGTCAAATTCGTAGAAGAAAGTAGTGGTTGCCAGGGGCTGAGAGGAGGGCTGGGGAGGGGAGTTGTTTAGTGGGTATAGAGTACACCTTTTGCAAGACGTATAAGTTCTAGAGGCTGATTGCCCCACCGTGTGAATATACTTAACACTGCTGAACTGTACACTTAAAATGGTTACGATGGTAAATTTTATGTTATGTGATTTTTACTCCTTAAAAATAAAAAAAAAGGAAGGACCTTCTGACACATGGTACAACTTGGATGAAACTTAAGGACATGATGCTGAGTGAAAGAAGCCTGTCACAAAAGACAAATACTATATGACCCCACTTATGTGAGGCCCATAGAGTAGTCAGAATCATAGAGACGGAAAGCAGAATGGTGGCTGCCAGGGGTTGGGGGAGGGAGGAATGGGGACTTACTGTTTAACAGGGACAGAATCAGTTTGGGATGATGCAGAGAATTCTGGAGATGGATGGTGGTGACAGTTGTACATTATGAATGCACTTAATGCCACTGAACTGGACACCAAAAACGGTTAAGATGGTCAATTTTGTTATTTCATTACATTGAATAAAAATCCAGGGTGGGAGGTGGGACTGAGGCTGAACCCACCAGTCCCATGAGTCTGTCAGATGACAAAGCCTGGGACAGGCCCTCCAGGGAGTCAATACCAATTATATCCTGAAACCTCATACGTTTCCATCCCCACCTGGACCTTCTCACCTAGTTTCAGACACCCAGCTCCTCCTCAGTCTCACCCAGGGCTGCTACAGTGGTCACTGGGCTCTGTCACTACCATCCCAGCCCTCTCTACTTCCAAGCAGAAGGACGGCACTGCCCCGCCTACTTGTGTGGCCATGTGATTTGCTTTGGCCAATTAAAAGTGAGCAGTGGGGCTTCCCTGGTGGCGCAGTGGTTGAGAGTCCGCCTGCCGATGCAGGGGTCGCGGGTTCGTGCCCCGGTCCGGGGAGATCCCACATGCCGCGGAGCGGCTAGGCCCGTGAGCCATGGCCGCTGAGCCTGCGCTCCGCAACGGGAGAGACCACAACAGTGAGAGGCCCGCATACCGCAAAAAAAAAAAAAAAAAAAAAAAAAAAAAAGTGAGCAGTTATGACACTTCTAGGTGGAAGCCTTAAGAACTGGTGCTGGCCCTGCTGTGTTCCTTTTCCTTCCGCAGTGCACAACCTGCAACATGCCAGACAGTGGCTGAGTGAGAAGTAAAACTCTCTGATGTTCTAAGCCCCTGAGATGTGGGGCTCACATGCTACTGCAGCAGAACTGAGGCTGCCTTGATTCTGATACAGCAACCGGCATCTGAGTTCTCTCCTGTGGGTGCTGCTGGCCTCAGACCATGAACCCCAGGGCTGGAACTAGGGTGAGACATGAGGCATTCATCACAGAGAGCAAAATGTAAGGGGGCAACAAAGAACTCAATAGTCAAGATGAATATTATTTTAATGCAATGTTTTAAATAATCAAAATGGGGACTTCCCTGGCAGTCCACTGGTTGAGACTCTGTGCTTCCACTGCAAGGGGCGTAGGTTTGATCCCTGGTCAGGATCCCACATGCTGCGTGGCATGGCCAAAAAATAAAAAATAAATAAAAATTAAATAATCAAAATGAATGCAAAACCTCCAGGGTGAATAAAAAGGCAAAATTTTAAATGAAGACGGGATCTGTCAACATGATGTACCAAGACATATTGGAGCCTGAGGCAGAGGGAAAAATCAGTCTGTGCACCTCACTCACCTCAGTCTAGTCCCAGCCCTGGTAAACACCCAATATGCTCTGCCTGGGAGCTTTCTATGGATCACATGGCCACAGGTCTGAATTGATAGGAAGCTAACATGCCTGGGAATAACCCTTCATCATTTTTGGTGGATCAATACCCCAACTCCCTCACCCCTCATATGGGATAACTGAGGTGTGTGTCCTCTACACTCTGTCAGAGGTGCCCCACAGGGACTGAGTCCCAGATGTTCACAGCAAAGATGTTCTCCTTCAGACTCTCAGTATTTGCTGCCCGCCCCTCCCTATCTCACTTCCCTTCTTCTCCACTCATGCTTTCTAGGATCCCGTTTGAAGGAAGCACCTGCACTCAAATCCCTGTTTCAGGCTCTGCAACTGGGGGAAGTAAAGTCAAGGCAGAGGCCTATTACAATTTTTTTCAACATGACAAACACTATGATATCTGGTTCCCCTCCTAACTTCCGGCCAGACCTACTGCATTAGTGATTTCTTGCTGTTATCCCAAACGTAGGGACTTAAAATAACAGCCGAGAGTTACACCTGACAGTTTTTATGGGCTGGGAATTAGGTGTGGCTTCACTGAGTTCTCTGATTTAGGGTCTTTCATGGGCTGCCATCTACATGTCGGCTGGGGCTGCAGTGTCATCTGAAGGCTGGTTAAGGGAAGGATCTGCTCCCAAGCTCACTCACTGTTGTTGGAAGGACTCGGTTTCTCACGGGCTTTTGAGGAGGTGGCTCCCAGCTCCTTGCCATGTGGACCTCTTTACGGAGCAGCTCACAATACAATTTCATCAGAGGCAGGGGGAGAGACAGAGACTTGGAAGTCTCAATCTTCTGTAACCAAAGTTTGGAAATGACGTCCCATCACCTTTGTTTTATTCTACTGTTAGAAGTAAGTCACAAGGTCCTGCCCACACTCAAGGAGGAGGGATTACACAGGGTGTGGATACCAAGAGGTGAGGATCACAGGGGCTGCCTTGGAGTCTGTGCACTGCCTTTCCCCTTCTCAGTGAATGACTCAGTTGTTCAAGCTCCAGGTGGGGGTGTCCTTCTGGACTCCCCTCTTTCTATCATTCTGTCCATGAAGCCTTCTGTTCTCACCTCCTTCGCACCGACGGACTCGGTGGGCTTGAGGTGCTCCAACCCTGCACATTTCAAAGAAAGGACAGACTGCAACACTGACCCTTGCCGTGCTCCTGGAGGTCATCTTTAAGCCCCTAGAGTGTCCTGCTGGATAAGAATGTCTGTATACCTAGGATCCTACCCACGCCAGATAAATCACAATGTGATTTATGGTGGGGTCCTTGAGCCCCCATGCAGTATCAGCTTGGCCTCTGGAGGAGCTGGTGCCTAAGATTGGCTACCCGGTGGTCAGCTGTACCTAAGTGACTGGCTCCCAGTAAAACCCTGGACACCAAGGTTGGAGTGAGTTTCCCTGGTTGAAAATACTCCATGCTTATCATCATACATCATTACTGGGAGAACTGAGAGCTGTCTGCATGACTGGGAAGGGACAATTGGAAATGTACGCCTGGTCTCTTGGGACTCTGACCCATGTGCCGTTATCCTTTGCTGATTTTAATCCGTATCCTTTGCCTGTAATAAACTGCAACTGTGAGTAGAACAACTGTTCTGAGTTCTGTGAGTCCTAGTGAATCACTTATCCCGAGGGTGACCTTGGGGACCTCAAACCCTTGTCGCTGAACGGTATTCTTCTTCATTTGCTATTTCCTGTCTCTCTCCCCTGGATCGAGAACTCTGGAAGGTCAAGACCTCATCTGTCTCTCTCAGGAGAAGCAGATGAGTAGAGTGGTCAAGGGTTTGTCCCAGCTCAGTCACTTTCTGGTACTGTGACCCTGGGCAAGCAACATCTCCTCTCTGCCTGTAAATGGAAACAGGAACCCATGTTTCTCCTTCACAGAGTCGTCAGGAGACGGATGGGCTGATTTATTAATGACCAGAAAGGACTCTACACGTATTGGGTTGGCCAGAAAGTTCATTCGGGAACGTTTTATGGAAAAACCTGAATGAACTTTTTGGCCAACCCAATATCAGCTTTTAAGCATCGGTCAGTCTGTCTCCCCAATAGTGGGAGCATGGTCTGGTGGGTCAGTGGTCAGCAAAGAGCAGATGAATTAAGGAGACCCTTCCGAAGCCTTTGACATGGAGAGGCAGGAGGGGACCAGAGATGCCCAGGAGGTGGTGGGGGAGGGGAGGGAACACAGAGGCCAGAGGATGGGGAGGTGCCAGGGAAGGTGGGATGCCTAACTTGTGGCTGTGGCCACACACAGGACCTACCATGGCTATTTGGGACTCGCTGGGGAGCCAGCCCCACTGCGGCCACCAGGGAGGCAGCCTGAGGGAGTGACAGAGCTGGGAAGAGAAGGAGAGGGTGGGGGAAACCAAATCCCACAGTCGTGGCTCCTAAGAGAAACTGCGTGGGAGGCCTGGGGGGGCGGTGGGGGTCAGGACAGCTGGAGCCCAGACTGTGGGTGGGTGACTGCCAGGCCCAAAGAAAGCCTATTCTGGGAGGCAGCCGGTCTGGTCCGGCCTGGGAATACGCCTCCCCTGCTGCTGGATGCCCTGGAGATGCCGCTGTGCTGCTGGACACAGCCCTGGCCCCCCTGGGAGGAATGTGCCCCCCACCTCCTTCTCTGCCTTTACTCTCTTCCACATAAGGCTTTCAGGGGGTGCTCCTGCCGTATGAGTTCAGGACAAAGGAATCAGAAGCACATGGGCTGGATTCCTCGGGGAGGAGAAATTCTGGAAAGAAGACTAAAATGAATGAGAACAGAGCCAGAGCGGGTGCTGGGATGAGGATTTGGGAGGCTCCTGGCTCTGAGCAGTCTCTGCCCCTAGTGATACCCACCACCCCAGAACTCTCAAATCAGGGCCTTGCCTCAGCTGGGGACGAGGGTCACTGTGGACCCATGTGCAACCTGGCACCTCCCCTACCTCTCTGAGCCTTAGTTTCCTTCCTAGTGGCCCAGACGCTCAGGTCAAAACACTTGGAGTCATCTGTGTCTCTCCTGGCTCTGTCCTCTCCCTTTCTTTCTCTCCTGCATCAGCAAACCCTGAGGACTCTACTTTCAAAATCTATCCAGAATCCAACCACTTTTCATCTCCTTCCTGGCCCCCACCCTGGACCATCCCCATCATCTCCCACTTGGACCAGTGGGAAATGATGGACCAGTCACCTCTGCCCTGATCTTCCAGCTCCTACTCTTGCCCCCTCTACAGGCTGCTCCCCCAACAGTGGCCAGAGGACACCCTTGAATGCCCTCCTCTACTCAAGGACCCTCCTTGGTTCCCACCTCACTCATAGCAAAAGTCAAAGTCCTCCCCATGACCACAAGTCTCTGCACACTCTGCCCTGTCCCCTCCCTGCCCTCGCCTCCTCCCACTTCCCCCCTTACTATTTCCTCTGCCCCGCTGGCTTCCTCACTGATCCTGGCATGCTCCTACCGCAGGGCCTTTGCACCTGCCGTTTCCTCTGCCTGGTACCCTCCTTCTATAGATCTCTACCTGCCTCTCTCTTCACCTCCTTCAGGTCTTTCCTCAAACATCACCTCCTCAGAGAGTCTTCCCTGATCCCCTGACTTAAAATTGCACTCTCCCCATCCCTGCTTAATATTTTGTAACAATCACCATCCGACACCTGTATGGATTTTCGTTTCTCGTCTTGCTTCCTGTCGGTCTCTTCATGAGAACTTCAGTTCCACGAGGCCACGTCCGTTTTACTCCCTGTGGTGTTCCCAGTGCGAAGAATAGGTACTTGTTGATCTAATCAACTGAATGGTGACAATCCCATCTGAAGATTGTTGGGGCAACATGGGTTTTTTTAGCTTTATTGAGACGTAATTTACATATCGTTTAATTCACCGGGTGTGCGTGTACCATCAGATGATTTTTAGTGAATTCACCGAGTTGTGCAACCGTCACAACAGTCTGGTGTTTGGGAACAGTTTCAATAGCTCAAAATTTCCCTCGTTGCCCTTTGTAGTCTGTCTCCACTGCCTCCTGGCGCAGGCAACCGCTGGTCTGCTTTCAGTCTCTCTAGCTTTGCCTTCTCTAGAAATTTCACATAACTGGAATCATATAAGATGCAGTATTTTTATTGATTTATTGATTTATTGATTTATGTTTGGCTGCGTTGGGTCTTCACTGCTACGCGCCGGCTTTCTCTAATTGCGGCGAGCGGGGGCTACTCTTCTTTGTGGTGTGCGGGCTTCTCATTGCGGTGGCTTCTCTTGTTGCAGAGCACAAGCTCTAGGCATGCAGGCTCAGTAACTGTGGCACACGGGCTCAGTAGTTACGGCTCGTGGGTTCTAGAGCGCAGGCTCAGCAGTTGTGGCGCACGGGCTTAGTTGCTCCGGGGCACGTGGGATCTTCCCGGACCAGGGCTCGAACCTGTGTCCCCTGCACTGGCAGGCGGATTCTTAACCACAGCGCCACCAGGGAAGCTCCAGATGTAGTATTTTGTATCTGGCTTCTTTCACTTGGTGTAATGTTGTTGGGGTCCATCCACGTTGGTGTGTTTACCAATTCTTTGTTCTTTTTCATTGCTGAGTAGTATTCCATTCCATGGATCTACCACGTTCTGTTTATCCATTCCTCTGTCGGTAGACATTTGCGTTGTTGCCGCATTTTGGCTATTATGAATACGGCTGCTGTGAACACTCGTGTGCAAGTTTTTGTCTAGAGTTTACTTTCATTTCTGGATCACAGGGGACATGTACGTTTAACTTTCTCAGAAATTGCCAGGTTGTTTTCCAAAGGGATGGTGCCATTTTACATACCCACCAGGAGCGGTTGAGGGTTCCAGTACCTCCACATCCTAACACTAGGTATTATCAGTCTTTTCTGTTCTACCTCTTCCAAAAGGTGTGTGTAGTGCTATCTCATGGTGGTTTTAACTTGCATTTCTCTAACCACTAATGATCTTGAGTATCTTTTCCTATCCTAATTTGCCATTCAGATATCCTCTTTGCTGAAGTCTCTGTTTAAAGCCTTCAGAAGTTTGATAGTTTTCGGGGTTTTTATTTTGTTTTGTTTTTTGTTTTCTTTTGGCCTCGCTGTGCGGCTTGTGGGATCTTAGTTCCGCAACCAGGGACTGAACCCAGGCCCCGGTAGTGAAAGTGCCAAGTCCTAACCCACTGGAACTCCCCGGAATTCCCTAGAGTTTTAGCTTTTGTTTAGGTCTACAATCTGTTTAGAGTGATGTTTTGTGTAGAATGTGAAATAGTGTATAAGTACTTCCTCTCCTACCCTTCTTCTTCTCCTTCCTCTTTCTTTTACATGTGTATATCCTATTCTTAGGAAAATTCCAAGGGGAGGTTATTTCTGTTTCTGGTTGAGTGGGTACTTGGCTTTTGTTTCCCTGTCTGTAACTCTCCCACCAGCGTCAGGGCAGGGCTGCAGGAGAGAAAGCCATAGGAGCCTGCCCAAACAGGATGTTGCCCAGCCTCTCAGGGCTGAAAGCCAACCTCAAGGGTCCTTATCGGCACTTGCATTGGCAGCCCAACCACAGAGCCTGCCACCCCATCCCTGCTCCGTCCTACAGCCCCGGGCTTGAGACTCAAACAGAGCAAGGTGCCAGAGAGGCCCAAACTGACCTCCGGACCCCTGTGCCTCGTCTGAGGGAGCAGCCCCTGTCTCCATAGGGCTTCCTGGGCTGGGGTGACCTCTCTGTGACCCAGCTTCCTTCCCCTCAGCCTTGCCCCAGCCAAGCTTGGTTATGCCTCTCTGTGCCTCCAGCCACGCCTGTTCCCACAAGCCTGGAGAGGGCAAAAAGCAAACATTGCCCAGCAGTCCTGCCCAAGTGTATCCTGGATCAGGGTGGGGCTGGGTCCTCCTGGGAAGGGGAAGCCCGAGGTACCTTGTCCTCCCAGCCCTTCACCCTACCTGTTCCTCTCCCGGTGGGTCGTAGGAAAAGGTAGCACACCAAACCTCAGGGAGACACAGGGGGGAGAATGGCTGTGGGCAGATCAGCGGAGATCATGATGGGTAGAGACCCAGCCTCTCTCTCTGTGTATATATGATGGCTACTTTGTGGGTCTGACCATCTACTTTTCCTGTGAACACCTGAGTCTGGTCAGGTCCTGTCTCTCTTCTGCTCAGAACACTCAGCAGCTCCCACCTCACTCACGGTAAAGTCCAAAGTCCTCCCCATGGCCCACAAGGCCTTGCACAATTTGCCCCATCAACTCCCACTCTCCCCCTCACTCATTCCCTCCAGCCACACAGGCCTCCTCGCTGTTCCCCAAACACACCAGACACAGTCCAGCCTCAGGACATTTGCACGGGCTTTTCCCTTTGCCTGGAATACCCTTTCCCAGATATTTTCACTCCTTCTGCCTCAAGTCTTTACTCACACACCACCTCCTGTTTAAAAATCTCAGTTACCTTTCCCCAGCAGTCTCTATCCTCTTCCCCTGCCTTAATTTTCTCTATACCACACCTAATATCACTGGAATTCACGTCTTTACCAGCCCCAAGAGAGCAGGGGTGTTTCTGCTGTATTTCCAGCACCGAAACCAGAACCAGGCACACAGTAGGTGCTCAATAAATGTTTGTTGAATGAGTTGTCTTCTTCTCTTTCACATTTTGTCCACTTAGGTCTGATGGGGCCAGGCCCACCCTCATCACCAGGAGTGATCACATGACCAGGCCTGGCCAATGGACACATTCCACTTTTTCTGGCTACAGTGACTGACTCCTAAATGACATGGATCTCGGTCTGTCCAAGGAGGGTAGGTCCAGGATTTTTGCCAGAGCTATTGGCAAAGTGGCCGTCTTCCCTGGAGTTTCTGGGCTGATAAGATATAAGCCAGGGATTGCTGAGGCCATTTAATCCCCATGGGAAATGGCTGCCTGAGAATGAAGTTCCCTAGAGGAGAGCTCAGTTGAGAGGGAGAGATTACTTTGTTTAAGCTCCTGGATACAGCTGTGCCTGAAGCCAACAGACCCTAGATTTTTCAGTTACGTGAACCAATAAATGATTATTATTTGAATTCTCAAGTCAGTTTGGGTTTGGATTTTTACTTGAAACTGAAATAGTCCTGACCAATTCTTCCTTCCTCTCTCCCTCTTTCCCTCTTTCTTTTCCTCTTTCTTTCTCTCTTTCTTTCTTTCCTTCCTTCCTTCTTTCTTTCTTTCTTTCTTTCTTCCTTCCTTCCTTCCTTTCTTCCTTCCTTCCTTCCTTCCTTTCTTCCTTCCTTCCTTCCTTTCTTCCTTCCTTCCTTTCTTTTTTTCTTTCTTTCCTTCCTTCCTTCCTTCTTTCTCTTTCTTTCTTTCCTTCCTTCTTTCTTTTTCTTTCTTTCTTCCTTCCTTTCTTTCTTCTTCTTTCCTTCCTTCCTTCCTTTCTCTTTCTTTCTTTCTTTCTTCCTTTCCTTTCTCCCTCCTCCCTCTTTCCCTCCCTCCCTTCTTCCCTTCTATCTCTAATTGAATCATTACCCAGTTCTGGCCTAAACCACCATTCTTGCCTCCCATCCCCACCGCCCAATACAGCCAACACAGCCGAGTCAAACTGCACTTTTTACCTTCCCTGAAACAAACCTCCTCCAATCACTGCCTCCCCAGGCTCACCCCTCCTTAATTCAGTGTCTGTGGGACCTGCCAAATGTGGGTGTGAATACCAGCTCTCCCACTAGACAGCTTTGTGCCCTGGGTAAGTGACTTCACCTCTCTGAGCCTCAAGTTTCCCATCTGTAAAACAGGGGCAAACCGCCTGACCACTGTTCCCAGGTCGGCCTCCTTTCTAACCTCTTCTGATGAACTGCTCACCTGAAGCTCACTCTTACCTGCCCTCGGCTCACTGCCCTTGAGCTGTGCGCAGAACCTCCAAGTCTATCCCATGGGACCCTGCAGAAGAAGGTCCCAACTCACCCTGACCCCTGGGGTCACCACAGTCACGGCCCAGGACTCTGATGGGACTGCTGACATCACCCCTACTTTACAGATGAGGAAACAGAGTCCTCAGCCCACATATAAACAAGGCAATTTCTCAGAGGGATTAAAGCGTGATAGGCTGGAGAACTCCCAGGAAGGGTGCCTGGGGAGACAGTGGTCAGGGAGGGCTCCCTGGAGGAGAGGACATTTTAGGGCCAGAGCTTCTCAGACACAGCATCATGGGGGGAAAAGTAAGCCAGGTAGGGGGACCTGCAAGGGCGAAGGGCCTGAGGTGGGAAGCAGTGGGTGTATCTAGGGCCCAAGGAGGGGGTCCGGAGAAGAGCAGGGAGGTGGGCAGGTCCTGATACTCATGTCACCAGGAGCCCAGGCAGAGGGCTCTTGGGAGGAACAGAGTGGCCCCAGGTGCTGAGTGAGCTCCCGCTGAGCGAGCCACCTCTGGGCCCCCCGGGTCTCCTCTCTGCCCAGAAAGTGGATTCTCTGCCAGCAGACTGCTGGTTTCAGATCCGCATGCTCGCCCCCTGCCCCCACTCTCCCTAGCCCACCACACACCTCCGTGCCGGGAAACTGAGAAGATTCCAAGTAGTGGGGGGCGTCTGGGAGGGGAAATATTTTGGTTCTCAGAAGGCAGGAGAATTGTCTGATTCCCAGCCTACTGGGGTAATTAACCCTTCACAAGGCAGTAATTAAGTCTGTGCCTCTGAAACCGTAATTAGAAGCTCTGGGAGGCTCCGCCCCCGCCCCAAGCTGCAGGCAGTCCCCAAAGCTGAGGCCAGCTGGGACTCGGGACAGGGCTCTGTTCTCCTCCAGAGGCTGAGGGAGACCCACGGCCTCCCTCAGGGCACCCACCCCTCAAAGCAGGGACCCCGGGAACAGTGCTTATGGGACCCGGGCATTTCCCTGCACGGTCCCTTTTGGGGTTTTCTGGCCACACAAGGGGACTTTGCTTTTGGGGGGCATGGAGACAGGGAGATGGGGCTGGGCAGGGGTCTGGGGTGTGGGGCTGGTGACAACCCTTAAGGGTTTTTCTCTCTGGCTGAGGGGAGCTGAAGCAGAGAACCCAGCCTCAAAGGGGGTGAGGACGCCAGGGACAGGGGCTGGGCACAGGGAGGATAGGGGCAGTCCTGGGGGCGCTCAGTGAAGACAGCGGATGCCCTCTGGTGGGGGCACTCAACACAGCCGAGAGGCATTTGACTCAGAAGTCAGACTGGCTGTATGGTTCCCGGGTCCCCCAGGGAGGCAGCCAGGGAGCAAGGAGGGGGCTTTGCCAGCAGAGACGAACCCCTGCCCCAGTGCCCACCTGGCATGGGGCAGCTGGCACACAAGGAGCCCTGGGACGTGCAGGTCCACACAGACCCCCTTGTTTTGTTCCTGCCCCAACAATCTAGCCCCTGGCATCCTCCAAGGAGCTTTCTGAGGCCAACTCTAGGTCTCCCCGCCCCTAGGTCAGTCACCGAGTCCCATTTCTCTCCACTTCACGTGCCCTTTGGCGGCACAGTGAAGCCAATATCGTCAGACGCAAAGGCCTGGGAGGGGAGGCAGGACACATGGTCTGGGGCTTTTCTCTGTGGGGAACACTTGCTCCCAGGTCTTCGTGGTGGGTGGGGAGGATGGTATCTGTGTGGAGCTGAGTGGTGATAGAGGGCTTTTGGTTCAGTCTGAGGTTTATTCTTTTCCTCTCAGGCTTTTAGGAGACAACTCCTCAAGGGGGAGTATAGGGTCAGGTTTGTCTCCAAAAGGGGCCTTGACATCCCACCCGACCTCTCCCTCCACCTCTCAGCTCTGGCCACCCTGACCCTTTCTTGTAACACACCCCAAGCTCCTTTCTGCCCCAGGGCCTTTGCACTTGCTGTGCCCTCCACAGGACACCTTACCGTAGTCTTGGTATGGCCGGGGACTTATCCCTCTCAGACCTCAGTGCAAATATTGCCTCCTCGGAGAGCCCTCTCTACTCCCCTCATGCAGAGCAGGCTCCCTGTCCTGTTACCTCCCTCTGTTTACTTTCCCCTTCAGAACACTTATCTCAACCAGCAATGGCCTCCTTGGTGGTTGTCCCTTTCCTCGTCTGTCTTTCCCCCAGACTATAGGCTCCAGAATACCAAGGAGTTTTACCTACTATGTTCCTTCTGTGTTCTCTGAACCCAGAAGAGAGCCCGGTACAAAGCAGGTGTTCAGTAACTAGTGATGGTGGAGGGGAATGCACGGGGGACAAGATTACAACGTGGAAACAGCGGCTGGGAAAAGCGGAACGTGGAGAATTTTGTAGGCGGGGAAGTCGCATCCAAAATTGCTGAGCAACCCTCCCCACCCCCTCCGCGGGTGTCCTGGGCGAGGAGAGATAGGAGGGGCGACTCACTTTCCGGGGAGTCACATGCACCTCCCTCCGGTGGCCCACAGGTGGCGCTCGCTCCGCGTGCTTTTAGCTGCGGGAAGCAGAGGTGGGAAAACCCGAGCGTTTGTTTGGTGGCTGGGGAGGCACCTGCAGCTACCCCTCCCCTGTCCTCCACCTGGGGTCAGCCCCTGGCCCCAATCTGGATGCCTCCTCGGGTCCCAACTTCTGGGGCTCTGAGAGGCACGGGGATGGTGGGCTAGGGGTGGAAGGAGCTGAGGGCTCCGCCCCTCCGCCCCTCTGCCCTACAGTTTGCTCCCATTCCACACAAAACTAGTAAAGCAGCCCCGTGCCTGGGGGAGGGGAACGTGGGGGAAAAAGGGCTTACCATGCGCATGTCTTGTCTTAACCCTCTATGGGCTAGAGCTGGGCACAGAGCTTGGCTTCGGTGGGCCCTCAGAGCATACTTGTGGAATCGTGAACGGGGGAATCCCCATTTTACAGATGGGGAAGCTGAGGCTCCGGGAGGCCCAGATTCACAGAGCCCCAAAATAGTGAGGCTGAGGTTGGACCCATAGGTGTGTCCAACTCCAGGGTCAAAAGGTTTAAAAACAGAACCATTAAAAATGGATTTCTTAGTTACCCCAAGTGATGTAGGAATCCATTTGGAAAGTCAAAGTCTTCCCTGACCCTCCTCACCTCAGACCGCAGACAGTGGTGGGGAGGGTTCCCGTCCACCCTGCTTTCTCCGTCTTCACAGGTGTCTACACATACCACTGGGGGCTCCTGGATTTCTAGCTGGGTCGCTGGGCATAAACTCCTCTCTCTGGGCCTCAGTTTCCTCATCTGTAAAATGGGCTTAACGGTCATTGAACTATCTCCCCAGATGGCTGTGAGGATCCAATGGGTTATTCCCATGAAAAGCTCTTAGAACAGAGCTTGGCACACAGGCTACTCCCAGATTGTGAAGGTCCCTTCTGGCAGTCCACATATCCTGGTGGGAAACACACGGTTCTCGAACGTTCCTGCTCTTTCCTTAGTATGAGGGCCTGGTGTGTAGTGCACCTCTGTGGTCTGAGGCCTGTGAACCCCACTGCACGTCTGTGCAGCTCTTTCTACATGGGGGTCAGTTTGGGTGCCAGGGTGTACGAGGCAGTTGGGTTCCCGTAGACCAGAAGTTCTCAACCTCAGCACTCTTGACGTTTGAGGCCAGATCGTTCTTTGCTGTGGGGTCTGTCCCATGCCCCGTAGGTGCTGAGCGGCCTCACTTGCCTTGACCCACTGGACACCAGTAGCACATACTTAATTGTGACAACCAAAAATGTCTGCAGACCTTGCCAAACATCACCTGAGGGGCAGAATCCCCCCCACTGAGACCTGCAGCTCTTTTGATAGGTACACACACGCTCACGGTGGGTGTGCACTTGTACATTTGTGCTTCTCTGTGGGTACCTTGGTTTGACTTTCTCCAGAAGTGGACCATGACGCAAGGGTGGAGGGCACATGGTTTGTTTGGGAGATAAGATAGATGTTTGTGTTTTCCCCCAATTCTTTTTGTTTGTTTGCTTCCACGCAGCGCGGCTTGTGGGAATCTTAGTTCCCTGACCAGGGATTGAACCCCGGGCCCTCGGCAGTGAAAGTGAGGAGTCCTAACTGCTGCGCCACCAGGGGATTCCCTTCCCCCCAATTCTTACGTTGAAATCCTAACCCTCAACGTGGTGGTGTTAGGAGGTGACACCTTTGGGAGGTGATTAGGTCATGAGGGTGGAGCCCTCGTGAATGAGGTCAGCGCCTTATAAAAGGGACCCCAGAGAGATCCCTCACCGTTTTTTGGCAGTGTGAGGACACAGCGCAAAGGTGGCCTTCTATAAACCTAGAAGAGAGCCTTCACCAGAACCTCACCATGATCTCGGACTTCCAGTCTCCAAAACTGTGAGAAAGAAATTTCTGGTGTTATAAGACACCCAGTATTTTTGTTATAGCAGCCAGAACAGACTAAGGCAGGAGATGATGGGGGAAACTTGAGGGTAGGTATACGGGGAGAAGGCAGGGGAGACAGGGCTTGCAGACGCTCCAGGGGCCTCTGGGAGACCATTGGCCCATGCAGCTGCCGGGAGAGGAAGCAGAGGTATCTATCCACCAAGTCCCTTCCACCTTGGACTAAGGACTGCTTGCCGGGGGTATTCATTCCCTCATGTCTGGCTCCTGGCCAGGGGCACTGCAGTGGCCAGGGGCCCGGATGTGGTCCAGGCTTGGCAGCATCCATGTAGGGGTCGGGTTGGGGGTGTGCGGTGGGAGGTGGGTTTCTTTACCTTCCGTGTGGTCGTTCCTGAGGGTCTCTGGGCTGTCTGAGCCAGGCTGCTCCAGCCCACCGGAATTCTGCAGCCGACTGTGTGTATATCTGATGTGCCAGTGTGTGTTTATCTGCCGTGCCTGTGTTTGAGTCTGTATTTATCTGGCGGCGAGCGTGCGCGTCTTTGTTTTCCCTTCTGCTCCGTCTCGTGGGGGGGAAACTTCTGTTTTTAATCAGGGGCCAGGGAACTGTCTCGTCACCACGTCAACGACGGCGACATCAATTCAAGGCCGATCAGAAATGATCTTTCAGAGTCTTCTGTGAAGTCGGGCCCTGCCCTGGGAACCTTCCAAAGGGAGGAGCAGCAAAGGGGGTGCCCTGCCTGCTCATTGTAGGCGGAAGAGGGAAACTAAGACAAGTGGCTGCGGAAGTCCTCTCCCGTAGGCAGCCGGGGAAAGGGAGTCTTGAGTGCAAAGCATTTCACGTGCATAAAAACTTGACGAGTCTCCTCGCACACAGAAGAAAAAAAATTATTGGCCCATTTACAGATGAGGAAACTGAAGCTCAGGGGTGGGACCCGGAGCTCATGCGAAGCCAGGAGCTGCTGGATCTCCAAGGCTTGTCTCCTTGTTCTTTCAAGTGGCAAACCACTTCGGAAGCTGTCCGTCGCTGCTTGGTCCTCACCTGCGCCTCCGTTTTCCCACTGGTCAGCTGGTTACCGTGAGCCCTTCCCTGCTCGCCCGCCGTGGCAGTCTGAATAATCCCTGTTGCTTGGCAGGGTACCAGCCTTCTCATGCTTTCCTTCCTTGGAGGCTCCAGGCCCAGGGGCCTGGCTGGCTCAGTGACCACAGATACTAATTAGCGTTAATTAATTACCCCCTGCGAGGTGAGGGTGGCGCCTGTGGGTCCCCAAGCTCTGAGAGACCTAGAGGCTGACTTGGGTCCCTGGTGTGTGGTGCTCAGAGCCTGGGATGGGAAAGGGCTACCAGTCCCAAGATGCTTCAAGAGCAGGACCCACAGATGGCACCACTGGTTGGCCTCTGTCAGTCGGGGCTGCTCCCCAGCCCCAAGTTGGGAGGCCAAGACCCAGGCCCTGTGACTTTGTGTAACCGCACTTGGGCTGGAGGGGACCCTCACTCCATTTACCAGGTGATGGAGCCTGTGGTCCCCTAGAGTTCACAGGTTCGGCCACATCCCCACTCTGACTCCTGCTGTGTGACCTTAAGCAAGTCACTTTCCCTCTCCTTGCCTCATTTTCTCATCTATGACATGAGAGTAATTTCTGCCTCGCAGGGTTGTGGGAAAAAATAAACGACCGCATGTATTTCATGGAAGGTACACACTGTCACCAGGGAAATCAGTAACCAGTAGCCACAGTGGTGACAAAAGGCCACTTGGGCCAGCTCTGTCACTTACCAGCTGAGTGAAATAGGGATTCAATGTACCTGGGGATCAGTTTCCCTATCTGTAAAATGGGGGCTAACACCATAGAGGCTTCATGGGGTTGCTGCAAAAATTATATAAAATGATGCCCTTAAAATGTTTAAGACGGTGCTGAACATGTTATAAGGGCATGATGAATATTGGCTAAATCAAGGGAGAAAAGAAATAGCTGCACTTGGGCTAAAGCTTGGAGGCGTGGGTGTCAGGAGGAGAATGTTAATCTCCCCATGAAGGTTGACTGTGATCACGTAAAGGGAATCAGACCACACTTGGGGCTGATCCCTCGGCACTATTATGTGTCTCTTCAAAAGATATACATAAGTCCCAACCCCCAGTACCTGTGAATACGACCTTATTTGGAAATGGGGTCTTTGTAGATGACATGAGTTAAGTTAAAATGAGGTCATCCTGGGTCAGGGTGGGCCTTCAGTCCAACAGGACTGGTATCCAATTAGAAAAAGAGGTAACACACAAAGGCACAAACACAGAGAGGCCATGGCAGACGGAGGCAGAGATTGGAGTGATGCAGCCGCAAGCCAAGGATTGCTGGGGGCCACCAGAGGCTGGGAGACATGGACCGCTTCTCCCCTCAGAGCCTCCAGAAGGAGCCAACCCTGTCCACACCTTGATTTTGGATGTCTAGCCTCCAGAACCGTGGAAGAAGAAATTCTTATTTTTTTCAGCCACCTACTTGGCAGTACGTTGTTTTGTCAGCCCCAGGAAACTCATACAGGCATCCAGCTCCTTTTTTTGCAGTTTTGTAGTATTCCACAGTACCGTAGCTCATTTTTCCATCCTTTACTGATGGGCACATAGATTATTTCTTGTTTGCATGTCACAAACAGCCTGCTCAAAACATGCTGGCTCTATTTCCATACTCGAGACCAGTGACTCCTGGCCACCCAGAAGCAAATGATGATCTGTGCACTTCACATTTTAATGCATACTGTCCAGCTGCTCCCCTAAAGTGCTGGGCAGTTTACCTCCATTCCAAACGGGAGCACCCAGAGTGTTTATTTCAGTGAAAATGCCGAGTCCTATCCATTGGACCGCCAGGGAACTCCCCAGAGAGTTTATTTTAAACCTGGGTCAGAGCTGCCCAGTGATGCTGTGTTCTAGTTAAAATGGAGCTTCTGTTTCAGAGAGAGCTGCAGAAGGTTTCTGAACCCATCCCCTGGGTGCTGAGTACTGAAGTGACTCTCTCAGAGATCTGGTTTCCCCGGACCCCAAGGAGGTTGGGAGATCCAGGATATGGTTGATCCGGGAGGTGACCCCAGGAAGCAAGGATGGGGGAGAGGGGGAGTAAGGGAGGGAAGGTGTTGGATGAAAGTGTGTTCATGAATGAATCTACACTGCGGACAACTGTGACTCAGTCTTGCTGGGGAAATGCTGAGACACCAAGTAGAACACACCCCTCAGAGTTTTCCCACCAGGGGCAAGGGAGCTGGGGTATTAATCCCTCTCCTTTCCCCAGTCATTGGGCAAGGGCTGCTCCAGCAGTGTGTTTGCTCTCCAGAACTTTCTGCCTGCCCTGGGAATGATCCAGCAGCCAGAGGCTGGCTGTTGGAAGCTGTAGGGTCAGTGTGCCCAGGAGTGGAGTCCCTTGGGGATACAAGTGGGTGCTGACATTCTGGGGGAGCAGAGATAAACAATAAACAGAATAAGTAAATCACAGGGCATGTTCAGAAGGATAAGTGTTGGAGAAAAAAGGGCAATGAGAGCAGGGCAAAACTAAGGCAATGATGCTGTGGGTGAAGGTTCCTAACACCAAGCTCGGCATCCCGTAGGCGACTAATAAATGTTCTGTGCTTCTGTTTAGTCCGAGGAGAGATGAAGAGAGAGGGGAGAGAGAGAGAGCGAGAGAGAGAGAGACAAGCTGGTGTGGAAGAGGCACCTGAGCAGGGTGGGAAAGGAGGGAGGGAGAGGCTGGTAATGATGTGAAAAGTAATCGGCCCTTCTCTCTGGGAGGCGGTGAAACTCTAATTAGAATGAAAATGTGGTTTAATGAGGATGAGAACGGTAATTGTGCTGGGCAGCCTGCAGTCCCCACGGTGCCACTTTCCCAGGGGGCCCCTTCTGGGCTTCTGAAGACAGGGACGTGGATGAGGGGGACTAGGGGCTGGGGAGGGGTGTAGTTGGGACCTCATTGTTCCCCAAGAGAGTCCTCCAGGTGACAGTGGGTAAAGATGCTGTGCAGAGCCCCACCTGCCCCCGGGGCTGGTTCCAGGTGCCCCGGGGCCCTGCTTTTCCAGCCTACAACTTACCCTCAATGATAATACAGTGGCACCGCAACAGTGATATTGTTTATTGAAGACCTACTATGTGCCAGGTACCGTTCCAAGCCCTTTACAGATGCCAACTCACGGAATCCTTAAAATTATCTCCATTCTACAGGGGATAAAACTGAGGCACAGAGAAACCATGGGCCCTGATAGGAATATATTAAAGAGTAGGTTAGAAAGGTAGGTTTAAGTAGCCAGGGGCCTCCTTCTTTCCTTAACCAGGTGGTTGCTGGGGACACCAAGTGGTTGCCAGCCATCAAGGTCAAGGGACCCTTCCTGCTTGCCTCCCCCTTGTACAGTTTCCTTGACTATATTTGAGGGGCAACCATTTCTCTGTATCTGCTACTTCCACTCCATTAGAGGAGATGGGCATGGCCGAATGGGGAGATTTTGTATGCAGTGGGCATGGTTTGGTGGGGAGGTGGGTGTGGCTGGATTTACCAATCCCTCTGAACCTGGAAGGAGCAGAAGCTGAGGCATTGCATTGGGCTGCAGAACTGGGACAAAAAGCTGGGGGTCCTGACTTTCTTGCCGTGGAAAGCTGAGGGGTTTTTCAAATGTTGGTCTGAATAAGACTGAGGTTTGTAAGACCTCACAGTCCCCACTTTTGCTTCTGGAGACACCACCAATAACGTGCAGCCTGTTGTGTGGTTTTGTCAGAACAGAAACATTCATCAAGGCCAGAAGTGCAATAAAAACAGAATTGTCTGGCCTTTCAAAGTGGTCTCAGGTCAAGGGAGATTCAATTGTTGAACACATATATGGCAGACAAAGCATTAAGAACCTTAACATATAAAGAGCACTTATGATTCAATAAGAAAAAGACAAACCTCCCAAGTGTGAAACTGGCACAGGGCTTACAAAGGAATGATAAAACTTCAACAAACCTCTGTAAAGATGTGCCGTCTGATCATTCATCAGCTAAAGAATTCCTTTTACTTGTCAAGCTTACCAGCACGTGTGAAATTTTGAGTATACACACCCATGTACTCTCATGGAAGTGTAAAGTAACACATTGGAGGGCAGTACAGATATTTGTATTAAACATTTAAGTGTGTAAACTCTCTGGCCCAGGAAGTCCATTTCTAGGAATACGCAAAGATCTATAAAGAGTAATGCAGGGTGGTTAAGGGCTCCAGAGTCAGACAGCCATGGTTCAAATCCTGGCTCCACCACCTGTAAGCTGTGTGACCTCAGAAATGATTTGATGTCACAGAGCCTCCATTTTCACACCTGTGCAATGGGCTTATCATGAGGACTCCATGAGGTAATGTGTGTGAAATTCAGAGTCTCTTTGCCAAACACATAACAGGTGCTTGATACTATTATCATCATTGTGAAAACCTTTAAGGAAAGCTGGGAAACAATGGAAGCGTCTGTGCCTAGCAGGTTGCCCAAATACATAGTAGAAAATGAAAATGATCAAACCTATGTTCATTAACACCATGTGACCTCTGCGATATATTCATTGAAAAAGAAAAAGAAAACAGGTTTCAAACGTCGTATATAGCCACAGATTTCAAGCAATGTGATCAAGAATCAGGGAATTAATTTTTCACATTGCAATGTAGTCTACCCAGATTCAGAACTGAAACAAAAGTTTTATGAAGTGATATTTATCTTTTCTCTGTGCAGTGGGGTCTGATATTTTCTATTCTCTTTTTTTTTTTTTTTTTTTAACATCTTTATAGGAGTATAATTGCTTTACAATGGTATGTTAGTTTCAGCTTCACAACAAAATGAATCAGTTATATATATACATATATTCCCATATCTCTTCCCGCTTGCGTCTCCCTCCCTCCTACTCTCCCTATCCCACCCCTCCAGGCGGTCACAAAGCACCGAGCTGATCTCCCTGTGCTATGCGGCTGCTTCCCACTAGCTATCTACCTTACGTTTGGTAGTGTATATATGTCCATGCCTCTTTATCGCTTTGTCACCGTTTACACTTCCCCCTCCCCATAGCCTCAAGTCTATTCTCTTTTGTTCCATTTGAAAGGAGGTCTTTCTCATAAGTACAATGTTTTTGTCTTCAAGGTTCTGGTTGATGTCACCAGACCCCCAGTAAAAGGCGGGGTCTACATAGTGACTGGAGAAAGAATGGGAGCGACAGAAGAAAGTGATGGCTCCAATGCACTGGTTGGATTTCACCCCCACTATTGGGTTGCAGTATATATGTGTGGCCACATGTGTACCTGTGTGTTCATGTATGCACGTGTGCCTGTATGTGCATACGTGTGGGTGTGTGTGTGTCTATGTGTGTGTGTGTGTGTCTGTGTGTGTGTGTGCTGGGGCTGGGATGAAGGTGAGACAAGTGAGGCAGTGACCTCAGGTGCAAAATTTGAGGGGATGTCAAAAAACTCAGTCATCAAGATAAATATTTTAATGCAATATATATATATATATACACATTTAGTTGAAGTATAGTTAACTTACGATATTATATTAGTTTCAGATGTACAACATAAAGATTTGATATTCTTACAGATTATATTCCATCTAATGTGATATTTAAATAAATCCAAATAATAAAAAATTCCATATGAACAAAGCACCACATTTTATTTTTTTAAAGCACTACATTTTTTCTTCTTTATATTTCATTTTCTTATTGAAGCATCGTTGATTTACAATATTGTGTTAGTTTCAGGTGTAGAGCAGAGTGATTCAGTTGTGTGTGTGTATATATATATATATATATATTCTTTTTTAAAAAATTCTTTTCCATTATAGGTTACTACAAGGTATTGAATATCGTTCCCTGAAAGCACCACATTATAATACAGTCAGGACCTGACCCTGATTTCCAGACTCAGACTCAGTCACTTGACCCTAATCCTGGCCCTGTGTACCTGCATGTGTTTGCACATGTGTGTTTGCACACACATGTGCACGCATACATGGGTCTCCCCGGGTGTGAACACACACGTGTTTGCATGCTTTTGTGCACTTCTGTGTGCGGTGTATATGAATGACAGCAAGCATGTGTGCATATGTAGGCATTTGTAGGCATGCATGCATGTGTGCACACCCGTGTGTGCGAGTGCACACCTGCTTGTACAGAGAAACATCCAGGAAGATACCCTCAGAGTGTTAACCATACTTCCTTCCAGGGGGTGAGAATACAGGTATTGTCCTCTTTCTACTTGCCTGGATTTTCTCCCCCCGGTATGTATCATCTTACAACCAGAATGAAAACAAGAAAGTCGTTTTCACTATGGAAAGAAGGCCATAGGGCAGAGAATCCTCCCTCAGGAAAGTCTCCCGGGGAAGGATGGGGCGGAGAGATCCCTGAATTTACTGACCATCAATAACTGTCAATGGTTACTGAGCATTTCAGCCTGACCAGGACCTGTACCAAATGTTCTTCATCCAGGGCTGTATCCATGGCAGGTGGATGGGGCTGAACAACATTTGTTGAGTGAATGAGTGACTAAATTAATGACTCTATCATCAAACCCCAGGACCCAGGACCACTTTGCCTTTTCCTCTGCCCGGAATGCCCTTATTCAGACGTCAATTAATGTTACGTCCTCCGAGAAGCCCTCTCTACACCAATCCATCAGCCCATTTAAATTTTCTGAATAGCATGTTTCTTGTTTTTATCCCTCATCTCCCTGCTGAGCGCAGACCTCACCTCTTTTATTCACCCCTGTAAACCCAGCCCTCGCACTCTGTACCTGGCACACCGTAGGTTCTCAATAAATATTTGCTGAAGCAATCGACACACCCCTTCCCATTACAAATGAGGACATTGAAGCTCAGAGGTTCAAAGTCACCTGTTCAAGGCCACTGCATTTTTTAGGTAGTGGGACTAGAGTTTGAACCCTTGTCCTTCTGAGGCCAGAGCCTGTACCATCAACCAGGACACTGCCGTCTCCCCCAGGTGATACCAGTTACTGTGTCTGATGCTCCAACCTGGGTCCCTGAGGTCGCTTGCAAGCGGACCAGCTGCCAGGAGAGGCCCTGGGGATGATGGAAACAGTAGCTTTGGTTTATTGAGCACCTATTCTGTGCCACTGAGAGGGGCTCAGAGACGTTGTGCCGTGTGTTGGGGGCCCACAGCTGATCCATGGGACATGGCCTACGTCATGGGTTGGATCGTGCTCCCAAAAGACATGCCCAAGTCCTGTCCTCTGGGCCATGTGAATGCAGCCTTATTTGGAAATTGGGTCTTGGGAATTCCCTGGCAGTCCAGTGGTTAGGACTCTGCGCTCTCAATGCCGAAGGCCCAGGTTCAATCCCTGGCTGGGGAACTAATATCCCACAGGCTGCACAGTGCGACCCCCAAAAAAAATTTTTTTAAAAAGGAAACAGGGGGCTTCCCTGGTGGTGCAGTGGTTGAGAGTCCGCCTGCCGATGCTGGGGACACGGGTTCGTGCCCCGGTCCGGGAAGATCCCGCATGCTGCGGAGCGGCTGGGCCCGTGAGCCATGGCTGCTGAGCCTGCGCGTCCGGAGCCTGTGCTCCGCAACGGGAGAGGCCACAACAGTGAGAGGCCAGCGTACCGCAAAAAAAAAAAAGAATATATTGTACAACACAGAGAGCATAGCCAATATTTTATAATAACTATACATGGAGCATAACCTTTAAAAATCACTATATTGTACACCTGTAACTTATTGTACTTCAACCATACTTCAATTTAAAAAAATGCCCAGTCCATGGGCATTCCCTGGCGGTCCAGTGGTTAGGACTCCACACTTTCACTGCTGGGGCCGGGTTCAATCCCTGATGGGGGAACTAGAATCCCGCATGCCAGCTGGAAAAAAGACCAGTCGAAATTGAGGTATGCTCTAATAAAAATGTACAGGATTTCAAAGACTTAGTACTGAGAAAAGAACGTAAAATATCGCATAAATACATTTTAAAATATTGATTATGTGTTGAAAGGATAATATTTTGGCTATACTGGTTTAAATAGAATATATGGTTACAATTAATTGCATCTATTTCTTTTCGACTTTTTAAAATGTGGCTACTGGAAACTGAAAATTACCTACGTGTCCTCATTTGTGGCTTCATCATATGTTTGTCGCTGCTGGTCTAAGATGTCGGCTCCAGGAGGGGTGGGGGTTTTTTTGTTGTTTAGGCGTCTTAGACACTCAGTAAATACTTGTTGAATGAATGAATGAACTAAAGAACGCGAGCCTGAATGACATCAAAGATGTGGCTCTAAGTTAAGATTTATGGTCTGCTCCAACAGTAAGACCTCAGCTCCCATCTTTCACGGAGCCACCTGGGCTCCCCGTGCCTCTTGTGTGGGGTAGAGGGGCTGGCAGTGGGCTCAGGCAGGCCCATCACGGTGCAGCCCCCAGGGGTGGCTGCCTGGGTGCCTCGCTCCAGTCCCCGGACGAGATCAAGTCTCAGAGTCTCGGACTTCTGGGGACAGAGAAGGAGGGACACGTGGGGAGGGGGACCAGAGTCAGATGTGGGTCTGCAGAGCAGAATCCACCCGGCCCGGGTCCCCTCCCGGGGACTGGGCTGGCGGGAAGGGGCTGGGCTGCCCGGCAGGCGGGACGGGGACGGAGCCGGGGTGTCTGCTATCGACCGCCTGGGCCGCTGCAGGGAAGGTTTTAGACCCGCCAGCGAGTCCCGCCCAGGGGCGGAGGTCTGGGCTTCCCCCTCCCCTGAAGTGGGGAGGCCACGGGGCTTCCTCTCACTTCCACAACCTGCCCACCTGCAAGGTTTGCGGGCTTTGCCTCGGAACTGAGTACGAAATCCCATTTGCTTCTCACCCCATTGTTATCACGCCGGGTTTGGAATCATTTTCCCTGGCCCTCTTATTGAGAGATCATTTACATCCTTTAAAGTGAGATGCCTGCGTGCATTGCAGGTGCCTCTGGGCCCCGGGCGGCCACACCATCAGACTATGGAGCATTCCCATCTAGAAGGTCCCAGAAGTTTCCCATCTTCCTCATCCCCAACCCTAATCACTATTCTGATTTCTGTCGACATGGGTTACTTTAGCTTTTTTGGAGAATTTCATACAAATAGAAGTTCACGCAGGGTGGCCTCTTTTGTCTGGCTGCTTCTCCTGGGTAGCTAGCATTCTGAGATCTCTATCCAGTTCCCTTATTAGCAGTTTGTTCCTTTTTCTTGCAGCAGAGTATCCCATGGTATGAACGGACCTCAAGTTGTTTATCCATTCTCTCATCCTAGACATCTGGGTTTTTTCCAGTGTTTCGGCAATAACAAATAAAGCTGCTATGAACATGTGTCAGCAGATCTTTGCACCGACATATGTTTTCATTTCTCTTGGGTAAATACCTATGAATTGAATTGCTGGGCTGTATGGTGAGTGTGTCACTTCATAACAAACAAACAAACCTGGCAGACTCTTTTTGCACACCTGCAGTGGATGAGAGTTCCAGTTCCTCCACGTCTCGTCAACACTCGGTATCAGCAGCCTCTGATTTTGGCCAACGTGCTGATAGCTTGTAGCCTGGACCGTTGTAGTCACCCCTGCCTCGAACACCTGCTTCCGCCCTGGCTCCCCCACTGTTTGTTCACACTTCAGAAATCTGATACATGGTTTGTCGTTAATATTTCCCTTTTTATTATAGAAAAATTTCATGCATGTGCTAAAGCAGACAGAAGAGTATGAAGAGCCCATAGGGTCCTGTCACCCGACTTTTACGATAACCCACATTTTGCCCATCTTGTTTCATCTCTTACCTCCCAACGTGTTTTTTCAGGGAGTATTTTATAATCTTTTTTTAATTGAAGTATAGTTGATTTACAATGTTGTGTTCATTTCTGTTGTACAGCAAAGTGATTCAGTTATACATATATATATACATTCTTTTTCATATTCTTTTCCATTATGGTTTATCACAGGATATTGCCTATAGTTCCCTGTGCTATACAGTAGGACCTTGTTGTTTATCCATTCTCTATATACAGGTTTGAATCTGCTAATTAAGGGAGTATTTTAAAGCAAAACCCGAGTACCATATTACTTCCGCAAGCATCACAGGAATCTTCCCAAACCATAAATTAGACGACGCATGCCTTGTCTAGGAATTGGCCGGTGGTGCTCATTGCTCTTAGAAAAAATTTCGGATTTCTTCCCATGGCCCTCAGGATGGCTGCTGGTCTCTCTGCCCTCGTGCTCTACCCTTTCCCCTTACTTAATCCCTGCTCCAGGCATATCGTGCTTTTTTTCCCGACCACAGTCCAAGCTTGTTCCTGTCTCGGCGTCTTTGCACATGTTGTTCCTTCTGCCTCAAATGCTCTTCCCCCAGGTATCTGCACGGTTCCTGTGGTAGGCAGCACCTAAGATGGTCTCCAGTGGTCCCTGCTTCTTGGTCTTCAGGCACCTGTGTAATTTTCTCATCTTGTGTGGAGGCTGAACCGCTCACTTCTAACCAGTAGGACATGGCAAAGGTGATGGGGTGTCACTTCCAAGATTAGGTTATAAGACTGTGACTTCTGTCCTGCTGGGCTCTCCCTCTTGCCAGCACTCTTGTCTCTCGTTCTGATGAAGCCAGCGGCCATGAGGTAAGCCATCCTATGGAGGGTGGCAAAGAACGGAGAGTAGCCTTCAGCCAACAGCCAGTGGGGAACTGAATTCTGTCTTCAGCCTTGTGTGTGATTCTCCCAAGTTGAGCCTTGAGATGACCATATAGCCCCAGTGGATGCCCTGAGTGCAGCCTCATGAGTTACAGGACCAGCTAAGTGGCACCCAGATTCCAGACCCCCAAATCATCACAAGATCATCCATGTTGTTGTTTAGAGCCACTAGGTTTTGGGGTAATTTTTTACGCAGGACTACATAAAAAATATAACTCTTTCACCTCCCTCACCTCTTTGCTCAAAAGTCAACTTCTCCATGAGATCTTCCCTGGCCACCCAATTAAAATTGTAACCCATTCCCAGAACTCCCATTCATCTTCTCTGCTTTACCTTCCTCCTCGAACTTATCAACTTCTACATTATTTAACTAATTCATTGTCTCCCTCTCTGTTGGAACATTGGCACAGGGAGGACAGGGGCCTCTGTCTTGTTCATTGCTGCATCCCCAGTCTTAGGACACTGCTGGGTACATAGTAGGTCTTGCTGGATCTAAAGACACGCCTACCATTGACCTAGCAACCCCACTTCTTGGGTGTACACACAAAAGAACGGAAGGCAGGGTCTCAGAGAGATATCTGTGCGCCCATGTTCATAGCAGCATTATTCACAGTAGCTAAAACATGGACGTAAACCAAGTGTCCATCCACCGATGAATGGATTACCGAAATGTGGTATATTCATACAATGGAATATTATGCAGCTTTAAAAAGGAAGGAAATTTTGCAATATGCTACAACACAGATGAAACTTGAGGACAGCATGCTCGGTGAAATAATCCAGCCACGCAAAGACAAATACTGTATGATTCCACTTATGGGAGGTTCTTAGATTAGTCAAAATCATAAAGACAGAAAGTAGAATGGTGGTTGCCCAGGACTGGGGAAGGGGGAAGGGGAGTTATTATTTAATGGAACAGTTTCGGATTTACGAGATAAAGAGAGTTCTGGGGATGGATGGTGGTGTTGGCTGTACAACAAAGTGAAGGTACTTAATACCACTGAACTGTGAGCTTAAAAACGGTTACAATTAAAAAATGGTAAACGTTACGTTATACATATTTTAACACACATACACACAGAGATACACTTATTGTACCATCCTGTCCACCTCGGGGTGGGACTTGGTTACCAGCTTCAAGTTTAATAGTCAGAGGTCAGGGGTTGGGTTCCTGGGTGTCCCCCCTCCCTCTGTTGAGTTGAGCACTGTGTGTATGATTCCTGCCTCCCATCAGGTCTACTTGCCTTTCCCAGCTTCTCAGGAATTTTTCAGGGATGGGAAATCCCCTTCCTGCCCAAATATGGAAGCAGAAAGCATTCCTCCGTCTACTGAGCTGGAGGCCTTGGCTTTGACTCCACCCTTTGTCCCTTCTGCAGCTGCCTCTGGCCAGCCTTGATGGGCAGAGGGGTCTGGGAACCCATGTGTGTGTGTGTGTAGGGGGGGTCATCCGCTCTGGGGACACTGTCCTGCATGAATCACATTTTGGAGGGGCCTCTCACAGCCATCCCCCCATGCCCCATCCATGGATGTACCAGCCACTGCAGGGCCCAGCGTGTCCGCTCAGCCCTCCTGCCCTTTATCAACAGCCTACATTCACAAAGCGGTTGCGTGCCCAGCACCATACATCCCTGGAAGCTCGCAGTTTGTCTCCAGACTGGACGCTCTTCCATTTGCCTTCTTATGGACTGAATCGTGTCCCCCCTCAAATTCATATGTTGGAGCCCTAACCCCCAATATGACTGTATGTGGAGACAGGGCCTTTAAGGAGGTAATTAAAGTTAAAGGAGTTCCCCGGTTGTCTAGCGCTTAGGATTCAGCACTTTCACTGCCACGGCCTGGGTTCAATCCCTGGTCAGGGAGCGGAGATCTCACAAGCCCAGCGGTGCGGAAACCAGGAAGAGAGGTCTCAGCAGAAACCAACTCTGCTGGCGCCTCGATCAGTCTCCTGATCGCCTTCACTCTCCAGAACTAAGAAAATAAATGTCTGTTGTTTAAGCAACCTGCTCTTTGTTTTGGCAGCCCAAGCTGATTGAGACAGGGTAGTAACAGCTCCCAGCTCCTGGCAGCCCTGGGGTACATCACCACCCCCTGTTGATTTCCCTGGATGTGGCCCACGCCTTCCTTGAGGCTTCTGGCATTCTCCACTTTGGGTGCGTCATGTGTCTCCCACCACTGGTCTCAACCTTAGCAGCCCACTGGGATCACATAAGGAGCTTTAACGATGTTGACCCCTGACCCCACCCCCAGAGAACCTAAGGCAACTGGGTGAGGCTGGCTTTGGGGAGTTTTCAACTCCCAGGTAATTCTAACGTGCAGACAGGGTGAAGAATTGCTGATCTAGAATGGTGTTTCTCAACCAGAGGGGATTCTGCTCACCCCCATCCCCAGGAGACATTTGGCAATATCTGGAGACATTTTTGGTTGTCTCACTTGGGGCATGGATGCTACCAGCATATAGTGGGTGGAGGCTGGGATTGTTGCTAAGCAACCTACAATGCACCGGACAGGACCCTGTAACAAACAATGACCCAGCCTTAAATGTCAGTATTGCTAAAGTCCAGAAACCCTGCTCTAGAGATACATGAGCCACGTATTCCCTCCGTGAAGGTGCATGACACCACGTTGGGGGTAGGTACTATTCTATACCCATTTTGCAGAAGGGAAAACTGAGGCTCAGAGAGAAGTAACTTGGCCACGCTCAGACAGCAGAGCTGGTGCTCGCACTGCTGTCTAGCAGACAAAGCAGCAAAAAGTGCCTACAATGTGCTGAGGAGGAGATGGAGGTGGGCAGTAATAAAGCCCAATTGTTACACAAATTGATTCAGCAGCCAGCCTGTCACTCTCTGGCTCTGTGCCTCTAGCCCCGTGCTTTAACTTACAGTGCCTCATGTTCCTACTCATAAAATACAGATTTGGCAGTAATGATACCTGCATGGGTAGTCACTGCAGGGGGCTCAGAGGATGCTGGGCTGTTTAGGGGGCAGGGCCAGCAGGAGGGTGGGATGGGGTCTTCTCAGAGTGGGTAGGGAAGACTTGGTTATTATTTGGAGAAAGATCATGCCAGGCCGAGGAACAGTGAGTGAAATGGCCCTGGAATGGAAGGCAGGAAGGCCTGCTTCACCTTTCTCCTTCTCCTCCCTTCTTCCTGAGCCCAAATTGCAAAAGGACCAATTCCAGGCCAGGAGATGACACCAATTGGTGTACTTGAGTTGGATCAAACTGGCTCCCAAGAGCCAATTATGCATATCTCTTCCTAGCTCAGGGCTCAGATATCAGATATCACATTCACAGCCTGAAATCTGCCAAGATGGGAGAATTTACACCACGGAAATTGGCAAACACTATAAACAGATGCCCTTGTCCCAGCTGGTTTATGAGCACACTGTAGCTTGCACCCATCTGGAGACCCCCTCATGCCCACTGTCTCAGTCCATTGGGGCTGCTGTAACAAAATGCCATAGACTGGGTTGCTTAGAAACAATAAACATTGATTTCCCACAGTTCTGGAGGCTGGAAGTCCAAGATCAAGACGCAGGCAGATTCAGTGTCCAGCGAGACTCTCTTCTGCTTCATAAATGGTGTCTTCTCACTGTGTCCTTACACAGTGGAAAGGGCCAGGTAGCTCTCTGGGGTCTCTTTTATAAGGGCACTAATTCCATTCATGGGGACCCTGCCCTCATGAGCTAATCACCTTCCAAAGGCCCCCACCTCCTAATACTATCACCTTGGGGGTTAAGATGTCAACATGTGAATCTGGGGGGGAAATAACATTCAGTCAAGAGCTCCCCCTTCTCCCTCTCAGTGACATCACTTTCACAGCTTGAAATTGACCAAGGTGGGAGAATTTACACCATGTAAATTGGCAAACGTTACAGATCCCAGCTGGTTTACCAGCACACCATTGCTTACATCCCAGGACAGCTGCCCCAACTGACACCTGCCCACCCACCTTTCAAGATAGGCAAAACCCCTTGCCCTCAGGTGCAGCAAGGCAGGAGGCCAGCCTGGTGGAGGAGGCAGCTGACAAACAAGCATCATGTCAGAGAGTGACAAAAGAAATGTCATGAGGAAAACTAAAATGGGTGGAGAGAAAATGAGGGATAGGGGCTGCATTTTAGACTGAGCACCCCTCTCTGTCCTTTATGTAGCCCTCCCCCACTCCCCTGCATCTTCCTGCATCCCACCTTTCCCCCATCAGCCACTTGAATGCCACACATGTCCTTGCATGACCTGAATCTTTTCTTTTACCCCTTCCTCCCTCTCCCCACCCTGGGTCCTTCTTAAAGCCCTTGCCCAGAGGCCCTGGGTCTGTCCTGCTCCCTGGAATTTTCATCACACAGAAATTCGTCAGGTCCAAGCCCATTTCTGCTCAAAGAACTCACCTTCACCTGAAATTGGCTTTGCTGCCTGCTCTGGGAAGCGTCTTGGCTCCTGTTTGAATGGACGAACATAGCAGTGGCTTGAAGGTCACCCTGCCCTATTGGGAGCTCCATGGTCATCGCCTTACTCCATCCACCCCAACATCATAGCCACTGAAGGGGTTCCTTAGGTTGGTGGTAGCTCCCCTTCCCATCAGCCACTGGGCAGGCCCAAGGCTTTTTTTCCCACCATGAGAGTGGGTTGGGGAGAGTGCCTATGGTCTCTCCCCAACACACACTATGGTCCAGCCTTCTTTGCTCTGTCCTGCCTCAGTTTCCCCATCTGCTCACCCCAGCCTCTCCCAGAGGAGGCTTTGGGGATGAATTTCCAGACACACAAGGATGATGCAATGCTACCTCTCCCTCGTTCCTCCTCATGCCAGTGTGGGCCCAGCGCAAGAGGGCCCAGGGGATCGGGGAACTCTAGATATTTCTCAGATCATCACGCCAGTCAAACTTGGAGCCCAAATGGTGGTGATTCCCTCTGAGCTTAGACTGGACCACTCCCATCCTCCCAGCAGCTGGGAACCCTCCAAAATCTTAGACACCTAGATGAGCCCCCCTCCCCAGCTGTGCCCACACTGCACCCCCAAATCCTGCAGCTGAAGCCAGAAGCCATATCTTCTGTTTATAGATCAGTGAGGAGGGAGGGGGGTTGGCAAGTTTAAAAGCTCATTAAGGCCTGCGTTCTTTTTATAGATGAGGTTTCCTGCGTCTTTCCTTTCCTCCACCCCCTTCCGCCCCTCCCTGCTTTCCGAACGCCGTATTTATTTGAGTTAGAAAAATAATGAGGTCCCTGAGGTCGTACACAACACATTGGCTCTCTAATCAAAGTACTGCCGTGGAATTAAAAATATAGAGAAATCTCTGTGTGTTGGAGTGTGGGCTGCTGGCTGTGGACGCAGGGCACATTCACCCAATACCACCCTAGCTCCACCAGACTGGCTTCAGGGGAGGGACATAATTAGCTGTTTTCCAGCAAAGTCTCCGGGGTGGAGAATGGGGTTGAAATGCCCACGGGGTTGTGGGATGGAGTGGAGCTTCCTCAGAAGGCATCCGGGGCTGAAAGAAAGAAGGACCAGGGGGATCCCGCCAGGCTGGATGTGGTCTGGGTTGGAGCCTCAGGGGACAGGGTCCCCAGGCAGGGAGGCCAGATTGGGTGCAGAAGGCAAGGAGGCCATCAGAGAGGGAGACCCCCAGGAGTGCACCCAGTCTGAGGGGCCGAGGGACCCCACTATTTCAACCGCAGTGTATCAGATTGAATAGAGTTTCTCTCCCTCCCCAAATTCCTGTCCAATGGGAACCTCAGAATGTGACCTGGGTCTTTGCAGATAAAATCAGTTAAGGATCTGGAGATGAGATTCTTAAGCAATGGGCCCTAAATCCAATGACAGGTGTCTTTATTTTTATTTCTTTCTTTTTCTTCTTAAAAAATTGTTTTTTGGCCGTGTCGTGAGGCACATGGGATCTTAGTTCCCCGACCAGGGATCAAACCTGCACCCCCTGCTCTGGAAGCGCAGAGTCTTAACCACTGGGCTACCAGGGAAGTCTCTGACTGGTGTCTTTAGACTAGAGAAAAAAGAAGGATATTCTGACACAGAGAGACACAGAGAGGAGGAAGCCATGTGAGGACAGAGATCGGAGGGATGCAGCCACATGCCAAGGGACATCTGCAGCCACCAGAAGCTAGAAGACACCAGGAAGCATCCTGCCCTAGGGACTTCAGAGGGAGCACGGCCCTGCCCACACCTTCGTCTTGGACTTCAGGCCTTCAGAACTGTCAGAGGAGACATTTCAGTTGTTTTTTTTTTTGTTTTTGTTTTTTGCGGTACGCGGGTCTCTCACTGTTGTGGTCTCTCCCGCCGCAGAGCACAGGCTCCGGACGCGCAGGCCCAGCGGCCATGGCGCACGGGCCCAGCCACTCTGCGGCACGTGGGATCCTCCCGGACCGGGGCACGAACCCGCGTCCCCTGCATCGACAGGCGGACTCCCAACCACTGCGCCAGCAGGGAAGCCCCATTTCAGTTGTTTTAAGCCACCTGGTTTGTGGTCATTTGTTATAGCAGCCACAGGAAGCCCCTGTCCCTAAAACCCTCCATGGACCCGGCTCACTTAGAACTAAATGCTGACCCCTGATGGTGACCCCACCCCCACCCCAGGACCCTGGGGGCAGGCGGCTTCTGCCTTCCCTTGGCCTCCTCGCCCTCATCTATCCCTCTCATTCCCCAGCTCTGGACGCACAGGTTTCCCTGCAGCCAGGTGGACACCCACCTCTTGGCCTTTGCCTGTGCTGTTCCCCCTGCCAGCAGCTCTTCTCTGTGTCTCTCCTCACTCAGATCTCAGCCTACGGATCCTACCTTCCCTCCATCATGCTTCTTTCTGGTTTTATTAGTATTTTTTTAATATCCCTTATGGCAACCTCAGATACACCCACGTGTTTGTTTAGTGTCTATCTCTCCAGGACGTCATCCCCATTCAGGCAGGGATTTTTATCTCGTTCACCCCGGTGCCCCCAGAGAACAGAACGGGGTCAGACAGAAGAGGTGCTCAATCAAATACGCAAAATGAAATCCGTGAAGGAACAATGACAAAGGACCTCCGTCATCCCCATCGCCCCACACCTGAGGCCCGTGGGGTGCTGGGTTTTGCCGGTTCTGGTTCCAGAAGGGTGGCTCTCTCTCTAAATCTGCCCAGTCCTAAAGCAGAGGGGTCTGAGTGTCGTCAGGCTTGTGGGGAGCTGAGCAGACCAGGGCTCAGCTCACTGTTGCCCTCCCGCCCTGGCCTTCTCCAGCCTGCCTGGGCCAGAGCAGCACAGCCCGTGACATTTACACAGTCTTAGGGTGGCTTTGGCGGAGGGGAGTGGGGGCCCAGGCAGGGGAAACCACAAGTGTTTGCAGAGCCTGCGTGTGTTCGTGTGCACACGTGAGGACGTGTGAGTGTGGGACTGATGCAACTGTGTGTGATTGCATGAATGTGAGAAAGTGTGAGAATTCGAGGGTGTAGGGGTTTTTGTACGCACCTCCTGTGCGTCTGACCCGGTTCTGGGCACCGGGGTGAACGAGATACATCCCTGCCTGCACTGGGCTGACTGACATCCCGGAGAGACAGACACAAACCATACACCTGTGTGTGTATGTGAAGTTGAGATAAGTGTGATGGTGCGAGTGTGCAAGAGTGTGTGAGGCTGTGTGAGTGTCTAGAGATGCGGATGTGTGTGTGACAGTGTATGGCTGTATATCTATAAGAATGTGTGACTCTGAGAATTTGAGGATGTGAGTGTGTATGTGAATGTGTGTGTGAATGTGTAGGTGTGAACTATGAGTGCATAAATGTGAGATTGTGTAGCTGAGAATTTGAGGGTGTGAGTATGGGAATGTGTGCGGGTGTGTGAGAGTGTATGAGAATTTGTGTGTGTGCGATTGTGTGTGTGAGAATTTGTGTGACGGTGAGAGTGTGTATGCAAATGTGTGTGAGTGTGTGAGAATTTGTGTGTGTGCTGTGACTCTGTGTGATTGTGTGAGTGTGTACGTGTGAATGTGTGTGAGTGCCCAACCGACCACGTGTGACTGTATGAGAATTTGAGGTGTGGAGGCTGTGTCATTGAGTGTGTAATGTGTGAGCGTGTGGATGTGTGAGAATGTGGGGTTGTGTGGGAACTTGAGGGGGGCGCGAGGGTGCGAGCATGTGACTAGATGAGTGTGAAGCGTGTGTTTGGAAGACCAGGTGACTTGCTTGCCCAGGACACACATGCACCCTGAACCCCGGTCTCCCTGGACCTACCCACACTGCTCACTCCATTGCTGTCTCTCCTTCCCCACATCCATCCCTTTCTCCTCAGGGCTTGCTTCTTCCCTCCTCCCAGGCTTCTCTTCCCTTCCTTTAATTTGGGTACTTGGACTTCACACTTGGGGCCTGTCTACCTCATCTCCGTCCAGCGCAGGAAGGTCAGGAGGCCGGGCCACTGCGGAGTCCTCTGCGCCGGGGGAGGTGCCGGGACCAGGGAGGTGGAAGGAGACGCCGGCTGGGATCTGTGAGGCTGTTTCCACCCACAGATTCTTCCTGGCCCTTTGCTGACAGACATGGGAGCCCCACAGAGGAAAGGGGGCGGGGGGCCTGAAAACAGACTCTCTCCACGTGATTTCCCACGCTGCAGGTTAGAGGCACCAGGGGGACCTTCAAAATGTCCCTGGTGTCTTGTTGGCCCACCAGCCGGCTGCACCCCGAGCCTGGGAGTAGAGTCTCAGCCTTGGCACTGCTAACATTCGGGGCTGGATCGTTCTCTGCGGGGACCCTCCCGTGCCCTGTAGGGTGTTTAGCAGTATCCCTGGCCTCCACCCGCTACCCGTGGGCAGAAACACCCCCCTCCTTGAGTTGGGACAACTAAATATGGCTCCAGACATGGCCATATTGCCCTTGGGGGACAGAATCGCCCCCCACACACACACCCCCGTGAGCACCTCTGGGCTGGGGGGACAGGTGGGCCTCGGATGGGTGCCCAAACCCAGTACTCCCAGAAAGCTCTGGTCTTTCCTTGGCATGGGTTGGGGGGGGATTCTTTTTGCCACATCCTCCCCCAAAGCCCCTGGGATGAGGAGAGTAAGGGGGGGAACAGAGAATAAATGGGACAGGACTTGGCAGGGACCGCGGGCCCAGGACTGCTAGAAACTGGGGGTGGGGCTCCCCCTCAGATGCCCTTCGCACCGGAGGGCCCTGTAGGAAATGATTTCCACCTGCCTTCTCAGCAGGGCTGCCCCAAGGCTGCAGATTAAGAATCAATTAAGAGCCGGAAGGAGGATTTGCCAGGCGGAGGCGGTGAGAGCTGGGGGCGCTGGGCCACAAGATGGATGGGGGTGACTGGCGGTGGGGCGAGGGAGGGAGCGCTCAGTGGGCCCCGGGGCGGTGAGCGGAGGATCCCTGAGACTGTGTTCCTGAGTGCTGGTAACAACAGTGCCTGATTTATAGCTTGTTGTGAAGATTTAAATGTGTACAGATCTCAGAACAGTGCCTGGAACACTGAAAATGATAGATAAGTGTTTGCTAAACAAAAATAAGATGAATGATGGGGCTAAGCCCGCTAGATATGGCCGATGGCCACTTCTGGAGACACTGCTAGTGCCCCCACCCAAACCAGATTCCCTTTTCTGGGCCAGCACACCCATCTACTTCTTCCTTCAGTGTTGGCTGGCTAATGGCTCTCACCTGCCCCTCCTCTGGAGAATGTCTTGTGTTGGTGACAGCTCCCTTCTCTGGAGATGCCAGGGGGGCTTCCACTCCCCCCAGGTGCAGCCCACAGCTAATGGCTGTCTGATATAGGGTTGCTAAGGGCCAGCCCCTTTGCCTCAAGCTGAAACAACTATATGGGGCAATTCACACTCCGGAGCTCCCCCCGCTCCATGGGATCAGGCTGGAGCTGGACCCACATCCTGCCTGAGCCCCTTCCTCTGTCACATCCTGCTTCTCTCACTCTCTCTCTCTCCTGAGAGTTCTCTCCACCAAAAACAATGACAGGCGTCTATGTCCCCATTCAGGTTCTGCTTCTAGGTAGATGCTCTGAACTGGACTGAGTGTTCGTGTCTGTCCACCAAATTCACCCATCATTATCTATTGCTACTGGGATGAATTACCTCCAAACACAGTGGCTTAAAAACAGCAAACCTTTATCATCTCACAGTCTCTGAAGACCAGGAATATGAGCTCAGGGTTTCTCATGAGGTTGTCATCAAGATGTGGTGGGGACTGCAGTCATCTGAAGGCTGGACTGAGGTTGGAAGATCCTTTTCCAAGATGGCACATCCACATGGCTGTTGGCAGGAGGCCTGGGTTCCTCACCACGTGGGCGTCTCCAAAGGGCTGCTTGAGTGTCTTCACAGCATGGTGATTGGCTTTCCCCAGAGTGAGTGATCCAGGAAAGAAGCTGAAGTTCTGTCACTTGTGTCACTTTATTCATTAGAAGATGGTCACTCAGTCTAGCCAACATTCAAGATGGGGTACAGGGGTGGCTGGGGCTCCATTTTTTGAAAGGAAGAGTGTCAAAGTATTGTGGGCATATTTTATTTACTTACTTGTTTTTAAATTTTCAAGTTGAGATGTAATTGACATATATTGTATTCGTTTTAGGTATACAGCATAATGATTTGATATTGTATATTCTACAAAATGACCACCAAAATAATTCCGTTAACATCCATCACCACACAAGTTACAATTTGTGTGCGTGTGTGTTTGGGGGGGCACTTTTAAGATCTACGCTCTTAGCAACTTTCAAATATACAATATGTTATTGTTGACTCTGGTCACCATGCTGGACACTCCATCCCCAGGAGTTATTTACCTTGTAACTAGAAGTTTATACCTTTTGACTACCTTCACCCATGGGCGAAAGGGGTGTGGGGGGACATATTTGAAAACCACCGCACCCTACTGTACTTTTATTCTCTTCTCATGTAGCCACCTAAAATTCCCTATATATATATACATAGAGATATACATATAGATCGATAGAGATCACTCATTTCCTTATTTGTGGGCTGTCTTGTCTACAGCTACAATGTAAGTTCCCCAAGAACAGAAACTGTCTTCTTTGTTCTCCAGCACAGAACACCTGCTTAATAACTAGGTTTTAGTTGGGGGTTTCTCAGAAGCAGAGTCTGAGCTGATGATTCAAAGGCAAGTAGTTTATCTAGGAGGTGACCCCAGGAAACACCAGTGGGGGAGAAGGGAAGGGAAACAGCTGGTGATGGGTGTGTCACTCAGTCGCTGTGGGCGACTGAAGCTCAGCGGTGCCAAGGACCTCTGGGAGGTAGTGAAGGACACTTCCCAGAGGTGAGAAGCGTGCCCCATTTGTCCACCAACTCCCGTTATGTTGAGAGGCGCTCCTGGGGTAGGGAGATCACTGCCTGGCGCTTTCAGCCCACCATGCTCGGGGCAGAGAAGGCTTCAAAAGCTTTGGAGAAAGCCCTCTGGTCAAGAGCTGCTGCAGACGGCGGCAGCTGGACGGCAGCAGGAGCCTGTTGAAATGGTGAGGCCGGAGGGATATGAATTGGGCATCAATGGCTTCTGCTACAAACTATTAGTTGAATAATTGAATAAAAATTTTTCAATCGTTCCCCATAGCCTAAAGGACAAAATCCACACTTCTGAGCTGACACATAAAACCACTGTGACCCAGCTTTATGTCCTGATGCTACATCAGGGATGGCAAACTCAAACATCTACAGAAGCCACTGGGAAGGAAAGACAAGGGGTAAAGCCAGTTGAGGGTGAGAAGCACATTGTCCTGGATTTTAAAAATTTTCCCTTTTTAAATGGAGTCATGAATATGGCTAGATTTTGCTCTACTGTAGGGAAAGCAGCCAATGCTGTGAGCAAGATGGTAAAATGGTAACAGGCCCTCGGCCACAGTGTTGGGAGACAACAGGGAGTGGTGGGGACTGGGGAAAACTGGAGAACACATTTCCATCGTGCCTTGTGGGAATGCAGGCCCCGAGTTCCCAGATTTTCTTTCATTTGTTTATGTATTTATTTATTTTTGGCTGTGCTGGGTCTTTATTGCTGCGTGAGAGCTTTCTCTAGTTGTGGCGAGCGGGGTCTACTCTTCTTTGAGGTGCGCGGGCTTCTCATTGCAGTGGCTTCTCTTACTGCAGAGCACAAGCTCTAGGTGCACGGGCTTCAGTAGTTGCAGCATGCGGGCTCAGTAGTTGCAGCACACAGGCTCTAGAGTGCACAGGTTTCAGTAGTTGTGACGCATGGGCTCAGTAGTTGCAGCGCGTGGGCTCTAGAGCACGGGCTCAGTAGTTGTGGTGTGCGGGCTTAGTTGCTCCGCAGCATGTGAGATCTTCCCGGACCAGGGATCAAACCCGTGTCCCCTGCATTGGAAGGCAGATTCTTAACCACTGGACCACCCGGGAAGTCCCCAGATTTTCTGATTTTTGTAGAAAAGCCAGAAATCTGGATTTTTATACAGAATCATTAACTATTTAGCTCTTGGCAATCAATCCAAACATTTATTAAAACAAAGCACATCTGTGGGCTGGTTTCGACCAGTTCACACCCTCTGCACTACAATTACTGGTTACAGTTCTGAGAACCTGACATACCCTTTAAAAACTCCAAGCCTTTATACATGCTTTTCCCTCTGCCTGGCCTGCCCTCCCACTATTGTGGAAAGCTCCTATTCATCCTGCAAAACTCTACTCAGAAATTACCCAAAGCAAAACTCTCCTGGAACTCCTACTGAGTATTATTTTGTTGAGTAGATTTATTTGTCTCTTTCCTCCAACAATCTATGAGCTCTGTGGGGACCATCTCTGTGAGTCTCGTTCAGCTTTTTGCCCTCAGATTTCTGTCAGGGGCTAGCATGACAGAGCACAAATAGAGTTGGTTGAAAGCATGCCCTTGCCACACCTGTCCTGTTACCTACAACCAGTGATGTAGTGAGTGGCTCTTTTTTTTTTTTTCTTTTTCTTTTTTTGCGGTACGCGGGCCTCTCACTGTTGTGGCCTCTCCCATTGCGGAGCACAGGCTCCGGACGCGCAGGCTCAGCAGCCATGGCTCACGGGCCCAGCCGCTCCGCGGCATGTGGGATCTTCCCGGACCGGGGCACGAACCCGTGTCCCCTGCATCGGCAGGCGGACCCTCAACCACTGCACCACCCGGGAAACCCGTGAGTGGCTCTTTTTTTAAAAATTAGTTTAACTCTGTTAATTCCAAGTTCCAAATTTATCCCTCTCCCCCCTCTTTCCCGTTTGGTAACTAAGTTTGTTTTCTATGGTAAACTGGCTCTTAATTAAAAATCAAAAAAGCCCTGATTTTGCAGCATCTGTCAGTTTGCATGGTGTGAGTACTCCCAGCATGGCTGATTTCAAGCTACCAATGTGATGTCACTGAACAGAGTGTTGGAAAGAGATGGGTGCATACAAGCCAGTTCCAGCACTGCCTGTATCCTACCTTCCGCCTTCCCCTCCTGCTTCAGTGAGAAAATAGAAGCCCCTCCCCATCCTTCCTCCTTAAAGTGACCCTAGCCATTTTTGTTTTCTTAACTGAAAAAAAACCTTTCTTATTGGAGCATAAAAAACATACTGCAAAGCATGTGTATCATAAGCATACAGCTTGATAAATCTTCATGAAATGAATACTCCTGTGTTACCAGCACCAGATCAAGAATAGAACATTCCCAGTCCCAGGAGATGCGCCCCCCACCAACACATGTTCCCTTCCAGCCACTACCTCCTTGTCCAAGGCTAACCATTACCCCAGTTTCTATCATCACAGAATAGTTTTGCCTGTTCGAGAACTTCATATGAATGGAATCATACAATATGTCTTCTTTTTTGCTTCTTTTCTTCGGTATTAAGTTTGCAAGATCCATCCGTGTTGGTGCAGGTAGCAATGGTTTGCTCTTTTCTACACCACGGTTAATCTGTCCATTCTACTCTTATGGGTATTTGGGTAGTTTCCAGTTTGGAGCTATTTATCCAGGAGCAAAATTGCTTGGTCAATGCAGGAGGGGAATATTCAGGTTTAGTAGATGTAATGAAACGTTTTCTGAAGTGGTTTTATCATATATACCCTCCCTCTGCCATTGTGTGGGATGCTAGGGGAAGAGCCATCTTCTTAAAATGTAAATCAGACCAAAGGCCTTTATGACTCCCTGTGGCTTTTAGAATAAAGTCCAAACTAACCTTCTGGCCTCAGCTGGCCTTTTCCATCCCAGCTCTCTGCCACTCCCCCCTCCTGTGGCTCTCAGGCCCTTTTCCTTGAATATGCCACATATTAGCCCATCTCCAGGCCTTCTGCTCATTGTCACTCCTCTGAAGGCTACACCCTCCGTTCTTCACCAGCTAACTTCCACATCCTCTTAACTCAGCTCAAAGGCAAAGTCTTTTTTATTCTTTTTTTATTGGAGTATAGTTGATTTACAATGTTGTGTTAGTTTCAAGCGTACAGTAAAGTGAATCAGTTATATATATACATATATCCACTCTTTTTTATATTCTCTTCCCATATAGGCCATTACAGAGTATTGAGTAGATTTCCCTGTGCTATGCAGTAGGTCCTTATTAGCTATCTATTTTATATGTAGTAGTGTGTATATGTCAATCCCAATCTCTGGTTTATCCCTCCCCCCACCTTACCCCCTGTAACCACAAGTTTGTTTTCTATATCTGTGACTCTATTTCTGTTTTGTAGATAATTTCATTTGTACCCCTTTTTATAGATTCCACATATAAGCGATATCATATGATATTTGTCTTTCTCCATCTGACTTACTTCACTCAGTATGACAAACTCTAGGTCCATCCATGTTGCTGCAAAATGGCATTATTTCATTCTTTTTTTATGGCTGAGTAATAATAGTCCATTATATATATGTACCACATCTTCTTTATCCATTCCTTTGTTGATGGACTTTTAGGTTGCTTCCATGTCCTGGCTATTGTAAATAGTGCTGCAGTGAACGTCGGGGTGCATGTATCTTTTCGAATTATGGTTTTCTCTAGACATATGGTCAGGAGTTGGATTGCTGGATCATATGGTAGCTCTATTTTTAGTCTTCTAAGGAATGTCCATACTGTTCTCCATAGTGGCTGTACCAATTTACAATTCCACCAACGGTGTAGGCGGGTTCCCTTTTCTCCACACCCTCTCCAGCATTTATTGTTTGTAGATTTTTTGATGACGCTTTTCCCAGCTTCCCTCCCAATCTAAATTAGCCACCGAGGTTATTCTCCTAGTTCCCTATTCTTTTCTTCTGAGGCATTTATCACAATTTAGTAATGACAAATTTGTGTAATTTAGGTATTTATTTCATCAGTGTCTTAGTTATCAGTCATGTTCTATTTCTTAACCAGGGCTGCAGGTATATAGGTGCTTGTTTATCAAATTATATTTTTAAAATATGTTGAACACAATATAGCTCTTAACTCCCTGTTAATCTAAGCATTTTTCAAATACGAATTCCTTTAATTGAGATGAATTCATTTCACTTTTCAACTACTAGTGAGATGAAGGGATAGCGAAATGAATTAATTTCAATTTTCAAATATTAATTCATTTCACTGGATCCTTGAAACAGCCTTATGAGGTAGAGTCTGTTATTATTCTATTTTAGAGATGAGGATATAGAGGTACAGAGACAGTGTCTCCTCCCCACCCCCAGACGTTCAGAGTCCTCTGCTGCATCCTTCACATCTGACTGGCTGATAAGCTTACACCTAATGAGAGGGTCTTATCCTTGATGCAGAACAATTACTTTCTCTGTATCCCATTGGCCAGAACTCAGCCATATGACCCAGCCCAGCCACAGGGGAAGTTGGGAAATGTAGTCTTCCTGTGTATATAGGAAGAGGAAACGGGTTTGGTGAGACCATGGCTTTGTAGTTGCCATATTTCATGAGAGCCTACTAAGTGCCAGGTATTTTATCCATGTTATCCTGTTCAGCTCTGGTCAGTACATAAATAAAGTGACAAACAAATAAATAATAATAAGTTATTTTAAAATGAAAACAAGTAAACATTGAAATAAATTATAATAAATAAGGTAATTACATAATTTGCATACATGGAGAAAGCATATGGGGTATAGACTGTGGATGGCCCTTTCCCTCTACATGGGGCCAATGGTCCCAGGTGGCAGATCCCACTCCCAGATGGAACAGATCCACCCAGCAGGGTGAGATTCCAGTTGCCTCTGGCATCCATTCTCCTCTTTTTCCTTTTAGTGTTAGAGTGTCCTGAGTTTTAGCTGGGCACTTGGCTTTCCTGTTAGAGACTATACTTCCAAGTCTCAATTATCGGTAAGTGTGGCCATGTGACTAAGATCTACCCTATGGGTTGTGAGCATAAGTGATTCGTGCAACTCCCAGGTATGTCCTTTGAAGGAAGCTTTTGCCCTCTACTTCCTTTTTCCTGCTCCCCCCGGGAACCCCAGAGGGAATCCACAAGTGATGTGAGTGGCCAAGCTGTCTCACTAGCCCTGGACCACCAACCCCTGATGCTTACATGAGTAAGAAATAACCTCTCAAAGACTATACTTTCAGGGATCATTTCTATATTTACAAAACAGAAATAGAGTCACAGATGTAGAAAACAAATTTATGGTTACCAGAGGGGAAAGTGGTAGGGGGAGAAATTAGGAGATTGGGATTGACATATACCCACTACTACATATAAAAGAGATAACTAATAAGGACCTACTGCATAGCACAGGGAACTCTACCCAATACTCTGTAATGACCTATATGGGAAAAGAATCTAAAAAAGAGTGGTTATATGTATAGGTATAACTGATTCCCTTTGCTGTACAGCAGAAACTAACACAACATTGTAAATCAACTATACTCCAATAAAAATTTTTAAAAAAGAAATAAACTCTCATCTTGTTGTAGCCACTGGATTTTGGGGCCTCTTTGTTATAGCATCATGGCTAGTGCCAGACTAATGTGGCATCAGCCCTGTCCTCCATGCTAGCCCCTTGGCTCCTTACCTAGCTCCTCCATTCCTATCCCCACAGTATCTACCTCCCTCTCTCTGACTCTGATGTCCTGAACAATGTGCACAAATCTTCCTCCACAGTATCCTGTGTAAACATCATTATGTAAGAGACAAGAGTCAGATAGAGAGGTTATGTCCAGACTTCATTTGTTCAACGTCCTAATGCTCTGGGCTGACTGCCCCTTCTGTTTCAATTACCAGCCTACACTGAGTCTAGGCTCATTGAAATCTGATGCTTTTGCCTTCCCGGCATCACTTTCGTTTTCTACAGTTTTCCTTTGAGGAACCACCTCTAAACCACTTTCAATGTGGAGCACCATGGCAGGCTTGAAGTCCCCTCACTTCTATTAACAAGCATGTGGTCCAAGATCGGTCAATCAGAACATTGCATTCCTCCAGATTGGTTCAGGGATGGACCTGTGACCCAAGGTGGGTGAATGAGAGTCCGCACTTAGGTGTTTGCTGCAATTGTTGGGAAACAGATGTTTTTTGTCTGCTAGGGTTAGCAAGTTGTTAGGATGTAAGTCAGGACACGTGGGACCATCTTGTCACCACTTGGTTGAGAACTTGACTGAGAGAGAGAGGCTAACACAGGTAATATGATTTAAGAGATGGACAGAACTGGACTCCTGGTGACATCATCTGAGTGCCTGGATCCAGCCATGCCTGAAGTTACACAGCCATTGTGCTTTTCAGCTGTATGAGCCAGAGTCTTCTCCCTTTTAAATTAATTATGGCAAGGGTTCTCATATGTGCAAACAAAAAATGTGCCAATTTGGGGAGGGTGTCCAAGGTATATAATTAACTGGAGAAAAAGCAAGTGTGGAACAGTGCGTCTGCAGCGATCCCCATTTATGAAAGGAAAAGAGAGGATGTTCATACAGATGTTGGCGAGTGAATACAAAATGTTGGGTGGATACACCCAGCAGGCCTTACCAGGGCTGTATCAAGGTGAAGGGAGGGCTTCCCTGGTGGCGCAGTGGTTGAGAATCTGCCTGCCAATACAGGGGACACTGTCGGGTTCGAGCCCTGGTCTGGGAAGATCCCACATGCCGCGGAGCAACTGGGCCCGTGAGCCACAACTACTGAGCCTTCACATCTGGAGCCTGTGCTCCGCAACAGGAGAGGCCGCGACAGTGAGAGGTCTGTGCACCGCGATGAAGAGTGGCCCCCCGCTCGCCGCAACTAGAGAAAGCCCTTGCACAGAAACAAAGACCCAATGCAGTCAAATAAATAAATAAAATAAATTTATTAAAAAAAAAAAGGTGAAGGGAGCAGCACAGAGGGAGGCTCAATTTGACACCCTCCTCATTCGACAGGGCTCAAATACCTTTTCCTTTTATCATGAGTGTGTATTGCTTTTCTGAGAAAAGAAATTCATTTCATTCTCTCACTTATACTTCGTTGCTACAGTGGTGGGAAAGAGCTTATAGTGGGAATCCTGTAGGTCTTAGGCTGGGTTCCCCCAAAGCAGACCCTGAGACAGGCAGTTAGGTGCAAGAAGTTTAATTTGCAAGGTGATTCCAAGAAACACAGGTGGGAGAGACGGGAAGTGAGGCAGGGAAGGGAAGGCAGCCAGTACAGGGTGTGTTGTTGAGAGAGTTCCCAATGTGGGCAACTGGGGGTGCAGTTCCACGGGCGACCTCTAGGAGGCAGCAGAGAGCACATAGTCAAAGTCATCCCACCTTGGGGAAGGAGCTGAAGTATTTATCCTCCAAAATTCTGTCTCCTGTTGGCGACAGTCATTTCTGGGAGTGGCAGCTCCAATCACTTCCTGACTGCGGGCCCCATCTGCTTGTATAAAAGCCTCAGGCAGAGAAACACAGGAGAATATGAGCCAAGGGGACATAGAAATAGCACCGACCACAATAGCTACACCATAATAGATAACAGAGTTTGTAGCTGAGCAGATGTGATGGTTAATTTTATGTGTCAACTTGGCTGGGCCATGGTGCCCAGATATTTCATCACACATTATTTGGGATGTTTCTGTGAGGGTGTTTTTTGGATGAGATTAAATCAGTGGACTTTGTGGAAATCAGATTACCCTCCATAATGTGGGTGGGCCTCATCCAATCAGTTGAAGCCCTTAAGAGACCAAAGACTGACATTCCCCGAGCAAGAAGGAATTCTGCCAGCAGACTGCCTTTGGACTTGAGCTGCAACTCTTCCCTGAATCTCCAACCTCCTGGCTTCCCCTACAGAGTTTGGACTTGCCAGCCTCCACAATTGCATGAGCTAATTTCATAAACTAACTCACTCCCTCTCTCTCTCTCTCTCTCTCTCCACACACACACACACACACACACACACACACACACACACACACACACTGATACATCCTGTTGCTTCTGTTTCTCTGGGGAACCCTAATACAGCAGAACTTTCTAAATTGTCTCTCTAGTCTGCGTCTACTCATTGCCCCTACTTTATGGATGAGAAAACTGAGGCCCATAGAAGAGAATGACTGCTCAGGGCCTCTGGAGACCCAGGACACTTTCTGTCCCTAGGAAGAGTTGGACAACACTCTAGCTTTCATTATATTTATTTCACACTTACTTTGTATCTGTGGCCACTCATGGTGGTTTTCTATTCACGGCCCTGAAAGTTCCTTTCATGCGTGAATTAGTTTCAACTTAAAACAAAGTCAAGTCAATTTTGTAAGTAAAATTTAAAAAGTGTGAAGAGGCATTTCTTCTTGGTTGGGGAACGTCATCTTTGTTCTCTTAAAGTCTTCAACTGATTGGCTGAGGCCCACCCACATGATGAAGGGTAATCTGATTTAAATGTTAATTTCATCCCAAAAACACCCTCACAGAAACATCCCAAATAATGTTTGATGAAATATCTGGGCCCCATGGCCCAGCCACTTTGACACATTAAGAAGGAGCATGAAAAAAAATAAAAAATTAAAAAAAAAAAAAGAAGGAGCATGTCTCCACCATGGCACCTGGGTGACTTTGCACGTATTCCCATAGGCCATGCCAGCAAAGGCTTGAACCTCAGCGAATCAGCATCCTTTTGTTTCATTCTTATCTTTTTTTTTTGGAATGTGGGATACAGGCTATAGGGGGGCTTCTCCTCCTTTCACTGTTCATGTAAGCAATACACTCAGAATTTTAAAATGGCTTGTTGTGTTTTTACCAGGTGAATCCACCAGGCTGTGCCTGTTGCGTGCTTGACAAGGTGGTGTGCTGAAAACGTAGGTGAGTGGGTGAACTTTGGGAGACACTGGGGTGCGCACCTGGGCTGCTTTGCCCTCACACTCATGCCTTATCTTCAGCCCGATCTGCTTCTGTCAAGTGTTGGTGGAAGTGGCCTCTGAACACTCTACATTCAGGCCTCCAAAACTTCCCACGCTTTCCTCCTTCTTCATGCTCTCTTCGCCTTTGTCACCTCCTGGCTGTACAGAGTCACATGGAAGGTTCTGAGGTGCTAGAAGGAGGCGGTACCACAGCTCACAGGGAGGCAGGGTTTGCAAGTGGAGCAGAGTCACCTGCCATGTGAGTGAGAAATAAGCCTGGAGTGTGTTAAGTCGCTGGGACTTGGGGATTGCTTGTTACAGCCGCTGGGGTGTACTTACTCTGACCGATGCAATATTTGAACTTGCTTAATCTCAAAACAGTCTTCCGAAGCAAGTTCCATTGTTATCCCTGATCAATAGACGAGAAACTGGAACTTCCCTGGTGGTCCAATGGTTAAGAATCTGCCTTCCAATGCAGGGGACGTGGATTCAATCCTTGGTCAGGGAACTAAGATCCCACATGCCACAGGGCAACTAAACCCACGTGTTGCAACTACTGAGCCCGTGCACTCTAGAGCCCACACGCCACAACGAAAGATCCCGCGTGCCACAACGAAGATCCCACGTGCCGCAACTAAGACCCAACACAGCCCAATAAATAAATAAATGAGAAACTGAGTCACAGAGAGGGTCAGCTACACACCCAAGGTCATACAAGAGGTGGGAAAGCTAGAATTCTAACCCAGACCCACTGCTTTCAGAGCCCACTCAGACCCAACATAGGACCCTGCCAGAAGGTGCAACTCAGGACAGAGAAATTTCTCCTCGCTGGTCCCTGAGGTCTCTCCCCTTACAGTGGATGTCCTGTTCCTGTGGGGCGTGCAGCCCCAGCCCCCAGCCTTGTCCTTCCTGTTGCATCAGGCAGCGTGCAGATGTGGCTTGACCTCCCACTCTTCTGAAAGGAACCCGCCCTGATCTGTTGTGGGAGGGGCTTGGTGCAGTGCTGGCACAGAAAAAACTCTCAATAAATGTTTGAGATTATTAACATCATTGATGGCGGTGGGGCACTGACCGAGAGGCAGCATAACTCAGTGGTTAAGCCAGAGGAGCTGGATTCAAGTCACATCTCCATTATTTACTAGCTGTGTGACCTTGAGTAAGTTGCTTAACCTCTCTGTGCTTCGGTTTTCCCCATCCATCAAATGGAGATAATGATGCTAGCTATTTCACAGGGTTGTTGCAAGGATTAAGATATAAAATACACCAAGAGTGCCTGCCACTGATGTTTTAGGTTTTACTATTATTCTAACATTTTCCCCTATTCGGTCTCATCTCCCAAGTCCCCAGGCATGGCAACAGCTGGTTCTGTGACCAGGGCCTCTCCAGACTGCTCACTACAGGCGAGACTCCCCTGCCTTCCCCCTTTCTTGGCTCCCGTGCGCCCCTGCCCCCAGCCTGGGTTCCAGCGTCATCTCCTCCCCTCTCGTTTGCCCTCAGCCCCAGGGTGACCAGAACTCCTGCCTCGTGGGACAGCTTTCCAGCACTTTCCCCTTTTTAAGAGATTGACTGCAATTTCTATAATAACATCACATTAGCAAGAAATTAATGTCCTCATTAAGACAGCAATTAGGCACATTAGCGCAGCAATAAAAGAGAAGCTTATGAAATAATTGCTGGTTCCAAAATGCCTTTAATTTAGTATTTTATATTGCACCGTGTTATTAATTTTTTCCCTCAGCAGAAGATAATAAGAAAAACGTTTGAATTGTGAGAAGGTTTAAAATAAAAACTTTTTTTTTAAAGGAAAGCAATGTTGATACCTACAGACAAACCATCTTCTCCCCAAAGCCCCCTTCGATTCCTGAGTCCATCCACGTGATGATGCTAGTGGTGGAGATGGGCCAAGGGCCAGGCTGTGTCCTGGGACTTTTGGCTAAGCCTGGAGTCCAGAGGAGGCTGGAGTTGGGCAGTCTTTGATCCCAGAAGCAGGAGGAGCGGCACCATGTTTCTTTGCCCTAAACGATGAATACCTATTTGTTTCATTTTTCTTTTCCAACGGGCTGCATCTCCTGAATTCAAATTCTTTTAGCTAATGTTTCCCCGGTATCCGGTGGCTCTGTCGCTGGCAACGTGAGGTTTCCAGCCCGGTGGAGAAGACAGATGCATAAATGAGTGCACCGATAGACTGGAAATAACACTATTTTGCAACTGGTAATGAAAACATGGATCTGGGACACAATCATCCGTGGATGGTGAAATCATTAGGGGAAAGGCAGATGAGGAATGTATTCCTGGAGGGCTCTTTTGCCCCCGTCTGAAGCCCCGGGTCTACCTTTGCATCCCTAAATGTGACACAGCTGGATGTGAAGTGGCTTCTGGTGGGAGCAACAGAAGGTACCCAGAACCACTGGGTGTGATTGCTTCAAATGTAAAATCTTCCCTAGCTGTCTTAGATTGGGTTAGGCGGACCTTGAGACAAGGATTTGAGTAGTTTACTTGGGAGGTGACCAGGAGGTGCATGCGGAAGTGAAACAGGGAAGGGAAGGATACAATTTCAGGTAGCAATAAGAGCTGTGAGTAACAACAACAAAAATTAAAGGAAAGGGCTGGTGAGGGATCAGAAGACAGCATACTTTTCTGCGCAAGGAAGGGCCTCTCAGAGGAGTGGACATGTGAGCAGAGACCTAGGGAGGCAAGGGAGGGACCCACGTGAAGATCTGGGGGAAGAGGGTTCCAGGCATGGGGAGCAGCAGGTACAAAGGCCCTGGGGGTGGGAACAAGCTTGGAAAGAATGAGGATCAGCCAGGCGGCTAAATGGAAGCGAGAGAGAGAGGGGACGCAATCAGAAAGATGTCAAGTAATGAAGGAACGGCGAAGAATTCAGAAGGAAGTGAAGAAGACGGCAACCCAAACCAGAGTTCCCCGGGATGTGAGTCCAGCTCTTTCCTGAGGACGGGCAACTTGTGCCCAATGCACATGTGTGCCAGTCAGACCCCATGTCAGTTACCTATTGCCCATTATGCTGTGTAACGAACAATCCCCAAATCCAGTGGCTTAGACAATCAGCATTAGTTATGGCTCCACAGTCCATGGGTCAGCTGGACCGTTCTTTGGGTCTTGGCTGGGCTCATCCATGAGTCTGTGGGCATCTGTGAGCCAGGGAGGCATGCTGTTTACCCATGTCGGGCTCTCCACACGTTTGGGGCTTGGCTGGTCTAGGATGGCCTCAGCTGGGCCGACAGGTCTCTGCTCCATGTCCCTCATCCTCCAGCAGGCTAGCCCCGGCTTTGGTCACGTGACAGAGGCAAGGTTTTTTTTTTTTTCCAGACAGCTAGTAAAAACGTGCTGCATCTCTTGAGACCCAGATTCAGAACGGCCCTTGTACTTCTGTGGCATTTGATTGGCCAAAGCAGGTCACAAGACCAGCCCAGATTCGAGAGGTGTGAAAATAGGCTCCTCCTCCAGATGGGAGGAGCTACCCAATGAGAAAGCAAAGAGAGAAGATGATGGGGGTTTAGAACCGGGTGCATTTAGCAGTCAATCCACACCTGCTCCTTTACTTCTCTGGGGGACTTTTTTTTTACGCGCAGGCTCAGCAGCCAGGGCTCACGGGCCCAACCGCTCCGCGGCATGTGGGATCTTCCCCGTCTGGGGCACGAACCGGCATCCCCTGCATCGGCAGACGGACTTTCAACCACTACGCCACCAGGGAAGCCCTCTCTGGGGGATTTTGATAATCACTCCCGGTCCCTCCCTGGTCATCCCAAGTCAGTCTACAGCCCATGACCCCAGCCTTGACCCTTTCAGAAGTTCCTCCTGCCCATGTTTGCTCTCTAAGGTCCTGAAGGATCTGTAGCTTGTGTTGTTCAAAACTCCAAATTCCTGACAAGGCTTCCCTTCCTCCTCAGTTTTGACATGTGACCAGAACCGGAAATTTTTATTGACATAGTTGGCTCTAATAGTGAACTCGAGAGTCGGTGTCAGCTACGTCAGGGCAGAGGTTAGTCCATAGGGTCCCCCTGAGCAAAGGAGAAATGGGCACTCGCATCATGGCTTGAGCTCACTCAGTGCCCTCTTGTGCAGTGTCCAACCTGCACAACCATACCAGCCAGCTCTGATTAGTTGATTGGAGAGGAAAAGGGAAGAGAAAAAGAAGGGGAAAGGAATTCCGCTGGGAACCAGGGCACTATTTAACCTTAGCCCTCTGGCCAAATGAAGGACCTTCCTCAAACTGATGAGGGACTCCGGGGGGAACCGCAGCCCAGCAACCCACCCAGACAGGCAGCCTGGCCTCTGTGGACCAAGGCTGGACCAAGCCCAGTGGTGGGGCGGGGGACCAAGAGAGGGGGGAGGAGTAGGGTAGAAAGGTCCCTGCTGAAACAACCTAGTTGTTTCCCCGTCCCACACCCCCACCCCCACCCCATCCTGTATCCTGGGGAAATAAAGTGCAGCTGGGTTCTTGGTTGCCATGGCGACTGCCACAAAAAATTTTGGGGGAAAAACACCCCGGGGCATGAAGAAGCAATTTGCTCTCAGCTCTGGGAGGCGGGGTGTGTGTGTAGGGGGGGGGTGGGAACGCGGATCAGCATCTCCTGAGGAGGAAAACGCGGTGAGAGCGAGCCAGACCAGGGTAGGTGGCGTCCAGGAACCTGGAACCTTCCGTGGCCCCCACCAGCTATCCGAAGGGAGAGAGCGTCGGGGCAACTCCAGCTCCGGCGTGGAGGTTTTCAAAGCCCTCACTTCTGAGCCCCACCAGGGCAGCCTCATACTCCCCACTCTAGGCCTTCTACACCCCTCCTCGGGGAGCGGGGCAGGGACGGCAACGCCATACGGATTTCTTTGTTTTCTTTTTTTAATTTGCGATTCCGCCTTGGGACAGGGCACTGACTGGGGGAAGGCACAGGCCTGATAGCCATCAAATTCCCCCAGATCTAGCAAGGGGCCCAACCTCACTCCCCAGCCCCTCCCCTCCCCCTTCAGGCTATGGTGGAAAAGTCCAGAAGTCCTCGGATGTGGGGAGGAGGGCGAACTTAACCCCCCAGAGGGAACCTGCAGCCTAGTTCCCCCTCCTTCTAGTTTCCCTGAACCTCCAAGAAAGCAGAGTGTGGCGGCAGCTGCGTTTTCGTTTTTTTTTTTTAATCTGTTACTAAGACGCAAGTCAATCAAATCCACTCTGAGGGAAAGGGGAAGGGGGGGCGGAGGGGCAGGGGCCATGGTGTTTGCAGAAGTTGGAAATTTAATAAGAAGGGAAAATAAAAATAGCCACTGTGCTGGAGAGTCAGAGAGGGTTGGAAGAAATCCCGGGTGTGGGACACCAGGCTAGGTGGAAAGGCCTGCAGAGGGGGAGAGGGAGTGAGGGTCCCCAGAGTCTGGAGGGGCAAGGAAGGTATAGCTGGGGGCAACAGGAAAGGAGGGTTTGGGGCGCCACCCAGCATGGCCTAATTCCCTGGCAGATTTCCCACAGGGGTTAGTGGGACACAGAGATCGGGGAGTGGCCATCTGAAAACCTAGGTGAGGGGGTACAGCTCCTGATTACTTGGTCTTCACAGTGCCACCTACCTCCCGACTGCTCAGATGATGCAACACGCAGACAGGGTTGCCATGAACAGCTGTGTAGGTTGCTCACTGCACAAGAGTGCTCGACAGAAGCGTGAGCAAGGGCTGATACCATCTGTTCCCCTTGCCGTACCTTTCATGTGCCCAGAGGAAGGGGTGCCTTTTAAAGATCCACATAATAAAGGTAGAAACACCCTAAAAGTCCATTAACAGATGAATGGATAAACAAACGTGGTCCATCTGTACAATAGAATATTATTCAGCCGTAAAAAGGAATGACGTACTGACACATGCTACAATGTGGATGAAACTTGAAAATATCATGCTGAGTGAAAGAAGCCAGGCATAGAAGAGTGAATATTGTATGATTCCGTCTATATGAAATGTCCAGAATAAGGAAATCCACGGAGACAGAAGGCAGATGGGTGGTTGCCAGGGGCTGGGGGGTGGGGGGGTGGGAGGGGAATATTGGGAAATGACTGCTTTTAATGGGTACAGGTTTGGGATGATGAAAAGTTCTGGAACTAGATACAGGTGGTGGTTGTACAACATTATGAAGGTGCTAATGTCACTGAGTTGAATACTTTAACATTGTTGCTTTTATTTTAGGCGAATTTCACATGAATAAAAAAAGAAACAATCCATGCGAAGATAGAGGACTAGCTGGGGCCCTGCACACGGCTGATCCCACCCCGCCACTCCCCAGAAAACCCAGGATTGCTGTCAGGCCCAGACCAGAGCAGCCCTGGAGGCCCTCTGGGAATGGCTCAATGGAATTCATTCATTCATTCATTCACTCCACAAATATTTACCGAGTCGTTTATTTCATGACAGGTGCTATGCTGGGTGGTGAATGAATTAACCCCTGCCCTGGGGCTGACACTCCCGTGGGGCAGAGAGACAAACCCAGCCAGCATGGCCTACAGGACCTGAGGTGGGGGTGCATGCTACAGAGAGAAATAAAACCCGCAGGGGTGTGAGCAAGCAGGGACCCTGCCTTCAGTTTTAACTGGGCGACCTCAGGAGGTGACATTTGAGCAAAGTTCTGAAGCAGGCAGCTAGTAGTCAGTCACGTGGCTATGTGGGGGAAGGGCACGCCAGGCAGAGGGAACAGCCGGTGTGAAGTGCTGAACCTTGTTACCTGAAATGAGCACCTCTCAGTGTGGGTTGCTCAATCACATTTAAGGTTCTGCTGGGGCCTTTTTTTTTTTTTTTTTCCAATTCTGACTTGGAGGAGGCACCAGCTGGGAGATGACACAGATGTGACCCCCATCAAATCTCCCCCAAAGCCCAAAGTCTTGCATTTCTATCACCAATAGATGAGCCACAGTCTATGCCAGGACCAGGACAAAAGTCATAGCAGCAAATCCTACGTAAGACTATCTTATCCGCCTCCTTATTCACTCACTTAACCTTCACAGTGAACCCCAGTGACGTCAAAAATGTTATCTCCATTTTTCAGGTGCGAAAACTCACTTGAAACCGAGAGATGAATTGTCTCGCCCAAGCTGATGAGAGCTCTGGATCTGAACCCGGGACGCCTGTCTGCGGATCCAGGTGGGTGAGGTCTGTGAGCTGCTTCCAAGGGTGGACCTCGATGGGGTCCTCAGGCCTCCAGTCTTGTCCTGGAGCTGCCTCTGGGTCCCGCGGCCACAGAGGGGCCGAGCGCGGCGGAGGGTCCCCAGCTCAAGGGAGTCAGCGTTGGCAGGTGATGGATGGTTTAATATCTCGATTGATGGTTTAATATCTTGAGCTGCGACCCGGGCCCCTCCTCACCCACGCCGCGGTGGATGGCCCCCAACGAGAGACAGAGATGGGATAATTCAGTTACCGAAAAGAGAACGAAAATTCCGGAGAGAGAGAGGGGCGCCGAGCAGGGGGCGAGCTGGGAACTGATTTAGCTAGGTTTGATGAGAGGGAGAAAGCAGGTTCCCGGTCGTGTTGGGGGCTGGGGTGTCCCAGCCCCCAGTCCCTCTGCAGCTTCCATCTGACTTCCTGTCTTTTTTTTTTTTTAAAGGATTTTTTCTTTTTTTGTTTTTTATTAATTAATTTATTTTTGGCTGCGTTGAGTCTTCGTTGCTGCACGCGGGCTTTCTCTAGTTGCAGCTAGCGGGGGCTACTCTTCGTTGCGGTGTGCAGGCTTCTCATTGCGGTGGCTTCTCTTGTTGCGGAGCACGGGCTCTAGGCGCGTGGGCTTCAGTAGTTGTGGCTCGTGGGCTCAGTAGTTGTGGCTCGTGGGCTCTAGGGTGCAGGCTCAGTAGTTGTGGTGCACGGGCTTAGTTGCTCCACGGCATGTGGGATTTTCCCGGACCAGGGCTTGAACCTGTGTCTCCTGCATTGGCAGGCAGATTCTTAACCACTGCGCCACCAAGGAAGCCCCTGACTTCCTGTCTTGAAATGGAGAGAGCAGGTGCAATGAGTGAGAGGCCTCAAGGCAGGATCAAGACCTCAGAGGAGACGGCAGCATGCGGCCTCCACCTGAAAAGGCTGGATCGAGGCTGGGGGGACACAGGGGGGAGATGGGTGCTGGTGGAGCTTGGAGCTGGAAGGGGCTGGGGGTTCTAGGAACCCAGGTCAGAAGCCTCGGGTCATCCTTGACTTGGTTCCTCTCTCTCTATGTCCACTTACATCCAAACCTTGGACTTGACTTCTCCCCACCTCCACGGCCCCACCCGGTCCAACACAGCATTGCTCACCTGGACCTTGCAGCCTCTGCCTGGCCCCCGGCTCCTGCCCTCGCCCTGTAGCCTACTCCTCTCACAGCCTCCAGGGTGAACACCTGAGCCAGGTCGTGTCCGTCTTCTGCTCAGAACCTGCGTGGCCCCCACCTTGGCTGAGTTTCCTGTCGCTGCCACCATTAATTCCCACAAATGTAGCGGCTTAAACAACACACATGTATCATCTCAGGTTCTGGAGGTTTGGTTCAGGTCTCCAGGGACTAAAATCTAGGTGTCAATGACTGCGAGGCTCTAGGAAAGGATCCTGTGAATTGCTCATTCAGTTATTGACGGAATTCAGTTCCTTACAGTTGTAGGATGGAGGTCTCCGTTTTCTTCCCGGCTGTCACCTGAAGCGGTAACCTGCGCTAATTGGCTCGTGGCCCCTCCTTCCATCTTCAAAGCCAGCAAAGGGGGGTCCTTTTCACATGGCATCTCTCTGACCCCCCTTTCTTGCCTCCTTTTTTTTAAAAATTAATTTTTATTGGAGTATAGTTGCTTTACAATGTTGTGTTAGGTTATTGCTGTATTATCCCCTCTTTTTTGGATTTCCTTCCCATTTAGGTCACCACAGAGCACTGAGTAGAGTTCCCTGTGCTGTACAGCAGGTTCTCATTAGTTACCCATTTTATACATAGTAGTGTACATATGTCAGTCCCAATCTCCCAATTCATCCCATCCCCCTTCCCCCCTTGGTAACCATAAGTTTGTTCTCTACATCTGTGACTCTATTTCTGCTTTGCAAATAAGTTCATCTCTACCATTTTTCTAGATTCCACATATAAGCGATATTCTACGATATTTGTTTTTCTGTTTCTGACTTACTTCACTCGGTATGACCATCTCTAGGTCCATCCACATCTCTGCAAATAGCACTATTTCATTCCTTGTTATGGCTGAGTAATATTCCATTGTATATATGTACCACGTCTTCTTTACCCATTCCTCTGTCAATAGACATTTAGGTTGCTTCCATGTCCTGGCTATTGTAAATAGTGCTGCAGTGAACACTGGGGTGGATGCATCCTTTTGAACTATGGTTTTCTCCGGATATATGCCTGGGAGTGGGATTGCTGGGTCATACGGTAGCTCTATTTTTAGTTTTTTAAGGAACCTCCACAACGTTCTCCATAGTGGCTGTATCAATTTACATTCCCACCAACAGTGCAAGAGGGTTCCCTTTTCTCCACACCCTCTCCAGCATTTATTGTTTGTAGATTTTTTGATGATGGCCATTCTGACCAGTGTGAGGTGTCACCTCATTGCAGTTGTGATTTGCATTTCTCTAATATTAGTGATGTTGAGCATCTTTTCATGTGTTTCTTGGCCATCTGTCTGCCTCCTTCTTCTACATGTAAGGACTTGTGTGGTTAGATCGGGCCCACCCCATAATGAGGATAACTCCGTCTGAAGATCCTTAATTACATCTGCAAAGTCCCTTTTGCCAGGCAAGGTAACGTATTCACAGGTCCCAGGGATTAGGACATCTTGGCATGGCCGTTGTTCTGTCTACCAAGCTCCTCACTCAGAGCAAAACCCCAGGTTCTCACTAAGGCCACGAGGCCCTGCACACTCTGCCCCCATCACCTCCCTGCCCTCATCTCCCTCCCTGCTGCCACATGGGCCACATCGCTGTTCTCCAAACTCATCAGGCACATTCCTGCCTCAGGGCCTTTGCACAGGCTGTTCCCTCTGCCTGGATCATCCTCTCCCTGATATCCACATGCTTTCTCCCTCACCTCCTCCAGGTGTCCCCTCACATGTCCCCTCTCCAGGACAGTCTTCCCTGATACACACTACCCGCCCCCCGCAGATTTACAACCACCACAGACCCCCATCACGGCTTTGTTTTTCTGCATTGCACTCACCGGCCTGGGATATACCCGAGGATATTTACTCATTGTTTGTCTTGTCTCTCCCCTACCCAGATGTCAGCTCCATCAGGGGAAGTTCTTTATCAACACCATTCCCTCCACACTCCTCAGCACCTCTCCACCACTCACCCCGACTCCAGCCCCTGCCACAGAGCAGGTGCTCACTAAGTGTTTGTTGAGTGAACGGGCACGCAGTTAGGGCCCTAGCATGGAGGGGGACTTAGGGACCCCATGGGAGGCAGGAGGGTAGGTGGAGAGGGGTCAGTATGGGGGGGGCAGAGCAAAAGACCTAGAAGAATCCTAGAGGTTAAGAGGACTCTATGGTGAAATGGACCAACACTCACCAGTCCTACTCACGTTGTGGGATCAAACGCAACTCCATTTTGGCTTCTTGCTGCCCCTCTAACATGCTTTGTTGGGGGGGCATCTCCCCTGCCCTGCCCCCATTGGATAAACTCACCCTTCTGACTCCCCCCCCCCAGCTCATCTCAGATAACAGTTGCTCCTGTGGTCACCTTAGGTCACGAGGTAGCTTGGGCACGATTCAGAACATCCGGACCCAAGCCCAGACCATGGTTTAGATTTAAATATTCTCCCCCCTTCCCAGGGCCAAGTTCTGGGGTCTCTGGAGTGGTGCTGGCCCATCCTCACCTCCGCTGTCCCTCCTCTGCTTTCACACTGTTAAAGAAAACCAGAGCCTGACACACATTATAGCGGTGAAGAAAATTTTTATTTTTTAAAACAACTATGGGACTTCCCTGGTGGTGCAGTGGTTAAGAATCCGCCTGCCAGCGCAGGGGACACGGGTTTGAGCCCTGGTCCGGGAAGATCCCACATGCCACGGGGCAACTAAGCCCGTGTGCCACAACAACTGAGCCTGTGTTCCACAACTACTGAAGCCCGCGCCTGAAGCCCGTGCTCCGCAACGAGAGAAGCCACCGCAATGAGAAGCCCATGCACCTTAACGAAGAGTAGCCCCCGCTCGCCGCAACTAGAGAAAGCCCGCGCGCAGCATCGAAGACCCAATGCAGCCAAAAATAAATAAATTTATTTTAAAAAATAATAAAATTAAAAAAATAAAACAACTATTGCAATAGAGGAAAAGAGGCCTCAGTATAGAAGTGGGCTGGGCTTCCCTGGTGGCGCAGTGGTTAAGAATCCGCCTGCCAATGCAGGGGACACGGGTTCGAGCCCTGGTCGTGGATAGATCCCACATGCCGCAGAGCAACTAAGCCTGTGTGCCACAACTACTGAGCCTGCGCTCTGGAGCCTGTGAGCCACAACTACTGAGCCCGCGTGCTACAACTACTGAAGCCCTCGCGCCTAGAGCCCGTGCTCCGCAACAAGAGAAGCCACCGCAATGAGAAGCCCGAGCACCGCAACAAAGAGTAGCCCCCGCTCGCCGCAACTAGAGAACGCCTGCATGCAGCAACGAAGACCAACACAGCCAAAAATCAATCAATAAATAAATTTGTAAAAAAAATAATAATACCATTAAAAAAAAGTATAGAAGGGGGCTCAGTTCTGAACGCAGGATGAGCATGTGGGGATTTGCAGCCAAGAAGCAGGGTGTGAGGCAGTGGATGGAAAATTACTAAGAGGAAGCATCATGGGTGGGGGGAATTCTGGCTCCCCTGACTTAGTTGGTTTCTTGCTAAAACTAGATTCTACAAGGAAGGACCCAGAGAAGCCCAAGGTTGAGGCATCGCCGAAAAGATTACCCACAGGAGCCTGAGCAAATTTGGGTCAAGGAGAGAGTCTTTGTCAAGACCCAGGATCTGAGCTTAGGGAGGGAGTGGGAGTGTAGGGGGTGGAATGGTGGTCCCCAAAAGGATATGCCCATGCCCTAACCCCCAGAACCTCTGACTATGAACTTATTTGAAAAAAGGGTAATCATCACTAATTATCTTTGCAGACGTAATTAAGAATCTTAAGATCATCCTGGATTATCCGGGTGGGCTTAAATCCATGGACAAGCATCCTTATAAGAGACAAAAGAGAAGTAAACATAGACACACACGGAGAAGTCCATGTGAAGATGGAGGCAGAGATTGGAGTGACGCAGCCACAAGCCAACGAAAGCCCGGAGTCACTAAAAGCTGGAAGAGGCAAGGAAAGATTTATCCCTAGAACCTTCAGAGGAAGCAGGTCCTGGCCAGACACCTTGATTTCACATTCTGGCCTCCAGAACTGTGAGAGGATAAATTCCTATCGTTTTAAGCCTCGAAGTTTGTGGTGCTTTGTTATGACAGCCCCGGGAAACCATGGATCAGATGGTTCTTCTTAAACTGGTTCTGCTGTCAGATGACACTGCCTTTCAGAACCTATAGCAGGTGTTCAGAGTGGAGACTTTCTCTTGTATATACTTTGAAGGAACCATCTGACCTGGCCCCTGCCACTCCCTTGGGACTTGCTGTTTGCTCAGGCTCTGACTCTCTCCCCATTGAAACCAGTCATATACTTGCAGGTGGAGTCCCAACACCTCCTACAGGGAACCCTACTGAAAGTACCCCATATTTTGATCCAGCAGAGCAGTCACCAGGCCCTTTCTCCTGCCTTCCACAGGTCATGAGGTCCCCAAAGTCCAGGAGACCCACAGCAGATTCTCCAGGCCATCCTGTTGGATGTCCTTCCTACCCTTGCCTGCCTCCTTTCTCCTTTTTATTTTTATTTTATATTGGCGTATAGTTGATTAACAATGTTGTGTTCGTTTCAGGTGTACAGCAAAGTGATTCAGCTATACATACACATGTATCTATTCTTTTTCAAATTCTTTTCCCATTTATGTTATTACAGAATATTGGGCAGAGTTCCCCGTGCTATACAGTAGGTCCTTGTCGGTTATCTTACACACTGCTATATTTATTTATTTGGTTGTGCAGGGGTCTTATTTGCGGCATGCGGGATCTTCGTTGCAGCACTTGGGATCTTTTATTTGCGGTGTGCAGGATCTTTTTTTTTTTTTTTTAGTTGTGGCATGCGGACTCTTAGTTTCGGCATGCATGTGGGATCTAGTTCCCTGACCAGGGATCGAACCCGGGCCCCCTGCATTGGGAACGTGGAGTCTTAACCACTGGACCACCATGGAAGTCCCCTCACACTGCTATATTTAAAATAGAGGTCCCCTTTCTCTTGAGGAGGAGAGCATGAGGCTTACAGCACAGCCCCCTCTGAAGAAATCCTCCTCATAAAATCCTCTCCAAACCTGCCTTCCGCAAACTATTCAGATCCGTCAAGGCGAGAGTCGTGAAACCCATAGCGATCCGTCAACTTTAGAAATCTTCACTGTGGTCTGGCATCTCCCACTGTTTTGCGTCTACTTATTTTGGGGACTCAGTGAAAATGACCATCTTAGCATCCTGTTACTCTAGTAATATCCACCTCTGGGGGTCACTGATGTTGACCACTAAGTATTCCCAGCTCTCTACCTTTTGAGTGCAGGATGGGCGACACTTCCTGGTCCTCTGTGATTGGCTGGAGCCATGTGATGAATTCTGGCCAATCAGCTGCAAGCAGAAGTGATGACGTCACTGCCAGACTGGCGCTTTTAATGGCCGATGCAAGATACTTTGCTCTCTTTCTCTGCGGCAGTGACTAGGAACATTCCAGATAGTTGCTGCCTCATCAGCCTGGGTCCTGCCATGAGGATGACCCAAACAGAGACCCCAGGTGACCCCAAATTGTTACGTAGCATGAACAAGAAATAAACTTTTAAGTCACTGAGATGTCGGGGTTATTTGTTACAGCAGCATAACCTAGTGTCTCAGTCGGCATATTAGTATTCCATGGGGACTGTTACAAGTCACCGCAGATTTGATGGTTTAACACAATAAACATTTATTCTCTTACAGTTCTGGATGTCAGAACCTTGAGATTGGTTTCACTGGGCTGAAACTAAGATGTTAGCAGGACCCTGCTCCTTCCGGAGGCTCGAGGGGAGAATCTGTTTTCTGGCCTTTTCTAGCGTCTAGCGCCATGTGCCTTTCATTCCTTGACTCATGGAGCCTTCCTCTATCTTCAAAGCCAGCAGCATAGGATCGTCAACTCTCTGCTTCGTTATCACATCATCTTCTCCTCTTCTGTTTTTGTAGTCTCATCTCCCTCTGCTTGCCTCTTATAAGGATACTCGTGACTGCATTGGGGGCCTGCCCAGATAATCCAGGATAATCTCCCCATTCCAAGAGCCTTAACTGAATTCCATCTGCAAAGCCTCTTTTGCCACAGAAGGTCACGTTCCCAGGTCCCAGAGATCAGGAACTCATATATCTGGGGGCCACTATTCAGCCTGAAACAGTGGTTCCGCTAGAAGCAAGGATTCAAATGAAAATAGTATATTTGGAAAATGATTCCAGGAAGAAGAGTGAGGAAATGAAGAAGCCAGGAATGAGTATGTTATTGAGATTACTGCTGTGGGAAACTAGGCTCGATTCTACTGGAGAATTCTGGGAGAGAGTGTGGAACTGTGCAATAAAGGATTACGCTCACCCAAAGAGAGGTCTGGCCTTTACCTTTGGCTCCCGGTAGGTGACCTCTAAGCCCTAGGAATGTCTTGCTTGATAAGAATATCTTTGTTTGAAAACTAACACAACATTGTAAAGCAATTTACTCCAATAAAGATGTTATTAAAAAAAAAAGAGTATCTTTGTTTGGGACTTCCCTGGTGGCGCAGTGGTTGAGAATCTGCCTGCTAATGCAGGGGGCACGGGTTTGAGCCCTGGTCTGGGAGGATCCCACATGCCGCGGAGCAACTAGTCCTGTGAGCCACAAATACTGAGCCTGCACGTCTGGAGCCTGTGCTCCACAACAAGAGAGGCCGTGATAGTGAGAGGCCCGCGCACCGCGATGAAGAGTGGCCCCCGCTTGCCACAACTAGAGAAAGCCCTCGCACAGAAACGAAAACCCAACACAGCCAAAATAAATAAAATAGTTTGCAACAACTTTCAGATTGTTACCTTATTAGGACCTCACAGTAAATAGTTTTATGGAGTAAGTGGGGTAGAGATGATTACAATAATTTACAAAAAAAAAAAAAAAAAGAATCCGCCTTCCAGTGCAGGGGACGTGGGTTCAATCCCTAGTCAGGGAACTAGATCCCACATGCATGCCTCAACTAAGAGTTTGCATGCCACAACTAAGGAGCTGGTGAGTCCCAACTAAGGAGCCCACCTGCCAAGACTAAGACCTGGCGCAACCAAAAAAAAAAAAAAACTGTATGGGGATAGACAGGCTAATGAACAGAATAGAGAACCCCAAAACAGACCCACAAATATGCCTGACATTTAAAAAAAAAAAAGAGAGAGTATCTTTGTTTATCCGGGGCCTTGGTTATGCCAGATAGCCCATGCTAACACTGTGATTTATGGTTGGTGCCTTGGGCCACACTAGATAGTAACAATGTTATTTATGATGGGGGTCTTGGACCACCCAGTATTAGCTCGACCTCTGGAGGGGCTGGAGACTGAGGTCAACCACATGGGTGGTCAATCATATCTATGTGACCAAGACCCAGCAAAAACTCTGGACATCAATGTTGGAGTGAGCTTCCTAGGTTGGTAGTATACCATGTGTGTTGTCACACATCACTGCTGGGAGAAGTTATTACTGTACGCACAGCTCCACCAGATGGGAACAAGTGGATACTTGCTCTTGGCGTCTCCTGGATCCTGCCCCATGCACCTCTTCCCTTGTCTAATTTTATTATTTTATTTTATTTTATTTTATTTTAGGCTGAACCTTGTGGCTTGTGGGATCTTAGTTTCCTGACCAGGGATTGAACCCGGGTCCTCAACAATGAAAGCAAGGAGTCCTAACTCCTGGACTGCTGGTGAATTTCCTCCCCACTTGACTGATTTTAATCCGTATTCTTTTCCTGTAATAAACCATTACCATGAGTATGAGAGCTTTTCAGTGAGACTTATTGAAACTGAGGGTAGTCTTGGGAACCACAAACTTGCTATTGATGGTAGAAGTGAGGGTGGTTTGGGGGACCCCAATATTTGCAGTTGGTGGTAGAAGTTTTAGAGTTGGGAACTCTTTTTTTTTTTCTTTTTGATAGGTAAGACGTGGATTTATTTGGAGAGAAACACACTCCACAGACAGAGCGTGGGCCATCTCAGAAGGCGAGAAAGGCACCAGGGTATGGGATTTCAGTTTTTATACTGGTGGGTAATTTCATAGACTAATGAGTGGGAGGGGTATTCCAGCTATTTCTGGAAGGGGCGGGGATTTCCAGGAATTGGGCTACTGCCCACTTTTTGATCCTCATGGTCACCTTAGAACCGTCATGGCGGTTGTGGGTGTGTCATTTAGCTTGCTGATGTGTTACAGTGAGCGTGTGCTGAGGCTCAAGGTCTAGTGGAAGTCGACTTGTCCACCATCTCGGACCCATTTGGTTCTAATCCATTTATGTCATGTCCTCAGGCTCTATCATTCTTTCAAAGGTTTTGCCCTGTCCCCTTCCCTCCTGTTTCATTGCCCCCTCAGAGATTTTACTCCCATATTCTTAGGGGAAGCAGAACGGCGATGGTCTGTCTTCTGTAACTTCTTCAAGGTTGAGTAGGGGTGTCGACCCTGCCTGTCAGGGAGTAAAAATCTAAGAGTTGGGAACTCAAACTTTGCGAGAATGCACCTCAGCGTCGTCCCACCTGAGATGCGATGGAGCTGGTGTATTTATCCTCCAAGTCTCCTCTTTCATTGGCCAAGACTGCTCCTGGGGGCATTACCTGCATATCCTTTCTCCTGAGAAAAATCCCTCAGGCAGAAGGTTGCAGGTGCTGGCAGTACTGGTACAGCAAATGTCAGGGGGACATGGGCAGGACACCCACAGTGTGGGTGGAACACACAGCCTGTCCTGACTAATACTTGACATCTGTCGAGAGCTTTGTAAGTGCTAGACACCGTTCGAGCCCTTTATTTCCTTTTGGATCCTAAAGATACCCTATGGTCTATTAATAAGCCCATCTTTCTGATGAGGAAACTGAGGTATGGAGAGGTTAGGTCACTCAAACAATGTGCATTAGCCTGCTTGGGCTGCCATAACAAAATACCATAGGCCGGATGAGTTAAACAACAGAAATTTCTCATAGTTCTGGAGGCTAGAAGTCCAAGATCAAGTTGTTGGCTGATTTGGGTTCTGGCGAGAGCTCTTTTCCTGGCTTGTAGATGACTACCTTCTTGCTGTATCCTCACATGGTGAGAAGAGAGAGCATTCTTCTGTCTCTTCTTAAAAGGGCACTAATCCTATTGTAACAGGCCTCCACCCTTAATGACCTCATTTCACCTTAATTATCTCCATAGAGACCTGGACTCCAGATACAGTCACATTGGTGATTGGGACTTTAACATATGCATGGTGGGGGAAGAACATTCCGTCCATAACACAGGATCACAGAGCTATTGAGTGCTGGAACTGATATTCAAACCCAAGCTCCTACCCACTGCTTCTTATAGCCAGTGGAGAAGCAGAAAGCTTGCAGAGGGGAAGGGAGAACTGATGAGGGAGGGCAGGTGGGGATCATGGGAGTGGCTTGATCTATACCCAGGAAGCCTGGGACTGTGGAAACCTGAACTTCAGCCTACTTGGGGCCAAGAGCACCCTAAGGTTTTGCAGCTTGAATAGTTATTTTAAACCCTAAATTGGACCTGGTCACTCCCTTGCTCAAAACCTTCCATTGGCTTCTCATCACTCTTTGAAAAAAATATGGGCTCCTCCCCACAACCTATAAACCCCTGTCACCTCCCTGCCCTCATCTCTTACCACTGTCCTCCCTGACTTTACTCCAGCCCCCTTGATGTTTCTCAAACACACCAAGTGAGTGCCAGCCTCAGGGCCTTTGCATATGCTTTTGCTGGCATTTGCAGGGCTTGCTCTCTCTCTTCACTCAGGTTTCTGATCGGGACAAAGACTGTTTCCTAATATTCCTTTTCCTTGTCTTTTTTTCTTACTTTTTTTTTTTTGTAAGCAATTATTTTTCACTGTGCTAAAATATATATAACATAAAATTTTAGTAAATGAAGTATCAGTACATTCACAACATTGTACAACCATCACTACTGTCTAGTTCCAGAACTTTTTCATCACTCTCAATGGAAACTTCACACCCATTATGCAGTCGCTCCCCATACCTCGGCCCCCACTTTCCTTGTCTTTTGTATTAATAGGACAAGTCCATTTTTAAGCTAGGTGCACCGCCATCCACGAAAAAGGGTACATTTCCCAGCCTTCCTTGAAGCTATGGCCATGTGACATTCTAAGCAATGACACATGAGCAACCGTGATGTGTGCACCTTCTGGGCAACGCCCTTGAAGGGGAAGAGCAGAGCCTCCACCTGACCTTTCCCGTCCCACTGGCTGGAAGGTGGATGTGATGAGGAATCATCTTGGCCCACCTTACAGGTGGTAGAACAAAAGACAAAAAGAGCGTGGACCTCCACCGCAATGTTGCTAATCATTCCAGCCCTGGACTACTTATACCTAGATTATTAAGTGTATGCTAAACAAAGTGATCTCTTATTTGAGCCAATGTAATGCTGGGTTTCTGTTCCAGCAACCAAAATGATACTGTAACTAACACAGAATTTGGTAATAGAATCTAAAATACGTGGCATTTCCTTAGCAAGTGGGCAACTGGTGCGGATTCAGATATGACAGGCTGGGAAGCTGATGGCCTTTGTTATGCAGGGACAAAACATTTAGGAGGCCTGCTGCTATAGACTGAATGTGTGTGTCCCCCCAAATTCAGAGGTTGAAATCAAATCCTCAGTGGGATGGTATTAGGAGGTGGGGCCTTTGGAAGGTGATTAAGTCCTGAGAGTGGAGCCCTCATGAATGGGATTAGTGCCCTCATGAAAAAGACCCCGGACAGCTCCTGGCCTCTTCTACCAAGTGAGGATACAGGGAGAAAACAGCCATCTATGAAGCCCTCACCAGACACCAGATCTGCCGGCCCCTTGATCTTGGACTTCCAGCCTCCAGAACTGGGATAAATAAATATCTGTTGTTTATAAGCCAGCCAGTCCGTGGGATTCTGTTACAGCAGCCCGAACAGACTAAGACATCTGCCATCTGTGCTATCCTTGAAGACAGCCTGTAGCTCTAGGGAGAGTGGTTGGCTTTCTGGAATACAAGCCATGCACCAGCTATGGCTACTATGTGAGTCAGAAATAACCTTGCGTGTCCTTTAAGCCATGATAATGTTTCCCTTGCTATCCGTATCCGCTCAGCTCCTGAGTTCAGATGGCAAGAGTCTGGATGGCAAGTTCAGATAGTGATGAATACTGCATTTTCCAAATAGCAGATGTTTGGACAGTGAAGGGTACCTGCACTGGGGGACCTTGTTGTCACAGCAGCCTAACATTTGCCTTAACTGATACCCATAAAATAAACTGCTTCCTTTATTGAGTATTGCGGTGATTCAGTGAGGGAATACACATAAAGCACCTAGCGTGTGCCAGGCACATAATAGGTGCTCAATAAATGTTCATTGTTTCCCCCACCACCACCATCTCTGGTTTAGGGAAGGAGACATTCCTTCCCAAATTACCGGGGAAGATGCTCTGGTATCTCTTTTGTTTCCAGACAAGAAGCCTTGTCCCCAGACTGGCTTCCTCTGCAGCAACAGCTCCCGTCTGGCGGACCCTCTCCCCACGTCTCTCTCTTTCTCTCTCTCTTTCTCATTCTGGTAACGCTGTTCCCTCCCTGCGCCCCTTCTTGCCTGGTTATTGCCTTTCAACCTGCCCTTCCTCCTTCCTTGAACTCCCCTCCACTAACACAGTAAGCACACGGGCAGCAGCACAGTCCAGGACCAGTTTCTTGCAAAACTTTTTATGAACCTCCCCTGACTACTAAGTGGTTAAAAATATCCCCCCTGCCCAGGCGATTTTGCTAAGCTGGTGTGGGTGGGTGGGGGCGGGGGGCGGGAGGGGGAGACGCGGGAGAGCTCACAAATGAAGCAAATTGCTGAAAATCGGATTTTTACTGTCTTATCTAGGAGCCACATGAGAGGAGAAGAGATTGCAATTTCTGCCAGAACTTTCTCACATCCCCGCATCTGGGGCAAGAAAGTGGCGGAGAGCAGGGGAGGAGCGAGTGAGAGAGACGATGGGGAGCGAGAACAGAAGGAAAGATAGAGGCTCAGGAGGGAGGGATTGGGAAGAGATGGGGGAGGAAAAAATGAAGAGGAGGAAAGGAAAATTAGGGGCAGCACTGAGAAAGGCATGGGTGCCCCCAGCAGGGTTGGATGCCACAACCTCAGCCTGGTTACCTACAGGGGCTGTATCTCTTGCAAAGCCCCTTTGCTCACAGCATTCAGTTTGTTTTTGCTATTGTTTTTGTTTTTGTTTTTGCGGTACGCGGGCCTCTCACTATTGTGGCCTCTCCCACTGCGGAGCACATGCTCCGGACAGGCAGGCTCAGTGGCCATGGCTCATGGGCCCAGCCGCTCCGTGACATGTGGGATCTTCCCGGACCGGGGCACGAACCCGTGTCCCCTGCATCGGCAAGCGGACCCTCAACCACTGCGCCACCAGGGAAGCCCAGCATTCAGTGTTTTGTTTTTTGTTTTTCAAAGATCTTTTTTTTTAATTAATTAATTTATTTATGGCTGTGTTGGGTCTTCGTTTCTGTGTGAGGGCTTACTCTAGTTGTGGCAAGCGGGGGCCACTCTTTATCGTGGTGCGCGGGCCTCTCACTATCGTGGCCTCTCTTGTTGCGGAGCACAGGCTCCGGACGCGCAGGCTCAGTAATTGTGGCTCACGGGCCCAGTTGCTCCGCGGCATGTGGGATCTTCCCAGACCAGGGCTCGAACCCGTGTCCCCTGCATTGGCAGGCGGATTCTCAACCACTGCGCCACCAGGGAAGCCCAGCATTCAGTTTTAATTGCTCATCAAGCTGGTGCAACAGGTAGGAACAACTCACCCATTTTACAGATAAGAAAACTCAAGCTTAGAGGAAGGAAGCCTTTGCTCAAGATCACAGAGCTAACTTATTCATCATGGGAATGACCAAACGAGGGTCTAGGACAGGAGTGGGGAAACCTTTTCTGCAAAGGACCAGAGTAAATATTTTCAGCTTTGCAGGCTGCACAATCTCTGTTGCAGTGACTCAGCTCTGCCCTTGTATGGTGCCGTAGACAACAGGTAAAGGAATGGGCATCTTTGCGTGCCAATAAAGCTTTATTTACAAAACCAAGTAACCCGCTGGATTTGGCCCGGGAGCCTTAGTTTGCAAACCTCCAGTCTAGAACTGGAGTCCAGTATGGTAGCCACTAGCTACATGTAGCTATTTATACTTAAATTCATTTGAATTAAACAAAATGAAACACCTAATCCCTCAGTCATGCTAGCCATGATTCAAGAGCTCAACGTCTGTCTGCCTGTGGCCATGCATGGTGACTACTCTTCGATAGTCCAGAAAGTGACCATCTCCATCATCACAGAAAGTTCTCTCGCACAGCGAGTGCTGCTCTAGAGCTTTTGTCTCTAGATCATGTTTTCTAGTAGTTAAAAAAATGACATTTGGGTCTGTGGAAAAGCCTTTCCACTTTCATTTGTTCAATCAACAAACATTTGTCCACTGCTGTCTGGGTGCCAGACCCTGCTGTGGTGCTGGGGGCACAGAGAAGGCCGAAAAAGGCCCATTCCTGACTCGCTCGTTGCTTTATTGTCTCTCCGAATTGCCCCTCACCCACATATCTGTGTGGCTCCCTCTGATGCTTCATTCAGGTTTCTGCTCCCTTGTCACATCCTCCAGGAAGCCTTCCCTGACTGCACCAGCTAAAGAGAGTCTTTTCCTCACACTCTTTACCCTGCCTGATTTCTCTTCACAGCTCTCTCTGACGCTATGTTACATATCCACTTATCTGCTTATTTGCTTTACCTCCTCCACCAGAATTGAAAGTCCATTAGGGCAGGGGTTTTGTTCTGCTTTCTCTTTAACAGGAAAGGTGGTCGTGAGCCCAGGTTTTCGAACTGACTGCCTGAGTTCGCGTACTTCCCTCCCCTCTTGCAGGCTGTGTGATGTTCAGCAAGATGCTTGGGCTCTGTCTGTAAAATGGAGATAATAATAGTATGTTGAATGGTGGCCCCCAAAAGATATGTCCATGTCCTAATACCTGGACCCTGTGAATGTGACCATATTTCGAAAAAGGATCTTTGCAGGGAATTCCCTGGCGGTCCAGTGGTTAGGACTCTGTGCTTCCAGTGCAGGGGGCATGGGTTCTATTTCTGGTATGCTGCGTGGCACAGCCAAAAAAAAAAAAGATCTTTGCAGATGTCATTACGGATTCGAGATGAGGTCATCATCTTGGATTATCTTGACAGGCTCTAAATCCAATGACTTATAAAAGAAGAGAAAGGGAGACAGGTAATGACATGATCCAACCCAGAAACGACACACTAGTTCTGTTCAAAATTCATTGGCCAGAACTCTTCATGTGGCCCCACTTAATTACAAGGGGGCCAGGAAATGTGATTCCGCCCGGAACGGGGGTAACAAGAAATATTTGGAGAACAGCAGTCATGACTTAACCCCATGGGCATGGAGGGGTGGTCTGGAGAGAGATGGAGAGCCCCAGACCCAACACTTAGTGACTGGTTAGATAAGGACCCTATAAAGGAGGCTATAAAGGTGGGGATGGGGAACGCTAAGACTTTTCTCTGCATTGGTATGATGGCTGCTACAGGCAGAGGACAGGCGACCCCAGACAAGGGCCAGGAACTAAGCGATGAGAGCAGGTGAATGTCCATATGGCCAGGCTGGAGATCTTCCCTTATCGGTAGCTGATATTCCATTCTTCCCATAATCCCACTGCATTGGGTAGGCTCAGGCTAGGAAGACAGAATCCACTCTAGGTATTTCAACAGGAAGGGGTTTAATGCTGGGAATCAGGCTGCAAACCTCCCGGTAGGGATGGAGAAAGTCCCGCCAGCATCCAAGAGGGCAGAGCGTACAGGAACTATGGAGAATCATTGCTGATAATCTCAACTCCCAGCTCTCAACATCAAAGTAGGCGATTTGCAGGAAGACGCCCAGAAGGTGCCAGCAAAAGCCACACAACGGCCACGTGCCAAGGCCTGAGTTGCTGCTCGCCATGGACGGGAGCAACGATGGCTGCTGTCTCTCTTCTGCCTGACAAATCTCGCGTGAATGCCTCTTAATTGTCGGCTCCTCCCTAAAGCCAGGCTGACAACGGAGTTTCAGACACGTAGTTCCCAGAAGTGCAGAATTGCTAGCAGACACTCCAGCACACCTAAAAAGGTGACACGTGGAGATGGTGGCCAGAAGGATTCAGGGCAAGAAGTTGGACGTGATGCTGAGCCATGGTGGGGACTGGACCCCACTCCAGACTTCCAAGACAGCCCTCTTATTTCATGAGGTTATTCCTTCCCAGGTGTTTCTTGGATTGAAGTCCTCCCTACAAAGCAATACACATGAGGTGACAAGGTAGAGCCCTGGTGATAAAACGGATGTTTAAAAGTAAAGAATGGGGACTTCCCTGGTGGTGCAGTGGTGAAGAATCTGCTTGCCAATGCAGGGGACAACGGGTTCAAGCCCCAGTCCGGGAAGATCCCACCTGCCGTGGAGCAACTAAGCCCATGTGCCACAACTATTGAGCCTGCGCTCTGGAACCCGCGAGCCACAACTACTGAGCCCACGTGGCTAGAGCCAGTGCTCTGCAACAAAGAGAAGCCACCGCAATGAGAAGCCCATGCACCACCACCACAAAGAATAGCCCTCGCTCACCGCAACTAGAGAAAGCCCACGCACAGCAACGAAGACCCAATGCAGCCAAAGATAAATAAATAAAGAATGGAATAGTATTCAATGGTCAAAAGAAATGAGCTACAAGAGGACATGGAGGAAACTTAAATGCATGTTGCTAAGTGAAAGAAGCCAGTCCAAAAAGGCTACAGACTATGATTCCAACTATATGACATTCTGGAAAAGGCAAAGCAATAGAGGCAATCAAAAGAACTACTGTTGGGCTTCCCTGGTGGCGCAGTGGTTGAGAGTCCGCCTGCTGATGCAGGGGACGTGTGTTCGTGCCCCGGTCCGGGAAGATCCCACATGTGCGGAGCGGCTGGGCCCGTGAGCCATGGCCGCTGAGCCTGAGCGTCCGGAGCCTGTGCTCCACAACGGGAGAGGCCACAACAGTGAGAGGCCCACGTACCAAAAAAAAAAAAAAAAAGAACTACTGTTGCCAGGAGTTTGGGGGGGGGGAGGGGGGAATAGCTGAAGCACAGGGGATTTTCAGGGCAGTGAAACTGTTCTGTATGATACTGTAGTGGTGATCTGTGAAATCATGCAGTTGCCAAAACCCATGGAACATGCAACACTGAGAGTAAACCCTAGCGTAAACTGTGGACTTTAGTTAGTAATACTGCGTCAATACTGGTTCATCAATTGTAACAAATGTACCAAACTAATGCAAGATGTTAATAATAGGAGAAATTGGCGGGGGGTGGGGGGGTATAGAAAGTGTCTGCACTATCTGTACGATTGTTCTATAAATGTAAAACTGCTCTAAAAACTAAAATTTAGGGACTTCCCTGGTGGCGCAGTGGATAGGACTCCATGATCCCAATACAGGGGGCCCGGGTTCGATCCCTGGTCAGGGAACTAGATCCCAAATGTATGCCACAACTAAGAGTTTGCATGTGGCAACTAAGGAGCCCTCCTGCAGCAACTAAGACCTGGTGCAACCAAATAAATAAATATTAAAAATAAATTAATTAATTAAATCTACCAATTAAAAAGAAATAAAGAGGGAGGTCCCTGGTGGCCTAGTGGTTAGGATTCCGGGCTTTCACTGCCATGGCCTGGGTTCAATTCCTGGCTGGGGAACTAAGATCCCACAAGCCACAAGCCTCAGCAAAAAAAAAAAATTAAAGAGTGGCTTCTTGGGGCTGGATCATTCTCCAACGTGCAGGTGCTCTCTGATGAACAGGAGCTGACTGAGCTGCCAGGGGTATACTAGGCATTGAGTTTCCAGGCCCTATGATTGGCAGCCATGAACTTCTCACTTTGGGCAGTTGTGGGGACTAGCCTGGCCTGCTTCCTTTATCAACCTTGAAGGTCTTTCTCCAGGATCTGGGCTCCCTCGGCAAGAACTATCTTGGTTTCTCCTAGATTAGTAAGCAAACTGGACCTCAGTTTCACCATCTATAAGTGGGGATATAATATGTAGTAGTCAGGACAGCCTAGGTTATGCTACATAACAAACAAGCCCAGATTGCTGAGCTAGAAGGGGCTGTGTTTCCGGGTTCCAGACACACTGCTTGTCAGTAATCAAGAAAATGTGACTTTCAAAAGACTATCAGTTATATGGCAGGCCCAGGTTTGCAGCAGGTCCATGTGATGGGACAGATATTTCTGAGTCTCCACTGCAGAAACAGCAAGCACAGAGATGCCGACACTTTTGTAAACACAGTTGCCTGCCCCCTGCCTGGAGCCAAACAAGGAGAAAGGACAGTTCCAAACCCAGCCTCTCCCAGCATCCACTCTCCCAGTCCCAGAGCAAGCCATATTCTGTCTTTCTCTCCTCTCTGCCCCACATTCCTTCAGAGCTGGAGGTTAATAAACTCATCACTGATGAGCAGGGAACACATCTACAGAGGTTTTAATTACAGCAGAAAATTGGCCCAATTGGTACTTAATGTAGAGTAAGTATCGAGTTAACTGGTCAGGACAGGAGTTGCTGAGGTTTGCGTGAAGGTGCCCTGAGCCCTGCTTGGCTAGTTTTCCCTGGGAATATCCAAGGGCAGGTGGAGGGCATGGTTCTGGTTCTCTGGGGACTGCAGGGGGACCTCAGAGACCCTGGAAGAGGAAAGGAAGCTGGCGGGGGTGAAGGAAGCCGGCTGGGGTGAAGAGGTGAAAAGACATTTCTGAAACCTCAGCTCAGAGTTCTGCTCTCTAGCGTCGGTATTTTTCTCCCTTGTAATATCTGATTGCCAGCTCTTACAGGCAGCAGTGGATGAAGGGTTGGGGCTACCACAATGAGGGTGTAGGAGGAGCTGGGGAATGGGGTGGATGTCTGCGAGGATTGGTCCCTCAGAAGGTCAAGGCTGAGCTGAATGAATTAAACTTTCTAAGTGAGGATTGGGGAAGGAGAAATTTCCCTGGTCCTCTCATCCAGCCTCCTGTGTCTCCCCCAGAGGATGTGATAAATGGAAACCTTCTAGGAGAGCCAGTGCTCAAGAGAGAAAGGAATGAAAAGCCCCAAACAATCAGATGAAATAGGATAGGAGAAACCAACCCCACCCAGGATCCACCGCGGTTTATGAATTTTCCATACATTCCAGGCCCCCAGAATGACTCCGTCTCACCCAGAGAGACAGTTTAGAAGTAAGAGCAGAGTCCCTGGAGTCAGACTGCCTAGACGCTATCTCTGAAAACTTCACTTATTAGCTAGGTGACTGAGGGCAAGTGACTTAACCTGTGTCTCAGTTTTCTCATCTGTAAAATGGGGATGTAATTTTGAATGGTTAGTAGAAACTAGGCTAGGCTGCAAAAACAAAGAAACCCAACCTCTCAGTGGCTGAAAAATCACAAACTTTATTTCTCACTCATGTTTCATGTCTGTTTTGGGTCATTAGGGGGGAGGCTTTGCTCATCATAGTCACTAGTGGAGCATTCACATTCTGAAACACTCTGGAACACTGTCGGCTGTCACACCGGAAGGAAATACTAAGAGCTTTGGAAGTTCATGCACAGGCAATTAGATGCTCTAGAGGGAATGTTGCGTGTCAGTTTCACTGTAGCTCATTGGTTACAACTAGTCACACGACCTCTCCCACAAGGTGGTCAGGAAGCACAGTTCTTGGCCAGCAGCACTGGTGGTGGTTGTGAGTTAATGAATGCAAGGTGCTTAGGTCAGTGTCTGGCATGAAGTGAGCACCCTTCACATGTTCTCAATTTTGAGTTTCATCGGCAAAAGTGATCCCACTCACGTGTCTAATGTCCCTCTGACGCTGGTTGAGCCGGACCAAGATGGACCAGCGGCTGGAAGCCTGGAAGGTGTGCTCCACGTGTGCACCAGCTGTGTGCCAGGGAAGTCCAACCACTGAGGTCCAGGTCAGGGCACACTCGTGCCTGACCCTGAACTCGGACAAAACCACAGAGCTACATCATGTATTCCAGGGTGGGAAATGTGAACTGGAGCCTCCCCAGACTCTCCACCCCCTGGGCCAACAGGCAACCCCCCACCCCTACAGAGACCCACCTTACCCCCGACACCATCCATGCCACCTGGGCAAGGGCAAGTGCAAATGCTCATGTCGGCTCCAGCCTGCAGCCCTCCAGGAGGTAGGAGCCCGCCATACCCCTCATTGTCCTTCAGGTATCTGCCGGTTGATATCCTTTTCTCTTTCTTTTTTTTTAATACATTTATTTTATTTATTTATTTATTTATTTTTGGCTGCGTTGGGTCTTCGTTGCTGGGTGCAGGCTTTCTCTAGTTGCAGAGAGCGGGGGCTACTCTTCGTTGCGGTGCGCGGGCTTCTCACTGCCATGGCTTCTCGTTGCAGAGCATGGACTCTAGGCACGCGGGCTTCAGTAGTTGTGGCACATGGGCTCAGTAGTTGTGGCTCGCGAGCTCTAGAGCTCAGGCTCAGTAGTTGTGGCGCACGGGCTTAGTTGCTCCGCGGCATGTGGGATCTTCCCAGACCAGGGCTCGAACCCTTGTCCCCTGCATTGGCAGGTGGATTCTTAACCACTGCACCACCAGGGAAGCCCTGCATCGGGTCTTATTTGTGGCACAGGGATCTTCGTTGCGGCATACGGGCTCTAGAGTGCAGGGGCTTAGTTGCCCCGTGGCATGTGGGATCTTGGTTCCCCGACCAGGGATTGAACCCACGTCCCTTGCATTGGAAGGTGGATTCTTAACCATTGGACCACCAGGGAAGTCCCCTGATATCCTTCTCTCCTGACTAACTCGGAACCAGGCCCTTTCACTCACGCAGGTGTCGACCCAAACAGAGGAGGCGACAAATAACAGGTGAGGAAACAGGCCCTGAGCGATGGTCACCTGCTCAGGGTCTCCCAGCAGAAAGTGATGGAAGCAGAATTCAAATCCAGGTTGCTCTGTTTTCAGAGCTTGTAAAAACGTCACCAGGCTGCCTCTCTGAGGCTGCCCCTGTGCCCCCGACTAGCTCACCGCACGTCCGTCCCACCAGCCTCCCACAAGCAAACTTCCCCCTCGACTCAGCCCACGAGGGCAGGCAGCCCTGCAGAGCTCCTGGTTTTCCTGTCACCCAACTGGAGCTCTCTTCCAAGGTGGGAGCTGAGGCCTCCCAGGCACCCAGGGAGCCCCCTGAATGATCAGCATCGCCCAAGGGCCTGAAAAGCATGGGCAACTCCAGTGAAAGCCCAGGTGCCCTCCTCCGACAAAGCCTAATTACACCAGCAGAGCCCAGCCAGGCCCCAGGCCAGGCAGCCTGCAAAGCAGTGCAGCGGTGCAGCTTGGCGGCTCCCAAATCCTCATCCAGCCCCGATGGGGACGGTGGGAGGCCACGGCTGGCCTGGCCACGAGGGGCCATTTACCCAGGTTTTGTAGCCAAATCCATTGGTGGGTTTCCAGACGGGGGAGAGAAATGGGCAGTGTCCTGGCATGCTGGCCGGCAGAGGGGAAGAAGTGCCAGCCTGCCCTTCTCAGGGGGATGTCCCGGGGTACACAACACACTGCCCCTCTTGTGTTACAGGGGAAGCGAGGAGCCCACCCCCGCAAAGCGTACCAGGTTCCCAGCCTTCATTCCTGCGAGCTAAACCCTGCCTGGGGCCTCCCTGCCCAGAAAGGGCAGGAAAGGAGAGTGAAGGAGGATTTGGAGACCCGCCCGCCTGCTGAGAGATTAGGTGAGAACAGTATACAGAGGGCTGGATGAAGATCCGTGACCCTGAGAGGTGATTAACAGGCTTGCAGGGGTTGGGCCAGAGCACCCCCGCCCCCCGCCGCCACCCCGTCCTCAGCAGCCCCCCCCCCCCCAAGCTGGGGCTGGAGTCCTAGCTCCCTCTTTACTCCTCCACACCAGCCCTGTGCGTTCAGAATCTGGGTCCTCCATCCAGCCACTCCCCCATCCAGCCACTCCCCCAGGGAGTCTGGAGGGATCACTGGAATAGTCGCTGCTGTCCTTTACTGAGCGCTTGCTGTGTGCCGCCGCTGGCTGTCAAAAGCTTTACTTAGCTTCTCAGCTCTGAGGCCAGTTCTGGGAGGCAGTCACTAGCACGGGGTCTACTTTTCAGATGGAGAAACTGAGGCACAGAAAAGTGAAGAAGCTTATCCAAGGTCACATCACAAGGAAATGACGAATCTGGGATTCAAATCCAGGCCTCTGGGGGACAAAGCTTGGGCCCCCACCCTTCTGGACGACAGTTTCTTTTGCTTTCTCCCCACCCCCTGACCTGCCCAGACTCCTAGACAAGGTAACACTAATAACACCACCATATTGTCCCCAGTCCTTTTACGGGCACCTCTAACCATCTGGAACTCAACTGAGCATCTAAAGGCAAGGAAAGAGTATCTATGCAGTGAAGCACATACCACCAAGTCCACGCATCAACCAAAGCACATGCCCAAGAAGGTCTGTAAGCTCCAAGAAGATGGGGATCCCATTAATCTTTTCTTGAGAATCATAAGGTCTGGCATGTGGTCAATATATTTTTGTGGAGTTGAATTGAACTGATGGTTGTGGCCCTGACTTATAGCCTATTTACTCATAATTTAGACCCAATAATAACTACTGTAATAATTGGTTATGTTAAATGAGCATAGGAAGCTACTCAAGGTGGACAAACCAACGGTGATGAAAGCAAGAGATGGGAGAAATCCTGCCTCTACCACTCACTAGCTGTGCCTGGATTCCTCCTTCTGTAAGATGGGTTATTACGAGGGTTACAAAAAATTACGTTTGTCAAGCATCTAGCATGGTGCCTATGCTCAAAACACTTGAACATTAGCTTGAATTTTTGAGGAGACCCATGGAAAAACTATAAAAACCTACATAAGATCTCAAAAAGCATGGCAGCCTGGCAACAAACTTGTGAGGTTTGAGAACTACAGAACGGGACCAGAACTTGTTTCCGCCACAAAAAGGAGGGCTGAGATCCTGTTTTCTAGAGAAAACCTGAATGGGTATTTGAAAAACTACCTATAACATTGCTATATGTAATAAGAGCTAACAACTATCAACTCCTGGGCATTTGTAACTCCCAGCAATCCAATGAAGCGTGTACTATGATAACCCCATATATACAGGAGGAAATGGAAGCTCAGAGAAGTTAAGAAACTTGCCCAAGATCACACAGCATGTAGTGATCAGGCTGGGACTCAGGCCCGGCTCTGTCTGACCCAAAGTCCTGTCCTGAGAAAGATTAGAAGGATAAACGCCTAAAGATCAACAGTGATTTCCTCAAGGCCGTAAATGTGGGCAAAACTTATTGTCTTCTGGTACACACTGAGTGTGCTTCCTGCCTGTAATAAGAAAAAAAAAAGGGACTTCCCTGGTGGCACAGTAGTTAAGACTCTGTGCTCCCAACACCAGGGGCCCAGGTTCACTCCCCGGTCAGGGAACTAGATCCCACATGCATGCTGCAACTGAGAGTTTGCACACCACAACTAAGGAGCCAGCAAGCCTCAACTAAGGAGCCCACCTGGCGCAAACACATAAATAAATATTTTTAAAAAATAAAATTAAATTAAAAAATAAAATTACAGTGGAACTTTAAAAAAAAAAGCTAAATATTTAAAAAGTCTCCCTAAATATAGGTAAGAGGAAAGCTCAAGAGAAAGAAGTCTTTTTGGTTAGGGTCCCCATGGGAAGCAAACTCTGCAGTTTAGGTACATGGCTTGAGGTCTGTTATAAAGATTAAGGAAGCTGTAGGAAAAGCTCATTCACGCAACCTGGGGCCCTGTGAGGTTGGGGAGCCATCACCACCCCTGGGAGCAGTGGTTCTGGTCAGGGGAGTGACCAGTTTGCAGGACAGGCTCAGAGCTGGCTCCACTCCCCTCCCATACTCCATCGCCTACCAGTGCCTCCTCGTGGCTGAACCCACTGGAAGCCAGAGGACCGGGGAGCCCCTGATCCACCCCAGCACCCCAAGCTGGATGGAGGAGGGTGAAAGTGGGTCTTGAAGGCCACACGGAAACTACCTTATCCAATTCCGCATCCCCCATGGACTGTAAAAGAGGGAGGGACAGAATCAGAAAGCCATCGTGACTTTTGGGGACATATGTCCTGAAGCAGCTGTGACTCTCTTAATGTATACAGGCAGAGGGCAGGCAGCCCTTCTCTGTACCCTCACTGGGGAGCCACGGGCCCATTTTACAGCTGAAGGATTGGGTGGTTCAAGGGTCCAGGATTACTGGGAGTCTGGAGAATGCCCTCATCTTCAAGGGAGCTCAAACATCAGTTCCCTAATCTATGAAATGGGTATGATCATGGCTCTCCCACAAAGCTGCCGTGACGGTTACATACATCATTACACGTAAAAGTGATTGTCCCAGGACCTGGAACATAAAAACAGTAATAGACGTATTGAGTGACAGTTGTGTGCTGGAAGTTGTTTAATCGCTTTTTGCGTGTGTTAATCCATTTAAGTCCTCACAATAACGCTATAAAGTAGGAATTATAGATTCGGTTTTGTGAAAGAGGAAACAGAAAGGTTAAGGAATGAGCTGAGGCCACACAGTGAGGCTGCTGGACCCTTGACCTTCCTTCTGACTCCAAATGCAGTGCTCTTTCTACCTGCCACCCCACACCTCCCGGGGAAAAAATGAGTGAAAAAACGGGAAAAGTCAGAGCTGGAGAAAGACTATATTTTCTCGGGCTTTTCTGGGACCTAGGAGGGGGCTGGTATAACCCAGGGAGAGGTGTATGCCTCCCTCTCCTTTCTTAACCATTGTCTGTGTTCCACTCAGACCCTCCTCTCCAAATCAGGGAGAGGTTTGTGGCAAAGCTTATGGGAGAAGCATCTTTTTCAAGATCAGAAGAAGGGGGTTCCCTCTCTCCACACTCCCATTTCACTTTTAAGGGGGAAAAGCTCCCCACGCAACAAGGCAAAGCAGTGGGTTCCTGGGGCCTCTCGGGCCCCGTTGCCACAGCAACCAGATTCAATAGCAGTTTCTGGTACAGGAATTGCCTGGACCCACAGCTTGGGCTGGAAGAGGTTGAGGGGTAGAAAAGAGACCTCAAGAGCATCCTCTTGCATTCAGACTGGACCACCCATTCCCCAGGGCCAGTAGAGACTAGAGGTCCAAGTCCCAGGACATGGAGGAGGGGCGCTCCCCCCCCTTAGACCTCCCTCCTGTATCTGGGGCCACTGCGTAAATTTTCCAACTTTTGTCCACACTAGAAGACTGTTGCGAAATGTCTGAGGAGGGAAGTGTCAGGATTCACCCAGCATATGGGTCACATATAGCTCTAGGGGACGTTTTTCTTCTCTGTTTTCCTTCCCCCCACCCCCTTTGAATGAGGTATAATTTGCATAGGTAAAGTGCTCAGATTTTTTAAGTTTCAGCTCAGTGAAATTTACACGTGTATATACCTGTGTATCTGCCACCCAGATCAGGTTCATCCTTCCGGAAAGTTCCCTCATGCCCTTTCCTGGAAGTCAATATTCCCCAATCTGACTCTGTCATCACAGATTAGTTTTGCCTGTCCTTGAACTTCATATAAATGGAGCCATACCATGTGTCCTCTTCTTTGTCTGGTGTCTTCCATGTTACATTAAACCTGTGGGAATCATTTTTGCTGTTGCAAGTATTATTAGACTGATCTTTTTCTTTGTTGTGTAGTATTCCATTGTAGGGATTATTCACAATTTGTTTATTTACTCTACTGTTGATGGATGTTTGAATTGTTTGCAGGTGTATGTGTAGTTTTAGGAAATACTGCCGGTTTTCCAAAGTCGCTGTATCATTTTACATTCCCACCAGCAGTGTGTAAAAGTTCCAATTGCTCCACATCCTGTCAACACTTAGTATCAGCAGTCTTTCATTTTAGCCATTCTGGTGAATGTGATATTTCCTTGTGGTTTTATTTACATTTCTGTGATGACTGATGACACTGAGCATTTTTCCATGTGTTTATTGGCCATTTTGATAACTGTCCAAGTCTTCTATCAATTTATCAATTTGGTTTTCTTTTTCTTATTGATTTGTATGTGCTCTTTATATATTCTGGATATGAGTCCTTTGTCAGATATACCTATGGCAAATATCTTCCTTCTGGGGGAATATGTCCTACTCCAAATATTCTCCCCAGGTTTTGGGCTGGGAGTGACCACAAGAGTATATAGCCACAGATTATCCTTTTCTGGTTCCATCCTCTTGAAGAAGGCAGGTGCTCTGGTTTATTGAATACCTGAGACATGTCAAGGACTTTACATCTGTCTTACCCTTACACAGTCACAACATTCTTATTTATTTAACTCACTTATTCAACACATATTTGAAAATCTAGTAGATGCCAGATATTGTCGGACACACTGAGAACCAGAGTCAGGGTCTAAAAAGAGACTGTGTTCCAGTGGGAAGTGGTAAGGCAGACTGTAAACATGAAAACACAAAAACAAGGCACTATCAGAGGGTGGAGAGTGCTGGAAAAGTGGTGGATGGAGAGCAACTGGAGGTGGTGGGGAAGATCCCATGGAGGTGACACGGGGCTGGGGCTTGAAGAAGGAGGCAGAACCAGCCATGTGAGATCTAGGGGGAAGGGTGTTCCCAGAGGGGGGAACAGCTGGTGCAAAGGCTCAGTGGAGTAAGCAATGGGAGAGGGATCCAGAAAAGGCTGAGTGAGGGATTTGGATTGAATCTAAGAGTCATGGGAATGGACTGCAGCGTCCTGAATACTCAGGCCTGATGGGGTGAAGGCAGAAGAAGGGAGTCCAAGGCAGAGGTAACCACGATAATCCAAGTAATCCTGATGGGGGCAGGACCAGGGTGGGGGCCACAGAAGTGGGAAGAAGTGGGTGAAGTCAGGTTCTATTTGAAGATGGTTGTTATCGTCCTCAACTTAGAGGGAACAGAATCTGAGAGGTTAAGTAACTTGCCCAAGGTCACACAGCTCAGAAATGGGGAATGGGCAAGAAAATCCAAGTCTGACTTTTCAATTATATGAAAGATGTCAGGTTGTGGGCAGTGTGACCTCAGGTCACCTAGAGAGGTGGGGATCCAGGGTGCTGGTGGGGTACTAGGAGGAGGGGTTCTCAGACCCAGAAAATCCACCTGTCCTTATGTTGGTCCCTGCTTGCCCCTGGACTGCAGGGCTGGCAAGTGACAAGCTGCAAATTGAACTGAGACCCGGTGTGGAGACATATCAGAGGTGTCCCGAACTAGCCTGGACCCCGTATACCCAGTGTAGTGTAGCCCATTCAGAGAGATGACAGGGGCCATGGGACCTCAGGAGAGCCTGGAAGCCCTGGCTGGTCCTTAAGTGGGAAGGGATGGGGGGTGGGGGTGGGCTTAGGATCTGAGGCTGCACCACCTTCATTATCCCAGGTTTATGTGTATAATTCCCCCACCCCCAATAGCTCCAGCGTCTCCTCTGGCTGCAAACTCAACTCCCCCGGAAGCAGCCGCGGAGCCGCCAGCCACCGAGCCATTAGCAAGCAGGGAAGGGGTGGGGGGGGGAAGCAATCAGCAGGGGGGCACCGGGAGTGCAAGAGAGAGGTGGAGGTAGGCGGGAACTGGAAAGGATGGGAGGGAGGTGGCAAGATGAAAGAGAACAGGGGAAGGAAACAGGGCCGGGAGGGGAGGAGGAGCCACGGCGGGTTCTTCGAGGCGGGCATGTGTCCCAGACGACTTGGTTGGCTTGGCCGCAGAGAGCGGGCTCCAGGGGCAACCGAGGGTCTTCTGAGCCCTTTCTGGCCAATGCCAAGGTCGATGAGGGGCTCTGTTGGGCTCCCTCAGTCCAGGAATTACTAGAAGCCCAGGAGCCCCTTCTTCTGGGAACCAAAGTCCGAGGCCAGCTGCCAGGTCCCTGGCGTCCCCCATGACCGAGCGAGCCCACCTGCGGGGGCTGCCCCTCAGAGCCCCGGGCTTTGGGGGTGGGGGTGGGAGGGTCCCAACTGCAGGGCTCTCGGTCCAGAGCGATGACTACCCGCCACCCCCGGGATGACCCCCTCCGCTCTGCAAGTCCCTCCCGGCCCTCGAGCCCCTGGGTGGGGGAGCGCGCGAGGCCCCTCTATGCCGGGGGAAATCAATGCCTCGCTAATGTAAGGTTTCCAGGCGGGGGGTGGGGGGAGCGCTTCATAAAAGATGTATTGTTTCGATTGCACGCTCGCGGCTCCCTCCCCGGCAGCCTGCAAGATGGCGGCGGCCCCAGCGGCGGGCGCGAAGCCGAGCCAGCCGGCCCGGGGAGGGGGAAGTGCGGCCCTCTCTCCGGCTGGGGAATGTGGGAAGAGAGGCTGGGGTGAAGGAAGGAAGGGGAGAGAGAGAAAGAGGGAGGGAAGAGGGGGCTGGGAGGCTGGGAGAACTAAGGGGAGGCGGGAGCCAGTCAGAGGGAGGAGGGCGGGCTGGGGGTGGGTGATGGCTGGGAACCCGGAGGAGGCAAGAGAAAGGGAGCCCAACGAGGTGGCACCTAGGGAGCCAGGAGAGCAAGCCAGGGATAGGGGGTAGACGGAGGGCTCAGGGTCCAGGAAGGGAGGCGGGCTGGAGTGGGAGGGGCGAGGGAAGGACAGAGGGAAGGAAAATGGGAGAAAAAGGCAGTCAGGGGAGCCTGGACAGGAGGGAAGGGACACCCCACCCCCACCCACAAGTTTTTGCTGGGCTCCACCCCGCCCTCCAGCCCCGCCCCTCGCTGGCTCTTTCCTGGTTCCGGTGCACATACCCCCCCCCCCACCCCCGCCACACGCCACCCCCGGGGACACGAGCCAAGGAGCTCCCCCATGGAGGTGGCTGTACCCCATTGGCCTGGCTCCCTACCCTCCTTCCTGTCCTGGCACCAGGGGTGCCAAACTGAGAGGGAACAAACCTACTCCATCCGTCTCTCTCTGGGCACCCTGCCCTGCCCAGGGGCTGGCATGGGGCAATATCCCCAGTGTCTCCCAACTCAGGGCCTCCAGGGTTGACCCCAAAGAGCCCCCCTTTCCTTAGCAGGATGTTTGTACATCTACAAATGTCCTACCTTCTGGAGAGGCAGGCCGAGGTTCCAGAGAGGGGAAACTGAGGCAGAAGAGAGCCAAGAACACTATAGATCTCCTTACCCCCCAAGGGTCCCACCCTCAGTGCCCCCTCCTCCTGGCCTACTCCCCATCCTCCCTGGCAAGCACGATGAGAGTTTCATCGCCCCCTCCCCCCATTCCAACCTTCCTGCTTCACCGTAGGGGAGCTCTCAAACGCCTGAAAATATCTTTAAATTAGGAAAAAGAGCTAAGCCGCCAGGGTCCTTTGGTCTATTAAAGGACGAGCAGAGGCCACTGGCGCCACCACCCCACTTTACTCTGGTTTTGCATTTGAAGCCCAGACGGCAGATCCAGCTGGAACAATGATGGGGCCTGCCCAGCCGGCCCCAGGTCCTTCCTTTTAAGTGTCCCTGTGCCCCCTGCCAGGTGTGCCAAAATTAGGATGGCTCCCTTCTCCAGCCCTTTTCATCCCCCCTCTCCCCCACCCCACCCCCCTCCCCGTGCTCCTGGGACTTCCAAGGCACTAATGAAGCTCTTGCAGCTGCCTTTTCTTTAGGCAGAGCCTGTCTGGGGGAACCCGAGTCAGGGCCGTGCGTGGAAATCCATCCTTGAAGAACTGCCCCCAGGGATGGATTCAGGTGCCATGTTCCATGAGGGTCTTCGTACAGGACCCTCCCTTCCCCACTCCCTGCTGCTCCAATCCCTCTAGGTCCTGGTGACATCCACCTCCTCCAGGCAGCCCTCCCAGCCTGCTGGCACTTGCTCCCTACTGTTTCCCATGGGGCTGGGCAATGGAGTCAAGCTGCCTGGGTTCAGGTCCAGGCCTCACCTCTTTCTAGCCGTATGTCTCCCAGGGCAGATTGGTTAACTGCTCAGAGCCTCAGTTTCCCCATCTGTCAAGTGAGGATAGTTACAAAAATCTATGTCATGAGACTTTTATGATGCTGAAAGGTCATATGTGCAAAGTGGGTACAAGAATCCCTAGGCCTGTTGCTGCAGCCACACCGGCCCCTCACTGAACCCCAAACATACCCAGCATGCTCCTACCTCTGGGCTTCCACTGGCTGTTCCTTCTAGATACCCATCCCCACAGCTCCCTCCTCCCTTTAGTCACATCTCTGCTAGTATGTCACCTCCTCAGAATGACCTTCCCTAGCCACTTAGCCATCACCGAGTTGTTTACCATCACCTGTTTTATTGCCACCTGACATTATATTACTTAGCTTAGGCTCTGGAACCCAAGGGCCTTGGTTCAAATCCTGGCTTCACAGTTACTGGCTGTGCGACCTTAGGCATGTTATTTAACTTCTCTGAGCCTCAGTTCCCTCATTTATATAATGGGGATAGTAATAAAACCTGCCTCATACAGCTGTTGGGATGGATAAGCAACTTGGTAAACGGAAAACCTTCAGAAAAGTGCCTGGCCCACACTAGGTGTTATTCCCAAAGTAATATTGTTTCTATTATTTCTGGGTACCTTCTCTCCTTCCTTCTCATCCTCACCCCTGACTAGAATGTAAGCCCTTCTGAGGGCTAATACTTCAGGGGGCAGTATTTGTTTTATTCACTGCTGTATTCTCATTGCCCAAATGGCCTGGTACATAATAGATGCTCAATAATTGTTTGTAAAATGAAAGAATAAATGAGGTTCTAGTGGACCTGTCCGAGCCTCGGTTTTCTCATCTATAAAATGGGATGATAATAGCATGTACTTCACAGATGTTGAGGATTCCATGAAATAAGTGCTACTGTTATTATTTTTAGCAATAATTCACAGTGAGTCTACAACATAATGCCTAGTACTTAGAGGGTATGCAATATAATTGATCTAGATCTAGAGGCAGGGAGAATTGTGGGAGACACATCTTATTACCTCCAACACTCTTGCTTTCTTCCTTTGCTAACAGAGCATTCGCTAGTTGATTGACTATCTGCCTTGCTCTGTACTTGCTACCTAGCCTCCCTTGCTTCTCACTGGCCAGAAGTGTGGCTGAATGACACATTTCTGGCCAATGAGACCCAAGCAGAAGTTGGCTGGGGGGTTCAGGGAAGGGTGAGCATGTTATTTGAGCCTCAGTTGCTTTATCTATAAAATGGGGATAAAAACAGCAACTGGCTGGGGTGAGGATCACACAACTGATACAGAGGGATATCTAGGTGACCATGATGCTGGCTTTGATGCCGTCTAGCTGCTGGTTTCCAACAGCACCAGGCACCAAAATCCAGATTGTTTGGTGAGGAAAAAGCAACCTTTTTGTTTAAGCCACTGCAGCTCAGGTATTTTGATACTTGCAGCCCAATGCATTCCCAAATGATAATATTGAATTTTTCTGGATCTCCAAAAATGCTCAGGATAGGGTAGATGGTTTTTTTTGTTTGTTTGTTTTTTTGCGGTACGCAGGCCTCTCACTGTTGTGTCCTCTTCTGTTGCGGAGCACAGGCTCCGGACGTGCAGGCTCAGCGGCCATGGCTCACGGGCCCAGCCGCTCCGCGGCATGTGGGATCTTCCCGGACGGGGCACGAACCCGTGTCCCCTGCATCGGCAGGCGGACTCTCAACCACTGTGCCACCAGGGAAGTCCCAGGGTAGATGTTTATTAATAATTTTTTACGTTAACAAAGTATGGATTGAGGCTCAGGTGCGGGAGCATAAAATAAAAGAAAAAGGGAAAGTGGATGCATTTAACTGGGCCCCTGTACAGTCCAGGGAGAGGTGACAAGAGACAGTCTATAAGGGAGGGAGAGTGTTACAAGGTGAATTGTGTCCCCTCAAAAAAGATATGTTGAGGTCCTAACCACCAGTACCTCAGAATGTGACTTTATTTGGAAAGAGGGTTGTTACTGATGTATTTAGTTAAGATGAAATCGTACTGTAGGGTGGGACCTTAACCCAATATGACTGGATTATAAATTTAGGGAATTCCTGGCAGTCCAGTGGTTAGGACTCCGTGCTCTCACCACCAAGGGCCCGGGTTCTATCCCTGGCTGGGGAACTAAAATCCCACAAGACGCGCGGTGCGGCCAATAAATAAATAAGTTATTCTAAGAAAAGAGATACAGATACACGACAGGAGAACGCCACGTAGTGATGGAGACGGGCTGTAGTGATGCGTCTACAAGCCAGGGAACACCAAGGATGGCTAGCAACCACCAGAAGCTGGCAGAGGCAGGGAAGGATCCTCCCCTAGAAACTTCAGAGGGAGTGGAGCTCTGCCGACACCTTGATTTCAGACTTCTGGTCTCCAGAACTGTGAGACAATACATTTCCATTACTTTAAACCCCCAGTTTGTGGTACTGTGTGATGGCAGCCCTAGGAAATGAATGCAAGAGTCGAACACAGCAGGATACCATGCAGGAGGCCCACTCAGGCTTTCAGCTCCGTGACTTGGAGCAAATTGCCCACTCCTGGGTATGTTTAGCACTCTCTGCAGGCTCAGGGCACAAAGATGGATAACAAGGGTCCTCCGCCCATGGGCATGGCATCCCTCCACATGCTGCAAAGTCCTTCCAGCCTTCCAGAATCTCCCCAGGCAGAATTAACACATCCCAGGGTGCCCTCAGGGCAGGTTTAGGCGGTTGCTGTCATTCCTGTGGATTTAAGATTATCGATGCCTTTGTCTCCCCAGCAAGCCAGGAACCTCCCTGAGGGCAAGAAATGGCCCTTTCCTCAATGCAGCCCAGCATGACAGAACCATCTCCTGGACAAAACCAAGGGGTGTAGAACTTCCCTAGCGGTCCAGTGGCTAAGACTCCATGCTCCCCAATACAGGGGGCAGGTGCTCCCGATGCAGTGGTTCAATCCCTGGTGGGGGAACTAAGATCCTGCATGCTGTACAGCGCAGACAAAAAAGAAAGAAAGAAAAAAAAAAAACCAAGGGGTGTAAACCCACTTAGGTGCCTGGGCACTCAGAAATGCCCCTCTGGTTGAAAGCAAGAGAATTCACACATGGGTCTCAATGAAGACCCCAATGCTGGTGTTGAAAATGCCTGGGTCCAAATCCCAGTCCTGCCTGGGACTGGCTGAGTCACCTGTAGGTAAATGGCTTGGTTGCTCTGTGCCTTAGTTTCTCTAACTGTAAAATGAGGAACAATGGCAGTCCTACTTGGTAGGGCCATTTCAAGGATTAAGTCTTTTTTGACAATTTTTATTGGAGTATAGTTGCTTTACAGTGTTGTGTTAATTTCCGCTGTACAGCAAAGTGAATGAGTTATACATATATCTACTCTTTTTTAGATTCTTTTCCCATATAGGTCATTATAGAGTATTAAGCAGAGTTCTCTATGCTATATAGTAGGCCCTTATTAGTTACCTATTTTATATGCAGTAGTGTGTATATGAAGGATTAAGTCTTTAATCCATTTTGAGTTCATTTTTACCAGTGAAGTAAGAGAAGGGTCTAGTTTCATTCTTTTGCATGTGAATATCCTTATTTTCCCAGCACAATTTATTGAAGAGACTGTCTTTTCTGCACTGACTCTTCTTGGCTCCCTTATCAAATAGTAGTTGACCACATATGCATGGGTTTATTTCTGGGCTCTCAATTCTGTTCCATTGGTCTACGTGTCTTTTTTTAATGCCAGGACCATACTGTTTTGATTCCTGTTGCTTTGTAATATAGTTTGAAATCAGGACATGTGATACCTCTGGCTTTGTTCTTTCTCAGGATGTCTCTGGCTCATTTCAAGGATTAAATGAGATCATGCCTATCAGATACTCAGAAGTCAGATGCACAGTAAGTGCTTAATGAGTATTGGTCCCATGCATGGGTGGACAGCATTAGCTGAGCGTGTGCATGGAGGAAGATGTGAGGCCAGCAAGCTGCCCCCAGGGCCAGAAGTTCAGCACTGGTGGACTAAGAACTCTCCCCTTATATCATTCCCTTCCTTATGTAGGTACAGGAAGGGAAAAGGGCTGATTGGGGGGATATGAGAGACCCAGATAGCCTGACTAGACACCTAACTTAACTCCATCATTACTGAGCACCCGCTGTGTTCCAGGATCTGATTTATAATACAAAAGCCTCTCTGGCTGTAGCAAATCAGCTGGATGGAGACTGGTGGGGAGGAGAGGCTTTGATGAAAGTGAGAGACAAGGATAGCTTGGCATGAGCTGGTGGCAGTACAGGTGGAGAAAGGTCTATGGATTCAAGATAGATTTTGGAGTTGGAGTTGACAGAGTTTGCTTATGGACTGGATGTAAGAGGTGAGAGTAAGGGAGAAGTCTAGAGCAATCAAGTAGATGGTTTACCAGTCAGTGTTCATGTGCCTTCCCTCATGTCCCTCTGGCACGCAGCATCACAACGTAACAAATTATCCCCAAACCTAGTGGCCTAAAACAACGTGCACTTATTATTTCACAGTTTCTGTGACTCAGGAATCCAGGCGTGGCTTAGCTGGGTCCCTCTGGCTCACAGAGGTCTCACAGAGGTCCCACAGGGGTCCCACAGCTCTCACAGAGCTGCAACCAAGATGGCGGCCAGGGCTATGGTCTTGTCTGAAGGATTGAATGGGGAGGATCCACTTCCAAGCTCACTTGCTGTTGGCAGGATTCAGTCCCTCACTGGCTATTGGTCAGAGGCGGCCTCCTTTAGCTCTTTGCCATGTGGGCCTCTCCATAGGGCAGGTCACAACATGGAGATGGCTTTGCTCAGAGCTGGCAAGAGAGGGAGAGTGAGAAGATACCTAAAATGGAAGTCACCGACATTTTGTAACCTAATCTTGGAAGGGATATCCCACCAGCTTTGCCACATTCTTTTTGTTTTTCCTTCTTGAAGATTTTTTTTTTTTTGATGTGGCCCATTTTTAAAGTCTTTATTGAATTTGTTACAATATTGCTTCTGTTTTAAGTTTTGGTTTTTTGGCTCTGAGGCACGTGGGATCTTAGCTCCCCGACCAGGGATGGAACCCGTGCCCCTGCATTGGAAGGCAAAGTCTTAACCACTGGATCACCAGGGAATTCCCACCTTAGCCACATCCTGTTGGTTAGAAACAAGTCATAGAGTCCCACGCATACCCAAGGAGAAGGAACCACACAAGGGTGGAGATTGACGGGAGCCATTTAGAGCCCGCACTATGCACATCAGGCCAATGGCGCCATATCGCCGGCACCTGCAACCCTTTGCCTGACAGCTCTCTCTGGCTGCAGAGGCAGCTCAGACCTGCCTGGGGGTAACCAGACATTCTGGAAGATCCATTCAATGGACATAACCCAGCTCCCTCATCCTTCACATGAGATGACTCTGAGGTGTGTGCCCCACAGGTCTCGGGGTGCGGGGCGGAATTAAGCCCTAGGTGTCCCAGTATAATCTGCAAATGGATACACTCTTTGCTGGGTGCCCTCCCTCCTTGGTCTCCCCTCCCCTCTCCCCTGCCGGTGCTTCCTGCAGTTGCCTTCCAGGTAAATCACTTGCGTTCGAATCAAGGTGTCTCAGAGCTCATTCTGGAGAACACAACTGCGTTCATTTCCTAGGGCTCCTGTAATAAATTACCACACATGTGGTGGCTTAAGACAACAGAAGTATATTGTCTCATAGTTATGGAGGCCGGAAGTCCAACATCAAGGTGTGGGCAGGGCCGTGCTCCCTCTGAAGGCTGCAGGGGAGAATCCTTCCTTGCCTCTCTCCTGGCTTCTGGTGGCTGTGAGCCATCCTTGGCTTTCGTCGGCTTGTAGCTGCATCGCTCCCATCTCTGCCTCCATCTTCTTCTCCGTGTGTCCTCTCCTCCTCTTAGAAGGACACCTATCGTTGGATTTAGAGCCCAGCCTAGATCCAATATCTATCATCTCAAGATCCTTGGTTGATGACATCTGCAAAGAACAAGGTCACATTCTGAGGTTCCAGGTGAACATGAAATGGGGGGGGCATTATTCCACCCATTAGACCAATGGAGAACAGTGGTGCTGCCGTTAACTGAGCTGGGGAAGACAGGAGAGGTGCAGGTCTGGGGTGAGTGGAGGGGTCAAGAGTTCTGTTTCAGACGTGATATTTGGGCATACCCACCGGGTTTCCAAGGGGAGACACCCAGGGGGGCAGCTGAAGGCGGTGGAGAGGCCCAAGCTGGAGCTGTCATTGGAAGATAACATTGTCAGATATAAGTGGCATTTAAGTCCTCAAACCTGTTCAAGATCACCAGGGAGCTGATTGTAGACACAGGAAAGAAGAGGGCAAGCTCATGGCTCTCCGTGCAATATTAAGGACAGGGGATGAGGAGGAATCAGCAGAAGAGACTGGTCAGGGGCAGTCGGGGAGGTGGAAGGGGAGCTCGAGAAGCATACCGTCCTGGAGGCTGAGCAAAGGTCCTTGAGTTTGGCAGGATGGAGCCCTTTCCCTGGCTGGGCAGGGACAAAGCCCAACTGGAGTGGGATGGAGAGGGGATCAGAGAAGAGGATCTAGAGCCGGGGAGGAGAGACAGCTCGTGGAATGCTCTGCTGGGGACCGAGAATGTATTCGTTTCCTGTGGCTGCTGTAACAGATGGCCAGATCTGGGCGGCTTAAATACAACAGAAAACAAAACCAAAGCAAAACGAAACCAGAAACCCCGCAGAAATGTATTCCCTCACAGTTCTGGAGGCCAGAAACCCAAAATCAGTGTCATCAGGCCCAAATCAAGGCAACCCTCTGGAGTCCCTAGGGGAAAATCTATTCTTTGCCCCGACCAGCTTCTGATGGCTCCGGGTGTCCCTCGGTGTGTGACTGGATCACTCCAACCTCTGCCTCCAACTTCACATGGCCTTTTCCCCTATGGTTGTGTCTCCCTTTCTCTTCTCTTCTAAGGATTAGAGCTCATCCTAACCCAGGATGACCTCATTTTAAGATTCTTAATTTAATGATAACTGCAATGACCCTCTTTCCAAATAAGTTCACATCTGCAGGTTCTGCAGTGGGAATGTGGACATATCTTTTGGGGGGGTCACCATTCAACCCACTACAGGAAGGAAAGGAAAAGGGTTGGGGATGGGGAGGGCCTCCCACAGCTGCTGTTTCTAAATCAGCAAAACAAGGACCGTCACTGGCCTTGAGACGAAAGGTGGAATATGCACAGGACAGTCATGGCTACGTCTCAGTACAGGAGAAAACCTCTCTGTCCAGAAACAGGGCGAAAGCTCGCAAGTCTCTGGCCACTGATACACGCCATTCCTTGGCACCTACCTAGCCCTCACCTCACTGGACCCCATGACTTTTCTCCTAGGTCTGAGCCTGCACCATGTTCTTTCAAGCCTCAAGACGTTTGCCCAGGGGAGGACTTCCCTGGTGGCGCAGTGGTTAAGAATCTGCCTGCCAATGCAGGGGACACGGGTTCAAGCCCTGGTCCGGGAAGATCCCACATGCCTCAGAGCAACTAAGCCCGTGCACCACAACTACTGTGCTCTAGAGCCCGCAAGCCACAACTACTGAGCCTGCATGCTGCAACTACTGAAGCCCACGTGCCTAGAGCCCATGCTCCACAACAAGAGAAGCCACCACAATAGAAGCCTGGGTGCCGCAACTGCGCGCAGTAATGAAGACCCAACGCAGCCAAAAAAAAAAAGATGTTTGCCCAAGGGACATTCCTGGTGGCCCAGTGGTTAAGACTCTGCGCTTCCACTGCAGCACTGCAGGGGGCACAGTTTTGGTCCCTGGTCAGGGAACTAAGATCCCACATGCCGCGTGGCAGGGCCAAAAAAAAAAAAAAAAAGATGTTTACCCAGGAAGTTCCCCCAACCTGGATGGCCTTCACGCCGGCAACTGTTCATCTGTCCTCCAAGTTTCAGCTCAAGGGTCTCTTCCTCAGTGGGTGGGGGCCTTAGTTATGCCAAAAATCCCGTTATCGATTCCATCACAACACTCACTCTCTCCTGAACAGTTTCCATGATTGTAATTACATAGTTTTGCACAATTATTGCTTTTTTATTATTTATTTATTTATTTTTGGTTGCATTAGGTCTTCACTGCAGTGCACGGGCTTCTCTTTGCAGTGGCTTCTCATTGCGGTAGCTTCTCTTGTTGCAGAGCACAGGCTCTAGGCACGCAGGCTTCAGTAGTTGCAGCACTTGGGCTCAGTAGTTGCGGCGCATGGTCTAAGTAGTTGTGGCGCACGGGCTTAGTTGCTCCACGGCATGTGGGATCTTCCTGGACCAGGGCTCAGAACCCATGTCCCCTGCATTGGCAGGCAGATTCTTAACCACTGCATCACCAGGGAAGTCCCATAGTTTTGCACAATTATTTTTAAATGTCAATCTCTCCCCCCATTCTAGAATGTGGGCCTGGGGAGGCCTGGCCTGGGAGACCACCGTGTCCCTTACACCTAGCTCAGGGATGGCACACACACAGCAGGTGCTCAGTAAATGGGCCCAGGTTGCTGGAGGAATTCCTTTGTTCAGGTCAGGGGGATGCTCTGGGTATCACCCAACCCAAGAGGTGACTTGGTATCTCAGTGGATGTTCTGGAATCTTCTCTGGCGTGAGGGGGACACCAGGCGCACATACGCACACACACACAAAATTATCACCCAGACCCCAATTTCTCGACGGACTATTTTCCTCCCCCGGGCAGAAAATGAACCATTATTAAAACAACACGGCGACCGGCTGGGAAAACCCATTTGCAGCGATTTATATCGCATCACCGCGGCTGGCTGCCTAGAGGAAATGGGAGGAGAAGCGCTGGGTTTAAGCACTGGGTGAAGAATCGCGTTGCATCAGAGGGAGAACAGATGGGTGCTTTTCGTCCCCTCTCTCCCGCTGCTCAGGCTCCGAGTCAGGAATCCATGTCAGCCCTGGGTATGTTCTTGGTGCGATGCGGGCGACTCTGGGAGTAGGCGGGCCAGGCTGCTGGGCCCCAGGGGCCAAGGGGGGGCTTGGGACCCAGCCAGGATGCCCTGTCCTTCTGCCCACTTCCTGTGGTGCCAGATGGGTCAGTGGCCCCTTGATCTGAGCCCCTTCCCCCAATCCCCCAAGGGATTTTCCTCTCCTTTTATTTCCTCCCTCATTCATTGCCTCTTTCCTCGAAAGCAGTACCATGTCCTGTCCCTTCACCCCCATGGCGGAATGCACAGCAGGTGGTCAGATAAACGCAGACATGGGCTAACCCACCATTACCCCGCGCATCATGTTCTGACGTTATCATTTATGCGTCTGCCCTCCCCGCCAAGCTGTGAGCACACTCAAAGGAGGGCGCTCTTTCATTTCTTTCACTCATTTATGGATCCACGGTACTTCCACCCCCAAAGAAAGCCTGACGCACAGCCAGCGTTGGGGCGGGGGGGGGGGGGGTGATGCGAGCATGACTGAGTCATTTGGTCGTTTATAAGCCATCAGTGGCTTCTCTCCTTCAAAGTTGAAACCTGTTAGCGTGGCTCTAATGGCCCCTCCCAATCTAGACCCAAAACACCTGTTCAGTTTCATCCTAACACCCCGCAGCCGCCTGGGACCCAGGCACTTTCTAGTCAATTCCGCTGGATGATCCGTGGTCCCTATCTCACCCATGATGCTTTGCGTGGCTACCTCTGAACATTTCCGCACCTGGATACCTCACCCTGTCTGCGTCCACCTTTTGAAACTGGGAGTTTGACACCCAGAGCCCAATCCAGCCCACGGATGTGATTTGCTTGGCCCATGCAAGGTTCTTAAAAATTGTAATGAGTCGCCACCTTTTAAATATCAGGCGATTGTTGCATAAAAATCTGTGTTCCTGGCTTTCCATCAAAAGACATGGCCTCTGTGAAGCCGAGGGCACACGCCCAGCGCAAGGGGCAGCGCTCAGTAAGGGCAGCCCCACACCGAGGAGACAGCACAGCTTTGCCAGCTCTCATGCGGTGAGTAGCTAAGGGGACTCTGGACCCAGACGGAACCACTCAACCTTCCTGTTCTGGAATCTTCTGCTTGCCCACCTGAAGCAGTTCTCCTGGCTTCTCCACCTAGCTTGGTTTCCTGGGAGGCTGGGCTGTGTGGACCCCAACAACCTTCTGGGTCCTCTGGCTCAGGTTGGATTCAGCCCATGAGGACCCCTGTGGTGGTGGTGGGGGGGGGAAGTGAGAGACATATCTGTCCCTCAGTTTGGTCCCTCACCCTGTGGCCTCTGTGGATCACCTGTGTCCCTGTCGCTCGAGGTCACGGGTTTTCCCCATCCACGCAGCCTGTGGTGTTTCCGGCTTATGGCAACTGCTCCCTCCCCTTGCCTCTCGGACCTAAGTGTGCTAACCCTCCCCCCTCTACTAGCCCAAGGTGTGGCATTATTCCTTGTGGTTCCCTACATCTGTCCATGCTTTATAAATTCGTCCCTTCGTTGAACTCTGATCAAATTACCCAATTTGAATGCACCCTTTGTTTCCTGCCTAGGGCCCTGACTGTGATACAGCCTCTATGCCTCAGTTAACCCACCTGGTAAATGGGGATAATACCTGCCTCTAGAGTTGATGCAAGGGTAAATGAGTTAGTACTGTGTAAGGAGAGGGCTTAGCAAGTGCTGATAAATGTTAGCAATTATTATTATTCTTTGCCACAGTCCTCACCACTCCTTATTGCCCCCCATCACTGAACTGAAGGTCACCTGTGCTACTGCTGATGCAGTTGTCTTCTTGACCTGGCCGCTCAGCATGTTTATATTACCTGCTGTCCTCTATAGGTGTGTGTTGTCACCAGCTCTCTGTTGTCACCTCTGCTGCAGAGTTCCCAGGCAGTCCTCCACCCCATGGGATGTCCATCCCTCCATGCGCTCCTCCATTAACAGTGATCCCAGGAATTCCCTGGTGGTCCAGTGGTTAAGACTCAGCGCTTTCACTGCCATGGCCTGGGTTCAATCCCTGGTCGGGGAACTAAGATCCCGCAAGCCTCACCACATGGCCAAAATATATATATATATATATATATATATATATATATATTGGAGTGATCTATTCAAGTGTTTGCCTTCCCCACTGTACCACGCCTTCCAGGGGCTTCGTAAATGTTCAGAGAATTGAATATCAGGGCCTGTATTAGTCCCCTAGGGCTGCTGTAACAAAAGACCATAAACGGGGTGGCTTAAACTAAGGAATTTATTCTCTCACTGTTCTGAAGACCAAAGTTGAAATCAAGATGTCAGCCAGGTGGTGCTCCCTCCACAGGTTCTAAGGGAAGATCCTTCCTTGCTTCTTCCAGCTTCTGGTGCTTCTCGACTTGTGGCTGTATCACTCCAATCTCTGCCTCTGTCTTCACGTGGCCTTCTCCTCTGTCTTTGCCCCTTCTCTTCTAAGGATACTTGTCATTGGACTGGGGACTTCCCCTAACCAGGATCGTCTCATCAAAAGAGCCTTAATTAGGGCTTCCCTGGTGGCGCAGTGGTTGGGAGTCCGCCTGCCGATGCAGGGGATACGGTGTTCGTGCCCCGGTCTGGGAAGATCCCACGTGCCGCGGAGCGGCTGGGCCCGTGAGCCATGGCCGCTGAGCCTGCGTGTCCGGAGCCTGTGCTCCGCGACGGGAGAGGCCTCAGCGGTGAGAGGCCCGCATACCGCAAAAAAAAAAAAGAGCCTTAAGTATATCTGCAAAGGCACTGTGTTCAGATAAGCTCACGGTCCCAGGTTCTAGGTGGACATATCTTGTGGGGGCCGCCATTTGGCCCACCAGCCAGGTCCCAACAGCTTCTGGAGCCCTTAGCTTTCTTGCTTTCTCTCTTCATTCATTCAGTTTTTTGAAGCCAGTGGAGACGCAGAGCCTGGAAGCCCAGCCCCTGGCCCCTGGCCTCTGGCTCACAGTGGGTGGTTCCCTCCCCCACCCCCAGCCCCACCTACGGGGCGCATAGGTCCAAATGTCACCCAATGGCCCTCTGTTTCTGCTCCTCTGTGAGCTGCCGAAGAGCTGGGGTGAGCCCGCATCTGCCCCCCGGCTCACAGAGAACACCCCCCCACCCCGCAAGTACTGTGGTGGGGGTATAGCAGCCCTCTGCGGCGTCAGGCTGAGCTGAGCGGTTGTCATTTCTCTTCCACGTGTCAGAACTCTGCATTCCCTTCCACAGTTCACAGGCTGGCCTCTGACCTGCCTGCAATTTCTTTCCAGGGCTGACAGGTTGGGTTAAGAGAGACTGCTCCCCTGAGCCGAGACATACTTTTGGCTGCAGCCCTCCCCTTGCCAAGAAGGCCCAAAGCTCCTGGCTCTGCACTTTCTCTGGACAGAAACTGTTACCTCACTTTCCTACCATCCCCTCCCTCCATTGCAAAAGGGCCAAGCTGGCCCAGGGACCCGTTCTGTTCAGCCTGTTTGGGCTAACGCTTTTTTTAAAACTATAATTTCTTTTTGAGGTTAAAATTCACCTAAGATGAACCATTTAAAGTGTACACTTCGGGGCATTTTTGTGTATTCAAGTGTTGTGCAACTATCACCAGTATCTAATTCCAGAACATTCCTATCACCCCAAAGGGAACCCCGGACCCATCAGCAGCCACTTTCCATTACCCCCTCCCTTCACCCCCACCCCCCGCAACCACTAATCTGTTTTCTGTCTCTGTGGCTTTGCCTCTTCTGGACATTTGATATAAACGGAGTTGTGTTATCTGTGGCCTTTTGTGTCTGGCTTTTCTCACTCAGCATCATGTTTTTGAGGGTCATTCATGTGGTAGGGTTCACTCCTTTATTGTGAAGCACATACTTCTAAAATACAGTTCTGTGAATTTTGAAAATATGTTCCACCCTGATCACCAGCATAGCTTAAGATATAGAATTTGCCAGTCCCTCGAGAGCTCCCCAAGGCCACTTTGGGGTGAGTGCCTTGCCTCAAAATATCACTTTCCCAGTGATCCTCACCTGAAGGTGGTTGTGTCCGCCGTCCCACAAGGGACATTTATCTCAACTAGGCACATGCTACTGGCATCTAGTGGGGAGAGGCCAGGGATGCGTTTCAACATCCTGCAATGCACAGGATAGACCCCCTACAACAAAGAATCGTCCAGCCCCAGATGTCAGTGGTCCAAAGTTAGGAGACACTGGGCTCCCCCGACTCCACGGATTACTTCTGCCCATCCTTGAGGGTCACGGGAATGGGATCATGCAGTGAACCCTATTTGTGTCATGTGCCTCATGCCCAGGGCTGTGTATGAGTTCGTACCTTGTTCTTTTCTTTTTGGCTGCGTCGGGTCTCAGTTGCAGCATGCAGGATCTTCGTTGAGGCATGCGGGATCTTTCGTTGTGGCGTGTGGGCTCTTCATTGTGGTGCGCGGGCTTCTCTCTAGTTGTGGCATGTGGGTTTTCTCTTCTGTAGTTGTGGTGCACAGGCTCCAGGGCATGTGGGCTCTGTAGTTGTGGCGCATGGGTTCCAGAGTGCGTGGGCTCTGTAGTTTGCGGCACGCGGGCTCTAGTTGAGGCGCCCAAGCTCAGTAGTTGTGGCACACGGGCTTAGCTACCCCGTGGCATGTGGGATCTTAGTTCCCTCACCAGGGATGGAACCTGCATCGCCTGCATTGTAAGGTGGATTCTTTACCACTGGACCACCAAGGAAGTCCCCATACTTTGTTCTTTTTCATTGCTGCACCATATTCCATTGAATGAGTATACACCAATGAATTTTCCATTTGCCCGTCGATGGTCACATGGCCGGTGTCCAGCATCTGGCGATGGTGAATGAATCTGCTATGAACATTCACGTATGTGACTTTTGGTGGCAGAAGCTCCCATTCCCATTGAGAATAAACCCAAGAATGGAATTGCTGGGTCAGAGCAATTGACAGCAATTAGTAGATCAGTCTATGAGAGTTCAAGCTCAGGGAATTTTGCACAAAACCCCTGACTTCTCTCTTGAAGAATCTATTCTGTCAATTCCGAGCCTGGCTTCCCATGTAGTAGCTCTCAGCTGAAGCTGAGTGGTAGCAAGCGGCTGCCGGCTTAAAAGGGGGTGCATATCCAGCTCCCCACAGCTGTCACCTTCCCTCCTCGCTGCCTCACACCTGCCGCATTTCTGGTTTTCTTCCCTTGTCGGCATCCGGCATTGAGGCCCCTGTCCTGGGCTCATGCAAGTTCGGGAAGCACCTTTTACCTTCCTCCTGCCCTACTGCAGCCTGGACCCTGCTGGCATTTTTCTTGGCAACATCCTCAGAACCTCCTCTCTGCCCAGACCACCAGGGTCTTCTATCTTCAGCTGGTGGACTCCTGCTGTCTGCTTACAGGTCACTTCCCCAGGGCAACCTTCTCTGAGCCCCCTGGCTGGGTAGCACTTCCAGCTTGAACTCTCCCACAGCCCCTAACTGTCTTCCATCCCTCACATCGTGGATTCCTTACCAGTTCCCAGTCAAGAAGGACTGCATCTGTCTCCTTCATTTGCCCACCGCCCAACTCAATGCACAGTGAATACTGGCCATGGGGCATGGGGCATGAAGAAGAGAGAGGGAGAGCCCTCCTGCCTGGTTGCAGGAGGAAGCTGGGTTCCTAGGCAGAGCTTGACATGCACACATCACTCCTCAGAAGCTCATTCCCCATTGCTGGCCCTAGGGGTCAAGGCCTGAGAAACTACCCTCCTCGCCCGTCCCCCCCCACAGTCTATACCAGCAATGGCTGGCAAAATGCAGGGCCCCTTCCCTGGGATCCTTAATTTCTCACAGGCCAGGCCCACCCCCCAACTATCCCAGCCGCCCATGCACTGTCAAAATGTCCCCCAGTCACGTCCTTCACCTCCAGGACTCTCCCTGACTCCTCACCTGTCTTCCCTCCACCAACTGTGCTCTATGCCCTCGGTAGTCCCCCACCTCCACCCCCCACCCCCGCCCTCGGCCAGACCCCTCAGCTTTCCCTCCTCACCCCTCCTCTCTCCCAAGCACTCAGCCAGCCATCGCCTTCTGCTCCTTACCTGACTCCTCCAACCTCCCCGTGGCTTTATTTTCTCCCCCACTTTCAGCAGCCCCCAAGTCGGACACGCTCAGCTCTCTCCTTTCACCCGCACTTCGTCCCCTCACCCCGGACTCCTCCCCCGGCCCTGCGCCCTTCACCCTCCTCCCCTGGCCCCTGGGACTTGCCTCCAGCGCACCTGGTGGAGAAGAGGCGGGGCCTCCTCACCTGGCGGCCACAGAGCAGCGGGGCAGCGGCCCCTAGCGGCCGGGGAGGGAAGCGCAGCCCAACTGGCCTCCCCTCCCAGTTGGTGGGAATGGACCACCATTGCTGCCTGCCTGCTGTTGGTCAGACAGGACGGGGGAGGCTTCCTGGACTCTTGCCTTCCGGGAGTGAGGATGGTGGAGTGTTTGCAGTTTTCAATAGCGTGATCGAGAGGTGACATTTGAGGGCTTCCCGGGCTTCCCTGGTAGCGCAGTGGTTGAGAATCTGCCTGCCAATGCAGGGGACACGGGTTCGAGCCCTGGTCTAGGAGGATCCCACATGCCTCGGGGCAACTGGGCCCGTGAGCCACAACTACTGAGCCTGCGCGTCTGGAGCCTGTGCTCCGCAACAAGAGAGGCCGCGATAGGAGAGGCCCGCGCACTGCGATGAAGCGTGGCCCCCGCTTGCCACAACTAGAGAAAGCCCTCGCACAGAAACGAAGACCCAACACAGCAAAAATAAACTAATTAATTCATAAACTCCTACCCCCAACCTCTTAAAAAAAAAAAAAAAGAGGTGACATTTGAGTAGTCCTGATGGGGGAGGGGGGTGCATGGAGGGAGGGCGTCCTGTTGGCTCTGACCCTATGCCTCAAATGTGACCACTTCTCCCCAGCATCCTGTTCCAGGCCTCCATCGCCCTCACCTGCATTGACTGTGAAATCCATCTCCCCAGTCTCCTGGCTCCCTCTCCAATCCTCTCTATAATTTTGTTTTAATTGAGGTAAAATTCGCAAAACACAAAATTAACCACTAACCATCTTAAAGCGAACTATTCAGTAGCATTTAGTACATTCACAATGTTATAACGTTGTACAACCATCACCTCTATCTAGTTCCAAGGCATTTTCATCATCCCAAAAGGCAACTCTGTATTCAGTGGCAATAACTTGCCCTCCCCCCTCCCCCAGCCCCTTGCGATCGCCAATCTGCTTTCTGTCTCTATGGATTTGCTGGTTCTGGACATTTCATACCAATGGAATCATACAATACATGACCTTTTAGGTCTGATTTTTTTTCACTCAGCATAATGTTTTCAAGGTTCATCCACATTGTAGCATGTATCAGCACTTCATTCCTTTTTACGGGTGAATAATGATTATACAACATTTATTTATCTGATCAACGATTGATGAACATTTGGGTTGTTTCCATCTTCAAACTTCTGTGAATAGTGCTGCTGTGAACGCTGGTGTACAAGTATCTATTTGGGTACCTGTTTTCAATTCTTTTAGGTACTTAAGAGTGGAACTGCCGGGTCATATGGTAATTCTATGTTGTATTTATTGATCCTATGATCTGTTACATGTTCAAATAAGACCATGCCATCCCCCTGATCATAGTCTTCCCTTAGCTCCTTCTGTCACTGAAAATCTAATCCAGACCCTCCCTACAGCTTCTCAGGCTGTGTCTGGTGGTCCCACCAAGCTGGCCCTCTTGCTCTTCAAATTGTCCCGTCTGTTCCAACCACAGGACCTTTGCACTTACTGTTTCCTCTTCTTGGAACACCCTTCCCCCAGATTGCACATGATGAGCTTTCCGCTTTCAGGTCTCAGCTCAAATGTCTCCACATGCACAACCCTCCCAGCCACCTTAGCCTAAATCATACTCACCCACATCCCATCTCATGATTCTTCATTGCTTTGTCCTTCATAGGATTGTTCACGTTCTGAAATTTTCTTCTTGTTACTAGTGAATCACCAGCCTCCCCAATAAAGTGCAAGCTCCAGGAGGACAGCGACTTTGTGTCTCTTATTCACCATCATACCCTCAGCTTCCAAAACAGGGCCTGGAACCAGTGTCAGGACCAGGGTGAGGCAAAAAAAGAGAAAGCATATTTCAATGCAATACTTAAAAAAAAAATAAAACTTCATGCAAAAATTCATGATGAACAAAATGTCAAAATCTTCAATAAGAAGATAGCACCAGTTTTCCCGCCGTTCCCTTTCCCCTCAGGCTCCAATGTGGCTCCATACGGCACTCATATTGATCCTGCCTTTATTTATTCTTTTTTTGCGGTACGCGGGCCTCTCACTGCTGTGGCCTCTCGCTGTTGTGGCCTCTCCCGCTGCGGAGCACAGGCTCCGGACGCGCAGGCTCAGCGGCCATGGCTCACGAGCCCAGCCGCTCCGCGGCATGTGGGATCTTCCCGGACCGGGGCACGAACCCGCGTCCCCTGCATCGGCAGGCGGACTCTCAACCACTGCGCCACCAGGGAAGGCCCTGCCTTTATTTTAAAAGTTGATTCTTTTGGTCAGTGTGGATTTTTTACATGAATTTTGGGTTTCTTAACTATTGCATTGCAATATTATTTTTCTTGATCGCTGAGTTTTTTTGACATCCTCTTAAGTTTTGTGGCCCAGGAAGTGCCTCATTCGCTTCCTCCCAGTGCTTGCCCTGTCTGGAGCTTAGTATTCGCTTCCTCCATCTATTGGTGTTTGAGGATGAATGGATGAGCCAGAGGGAGGCTGGGAGCCAGGCAACCACCAACACTTGAGTAGCAGGGCAGCGGCTCCAAGCGAGGTCCTGGGTCAGGCAGTCCTACTCAGAAGCTGACTTCAATTTTTTTAACTACTTGGGCAAGCCTCAGTTTTCCCTTCTGTAACATGGGGAGAAAGTAACTACCTCACGGGGAGATCATTAATAGTAAATGAGGGACTTCCCTGGTGGTCCAGTGGTTAAGACTCCATGCTTCCACTGCAGGGGGCACAGGTTTCCCTGGTCAGGGAACTAAGATCCTGCATGCGGTGCAGCAAAAAATAAAAAACAATAAAGATAACCATTAAAAAAAAAAAAGACTAGTAGATTGTATGATATGTGAATTATACCTCAATAAAGCTGTTTTAAAAAGCCAAAAAATAAAGACTAAATGAGACTCGGTCCACTTCTCAGCCAGCCTGGGGCTCTCCTCAGTCACCTCCTCAGACACCTCCACTTGAATATCTATTAAACCAAATGTAACTCCTGGATCTAACCTCCGAAACCACCCCTCCTTCGAGGGTCTCCGTCCTTCCAGGTGCTCAGGCCACAGGCTTTGACCTGCCTCTTTCCCTTGCATCCCACTTCCCGTATATCTGCTCCACCTTCAAAGTACACCCAGAATCCACCCGGTGCTCACCTCCTGTCACCTCCCTGCTCCTACCCCAGTATTGATCACCTGGACCAGTGCAGTCGCCTCCTCCCTGGTCCCCCAACTTCTGCCCTTGACCCCCACACTCTGTTCCCCCACCAGGGCCAGAGGGCACCTGTGAACATCTAAGTCAGGGCACATCCCTCCTCTGCTCAGAATCTTCCATTGCTCCCAGCTGACTCCAAGCAAAAATCAGTTCTCCCCAAAGCACACTAGGCCGGCACGATCTGGCCCATCACCTCCCTACCCTCACCTCCTCCTCCTTTTGCCCTTACTCCCTCCCTCCAGCCACACAGGCTCTCTCATGGATCCTTGAACACTCAGCATGTTTCTGCCTCAGGACCTTTACATGGGCTGTTCCCTCTGCCTGGAACCCCCTTCCCCCAGATCTCCCCATGACTCCTCCCATCTCTTCAGGTCTTTACCCAAATACCACCTTCTCAGTGAGGTCTTCCCTGACCTCCTCTATCCAAAATTTCTGTCTTCCTTCCTTCATTTTCTTCCATAGCACTTATCATCATCTGACACCCTGTATCTTTTGTCTGATTTCTCATCTGTCTTCCTGATTGGAATGTCAGCCCCAAGAACAGAGAAGCTTGTCTCCCTTGTTCACTGCTGTGCCCCCAGCACCTAGGAGGTGCTCAATACATGCTTGTTTTTTTGTTTTTTTGTTTTTTTGTTTTGTGGTACGCGGGCCTCTCACTGTTGTGGCCCCTCCCGTTGCGGAGCACAGGCTCCGGAGGTGCAGGCTCAGCGGCTGTGGCTCACGGGCCCAGCCGCTCCGCGGCGTGTGGGATCCTCCCGGACTGGGGCACGAACCTGTGTCCCCTGCATCAGCAGGCAGACTCTCAACCACTGCGCCACCAGGGAAGCCCAATACATGCTTGTTGACTGAATGCATACCTCCCCCCACACCCAAACACAGCAGTTGGAATTAATCCCCGCCCACGCAATATCCCCCCAGCTCAATTCTGAGACCACTTTACCTGGCTTTTCATTTGAGTGAAGGCATAGGACAGAACGGGGCTCAGTCACTGCCCAAGATGGGGGTACAGGGAGCTTCCAGGAGAGCCAGGGGCACACAGAACCCCACCCATCCACCCCTCAAGGCTTGGACAGATTCACCATCCACTACCCTAGCCCCCTGCTCGCTTTCCAGAGCTACTTCCATCGTGCTTTCTGTAGCTGTCTTACCCACGGGATGGGGATGCACCCTGAGAGGGCCTCCAGTCCTGCTGCCAGGCCACTAGGGCATTCTCAGCACCTAGCACCCGGCCACACTGAAGGCTGTCAGGGGTCCTCTGTGTTTGAAGAATAAATGGACGGAATGAATACACGAACCGAATGATGAGAAGACCCTCAGGGTTGTACATCCTGTGCCGAGCGGGCTCTAGGAAAAGCCGGGCTGGGGACGCCTGCTGGGCAGTGGAGGTCTGAGCGTTGTTCCTGAATCCAGGAACGAACGTGTTTCATCCCCAACCCCAAGCCCCGCTCCCCCCTCGCACGTGTTCTGGGTCTGCGCCCCTCACCCACCCCCCAGCCCCGCCACACACCGGACCTAAGGAACCCAAGGTAGGACACCCATGACTGAGGGCGCCAGGCCTGAGACAGAGGACGCAGAGCACTGGGGACAGGGGAGGGTGGAGGAGCGCAGCGCCCAGGACGGTCAGCATAAGAGCCTGAAGCAGTGGGCACATCACACATGGAGGGCACAGGGCGAGGGCAGAGGGCACAGGTGAAAAGAGCCATCCACGTCTGAGTACAGGGTGCCCCAGGTGCTAGGTGCGCAGAATGTAGGGTCTCCAAGACGCCGGGGGATCGCTACATGGCGTGTCCTAGGCGTGGGGCAACCTGGGTGCTGGGGTTTTCTGGCACAGGGTGCAGAGAAGAGTGGGACGTCCAGGCTCAGGATGCACAGGACGTTGGGTATCCAAGGCGCGGGTCACGCTGGGCGTGGGAATCCCGAGGCACAAGGTAGGATGCCCGAAGCGAGGAGCGCCCTGGTAGTAGGGAGTAGGGCGTCCTGGTCGCGGGGACGGACACGCGCAGTGCTGGGCACTCAGAGCCCGGGCAGACTGCGCGCGCGCGGACGCGTTAGTTTCCGGAGCCGGGCTGCTGGCGCGGCCTCCACTGCGACTGCGCAGCCCAGGGTCTTGGGAGAGAGGAGGCGCTGGGGCTGTTTCGCGCCCCCAGCCTCTACTTATCCTTCGCTTCGTGAGCCCCTCGCCCGTGAGGCCAGAAAACCGAGATGGAATGGAGGCTAGTGAACTGATCCCGGCCACGACCAGGGGTGCTCCGCTGACCACGGGCTTTGGGAGAAATAGGAGGGGCTGGGAGGGCGTCCTGGCCAGGATTTTTCCAAACTGAGCCGGGGGTTTCTTAAAGCATGTCACTCCTTACCCTGATATAAGTTAAAGACACTGCCTCTCGCAGCCACTGAAGAATGCAAGTTAGAGCCATCTCCCAGGCACCCTCATAGGTTCCCAGGGTTGCTCCACAGAGGGAGGTGGGTGGACTCCTTAGGACCGGAGGGTGGAGTGGTGGGAGGAGGCTTGGAGCCAGAGGGCTCTGGAGATGCTCAGCTTTCCCTGAGATGCACGTTCTTCCCCCTTTCAGTCCTGCTGGGTTTATAGAAAGCTGACTGTGTAGATGTGGGGGGAGGGTTCCTGGTTGCCCCCTGTGGCACCGCCCCCTCTCCCCAGCACCCCAAAGCCTTCCGTGGGTCCTACCAGGTGCTGTCGAGATGCCTCAAAGTGGGAAATTCATGTGTGGAGACGTGGAACCTCCCCCATCCTCCCATCCTGGTATTGCACCAACCACAGATGGTTGGTGCAACCTTTCCGCAGCCACCAACCTCAACTTCATACGTATTTGGTCCCTCAGATCCAGCTGATGGGCCGGGTCACCCAGACTTAAGGCCCAAAGTCTGCAGCCAGGGAACCCTGGGTGTGAAGGAGGAACAAAGGTAGCCCACCTACTCTGTCCACCCCTGAAGTTTGGGGGCTGGATTTAGCCCAGGTTCCAGGCTATAAGAATCCCTGCCCTGAAACGATGGCTGCCCACAGCAGGGGGCGGAGGGTGGTGGGTGCCTTAGAGGTAGCCCCTGGTTACCCAGCCAGCCTGGCAGTCTGGAGTCTCTGCCTTTCCCTAAATCCAGCCACAGCCACCAGGACAGGCTTCTGGGAAGGGATTCTTAGGGGACAGGTTCATTCACTTGCAGATGTTCCCTTCAGGCTTTCTTAGATATTCACAGTTCCCATCCTAGCCTGCCCCAAGTTTTGTGTATTTACCACGCTGCCACCCGCCCCTCTGCTACTTCCACACTCTTTCCCGATTCCCCACCCATTCTGCAGAGCCAAGTTGGGGTGATAACGCATTCTCTTCCCTGGAGGTAGAGGCAAGGGTTTGCCCCCTCCCGATCCTCAGCCAGTCCCCTTCCTCTATAATCCAGATCGGGACTTGTCTGCCCTACTCCCCCCACTGTTGCCCGCTCTGTGTCTGCCAAGATTCAGCCCGGACTTTGTATGAACTGGCCGGTTTACTATTTAGGCCTCCCTTGGATGGACTCCCTTCCCCGAGCATCCAAGCCAGGGATTTGCTCCTCCCCACCCATCAGTCTTCGCGTTGCACCCATCTTTCATAAAACGCCAGGCTTCCAGGTTCGCTCTCCCGAGATCCTCACCGGATCTTACCTCTCAGGACCTTCCCGTACCCGCCCCCCCTCAAGGATCCTTGCCACGCCCCTCCAGTTTTTCCTCAGCCCCCACCTTGCACTGAGCTGTCTATTCTGCCCAAGTGCCTATTTTTGGCCCGGGACCCGGTTTTATAGTCCCCACTGTGGGTCTTGGCAGTCACAGCTCTGGCTCCGGGGATCTAAGCCAAGTCGGACTGTCTTCCCCACCCCGGGGTGGGGGAGCGGTGCAGGGCTCCCTTCGGAAGCCTCAGCCTGAAACCTGCCCCTCGCCTCACTCGGCCAGATGCCTAGGAACACGCTGGTTCCTTGCCCTACTTCTTCAAGTCCACCGGCTGCAGTGCAGTTGCTAGGCTGTGGAAATCCGTACCGAGTTTTTGCTCTTGCCGAGAACCTAAAATTCAATTTTTTTTCTCCCTTCCCCCGACCCCCTCCCAAAGCGAGACGTTTGAGGTGTTTATATAGCTACTAACCTCCCCCTAACACCACCCCCCCTCCCCGCTCCTCCGGCCCGGTCAGCTCCAAGCCCTTGTCCAGTTGCCGGGGATCTTTTGCTGGGGGTCTTGTCCCATCCCGCATATTCCAGTCCTGGCTTTGCGGCCCTCCCTCGCCTTTCATTGTAGGTCTGGTCTCCCAGGGTAGCGGCCTCCTCATTGCATTCCCGCCGCATCACCCCTGGATTGTGAAATCGCTTTTACCTGCCCGCTTCGGTGCAGCCAGCGCTCCGGATCCTTTCGTGTTCGAGTCCATCCCTCCTTTTGCCCCTCCTTCTTGCACGTAGCTGCCAGGAAGACGGCCCACGCGCCTCAGCCGCTAAGCAGCCCCCTCCTGGAGCCCCCTGCGAGCCCAGGTCTGGGAACTCTAGGCCAGGTCTTGCTTGTTCCCACTGCATTAGGCATGACGCATTACTCCGTCTCCCGAGGAAGAATCCGGCCCGAAATTTGCGTGCCCCGGGTGCATTTGGCCCTGTCGCAGCTCCCTTCGTTCCTCCCATCTCTATCTAATCCAACCCGGGTTTTGCATACCCCTTCCAGATCGCTCCCATTTCTCCCCTCACCGGGCTCGGCGCCTTTCCGTTACTTCGCTACGGGCAAAATCCGCTCCGGGTCTTCCTTGAGCTTGTCTCCCCTCCCCCACTTCCCGTTCCAACGCCGGGATCCAGCTCGTCTCCTTCCCTCTCCCCGTTTTTCCGGAGGGGCTAGAGAGGGTGAAGGGGAGTAAAATCCATCCCGGGTTTTCGGGCCGGCCCCTGGTGCGCTCGGGCAGGTTGCTGCGGCCGGTCCTGGGCGGCGGCTCCGCGCCGCGTTTTATGCGCGCCCGCGCCCGCGCCCCCCTCCTGGAGCTGGTGCGCCGGAGAGAGGGGTGAGCAGGCGGCTTGTCATTGCTGGTGCCCGGCGCCGGCTCTGTCCGCGCGTCCTGCGGTGCCCACGGGCCCGGCTGGGCGCCCCCCCTTCAGCCACCCCGGGGGCGCGACACCGCCTCGCCTGCCTACAGCCGCGCCCCCCCTCAAGCTCCGCGGCGCCCGCCCCCTATCCGAGCCCCCTGCGGCCACTGCGGGGAGCCCGAGCCGTCGGCGCGGGAGCTGTAGTCGCTGCGGCGCCCCCGCCCCGCCGTCTGCCGAGAAGGCCCCGGCGGATGGGGCCCCGCGGGCCCCGGAGCGGCGCCGCCGGGCGGCGGGGGGCTGCAGGGGCGCCCCAGCTGCCCCGTTAACCCCTCGGCTGCCACCGTCGGAGGGGGCTGGGAAGTCGCCTGGGCGCACACGTGCAGCCTCCGTCGGGGCCGCGGAGCTGCGGGGGAGATGCGGGCAGCTGCTAGCGCCTCTTCGGGGGGCTCCGCCTCGCCCCAGCCCCCGGAGCTTTGACACCGCCCCCGCTCCGCCGCCTCCCTCCTTGGGAGGGGCGCGGACCCGGTCGCCCCCAGCCCCGAGTCTCCGCTGCCGCGAGGGGGCCGCCTTTGGAACTGTGTAATCCGCTTTTTTTTTTTTAATTTTAATTTTTGTTTGGTGGCGGTGGTGCTGGGCCCCGCCAACCCTCGCCCGTTTAACCCCCGCCCCGGTTCCGGGAGATGTGCCGGGCGGGGGGCCTGGGTTCGCGGAGCCGCAGGAGAGACGCGCAAAGCCGACCCCGGAGCGGCGCTGGACAGGTGAGTGTCTGCGGGCCCAGGGCGAGGGGGACGCCGTACCTGGGCCAGGTGTGTGGGCCGAGGTAGGGAGGGTGGGAGCCGGGGCCTGTGCTAGCCGGGAAGGGGGAGGGGATGCTGGAGCCGCGGGTCACCGCACAGGAGCGCGAGGAGAATCGAGGGCGGCCTGCACCTCACCCGCACCGGCCAGGGGACCGGGAGGGGCAGCCCCCATGGAGTGTCGGGGGTGCGGATGCGCGGCCGCGGGGTGCCCGGTGGGGGGAGGGGGCCGCGAGTGTGCCCGCGCGTGGCTGCGTGTGCCCGCGCGCGCGCCAGCCTTTGTGGGGAAGCGGCGCGGCGGTGCCTGCGTGTCCCCGGTGCGTGTGCGCGCGGGTGCTTGGCGCCCTGTTTGTGTAGGTGTTTGGGTGTGAGCGGAGAGGGTGCGTGTGCGCGCCGCGCGCGGGCCCCGGCCCCCAGGGGAGCCGCGTTGGGGGCTGGCACCGCAGGATGCCGGGCTGGGGGGTGTTTTTCTCTGGGAGGCAGAGGCGCGGGGGATGGGGAGGGGTCTGTCTGGGTGTCTGGCCGGCTGTAGCCACCGAGAGCATCTTCCCTCCGCGGTACCCGGTTAAGCGTGGGAAGCTGTTGGGTTTAATCCACCCGGATTCGGGCTTTGAGAGCAAGCCCTCCCTCCCTCCCAGGTGTTCACTGGGTAAAGCCTGGGGGTTTCAACTGTCATCTTTCCACCTGAGGGTCCTGTGACCGGAGTCCGTGCAGAAGAGGGTGGGCAGCGCTGTGTGTGCTCCAGCCCTGGCCAAAAAGTGGCCCCACAGGCATTTCTCCAGTGCACCTCTGGCACCCATCTGAAGACAGCCAGCCCCCTGCTTGCACACAGCCCGCACGCACATCCCTGTCCCTAGTCTCCCAGTCTCGGTCAGCACCCAGCCCCATCCCTACCCAGCGCCTCACTGTACCTTCCCCCGCAGTCCACTCCTCCCTCCCCCACCTCTCCCCCCCACAGTCATGGCAGCTGCGTGGGTGTCCCTCCGTCCCAGCCTTGAGAACAGGGCCCCCTTTCCTCCCGGCTTCTGCAGGACCCAAGGCCTGGGTTCCGCTGCCCACCTCCAAACATGTGGTGTGCAGGGGGAAGCAGGGGGAGGGGCTCAAAATGGCTACCAAGATGGCTGGTTGTCTCTCCGCCTCTTTCTCTTTCTCTCCCTCTCTCTGCTTGCCCTGTTCTCTTAGCTGCTTCAGGAGTCATCGAGGAGACGGGGTTGGAGTGTGAGGATAGGTGTGGGGTACTACGCTTGAGAGTGGCTATCTGCTCTGGGCCTGTGGATCTCAATCCTCCTTGGGGAGAGGCCGTTGATCTCTGCTCTCCTCTCCAGCACCCAAGGACCGGCATAAGCCTGTAACCTGACCCCAGTCCCAACTCCTTCACCCTGGCTAGCAGCCTGGGGGGCTCCCTGCCCTGCACGTGGTCTCCTAGGCCTGATGCCCTGAATCGGTCATCGGGGTGTCAGGGTGCCCCACGGAGGGTCCCCGTCTCTCATCCTCTCCATCTGCTCCATGGCCAGGGGCTCAGGACTCCGGGTCGGCCTGGGTCAGGCCCCAGCTCTGGGGGCAGGTGACTTCTCCTTCCTCCCCACTCCCCTCCCGCTAATGCCAAATGTATTGCTTAAAAGTAGGATGAAAACAGGGAGACTAAGAGAAGGAATACAACTTTCATTGTCATATCGAGAAAGTTATCCGTGATCTTCCTAACTAGCAATTTGCCTGCCATGCTGTTCAGAACTGACTTGCCCATTAATTACAGAGATGAAAAAATCATCTGGAAAGCAGAAAAGGGAACCAATTCGATCCCTGGCTGGCAACAGTGGCCCCCACGCACCGAGCACATACGTGTGTGCTCACATGTGAGTGCCCGGCCCCTCTGCTGGCATTGCCACCTTCTTCTTCCTCATTGGCCTCCCACGGGGCCTTAGCTCACCCCATGCGTGTTACTCCTGCTCTCCAGTGCCCTACCAGGCCCTCCCTCGCTCCAGGGGGTGCCCATCCCAACATCCACTCGTGGGGAGCTGGCCTAAGGCAGGATCACCCGTGCTATGTCTGCCCTTGGACGTGGAGACGATGCCCGGGATTGGGGGAGGGCAGGTAGCTGGGGACCAGCGCATGTGGGCTGTGGGGCCTGCAGGGAGGAGGTGGAACGCAGGAGACTCGAAGCCTGGTTTCTATTCTCAGCCTGCCCTGGGGAGCCTCTTCTCCTGGGGGGGCCCAAGGAGGACCCTGCCGGCCAGTGGGGGAGGGGCCAGCGGGCGCCCTGGCCGCTCTGGAGTCTGTTCGCATCAAGCGATCTGGTCCCGGCCTGGGGTCCACCTGCATGTGCGGGGCTGCCTGCTGCCTGCGCCTGGCATCTGCGTCCTCCCTGGGTGCCCAGGCTGGCAGGAGAGAGTGTGGCGCTTCAGCCCCAGCCTGGGCATCTGGGGGTGGGGGTGCTGATCCCAGGAGGCTGTGCTGCTTGGCCCCAGAATGGGTGCCCGTGATGGAGAACAGGAGGAGAGGGATCCCCGATGTCCCCACCCTCTGGCCACGGGGAGCTGAAGTTTTCAGTCTCTGCCCCTTCCTACCTCTCCAGCCAGACGTGTGGCCAAGGACACACAGGAGGCTCTGGTTTCTGTGTGGGCTCCTCTCGAGGATTCAATTTCCAGACGCCAGACATTTCCCCTCCTCCAGACCCTCCAGGGAGGCGGGGGGCGGGGTGGGGGGGATGCTCTGAGATGGGGGTTCCCTGGGTCCGGAGCTGGACCTGACCGCACCGGCACGCCTCCCAGCTCTCGCCTCGGCCACCCTGATGAAACAGAAAGTGGGGTCCCAGGCGGGAGGGGGCCGCTGAACAGAGGTCTGGAAGTGGCTCCCACTGCCCCTGGAATCCAGTCCTCTGTTAACACATCTGTCCGCACCTGTGTGTACCCGTTCTGTGTGATTGGGATGGTGACCTGGACGAGCCTGTGTGCAGCCGGCCACGTGTCCGACAGGCTGGTCCTGTGTTCGTAAGGGTCTCCTCTGTACTCGTGTTTGTGAGTTTTGCAGAGGGGCCGGCAGTGTGTGTGTGCGTGTGCGTGCGTGTGTGTGTGTGTGTTTCCGTGTGTGAGCAGCTCTCTGCATCTTGTGGGCCCCTGCAGGCATGCTCCCAGGTGTATGTATGTAGGGCTCCTTGGAGCGAGGCTGGGTGCACCTTTTCATGAAATCTGTGGGTATTTGCCAAGTGTCTTTTCACTAGGCGCTGTGCTGGGGACGCCGTGGGGACAGTGCCCCAGCCCTGTCCTCAGGGAGCACACAGTCCGGTGACAAAAGCGATTTCAGTCAAGGGGCTCCTGTTGTAGCAGTGGGGGAGAAGGCTTGTGTCTCCCCATCCAGAAGGGCCAGAACCAGCTGGGGAGAGGCAGCCCTTGACTCGGAAAACAGCAGCCCCTGCGTCTTGGCACCACAGCACATCCCAATCCCGTGGGGTGTCCTGTGGTCCAAACCTGCATGACCTTCCCTGTCACCTCTTCCCCCTCACCCGCTCTCTCCTCACCGCTCCTAACCGCAGTCCTACCCCAGGACCTTTGCAATGGCCGCTCCTTCACTTGGACCCCTCAGCCAGACATCTGCAAAGAGTTTGTTCCCTCACCCGTTTCAGATGTCACCTCCTCAGTAACCTTTACCCATGCAACCTGTTTAAAATTGCAGCCTCCCACCCGCCTCCTGACTTTCCGTCGCGTGGACGGCTTTTCGCACACTCTGTGATTTCCCGATATATTGTGCCTGTTTATCGTCTGTCTCCCCGACCAGGATCCAAGTGCTCAGGGAATTTGTTACTTGGTTTGCTTTCAGATGTCAGGTGCCTAGACTTATGCCTGGCCCACAGTAGGTGCTCAAGAACTCTTAGCTGAGTAAGTGGGAGGGGGCCTCTCAAAGGACTGGAGACCCCCAGGGGACTCCCCCCAGGCTTTGCACAGTGAGGGCTCCCCATCGACCCCGGTCCCTTTGGGGGATCCAGGGCTACCCACCAGGGGCCAGACCAGGCCAGCTCTGCACCTGTCCCATGAAGACACCTGTGCGGCCTCTCCCTGAGGTGGCCTCATGGGTGCCCTTGTGTGTGAGGGTATCAGTGTGGGTAGGCGGCTCCCCTGCAGGGCTGCATGCATATAGGGTTTAGAGCCTGGAGGGTAATGTGGGGCCCCCCTGCCCTTGCCAGGGGTAGGAGTGCCATGGTCAAGGACTGAGCAACCCCTCCTTTGTGGGAACACTAACCCAGGCTCTCTCTCACGCCGCACCCTTGTTTCAGTGGTCTGTCCCGGCGCTGGGGAATTAGCCAAGTAGAAGCCCCCCTGCCACCCTCCCCCCAACTCCAAAATTTGGGGAAGATAAAAATTGCAATAAATAGATACCCAGGCTAAAAATAGCCTTGCCCACCCCCCCAAAGCTAAAAATAGCCAGGGCCTCTCCCTCAGAGGCTAAAAATACCCGGTGGGCCAGGCAGCCAGGTGGTTACTCCTGTCCAGGATGGGGGAGGTGGTGCAGACAGGTGAGGGACCCCAGGCAGGGTCTCCCAGCTGTGGCGTTCCTGACGCTGGGGCTGTGTCATTCTTGGCAGGGAGAGTGACCTGTGCCTCCTAGGACATTTTAGCATCCCTAGCCTCAACCCTCTAGATACCAGGAGCATCCCCCCCGCCCCCCACCCCCGCCAGTTGTGACACCTAAAAACGTCTCCAGACATTGCCAAACAGCCTGGGAGGAGGAGCAAAATTGTGCGCCCTCCCAGGTGAGGAGCACTGCTCTAGATCGGGGTCGGCAGAGTCCCCCTGTGAAGACCCAGACAGCAAGTACTGGAGACTTTGGCGGGCTTACCAGTCTTCTTCTCCCTCTTCTTCTCAACCCTTTGAAAGTGGCAAAACCATTTTTAGCCCGTTGGCTGTGGGCAGTGTCCAGGCCATAGGTACCCAACCCCCACCCTGGAGCACCACCACCCTCCCGCCCCATTGCCCCTGGTGGTGGAGGTCAGGGCATCCTTGGATGTACCCTCATCAGCAGAGGGACAGCCCCACTGGGGGCAAGTCTGGTGCTGTCTGTCCCTTTCACCTCCTCCCACTCCCCTGCGCTCGCTCCCTCACTGGTTCTCAAACATGGCAGGCCCCGGCCAGCCCCAGGGCCTTTGCACGAGTCTTCTCCTCCCTGGGCACCTCTGTGGCTCCTCCCTCAGCTTCCCAGAGCTTTGCTGACATGCCCAGCCTTTCCCCATCACCGTGTTTAAGATTGCATGACACCCACACACACACGTACACACAACACTAGTACGTCACGGGATTGATCTCTTTAGTGTTTGTTCTTCGTGTCTGGCTCGTGCATGGTTGTCTCTCCAGCACCTAGATCAGCGCCTGGTACACAGTACGTGCTCTAAAAGAGACGCGTAGGATTGCTGGGTATCACTTCTAAGCTCCATAACCACTGTTGTGAGACTTTCAACCCGTTTCCTTGGGGAAGAGACAATGCAGAGGAGGGAGGTGGGGGGCTCGTCACACAGCCTAAAGTGGGCACAGCTGGGATTTGAACCTAGGGCCCTGAGACCCAGGGCCTCTTCGCTCTTGCCCTGCGGAGCACCGTCTCCCCATCCCTCTGGTCTCTGCCCTTTCGCTGCTAGCCTGGTGGTAGCAGAGGGCCCCAGAGCCTTCTTCCATGCGCTCTGCCTCAGGCCCTGGCTCCCGTGGGAGCCAGCACTGCTCTGCATGCCTGGAGTGACTGCGAGACTTGTGGCCAGTCAGGGAACACCTTGGGGTGGAAATGGACCACAGGCCACCATGGTACCAACCCACTGTGGCGAGGAGCGTCAGAGAGGTGCCCGGTTGGCCTGCAAGTCAGGGAGAGCTTCCTGGTGGAGGGAGCTTCCCAGCTAAGATCTGGAGGGGAAAGAGGGATAAAGTGGAGGAGAGGGAGAGTTTGTGAGAGGGAGGAACCTGCCCTGAGGTCAGAAAGAAGGGGGTGGCTCCGGGGCGGGGGGTGGTGGTGGAAGGAAAGACATTTCCTGGCCAGGTGGGGAGAGAGAATGCCGGTCTTGGGGGCCGAAGGACTGTTTGTGGGTTTGCGTTTCTACCTGTCCACGGGGCTGGGGAGGCCTGTGAAGGGGTCAAGGCCCATGAGACATGGCTGGAATGTTTAGCATGCGCTCCCTCTGGCTTGCTTTGTAGGAGAGAACTGCAGAGGGCGGGTGTGTGGGGCAGGGGTGGGTAGTGGAGAGGCCAGTGTGGGTAGGAGGCCGCCACAGCTGTCAAGGTGAAGGCCCAGGTGGAGGCCTCGAGACATTAGAGGTGGACCCGTGTGGGGCTTTCGAGACAGAGTTGACATCATTTAGTAGATGATAGATTGGAAGGGGGGGGGAGGGGGAAACTGCAGGTTTCTGGTTCTGACAGCAGTGTGGACCTGGAGAAACAAAGAGGGAGGGGGTGGGAAGCACCCTCTGCTCTCAGCAACAGCCCTCCTCACATACACAGTCTGATCTCCCCTTGCCAGCAGGAGTCTGTGAGTACCCGAGTCAGGGCACGTCTTGTCCCCACTCAGAACCTCCACGGCTCCCACCTCACTCCCACAGGCCCTGCTCGCTCTGCCCTGTAAACCCGCCCTCACCTCTTCCCTCTCTCCCCTCACTCACTGGGCCAAAGCCACACTTCAGCACATTCCTACCTCAGGGCCTTTGCATATGCTGTTCCCACTGCCTGGATATGCTTTCTCCAGTACCTAGATGGCTCCCCTCCTTGAGACCTTTGCTAAAATGTTACCACCTTGGCCAGGTGTTCCCCGACCACCCCATCTACATTTGCACCCACGCATACCCCCTCCACTCTCTCTCTCCCCTACAAGCCTACTTTCCTCCAAAGCACTTGTGACCAGGTGGGAGCTAGGTAACTATCCACTGAATGGACAACCTCTTCTATGGGTCTGTTTCGTCTTTGTTCATTAAACAAATTAACAAGAACCCTCTCCTTGCCCGGGGCTGGGCATGCAGCAGAGAGCCAGGCCGACCCACGATGGAACCTTCCCTGGTGGGATAGACTTTCAGCTGCAGAGCCCAAGTCCAATTAGGGGAGTGAAATGTGGAGCCCCAGTGTGCCGCTAGTGTGGGTACAGGAGGGACCAACACAGTCCTGGCAGGCAGAGCCTTTTGGAGGAAGAAGGGACAGAGGGCAGGAGTCCTCTGGGTATGTGAGAGAGAGATGTGGAGGGTGAGGATAGGCCAGAGCAGAGAAGGTGATGAGAAGGTAGCAGGAGACCAGGGCCTGAAATGCCATGTTGAGGCCTCTGAGGCAATAGGGAGCCATGGAGGACTGTAGGCGGGGAGGGATGTGATTGGGTTTTCATTTTGCAAAGATCACGCTGGCTGCAGGGTAGAGATTGGAAGTGGTGGGAGTAGCAGGTAGACGGGGGAGACCGGGGAGGAGGCATCCAGGGAGAAGGGGAGGTTTTGAATGGTCCCACCCCCTGCAGTCCAGCGCCACTTGGCAGCTAGAGTGACCTTTTAAAATTTACAAGACGGACAAACCCCACCCTGTGGCACCGGCATCTAGTGGGAGAGAGATAATAAGCAAGTAAGTAAAACGCGTGGCTGGCATGCTAGCGATGAGGGCCACGTAGAAATAAAGCCAGAGCAGGATGCAAGAGTGCTGGGGCCAGCAGGGCCTCCCAGAGCCAGCAGCGTTTGCCTAAAGACCTGAAGGAGGCAAGGGAGAAGCTCTGCAGCTATCTGGGGAGGAGGGACCGGCCAGTGCAAAGGCCCTGAGAGGGGACTGTGCCTGGTGTTAGTGAGCGAGGGGGAAAGTGTAAAGAGGTGAGGGTAGGGAGGGGACAGGGCAGAGTGTGCAGGGCCTTGTGGGCCGACGAAGGGCTTTGGCTTTTGCTCTGAGTGAGGTGGGAGCCTTGGAAGGTTCTGAGCAGAGGAGGGATGTGCCCAGACTCGGGGTGCTCACGGCCGCCCTCTGGTGGCTGTATGTGGAACAGACTGGGCAGCAAGGGTGGAGAGCTGGGAGACAGGGGAGGAGGCGACAGGGCTGGACCAGGGAGGGGACCAAGGAGTCAGGAGAAAGTGAGCAGATTCTGAAGAAGGAGACGCAGGAGCTGCTGTAGGGATGAGAGGAGAAGAGGGGTCCAGGATATCTGTATGGTTCTTGAGCGCCTGGGAGGACTGGGCTGCCCTCTGCTGAGATATGGGTAGATGAGGGGGTGGAGCTGAGGGTTTGGTGGGGACCCTGCCCTCCCTGAGCCCACAGCCTCCTTCCTGAAGGAGGTTATGTGACGGATACTCTCTGGGCACTTGCTCCATCTCTGTGAGGGAAGTCTGTTAGTCCCAGAGTAGGGATGGGGAAATGGGCTCAGAGAGGCCAAGAGCCTGGCCCGAGATCACACAGCAGATTGACACCCAGGAGCCAAGTCCTTGGACCTATCCCAGGGCCTCCTGGTTACCCACTCTGCCATGCCCGGGGGTTTCCTGGAGGAGGTGGGCCTGTGGAGCTGGGCTCTCGGGCTGCTGGGTTTGGGGAAGACAAGGCTGCTTGGGACGGAGCAAGAGGCAGGAAGCTTGTGTTGAGGGGCCCGGAACATTCAGACTCCCACCCACTCAAGCACTGAGGGTTGCCATGGCAACCTCACTCGAGGGCAAGCTAGCAGTGCCTCCCCTCCTCCAGCAGCTGGTTCTTCTCCTATCACCCACCCTCCCCTGCCCCATGCCAGGGCACCTGAGGACAGAGCCTGGGCCGTGTCACCCGGCCCTGGGACCCCACTGCACCCGCCCCTTGACTCGAAACTGATGTGGGGCTCAGGCAAACCCGGAGGCAGGTGTGGGACCCGTGGGCGGCCCACGTGACCTGGGGGTCCGACACACCTGGGGCTCAGAGGGTGGTGGGCCCTGTTTCCCATGGGTTAAATTGGGGCCACTCAAGCCCTCTGAGGCTCGAGGTGGGGACAGACACAGGTGGGGGCTCACCTGACCCCTGTGGGCGTGTCCACTTCTGAGGATGCTTACACAGATGCAGTGGGGGCCCAGAGGAGGGAGCTTTCGAGGGCCCCCAGGTCTCCCGAGCTCCCCATGCTCAGCCTGGGGTTCAAAGACCCCTTGCCAGTCAGGTGCCCCTGGGATCTCACTTTCCTCTTGTGTAAAATGTGGGTATACACTCCCCACCCCCTTACTAAGTTCTTCTGAGCATTAAAGGAGATACAGGCATGCAGTGCTCAGAACGGGGCACAGAGGTGTCAGCCGCTGCCCCTGGCATGGTGGGTGGTTCTGGCAAACTGGACATCCCAGCTGGATCCCCACACCCTGTAGTTGAAAGGCTCCCCTGAAGTTGTGTGGTTCAGGGCCCTGCCCCCATCTCTGCCTCAACTCCCCCGCCACGTGCCCTGACACCCTGTGCGAGTTTGCTAGGGCTGCTGTGACAACATAGCCCAGACTGGGCTCTGACAACAGAAATGTATTATCTCCCAGTTCTAGAGGCCCAGAGTCTAAGATCAAAGTGTCAGCAGGGTTGGTTCCTTCCTCTTCCCTGGCTTCCGGTGGTTTGCCAGCAATCCCTGGCTTGTAGACGCATCACCCCGATCTCTGCTTCCGTCTTCACGTGGCGTTCTCCTTGGTGGTTGGGGGGGGTGTCCAAATATCCCCTTTTTATAAGGACACCAGTCTGATTGAATTAGGGTCCACCCTAATGACCTCATTCATTTTAACTTGACTACCTCTTTATCTCCAAAGAAGATCCCATTCTGAGGTGCTGGGGGATAGGATGCCAGTGTATCTTTTTTGGGGGGGGGAACACAATTCCATTCATCCCAAGGCCTCAGGGGTAGTCAGGCCTGGGCCTCCCAGGTGGCTCCCACCTCTCCACGTCTGACCTCACCTCCTCGCTTAGGTGAGCACCAGGTAGCAGGTAAAACTCCCCAGGGCCGAGTGGGCATGCCCAGGCCAGGACGAGAGGGAACAGAAGCTGCAGTGCCCAGTTCCCCCTGCTGCAGCCCCGAGGTGCGGACAGTTCTGGGGGTGCCTGGGGCTTTCTGGAGGAGCTGCTCCAGGGAAGGGGCTTCAGGGAGCAGCAGGCAGCCCATGGGGAACACTTTCTGTGCCCCTGAGGCAATGGTGCCCAGCCTGTGTGGGCCAGGCTTGGGCCCCAGGTCACAGGGCAGACGCCCCGTCCAGCTGCCCCCACCACCATCCTTGTGTTCATCTGGTCAATATTTGTTTGAGGACCTGCTGCACGTCTAGGCACCAAGGGACGGCCTCGGGAGCTTCCATTCTCCGGGGGCTACAAAGGAAATCCACGAGCGGACAAGTCAGATCACATAGCAGTGACGTGATTGGTGGGGATGGTGGTGACAGTTCGGCCCAGGACACTCTGTACTCGCTATGCACCAGGCATGGCCCTGTGTGTTTCACGGGTATGAATTCATCTTGTCGTGCAGCTACCCTGTGAGGTAGCCCCATTTTACCAAGAGGAAGATGGAGACATGGGAGGTTATGGGATGGTGGGGACGGGACAAACGGGCACTGAACGCAAGGTGCTACGGTGTGGGGTGGCTGAGGCCCACTCATATCTCTGAGGAGGGGACATGAGCTGAGATCGAAGGGACACAGGCCAAGACTGCATGGTGGGAAGGAGCATGGCTGGAGCAGCGGGAAAGGGGCAAGAGCCGGGTGTGCATGACCTCCTGGGCTGTGGAGTGGGAACCTCGGCAGGGATTTAAGCCGGGGAGCAATGTGTCGAGATTTTTTTTTTTTTTCGGCCATGCCTAGCAGCTCGTGGGATCTTAGTTCCTCGAACCTGGGCCCTCGGCAGTGAAAGCACCGAGTCCTAAACACTGGACCACCAGGAAATTCCCGACGTCTTTAAAAAGTCCCTCTGGGGCTTCCCTGGCGGTGCAGTGGTTGAGAGTCCGCCTGCCGATGCAGGGGACACGGGTTCGTGTTCCGGTCCGGGAGGATCCCACATGCCGTGGAGCGGCTGGGCCCGTGAGCCATGGCCGCTGAGCCTGCGCGTCCACAGCCTGTGCTCCGCAACGGGAGAGGCCACAACAGTGAGAGGCCCGCGTACCGCAAAAAAAAAAAAAAAAAAAAAAAAAAGTCCCTCTGTGGAAACAACCTAAGTGTCCATCAGTGATGAATGGTTAGGGAATTGCCTGGCGGGCCAGTGGTTAGGACTGCTTGCTTTCACTGCCGAGGGCATGGGTTCAATCCCTGGTCAGGAAACTAAGATCCCGCAAGCTGCCCAGTGCGGCCAAAACAAAAACCGAAAACTTTGACATCTACACACTACTACATATAAAATAGATAACTACTAAGGACCCTGTATAGCACAGGGAACTTTACCCAATGCTCTGTAATGGCCTATATGGGAAAAGACTCTAAAAAAGAGTGGATACATGTATAGATGATTCACTTTGCGGTACACCTGAAATTAGCACAACATTGTAAATCAACTATACTCCAATAAAAAATTTTTAGGACTTCCCTGGTGGCGCAGTGGTTGAGAATCCACCTGCCAATGCAGAGGACACAGGTCCGATCCCTGGTCCGGGAAGATCCCACATTGCCGCGGAGCAGCTAAGCCCGTGCGCCACAACTACTGAAGCCCGTGGCACCGGGAGCCCGTGCTCTGCAACAAGAGAAGCCACCGCAGTGAGAAGCACGTGCACCAGAACTAGAGAAAGCCTGTGCGCAGCAACAAAGACCCAACACAGCCCCCAAGAAATTTTTTTTAAATTTTTTTTTTTTAATGATGAATGGGTAAATGAAATGTGGTCCGGCTGTACAGTGGAATATTACTCAGCCAGAAAGAGGAATAACTGACACAGGCTACAACACAGGTGAACCTCAAAGACATTTTGCTGAGTGAAAGAAGCCACACACAAAAGGCCACAGACGGTGTGGGGATGAGCCAAAAAGTCCATTCGCATTTTTCCATAACTTCTTATGGAAAAACCCAACCGAACTTTTTGGCCAACACGATATGACTCCATGCATATGAGATGCCCAGAACAGGCAAATGCTTAGAGACAGAAAGTAGATGAGTGGTCGCCGGGGCCTGAGGGGAGAGGGGAGAGGGAGTTCTTGATTAACGGGGTACCAAGTTTCCGTTTGGGGTGATACAAACGTTTTGGAAATAGATTGCAATGGTTGTGGCACAGCATTGAGAATGCAGTTAATGCCACTGAATTCTATACTTAAAAACCGTTAAATGATGAGTTTTATGTTACACCCACACACCCACACACCCACACCCACACACACACACACACACATATATATATATATATATATATATATATATATATATATATATATATATAAAATACCATCATTTTTTTAAAGATCCCTCTGGGTGCCAGTGGCAGGTGAGGGGAGGTGGGGGGAGCCTGGGCTGCAGGAGTGAGAGGGGCTGGAGGGCTGCTGGGAAGAGGTCAGGGCCGTTTGGCAGAGATGGTGATGCCCAGGTCTGGAGGGGGGCTGCCGTGGATGGACAGGTGGATGCTGGGGTGTTCTGGAGATGCAGACCCAGGACTTACTCCTGAACTGGCTGTGGGGGCGAGGGAAAGAGGAACCCAAGATTTTGACGCCTGGGGTTTTGGCCTAAGGACCTGGGAGGAGGGGGGGGACCAGGCACTGAAATGGGGGACTGTGTCCAGTGTGGTCAGGCTCCAGATGCCTTGGAGACCCAGATGGAGGTGTAGACATGAGGAGAGAGGCGGGGCTGGGACGCAGATGTGGCAGTCGTCCCGGTACAGATGGTGTCTAAAGCCATGAGGCTGGTTGGATCCCTGAGGCGGGGTGTGGACGGGCAAGAGGCCTGGGGTCCTGGGGTCCCGGGGTGCAGCCCGGGAGGAGGAGAGGAGCCGCCTCCTTCAGATGGATCCTCCCCATGCCCTGACTCTCGCTGTGCTGTGACAGCACCCTCTGATGGGTCCCTTGCCGGTCTACCGTGTGTGTAGACTGTTGTCCTTACCAGAACCCTGCAGATTCGAGGTTGCGAGGGAACTGGGGGCATGAGTGGGGAGGACCCGCTCAGGGTCACGGGGCATGACATGGCAGGGTCCAGACCTACATTGGCCCGCTGCCCCCAGAGCCTGGCATCCAGCAGCCTCTCGAGCATTAACCAGACGCTAACCAGTTTAACTCCCTAAGGGAGAGCCAGGGAGGAGATGCTAACCAGTTTAACTCTCTAGGGGAGAGTCAGGGAGGGGAGCAGCCATCAGCCTAGGGTCAGTCCCCCACCCCCTGCATCTGACCATGGCTGGAAGATGGGGTGCAGGAGAAATGAAGTGGTGAAGGATGCCCCCCCCCAAACCATGTAAAATTGTAAAGTGCTAGGAAATGAACCAAAACCCATCAAAGGCCATATCTGGACAGGGTTGCGGGATAAGAGACAGTTGTGGGCTGAGGAAGTAGAGGGGGCAGTTTTCCTGAAGGCTGGGCGCTGGGGAGGGTGCAGAGAGCTGCTGCGGGTCAGGGGCGGGGAACAGGGCTGCAGGGCTGCCCTGTGAAACTACCTTCCCGTTTCACATGAGACGAGACAGGCCTGGAGGGAGGGATGTCCTGCCCCATGAGCGAGCTGCCTTAATCTTTCTTGAGAACCTGTGCCGAGTCCCTGGCCTCAAGTTGCCCATGGTCTAGTGGGGAAGGTAATTTATAGAATGTAATTTCAGGTGCCGTGAATTTAAAATGGGGCTAAGGAATTCCCTGGCGGTCCAGGGGTTAGGACTCCGTGCTTCCATTGCAGGGGGTAAGGATTCGATCCCTGGTTGGGGAACTAAGACCCTGCATGCTGCGCGGCGTAGCCAAGAAACAAACAAACAAGAACGGAGCTGAAGGATGGCAAGTGAGGGTGGCGGGAGCGGTTAGGGTGGTCAGGGTAGGTCACTCTTCTGGGGTGACCTTGAGGTTGAGCCCTGAATGGTGAGAAGCTCCAGCAGGCGTTTGGGGATGCTGGGAGAGCACTCCAAGCAGAGGAGCAGCCCAGGCAAGGGCTCGGGCTGGAAGGAAGCTGGAGCTTCTAGGAACGGGCAGTGGGTAGGCTAGAGAGCATGGTGTTGCTGGGTCACCAGCGGCCTCTAGGCCCTGATGAGGAACAGAGACCCCAGGGGAGGGCAGAGTGGGAGGTTAATACTCGGATTTACATCATTAAATGGTCCCTTAGCACTGACTGGAAGGCATGCGTGGAGGCAGGGAGGCTGGGAGGAGGAGGCCAGGGCAGGCGTCCAGATGCAGCAGGATGGTGGCTTGGTCCTGGTGGTGGCTCTGAGGGCCAGAAGTGGGCAGGTCGGTGACATACTTTGGAGGCAGAGCCCGTGGGACTTGCTGATGGAGTTTATGAAGGGGAGGGGAGGAGAGGAGTCAGGAATTGAGGAGGATTCCTAGGTTTGGGTTCTGAGATTCATTCAACAAACATTCATTGCTGTGTCAGGCCTGTTCTAGAAGCAGGAGCAAGACAAAGCAATTCAACGATGTCACTGCCCGGTGCAGGGGCCCTTCCATAAAAGGGAGAAATATTTACCTTTGAACGAAGGCCCAAAGGGGGTGAGGGAGCAGAGGAAGAGACCATGTGAATAAAGGGTGGACAGAAGATACATGCAGAGGAAGTGACAAGTGCAAAGGCCCTGGGGCAGGAGCTGGTGTGGTTGAGGAATAGCAGGAGTGGCTGGAGCAGAGGTGGGGACAGGGAATTACCTGGACTGGCGGATAGGCTTTCATTTTGTGGCGGAGGGGAAACAGTAGTCGGGGTTCTTTTGAGAGATTCCAAACTGGAAATAAGGGATTTGGAAAGTATTGGCTGGTCGGTGGTGTTGAGCCCGTAGGACAGGCTGGGGTGACGGTGGGAGAGGACAGACCACACTGGAGGACCGGTTAAAACACAGGTGCTGGGGAATTCCTTGTCGGTCCAGCGGTTAAGACTCTGTACTTCCACTTCAGGGGGCACGGGTTCGATCCCTGTTTGGGGAACTAAGATCCCGCGTGCCGCGCCGGCGCGGTCAAAACGCGAACAAACAAGAAAGCATGGGGTGCTGACCCTCCTCAGAGAATGTGCATTTCTAGCAAGTTCCTGGCCAGGCTGGTGCCCCTGGGCTGGGGCCATATCGGAGAACCGGGGTGTAGATAAAGCAAAGGATTAAAAGTAAAGATCTGGGGCTTCCCTGGTGGCGCAGTGGTTGAGAGTCTGCCTGCCAATGCAGGGGACACGGGTTCGTGCCCCGGTCCGGGAGGATCCCACGTGCCGTGGAGCGGCTGGGCCCGTGAGCCATGGCCGCTGGGCCTGCGCGTCCGGAGCCTGTGCTCTGCAACGGGAGAGGCCACGGCAGTGAGAGGCCCGCGTACCGAAAAAAAAAAAAAAAAAAGTAAAGATCTGGGTGTCCAGTCTCGAGAGGATCCAGGGGAGATGGAGGCAGTGAGAAGAGGAGAGGCCATGAGGGAGAAGAAGTGGGTCAGAACCCGGCTCTGTGCCCTCAGAGCCGCTGTGCCTGAGGATGGGCAGACGGGGTGGGGTTGGAGAGAATTGCGGGGGTCGCCAGACAACTTTCACCCCTCCTTCACCCTCCCTGGCCCCCCAGGGGCTGCACCCACCCCTCACCCTGCCTGCTTGTCTCTAGCTTACCCTGAAGGTTCCCCCTGAGAGGAAAGAGGGGACTCAGTCATCCCTGGTCCCTGATCTGTGGCACCAGCCAGCTGGATTCTAATTAGCTACCAGAGCCAGAGAAACGGGAAGCAGGGGACCAGGGGTGGGGACCTGGATTCCTGCCCGAGACCCAGAGGCCGCAAGCTACGGCCAAGACGCCTGGGTCCCCCACCCTGGACGCTGTGCTGGGTGAGAAAGCTGGGGTGGGGGAGACGAACAGGCAGGGTCTTGATTTCGGGTCGGGGAAGAGGCTTCCAGAGGGCTCTCCTCCTCCGTGATGGAGGGTCTGAGCCTGCCTGGGTTCAGGTGGGCCCTTCGTAGCTGTGACAGCCTGAAGCGTTGCCCCAGCCACCCGAGGGGGGCTGTCAGACACCAGGAGGTGCCTCCAGGAGGTCCAAGATGCCCAGATGGGTGGGTCCATCCGTTGGGGTGGGAGTGGAGGGTGCAGTGTAAGCCAGAGGCCTTGGAAGGGGTCAGCCTCTGGCCCAAGGGTGCAGCTTCTGTCAGATACGGCTGGCTCGGGCGGGTTCCATCGCCCAGCCCCTCCTGGGGCTGCAGGATGGAAGCCCTCAGCCACCAGCAGGAGGAGGGGGGACCGGCCCAAACACCCCTCCTACTAGGCCCGCTGGGGGTCGGCCGCGGCCCCCACCTCACTCTTCCTGTCCTCCCCAGACTGGTGGGCCAGGCCGTGGTACCCACCTGGTGATGCGGGGCGAGGCCGCCCGCACAGGCCACTGAGAGCCCCGGACGCGCCCCAGCCGCCACCATGGCCCGCCTGGCCGCCGTGCTCTGGAGTCTCTGCGTCACTGCCGTCCTGGTCACCTCGGCCACCCAAGGTAGGTGCTGCTGGGGCTGGGGAGGGCCGTGCCTGCAAATCCCCGCCAGGAGGGCAGATAAAACAGTGAAATACCTCCCGAGCACTCGGTACAGTACCCGCTTCAGACCACCCAGAACCAGGCCAGAGGAAGACTTGGGGATCATGCCCCCTAGCACCACCAAGGGGTCCCCGGATCAGCCCCTCACCCCCCAACCCGGAGCACCAGGGTCCATCCCACCAGGGGTCCTAGAGCCTGGGATTCGGGATGTGGCCTCCCGGGACCGGGACAGGCCTTCCTGGTGAGCCGATGCTCTTCTGTCTTGTGTGTGTGTCTCTCAGTGTGATTACATCTCCGAGGCTCTCGCTGGGAAGAAGGTTTAATTAAAGCATGCCCGCTGACGTTTATTTAAAAACAACTAATTACCCGGCTCGGCCCTATGCCGTTCCCGGGATCCTGCACACACCACAATTAGTGCCCCGAGCCTGCCCGCCCACCCTCACCGATTACTCAATTACAATCCCCATGGTGGGCCCAGGCGGGGGCAAGGGCAGGGCGGGAAGAGAGGAGGCCCGCTAGCCTCACCCTCGCCCTGGCTGTGCCCCCTGCCTGCCCCTCCCAGCCCTGTCTGGAGGGCACTCATGGTGGACCCTGCTCCCCATGGCTGCCTCATACAGCCCCACCCTCCGGGGAGCCACAGAGGTGAAGGGGGCATTGTTCAGCCGTGTCACAGGGCCTTGGCACTGCTCCAGCCAGCTGGCACCCTCCCCTCCCCCAGCACCCATGTTCTCTACCTATCCAGGTCCTGCCCCACAGCGCCAGCTGGCCTGCGAGGGGCTGCTTCCACCCCCAGACCCATCCAAGCCAGCCCTCCACCCCCGGCCTCCTTCCCGGGCCCAGGAAGGGCTAAAATTAGCTGCGGAAGCAGATGATGCTAGAGGAACGCATGTAAAACTTTCCCGCAAGTGGGACTTAACTCATCCCAAAATACCCCGAGGGCCTAGCTGCCAACCCCATTGGGCCCCCAGGTGGCATTGGAGGCACTAGATCTGGAAAAAGGGGCCCATTTGGCCCTGCTGCCATCATGCACTGGTGCCTTCTCTTCATCTACAAGTGACAGTCCCCACATTGGAGCCCAGGGCCACTCTGTGCATCCCCCCTTCTCTCTGACACCCTGCAAGGCTTGGTTGGGACCAGTGTCCAAGAAGGTGGCTGCCCCAGCAGGCATGGACGGTACTGAGCCCACTCTGTCCAACAGAGACTAGCTGCCTTGATCATCTGAATGATAATAGTAATCAGTGGCTTGCCTTCTCACTATGTACCGTGTGCACTGCAACCCTCTGCATGGATCTATGAGATAGGCGTTATCAGCTCCTTAGGGAAAGAAACGGGGGCACAGAGGTGGTCAGTGACTGGACGAGGCCACCAGCCAGGAAGTGGCCAAGCTGGGATTTAAACCCCAGCCAGGGACTTCCCTGGTGACGCAGTGGTTAGGAATCCGCCTGCCAAGGCAGGGGACACAGGTTCGAGCCCTGGTCCGGGAAGATCCCACATGCCGCAGAGCAACAAAGCCCATGCGCCACAACTACTGAGCCTACGCTCTAGAGCCCGCGTGCCACAACTACTGAGCCCATGTGCCACAACTACTGAAGCCCGCGCGCCTAGGGCCCGTGCTCCACAACAAGAGAAGCCACCACAATGAGAAGCCTGCGCACCCCAACGAAGAGTAGCCCCCACTCACCGCAACTAGAGAAATCCCGCGCACAGCCACGAAGACCCAACGCGGCCAAAAATAAATAAATAAATTTATACAAATAAATAAACAAACACACAAACCCTGGCCATCTGGCTCCTGAGTCCCAGCTCTCAGTCTCCGAATGGCATGGGATGGAGACTGACGTGTGACAATGCAACCCCTCTGAGAGCAGGGCATGCCCATGGCAAGTTCTTTCATTGTCATGGCAACCCTGGGAGGTTTCCTAGGTGAAAGCAAGGAGGCCCCTCCCTGTGACGTCCTCCGGGAGCACAGCACCATGCACAGCACCTCCTTCAAGAACATTTTCTAGCACGGAATCCTCCCAGTACAGCCCTGGGCTGTGGTGGCCCATTTTACAGATCCAGAAACTGAGGCCTGGTGAGGCTCCAGCAGTGGCTGTCCAGGCTGTAGTGTGCATCAGAACCACTGGTGGGTGTATCCATCCAAAGGCTCCTGGTTTCATCCCCAAGATTCTGATTCAGCAGGCCTGGGTCGGGGGGCCCAGAATCTACATTCTGAACATGATGGGTACGCTGCTGATTCCTGGGACACACCAGGAGAAGCCCTGGTCCAAAGGACACACCTGGTCTGTCAGCTGGGAAGTGGCAAAGCCAGACTCTGTGGTTTCTTCCAGAACATGAGCGTGTTCCCTCCCGCACCATCTCTGGACCTTGCATGGGGTGATGTGAAGTTAGGGAAGTGCACCAGGCCACCCTTACCTCTGACACTAACTGCGAGTTTGGGGGTCCCCCAGACCACCCCCAGCTTTGATGATTTGCCTGAACGATTCACGGAATTCAGAAACACCATTATACTCGTGGTTATAGTTTATTACAGTGAACAGATACAGATTAAAATCAGCCAAGAGAGGGCTTCCCTGGTGGCGCAGTGGTTGGGAGTCCACCTGCCGATGCAGGGGACGCGGGTTCGTGCCCCGGTCCGGGAAGATCCCACGTGCCGTGGAGCGGCTAGGCCCGTGAGCCATGGCCGCTGAGCCTGTGCGTCCGGAGCCTGTGCCCTGCAGCGGGAGAGGCCACAACAGTGAGAGGCCCGTGTACCGCAAAAAAAAAAAAAAAAAGAAAAAAAAAGCAGGAACTCTCCTGACAACGATAAGTGACAGCACGCATGTTGTCCAGCCAACCCAGGAAGCTCCCCTGAGCCTTGGTGTCCAGAGTCTTTACCGGGGCTCAGTCGCGTAGACGTGGCTGACCTCAGCCTCCAGCCCCTCCAGAGGTCAGCTGATACCGCGTGACCCCAAGTGCCTACCTGAAACCACATCGTGAGTGTACTAGTTTGCTGGGGCTGCTGTGACAAAATACCACAGACTGGGAGCCTTAAGCAATAGAGATGTAGTCCCGCCCAGTTCTAGAGGCTAGACATCCAAGGTCAAGGCGTCAGCAGGGTTGGTTCCTTCTGAAGGTCACAAGGGAAGGATCGGTTCCCTCACTCGCTGGGCTTCGGTTACCTGGCCCACTCCTTACACCCATCAGGCATCTTCCACTAAGGGCTCCCTCAGGGCCTTTGCACTGGCTGTTCCCCCTGCCTGGAATGCTGTTCCCCAGCACCCGCATGGCCCCTCTCCTTGGTTTGTAGATGGCCATCTTCTCCCTGTGTCTCCACATCGTCTTCGCTCTGTGTGTGCCTCTAGGTCCAAATTTCCCCTTTTTATAAGGACACTGTTCCTATTGGATTAGGACCCCATAGGGCCCTATTAATGGCCCACCTTAACGACCTCATTTTAATCTGATTACCTCTGTGAAGAAGCCATCTCCAAATTCGACCACATTCTCAGGTCCTGAGGGTTAGGGCTTGATTTCAGCATTTGAATTTGGGGAGGGGGAAGACCCAGTTCAACCCATAACAGTTAGCACAGGCTGCCTGGCGTGGCTCAAGGCCCCCAGGCAAACAAAGACACTCTTCTCAAGCAGGACACTTCAGGGGCTTCGAGGGCACCGCCCAGGAGCCAAGGCAAAGGCCAGACTCTCCTTGGGCCAGGTTCATGGCCTTACTACACAGGTGGGCACACTGAGAAGCCCATTTTACAGATGAGTAAACTGACGTTCATACGGTCCGCATCCCAATACAGTGAAGCTGGAGGTGGCGCCTCTTCAGCGGGGGTCTTCCCTCCCTTCCTGGGCCCGGGTGTGACTCTCTCCCCCTCCTCCCTGCAGGCCTGAGCCGGGCCGGGCTCCCGTTCGGGCTGATGCGCCGTGAGCTGGCATGCGAAGGCTACCCCATAGAGCTGCGGTGCCCAGGCAGCGACGTCATCATGGTGGAGAACGCCAACTACGGGCGCACAGATGACAAGATCTGCGACGCTGACCCTTTCCAGATGGAGAATGTGCAGTGCTATCTGCCAGACGCCTTCAAGATCATGTCCCAGAGGTGAGGGGCCCCACCCTGCGGGGCTCCTGGGAGATGGGGTGGCAGCAGTCCCTGGGGTCAATAAGGTGCCTGTCCTCCATGCGCCCCTGGCCAGCACATCCCGTGCACCTTTAGTCTTCCTTTTATGCATTCGACCCATGTTTCCTGAGCAATTACTAGGGGCCGGGTCCCGTGCAAACAGCAAATAAGACCCAGCCCATGCCCTGCCAGCCTGTCACCTCCCCAACCTGTACCCTCTGCCACAAGCCCGTTGCCTCCAGAAGCTCATCCTGAGATTGGTGGGGGCTTGCAGAGTAAACGCCGTGGTGGGACAGAGTGAGATGTCATGGGAACTGACAGACAGCCCAGAGGTCTGGTCAGGCTTCCCTGAGGAGGTGACAGTTGAACGCAGATGGCAGAAGTGTATGTGCTTGTGAATGTCAGAGAGAACGTGTGTGAGAATGTGAGGGAGGGAGTGTGAAGACTGTTTATGTCTGTAAGTGTGTGAGTGTGGGGTGCATGTGTGCAAAGCTGCAGAAGGCTCTTTCACACTCACACCCGCACCACCTAGAGCTGGTCAGCTCTTCCTTCAAATTATACCCTGATGGGACCGCCACTTCCACCACCAAGCCCCCCAGGACTGCTACAGTATCTTCTGCCCCCTCTCCTTGCCTGCTATAGTCTGTTCCCCCCCATAGCAGCCAGAGAGTGCTTGGGAGCACCTGAGTCAGGTCCTGTCCCTCCTCAGATCACAGCTCTCCTTGGCTCCAACCTCACTCAGAGCAAAAGCCTAAGTCCTCCCCTGAGGCCCCCAAGGCCCTACACGTTCTGCCCTGTCCTCTCCCGGCCCTCACCTCCTCCACGCACCTCCTCACTCGCTGGGCTTCAGTTACCTGGCCCACTCCTTACACCCATCAGGCATCTTCCACTAAGGGCTCCCTCAGGGCCTTTGCACTGGCTGTTCCCCCTGCCAGGAATGCTGTTCCCCAACACCCACATAGCCCCTCCCTCTCCTTACTCAGGGATTTTTATTTTTTTTATTTTTTATTTTTTGCGATACGCGGGCCTCTCACTGTCGTGGCCCCTCCCGTTGCGGAGCACAGGCTCCGCACGCGCAGGCTCAGCGGCCATGGCTCACGGGCCCAGCTGCTCCGCGGCATGTGGGATCTTCCCGGACCGGGGCCCGAACCCACGTCCCCTGCACCGGCAGGCGGACTCTCAACCACTATGCCACCGGGGAAGCCCCAGGGATTTTTTGTTTTTACCTAACTAACCTCTCAGTGAGGCCTGCCTGACCACCCTCTAAAATCACAGCAACCCAGCCCCCGCCCCTGCCACTTCCCAGCCCCTTCCCTGCGCTCTCTCTCTCCTAGTCCTGACTTCCATCCACAGTCCCATTGGCTGTTTCGCCTCTTTATCGTGTCTTTTTTATGTCTTCCCTCACTAGGCTGTCAGCCCCACGGGGAAAGGGAGTTTTGTCTGTCACCGCTGTGTCCACAGCCAGATACACCACAGGCGCTCACTGAATTTTTGCCAAACGCCTGAGAGAATGCAGGGTTCACTCCAGGATCCTGAGCATAAAACTGGAAAAGGGAAGGAGGCCTGGGGCCCGCTCTACAGCTCCTTGGGGATGCTAGAGTATGTCACTGGGTGGGGTCACTGAAAGCCTCCCGAGAGTTTTGGGCAGGAGACAGGCGTGATCAGGTGGGTGGGCCAGGCCAGGACCGCTTCATCGCCTCCCTCCCACTGTTTCTCTCGCGAACATCGGGAATTCTCCGGCGGTCCGGGGGTTAGGACTGTGCTCTCTCACTGCCGAGGGTCTGGGTTCAATCCCTGGGCGGGAAACTAAGATCCCACAAGCTGCACAGAGCGGCAAAAAAAAAAAAAAAAAAGGAAATAATCAAACATCCATTCCCCTCCAGCAATCTTGTCCTTCTTCCCCGCTTCCCGTCTCCTGACACCCCTGCATGGACAGTCCCAGTCCAGCCTCTCTCTCCTCCTACCTCCTGCCTCCAAATTCTCCCTGCCCACTTCACTCCGCACCGGCCTCAGGGTCCGTGATGTTCTCCGCCATGTGCCCAAGTACGTAGCACAGCGACTGACCCAGTTCCGACGCTCGTGGGGTCTCAGTCCTAGAGGGGTGACACTGAGCAGGGTGGTCACGGGGGCTGAGGGATTCTGATGAGGCCACACCTGGAGGCTCTTCATATTAGTTAGGGTCCAGCTCCACTACTCTGACGGAGACCCCCCCAGGATAAACACAGTGACCTGAACAAGATCAGAACTGAAAAGGCCCTCAGCACCCGCTTCTCTCTGTCTCAGCGCTGCAACCCACCCCACCCCCACTCCCACCTCCTGGGCCAGAACTCAGTTACGGGCACTTCCTGGGCACTTCCTCCCAGCTGCACGGGAGGCTGGGACGTGCAGTCTCCCGCTGGAAAGCCAGCGTTTTTGTGTGTTTCTTTTTGTTTTCATCTTTAACGGAGGTGAAATCCACGTAAGATAAAATTCATTTTAAAGTGAACAATTCAGTGGCGTTAGTTACATTGACAATATGGTGCAACCTCTGCCTCCGTCTAGTTCCAGAACATTTTCATCACCTCAAAAGGAAACTCTGTCGCCCTTAGCAGTCACTCCCTGTTCCCCGCCCTCCCCCGAGTTCCTGGCAACCCTAATCTACTTTCCGTCTCTGAATTTGCCTGTTTTGGACATTTCATATAAATAGAACCGTAAAACACGTGGCTCCTGTGGCTGGCTTCTTTCACTGAGCGTGATGTGTTCAAGGCTCGTCCACATTGTAGTGTGTATTAGAGCTTCCTTCCTTTTTACGGCTGAATAATATTCTATCGTATGGATGTACCGTGTTTTGTTTATCCACTCATTTGTCGATGGGTTGTCTCCACCTTTTGGTGATTGTGTAAATGATGCTGCTATGAACATTCGTATACAAGCATTCGTACAGGAATACACCCGCAGTGTTACAGCAGGTGAAAGCACTTTGGGGACTAGAACTAGTTCTCTGGGTCATAGGTAACTAAGTCTCTGTTTAACCTTATGAGGTCAGTGTTATATTTTTAAAGAAGGGGGTTGAGGTGGGTGGGTATAAGCAGGTCCTCATGAGTTAAGCACTCATTGGTTAAGGGCAGGATGGAAGGGAAGACACAGGAGCCCCCTCTGCCCTGTACCTGTCAGGAAGCTCCCCCAAACCACTTGAACACACCCACAGTCAAGTCACCGTTCTGCCCAGCCGAGACTTGGCCTGCTCCAGGGAAACGGAGACCTTGACCGTGGGAACAGACAGCAAGAAACATCTCTTGTTGTCATTAACTAGGCCTCCTGTTACATGGTAGCCAGCCTCCTGAGAAGTTGACAGGGACTCGGGGGTGTTCCCCATGGGGAAGCAAGGATGGCTTCAGCATGAGGTGAAGACTCTGCCCCTGTCCTGACTGCAGAGCCTCACAGCAGCGCTGTCCAAAGGGTAGGACATGTCAAGACATGGTCTGAGGTGGACACAGGCAAACGCTGTGAGCATTTCATTCATAGCATCTTTGCAAAGACACCACCTTGCGTGTATGGCTTCACATCTTACTCTTCTGTGAACAAAGTGGGGGCTTTATGGTCAATATAGGAAGAAAAAGGAAAAAAAGGACATAATGGCACTGGTGACTCAGGATGCAAGTGATGAAGTGTGTCTGGGGAAGCAGTTTATGGGGCCACCCCTCTGGCCCAGCCCTAAGCTTCATGCCATGCCAGGGCTTAGAAATAGAAGAATCCTATCTGGTAGGAGAGAGCAGGCAGGAAACAGAAAACAATGCCCACACAAGGTCCCTGGCGTGGTCTCCACAGTTCCTTCCCAATCTGGGGTTGTCCATTCCTCTCCTGACCCTGCCCCACCCCCCCCAGTTCCAGGCCTGTCTTTTGCCAGCTGCCCGTCTCTCCTCCACAGGTGTAACAACCGCACCCAGTGCGTGGTGGTCGCCGGCTCCGACGCCTTTCCCGATCCCTGTCCCGGGACCTACAAGTACCTGGAGGTGCAGTACGACTGTGTCCCCTACAGTGAGTCATCTTGTTCCTCATGCGGACGCGGGCCCTTCCCCCTTCCAGAAGCGAGTGAGGAGGAGACACCTTGAGCGCGCACACACACACACACACACACACACACACACACACACACACACACACAGGGCCAAGTCGGGGCCAGGCACACGGGGGACAGCTGGGCCTGCTCCCTCCCTCACACATTCTCTTCACCCAGACACCCTTGTCCACACTGGTGTCTGCCCCACCCACACCCCCACCCTCACAGACTCTGTCCCCATCCACTGGGCACCTTCTCCAACTCTTGTTACTCTGGCCTGCTCACCCTGCTTCTTCACATGCCCTTGGGCTTATTTATACACTCCAAGGCCACACCCACGTACTCCACTTGGCACACTTATATCTCTCCTCTCCTCTCCCTGGACCTTGACCTCGCTGCCCTCTAATTCCTCTGCCTCCCTGCTCTTCTCTCACCCCTTCCCTTCGTGACCCCCTCTTACACACCTGCTCTTCCCTCTCACTCACCCCCCTTTCTCTGAGTTCCCTTTCCTTTCTCTTGTCCCCCTCACCCCTCACGTGCCCCCAGTCCTGCCCCTTCCCAGTCCTGGAAGCTGGACTCTGTACTCATACGGAGGCAGACCACCCTCTGAGGCCTGGTGGCAGATCAGGTGTGAAGGGCTAGGGGCATCTTCCACAGATTCCTAACTCTTGGTTTGTTTGCCCGTTACCACAGTCATACTTCCTGTCTGCAAAGGAAGTGCCACCATGTTGGACTGAGGGTGGCACCAGGAAGCCTGAGAAAGGTGATCTGGGGAGCCAGGGGCCTGCCATTCTTGCACCTGGCCAAGGGGAGCAAACAATGACAGGGTCTCTCCTCCTCAGCACCCCACCCTTAACGTGGCCCTTCTTTCCAGCCCTTACTCTTCCCTCCCTTTCCCCCATCATCCATCCCCTCCCCTGCACCCCCAGCTTCATGTAGGCAACCTGGAGGTAGGGCCTCCGGGCAGAGGCGGGAGGAGGCAGGGCCACCAGGGTGTCTGAGTGTGAGGGGGTAGGGGCGGGGGCGCAGGAGGCCCTGTGACTCTCCCTCCTCTCCCCTCCCACCCCAGCCTTCCCCCCTCTCCCCAACCTTTGATTTCTCCTCGCAGGTGACTGCAGACGTGCTGGGGGAGACGGGACGGCTTATGTGCTTCCATAACCTTCTTCTTTTACTCCTCACCCTTTCCTTTCAGCGACCAAGGCCTCCAGCCACTGCCTGAGAGGGATGCCCATCTGATCCTTGAAGCCTCCCCACAGCACTGGGGACACCGCCCAGCCCCATGGCTGGGGCAGCAGGGAAGGGGGGCAGGAGTTGGGGAGCGTAGCACAGTGGGGAAATCAGGCTGGGTTCGAGGCTTGGCCCCGGCCCTTGGGTTTTCTGGCTCTGAAACTTGAGCCAATGACGTAATTTCTCTGGGCCGCTGCAGAAGGAGGCGAAAGGCCAGGAGATCACGTGTGCGAGGCGCCTAACCCAGGGCTGGCCGCAGAGGCTGCTCCTGGTGACAGAGTGCTGGATGTAAACTCCTGCAGGGCAGAGGCCTCATCTTCACCCCCCTCCCAGCGCCCAGGCCCAAGCCTGGTTCAGGATGTGCTCAGTAATGCTTTGGGTGCCCTTTCGATCCAGCTGAACCTACACCTTCCTCTTTAATGGTGGGAGGGGAATCAAACACCTTCCCTGAGGTGTTGCCCGGAGTACAGAGAACGTGGGTCAAAGCTCCTTGTGCACCGTCAGCCGTAGGTGTGAGGGAAACGGTGCCTGCTTTTGATAGCCAGGTAGCCTCAGCCGTGTTGCTTCACTTCACTGGTCCCCTTTCCCCCTCTATAGACAGGGTTCTCGAAAGGCTGCCCGAGAGGTGCTTAGCACGGTTCCTGGCGCAGAGTAAGCGCCGGGCACTTGGTAGTTGTTGCTTTTCTTGTGACTCCCTCATCATGATTTTTACCAATTATTATAATTGCTATCGGTAATCAAAAATAAAATTAACAACAGATGACAAACCCAATTTCTCCTGAAGCAGGTAAGATAAAGGGCAGGAAAAAAAGAAATCCCCTGATCCAAGTGTCATCCAAAGTGGATACCGTGCAGGGAAAGGAGCAGGAAAAAAGTTAGAGGGTGTGGGGAGGAGAGGGGCTTAGAGACCTCCTGGAGCCAAACTCCAAGTGTGGGTGGGAGGCCGTGACCCTCAGAGAGCAGGAGGGCTCAGGGGATGGGCAGCCCCCAGTCTGATGGGAGAGAGCTAGCCTGAGCCCTGGGAGAGGCAGGGGCACACACGCATACACGCACTCGTAGTCACAGACATGAAGGATGTGTCTTGCGGGGGCTGAGCTAACTCCCGGTCCCAGAAGAAGAGGGCTGGTGTTACGAGGGTGATGGAAGCCACGCCGCAGAACAGGGAAGCCGGGCACTCACTTATCCCCCAGAGTTTCTCTGAGCACCTCCTGCGTACCAGGCCCTGGATGAGGCGCTGGGAAGGGAGCCGAACACTGCTCCACCAGAGAGGTGGCAGGAGAGCGAGGCCCTGGTCAGAGGTTCCTAAGGGGTCAGGGACACAGAGCCTGGAGGGGGCGTGCCCTGGGCAGCCATGTTGCCCTGGGCTTCAGAGGCTGGGGTGACCCCAGTGCTGGTCAGGGGTGGGTGCAGGGGCTACCGTGGGAAGGGAGCGGTGGGTGTGCAGGGCTCCCTGCCACACACACATACCGGACAGGCCCGACTAACACTGGATTTGCCTTGCAGCGGAGCACAGTCTAACCATGCCCCCTTCCTCCCCCAGGTACCGCCCGCCCATACCAACAGCGGGCTGGGGAGCTCCCGGCTCCTGGGCCCCCAGGGGGGAGCTGGGCAGAGAAACTGAGCCTCGGGCTTGCCCCGGGGGAGTGTGGGAGCGTGTCTGTGCCCCACCTGCTGTCCTGCCCCATCTGTGATGTCCCCCCCACCCCAGCCTCTTCCCTCTCTGCCTCTGTCTCCCCCTCCGGGCTCTTTGAGGCCCAGGGGGCTCTGCCTGTCTGCCTCTCCGTCATTCTGTGTCTGATGCTGCCACCCTCTCTGTGTGTTGGCTTGTTTCGGGTTCTGAGGGTTTGGGGAAACTCAGCTGGAGTCTTGCAAGGCCGGCACAGAAGGGGAAGGAGTCCAATGTGTTCTCTCTCGTGAGGCTACCAGGCCCCAGGAGGCACTGAACCCCCTCCCCTGGGCCCCTGGTTCTAGCAGGAGGGCAGCAGGCCGGGCTGAAGGGGATCTAAGTGATTCCTTCACCCTCCCCACCATCCCTGCCTGGTGCCCCCCTAAGCGGAGCCGCCTCCCAGCTGGGGCTCCCCTCCCCAGTCCCCACTGCACTGAGGGTGCCCCTTCCCATCTGAGGGCTCTGCCCCCATGCCTGCCTGTACACCCCCCTCCCCCCCACACCCCTCGTCTCTCTTGGTCTCTGTCCTCCCATGTGTCTCCCCTCCCTGTGACTGTCTCCCTGACACCCTCCCTGAAGGAAAGGACTTGGGGGCGGGGGCTGATGCTACCTTCGGGGTTGGGGAACCAGGAGTGAGGAAAGAAAGGAAAAGGGGGCGTGTTGCCAGAAAAGAAACGAAAGCAATTTAATCTTTTTTTTTTCTCTTTTTTTCTTGCACATTTTTTTTTTCAATTTGTTTTCTCTCTCTCTTCCGATGCTTAAAGTAGAAGTGGAGCAGAAAGGTAAACGCACTGTTACCAATGCTAACCCCTAACTCAGACTTTGTTTTACCTGCACCATACTTATGTGACCCACCCTCCCCTCCGGCCCCTTCTTCTCCCCCCACCCCAAACTTGGTCCAGTCGCTATTCCCCACCCCAGTGTCCCCCTGGTGGGGCAAGCCCTGGTGCAGCCGGGTGACTCCACCCTCCAGACACCTGAGGAAGCTCCTCTCTGAGCCCGGGCAGGATCTTCCGTCTCTCTCTCTGCCCCTCTCTCTCTCTCTCTCTCTCTCTCCCTCCCTCTCTCTCTCTCTCTCCCCCCAAGCCTCCCCACCCCCCGGCCCACCTTCCTAGTCCCTGGCCCTTGCGGGGCCGGGGGGGACCTGGCCTTCTCTCATACTTCTTTTGCCTCCTTCAGGAGAAGTGTGTAAGCATCCAGGGCGGGTGGGGAGGGAGGGACCCCCTTCCCTGGCTCCTGACCAGGGGTGAAGGGCACCGGGTGAGCCGTCTCTCTCCTCTCTTCCTCCTGCCCCCCGCTTTTGTAACATGTGTCGGGGTTCGGGGAGGCAGGGTGGAGGGGACACCTTTGTTTTCCTTTTGGGGAGCAGTTTCCTCCTCTCTCTTTCTCTCTCTCCCTCTCTCTCTCTCTCTCTCTCTCTCTCTCTCTCTCTGGCTCCTGGCGGCTTCAGTTCCTTCTGGTTTGGCGTTTCCAAGGCCCAGAGCTGTTTTGGAGCATGGAGTACCAGTTTCCCCCAGTCCCAACCCCTGTCCTCCACCAGCGGGGGGCCCAGCCCTGGGGAGGGGTATAAGCTGTCCCCAGCCCGGGGAGGGCAGCCTGCCAAATCGGGACGAGGGGGTGGGGGCGGGCCTCAAGGTTGGGGGAGTGAGGGGCGGGGGAGCATTTTCTCTGGTTCTGAAATACTTGCGAAGCTGCAGTCAGGGTTTCTTCTGGGCTGTTGTGGTTAGAGGACCAGGGAGAGGGGGGCGGGGGAGGTATAGGCCGGGTCGGGGACTTCCACGAGCACCATAATTTCTTGCGGGTGAAACCTCCAGCGGGGGCTGGGTAGAACTCCGTAGGGGGCAGAGCTGTCCGTTAGTGGAGTGGGGCAGGGCTGCAACTGCAGGCCTGGGCTCTTGGGGATGGTCGCTTCCTCCCCTGAAAGTTTTGGGAAATTTGCAGCTCTGAGGCAGGCAGCAGGGGCCGCGGATGGAAGGGATGACCTTTCAGGATCACTTCTGCCTTGAAATTACGGTGGTCGGTGGAGCATCCCCTTTGAGGGAGGTGGGGCGGGGTCCCTCCGAGCTGCTCCCCTCCCCCTTGTCCCTTCCCCCATCTCACAGAGGCCTGGGCAACCAGCCCACCGCCCTGCCCCTCTGCACCCCTCCACTCTCTCCCTGTCTTTCTCCTGGAGTCTCTCTCCCACCCAGCACCAGACACTCTTCTTGCAGGCCCGGTGGTGGTTTGGATACGGCAGCCTGGGATCTTTTCTCTTCAAAGGGCGGGTGGGAGGAGGCTGGAGGGCAGAGGAGGTATTGGGAGCTTGGTGCTGGGGAGGGGGTCCTTGCTGGCAAAGGCCCCAGGCAGACCCTTCCTCATCTTCTCCCCCTTCCCCAGGGTAACCTCTAACCACGTTTTCCTCCGCCATGCCCTGCCGACCAGGCTAGGCTCTGAGACCTCCCACTGCCCCCCCCCCCCCACAAGCACATCTGCTCAGTCGTCACAAAGCTGGCGGGGGACCTAGCTTGGGGAGAGGGGAGACCCAGGGACAGGGGAAAAGGGCAGAGGCCAGTGTGCTGAACAGAAGGTACAGGCCAACCCCTCAGGGCACTGGGGACAGGGAGATGGTGGAGCCCCAAGCTCCCCTCCCCCTCCTAAAACAGGGCATGCTCCTGGCTGCTCTGTGCCTGGAGACCCTTGGGTCAAAATGTCCCCCTGCTGCTGTGAAGGGAGGGCTGGATCTCCGCACCCACCCACCTGAGCCTCCTGAAGAATGAGGCTGGAAGTGGGGGAATGAGAAGTGTCCAAGCCCCTCTAACCACTGGGGCCAAGCCCCCGCCCCCCAAGCCGGCACCAAGTCCCAGCCCTCCCTGTCCCCTCGGGGCCAGCTGCTTTGGTGACAGACCAAGCAGGAGCAGAGAATTCACTACAAACTCTCACCCTGGCCTGTCCGTGGGTTCTGCTAGCAGGGAGGTGAGAGGGAGGCCCCCAGCCGTCCTGGATGGAGGGACATCACCTCTACAGGAGGAGGAGGGGAGCCTGGCCACACTGAAAGTCCAGACCCCCCACCGGGTCAGTGAGGGGAGGCTAGGAGCAGGCGGCGCTGGGACGTGACGGGGCAAGGGTGGGCAGGCTATTGGTGGCCAACGAGATGCAGTTGAGGTTTTCCTCCTTTTCAGGGAATGGGGGGGTGGGGCGGGGCCCCCCACCTTTCTGACATCAGCGCTGCCTTGGTCCCTCCTCCTGAGCCGGGGATGGTTGCAGGTAAATCGGGGTCAGGGCAGGGGAGGTGGGGGGGCGGGGCCTGCTGGGGGCGGGCTGGGTCTTTATCCTAGCACCTGGTTCCCTCCCTTGCCCCTTCTGAGCTGGACCTGGGACTGCCCCCCCAAGGGACCCTCAGTCGGGCCTGGGCCTTGGAGTGAATTCTCTGCTCACCCCCCTCTCTCCTCGCCAGCACTAACCCTTTCTTCCCAGGTGCTCTCCAGTGTGCCTCCCTTGGAGCCAGGACCTCGCCGAGCCCCACCACCACCACCTTGTCTCTCTTCCCTCCACACAGCTCTCCTCCCCCCCACCCAACTCTCCCGGGAGTCCTCTCCCTCCCCAAGTTCTCCCCCTCACCCCTGTGCACCAGTGTCAGTGTCTGCTGCTGAATTAACCCCATGAGAGACCCTGCCGGCTGGGGGCAGGGCTGGGCACCCTCAGGAGGGGCTGGACTTTTCCGAATACCCTTCCTCAGCTACTGATTTCATGGGTACTGGGGGTGGGGGCTGCCACAGGCTGCATCAGGAACCTCGGGTGCCTCTCCCACCCTGGAATAGAAGTGCGCTCCTGACACCCACCCACAGTGGGTACGGAAACATCACTCTACCTTGCAGTTTTTGCAGGAGGAAGAAAAAGGAGTTAAAAAAAAAATCTGTGTCCTGGTGTGGTTGGTGAACGATGGGACCCTTGACCCCTAGCTCTTCCATAGGGGCGCAGATGATGGCGAAGGGGCAGGGCCCTGAGTCCCTGGAACCTCAAAGCCACCAGTGGCTGCAGTGAGGAAATCTTTCCACTCCTGCTTAAGGCACACGAGATCGTCTCTGCGATGCCTCTTGCCAAACCCCTTATCCCCAGCCTGTGGGGTCTCTAGCAGCCAGGGAAGGAAAGAGGGGCACTACCTTCCACCACTAACCCTGCTCTTAATGGCCTCCAGGGTTGACATCTCCAGGGAGAGGGGCAGCTGGGCGGGGCAGGGGTCCCAGCCCGGAAACCCCCTTCCCATCACCAGCCCTACCAAGCAACCGTGACTGCAGCAGCAGGAGGGGACAGCCTGGCACCCCCCTGGCCGCGTGACCAACTTGCCTCTCTCTCTCCCCCTCCTTTGCCCCTGCTCCTCTCCCCGTGTCCTCCCCGCCCACCCACCTGGCCCAGTCTTCGTGTGCCCAGGGACTCTGCAGAAGGTGCTGGACCCCACCTCGACACACGAGTCGGAGCACCAGTCTGGCGCATGGTGCAAGGACCCACTGCAGGCGGGTGACCGCATCTACGTCATGCCCTGGATCCCCTACCGCACGGACACGCTGACCGAGTACGCCTCGTGGGAGGACTACGTGGCGGCGCGCCACACCACCACCTACCGCCTGCCCAACCGTGTGGATGGCACTGGCTTCGTGGTCTATGACGGCGCCGTCTTCTACAACAAGGAGCGCACGCGCAACATTGTCAAGTACGACCTGCGCACGCGCATCAAGAGCGGGGAGACGGTCATCAACACGGCCAATTACCACGATACCTCGCCCTACCGCTGGGGGGGCAAGACCGACATCGACCTGGCCGTGGACGAGAACGGGCTGTGGGTCATCTACGCCACCGAGGGCAACAACGGGCGGCTGGTGGTGAGCCAGCTCAACCCCTACACGCTGCGCTTCGAGGGCACGTGGGAGACCGGCTACGACAAGCGCTCGGCGTCCAACGCCTTCATGGTGTGCGGCGTCCTCTACGTGCTGCGTTCCGTGTACGTGGATGACGACAGCGAGGCGGCCGGCAACCGCGTGGACTACGCCTTCAACACCAACGCCAACCGCGAGGAGCCCGTCAGCCTGGCCTTCCCCAACCCCTACCAGTTCGTCTCTTCCGTTGACTATAACCCTCGTGACAACCAGCTGTATGTCTGGAACAACTATTTCGTGGTGCGCTATAGCCTGGAGTTCGGGCCACCCGACCCCAGTGCTGGTGAGGACAGCTCAAGTTCGCTCCCAAACGCCTCCTAGGTCCCAGGGTCGGGGGGTGCACTCTGGGACATCTTAGGGGGCCTGGAGGTGGGTTCGGGGGAGCCCTGGAGGCAATGACAGTGTGACATGGCAAGGTGACAGAGGCTGTTCTAAGCACGCAATTAACTCCTCTGACCCTCGCAGCCTAGGAGACGGGGCTTATCATTGCCCCGTTTTACAGATGAGGAAACCCAAGCACTGGGTGAGTATGGGATTAGCTTGCTCCTTTGAGGATCTGGACCAAGGACTCTGGGCTCCTAACCAAGCTGTGCTATGTCTCCTAGAGGCCTGTGCATTTCGAGCCCTGGAACCTCTTCAACCAAAATCTTGGGTGGAAGCCCAGTATCAGTAAAACAGCAAAGCCGAGCCGCCGATGTTGGCCGGGATTCGGGGCCCCTCCACAGTCTCATTCCGCCCCCTCAGCTGCCCCAAACCAGCTCTGAGCAGCCCCACGGCTCCAGGGAGTCCCATCTAATCCAAAAGGAGGAGCTGAGGCTCCCAGAGGGAGGGGACGTGGCCAGGTCAGAGAGCCCAGAGTAAGAGTAGAATGAGGATGGGAGGTGGCTGTGTACAACAGCCTCCAGACACCACCTTCCTGGCCCGTCTTCTGTGGTTGCTCTCTCAGACTTCAAAGTACACATGAGTGAATTTTTGCCACCTTCCAATGCTTCAGATGGTCCCAGGGGTACGAGGGACCTCTGTGGGCAGACAGGGGCCAGGGGAGCTCTCCCAGACCTAGTGGGGACCAGGATATCTTTCAGTAGGCCTGAAGCGTGGGGGTAACCCCATCTCATATCCCCTCTCCCTTCCAGGCCCAGCCACTTCGCCACCCCTCAGCACGACCACCACGGCCCGGCCCACACCCCTGACCAGCACAGCCTCGCCTGCGGCCACCACCCCACTCCGCCGGGCGCCCCTCACCACGCACCCCGTGGGTGCCGTCAACCAGCTGGGACCTGACCTACCTCCAGCCACTGCCCCCGCCCCCAGCACCCGGCGGCCCCCCGCCCCCAATCTGCACGTGTCCCCGGAACTCTTCTGTGAACCTCGAGAGGTGCGGCGGGTCCAGTGGCCGGCCACCCAGCAGGGCATGCTGGTGGAGAGGCCCTGCCCCAAGGGGACTCGAGGTGAGTGCAGAGCCGAGGTTACCTCCGCTGCAGCTGGCTTGGGGAGTGGCCACTGCTGGGTCTGGCCAGGGAAGGGACGGGGGACATGCCCTTAACTCAGCTCAACGTAGATGCACTTACCTGTCCATCTCCCCTGGCAGAGTGTGGGTTTCATGCAGGGGTCACGCCTGATGTCTGCAGCTGTGTCCCCAGAGCCCAGCAGAGCTCCCAGGACACAGCAGCAGCTCAGTTAGTGCCCCACGCCTCGTCCCCCGTCCCCTCCTGCGATACTAAGTACCCGCCACGTGCAAAGCGCTGGGTGGACCCTGCGGGGAGCCCACGGGAGGTAACTTGAGTCCTGGCTTCAGACTGAAATGGAAGAGGCCCGGGAGCAGCTGGTGACAGGACACAGCAGCTGAAGTACCAGAGAGGGTGGAGCCAGACCGCATGCTCTAGGGATCCCAAGGGGAGGGTCAGAAGAGGCTTCGTGGGGGGGGGGGGCCTTCCAAGGCGAGCTTAGCTAGAAGGTTCCAACTGTGGTAGGCAAAGACGGAAGAGGAGCCCAGAGGGAGGGTTTAGGGGAAGAAGGAGTGGCTTATGTCACCTCAGAGTGACACCTCTCTTGACTGTCCGGCCTGCTTCATGTCTGGTCTTCCGTGTTCCCCTCACCTCTCTCCTCACCCACTCGTCCCCCTCTCTCTGTCATCTCCTTTCTCCCTGCTTTGGCCCATCCTTCTCTCCTTCCCTGTGGCTCCCTTCTCTGTTCCTGTGTGTCTGTCCCTACAGGAATTGCCTCCTTCCAGTGTCTACCAGCCCTGGGGCTCTGGAACCCCCGGGGCCCTGACCTCAGCAACTGCACCTCCCCCTGGGTCAACCAGGTGGCCCAGAAGGTACCAGCAGAAGCTGCCCCTCCCAGTCAGGCGCACGTGCTCACACAGCAGGCCCTGGGTGCCCGGGCACAGGGCACAGTGGGGGCAATGGAACAACTGGGGAGACAAGCAGGGGTCCACTCCCTGGCCTGCAGAGGGAGCAGAGATAGATGGGGAGGGAGAAGGCAGACAGGGAGAAGGGGCAGCAGAGAGAGGGATGAGAGGGGCTGAGCAGGCTGGGCGCGTGAAGAGGGAAGCAAAACGGTCCCTGACAGAGCCGGGGCATCCCACTCCCGCCTCACACAGATCAAGAGCGGGGAGAACGCAGCCAACATTGCCAGCGAGCTGGCCCGCCACACCCGGGGCTCCATCTATGCGGGTGATGTGTCCTCCTCTGTGAAGCTGATGGAGCAGCTGCTGGACATCCTGGATGCCCAGCTGCAGGCCCTGCGGCCCATCGAGCGCGAGTCAGCTGGCAAGAACTACAACAAGGTAGAGCCTGGCAGCAGGGCCAGCAGGGCAGGGGGCACTGCCCTGGGAACTTAGGAGATAGCCGGCCTGTTACCGCGGAGCTGGGCTGCCACCCATGGTGACGGGAGAAGGAAGGACAGACCCCAGGTCTACTGGGGCTCCCTCCTGAACTGCCCTGGATGGTCCTGGGGGTGTGGGCTCCCTTAGGAATGGTTCTCGCTTATGGCCTAAGCCCAGGTCAGTAGCAGAGGCAGAAGAGCAAGCTCCCTGGGGCCCAGACATGAGTGTCGGGGTTAGAGGAGTGGGGCTGGGAGACCAGCCCTGAGAGCACCTCCATCTCTCTCCCTAGATGCACAAGCGAGAGAGAACCTGTAAGGACTATATCAAGGTGAGGCTCAAGGGCTCCTGCTGGCCGAGGGGGTGGGGCAGCCCTTGTCGCTCCTGGGCAGGCCCCAGGTGGCGCTGGAGATGGAGTTTCGGAGAAGGGGGTGCAGAGCCCAGCCCAGGGAACTGGAGGATGTAGGGGGAATCACGGAGCTGCCCCCGCACCGTTGCAGGCCGTGGTGGAGACGGTGGACAACCTGCTGCGGCCAGAGGCTCTTGAGTCCTGGAAGGACATGAATGCCACCGAGCAGGTGCACACGGCCACCATGCTCCTGGACGTCCTAGAGGAGGGCGCCTTCCTGCTGGCCGACAATGTCAGGGAGCCTGCCCGCTTCCTGGCCGCCAAGCAGAACGTGGGTGAGTGCTGCAATCGCGCTAGGGCAAGTTCGGGCGCAAATCTTGAACGGTGGGGGCCCCCTCGGCCCGGAGACCGTGGGCCTCTTGCCACAGCCCGGGCCTCTGGACTGTGGACAAACCCCCAACCTTGTGTGCCCTGCCGTCCCCTGTCCCCACAGTCCTCGAGGTCACAGTCCTGAACACAGAGGGTCAAGTGCAAGAGCTGGTGTTCCCCCAGGAGTACCCGAGCGAGAACTCCATCCAGCTGTCCGCCAACACCATCAAGCAGAACAGCCGCAACGGTCAGTGCCCGAGCCCCGTGCGGGCACCCCTGCTCCTCTCGCGGAGGACGGCGGTTCTTAGCTTTTATCAGACTGAAGAATCCGGAAGGAGGTTGGGACCCGTGGCCACACACAGGGGTGTCCTTCATTCAAGCTAGTGTTAACGTTTCAGGGGATTCGTGGAGACCCCCCCCGAAGCCCCACAGAGCCAAGCACGCTTTGCAGTTTGCAGGGCTCACTCCTGTGCAGTGGCAGTTCAGGGAGGCTTGCGCCATTTGAGATGAAGGTCCAGAGAGGTCAGGGATTTGCTCAACGTTACACAGTAAGTGAGAGGTGGGCCGGGGACCCAGCCTGTGTGTCCCGGCCCACTGCCCTGCCGTTGAGAACTGCCTATAACTGAGCAGGGGTCCCACAGAAGGGCTCCCAGAGCCCCACTTGCCTGGGCTGCAGCCTGCCTGGCTTCAGAGGTCCTGGCGGCCAGCGTGGTGGAGCTGCACACCAGCCAGGGGCTGACAACACACCCTGCTGTGCCTGTTCTCCCCAGGAGTGGTCAAAGTTGTCTTCATCCTCTACAACAACCTGGGCCTCTTCCTGTCCACCGAGAATGCCACGGTGAAGCTGGCAGGTGAAGCGGGCGCGGGGGGCCTGGGGGGCGCCTCCCTGGTGGTGAACTCCCAGGTCATCGCAGCGTCCATCAACAAGGAGTCCAGCCGAGTTTTCCTCATGGACCCTGTCATCTTCACTGTGGCCCACCTGGAGGTGAGCTGAGGCGCCCCCTCCCTCCGTGAGGTCCCAGCATCCTCCATTGTCCCTGGCTGTGCATCCCCCCCTACTGTGTGTTCACCCACCCCGAGAGCAAGTTACAACCCCTCCCTGGGGCCCCAGCCCCCACCTCAGCAGCTTGGGCCATTTTGTCCCCAGAGGTCTCAGACTGTCACCTGGAGCCCAGAGCCCCAGGCACTCGTCTCCTGCTTGTCGCTATCCCCATAGCCGGGTGTGCGGGCTGGAGTGGGACTCCCTGGATCTGACCCCCCGGTCACCACCACACAACAGGCCAAGAACCACTTCAATGCCAACTGCTCCTTCTGGAACTACTCGGAGCGTTCCATGCTGGGCTACTGGTCGACGCAGGGCTGCCGCCTGGTGGAGTCCAACAAGACCCACACCACGTGTGCCTGCAGCCACCTCACCAACTTTGCCGTGCTCATGGCTCACCGCGAGATCGTAAGCTGGCCAGCGCTCCGCTCCTCCGGGCGGGCCCACTTTCTGGCCCGGCTTTGCATGGCATCATAGAAAGTGCTGCATGGGCGGTGCCGGGGAAGGCCAGCTTCGTGGGCATGGGGGGCCTGAGTCTTGCCCGGGGCATGAGGCCACACGTCTGGTTCTCTTTGGTCACGGTCCCACCTTCTCCCAAGGCACTCTGGAGAAGCACGTTGGTGTCACCTTTGTCATCTCTCCACGAGCCTTCCAGAGCATGAGGAAGTGAGCGTGCCGCCTGCAGAGGGGTGGGGGCCAGCAAGTTGGCCAGGGGGGCAGAAGGCCGGGTGGGCTGCACCAGTGGTGCTCGTGGCCCACGGCCTTGCCCGTAGCTGGCACCTAAGCGGAGCCCTGGCCACGTGCAAGACCAGAGGCGCTAAGTACACCCCCTGCTCCTTCCCCCAGTACCAGGGCCGCATCAACGAGCTACTGCTGTCAGTCATCACCTGGGTGGGCATCGTCATCTCCCTGGTCTGCCTGGCCATCTGTATCTCCACTTTCTGCTTCCTGCGGGGACTGCAGACTGACCGGAACACCATCCACAAGAACCTGTGCATCAACCTCTTCCTGGCCGAGCTGCTCTTCCTGGTTGGGATAGACAAGACTCAGTATGAGGTGAGCAGGACTCCAGGGCAGGAGAGGATGCGGGGAGAGACGACACCGGCCGGCCGGGGCAGCCCCTCACCTGTGGTGCTGCCCACTCTCTAGATTGCCTGCCCCATCTTCGCTGGCTTGCTGCACTACTTCTTCCTGGCTGCCTTCTCCTGGCTCTGCCTGGAGGGCGTGCACCTCTATCTGCTGCTGGTGGAGGTGTTTGAGAGCGAGTACTCCCGCACCAAATACTACTACCTGGGCGGGTACTGCTTCCCAGCCCTGGTGGTGGGCATTGCAGCCGCCATCGACTACCGCAGCTACGGCACCGAGAAGGCGTGAGTGCCCCCTTCGCCCCCCGAGTCTCTCCCCCTTGCTGGCTCCCTGCTCAGCAGCATCCCTCGGGCCAGGACCCTCAGGGCACTGGCCTCCCTTCCCCTGAGCCCCGCGGCCGCAGCCAGCAGAGTCCCTGGGCTCCTGGAGTCAGAGGGAGGGAAGAGCCTGCCCCGCCCCCACCTCTCAATACCCCGGCCCTGCTTCCTTCACAGCTGCTGGCTCCGAGTGGACAATTACTTCATTTGGAGCTTCATTGGGCCTGTCTCCTTTGTTATCGTGGTAAGTTGGAAGGCGGTACCCCCAGTACTGAGTCTCTGTCCTTCATCCAGCCTAGCTCTGACCCCAAGGCCCCCCTTCTCCCCAAGCCCTTGAAAAGCATCAGAACTGAGCAGCCAACTAAGAAAACGAGAGCAGAGTGGGCCTGTAGAGCTCCAGCACTGAGGTCCGTCCTTCCAGGAGCTGTGATTTGAGCCCCGGCTCTGTGTCAGGCCATGGGCCCTGCCCCCCGGCCCCGAAGCCACATTAACAGTTACACCAGTAGGCAGGCACCTGGGGGCAGGTACAGCAGCAGAGGGGACCCTGAAGAAGGGGGGTCGTGGCTGAGACTTGGCCAGGAGCTGACGCTAGGAGGCAGAGGGACCCTGGCCCAGCCCCTCCCCTTGTCCCGCCCCCAGGTGAACCTGGTGTTCCTCATGGTGACTCTGCACAAGATGATCCGGAGCTCCTCCGTGCTCAAGCCCGATTCCAGTCGCCTCGACAACATTAAGTGAGCACCCCCTCGCCCCACCCGTGCCCTGGGACTTCCCAGGCCTCTCCCAGCGTTTCCTAAAAGGTGGTGTTCTCGCCTCTGGTGTCACATACTGTGATTTTAAGGACAAAGATGGTGCTTTACTGTGTTTGTTATGTATCTATTTAACGAGTATTAGAAAACATGGTATTAGCACATCCAGCTGTGGTTTTAGGCACATAATTGCTAAGGGTGAGACTGAGTTCAAAAAGCGAGTCCAGGGAATTCCCTGGCGGTCCAGTGGTTAGGACTCTGCACTTTCACTGCCAAGGGCACAGGTTCAGTCCCTGGTCGGGGAACTAAAGATCCCACCAGCCATGCGACTCGGAAAAAAAAAAAAAAAAAAAAAAAAAAAAGTCCATTTCAGGGCAACTTAAAGACAGATAGGCAGCAAAAGATAGTTTAAAGGTCTGGAAATATGGCCAAAAGGATGAAGGATGCAGGAGAATGACTGGCCATTCACAGAGCCCTGACCCCTGACCTCTGCCTGCCCCTCAGGGTCAGCTTGGGTGAAAGTGTCACTGGGCAGGCCTGCTCATCCCAGGGCAGCGTCCAGGCCTGCTCAAAGAGGGACACGCAGCAGGGCTCTGGGGGAGGCATCTCTGCTGGCAGGGACTTTGATGTCCCCGTTCCCTCTCCACCTCTCCCCAGATCCTGGGCCCTGGGGGCCATTGCGCTGCTCTTCCTACTGGGCCTCACCTGGGCTTTTGGCCTCCTCTTCATCAATAAGGAGTCGGTGGTCATGGCCTATCTCTTCACCACCTTCAACGCCTTCCAGGGGGTCTTCATCTTCGTCTTTCACTGCGCCTTACAGAAGAAGGTGAGGTCCAGGGAAGGGACCAGGTGCCTGCCTTCTGTAGCGGGACCTGTGTCTGCCTGGAGGGAAGCACAGGCTCACAGGGAGGATTTAGGCAGGGGTGCAGAGGGTTCTGGAAAAGAGCAAGATACAGGGGCCTAGAGGAACGAGAAAGCAAGGCAGATTTGGGGAGTTGGGACATGGTTGATGGACCCTCCCCGGGGTGTAGGGCACAAGTCAAGCATGTGGAGGGAGATGACTCTGGGTGCCACCCAGACAGAACATTTCCGACTTTAATAGTTGTGGGGTAAAATGTGAATTTTGTGGTGATAGGAAGTTTCTTTTTAAAATAAAGTGTGTTACAGTCTGAATCTTAAAAAAAAATAAATTAAGGAGACAACAGAAGCAGAAGAATGTGGAGAAGGGTGTACGGGCAGTAGACTCAAGACTAAAGCCAGGGAAACTGAGCCAAGGCGTTTGTAGATTCATATCCTGAAGGCAGTGGGGAGGCCCGGTCAGACTGTTGTTGGTCTTAGGGGACAGTGAGGTGGGTAAGGCTAAGGAGGGGATGAAGGAGGCAGTGATCACAAGTCTTGGGTGCAAGGTTGACTGTTCTGCTCAAAACTGTCCCATGGTCCTCATCGGACACACAGTGACATCCTTACGGAGGCCCCCAGGCCCATACGGTCCAACCTGGGCTTCCCCTTCTCTTCCCTTCCCTCCAGCCACGCTCTGTCTTCTGCTCCCTCAGACACCTAGACAGGGACCCTCCCCAGGGCTTGTCCCCTGCCCCTCCCCACATATCCACAGGGCCCACTGCCTTATTTCTTTTAGGTCTTTGCCGAAATGTCTCCTTAGTGAGGCCTCCCCTGATCTTTTTGAAATCGTGCCCCCGACCCCCACTGACAGCACTGCCTAACTCCCGGCCATAGTTCTCGGCAGCACCTCACGCCGTCAGACGCCCTACATAACGCACTGATGTTTCACCCGTGGTCAGTCTCTGTCTGCTAGAAAATACCAGCTCTGAGAAGTAGGGCTTTGGGTCTGACTTGTGTCTGTCCTCGGGGCCTACAGCATGCCTGGCGTATAGAGGATGCTCATTAAAGATCTGCTGAGTGAATGAATGGACGAGAAATTATTGGTGGAGGTGGAGGAAGGAGGATGGGCCTGAGTGAGAAGAGAGCCTTCTTGGCTGGCTGTTGGGAGACAGGAGACAGTGGGGCTTCTGACCCCACCAGCAGCTTGGTCACTGGACCCCCGAGGCGGGGGCGCCTACTGCCTGTCCTCCTCGCCCCCCCAGGTGCACAAGGAGTACAGCAAGTGCCTGCGTCACTCCTACTGCTGCATTCGCTCCCCGCCCGGGGGCGCTCACGGCTCACTCAAGACCTCAGCTATACGGAGCAACACCCGCTACTACACGGGGACCCAGGTATCCAGGCCGGGGGCTGGGGCGCCAGGCAGGGCTCCCTGGGGCTGAGTGTTGGAACCGAGAGCCCAAGAGGCAGGGCAGTTCTCTGCCCAGGTCCCTGGTGGTGCTCATCAGGCAGGTGGTCTCAGAAAGAGCGTGGAGGGTGGGCGGCCCAAGGGCCCCCTCACGTCTGAGCTGTGTCCCCAGAGCCGAATCCGGAGGATGTGGAACGACACCGTGAGGAAACAGACGGAATCCTCTTTCATGGCGGGCGACATCAACAGCACACCCACCCTGAACCGAGGTGAGACTGGATCCCTCACCCCCGGCTTCAGTCCCTCAAGATTCCCGAGCCCAGGTCTCCTGGCCGCCTTGTGACCTCTGACCTCCTGGGCAGGTACCATGGGGAACCATCTGCTGACCAACCCTGTGCTGCAGCCCCGTGGGGGCACCAGCCCCTACAACACTCTCATTGCCGAGTCGGTGGGCTTCAATCCTTCCTCACCCGCCGTCTTCAACTCCCCAGGTGAGAGCACTGTGGTGCCAGGAGAGGGTGACAGCCCAGGTCAGGTGGCATCCTTGTGCCTCCTGAACTGGAGCCGAGACTTGGCATCCTGAGCCCGCTCTCTCCTTCTCTCTTTTCCCTCCTGGCCGGCACCTGCAGGGAGCTACCGGGAACCCAGTAAGTGTGACTGTTTCCTGGGAATATTTCCATGGCCGGGAGGGGAAACGTGACAGTGGCCTCCTCAAATGGCCTAACTTAGAGAGAAGAACTCGAGTGCCCCCCCCCCCCCACACACACACATACAGACAGTCTCTGGCTTGGCAGCTGGCTGGAGGGTGTCGCGTTAGGTGGGGAATGAAGGTGATGGGGGGGACAGAGCGTTGGAAAGGGATCTGGTCACCCAGATCTCCTCATACTGCTGAGACTCTAAGCTCCCAGCTGCGAGGGGACCCTGGGGGAACTGGTCCCCACACGTACCTCCACTAGTCGTCTGCTGAGCTGGTGTCCTCAACTGCCAGTGAGGAAGAGAGGGAACACAAGACCCCAGTCCCCAGGGGCAGGGGTGAACCCAGGGAAAGCCAGGTGAAAGCAGGCACCCCCGTCCACGTGGCCTGCGCCCCTCTCACTGCCCGGCTCTCCTTCTGAGCAGCTCCCTTCTGCCTGCAGAGCACCCCTTGGGAGGCCGAGAAGCCTGCGGCATGGACACGCTGCCCCTCAATGGCAACTTCAACAACAGTTACTCCTTGCGAAGCGGGGACTTCCCTCCAGGGGATGGGGCCCCCGAGCCACCTCGAGGCCGGAACCTGGCCGACGCTGCCGCCTTCGAGAAGATGATCATCTCGGAGCTGGTGCACAACAACCTTCGGGGTGGCAGCAGCGGAGCCAGGGGCCCTCCACCACCTGAGCCCCCCGTGCCGCCAGTGCCAGGGGGCAGCGGCGAGGAAGAGGCAGGTGGGCCCGGGGGTGCTGACCGGGCAGAGATCGAACTTCTCTACAAGGCCCTGGAGGAGCCACTGCTGCTGCCCCGGGCCCAGTCGGTGCTGTACCAGAGCGATCTGGACGAGTCGGAGAGCTGCACAGCGGAGGACGGGGCCACCAGCCGGCCCCTCTCCTCCCCTCCGGGCCGGGACTCCCTCTACGCCAGCGGGGCCAACCTGCGGGACTCGCCCTCCTACCCGGACAGCAGCCCCGAGGGGCCCAGTGAGGCTCTGCCCCCACCCCCACCTGCACCCCCCGGCCCCCCCGAAATCTACTACACCTCGCGCCCGCCGGCCCTGGTGGCCCGGAACCCCCTGCAGGGCTACTACCAGGTGCGGCGGCCCAGCCACGAGGGCTACCTGGCGGCCCCAGGCCTCGAGGGGCCAGGGCCCGATGGGGATGGGCAGATGCAACTGGTTACCAGTCTCTGAGGGACCTCACGGACCAGGGGCTGGTGTCCCAGGCCGGGGACTGAACCCTGGGTAGGGCTCTGGTGGCAGAGGGGGGCTGATGGAGACTGGCTGCTGGGCCACTCTCTCCAGGTGCCCCTTTGCCATGGGCCCTCCAGGCCCCTTGGGGGCTCTGCTCTGGGGGTCCGAGGTGCAGGGTTCACAGACAGGGTTTCCCACCAGCCGTGTGCACCAGCTCAATTTGGGGCAAGTGCAGTGAGGAACCAGGAGGTCCCCAGGGGAATGAGGAAGGAGAAATTGGAAGGGTGCAGCTCACTCTTGACTTCCCCCTCCCACCCCCTACTCATCCTACTCCCTGGAGGGAAGTGAGGGCTCTGGTTTCCCTGGGTCAAAGGCCCTGCTGGATGGAACCCGTCAGCTGCTCCTCTCTTTGCAGCCAGAGTGCTGCCAGTTGCACCGGGATGGAGCAGTGGGGACAGGACAGATGGACAGGTTCCTCTGCACTACAGTTCCCTGCTCCACGGAGACTGGGGCCTCTGACCGGGGAGAGAGCCCTAGCGGGGAGAAAGCCCCAGGGCGAGAGGAATGGGCGGTTGTGGCTGGTGGTTTAAAGGTGGAACTTTCTCCGAAGCTCCTTCTCTCTGCTCTTCGTCCCAGCCTTCCCAGCAAGCCTGCCCCCTCAGCCCTCCTTGAGTGCACCCAATGACCCCCTCCCTTGGGGCGACTCCTGATGAAGCACAACTCCCCGCAGGGCCCCCAGCCCACAGGGGTGGCCATACTTGAGCAGTTCCCAGTCCTGTGGGCTTGGCTATGGGGAGCAGATTTTGGGTCTGCATCTCCCTGGGGAGTGGGTCCTGGGCTTGGATCTTTCCCTAGGGGGCCCTCTTACCCCTTCCCTCTCTCCTCTTCCTCCGTCCCCATTGCTGTAAATATTTCAATGAAATGGAAAAGGAAAAAAAAAAAAAAAAAAAAGACAAAAAAAGAAAGAAAGAAAATCTCATCACTTGAAGCCACCAGGAGCCTGCGGCCCGGCCAGCCCGGGATTTCTCCGGAGCAGAGCTGCGCCGCCGGGCCCTGGCAGCCAGGACTTCTCTGTGTACGTGTGCATCCCCAGCCGGGTGGGCGGGCCGCCAGAGCAGCTTTTTACAATCCAGAGACAGAAAACAAAATCTAGAAGCAACATCGAAACAAAGAACCCGTTTCCTTTCCGGCACCCGGCACCCGTTTCTGTTGCCTCCTTCCCTCATCCGCCTCTCCCTGGCATCAGTCAGCCCTCCTGGGGCGTGTACCTCACTGCCTGCCCCAGGACTTGGGGCCTGTCTCCCCTTCCCCTCCCCACTGGCCCGGGGGAGGCACCCTCACACCCAAAGATGCTTTTGCCAAGGTGGCTGCGCTGTCCCTTGGAGTTCCTGCTTCTTGTACATTGCTTCTGGGACTCGGCCTGGGAGGAAGGGGCCGATTTCCCGCCTAGAGAGGTTGAGAGGGGAAGGAAAATGAGGGCAGCAGGGTTTGACAGATGACTGAGGAGGGAGGGCTGGGGGTGGTGAGGTGGTTCTCCTTCACGGGGTGGGGAGGTGAGAGGTGAGAGACTGCCTTCCTTACCCAACACGCCCCCGCAGGGGAGACAAAGCCAGGTACCAGGGCCTGGCTGGGGTCAGGACACCCATGTTCAGAGGGTTCAACCCCAAACCTGCAGATGCTGGAAGCTCCAGGCTTGGGATGTCTCCTGAGTACCTCTCCCAGTCCCCTCTCCAGTCTGTCACCCTGGCCTTCCCAGCAACACCCCCCCCCCAACTCTTTGGGGGTAGCATAGTCCCACTGCCATACTAGCCCAGCCCTGTCATTTGCCATTTCCCCAGGGGTGGCCCTCCACCTCTGCTCTGACCCCTCATCTCTTTTGTCCCTCCCTCTTTTCTCACAAGTGCCATGAGTTTTCAAACATCTTCGGGTCTCAGCCTGCTGCTGCCATGAACTTTGGGTTAATGGGGAGGAACTCCGGGGAGGAACTGGGGGAAAGGGACAGATAGGTGGCTGGAAGGACCCTTTTTGCTGCTAAAAAGCCCCTCCCTTCTCCTGAGGAGCTAGGGCTGGCTTGTCCCCATCAGTTATAGGGGAGAAGGAGCCAGACCCAAAGATGGTGGTTTGTCCCACATGGGGGGACAGGCGTGGGGAGAAGGTAAAGGTGGGTTCCATCTGTTTTCTGGTAGGGAGTCTTAACCCGTTTCACCAGACCATGGGTGAGTCTGGACGGGCAGGTGAAGTAAGGATAGGAACGGTCTTGCGCAGATGGCTCTGTGAGGAGGGCAGGAGACAGCTCCGTGGCTTTCCTTGGCTTCACTAGGCCAGGAACTCCTCTTTGGGGAGGGGTGGCTAGAGACCTGTGAAGAGATGGTGGGAGACAAGGGTAGATGGAAGAGTGGGCCCGGCCCAGGCATCAGCCCAGCTAGAGTCAGAGAATGCCTCTGACCAGCAAAGAGGTCTGGAAGAGAGGGTGGGCTGGGGGAGTTCCCAGGGGAACTCCTGCGTCCTCTCCCCTGCCCAGTCCTCCTTTTATCTCTCCAGACTCTGACAGTCAAAGGGAGAGAGAGGGTACAGCGGGTCCCTTGGTTCCCATTCCAGCCAGAATCACCAAGGTGGATTCCCAGGCCTCAGAGTTGTGTGGCAGGGCCCCCTGGTAGGGCTGGAAACCACTGCAGTCCAGCACAAAGCTACCCGGAGAGCCCAGGTGTCCCCCCACCCCAACCAGACCTGGTGCCTTGATGCCCCCACTCCAGCTGGGACGGTATAAAGAAGGAAGGGTCTTGGTTTCCTCTCCTACTCCCTTTCTTGGGCTCCTGAATTCATTTGCTTTCAAATCTTATTTTTCTCTGGGTTTGGTGGGGGTTTTTTGGCTTTGGTTTTGGTTTTCCTTGCCTTTTTCTCTGTGTCTCCACCTCTTTCCCTGTGTCTTTCTCACTGTCTCTGTGTTCCCCTTCTCTTACCCTCTGTCCATTTGGGCCTCCTCCCTCTTCTCCCATGCCCCCAGTCCCTCCTTGGTCTCCTTTTCGATATGCCAAACCAATTTTGGGTCGAGTGCATTTAACGAGAACAAAACAAAAGGCTCATAACAACAAGAACGTTTCAGAAAAAAAAGTTTAAAAAAATTGTTGAGTCAAAAAAAAACAATAAAGAAATTAAGATTTCTTGGAATGACAAGAGTAGCGTGACTCATTTGCGGGGGGAGGCAAGAAACAGGTGAGTGGATCTGCACGGAGCATCCCCGTGAGGCTGGGACCGAGTGAGGAACCTGCACTGCCGCATTTAGAACCCACAGCAGAGGATGGTGAGTCACAGAATCATTAATGTTTATAGAACTTGGTAGGTTCAAGGGCCTGCTAGGCAATGCAGGTGCAGTTTCTCTCTGAATCCTCATAAATGCTCTGGGCGGAGGTTATTCGAGCTCCATTTTACAGATGGACAAACTGAGGCTTATAGCACCTGGATGCACATCCAAGTCTCTGTGGGCCAGGCCACTGTGCCATGTTGCGCCTCAAGCCCTTCTCAGCCTGGACTTCGGTCCACAGGCTATATTAGAGCATAGCACAGGAACTGTATGCTGTGCCTGTCTGATTCCAGCTGCTATTTCTAGACTCCCACACGTTACTGGAATGGTGCATTTTCGGTCAAGACAGCACAGTGGAATTGCATCATGTGTATTTCACATTCTCACAGTGCACAGAGAGAGAGAAATGACCAAGTAGTGCAAGCACTTCTCTCCATGCCCCTCTGCCCGCAACACTGGCGTCCAGGATGCCGCACTCAGCCATTCCTCCTCCCCACTCCCCAGCTACTCCTTCCCAGTCTCCACACTGGTTCCTTCTCATCTCTTGACCTCTTAATGTTGGCGTGCTCAAGGGCTCAGCCTTGGACCTTTACCTATACTCACTCCCTGGGAGATCTCATCTCATTAAATGGTTTTTAAATACAGCTGACCCTTGAGCAACACAGGTTTGAACCACACAGGTCCACTTAGATGAGGATTCTTTTCAATAAGTATATTGGAAAAATTCTTGGAGATTTGCGACAATTGGAAAAAACTCGCAAATGAACCATGTAACCTCGAAACCTTCAAAAAAATTGAGGCATGTCATGAATGCACAGAATATATGTAGATACTAGTCTATTTTATCATTTACTACCATAAAATACACACATATCTATTATAAAAAGTTAAAATGTATCAAAACTTATGCACACACTGACAAACCGTACACAGCCCCATCGACTGCACTAGGCTACCATAAAGCAATCATATTGCTGCTTCTTCATTTTCAGTGCATGAATCATTATACCTGTAAACAAAAATGAATTTCTTTTTCACATTTTCTTTTCATTTTTGATGTCTAGTGTTAGTCATATGTGTAATATCTACAGTGTTTTTTATAAGACAATATTGATGTAGGTACTGACAGACGATTCATCTTGTAAATAAATGATATACACTGTCGGTATTGATAAATACAGTACCGTATTGTAAATGTATTTTCCTTACGATTTTCTTAATAAGTTTCTTTTCTATTGCTTACTTTCATGTAAGAAGACAGCATATAATACATATACAAAATACGTGTTAATTGACTGTTTATGTTATGGTTAAGGCTTCCAGTCAACAGTAGGCTATTTGTAGTTAAGTTTTGGGGGAGTCAAAAGTTATACATGGGGCTTCCCTTGTGGCGCAGTGGTTGAGAGTCCGCCTGCTGATGCAGGGGACATGGGTTCGTGCTCCAGTCCGGGAGGATCCCACATGCCGCGGAGCGGCTGGGCCCGTGAGCCATGGCCGCTGAGCCTGCGCGTCCGGAGCCTGTCTTCTGCAACGGGAGAGGCCACAACAGTGAGAGGCCCGCGTACCACCAAAAAAAAATTACACATGGAGGTACTTCGCTGGTGGTCCAAGTGGTTAAGAATCCATGCTTTCACTGCAGGGGGCACAGGATCTGGGAACTAAGATCCCCGCATGCCACAGTGTAGCCAAAAAAAAAAAGTTATACATAGATTTTTGATTGACAGGGGTCAGCACCCCTAACCCCTGCATTTTTCAAGTGTCAGCTGTACTATCTATTATGCTGATGACTTCCAAACGTAGAGCTCCAGCCTCAACTTCCATCTTGAGATCCAGATTCATTTACATCCAACTACCCACTCCACATCTCCCCCTGGGTGTCTGGTAGGATCTCAAAGTTAAACCCAGTTCCACGCACATGTATACACACACCACTGTTCCAGTTCCTCCCACAGGCTTCCCCACCTTGATTAACGGCAAGTCCTTCCTGAGACTCAAGATAAGACCCCTGGAGCCCCCCTTGAACTCACTCATTGTTTCATACCCCATATCTAATCTGACAGTAGATGCAGTAGTGCCTCTAACTTTGAAATACCCAGAATTAACTAGTTCTCACTACTTTGGTTCAAGCCACCACTGTCTTTCACCAGGACCACTGTAACAGTCCCCTAACTAGCTCCCTTGTCCCTCTTCAGGGGACACACAAAACAGAATGATCTCAGTAAGCATATTTTTTGTCCCTCCTCTGCTCAAAACTCTCCAAAGGCCTCCTCTCTCACCCAGACGAAACGCTAAGGTCAGCACAATGGCCCACAAGGCCCTACAGCATCAGATCTCATCCCTACGGCTCTCCTCCTTCCCTCCACTCCAGCCACACTGGGGTGCTCACTGTCCACAAACATGCAGGCAACTCCTGCCTGCCTCAGGGCCTTTACACTGGTTGTTCCTAGGGTTCACCTATTCTCCCTTTAGGGCTTATGAAAATAAGAGCTTCCCAGCAGGCCTTCCCAGGCTACTCCATTTAAATCGCAACTGGCCACTCCAGAACTTCCTAACCCCTGTCTTGCTTTGTCTCCCATAGTGCTCCCGTCTCACAAACTGCCTTTTTTGCTTGTTTATTGTCTGCCTCCCCCACCAGAAAATAATGTACAATGGTCTGTTTTTTCACTGCTGTTCCCTACTGTTTAGCACAGTGTCTGGCACACACTAGGTGCTCAATAAATATCTGTGAAAGGACACACAGCTGAATGGAGCACAGGACCCAGAGTAGGCCTGAGATGAGAGTTGAGACCATTCCCTCAGCTGCTCTCAGTTCCCATGCACCCCTCACTGTGCGATGCTGTTGTTACTTCAGCATGGCCCTGAAATCTAAGTTCAGCAATTTAGCTGGTGCCCAACCCTATCCTATGCTGAAGAGGAACTGGTTCTACTAGACTTACAGAGAGATGCTCTGTGAGCAAATTCAGGAGCTTTAAGCGTAAACTTAATTATTTATGATTTTGACCTCATGCTCTGACTTTGAAATTTTATCCTAGCATAAGATGAGAACACAGCCAGTTCTTCCACCTTTTTGTCCTTTACTTTCCCGGCACTGTACGCATCCGACTCCTCTACCCACACAGTGAAACCTGCTGTGCCTGACAACCTGTGACCCTCAGTGGTTGTTAGTGGCACCTGTACACACTTGGGGCAACCATTAGCACGTGCCCAGGAACAGTAACATTTATGTTGATATTCATTTCAAAGCTCTTTCCTACATTTCATCTTATTTAATTATCACAAGATATATATTATCCCCATATATCAGATGAGGAGACTGAAGTTAGGGTGAGTAAATGACTTACTCAAAAAAATAAGATTACTATGCAGTTCAAAGTGCCCACACCCTGTAGACGCTTTACATATGCTGTCCAATTTAATCCTTTCAACCACCCAGTGAGGCAGGTTTTAGTTAGCTCCAATATACAACTGCAGAAGCTGAAGCCCAGAAAGGTTCAGGAACATACCCGTGTTCACTCAGCTAGTAAGAGAAAGATGGACCAGGCCTCCATCTTGGTCTTCCTGTCCAGGGGCTGCATTGAGGGCTGTCTGCACCCAGCTGCAGTTGCCCAGGCCCCATCGCTGCCCACCAACCCCACTCGGCATTCACTAAGGGAAGCTGACTATCTGGCTCCCCACATCAGAGATGCCCACTAATCATGCCACACCCTGATGGCCCCTATGTAGCTAGTATGTTAGGATTGTCCAGAGTGGACTCACGTGAGTTAAGCCAGAGGGAAGGTCTTAATGCAGAGCAACAGAGGATTCGCTTCAGATCCCCAAAGGCTTCAAAGCATTGGAGCCTCTGCCGTTGAGAAAACCTCCTCTCTCCCGTGAACTCTTGGGAAGGCCTAGGGGTGCCAGGCTGAGGCTACTCCTTTATCCCTACAATATCCTCAGGCTTATTCTGCTTCTCTCTTACCCTTTCAAACATCTCAGTCATGGCAATGAGCTGTGATGACAGGACCCTCCCCCATTTATATCCCTTCTTACTTCACTGGGACTCACCTTGACCAAAACCCTTGCAACCACTACTCTTTTCTGTCTGTCCTGCCCCACTGTCTTCCATCAACCTTTGCCTCTGTCCAAGTGATCCCAGCTTCTCACAACTGAAGCCCTCACTTTAAGCCAACCAGTCCTCTCCTGGGAATTGACCCTAAGGAACCATGCATGTGCATGAAGACAGCGACAAGAAAAGTTCGCTGTAGTAAGGCTTCTAAGAGTGAAACACAAGAGAGAATCTAAAATTTTAGCAAAGAAAACTGTTACATAAATAATGCACATCCATAAACAGAATACCATGCAGCCATTCCAAATGATAATGCAGAAGAACACTAAAGGACGTGGAAATATATTCATAATAATACCAAGGGTAAAAACCTAGATATAAAAAACAGGGTAAAGTATGACCTCACTTTTGTTTCGATGGCATGTATAGACAAAAAGTGTGTGTATACAAATATGAAACTGTATATATACAAGTGTATGTGTGTATGTGTATATGTGTGTATAAATAAAAAATATATGCAGGGACTTCCCTGGTGGCACAGTGGTTAAGAATCCGCCTGCCAATGCAGGGACACAGGTTTGAGCCCTGGTGCAGGAAGATCCCACGTGCCGCGGAGCGACTAAGCCTGTGCGCCACAACTACTGAGCCTGCGCTCTAGAGCCCGAGTGCCACAACTACTGAGTCCATGCGCCACAACTACCGAAGCCCGCGTGCCTAGAGCCCCTGCTCGGCAACAAGAGAACCCGCCGCAGTGAGAAGCTCGCGCACCATCTCTCTGCAACTAGAGAAAGCCAGCGTGCAGCAACGAAGACCCAATGCAGCCAAAAAATAAATGTTTTAAAAAAAGAAAAAATAAATTTTAATTGACTTTAAAAAATAATAATAAAATATATGCAGAATATAAAGCTATACACCAGAATATTAACAGGGTAATTTTAACTTTCTCGCAGCTCTGTATTTTAAAAATTGTTTGCATTAATATGTATTACTTTTGTAATAGGAAAAAGTATTTGTGTGCCCCACTTTCTATGGAAGAACAAAGACCAAGAATAACCAGCACAAATGGAAGAAGAAAGAACAAGGTGGGGAACTAGCCTCACCAAGACGGGTTATAGTGTGGTAATATTTAAGGCAATGTGGTATCTGGCACAGGAAGAGACAAAAAGTCCAATGGAAGAGACCTGTGACTAGATGGAAACTTGCTCTAGGCAGAGATTACAAATCACTAGGAAAAGGATGGATTAATCCAGAGGATCTTATATTTTTTTGGTCTTGAGATCCCTTTACCCTTTTAAAAATTCATGAGGATAAGGAGGGGGATGACTGGGAGGAGCACAGAGGATTTTTAGGGCCGTGAAAATACTCTGTATCATACTCTAATGATGAATACATGTCATACATTTATCCAAACCCACAGAATGTGCACCAAGAGTGAACCTTAACGTAAGCTGTGGATTTTAGGTGATAATGATGTGTCAATATAGGTTCATCAATTGTACACAAATTCACCACTTTGGTGGTGGATGTTAATGACGGGGGATACTATGCATGTGGGAGGGGGAGAGGTATATGAGAAATCTATGTCATGAACCTAAAACTGCTCTAAAAAAGAAAATTAAATCTTTTTTTAAAAAATGAATGTGGGGCTTCCCTGGTGGCACAGTGGTTGAGAGTCCGCCTGCCGATGCAGGGGACATGGGTTAGTGCCCCGGTCCGGGAAGATCCCACATGCTGCGGAGCGGCTGGGCCCGTGAGCCATGGCCGCTGAGCCTGTGCGTCCGGAGCCTGTGCTCCGCAACGGGAGAGGCCACAACAGTGAGAGGCCCATGTACCGCAAAATAAAAATTAATGGGGACCCTAATGAGCTGTTGTTTATGGGGATAGAGATTATTTATATTTACTGAATTGGAAATTAAAACTGAGCAAAATTTTCAAATATTTAACTAAATTAAATTGGTTGATAAATCTATTAAATGTTAAAATAAATAACCTATTTTATTAAAAAGTAACTATATGCATATTTTAAAAACAAAGTAGTGCAAAGAATGGCATTGTTTTACATTTTTGTAAAACTCCTACTGTCTGGTGTAATGAAAGGCAGCTGTATTCTCACATCAGGCTTCTGCAATCAATCTGTTGCAATATCCTGTTTTGGTTGAAGTATGTGAAGAAAAGCCAGCCTCACAAAGATACATAGTTGGAAAAGGAAGGAGTGTCATAGCCTTTTCAGCTAATTGGGGATATTTTACTTTGTTACTATACCAAAACTCAACAAGTGGTGGTGTATTAAAGTTAGTTACAATGTTGAATATGAAACTGCATCAATAAACTTTTCATACTCTGTTACACTGAAACCCATTGGTCTATCTTACAAATTTTCATTGATCTTTTATGACTGATTTTGTAACATCATGCATTGGTCTTTAGGAAAATATTGATATGCTGAGTTATTACATTTCACTCTACAGTATTTTTTAAATATATCTGTTAATAATATCACCACTGATCTCATCAGGAAAACCTTTAAATATTGAAAAGTTGTCAGGCTGATGGTGGTGAATAAAAGTTTCCTAAATGTCTAAGTTTTGCTTAAAAGCTCAAATATTATCATTGGCAACACACTGTTAATTTTCCTCCAAGTGACCACTCACTGCATTTGTTTCTGAGAAAATACATAGCATATATCCTAGTCTGAATAATTAATAATTAGCAATTATTCAAGGAAAAACTGTGTTCATGAAAAAAGTCAGCAGTTCCACCTCCACTCAAACAACTGTACATTACCTCAACTACCATCATTCTCCAGCATGCGATAGAAGTGCTCTATGCAAGCGTCGCATTTCACCACCCAGAATATTAGAAAGACCTGCTGTAGGGCTAAGCTTTAACACAATTACTACTTTCACTGCTTCTTCAAGGACATTCTTAAGTGAAACTGTTTTAACATTGAGCGTGTGTGTGGTGGTGAGGAATACAATGACAACCACTACCACAATATGGTGACACTGCACTGTTTCCTGCTAAGGGGCCAGAAGTTTTACCCATTGTTTTTGTACCAACAGTGCACAGACAACACAGCACAAATGAGAAAGGCAAATAATGCCTTAGAATTGTTATGAAAATAGTTTATCTCATGGATTCCCTAAAAGGTTCTTGGGGATCCCCAGGGGATCACATTTTGAGAACCACTGGACTACTCAATAAATGGAGCTGGGACACGTGGTTATCCAAATGAAAAAAATTAAACCTACCTCACATCATAAACAAAAATAAATTCCAGATTGTTTGTTTTTTAAGCTAAATATGAAAAGTAGACCTTCCAGAAGAAAATACAGTAGGATATCTTACTGATTGCAGCGTAAGATTTCTTAAGCAAGACACAAAAAAAACACAAACTATAAATAGATTCATAATTCTGATGACATTAAAATAATGATGATGATGATGATAATAATAATAAATTCTGAACATCAGAAGACACCATACAAATGAAAAGGCATGCCTCAGATGTAAGAACTCCTGCACTCAGTAAGATGAAGACAATCCAGCAGGAAAATGGGCAAAGATATGAACAGGCAATTCACGAAAGGCAAATGGTAAATAAACATGAAAAAAAGCTCAATCTCACTATTAATCATGGTAATGCAAACTGAAACCAATAATTCACACCCATCATAAAGACAGACATGTAAGAGTCTGACAATAGCAAGTATGGATAAGGACACTGAGCAATAGCAACAATGCTGGTGGGAGTGAGAATTGGAACAATCATTTTGAAGAATAAACTGGCAATATCTAGCAAAGGTGAATATTCCCAAAACCCAGCAATTCAACTCCTAGGTATGTAGCCTAGAGAAACTCCTGCATGTGTACACAAAGAGCCATGCACAACAATAAACATTACAGCACTGTTTGTAAGAGTAGAAAACCGGAAACAAGCTAAATACCAAGCAAGAGGTAGATAAGTAAACACTATCCAACAAAACTTTCTGTGATCACAGAAGTGTTCTTTATCTAAGCTATCTAATGTGGTAGCCACTAGCCACAGGTGTCTATTAAACACATGAAATGTGGCTAAGTGACTGGGGAATTGAATTTTTCATTTAATTTTGATTAACTGAAATATAAATAGCCACATGTGGCTAATGGTTACTACATCAGACAGCACAGCCATACACCAGTGAAAATAAACGACTAGAGCTATACACGTGTCATATATATACCTCTGAAAAGCATTATGTTCGGGGCTTCCCTGATGGCACAGTGGTTAAGAATCCACCTGCCAATGCAGGGGCCACAGGTTCGAGCCCTAGTTCGGGAAGATCCCACATGCTGCAGAGCAACTAAGCCCATGCGCCACAACTACCGAGCCTGCGCTCTAGAGCCCGCAAGTCACAACTACTGAAGCCTGCGTACCACAACTACTGAAGCCCGCGCACCCTAGAGCCCGTGCTCCACAAGAGCAGCCACCGCAGTGAGAAGCCCACGCGCCGCAACGAATAGTAGCCCCCGCTCGCCGCAACTAGAGAAAGCCTGCGCACAGCAACGAAGACCCAACACAGACAAAAATAAATAAATTTATTTTTTTAAAAAAGCATTATGTCTGACCCCAAAAAAGCAGCTTCAGAAGGTAGGGCTGGGGGACTTCCCTGGTGGCGCAGTGGTTAAGAATCCGCCTGCCAATGCAGGGCACACAAGTTCGATCCCTGGTCCGGGAAGATCCCACATGCCACAGAGCAACTAAGCCTGTGCACCACAACTACTGAGCCTGTGCTCTAGAGCCCATGCGCGGCAACTACTAAGGCCTGCATGCCTAGAGCCCATGCTCCGCAACAAGAGTAAGCCACCGCAATGAGAAGCCCGTACACTGCAACGAAGAGTAGCCCCCACTTGCCGCAACTAGAGAAAAAGCCTGCGCGCAGCAACGAAGACCCAAGGCAGCCACAATTAATTAATTAATTAATTTTAAAAAAAAATGAAGGTAGGGCTGGGACCAGAGTGAAGCAAGTTAGGTGTCTAGAATGAAAATTTTAGGAGGCACTCACCCTCAGAGTCATGCAGGTACAGGATGGCACTTGTGTGACTTGGAGGGTGTGTCTCCTTAAATGTTGTGCCCTTGCTTTCCTCATCCTAGTTCCGGCCCTGTCAGGATATATGTGGTATGATATTGTGTTGGGGGTCCCCAAGATCATCCCTGACTCACTAGGAGGAGTCACAGGATTTAGCATATAGCCTACTCAGGGTATGATTTCTTTTTTGTTGTTGTTGTTTTGGTTTTTTGCTTTTGTTATTTTTTTTTTTTTTTGGCCACACCATGCAGCATGTGGGATCTTAGTTCCCCAACCAGGGATTGAACCTGTGCCCCCTGAAGTGGAAGCTCAGAGACCTAACCACTGGACCACCAGGGAATTCCCCAGGGTATGATTTCTTACAGTGAAAGGATACAAAGCAAAATCAGCCAAGGGAAAAGGTGCATGGGGCGAAGTCTGGAGGAAACCAGGCACAAGCTGCCAAGAGTCCTCTCCCAGTGGAGTTACAAAGGACATGCTTAGTTCCTATAGCAGAGCTGTGACAACACGTGTGAAATGCTGTCCACCAGGAAAGCTCCTTAGAGATACAGTGCCCAGGGTATTAGGGTGGGGGGCGGGTGGGGCAGCTGGTCAAGTACCAAACTTCCAGACTCCAGAAGGAAAGCAGGTGTTCGACCAAATCACATTGTTTGTACAGTTTAGGCACCATGAGCCCCTTGTATTATTTAGGTAATGGTGTGAACCCTCCTGAAATCCAAGTTCCTAGACACCAACCAAGGGCCAACCTTGCAAACAGGCCTTTCTAAGGAGAGCAGTCTCAGGCCTGCTATAGTTGACTCTTTTGTATAAAGTTGTAGAACATGACATACAATACTATACATAGTTTAAAGGCACATATTAAAGATATACAAACGTGCACTGAAAAATAAACACCAAAACCAGGATTGCAGTTACATCTGAAAAAAAGGGGAGAGGAACAGGTTTCAGGCAGGGGTATATAAGACCTTTCAATTGCATCGCTAATGTTTTACTTCTTAAGCTGGGTAATGGGTAAAAACATATTTGTCATGGCATTTCTTATGCTTGTTTTTGAGTGTGAGCGCACCTGAAATACTACATAAGAAAAATGATGACTTATCTCCTAATTACTATGCGCTACTAACAGTCCATGTTTATGGTGTTTATGGAGTACTCTTCACATTCCAGGTACTATGCTAAGTCTTTATATGGATTTACACTTTAAAAAACAATTTATTTAAGACTTCCTATGCTAAGCTCTGGCAATACACTGAGACTTCAGTGTGAGACAGGTGAGATCTCTGTCCTCAACCAGCTTTCAGTCTACTGAGGGATGATGAGAGATAAAAAGCACAATTAGGGAGTTCCCTGGTGGTCTAGTGGTTAGCATTCGGCGCTTCCACTGGCCCAGGTCCAATCCCTGATAGCGGAACTGAGATCCCGTAAGCCGTGCGGCCAAAAAAAAGAAGCACAATTAAAATCAACAAATCTACAGATTCTGGTAAGTGCTCCTAAGATAAAAAATAAAGCAGGTTTTTGTAATTAATGGAGGTCTACTTTAACTAGGGTGGTCCAAGAAGGCTTCTTTGGGAGAGACATTTGAGGTGAACCATAAATGATGAGAATGAGACAGCCACCCAATTATCTGAAGGAAGCACATTCCAGGCAGAAGGAACAGCAAGTGCAAAACCCTGAAGCAGGAATAAGTTTGGTGTATTGAAAGACGGGAAATGAAGCCAGCAGGGCTTGAGAGTGGTCACAAGAGGGAGACTGGTAGCTGAGGCTTGAGAGGTCAACTTAAGCCAGTGTGCAGGGCCTCCTAAGCCAAAGTAAAGATCGTGTAAGTTTCATTCTAAGTATGATAAGCCTTTGAAGGTTTTAAGCAGGGTAATGACATGATCTGGTTTACAACTGAAGATTATTCAGCCAGCTGTAGGGAGAAGGCATTATAGACAGGGCCATTTTCTTCATTAGCACCACAGACATAATGCTTACGGCTGATGAGCTTTTCAGAGGCTATGAAAAGGTTGGGGCTGGGAATAAAGGAAAAAAAGTTCCACGATGCAAAAAGAAAACTACGAAGTTGTAATGAATAAATGTTTAATTAAATGTCTAGAAAACATATCATAACAACTTCATTCATCAAATTTTGTATTCATAAACAATCGAATTACATTTGGAAATAATTTGAAAATTAGATTTTCTCAAGTCACAAAAATTCCCAAGGATGCCCAGTGACTGCCAAGAAATCATAACTGATTGTAATGTGAATTTTCTTGCAGCCAAATCGTTTCAATGGGGGAAAAAAAATCTGGGCTTCCCTGGTGGTGCAGTGGTTGAGAATCCACCTGCCAATGCAGGGGACACGGGCTCGAGCCCTGGTCCCAGAAAATCCCACGTGCTGCAAAGCAACTAAGCCCGTGTGCCACAACTACTGAGCCTGCACTCTAGAGCCCGCGAGCCGCAACTACTGAGCCTGTGTGCCACAACTACTGAAGCCTGCGTAGCTAGAGCCTGTGCTCCGCAACAAGAGAAACCACCGCAATGAGAAGCCCGTGCACCTCAACGAAGAGTAGCTCCCACTCACCGCAACTAGAGAAAGCCCACATGCAGCAACGAAGACCCAATGCAGCCAAAAATAAATAAACAAATTTATAATAAAAAAAAATTTTTTTTTTTTACTTAATGTGAGATAGAGATACAAAAAATAATAATAATGCCTAGCATCATGAGGCCACAGAGGAGGCTGGATAGGAAATGCTAGTGGCTTGCTCAACCCACCCCCACCTCTGGGACGGGTGAAGGGCTGGAGATTGAGCTCAATCACCAGTGGTCAGTGATTTAATCAATCATGCCTAATGGAGCCTCCGTAACAACCCAAAAGGACAGGGTTCAGAGAGCTTCTGGGTTGGTGAACACGTGGACAATGGGGAGAGAGAGCGCGCTCAAAGAGCATGGAAGTTCAGAGAGCGTGGAAGTTCCACACACAACCCCCCCTTCCCCATACCTTGCCCTCTACATCTCTTTCATCTGGTTCTTCCTGAGTTAGATCCTTCTATAATAAACCTGCAATCTAGTAAGTTAAAAAAAAAAAAAAAATGCTAGTGGCTTGAAACAGTACTGTTCAGGCTTACACTCTGAGTCTGAACACTGTCCAGGGGACCCTTGGAAAGGTTTCTCCCAGGAGAGGACATCTGAGCAAAGACCTGAATAACAAGAAGGCACCAGTCATGGCAAGAGCTGGAAGAAGAGGTGGGGCTGCCATGTCAGATTTTTACGAAACTAAAAGAGGGTCAGTTTGGCTGGACTGAAGTTGGGGGCTGGGTGTTAGTAAACAAAGCCTGTAGAGTCTTGAAGACAATATTCTCATACTGAGAACAACAGAAAACCACTCACATTTTAAGTGGGGCGGGGGTGACTGATCCAATTTGTTTCAGATCTGCACTGTCCAATACAGAAGCCACAGGGGATCACGAGCTCCTGCATGTGGCTTAGTGCCGCTGTGAAACAGAACATTCCCGTCGCTTAACTTTCATCAATTAACATTTCAATTTAACACCGACAGAAGACTGAGCTCATGGGAAACTTTTAAGCATGCTGGGTACAGCTTGGGTATGTGAATCTACATTTCAACTGTAAATTTTATGAAACCTAAACTATTTCCGGTGAAAATGCAGGGTCCGGATCACAGATGTGGTATAAAGTGTAAAACACACAGGATTTCAAAGTCTTAGTACTAAGTAACAAAAAGTAAGATACCTCTGTTGTATTTTTTTATACCGATCACATGTTGAAATGATATTGTGGCTATATTAATTTTAGTATATTAAAATTAATTTAACTTCTTAAAACTTTTTTTTAACGTGGTTACTAGAGAAAAGTGTAAAATTAGGTATGTTGCCGCTGGTGGAAGCACAGTGAGTGCGGAGGTCCCTAGAGTCTTCCAGGCTGGGGGCCACGGTGGTCCGGCCTACGCCTGGGAGTGTGGAGAGAAGTTTCTAGACGTATTATGTAATCATAAGTCAGGAAAGTCAATTTTCACGACCCCGTTCAATGGGCAGGGAAACGTGGCCTCGGGTAGCGACTGGCAAAGGCCGGACTCGAACTCCCACTTACAGCGCTGTCCACATGAAACCTCCCCAGAGGCTCCCGAGGGTGTAAGAACTGGATTCGAACCAGGCCCGACTCCCGGTCCCAGGACTCAGCGCGCCGCGTACCGGCCCCACCGTCTCCCCTCAAGGGTGAGTTAAACGTTCACAACGTTCTCCCAGGCCGCTGGGCCCGAGGGGCCAGGAGCCCCCTTCGAGAAACTTCCGGCAACGCTCACCAGCTGACAGACGCCAAAGGTACAAACGCTCCTCCTTCCTCTTCACACGCGGCTCAACCGCGCCAGCAGCCGACTTCCGCTCCACTCCCACGAATCCCCGGCCGATTCTTCTCCCCTCCCGCTTCCCGCAGCCATCTCAGCCAATAACCTCTCACAGAATCTGCTTTATTCCCGCCCCACTCCTGCCTGCCAATCACCGCAGGTCGAGCACCGCCCTTCTTTCCCTCTTAAGCGAGCGCCGCGCGCCACCGCTCGGAGGCTGGCTGCGCTGTCCCCAGCTGGATGCGTCTCCCGGAAGGGCGGGGCTAAGCGCTGACCTCGCTGGTGCGGGGACCCTCAGGATTGGCCAAGAGGGGCCCTGCGCCGTGACCCCGCCCACCCCTCCCTAGACTTCCGAGTCGGAGACTCTGGGGATTGGTTCTCCGCGGACACCCAAAGAAGCTAAGAGACGGTCCCGCCTCCCTCCCTCATCCCGGAGAGGGAGCTCCACGGATTGGTCCCGGGAGTCTCGGCGCGCAGACCGACGCTCCAGGATTGGCTGAGGGGGAGCTCGCGCAGTCGTGGAGCGTGGACTGTGATTAGCCGGAGGGTGGGACCTGCTATTTGAAGGAGGCGCGCGGAGGAGATACGCACTTTAGATCGCGGTCGGAGGGAGCGGGAGCGGCTTCGGGCAACGCTGCTCCGCTGACCCGATAGGACCCAGACGCGGGCTCGGCCCCAGCTCTGGCCCCGGCTGCGACCCGACGAGGCGATGGCTAAGGTGTCGGTGTTGAACGTGGCGGTGCTGGAGAATCCGTGCCCTTTCCACAGCCCCTTCCGGTTCGAGATCAGCTTCGAGTGCAATGAGGCCCTAGCAGACGGTGAGGCTGGGCCCGTGTGGAGACCCCCTCTCCCCTGGGCCAACCCCGACCTCCCCTTGGAGACAACCCCGAGGCCAACCCTGTGAAACACACCCCCCCTCCCCCAACCGAGATCTCCGGTGAACCAAACCCCCTCCCAGTGCCAACCTGCCCTTGGAGACTACCCTACCCCCACCCCCACGGTTACTCCCGTTCTCCCCCGTGGAGACCTCATCATTCCCCTCTTTCTACTGTGGCGCTCCTCCTGGGCACCTGTGTTCTATGTAGAGACCTTCTCAGCCTCCGTTCTTTAACCTGCAGAGACACTGAGCCACCCCGTCTTCCCTATAGCAAGAAACGCCCCACCTTCTGTTTCTGTACGGGTAGACTGCCACTGCAGCCACCCAGTCCTCCCCACCAATCCCCTCTCCCCTGTGGTGAGACACTCCCACCTCACTCTTTTCCTATGGCGATCCTAACCTCCAGGCCCCTCGAATTTCCCCAACGGAAACCCCAGCCCCCTCCCAATTTCCCATATGGAAACCTCAGCCCCCTCCCCCATTTTCCCTGTGAAGATCCTTTCGCCCTGTGGCAAGACCTCACTCGTCCCCATCTCCCCATTTGTCTCCCCATAATCTCCTCCCCTACCTGCTGATACTTAACCCCAACCCCAGCTACTTCTGCTTGTTTTCTACCCCAAACCACATGCCCTAGAACCTGGCTTCCCTCCTTAGTCTGGCCCCAACCCTCTACTCCACCCGGGGAGGCATGGCCTGGCTTCTGGCTCCAGTCTTTGAGGATAACCTGATCTCCCCAGCTCCTGTTCTTTCTGCCTCTCTGACTGTGGGCTTCAGTGAGCATACTCAAATCTGAGGGGTGGCATGGCCAGGCAAGCATTAGCTGGTTCCTACTGTTTGCCTGCCAGACTCCTGCTGACCTCCTGCAGCAATGCCCCCAACATTTTTGATGGTCTGACCTAGTCTTGCGGGGTGGGTGTTCCAGGCTGAGCCGTGAAGGTATCTGGCTTCAAACAATCATCTGGGAGGTCACAACATTTTGTGCATCTTTTCCAAGGTGCTTTCACAGATGTACTTACTCATCTGTGTAACAAAGGTGGACATGGCTCTCATCTCACAGATGAGAAGACGGGAGCCACAAAGAGTAAAAGGCCTTTCAAGTCAAGGTCTATAAAAATCGAAAAATCTGAGGTCCTTCAGCGAGTCTTGGCACGACTTTCAGGGGGAAGTACTCCATTAGATCTCTTCTCCACTTGGTGGTTAAGAGAAGAGGCAGCGGCTGAGGAGGTGGAGATCTTTGAGGCCAGGGTGTGCTAAGCAGCACCTCTCAGTGGTAGGTGGGTGGTTTGCCTGCATGTCAGCCCCGTGGAGTAGCCTGGGGTTGATACAATGTGTGTGTGCTTGGGCTGGGCCATTGGACCAGTCTCTCCCCAGTTTCTCTCCTTTTTAAATTAAGGGGTCTGCTTGTGACTAACTGTAGAATAAGCCCAGTTAAATCCTTTCTGGAACAAGGCAGGGTGTAAATAAATAAATAAGGTGTAGAATGACCCTGTGGAATAAGATTTAATTTTAAAGCCAGGAGGAGATGTAAGGAGCTAATAGGTTAAGGGATTCACAGTTCCCAGATGGCAGGAGATCGGGTTTCAATCAGCCTGTTTGTGCTTCTTGCATTTAAAAATGGTTGCATGGTCATTATCTAGTACTTTCATTCCTACAAAGCTCCTGCTCTGTTACTTTACTGATCTGTTTATAGAATCAGAGCAGGAAAGGCTAAAATCAATCTGCTGGTTATTATTTTTTAATAGAAAGAAATGGAATGACTTCTCCAAGGTCACACAGCCGGTTTGTAGAATTATTAACCCTAGGTTTTGTCTCTGAGTTCTGTGTCCAGGGTTCTTTATCTTTGCTATAACCTGGGAAAGAAGGCATTCTATTTTAGAAGTGGAGCGTAAACAGGACTCAGAGGAGGGAAAGGGGGGTGCTGTTATTATTTATGCCTGGACAATAAAGCTTTTGCTCAGAGAAATTCCAGTTGGAAAGCCAACTCTGGCCTAGAAATCTAGACTCTTTAGTTGTACCTGTTGAGCTGTCCTTCACTCTAACCTGCCAGCTCCCTTTCTGCCTCTTCCCACAGAGCAGACAGAATTTGTTTCCTGCCTCCCAGACAGATGGAATGGGCCTGGCTCTAGAAGTCTCTCAGATTCTGGAGGAATCTCAGTCTTGTTACCTGGTGACTTCAGACACTGGCAACTGAAGAGCTGAACGCCCAATCCCCAGTGTGACCCATTTCTCAAGGGTTCTGAACCCCTTTTGCTCTCTTTTCTCCTCAGCATCTTTCCAGATGCTTCCAAGGCATGGGTCTACATTCAGTACATTGGGTGTGTTTTTCCCTTGTTTAGTTGAGAAATTCAACAGGTACTACTTGAATAAGTCTTGGAGCCAGGTGTTCTGACCCACATCTAACACCCTGAGGTCAGGCCAAGGTTCATCTGTATGATTACGAACAAAGGAAAAGTGATAAACAGAAAAAGTCCTGCTAGATAAGTTGTTGTTTTTATAAATTTATTTATTTATTTTCGGCTGCCTTGGGTCTTCATTGCTGTGCCCGGGCTTTCGTTAGTTGCTGCGAACAGGGGCTACTCTTTGTTGTGGTGTATGGGCTTCTCACTGAGGTGGCTTCTCTTGTTGCAGAGCACGGGCTCTGGGCGCGTGGGCTTCAGTAGTTGTGGCTCGCAGGCTCTAGAGCGCAGGCTCAGTAGTTGTGGCGCACAGGCTTAGTTGCTCCACGGCATGTGGGGTCTTCCCGGACCAGGTCTTGAACCTGCGTCCCCTGCATAGGCAGACGGATTCTTAACCACTGCGCCACCAGGGAAGTCCTGTTGTTGTTTTTAAGGCAGGAAACAGATTCCCCAGCTAGTTCAACTATGATATATTTTTTTTAACATGTCTTTCATCATATCATTGGTTTGGGTTTTGTTTTCATACATAGTAGAGCACCATCCTGTGCAGTGGTTAGATTATAAAGTTAAGGCATAAAGACAAAATGTAACGTAAGGAATTCCCTGGTAGTCCACTGGTTAGGACTCTGCACTTCCACTGCAGGGGGCCCGGGTTCAATCTCTGGTCAGGGAACTAATCCCACAAGCCATGTGGCATGGCCAAGAAGAAAAAACAAAAGTAACGTAGTCATTTTACCCTTGAAATTACTCAGAAGGTTAGGCACACAATACTGCATGTGTGTGACCGTGTCCCATATTCAGGAGAAGTCAGTTTGTGTTGTGTTGGTGATTGATGCCCCGTATCTCATTCAAAAATGAAGTCACCTCAGTATGCTTCTGCTTAAGACACTTGAGCAGGTTTCAGGCAATTCCGATTTGTAGATCCTCACTTCAGTCATCTTCTGTCTTCCATAGGTGATCTTATCAGCTCCTCTAACCCTTGAGTATTTCTCTGCAGTCCTTGGTTAATTCTCTGGTTTCTTTCTGGCCTGTGTGGAGGGAGCCATCGTGATCCATTTGCTTGTCCACCTGCATTTCTCTCTTCTGGTCAGCCAACGTGCTTTCTCGGTAAACAAAATTTTAGTTTAGGTTTTGCTGACGGTATTTTTTTTTTTTTTTTTTTTTGGCTGCACCACACAGCTTGTGGCATCTCAGTTCCCCAACCAGGGTTTGAACCCGGGCCACAGCAGTGAAAGCCCAGAATCCTAACCACTAGGACACCAGGGAACTCCCTTGCCGACAGTATTGAACGCTGAGAGCCCACGGCATACACCCCGGCCTGCTCTATTAAAATCTCCTTTTTGTCTCCCCCTGCAGCACATTAGTTAATGCACACATGTGTGACTCCCCTGGTGATGGGAAAAAAGGCCAGAAGGAAAGATATCAAATGATAAAGCTATGTTAGGAAGGTGAGAACAGAGCTAGCTTGTTTTCTTTTCATCCAAAAACGTTATTTCTGGTTGTGCCACTACTTGTAATAAAAATAAATTAGTAAACTTAACTCCTCCCTGCAAATACTAAGAGACTGGAGTTTGACTGAACCCCAGTGAGCCCAATGGCCACCACCTCCTACAGACCTGTTAGGGTCCCTGAGTAGAAGGCCTGGGTGTCAGTTGCAGAAGGACAGGAGGCCAGTGTATCGAGAAAGGGCACGGAGCCCTGGTGACAAACCTCCATAGTCATGGCCGGGCATTGCCGTGCTTCCAAAGTTGGGTGCTCTTGTGGGACACTAGACCAAGGAACAGGGCAGCTTCTAAGACAGTTTGCTTCCTGCGAAAATCACAGCTTGTGAAACTTCCCCCGGCTGCTGGAGCCATAGGTTGTGTAATTTCAAAGAACCTAAAATAAGTTTCAGGTCTCCTGCCAAATTTCCATGTAGTAGCATGACCTTGCCCCTGATACACTTGGACCTCCTGCAAGAGGCCGCAGTCACTGGGAATTTCCTGCGATGGATGGGCAGGGTCTCATTGAGCACTTTCCCTTTTATCTTGCCGGAACATACCCAGGAATGTGAGTCCCCGACTGGATGGGATGCAAGGAAATTGGGGTTCAGAGGGTGGCCGTATGATGCCATATTTGTTGACTGAGTCGCTGTTGCCCTAATGCCTGAGAGCAGGCATGACTTGGTGCTGGATCTGGAGGACCTGGGGACTGGCTGGCTCCCCCAGCGACCTTATCTTCCCCTCCTGCCGGCTGGCTGTCCTACTGGATTGCAGTCTGCTGCCCTGCCCCAGTTGTCGAGGGATCTACTCAGTTCAGTGGCACTGGTCCCTGTGTGTGAAAGAGGATGCTGCTTCCTATCCTGGCACCCAGTGGGCAGGGCCCTCAAATGGCCCAACTCCCTGCTGTTCTCTCCTCAGCACACCTCACGCCTCTGTCACGTGGCTCTTAATTCAACCTCTGCCATACGGTTCACCCTCAGGCTCTGAGGGGCCCAAGTTTCCCCGGAGGTGCCGAGTCAAGGTCGCCTGGCAAAGCTAGGCCCACAGGAGAAATTTCCCCATGGGAAATAGAGCTTCGCGCCTGCCCCAGTGATCAGGACCGCAGTGCCTGGCACTTAGTGCCCAGTGGGTGTCAGGTGTCCTTGAGAATAAAAACCTATCAATATATTAAGAACCTATCCAAAACTAACATGAGAAGGCCCTTTCCCAGCCTTCTTGCTGTCAAGCCATTTCAGTTCTTAACACCCTGTATCCTTGCAGACCTGGAATGGAAGATCATTTACGTTGGCTCAGCCGAGAGTGAGGAGTTTGATCAAATCTTAGACTCAGTGCTGGTCGGCCCTGTCCCAGCAGGGAGACACATGTTCGTCTTTCAGGTAAGAAAGACTAGCCTTAGGCCTTGACACCTAGAAATAGCCTCTCCTACCCAAAAGCACACAGAATGGTTCATTGGTCAAAGTTCAGGTTCAAATCCTAGCTCTGCTCTCAAGCACTGTCTGACCTCTCTCAAAGGTACTTCAGACACCTCCCTCTCCTCCACCGCTGTGTCATAACTGTTACCATGAGCCACTGATTTACAGTTGATTCTCATTACTCACGGGAGTTATGTTCTGTAAAGTTGCTGCAGACACTGAATTAGTGAATTAGTGAATACTAAATCATTGCCCCTAGAGGAAATACAGCGTTATTTTCCTGCGAGTCACATTTTTATCAACCAGTCAATACATAATCTTGTTTTATGTTTTTCTGTTTAAAGACAACTTATTTTGTGTTGTTGATTTATTCACATTGACCGCATGGCCCACATCACTATAACTCATGCCTGAACAAAGCTTATCTAACACGTTTTCTCTATGAAGTACATCCCTTCTTGCTTTCAGAAACAGGGCAGCACTCAGCACTACGCTTTGGGGCCCTTTTAAACAGCAAAATCACCAACAAAAATGCAGAAACCGTGGCCCTGAGACCGCAGAAAAGACACATGTTTACAGTCTGAGACTGCCTGGTTCTACCCACCCCTGCTCTGTGCATGTCCTTAAATGACCGTGAAAGCCCCTGAATATTGATTTGGGGGTTACAAATACATTGTAGCAAGTAGTCGAATTGGCAAGTACGGAATGCCTGAATAATGAGGATCCACTGTAGCGGCTCAATAGCTCTCTAATCCAGCATCACAGGGGCTGTCAGAAGTGCAGGTTTCATGTGATTCTTAGGCACACTAAAGTTTGAGAGCCTCTGCTCAAATCCATTCACTTACCTGATCTTGGCTATTCCCGCCCCAGTCTAAGCAGCCTCATCCCATCACCTAAGCCCTCACCCACCCATATCCAATCCACCTAACCTACCCCACAGCCAGGACCGGCTTCCTAGGCATGCGACCCATGCAGTCACACTGGGCCCCACTCTTGGTATGACGTTCTGCTGTCACTGGCTGAAACTTACTAATTTTTGAACACGAGGCCTCCTCTTTGCATTTGTTTGTTTGTTGCTTTTTTTTTTTTGCCTGTGTTGGGTCTTCGTTACTGCGTGCAGGCTTTCTCTAGTTGTGGCGAGCGGGGGCTACTCCTCGTTGCAGCGCATGGGCTTCTCATTGCGGTGGCTTCTCTTGTTGCGGAGCATGGGCTCAGTAGTTGTGGCGCATGGGCTTAGTTGCTCCGCAGCACGTGGGGTCTTCCCGGACCAGGGCTCAAACCCATGTCCCCGGCATCGGCAGGCGGATTCTTAACCACCAGGGAAGTCCCTTGTGTTTTCATGTGTGTTGGTCTCATTTTGCACCAGTCATATAGCCGATCCTGTCCTTAACAACACACCCCACATCTGTCCACTCTCTCTCCTTCTCTACTGCCTGATCTAAGCCACTGTCCTCTCTCCAGGATGACCTCTGTAGCCTCCTGCCTAGTCTCCCTGCTCCCACTTAGCCCTCTTCCTATCGCAGCTCTACTGGCCTCCAGGGTCGTCTTTTCAGACGGCAGGAGTGATGCCACACTTGTCTCCTGCTAAACATTCTCGATCTTTCCCAAGCCCTTAACTGACTGGTACCCAGCTGCTCACCTCTTCAGCCTCATTTTATACCGCTCTCCCCCTTGCTTACTACACTCCTCAGCACCGTATACTTCTCCTTGATGGTACCTGTCACACTCGGCACTTTACAGGCATTCGTGTGGTTGATTCTGTCTTCACCGCTGGATTGAAAACCCCTGAGGGCAGAGACCCATACTTTTGGCTCAGTAAATATACGTTGCTTGAGAATCGTATTACCGGTCAAGGTGTGACTGGCAATCAGCGCTCTAAGGCCCGGCCTGTGTTTCCCCTAGGCCGATGCCCCCAACCCATCCCTCATCCCTGAGACGGACGCCGTGGGTGTGACTGTGGTCCTCATCACCTGCACCTACCACGGACAGGAGTTCATCCGAGTGGGCTACTACGTCAACAATGAGTACCCTAACCCTGAGCTGCGGGAGAACCCGCCCCAAAAGCCAGACTTCTCTCAGGTGGGTCCTTTCTCCACGCTTCCTGCTTCAGACAGGCTGGCTCCTTGGCACCTGGGGGTAGTTGAGTCGTTGGAATTGGGAGCCAAGGTCACTTCTTAAGGTTTTCAAGTAGTGCTCAGCTCTTGGAGCGCCGGGCTAGAACAGGAAAGAGAAAGGTCTTTGTTTCTCAGAATTTTGCCTCACAGAATCAAGATTAGATAGGCCCCGGCCCTAAATCATGGTGCACAGGCATTCCCTGGAGTTCTCCACATATTGTTGGTGGGGATGGAATAAACAAGGTCTGGTCTTCCTGGGCGTGGGGCGGGATCTCAGAGCGCCCTGCTGTGTGGGAGTAACGCGAGGGCATGCTAACGAGGGTTTACGTTCCTTTTCCTGCCCCAGCTCCAGCGGAACATCTTGACCTCAAACCCCCGGGTGACCCGCTTCCACATCAACTGGGACAACAACACAGACAGGCTGGAGGCCATAGAGAACCACGACCCAGCCCTGGGCTGTGGCTTCCCCCTCAGCTGCACTCCCATCAAGGGCTTAGGTCTCCCTGGCTGTATCCCTGGGCTCCTCCCTGAGAACTCCATGGACTGCATCTAACTGTGGGACTGTAGGCCCTACCTGGGCCCAGTTGGGACTGCGGGCCAGTCTCCTGGCACATCTGGAGGGGGCAGCCGGGCCTACCAGAGAGTCTCAGGGAGGCCACGTGGAGGACTTTGGGGCCATCAACTATATCCAGGCCAGTCAAACTTGGCACCAAGGAAGGAAGGGGTTCAGGTCTCTCTCTCCCAGCCCCGGCCCAGAGGATCATCTCACCTCTACTGCCCAGGCCTGAAAGAAGCAGGTACTTCAGTTCTTAATTCTTTCTCTCTCGTGTCCTTTCTCGCTTCCACACACATTATAAACTCCACCTGCGGGCCACTGTGTCACTGTACTCCAATAGTACCGTTGACCCAAAGCTCTTCCCACAGACCTCCCTGGCCTGCCTTGAGGATTTCTTGGTCTATGCCTGGCAAGGCTTCAGCCCTGTTGGGCCAAAGGCTCTGTCATTCATTTTCCTTCCCAAACATCTGAGCAGACCCACCCAGCTTTCTGGAGTCACAGGCCCGGAGCCTTGGTAGAAGGTGGACTCGGACACAATTTCTGTCCTTCTCCTAGGATGATTTTTAGGTCTTTTCAATCCAGTAGCCCTCTGGAAAACTCTGTTCCCAGAAGGGTGATCAGCAGGATGCTGAGAAAAGATGGTTGATGCTCCCCTCAGTCGCAGCCACCTTCCTGCTGCCTCCCAGCTGGATCTGGCTCTCCCTGGAGGCTGCCCTTGTGGGAAGATGGTATGTTGGAGGGGCCTTTTGTGCTCTGTCTCAATATCGGTATCAGGGCCCCTCTGCTTCTGGCTGCCTTGATCTGCCCTCTGCTAAGACCTCATGCTCTCAGAGGCCACAGTGCAGACAAGAGAAGCAGGAGGGACCCTGAGAACCTTCCCCCCTCCACCACGCTCCCCACCCTTGCCCGCATCCCCTCGCTGCTACATGGATGCTGTTGTGATGGTAGTTTGTCTGTTGAAAGGTTTTTATATTAAATATGTTTGGTTGGTCTACAAATAAAAAGCACTTCATCTAGACTGTTTCTGCTTTTGTCTTGGGTAGACTGAGGCAGTTTTGTCCATCTCTCCTCATGACCGGGCAGCCTCCTTCCCCAGCCAGTAGGTTGACTGCTCCTTGTCCGCTTGCTCAGCTTCTTACTCTAGTCTTGCTTGTTATAGTTGTATTCCAGACTGAGGTCCAGGGAGGGGTTTTTCTTTGTCAAAACTTAAGCAACCCAGCTGTTCTGTAGATAGAGCATAACCAGTGATTTTTCAGACTTTGACCTTGACCCACAGAAATTAGTTAACATTGTGCTCCAAGGATACACACAGCAACACTTTTAGTAAATTTTACTTAGCCTTACTTTGTAACTCCACAGCCCCAGGTGGAGTGGTTTGGCTGATGAGCCATTTCCCCACAATTCACAGAAAAACGTAGACTCTTCCCTCCCTGAGACTGTGGTGGACTTAGGAACATAGGTCCAGACAGCTGCTGGGTGGGGTGCACGTTGTATACAAGTCCAGAGGCAGAGCAGTGAATTGGCTTGTAGACCTGAGACGAGCTAGCCTCCCCAAGCCAAGGAAAGCTGGCTCATCCAGTCTCCTGCCCATCGTGTCACTTCCTGTTTGGGCCTTCCTCTACTTTGGTGGTTCTCAGCTGGGGGCAGTTTTGCCCCGCAGGGCACATTCAACAATGCCTAGAGATGGTTTTAGTTGTCACAACTGCCGGAAGAGAGGGAAGTTCTACTGGCGTGCCGTTGGTAGAGGGACTGGAGATACTGCTGAACACCCTATAGTGCACAAGACAGCCCCCCACCTCCACCCCAGCGTAGGATGATCTGGCCCTGAATGTCAGACATGTGGCAATGGGAAACTGACCGTCCTCAGGCTGTATTTAAAGGGCACCCTGAAAAAAGGGGTTATCTTGCACTCCTCTGCTCCAGGAGAAGAGGTTCCTTTTGCATTGCCCAGACAGAGGGAATCCTCTGTCTGTGCCCCAGATTCCTCATCTGTAAAATGGGAGTGATGAGACTAGTACCTACGTGACAGGAGTGTGGTACGAAGTAATGTATTTAACAAGTGCCAGCTCTTACTACTGGCATGAGCCCAGCGTGGGCACCCAGCAAAGGGATGGCTACTGAGCGCCCCCCTCCCGGAGCTCAGCATCCTCCTGAAGCTCGGGCTGTAGCTGAGGGAGACCCAGGAGGACCCCGGCATGGACCCTGGGCCTGCTGCTGCTGTCCTGCGCCAGGCCTTATGAATGACGACGGCTGGCGGCCCGGAGACCTATGACCCGCGGCGCTTGCCGCGCCCCTCCCCCGCTGGCAGGTGGACAGCGGCTGCGCCGGGGTTGGGGTGGGGGGGCCGCGGCGCCAACCTTGGCTGGCCGGCAGCCGCTGCAGCACTGAGCGGGGGCGGGGGACTGCGGCGCGCACGGACCCGGGCGAGCGCCCTCCTGGACCGCCTTCTGGGCCTCGGAGCGCGGCTCCGCCGCCGCCCGCCAGCCTCCGCCGCCCCGCCGGGCGGGCCCGGGCAGCAGACTGCACCTCCGCCCCGCCCTCTCACCCCCGGATTGACACTGAACGTTCTGCCGGGGGCTTGCCGGACAGCGCGCCTCCGCCAATTGGCGGCCTCGCTGGGCGGACCCCAGGCCCTGTCGCGAGCCTCGGCCAATCAGACGCGTAGGCCCGCCCAGCTGGGGCCTCGCAAGCGCGCGAGTGGCCAGGCGTCCTAGGGGCGAGTCATGGGGCCGAGAGCCTATGGCAGCACGGGAGGGTCACGGAGAACCAATGGGCGGCGGCGCAGCACCGTCAGTCAGGGCGGCCTAGGCCAATGAGCTGCGGGCTGCGGGGGCGTCACGGACAGCAGCAGCGGACTTGGGCTGAGGTTCCCGGGCGGGCGGGCGCGGAGAGACGCGGGAAGCAGGGGCTGGGCGGGGGTCGCGGCGCCGCAGCCAGCGCAGCCAACCCGAGGGGCCGCCGCCGCCGCCGCCCAGCGCGCTCCGGGGCCGCGGGCCGCCTCCAGCACCCGCCGCGCCGCAGCTCCGGGACCGGCCCCGGCCGCCGCCGCCGCGATGGGCAACGCCGCCGCGGCCAAGAAGGGCAGCGAGCAAGAGAGCGGTGAGTGCCCGGGCCGTGACCCCGATCCCGGCCCCGCGCTGCCAGCCCCCTCCCTATCCATCACTGCCTGGCCCCTCCCCCTACGCGCCCCCCCATTTCTCTCTGCTTACCCCTCAGCGCCCCTTCCCCTGCCTGTCCAAGGTTGGGGCCCAAGGCCCGCAGATGGCCCCGTAGGAGCCCCCTTGCCAAAGACCGCCCCCCACTGCAAAGACTGTGCTCCCCCCCAGCTGTCACTGCCAACCATGGTACGTATGACCGCTGGGGCCCCACATGGGGCCCTGTCACCACCCCACTGTCTCCTCTCCTGGTCCCTCTCCCCAGATTCTAATCCCTCCACTTCCTCACTCACCTCTTACACAGATGTGACCCACTGCCAAACCCCGACCCAGGCCTCTGCCAGTCTGGGAGTACTGTGGGGTATGCCTCCACCCCGCAGGGACCTTGGCCACTTGGTGACCACACCCCTCCCCCCCTCCAGCCCCCGCCATCTTTCTCCTGCCCTTCCCCTCTTCACCTTATCACAGCCCCCCTCCAAACCCACTCTGTCCCCTTTGAGCACTTCCCAGAGCTACCTCCAGCATTGTTTTTCTCTTCTGTGTCACTTGGCATGGGGGACAGGATCTTTCTGGGTCCCTCTGCCCCTCTCTCACTCTGTCACTCTGCTTCTCTGCTGTGCCTCCTCCTCCAAGCAAGCGTCTGTCCCTGGCTGGGGTAGCAGACTGTTTATGAACCTAGAGAACTACTTCTGTGCTTCAAAAGCCAAGTTTGAGCCGATCTTGCTGGAATTCATTGCATCCTCTTTCCGGGGTTGGGGCGGCGGGGGGGGGGGGGTGTCAGCAGAGCCCCTTCCCATCTCCTGCTGTTCCGTGAGCTCTAGGCTCCTTGGAGGGCCCTTCAATAAATGGTTGTTTCACAACTGAGGCTCTGTCATTCACCCAGTCCCCCAGGCTTCTTCACCCGCTCCTGGCTTGGGATGAAAAGTAGAGGATGAAGAGGGTCTGGGTTTAGCAAGGCTCATTCAGCTTGAGCTGGGATGGTGAGAAGGAGGTATCAAGGGATGGCAGTTGGGAAGAGAAGTGGTTGACATCTAATGACTTGCTTTGCCAAGAGACAGACAGATTCTGATCATTCCCAGCGTTCAGCCAGAGTGGGGACTATTTGCCCCTCAGCTCCCAAATATATTGGCCTTTTCCAGCCAGCCGGGGAAAGAGATTCTTTATCTGGAAGTGCCTTCAGAAATGGTCTCTAGCCCCTTCCTCAAGTCCTCCAGCTCTTAAATTGTCATCACTCCAGGCCTAAAGCTGGACCTCAGCTAGGATCCCCTTCCAGTTACCCAGAAATAGAGTTGAAAAGGAATGGCCACATCAAAATACGCTCTTCCCAGTTACTGGTCTCAAACCCCAGTGTCTGAGTTCCCTGAATGTTCCCTCCCAGAAAGACCCAGGCATGAAAGCCAGGGAACTTTATTCCCACCCAGACTCAAATGGCAGAACTCGGAGTCACTGAGCAACCATGGAGAGGCCTGACATGTCACCGATGGGTGGGGGACGGGAAGGCAAGTGCCTGTAGCTGAGCGCTTGATGACAGAGGAGCAGGTGGGTAGTGACCAAAAAAGGTCTGGGCATGAGCTTGGAGGGGACTAGGCAGAGGGGGAGGGGCCGGGCCCCCAGCAGGTGAGACTGGCTGAGAGGTGGAAGGTGGAGGCAGGCAGCTGTACATTGCAGTGGCTCAGTTGAAAGTTGGGGAGATGACATAGTCCTGGAAAACTTTCAAGGCGTATCAAACACATGCAGTGGGGAGTGGGGGTGGAAAGCCACACAAGGAAAAGGAGCCCTAAGGAAAAGATCAGAGACTTCGGAAGGAACCACTAATTCAGAGCACAGGCCGGACACCCAGGAATGGACTATCAAGGTGAAACAGAGCCACTGTTTATTGGGCATCTGGGATGTGCCAGGCTAAATGGTCTCCACAGATCTATCTGCTCGAGTGATTTTTCATAGCGGGCTGTTATCTGAATTTTCCAAACAAGCTCTCTGAGTTTGACATAGATGATGCCACAGAGGCAGGATTCACATCCAGATCCACCTACCAGACAACTTCCTGGACCCCAGGGATTTCCCAACTCAAACATTCTCAAGCCGCCTCCCTGATTTTTACTACATTCACTTCTATTTTGTTAACTTAAATAAAAATTTTGACTCGCTTTTGTTCAGATGTAAATTTTGATCTGTCCTAAGCAATATTATAAATGAAATCACAGGATTGCTGTGCCAGTGATATTCTCTCTGATATGCATTAAAATACAATGTAACTAGAAAAGTGAAACATCCCTAAAATCATTTCATGCCCCGCCAGTGGGACCTATGTCACACTTTGGGAAAGGCCCTAAGCTGTACTTCCGTCCAGAGGCTTGCAGGGGCTCTCAGAGAAGGAAATAGGATGAGGAAGGGAGCCCCTCTTGGCTTCAAATCTCCAATTCTGAGAGGATGGAGTTAAGACAAAATTTGCCTTCTCGTAACCAGGGTCGGCTGGGGGTGGGGTAGTAGTAGCCAGGCCAGCCTGCAGGGGGCACCTGAATTTCATCTGCCAGATGTCAGCCCTACTGGAGTAAGGAAGATGACCAAACCTTAGTAGGCACCAGTTCAGCATCCCGCAGCCCCCTATACTACCGGCTCCATGCCGGGGCAGGACAGCATTGGCTTCCTCCCGAGAGGGTAGGGATCCAGAATGAGCCCTGGGGTGGGGTGAGGGAAATCTGTACCCAAAGTTGCCAGAGCCATTGGCAGGGGCCTGGGTAAGATGCTAAGAGGGCAGAGAAAAACAAGACCAAGCCCTGGGCCCTGAGCAAGCTGGAGGAATTGAGAGAGGGCAGTGGCCTCAAGAGGCCCTGGGACAGGCGGCCAAGTGGGGCTCAGGCCTTGGCTGCCCTGACCAAAGGCACCCCTGAGAGTTGGTCCATGGGAGAAGGGACAGGTCTGGTGAGAAGGAGCCCTCCAGATACCATCCCCCCCCCCCAGGTCCCAGGGACAAGCAGATCCAGTCTCCGAGAGTGAGAACTGCCCCCCAAGAGGTCCCTAAATGGGAAGAATTGTGGCCCTCTAACGTACTACAGAAGTCCCAGAGGGCCAAACACTGTCTGTGCGTTGGCAGTTGTATGGGTGCCCAAGAGGGTCATGCCAAGGCAGCTTTTCCTTTAGCCCAACCAGGCTTACAGAAACTTGAGGGTCCTCTCTGCCCCTTCCCTGCACCCCCACTGGCCCCAGGTTGGCTTTTTTTTCCTGACACCACCCCGCAACTCCCTGGCTCCCCCTATAGGCAGGGCTTTGGGGATGGGCAGCCAAGCTGGTGCAGCAGGTCTCATGAGCCTTCCCAGCCACCATAGTCCTGGTGACCTGAGAGGAAGACTTGAGTGATGGCTTCCAACCCCAGCAATGGTGAGGCTGAGCCCTGTTGCTATAGCAACTTACCAGGCACTCTCTGACACTCAAGTCAGGGAAGGACTGCAGTAGAGTTTAGGGAACAGGTGAAGAGGAAAAGTCTGTGGACCCCTGGCTGGCCCTAGAAACCCTCCCTTACTAACAACCCTGAGCTGGGGGGCCTGGGGAAGAGCAGGCAAGATGGGTGGTTCAGTTCAGACACGGAGGGGATGGTCACCCAGAGCGGGGGTCCAGCTCAGAGCCGGGCAATGGGGTAGTCCAGCTCAGTGTTGAGGTTCAGCTCAGATTGGGGGTTGGTCCAGCTCAGTGATGGAGTCCACGTCATAATGGACAGTGGCCCAGTATAGAATGAGGGTCCATCAGACTGCGGGTCGGTCCAGTCCAGTGTTGGGGTCCAGCTCAGGCTGGGGGATGGTCCAGTCCAGGGCTTGGTTTTCCGGCCCCAGAATTTCCAGGACAACCAGGTTTCGGGGAGCAGCAGGTCCTGAGATTGTTGTCTGGGGGGGTCTGAGGCTGGGCTCCTGCCTCCTGATGGGGCCCTGGCTTTTTGAGGGATGCTCTCTCTCTGAGCTCCGATTGAATCCGGACCACGGTGGAGGCTGGCACCCCTCCTGTGGGAGACATGGGCCGGCTGACAAGCTCTAAAGACAGCAGCCAGCTGGGTTTCCCTTCTCTGCCACTTCCTGTTGTCAGCAGGGGCCATGGGTGCCAGGCACTCTCGGGAGAAGCTGCCACTGACCCTCCACTTCTTTTGGGATCTGGAAAGAAGGAGGAAGATGGTCAAGGCTGCCTCCCCCTCCCCCACCCCGGGGTTTAGCGTTTCGTTTCCGGTTTGGACTTGCGTGGCTGAGAGCAGAGCCAAGCACAGGGCAAGGTTTGATAGAGGCCAAGGACATCCCAGGATGCCATTCCCCCCTCCGCCCCTGCATAGAAGCAAGACAAAGTCAGATGTACCCATTTCTTTCTCAAAGTAGCAGAATTTGGGGGCTCCAGGTTCAAAGAGCACTTGGGGGAGGAGATAGGGTAGCTCTCACTGCCCCCCCCCCACTCCCGCCTTTCTCTCCAGCTGCTCTTTCGGCTAATTAACGGAGCTCTGGGGCCTCTTTGGCCCCCAGGGAGGCCCCAGCTGCTGCCTGGGCCTGAGCCTTAACTCCTTCCCCTCTGCCCAGTGGGCACTGCCCTGGGCACATTGGGTGTCATCCTCAGGGTAGTCCAGCACCCACCGAGAAAGGTAGGGCCTGGCAGCCCGGGAGCAGTGTAGTCTGTGGCACGGGAAGTTAGCGTTAGCACCCCACCCCCAGGGCAGGCAGGCCAGCCTGAGGAGGGACACCCTCAGGACAATCTTCCCACCACCTCCTGCCAAGGAGGGGCCTTTACAAACCTTGGCCAGCGGGAGCAGGTACCTTTAAATGCTTCCCTGGCAACCAGCTCCTCCTCCCCTGTCCCCCGAGGCCTTCCCGAGGAAGCCAGCTCCGAGGCTCTGCGTATTCCTGGTTTCCCTGCAAAGGGAAGGTTCCAGGAGAGCTTAGGGAGGCCTGGGATGGATCTGGGGTCAGGTAGAGGCTGGGATGGGGACTCAGAGACCACCTTCCAGCTGTGGCTGCAGCTGCTTCTCTGGGGCCATGTGATTGTCCGTTTCCTGGGCTACCTGTGCTGCACCCTCTGGGCACCTAAGCAGAGCCAGCACCCTGAGCCTCGCTGGCCAGGGGTAGATGGGCCCCAGATCACCCCATCCCACTCTGCCCCCCATTTTGCCCTCTGCTGGAAGAGGCAGGAAGCAGAGGTGAGTATGGGGGCTCCTGGCTGGGGTTCCCCCCATCATTATCCCTCTTTATCTGCCCACTCTTTCTGGTACTGCCACACCCTGTGCCCCATCCCCAAATCTGGCAAGCTGATAGCACCAGAGAGCACACAGCCTGGGCCCTTCAGCATTTCGAAAGGCCAGAACAGGGCTGTGTCAGAATCAAGGCACCGTGTGGAGCCTCCTAGTGGGGTACCAGCAGACAGACAGACCCACCAAGGTGGGAAAAACAGGACATGGCAGTTCTCAGGGATTTTGCTGAGAGCAAAAGAGGAAGCAGGACCAGGCTTTCTCCTGGGTTCCTCTTAAACTCGCTCCTCTCTGCCTTTCTGGGTGAGTGACGGTAGAATCCCAAGAGGGTGCCTTCACCCCCACCTTCATCCAGAATTCAGTGTGTACGTTTGGAGGTTTCCAAGGAATGTGTTGTGTGTCAAGAAAGATTCTGCCAGAGAAAGCATTGGATGTGGTGCAGCCCCCAGGTTCAGGGAGGCCTCAGACAGTTGGTGGCTCAGCCAGGCACCAGCCTAGGACTCTCGGCCATTCTTTGACCACCCCCTCTCCGCCTGGTCATTCTTTGTAGGGCTTTCCTAGCCCACAGTCTCTCCTCCATCTGCCACGCTTGCAGCTCCATGGAAGGCTCTTCTCTGCAGATGCTGAGGGAGAGCCTTGCGGGTGATGGGGGGCGGGGGGGGGGTGGCTACTCAAAAGGCTGTGGGGGTTCCTGGCACTGCATATGGGTGAGATAGGCAGATATCTGACAGGCAAGGCCAAAGTACCAGTGTGCAGGACCCCTCAGGGTGGCATCCGTCCCAGGAACATCAGGGTTGAGGACAGCTCTGTCCATGGACCATCCTGGTGCCCTGCAACCAGTCAGAAGCAAAGCAGTTAACCTCGTGGGCAGTGGGGTCCGGGAAGTGATCTGAGACCAGTCTTCTCATGGGTACAATGAGAGTAATAGCAGCTCTGAGCCATCAGTGTAGGAATTAAGCATGGAAAGCACTCAGCACAGAGCTGGCACTCAGGGAGGGTCCCTGAACAACAGCGCGCCTGACCCCAGGGGACGGTTACAAGGACACGTCCATACCGTAAGAATCCATCAGGTTGAGCATTTAAGATTTGAGCACTCAGTGCTCCTCCTGTATTTTCTATCTCCATTTTAAAAACTACTTAAAAGCAAAATGAATAGCTGACATTTATGTGGCACTAACCCCTGTGCCGGCCACCATCCAAACCCCCTTTGCCAAGATTAACTCATTCGGTCTTCACAACCACCCCACCAGGTCATTACTATTATTATCCCCATTTTACAGATGAGGAAAACCAAGGCCCAGAGGTGCGATCAGTTGCCTGAGGTCACATAGCTCATCAGGGACCAGGCTGGGATCTGAACTTGATCTTATCCCAGAGTCCTGGCCCTTAACTGTTTTGCCGGGCTGCCTCTCCACATGGGCGGGAATGCCTGTTTTCAGGCCTCAGTTTCCTAGGGTGGTAAACAGAATGGTTAAAATGAAAGTTGACAAGTGAACCAAATGAGATAGTGGACGCGAAGCAGCAAGCCCAGGTTCCGCCAGGAAGTCTTCAATGTTAGCCAGACGGTGATGTTCGCCTTGGGGTGCTGAAGGGCCTGTAGGGGGCAGGCATCAGGCGAGGCTTCCCTTGAGCGAGCTCTGGAACGAGGGCCCCTCCATTGACAAAGGTGGGAATGGAGCCAGCCGGGGGCCAAGGCAACAGCTGAACCCCCCAAGGGCGCCTGCTACCCGAGCCCCAGAGGCCTCCACCCTGGGCCGGCCTCCCCAGAGAAGGGGCCAGAGGAACAGCCAAATCCCGAGGCTATAAATACCTCGGCTGGCGTCGTCCCCTGGCCCTGGAATGTCAGTCAGAACTGGGGCGAGTGGGGGTGGGCTGGCCTGGGCGCCGCTCTCTGTCCCCCTGAGAGTGACCCCCGAATTGCCCTGTCCCCCATTTGGGACAGAATTGAGGCTGGACCCCACCTCTCTGTAGTAAAGGAGACCCCAGACCCCAGCCCAGATCAGGGCCCCCCCACCAGGCTACCGTCAGACTCAGCCAGGACACCCGAAGGCACTGGGAGAAGGTCAGGCTCTGGATTGAGACGACTGCACCCCACTTTCCACAAACCGGCCTCTCCCCAGGAATAGCCCAGGCCCGCGCCAACGAGATGGGGTCTCCATCTCACTCTCTCCTCTTTTCCTTTCAGTGAAAGAATTCTTAGCCAAAGCCAAAGAAGATTTTCTTAAAAAATGGGAAAATCCTGCTCAGGTAAGCCCCCTGGGTACAGAGCCCTGGGAGGGATAGCTGACAGCCCCCTGCCCCTCAACTGCATCCCTGTGCCATGGCTAGGATTTTACGGCCCTGTGGAGGGCTCCAGACCTGCCCTCATTCTCTCCCTAGATGCCCATGGGGGCACCTGATCACTCACTGCCAGGTTCCCCCACCCCACCAATCCATCCAACTGGCAGCCCCTGCCCCCCAGGCAGCTGCCAGCAGCTCCTGGGCCCCAGGCCAGGGCCGGATCTGGCCCCTGCCACCAGCCTTGAGGAATGTACCCTCCGCCATCTTGTTTTTCCACCCCCTGTCCTCACCCCCCTAGCTCCACCTGGTCCCCAGGGCCCCCTCTGCTGGTTGCAGAGGGAACACCCCGAACTTTGGCCTAGCAGGCTAGACGGGGTGTCGGGGGGTGGTCCCTGACCCTCCAGACCCTTGTGCCCACAGAATACAGCCCATCTGGATCAGTTTGAACGAATCAAGACCCTCGGCACGGGCTCCTTCGGGCGGGTGATGCTGGTGAAGCACAAGGAGACCGGGAACCACTTCGCCATGAAGATCCTCGACAAACAGAAGGTGAGCCCAGCCCTGCCACAAGGCCCTGGTCCCAGCCACCAGGGCTTTGCCTGGGCTCTTCCCACCACCTGGAGTGGTCCTCCCACCTATCCACTCACCAGCTATTTCCTGAGCCTCCGTAATGTACCAGACCCAAGGGCGGGAAGGGTACCACGCTGCCTTCAGGAAGCTTTCCCCAGGAGGAAAAGTACCCTAAGACGTAAAGCCCACACGGGCTCAGACACCTAGCCTGTATCGAGGAAGCCAGAAGTCTTCCTGGGGGAAGCGATGTTTACACAGACCTTCTTTCTGTAAATATTTTGTTTCTGAATTTTATTTTATTTTATTATACAGCAGGTTCTCATTAGTTATCCATTTTATACATATTAGTGTATATATGTCAATCCCAATCTCCCAATTCATCACACCACCCCCTGCCCTTTGTAAATTTTTTTTTTTTTTTTTTTTTTTTTTTGCGGTACACGGGCCTCTCACCGCTGGGGCCTCTCCCGTTGCGGAGCACAGGCCCTGGACGCGCAGGCCCAGCGGCCATGGGCCACGGGCCCAGCCGCTCCGCGGCACGTGGGATCCTCCCGGACCGGGGCACGAACCCGTATCCCCCGCATCAGCAGGCGGACTCCCAACCACTGCGCCACCAGGGAAGCCCCTGTAAATATTTTTGAAACCCTACTTTTTGCCAGGCGATGCTCTAGAGCAGCTCCATCCAGGAGACATATCACACAAGCCACATATGGTTTTAAATTTTCTAGAATCCTCATTTTATTTATTTTTATTTATTTGGTAGCACTGCGTGGCTTGCAGGATCTTAGTTCCCGAGCCACGGATCGAGCCCTGGGCCCTCGGCAGTGAGAGCATGGAGTCCTAACCACTGAACCACCAGGGAATTCCCTAGAATCCTAGTTTTAAAAGTTTAAAAAAGGCAGAATTCATTTTAACAATATGTTGTAACTAAGCCAGTATATCTACAATATTATCATTTAAATGTATGTATCCAGTGTAGAAATATCCTTAATGAGACATTTTACATTCTTTTTTTCCGTACTAAGTCTTAGAAATCCAGCGTGCATTTTACACATATAACACATCTCCATTCAGATGTTAATTTTCACTGGAAAGACAAGAAAAAGTAGAGAAATTGAAAAAGCAGATTCACATAGCCCAGGTTGTTCCAAACAGGCTTGAAAGTTGTCTGGTAACTGTGCCAAGTATCAGTTTTTAAATTTTCTTTTTTTTTTAATTTCTTTATTTCTTTCTTTATTTTTGGCTGAGTTGGGTCTTCGTTGCTGTGCATGGACTTTCTCTAGTTGCAGCGAGCGGGGGGTACTCTTCTTTGCGGTGCACAGGCTCTAGGCACGAGGGCTTCAGTAGTTGTGGCACGTGGGCTCAGTAGTTGTGGCTCACAGGCTCTAGAGTGCAGGCTCAGTAGTTGTGGCACACGGGCTTAGTTGCTCCACAGCATGTGGGATCTTCCCAGACCAGGGCTCAAACCCGTGTCCCCTGCATTGGCAAGTGGATTCTTAACCACTGTGCTGCCAGGGAAGTCCCTAAATTTTCATTATATATATATTTTTTTTCTTTTTTTCTTTTTGTCTGCCTTGGGTCTTCGTTGCTGAGCGCAGGCTTTCTCTAGTTGCAGAGAGCAGGGGCTACTCTTTGTTGCGGTGCGCGGGCTTCTCAGTGCGGTGGCTTCTCTTTGTTGCGGAGCACGGGCTCTAGGCGCAAGGGCTTCAGTAGTTGTGGCGTGCGGGCTCAGTAGTTGTGGCGCACGGGCTTAGTTGCTCCGCGGCATGTGGGATCTTCCCAGACCAGGGCTCAAACCCGTGCCCCCTGCGTTGGCAGGTGGATTCTTAACCACTACGCCACCAGGGAAGCCTTAAATTTTCATTTTAGATTCTTCAAATTTTAAACTTGGTTCCCCAGTCAACGAGCCACATTTCAAGTATTCAGCAACCATATGTGGCTAGTGAGGAATCTACTGGACAGTGCAGGTATAGACCCAAAGGATGTAGCTGTGAGCAAAGCAGAAAAAGCCCCAGTGCAGTGGGGCTTAGAGCTGACCAAGGGGCCAGGCTGCCTGCGTGTGACAAGCTGGACTGATGTTGACTAGCTGCATGTGAACTTGGGCACGGCACCTCCCCTCTCTGCATCTGGGCTTCCAAACTTGCATGCTCCCATTGCATACCCCTCAGGGCTCCTGTCAGAGAGTGTGAGACGGCTGCTGGGGACAGCTGAGGGCTGAGGAGGAATTAGCCCTGGGTTCAAGTGGTTGTGGGGGGCGGAGTGTCCTCTAGATGCAGAGAAGGTATTTCTAAATCCCCCACCCCTTGGGTGCTACTCTCACCTGTCTGTTTGATTCCAACTCAGCTGCCCCTTCCTCCAGGAAGCCTTCTCTGACTCCCCAGGCTTCACCGGATGCCTTATCTGGGCATCCACAGGCCCCAAGCTTCCCCCACCACAGCTCTGACCCCTGTGGCCTGGTGACTCATGTGTTCCTGCCCTGAACTGCATGCCATGTGGGGACAGGCACCCAGCCCAGGGCTTGACAGGCCCCAGGCACTCAAACGATTCTGGACGGAGGACCCAGCCCGGCCCTGGCACATCTACTTCTGGGTGGCAGGGAAGAAAAGAGCTCTCTCACACCCGCTCCTCGCTCCTCTCCCACCCCTGCAGGTGGTAAAGCTGAAGCAGATCGAGCACACCCTGAACGAAAAGCGCATCCTGCAAGCGGTCAACTTTCCGTTCCTTGTCAAACTCGAGTTCTCGTTCAAGGTGGGGTCCCAGCGGCCGCAGACCAGGGCCACTGCCGGGTGGCGCAGCCTCTGGGTTCCCAGAGCTGGGGCTCAGCCAACCACAACCAGTGGTTGCCCGAAAAGGCAGACCCACTGATCGGGGAGCGGTGAAGAAGGCCCCCGGGGGTGGAGGGCAAGTCAGCCTGGGGCTCTCATAGACCCCAAGTTCAGCTGGGCCTGCCAACTTATAGCTTGATAACCTTGGGCAAGTCCCCCAACCTGGATAACATCCCTCAAAATCATCGATCCATTTACAGCAAGAACCTGACACACAGCCACAAACTGCCGCTCAGCCTGGGTTCAAATCCCAGCCTTGCACTTCCTGGCGGTGTGACCCTGGCAAGAAACTTCACCCCCATGAGCCTTAGTTTCTTCATCTGTAAAATGGGGATCATGGCAGGCCCCACGTGGTGGGGCTGCCATGACAGTTCCAACCGCATCATGAGCACCCTGCGTGAGCTGTTTTGAGTGCCGTCCTAAGCCATGACTGTGAGAGTTGGGAAAGGCCCCTCGGGGCCTGTGACCCCAGCAGTCACAAGGACCCCAGGCTTTGTTTAAGGCTCTGCTGCCACCATCTTGAAATTCATAATCATTTTTTTAACAAGGGGCCTCACTTTTATTTTGAGGGGGGGACTCACAAAATCTGTAGCCCATCCTGGTCCCATTTGACAGATGACAAACCTGTGGCCCCAAGAGCCTTGCTCAAGACAGTCACAGACAGGAGCCACCACAGAGTTCTCTCTGCAGCGCAGGCATGCCAGCCAGGTCCCTGATGTACCTCTAGCCAGCCCTCACTTTTGGCCCCCGTAAGCAGGATCATGGCTGCCCCTTCTTTCTCGCGGGCAGAATGAAATGAGACAGGTAGTCAGTGAGCACAGTGCCTGGCGCTTGGAACGCGCTTCACATGGGAACCAAAATTGTTGTTGTCGCTTTGTGTCTGACACCTGCCTTCAGGTGGGGCCTGGGGCTTGGGGAGTGGGGCCCTGATCAGCTGCTGCTTCCCACAGGACAACTCAAATTTATACATGATCATGGAGTACGTGCCTGGTGGGGAGATGTTCTCACACCTGCGGCGGATCGGGAGGTTCAGGTGAGCCCGACGCCCTCTGCCACCCTGGGCCTGGGGTGTGCATGGGTGTCGTCCGTGGAAGTGGCCTCTTCAGGTCCCTGTGGGTTCTTGTTCCCCCGAGCTGAGGAATCTACGATGTCTCAGCCACCACGAAACAAAACAAACACGGTGACTTAGGCGTCACCATGTAAGTGGACAATTTCGTGTCGTTTTAAAATTTGTGCTATCTTATTTATATAGATGTGCACTTTACATACAATAAAGTGCACAGGTTTTCAATACCCTGTTCCATGAGTTTTGACAGCTGCATTCACATGTGTAACCACCACCCCAGAAAATTCCCTCAAATGCCTTTCTTGGCAAATCACCACCCCAACAAAGGCAAACGTCCTTTCTGGCTTCAAACACCACAAATGTGTTTGGTCTGGGTCTGGACTTGATATAAATGGAATCACACAGTTGATATTCTTCTGTCCCTTTCTTCTCTTGCTTCACATAATCGTTTTGTGGCCCAGCCACATTGTTGGGTATGTTCATCGTTTGTCCTGGTGGTGGTGGTGGGTAGGGTCCCATCATAGGAATCTATCACAATCTGTGATTCCATTCCTCTGTGGATGGACATTTGGGCTCTTTCCAGTTTGGGGCTGTATATGAATAAGGCTTCTCTGCTGATGCATTTTAATCGCTGGGCTGGAGGCAGCTCGATAGGCCCACCTGCTGGGCCATTAGCGGGTGGGCAGGTCCTGCTGGTGTGGCCACCCACTCTCACCCATCCTCTCCCTGCTTGTCCCCATCAGTGAGCCCCATGCCCGCTTCTACGCAGCCCAGATCGTCCTGACCTTTGAGTACCTGCACTCGCTCGATCTCATCTACCGGGACCTGAAGCCGGAGAACCTCCTTATCGACCAGCAGGGCTACATTCAGGTGCCCACTGGGCTGGGCGAGGGGCAGCCCCAGGTGGCCACAGCCTGAACCCTCCCACCCTCCCGGCCAACCGCCCATTCTTGTGCCCACAGGTGACAGACTTCGGTTTCGCCAAGCGTGTGAAAGGCCGCACCTGGACCTTGTGCGGCACCCCCGAGTACCTGGCCCCCGAGATCATCCTGAGTAAAGTAGGCGCTTCCCTACCCCTCCCACCGCTCTGAGGCCTGCTCCACTGCCGGCGGCCCCCTCCTCACCCTTCTCCCCTCACCTGCTCCCCTCCTCTCGCTCCAGGGCTACAACAAAGCTGTGGACTGGTGGGCCCTGGGGGTTCTCATCTATGAGATGGCCGCTGGCTACCCGCCCTTCTTCGCTGACCAGCCCATCCAGATCTATGAGAAGATTGTCTCTGGGAAGGTGAGGCCCGGATATGGGGGCTCAGGCCTAAGCCTGACCCTTCCCTGCCTGTCCTGCTCACTGTGGAGCCCTGATCGTCATTGTCAGAACAGCCTAGGGAATTCCCTGGCGGTCCAGTGGTTCGGACTCTGAGCTTGCTTCCACTGCAGGGGGCACAGGTTCGACCCCTAGCTGGGGAACTAAGATCCCGAGTGCTGTGTGGGGCGGCCAAAGAAAAACAGAAAAAGAACAATCGAGGAGTTGATCAAGTCAGGCCAGGCGGTGAAGCCAGGCACACGCACTACGCTAACTGAGGCTACCACTTCACACAACCTCGCTGTCTGATTCTGGACCACAGTGCCCAAATCCTAAGGGTTTTCAAAACCCCAGGTCTCACCCAAACTCCTGCCCTGCCTGCCAGGAGGCTGGTCTCGTCTCTAGTCGGCCCCGTTAGCATGAATTTTCACGTTTCACAGCAAAAAAGCAAGCATGTTCAGTTCCCAGGCGCTACCCCAGACCCCTCCGGGGAGTCACTTTGGACATAAGGCCCTGCCTCCTTTCCCAAATGCAGACTTTCTAACTTGCGGGGTGTGGGTAAGGGGTGACGGAACCGTTAGAGCCCCGGAGTGCATTAAGTACCCGCTGCCCCATGCACCCCCTCGATCGTACCCCACCACTCTGAGGGAGTGAGGAAGCCGAGGTGCAGAGATTGGACATGTCTGGTTCAAGATCACACGGCAGCATCGTCTCAAAAGAGGTTGGGGACCCCACCTCTCACTGCAGCTCACCCACCTCACCAGGAGGACCAACCATCCCTCCATCTGGCCCAGGAAATGGTGTGAGTGGCTCCCAGCTCAGCCTAGGTGGGCTGAACTGGCTCTAAGTCCCAGCTCTGCCACCCATCGGCTTTGAAACCTCAGGCCAATGTCTTCGCTTCTCTGAGTCTTATCCATCTCAGAACTGGGGAACTAGCCACTTGCCTCTCAGAGAGGTTGAGAGAATCACCACCTGCAAAGTGGGGTCACTAAAAAAGGGAAAGATGAGGTGTCTACCACCAGGCAGAACAGAAATTGCCAAGAAAATGGCCCAGAGTGGGGAAAAAAAAGAAGAAAAAGCCATAGAAGTTTTCGAGGCGGGAGAGAAATGAGCGTGACTCCCTTCTTTGTAGCATTTCACAGTTCCCACGCACCCTCAGCGGGATTATCTCCCTCATGCAGCCCTGGGATATCTGCCCCGTGCCAGAGAGGCAGGCACAGGCCCAGAGAGGTTAAGGGCCGTGGCCAAGGTCACACAGCATGGAAGAGGCAGAGCAGTGCTGGAAGTCGGTTCTTGCAGCTCTAAATCCAGTGACTGCTTGCATACAAAGCTGTGGACTCAAAGCATTTGGGGAAAGTTTCTGGAAGAGTTGAACTGAGCCTCAGAGAATGGAAGAGCCTTAGCTATGCAGAGAGAGAAATAGACAAACAATTATTTCTCTCAGAAGCATGAATATTTCTGAAGTCCCCAGACCCTAGCAGAGCTGCCTTAGGAAGCAGTGGCTAAGAATGCAAGTTCTGGAGTCCAGCAGACCCCAGACGGAACCAACTTGCCCTGCTCCTCTGAGTGATCTTGGGCAAGCTGTTTAATCCTTCCGAGCCTGTTTCCTCCTCTCAGGAAATAGAAATGGGAACCTCTGGATTTCCCCGGCAATCCAGTGGTTAGGACTCTGTGGACTTCCACTGCCGAGGGCCTGGGTTCAATCCCTGGTTGGGGAACTAGGATCCCACAAGCCGCATGGTGCAGACAGAAGAATAAAATGGGAACCTCCTAGCTCTTACCTCTCCAGCAGCATCAGCATGGCTCAGGAAGTGGCTGGAAATACAGACTTTCAGGCCCCACAAGAATCAGATATCCCGAATCAGAAACTCCAGTGGGCCCAGCAAGCTGTTCTAATGGGATTCCGATGCACACTCTGGTTTGGGGTCCTCCACCCAATAAGACAATTGGATGGTGAAGGCAGTGTTCTGGCCTCCCCAAGCTCCAGATCAGTTTCCCAATCTGTCTGTGTTACCCCCTCTCCAGGTGCGGTTCCCGTCCCACTTCAGCTCCGACCTGAAGGATCTGCTGCGGAACCTTCTGCAGGTGGACCTCACCAAACGCTTTGGGAACCTCAAGAACGGGGTCAATGACATCAAGAACCACAAGTGGTTTGCCACGACCGACTGGATCGCCATCTACCAAAGGAAGGTAGGCCCCCCCTTCCCCTTGTGCTCTGAGGGTTTTGGAGGGGGGTGGGCAAGAGCCAGGGAGTATTGCCAATGGAGAGATGAAAAGGGAAGGGGAATTTGAAAATAGGCTGCGGGCTCTGGGTCAGTTTAGATAAGGCAACTTAGAGCATTGGGGGTATAGAAACAGAATTGTGGGGTCATTTGGCCACTCTGTGACCTTGAACAGACTTCCCTCTCTGGAAATTAGTTTCCCCGTGGGTGAATTTGCTATAATAAGATTCTTGGGTTGTTAAGATAAGTCCATACCCTAATGCTAAGATCAGGCCTGGGTCAGAGTAAGTGATCTCATGAATGTTAGCCCATTCGCATTTATTGTTGTAACGACGATTATGTTGACTGCTGAGGTCTGAATGGCTCTTGACCCCTCTCCAGGTGGAAGCTCCCTTCATACCAAAGTTTAAAGGCCCTGGGGACACGAGTAACTTTGACGACTATGAGGAGGAAGAGATCCGAGTCTCCATCAGTGAGAAGTGTGGCAAGGAGTTTTCTGAGTTTTAGGGGTGTGCCTGTGCCCCCATGGGTTTTCTTTCTTTGTTTCTTTTTTTTTTTTTTTTTTTGTGGTGGGTGGGAGGGTTGGATTGAACAGCCAGAGGGCCCCAGAGTCCCTTGCATCTAATTTCACCCGCCCCCGCCCCACCCTCCAGGGTAGGGGGAGCAGGAAGCCCAGATATTTGGAGGGAAACACCAGCTGCTCCCCCTCACCCCCTTCTCCCTCCTGGCCCCCCCCGTCCCCCCTACTGCTTTTGCCTCCCTCCTCCCCCACAGACCCCCACCCTAGCCCATTTCTGCCTGTTTTAAACGAGTTTCTCAGTTCTTCCCTTCTTCAGGTCAGACCAGGTCTTGCTGGTGTGTCAGGGACAGGGTGTGGAAAGAGGGGCCCAAACTTAACTCCAGCCACCTGCCCCCCACCCCAAAAAAAAAAAAAAACCACAGGCACCACTCTCTAAGGGCAAATGAATGAAAGGGTAACCTTCCCTTCAGAGCAATCTTGCGAGGGAAGGAAAGATTTTAGTGACATGTTCAGCGGGCTACTTAATACAATATTTTAAAAAAACAATTTACAATCTTATTTAAGTTCCACCAATGCCTCCCACGCTCCTTCCTCTCCCACCCCTTCCCATGCCCCTCCTCCCCAAATCCATTTTAACAAGGCTGGGAAGCAGACTGTAAAGGAAGGAGCTGGGGTTCCAACCTCTCCCCCAAGCTGCTAATCTCCCCCGACCTCCTGCCCCCTCGGGGTCCCCTGCCAAGCCTGGAAGGGTCTCAGCCCCTTTAGGAAGTCCCCACTCCCTTCTGCCCCAATAGACCTGTCTTCACCCGTGGGCTTCGGGACCTAGACAAAGCAGCTGCCCCTCTCCCTGCCAAAGAGGAGTTGTCCCCTGAAAAGATAGAGGGGGAGCCCCGAGCCCAGGGTCTTTCCTCCCAGTAACACTCTCCCCAAACTTCTTAATTTTATTCTCAACTAGATTTTAATGTCCAGCCTCCTTTCAGTTGGGAAGGCCACCCCCGCAAAAGGAGGCCAAGCCCCCCCCCCACCCCGCAGACGGCCCAGAGTTCAAGGCCAAGGTTGCTGGGGAGGGGCTGCTTGTTTTATTCACCCAGGAGCCTCCGCCCCCACCCCTCCCATCCTGGGCGCTCCTCCTCTGCTTAGCTGTCCGCTGTCAATCACCCGTTCTCCCCGCCCCCCCATTGTGGTTTTTTTCTCTCAATAGAAAAGTCGGGAGTCACCCCACTCATCCCCATATTTGTCCCTCTCATAATTTCTCCCCATCCCAGGAGGAGCTCTCAGGCCTGGGGTGGGGCCCCGGGTGGGCGCGGGGGCGATTCAACCTGTGTGCTGCGAAGGACGCAACTTCCTCTTGAACAGTGTGCTGTTGTAAACATATTTGAAAACTATTATCAATAAAGTTTTGTTTAAAAAAAAAGTGTCGCTGGTGTTCCTGACTTCGGTCACCCACCCACACACCCCCAGGGGGTTGGAAAGGGAATTTCGGACCACAGCGTCCAGGCTGATCAGCACCTGGTCTGCAGTCCTTGTAAAACAGGGTTTAGCTGGAATTCTGCCACTCTCCCCGCCCCGCAGGAGAAGGGGGCGCCAAACTGCCCTCTGACCCCAGATTAGGGGTCCCCACATTCTGAGGCGCGCCCCCTCTGCGTCCAGCCAGAGGCCGAAAGGGCGGGCGCTCTAGGGAGAAGCTGGGGCCGGCGCGCCGGGAGGCCGAGCGGCGGCGGGGGCGGCCCTGGTAGGGGGGTATGGGGTGGGGGTGACGGTGCGCGCCCCCCTTCCCGCATCCTCCCCGCGGAGCCAAGCGCGCCCAAGGGGCGCGGAGGCGTCGGTGGTCCGAGGATCCCCGCAGCCCCGGCAGAGCGCGGTGGCCCGACCCACGGGCGGCGAGTTCCCGGTAAGTGCGGTCCCGGGAGCGGAGCGCGCCGGGGAGGCGTGGAGAGGGGGGCTGGGCGCCGGGGACGTCTGGGTCCCGCGCCCAATGGCTGGAGGGCGGCCGAGCACCGCCCGCCCGCCCCGCCCGCCCCCTCTCCCCTCCCCCAGGCGCTCCCCTCCCCCTCCCCCGCCCGCCGCTTTCCCCCGCCCCCGCCCCGGCGCCAACTCCGCGGCGCCTCCTTAAAAAGCGCGCGGGAGTTGTAAGGGGGGGCCGGAGCGAGCCTGAGTGAGCGAAAGCGCAGGGTAAAGGGGGCGGGCGGGGGGCCCGGGCTCCACCTTAAAAGCGGGCGCGTGGGGGTGGGAGGGAGGAAGGCGGGCGGCGGGGAGGAGGGAGGGAGGGAAGGAAGGGGGGCCGGAGTGTCCCGGGCGCAGGGCGCGCGTGCGGCGGCGGCGGCGGCGGCGGCGGCGGCGGCGGGGAGGGGCCGGCCGCGCCGCGCTCCCCTCCTCCCTCCTCGCATCCCCGGCCCCGCGCGCGCCCAGCAGAAGCGGGTCTGTGTGTGCGTGCGTGCGAGTGAGTGAGTGTGTGCATATATTTTTCTCTCTTTTCTTTCTCTCTCACTGTTTTTTCTCTCTCTCTCGCTCCCTCTCTCTCGTTCTTTTTTTTTTTTTTTTTTGCAAAGAAACAGCAGCGCCGCCGCCGCTCCGCCGAGGCGCTGCGCCCCCCGGGGGGGGGAGGCGGAGGAGGCGGGCAGCGGCGGAGGGAGGGGAGCCGGGGAGGGGGGCGCCGCGCTGGGAGGGAGGCAGCGCGCACGGTGCAGCCGGGCCGGGCGGGAGGCATGGCGGGGCCCCCGGCCCTACCCCCGCCGGAGACGGCGGCGGCCGCCACCACGGCGGCCGCTGCCTCGTCGTCCGCCGCTTCCCCGCACTACCAAGAGTGGATCCTGGACACCATCGACTCGCTGCGCTCGCGCAAGGCGCGGCCGGACCTGGAGCGCATCTGCCGGATGGTGCGGCGGCGGCACGGCCCGGAGCCGGAGCGCACGCGCGCCGAGCTCGAGAAACTGATCCAGCAGCGCGCCGTGCTCCGGGTCAGCTACAAGGGGAGCATCTCGTACCGCAACGCGGCGCGCGTCCAGCCGCCCCGGCGCGGGGCCACCCCGCCGGCCCCGCCGCGCGCCCCCCGCGGGGGCCCCGCCGCCGCCGCCGCCGCCGCCGCGCCGCCGCCCACGCCCGCCCCGCCGCCACCGCCCGCGCCCGTCGCCGCCGCCGCCCCGGCCCGGGCGCCCCGCGCGGCCGCCGCTGCCGCCGCCACAGCGCCCCCCTCGCCCGGCCCCGCGCAGCCGGGCCCCCGCGCGCAGCGGGCCGCGCCCCTGGCCGCGCCGCCGCCCGCTCCCGCTGCTCCTCCGGCAGTGGCGCCCCCGGCCGGCCCGCGCCGCGCCCCCCCGCCCGCCGTCGCCGCCCGGGAGCCGCCGCTGCCGCCGCCGCCACAGCCGCCGGCGCCGCCACAGCAGCAGCAGCAGCAGCCGCCGCCGCAGCCACAGCAGCCGCCGGAGGGGGGCGCGGCGCGGGCCGGCGGCCCGGCGCGGCCCGTGAGCCTGCGGGAAGTCGTGCGCTACCTCGGGGGCAGCGGCGGCGCCGGCGGCCGCCTAACCCGCGGCCGCGTGCAGGGGCTGCTAGAGGAAGAGGCGGCGGCGCGGGGCCGCCTGGAGCGCACCCGCCTCGGAGCGCTCGCGCTGCCCCGCGGAGACAGGCCCGGGCGGGCACCATCGGCTGCCAGCGCCCGCGCGTCGCGGAGCAAGGTGAGCGCGCCGCGGAGGGGGGCGCCGCGCGGTGGGCAGGTGCGGGCGAAGTTGGTAGCGGGGCGCGAATCCCGGTAGTAACCGGGCCGCAGGCGGCCGGGGCTTTGCGCTTCTTCCCGGCGGGCTCGGCGGGTGGTGACCTTGGCAAGTCACTTGATCTTCCCCAGCCTCAGTTTCCTCTGCTGTAAAACGCGACTTAATAACAGTAGCGACTCCTTGGGGTTGTTGAGCGAGTTTAATGAGATTTGGCTACTGAGGGCTTTATTGACACAGAGCCTGGCATGGAGTGAATGTGTAAAAGTTAGCCCGTGTTGATATTAAAGGTGGTAGTGAGGCACACCACTTGGTCCTGGATCCCAGGGATTGGGCCCAGGGCCAGAACAGCTACTAACCTTGCGTGCCTGTCTCCCTTGCACCAGAGAGGTGGAGAAGAGCGAGTGCTTGAGAAGGAAGAGGAGGATGAAGATGATGAAGATGAAGATGATGAAGACGAAGTGTCTGAGGGCTCCGAGGTGCCTGAGGGTGACCGTCCTGCAGGTGCCCAGCACCAGCAGCTTAATGGCGAGCGGGGCCCTCAGAGTGCCAAGGAGAGGATCAAGGAGTGGACACCCTGTGGACCCCACCAGGGCCAGGATGAAGGGCGGGGGCCAGCACCAGGCAGTGGTACCCGACAGGTGTTCTCCATGGCCGCCATGAATAAGGAAGGGGGATCAGGTAAGGACCCCGCTGGGTGGGGGAGGGTGCCTGGTGGGAAGGAGCCGAGCCCCAAGATAAAACCACAGGCATATGCTTTTTATTTCCCAGCCTCTGCTGCCACTGGGCCAGACTCCCCATCCCCCGTGCCTTTGCCCCCAGGAAAACCAGCCCTACCTGGGGCTGATGGGACCCCCTTTGGCTGTCCGTAAGTTGGGGTGTTTGAGACACAGGGGTGCCGCCCAGGTGTGTATCACAGAACCAGAGGAGCATCACTGCTCACTGGTTCCCTTTGTTCCAACACAGTTCTGGGCGCAAGGAGAAGCCGGCTGATCCTGTGGAGTGGACAGTGACAGATGTGGTAGAGTACTTCACCGAGGCCGGCTTCCCTGAGCAGGCAACAGCTTTCCAAGAGCAGGTGAGTTCCTGACCCTCAACTTAGCCCCAGCGTTCCAGGGCCTTAGTGGGGGTGTGTGCTCTGACCCTGCTCGCTCGCTCGCGCTCTTTCTCTCTCTCTCTCTCTCTCTCTCTCTCTCTCTCTGTCCCACCCAGGAAATCGATGGCAAGTCTTTGCTGCTCATGCAGCGCACAGATGTGCTGACCGGCCTGTCCATCCGCCTCGGCCCAGCCCTGAAAATCTACGAGCACCACATCAAGGTGCTGCAGCAAGGCCACTTTGAGGATGACGACCCCGATGGCTTCCTAGGCTGAGCGCCAAGCCTCGCCCCTGCCCCAGCCCAGTCCCCACCTTACACAAGACCCCCAGAGTCCGGGAGCTGGTCGGGGACACCCTCAGCCCTCATCACAGATTCCAGTGAGGGGGCATGCCTACTCCTCTTTTCCCTGTGTCTCCCCAACACACACACCTCTGGCGCCCAGCACAGCCTGGACTCCCTGATAGAGGAGTGTCGGGTGGGACAGGGCCTACTTATTTCACCCCAGGAGGCCAACCCTCCCCCTCACCCAGTCTAGAACATTTTTGGAAAAGTAAAATGGGGGCTTCCCATCTTCCCTAGATCCTCTTCAGTTCAGCCAGATGTTTCCTATATAAATGTTTTATTCTGTCTGTTCATTTCGGTGGGTGGCCGTTCCCCCCTCCCCCACCACCCAGGCCCCTCCCCAGCCTGTCCCTGGCCTCCAGCCCCTGGGAGCAGCTGGGAGGGGGTCCCTGGAGCTTCCTTACCCCTCCCATTTCTTTCTGTTCATTGTCGCTCCAGCTGGCTGTATTGCTTTTTAATATTGTACCGAAGGTTTTTTTAAATAAAATTTTAAAAAAAGAGAGAACAAAAACATGGCACAGCGTCCATTTTATGAATGTAGTCGGGGACGTGGAGATCCACACCAGCCTCCTGGGAGTCTTGGGTTAGGACAGAACTGTTTGAGGAGGGAGACAGGTAGTGAATGGGGCTGCCCCACAGCCAGCTAACTGCTCCAGGAGGACAGGAATATTTGCTGCTTCTGCCATCTCCCCATTCCCAGAACAGCGCTTGGGCACACAGTAGGTGCTCAAATATTTGTTAAGTGACTAGCAGTTAACTCTAGGCTTTACGGGCATTCTCTGGGTCTCACCACAGCCCCATGAGGCAGGGCTCGTGAAAAATCCACTTTACAGATGTGGCAACTGGCTCATCACGGCAAAGATGTTTGCTCAGGGTCACGCGGGGTGCAGCCTGACACCTGTCTGAGTTCTTCACCCAGAGTCTTTATAATTAATATGTTTGGCTTCATAGCTCTATTATCTGACAACCTTTGCATGTTGCAAAGAATCCAGCCTACAACTGTTGCAGGCAGGGGTCTGTTTTGGGCCCATGGTAGGGTCTCCAGGCCTCCTGGCCCTCTCCATAAAAGGGGCGGAAAGGACTAGGCCATCAGATGAGGTCATGGGATGGGAAAATTTTTCCAAGTGAAAATTTTTATTATTGTTAGTAACAACCACTACATCACAAGTGCTGCTAAGTTCTAATGCAGTTTCTCAACTCCATTAGTTTTTTTAAAAAATATACAGATTCCGTGTCCTGGGAGTCAGAGACTCAGCGAGTGGGGCGGGGCCGTCCTCGTTTTCTATACCTGCAACCCCGGGGTTTGGACGCTCGGTAGAGACCCCTCCTCCCTAGGAAACCGCCTCAGAGAGTCAAATGCGCTGGCCCCAGGTCGCACCCCCAGGACACTGCCGCGCCAGCAGCGGCCCAGGTCGCCTCCCCCGGCGCGTACCCCACGGCCAGGTTCCGGGAGCGCGCGTGTGCGCGAGGCGCCGCGGCCGGGCCGCGCAGCGCGAGCCGGAACGGCTCGCCCCTCCTGCGTGTTGAAATTCAAATGAACTGAACTCCCTCCACGCAGCGCCGGCAGAGAGGTCGAGGCCCGGGTGAGATGGAGGGGGACGCGCTCCCAGCCAAGTCCGAGGTACCCTGGGCGGGGTCGAACCTGCGGCCAATGTGAGCAGCGGAGGCTTAAAAGAGCTCTGGTCCCCGCCTCCCGCCGCACGATGGCAACCAGGCAGTGGTTCTTGGGGCCGCTCCCCGCGGGCCCTGGGGAAACGCCGCTCCCGGACGACTTGGAACCTGGGGTACAGCCCTGCGAAGACCCCTCATGGTCGCTTCCCACTGGCCGACCTGGGGACTCACCCCAGGCGGAGCCCGAGGATATTCAGGGGCAGCTGCCCGAGGCCTCCACCTCTACGCCTTTCCCTGAGCCTCTGGCCCCAGGCCCCGGGCCCGCCCCTCCTCGCCTACCCTTGGACACCATGTTCAGCCCCATCAGCGAACAGCTCCGTTACCTGCTCAAGAAGGCAGATGATTTCCAGAGCTACTTGTTCTACAGGTGATGTTGGACGGGGTCCTAGGTTCTACCCATGGATGAGGAGACGGAGAAGGGAATAACAAAATAGGTGACAGACACTAGATTTGCAAACTCAAAAGCATTAGGAGCCAGAGGAGGTAAATGAAGCTAGCTGATCAGCAATCCAATTTCGAAGAGTTATGAGGACTGTGTAGAAATTTGGGGTTAGGGAGTGCGGGCTATTATGTGGGCCCTTGGGGTTGCCAAATCGCTAGAACTCTTCTCCCACTTTGTAACCGTTGGCTTAGGTTTTGAACCCTGGGCAGGCTAAACAAAACCTATCTGAGCAAGATTTGGCCTACTGGCTACCAGTTTGAGGCCTCAAAGGATAATACGATTCCCAGACCAAGGGAAAGGGGACTGTGATTCTCATATATCAAGGTCCATGGGAATCCCCTGGGAGGTTGTTTAAACCCTAGATTTCTGGGCTTCACCCAGGGAATAGTAAGTCAAAGTCAGTCCTGGGACTCGGGTGTCTGCATTTAACAAGTGTTTCAAATGTTTTTGATGCTGGTGGTCCTGGAAGATGCTCTGAGAAAGGCCTGACACTGGGGGATTTGGTTTGTAGTGGGGGTCCAGGTCAGGGATACAGGTGGGCAGTGAGTGGAATGGGAGAAATTGGTGGGGGAGCCAGGAACCTCAGGCAAAGGCCCCCTTCTCCCTTCAGCAGGGACCGAGTGCAGAAGGAACAGCTGGCGAAGGCCATGCCCACCTTCTTGCAGATGTGTGAGCCCTACTTCCTGTACCTGGAGGCAGCTGCACGGAGTGTGCCCCCCATCTTTGGAGCCCTGCAGGAGCTGATCCGAAAGGGGGTGTGTGGAGCAGGTTTCCCAGACCCTATGCCCCTTTCTTCATCCCTCAGGCCTGGGGGATGGGGAGGACGCTCATGGCAGGCCAGCTAATCACATTATGCCCCCTCTTCCATGCAGCTGTTGGAGATCTCCCAACAGCTGACTCTGCGCCTGGAACAGCTGGTCCTTATGTATGCATCATTTGGGTTTGTGAACCTGGAGGAGACTGACCCCCTAAGGTAAAAGGTTAGGAGACTGGGATTGGGGTCAGGGGTGGAGGAGTCCAGGGCATACCCTCATTCCCCACTCTCCCATCTCCTGCCAGCATCTCCTGTTTCTTCTGCGGGAGGTTCTCCATCAGTCCTTCCCACGAGGTGTCCATCTTTAGATACTGTGCCCCTGCCGCCTACACCGCCAGCCGCTTGCCCCGATACCTCTACAAGAAGATGCGCTGGAACCTGGAAACCACCCCAGAGTCCAGCAGCCAGGGGCAAGATTCCCGTGTGGATTAGTGAGTCCCCTTATCAGAATCAAAGTCCTCCCCTCTCTATGGAGAATGCCAGTTTGGGCCACTGAACCACCACCATCAAAGCATGGAAAGCCAAGCAGGAAATCAAGGACCTTTGAAAGGTCATCCCCACCTTTAAAAATATATATATGCCCCCATCAAAATAAAAGCCCTCATCTTAAAAGTAGGCTGACAGTGAGAAAAAGCCTCAGTATTGAATCATATCCCTACCTGAGAACTTGAAGGCAACTTCTGATGAGTTTCTACCTTACCTCCAAAATTAAAGCCCTCCAACAGAAGTTAGGAAACTGCTCACATTTAATTGCTGCCCCTTCCCCTCCCAGCTACTTCCTGTGCTATAGAGATACATGGGAAGACACAGGCAAGAGTCCAACCAACTCATGCCCCCAGATTCAGAAGCTGTGGTCCATCGGCCGATGGGTGCCCCTAGGACCAGCTGAGGATGACCTTTCTTCATGGTAGGAGCTAGGGCTATGGCAAGGTGGGCGTGGGGTCTGGAGGGAGGGGCAGAACCCAAACAAACACCATCTACCTCCCCCAACACTGTTTCCACTGGTAATAATGATAGCATTTTATTGTGCCCTGAAAAGCGCTTTATGCAGACTCGTGTAACAACCCGCTGAGGTCTATACTACTAGCCCCACTTTACAAAGAAGGAAATAGGTGCTCAGAGAGGATAAATTACCTGCCCAAGGACACACAGCTAGCTGAGTAATTGGCCAGGTCAGGGCCAGAGTTGTTCAGCCTCCCAGAGCCGTTACCCTCTATGTTTCTCATCAACAAGAAAATCACTTTCCCCCAGGGTTTTTCCCACCCCTAGCTGAAACAAAGCCTCTCTCAGCCACAGCCTCTCACTCAAGGGGAGGGGCTCCCGAGTAGCAGGGGGCGCTCACATCCAGGCCTGTCTCTCCCCGGCCCCCAGGATTTTGTCCCCGCAGCCTTCCGGGGACTACGAGCAGCTGCTGACCATCGGCTTCGAGGAGCCGTCGCACATGCTGGCCACCGACCTGCTGGTGCAGATCCTCACGGGCCAGGCAGGCACGGCCCGGCCCCCGAGCGCCGCCGGGCCCGCGGCGTGGGCCGCGCAGGAGTCTTGAACCTGGAGAGAGGGTGGGAGCTGGAGCTTGACAGTTCCAAACTCCAGGAGAGGGAGTAGTGGAGGGGCTCACTCGTTCTCCTAGTGCAGCTCCGCCTCGCCTTCCAAGGGGCCAGGCCGAGCTAGCCCGTCCGCACTGGGTCCGGCCCGGCCGCGGGGCCCTGCGGGTGGACACACCGGTTTTATGTTAAATAAAAGAAAGAAAGAGGTCACAGGCTCAGCGTCCGCTCGGATCGCCGCTCCCCTCCCCTTGGGGCCCCGCCCACTCGCGCGACCTTCTGGGAAATGTAGTCTCTGGAAACAAAACCATAGTCCACGACGGGAGGACGGAAGCTCAGAGCATGCGCAGAGGCGCGCATGAAGCAAAAAGGGAAGTAGCTGCTCCTGTCAACAACCGGAACCCAGAAAACCTCAAGTTTTGGGTAGCCGGGAAATTCAACGCCCACTGTGGGAAGGGACGCAGAGCCACGCCCACTCTTATGTTTTGACCCGGAAATTATTTCCCTGTACCGAAAAAGACTATATTTCCCAACGTGCCCCGGGAAAGGGCCAGCCAGTTTCCTAAGAGCCGAGGTTAGATCTTTTCTTCCAGCTTTTCGGTCTTGTCTTGTGCAGGTCGCCGTACCCCCTGGAGTGTCCGGGGCGCGGGCTGGGCGGGAGAGCCTGGAGGCAATCCAACCTAGGGTCGCTAAGCCTCACCCCAACCTTGGACCGGAGAGAAGACACGGGTTGAGAGGTGAACTCGCCTGCCGAGAGCTACGGCGACCAAGTGGCGGAGCCTGGACCTGAGCTGGGTTCTTCTGATAGCAACTGGTCACTTGCGAGGGGAGGGGTGTCCTTGCTGACCCGGCTGTCACTCAGCTGCGAGCAACCCCCCGCTTTAAACTAAGGGACACCTTTTGGTTCCCCCTAGCATTTTCAGAGTGGGAGGAGAGACTTGGAGCCCTGCTTCATGGAGCAAAACACTCGCTTACCTAATAGTCCCTGGTACATAGTATTATCATAAGTATTATGATTATCCCAGTTTACAAGTGACAAAAAAGAACGTGAGAGGTGAAGTAAATCAGGACTGGACCAAAACCCTTGTTCACTCGGGGTGGGATTGGAGGCTTCTGGTGACAGTTTCTGACTGCATCAAGGATTTTTTAGTCCACAACCCAGGTCTGAACGGGTCCAAAGGGGTTCTGAAGTTCCCTGACACGGATTTGAGGCCCCCCTCCACTGTTTAGACTAGCCCAGTCCAATAGAAATTTAAAATGAGCCACAAATGCGAGTCACATATGTAATTTCAAATTTTCTAGTAGCCACATTAGAAAAATAAAGAGGTCATAAGTTTAGTGATATTTTTATTTAACTTCATATATCCAAGATATTATTCCAACATATAATCAATGTAAGAAATTATTAATGAGATAGCCCTCTTTTTTTGTACTAGGTTTTAAAAATCTTTTGTGTATTTTACACTTACAGAACATCTCAATTTGGACTAGCGACATGCAGATTTAATCTATCTCCCTTAAGACAAATCCACAAGCCACTTAAAACTAGATTTCTGGTGGGTGGTGACAACACAGAGAGGAAGGAAACAGGCTTAATTTCTTGGGTCCTGTCTACACCCATGATTCTCTAACTTTAGAGTCATGTGGAGGGTTTGGTCATTAAGTCTGGGATGGAGCCCAAGAATGTGTGTTTCTTACAAGTTCCCAAGTGATGCTGACGTTGCTCGTCCAGATGCCACACTTTGAGAAATGCTAGCCTACATCGACCTCATGGCTCTCAAACTTGGCTCCATGTTAGAAGCACCTGGGGAGCTTTACTGATGCCAAGGCCTCTATCAGATTCTGATTTATTTGGCATAAGGGTGCCTCAGGTGATTTTAATATGCAAGAAAGTTAGAGAACCCAGGCCTACACTTAAGCAGTTCTGTTAACTCTACATACTTAATTCTTAGCTCCCCTGCTGGGGGGATTAAGAACAGGTTCTTGGCGTTTCCATTTTCCACTTTGGCAGTGCTGGCTCTTTCCTGCTTTTCTCTCTGTACCTCCCAGAGTCATGGTCAACCATGTGGTCAGTGTGCTGATGATGGGGTCAGGGGTGGGTCCTTGGGCTGAGCTACTGTTGGGGTGCAGTGCTGTGTGAGCTAGACCCAGGGCATACAGAATTGGACAAATCCAGGAGTTTAAACAATGATTCTAAAAGTCTTTTCTGGGTCTCAGCGCACCTCTAAGAAGCTGATACACTAACACTGCAGAATATACTGCACAGATGCAGTCTTACAGCTTATCTTGAATCCCATCCAGGGGAGCCTTGGACCCCTTGTCTTGGGACAGAGGGAAATTAAGGAGGGCTTGCCAATTGACAGCCATAAGCCCGACTGCAAACAGGTGTTGCTTGCTGTCCCCTCCTGCCCCCCACCAATTAAAGTTTTCTAAATAGTCACAATTGAAGTTTGGTAGATTTCTCTTTTAAAGCCTGGACTTCCAGTTGCTTTGGGGGTTTTTTGTTTGTTTGTTTTTTATTTTTTTGGCTGCACCATGGGGCTCGTGGGATCTTGGTTCCCAGACCAGGGATTGAACGCAGGCCTTGGGCAGTGAAAGCACAGAATCTTAACCACCGGACCACCAGGGAATTCCCTCCAGTTGCTTTTGGAAAGCAGAAGCTTGACACCACTAAGCTCACTCACTCATAGCACTGGTGATATGGAACAACACCTACCTGCCTGTTGAAATGAGGCATTTGTTTTACAGCACACCCTGTCTCTCTCTTAATATCTGCCTAAGGTCTGTAGGCATGTGAGGTTTGCAATTGCTAGGCAGATTATAAATGGCCTTGCATGCCCTACTAAGGAGCTTGAACCAATACCACTCCCTTTTTTTTGTAGCCATTGTTTATGTCCCCAAGGGCGGGAACAACCTCTTATCACCTCTGTCTAGCCAGCACCCTGCGCGGGGCATGTGGTTTGGCACCAATAAATGTTGACGAAATCTGGAAAGGGTGGGCATGAGTTCGTTTGTCCCAACGCCACAGTTCGCGCCCGCGTCGCCAGGGGGCACTAGGGCCCCGGCCGGGCAGGGGGAGATATGCGGCCCTGGAACAGGGAGATAGGGGACATTCTGCATTCCGGCCGGCGCCTCCGGCGACTTTCTCAAGCCTTGCTCCTCTCGCCGCGCTCCCGCCCCACCCCACCGCAGACGAAGAGGACCCAGAAAAAAGCAGCCCTGCACTGCCCAGAAAGAAGGGGCTTTATTGGGGAGTGGAGACAGCCGAGGAGGTGACCCCTATCTAACAGTCAAGGCCGGAAGGAGAGGCTAGCTCCGTTTGCAGTTAGGTGGAGAAGGGCGGGGCAGTTTTACTGGCGGGGTTGTGATAGTGGTGTTTCCCCATTGGGACTAACAGTTTTATAGAAGATTCTGGTCAATTTCACAAAGTCAGGTTCGAGGAGGGGCTGATCGATTGCGTCCTTCCTGGCTCAGACCTGTAGCCCCTCTCTAGGTCTTCCGCCGATCCGGAGGGCACTCCTGGGCGCCCCTGCCTGGGTCCTCTGACGGGCATGTTACCTTCGTCCGGGGACCCCAGCCGGCTCGAACCTCAAGGCTTCGGCTCCTCCTGGAGAGAGGGGCCAGACCGAAGGCATGCCTCGGGGGCCCGCGCACCGCGAGTGGGGACACCCAGGCCCCGGCTGGGGCAGTTTGGGCCCCAGGACCACCGCCTTCTCGACACCCCTGGGCCACGTCCGGGACTTTGGGTCCTAGCGCAGAGTGACTTCCCAGGGGGTCCTTTCCCCAGCCCAGCGTTCTCGCACGCAGAGGGTTGGGGTGGGGGGCAGCGACAAACGCCTGAGGCAGGAGGGGAAAGGGGTTCCCACCTGCTCCAGACCGTTCTCCGAAGCCTTTCTGCGGGGAGGCCAGATCACCGCCAGCTTTCCGTCGCCCCTGCTCGCTGCGGGGGAAGGGGCGCTCAGCCGAGATTGCCCCTCCTCTCACCAGCTGGAGGCGGCCAGGACGAAGGAGAGCGGCCGCGCCCCTTAAACACACACAGGCGTTCACCCGCCCTCCTCCCCATGGAGGCCTCCATCATGAGGGAGGAGGGAGGAACCCGAGGGGGGAGAGAGGCAAACAAACGCAGGGTGGGGAGGTAGGAACCCGAAAATTCAGAGGGAGGATCCAGGTGTGCCTGAACCCAGGGAGGGTTCCCTGGAACCCGACAAAAACATGTGGGATCCTCCTCCCTTCCCCCACCACGAGCCTAGGGGTCTGGATCTGGGAGTCCGACGGGGTCCGGGGGTGTGGAGCATAGGGATGGTCAGCCCAGAAGAGGTGAGTTGAGAGGGGCCCAAGGAGTCTGGGAGCCAGGAAGGGGGACCCTGAGGATCAGAGGGCCACTGGAGCTGGGCAGTCGGTGAGAGCGGCTGGAGCCCTGGGAATTCCCAGCGTAGGGGCGCCAGTGGCTTACCAGTTAGGCTGGGCGCGGGCTCCTTGAACTCGGCGGTGCCGTAGACGCTGAGGCGCTGGCGCTGCAGTTCCCGCTCGCGCTCATTCACCTCGCGCACCTCCTGCTCTAGCAGCGATGGTGCGATGGGCGGCGGGGCGCGGGCCAGCACCGGGCACCGGCTCTGCACGACTGAACGTGGCCGACCTCCGGGCTCAGGCAGCCGCTGCGGGTCCGCGCTGCCCTCCGCCGCCAGCGAGGAGCCGCACCCGCCGGCAGCCTCGAAGAAGCGCTTGAGCTCGCCCAGCGGCTGAGGCGGCTGCCGGGTGCGCTGCTTTGGGATCTCGGGGCGCGCTAGCGCCGCCTGCCGATGGGCCTCCCGCTCGATGTCTCGCTGCATCTGCGCGCCCGCCCGAGCGCGCTCCAAGGCGCGCGGGAGCGCGGAGCCGGGGCCCGGCAGGCTGAGCACCGGCCGCACACGCAGTTCGACGAGTTCGCGGCCCGCGCGACCTGGGCTCAGGCCCCGGCTCCGGCGCAGGCTCTCCTCGCGTTCGCAGCTGCGGCGGATTTCGCGCTCGATGGGCGTCTCCATGAGCGGCTGCTCTGGGGGCTGTTGTGGGGTCTCGGAGCGCAGTAGAAAACGCAGCTGGGGGGATTCCGAGTTTGACTCAGAGGAGGTTTCCGGACCTTGAGAGGGACACTGCTCCAGGAGCCCCGCGCCTCGCGCTTCACACGGTTCAGCGTCGTCGCTGCCTCGCCCAGGACTCTCAAAGCCCTCAGCTGCGGTCGGTCCAGGGCGCTCTGCCTCCTGCCCCGCTGATGGCCCGAGGACTTCGCTCTCTTGCTCGGGGGTCTCCGCGCCCTGGTCTGGGGAGGGCACGGGGACCTCGCCTCCTGGCCTGGGGACCTCGGTATCCTGCTCTGCGGCAGGCCCGGGAATTTCTCTGTCTAACCCGGGGGGCTCAGGGCCCCGCTCTTCGGACGACCCCAGGGCTTCGCTCTCCGGCCCGGGGGCCTCGGTGTCCAGGGTTGGGAGCAGCTGGGAAGCCGTAGCTCCCAGCGCTGGAGTTTTGATGCCCAGAGCTGGGACACACCGCCCTGCGCGGCACCTGTAGCTGCAGTCGCCGTCCGCGGGTTCCAAGGCGTAGCCTGCACCGGCCGCTTCTCTGACCCGCCCCTGGCCTCCAAGAACTGTCCCCGGGGGCAGGGCCGGGCAACGCCCCCTGCACCTGCAGGCAGGACTCCGGGCTCCGCCCTGGCCCCGCCCTCGAGACGGGGGCGCCTCAGCTGGGCGCTGGATTTCTTCCACTAGCACGCCTCAAGTCAGCTCAGGGCATTGGCCCGTTTAAAAGAGGACTTCCCTAGACCTAGCCCGCTACCTGGGACGCCAGTCTGGGTGCAGTGTTCACTCAGGGGGCGCCACCCTAGAACGTTTTCGGCCTCACGTCCCCGGCATTGCCAGGAGGCTTGGCCCTAGCTGCACGCCTGGCTGGGCCTCTGAACGCTGTCCTCTGGTGGGGTGTCCCCCGAAGCCATCTTTCCGGGGCCTTGCCTGTCCCGCGCAGCAGCAACGCCCACGGCGTCTGGGCTGTCCTTCCACCTTCCACCCCTGCAGCGCACAGCTCGGGCTGGAGGGGGCGCCAGGAACCGCCTCACCGCCCGCCCCAGTCTCCCTCCCAGTGCCTGGGTTCAGCAAGGTTCCGAGCGGTGAGCCAGCGCCCGCGCCAAGCCCAGAGGGCCCTTCCCCTCACCCTCTCCAGGAAAAGTACGCGAGGCGTCCACCGCCAAGTGCACTCCCAGATTGAGGGACGAGGGAGGGACGCACACACAGAACGCCCAGGGCTCAGCAGAGCGGCTGAGGTTTGAAAGGCGGTCACCTTGGACCCAGGCGACTGGGAAGGCTCAGAGAAGTATCCAGGCTTGCGGGAAGAAGTAGCTCCCTGCAGCTGGGGCCAGATTGTGACGTTCAAGGCCAGGATCGATGCCGGGAGCAGGCGACCTACCCCCAGGGACATTTTCCACTCTCTTCCCCTGGGCTCTCTCCAAAACCTGCCTCCACCCCCCACCATTTTGGGGTGACCAGTAAGAAAGATATAGTTACCTAAAGAAAGTGGGGGGCTACACAGCCTCAGGAGCCCCAATAATCCCCCAACTCTCTGCCTACCCTGGTGACTCCCCTTTCTGTCCACCCTCCCACTCTACTCTCTCCTTGATCCCAATCTCAAGCTGCTACCCTCCTCCCTCTGACCATCTGACCTCCTTCCTTCCTCTGACTCTATTGACCCAATTGGAATCAGGCCCACCTGATTCCCGCCCACTCAGAACCTAAGTGTCAGCCTTCTCCAAGGCTCAGTTTCCTTGTCTGTAAAACGGGGATAATAGTGCTTACTCCCTCGGGAGGTGATGAGGATGAAAACTGTACTTCTGGAATGAGTTGTCTCTACAGTGGGCTCTTTATCACCTCCTGTCCCTCTTCCAGCCATGCTTACTGGGCTCTTGGTTCCACCACGCCACTGAACCTTCTCTGTCCAAGGACCTCCGTGACCTCCATTTGCCAGACCTGATCACTGGCTCCTCCCTGATTCCCTCTCCATTAGCTCCTTGGTCTTGGAGGACACCATCCTCTCCTGATTTCCCTCCTACCTCCCAGGCACCCCTTCTCAGACTTCTGGTTCACCTGCATCAATGGGCTTCCTTCCCCTCTGGCTTCCATTGGGTTTGGCTGATGGGAGAGAGGTGAGTGAGGTCAGGATGTTTATCCCATGCCCCCTTCCTCCAAGCTTTGTTGGCTGTGTCCCTCCACAGCAGGCAGCAGCTCCACGTAGCTCTCTCCCTCCAGGTCCATGGGGTGGTAACAGCTCCTGGCTGTGGCGAATCCAGGGTATGCACTATGCCTTGATTATTTCCTTCTACTGAGTTCTCATCAATTACTTGGTTTAAGTACAGTCTCTTTCCTGCCAACACTCAGACCTTGACAAACTCCAATCTCATGCTTTAAATACCATCCCTATGCTGATGTCTCCCAAATTTATGTCTCTAGCTCTGACTTCTCCCCTGGGTTTTGGACTCATATCCAACAGTCCCTAGTCTAATAGATATGCCAAAATGAACACTTTAGAAACTGAACTCTTGGTTTCCCCCAACTCTATTCCTCTCTACTATGTATAGCAACTCACTCATTCTGTTTTTCATGCCCAAAATGTAGAAGTCAGCCTCAATTTCTCTTTTTCCCTCAGCCCCTGCCCCAATCCATTCATATATTGGATTGCTGTTTGCTCTGCCTCCAAAATATATTCTGAATTCGTCCACTTCTCGCCACCCTTGTCCCAGACGTTCACTGTCCTCCAGTGACTCCCCACCAGACTTAGAAGAAAAATCCAAATTCCCTACCCTGGCTCAGAAGGCCCTTCCCACTTCTCAGATCTCATCTCCTGACATCTCCCTTGATCACTCCTCCATCCCAGCCTTCATGGTTTCCTCAAACCCCGCAGCTGCATTCCCACCCCCAGGGCCTTTGCACTTGCCTTTCCCTCTGCTTGGAATGACTCATCACATGGTTGGCTTCTGCTATTCAGGTCTTGGTTCTTCAGAGAAGCGGTCTCTGATCACCCAGCCTATATCAAACACAGCTGTTCTTTAACCCTATCCCTGTTATTTTCTGTAACTCACCCAATACTGCAGTTATCATCAATTACCTTTATTTCTTCCTTTATTTGTATATTACCTGTCTCCCCCAACCGCAGGCTGCAAAGTGAGCCGCATTACAGCATTTTCTGTTTGTCATGCTCACCTAACTCCCCCACGCCTAAAACAGTGCCTGACACCTAACACTTGTTTAAGAATGTTCCCAATGCTGGGACAAAGAGATAAACCAGACTTGGAAGTTGCAGTTGAGCTTGGGAGACAGACACAATTATAAACAGAACAATCTTGCCTCAAGGTGGAACACACGACAAAGGTACAAAGGGAAGCCTATATATTATACATCCAAAGAGTTAACAGTTATTAAATCAAACTACAAGCAATGAAGTAAAAGATATTCTCTCCTCCAAAAGGTGGAAACAACCTAAATGTCCATCAACAGATGAATGGATAAACAAAATGTGATCCATCCATACAATGGAATATTATTTAGCCATAAAAAGGAATGAAGTTCTGACACAGGTTACATTGTGGATGAACCTTGAAAACATTATGCTCAGTGAAAGAAGCCAGACACACAAGGCCACATACTGTATGATCCCGTTGATAGAAAATGTCCAAAATAGGTAAATCTATAGAGACAGATGCAGATCGGTGGTTGCCAGGAGCTGGGGGTAGGGGGGAATGGGGAGTGACTGCTTAATGGGTACCGGATTTCCTTCTGGGGTGATGAAAAGGTTCTGGAACAAGACGGTGGCAAAAGTTGCACAACACTGCGAATGTACTGAATGCCACCAACTGTAAATTTTGTTGTGTGTATTTTACCGCAATTAAAAACTCATTTTTAAAAATATGTTCTCTCGGGGCTTCCCTGGTGGCGCAGTGGTTGAGAGTCCGCCTGCCGATGCAGGGGACACGGGTTCGTGCCCTGATCCCACATGCCTCGGAGCGGCTGCGCCCGTGAGCCATGGCCGCTGAGCCTGCGCGTCCGGAGCCTGTTGCTCCGCAACGGGAGAGGCCACAACAGTGAGAGGTCCGCGTATCGCAAAAAAAAAAAAAAAAAAATGTTCTCTCAGGGGAATTTCCTGATGGTCCAGTAGTTAGGACTCGGCCCTTTCACTGCCGAAGCTTGGGTTCAACTCCTGGTCGAGAAATAGATCCTGCAAGCCGTGTGGCGCTGCATATATATATATATATATATATATTTCCCTCTTCCTATCATGACAAATATACTTGTAGAATGACCTAGATGACCACGTTCAATTGAAAATATTTTGAATCCCTAGGAGTTGTGTACTTGAATGTGGGACACAGGAAAACCCCAGCCCTCAGTCTGGCCCCTTTTGCTTCCCACCCCAAAGTGTCCTACACAGCGAGGAGCCTTGTGCGCGCACCTAGGGAGCCCATCCCACATGCCCATGCTCTTTCCTCACCCCTCTGCCCACAGCTGCCCTTGGCCACTTCTTGGACACCCTGCGTAGGATCTAGAGCAGGGAGGGACGATTCAGCTGGGTACATTCCCTTTGCCCCATGGGGAGCAGGCCCTCTAAAGCAAGGGGCCCAGGGGACTTCCCTGGCGGCCAAGTGGTTAAGACTCCGCGCTTCCGTGCAGGGGGTTTGATCCCTGGTCGGGGAACTAAGATCCTGCATGCAGTGCGGCGTGGCCACAAAAAATAAAAAATAAAAATAAATGAATTTAAAATTTAAAAAAATAAATAAGTAAAGCAAAGAGCCCAGGACAAGGGCTCTTCTCATTGAGGTTTATGTCAGAATTGCACAGTGTGACCAGGGCTGTGATAAGGGAAGCACTGGGGGCTGTAGGATACCAGCCTGGAGAGTAAAAATGATTTCCCCAAGAGAGTGGTTGGATGAAACATATAATCAGCTGAGAAAAGGGGTGCTGGCCCTTTAAGAATGGGATGTGGGATAGAACAGGGACCCTCAAGATTTAGGTAGGAAGCTCTCTAGACCTTTCCCATCACCACACTCCCCCAATTGTTATCACATCTAAGGGGTGTCCAGGGTCCTGGAGGCTGTTTGATCTAATTCTCTTATTCTCCCAAAGGGGAAACCGAAGCCTAGAAACCTAGGGGAAGTTGCCCAGAGTTGTCCAGAGCCCAGACGTTCTGGTTCCCATGGGGCACAGGCTCTGGTCTCCAGAATCCTCTAGCTGGATCAGCCCTTCCTCCTCGCCCCAGAACCAGGGTCCAAGAAGGGAGGGCAGCTAGCCTGTAAAAGTATCCCTTGTGTGGTGTTCAACAGTACTCAAAGGTGGGTGACCCTTGGTGGGCGACTGGACTAGAAATGTCTAGGGTGGCAAGTGGAGGTACCATTGTCTGAGGGGGTCAGGGACTCCAAACGCCCGTCCACCCGCTAGACCACACATGTGAGAGTGTGTTTGCCAGGAGGCAGCTGAGTGCAGCAACGAGGCCACTGGCTGGTAAATAATTGATCAGGACAGCTGATAGTACCTCCCCAGAACTGCCCCGCCAGCCCCCGGCCCCCCTCGCCCCGGCCCATGCGTCTCCCGCCTCCTGGCCCAAACCAGCTGGACCAGCTCTCCCAGTGCCCGCCTGCAGCCCCCCCCCACTCCCGACAGCCAAGTCACAGCCTCCAGGGCACCTTTCGGCAAGCGGGTGGTGGGTCCTGGACTCAGGGACCAGAACGTGGGCTTCTGGGCAGAGATGGCCCTGCAAAGCCAGGTGTGGTCTCCGGCCACACCCATGTAAGTGTCTGGGGTCAGGGGGGCCAGTGGGCAGGGCCTGGGAGGGGCTCATGGAAGACACTGGCCTTTCCACGGAGCAGGGGAGGTGAGACCTCCAGCTAGCCTCTCCTAAGGGGGCCAGGGAGAGTGAAGGGCGGCCGGCAGCCAGCCCCCCAGGCTCTTCAATGCCACCCCCTCCCCAGAAAGTCGGGTGGGAGGTGTGAACCCTCACCCCCTTCTTTTTTGGGGACTTTCCGCTGGCAGGCCCAAGCCCAAAGTCCAGCCTGGGGGGTGGGGCTATTACTTGGGTGAGGGGCAGGGAATGTCAAGGTCTCTGACTCCTATGTTTTGCCTCTAGAATCATCCCTCAGTGTCCAGGGTGGGAGGAAATGCTTGAGATCCAACAGGAAAAAGTTAACAGCTCCCAAACTGGGAAAGAGAATGGGAAAATGGAAATGATCACCTGCTTAATGAAATGACCACCGACTGTTCTTGGTGGGGCAAAATGCCACCACCGTGAATGTTCTTCTTGCAGAGTTAGAGATAAGCAACATCTAACGAAATGTGCAGATTATTTTAATATTCGAGGTGTGAGGGCTTTTTAAAGTAAGAGGGTGGAGGGGCTCCAGAGGTTTGTAAAGAGTTCTGGAAAAGGGGCTCCCCCCAGGGACCCCAATTTGGTTCTTCACTCTTTTGGGTTCCCCGTTGCATTATTCACCAACTACAAACCTGGTTGCCTAGCAATGGGAATCTGATCCTCCCCCCAGCAAGGAAGAGGCAGGGAGATTACATCTTGGGGGTGGGAGAGCAGAGGGGGGACTTTAGCCTTCCCCCCAGGGGCAAACTTATTAACAGGGGGTCTGAGCTTCCTTTGGGATACCTTGGAAAGCATGACTTCAGCATCCTGCCCCAACTGGAATTGGGGACACCCCAGACAGATCTCTTGTCTCCTGGCCGTCAAGAGGAGGATGCCTAGACTTCCCTCTTCCCCACAGTGTTCCCAGTATTGGGGATCTGAGAGCCTTGAGTTCCAATCCTGACTCAGGGACATTAGACAAGTCTTTTTGCCACTTCTTGGGGCCTCAGTATTCTCATCCGTCAAATGGGGACAGTACTACTATTGATACTTACCTTCTAAGATGGTAGAGAGGGTTAAATAAGTTACCGTGAGTAAAGCATTTAACAGTGCCTGGCACCTGGTGTGCACTGGCTAATGGTTGGCTGATTTTCTTCTCAGTTGGAATGTCAACTCAGCAAAAAGTTGACTACAGTGTCTCAAGATCAGGGCAGGGAGGGGGAGGGGGAGGTGGCTGTGGGAGCCTAGCGAAAGCCCCATAGAGCACTTAGAGTGCTATAGATAGTAAGTGCTAAGTGTGAACTCACTATTATACCTTCATGGTGAGGCCAGAGAAGATCTGGGAGGCCCCACCAGAGTTTGGGCAATGAGGTTAGTTAGTGCTCAACTTAATAAATGTTTGAGGGCTTGCTCTGTGCCCACCCTGGGCTAAGCGTCAGGGCCAACAGGCAGACAGATATATCCTTCTAGTTATTGGCCTGTGAAACACCTGCACGTAGTCAGTGCTCAATGCATGTCTCTGATGAGAGGCCGATGTAATGATGACTGTCCCTGAAGTGCCCTGCAGTACCAGTCAGCCTCCAGCTTCCAGGGGGAGCCCAAATGGACTAGGGGTGGCCCTGGAGGCTGGGAATTGGGGATCCTGGGGTGCTCTGAGGAGGACAACAATGGGGGTAATCTCAGGTTAAACCTTAAACGGCGAGTCCCCCTCCCCCTCCTCCCAGTTCAGAGTCCGGCACTAGGCAGTGTGACCTGGTGACCCTTGCCCCCAGGGATGGTGGCTTGCAGGTGGAGGAGGCAACTCCGGAGTTACCATGGCAATGGCATGTGTCCATGGTGGGATGGACCCTTTTCTCCCCAGACTCCCTCACCCCCCAGCACTTAAGGGATGCTGTGTAGGAGCCAAGGTCCAGAAAGGACCTTGTTCGGGTTTGGTGGGATTCGAGAGTTTCTGGGAATGGTTATTATAATGAATCAAAAACATTATTAGTCGTGGGAATTATTTAAATTTTTTTATTTTTTTCTTTTTGGCTGAGGTACACGGCTTGTGGGATCTTAGTTCCCCGTCCAGGGATTGAACCTGGGCCCTCGGCAGTGAGAGCACGGAATCCTAACCACCGGACCGCCAGGGAATTCCCTAAAATTATTATTAATAATAAACTATGCTACTGTTTTTGGAGCACTATGTCCTAAGTTTTTTCCTGCATGGATACTTCCTTGCAAGGCCATCATCTCACCTCTGCAAGGTGAAGGTCAAGCTATCCTGGTCCATTTTACAGATGGGGAAACTGAGGCTCAGAGAGGTGTTGTCAAGCCTAGGAAGGGATTTAGCTCAGTCTGTCATGGTCTCTGCTCTCTCTCCCTCACAGAACCCCTGCCCTCTGCCCCGACCCCTCCCAGGTGCAAAGGGGAAATAGAGGAAAGTGCTGGGTTTTGGTTGGCTTCCCAGCAGCTCAGGGATCTTGGCTCAGAGAGGGGTATTCGAGAGGTGAGCCTGCTGAGGTGTGGGCCCCTGGGAGACCCCTTTGGCAGCCGCCTCCCTCTCCCTGCAGGCCCATGGCAGAGAGCTCCCTCTACCGGCAGCGGCTAGAGGTCATCGCGGTAAGTGAAGCCCTACCAGTGCGGTCAGCCTGGAGCCCTGGGCAACCCTAGCCTTGCCCCAAGCCCTTTCCTCTCCTCCCTCCTATCACAGGGAGCAGGCCTAGGGCTCTGAAGGTGCGGGAAGCACCCTCAGCTCCAGCCTTTCTCGGGGCGCCCCACCTAAATCCTCAGGCCCCTCCGCTCCCCAGTTCCTCTGATCACTGACACCCCTAGAATGGAGAGCTGCGAACTCCGCACTCTTGAAATCTATAGCAGCCGATGCTCCATTCTTGAACCCCAGTCTCCAAGATACCCCATGTCTGAACCCCATCTCTCAGACCCCCATATCTGAACCTCATCTCTCTAAACTCCCATATTTAAATCTCCATCTCTGTGGACCACATCTCTCTGAACCCCCATCTCACTAACCCCCATTTCTCTGGACCCCTTCTCTACATCCTAGTCTCGCTGGATCTCCATGACTGCACCTCCATTTCCGACCCCCCCATCTCACTAGCCGCCTCCCTTTGATCTTCATATCTGGACCCCCATCTCTCTGAATCCCGTCCCTCTTAACTCCATATCTCAGACACCCCCTACCCCCGGATTCCCATTCCAAGGCCCTCCCACCCACAGACCCCAGCTCCGCGCGGGCGAGGCCTCTGCAGCATCCCGGGCGCGGCCGGCCCCGCCCCCGCCGGCCCCGCCCCCACCCGCTGCTGAGTCAGGGCCTCCGCAGCCCCCTCCCGGCCCGGGGCCCAGACTTGTGTTCCGCCCACGGCGCGGCTTGCAGTCCCGGGAGTCCCGGGAGTCCCGGGAGGCCCCGGGAGCCCGGCGGAGGAGGGAGGGAGGAAGGGGGGAAGGCGGCCCCACCCGGCCTCACCCGGCCCGCGGGCAGCTCCTGGTCCTCTGTGCGCAGGAGAAGCGGCGGCTGCAGGAGGAGATCAGCGCCGCGCGCCGGGAGCTGGAGGAGGAGAAACTCCGTGTGGAGCGACTCAAGGTTGGGGGCGGGCAGGGGCGCCTGCTTAGCCCGGGCAATGAAGTGGGAGTGTCTGTGAGAGTCAGTTCTGGGAACCAAAGGAGGCTCTGTCTAAACATGGGGGGGCATTGGTTCCAGCTTTGGGGGTGGGCGTCCTCCCCAGCTTGGGAGAGTGGGTGGTTGTGATAGGGACATTTGTTCCATCTTTGGGAAGAGTGTGGGGACAATGGAGGTGTTTGTTCCTCTTTGGGGTAGGGAGGGGCTCATAAGGACATTGAGTTCACCTTTGGGGGTGTTTGTCCCATTCTGGAAAGGTTGGGGAGATCGATGGGTGTTTTTTTTCCAGCGTGGGAAAGCTATGGGTTGGTAACGGGGTGTCTGCCCCACCTGGCATCGTTGGGGCACGTATCCCAGCCTGAGGGAGAAATGTCTGTCCCATCTGGGTGGTCGTAGGGCAATAAGAAATCTGCCCAGGGTGGGACATCCAGAGGGGGGCGCTACATGAGATGGGGTAGTCCATGTGCCCCTTCCCATGCCCAGAGGAAGTCTCTCCGGGAACGCTGGCTAATGGACGGGGCAGCTGAAGAGCCGGAGCGGCCCCAGGACCCCGCCTCACAGGACCCCCAGTCACCCGAGGACCAGGCTCAGGCCCGCATCCGGAACCTGGAAGGCAGCTTGTTCACGTGAGTAGGGCCCCTGCCTGACAGCTTTGCCCCAGCCTGACTAGGCCAGGCCCCTCAGCCCACTCCAATTGACACTTCGGGTGGGGCTGGTCCATAAGCCCGAGGTCCAGGCTCCCAGCAGCCCCTTCTCTTCCCCAGGCTCCAGTCCCAGCTGCAGCTGTTACAAAGTGCATCCACAGGTGCCCAGCACAAGCCCACAGGCAAGCCCACCTGGCGCCGACAGGTGAGGAGCTAGGGGAGCAGGCGGTGGGAGGAGGGGGTGTGGCAAGCAGAACCCAAAGCAGGACCTCTCCAAGCACAGTTTAGATTCTGGGTCCTCTGCTTTCCTTGCCCAAGCCTCAGTTTCCCCAGCTCTAAAATGAGCATAACAACAGCACACACCTGGAAGAGGTGTGAGAGAGGGTTGGTGAGATCATAGCTTAGTACCCGGAACGGGCACAGGGGACCGTTTTGATATATGGTTGCCAATACGACCTGAATGAGGAAAGCAGTCAGCAAATGTGGGGAAGTGTTCATGGAATTCAGTCTCAAAGGTGGGAAAGGGTCATCGTGAGATGCTCGCATGATTTGGGGCATCTACGTGGCTTTTGGAGTTTTGGGGTTTGTTTTGGTAATGTCTCTATTAAGATACAATGCAGGCCATATAACATACAGGTTTTTGAAAACCAAGACAACTTCACATTAAAATCTGACTCTCCGTGTTTTCCTTGAAGTCCAAAGATCCAGTAATATTTGCACCTGGCCACGGTGATGTGTGGGTTTTCCACAGTCCCCACCTCTCCCTGATGCTTTACCTTGGCTCCCAGGTGCCTGTTTCAGGACGAAAGAGGAGAGGAGACCTTTAATTGGGATAGGAAGCACTTGTTGGGTTTTTAGTCTAAGCCGGGAATTCCCTGCTAGAGATGCGCAAGGCATGATTCCTGGCCCAAGAGAGCTCACGGTCCAGATGAGGAGATGGGGTGCAACGAGTCTGTGAGGGGGGAGCCCAGGATATAGGGGAAGCTCATAAGAAGTACCTGAGTGAGGTTGGGGGCTCAGGGACGGCTTCCTGGAGGCAGTGACATCTATGCTGAATCTGGAAGGGAATCAGGAATACAGGCAGAGGAAACAGCCTGGACAAAGGCCTAGAGGCTGGAAAGAGGAGGGTAGGTTAGGAGATCTGTGGGGTTTGGCATAGGTGGCCTGCAGGGGTGTCCTTAGCTCCCCTCCCTTGGGCTCATCTTTCCCTTGATCCCTTCCTTCACTCCACTCTAGCCACCCTGACCCTCTGTTCTATTCCTTGAACTTGCCTAAATCACTGTAGCCCCAGGGCCTTTGCATTTGCTGTGCCCTCCGCCTGGAATGCCCTTTCCTACCTTTTGACTCAAGGCTGGCTCTTCTCACCTTTCAGGCCTTTGTTCAATGTCACCTCCTCCAAGAGGCCCTTCTGCATCTTATACCTAAAGGAGGCACCCCATCACCTCCCAGGCATTCCCCAGCCCCTTATCCTGCTTTTCTTTTCTTTTCTTTTTTTCCTATCATAGCCCTTGTCACTCCCTGAATTACAGATTTGTTTTATGTTTATTACCTGCTTCCTCCCACTGGAATGTAAGTTCCAATAGCAAAAGGCTTAAGTGTCCCTTAAGTAACCTCAGTAGCTGGCAGAGTAGGTCCCCAATACAGAGGGATTGGCTGCATGGCCACAGTATTGATTGGGCACCTACTGTGTGCAACGCAATGGAGCAGAGGGAGATGAGACAGGTCAGGAAGGCTGAGGTACAACAGAGGGTTTGGTCCTGAAGGTAATGGGGAGCCATCGATGGTGTTTGAGCAGGGGAGGGGTACTGGCATGCAGGAGGCTGGAAGTGGAGATGTGGGCCGGCCTGACCTTGTTTCTTCCATCCCTGCAGGGTCACCGTCCTCTATCCCAGCCCACCGTGGAGGCAGGTCCTGCAGGTGAGTGTATTGAGGTCTGGGGGTCACAAGAGGAAGGACCTGAATCTCACTCTGTTGCCCCATCTCTCCTTTCCCCTTCTCCCCTCACGCCCCCAGACCAGACTGATCTAAACAAGAGCGCCTCCATACCAGCCGGACCAGTGGACCCCTCTAAGTCCAGAGACGAGTCTGTCGGGGTTCCGCCAGCCCCAAGGAGGATCCCTGGGGCAGCAGTGGCCTCCTCAGAAGCCAATGGCCCCTGCCCTGGATCCAGCCCCCCTCCGGAGCAGGCGCCGAGTCAGGGAGTGGCGGCGTCTGACGGGGGAGTGAATGAGGCCAAAGGGGAAGGCACGGTGAAGGTGGTCTGGGAGGGGCTGAGGGCCACGGAGGACTGTACCACGGGGCCCACAGGCCCAGAGCTGGAGGCTAAGGTGGAGGAGATGGTCATGGAGGCCATCGGGGACAGACAGGAAGCCGGACGCCTAGAGCTCCCTTCATGGGTCAGGGAGGACAGGGATATCGTGGAGGTAGTCTGGGAAGGGGTGGGAGGCACAGAGGGCAGCGACTCAGAGGCCATGGGGGAGGCGGGCAGAGGCCTGGAGGCTGCACAGACCAGCTCACTGAGGCTGCAGGAGGGACCGGGGGGAGCAGCTTCTGGAGAAGGGGAAGGTGCCCCCAGGGGCAGCGCTGATGGTGATGGGCAGGGGGGCTTTGGAGGAGAGGAGGGGTCCTTCATTTGGGTGGAGAGAGTGACCCTCAATGAGCAGTGGGAAGAGCTGGGGCTGGAGGGCTTGGAAGGGCCAAAGGCACTGGGAAGGGAGGGAAAGGATGAGAGTCCACTGGGGGCAGGCGGCAGAGGCGGGGAGGAAACGTGGGAGGCGGAGAGGAGGTGGGCAGAGGAATTAGCGGGGAAGAGAGGAAGTGAGGGAATGACAGGCGCAGAGCCAGAAGGAGCAGAGATGTCACTGGCAGTGGAGAGGAAAGGAAGTGAGAAATCCTTGGAGCCGGAGAGGAGAGGAGTTGAGGAAAAGGTGGAGACAGAGATGGGAGGAGGTGACGAACCACTGTCGGCAGAAAGAAAAGAAGTTGAAGGACCTCTGAGGGTAGAGAGGGAAAGAGGGGAGGAGCCGTTGGGAGTACAGCAGAAAGGAGGTGAGGAAAAGTTAGAGGCAATTGAAGAACCATTGGTGACAGAAAGGAAAGAAGGTGAGGAATCACTGATGGGAGAGAGAATAGGAGGTGAGGAAGCGTTGGAGGGAAAGGAAAAAAGAGACGAGGAGTCACTGAAGGTACAGAGAACGGGCGGTGAGCAGCTGTCGGAGGCAGAGAAAAAAGGAGATGAATCACTGAAGGTACAGAGAACGGGCGGTGAGCAGCCGTCGGAGGCAGAGACAAAAGGAGATGAGGAACCACTGAAGGTACAGAGAACGGGCGGTGAGCAGCCGTCGGAGGCAGAGACAAAAGGAGATGAGGAACCACTGAAGGTACAGAAAACGGGCGGTGAGCAGCCGTCGGAGGCAGAGACAAAAGGAGATGAGGAATCACAGAAGGCAGAGAGAATGGCAGGTGAAGAGCCATTGCAGACAGAGAAGACTCAAGGGGCCGAGGGAGATCTGAGTCCGGAAGAGCAGAGAGAGTCAGGAGGAGGAAAGGAGTGTCAGGCAGAGGAAGTGAGTGAGGAAGTGGCTCCCCTGGGGGCCAAGGAGGAGCCAAGGCCGGAGGAAGAAGGACAGCAGCCCCAGGAGAAGCAGGAAGGCTCCCCAGAAGCAGAAGCAGTGAAGCCCCAAACCTCTGATGAGGGCCAGGACCCCTCTGGGGATGCCACCCCCCTCCTGGCAGAGACCCCAGCTCAGGAGCAGCCTGCTGAGTGCCAGCCACTGCTTCAGGTGGAGGAGCCCAGGGCCAACCCCAGTGCCCAGGCGGTGCCCACCTACGCGCCTGCCCAGCAGCCGGAGCCATCTGCCCCTCCCGAGGGCGAAGAGGCGAGTGGCCCTAAGCAGAAGACGTGCCAGTGTTGTGCGGTTATGTGAGCCCACGCCCTCTACCCCACTCCCAGCTCCTCTCACAGCTACCTCGGCCTCTTGGCATCAGCAGATGGTCCCAGGCGCAGACAGGGCACCACGGGACTGGTGATGGCACCTGGGAGCCAGCTGGTCCACATGTCCATCTCCACCTGGGCTCCTGGACCCCTTGCACACTGCCTGTGACCCTGGCCCCTTTCTGTGACAAAGCCTTTATACTTGAAAATAAAATGTTGAGCATTTGGACAGTGTGAGTGTGTCTGTTGTTGGCACAGAGCCACCTCACCGTCTCCTGGTGGGAAGTGGAGGGCTTCACTCTGCTAGAATCAAAGACTATGAATCAGTGAGAGTGTAGATATGGCTGCCGTAACAAAAAGACCTCAAGCTACAGTAGCTATCAAAACAGAAAGAATTTATTTCTCTGGGCACTTCTGATCCAGGCAATCACTCAGGAACTCTGGTTCCTTTCCATTTCTTGCTCCGCCTTCACCTTGGGTATGGCCAAAGCTGGATCACAGGGCACATCAATGCTCCAGCTCATGGGAAAGGGAAGGGAATGTGGAAGAGCCCCCACGCAGACCCACTGGAGGCACATGTCACTTCTGCTTATGTTCCACTCATAAGAACTCAGTCCGTGGCTGCACCCAGCTGCAAGGGAGGCTGGCAGTGTACCCAACTACAGTTCTGTTATAGCAGCAGGACAGATTTGGGAAGGCACCCGCCACTCTGGATTTTATGTATTTTTCTTTGCTCCCTCGTCCATCCGTATATTCCCTGTAGGACCAGGCCCTTTTCTGTAGGGGTCCTTCAATCTCAGCTCTTCCTTGGCTGGGTGTCCTCAAGCAAGTGACTCAGCTTCCTTGAGCCTCAGTGTCTTCATCTGTCAAATGAGCACCCCTCTCCCCTCCTGGGGTTGGTTCAGTCCGTAACCTGGAACCTGGGGTGTGGCCCAGAAAGCCCAGCTCCTCGGGTGTGGGCAGGAAGTGTTTCTCATATCCAGAGTCCAGTGGGGCTGAGGCCTGGGGGGCCTCCATAATCGGTACCTGCTCTATCTCCTCCACTTCCAGGATGGGCAAGTCCCCAGGGGGCTGGGCCTGGGGCACCTCCTGGGAAGAGAAGAGGCTGAGATTCCTCCCCTCATACCCGCCAATTCTCACCTACTCCCCACTGTCCGAGGTTTCCCCAATCCCCCAGAGGGCCCTGATGAGCCCAGCTTTCTGCTCACCTTCATGTGAGGCAGGCTGAAATTACTGTTGGCAGGATCAGGAACCTTCTCCCAGACCCAGTGGGGTAGTACCTTGTGCCGCAGGTGGACGCACCTGGCAAGCAGGTAAGAGTCAGGGCAGGGAATCCAGGCGGCTAGACACCCATGCCCAGATCGTAGGGTCCAGGAACGTCACAGAGCCCTGAAGCATCATCCCCTTACCACATCTCTCCCCAAGCTCAGCTAATGTCCAGCTGTCCTCCCAACCTGGGCAGAGACCCATGTGTCTGACAGCCTCACCTTCCAGAGGTAGCTAAGCTCACGCCACAGCCCGTCAGGAGCAAACCCCATACGAGAAGGACAACTGGCAGAACTTTCCATTTCAGGGTGTTATCTGGAGGGAGGGGGGAGGGGCAGAAGAACATCTGGACACCAGGGAGGTGGGGAGGGGTCAGGTAAGGCTCATGGGTGGAGCTGGGAATAGGTCAGGGAGGTGGATAAAAGGGCAGGGCCTATGAATGGGTAGGGGCTAAGGGTGGGGGAAATCTTGGGGTGGGAGTGGGGCTTGTGAAAAGGTCAAGGTCAGGGATGGGGTGAAAGGGTCAGAGACACACATTGCTTGATAATCCACAGCAGTATTTAGCATCGTCAACATCCCGAAGTCTACATGTCCACCCCCTGAAGTTCAGTAATGATTACATAACGCCCTCCAATGCCCCTCTCTCCGGGACCCCTCCCATGGCAGTCCTGCCCCAGGCCCATACCTGGTAGGTGAAAGCGGAGGCTTGGACCCGGTGGGCCCTGTCCTGCGATGGTGGACGCGGTCACCCACAGCTCACAGGTACCCCAGTGAAGGTCGGGCAGGGTGATGGTCCGGGTGCTGCCACTCACTGAAGGACACACCCAGAGCGGTTGGGGAGGCAGTCAAGTCCCATCTCAGGACCTTTGCACGTGCCATGCTGTCTGCAACACTCTCCCCCAGATATCCACATGGCTCCTTCCTCATCTCCTTCAGCTCTTTGCTGCAAGGTCACCTTCTCAGTGAGGCCTTCCCTGACCGCCCCCGCCCCGCGAGTAAAATAGCGCCTGCTTCACCACTCATCTTCCTTGCTTTATTCTCTATCCACCACTTATCACCATCTGACACACTGCTTAGACCTTATTTACTTTGTCTATACCTTCATGTCCCCCATTAGAAAGTTAGCTCCACGAGGGCCATATTCCCAGCACCTGGATCAGCGCCTGCACATTAAAAGCACTCAAAAATGATATACAGGGGACTTAACCTGGTGGCACAGTGGTTTAGAATCCGCCTGCCAAGGCAGGGGACACGGGTTCAAGCCCCGGTTCAAGCCCTGGTCCGGGAAGATCCCACATGCCGTGGAGCAACTAAGCCTGTGCGCCACAACTACTGAGCCTGCACGCCTAGAGCCCACGCTCCGCAACAAGAGAAGCCACCACAATGAGAAGCCCGTGCACCGCAACAAAGAGCAGCTCCCGCTCGCCGCAACTAGAGAAAGCCCGCGTGCAGCAACAAAGACCCAACGAAACCAAAAAAAAAAAGATACACAGTTGACCTTTGAACAATGCAGAGGTTAGGGGTGCCGACCCTCCACTCTTTAAAAAATCTAAGTACAGTATAATTTATAGTCCACCCTCCTTATCTGTGGTTCCTCTGGATGCCCAGTTCCACATTTGCAGATTCAACCAAACGCAGATAGTACTGTACTATTTACTATTGAAAAAAGTCATGTATAACTGGACCTGCGCAGTTCGAACCTGCTGTTCAAGGGTCGACTGTATATTTGCATAAATAAAAGGATGCATGAGTATCATATCCCTCACCTGCACAGAATCCAGTGAAGGGAAATTCACCCCAGACGAGGGGAATACATTTGCATCTCCCGGAACTGTTTTTGTTTACTTTTTAACTGAATTGCCCTTTTTGGTTTTTAAGCCAAGAGAGGAAGCAGCTTTTTGGTTTGTTATAGGATTACAGGAGACATGAATACAGATCAAGATATACTGCCACAGAAAGGTGTCCAAGTGAAATCGGGTGAGAAAAAGAAAGTTGCAAACCATCACGTTCATAAGCTTCAGGGGCCTATAACATAGTCCTCTTTTAATTATAGGTACATGTACACATAAATATATATGATTTTTAACCTAAGGATATCTATATACTTGTGCAAGGTGCAATCATGGCAAAGTATCTATGTTAAAAAAAAAGGCTTTATCGGTTAGAGACAAATGCTGAAGTACCAAATTATTTAGGGGTGAAATGATGCCAAAGGCTCTAGAAAAAAAAAGGGGGGGGATAAATTGAAACAAGATTGATAAAATGCAGAAAACCATTGAAACTGGATGGTGGGTACACAAGGATTTGTTATACTATTTTTCCAACTTTTTTTTTTTTTTTTGGTGATATGCGGGCCTCACACTGTTGTGGCCTCTCCCGTTGCGGAGCACAGGCTCTGGACGCGCAGGCTCAGCGGCCATGGCTCACGGGCCCAGCCGCTCCGCAGCATGTGGGATCTTCCCGGACCGGGGCCCGAACCCGTGTCCCCTGCATCGACAGGCGGACTCGCAACCACTGCGCCACCAGGGAAGCCCTTTTTCCAACTTTTGTTTGTGCTTGAGATTTTCTATAATAAAGAAGTTTAAAATTTTCAAAAAGCACAACTCCTATCTCTATGTTAACGTACACATGGCAAAATATGGAAGCTGCATTGTCCGTATCAGTGAAATGATGAGAATGACGATATACTTGAGTATACTTCAATGTGTCAGTTTTTAAAAAAAGAACAGATAACTTTGGTAATTAGAAAAAAAGGATATTTTTAATTTTTATTATTGTTCTGCTCTTTCTTTTTATTGTATCTATATGAGATGATGGATGTTAACTAAACTTATGGGAATCATTTCACAATATTCGTAAGCCAAACCGTTACACTGTATACCTTAAACTTACACGGTGATGCTGTCAATTACATCTCAATAAAACTGGAGTGGAAAGGGTAAAAAAGGTATTTTAAAAAGGAATTTGTGGGCTTCCCTGGTGGCGCAGTGGTTGAGAGTCCGCCTGCCGATGCAGGGGACACAGGTTCGTGCCCTGGTCCAGGAGGATCCCACATGCCGCGGAGCGGCTGGGCCCATGAGCCATGGCTGCTGAGCCTGTGCGTCCGGAGTCTGTGCTCCGCAACGGGAGAGGCCACAACAGTGAGAGGCCCGCATACCGCAAAAAAAAAAAAAAAAAAAAAAAATCATATGTAATCCTACAGTCCCTATTGACATTGTGGGGGAATTTCTTTTCATATTTGTGCCTCTGCTTCACTCAGTGCTGGGTTTATTTTACAAAAACGGAACCCCACAAAGTTTTACAATCCTTTTATCTTTTTCACTTAATAAGATATGACAGGCATCTTTCAATGTCAATAAATATAGATCGGAGTCTCCTTTTTTAATAGCCAAATGACAGTCTATTACGTTGATAGCCACCGGGGTTATTATCCACTAGGGAACCCATGATAGTGTGTGTTCTCCCAGGGGCTGAGAGGGAGCCAAAGGGGCCCATCTGGGGGTAAGGGGAGGGGTAGGCTGATGGGTGGGTCTTGTGGGGGCTGGGAACAGGGGCAGGCGGCAGTGGAGCTCACCATTCATGCAGACAGAAGGCCTGGTCCCACTCTGCGCACACAGGGTGTAGTGGGTGAGATGGCCCCGAAGTTGGTGCCTTGGGACCTCTCCCCACGCTACAGCAGGGGTCCCTGGGGGGCTATCCTGGAGTCGCCAAAGCACTGGCCCTGCCAGGGGTACTGGTGAGAGAAAGTCAGCGGGTCAAGTTCTGCCAGGGTTCCAGGACCCTCCATCCTCCAGCCCCACCACTTACCTAGTTCCTCTCTGAACTTCCAGACGGAGGGGGCAGGGGCCAAGCCCCAAGGAGAGACTGCTGTCACCGTGATTTGGTAGGGCACCCCTCCTTCGAAATCCCCTGAGTGGGGGAGGAGCAAAGACCAGTTAGAGTTGGCTCCCCTCCCCGACTCATTTCTTATTTTGTAGGAATCTTCATTTGTGTCCCCAGAAGGACACCTTGATATAAGAATTTGAATAAATGTAACTGATCTGGGAGGCAACCCCAGAAAACACCAATAGGGCAGTGGGGAAGTGAAGCAGGGAAGGAGAGTCACCCAGTAAATATGTGTTAGAGAACAAGTTCCCAACATGGCCAACCAAGGCTCAGTCCTGCTGGCGAACTCTGTGTGGCAGCAGAGAGCACGATCCTGAGCACCGTCCCACCCGAGGAGGGTGGGAGCTGGGGTATTTATCCATCAACCAACATCAGTCATTGGTAGAGGGCTGCCTCTGAGGGGCTTTGATTCCCCGGCACTTCCAGCTGTCCAGGCAGGCAAAATGCTTCAGATCAGAAAAAGCCCTCAGGCCAGGAATGCAGGTGCCAGAGGCTGGGAGATAGTCAAATGCTGGACTATGAGTGGGGCCCTGACACCGCTCATCACAGTAAGTAAGGCTCCTGAAATCCCTTCTCAAAACCTAATGCTGCCATATGGGCTTCCCCAACTGGGAATTTTCCAGAATTGGGGCTCCTCTTCTTTTGTCCATATATACTCATGGGTCTTGGGACTCTGTGTTAAATCTCTCGCTCAACACCTTCTCATGCTCTCCCAAGTTCTTTACACCAAGGACAGACTCCCCAGTGTTAAATCTCCGCCTAGAACTTATTGCTAGACCTGAGACTTGAGTATCTGATAGTCCCATGGACAATTCCACTTGGATGAGCACATGAGGTGCAACATATCCAAACGGGTCCCCAAAATTCTGCTCTAAGACTCCACAACAAGAATCTGCCTGCTTCTCTCCCTTCCTTGGTCCCCACCTGGTCCAGTTCCCACCATGTCCCACCTGGACATACACAGTCCCTTCTCCTGGGTCTCTTACCTCCAACCCTTGCCCTCCCAGTCTGTTCCTCCCACAGCAGCCAGGGGGCGCCTGTAAGCACCTGAGTCAGGACACATCCTTCCTCTGCACAGAACCCTCTGTGGCTCCCACCTGACTCAGAACAAAAGCCAAAGTTCTCCCCACGACCCACAAGGCTTTGCACACTCTGCCCCATCACCTCCCTGCCCTCACCTCCTCCCACTTTCCCCCTTGCTCATTCCACTCCAGCCACGCTGGCCTCCTCACTGCTGCTCTAACACATCAGGCACAATCCTGCCCCAGGGCCTTTGCACTGTTTGTTCCCTATTGCTTTTCCCTTAGACATCCTCATGGCTCTCTGTCTCGCCTCCTTCAGGTCTTAGTTCAAATAGCACCTTCCCAGAGAGACCTTTCCTACCTTTTTTTTCTGACATAGCTATCCTCCCTCCTCTCCCTTACCCTGATTTACTTTGCCCCAATTACATTACAGATGTACTTGTTTTTTGTTTCATTGGGTGCCTGCCCTACAAGATGAGGATGGAGATGTTGGTGGGGATGAGGGTGGGGATGCTGCTGAGAGGACAGTAGGGTGATGGTTCAGGGTTTAGCTTCAGGAGCCCGACTATGTCGTTCAAATCCTGGTTCTACCACATACTTGCTGTCTGGCCTCAGGTGAGTTGCTTAACCTCTCTGGGCCTTTTTCTTTCTCTGTATGATAATAGCAGAAACCTACTTTATAAGGAAGTTTGAATGATTTAATGCTTATGGTAAATGCCAATACGCATCAGTGACCATCACTGTGTACCAGTGTCTAGAACATGGCCTGGCACACAGTAGGTAGTCAATGAATATTTCTTGCACGAATTAATGATACTTGAACACTCTCTTCTGCAAATCCAGCCATCAGTCCACTCTCCAACAGCTGAAATGGGAACCCAGGTGTCCTGGGGCCTCACCTGGCAACACAGCACTGAGGTTTCCAGGAGGAAGCCAGACCCAGTTGAGATCCTCCAGGGGGTCACCATCTCGAGCCCAGTCCACCACATGCTCCTGCAGCCCCCCGGACCCCTGTTGCCAAGTCACCAGCAGATCCGAGCTTACAGGGATGATGCTGACCACCACACCACGAGGGGCAAAGCCTGGACCTAGAGGATAAGGAGGAGAAATCTCAGCTGTCCACTCGGGAAGTCCCCTCTTGCACCTCCAGGGCATTGCTCAGAGGAAGCTCACAGCCTCTTACCCAAGCAGGCCAAAGAGAGGTTGGTAGGAGGCTCCCAGCTTGTGGCGTTGATGGCGGACACCCCAGCCCACTCCGCTTGAGTGGGGATGGAGATGTTGCAACATGAGGTCTCCTCCTGGATCACCTCCTGATCTTTAATCTGGAACCAGACTCTGTAGCTCACCTGCACGCAGTGCCCCGAGGCCTGAGGGATGAGGGGAAGAAGTGGTTAATATCTCCCATTTATCAGGCACATACTGTGCTTCTCAGTGAGGTCACCTGACAAACCAGTCTGTGAAATGTTTTTGTTTCACTCTAAGATGAAGAAACCGAGTCTCAAGAGTGGCTCAGTGGCAGAGGTGGAATTAGAATACAGCTCCTGGGCCAGAATTAGGGTGAGGTGAGTGAGGCACTCACCTTGGCGGCAAAACAAGAGGATACCAAAAATCCAATCAAGATGAATTATATTTTAATGCAATATTTAAAAAATTTTTTTTTTATTTTTCAGTATAGTTGTAGTTGAAGTATAGTTGAATTACAATGTTGTGTTAATTACTGCTGTACAGCAAAGTGACTCAGTTATACATATGTGTACATTCTTTTTCATATTCTTTTCCATTATGGTTTATCCAGGGTATTGAATATAGTTCCCTGTGCTATACAGTAGGACCCTGTTGTACGCAATATTTTAATCAATCAAAATTAATGCAGGGGGCTTCCCTGGTGGCGCAGTGGTTGAGAGTCCGCCTGCCGATGCAGGGGACACGGGTTTGTGCCCCGGTCTGGGAAGATCCCACATGCCGCGAAGCGGCTGGGCCCGTGAGCCATGGCCGCTGAGCCTGCGCGTCCGGAGCCTGTGCTCCGCAATGGGAGAGGCCACAACAGTGAGAGGCCCAAGTACCACAAAAAAAAAAAAAAAAAAAATTAATGCAGGGATTTCCCTGGTGGTCCAGTGGTTGAGTCTCTGCGCTTCCAATGCAGGGGGCATGGGTTTGATCCCTGGTCGGGGAACTAAGATCCCACGTGAGGCTCGGCGTGGTCAAAAAAAATTTTTTTTAATTAAAAAAAATTAATGCAAAAAAGAAAAACCATGACAAACAAATTATCAAGATTTTAACTAGGACTTCCCTGGTGGCACAGTGGTTAAGAATCCACCTGCCAATGCAGGGGACATGGGTTCAAGCCCTGGTCCGGGAAGATCCCACATGCCACGGAGCAACTAAGCCCGTGAGCCACAACTACTGAGCCTGCGTGCCACAACTACTGAAGCCCGCGCGCCTAGAGCCCATGCTCTGCAACAAGAGGAGCCACTGCAATGAGAAGCCCGCGCACCGCAACGAAGAGTAGTCCCTGCTCGCCGCAACTAGAGAAAGCCCGCGCGCAGCAACGAAGACCCAATGCAGCCAAAAATATAAATAAAATAAATAAATAAATAAAAAAGATTTTAACTAAAGACAGGCAGGATCTGACCATGCACTTATATGACCCTGTCTTCCCTCACCTTACCTTAGTCTGTCTTGTGCAGTTCTTAGGGACTGCAAAATTCCCACTGTTGTATAGAGGAGTAATTACGCATAGCAAAGAGGATAGTACCCTCCAGAGTGCTTTGGGGAAACGTGTGAGAATATTTGGTTGCCTCAATGATTGGTATTTGATGGGCAAGAGCCAGGGACACTACCCTCTCCTAGAAATAAAAAAATTGTCCCACGTCCCTTGTGACTTTTGAAGGTCATCCCAACTGGAAACTTCTGTAGATGAAAAACCTGTCTAATAATTTTAACTGATCCTAGAACCAAACACATTTTGATGTATAAATACAAAACCTTTTGGGACCTGGTTTTAACATTCACTGAATTTTGAAATATCCTGAACATACGGGGACTTTCTAAGCACTTTTTATTATCTATTTCCAGCACAATCTGTGTTCTGATCAGAGAATTTTTCAATGTGCCCAGCATCACCTCATCCCTTTGAAGTCCTTGGAAACCAGCTCAATAGCCTAGCATGTGGATGATTTTGGTAAATGTCCTGTTGGCATATGGAGAGAATGCATGTTCTGATGTTTCCTATGTGAGTCCATTAGGTTGTTTGTTATGCATATGTTCAGATTCTCTGGATCTTGACTTGTTTTTCCATCTGCTTGTTATGAAATTACTTAGAGGGGTATGTTAAAATCTCCCACGACGGTTGTGGACTCTATGGAGTTCTCCTTGTAGTTCTATCGATTTTTTTTTTTTTTTTTTTTTGCGGTATGCGGGCCTCTCCCGTTGCGGAACACAGGCTCCGGACGCGCAGGCTCAGCGGCCATGGCTCACGGGCCCAGCCGCTCTGCGGCATATGGGATCCTCCCGGACCGGGGCGCGAACCCGCGTCCCCTGCATCGGCAGGCGGACTCCCAACCACTGCGCCACGAGGGAAGCCCCTCGATTTTTACTTTATGTATTTTAAAGCCACGTTATGAGGTACATACAGATTTACTATTCATATCATACTGGTGAACTGAATATTTTGCCATTACGTAGTAGCCTTATTTCCCCTTTATTTTCTACTGAATATTACAATACACTCTACACGGTATGCTATAATACAATACACTGTATTATACACATTTTAAAATATATGTATATATGGGTTATATTAGCTATGTATTTCATTTCAGTATAGTAAGGGGGCATTACAAAGTATGTGTTATAAAATAGAGGCATGAGGGACGTCCCTGGCAGTCCAGTGGTTAAGACTCTGCACTTCCAATGCAGGGGGCACAGGTTTGATCCCCGGTTGGGGAACTAAGATCCCACATGTCGTGCAGCATGGCCAAAAAAGTAAGAAAAAAAATGAATTAAAAAAAATAATAAAACAGAGGCACTGAAACTGTGAATTAAGGTTTGAAAGCCAGAGAACCTCAGCTCTGCCACATAGCTGTTGTTTGGTTTGGGGTAGCCTCTCTATGTCTCATTTTCTCATCTGTAAAGTTAGTGAATGTAAATAAGTGTTGGAGGCGAGGACCTGGCACATAATAAGAGCTCTGTAAGTATTATGCATGGTTAAAGTTAGTGATATTAGATTGTGTGGCCCAAGAAAGTATGAGCCCTGTTGTTTTGTCTCTTGCCATATTTACTGTGAGCCAGGGCCTTGCAATGTCTGGAACACGGTAGGTGCGCGGCAGATTTGCATCAGTGAGGACTGTTTCACTCTTGTCTGTCATCTCACAATGCCCTTTAATACTAGCATCAAAGTCCTTAGCATATTCTGCTGTATTTTGTGGAGCAGAGCCTAGTCTTGCTTCTAAATCTTTGCACCTGGTGTCCCCCCGACTGGAACACTTGTACCCATCTTCATGTCTCAGCTCAGATCTCCTAGATTCAGCCAACATTGGTGGAGTCTTTCTCTGCACCCAGCACTATGCCAGGACCTCTCTGAGCATCCCCTCCTTGAAGCCCTGAAGCAACCTCAAGAGGGCAGCATAGTAACCTTCGTCTTGTTTACATCATTGTTTTGGGGGGGTTTTTTGGTTTGGCTTGTTCTTTTGTTTTCTTGGTTGGTTTGTTTTTTTTTTGCCCCACTGCTCAGCAGGATTTTCATTCCCAACCAGGCACCGAACCCAGGCTCTCAGCAGAGAAAGCCCAGAGTCCTAACCACAGGACCACCAGGGAACTCCCTACAACATTGTTTTTTGGTTTTTTAATATTTATTTATTTTATTTATTTGGCTGTGTTGGGTCTTAGTTGCAGCATGCAGGATCTTCGTTGTGGCATGAGGAATCTTTTAGTTGCAGCATGTGGGATCTTTAGCTGCAGCATGTGGGATCTAGTTCCCCGACCAGGGATCAAACCCGGGCCCCCTGCATTGGGAGTACGGAGCCTTAGCCACTGGACCACCAGGGAAGTCCTCTACGTCACTGTTATTTGGGGTTTCCTGACACGTGCAGAGACATGGTCCTCACAACTCACCTTCCACAGAAGCAGGGGTTCCTGTCCGCCTGGTGCCCCACAGATGTTCCCTGATATCCACACATCTTTTGGAGCTGGAAAGGATGAAAAAAGGAGAGACCATGTGACTAAGTTCTAGCCAATGAGATATGAGATGAAAGATACGTGCAACTCTGGGGTTGTGCTCTTAAAGTGCAAGGGCAGGCTCCCCGACTCCTGGGGTCCCACTGCGCTGGAGTTGTCTTCAATTTTTTTTTTGCTGTGTGAGCTTAGGAAAGTTGCTTAACCTCTCTGAGGTTCAGCTTTCCCAACCATAAAATATGACAAATAAGAATGGCATGATTGGCCAGACTTCCAGGAGAGGGGCTGAGGGTGAAGGGGTAAGCCCAGAGATCCTCACCAGAGGGTGGTGTCTGGAAGGACAGAATGGGGCTCCACTCGCTCCACAGATCCTCTTCTTCCTCCACGTGACAGCGGCCAGATACCTCATAGCCAGTGGCTAGCTCCAGGTCCTGGATATCAACAGGGGTCAGGGGTATGGATTTCACTTCAGGTTCCAGCTGGGGGAGAGACAGGGGAGAATGATGAGGCTGAAGATTGAATTGAAAGTACCTGGCCTTATATGTCAATAGGATGACCAACACTGTCCTGCTTTGCCTGGGATCAAGTGGGTTCCTAGGACACAGGGCTTTTGGTTTTAAAATTGGGACAATCCCTGGAAAAAAGAGACAAGTGGATTATCCTCTGTGCCAGGTATAGCAGTAGGTGGTAAATTCTATTATTAATATTATTCTCATTTTACAGATGAGGAAAACTGAGGCCAAGAGCGGGGAAGTGATATACCCAAGGTCACATGGCTGGCGAGTTCTGGAGCTGAGATTCATACCCAGGCAGTTAGATTGCAAAGTCTGCATCTGAGCATTGCTCTGAATTGCATGAATATTCATAGTGACAACAACTCTACTCTATATCGTAGTGTTTTGCATGAAAAGCTGTAACTGAGATAGTGGGTTATCCCCAATATCCATTCTCCCCTTCTTCCTTTGGAAATAGAACCCTTGAGTATCTGTCAGGAACGTGTGTCAAGAATAAAGACTACATTTCCCAGTCTCCCTTGCAATCAGGTGAGACCATGTGACTAAGTTCTGGCCAATGAGATATGAGATGAAAAATACTTGCAACTTTGGTGCTGTGCTCTTAAAGTGCATGGGCAGGCTCCTCAACTCCTGGGGTCCCATTGCACTGGAGTTGTCTTCCATTTTTTTTGCTTTGTGAACTTGGGAAAGTTGTTTAACCTCTCTGAGGTTCAGCTTCCCCAACTATAAAATAGAGATCTTAAAAGCATCTACTATATAGGGAGGTTGGTACTCCTCAAGATAATCCATGCAGATTGCTTAGCTTGGGCCCTGACGCGTGGCAGGTGCTCAGAAATGTGAGCTGCTTTTATTACTTTTGAGCGTTTACTGAAAACCAGGCTCTGTTCATCATCTGTAAAATGGGTAGGCATAAAACACATCTACCTCAAAGAGTTCTTGTAAGGATTCAATAGACAGCACACAGTAGATGCTAAGTGTCTGCTGTTAACCTCTTATTTTAAGGTTAAGGTAAGCTATTTGAGGATTTTTATTCATTCACAAAAATGTTAGAGGAAGTTTACAGAGTTTCTCAAAAATTCCAAGTGGAAGGAATTCCCTGGAGGTCCAGTGGTTAGGACTCCTTGCTTTCACTACCGAGGGCCCGGGTTCAATCCCTGGTCGAGGAACTAAGATCCCGCAAGCACAACCTCGTGGCGAGGCCAAAAAAAAAAAAAATTCCAAGTGGAATTTGGATTGGGACTGCATGGAATTTATAGATTATCTTGGGGGAACATTTTTTAGCTGAACAAGATGCATGTACAGGCCTTCTGTGAGGAATGTGGACAGACTCCAGGGCCAGCTGAGGAATGAGCTCTGAGCTAGGTGTCTGATTTGGGAATGATGTCCCGGGCCCCGCCCAGAGTAGGGTGGGGGAAAAGGGTCCCTGACACTCACCAGCATCCAGGCCATCTCCTGGCATCTTCGGTAGTAGAACTGGCAGACCAAGACCTTATGGGGTGGCCACATAGGAGGGGCCCATTGGACAGTGGCCTCTAGGGGGTCATCCTCTGAGAAGTCCACATCAGGGTACAGTTGGGGGGCATCCGGCTTCACTGAGGAAGGGGAGGTGCATTGAGCCAGGGCCTCCAAGACCACCCACCCCACACATAGCAAACCCCCACTCCCGCCTGTTACTTCGGGTTTCGAGGTTCACGAAGACTGGGGGCCAGAGAGGTTGGCCTGCCCTGGCCACCCAGACGAGGAGTTCATCAGACGTGGTGAGCTGTTCCCGTGGAATGGTCACCCGGCTCTGCCCAGTGGGCACTGCCACTGTCCAGGTTTTGTTGGAATGGCTGTGAGGAGAGATGCGAGAATCGGGGCAGCATACGGTGGGCTGGGCCCAGAGCCGTAATGATAACATATTTTCTGCCTGGGTTCAAATCCCAGTTCTCCTTCTTCAGAGCTGTGTGACCTTGAGCAAGCAACTTAACTTCTCTGTGCCTCAGTTTCCTCATCTACAAAACGAGGGTGATAAAATTGCCTCCTGAGGGACTTCCCTGGTGGTCCAGTGGTTCAGACTCGGTGCTCCCAATGACCACGGTTCGATCCCTGGTTAGGGAACTAGATCCCGCGTGTCCCAACGAGTGTGCCGCAACTAAGACCTGGCACAGCCAAATAAATAAATAAATAAATGTGTTTTTTAAAAAGTGCTTGCTGAAAGGGCTGAATGGGGAGGGGAACAATGAGATGAGAAATGGACCGCATTTAGAACAGCAAGTGTCAGGGGCACAATACATGTTACATGAGCATTGGTTATTTTGTTTAGTGAGCACCTATTACATATACGCACATTTACTTCTACGCAACTGTTCACTCAGCAAATATACACTTCTGTTGTAGAAGCTGGGAATAGGACTATGACCAAAGCAGGCAAGGATCCACTATCCGGAGCTGGTGTTCCAGTGGGGGAAGCAAATGAGAAACTCATAAATATATAACTGATGGTGGTATAAGCGATACAGAGAACAATAAAGCAGGGTGAGAGGGATTCAGTGTGATGATAGGATGAAGAGTGACAGTGCTATTTTAGGAAAGGTGGTCAGGAAAGCTCTCTGATGAGACATTTGAATAAAGGCCTGAAGGATGTGGTGCGGAACAACGCAATACCTCGGGAAGAGCATTTTAGGAAGAGGGAGCAGCTGGTGCAAAGGTCCTGTGGCCAAACTGTGCCTGGTGTTTTACGAAGAACAGTGAGGAGCAGGCTTGTCCTCTGGAGTAGAGTGAGTGAGCGAGAAAGTGGGAGGAGGTGAGGGCAGGGAGGTGACAGGCAAATTATACAGGGCCTGATGGGCTGCAGGAAGGATTTCGGCTTTTACCCTGAGTGAGGTGGGAGCCCTGGAGGGCTGTGAGCTGGGGAGGGACATGCCCTGATTCAGAAGTTCACAGGTGCGGGACTTCCCTGGTGGTCCAGTGGTTAAGAATCCGCCTGCCGATGCAGGGGACAGGGGTTCCAGGCCTGGTCCGTTAAGATCCCACATGCCCCGCAGAGCAACTAAGCCCGCGAGCCACAAATACTGAGCCTGTGTACCACAACTACTGAATACTGCGCGCCTAGAGCCTGTGCTCCGCAACAAGAGAAGCCACTGCGATGAGAAGCCCACGCACCGCAAAGAAGAGTAGCCCCCAATCGCCACAACTAGAGAAAGCCCGCGCACAGCAATGAAGACCCAACGCAGCCAAAAATAAAATAAAAAAAAAAAAGAGACTCCGTGCTCCCAATTCAGGGGGCCCGGGTTCGATCCCTGGTCAGGGAACTAGATCCCGCATGCCGCAACGAAGATCCCACATGCTGCAACTAAAACCCAGAACAGCCAAATAAAGAAAGAAAGAAATATTAAAAAATAAACAAAACCGAAGTTCACAGGTGTCCTCTGGATGCTGTGGTGGAGAACAGACTGTGGGGCTAAGGGTGGAAACCGAGTCCAGGGAGGAGGTGACCGCACGGTCCAGGCCAGCGATGATGGGAACTGGACTACGGTGGGTGCTGAGGAAGTGAGGAGTGCCAGATTCTGCATAATGTAGAAGGTAGAGCCGGCAAGGCCTGCTGTGGGTGACAGAGAGAGAGAGAGGAGTTGAGGACATCCCAAAGGGTTGGATTTCAAAGGTTCAAATCAAGGCCTTCAGAAAAAAACAACAAAAACACATGTGTTATGTTATGTTGCTGGTAGGAACATAAAACGGCGTAGCTGTTGCAGAAAACAGTTAGGTGGTTCCTCAAAAAGTTAAACACAGAACTGCCATATGACCCAGCCATCTTACTCCTAGGCATATACCCCAAAGAATTGAAAACAGGACTCAAAAACTTGTACACATTATGTTCAAGGCAGTGCTAGTCACGATTGCCCAATTGCAATTGCCCAACGGTGGAAACAACCCAAATGTCCATCAACAGATGAGTGGATGAACGTAGTATATCCATACAGTGGAATATTGTTCAGCCACAAAAAGGAACGAAGTTCTGATTCGCTACGACATAAATGAACCTGAGAAACATGCTAAGTGAAAGAAGCCAGATACAAAAGACCACATATGATCCCATTTATGTGAAATGTCCAGAACAGGCAAACTCAGAGACAGAAAGTAGATTAGTAGTTGCCAGGGAATGGGAAGTGACCGCTGTTGGGGATGGAACTTCGTTTTGGGGTGATGGACATGTTTCGGAACTAGATAGAGGCACTGGTTGCACAACATTGTGAATGTACTCAATGCCACTGAACCGTTCACTGGCAAATGGTTAATTTCATGTTATGTGAATTTCACCTCGTTAAAAAAAAAGGGGAAGACCTTCTCTTACTCCCTCATCCTCTACCAATTTAAAACCCTAGCCCCCGCCCCGCTTCTGGACATGGGTGGTGGTGATGGTTGCACAACAATGTGACTATACTTCATTCCACTGAACTGTACACTTAAAAAAGAATGAGAAAAAAAGGTGGTAAATTTTATGTGTATTTTACCATCGTTAAAAAAAAAAAAAGACCAGCCTCCCATCCCAGTTCCCATCTTCAAATGTTCCTTTCCCTCTCCTCTCACTTAGCCAAATTTGAAATGAATTTGTGTTTCCAGGTGTGATTCATTGTGAAGCAACATCAGTCACCCCCTCAGAATGTGGGCTCCACAAGGCTTTCTGTGTCTCTTTCACTGCTGCATCCCTGGCACCAGACCAAATGATCTTTTCATATGCTCAGAGAGGTTAAGCTATTTGCCTAAGGTCACACAGCAATAAAAACAGCTTCTAATCATTAAGCATTTTCTTTTCCAAGTGCCTAACTCATTGAATTCTCAGAACCAGCCTTGAGAGGCAGGTTCCATTATTATCACTACTTGATAGAGGAAGAAACAGAGGCTCAGAGAGGGAAAGTGACTGGTCTAGGGTAACACAGCAAGGAAATGAGGGAACCTGGAAGTGAAGGGCTTGAGAGTGGGGCAGGGCTGGGGGGTGCGGGTGGGCAGGACTAATGGGTCCTCTCAACCTGAGAAGTCTAGAACCTGAGTGGTCACTCTTCCAAAGCCTCTGTTTCCCCAAATCACTCCATTGTACTCACTACTTCTGGCTCTGGAGGTACAGCGTGGAAGGGGCTCCCAGGTCCCCAAGAGGCTCCCATGAGCAGTTCAAGTCGCCCAAGGGTCCAAATCCATAGCACTGCAATGGCCCAGGGCTGCCTGGAGGGGGAGGAGGGAGGGTCCGAGGGAAGGGGGTCAATTCCCCCAGCCGCCCTCACACCCCAGAACTTGAACTCCCCCCACCCCTTACGGAAGTGATCAGCAGGAAGGGGGCGTTGGGCACCGCTCCCCAGGCTTCGGGCATAACTCCTCCCCTCCCTCTACCAGCTACATCCTGTTACAACCCGAAGAGCCCTTTCCCCTACCACCCCCCAACCCCGGACCCTGGCTCCCACCTCGCTGCCGCCCATTCCCCAACTCCTCTCATCGCCCGGTCCCTGTCCCGGGGGAGAGCAGAGTGGCATCCGGACCTTTGTCATTCATTCCAAAAAATTGCGGTTCACCCTGGAGGATGTGCGTTTCCGCGGAGCGCGGCGGCAGAGCGCCGACACGAGTTCGCTCCGTAACTCACCCTGGGGCCGAGTCCTGCAGAACAGCAGCATCAACAGAAGCAGCAAAACCAGCTTCGGCCGCCGCCGCGGCGGGAAGGGAGCGGCCCGGGTTCCCCGCATGGCGTCCCCACGCCCCCAGTCCGGCCCGGCCCTGCCCGGCCCAGCGCTGCAGCGCGGCCCGCTTGTCTCTCGGGGTCCAGCACCCGAACAGCAAAGGGAAGCGGAGCCGCCCCTCCCAGCCGCCTCCGCACCTTGCGCTTCGGCTCCCCGCCCCTCCGCTGCACCGGAAAGTCCCTCGCGGGGGCTGAGGAGGGGTAGTAGGGGGTGGGCGGCGCTGAGGCGTGGCCGAGCTCCGTAGGGTGCTACCTGGGCCTCTGTCCACAGCTCCCCAGCCAGCACCCCCATGGCCAGCAGCAGCAGCAGAGGACGTTTGGCCATGCTGGACAGGGCTGCCTGAGATGTGAGAGGCGGCACAGCAAGGCAGCTTCCTGTGGTTGGTGCCGCCACCGCCTCCTGGCCCCCCATTTATACATCTTAGCTCCCCCCTCTTGTCATGCCTGTCATGGGGGAGCGAAGTGATCTCCTTTATCTCCACTAGCAGAGAGGAGGCAGGCACGCGGCCCCCTCCACCCCTCCAGCACTGACCTTTCCCGTTTCCCGGACCAAGCAATAACCTTTCACCAGGGATGGGGTGACGTGGTCCAGCTCACTGTCATCTTCAACAGAGAGAGGTGAGAAGGCCTCCACTTAGCAGAGACCAGGAACCCAGACCCCCACCAGACCGGGAGAGAGGGCACAGCCAGCCCCCCATCACCACCATACTGCTAGGGTCCCAGGCCTTCTCCATAATAACAAGAATAATGAGTGCTTACACAGTATGCACTGTGGGGCCAGGCACTGCTCTAAATATGTATATTTGTTTAATTGATTTAATCCTCCCAACAGCCTATGATAATAGTTCTCATTTGAGCAAGTCTCAGAATCTCCTGGAGGGCTTGTTAAAACACACATCACTGGGCCCTATGTGCAGAGTGTCTGAAAATCTGCATTGACGACAAATTTCCAGGCCATGCTAATGCTGCCGGTCCAGAAACCACACTTTTTTTTTTTTTAACTTTTTTTTTTTTTTTTATGGTGTGCGGGCCTCTCACTGTTGTGGCCTCTCCCGTTGCGGAGCACAGGCTCCGGACGCGCAGGCTCAGCGGCCATGGCTCACGGGCCTAGCCGCTCTGCGGCATGTGGGATCTTCCCGGACCGGGGCACGAACCCTTGTCCCCTGCATCGGCAGGCGGACTCTCAACCACTGCGCCACCAGGGAAGCCCTTAACTTTTTATTTTATATTGGAGTATAGCCAATTCATAATGTTGTGATAGTTTCAGGTGCACAGCAAAGGGCCTCAGCTATACGTACACATGTATCCATTCTCCCCCAAACTCCCCTCCCATCCAGGCTGCCACATAACATTGAGCAGAGTTCCCTGTGCTATACAGTTGGTCCTTGTTCAGAAACCACACCTTTAAGAGCCACTGGACTATGAGACTAGGACAAAGACTGTCTCCAGGTTACAGGTGAGGAAACAGAAGAGTGACCTAAGGTGCCCAAGATCAGCTAGTCAGTGGAGGTGGGAGTTGGGGTTCAAACAGAGCCTCTGGTTCCAGAGCTCATGCTCTCCAAGGGAAAAAAAATTTTTTTTAACTTTTATTGGAGTATAGTTGATTTACAATGTTGTGTTAGTTTCAGGTGCACAGCAAAGTGAATCAGTTATACATACACATATATCCACTGTTTTTTTAGATTATTTTCCCATATAGGCCATTACAGAGTATTGAGTAGAGTTCCCTGTTCTATACAGTAGGTTCTTATTAGTTATCTATTTTATTTATAGTAGTGTGTGTATGTCAGTCCCAATCTCCAAATGTATCCCTCCCCCCAGGGAAAATTTTTAAGGATTAAAAAATACTCTTGGGACTTCCCTGGTGGTGCAGTGGTTAGGAATCTGCCTGCCAATGCAGAGGACACGGGTTCGAGCCCTGGTCCGGGAAGATTCCACATGCCACAGAGCAACTAAGCTCATGCACCACAACTACTGAAACCCGCGCGCCTAGAGCCCATGCTCCCCAACAAGAGAAGCCACTGCAATAAGCCCGCGAACCGCAACGAAGAGTAGCCCCCGCTCGCCGCAACTAGAGAAAGCCCGCGTGCAGCAACAGACCCAATGCAGCCAAAAATAAAGTAAATTTATTTTTAAAAAAATTGTTATGGGAACAGAGTTTCAGTTTCGCAGATGAAAAGGGTTGTGGAGATGGATGGTAGTGATGGTTGCACGACCATGTGAATGTACTTTATGTCGTTGAACTGGACACTTAAAATGGTTAAGATGGTACATTTCCTGTTATGTGTATGTTACCATAATTTTAAATATAATTTTTAAATGTTTAACTAATATCATATACAGAGAGGAACTGTCGTGTGCTGGGCAATGTTTAATAGTGGGCTTTCCGGATACAAATGAACTTATTTACAAAACAGAAATAGACCCACAGACAGAAGACAAACTTATCATTACCAAAGGGGAAAGGGGTGGGGGAGGGATAAATTAGGAGGTTGGGATTAACATATACACACTACTATATATAAAATAGATAACCAACAAGGACCTACTGTATAGCACAGGGAACTATACTCAATATTTTGTAATAACCTATAAGGGAAAAAATCTGAAAAAGAATATATATATATACACATATATATAAATGTGTGTATAACTGAATCACTGTTCTATACACCTGAAACTAACACAACATTGTAAATTAATTATGCTTCAATTTTTTAAATAATTTTTAAAAAATATTTCTTTCTTTATTTATTTGACTGCACCAGGCCTTAGTTGCAGCACGCGGGATCTTTAGTTGTGGCATGCGGGATCTAGTTCTCTGACCAGGATCGAACCCGCGCCCCTTGCATTGGGAGCACAGAACCTTAGCCACCGGACCACCAGGGAAGTCCCTATACTTCAATTTTTAAAAAAATAAATTATTTTATTTTATTTACTTTTGGTTGCGTTGGGTCTTCATTACTGCATGCGGGTTTTCTCTAGTTGCTGCGAGCGGGGGCTACTCTTCGTTGCGGTGCGCGGGCCTTTCATTGCGGTGACTTCTCTTGCTGCAGAGCACAGGGGCTCTAGGTGTGCAGGCTTCAGTAGTTGCGGCTCGTGGGCTCTAGAGCACGGGCTCAGTAGCTGTGGCACACAGGATTAGTTGCTCCGCGGCATATGGGATCTTCCCAGACCAGGGATGTCCCCTGCATTGGCAGGCAGATTCTTAACCACTGCGCCACCAGGGAAGCCCCCTATACTTCAATTTTTAAAAATATTAAACAATAACAAAACAAAACAAGTAAACCCCAATGGGCTCTCCGGGAAAAAAAAAAAAAAAAGGCCCTGATTTATACCAGTTATAGGTTTCTGGCCAATTTCAAGCTACCAGCGTGATATCAGTGTGATGTTGCCAAATTCCTGAAAAGGTAACAATCAGTTTTCACAAGTCAGTATAAGCCGGCTCCAGGACACCACCAAAATGTGAAAAACATTGCAATTTGCTCAATTTAGAAAATAATGATTTTTTTAAACACCCATGTCATCATTACCCAGATCAAGAAGAAGGACAGTGCCAGCACCACAGATGTCAACCCCCCCCACCCCGCATCCCCAGTCACAATTTCTTCCCTACAGAGGTAGCCACCATCCTGACTTCAGCCATCACCACTTCTTTGCTTTTTATTCGTTTTGTTTGTTTGTTTGTTTTTCACCGTGCCACATGGTTTATGCGATCTTAGTTCCCCAAGCAGGGATTGAACCCAGACCCTCTGCAGTGAAGGCTCGGAGTCCTAACCACTGGACCGCCAGAGAATTCCCTGCTTTGAATTAGTTTTAACACCAACCTGGGCATCTCTGAAACAGATAACTGAATCTCTGAAACATAACTGAGTCTATTTCTTTTTTTTTTTCCTTTTTTTTTTCATTCTAACAAATTGAACTTTTTATCAAAGTTCATACAGATCTGGGCACATACAGAAAAGTGCCCAGATCATCAGTGGACACCTGGAAGAATTTTCACAAACTGAACACACTTCTGCATCCAACCCTCAGGTCCAGAAACAGAACACTCCCAGCCTCCATCCAGAGCAGGGAAATTAAATTCCACCGTCTGGGAGGAGGAGTATGGAAGAATTTGTGGATATATGTTAAAACTATACTAACTAATAAATGCTTTGAATGAGATGCTTTGAGGCTATGCAAAGATCCTGTTTCCTGTTCCACCCACTGATATTAGCATTCATTGGTGGAGCATGTGCATTTGCTATTATTTATTATTTGGAATTCTTCTGTAAGGAAGAGTTGTTTCATCTCCATTTATTTACTTGTGCAATTATTTGTTTATACCAATATGGACTCATGAATAGTTATTTTTATTCTTTGGGTTAAAATTCAATACTATTATTATTTATTTCACCACCCAAATTGTTTCAGCTTTGGCCATTGGGAGCTCTTTCAATTGGTCTCTGCTCTAAGCATTTTCTTTCAGGCACTGCTCTTTTGACATGACTATCTCTCTCTGTCTCTGTCTCTCTGTCTCTCTGTCTGTCTGTCTGTCTGTCTCTCTCTCTCTCTCTCTCTCTCTCTCTCTATATATATATATATATATATTTTTTTTTTTTTAAGTACTTCCTTACTGTCTGGCACCACAAGATGTTCCAGGCTCATGTTGCATTTCCCCTGCCCCAGTCCTAGTATCAGCCATTTTCCCAAAGAGCCTGTGTTCCCTTTACTGGAGAGTGGCATTGAGAAGCCAAGACCTGGATGCTGAGTCTGCTCATTGCTACTGAGGGTGGGAGTTGATGTTGTTGCTTCTGGGCCTTCTCAGCTGATAGCATCACTTAAAAAAAAAAAACATTGAGGTAAAATTCATATGAAATAAAATTGACCTTTTTTTTTTTTTTTTTTTTTTTTTTTTTTTGTGGTATGCGGGCCTCTCACTGTTGTGGCCTCTTCCGTTGCGGAGCACAGGCTCCGGACGCGCAGGCTCAGCGGCCATGGCTCACGGGCCCAGCCGCTCCGCGGCATGTGGGATCTTCCCGGACCGGGACACGAACCTGTGTCCCCTGCATCGGCAGGCGCACTCTCAACCACTGCATCACCAGGGAAGCCCAAAATTGACCATTTTAATGTTACATGTACATGCATGTTCATAGTAGCACTAGTCACAATAGCCAAAAAGTGGAAACGACCCTGATGCCCATCAACAGATGACTGGATAAACAAAATATGGTCCATCCATACAATGGAATATCACTCAGCCTAGAAAGGAACGAAGCAATGACACGTGATACAATGTGGATGAACCTTGAAAGCATTATGCTGAGTGAAAGAAGCCAGACACCAAAGGTCACATAGTGGATAATTCCATTTATAGGAGATGTCTGGAATAGCCACACCCATAGAGACAGAAAGCAGACTAGTGGTTGCCAAGGGTTGGGAGGAGGGAGGAATCAGGAGTAATTCCTACCGGTATGTCTCTGGCGTGACGAAAACATTTTGGATCTAGACAGAGGTGGTGGTTGCACAGCATTATGAATATACTAAATACCACTGAATTGTTCACTTTACCACGGTTAATTTTATATGTCAATTTCACCTCAATTTATTTATTTATTTGTTTTGTTTTTTGTTTTTTGCCACACCGTGCAGGTTGTGGAGCTTCCCCGGTGAGGGATCGGAACTGTACCCCCTGCAGTGGAAGTGCAGTCCTATTTAATTATTTATATTATATATTTTTAAATTTCACTCAATTTACGAAAAACAACAATAAGGGCTCTGGTGATGGGCAGAGCGGGGTTCGAATCCCATGTCTGCCTAGTTCCTGCTGTGTGACCTTTGGCAAGTCACTTAAGCTCTCTGTGCCTTGGTTTCCTCACCTGTAAAACAAGGAGGATTCAATGAGTGTGTCAAATTCTTAAAACAGTCTGTGGCATGCAGTAAGTGCTGTTTAATTAAATGTTATTTCTTTTTTTTAAATTTTTAAATTTTTATTTTTATTTTGGCTGTGTTGGGTCTTTGTTCATGCACGAGGGCTTTCTCTAGTTGTGGCGATCGGGGGCTACTCTTCATTGTGGTGTGCGGGCTTCTCATTGGGGTGGCTTCTCTTGTTGTGAAGTGTGGTCTCTAGGCGCGCGGGCTTCAGTAGTTGCGGCACATGGGCTCAGTAGTTGTGGCACACGGGCTCTAGAGCTCAGGCTCAGTAGCTGTGGTGCATGGGCTTAGTTGCTCCTCAGCATGTGGAATCTTCCCAGACCAGGGCTCGAATCTGTGTCCCCTGCATTGGCAGGCGGATTCTTATCCACTGTGCCACCAGGGAAGCCCCTTAAATGTTATGTCTACTTGACACATCCCTTTTGGATTTGAACTTTATTCCTTTGTCCTTTTCTTCATGACAGACTCCTGGCCTTGGTTGCCCCCAAGGCCAAGGCCAACGCTCCAGAAGACAGGGGTCATATCTGACTGTACTGCTTCAAAAGGGCTGATGAGTAATATGTTCCCCTCCTCTGCCTCTTCTCCTGGCCACTCTCTATGGATGTACCCTTCTGCCCTTTTCTCCATATCCCCAATCCTGGCCCAGGGGTTGCTGATGAACAAACACGTCAGGAAATATTTATTTAACTGACTGTCCCAGAACCAGAAGCTTCTTTTGTGCCTCACACAGAATCAGAATTTTGAGCCCATCACAGCTGACTGCAAATCCCACTTCCTGCGAGCAAGGCGCTGCACCTCTATGAGTTCATTGGGAAGATGTAGATAATAAGCGTATCTACTTTATGGGGTTGTTTGAGGACTTGGGTGAAATTATGCAAAGTGCTTAGCACTGGGCATGACACCCAAGTGCAGAGGGTTGAATGGTGATCACCTCCTGGTGATATATCGCAGGACCTGTGAAAGTGATCTTATTTGGAAAAAAGGATCTTTGTGGATATAATTAAGGACTCTGAAATGAGATCATCCTGGATTATCTGGGTGGGCCTTAAATCCGATGACAAGTGTTAATAGACAGAGACAGAAGAGAAAAGGCCAAGTGAAGATAGAAGCAGAGATTGGAGTGATGTAGCCAAAGAGGCCAAGTCATGCCAGAAGCCACCAAAAGCTGCAAGAGAATGAAAGATCCTCCCCTAGAGCCTTGGGAGCAAGCCACAGCTCCGCTGACACTTTGATTTCAGACTTCTGGCCTGCAAAACTGTGAGCGAATAAATTTCCACTGCTGTAAGCCACCCAATTGTGGCGAACTGTTACAGCAGCCATAGGAAACGCATATATAAGAATTGGGAAATGTTATCTGCTACCAATATCATTATTGTTACTGTCATCATCATCACCACCATTATCATGGGCAGCATAAAAATGCACTTAAGGGACTTCCCTCGTGGCACAGTGGTTAAGAACCTGCCTGCCAGGGCTTTCCTGGTGGCGCAGTGGTTGAGAGTCCGCCTGCCGATGCAGGGGACACGGATTCGTGCCCCGGTCCGGGAAGATCCCACATGCCGCGGAGCGGCTAGGCCCGTGAGCCGTGGCTGCTGAGCCTGCGCGTCCGGAGCCTGTGCTCCATCCTCAACGGGAGAGGCCACAACAGTGAGAGGCCCGTGTACCGCAAAAAAAAAAAAAAAAGGAATCTGCCTGCCAGTGCAGGGGACGCGGGTTTCAGTCCTGGTCCGGGAAGATCCCACATGCCACAGAGCAACGAAGCTCTTGTGCCACAACTACTGAGCCTGCAGTCCAGAGCGTGATCCACAACTAGTGAGCCCACGTGCCGCAACTACTGAAGCCCGTGCGCCTAGAGCCTGTGCTCCACAACAAGAGAAGCCACCGCAATGAGAAGCCCGCGCACCACAATGAAGAGTAGCCCCCGCTCGCCGCAACTAGAGAAAGCCCGTGTGCAGCAACTAAGACCCAACACAGCCAAAAATAAATAAATAAATAAATAAATTTATATTAAAAAAACACCCACAACCCAGATCTTTTAAAAAAAAGCACTCAAATCTTACCAATCAATCCTAAATAAAGCCATTCTTCTAATTTGTTAACTAATTTTTTTATTTTTTTATTTATTTAATTTTTGGCTGTACCAGGTCTTAGTTGCAGCACGCGGGATCTTTTAGTTGCGGCATGCGGGCTCATAGTTGCAACATGCGGACTTCTTAGTTGTGGTATGTGAACTCTTAGCTGCGGCATGCATGTGGGATCTAGTTCCCCGACCAGGGATCAAACCCGGGCCCGCTGCTTTGGGAGTGTGGAGTCTTACCCACTGGACTACCAGGGAAGTCCAGTTAATTTTATTTTTGAACAGTTAATACATTCATGGGCTTCAGAAAACGAAAAGTATAAGGTTTATGCTGCAGTATCTCCCTCCCAAGTCTTAGTTCCCCTCTCTTCACCCACAGGTAACCCACTGCTCTTGATTTCCTGAGTATCTTTCTGGAATTTCTGTGCACATATGAAAAGAAATATGAATACAAGTCCTTATCCCTCCACCTCCTCCAACACACACACACACCTGCTTTTACATTAAAGGTAGCATTAAAATGTTGGGTTTTTTATGGTGGTAAAATATATATAACATAAAATATACCATTTTAGCCATTTTTAAGTATAAAATTCAGTGGCATTAAGTACATTCACATTGTCATGCAATTATCACCATCACCCATCTCCAGAAATTTTTCATCTTCCCAAACTGAAACTCTGTACCCAGTTAAACAGGCACTCCCCATTCCTCCCTCTCCCAGCTCCTGGTAACCACCATTCCACATTTTGTCTCTATGAATTTGCTTTTTCAAGGTACATTGCAAATTGGAACGATACAGGACTTTCCCTTTTGTGTCTAGATTCTTGCATTCAGCATAATCATTCAAGGTTCATCCATCCATGTGGTAGAATGTGTCAGAATTTCAGTTCAAGGTAACATGTTTTACATATTCTTCTGCACCTTCCTCCTCCACACCCCCCCCCCAACTTAACAACAAATGCTGGAGTATTCCCCTTTCCAAAGCTCTCTTTATGCACCCTTGTCATTTTCTACAGCCGGATGGTATTTTGCCATGTAGATCCCCCATAGTTAATTTCACTGCCAGAGACACACATTTTTTCATTCGTTTGTTCTTAGGTTAACACTGCAGTGAAGAACCTTGCACCAATGTCATTTCACATGTATGCAAGTGTATCTGTATATAAATTCTGCAATGTGAGATTTCTGGCTCGAAGATTATGTGCATTTGTAATTTTTACAGATATTACCAGATTTCCTTCCTTGAGGGTTAGATTAATTCACACTCCCTCCAGCAATGGATAAGAGTCCTGTTTCCCTTCAGCTTCACCAACAGAATATTATCAAACTTTGGATTTTTGCCAAAAGAACAAGTGAAAAGTGGTATCTCAGAGTAGAGAAAATTTGCATTTGCCTCACCACAAGCAAGACAGAACATGTTTCCATATTTCCATATGTTTAAGAGCTTTTTATAGTTTTCTTTTTCCTCTCTGGTCACCTTCCTTGTCCATTATTCTTTCAAGTTGTTGATCTTTTCCTTCCTGATTTCTAGGAGTTTTTTTTTTTTTAATTTTTTTTCTTTTTTAAAAAAATTAATTAATTATTTTTGGCTGCGTTGGGTCTTGGTTGCTACGAGCCGGCTTTCTCTAGTTGCCACGGGCAGGGTATACTCTTTGTTGCAGTACGTGGGCTTCTCACTGAGGTGTCTTCTCTTTGTTGCAGAGCACGGTCTCTAGGCGCACAGGCTTCAGTAGTTGTGGCATGTGGGCTCAGTAGTTGTGGTGCATGGGCTTAGTTGCTCCCTGGCATGTGGGATCTTCCTGGACCAGGGCTGAAACCCGTGTCCCCTGCATTGGCAGGCGGATTCTTAACCACTGCGCCACCAGGGAAGTCCCTTGTTTTGTTTTGTTTTGTTTTGTTGGCCACTCCATGCAGCTTGCAGGATCTCAGTTCCCTGACCAGGGGTTGAACCCGGTCCACGGCAGTGAAAGCCCGGAATCCTAACCACTAGGCCACCAGAACTCCCCTAGCAGTTCTTATATGTTAAGGAAGCTTACCATATGGTTATGAAATGTGTAGTAAATATTTTTTCCCGATTTGTCATTTCTCTAAACTCTTACGATTACTGACCACTAACGTTTATTGAGGATTTGCTACATGTCTGGCTTTGGTTCTTTAAACACACCATCTCTGTTCAACCTTATTGACACCATTTTTCATCTCTAAATACTCCAACACACATTTTCCTACATAATATAATGCCATTTTCACACCTAACAAAACATACAGTCATTCTTCAGTATCATCTTACACCAAAGCGAATGGTAACATTTCCCCGAGTCTCTGAAATATCTGTTCAGAGTTGGTTTAGAGCAGTGCTGGCCAATAGCACTGTCTCTGATGATGAGAATGTGTTTTCCCATATAGTAGTCACTAGCTACATGTGGCTGTTGAGCCCTTAAAATGTTTCCTGTGAGACTGAGGAACTGAATTCTTCACTGTATTTTATTTTACTTTCTTTAAGTTTTAATAGCCACATGGAAAATTACAGGCCGATATCCCTGATGAAGCTAGATGCAAAAACTCTCAACAAAATATTAGCAAATCAGGGACTTCCTGGCAGTCCAGTGGTTAAGACTCTGAGCTTCCACTGCAGGGACTAGGGTCCGACCCCTGGTCAGAGAACCAAGATCCTGCATGCCCTGTGGCTCGGCCAAAAAAAAAAAAAAAAAAATTAGCAAATCAAATTCAACAATACATTAAAGGGCTCATATACCATGATCAAGTGGGATTTATTCTAGGGATGCAAAGAGGTTCAACACCTGTAAATTAATCAGTGTGATAAACCACATTAACAAAATGAAGGATAAAAATCATGTGATCATCTCAATAGATGCAGAAAAAATATCTGACAAAATTCAATATCCTTTCCTGATAAAAACTCTCAGCAAACTGCTATTCAGAGGAAATGTACTTAATGTAACAAAGGCCATATATGACGAGCCCACAACTAACATCATACTCAACACTGAAAGTTTTTCCTCTAAAATTAGGAACAAGACAAGGGTGCCCACTCACTACTTCTATTCAACATAGCACTGGAAGTCCTAGCCAGAGCAGTTAGGCAAGAAAAAGAAATAAAAGGCATCCCCTCCCGTAAAAATAGCCACACAGGACTAGCAATTACCATATAAGACAGTGCAGATGTAGAATATGACTTCCTCACCCAAATACATCTCACCTGTACTCACTTTCTCCATTATTCCCCTCCCACTTGGCCCTCAGCCTTTTGCAGTGTGACATCTGCCCCCCGGCAAATTGCCATGAACCCAGGTCTCACCCCAGCCCCGCTTCTCCCCAGATTCTATCATACCTTCATTGGTTCATGCAAAGCCCTCACCAGTTTAATTTCTGTCCCCTCCATCCCAGATCCCCAATTCCTTGCCCTTCCCAAACCTTTGCCAGCATCCCTAAGGCATCTGCTACGTGTTCTTAAGCTGGTAGATAGTCAATAATAGGATGTATCATTTTGTGTGTTCATACTTTTACTTTATATGCTTATACAAGTATGCTGTAATTTGCAAAATGACATTGTGTACTAGATCTCCATCTGTATCCTTTTCAGGGATACATTGTGGGATTTTTTGTTTATTTTGTTTTTACTTTTTTTTTCTTTTTTTTAACCAGATTGAAAGCATTTATTAACTTCTTTCCTTCAGCCTCCTCCCAACAAAAAGTTGTCTTCCCAGAGTTGGGGGGACGGGGAATAGGTTGACACAGGTTCATGTAGATATGCATACACCCCAAGTATTTTCTCTAAAAGCCCAATTATTTAGGGCATTGTCTCTCAGATCTTTGTTATTTTTAAATCTCAGTCCATTCCTTTCTTTTACAAATCTTCTTTTCAGTGCCTCCAGAAATCTTCCATGCGTGAAGATTGTCTTCATGCATCAGATTCATGGATATATCTGCACAGTGTTTATATATCAAACATAAATAAATAAATATATATATATATATATTTCTTTTACCCTACTGTGTACATAGTTTGAAAAGTTAGAAGAACCACCCTGGGATTCCCTGGTGGCGCAGTGGTTAAGAATCCGCCTGCCAATGCAGGGCACATCCGGGAAGATCCCACATGCCTCGGAGCAACTAAGCCCGTGGGCCACAACTACTAAGCCTGCGCTCTAGAGCCCGCGAGCCACAACTACTGAGCCCACGTGCCACAACTACTGAAGCCCGCGCGCCTAGAGCCCACGCTCTGCAACAAGAGAAGCCACCGCAATGAGAAGCCCGCTCACCGCAATGAAGAGTAGCCCCCGCTCACCACAACTAGAGAAAGCCCGCACATAGCAACAAAGACCCAACACAGCCAAAAATAAATAAATTTTAAAAATTTAAAAAAAAGAAGAAGAACCAGCCTGCTAATCATTCACTACACCTCATGTTTAATAAGCAGAAATGCACAGGCTTTTAAGATGAATTTCCAGCATAACAGAAGGACATCTTGTTTGCATTTCAATGCACCAAGTGTCAGATTCTTATTTCATTACTCACTGGCACATTAATGGATGGCTCTTAATTTCTTTTTTTCTCTCTTTTAGCAAAACTCCATGAAGACCTCTCACTCCTGGGTCAGGAGCAAGGTTGCCTTATTTTAAAATGCTATAGTGTCTGAGTTTCACCGCAACAGCATCACATTTTTTAAGAGCTACTTTGTTGCTTTCACTGTTAGGTTAGTACTCTATCACTCAGCGTTCTTATTTCATCTTTCTAGTCCCTGAGGGATGGACACCTACATTGCTTCCAACTTCCTGCTTCAATGAGCATTCTTATCTGGTGCAAAACTCAGTGAATATAAAAACTTGGAAGAGAATTACCAAAGTTGTAGTTCTCTCTCAATTTAACAGGGATCCAATAACTGGCTTAAACAAGAGAGAATGTTTGTCTCTGCTGGCAGACAGCCTGGGGACCCTGGTCCTTCTGTCGGTTGCTCCACCATCCTCCAGGGCAGTATCTCCAAGGACATTTGGCTGTGTCTGGAGACATCCTCGTTGTCACACCTGGCAAAGGGAGGGGTTGGGGAGGTTGTGTGCTCCTGGCATGTAGTGAGTGGTGGCCAGGTATGCTGCTCACTACTCTACAGTGCACAGAATAGCCCCCTGCGACAAAGAACAATTTGGCCTCAAATGTCAATGATGTCGCCTGCCCTACAATAGTCCCCACTCTTTTATTTTTTTCTTTTTTGGCCGCACTGCGAGGCATGCAGGACCTTAGTTCCCCGACCAGGGATGGAACCTGTGCCCTCTGCAGTGGGAGCGTGGAGTCTTAACCACTGGATCACCAGGGAAGTCCCCCACTCCTTTTTGTCATAACTGACGCGTTGAAGACACCGGGACAGTTGTCCTGTAGCACACTCCACCCTTGGGGTTTGTCAGTTGCTTCCTGATGTCATTTAACTTGTTCCTCTACGCTTCCCATTTCCTGCAAACTGGATGTTAGGTCAAGAGACCTGATCAGAGTCAAGTTTAACATTTTGGCAAGATGTGTCCCAGGGGAAGCTGTGAACTTCCATTGGTATCACATCAGGAGGCCCCGGAGGCCCAAGGGTCCCTCTACTGTGATGCTCAGCTTCACTGCAGCTAACACTGGTGACAGTCTGGCCTCTGTGATGAAGTCTGCATCCCTACACCTAGTGAACCCTGGGCGTATCTTGCTCCCCAACATCTTCTCACCCGATGTTTGAGAACACCCATCGATGAATACTGCCCAAATCAATTATTTCATTGGCTTCTGCAAAATGGTGATTGTTCTAATTCTCTCATTCCTTCCAGTTTTTTTGGCCATGCCACACAGCTTGCGGGATCTTAGTTTCCCAAGCAGGGATGGGGCCAGGGATCAAACCCAGGCCCCCTGCAGTGGAAGCGCGAAGTCCTAACCGCTGGATCGCCAGGGAATTCTCTCCTTCCACATTTTTTAGCTGGCATTCTTAGACTGTTTGGTGACCATGAAAAGTTACTACTGGGAAGGCAAGATCGTACTTAATTCCTTACTTTTAATTACCAACATTTTCGGAAAGGAGTTGGTTGAGAGCTACTTCCAATGGGTTAATAAGTATGTGTGTGTTTTAACTTTCAAATCGAGGTATAACATACATAAAGTGCACAGATCTTAAAGGGAGAGCTCAGGGAATTTTTACAGCTATATACCTGTGCAACCACCACCAGATAAAAATATAGAGCATTTCTAATCCCACACGGCCTTCCCTGCCATTAAGTTTTATAATGAGTAATTTTAATTGAAGAAATGATTTCCAGGCTTGATTGTACCCATCTTGGGGGTTCAAGGACTTCAGGAAGGTGGGGAAATGGGTGAGAAGTAAAAATAGGGCTTCTTGGCACTCCCCCACCCAACATGGCTGGCTCTGGCACCCAAACCTGTCTCACAGAAGTAGCTGCAAGGGTCGAGCGACTTGTTTTGCCAGTCAGGGTTTATCTCGGGCACCTCCTGCCTGGAAGTCTCATTAATTCTTGGGGCTCAGCTAGTATTTCCAAGCAGACGGGGACTGCCCCTTCTAGTCTTCCATCGAGGGTCACACCCAGGGGCAGAAAAGCACACTGAAAAGTCCCAGAGAAGGAGACAGGCTGTCTGGGTTCTGCTGCCTTCAGTTACATGATCCTAGAGGAGGTACTTTCCCTTCTGAGCCTTTGTTTGCTTACCTGTCAAGTGGGGGGAATATTCCGCTTTGCTGGGTTCTTGGGAGGATTTCGGCAGAATCATCAGACTACCTTTACATTTCTGACCTCACCTGTTGGCACGTTCCTCTTTGCTAATTCCACCCCTGCCAGATGTCTGTTCCAGTCCCCAGGCCTTTGCTTCTGCAGTTCCCTCCACCTCCGTTTTGTGGGGCTTGCCTGCTTTCTATAACTCAGGCGCAGTTCGAAGGAGCCCCTCCTCAGGTTACGTGGGCTACAGCGGTCTCTCTTATCACGCACACTCTAATGTTGCTTTTTTTTTTTTTAAGAGTCTTTGTTGTTGTTGTTTTCTAAATTGAAGTATAGTTGATTTACAATATTGTGTTAGTTTCAGGTGTACAGCAAAGTTATTCATATATATATATATACACACTTTCTCAGATCCTTTTCCCTTATAGGTTATTACAAAATATTGAGTATAGTTCCCTGTGCTATATTATCAGTCCTTTCTGATTATTTTCTACATAGTAGCGCCTCACAGCTCTTACGAACCTATCTTGAGTATTAATTTCACTGCTTATTGTGTCTCCTCCTGTAGTAGAATGCAGAGTCTAGGGACTTGTCTGCTTTTTTCACTTTTACAGGCAGGGCCTTGCCTGAGGAAAGTGTAATGTTCGTTGAACTAGGAAACATAAACCCAGAGAGGTGGAGCCACTTTCTCATTTGTCACACAGCAAAATCTGCATTAGAACTTCAGGCTCTGAGCCTTTGCTTTCTTTTCCCTCCCTCTTTGGTGGGGATTAGGACACAAAACTTAAGGGTTGTCAAAAAAATTAGTCATCGAGATATTTTTAAAAGTCAAAATTGGGAATTCCCTGGCGGTCCAGTGGTTAGGACTCTGCGCTTTCACAGCGGAGGGCCGGGGTTCAATCCCTGGTCTGGGAACTAAGATCCTGGCCAGCTGTGCCGCTGCCAGGAAAAAAACAAAAAGTATAAAGCAGCAAGCTGTGTGTCGCTGCCAGGAAAAAAAAAAAATTAATGTCAACAAAAAGCAAAAGATAAGATTCGACCTTGCACTCGCATGACTCACCCCGCCCTAATCCCAGTCCTGGCAGATCCCGTCTTTATTTAAAATTTTGCTATTCTGTTCACCATGGATTTATTTTTTCCCATTAATTTTGATATTTAAAAACTATTGCAATACTTCATTAGAATGTTATTCATCTTGATGATTGAGTTTTTCCACCCAAGACGCTCACCCTAGTACAAGTCCCGCTTCTGTCTCTTCTCCTCCCCTAGAGAAACTGAGGCACGGAGGACTCGGGGTGGGAGTGGGGGAAGGATGGGGGAGCTGTGTGGAGTCGGTTGAGCAACCCGAGCTGCCCCGGGAGGGGCTGGACGGTGACCTTTGCTTATCGCCCGCGGAATAAGCAGCTAATTAAGTCTCCCTCGCCTGCGGGAGACCTTTCCCAGGTCGGCCCGCGCCTCCTGCAGGGCCGAGACAGCCGCGGTAGCCCCGGCAGCGGTGACCTTTACAGGTCCAATGGGGCGGGGAGGCGGGAGAGAGCGGGATGGATTTAGGCGGAAATGGTGGCGGTGGGTATCGCGGCCCTGGGATCGAACCCCGCCCGCCTCGACTCCCCACGTTCATCCTACCACCGTAGGGTAATAGGGGGAGGGAAAGCGCGCCCGGTGACGTCATCGAACCCCGAGCCCGGCCTCCGCCGCCAACGTCACAGACAAGCAGCGCAGCGTCACCGCATTCCTCCCGTGACGTCAGCGCGCAAGGCCAAGAACTGGCCCATACGGGAAGGGAGAAGTCTGAAGGAAGATCTTTACTTTCTCGCACTTCGTATTTGGTAAGGCGTTTAAAATACGCAGTAACGGACTACCACTCCCATCTGGCCTTGCGTGCTGCGCATGCGCACAGCGTCCAGCGAGAGAGCGCGGCAAACCTTTGGGCTAGATTGACGTCCCTTTAGTCGAACCAAAAGGCAAGTTTTACGGCCGCAAACCAGTTCCCGACCTTACAGGCCCCACCCCTTTATTCTTAGCCCGCAGCTTCCTTGAGGGAGTGACGGGCTCCTCTGCCTTTGAAGGCTTAGTTTCCCTCGATGGACATTCACACCGATGAATCAGAGCGTCGGGAAGTCGAGAGGATGTTGAAAGACGTGCCTTGGAGCCAATAGCTTAGCGGCAGGGCCTGGCGCCATCCAATCACTTTTCCCAGTGCCGCCAATCACCCTGGACCCCGCCCCCGGCGCGTGACGTAAGTAGGGTGGGTAGCAACAGTTGCCCCGGTGAGGGAAACGGAGGCGCCATAGCCACGGTAGTCGTGGCGACCAAGCAACCCGGCAACGCGAGTCAACAACAACAACCGACCGGCCGACCCCCACCCCCACCCCCCCGGCCTGGCCCGGGGACCCCGGCACGTTCTGTCCCCCTCCCAACATCGCCTCCGAGACCTGTGGAAAGCCCTTCCGCGGACAGAAGTAGGGAGAAGCCGAGGTAACCCGTGCGGCCCCAGGGTGGCGGTCCGGGCCGGGGAGGACAGCGAGGCCCGGGCGGCGGGTGTCTCTGTAATCATAATCTTGGGGGAAGGGGCGGGCGGTCAAAATGGCGGCGGCGACTGTCGGGGCCGTGGGGGAGGGGGCTGGGGCCCGGCTGGGGCTACACCACCCGCCCCCGGGCCCCGCAGCCCGGCCCCCGCGAGGGGCGGGCGCTCGCAGGCAGACGGCGAGTGGAGGTAGGCCGGCCAGCCGGGGCGGGGGGCTTTTATATGTCGGGAGGCACAAGGGGGCGGGACTGGGAGGGCTGGGCCAATGGGAACGAGGGAGGGGCGAGGCGGGACCGAAGTGAGTGGGCGGGGCCAGGTCATAAGGTGTGGGCGGGACCGGCCGGTGCCCCGGGAACCGGGTGGGGCAGCTCTCCCCTAGGCATTCCTGCTCGCGTAAGCGACGGAAGCCACCTGTGCCTTGTCACTTTAGAACCTGCCAGGACTCAAGTGTGTACCACATGTGAGGCCTCAGTTTTCTATCCTGTAAAGTGGGGAGAATCACTGCCATCGCCTCTTTTTTGCATTTCAGGGACTCCTAATTCCTTTCAGGAATTTCTCTAGGGCTCATTCTTGAACTTTTTACTCCTATCTACTTTTTCTGAATGTTTTTTATAGATTAACTGTTAGTCTTGATTTCAACATTGCTGTTCGCTCCTAAATCTGCCTTCTCTCTGAAAAGAGATGAAGGTAGACAATTTCATGAAGCTGTGGGATAGGGGTATGGCTTTAGTCCGGACGATTTGGTTCGCAGAAAGCGAAGCCCATGGCAGAGAGGAATGATCTTGGGTGACTGAGTTAGAAGAACAGAAACTTGATTGCTTCTATGTGGGCAGCTCTAAGATCTAAGATCTCGTCTTGTCCCTGGGCAGGGGGCTTGTTCCTGGAGATGGGACCATTCCTAGCTGTTCTGCCCATCCTGGTCTTCCTTTGGGGAAGGAAGTAAATGATGGAGTAAAGGGCGCCTGAGGAAGTTTCTGACGCTGCTTCTCTTGGCTAGACACATGTTTTTGTGTCAGTCAAGTTGGTGTCAACTGGGTCACATGTCGCTGAGGAGGTACCAGCTTACAGAGCCACGTGGGCAGGGAGCTGGGACACCGAGATCAGAGGGAAGGGGAAGTGTTCCACATTTGTTAGAGGAGAATCTGAGTGACTGCTTTGCCGGGACAAGATCTGCCAGCTTGGGGAAGAATTTTTTTTTTTTTTTTTTTTAAACAGCAGCTGGGCCAAGTCCACTGTGCTTATTCTCCGTCTTGCTTTGGAGCTTGGCATCAGCAGAGCCGAGTGCATTCTGCAGCCGTTTTCTTTTAAAATCAATCAGTAAACTTCAGGGAGAAGGAACGTTTCAGGTTCTCCCAAAACTTTCCCTCAAGAATTTGACATAAGGCTTGGGAGTGTCACTTCTCCAGGGATTTTTCCCAGGTCAGGAAATAACCTGATCTGGGAAATATTTCCAAAATCTAGAAATAACCAAGTTGCCAGGTCATCGGTACCTGTTAGAAAGGCGAGCTCTGAGCAGAAAGTGATCTAGTCTTGTTAACTGCCCCTCCCCCTTCTTATATCTTATGCATTTGAAAGGCCCAAGCCCAGAGGGGTTCCTGAAGGGAACACTGGCTTTGGTCACTTGTCCTTGAAACAATCAACTGCTTTCTAGCTGTATGCTCCTGGGCAAGTAACTTAACTTCTCTGGACCTTAGTTTCCTCCCATCTAAACTAGGGACAGTGATCATTGGTAATGATTTTAATCTCATATTACTATGCTGTGGATCCCATAAAAGAATACATGTTGAGCATTAAATACATAGTAATCGCTCAAACTATGTTGGCTGCTACTGTTATTATGATGGTTGTTGCTTCCTGCTCAGCCTTTGGAATTATACCATTCGCATTTATTTTTATCATTTTGAATCGGGTGACAGCCTAGTGGCTTTAAGGCTTGACTCACTTGCTGTGTGGGCCGATGACTGGGATCCCGGGAAGCTGAGTGCTAGGACTCTAGTTTCTAGTGGGAAAGTGTCACTCTCCTAAGGCCCTTCTCCAGCTTTAGGAGGGTAGCCAGAAAGAAAATTTTTCCCTGGGCCCAGGCTCAGACTCAACCTTCCGGGAGGCAGCTGGATGAGCTGGGGCTGTGGGTGTCATGGGAAAGGTGGGGACCTGGGAAGGGTGTCTCTGGAGCTAAGGGTCTCTCCCTCCCCTTCCTGCCACATGCCCCAGCATTTTGGGGCTGAAGACGGGATAGGCTAGGCAGAATCCACCCCACTCCCCATCACCACCTACTAGGGACACGGCCTCCAGATAGCAACCACACAGCACATAGTCTTCCTGGCCTAAGGGGCCTGTTCTGGACCAGGAGACATCACCTGCCCCTGTAGCACAAGCTTGCTGCTGGCAGGAGGCAGTAACTTTTTCACAAGGTCTTACCAGTCGGCAGATTTGAACCGGCTTTTGACAGTCACTAGCAGTGTGTTCCCAGCATTGTGGACACTCATTTGACAGTAAAAGTTGAGCCCCAGCTTTGTGCTTGTCAGTGTTTTAGTAGCTGGGGATAGAGTCATGGGCAAGGCAGGTCACATCTCCACCCCTGGGGAAAGCTTACCTTCCTGGTCGTGGAGGGAAGAGGAAAATAAACAGGATACAGGGCCAGGAAAAAAATAAAACAGGAGTATGTACTCCAGAGGGCTTGGAAGGGGGTTACTTGAGACCTGAGAAGGTGGCATATGAACTAGGACATGAGTGATAAGCAGCCAGCAGCTGGAGGCGAGGAGAGCATGCCAGTAGATGGAAGAGCTGGTGCAAAGGTCCTGAGGCAGGAGGAGGCCTGGAGCATTTGGGAAGCCACATTGTGGCTAGAACATTCAGAATGAGAAAGGGGAAAGGGCCAGATCGCACACGGCCCTATGGGTCATGGGGAGGGCTCTGGATTTTATTCTCTGTGATGGGAGCCTTAGAGCCTTCTCAATAGAGAAGTGACACGATAGGGTTTGTGTTTTCAAAGGATCTTATAGACTATACAGGCAGGAGTAAAGCCAGGAGCCAGTGATGAGAGGGTCCAGGCAAGAGACGATGGTAGCCCAGACTAGCATGGTATTGATAAAGATGGAGGGAAATGCTCAGCCCTAGGATCTATTTTGGAGGAATTATTGACAAGTCTTAAAAACTAAGTGGCTAGGGAATTCCCTGGCAGTCTAGTGGTGAGGACTCCATGCTTTCACGCTGGGGCCCGGGTTTAACCCCTGGTTGGGGAACTAAGATCCTACAAGCTACATGGTGTAGCCAAAACAAAAAACAAGAAAACTGGATATAGAGGATGAAGGAAACACACATTATTATATCTAATTTCCCCATTCCCCCAAAAGTTCATTTTTGAAGCCAGTCTACAGGTGAGGGAAGTGAGGTTTTCTTTCCATTTCCTTGGGAGGGCCTTGTCCAAGATGTAAACCATTCAGTTAAGTATCTGGCATCTAAAACAGTTGGCAAACTACAGCCTTCACCTGTTTTATATGGCCTGTGAGCTAAGACTGATTTTTACATTTTTAAGACTGATATTTTGTGACATGATTAATATATCATGATATGTGAAAATTATGAAAATTCAAATCTAAGTATCTAGAAATAAACTTTTATTGGCACACAGCCACACTTGCTTGTTTACATATTGTCCATGGCTACTTTAATACTCCAGGGGCAAAGTTGAGTCATTGCAATAGGCTGTCTGTCTTCAAAGCCAAAAATGTTGACTGCACAGAAATTTGCCAGCCCCTGACCTAAAGAATTGATTCAAACTTTCTCCAAAAACAGGTGTTGGCTTTGAAGATAGGTGCAGCCATTGGTGCTTTTTTTTGGCAGTTTCGTTGCTAAGGAACAGATTTGCTGAGTCATGCTCAGATAGACCGGGAATGCCTCATCCTGTATAAATATTTGTGACTTATTCCTCTCTAGGGAACACCCTACAGAACTCTGCTTAACCTAGTCTTCCACAAATGGCAAAAAAATGGGGGTTCCCTGGTGAAATAGTTATGGGAAATATGTCATTCTGTATCATTCTTCCTAGAGACTAACAATGACAGTGCTGAGAAGGTCTCCCAACAGAGAAGTTGGTTTAACTGTTTTATCCATCTCCTCTTCCCCCTTTTTTTTTTTTTTTTGTGTGTGTGTGTGTGTTACGCAGGCCTCTTACTGCTGTGGCCTCTCCTGTTGCGGAGCACAGGCTCTGGACGCACAGGCTCAGCGGCCATGGCTCACGGGCGCAGCCGCTCCGCGGCATGTGGGATCTTCCCGGACCGGGGCATGAACCCGTGTCCCCTGCATCGTCAGGCGGACTCTCAACCACTGTGCCACCAGGGAAGCCCCCTTCCCCTTTTTGAGCTCAGCCTTTCAGTTGTCTCATCGCCACCTTCCTCTGCCCCTGAGGGGAAGGGAGGAGGCCTGCAGGGTTGGCACCTCGAGGAGGAGAAAGCACCAGCAAGTGTGGAGCTTTTAAAGCCCTTTTGTGGTGGGAGGGGCCCCTAGGGGCCAGCTCTCTTAGGGCTGGGAAAGTCCAAGCCAGGGTTTCTCAGTGCCCCCAGAACCACCTGCCTCTGAATCATCCAGGGGACTAGCTCAAACAGCAGACTCCAGGGTCATCCCAGACTCTGGCAGTGGGGCCTAGGAACCTGCATTTAACTAACTCCCCAGGTGAGGCTGATGAACACCAGAGTCAGAGTCCCCCTTGGCACCTCTTTCCAAGAGCTTGAGGACTGTGTCTCTCTCTCCCTTCCAGCCCCAACTGGCATGGATGTTTGTTGAATGAATAATAATAATAGCAACTTCCATTTCTCAGTGCTTATTGGGTGCTGGGCTGATCACATTGGATCTTTACAACAGCCTTATGAATCAGGTGTTCTCATCATCCCCAGGTGACAGATGGGAAAACTGAGGCCCAGAGGAAAGTCAGTTACACGTTTATGAATTAAGAGACAGGCCAGGGTTCATGTGGAGGTGGGTCTGACACTGGGCAGACAGGTGCTGATTAGCTGCAGTGACTTGAGCACCTGATCTGGTCCAGAGTTTGGACCCAGTAGTATGAGACCTGAGGAGGTGGGCCTCTCTAATGCTGGCAGAAGAGTTGGGGAAGGGCAGGGGCTGGGGGAAGATGTCTTCTCTGTGTGCATGGCAGGCAGTAGCCTCTTCCCTCTCCCGGTGGGCAAGCTCCCCCTGCTGCCTGAGTCCCTGGCAGGCCACCCTTCCGTCTTGCCCAGTGGGAAAGCCCAGAACAGCGCCCCTGGACCTGAACCAGGGCCCATTCCCCCTTGGCAAGAGAGACCATGTGCCTCACCCAGCTCCTGGGAGAGGGACCACAACCTTTTAGCAGCCACAAAAGCTGCCTCTGCCTGGTCAGGTGGGCCCCATTCTGAGGTCAGCAGGGGCTGCTGGGCCTGCCCTGTGGCCAGGACCTGTTCCCAGCCCAGCTGCCCCTGGTCCTAGAAGGCCACTTTCCTTGAGGAGCTCACATCTGGTGTCACCACCCGTAACTGCCCTCACTTCTGTGGCAGCAAGCAGCTCGGGAGGCTTTTTGGACTCAAACAGCTTCTGTGTGTCTGGCACCCCACTGGGAATGGTACTCAGCCAAGAATCCAAGCCCAGATGGCAGGCGATTAGGGAGCTGGCACGGGCTGGCTGGGAGGTAGCTTCCCCATGACTTTCCTTTCTGGCAATTAGCCGACTAGTCAAGTGCTTAGAATGCCCAGGGTTCAGACTCGGTCCTGCCACTTCCCTGCTGTGTGGCCTGGGGCAATCTCAACCTCTCTGAGCCTCAACTCCTCCTCTGGCAGAAGGAACCCAAATTCAGATGTGATCGTTGCAAAGTCTTAAATTAAGTAATGTAGGGGGACTTCCCTGGTGACGCAGTGGTTAAGAATCTGCCTGCCAGTGCAGGGGACACAGGTTCGAGCCCTGGTCCAGGAAGATCCCATATGCCGCGGAGCAACTAAGCCCGTGCGCCACAAGTACTGAGCCCGCGTGCCGCAACTAATGAAGCCAGCGTGCCTAGAGCCCATGCTCCACCACAATGAGAAGCCCGGGCACCGCTCGCCGCAACTAGAGAAAGCCCGTGCGCAGCAACGAAGACCCAATGCAGCCAAAAATAAATAAATTAATTAATTAAAAAAAAAGAAAACCACAAGCTTAAAAAACAAAAAAAGTCATGTAGGGACTTCCCTGGCGTGGCGGTCCAGTGGTTAAGACTCCACGCTTCCACTACAGGGGGCACGGGTTCAACCCCTGGTCAGGGTACTAAGATCCCACGTGCCACGTGGCGCGGCCAAAAAACAAAAATTAAAATTGAGTAATGTAAAGAAAGCACTCAGCACAGTGCCCAGCCTGCAGGAGCCCTCAGGAGAACTGTATTATTTGTTTTTGGGTGAGAGCCGGAGCTCTCCCAGCACAGGGGTCCCCCAGGCGCTGGGGCCTAGGAAGGAAGAAGGCAGGAATCCTGGGCAGGGATGAGTGGAAGAGGTGCAGACCAGCTCCAGTCCATACTTAGTTGCCCTGCAGTAACGATGGATTCGTTATATCTTGCCACCAGCCTCAGGATTTAATTAAGTTACTGATGAACTCAAATGTGTCTCTAGGGAGCCAGGAGCTGTCCCTGGTTTCCTCTGCCTGTAGATTAATTCTTGTTTTTCCTTCTTGTTTTTTCCTCCTCTTCTCCCCCGCCCCACCTTTCTTCCCAAGCAAGCAAAAAAAAAAAAAAGAAAAAAAAAAAAAGAAAAGCCTTATTTATTATCATTTTCCCCACTGTTGGCATGGCAACACAGGCGTACGTTACTGAGCTACAGGCAGGCCCGCAACCATCCCAGCCGCCACAGGCCCCTCCACAAGCCCAGCCCCAGCCACCGCCACCACCAGCCTCAGCAGCACCCCAGCCTCCCCAGCCCCCCGCCACCACCGCCACCCCCCAGCCCCAGTATGTCACCGAGCTGCAGAGTCCGCAGCCTCAGGCACAGCCACCGGGCGGCCAGAAGCAGTACGTGACAGAGCTCCCGGCCACCCCCACGCCCTCGCAGCCGGCCGGCACACCCGCCCCGTCCCCGGCATCCCAGCAGTACATCGTGGTCACCGTCTCCGGTAAGTGGACACGTGCTCAGAGCGAGGGCACTCAGTGAACAGCCCCAAAGGGAGTTTTGGGGAGCCTAGCATCCTGGATGTGGAGGCACCCTGGCGCCCTCCCATTGTCACTTATTATGCCTGTTACCAGGAGGGCAGCTTTTAAACTCTCTGGGGTTCCCAGGTGGGATCTGGGGGGCACCTCTGGGGAAGGAGTAGTCAGACCAAGCAGGGAGGCCTCTGTGCCCCCAAACTCCTCCCCACCGGGACAGCTCTTAGAGCTGTTTCTGTCTCTATCCTCAAGTAAGGTGTCACTTGAAGAAAGGATTGGGCAGTGGAGTTAATTTGCAAACGCCTGCTGGAGATGGAGGGTGAACACACAGCCACCATCCGTAAAGGGATCATAACAGCTTCGAGCGCTCAGGGGCTGCGTGTGAGGTGCTCCCTGTGGCAGTTCAGGGAGGTCCGCTGGGAGGCCTGAGGGACCACTTCCCCTCCCCTCCCATTTCATTTTTGGCAAGACTCAGGCCAAGCGGGGCTCTTGGCTGGGCGAGTTCGTGAGCATGTGATGTGGCCAAGGGCTCCTGTTGGTCACTGTGGCCGCCCCTTGAGGCTGTGGAGCAAATGACCAGGAAGCTTGGGTCATGGCACCCATGGTTCCTGCCTAGAGCATCTTCCCCATGCCCGCTTATTCTAGAATGGGGATGGGCTGAGCAGAGGGAAGTGGGAGCACAGGGTCCCGACAGGCAGTCTCTCCCCAAGGGAGAATGTGGAGCTCCGAACAGGGCTCGGCGTCATTAGTGGTTTCTGATGTGCTCTGTGTAGAGGGGAGGATGCAGCGAAACCTCATGTTGAGGCTGGCCCTGGTCCTCCCAGAGTGGAAAAGGAAGCGGTGGGGATCCTAAGGGCATCCTGGGAGGCTGCGGAAGGAGCAGGTCAAGACTGCGTTTAGGACCATAGGACAATAAAGGGTCAAAATTTGTGGCAGTTGACATGGCCCCATAGGACCAGGACAGAAGCAGCTGGGCCCCAGCAGCATCCTGGAGGCTCCTGGCTGTGTCGGGGTCCCCAGGGAGGTCCAGGGGGTGGGGCACACAGGGGCTCAGGACAGTGACTCTTTAACACACAGACTGGTGTGGAGGGATGGTACGCAAGAGTCAGCTGAGTGCAGAGTGAGGCCAGGCCAAGGACGTGGCCAGGTCACCGGGCCACAGATCTCCAGGGGGCTCTCGGTGCTGCACAGGGATCCTGCTACACTTCCTAGCCAGCATAGCCCTCACTGTCCGAGAAACCCACTCCCGCATCTCTCACCTCTGTCACCTCCCTCTCACTCTGTGCTTTTGACCCCGACCCTGCTGCTGACCTCTCTGGGGACAAGGCATCATCACATGACAAGAAGGACCCCTTCTCCCACCCAGCCAGCCTCCCGCACCCGGGGTCCATCTGCACCCACCAGCTCTGCTTTCTGGCTTCTGGAAGGGTGAATCGGCCCCCTGCCTGTTCCAGGCTGCCCCCTCCAAGACTTGCTTCCGCCATCCTGGCCTCCTCACTGGGTCCCTCTCTTGCTGATCTTCTCCACCTGCTTGAAAAGATGTAACAGCTCCCATTTTAACCGGGCCTCCCAGGCCCTGCACCCCCTTCAGCTGCTGCCCAATTCTCTTCCCTTTAAGTTAGAATTCCTCAAAGGGTTCACGCTCCCTTCCTTAGTCTCTTCTCCCTCACCTCAGCCACTTGCACCTTCCCTCGCCACAGTCCTCGTCAGGGTCACCCATGGCCCCTGTCTTGTCGATCCACTGGCCACCCTCTGTTCTTCTCTTCCTTAGCCTCTGGGCAGCGCCTGACACACTGGTCCCCCTCCTCCCAGAGCTGCCCTCCTGCCCTGGTCTCTGCCCACCTCCCTCCTTCCTCCTCATCTCCCTGACTTTGTCAGCAATGACCTCATCAGGTCTGAGGTCTCCTCTCTGCTCCAGTGATTCTCCCTTCACGGTGGTCTTGTCCAGTGTCTCAGCTTGCGTTGCCACCTCTTACGCTGACAGTGCCACGTTGAGGTCTGCATCCTGGGCTTCAGCCCTGAGCCCTAGCTACCTGGGAGCCATCAAAGGGGCCTCTCAAACCAGCGTGGCCAAATAGAAGTCTGGATTTGTTTCCTTCTTCAAATCTGGCCTCCATTGAGACTTCCTTGTCCTAGTAAATATCACCCCCAGGTCTGGGTCAGCCTTCATTCCTGTCTTACCCATCCTTTTTTATTTTTTTTTTCTGGCTGTACCGTGCGGCACGTGGGATCTTAGTTCCCTGACCGGGGATCGAAACCTTGCCCCTGAAGTGGGAGCGCAGGGTCTTCACCACTGGACCGCCAAGGAAGTTCCCTGTCTCACCCCCGCTTGAGCAAGCAAGATCTCTTGGCTCCACCTCCTGAATGCAGCCAGAACCCACCCCCTCTCCCACCTCCACGGCCCCCTACCCTGGTCCAGCCTCTGCTCATACCCTTCACAGTCCTCCCCCCACAGCAACCAGAGGGAGCCTCTTGCCAGCTCTTGATTAGGTTCCATCATGTCCCAGCTCAACCCAGATTATTCCAAGGCAGGTGGCCCTGGGAGCACTCTCTGAGAAACCTTGGCCTGGCCTGTCTTGGCCCTAGGAGATCTGGCCCCCTGTGGCTCGCAGGAAGGGGCTTAAAAAACTCCACACTCCCTGTGCCCCTGCTGACAAGTGTCCAACCTCCTGACTCTGGCCTTCAAGGCCTGCTGGCCACCCAGCCCTACCTGGTACTAACCTGCCCCCTGGCTTACCTGCTTCAGCCCCACTGGTCTTCCTGTGGCTCCTCAAACCTTCCAGGCTTAGTTCGTCTCTGGGCCTTTGCACTCACGTTGCCCTCTGCCAGGAGCACTCCCATCCCAGACCTTCTGGTGGTTCATCCCTCGTGAATGCTGGCCTGACCCAGCTCGGTCCTCATACCCCATCAGCCCCTGGGCAGCCAAGAGCAGGTAGGAGGGCTTGTCTGTCACTGCTGGAGGACTTTTCGTAGCCTACAGGGCATCTTATTGGCCCTGAACCTCCTGAGTGCTGGCTTTTGCTGCTTCAGGTGTCCAGGGTCCCCAGAACAAGGGTCTGGAATGGATGCACATCTCCAGACCCCAGAACACCCCATGGCCCAGCCTACCTCCTCTCTTCCCCTTGTCTTCTCCCCCAGGGAGTCCCTGGTGCTTACAGGTCAAAGCCTTTCTTTCCCTCCTCCCCTGTCCCCCCATCTTGCTGTGGGGCACTCAGTGTGGACGGGTTGCAGTGTTGGCGTGAATGGCTGTTGGCGTGAATCTTAACCTCCCTTCTTTGGTCAAGCAGTGGCTTAATTGTCTTCCACAGCGGTCCTGGGGAATTTTATTTCCCTTCTGCTCGCAGTTCTGCTGGGAGCAAGCCTGTCCCCGGAAGGCTTACTGGGCAATGCTTCCTTGATTTGTTCTCAGAGGAGGTTGGGTTGCGCCCTGTCACTGAACTTGTGCTGCTCCGTTCACCCCTCCCCCATCCCCTTGCCGTGATTTCCTAGGGTTCCTCCATAACCCTCTCCCAGTTTTAGTGTCCCTTTTATCTAAGGGTGGCCCTTGGGCCATGTGAGCCAGCCCTAGGGGTGGAGGTGGGGGTGTAACTGACACCAGCAAAGGCTGCAGCAAGGTGCCTGGGGTTCCTCCAGAGCCAGAAGCAATCTGAGCTGAGCAGAGACCCAGGGAGTGGCAGGGAGGAGGCAGGGAGGGGCCCTGGAGCCAGACCTGGAGCCTAGGCTGGGAGCCAGCCAGGAGCAGCACCAGAAGCAGCTCAACTAACCCGATCCTTGCAGGCTCTGCCCTAAGGTGACTTTGGAGGTGATGGGAAGGAAGCTCAAATTTCCCGGCTTAGGAGCAGTCCTCTAGATCCATAAAGCCCTGTCCTCAGAGGTAACCGGACTCTCACCCAAAACCCGGGTGGAAGGGTCCCGCCAGCTGTCCCTAGGAAAGCGAAAGTGAGCCTGTGGAAGGGGCATAGGGCTGGGCTGAAGGAGGGACCATGTCCAGCCTCTCTTCCCTGCTTCTGACCTGGAGTCCTTGGGAGTCCAACAAGACTTGTGTCCAGGAGAGGGACATGGAGGGTGTTTGTCAGTGTCCCCAAGCATAGATGGGGAAACAGAGGTCAGGGCAGACAAGGGACTCAGGACGCTGGGGGCAGCAGGAGTCCACAGGCCCCGCAAAGAACCTTTGACTGAAATCATCTGCAGGATGGGAGCAAAGGATCAGGAGGGAGAGGGCCATGACTGCCCCATCTGTTGTCCGTGGTGAACTGGGTCCCAGCTTGGAGTCGAGCCTCAGGTTTCCCTCTGTCTTCCCCTAAGTAGCTCGTGACATTTGAGACCTGAGTAGGTCTCAGTGAGGAAGTGCAAGGCCCAGGGAGGAAGAGACACTCATCAGACTGAGGGACAGGAAATCAGCTGCCGCTTCCTGACTGGAGACTTGAGACAGCAGGGCCGTCTCTGGTCTGGTGCACATGCCCAGAATGGAGTTTGCAGACAGATGCAGATGCTCGCAGACTCAGTGACCCCCTACGCGCGCACGCACGCACACACACACACACACACACACACACACGCGCGCGCGCGCGCACACACACACACACACACACACACACACACACACACTCAGAGCCAGGGCTAGACACAATGGTAGGGAGCCTGCCCTGGCTACAGGCAGACGGGGGCTCACGCATCGGAAGCCCCTCGTCCAAAGAGTAGACTCTGGTGCCTCACCTGCCCGGCATGCCCTCCTGCCTGGCAAAGATGGGGATTCCGGCCTTGAGGGCTACCCCAGAGGCAGGAGATGGGCAACAGCACTGGTTCCCGGGGCTTCCCTGTCCCAGGCAGATGCTTGATCTCAGCAAGTCCCCAGGCCTCCAGCTGCTCAGGGGCCCGCTTAAGGATCAGCCTTGGCATTTTCATCAGGGCACCGGGGCCTAGGAGGTGGCTGGGGCCAGCCCCCCATTCGCTGCCCACCCTGAGCCAGGCCAAACCTGCCACGGGCCTCCTCTGTCAGGCACTATCCCTTGGGCTGTGCCTGGCTTCCGGTGCCTCACGGACACCCAGGTGTGCCGGGCCCCTCACATGACTTGGGGCTTTCTCGGGTTCCTCCCAGCAGGCCAGCTCAGGGAGGACCTCCTCTTTTACCATTCAGGGAAGCCTAAGTACAATAGATGCGAGGGACAATTCCAGCAAAACATAGGAATCGGTGCCCCCTGGAACTGGTTGCAGAGGCAGCTGGCCAAGCAGGCCTGCGGTTACTGTCCGCCCCACATCTGGCTACCACTCCCCCATACCCAACTTACATACATTCATGTGCTCTGCCCCAGACTTGGCCCCTGAGGTCTTTGCTTCTACCTAGGGTGACCTTTCTGTCCCGGTCAGGCCCTTCTCCATGTCTCCCCACAGCAGCTGAGGCCCAGCTCCCCGCTTTGGAGGCTGAGCCCCAAAGGGATGCTCTGGACCTCGTGATGTCCCCGTAGGCCCCTGGCTCACTGTCCTCCGGTACGCACAGGCCTGAGTCTGCACACCACTGCCTTTGGGCCCTCAGCCTGGGCCTGACCCTTGACTCTGGGTTCCACACATGGTGTAACATTCATGTGGGCACAGACACGAGCCTGTGTTCTGGTCTGCCAGTTCCCGGCTGGACGACCTCGGACAAGTTACTTGCCCTCTTCTGGTCTCTGTTGCCCTCTCTAAAAACAGAGGTAATAAAAGTTCTTTCCATTTCCAGCTGCCCAGGAAGATGCTACTGCAGTGCCTGGGGCACCGGAAGTGCTATAGTTACTTTTATTATTCCTTGCCCACTGCCCTCCAATCCCACCAGAGGGCTCCCAGGGGATGGGACTGGGACCTTGGCTCCTTCCGGCAGCACATTGGAGGAAGGGCAGGTGCATGTGTGCCCCCAGCCCTACCCCACAACTGAAACTGCTGGGAGCAACCAGGCGACACAGAGGGGGTGGGGTGGATTGTGTCCCAGCTGGGGTGAGGGTCTCCCAACCAGTGCCTCTCAGGGACACTCGTGCTCCACGCCCCTCCCTCCCCCCCCAGCTCCCCTGTTAATCACTTAGCGAGATGTGCGTGAAACTCGACCCGTGCCTTCCTGATAGCATCTCTGGGTACCAGCCTCCCTCCTGACCCCACAGAGTGGCCCCAGCCCCACAAAGGCCCCACTCAGGCTCTGCCCGCTGGGAGGGAAGTGTGTTTATCCTAAGAGGACAGCCAGGAACTCTGCATCCACTGGGGGGATTAGCTTCCCAAGGTTGCAGGTATAAAGCCGCCCGCACAGCCTGCTGTTCCCGAAGAGGTGGGCGAGGAGTGCTGGGCAGGCTCCCCCGGGGCGGTGGGGCAGGTGGGCACCATGTCCTATGATTGCCTCTTCTTGGCTGCCTGTCAGCGTGAGTACCCGCCCGCCCAGCTCCAAGCCCTCTGCCCCCCTACACCCCAGTGAGGACCGGGAAGCAGGGACGGTGGAGAGGGAGGGGGTGTTTGGCCGCAGGCCTGTGAGACCTTCTGGGGCAACTCCTCTGACCAGCTTCCATCCCTGGGAAGCCAGGGGTCATTTCAAGGAAGGTGGCCCCGACGCCTTGCAAGGCTGCGGGACCTGCGGGGGGGCGGGGGGCGGGGTCAGTCACGGTCCACAGTCCTGCCTGTTGGGCAGAGGCATCCGTCCCTCCAAGCCTCCGCTGCATCATGGCTTCTCAGTCACCGCTTCAGGTCTGACTTCGGGACAGTGAGGGTGGGGGCGAGGAGGGAGGCTGCTTCTGGGTGTTAAGGATTATAGGCCCTTGGGGCCCCCAGCCCACCCCAATGGGCAGTGTTGGGGCTGACCAGGGGCCAGGCAGGATTCTTGGAGAGCCTAGCCCCATCCAGAGCTAGCTTCAGGCTGCATTGTCGCATCCCAGCGGGCTCAGGCTCAGGGTGGGGGCAGTGGCAGCAGGCAGAACTGACCTGGTGACCTTTCCCTACAGAAGGTGCCATGCGGGCCAGCGAGACTGTGTCAGAGGCCAGCCCGGGCTCCACGGCCAGCCAGACTGGAGTCCCCACTCAGGTGGTGCAGCAGGTGCAGGGCACCCAGCAGGTAGGACACACACCCCTCCCCCAGGGGTGTGTAGAGAGGGCACCTGAGGGGGGCAGCGAGGCTGTGGCCGTGGGTACCTTGCTTCCCCCCTGGTCCTGCTGCCCGAACCATCTGCTCACCTGTTCTTATCAAGATGTTCACTGCTGCCGCCCCAGCAAATCCCCCCCCCCCCCCGCCCCTGCCCCGGGCCGGGCCTCCCTGGGGAAGCCAGCGCTGCTCAGGTCCCTCCTCCTTCCCCCGCAGCGACTGCTGGTCCAGACGAGTGTGCAGACCAAGCCGGGCCACGTGTCACCCCTCCAGCTCACCAACATCCCGGTGCCCCAACAGGTAAGCGCCCTGCATCCAGCCCCCACCCTCAGAGCCTCCCCAGGGTGCAGAACCCACCCCTGTGGCCTGCTCTTATCTACCCTTACCAGCATCAAGGCTATGGGGCCTATCCAGGGGCTGCCCTACCTGCTGCCTCCAGCCGGTGAGGCCGTGTCAGTCAGGGCCCATTGGGGAAGGAAGAGCTGCAGGAGTCATCTTAACAGAGACCTGAGGACTGACAGTAAGGAACGTGGCTGGTGGGTCCAGCCCCAGTGTCCCAAAGCAGAGAAGCCAAAGCCGGTTAGGAACCAGGAACCCATAGCCAGCACGGGCGTGAGTGCATGGTGGTCTGTCGCCTAGAAGGCTGCACACCGGGTGCTGGCGTCCAGCGTGGACCGGGACAAAGCCCTGTCAGCTTTCAAGGGTGAGAGCACATTTCATGTGCCCTGTGGAGCCAGGCTCCCTGGACACAAACTCCAGCTCTGCTGCACATGGGCTCCAGGATCTCGGGCAGGTACTTTCACTCTCCTAAACCTCTGTGAAGTGGGGGAGTGACTACAGCATCAGGACTGTCAGGGCGATTCTGTGAGCTAGCAGGCATGCAGCACTAGAACGGCGCCTGGCACGGCACAGGTGCTCATTAAAAACACACAGGCCGGGCCTTCCCTGGTGGCAGTGGTTGAGAGTCCGCTTGCCGATGCAGGGGACAGGGGTTCGTGCCCGGGTCCGGGAAGATCCCACATGCCGCGGAGCGGCTGGGCCCGTGAGCCATGGCCGCTGAGCCTGCGCGTCCGGAGCCTGTGCTCCGCAACGGGAGAGGCCACAGCAGTGAGAGGCCCGCGTACAGCAAAAAAAAAAAAAACAACAGAAAAAACAAAAAAAAACACAGGCCGTTGTCAGTGAACTGTGGTCCTTCTGGCTCCAGGCTCTCCCCACACAGCGTCTGGTGGTGCAGAGCACAGTCCCGGGCGGCAAGAGTGGCCAGGTCTCCCTGACGGTGCATGGCACGCAGCAGGTGCACTCACCTCCTGAGGTAGGTGGCGGCCCCTTTGGCCACCCTCCCCACCCCTCTCCCCAGAGGAGTCAGGACTCACTCCTCCCAAGTCCTTGTTGACCCTGGCTGGGGTGGCTCGGCCGCCAGATCCTACCCCTGCTGGCTCTGAGCTGAGCCCGGCTCCAGGAGGAGGAGGCAGCTTCTCCCCTGGGTCGAGATGGGCCTTGAAGCTCCAGCTCAGGGCACTGCATCCCAGGAGGCAAAGTGGGCCCCTCTTCCCTTGACAGGGTGGGTAGAGGTTCCTCCTCCGACCACAGGATGGAATCCAGGGACCCCTGAACACCAGTGAGGGTGTGGAGGCAGGCAAGCCGTGGGTGGCCGGGAGCATGGGTGTCAGCAATCACAGCTCCAGGGCAGATCCCTGGCTCAGCCATTCAGTCCTGGGGACTCTGGGCAGGCCCTCAGAGCCTACTGAGCCCCGAGTTAGAAATGTGTGAAACAGTTAATGATACCCACTGTGACACAGCACGGCCCACAGCTGGCGGGCTCTGCAGCCAGCCCACCTGGGGTCAGCACCTGGTGCCACCACTCACAACTCTGTGGCCCTTCCCATCTGTGCGTCAGCAAATCATCTGGAAAGCAGGGGTGCCCTCACCTATCCTTCCTCACTTCAGGGCTGCAGCCCATCTGATGATGGAGGCAGCAGGTGGCCCATGAGCTGAGGCTCGAGTCCCAGCCCTCTTCGCTGGGGAAGATGGGTCTGAACTCTGAGCCTTGCATCTGGGATGACTGGGGCTGTGGTGCGGACCAGGCATTTGGATGCAAAGGATGGTTACCAGCTTAGGTGGTTGGCTACGTCCCCTCTGGCTGCTGCCCTCCCCTAAAAGCTCTCTGGACAGCCCTTCCGAGCAGGGTTTTGTCAGGCCCCGGCTGCTCCACACACACACCGTGTCTCCTTCCATTGCAGCGGTCGCCAGTGCAGGCCAATAGCTCCTCCAGCAAGACGGCTGGGGCCCCCACGGGCACGGTGCCTCAGCAGCTGCAAGTCCACGGCGTCCAGCAGAGTGTCCCCGTCACCCAAGAGGTGCCAGGCAAAGGCGGGCAGTGGCAGGGGCGAGGGTGCTGGCCAGGCGGCCTCTGCATCCTCCTTCAGTTGTCAGTGGGAGTTGCAGTGGCGAAGGCCTGTGAGAGACCAGCAGATGGGGGTCCAGCCCCAGCCTGCCACCTAGGCCTTTGGCAAGCACCTCTGCTTCTCTCCAGACTCCGCGTTCTCACCTAAATAACGGCTCCTCCCCGAGGGCCTGGGAGCAGGGCGGTTGGGGCCGCCGTGAGGATGAAGTGCGTCCTCGTGGAAAGCACCTAACACCGAGCAGGCACTGGAAACAGCTTCGAGAAACAGCCTTGGCCTCTCTGGGCCCATTTGCCTGGAGGAAACCCCAAGGCCAAGTCCTGGCTCGCCCCTAGGGGGCTCAGCGAGAGGCCTCAGCCTCCAAAACCATGCCCAGTCTTCTGGAGGAGGCCTCACTCTGAGCTGCCCGCCACGGCAGCCAGAGCAGGTTAAGAGGCAAGGGCTGTCTGCCGTCTGGTCGTTACCACTCAGGTTAGGAGGTTCCCAATCCCCTGGAGAACCAGGTGAAACCATAGACCCTTTCCCTGGAGGAAAGCAGAAACCCCACCCTGAAGGATTCATAGATACTCTCCTGCCTGGCACCAGAGCCCCTCTGAACCTCTAGGCCTGGGTTCAAGTCCTGGCCCCATCCCTCAGCAGCTTCCCGCCTCCCAGCCTCTGTCCCTCACTGTGCCCTGAGGATAATGCCGCATGCCCTCCATGGCATGGCAGTGAGGACAGCCAGGTTCATGGGCATGCGGGTAACCCATGGAGGGAGTGGGGTAGAGAGCAGGGAACCCCTCAGTCAGCCCCAAGTTCAACTCGGTGCTACTTCCCATCAGCCTCGCCTTGTTGAGCCTGGGTTCCACACCTGTAACATGGCGCCCAGAGGCAACCTGATAATGAACCTGGAAGGCACTAGGTGCAGGGCCAGCAGTGAAAAGCTGGAGGAAGGTGGCGTCTTTCCTTATGGGGCTGCTGTGAGGCTTACATGAGTTCACGTGGGCGGGGGGTGGTGCTTAGGGGCAGGTGGGCAGCCATCATCGCCATTGTTACCATAGTCTGACTTGCCTTTCCTTCCCCAGAGGTCCGTGGTCCAGGCCACTCCACAAGTGCCCAAAGCTGGCCCCGTGCAGCAGCTCACAGTGCAAGGGCTCCAGCCGGTCCACGTGGCTCAAGAGGTGTGTGTCTCCCCCACCTACCTCTGGGCAAACTGGGGCTAGGCCTGGGTTGAGCTGGGGAGGGGTGCAGGCCCCTCAGGCCGCAGGGAGGGAGTGGAGCTCCCCTGGGGGGATGTGGGTGGGTAGGTGGGGAGGCAGCTGGAGCCTTCAGAACCCCAGCCCCATCCTGGGCTCCACCTCTGGCCCTGGGCTGCGGACGCGATCCTGGAGCCTTACTCTTTCCGGGCACCTGGCAGTTTAAGGCCCAGGTTTTGCTGAGAGAGATCTTGGTTCTCCCTTCCCTCACACGGGGTGGGGATCTTCTGGTCGGGTTGCTGAGTGAGCTCAGCAGCCTCGTGGGCGGTGGAGGCCTGGAGCCCCACCCGCGGCTGCCCCCGGTGACCCCCCAGTGTCTCTGTTTGTCCTCCAGAGCTCAGGCAGTCAGTTTCCCGCTAGGAAGGCAGAGCAGCAAGAGCCCCGGCCCACGCCGCCACCGGAGCCGCCGCCCCGGCCGCCCACGCCTGGGCCCGGGCCGGGCGTGCTGGTCCCGGAACCGCCAGCGTGCAGCGGGGAGGCCCCGCAGCTAGGCAGCCCCGAGCCGCCGACGCCCCATTACGAGCCGGGCGCCGAGCAGTGGGTGGAGCTGGTGGGCGTGCTGCCCCCGCACCTGCTCCTGCCGCAGCAGAGAGTGGTCCTCGAGCCACGGCCCGGGCTCCTGGCCCGAGCCAGCCCCGACCAGAGGGTCAGGATCCAGAGAGTCCCCCAAGTGCTAGTGTTCGGCACGGCCGCCACGGCCCTCAAAGTAGGTGGCGGACGCATGGGCGGGGTGCAAAGAGCGGGCGGGGGCGGGATCCGCCGGCCCCGGCCCGCGCCCGGCCCCGCAGGCCCTGTAGACCCCACCTCCACCCAGCCAGTCTGGGGACCCACCTCTGATTCCCCCTAAATCGGGCTCCAGGTCCCAGGCTCTGCCACTACAGACTGGGGTGGGGGATGGGGTGGGGAACTCAGGCCCCGCCCTTAAGACTTTGTCAGTAGTTTCAGATTTTGGCCCACAAACGGGGCCCCACCCCTGGCCCCGGCTCCGCCCCTAGCATCCGGTTCAAGGTTTCTAGGCCCCGTCCCTGTAGACAGGGGTCCGTCCCTGATGCAGGCTCCAACCCTGAAGCCATGTCTGTAGTTCCAGGCTCCGGCTTTAGTGACAGCCTTGTACCAGGACTTGGCTCTGCCGCTGGGTTTCAACTTTCACGCCCACGGTAGGACCCTGTCTGGGGTCCCCTCTGTGCACCTCAGGCCCTACCTTTACTGTCCCCAGCCCAAGCAGAGAGTCCTGGCTTCTCCTGACACAGCTGATTCCCAGCCCTGGCCCCGTCCAGGGTATTCAGAGAGCCCAGAAGTGCAGCCTTCCAGCTGGGGAGCTGCCAGACTTTTCGAAGCAGAGGCGAGGAGCTGGCTCACCCCTGACCCTCTGTGTACCCTTCCTCCTGTGCCAGGTGCAGCAGCTCCAGCAGGTGCCAGTCCCACATGTGTACTCCAGCCAAGTGCAGTATGTGGAGGGCAGTGATGCCAGCTACACGGCCAGCGCCATGTGAGTGGGGAGGAGACTGGGGGAAGGGACAGGAGGAGGGGCATGGGTCTGCCCAGGACCCCCTGGGACTTGAGGCCCCAGCCCCCAGCGGACCAGCCAGCCTTCAAGGCCTCAAGTGGCGGTAAAGCAGAGGGGACCCTGGCAAGTTGGGAAGGGCATCCCAGCAAGGCATAAGAGCTTTGGAATCAGGTTGGTCTGGTTCTATGCAAAAAAACAGAAAACAAAAATGGGAAAAATTTTTTTTTAATTTTATAAGATAAAAATTTCTAAGGAATAGGGAATGTTAAACTGTGAAAAAAAAGTTTCCTTCACTCCTGACCCCCAAACCTGCCCCAGAGGGGAGGCTGTGGCCCATTTCTTTGTTTCCTCCCAGAGATACTCTGAGAATAGAAATTACCCCCTTTCTTTGTTCAGAAATAGAGGCAGCGTGTTCTGTCCCCTATCTCTTCTCCTGCCTTGTAGCTCGAAGCTCTTCGACCATGTGGGTCCCAGTCACCCTCTTTAACTGCTGTGTGATACTCCACCACACAGCCACAGCATGAATGACATAGCCAGTCCCCACCCAGCCAACACGTAGGTGACTTCCACTCACTGGTGCTGCGCACAGCTCAGCGTCAGCATGTGCCACATCAGGCAGATGTCAGCCCCAGGCCTGCCTTAACCCCGGCTCTGGCTCCTTGCTGGGGATGCTCCATATATATTCCCATGGAGAAGGATCTCCCCTTCTCCATGGGAATAATTCCAGGGCTTATAGTCTCTAGTTGTTGTTTCAGTTTTTGGAAGCTTCATTTGGCTTTCTTTGCATTTGCCTGATTTTCTTCTTATGTCCCTGCCACCTGTTCTTGTGGGCATGACACTGGGGGTGGATTAGCTCATGGAATGACTTGATCTCTCGGCCCTGATGCTGTGGCTGACCCCAAAGGGTGTGACCCTGGCACCTGAGTCGTGGTCTACAGCATGCAGCTACCTCATAGTTCTGTTGATTTATTTCCAGTGCTGCCAGTCTCTCTTATCTGTGCAGTTGACCAGAGCTGGCAGGGACCACAGAGGACATTCCAAAGAGGAGCTGGGCTCCCGAGGGCCCCCAGGGGCTCCTCTGCCTCTCCTGGTCTGTCTTTTGCTTCTTTTTCTTTTTTAATAAAATTATTTATTTATTTATTTTTGGCTGCATTGGGTCTTCGTTGCTGCGCACGGGCTTTCTCTAGTTGCGGTGAGCGAGGCCTATTCCTCGTTGTGGTGCACGGGCTTATTGTGGTGGCTTCTCTTGTTGCAGAGCATGGACTCTAGGCACACGGGCTTCAGTAGTTGTGGCACACAGGCTCAGTAGTTGTGGCTCACGGGCTCTAAAGCGCAGGCTCAGTAGCTGTGGTGCAAGGGCTTAGTTGCTCCGTGGCATGTGGGATCTTCCCGGACCAGGGCTCGAACCCATGTCCCCTTCATTGGCAGGCGGATTCTTAACCACTGCACCACCAGGGAAGTCCTGGTCTGTCTTTTGCTTCCGGTTCAGTTCTTCCTTCTGTGTTTATGTGTTTGATCACACGGAGTCCATTGTTGCCATCAGATTCTTCTGCTATGTGAAGTTTTTGAGGACACTGTATCTTATCTCTCCCTCATAGTGGGTCATTACCATGTTCCCAGCCCTTTGCTGGTCCAGATCCCCACGCTGACCAAAGCCACAGCCCTTGGGCCTCTGTCCGTGGCCCTGTCCAGCTTCTGTCCAGAGATATACACATTCATTTATTCAGTCATTCAGCAAACAGTTACCAAAGCAGTGTTTTCTGGGAGCACGTGTCGCGTGTAGGGTGCTGGGCTGGTTTTGGCTCCTGCCGAGGTGGGCATGGGCACTTACCAGTCCCTGCTCAGGTCACGCACTCTGGGTGTCACTCGTGCAGTAGATGTGAACTGATGCGAACCAGGGCACAGTGATCAAGAGCTGCATCCTGGTGTCTGATGGGCAATGCTGCGCACCTCAAGTGATCACATCCCCCAGCCCAGTCCCTCTCCTTGCTGCCCGCAGAGGCCCCCGAGACGCCCTCCGCTGCATCCTTCAGCACCTTCTGAGCCAGGCCGCTCCTGACGGGCCTCCCTCCCTTTCTGGATTCTAAAAATTTAACTTATGTTTCTAAATCACTAATACATTGAGAGGGCTCAAAATTCAAAACTGTGTCCAGCCACGTGTGGTGAAGCGCCTGCCCCCAGTCCGCGGGCCCTCCACCCTCACAGACGGCAGATACAGATACGAAATGCCATGTAATCTCCCCCTTCTTCCCACTCTCTGCACCCTTCCCTGCCTCTTTTGTTCACCTAACCGAATGTTCTGGAGCTTGTTCTTTGGCAGGACCCCAAGACCTTCTTCCTCCTCCCTCACTCCTGTGTAAGATTCCATCACCTTTTAACTTGACATCCCACTAAAGATGGACCACCCCCCCCCCCCCCCCCCGCCAGTCATTTTTACTCTCTTGCTATGATTTGCAGCCTTGAGCTCATGTGACCTGATGCAGATCCTGGGATAGCTGGAGAACTCTCCGGGGTGGGGTGGGTTTCTGGGTCAAAGGGAAACACATCTGTACCCCGATAGTCATTGTTGACCAGCCCCTCAGGGTGACGGCTGCTGGATTTAGAAGTAGAGCCCCCGCTTCTCCAGCACCGTCTTCCTGCCTCATGTGCCTTGGTGTGTACCACCTTCTGAAGTGCCCTCAGTTTACCTTTGCACTTGGCCTCTCCTCTGGCTCCCTCGCTAAGGCATTAACTCCCCTGTGGGGGACCTTGTCTCTCTCATCCACTGTTGGGTCCAGCGTACCTAGAACAGTGCCCAGCATACAGCAGGCACTCAATAGTTCTTTTTTTTTTTTTTTTTCGGCTGCAGTGCATGGTTTGTGGGATCTTAGTTCCCTGACCAGGGATTGAGCCCGGGCCCCTGGCAGTGAGAGCGTGAGTCCTAACCGCTGGACCACCAGGGAATTCCCTCAGTAGTTCTTTTTATGATTTACTGAAGTGTGTAGCCTATTGCAAGTTACTTAGCTCTTCCAGTTCCACTTCCTCCCATCTGAAGTAGGGACTCCCAAGTCAGGGGGCCACTTTGAGGATTAAGTGAAAATTTGCCCATCATGCACCTGGGGTGATGCACGGGGCTGTTGCTTCCTGCTCTCCTTCTCCCCCCTCAGTCATGCCCCTGTGCCACCCAGCTCTTGTCCCCTGACTCCCTCCCTCTACTTCTTTTGCAGCCGCTCCAGCACCTACCCCTACCCCGAGACGCCGCTGTACACGCAGACGGCAGGCACCAGCTACTACGAGGCCGCGGGCACGGCTGCCCAGGTCAGCACACCTGCCACCTCCCAGGCGGTGGCCAGCAGTGGCTCTGTGCCCATGTACGTGTCCGGCAGCCAGGTCGTCGCCAGCTCCACCAGCAGTGGGAGTGGGGCCAGCAACAGCAGCAGCGGCGGCAGCGGCGGCGGGGGAGGCGGTGGCGGGGGCGGTGGCAGTGGCAGCAGCAGTGGCAGCGGAGCAGGCACCTACGTGATCCAAGGCGGCTACATGCTGGGCAGTGCCAGCCAGTCCTACTCCCACACCACCCGTGCCTCACCAGCCACTGTAAGTGCCAACCCAGGCCCCAGGGGAGGTGGGGGTGGGAGGGGGACCCTGGGTGGGAGTGGTGGGTGGTGGATGGTGGTTGCTGGCCACCGTCAGCAGGAGCCTGGTTAGCCTGGTGTCAGGATGCTCAGGTGAAGATGGCCTTGGATTGAATCCTCGCTGTGTGGCCTCAGACAAGTTACTCAGCCTCTCTGGGCCTCAGCTAATATGCATGACGCTCTTGGAGCTGTTGTCCAAGAAGTGTCATCTACTCTGATAGTAACTGGTGATGGCGGGTAGATAGCAAGGGGAGGGAGATGCAGGCACTACCATGCAGGAAGCTGCCCCGAGCAAGGTTCTGTGTCCATCCCGAAGGCAGCGAGATAACCTTCCTCTGCCTAGCGTGGCTCTGTGGAGCAGCCCTAGATCCTAATCCTGACTGGGCCCCTCACCAGCTCTGTGACTGTGGTGGGTTGTCCTGGGGTGGTCCCCGTCCTCTTGGAGCTTGACGTCTGGTGCGATGGCTTCCCCTCATTTTTTTTTTTATTCATTCATTTATTTTTGGCTGTGTTGGGTCTTCATTGCTGTGCGTGGGCTTTCTCTAGGTGCAGTGAGCGGGGGCTACTCTTTGTTGCGGTGTGGGCTTCGCATTGCGGTGGCTTCTCTCATTGCGGAGCACGGGCTCTAGGCGTGCGGGCTTCAGTAGTTGTGGCTCACGGGCTCTAGAGCGCAGGCTCAGTAGTTGTGGCGCATGGGCTTAGCTGCTCCATGGCATGTGGGATCTTCCCGGACCAGGGATAGAACCCGTGTCGCCTCCGCTGGCAGGCAGATTCTTAACCACTGCACCACCAGGGAAGTCCCTTCCCCTCATTTTTAACTATCGCCCTCTCCCATGGCGACCCATTGTGGACCCCATAACCAAGACAGAAGGTTTCTCAGAAGACAGGACCTCCCTTATGCACCCATGCAGGCTGGCTTCTAAGTCTAATATTTTAATGCTGGTCATAACCCACATAACTGATTTCATGACTCCCTAATGGGTCCTGAAAACATGCTTCGCTAGACCAGTGCCGTCCAATAGAACATCCTCCAGTGATAAATATTTTCTCTCTGTGCTGCCTAGTGCAGGGGCCTCTGGCCATATGAGGATATTGAGCATCTGAAATGTGAGTTTCAAGGTCCCAGGAACTGAGTTGTTTTTTTAAAAAACTATTTTGAAAGAATTATAGTCATAGAAGCTGCACAATAGTACAGAGATCCCTGTGGACCCTTCACCCAGGTTACCCCACTGATTACATTTTACGTAACCGTAGTACAGTATCTAGCTAGGAAACTGACATTGGTACAACGTGAGGGTGTCTACTTCTGTGTCTTTTTATCACATGGGTAGGTTTGGGAAACCACTATCACAGTCAAAATGCAGAACTGTTCCGTCACCACACACCCCTCCTGCTAACCCTTTGTAGTCACCCTTGCCTTCCTCCCTCCCAGCATCCCTAACCCCCGGCACTCATGAATCTGTTCCCCATTTCTCTAATGCTGTCATTTCGAGGATGTTCTATGAATGGACTCATACTTTACGTGACCTTTTGACATTGGCTTTTTCCATTCGGTGTAAATTAATTTAACAGCTCTGTGTGGCTGGTGGTGACTGATTTGGACAGTGCAGTTCTAGAGAGTTCCACTGGATTTAGTTCCCATGGGTGACTGTGATATGACACCCTCTCCAGTGCGGTTGTCAAGATCACAATCAGAAATAAATATAGAGAGCACTTAGCAACGAGCACTTGAGAAATGGAAGCAATTCTTAGCATTCTTCCATCCCTCCTCGGGCCCCAGGTCCAGTGGCTCCTGGACAACTATGAGACAGCCGAGGGTGTGAGCCTGCCTCGGAGCACCCTCTACTGCCACTACCTGCTGCACTGCCAGGAGCAGAAGCTGGAGCCCGTCAACGCCGCCTCCTTCGGCAAGCTCATCCGCTCTGTCTTCATGGGCCTGCGCACCCGACGTCTCGGCACCAGGTGGGGCCACCTGCCCCTGACAGTCCCTAGCAGCCACAAGGCCCAACCTCACCCTAAGTTACCGAGGTCCTCAGCTCCCCTTGTCCCCTCGCTCACTCCACTCCAGCCCCACTGACCTCTTCACAGCTCCTCTGACACTTGCATGCTCCTACCTCAGGGCCTTTGCACTGCCTGTGCCTTCTGCCTCACGTACCCTTTCCCCACCTCCTGACTCAAACGTCCCCTGACCCCTTTAACTAAAACTCCAGCCTTCCCTCACCTCCTTGGCATCCACCCCCCTTACTTTATTCTCCTTAGCACTGAGCACCATCCAGCATGCCTCTTACGTTACTTCTCCTTTCTGATCTGTCTTCCAGTGCTGAAATGCACGTCCCTTGAGAGTGCAGGGGCTACACACAGTCAGTGCTTAATCAGGGCCTATGAGTCAGTGAATTCACGTAGGAAGGAGCAAGGAGCCCTCCCATGAACCCGCTCTTGCCTGCCTCTCCTTTGCAATCCCCCACACCTCTCCAGTCTGAGCCCCGCTCTTCTCTTGGTTCCAGCTCCCAGCTTAGGCCTTAGACATCACCTCATTCATGCATTCATGCGTGTGTACATGCGGAACCTTGGGCAAAGTACTGCATGTCTCTGTGCCTCAGTCTCCTCAGCTGTCAATCTAGGATGCTAGGAGTACCCTTCATAGGGTAGGGATGAGGAGCACGTGGATTCGAATATGCTAAGTGCTCAGAACAGTGCCTGGCAGATTGTTATGACTAGAAGGCAGCAAATACCTGCTAAGTGCCTGCCCCTGACTCTGGCCCTGTCTTCACAGAGCTCAGTCTGCAGTTGGGGGCCTCTCCTTGGCACCCATAGTCCCTGTGGCTTCCCCAGCCCAGCACCCCCGGCTCTGTGGAAATATGGGTCTAGCCCCCTGGGCTCTGTTCGGCCCCCTAGCAGAGAGGAGAGGCAGGTGTGATGTGAAGCTCCCGGTGGACGATCGGTGACCACCCCCAGCCCAGCCCTCATCCTCTGCCTCCCTCCCAGGGGCAACTCCAAGTACCACTACTATGGCCTGCGCATCAAGGCCAGCTCACCCCTGCTGCGGCTGATGGAGGACCAGCAGCACATGGCCATGCGGGGCCAACCCTTCTCGCAAAAACAGAGGTAGGAGGGCAGGGCTGGCCCGGTGCTGGCGGGCAGGGAAAGGCATGGCAGCCCATCTCCACTCCAGTCCTCTGCCTATCCCTTCTCCAGGCTCAAACCCATCCAGAAGATGGAGGGCATGACCAACGGTGTGGCCGTGGGGCCACAGCAGGCCACTGGGCTGTCGGACATCAGCGCCCAGGTCCAGCAGTACCAGCAGTTTCTGGGTGAGGGCTCCCTGGACTCTGGGGTGGGCCCAGGGCAGGGTCTGTGGCCCCCGGAGAGTGTGCAGATGGTTCACTTGTCCTCCCGGAACCTCTTCACCCCCAGTGCACACGGGGGAACTTCTGCTTGGTAGCAAAGTGGTGCCAACTTAGCAGGGTCCCAGGATGGGGCTCAAGGGGGCAGGCAGCTGGGGGATGAAGGGGCTCACGGCGTCTCCTCTGCCCCCAGATGCCTCGAGGAGCCTTCCTGCCTTCTCAGAGCTCGACCTCCAGGGCAAAGTGCTGCCCGAAGGCATCGGGCCTGGGGACATCAAGGCCTTCCAGGCCCTGTACCGGGAACACTGTGAGGTAGGGCATCTGGGCAGTGGGCAGGGGCGAGGGAGGGCCACGCTGCTGCTCAGCCCCCTTGAGCATCCAGCTTCCCCAACAGGCCATCGTCGATGTCATGGTGAACCTGCAGTTCACCCTGGTGGAGACGCTGTGGAAAACCTTCTGGAGGTACAACCTGAGCCAGCCCAGCGAGGCACCGCCGCTGGCTGTGTGAGTGCCTTTGGGGGAGGGGGGAGGAAGGGAGGAGGCTGGGTACCATGTGAGTCAGCCCCCAAGGCTGGGGTGGCCAGACCTCAGACTTCATGCAGGAGGGGGGGCTCCTCTCTACCCCTGCAGTTTGTGGGGTGCACATGGCCTTCTGAGCCCGCCTCCAGAGTGTGCATTGGTACCGGTCTGATGCTCGGTGTTTGGGATGGCGTGCCCCACCAAGCCATTTCCTCCCTGCGGTGGGTAGATGCCTGTGCCCCAGTGTGCAGGGTGTTAAGATCCCTGTCTGACCCTGGGGGCAGTGGGGTCTGTGTCAGCCTGACCCCAGGAGTCTTCCAGAGACAGAGTACCCGCCTGACCCCAGGGTGGGGTGAGGGTGCTGTGCCCTTCTGACCCTGGGTACAGGACCATGGAATGTCCTTGTGACCCCCGGGTGGGGTGGGTGCCCACAGGCACGATGAGGCCGAGAAGCGGCTGCCCAAGGCCAGCCTGGTGCTCCTCTCCAAGTTCGAGCCCGTGCTCCAGTGGACCAAGCACTGTGACAACGTGCTGTACCAGGGCCTGGTGGAGATCCTCATCCCCGATGTGCTGCGGCCCATCCCCAGTAAGTGCACGGCCCCCCGGTCCCCGCACCCCACTCCACCCCTAAGTCCTGACCAGCCCCCCTACCGCCCACAGGTGCCTTGACCCAAGCGATCCGGAACTTTGCCAAGAGCCTGGAGAGCTGGCTCACCCACGCCATGGTGAACATACCTGAGGAGATGCTGCGGGTGAAGGTGAGGGCGTGACGGGGGCTGAGGGGCCCGCTTGGCCCACAGCCCGGGGCCTCCCTCCCGGCTGCGGGGGGGCTGGGGGCCTCGGTCTCCTCTGCCTGACAGAGGCGGTAAGATTTGTCCCCGTGTCTGTCCCATCAGAGTGAGCTTTGGGCGTTGTCTTTACAAACCAGCTTCCTCAGGAGCCCACTTCTGAAACACAACCTGTGTGTGGTGTTTTGTATGCAACACGGCATCTTAAAAAAATTAAAACCAAATGCACACTTGAAGTAGTTCTCTTCAGAGAGCTTCAACAGAAAGTGCTTTAGGTGTTCAGAAAGAGATAAAATCTTAAAAAAACCCAAAAAACCAAAACCAAAAACATCTATAAGGAAACAATAGCCCTCTTTGTCAATGCTGCACATTCACTGACTACCAAGATGTGAGGAATTAGATGGGGTGTGCTTGCTCTTGAGCAAAAAGAAAAAAAAAGAAAAGAGAGAGAAAAAAAAAGAAGTTTGTTTTCAAAGTCCCGAAAATGCCAACAAGACAGCTAAACAGAAAGGGATGTCTGAGGAATGACCCCTGGGTACGCTGGACACAGGGCTGGGGTTGGGGGCCTGTGGAGAGAGTAGAAGCTGGATCCCGGGGAGCCCTTCAGAACGGGTAAGACTTATGTATTCATTCATTTATTCCACATGCATTTATTGAGCACCTGCTGTGTGCTCGGCATGGCTCTGAGTGCAGGGAGCACAGCAATGACCAAGATGCACAAAACTCTGGCCCTCCCGGAGCTGACATTCAAGGGAATAATAATACAAACAAAATGAAACCGAAGGTTATGGAAGTAGTGCCCTTTCTGGGCAATGCCCTCTGAGATTTACTTGTGTCCTTTGATGAAAAATAATAATGCTGTTCAGATACAATACATTGATTTTTTTTGGAGGCATTCTTTGGGTGGGTGGTCTCCCAAAGTTTGAAAACCCCGACCCTTTGATCTCCCAACGAAAGCAACAAGGTACATTCCTCCCTTTTAGGAGAAAGAAACAGGCTCAGAGAGGTCGCATTGGGTGGGGCAGGGGGCTGTGCGGGGTGGGTTCCGCGGAAGCCACAAGCCCTGGGCCCCACAGGTGGCAGCGGCCGGCGCCTTCGCGCAGACCCTGCGGCGCTACACGTCGCTCAACCACCTGGCGCAGGCGGCGCGTGCTGTGCTGCAGAACACCGCGCAGATCAACCAGATGCTGAGCGATCTCAATCGCGTGGACTTCGCCAACGTGCAGGTGAGCGTGGACGGGGCAGGCGAGCGCGGGGCGGCCCGGCGGTTCGGGCCCGGGGCGGCGGTTGAGCCCCGGGCACCCGCCCGCTGTGTCCCAGGAGCAGGCCTCGTGGGTATGCCGCTGCGAGGACCGCGTGGTGCAGCGGCTGGAGCAGGACTTCAAAGTGACTCTGCAGCAGCAGAACTCACTGGAGCAGTGGGCGGCCTGGCTGGACGGCGTCGTGAGCCAAGTGCTTAAGCCCTACCAGGGCAGCGCCGGCTTTCCCAAGGCTGCTAAGCTCTTCCTCCTCAAGTGGTCCTTCTACAGGTGCGCGCTGGCTGGGCGGGATGCGGGCGGGGAAGGGGCTGGGTGGGAGGACGATCCTCCCACCAGGGCCGGACCCAGAGAAGGCTCCTTTGCTTTGGGATCAGGCGAAAATGGGACCAGTGAAGGCTCCGCCTCTTCGAGGAGGGTGGGGCTGGATGAGCGCCCCAGCCCCACCCTCTCTGGCTGGACCAGAGAAAGCCCCACCGCCTGGGGGGACTCGGGTGCCTTTTAGAAAGTCGAGGGTCCTGCTGGTGGTGGGCGGGGCTCGGGCCCTCCTCCCTCTCTGAGGGACGCCTTCCCTCTCTGACCGGGAAGCCTGTGCGGGGCCGGGCGGTGGTAGCTGGGCTTGCTCGGGCCTGGGGTCCTTACGGCAGGGAAGAGGGGCGCGGGGCGGGTCCCGGCCTGAGGATTTCCTCTCTGTCGCCTCCCACAGCTCCATGGTGATCCGGGACTTGACTCTGCGCAGCGCCGCCAGCTTCGGCTCCTTCCATCTCATACGGCTGCTCTACGATGAGTACATGTACTACCTGATCGAGCATCGCGTGGCCCAGGCCAAGGGCGAGACCCCCATTGCCGTCATGGGCGAGGTGCGCACGACGGGTCCGCTGAGGGCACGGGAGGGGTGCCCCTAGGCAGGACCCTCATTCCTTCTCCTCTCCCCTCCTTCCAGTTCGCCAACCTGGCCACCACGCTGAACCCCCTGGACCCGGACAAAGGTAGGTAAAGCGTGCCCCTACCGAGGGCCAGAGTCCAGGGGGTGGCGTACAGCGAGGCTGGGGTGGAGGAGGCGGCGGTTGGGGAGCCATGTGGCGGCCTGGTGGCGCCGCCGCCCCGCGCTGAGCCAGGCCTGGTCCGTGTACCCCAGACGAGGAGGAGGAAGAGGAGGAGGAAAGCGAGGACGAGCTGCCGCAGGACATCTCGCTCGCGGCCGGTGGCGAGTCACCCGCGCTGGGCCCCGAGGCTCTGGAGCCACCGGCCAAGCTGGCGCGGACAGACGCACGTGGCCTCTTCGTGCAGGCGCTGCCCTCCAGCTAAGCCTGTGGCCTCCCCCGCCGCACCCCGCCGCCCCGCCCGCCCTACCCTGCTGCCCCTCCTCGCCAGGGTCCCTCACAGCTTCTGTGGCTTCGCTGTCACCGCTCCAGCCTCGGCCGGGGCCGGGAGGGGGCCTCCGAGACAGGGAAGGTAAGGGGGTCCCTGCCCCGGATGGAGCGGGCACAATCACAGGGCCGGGCGGAGCCGCAGCTGCAAACTCTGACACAAAAGACGTGCCTTAAGGAACCCGCCGACGTGCCCAGGTGCCCCCTGGGGCAGCCAGCTTGGCCCTTGGCCCCAAAGGCCGCAGCATCTCCCTCCCCCACCCCCCCCCCAGGGGGCAGGCAGGCAGGCCCCCTCCCTTGCAGAACTGTTAACTTATTCAGCTCGCTGGCTTTGCACAGCCTGTCCTAGGCCCAGCCCTGAGCCCCGGGTGGGCGCAGGTGGGCATCACCTGGGGACCCGCCACTGTCAGCAGCAGCCCCGGGATCCCTCCCCCAGCAGCCCCACCGCTTCCCACTCCTTGGTATAAGTGCAATTAAAGCTGTGGGTGTCGCATCTTCTCCAGAGCTGGGCCCTCCCTTGCCCCGCAGCCCTAGAGGGGGGCACTGCCCGGCCTGGATAGGGGGAGGGCAGAAGGGGCACCACCTCCAGCTTCCAAAGAGCAGCAGGCTGGACAGGGCGCCAAGCCCAGAGGGACCTGCTGCAGGCAGCGGGCCCGGAAGTGCCCACGCCTGCCCCAGCCAGGGCTGGGTGCTCCACTCGCTCAGATCCTGGACCCCGAGTCCTGGGCCCTCCTCGCCGCTGGTCTGTAATGGAATCTCTACGCTCCTACTCTCCCTGGAGACCGTGCTTCTCCTCCATGCGTGCGATCCCCGCCCTCCACATGACTATTGTGCGATTTGTGAGCGCCGCCTGAGCGGAGTCGGTAACTTGTTGGGTTTTTTTCCAACCATCATGGCCTTATCTGTTCCGGTTTTCTCAGTGTTTTCAACCTGTGAGATAGATGTTTATGGCAAAAAGCGAAAAAAAGAAAAAAGAAAAAACAAACCTGATCTATTGTATAAAAATCACTATTTTGTGTGCTCCGTGTGCTCCAGCTTTTGGGGTGGCTTGCCGACTCCCCCTCCTTACCCCTCGGGGCCTCCCTTCTCCTGGTGGTGGAAGTGTCCACGCGTGTGGTAGTCTAGTGTGCCGAGCTGTTTTCTACCTTTTTGTAGTCTTTCTTAAAACACAATAAATTCCGCTGTGATATTTGCCTACTGCTGACTTGCCGGCCTTGGTGGGAACCTTGGGGCTGGGGGCTCCAGCTGGGCCCCGAGCACCTGAGTGGCAGGCAGTAAAGGGAACTCAGTGAGGTTCAGAAATAAAACATTTATTATGTGAAGAGGAACAACAGGGCCGGGAAGGGGAGGTGTGATGGCCACGAGGTTCACCACCTCAGCGCGGGGGAGAGGCTGGGGGTGGACAGGGCAGGGGTATGGGATCCATCTGGCCTCCCTGGGGTGTGGGTAGGGGGGCAACGTCCACACCTGTAGCCGAGAAAAGGGGCAAACTCGTGAGGAACGAGGCCCACGCCCAGCTTAGGGTGAAGGCGGGCGCTCAAGGCTGGTGGGGCAGGGGGCTCCCTCCCTCTGCCCCTTTCCAACTTAAATAGGCATAAATAAGAAGCGTCCAGACTCTCAGGCCACCAGGGGCTGCCCCGCCCAGCCCCCTTCCCGCAGCCTAACACTAGTGCCGGTCATCGGTCGGTCGGCAGAGGCTGCCGGGAAGGCGGCCAGCTCCCAGGCCGCGGAGGTAGTTGGAGTCAGTGTCCAGGGCGGCCGGGCCCTCACAGCACAATCCACGTGTATCGCTCACTGTCTGCCAGAACCTTCAGTGAGCACCCTGCAGGGAAGGGTGGGGACAAAGCCTTGGAACCTTGGCCTGCCCAGGCTGTAGGAGAGGCCTCTTTCCCTGACTTGATATGGGCCCAAAAGGTTCTGGAAAGCAGGCACCCTGCAAGGTTATGTCTGCCTCCTGCCTGCAGCCTTTCAATAAAATGTCTGTTGAATGACTGAATGACTGGCCGGGGGCCCCCAGGTGCCACACCTGAGCTGGCCGCCTGGCCTTGGCCTGGGCTGCCCTCCCCTCACCCAATGCCACGGTGTCCACTAGCTCAGCCAATGTGCTCCCCCATTCAGCAACACTTAGGGATTAGTGCGTGCTCTGGGCCTGGCCTGGCCCCGGGATAAGGACCTCAGTCCTGGACTGTCGTCAGGTCACGGGGCCCACCTTTGTGCAGCGCCTCGTTGGTCATCCTGTTGACATAACGGCCGCTGCTCTCGGGCACCAGCCACTTCATGACCATGTCCACGCAGCTCTTGCGGTATGAGCTCCAGACGCTGCCGCTGAGGGAGAGGGGGTGAGCAGTTCTCCTCACCCTGGCCCAACCCACCCCCAGCCCTGGCCCCCGGCCCTGCCTCACCTGGTCTGCCCTTTGACCTCAGTGAGGTCGCCCACGCTGACTGTCACAAAGATGCCCGTGTTGAGGTCCCACGCCACCTTGAGGCTGGTGTGATAGGTCTTTGGTCTACAGCGGGGAGGGATGGTGAGCAGAGGAGAAAGGGAGTGGGACCACAGGGTCCCTGAGCTTGAACCCAGGCTACCCAGAGGGGCCTTTATCTTTGAAGCAGTAATGGAGCGGCCAGTCCAAGTTTTGGTGGGCAGGGGGAAGTCTTCTCACATCCCCCCTTCCCCCCACTGAGAGGTCTTGAGTGCAGGACCCCGCTGGGCAAGGGTGAGGGTGGGGTCCCTGCCCACTCACCGGAGCTGGCCCTCCTCGGTGGGGGACGGGAACGCCAGGAGCAGCAGGCCAATGTTAATGAGGACCTGGTTGGTTTCTGGGCAGACCTGGGGGGCGGGGTGTGGATGGTGACACACACTGAGAGTGCTGCCCAGAGCTGGGAGGCCCTGGGCCTGCCCTGCCCGACACCTGGGCCCACCTCCAGGATGACAATATCGTAGTCGCTGAAGGAACAGAACTGGTGACCCCAAGTGGCATCATGGCGGATGACCTCGTTGATGACATACTCGAAGTCCAGTGTGAGCTGCTCCACTGTCAGGTACTGACCCTGTGGACAGTGGGCAGAGGGGGAGGGGGAGGATTGCGCCAACTGCCATCCCAGCAGGTCCCCCGGGAGCTGCCCCTGGGCCTGCCCGCTGCCAGCACCAACCTGGACGGCAGCCTGCTCCCGCATGGGCCGTAGGTTGCGGCCGCGGAGATCAGTCACCACGAAGGGCAGGGAGATCTTGTCATCCTCCAACTCTGAGGGGGCAGGACGTGGGGGTAGGGATGGCGGTAGGAGGCCTAGAGGCCCCTCCAGGCCAGCCTCCCACGCCTGGGACCCCACCAGGTGGGCTCCCCGCTCACCATCCTCTGGCTCCGTCCCCTCACCGGACCCCAACACATAATACAGCTTGGTGTAGTTGACGTATCCAGGCTCGGAGGCGGGCACCTCTGCTGCAAGGGGGCTGTCCCGGGGCACCGCCTCCCCACCTGGGGCCAGGGGCTCAGAGGGCAGGCGGCAGCGGCTGCTAGAGGGCCCCGGGCAGGGGGGTGGCCGGACTTCCTCCGAGGCCCCACCCTTGGCCTCTTTGGCCCTGCGGAAGATGTCAGCCACAAACTCCTTGGCTTTGGCGATGGCAGGCGAGTGCTCGGGGGCCCCAGAGGGCCGGGCTGGGGCCGCTTCGGGGCAGAGGGTGGGGAGGACAGGGGGCATCTCTGGGCTCTGGGGCCCAGGGGGGCTGGGAGGGGCCGGGGGGTAGGTGGTGTGGTCGTACAGGATTTGGCAGAAGCTGCTATCACCTGGAACATAAAAATAAAGTGATGGATGTGGGAAAGGGGTCAATAGATGAGTTCAAGTCCAGAATGCTCTTCCGATCTCCCTCATTATGCTGGGGGGTTCTTAGAAATCCACCATGAGGAGACCCCTCTAGAAGATGTACATATTCTGAGATCAGTCTGAAACACCCAAAAGGGAAAAAGGACTTTTACACACACACACACACACATACACACACACACACACCCCATCATGTTCATTCAAACCTTCCTCTTGAGCATCTGCTGTATGCCACACACTGAGGACTGAGGAGTGAACAAGACACAAAAATCCCTGCGCTTGGTAAGCTGACATGTCATCATCATACCAGATAAAAGCCACTTAAGTTTGACAGTTTACTACACAGCCCTCTGTCCTTCCCAACGCGAGCCAGACCAGCACAGGCACAGACTGCCCGAATCCCAGGCCTCTATGACCCCCTCTGACTGGGAGGAAGATCCCCCTCTGGGGAACGTCAGTGTGGAGAACCCAGCGCATTCACGAGCAGCAGCATGGCCAGGCCCTGGGCTCTGCCTGCCCTGCTTCATTTGGGCCCCCCTCAAGCAACCCTTGGAGAGGGGAACTGTCCTCCCAGTTCAGACTCGGGACTGAGGCTCAGAGAAACTTGTCCAAGGTCGCACTGAGAGATAATACAAGTCTGCCAACGAACTCCTGTCTGCCAGAGTGGCGGCGCTTCTTCCGGAGGGGAGGGGGAGTGAGTGGAAAATGTTCAAGTCAAAACTCCCCCTCTGTGTGAATACCCTCCTAGGGTGAGGTGAGTGTTAACCACTGATGACAATGCCCCTCACCTGGGCTGTGTGCACACGGGCTGAACCCGGTCCCATGTGGTCCTTCCTAACGGGGCAGGGGGTGGCAGCCCCATCCAGGCCTGGCTTGTTGGGGGCTCACGGCTTGGCGAGAAGCAGGGTCTCGCCCATGCCGGCACAGGTGGCCAGGGCAGGGGTGGGAGCCCCCTGGACAGGCCTGAGGACAAGCACCCTGCCCCTTGCTGGTCCGTGGGCTTAGTTATATACATAGAATCCTCTTTTCATGTCCATTACCCTCCCACACCCCTAGGGACAACCATTTTAAATGTAGTTAGTGGGTATCTTTTCTTTTTCTTTTTTTTGGGCTGCACCGCGCAGCTTGCAGGATCTCAGTTCCCCGACCAGGGACTGAACCCAGGCCCTAAGTGAAAGCACAGAGTCCTAACCACTGGACTACCAGGGAATTCGCAGTGGGCATCTTTATTTGACTGCATTCTGGCAAAATTGGAACACGTCTTAAATTTAAATATAAGTGGTATCAGTATCAGGTGACAGATCTTCTGGTGTTTCTTCTGCACTTGAACATGTCTTTAAGGTACACTCTCCACAGATGTGCACGTTGGGGCTCTCCCTGCTGACCCAAGGGAAGCGCCCACCCTGTCCTACCTCCCCAAACCCCAGCAATGGACACCAGGCAGCCCCTGGCTCCTGCCACCAAACACTCAGACAGGTCTGGGTGCAGCGCTGCTGGGCCACAGGCACGTCTGTTGCCATAAGGCCCTGGGAGAGCGGGAGAGCCCCCAGGGCCCCACGCTGCCACCAGCCAGTGGCATTATCCAGCCTTTTAACATCTGCCACTCTGCTGGGGGACATCACCTGATTTTCACTGGCATTTCTGCGATCATCAAAGATGTAAGAAGGCCATCTGTCCACTAACCACTCCCTGAAATTTTTAATCAACATTTCTCTTTTTGCGGAGAAGAACGCACTGTACTGTCCAGCATGGTAGCCACTGACCGCACGTGACTACTTGAACTTAACATGACTAAAACTAAATTGAACAACTCAGTTCCTTGGTCACATGAGCCACGGTCAAGTGGCTACTGGTGGCAGCTATAGCAGATACAGCAGATCTGGAACATCCCAGCCCTGTGGAAAGTTCTACTGGACAGCGCTGGGGTGGGGAGTGGCTGGGTTTGGATGCCACATTCCCACTTCCTGGCTGTGTGACCTTGGATGAGGGACTTCACCTCCCCAGGGCCCTGGTCTCCTCATCTGTGATGCGGGGTAGTGACAGCACCGAGCTCGCAGCGCCGCTTGGCCAAGTCATTAGGTCACAGGGCCCCAAGGCTGACAGCACACGCGCAAAGGGCCTGTCCTCAGACCTGGGGGCCTACCTGCCGAGTGGACCGAGACGGCGCAGGCCACCAGGGAGTAGCTGGTGTTGAGCAGCACCACCTGGTCCTTCTTGAGCTGGAAGGCGGGCTGGAAAGTGGGGAAGGGGTAGACCACCTGGTACTTGGTGTGCAGCATGAAGCCATGCCGCAGGCACTGCGCGCTCGGGTCACCTGCAGCGACACAGGCCACGCAGGCTCAGCTGTGGCCCCAGGGCGGGGAAGCAGGCAGCCTGCGCCCCAGGCCCCGGCCCCTCACCTGGGTGGGCGCGGCTGGCGTCCCGGCAGGCAGCACAGCGTCCTGGCGGCGGCACGGCCACGGTGCTGATGTAGATGTCCCGGTGGTTCTCGTCGCTCATCATCATCATGTTCATGAGCATGCCGTTGGCTGAGCGAGTGCTGGGGGCCAGCACAGCCTCAGAGCCTGGCCCAGGCGCCCGTCCCACCCACCCCTGACCACCCTATCCCTAAGTCTCACTTGAAGCCGAAGACAATGACCTTCGAGGCGTCACTGGGCCACTCGCACACGGTCAGGTACAGGTCACTGTAGATCTCCTCATCCTGGAAGAGCCGTACCTGCCGGACCTGAGAGGCATGTTTGGGTCGGAGGTCCGAGCGGGCCCAAGGCCCACCCGAGGCCGCACCAGCCAGCAGTACCGGGCCAGGGAGCCCCAAACAGCCCCCACCAGCACCCCTCTGCCTTCCTGAGGACAGGCTGAGGAGACTCACAAGCATTTCCCCTCACAAGTGGGGGACACAGGGAGGCCGGGCCCAGGAAAGGACACGGCCAAGGAGAGGGGGCTCACCAGCAGAGGGGGCTCAGCCAGACACATCGGTTCCAAGCCCAACCCACCCTGAAACCTGTTCTCCTCTCTGAGCTCGTGTGTAAACTGGGGTTAACGGCACTCACCTCCTGGGCTGGGGCATTTGAGGAGTCGAGGTCAGGGCCTAAATTGGGTGTGGCAGCCTGCTGGGTCCTAACAAAGCTAATGGGTCCCTCCTGGCTTGAGCCCTCAAACCATATGAAATGGCTGCCGTTTACCCATTTTCAACTCTAAAAATGGCAATTTCCTACACTTCGACCTAACACCTGGAGTCTCAGCAATGGCCCCATGAGTACGCTGTTCTCATTTGCGGACATGAAACCCGAGGCTCAGAGGGGTGCCGTGACCGGTGGGAGCCGTGCTGTTGGAAGGGACGCCCAGCACCAGGCCTGGCCCTACCAGCCTGAGCTTGCTGTGGACGTTGAACTCCCACCAGTACAGGTGGTAGATGTAGAAAGAGAAGTCGTCGTCCCCGCTGCTGCTGGTGTAGGAGAGAACATAACGGCCGCACTTGGAAAAGCCCAGGAAGATGTGTCTGTGTGGATGGGGAGAGGGGCAGAGTAACCAGGTCAGGGCCAGCCTGACGCCCCACCCAGCCACCCCCCTGCCTGGCCCCAGCCTCACCCTGCATAGAGAAAGTCTTCGTCCACAATGTTCTTGAGAGAGACGCAGACCCTGGGTGGCAGCTTCCGGAAGAGGCGAGGAGAGAGCTGCCCACTGATCTGAGGAAGGGGCAGCCAGGGCTCTTGAGGCGCCACGTGGCGGAAACAGCCTGCAGCCCCCCAGTCCCCTCACCCAAGGCCGAGCAGCACCTTCGGGGTCCAGCCCAGCCAGGCAGGCCTACTCCCTGACAACTGTAACGTTCCAGGGAGGTCCAAGCTCTGGAAGGTGCAAACGGCGTGAGCCTGACTCTCCACCAGGGACCCGAGCCATCCTCCCACCTCCATAGCCTCAGGGTTCCTCTTGCCTAAGCCCCCAACCTTTGAGGACTAGGACTGGCATCACCGCCCCCAGTCACCCCTGGCCCACACTGGGCCACGGAGCTGCCTTCCTGAAGGCTGCCTCACTGCACAGTGAGCTGTGGGCCTCGAGAACCGCTAAGGAGCCTGGCATGGGGGCTTGACCAACTACACTCACCTGTTCCCGACCCACTAGCCCATACACGGGGCGCACAGGCCCCTCGGGGGCCAGCTGAGGCAGACAGAAGGGTAAACCTGACCAGTGACCTTCCAACTCCTGCCCAATTCCCCCTTCCAACAGACTCCCTCATCCCAAAAACTTCACCAAGGACGGATTTGGGGGGCCAGGCAGGCACAAGTTGGGCACTGGGGGATCAGAGCACCTTGGACCCTGCTATCCAGTCTAATGGGGGAGATACAACCCAGCCCTCAAGGAGATCCCAGGGTGGAACAGCCCTGTCAGCGAGGCCCAGGCTGCTGGGGAGACACAATCCCTGTCCAGGGAGCTTCCAAGCTAAGGGCGGAGCCACAGCCCAACCCAGGAGCAGTCAAGCTGAGGGTGGAGACTGTCCCTGCCCAAGGAACTCCAGTCAAAAGGAGAAGCCACAGCCCTGCGCTCACAGAGTTCCCAGCCTAATGGACAAGGCACACTACTCCCAATCCATGGAGACACAGACCTGCCCCAGTTGCTGCTGACCTGACAGCAGACTGTCCGCCCTCCCGGAGCTCCCAAACTGATGGGGGAAAGATCCCAGCACACTGAGAGTTTACAGTATCATAGGGAGACAGAGCCCTGCTCAGGTAGCTGAAGATCAGGCCTTCTCCAGGGAGCTCCCTCCCATTCAATGCGGGAGGCAGACGCAGCTACAGGAACTCCCAGCTCCCCTGTGGTCAGAGCTGGACAGAGAGAGGAACCCCAGGCGGAGGAATCCCAAAGCCGGTAGCAAGGGCTCTGCCAAGGGGGCGGTAAGGCTCCATAACGGAAGGCCCGTGGGAGCAGGGTTTTGAAAAATGAGTCTGACCCTGGATCGCCCCCTTCCTCCTTACTCCCCCAGCGGCCTCTAAGGCCCCCTCCATCCAAGTCCCCTTCACGGGGCCCCGCCCCCAGCCCCTCCATCCAAGCCCCATCCCCGGGACCCCGCCCCCAACCCCCTTCATCCAAGCTCCCGCAGCAGCCCCCCCAATCCAAGCCGTCTCCCCGGGGCCCCGCCCAACCCCTTTCCTCCGAGCCCCCCTCCCCCGGGGCTCCGCCCCCAACCCCTCACCCCGCGAACGCCCTCCCTCCCTCCGCCTCCCTCGTCCCTCCTCCCCACCCTTCGACGCGCTCCTCCCAGACTCCAGGCCTCACCTTGACCCGCTCCAGCTGCTTGAGGACGTGCTCCCGCCGCCGCCCCGTTGCCCGCTTCCCCCCGGCGCCCCCGGGGCCGCCGCCGCCGCTCCCGGCCCCGCTGTTCCGCTCCGATTTCGAGCTGGGCGCCATTTTCACCCCCTCCCTCCACTTCCGGAGCAACCGGCCTCTTAGCCCCACCCCCTCCGCCTCTTCATTGGCCCTTTCTCGGCACTGCCGCCCGCGGGTTGGGTGAAAGCCCTCACTCAGGGCCTTTGCCCGCTACGCCTGTCCATCACAGCCATCTCGGCCCTTGATTGGTAGAGACGGTACAGTCCCCGCGGCCTGTCGCCGTATTCCCGCCTTCCCGCAAGGACGCCCCCGTCAGAGGCCCCATTTGCGGCCCTCGCCGAGATGACTTTGACTCAATAGGCAGAGGCGCCCATCAGTCCCCACGGCGTCACGCCCCCTTGTGGCTGGTGGGTTTCCATGGAGACCCAGGTGGTCCAGGCCTGTGGGCGGGGCGATGGGAGCCTGTGGTCCAGAAGGACCAGAATTCCCAGCCCAGGGATCTCCGCGCCCCGTCCGGGTGCGCGGAGGCCTGGCGAGCATCCCGGGGCCACCGGGCCGGGCCGAAGGAAGGGATTTGCAAAATAAAAGGAAGAAATTCGATTAAAACATCTTTCAGATGGTCTGGGGGGCTCCCTGACTGGATGATGATGATGGTAATAATGACAACATTAATCACTTGTATATCACTTTACACTTACCAGAAACAGTTCTGAGCTTACGGTTCTATGTAGTAGGTCGCTGTTATGCCCCTTTTATAGATTATAGTAATAACAATCGTTTAATGTCTGTTATGAGTATCATCTTCCTGTGCTTTTAGCTCATTTAACTTTCAAAACCGTTTTGGAGATGGGTCCTTTTATTATCTTCATTTTACACTTGATGAAACTGAGCCTTACAGTGTAGCGTTCCTGAATGGTACATATATACCCCAGATGCAAACTGCTACTATAATTAGAGAAGAATCAAATGGATCTGGCTCTCATATTCTTCCAAGCCTCTCACATTCATTTATTCAACAAATACTTATTGAGCACCTACTATGTTCTAAGCACTGGGGATACAGCAGTAAAAAAGGCAGATAATAAACAAGGAAATTAATTTATGTTATCTAATTCCTAGGATTAGAGAGGAAGGAAGAAGGCTGCTTAAACAGGGCAGTTAGTGAGGGGCCCTGTGAAGGTGAGAAGGAGGAATATTCCAGCAAAAACAAAGGTTTCAGGGTGGCAAGATTGAGAGACCATAAAAAGACCAGCTGGGCCAGAGCAGGAATGAGCAAGGAAGAAAGTAAGAAAGGAAAACAGACAAGGAGGAAGCAGGTAGGGAGTGTATGAGGCTTGTAGGTAAGAAAGACACCTGGATTTCACTCTTAAGGAAGAGGGAAGGCATAAAAGGAAGTCTCTGGAAGGTTTTTAATAGAAGATGATGGAATCTGAGATGAACTTTAAAAGATCATTGTGATCCAAAGAATTAAATACCCATGAGTCCATACTGGTATAAATAAATGATTGAATAAATAATTGGCGGGGGGAAGGCACCAATCTTCCTTATAGAAGATGAGGGAATAATAATAAAAGTAGGGGACATCCCTGGTGGTCCAGTGGTTAAGAATCTGCCTTCCAATGCAGTGGACACAGGTTCGACCCCTCTTGGGGGAACTAAGATCCCACATGCCATGGGGCAACTAAGACTGCCCGCTCTAGAGCCCATGCGCCACAACTAGAGATCCCTGGCACTCTGCAACTACTGAGCCCTCGCGCTCTGCAACTATTGAACCTACATGCTCTAGAGCCTGTGCACCACAACTAGAGAGAAGCCTGCGCACCACAACGAAGAGCCTGCGTTCCACAATGAAAGATCCTACGTGCTGCAACGAAGACCCCGCAACTAAGACCTCATGCAGAGAAATAAATAAACAAACAAATAAATAAAAATAATAAAGGTAGGAGGAATGAGGGAGGGAAATAGAAAATCATCATCACACAATTACCACAGTAATCATTGCAGCAAGCAAGATCTACCAACGGATGCTAAAATTCATGGATGAAACTTGAAGGAGAAATAGGACTTTTGCCTACCCTAAAGGTATCTCTCCTAAAATATTTATTCAGTACTGGCAGTTTTTAAATATATGTCCACAAATTATTTGATGTGCCTCCCTCCAGGAGGTGGAGCTTAATTCCCCTCGTTGGGTGTAGGCTGGATTTAGTGACTCACTTATGAGGAAGAAAGAATGGAAAGGGGACAAGTAAACTGGCACTGAAGAAACCTGGCAGATACCACCTCAATCAAGTGATCAAGTTTACCATCAATAGTGATAAGTCATGTGCATGTCACGGGCTCTTGATGTGATGTGATGACACTCGCACCTCTCTGGCATCGTCTCCAAAACCCCTAACCTCCATCTAATGAGGAAACATCAAGTGATTGTCCCAAATGGAGGGACAGGACATTCTACAAAAGTCCTGACCAGCATACTTCAAAAGTGTTAAGGTCATGAGAAAGCGTGACCAAGAAACGGGCACAGTTTAGAGGAGTCTAAGAAGACATGATAACCAAATGAAATTTGATGTCCTAGATGGGATCCTGAATGAAAAAAGGCCATCACGGCTTCCCTGGTGGTGCAGTGGTTGAGAGTCCGCCTGCCGACGCAGGGGACACGGGTTCGTGCCCCGGTCCGGGAGGATCCCACATGCCGTGGAGCGGCTGGGCCCGTGAGCCATGGGCACTAAGCCTGCGTGTCTGGAGCCTGTGCTCCGCAACAGGAGAGGCCACAACAGTGAGTGGCCCGCGTACCGCAGGAAAAAAAAAAAAAGGACATCAGAGTGTCCTTTTTTGGGGAAATTCATATTAAGCCTGCAGTTTAGTGAATAGTATTATACCAACAATGGTTAATCTCTTAGTTGTGACAATGTGCCATGGCTAGGCAAGATGTTAACATTTGGGGCACTTGGGTGAAGGGTAGACAAGAATTCTTTGTACAAATTATCTGCAATTATCTTAGTCTGTTCGAGCTGCTATAACAAAAATACTATAGACTGGGTAGATTTACAACAAACATTTATTTCTCACAGTTCTGGAGGCTGAGAAGTCCAAGATCAAGGCACTGGCAAATCTGGTATCTGGTGAGAGTCCACTTCCTGGATTGTAGACAGTGCCTCCTTGCTGTACCCTCATATGGCAGAGAGAGAGACAGAGAGAGAGAGAGAGAGAGAGAGGCAGACAGAGAGCTCGAAATCTCCCTTATAAGGGCACTGATTCCATTCATAAAGGCTCCACCTGCCTAACCTAATTATCTCGCAAAGGCCCCAACTCCTAATACCATCAAACTGTGGGGGGGTTAGGGCTTCAACATTTGAATTTCAGGGGGACACAAGCACAGTCCATAGCACAGACCTGTAAATCAAAAAATTCTTCAAAATAAAATGTTTTTAAAGAGTTTAAAAGTTTTTAAAGGGGGAAAGGTCATTATGGCTGTGATGGTGTCTTGAATTCAGATGGTAGTAGCAGAAAGAGAAAAGTGGTCATATGCAGAGATGAGGGGCAATGCTCATGGATTGGATATTGGGGTGGAGGCGAGAAGGGAGTTAAGTCAGTGACTTCCTTAAGCAAGATGAAGGAAACCAGACAGGGAGTCCCCCTCATCCCCTTTCCAGAGTCCCACCTGCCCCAATGGAAGAGACCTTGTATCCGTTATCCATTGTTGTATAATAAACGACACCAAAAACAGTGGTATAAAATTACAATAATCATTTAGTATTATTATCTCTCAGTCCTAAGTGTTGGTTGGGCTCAGCTGCGCAGTTCTCGCTTGAGGTCGCTCATGCAGTCAGATGGTACCTGGGGCCGGAGTCACCTTGAAGGCTTTCTCATGCCTCATGCTGTCTGTCAGCAAATGCTGTCTGTCAGCCAGAACAGAGCAGAGTGATCTGTCCAAGTGTCTTGGGCTTCCTCACAGCATGGTGGAGGGGTCCCAAGGGCAAGTCCTATGAGAGAGAACTAGAAGCAATCTGTATCGCCTTTCATGATCTAGGCTCAGAAGTGGCATTGTATAACATCTACCAAACTCTATTGATTGCATTAGTCAAAGTTTCACCCAGATTCAAGGGGATGGGACATAGAATCCACCTCTTAATGGGGGAATGGAAGGACATATTGTAAGAAAATCATGCGGTCCCAAAATTTAAATAACTATGCAGTAAAGGTTTTTTTTGTGTGTGTTTTTTTTTTTGCGGTACACGGGCCTCTCACTGTTGTGGCCTCTCCCGTTGCAGAGCACAGGCTCCGGATGCGCAGGCTCAGCGGCCATGGCTCACGGGCCCAGCCGCTCTGCGGCATGTGGGATCTTCCCGGACCGGGACACGAACCCGCGTCCCCTGCATCGGCAGACTGACTCTCAACCACTGCACCACCAGGGAAGCCCTAAAGTATTAATATATTTTTTAAAAGCACATGGCATTTGAGTTATTGTTATGGCCACCTTTGGAAATTACAATCTGCCATAGTCATCTTATCAAATGTTGATAAATGTGAATTATCAGATATTGAATATACAAAATAATAATTTTAAATACATGTATATGCCTTGTATAAGAATAAAAATTTTACCAATATCCTTGAAGATTCCATTATCTTTATTCCTCCTCAAGGTAACAATATTCTGGAATTTTGTTCTATCACTCTCATATGTTTATATCCCTAAATAATATATTATTTGTTTTGCCTGTTTTGTACTTTTATATAAATGGATTCATAATGGTGGGGGTCTCCTATGACTTGCTCTTTTCACTCGACAATATGCTCTTATGATTCATCCGTATTGTGAGTAGTTGGGGATGCATTTATTTTCACTACCATATAGTGAATGCCCCATGATTGATTTATTCATAGTCCTGCTGGTGGAAAGTGCAGCTACTTCCAGTTTGAGGGCTATCATGATCAGTGCTTCTATGAGCCTTTTTGTACACAGGGTTCCCAGGGAACCTGTGCAAGACTTTATCTGAGGCGCATACATTGGAGTGGAGTTGCTGGTATGTGTCAAATTGTTTCTCCAAAGTGGTTGTGCCAATCTACACCTGTAGCAACAGTGTATGAGCATTCCGGTTGCTCTACATCTGCAGCAACACTTGACATAGTCAGACTTCTTCAGACGTGTCCTTTACCAGGTCAGAAACACAGCACTGATGTGTCATTCATCCCTGCTGGGAGTATCCCAATCAAGAAAGGTATCCGTATTCTAGTTATAAAAAGGTGTGACCTCCCTTAGGAAGCCTCCTCCCCCAAGCTTGGTGCCCTCTCTGTGTTTCCTTCTCCCATCATGGCATTGTTACTGCTTCCATGGACTTGTGGTTGACACACATTTAAGATATGTAGATTCTGTATGTGTAGAACCTACAGAAAAACATGGTAGCTTCTGAGGAGGGGTCCACCTGCTGGGGCGGTGGCAAGCATGGGATCAGAAGAAGGATACAAGATGCCCTCATGAAGCCACTATTAATTACTGTGGCCAAACCTGTATGCAAACTAATACAATATGTACAAAACATTTCTTTTTAATAAATATACGCAATTTGTATACATATTGTATATAGTATATACACATTTCATATACATTTTGTATTCCAGTGTACTTAAGTTTTTATATATATATATATAAATACATTCGTTTCATTGTATTTAAGTTTGTTTTTTTTTTAACTTTTTGGCCACACCACGCAGTATGTGGGATCTTAGTTCCCCAACCAGGGATCAAACCCGTACCCCCTGCACTGGAAGTGCAGAGTCTTAACCACCGGACTGTCAGGCAGGTCTGTACTTAAATTGTATGTGTATGTGTATACATATATATTACACACATATTTGTAACAAGTACAATTTATTAAAGAAACCACCACTTAAGCTTGCCTATTTGTAGTAAAAAAAATTTTTTATCACATTTAAAAATTGTGGTAAAATGTATATAACATAAAATTTACCATCTTACGGCTTCCCTGGTGGCGCAGTGGTTGAGAGTCCGCCTGCCGATGCAGGGGACACGGGTTCGTGCCCCGGTCCGGGAAGATCCCACATACCGCGGAGCGGCTGGGCCCGTGAGCCATGGCCGCTGAGCCTGCGCGTCTGGAGCCTGTTGCTCCGCAACGGGAGAGGCCACAACAGTGAGAGGCCCGCGTACCGCAAAAAAAAAAAAAAAAAATTACCATCTTAGCCATTTTTAGGTGTACAATTCAGTGGCATTAAGTAAATTCATATCATTGTGCAACCATCACTACCGCCATCTCGAGAACTTTTTCATCACTCCAAACAGTACCTCTGTCCTTACTAAACATCTCTTCCCATTTCCCCTTCCCCAGCCCCTGGCCACCACTGTTCTACTTTCTGTCTCTATGAATTTGAAACTCTAAGGACCTCAAATGAGTGGAATCATAAAGTATTTGTTCTTTTGTGACTGGCTTATTTCACTTAACATAATGTCCTCTAGTTCATCCATGTTGTAGCATGTGTCAGAATTTCCTTCCTTTTTAGGACTGAATAATATTTCATTGTGTGAATATATCACATTTTGTTTATCCATTCAGCCACCGATGGACACTGGACTATTGTGAATAGTGGTGTTATGAACATGGTGTGCAAATATCTGTTCGATTCTCTGTTTTGGTTTTTTTGGGTGTATACCCAAAAGTGGAATTGCTGGAACATAATTTTATGTTTAATTTTTTGAGGAACTGCCATACTGTTTTCCACAGCAGCTGTACCATTTTACATTCCTCCCAGTGCTCAAGTGTTGCAATTTCTCTACAACCTCATCAACACTTGCTATCTTCTGGTTTGTTTGATCCAAGCCAACTTAATGGGTGCAATCATTTGATTTTTAATAAGTATTATATTCACACGATTGAAAATTCAGCAGGAGGAAGACATAGAATGGGCCGTAAGCACATAAAAAGTTACTCAACATTATTAGTCATTAAGGGAAAGCAAATAAAGTCACAATGATGTACCACTACACATTCACTAAAATGGCTAAAATGAAACAGACTGACTACACTAAGTGTTGGCAAGGATGTGGAGGAACTAGGATTCTCTTAGACTGCTGGTGGGAGTGGAAAATGACACAACCATTTTGGAAGACAGTTTGGCAGTTTCTTAAAAAGTTAAATGTACGCTTACCATACAATCCAGCCACTTCACTCCTACATATTTACCAAAGTTTCTAAAAGACATATGTTTGGGACTTCCCTGGTAGTCCAGTGGCTAAGACTCTGCGCTCCCAATGCAGGGGCCCAGGTTCCATCCCTGGTCAGGGAACTAGATCCCACATGCTGCAACTAAAGATCCTGCATGCTGCAACGAAGATCCCGCGTGCTGCAACTAAGACCTGGCACAGCCAAATAAATAAATATTTTTAAAGACATATGTTTATTCAAAGATTCATATATGACTGTCCACAGCAGCCTTATTTGTATCATCCAAAAATGGGAAACAAGCCAAAAGTCCATCAACATGTGATTAAAAAAAGTTGGTCTATCCATTCACTGGATACTATCACGTAATATAAAAGAACGAACGATGGTACACGTAAAACTATGTTTTATGTCAATTATATCTTAATTTAAAAAATAAAGATAATTTTTAAAAACCACTATGGTTACATTTGACAACATGGATAAACCTTGCTACCAAATGGAAGAAGTCAGACAACAAAAAGTACACACTCTATGATTCCATTTACATTAATTTCTAGAAAATGCAACCTAATCTATGGTGACAGCAGACCAGTGGTTGCCTGGGGTGGGGAATAAAGGGAGGGAGGGAGAGAAAGCTGACAAAGAGGCATCAAGATACTTTTGGGGGTGATGGAAACATTCACTAAACCATGGTGATGGTTTCATCACAGGTGCATCCATGTTGAGTTTCGAAATGATGAGTTTTTTTTTGAATTGAAGTATATTTGATTTACAATGTTGTGTTAATTACTGCTGTACAGCAAAGTGATTTAGTTATACATATATATACATTCTTTTTTTAAATATTCTTTTTTATTATAGTTTATCACAGGATATTGAATATAGTTCTCTGTGCTCTACAGGAGGACCTTGTTGCTTATCCATCCTATATAAAAGCTTCCATCTGCTAACCCCAGCCTCCATTCCATCCCTCCTCCAACCCCCTCCCCCTTGGCAACCACCAGTCTGTTCTCTATGTCTGTGAGTCTGTTTGTGTTTCATAGATAGGTTCATTTGTGTCGTATTTTAGATTCCACACATAAGTGATATCATATGGTATTTGTCTTTCTCTTTCTGACTTACTTCACTTAGTATGATAGTCTCCAGTGGCAGAAATGAGTTTTGACTCATGTATGCTTTAAATATTTTCATTTTTATTGTATGTCATCTATATCTCAAATTTTTTATTCAACAGATATACAAGGATATTTGGTGGCAAGCCCCCTCTCCTCTCAGCACTGCCACCCAGTTCTCCCCTCAGAGACAGCCAACTTATGAAAATGTTCAGTTTATGAAAATGATCGCTATTGTTAGCCTGGCTCTGCAACTTTTTTTTTTCTTCACGAGATTAGCTCGACTCACACTAATCCATATAGTGGTTTGAATGGTGATCCACAAAAAGATGTGCTGACGTCCTAACCCCCAGAACATGTGAGTATGACCTTATTGGGAAAAAAAGATATACTTAAATGAAGGATTGTGAGATTATCCTGGATTAACCGGGTGTGCCCTAAATCCAATGACCGGCATCCTTAAAAGAGACAGAAGAGGAGAAACACAGACACACACACAGAGAGAAGAAAAGGCCACGTGGAAACTGAGGCAGAGATTTGCGTGATGCAGCTACAAACTCAGGAACAGCAAGGATTGCCAGCAACCACTAGAAACTGGAAGAGAGACAAAGTAGTCTCCGAATGGAACCAACCCTGCCAACACCTCGACTTTGGACTTCTAGCCTCCACAAGTCCAAATAAATAATTTGGACTTCTGAAACGAATCTGTTGATGTTGTTTAAAGCCATCTGGTTTGTGGTCATGGGTTACAATGGCCACAGGAAATGAATACAATATGTGTAGAGTCCCTTGTGCGTCCTAGATCTTGCTGTCTATTATTTTAATAGGACACTTTTTTTTTTTTTGTCTGTTTATCTATTCCCCTCTTACGGGATTTTTTTCACTCGCTCACACAACACATGTTCATGGATCACCTGGCACTCAAGACGCACTGTTCTAGGTTTGGTGAGACATTGGTGCCCACCTCCATGCAGCTAATATTCAGGTGGGGGAGACGGCCAGTGGGCAGAAATATAAATTAGGATGTGAGAAATGCCAGGAAGAAAAATAAGGCAGGGAAGAGGAAACAGAGTCAAAAAAATTGCTTCTGATCAGGGGATTTGGTGAGGGGGGGGGGGTTCTCTGCGGAAATGAAGTTGCCAGCCTTGTGAGATGGAGAGCAAGAGAGAATTCTTATTCCAGTTAACGCGCCTGCAGGGAACGTCCCTGTGTCTACGTGTTGGGGCTGTGTAAGAAGAGATGGCTGGTCCTTGGGTGTCGCAGAGAGGGTAATATTCCTAATATTCCACTTGCTTCTCTTCGCCAGCCCGGTGCCCCGCCCAGCCCCCCGTCGATTTCTCCCTTCCTTGCAGTCACGCAGGACCACGTGACTAATCCTTGCCAATGAGACGCGAGCAGGAGGGTAGAGGGGCCCTTCAGAGTGGAAGCCCTGAGAAAGTGTTGGGGAGTCTCTTCAACTGCGCCAGCCACGCAGCGGCTGCTGTTCAAGCCAGTGCGGTCTCTGTTGGACTGGATCGCAGAGTGACTGTGGCTCCGAGGCCCCTGCTGCTGATCTATTGAGATCGCGGTGTGGGGATGACCGACTCTGATGTTAGTCACTAACTGTTGGGGTTGTTTGCTGTGTGGAATGATCTTGCCTGCCCAATACACACGTATATACATTTGACCGTTGAACAGTGTGAGGGTTTGGACGCTGACCCTCTGCATAGTCAAGAATCCGCGTATAAGTTTACAGTTGGCCCTTCAACCTTATAGATCCAAGTTTCCAGATCTACAGATTCAGCCCACCATGGTGTGGTACTGTAGCACAAATTTAGTGAAAAAAAATCCGTGTATAAGTGGACGCATGCAGTTCAAGGAAATATATATATATATATATATACACACACACACACACACATATAAAATGTGCGTGCGTATATATATAAAATACGTGTATATATAGTATATATGGACATATATAATACAGTTGCTATATATATCCTTTTACATATATATGTATGTGTATCCTTTCATGTATTTATATAAAATCTATATAAATGAAAGGAGATTTATCATGAGGAATTGACTTAAGTGATTATGGAGGATGAGAAGCCCCACAAGCTGCTGTCTGGAAGCTGGGGACCCGGGAAGGCCGATGGCATAATTCCAGTCTGAGGCCTGAGAACCAGGGGAGCCGATGGCGTACATCCCAGTCCTGGGGCAAGAGAAGACCGATGTCCCAGCTCAAGCAGGCAGGCAGGACGAGAGAAAAGGGGTGAGTTCCTCCTTCCTCCGTCTTTCATTCTGTTCAGAGCTGCTGTAGATTGGGTGATGCCCAGGCACATTGGGGAGGGTCACTGAGTTTACTGAGTCCACTGATAACCCATGCTAAGCTCCTCTGGAAACATCCTCACAGATGTGCCCAGAAAGAATGTTTAATCTGGGGGGTCCCATGACCCAATGAAATGTTTTCATATGATTTTATATTTGACACATTTAACCATCACCAACGAGTATGTGGCAGGTACATCTGTAGTTTTACCAGATACTTTCAGGTTCCTTTCTGACCCTCCTTCTCCATGGCCATCGCTGGCTTCTCTTCTGCCCACCCCTCAAGCGTAAGCATCCCTCGGGGGTCTCCCTTGGACTCCCTTCTGTTCTCCTTCTAGACTTTCTCCTTGGTGGATATAATCCATGCCGTGTCTCTACAGTGAGGTGAGAGGAGGGGAGGGAATTCCCTGGTGGGCCAGTGGTTAGGACTCTGCGCTTCCACTGCAGGTAGTGTGGGTTCAATCCCTAGTCAGGCACAGCCAAAAAAAAAAAAAAAGAGAAAAAAGAAAAGAAAAGAAAAGGGTGGTGGGGGAGAGAAGAAATAAAAGAGAGAGAAATGGTGGCTTAAACAAGAGAGATACCTCTTTTTCATGCCTGGTCAAAATGACTGGCGCTGGTTGTTTGGAAAAGCCTGAAATTCCAGGGGCTGCTTTGATATCTCTGAGTCTCGTAGGGCCTCAAAGGTCTAACTGTGTTTCCCTGCTTTTGTCAGATATGCATCCCCACCCCCAACCACCTGACTTGTTTCTCTATCAGCCAGACCAGCCACACCCCATGTGGTCCTCGACCTAATGGGTTTCACCTCTCTGCCAGACTGAGAAATTATTCAAACAAGACAATCACATCCTCTGATGGGAACCAGAGGGCACCCCTCCCTTTTGTCACTACCAAGCCCATCTCCCACAGCCCCTGCTTCTTGGTTCAGCTGCTGAGTGTACCCCCAACCATGGGGCTCAGTGCCCTCCTCCAATTCTGGCCTGTGAATGTGACTAACTAATCATCAGATGATGTCGTCTATCCATATTAGGTGTCATGTGTTTGGCCATCTTGTACTATTTAGGGCATGTGATTCCTCTTTCACCAACGGGGTCAATAGGAGGTGATCAAAACACTGGTCAGTCCATGGGTAGCACAGCCTTCCATGGTATGTGAGACCCAGGTTCCTGCTATCTTGTTGCTCCACCATTCAAGGCCTCTAGTCCCAAGGCAATGTCATGGCCCAAAATGGCTGATGGAGTTCCAGCCATCACATCTACATTCCATCAGTAGGAAACAGAAAAGCACCCCCCTTTCCTCAAAGTTGTACACACCACTTCTGCTTACATATGGCCACATCCACCTGCAAGGGAGCCTAGGAAATGTAGTTCTTTATTCTAGACAGCCATATGCCTGTCTAAATATCAGTAATTTTATGGACTGGGTCCAGATCCTGAGGGACTTATCAGCCAGATGAAGGCTGACTGAGGAATTTGGCCTTAGCCTGTGTCTCAAGGCTGGATGCCATCATAGGATGAGGAGGGGCAGGCCCAAGGTGTGCCTTGGGATCATTAACTGCTACTGAGTTAAGACCCCTCCTTTCCTCTTCTAATTGGGAAAAAACTACATTTTCCATCAGCTTCTTGCTCCCTCCTACATCAACCCTGCCTCTTCTTCCCACCAACCAAAATAAGACCAGATTGCTGCACTAGCTGCTCACGGTGTTACTGCAACCCGCTGACTCCACGGTCATCCCTACTCTGAGATCAGAGCCTCAGGGAAACCAAGAGACACCAACAGCCCTTCCCCATGCAAACTCCCCCACACATACAGACACAATTCTGCATGTATTTCATAAAGGTGTACTAAATGCTGATTCTGCCAGGCTCTACATTGGTGGACCATACTCCTTTGCTGTCCCTGCAGAACTCCCTCCTGGGCAGGGCAGGGCAGTGGAGGACTGAGCTGGGCTGGGCAGAGCTGGGATGGGCTGGACTGGGCTGGGCACTGCAGAGTGTAGAGAAGGGAGTTTGTTGCAGGAAGATAAGGCCAGTGGGTCATTTACAAGAGTGGTGATTATGTTCCTAGCCAATCAGCACATTCCATCTCTCTGTGGCCACAGGGACTGATTCCAGATGGACATGTGACCAAAGCTAGGCCAATGACATATAACCTTGGGGCTTTCAGCAGGACTAAAGCTGGAGCTATCTTGGCACTGCACAGAGAATCCTGCCAGTAGAGCTGAGAGGTAGAGAGAGACTCCATCCTTAAGGTGTCATTTGAGTCCCTGGATCCAGCTATGCCTGAAGGACAGCCCCTCAACATTTCCATTCATGAGTTAATAAGTACCCTTGTTTGTATTAGTTAGTTTGGCTTCGATTCTCTATCCTTCGCAACTTTAAGAGGCCTGCCAGAAACTCACACAGCTTGTTTCTCATTGCCACTTCCCTGGGGTTAGGATCAGTGCAGTAGTTCAGTAACTCTGTGGGGCTGGCCGCATTACGCGGCTAGGGAGATTAAGGGGTCTTCTACACAATGTCCAAGCTAGTGGTGGTCAGTCCCACAGGGAGAGCCGGGAGTGGGCCCATTGTTCTCTTCTGGTCAAAGCTAAGACACGTCTTCTGTCCTAGCCCTGAGGGACCCCTCTCCTGAGGCCACACAGTCCTGGGAAACGTGGTCAAATGAGTACATTTTTGGGTCCAAGTTTCCTCCTCTGTGGAAGAGGGATTAATAATACAGACACCCTCTGTCTCCATCATTCTTCCACATCTTAGTCCCTTCTTCCTTCCCACCTGATATACTTCACTTCCATCACCCCATGGCTTGACCCCCCCCCCCCCAAGCCCCCTGTAGTTGGTGCTGTCTGGGGCCTACCATGCCCCCCTCTGGCCTCACCAGCAGGCATGTAATATCTCTTTAGGGATGGAGTCTACTCTACCCAAACTGCCAGGGAATTCAGATCCCTTTGGGGCAGCTCTCAACCAGTGACTGATGGAGGGAGTTGGAGCATCAATACCCCAGCTCTCTCACCCCTCGGGTGAGATGACTCTGATCCCCCAGGGTTCCCCAGCGAGACTGAGCCCCAGATGCCTATAGTGAGAATTTGCTTAATTACAAGAGTGACCAAACTATCCCAATGTGACCAGGACTGAGGGTTCCCCAGATGCAGGATTTTGAGAGCTAAAGTTGGCAAGTTCCAGGCAAGTTGATTACCCCAGTGATAACGCATCGATTCATGACTGTTCCCTTCCTTCTCTCTGCCACATCCCTGCTCCCCTACAGCTGCTGTCTCCCAGACAAATACACTCAGTCCTCATCTCAATCTGTTTCTGAGACACCCCAATCTCCTTCATGTCCTCTGAGCAGCCCATCAGCCACTCCAACCCAAGCTGAGCACTTGTGGGGCAGATGCTGTGCTGGGAACTTTCGGCCCACTACCTGCCTTTGCCTTGTGACCGCCTTTTGAGGAGGGGGTCTTCTGTCAGTTGCATTTTATGCATTGGAAAGCTGAGGTTTGACAGGAAAATGACTTCTCTGAAGTCTCACGGGTAAGTGGTGTGTTTCGGGGGATCGGACCTGGGGCAGAGACGGGCTTCCTCACCCCTCAGCACACACTTCCGCTCTGCGGTTGAGGGCCTGGCATGTGCTGGGCACCGTCTCACCCCCTTCTTTTTTTTTTTGCAGTACGCGGGCCTCTCACTGCTGTGGCCCCTCCCGTCGCGGAGCACAGGCTCCGGACGCACAGGCTCAGCAGCCGTGGCTCACGGGCCCAGCCGCTCTGCGGCATGTGGGACCTTCCCGGACCGGGGCACGAACCCGTGTCCCCTGCATCGGCAGGCGGACTCTCAACCACTGCGCCACCAGGGAAGCCCTCACCCCCTTCTTATGCATGATTTCATTTAATCCTTACACCACTCCCGGGAGGCGAGGCAACTATTCCCCCACTTTGCAGAGCGGGAAACCAAGGCCTGGAGAGGTGGCGGAGCCCAGGTTCAAGCCCAGGCAGGCTGCCACTGAGCGCACATCCTTAACCACCAGGCTGGTGCCTCAATACGTGTAATTTCCTTTTGGGCGGCGGCTGTGGCTATTTGGGGATGGGGGAGCCTGGCTGCCAGTGAGGCCAGCTGGCGGGGGTGGGGGGGGGGAGGAGGGGCCCAGATGGCAGACCTGGCTGGGAGCCCACAGACCGGTGTCTGGACTGGCAGGCTGAGCCCAGGCCTGCCCTGACCCATCATTGCCAGCGCCGGTTCCTTGGGGACCCTCCTGTGCCCTGAAGCATCCTCCACTCCTCTGCCCCCACCTCTACTCCTGCGGTTGGCCCAAATACCAGACAGGGCAAATCTCAGCTTTCCCCCAAACATTCCTCGCTCCTGTGGCCCGGCCCAGGCTGGCCGAGGTTACGCAAGCAGAGCTGGGGAGGCGGCGGGGGCGGGGGGGGGGGGAGGGGGGTGGTGGCGCGGAGCATTGGGGGGAGGTGGGTGGGACAGAGGGGACAGGCTGGCCTGTCCTCATCACCCCATCCGGTGCCTGCCTGCCCTCCGCAGGGCGGGGAAAGGGTGGGCCAGCTCCCCTGAGCCTCTGGGAGAACAGGCTGGCGGGGGGGAGAGTGGCCAGCGCCAAGAGATGGGGGGCGGTGGCGGCCACAGCAGAACCTCCAGGAGGTGACCGCCTGCTTTCCATTAGGGAACCCTGGTCAGCAGTTCCGGCAAGACGGCAGACCTGGGGCTGGCTATGGTAAGTTGGGGCAGGGGAGGGTCTGAGGGTGGGGCCTGCCTGCCCGCCCCCCTCCATGCGGGGATGCTCCTGTCGCCATGGTGACCCGGTGCCCAGCCTGGGGACACCCTGAGCCGTCCCTCAACTCCCAGTGGCTGAGCCTACTGCTGTTGCCCCTGCTGCTGCCTGGGCCCCCGCCCGCCCTCGGCATGGAGGACGCCTCGTTCCCCCACCTGGGGGAGAGCTCGCAGCCCCCGCCCCGGGCCTGCCCCCGACGCTGCTCCTGCCCCCGGGCTGACACAGTGGACTGTGCCGGCCTGGACCTTCGGGTGTTCCCGGACAACATCACCAGGGCAGCTCAACACCTCTCCCTGCAGGTGGGGCCTGGGGTGGGGGTGCAGGGTAGCTCCCAGGGGAAGCGGGGAGCCTGGGGAGTGGTTGGGTTGAGAGTGATGGGGTGTGGGGTCCACGTGCAGGGGTGAGGCATTGGGCGTGAGGGTCTTGGCACTGATGCGAGTCGGCCTTGAAGAGGGTGCAGGGCCCTGTGTGTCCGGTGAGAGGAGGTGGGGGCACAGATATTGGAAGTGGGAGGGGCTGAGGGTTTAGGGGTGTCGGGGAAGTCAATGTCTGGTGATTACGGGGTTGCTTGGGGTCAGCGTGGCGGGGCATTTGAGATCAACTGTAGGGGTGCATGGGGCGCTGGGGGCCACTCTCTTTTTGGTTACAGGGTTGTTCCGAGGTAATAAGGCATTTGGGATCGAGTAGAGGGTGATGGGGTGTCAGAGCTCACTGCTGAGGCTGACGGGAAGCTGAGAAGCAGGGCCCAGGGTCACGGGGGTCAGGGTGTGAGTGCCCCGCTCCCTGCCCCACAGAACAACCAGCTCCAGGAGCTCCCCTACAACGAGCTGTCACGCCTTAGCGGCTTGCGGACCCTCAATCTCCACAACAACCTCATCTCCTCCGAGGGTGAGGGGGACGATGGGAGGCGGCCCCTCCCCACCACGGTCCCCGCCGCCCTCTCCCTCCCCAGCTCGGTCTGTGGGCAGGTCTGCGGCTGTTCCCAGCACTGCCCTTTGCTGAGCAGGATGGAAACTCAGGGGATGGGGGGCAGGGGCTGTGGCTTTTGAGGATGTGGGGGGCGGGGCCTGGAGGAGCCTCTGCCAGTCCCTGGCTGGGTGGGAGCACAGACTCCGCCCTGCCCCCACCCCACACCAGCGGTCCCCTCACTGCCCACCTCATTCACAGGCCTGCCTGACGAGGCCTTTGAGTCCCTCACGCAGCTGCAGCACATCTACGTGGCCCACAACAAGGTGAGCCCCCCTCACACACACACACACACACACACACACACACACACACACACACACACACACGGGGTGCAGCCGGGCTGGGGTCACATAGCGCAGAGGGTAGATGGGACAGCGGGCGGTGGGGTGCAGGAGCGGGGCCACAGGACCAGTGCAACTCTACTCCCGCAGCTCTCTGTGGCCCCCCAGTTTCTGCCCCGCTCCCTCCGTGTCGCTGATCTGGCTGCTAACGAAGTGACGGAGATCTTCCCGCTCACCTTTGGGGAGAAGCCTGCGCTCAGGTAGCCCCTGGCCCAGCCCAGGCCCCAGGGGTCTCAGATATGCCTGGGGTCACTCCCCACCTTGGGGGGGGGGGGTCTGGTGGGGAGACAGGGCCCTGGATGCTCTGTTTGGAGAACTCAAGACTGAAGCAGAGACCACGTACGCTCACACACACACACACTCTCACACTGAAGGTGGCTGGGGTGCGGGGCGGTGGGGAGGCCAGGGCGGGGCTGGTGGCCGGAGCCTGGCTCCCCTCAGGTCCGTGTACCTCCACAACAACCAGCTGAGCAATGCAGGCCTGCCGCCCGACGCCTTCCACGGCTCCCAGGCAGTCGTCACCCTCAGTCTCTCCAGCAACCGGCTCAGCTATGTGCCGCCCAGCCTGCCGTCCTCGCTGGAGCGGCTCCACCTGCAGGTGCCCCTCCTTCCCCTCACCATCCCCGGGTCCCCACCTCCCTGGGCTCCCTGCACCTCTCTCCTGCGACACCCCGACACCTCCTTGTTATCCCAGTAGTCAGAAATGTCTCTGAGTCCCTTCCACTGGCACTGGTCGCTCACAAGCTCTCTGTGGGCAGCCTTGCTCAAGCGAGCTCCTGGTCCCTTACTCAAGAGCCCTCTGTGGCTCCCCACTGCCCTCTGTCCCGGACCCTCTGTCTCATGCTCTGCTCCCTTCCCAGAACAACCTCATCTCCAAGGTGCCCCGAGGAGCCCTGAGTCGCCAGACCCACCTCCGGGAGCTCTACCTTCAGCACAACCAGCTGACGGACAGCGGCCTGCACGCCACCACGTTCAGGTGGGGCCTGGGGACAGGGGGTTCGGGGGTGCGGCCTCGTGCCGGCAGTAGGGGCTGAGGACTCAGCATCTGGGGGCCCCAGGCCTCCATCCCCCACCTCTGTATGACTCTTAACTCAAGGCCTCACTTGGTGAGCGCCTACAATGGGCCAGGCTCAGCCAGGCACCTGGCAGCATCCTTGTCTCCAACCACACCCTGGGCCTCAGTCCTACTACCCAACGACACGGCTGCCACATGAACATCTCAGACCCAGAACTCTGTCCTGGTCACCCCTACATTTAACCCTCAGGCTGGAATCTGCCCTGATCACCCCCAGGTTTACCTCCTACCCAGATCTCTCAAATCATCACTCCCAAGTTGGAATCGCCAGCTTACGTCTCTCGGGACCAGACCTCAACACCCCCCACTCTGGGCACCCAGCCCGACGCCGACCCTCTCTCTCCTGCCAGCAAGCTGCACGGCCTCGAGTACCTGGACCTGTCCCACAACCAGCTGGCCGCGGTGCCCGCCGGCCTGCCGCACACCCTGGCCGTGCTGCACCTGGGCCGCAACCGCATCCGCTGGGTGGAGGCTGCCCGGCTGCGTGGCCTGCGAGGGCTGCGCTACCTGCTGCTGCAGCACAACCAGCTGGGGGCGGCGGGGCTGCCGGCCGGGGCACTGCGGCCGCTGCGGGGCCTGCACACGCTGCATCTCTACGGCAACGGGTTGGACCGTGTGCCCCAGGCGCTGCCCCGCCGCCTGCGGGCCCTGGTGCTGCCCCACAACCGCGTGACCACGCTGGGTGCCCGCGATCTGGCCGCCACGCCCGGCCTGGCTGAGCTCAACCTGGCCTATAACCGCCTGGCCAGCGCCTGCGTGCACCGCCGGGCCTTCCGCCGGCTGCGGGCCCTGCGCAGCCTCGATCTGGCCGGCAACCAGCTGACCCTGCTGCCCTCTGGCCTGCCTGCCAGCCTGCGCACCCTGCGGCTGCAGCGAAACCAGCTGCGGGCCCTCGAGCCTGAGCCGCTGGCCGGCCTGGACCAGCTTCAGGAGCTCTGCCTGGCGCATAACCGGCTGCGTGTGGGTGACATCGGGCCTGGCACCTGGCATGAGCTGCAGGCCCTCCAGGTCAGGGGTGGGCTGCTTGGCCACACTGAATGCCCGCAGGTGTCCCCACAGCCCCTCCACTCCCCGGCCGGCCTGCCCAGCAACTCCCCTGCAAGGCTCTGAGATGCCACAAAGAGAGCTCCCACTGCAGGCCAGCCCTGGGGTGCATAAGACAGATCCGGCCCCCAGGCCTTTGTCTGTGCTGCCCCTGCCACCTGGTCCTCCACGACCACCCCTCCACCTCCCCAGCCTCTAGCTCCTTCTGAGTGCTGTCGATGCCCCAGAATTCAGGCCATGTGTGGGTGCCGGGCGCTACTCTGGGTCCTGGAGATGCCACTGGGCACAGAAGGACACAGCTCCTGGCCCTGGGCACAGACATCCTAGTTAGGGAGAGCAGTCAGCAACAAGCATAAGCGAACAGTTAGAAGGGCACGAGGAGGTAAAGGAAGGACCATCTTTGCGAGGGATTAACTGAACCAACGGTTCCCACAGCAGGCAGGGACCCTGCCTGTCTGGGCCCCCACCGCCTAGAACAGGGCCTGCCCCAGAGGGGACTCAGTTTACCTCTGTTGAGGGCAGGATTTGGCAGTCACAAAGTAGCTGAGGGAGGGGGCAGAAGGACCGGGCTGGGAGGAGAGCAGTTTGGGGCTTGGCTAAACGGGTGGCCCAGGGCCTGGGGCCGCCACGGCGCCATCTCTGCCCGCCTGCCCAGGTGCTGGACCTCAGCCACAACGAGCTGTCCTTCGTGCCCCCCGACCTGCCTGAGGCCCTCGAGGAGCTGCACCTGCAGGGCAACCGCATCAGCCACGTGGGCCCCGAAGCCTTCCTCAGCACGCCCCGCCTACGTGCCCTCTTCCTCAGGTGCCCTGAGGGTGGCAGGGCCAGGGGGCTCCGGGTGGACAAGGGAGGGCTGTGGGGGACGTGAGCAGGCCTGGGGGGGCACCTCCCCTCAAAAACGCCCTCGCGCCCACCTCTCGGTCCAGGGCCAACAGGCTTCACGTGACCAGCATAGCGCCCGAGGCCTTCCTGGGCCTCCCGCACCTTCGCGTGGTGGACACAACGGGTAACCCTGAGCCAGTCCTGGTCCAGCTGCCACCCACAGCCCCACGTCGGCCACGGGCAGAGGGCCCCTGAGCCTGGAGGGGCGCAGTAGAGCAGCCCAGACACCTGGGGCTCTGCTGGGCTGTGGACTAAGGAGACAGCGCCCAACCTGGGGCCTCGAGCTGGCTCTCTCAGGCCTGGAGAGCTGGGCCCGCCTAACCCACGCTGGCCAGGATGCTGGGACAGGGGTGTCACCTCGACACACGGGCAGCCCAGGGAGAGACTGAAGCGTGCAGCTCGCACACTGGGTGTGCAGGCAACTCCGACCCTGCTGGACACCCCCCCACTGCCCGTGCAGATGGCCACAGCAACAATAAAGCCTAGCCCGGGACCTCCCTCGCCGTCCAGTGGTTAAGACTCCGTGCTTCCACTGCAGGGGGCGCAGGTTCGATCCCTGGATGGGGAACTAAGATCCCACACGCCACACAGTGCAGCCAACAACAAAGCCTAGCCCTTTCAAGTGTTCACCACCGGCCAGGTGCCCTTCAGCTTGTGGGAGGGGCTCTCGTCTTCCCTGCGTCCAGCAGAAGCAGCTGAAGCTCTGGGATGCTAAGTGGGTCAGGCAATTTGGCCCAGGTCCTGCGGCCAGTGAGCGGCAGGGCTGGCTGTCAAGGCCCTGAGACACACACGGGTCACCAGGCACCACCACGTATGACCTGACCACACGTGTAAACCCAGATACGCCCAAGGCCACCAGCTGAAGAGACACTCGCGGATGCCCCCAGGTGGGCCACAGACGCTCAGGACACGTGCACAGGCCTTCACACACGTCCTCGCAGCAAGTGTGCGCGGAGCACACATCCTTCACGGGCACACCCCCTGCCAGCCTGCTCCTCTCGCAGGTACCTCTCCATCAGCCCCCAGGGGAGCCGTGAAGGAGACCCAGCCCAGGCACTGAGGGCAGGAGCAAGAAACAAAGGCAGGACAGAGTGAGCCAGGTAGGGCCCTGGCTGTTTATTCCGTGTGTCAGCCCTGGGGGCCCAGCTGGGCCAGGGCAACCCTCTGGGGAGCCAGCTGGGCTCTGGCTGGCCTCAGTGGCTTCTTTGGGGTGTGGGTGGGCATCAGGGTTAAGGCTGGGGACGGGCTGGAACTAAAGTGCTTGCAGGGGCCCTTGAGGTTTGGTCCTAGCCGCCCTCCCACCTCGGAGGCAGGCAAGGGGCCGCACACCCCTGGGCTGTGCAAACGGACTCTCTGGGGCCCACCCGGCCAGGCCTAGGTGAGGGGCACACACAGGCTGGCGCCCGCAACGTCCCCTGCCAGGGAGGCTCCAGTCGGGCCAGGTGGGCCCAGCCGGGGGAACGTGTCCATCCAGAGCCGATTGTCCTCTGATTGTCTGATTGTCTGGTCTGAGGCTGTGGCCGCGTTAGCTCCTCCCAGCGCCGGGGCCTTGGGCCCGCTCCCGGCTCTCCAGGGGCCGCCCGCCCCTTCGGCCCCTCACCTGCGGAGCTGCTGCAGCTGAGGGGAGAGGCCGCCGAGGTCAGGGTGGAGGGGACATGGCCACAGCTGCCCACCCCGTCCCCAATACCCAAGCCTCTCACCTCACTCTCGACCAGGTTCCGTCTATACAGTGCCTCCTTGGCAGCCTCCTGAGGGGTCAACAGGAGGTCAGTGGGCAGCCCCTGGCAGCCCCGGCCCCCCGATGCCCGCCCACCCGGCCCGCCCACAGCTCACCCTGCTGCCATCGTTGCCCAGGCGCCGGGCGGCCTCTGTGTAGAACTGCAGTTGCCGCTCCAGCTGGGCCATGTACTCTGAGGGAGGGAGGCGGTCACGATGGGGCCCCCTGCCCCGCCCCTCCCCCACATACTCATCCCTGAGATCCTACCCCGCCGGATGCCGGGGCCCCCCTGCTCCAGCTGTGCCCTCTGCCACTGGCTGCGCTGTATGATGTCCTGGTACTGCTGGGCCATCTCGGGGGGCACTGGCCGCCGTGCCTGCCTGAAGGCCAGGATCTGGGGCGGGGGGTGGGTGCAGAGGGAGTTGTGAGGGCCGTGCCCGGGCCTGCAGACCCCCAATCCTGCCCCACTGAGCCCTGCAGGATGGGTACCCACCTTCCGCTCCAGACGCTCTAGGTCGAAGGCCAGCACACTGAGACTATGCAGGGGCCGGGCTGATCTATGGGGTTGAGGAAGGGTGAGGCGCTGCAGGGATCTCCCACCCCCGACCCCATTAATTCAACAGACACACTGGGCACTGGGGAACAGCGGGAGACAAGCCAGGCCCACCCCTGTGTTGCCGAGTCCACAACCTAATAGGGACAATGGTTGTACACCCAGGCAACTGTGACGCCAGGTGTCAGGGAGGGCTTCCTGGAGGAGGTGAGAGCCAGGCTGGGACTCAAAGGAGCCAGAGTTGGGCAGAGAAACAAGGAGATAGTGTGGGGATAGGGGTGCTCAGGACATTGTAACACAGAGAAGCCCAGAGGTCAGTGAAAACTAAGTGTATCCATGAACCAACAGGAGGAAGTGGGGAGAGAGAAGGCTGGACATATTGACGGAGATCACAAAAGGTCTTAAAGATCAAGCTGAGGAGTTTAAACTAGACGCTCCAGGAGAAGAGAAGCCAGGAAAGGTCTTGGAGCAGGGGAGAGACATGCTCCAATCTGTGCCTGATGGGAAGTGGTCCAGGATAGGCTGAGATAAGCAGAAGGGGGTTCTCTCCAGCACAGCCGGGCCCAGCCACCTACCTGTTCCCCGGCTCCCTCATAGGAGCAGGCACGGGAGGGGCTTTCGCTTTGGGCCCAGCAACCTGCTTCAGAGGACAGAACCAGTCTTGTGAGTCTCGGTCCCCTTGAACCAAGCCTCCCTCCTTCCCTGGGGCTGCCGATGGGCAGGGGTCTCACTGTGGGCACAGCTGCTGGCACGGGGTCGATGACCAGCCACCTCTCAGTTGTCGTCTCCAACTGCTGGGCCGTCAGTGGCTCCCGGATCCGAACCATCACCTCCAGCCGCCCCCCTGTGGGCCTGCGACCATCCAGGACCTGGGTGGGAGTGAGGGGAGCCTGTTAGGAAGCAGGCAGCGGCTGGAGGCTCAGGGCTGGGCTCAGGGAGACCAAAGCAGTTTCCAAAACACGAGTCCGTGGGTACGGCTGACACATCAGCTGCTCATAAAGGAGCAGGGTGCTGAGGGTATTTAAGGCCGGGTAGCAGGGAGGTCTGGGACTCCCGGGGCCGGGCTGGGCCAGCAGAGGGGACCCTTGGGGGCTCAGGGCAGGCAGCACCTGGGTGGTGTTCATGAGCGGCACGGCCACACCGGAGCGGTCAGACGAATGTCCACCTCTCACCTCGAGGATCTCCCGGACCTCGCATGCTGTCTCCAAGGCGTCCAGTTTCAGCTGGGCTGTGCCCAGGACCCGGTCGGTCTTGAACAGCCCCCTGTGTGTGTGAGAGGGGACAGGACGGTCGGCCCAGGGGAGCTCCCCCTCTTCTAGAGCCCATGCAGCGCCTGTGGCCCCAGCTTACCCCTTGTGGACCACTTCGAACTTGATGCCTTTGGTCTGGATGGCCCTTCGGAAGCCACGGTGGCTGCGGTTGATGCAGAGTTTGAACTGCTCCTTGAACTCTGCCCAGGGAAGGAGGGAGGGAGGAGGGAGGGGTCAGGCTGTGGTCTCATGGGCTTTCTGAGGAGGGCTGCCTCCCGCCCAAGGCTCACCAGGCGAGTCTGTGTTCTTGATCACACTGGTCTTGTCCTTCTGAGCTTCTTCCTGTGACCAGACAGGAAGCGAAAAAGCTCAGGGGCGCCTGCCCTTGAACCCCGGCCAGACTCACTCCCGGGCCTGATGGGGCTTGAGCCCGTCCCTCCTCAGCTCCCCACATACCACATTGGGATAGGGGAAGTCGAACCGAACAAAGACATCCAGGTCACCGGGGGACAGCCCTGTGGGCAGATGAGGGTCAGAGCTGGGCAGAGGGGTGGACCCCACGGCCCCACCCCTGCCTGACGCCCCCTCACCTGGGGGTGTGGGCAAGTTGATGCCCTTCACAATGAACAGGAGCATGTCGTTGCTGCTGAGGTCAGGGAAGATCCTTCCAGGAGGGCGGGCAAGAGACAGAGGCACCTCAGTGCCACTGCCTGCCCGCCTTCTCTGCCCTCCCCCCAGTCTCTTAGGGGTGTCTCAGCGCCTAGGCTTGAGTTTTAGGACCAGACAGACTAGAATTCTCTATCCAGGTCCACCACTGGCTACCTTTTGAGTCCTTTCTCCACTCTGCATATATTTATTTGGGACTTACTCTGCACCAGCCAGTGGCCCTAGCTGCTGTGGGACCTTCTCTTTCTTTGACAGTATTTCTTGAGCATCTACTATATGCCAGCCAGTGTCTTCACTGCTGGGGACACAGAAGTAAACGAGGCAGACCCCATGCCTTTGCTCATGGAACCGGGGCTAGCTGAGTGGACAGATGACCCATGAATACATAAATAAGCAAATAAAACAACAACAACTCTGCAGAGAATTAAAACAGGGGAGAGAGAGTGGAGTGTGCTCAGAAGGGGCTGCTTTAGACAGAGTGATCAGGGAGGGCCTCTCAGGGGAGGTAACATCACAGGTGACTCTGAGTGTCAAGAAGAGGCCGCTACATGGTAACCTGCATGAGAGAGTCTGAGCAGAGGAAATATAGCTGGTGCAAAGGCCCTGAGTGGAAACACGGCTGGTGTGTCTGATTGACCAAAAAGAGGTCTATGTGGCAGAAAGTGAGTGAAGTGGGGACAGTGGGAGGAGTTGAAGTGATAGGGAGCCAGGCTGTGCAGATGTAGGGCAGCCGGGGTAAGGGGTGTGGGTTATCCTAGATGGGGATCTTAGGTTATCCCAGTGGCTGCACCTAATGTCATCTACAAGTGGGAAAAAACAATCCCAACTCCCTGGGGTGTAAGAAGACTTAACAGGAGCAGAACCAAGATCACCATCCCACGGGCTTGCCCAGGCCTTTGGGACCAGGCACATGTCTACAGTCACTAGATCATCCCCATTTCCAAATGTGTCACTGTCAACACCCTATCGCCGTCCTTCACTCGCGCGTCACGTCTGCCTCAGGACCCTTGCACACACTGTGCTCCCACCAGCTCCCCAAACTCTACTCCAGAGGCAAATCCTGGCTTCCGGGGCGCACAAACCCCTCTCCAAAGGGCTGGGGGGGGGTCTCAGGGGCCTTACTTGATGACGCTGAAGGTTCTCTGCTCAAAGCGAGCAGTGGGTGTGGGGAGACCCCGGGCAAAGGCCTGCTTCAGAGTCTCCATGCTCCGCTTACAGTCCTCCGCCAGCTTCTCAAATCTGCCGGCAAGAGGGCCCTGCTCAGGTCCCGGGTCCCAGGGGCAGGCTGGGGGTGCAGATGTCTGGTGGGGATGGGGGCGGGGCCTCTTACTTGCTGGTTTCGGCGATGTTGCCCAGGTGGGTGAACTGGTTAGAGTGGTTCAGGCACATCTGGGGGAGCAGAAGAAAGTGAGGGGAGGGCTGGGGGCCCATGCCCTTGTAGTGACTTGGGTGGGGAATCCCCCTTCACCTCGTGCTGCTGCCTTATGAGCTTGGTGAGTTCACCGTAGCGCCGGACAGACTCCTGAGACAGACCTGGGCCGGGCCGCTGGACCAGGGCGAAGTCGTCCTTGTTGACAGGGGTGGGTGGCACCTGGGGAGGACGAGGCTCATGAGGTAGGGTCCGCTGGTCAGCAAGGAGCAGGCCCACCCGGGTCTCTGCCGAAACGTCACCCCTCCTTAAAGAGGCCTTCCCTGACTATGGCTTCATCCCCTGCCCCTGTTCTTCCTTCTTTCCCAAGGAGAAAAGTAATGCTCAAAGGGAAGTGGATGGTCCTGCCCCAAATGGCAGAATCTGTTATCCATTTTCCTCCAAGTCTGATCCCCACCCCCTCTTCCCTAGTAATGGAGTCCTGCCTGGGCGCACAGCAAGAGACTACATGTCCCAGTCTCTGCTGCAGCTAGGGGTGGCCATGTGACTGAGCTCTGGCCAATGGGAGGCAAGCAGAAGTGATGGCAACTCCATGTAACTTCTCATAGCTGGGATGCAGACAAGGCGTCAAACCACTTTGACCATGTGGACAAGACCTAGGGTGTGGCAGAGCAACAAGATAAAAGAACCTGGGCCCTGAAGGGCTTTGTCTTTTAGAGACCAGAATGCCCTGAATGCTACATGCAAGAAACATAAATGTCTGTCTTGTTTCAGCCACTGTCTTGGGGAGGCCTATTTGTTTCAGTGGCTTAACCTGGTTGCTGACTAATACACTCCAAGTCACATGGCTGCTAAGCAGCATGAGCTTGAAGGGTGAGTGCTTGGGAAGGTCCAGCAGGCCTAGAGGGCTCACCTTGGTGATGTCCACGGGCAGCCCGTTGCGTGAGGCCTCCAGCATGGGCTCCAGCCCCTTGGCCTGGCGCAGGTGCATCTTGGCGCCCTCCACGTCATTCTTCTGCTTGGCTCGCAGCGCCGCCTGCAGGAGCTGCTTCCTGCGGCCCTCCAGGAAGGCCAGCTGCTGCTGGGCTGTGGGCACAGGGGCGTCTGCGGGTGCTGCCCAACCCACGGCCAGGCAACAGGCAGCCCAGGTGGGGCAGGTGTACCTACCTCTGGTGGATGTGCCTTTGGGGGCCGCTTTAGCTGCTGGGGCAGATCCTGACTGGGGTGCCTTTGAAGGTGGGGCTTTGGGCTGGGCTGTGGGGGCTGCAGGGCTGTTGAGCTGCTGAGGGATAGAGAGGAAGTCAGAGCTTTCCCAGCACCTGTGATGAGTCCACTCCCCAAAGGGTCAGGGCCCGACACTGACAACACTGACCGTCTTAGTTTCTGTTTCCTCAGCACTGAACACAACATATGATCTTGTTCACACTGAATCTTTGCAACAGCCCTGGGAGGTAGGGACTATTACTGTGCTCAGTTTACAGAGGAGGAGCCCGAGGGTCGGAGAGCAAAACGACTTGCCCAATGGCCTGTACACAGCCAGAAGGCAGCAGGGCCGGCTGTGTTGCCGGGTCTTTCTGGCTCAAGGCCAGGACTGCTGGGGCTTGGCTTTGCTGCCACTCCCTGGCCTCGCCCCAAGGCCCCGGCCCCTCACACCTTCTTAGGCTCCTCATCGTCTTCGTCCTCTGGGCCTTCATCCTGGTTGGCCAGCTTCACGGCAGTCTCGAGGACGCCCACCAGGCTCTGTTGGGTGGGCTCGGTGGCCTCCAGGCCCTGGATCGGGGGAAAGCCTGGGCGGCCAGTTGGGACCCAATCAGGAGGGGGGGCCAACACCATGATGGTGGAGACTCAGGTTCCTCCCCCATAAGGAGCCTCAGGCCATTGAATCTACTTTGCATGTAAGAAAGGAGATGCTGCTGGTTGGGTGGAGATTGCCAGACCATTCCAACCTCCCTCTTGCCTGCCCTTCCTCTTGCCTGACCCCGGCTGGGCCTCGACCAGACTCCAAAAAGCAAGCACTGTGTGAGGTAGTGTGCTGGGCATAAGAGGTAGTCTTGGGCCTGGAGGTTCTCCCACGGGACCAAGGTGCAGACACATAATTGCTCTCATGGGGGACACACAGGCAGCTCTGAGATCCCAGAGGATGCCTCCTACCCACTGGGGGGCTGATGGGAGGCTGAGCAGGTATCTGTAAAACTGAGAGCTGATGACTAGGAAGGAGTTGAGTCAAAAGCAAAGAAGAAAGGGAGGGAGCAGGCAGTGGTGGGCTGGTGAACAGGCTCTCCAAATAAAACCTCCTGATTTTTATTGTTTCCCAATTTCCGTGGTATAAACTCCCCCATTGTGACCGATTTTAAGCTACCAATCGTCTAACAAGCTTGCAGAATTTCTGAATGTGCAAGCCATCGGCTCCCTGAGACTGCAGAGTCAGAAGGAATAGCATCTGCAAAGGCTCAGAGGTTAGAGGGGTAGGGGCCGGGGGTGGGGCCTACCTGGGGGCACAGGCAGCTCGGCCACATCCACGGCTCGGCCAGCCTTGTGGGCTCGGATGGCATCTTGGTATTGCTGCAGGGAACGTAGGTGTTAGGGCTTCCTGGGCAAGGTTTCGAGGGGCTGCCAACTCGCCCACCTGGTCTCCACACACCTTAACAATGCGCTCGTGCATGCGAGCCTTCCGCTGGTCCCCCTTGGTCTTCGCCTGAGCCGCGGCCACACAGTACCGCTCCATCCGCTGCTCCAGCGCCTCCAGGAGAGTCCTTGGGGGTGCAGGAACCTCTGGGCCAGACCAGGGGATAGAGTTAAGAGTCTAGGGTCGGGGAGACTGTCTTGCTCTGGCTGGCCCACCCCACAGGGTCCCAGAAGCCTACCTGGCATGGAGGGCACGACGGCAGGAGTTGGAGGCTGTGGTGGCAGTGATGGTGGGTCTGGGGGCAGCTGGTCTGGGGGCAGAGAGGTCCAGTCCAATGGGGGGCTTGCTTGTGGCCGCCCTTTCCCCCACCAGGCTGGCCTGGCCTGAAGGTGGGGTCCCTGGGCCTGACCAACAGGGGCGGCAGTATTAGAAAGAACTTTGTGGAGGCCTCCAGCAGTCCTGGAGGGTGGGCAGGGTGGGGTCCTCACCAGGTGGAGGGGGCAGGCGTGACAGGTCCACAGGCTCCCCGCGGCTCAGGGCCTCCAAGACAGCGTCAAAGCTCTGGGAAAAGGAAGATCAGGAGAAGAGGCTGCAGCTGGAGGCCATGACCCTGAGGGGAGTCTCTATGCCCTGCCCACAACAGAGGACTCCCCGCTCTGTCCCTTCCTTTGCAGCAACTTGCTCAAGCCTCTTCCAGACACTTATGCCCATTTCACAGAGAGGGTAAACTGAGCCTTCAAGAGGTGCAGCAAACTACAGCTACGGAGTGACCAGGATTTAACTCTGACTCCAGAGCCCCTGTTCTTTGCCATCATGCAATGTCAGGAGCATCCTGTCCTCTCCCTCCGACCCTGTCCGTCAGTCTGGGCACACCTTGGCCACGCGGAAGTGTCTTGCGGCAGTGGCGGTATCTCCCTGCTGCTTGGCGCGGAGGGCGGCCAGCCTGTACTCGCGCTGGCGGCTCTGCAACTGGGCCAGGGACCTGGGAGGTCCTGGGCTGCAGGGACCTGGGAGGGGGAACAGCACGCAAACCATTTCTACTTAATTCTCACAACAAAGACTGTTCTTAGGCCCACCTTATAGATTTGAGAATTAAGGCTCAGAGAGGGGATACTGCCTCCCCAAGGTCACACAGCCTGAAGATGACATGGTGGGGACGCAACCGCACGACTGTCAGTCTCTGGAGCCATTGCTGTTTTGCCCCCAAGAGAATTCTGGAAAACTTTATGTATCCTTACACATTTTTAAGTTGACATCGAAAACTTTTCATTTTAAGTTGAAAAAGTAGGAAGGGTTGTCATTTCCAGTGTCTCCAAATATTGACATTTGGTAAAGAAAACCATCACACCACTCTTTTAAATCAAATGTATCCTAACTACTATGGTGATTTGAAACTCACCAATATTCCCTTTTTATTTTTTCAAACTGTGGTAAAATACACACAACATAAAATTTACCATCTTAACCCTTTTTGAGTGTACAGTTCAGTGGTATTAAGCACGTTCACATTGTTGGGCAACATTCACCACCGTCCATCTCCAGAACTCTTTCATCTTCCCCAACTGAAACTCTGTCCCCATAAACACTAACTCCCTGTCCCCTCTCCCCGAGCCCCTGGCACCCACCATTCTACTTTCTGTCTCTACAAATTTGACTCCTTTAGGGACCTCCTGTAAGTGGAATCACACAGTATTTGTCCTTCTGTGACTGGCTTCTTTCACTCAGCATAATGTCCTCAAGGTTCATCCATGTTGTAGCATGTGTCAGAATTTCCTTCCTTTTTAAGGGTGAATATTATTCCATTGCATGAATGGACCACATCTGTTTATCTATTTACAAGCATACCTCTGAGATATTTCGGGTTTGGTTCCGGACCACCGCAATAAAGCAAATACCGTAATAAAGTGAGTCACTCAGTTTTTTGGTGTCCCAGTGCATGTAAAAGTTACTACACTATACCGTAGTCTATTAAGTGTACAATAGAATTATGTCTAAAAAACCAACGTACATACTTTAGTATAAAAATATTTTATTGTTAAAAAATGCTAACTACCAACAGAGCCTTTAGCAAATTGTAGCAGTCACATCAGAGATCACTGATCACAGACCCCCATAACAAATATAATAATAATGAAAAAGTCTGAAATACTGTGAGAATTGCCAAAATGTGACAGAGAGACACAAAGTGAGTAAATGCTGTTGGAAAAATGGCGCCAATAGACTAGCTCAAAGCGCGGTTGCCACCACCCTTCAGTTTGTAAAACACCACAATATCTGAATCACAATAAAGCAAAAACTAGAAAAAACGAGGTGTGCCTGTATCCGTCAATAAACACCAAGTTTCTTCTACCTTTTGGCTATTGTGGATAATACTGCTAAGAACACAAGTGTACAAATAGCTTTCCACGTCCCTGCTTTCAATTCTTTTGACTATATACCAACATTTACTATATATATATATATATATATATATTTTTGCTCCGTAAAAATTTTTAATTTCTTATATAAAAAATAGCAAAGTTAAAACTGACTGGGGAAAAATATACAGAAAAAGGTAAAAATTATTTTTTGCTATTTCATTAGTTTCCCGTTGCTGCTGTAACAAATTACTGCAAAGTCAGTGGGTTGAAACAACACAAACCAACATTTACTATTTAAATATATGTCAGGGTTCACATTTAGCAATCAGGAATTTCAGATATTCTTTTGACTATATACCAACATTTACTATTTAAATATATGCCAGGGTTCACATTTAGCACTCGGGAATTTCAGATCTTCCCTTATTTACATCCACGTCTCCCGCAGAACTGCATCCTAACATGATATATGTGGGTACTTGAAAGGCTTTTTTTGACAACCCCATCGTACATTTAAATGTACATCTAGGCACTGTATCAGCAAAGTTGGGAAACAGGATTAAATGGCTTATTAAACAGTATGTTAGTTACAGTTTCAAACAATATGCTCAGTTTTTAGGGGAAGTATCCCTAAATTGAAAGCAATAGGTACAATTGTCAGTATATAAAAAAAAATACAATAGATACACTACCCAGTGTCCAGAAATCCTAGAAACACCTGAAAAACAGCATGCATTGTACTTTTTCAGACTGACAACTGGACCCACTGCTTTAGTTTTGGAGGACTTGTCTGAAGAGGTGTCTAAAACACCTTAACGTTTTTTTAAAATTGAGGTATAATGAATTTACTACGTTGTGTTAGTTTTAGGTGCACAGCAAACTGATTCAGTTAGTTATATATATTTATTTATTTATTCTTTTTCAGATTCTTTTCCATTATAGGTTATTACAAGATACCGAGTACAGTTCCCTGCGTTATACAGTAGGTTTTTGTTGTTTTCCTATTTTCTATTTTCTATATAGTAGTGTGTATCTGTTAATCCCGAACTCCTAATTTATCTGCCCCTCTCCCCAACACCTTGACATGTGATTGGCTTTGTTTCCTGCCATCGCAAGTCTCTGTGTTAAAGAATTTCTCTTCCAGGATAGAATTACTGTTACAATTATTATCAGCACGAAATTGAGCAAAGCCTAAATATATTGAGCTTTTTTGACAAATGATTTTTATATACTAAGAGTAAAATTTTATTGGCAAGGCAGCTCTTGCTGACATGGCGGTGGCTGGGTCCACCTCCTAACATTTATCTCTGTTTCCTTGTTTATTCTTTTCCTACTTTCCTTTTTTGTTTTTAATATGTAGAGAAACCTGCTTCACATCGACAAATAGAAGAGATAGTCTTATTATTGTGACGTCACGTGATTCTCAGAGCCCCTGCCCAGCTACATACCAAAAACTCCATTATGAAAAATTGTTGATGATTTCAGTTGAGAATCTCAGGTGATGATTTCTGATAGTCATCCTTGAACTTTGCCAAAAACAAAAGCTTAGAAACCAGCCTGGCTGCAGAAGGATTTAGAGACCAGGGGTTCACTTTCTGAACCCCAGGCCAGTGTTTCAAGTATCTCTTTGGTTCCCACCAGGGCAGCGTTTGCCCCTGGGGCAGATCCCCATGTTCCTTCCCTAAAGGGGGAGAAGGGAGGTTGGGGGAAAGAAACTTCTTGGGAGGTGCGTCCTCCAGCAGGTGAGTTTTATAGGAAAGACAGACAAGCTGAGGGCTTGGGAATTATTCACTCAAAACCCTATGCGAGGGAATCAAAAAATCTACAAACAGTAAATGCTGGAGAGGGTGTGGAGAAAAGGGAACCCTCCTACACTGCTGGTGGAAATGTAAACTGGTACAGCCACTATGGAGAACAGTATGGAGGTTCCTTAAAAAACTAAAAATAGAGCTGCCATATGACCCAGCAATCCTACTCCTGGGCGTACATCCGGAGAAAACCATAATTTGAAGGATACATGCTACAGGGTGAAGTAAGTCAGGAAGAGAAAAACAAATACCGTGTGCTAACACATATATACAGAATCTAAAAAAATGGTTCTGAAGAACGTAGGGGCAGGACAAGAATAAAGACACAGATGTAGAGAATGGACTTGAGGACATGGGGAGGGGAAGGGGAAGCTGGGATGAAGTGAGAGAGTAGCATGGACATATATACACTACCAAATGTAAAACAGATAGCTAGTGGGAAGCAGCCGCATGGCACAGGGAGATCAGCTCGGTGCTTTGTGACCGCCTAGAGGGGTGGGATAGGGAGGGTGGGAGGGAGACGCAAAAGGGAGGGGATATGGGGATGTATGTATACATATAGCTGATTCACTTTATTTTATTTTATTTTTTATTTTATTTTATTTTTTTGCGGTACGTGGGCCTCTCACTGTTGTGGCCTCTCCCATTGTGGAGCACAGGCTCCGGATGCACAGGCTCAGCGGCCATGGCTCACGGGCCCAGCCGCTCCGCGGCATGTGGGATCTTTCCAGACCAGGGCACGAACCCGTGTCCCCTGCATCGGCAGGCGGACTCTCAACCACTGCGCCACCAGGGAAGCCCTGATTCACTTTATTATACAGCAGAAACTAACAAAACATTGTAAAGCAATTATACTCCAATAAAGATATTAAAAAAAAAAGGATACATGCACCCCCAACATTCATTGCAGCACTATTTACCACAGCCAGGACATGGAAGCAACCTAAATGTCCATCAACAGAGGAATGGATCAAGAAGATGTGGTACAGGGACTTCCCTGGTGGCGCAGTGCTTAAGAATCCGCCTGCCAATGCAAGGGACATGGGTTCAAGCCCTGATCTGGGAGGATCCCACATGCTGTGGAGCAACTAAGCCTGTGCACCACAACTACTGAGCCTGTGCTCTAGAGCCCACGAGCCACAACTACTGAGCCCACGTGCCACAACTACTGAAGCCTGGAGGCCTAGAGCCCATGCTCCACAATAGGAGAAGCCACCGCGATGAGAAGCCCACACACTGCAATGAAGAGCAGCCCCCGTCCACAATTAGAGAAAGCACGCACGCAGCAACAAAGACCCAACGCAGCCAAAAATAAATTAATTAATTAATTAATTAATTTAAAAAAAGAAAAAAGAAGATGTGGTATATATATACAATGGAATATTACTCAGCCATAAAAAAGGACAGAATACCACCATTTGCAGCGACATGGATGGACCTAGAGATTGTCATACTGAGTGATGTAAGTCAGACAGAGGACAAATATCATATGATATCAGTTATATGTGGAATCTAAAAAAAGAGTACAAATGAACCTATTTATAAAACAGAAATTGAGTCACAGTTGTAGGAAACAAACTTACGGTTACCAGGGGTAAGGCGGGGGAGGGGGGGAGGGATAAACTGGGAGATTGGGATTGACATATACACACTACTATATATAAAATAGATAACCAATAAGAACCTCCTGTAAAGCACAGGGAACTCTACTCAATACTCTGTAATGGCCTATATGGGAAAAGAATCTAAAAGAGAGTGGATATATTAACATGCAAAACTGACTCACTTTGCTGTACAGCTGAAACTAACACAACATTGTAAATCAACAATGCTCCAATACAAAAATTTTAAAAAAACCCTAAAAGGTCTTGAGATTTTGAACATTGTCAATGTGAAAAAAAATAAAGAGGTCATGATTAAAATTACAGTGACTAATAAAATAATGTTGTGTTTCTGTAAAAAACAAACAAAAAAAACCCCCAAAACCCTATGTGTGGGAATGTTACCCTGTCATAGAAAGGAATGGAGTTCTGACACATACACTGCAACATTATGCTAAGTGAAGGAAGCCAGACACAGGAGGGCAAAGAGTGGACGGACGATCCCACTTACGTGAAATGTCTACAGAGACAAACCCACAGGGACAGAAAGTAGAAGGGAGGTTACTAGGGGCTGGGAGAGAGAGAATGGGGAGTTAGCATTTAATGGAGACAGAGTTTCCGTTTGGGGTGAGGAAAAAGTTTTGGAAACAGAGGTGATGACTGAGCAACATTGTGAATAAGCCAAATGCCTCTCAATTGCACATTGAAACATGGTTAAATAGCAAATGTGTTGTTAAATATATTTTACTGCCACCACACACACAAAACTTCTCTGTGAGCTCATGTCCCCCCTGGAAGGTAGGCTCCGGCGAGGGAAGGGTATTAAAAATATCTAACAATTGGTGTCGGGCCTGCAACCCCGCAGAGGGCCCCACCACTGAATAAATACCCGGCCCATCCCACGTCAGCCCAGCCCTGTCCTTGTCCTACCTGAGGGCAGCTGGGGCTTAGCGGAGACCAGGGATGAGGCTGGGGCAGTTGAAGGAGGACCCTCCACGATGACCCGGGGATCTGGGGCCGGTGGGTTCGTAGGGACCGGCTGGGTGGGTGCTGGGATGTGGCTGGGCGTAGCCACTGGGCCCTTCCCCACAGCCACAGGCGGCGGGATGTCCCCTTCATCAATGGCTTTCCCCTTCTGGACGGAGGCCAGCAGGTTTTCAAGCGTCTGGGAGAAGATGTGAATGTGGGTTTGGGAGGGGCCTGGAGCTGGGTGATGAGGTCCCAGTACCCTCCCGTCTGCCCGCTCACCTTAAGCCCCCGGTCGTAGCGCCGCATCTTGGCACCATCTCCGGCTTGCCTGGCGCTTTCGATCGCTGTCTGGTAGAGGGCCAGCCTCTCCTGCAAGGTGGCCTCCAATCCTGGGCTGGGCGTTGTGGCCTTTGGCTGCGGGAGGGGCCAAGCACACAGTCTGGGCGGTGACCCCACTCGGGCCCGCCCTGACGTCTTCCTTGGTTGAGTACCTACTGGATACCAGGCATGTTGCTACCCTAACCCCAAAGGGGCAGAAATCATCATCCCATTTCCCAGGGCAGAGAACTGGGGCTCAGTGGTGTCCCGCCACCTGAGTGAGGTCCCATGGCTGAGAGGGGAAGAGGAAGGCCTTGAACCCTGGGCTTCAGGGACCAGTGTCTTCGGAGGTATACCTGGGCCACAGGAGGGTGGGACTCCAAAGCCTTCTGCTCCTCCCCAAGGACCTCATTCAGTTCCGCCTGCAGGGACACACAGCCAGGGGCCAGTCGTGAGGGCCTGCCAGATGGGGCAGCAACGGAAGGGAGGTCCCCTGCCCCATTCCGGGTGCTCACCAGCAGGTCATCATCAGCCTCCACATCCTCCTCGTCCGTCCCCTCCTCCTCGTCCTTGTCCGGGTCTCTCATGCACAAGCTGGCCATCCTCTCAATGGCCTCCATGGGCAGGGGACCTAGAGGCAGGGGGAGGCCCCAGCCGGACCGGGATCCTTCAAGAGCCCCCAGCCTCCCGTCCTGGTCACCCACGGCCCCGAAAAATAGGGTAGTAGGCGGTGGGGCAGCATGTCCCCCTCCTGGCCCTTCACGGCACCCCATTGCCCTCGGGCCAGCTAGGCATGATCCCCCTCCCCGCCCATCTCTCTGGTCTCATCTCTTCCTTATCCCGCCTGAGTTGGAACCCCAGATCTGCAACTTTCTCACTGCGGGACCTTGGGCAAGTCACTTCACCTCTCTGGGCCTTAGTCTTCACATCTGTTGGATGGGGACAACAATAGTCTCTCCCTCATAGGTAGCTTGTGGGGACTAAAGGTAAGTGAAGCTCTTAGAACAGCATACTGTCAGCATTTTGTTGTTCATGTTATTCTGGTTATCCGCAGTATCCATGTGCTATACAGTTGCCGCAGACATGGAATGAGCAAATACTGAACCATTGTCCCTGGAGGAAATACAGCATGAGGTTCCCGTGAGCCTCTGGGCACACTTTTGTCCCCCAGCCAATACACAACCTTGTCTTATGTGTGCTTCTATTTAAAGACACCTTATTTAATATATACTGTTGATTCACTAACATTGAACTCGAGGCCAACAGCACTATAAGTCACGCCTGAATGAAGCTTATATAGAAGGTACATCCCAGCCTGCTCACGCTTAGGAACAGGAGACAGCACTTCAGCACTACGCTTGGGGGCCACGTGGATTCACAGAATCACCAACAAAAAGCACAAAAAAGAGAAAAATGTGGCACTGAACACACCAAAGAAAGGATACTTATTTATGCGCTGAGACAAGAAGGCGGAGTGTCGCCTCAGCTGGGAACGTGCACATCGGGAGACAAGTTTTCTGCAGCTCTGTGCACGTCTGTGAAAGACTGCAAAAGTACTACAAGCACTGATTTGGGGGTTACAAATAAATTTAAGCTAGTAGGTGAAATCGCAAATTCAGAATCCATGAATAACGAGTATCAACTGCATTAGCTACAAAGTGTAAAGGCTCCTTCTGCCCCGAGCTCCAGCCCCACCTGACCACTGCAGAGTCCCCTGGCCCCTGCCATCTCCTCCAGGGCCTCTCCATGTGCTGTGACCCACCCCCCAGAAGCAGTCCCCCACTCTTCACCTGGCCCTCCCTACTGCAGGTGCCTCCTCCAGGAAGCCCTGTCCAGCTCACAGGTCTCCCCCATTGCTCTGTGCCTTCCCCATCCCAGCCCCGGTCACGGAACAGTGGGTTGGAGGGCACGCCACGTCCTATGTGAAGTGCCTGATGAACACTAGAAGATTAACTCCTGTGATGTAAGTGTGGTCATATTCCCATTTTACAAACAGGGAAACGGAGGCCCACACAGGTGCTGGAATTCATCAAGTCACACAGCCAGTAAGTTGCAAAGGTGGGATTCGAAACCTCATTCTGGCTCCAGAGTTGATTGCTTAACTCTTACCCAGACTGTGGATGCCAGAAGGGCAGGCACCTTCTCTGTCTCCATTTCACCATCGCCCCAGAGCCCAGCTCCAAGCCCCGCCCACAGAGGGAGCTCACAAAATGTTCAGGGTGTGTTCAGAGTCTTACCTTTGCCTTTAAGCTTCTCCAGGGCTTGGGGCTGGCCCCCCACCAAAGCCAAGAACTCAGCCTCCAGTTCCTGATCGTTAACTCCGTCCTCAGGGATCATCAGGCTGTCTGGGGAGAGGTCAACTAGTAGGCCCAGCTGTGGGAACAATGGGGGTTCAGTCAGACCTTGGGATGCACCCCAGCTAGCTCGAGGCACCCATGATGGACCTGGAGTCCCCTTGGAAGGAAGGGAACCCAGAGCTGGGGAAAGCCATTTCCCTGGGGAGTGCCAGGAGGCCAGAACAGGCCCCAGAATACAACAGATGTCCCAAGGTGGGCAGGTCCTCTGGCACAGATCAACATGGGGCAAAGGGCAGCTAGAGAGACCCAACTGCCTGCTCTAAGCCCACACCCATGATGTGCTGCTAGCCAAGGTCAGTGGGGAAGGAAGGCCCCACACCCTGCCCCACGGCAAAGCCACTCTGCACACCTTGGTTTTTCCTTTCCAGCATCTTTGGCAGAGCGAGCCATGAAGGAAGGTTGGAGGCGTCAAGAGCAAATAGAAGCCTAGACGACGTAGAAGTTGGAATTGGGGGCTTTGCTGTGTAACATACCTGTCTTCCTATCCTATCCTGGTTAATGACCAACCATGATGTGATAATATCAGGTTGAAGTACACAAAATTAACCCCTTTTCTTTGGATCAAAAATGGCCAAATATTGGCAATCATATATGTCTCCATCTAATAGTAATAATGATGATGACAACACTTATTGAGTGCTATGTTCTAGCACTTTCCATAAGCTATCTCAATGAATTTTCGCAACTATCCCGTGACATAAGGACTCTTAGAGGCTCCATTTTACAGATGAGGAAACTGAGGCTTAGAGTGGTGGAGCCAAGTGTCCAACGTGTAGAATCCAGGAGGGAACTTCACGTCACTCAGACTGTAATACCTGGGCACTAAGTTATGGCCTGAGCTCCTTCCATCAAAGCTGAGAAAAATCAAACTCTCCCAGTGCCTGGGGTAAAGGCAATGAGGGAGGGAGAAGGAGCCCAACCACAGTTCTGTGGGCTCATGGCAGCAGCTCTGGATTTGTGCTTAGCTCTGGCCAAGCAGTTAATCCCTATGACCTTGGGCAGGTGTCTTCACTTCTCTGGGTCTCAGTGTCCTCAACTGTACAATGGGGATAAAAGAGTCTGACCTGGCCAGGCTGATGCGAGGGTTCCACGAGTGCTCAGGCCAGGAGACCCGTAACTGCCTTTCTTACCCCAGGTCCGAGGCCTTCCCCTCCCGAACTGGAGCTGCTGCGGCAACAGGTGGCCCTGAGACCTGGGAGGGGCGCCAGAAGCTGGGGAGCCGGGGCCAATAGGCCGCACTTTGGGAGTCGAACCTAACCAGGGGGGCGGGGACCGGGGCTCACCTGGGGTGAAGATCGGGCTCCCCTGGGGGTGGGGCCTTCCCTTGAATTTGTGACAAGGGTGGGAAGGGCCCCCTGGGCCGGGCCGTGGGGTACAGACTCACCTGGCGGGCGGTGGCGGCTCCTCGGCCCGGGGTTCCCGAGGGTCCCTTCCTCTTGTGCATCTTCCAGGCTGGATACTCGGACCACCGGACCCCTGGCCTGGCCTCCCCCGGGGCCTATGGCCGCGCACGAGCCCTTCCTGAATCCCACGCCCCTCGCTGGCGCCCCGCAACCGCCGACCTCGCACCCTCGGCCTCCCGGGTGGCCGCCCCACTTCCGCCTCGGCCCTTGGGCTCCGCGGAACCCGAGCGCAGCCACCGGACTTGCAGGGCCCGCCGCACTGAAACTACAACTCCCGGCAGGCAGTGCGCGAGCGTGCAGGCGCGCTGCGGAGCGATGGGCGGTGCCGCGGGCTGCGCGGGAAAGAGGCGGAGCGTGCGCAAGTGCGAGGGGCGGTGTTGGCATCGCGCGTGCGCGCGACGGGGCCTCGAAGTGTGAGGGAAAGAGGTGGAGTGTTTGCGGGTGTGAGGTGAGGCGGAGGCCGACGGTTGGCCACCTGCGAGATCCGGCCTCTCCTGGCGACGCTGGTCTGGGCCTTCCTCGCTTTTCGGTGGCCGGGGTAGGGTTAGGGTGGGCCTGGTAACCAGAAGCCGGGTCCACAGTGGTCAGGCCTCGGACCCCCAGCTGCCCGGCCTCCGTGAGGGCCAACTTTACCTTTTCTTATCTCAGAAAAATCTTATGCAAATTATTTAACCGAATTATCCCCCAACAGATCCAGGTAGATCTTCCCAGTTCCTGTTAAGGACAGAGGGACCTCGACAACTTCTCTGGCCCAGATTGGGTTTGGCCTGTCTGGCCCCCTAGGCTGGAAGGAATTGACCTGTGGCGGCGACTCCTGCCTCCCCAAGACCCCAGGCATCCCCCGAAGGGCGCCCCACCCCTTGAAGGGTTCCCCGGTGGCCGCTCTAAAGTCCTCCGATGACCCTGAAGGGCCCCACGTGTCACCTCGAAAATCCTGCATTGTCCCTAGAAGGGTCCCAGCTTGGAGGGAGGGGGCTTCACACGGGCTGCCCCATCTTAGAGACTAGAGGGGGGCGGCCCAGGTGCTCTCAGGCCCTGGACAGAAGATAGGCAGTTCCCCTTCTGCTCTCTGCCATATGGAGGAGTTTAACTTCTTAACTCGGCCGTAGCCCAAGGTAGCCATGACTCCCACCCTGTGTCCCCTTGGGGCCCAAGCGACCCCTGGGGCAGCCAGATGGGCCCAGGTGGGGGTGGGGTGGCCTCAGCCAAGGCCACTGGGTCTGTACCCAGAGGCAGGAACTGCTTGTAATGACGAGATTTGCTCTTGCTTTCAGATTTCTCTAGGGAGGGATAAAATGAGTAAGAGGAAGAAGCTTCGGACCTCAGGTATTTGGCCATTCAAGTTGACACCTCTTTATTGCTGCTTCTGCTTACAGGAGGAAAGTGGGCTTATTGCAGAAATGCTAAGATGATCACACCAAGCTCCTTAAAATAACAACAGTGACTTCGTACATGCAATGACTTCATACAAATGTAACTCATGGAGAAGTGCTTACAGTAAAAAGGGAAAGCTTTGTGGAGCTTCCCCCAGCCTCTAGCGGGATCCCACAGCCTAGGGGAGGCCCCCAGGCTTCAGGGCAGGGGTCCAGCCTCTATGCAGGCCCACTCTCAGAGATGACCCGTGAATAGAGCTTGATGTCCTGGTGTGTGGCGAACTGCTTCGCTCTCGAGCCAAAAACCTGGGTTCATCTCTCTGTATGACGGCAGATGACCTACTGTGTGTCTCACTTTCCTCCTATTTGTAGGGGATAAGAGCACCTACGCTTTACTTTCGAACAGTGATTCTCAACCCGTTGGGGGGGGCAGTTTGACCTCCAGAGGACATTTGCCAATGTCTAGACACATTTTTAGTTTTCACAACTGGTGTGTGGGCGGTGGTGGGGGCGGGGGGGGGGCAGTGTTGGTCCTGGCATTTAGTGGATCTAGGCCAGGGTTGCTGCTCAAAATCGTAGAATGTGGTGGACAGTCCCCACAACACAGAATGACCTGGCCCCAAATGTCAATAGTGCCAAAGTACAGAACTGTGCCCTAGAGCTCACATGTGGATTAGTGTTTGTAGAGCACGGAGAGTAGATGCATGGTAGGACACAAATACATGCTGCTGTTATCATTGCCCTTTCAGATTAAGAAGAAATTTTTCATTCTGAAACAACTTTAAGCTTACAGAAAAGTTGTAAACATAGTTCATTTCTGTTTGAATAAAAAAAAAAAAAAGAAGAAAAGAAATCAGGGACAGTGGCTACCTTTGAGGGCGTTGTGCCTGGAGAAGAAACATGAGAGGAACTTGTGTGTTCCTGGCAATGTGTTGTTTCTTGATCTAGATGTAAAGTACACTGTTCATTTTATGAATTTGCAGTGAGTTGTACACCTATGCTAACTTTTCTGTTCTATATTATTTGTCATTAAAAAGCTAAAGAAAAAAAAAGGAAAAAAAAAAAGTTCAGAGTTCTGTCTACCCTCCCCCAGCTTCCCCTAATGTTAACATCCCCCTCAACCATAGGATGACGATCAACCATATAGTGTAGCATAAAAAACAGGAAATGAACCTCAGTACACTACTTCTTCCAAACTTCTTCTTTGTATACACAAATACAGTGTTTTTATTGGAAACTAGAATCATCACACATACTGATCTGCAACCTCTGTTTTTCAACTTCATGGTATTTCGAGACTGTCTTTACTTCTCAATATATGTATAGAATTCCTTCATTCGAAAAGGAAAACACCCAGTGTTACATAGTATAGCTTCATTTTCCTGTCATTGGCTAAGGTAGTTTAAATTTCTTAAAAGTTTAGAAATGACCCCTTCACTTAGTGGTTAATGAACTTCGAGAGTAGCACTCCTTTTTTCCCAAGATGTGGGACAGGAAAGATACTATCAACAGATTGAAGGTGTTTTGTGCGGAGATGAGTAACAAGCTGTTTGGAGGCACAGGAATTTCTCTGACCTTCGAGGGGGAAGCTGGGGCCAGCCAGGCCCACCCACAGCAGGTCATATGGGGCCTCGCTTTGCAGTGGACTCCCCTGCTCAGTGGACCCTGGGCTGGCCCAGGACAGCTCTTTGTGTGTGTCCTGGATGGCGTGGAGAGAAAGGAAGAAGATTCTGGCAGGTGGTGAAAGGAGCCCTTTCCCTGGTGATGTCTTTGGCCTCTGGTGTTGAACACAAGGTTCTGCCTTAGTTCTTAAATTAATCCTGTGGGAACAGATCACAGGAAGGAAATGGGAGCCTCTTCACTTCTGATATTTTTGCTTTTTATTTGGTACAAATAAATGTCCATTGGATGAGCAAAGCAAGCTAGTGTTTGGACATCTTAAAGAAACTAAGTAAATGAAACTGCTATATTTTTGCATTTTATGGCAGACCACAAGGTGGGAATGTGTTTGTGAGAAACATTCATCGCAGCTTTGCTCTGGGTGCAGTGCTGGCGTAGGCGCCTGAGGTGGGGGGTGGGAGGCAGGGTGAAGATGATATCAAGATGAGACTCAGTTCCTGCCCTTGACAGCTTCAAGATCTAGTCAGGGGAAAAAAAAAGATGTTTCTCCCTGAGAGAGCTAATCAGGTAACAGTGGGGTGAAGTTCTAAATGGGCACACACGAACCGTAACTGACAGACTTGGGAGAAATTACAGGAAAGCCACTGTGGTCTAGTGAAGCCCCCAAAGCTGAACGGATGCTGAGGAGGACCCTAGCATTCAATGTTGGAGAGAGGGGCCTTATTCAATGGTTTTACTTCAAGGTATGTAAGGAGCTGAGTTTGGAAAGGGTCTACGTGACTGACCTCCAAGAAAATCAGAGCCGGGTCTGGTTTGTCTTTTTGTTCTCACTGCCTAGTCAGAGATGCAGTACACAGTAGGTGCTCAATAAGTGCTCAAGTGTACTTAGGTGTGGAGGCTCTGGAACTGGACTGCCTGGATGCTGTTCCAGATTCCCCAGCCTCCCTGTACCTCAGCTTTCTCGTCCATAAGATGGGCCTAACATCAGGGCCCTGCCTGAAGTTTTGTCATAGCGCAGCTGAGTTCTCAGGACAGTGTCTGGCATGGAACTCAGTAGAGTCAACCCTTATTATTTGTTCATTGAATAAATGGGTCAGTTGGGGCCAGAGTTTGGAGAGGTTTTGCAAGCCAGCCACTATGGGCAGTTTCTGTATAAGGGAATTTCCTTCATTCAACAAATAGATGTTAATATGCACCTTTAGGCTCTAAATTGCTTTCAATGCTGGGAAAGGTATCGTAGGGATACAACAGGGACCAAGAGGCAGCAGAGAAGTCACCTCCTTAGCACTCGATGACTCTGGGTCCCAGTTTTCCCAGGATGGATATTCTGCAAGCATCGTGGAAAACCAGAGTGGTACATAATGTAGTGTTGTCTGCATTTCCTGGGAGGTGATCTGGGTTTTCTTGTGCGTTTATTCGGTCATCTGCCAAGTATTTATTGAGCACCAACAGTTTATTAGATGCTCTTCTAGGTACTTGAGACCCAGCAGAGAGTGAGATAGATGAGGCCCCTCCTTGCATGGAACAGGTTGTAGTGGAGGAGACAGAAAATGACCCAGTGCCTCGGATACTTGCAGAAGTTGTGAAGTGAGTAAAACAGAGCATGGGCCCGAGAGGAGTTGCTCTGTAGAAAAGGCAAGGATGCCACTGCAGGGACATTTGAGCTGAGACCCGAAGGAGCCAGCACACACCTCTCAGCACTTCCGCAGAGAGACAGTCAGCTGGGCCAGGTTGTCTCGTGTGGTTCCGAGCCAGGCCCAGTCACCTCAGGATTGAACGTCAGTCATGACCAGTCCATAGATTAAAAGCCTTTGGATCCCATGGCCATGTAAGCTCCTGGGTCCCACCTGGATGAAATTCCATCTCATCTCTCACTCTCCAGGCAAGCGTCAGAGCAGGGATTTCCTGCCCTTTGCACAAGCCTGCTCATGTTGCATCAGTGGCCCAGATGTGTTTGGTGGTCGGCCACGGCAGTGCACGCTCCCGCCATCCCCCTCCCCTTCATCTTCTTTTGTCTCTAAACCAGGAGGGGAAGGAATCCGTCCTCCAAAACTTCCAAAGAACCCAAGGTTAGGAGACTCTGACGGGGACCCCCAGAGTTCCAAGTTGGGCCATTGGCATCACCCTGAAGAGACAGAAAGCAGATCAGGACCCGCTCCCTCTGCAGAGCAGAGCCCGGAGGCACCAGGGCAGGCAGCTTCCAGGTAGGTGGCTCAGAACATTCCAGCAAGCCTCTCTGCTGACAGTGGGCACAGGATGCAAAGGGGAGGGGGCCAGTCAACACGACCCATCCAGTGCCATGCATCCCCCACAGGGGCTTGGGGCCCTTGGATTGAGCTTCTCGAAGTTTTGCTCTGGGGACTCTCCTCTTCAGCAAGAAAGGTCGATATTTTAACCACAGGCAAGGAAGACCTTGAATTTTTCAAGGTCACTTAGTTGCAGAATGCAACTTGCCCTGCCTGTTGGTCAAATCCATATTTATCCCACATTCCCTCTTAATCAAGAGGGGACTGAAGGAGTGGTGGGTCTGTGAAACAATAACCCATAAGAGAGAATAAAGATCTTTATGTTCCAGGCAGCATTCTAATAATAAATACTTTACACACATCAGCTCATTTAATCCTCACGGCACTGTGCCATGGGTTTATGTCCCCATTTGGCATATGAGGACTCTGAGGCTTCGGGAGATCATAATGACTTTCCCAAGGCCGCTGAGCTGGTGCAAGGCAGGCTGGGGTTCTGGCTGCGTCTGGTTCCTTTGCTCTTTACCACAGTGGTTTCCCAGTTCCCTTATTGTTTCAGAAAATATGTAATTAAGCACGGTAGGGGAAAGGAAGAAAGATCTGGAGAACCATTCAGTCTCCACGGGGTTAAACCACATGTAACTACAGCAGAGTAGAAAGGGTTAGCAGGAGTTAGGAGAAGGAAGGTTCCTGCTACCTGAAGTCTTCAGAGAAAACATCATGGATTGGACTAGCACGTTTTCTGAGTGAAAAATTGAGGCATGCAGTCTGGCTGACAGAACCATTTTCTGGGGTGTGTGTCTGTCTGATCTCAGGTCTTTGCAATCTTAGGGCTAAAGGCTGTGTGTGTGATAGGAAGAGAGGGGCCATGTATCACACCTAAGCTGTTTCCCCAGACAGACACAGTGATGTCACACTACGCCCCTCACCCCTCGAGAGGCCATATCAGGGCTGACGGGGTCATGGCTGCCGCCCACCCTACTGTCTGAGACCATAAGAATAATCAGAACCCACAGAAGTGGGTTCCCACTCTTTTGTTTCTGTTTTTTAAATGTTTTATTAAGAAATACCACACGTGCAGAAATATAACAGAAGAAGGCAACATAAAGCAATCAGTTTAACACATTTATGTTGAGAAATGAAACTTTGCCAGTACCCCAGAAGCCGCCCAAACAACCCATCCCAATTAAAAATTTTGAAACAGGCGGTTGCTATCAGTATCTAGAGTTACTCTGTCTCCATAACCTCCCTTGGCACGATTCAAGCCCATTAGTGTAGCTTCATGCGTTTTCCTGCTCCACTTCCAAAGTTGAAACCATGAAGTTTCAGTTCCAGATTTTGATCTTTTTTTTTTTACAACGTACATATCCACATTTATTTAGACATAACCATAAGTCTCACCAGTTTTTTTAAAAAGGGTTTATTTCTTTAGAGCAGTTTTAGGTTTACAGTAAAATTGAGAGGAAGGTACAGTGGTTTCCGATACACCTCCTGTCCCCACACATGCACAGCCTCCCCCATTATCACCATGACTCACCAGAACGGTACATTTTTTAACCAAGGATGAACCTACATTGACACAGTGCACGGTTTACTTTAGAGTTCATTCCGTGTGTTGTACATTCTGTGGGTTGGCACAACAGTATAACAACATATATCCCTCATTACAGTATCCTACAGAGTCTTCTTATGGCCGTAAAAATCCTAACCTATTCATCTCTCCCCTCAACCCCAGGTAACCACTGATCTTTTCACTGTCTCCATAGTGTGCTCTTTCCAGAATATCATGTAGTTGGAGTCACACAGTACATAGCCTTTTCAGATTGGCTTCTTTCATTTGGTAATATGCATTTAAGGTATCTCCGTGTGTCTTCATGGCTTGAGAGCTCAATCTTTTTTTTTTTTATAAAGCAGATGGCATGATTTTATGTTTTAAAATTTTTATTGGAGTATAGTTGATTTACGATGTTGTGTTAGTTTCAGGTGTACAGCAAAGTGAGTCAGTTATACATATACATATATCCACTCTTTTTTAGATTCTTTTCTCACATAGGCCATTACAGAGTATTGATTAGAGGAGAGCTCTTTTCTTTTTAGCGCTGAATACCGTCCCATTGTCTGGATTACCACAGTTTATTTATCCACTCACCCACTGAAGGCCATCTCAGTTGCTTCCGCATTTTGGCAGATAAGAATACACCCGTTTTTTTAGACACTGTGTTCTTTGTATCTACAACTTCTTTACTGTTTGCAGAGCTGGGGGCTGGAGTGTCAGTCAGTCCAAATGAGAATTCCTGTTCTTACTTCAGGAGCCAGTTCCTGGGATTATAAGAGTTTAAGTGCTGCCAGCGCAGGCAGCTTGGATTCTGGATGTGGGACTCCACACCCTTCTTGGCAGTCACATGTCCCCTTCTCCATCCCACCCTCTCTCAGCAGGTGCTCCAGGGCCTCCCTCTTGGGAGACCCTGGGCGCTACTTTGCATTTGGATTTCATTTGCCGCTGTTTGTCTTACTATGCAAGTTAACAGCGTAGGAGGACTTGAGAACCTCCTCTGTTTTGTCTTTCTCCTCCCAGCTCTCCTTATGAGGAAGTAGGAGCTCCTTCCAGGCTCCTCGGGCAGCCAGAAAAGGAGCCAGTTCGCCTTCCTCCTTCCCAGGTGAGCCTGTTTTGCAGCCTGACATATGTACAAAAGATGCCGCCTCCCTTCAGCTGGAGATCTTGTCTCTATTCCTCATCAATAACTGCTGGTGGGAGGGTGTGCTGGGGATGGAAGGCAAGGGCCTTGAGAGTTTGAGATTGCAAGAGAGAAACTTGTTCTGGTGTCTGCTTGCTTGATTTCTGAGACGTCATTCCTCCCTCATCTTTACCGCTGTTTTTTTCTTGTTGTATCTGGTTCACAGAACTCAGCCGGGAGGTTTGTCCCCCAGTTTACAAAACCCAGGAAGACAGTGACAGGACGAGCAGAGAAGAGGGAAGAGGACCCCAGGAGTGGGGCCTTCAGCTTGGTAAGGTCCTACCATCGACCTTCCTCTTGGCCCAACCTTGGCAGCCAAGTTCAGCCTTGATTTCCTTTGGCAATGGCTAGCCCTGCATCTCTCCACACACACGCCCCGTTTTTAGCATTACAGATGTCTGTGGATGGCAGGTGCCATGCCAGCAACTCGCAGGCCTGTGAGAGGTACTCAGGACAGCCGTGCCTGCACTGAAGCTGTCGAGGCCAGAGCTCTCTTCCCCAAGTTGCATGAAAGTAGTGAAACTCAGAAAGGCAGCCCACATTCCATCCCTGAACCCCTATGCTTCTCAGAAGCTTTTGTGTGAGTCGGGGTGGGTGGGTCTTACAGCAGGCTCTCCTGTCCTTGCCACCATGAGCTCCAGGGGTCATGATGTCTCTGGAACACACACACCTAAAAAAGTGAGTGGGGGCTTCCCTGGTGGCGCAGTGGTTGAGAGTCTGCCTGCCGATGCAGGGGACACAGGTTCGTGTCCCGGTCCGGGAAGATCCCACATGCCGCGGAGCGGCTGGGCCCGTGAGCCATGGCCGCTGAGCCTGCGTGTCCGGAGCCTGTACTCCACAACGGGAGAGGCCACAACAGTGAGAGGCCTGCGTACCGCAAAAAAAAAAAAAAAAAAAAGTGAGTGGTGGGCATTCCCAGCAGCTTTGTTTGTAATCGCCCCCAACCGGGAACACCCCAGATGTCCTTCAGCTGGTGAATGGTTGAACAAATCATGGTCCATCCACACCATGGAACACAACCCAGCAATAAAAAAGGAACAAACAGGTGTGATACACATAACCACCTAGATGGATCTCCAGGGCATTATGTGGACTCAGAGGAGGTTGCAGAAACAGTATGCTCAGCCATAAAAAGGAACGAAATTGGGTCATTTGTAGAGATGTGGATGAATCTAGAGACTGTCATACAGAGTGAAGTAAGTCAGAAAGAGAAAAACAAATACCGTATATTAACGCATATATGTGGAACCTAGAAAAATGGTACAGATGAACCGGTTTGCAGGGCAGAAACTGAGACACAGACGTAGAGAACAAACGTATGGACACCAAGGGGGGAAAGCAGCGGGGGGTGGTGGTGTGATGAATTGGGAGATTGGGATTGACATGTATATACTAATATATATAAAATGGATAACTAATAACCTGCTGTATAAAAAAAAATAAAATACAAAAAAAAAAGGAAACAATATGGCTCCAAGTGTCCATCGATGCATGAATGGATAAACAAAATGTGGTATATCCATATGACAGAGCAGATATTTGTGCATCCATGGTCACTGCAGCATCATTCACAGTAGCCAACACGTGGGAGCACCCGAAGTAGCCATCAGCAGATGAATGAACAAATAAAATATTGTATATTCACACAACGGAATGTCATTCAGCTTTAAAAAGAAATTCTTTTTTTAGTTTTTTTAGCCGCACCATGCAGCATGTGGGATCTTAGTTCCCCAACCATAGATCAAACCCGTGCCCCCTGCATTGGGAGCATGGAGTCTTAATAACTGGACCACCAAGGAAGTCCCAAGGAAGGGATTCTGACACATGCTACCACATGGATGAACCTGAAGGACATTACGCTAAGTGTAATAAGCCAGACACAAAGCAACAAATACTGTATGATCCCACTTATACAAGGTCCCTAGAGTAGGCAAATTCTACTGATTCCGCAGGAGGTAGAATGGGGGTTGCCAGGAGCCGGGGAAGTGGGGAGTTAGTGTTTCATGGGGACAGAGTTTCAGCTTGGGAAGATGAAAGAGTTCTGGAGATGGATGGTGGTGATGTTTGCCCGACCTTGTGAATGTACTTAATGCCACTGAACTATATACACTTTAAAATGATTAAAGTGGTGGGAACTTCCCTGGTGGTCCAGTGATTAAGAATCCGCCTTCCAATGCAGGGGACACGGGTTCAATCCCTGGTCAGGGAACTAAGATCCCACATGCCATGGGGCAACTAAGCCCGCATGCTGCAACTACAGAGCCCGTGCCACACTGAAAGATCCCACGTGCCGCAACTAAGACCCAATGCAGACAAATAAATAAACATTTTTTTAAAAAAGATCATTTCCTTCAAAAAATAAATGATTAAAATAGTGAATTTTAGGTTATGTGTATTTTACCAAAATTAAAAACAAAACAGTACAGAGAGGCCCCCGTGTGCCCTCCCCGAGCACCCCCCGGTGGTAGCATGTTACATAACTGTAGTCCATTGGCAGCACCAGGCAACTGACATTGACGCTGGTGCGATCCACAGGACCTCCTTGATTTTTATATCCTTGATCTTCCCGAGGGCCTCCACATGCCTGGTGCTGGTGGGGAGAAGGAGCTGGTAGAAAGGGGGGTTCCTGGGGCTTCCCTGGTGGTCCAGTGGTTAAGATTTCGCACTGCCACTGCAGGGGGTGGGGGTTCAATCCCTGGTTGGGGAAGTTCCACGTGACGTGTGGTGTGGCCACAAAAAAGAGGGGTTCCTTGCTTCCGGTTCCCCCTCTAGCCCCTGGCACGAAGCTCTGCCCAGCATGGGGACTGATCCCTATTTGGGCGCACCGTCATCCGTGCAGCTTCTGAGACTTTGTACAGGGGCAGTAATGAATAGAAAAATCCTCAGAGCTGTTGATTACTGAAGGCCCAAGGCTGAGTCTTTTTCTCTCCTCAGGAAACGCTGCCAGAACCCAGTGCCCAGCAGGCCAGAAGCCAGCCTCGAGAGGAGTCCCCAGGGCTTGCCCTCCAGGAGACCAGGGACCCAGGAGACCAGACCCAGGCAGACAGCGCCTGCCCCGAGCCCAGCGGCCAAAACCCTGTGACGCCTGTGCCTGGCGATGGGGATCCTCAGCCCTTGGCCTCCAGCACTGCCTCTTTGGAGTGGGGGACAGTGCCCTCGGCCTCAGAGAGGGCCAGCCAGGACCACCTGTCAAAGCATGGGACCAACGTGCCAGATGGTGGAAGCACAGAGGAGGGTTGGCTTCCAGGTGATCATGGCCAGAAAGGGCACCTGCCAGGCAGTGATGCTGAAGAGGAGCCAGACCAAGGAGCCCCTCAGGAGGGAGGTGCCCGAGGGGAAGCAGGAGCTGAGCTGCCTGAGGAGTGCCAGGAGGAAGAAGATGGCATCCTGGGCCCAGAGCCCAGATCTGCAGCCCAGGGCCCATCTGGGCCTCTGCAGACGCCCAGCTGGACTGGCGGGGGAGCAGAGGGGAGCTATAGCAGCCCAAGGTGCTCCCGCCTTGGGGCTGTTGTCATCGCAGGTGTGAGCACAGACGCCACGGAGCCAGAACAGAGGGCTCTGGGGGTGGCTGGGCCAGGCGGGACGGTCAACGCCAGGGTGACTGCCTCTCCCAGTGGGAAGGCTCCTGATGGAGGCCACAGCAGGGCCCTGCTCGGCTGCATGCCTCTCAATGGGGAGACCACAGGAGGCAGAGAGGAGGCAAGGCGGGCAGACAAGCCCCCTGATGATGTCCCGGGGGGCCTTGCAGCCTCCCTGGCTCCGGCTCACGAGAGCCAAGAGCCCACAATAGGTGCTGGGGATTCCAGCCCTTTAGCCTTGCAAATGGGTCCAGGTGTGGGTCAGACACAGGTACCAGGCCCGGATCAAGAAGGGCTGGGGGGTATGTGCTTGCTGCCTTTGCTATCACAACCTGTGGCTAAAAAGACAGCTGAGTTAGGGAGCCAGAGCCACGAACAAGACCTCAAGGGGCGCAGTTTGTCCCTCGGAGCCTGTGCTCCACCAGCGTACAGAGAAGCAGTGGACGGCCCTCCCCAGGATGCTGGGGCACGTCAGGGCAGCCCAGAGGCCCACACAAGCCCGGCAGGCCAGCCTGAGCACCCTGCTGACTCTTCAGAGCAGGCTGTCTGGGAGGGGTCCTCAGCCATGGAACTCTACTTCCTGCCGGACAGCCAGACACAGGATGCCCTGGAAGCCCCTGGTTTTGAAGCCCCACCTGAACAGGTAAGAGCTTCCTTGAGTTACAGCGAGATGTCGTAGTATAGGTGCCAAATGGCCACAAGCCCTCCCAAACCACCCGGTAGTGGGGGAAAGGTGGGCACGTGGCCACCTGTTTGTACAGCAGATGAGTCCAGGGGTCTGAGTCACAGCTTCAGCAGCTGTGGAGTCTGTGATATTCTGGAGAGGATAGACCTACCTTTCTATGAGGGGCCCATCTGTGTGAGAGCTGAAGAGCCCCGGGATGTGACACACATGTACTTTGTCAGCCCAGGGAGGGCCTCTGGTGCACCTGCCCCCTCCACCCTTCAGTGCCCTGCTCTGGCCGGAGGTTCCCGAGGGATGTATGGAGGGTGACAGACCAGATGGGGTGACCTAAAGAAGCCAGTGACCTCAAACCTGGGCCTGCGGGCGGGGACTTCATTCCCCCACTGGAAAGAACCTTTGCCCATCTTTAGGGTCATTTGGGGGCCCAGATACAATTCTTTTTCAGACACATACATGGAATTTCATTTGTCTGCTGGAATTTTAGGGGCTTTGCGTCCTTCAGGGATCTGCCTGCTGAGCCTGTGCTGGCCGTTGGCGGTCACCTGTCAGGGCAGGTGGCAGTCCCTGCTTTGGCCCCGCCCCCTCAGGTAGCGCCACATCTCTGGCTGCTGGCGCACTTGAGCCTGAGCTAAGTGCTTTGCAGCCTCGCCCTGATAGGTAGGTGGTTCTCTTTTCACACACTGGGTGTGGCTGAGAGGCTGAAGAAGGTTGGGCACCTGCCCCAGATGAGGCAGCCAGGAGGGGAGGAGCCTGGGTCTGTGCCCAGGTTGGCCTGATTCTGCAGCTGTGCCTCAACTGTTCCGTCCTGGAACGAACGCAGAGCCCATGTCGCTTCACAAACATGGCCTCCGTTTCTTTGGCTGTCCCTGTTTTAAAACTTCATTTTATTGGTTGTTTGAAAATGTTTTTAAGATGTGAGAGTCTGCTCTATGCCAGGAGTGAACAGATCAGGCATGGTCCCTGCCCCCATGAGGTTTTCAGTAGCACCGTTCCCACCTGCCTCTCCCGGAGTGAGCATTTTGTACCCTGTCATTTCGGCACTTAAAAGAGTCTTATCATACGACACAGCCCCCAAACAAGCAAAGGACGTCATCTGGTGCCCAGCCGAAGAAAGCCAGCTGTTCCCACTGCAGAGGGGGATGTGACTGGGTTGAGCTAATGTGGGTCTCAGGCGCTGCCTTCCCAAGGGATGGCCAGAGGTCATTTGTGACACAGGCCTACCCGGTGACTTTGCAGACCCGGCCCTCCCTGCCCCGGCCCCAATTCCTTGTACCACCCGTTGCACATTGCTGTGGTCACCAGATGAGCAAGAGCACAGAAATCGAGTCACACCGCGGTTCGGTCATAGTGTTTAAACACGATCGCCGGGAGAGGTGGGCACTCAGGTGCTGGGCAGAGCTGAAACTTTATAACTAAAGCTGCATCCCTTGAAAAATGCAAACCCCTCTCTTGGAAAGAAGAGCTAAGTCATCCCCAGTCTCTGGCTTCTTGGGCTGTGGCTGAGGGATAAGGCTGGGGAAGCAGTTGGGACCTTGGGTGGCGCCCAGAGGGCAAAGGAGCAAGCCCTCCCAGACCTGCCACCAGTGAGTGCACTCTGAAATCACCGAGGAGCTGGCAGCACCAGTGCGGGGGACCTAGCAGCAGCTGGGGTGGACAGCCCTGCTGGGAGAGGAGGCACTGCCCTGACAAGGCTGTGGGCGCCCAGGCACGTTTTGTTTTGACACTGGGCGTTCCTGAACAAGTCGGGGCAACCCAGGCACAGGTTCCCATGGAAGGTGCGGGCAAGCCCTGTGGGCAGGGACACATGGGAACGGCACGCTGGTAGACCGAGAGAGCAGCCCTCGACCTCACTGTGGCACAGCTGTGAGCACCGCTTCAGAGGAGGGGCCCTGGGGTCTCACAGCAGTGACAGACTGGCTTCAAACCCAGCTGCCATCACAGGAACACTTGGTGTTTTCTTCTCATTGCGGCTCCCTGGGGACATGGTGCTCACCCCAGGGCCGGTGGAACCCTCCTCTGCCCACAAGCAGTGTCATTTAAAACACTGACTCCCAGGCCCCTCTCACAGCCCACAGGGGTGGTCCCCACACATTCAATACAAGCACCGCCTTTGTCATGACATTGACACAACCCTGGTGGGAGCCGTGGTACCTGTTGGGAAAGAGACTATCCCTCATGACCAAGAATGGTGCCGTGAGTTGGGTGAATCCGTGGCATCAAATTGTTTTTTTTTTTTTAATTTATTTTTGGCTGCTTTGGGTCTTCGTTGCAGTGCGCGGGCTTTCTCTAGTTGCGGCGAGGGTGGGCTACTCTTTGTTGCGGCGCACAGGCTTCTCATTGCAGTGGCTTCTCTTGTTGCGGAGCACAGGCTCTAGGCACGCAGGCTTCAGTAGTTGTGGCACGTGGGCTCAGTAGTTGTGGCACGCTTGCTCTAGAGCACAGGCTCAGTAGTTATGGTGCACGGGCTTAGTTGCTCCACGGCATGTGGGATCTTCCCAGACCAGGGCTCGAACCTGTGTCCCTGCATTGGCAGGCGGATTCTTAACCACTGCGCCACCAGGGAAGCCCTCAAATTGTATTTTAAGTCACAGAGTTGCCTCCGTGAAAGTCAGCCAGGTGCACGGGAGAAACTATCGCCTAGAGCAGGCTTCCCAACCTCGGCACTACAGGTGTTGGGGGCTGGATCACCATTCTGTGCGCAGCAGGGGCTTGAGCAGTGTCCCTCGCCTCCACCCCCAGGTGCCAGGAGCACCCTCTCCCCCGGGCATGACAACCAAAAGTGGTTTCGGACACTTAAGTGTCTTGGAGGCGGAGTCATCCCCACGCGAGAGCCGCCGGGCTGCAGCCAGTTCCTCACGTCTGTTCCTTTGGATTCAGGGACCCTTTGCAGGTTGAGCGCAAGCCCTTCACCCCATCCACCACCCCAGGACTTTAGTGTCCTCAGAAAAGGCCCAACAGCCCTGGGCCGGCCGCTCCGCTTCAGCCTCTTTGCCTCTTTTCAGAAGGACGTATGTCACCTCCACGACTGAGCCTGACATTTTCCATGAAAATTAAACCACCGTTGACATTTAGAAATTTAAGCTTCTCAGGGTTATCTGGCTCTCTCCCCTATTAATTATGAATTTTCCCTTCAAAATACATTTGCAAAATCTCTTCCTGACATGAAACTTGTGGCCTATCTAGCCGACCTCTTTCCCTCCATGCCAGATGCCCACCTCGCCACAGTCGCCACCACTCAGGGTCTTCTCTGTACCCTTCTAGATACTGCAGGACAAGCTGGAGACAGCACCACTCCTCAGTTGTCAGGGACAGAGAACGTGTGGATGGAGCCGCCCACCAGTACAAATCAGCCTGTCGAAAGGCGCAGGCCCGGGACGGGACCCCAGGGTCAGGCCCAGTATCGCCCTTCTGCCTTCTTTCCAAAGAGGGAGGGTGAGAGCAGCCCGGGCTGGTGGCCCGTAGGTCTGGCCGTCGTGGCATCTGTCCCCCACACCACTTTTCCTCTGCAGGAGTCCAGCCTCGGTGTTCCTGGCGTGGCAGAGGAGAAGCCAGACCTCCCCTGCCTGACTTTTCCTTCCCTATGCAGGGCTCACCCAGCTGGGCCGTTCACAGGTGTGCATGCTCTGTCTTTCCAGTTGTCTCCTGCAGGGAGCGGGCTGGACCCTTGCTGGCCTGGCACCAGCCCACGTGCCGATGGAGGCTCCCTTGCTGAGGCCCAGCCAAGGTAGGCAGGGTGGGAGGCCACCCCAGAACGCTTTCCTTGACAGGAGTCCTCCTCTTGTCCCTGGGAGGGGAGAGAGTGGCTGCTTTCCTGGCACTAGAGCCCCCATGCTCTCCCTCACCCCAGCCCTTTGAGCTCCCATTTTGTGGATGAGAGTGTAGGAGGTCGCCCTGGCTCTGCCTCGAGGGGCCTCACTTTCCTCGGTCCAGTAAGGTTGCTAAGCCCCGACTTTCAAACCACCCATGTCCCCTGCTCCCCGCGAGTAGAGAACTCGTCAGCAACCTGCACCCAAGCTAGCATCTCTCTCAAGGACCCCTGGGATGATGCCTCCAGCTCTGTGGTTGTTTTAATGAACATTGTGCGTTTTTCTGGAGAGAAGGTCCAGAGCTTTCCCTGAATCTCCATGGAGGGGGAGTGGACCCAGACAGGGCCAAGAACCATTGGCCCACAGGGGCCATCCCCTCTCTGGCACCCTCGGGCCCTCCAGAGTCTCCGACCTGCCCCATCTTATTTCCTGCTTGATTTTTTTTTTTTTTTTTGGCTGGTACGCGGGCCTCTCACTGTTGTGACCTCTCCCGTTGCGGAGCACAGGCTCCAGACGCACAGGCTCAGCAGCCATGGCTCACGGGCCCAGCCGCTCCGCGGCATGTGGGATCTTCCCGGACCGGGGCACGAACCCATGTCCCCTGCATCGGCAGGCGGACTCTCAACCACTGCACCACCAGGGAAGCCCTTCCTGTTTGATTTTATTCCCCAAGGCAGCCCACCTTCTTTCCCTCCTGCAGGCACCAGGTGTGCTTTTCCTCCAGCTTATGGAGTGTGTGTGTGTGTGTTTGAGTGTGTGTGTGTGTGTGTGTGTGTTTGAGTGTGTGTTGGGGGGGTCCTCTCCCCCCACCCCGGAGCCTCTCACAGTCCATCACCTTTCCTGTCTCCCAGCCTTGCTGGTGGCTAGCACTGAGCGACAGTCCTCTCCCGTTACCTTGAACCTGAACTGGCCTCTCTGCAGAGTGGCGGCTTATTGATTATTTATGGCCAAGCTTCTGTTTCTGTCTGGCAAGTGTGGAGGAGGGTTAGGGAGTCTGTCTCTTTCCTCTTTCTCCTCCCCCTCAGGGGAGAGGGAGGCCGTGCTCCCACCTTCTGCCCTTACACACATCTGTAAATAGTACCAGTTGTACCTCTTGTTGCCCCACCCCCTGCACACCCCTCCACACACACACACACGCACACACACACGCACGCCCTGCACAGGGACCAGAGGCAGTTTAGTCAAAGTGGCCCCACTATTGTTTGAGCAAAGAGGAGGGAGATTCCTGGGTGAATCTCCGGCGGCCTCCATGGATGGCTGGAAGCCCCCAGGTGGGTCCCAGGGTCTGGTTCTGTGGCCCATGGCTGAGGGAGAAAAGGCAAGAAACTGAGGCCCGGACTGGCCAGTCGTCTCAAGGTGACCGAGGCAGGTGGAGCAGAACCAGGGTTCCCATAGTGACAACCCAGGAGATGCTGCCAAGCTGGGCAACCCCCTGCCCACCACAGGCTGCACCCGTTAGATACGTTGGTACAGAGGCACATCCACCCCTTCCATAGACACTGACGCCCGCCAATGCCGGCTCTTCCAGGAACTGCTCTGGGCACTGGGGAGGCTGCGTGGGACAAAACATGAAGCTTCCACCTATTGGGGGTCAGAGCAGGGGTGAGCGAGAGACAGACAAATTAGGTGGTCAGATGGCAGAGTGTTGGAGAGAAAAAGACAGCAGGGCAGGGGTTAAAATTTTAACCTGTGGTCATGGAGAGGGCTCCCTCCCCCCACCTTCTCCACCCCCTCCCACCCCCGCAAGGAGGAGACATTTAGGAAAGAACATTCCAGAGCCCTAAGAAATGCTCAGGGAATGGCCAGGAATTCAGTGTGGCTGGAGCAGGGAGGAGCGGAGACGGGAGGGAGGGGCTGGGGTCTGGAGGTACGCAGATGATGCTGGGCTTTGGGGAGGGGCTTTAGGCTGGCTTTCCATTGCCACGCCCTCCCCTGCCCCCCAGGCCACAGCGGGGACAGGCTGTAGGGGCAGGAGCTGGGGGTCGGGGAGGCTGTGGCAGCTGTCGGACAAGGGCCACGGCGGTGGGGGAAGTGGCTGGATTCGGTGTGATTTCAGCAGTAGAGCCGGCTGGGTCGGCCATCAGGGCTGTGCCCAGGGTGGCCTCTTGACTGTCAAAGGCATTCATCTCTGGAGAAGACAGCTTGAGGCCCAGCAAAGCCCTCCAGGGCAGAGTCTGGTGGAGCTGTCCAGTGAGGTAAGGCCTCTTGCCCTCTCTCCCTTCCCACCAGGACCCGAATGGGGATCAAGACCTGCGAAGCCGCCAGGATGGAGGATGCAACAGACACCGTGCGAGGCCTCGTCATCGAGCTCTCCAACCTGAAGTAAGGGCTGGGCTCGGATCCACAAGTCCCCGGGATGGGTGGAGGGGATGGGGCCGCGGGAGGATGGTGGAGGGCCCAGTACAGCAGCGATCCTGGGGTGTCAGTGTGGGCCCGGGATCCCCAGCGAGGGGCCTCTGGGAAGCTCTACCGTTCCTGGGCCCCCGTCCCTCGCAGAGTTGTTAGGTGCTGAAGAGAGGCTAGAAGGGTCACAACCTGCCCTGCAGCAGGTAGATTCTGATTATGCACGTGTGCACGCCTGTGTGTGTGTGACCTTTGAGTACACATGAGGGTGTGAGCCTGTGTGAGCAGGTGTGAGGCATGTGCCCGAGTGTGAGGCATGGTCCCACTCTGCCGCGAGGTGGAGCACAGCTCAGACCCTTTCCCACACAGCCGGCTGATCATGAGCGCCCACCGGGACCTGGAGGCCTTCAAGCGCCTCAACTACTACCAGAAAGCAAAGCCGGCAGGGAAGGCCCCTGCAGCCTACACACCAAAGGGGGCTGGGAATCTCCCTCGAGGGGAGCAGTCCTGGAGGGACTCGTAGGTGTGTGTGCTCGTACAAGCTCACCGGCCCCCAGAAGTGCCTGATGTTCCTGCCAGACAGCTGGAAACAATCCCTCAGCAGACTCCGGAAAGCCTGCTGGCCCCTGTGTGCCCCCTGTTATTTTGTTACCATCTGAGATACTCCAGCAAGTCCTGGTGGGCCCCAGAAACCTCCCCTCAGCTGACCTGGAAGTCAACTTCCTATGGGAAACAGAAAAGGCCCTGCCTGCCTCAGCAGCCTCCCTCAGGGGGTCGTGTGGGGGAGGGAACCTGCTCCTCCCGGTGGCAGAGGCCTGGAAGCTGGAGGCAGAGAGGGGGGCTGGGGCCCCAGGACGCTGTGGGGGGGGGGGGGCCCTGCAGAGCCGCCCAGATGTTTATCTGGGTTTGCAAATTTCAGCTCCTTAGCGGAGGTTATGGAAGGTTCAGAATTTTGTTTCTTTCCTGGAGGGGAAAAGGGCTAGCTTTGTTGGTTGTACCCTTGTTTTTCTCCAAATTTCCATTTTATTTCTTTTGGGAAGCCCATTAATAAATGATTCCCTAGCCAGACCTCAGACCTCCTGACCTGTTGTTTGGTGTTTGAGGCATTTTCAGTTCCTTGATATCTTGCCCACAAACCTCCTTTAACCATCTCTTTCTCCTCTGACTTCTACTTTTCCTCTTCCCTGGGAAGACAAGTTCGGCTACTGTTGGATCCAGGGGTCCCCCATGCAGTACTGAGTGTGTCGGACTCAGGAGCAGGTGGCTGTGTGCACGAATCCAAGTACACAGAGTATCTTGACTGATTGTCCAGCTGGAGTTTGCGAGTCTGTATTCAGTGCTGAGATGGCTTCGCCTGTCCTCCGTGGGACAAGCTGCTTGGAGGCCTTGGCCCGGAAGGAGGCAACCCTGGGGGAACGTTACTGATGCAGACACAGCTACTGCCTGGAGGGTGGTGAGGGCAGGCATTGCACACGCCACCCCACCAAACCATACCACAGCCCCAGTGATGTCACACTGTCATAAGCAGTCCAGGGTGCTGCTGTCAAACCCATTTTGCAGAAGACGTGCTTCTATTAAATAGGCCACCACGACGTGGACCGCACCCAATACTTTAATTTGTTTCTCTGCCTGTGGCTCCTGCACCCCAACTCCTACAGCCAAGGCAGGGCCCCCTCCCACCGCCTTTTTATACCCTGGGATACCCCATTTGCGAGGGAGCAAGGTGGGTCAGGGTCCCCCAACCCTTCTGCCTGCTGGATGTGCAGCTACTTCCTTGAACGCTCCAGGACGTGCCCAATCGCCCAGTTCCCTGTGTCTCAAACCCCAGCGGCTCTGGCTTATACAATTAGCATTTGCAGGCACCTGGGGGTGGCTGGGGGATCGTGTCCCCTGACTCAATCTGAAACTCTTGGGGCTGCTAAAGAGGCCTCCTCTGTGTCTTTCTCCTCCTTCCCTCTCCTCTTCAAGCCTGGGCAGCAGGCTGTCTTCAAGGGCCGTCTCCCATCCCCGGCTAACCCCAGCCCTCCTCCTGGGTGGCCTCAGGTCCCAGTTCAAGTGGAAGTCCAAATCCCGCCCCCACTCAACCCTGGGAGACCTTGTCGGCTGAGGGTGGAGACCGGGCCCTCAGGCCAGCCCTCAGACTGGGGGAGGGATGTGGACAGGCACTTGGCATCTGCTACCCCCAGGGGGCTGGGTGAACAAGATGTAGGGGTGCAGGAGGCAGATGGGATGGGGATCCCCCCAAGCACAGCTCCCCAGGAGGACCAGATCATACTTCCTGGGTGGGGATGGATGTCCACCCCACACCCACTCCTGCCTAAGCACAGCCAAATCACCTCCTTGGTGCCCCCTACCCATGGCCTCGCCTGGCCCAGCCCCCTCCGGACATACTCCCATTCCTTGCAGCTCCCCACCCCGCCCCTGCCCCAGCCCAGAAGTCCTTCCCTTGCTCTGAAGAGCCTGCGTGTGACTCCATGGCCCCCAGTTGCTGGGGCATCGATGGTGACCTAAACGTTCAGTAAGAGCCTCCTAGGTGAGGACAGTGATGGGGGGGAACCTCTGTCTCTCCATTGCCCTTCCTCAAGTCAGGCCCCCACCTCCAGGGTAGGGGATTCCACCTGATATTGTCAGTATGCAAGGGGTGGCTGGAAGAGTCTGCAAACACGAAGGGTCACAGAAACAGCCTCATGACGCCAACCCAGCAGCCAAGTGCCAGGCTGGGGCGACCCCTCAGAACCCCATAGCTAACCTGTGGTGCCCACTCCCATTTTTCAGCACAAAGCAGCTCACCCCAAGGCCCCAGAGTAAACGGCAATCCAAACAGCAGTTGGGGCATGTGGAGGTCAGAGTAACGTGGGGGCAAGGGATGAGCCAGGAGAGGAGGGCCCCCAGCCCCATCGGCACAGTTCACGCTACCTTGTCCCAAGACCGGGCCTGCTATGACGCGGATCCATTCATAACATTTATTGAGAGCTGACTGGGTGCCCCGCGCTGGGGAAGGAGGGCTGGGGTGCCTGAGAACCACCTCCTTCCGAGAGGGGGTCGGGGCGCCATTTGGGCTGTGCTTCCAGACGGGGCTCCTTTGCCAGGCCCTCAGGCCGGGGGCAGGGCCTAGGGGTGGATCCTCGGAGGGTGCGTCTTCCCTGAAATCCAGCCTCCAGTGAGCCTGGGTCCCCAACCCCAGGTGAAGGCAGCATCCCCGTCCTGCCCGCTCCAGCCTCCTTAGGCAGAAGTGGAGGGTAAGCAGGAAGAGGGGGTAGTTCCATTAGGCTTCCCGACACCTTTGGAACCTGGATTTTAAAAGCAGAAGAGGAGGAGAAAAACATTTAATAACGGATGATTCGATGCTCCGGAAGTACCGACTCAACCTGCAGGGCTGCCATGGCTCTGGCGCCACCTGCAGGCTATTTCTTGAATAGCACCCCCCTGTGACATTCCCGGCCCCGGGCAGCCCCAGATGGGACCCAGAGCGAGACACAAAGCGCAGAAACTCCAACTCAGTCCTGCCGTGCTGCCTCCTCCTGGGAGGACGGCCTCAGGCAGCCTTCCTTTGCCAATATCCTGGTGAGGGCTTCCCCCACCCCGCACGCCCGCGGAGGCCAGTTTTCCTGTTCTCTCGGACTTGAGGGGAAAAAAGGAAGACTCTGAGATCATCATCTTTGCGTCCCTTCAGCTTCCCACCTCTCCCAGTTGGACCTCGTCAGACCTCATAGGGAATACTATCCTCTCCTGGAAGCAGTCTCTTCTAACAGATGTTCACTGCACAGCTGCCGGGATAGGGAGGGGTACTCCCACCCGGTGACTTCCCCAGGGGCTCACAGTCTGATAGGCCTTGTGCCATCCCTGAAATCTCTGACACCTTCCCCTCCGACATACATGCACACATACTCTATCCCAGACACACCCAACTTCACGAAGTTCCTAAACGAGCCCTATTGCCTGGGCTCCACTTCAGCACTCCACCAAACTGAATTAGGCTTCCAGAAATCACTTTCTCCAGGAAGACCTCCTGGACCCCTTCACCTGGATCAGGTGCTTCCTCTAGACTCCCCCATGCCTGTGTTTTAACTCTCACTCTCCCATCTACCACGGTGGGCCAAGCCCAGCCCAGCGCTTGGCACCCGGCAAGCCTCAAAAACTATCTGGTGAATGAGTGAACAAGGGAGGCTCAGTTTCTCTAACTGAGCCATTTCCCTCTGGTCACACAGTTGCCACGAGCCAAGCCGGATTGGAGCCCCTGCTGTACCTATCCCCAGATCCCACCAGTAGTCCCCACAGCCTCCCTGCTAGATCACACCACGCCTGGAAAAGGACGGTGTTTCCCTTACGGGCCCAGGGAGGGAGAGTGCCTTGCCCAAGGCCACACAGGGGACCCCATCCCCAGCTTACCAGCGTAGGGCAACAGTTCTAGAATACTGCTCTAAGCTGTCTACACAGATTATCACCCCCCAACCCTCTGAAGTGGGTTGTGACCCCAGGGGTTAACCCACTTCACAAAGGCCCCTGGGGGCTCAGCCCAGGGCAGACCCCCCTCCTCGAGTTCCCCCAGCCACCTGCACAGGCACCTCCTCCTCGGCAGTGTCCGGAGTCCTGCGTCTTCGCCTTGTCCGAGCGGACCAGCTTCCTGCCGGCCGAGTTGCGGGTGGTGTAGCTATAGACGGAGGTGTAGCCCTGGCCGGTGAGCGGACAGAAGCGGCGGGTGTGGGCATGGTCGCGAGTGGCACCACACTGGGGGCACACGTAGTCTCGGAGGATGGGGCACAGCACCCGGCCAGCTTCGTCCTTGAGCACGTGGGACTGGTAGATGGCCCGGGACTCGCCGTTGTGCTTGCAGAAAGAGCACAGGCGTTCAGGAGCTGGTGAGGATTCCGGGCTGTGTGTCTGACCCTCCTCTGGTCCTGGCACTGGTTCTGGCTGGGGGTCCAGCCTGATCTCAGGCTCCTCTTCCCCACGCAGAGCCTCCACCAGGCGTGCCAAACCCAGGTAATCTGTCCATAGATTGAAGCTCCCCATGGCTGGACACCGTGTGCCAGGCAGAGGGGCAGAGAGAGAAGAAACCCAGCCGCCCCAAAGCTTGTCTTTCTACACCTCCCTTCTTAACCCTCCCTTCCCCTCTCTGGAGCCGAGCAGTCTGGGCTGTCAGTTCCCTCCTTATACCTCCAAGGGGGTGTGAAGAGGGAGGAGCAGGCTGTAGGAGGTTCCTTACTGTCACAGGGGGGCTTGCTGCCGCTCCCCCAAAAATGCACCTGCCAAGGGGATGCATGGTCTCTGGGGGGGCTGGAGGCGAGGGGGGGGTGACAAGACACAGGCTGCAGGGGGCACCAGTAATATGGAGCCACACACCCCACCCAGAGGGCATTGGGAGGGCGACCCCTCCTTAGAGCCTGCCTGCCTCTCCTGCCCCACAGGGTGATGGGGGTGGGAGGGTTGGAAGCCCCACCCGACAGACTAGCATTGATGTAGCCAGTAACTTAGTAACTTCTTTCTTCCTTCTCCTGGGCTGGGGGAGGGGCGGGTACCCCTGTGCTCTTTGGGAAGGGTTGGGGAGCTACTGATGTTCCAACTGTCTTCGGAAGGAGAATGGGCCTGGCTTATGGGGTGGGGGGTTAAGGACCAAGGCTCCCAGCTCTGGTCACCCTCAGGGAGCTTTCACACCACTTTTCAGTGGATCCCGCATTTAATGGATGAACAGACTGGGGTATGAAACCACCTGCCCCTGGGGTTATTCACAAAGACAAGCACAAAAGCCTGCCTCCCCACGCTGTTAGTTACCAACGGAACTTTAGGTATTGGAGAGCCTTAGGACCAGCTCGTCCTGGTCCTGGGGTGGAAAGGGGGTGGAGCAGAGCACAGGCACAAGTTGGGCTAATGGGGGGACCCGTAGCATTCGCCAGTGCCTTGATCTCCCCCTCAAATGAGAGCTCAGCTCAGTCTCTGGAGGATAAGGTTTGCCCAGGAGTCACCCACGTGGGGCACACAGATGGGCAGGTGGAAGGATCAACTGGCGTCAAGGTGCTAGGTGGGCAACTGAAGGTAAAGCAGGGGTCTGCCGGTACCAGGCAAGGAGGGTGAGAAACCTGGGCCCGGGACTTGAAGGCAGAGAAGAGGTGCTATGCTGCCTACCCACCTCACTCATTCAATCATTCAAGAAAACTCTATTGAGCCTTTTGGAAGCAGGGCCTCACTAATCGGTTTCACAAAGGTTTCCCAGCTGCCCAGCCCTGAGCCTGTGATTCATGCCCCCAACCCTCCAGGATTTATTCTCCAAATCCAGCCTGTGTCTGTAAGGATCCCAGACACCAGCCCTCACCAAGGGGTGAGAGGCTGGGGTCAGGGTCAGGTACTGGCTGAGCAATTTTGGGGGGGAGTCCAGGGTGGGGTTTTTTTCCCCATCCCATTCCCCTTAGGCTGTGTCCGGCCCAGACACAGTGACATTCATCCCTCGGTGGGTCTGGCCTCCGTCCTCACAACCCACCGACAACAATGAATGTTGATTGTGACCTTTGCTGTGGCCTAAGGGAGGGGATGTGTTCAGGATCCCCTGGCCCCCCCAGATCTGGAAGGTGGGGGTCGTGATGGGTGGACGGCAGTTCCAGGCCTCGGGGTCCACTCAACGGTCGATGGTTTGCCTGAGCTGCCCAAACTCACCGACAGGTTGAATGTTCCCCCAAACCCTTGGCAACTTCTTGGGGAGTGGAGGCTGGGTGGGGGTGAGGGAACTGGATAGGATGAGGGGAGAGGGGAGGGAATAAGGAACTTATAGAATCATTAAGTCAGCAAATAGTTATTAGGTGCCAACTCTCTGCTCCGGGAACCGGAAAAAGCAGGAGATAAATAATAACAACAGTAGATATTGATGTCACCTTTGCTATGTAAATATAGCAGTACTGGGCACTGGGCTCAGCTTTTCATGCATTTACCCAAAGCACCCTCAAAACGGCCTTCAGAGGTGCATATTACTTCCGTTTGTCAGTTTGGGAGACTGAGGCCCGTAGGGCACCGCTAGTGAGAGGCAGAGGAGGGATTCCTAGTGGCCCCAAGAAGTCTGGCTGCCAAATGGTTCTTGTCCCGGAGGCATCGATGCAACAGAGAGATAAAACATTTTAATACAATGTAATTCCTTCGGTGAGCTACATCGTGTTCCGGGCACAATTGTTTCTGAATCACAAGAACCCCCAGGGGTTGTCAGTCTCCACCTTGCAAATTCGGGCCAGCAGTGGGGCCGCTACCAGGCAGGCCCCGCCCGCAGGTCCGCTTGCGGGACTTTGGACAGGGGCGAAGCAAAAGGACCACAGAGGACACAGGTTGCCAGCCTGCCTGCAGGGTCTCGGGCATCTGAACTCAGGCCCTTGTGGCGGTCAGCGCCCAAGCGCGCAGACACGCGAGGGCTGCCCCGTTAACGCGGGGTGCGGGTTCGCCCACCCTCGGGCCTCGAAATGGGTTGCGGTCAAATCCCTGCTTCGGCTCTGATTGCGTCAAGATGCTGCCCGCTCCGCATTTCTTCACCCGCAAACAGGGCCCCCAGTCCTTCCCTCCAGGGGCTGCGCAGAGTTGGGTGCCCGCCCCCTCGGGTGCCCCTAGGCGCAGTCTCAGGGGAGACCGCCCCCCACCTGGGTCTGGGGCCCTCCAAGGACAGTCTGGGAGGGGACTTCAAATTTCCTGTCCCCTCCCATTTCACTGAGGGCAATATCGAGCCCCAAAGGATGAATCCCCTGGCGTAACCCTAACGTGGATTAGGGCCCCCAGGGGTGCTGAGCTTGAGTGAACCCCAAAACGACCCTCCTTGGAGGCGGCCTGAGGCAGCTCAGCCCTTGAAGCCCCACCCCCGAGATCCCCACCTAGAGACAGCCTCCAGAGACCCGCCCCTCAGAAGCCACAGACTCAGGCCCCTCCCCCAAGACCCGCCCCCTCAAAGCCCACCCATAAATTGCACGTCCCTAGGCCCCTCCCTCTAAAGCCCGCCCAGATAGACTACCGTGTAGCCCGCCCCAAAACTCAACCTCCATAAACCCCGCCCCCTAAGCCGGTTCTCAAAGAGCCCAGCTCCCTTAAGACCCGCTCCGGGGCCCCGCCCTCAGGGCCCCCCCACTGCAGACTTCCCATCTAGTTTTGGCTCTGGGAGCGCCCAAGGCTCCAGAACCCCGCCGTCTAGGATCTCTAAAGTCCGCCTGCCTAGACCCCCAGGGACCGCGTCCCTACGGAGTCCCCAAGGCCGTTCCCTGGAGCTCAAGCCCGCTAAGGTCCGCCCTTGCACGACCTTCCCCCAAACCGGACCCCCTCGGAGCCCGCCCCCCGCAGGACCCGCGCCCCTTGAAATTCCCCACCTCATGGAGTCCCTTCCCCAGAGCCCGTCCTCTCGCCCACTCTGGGCCGGGGTCCAGTCACGTTCCCACCCCTGTCTGGAGCTCCGGGTGGGGCGCCCTCTCCCATGGCCCATCCACCCGGCCTGCAGGGCCCCATTCAGGCACAGGGTATCCAGGACCTTCTCAGGGAGCATGTGGGGGGTGTCTTGCTTTGCAGATGGTGGTCCTAACAAGCAGAATATGGAGAGAGGAGGGGTAATAATAATAATGCTTTATATGCATCACCCTATTATTAGAATACCCATTTTATCGATGAGGAAATGAGGCTCTGAGAGTTTGGAACAGAACTCTCTCGGCAGTTCCTAAAAAGCCTTTGTTCTTAACGACCACGAGGCTAGAATGCGGGGTCATCAGGCACGAGGCACTCTGGCCACACTGCGCGGGGTGGGGGGCTCCCCATGACACCGCTGCTCCTTCTATGCCTCCTCACAGGTTTCCCGGAGGGCTGTGACCTTGACCTTCCTAGGAGGTAAGTTCCAGTGAAGGTGGGGCTAGGGCAAGAGGGTGGGGCTTCGGGCCAAGGGGAGGGGCGGGAGGCGGGCAGTGCCCAGACTCATCCTATGGGGGAGGGGCTGTCTGGGCACAACCTGGGGTCTGTCTCCCTTCGTCATGGTAAGTGTTGGCTTCCCGCCCTCGGTGTCTGTCTGGGTCCTCCTGTCTGGGTCTGACCGTGTCCCTCACAGGCGGGGATTTGTCTGGGTCCCCAGCCCTGCTGTGTGCGCTGTCTCTGGCTGTCTGGGGTCGCCTGTGTGTGTCTGGTCCTTTACACCTGATCTCCCCTCTTTGTCTGTCCACCTGTAGGACAGACATGTCGGGGGCTGCCCTTTGGTGAAAGGTGGCCTCTGGTCTGTCTGCATCTCACTGTCTGCACCTGGGGCCCTTAAGCAGGGCGCTGACTGTTCCTCCTCCCACCAAGTGTCCAGAGGTCTTCTTGGGGGCTGACTGGGCCTCCAGTCTGACTTTGAAGCCCAGCAGGGTAGGAGGCAGGGAGCTGTCTCCTCCCACCCCCAACCCCAGGCCCTGGAGCAAAGCAGGGGTGCCCTTCAAGGCCTGCTTCTTCCTCATCCTTATTCCTGGGACCCTACACCCCAGCTGGGAGGGTCTGTCTGGGCAGGGGGCTGAGAATGACTGGGGTGGCGGGCAGCCTGGCAGAAGCCATGCTGACCCTGAGCCTATCCCCACCCCGACCCCCATCCTGAGCTCCGGGAAGGCAGGGCAGCTGGCACAGGGTCTGGGGGTCAGGGTCGGAGGTGAGAGGTCTCAGTGGAGCCAGATGGGCAGGCAATGGATGGAGGCAGCTCTGCTGTCAAGTTGAAGAACAAGGTGGCAGGGCCGGGGGGGTGGGGGGCAGCATGAGGTCAGAGATGCAGGGCTTCCAGGGGGTGTCTAGTGGCTTGTGTGTCCCTGCGTGTGTCCCAGTGTGCATCTGTCCTTGTGTCTGCGCCCTTGTGTGTGTGCATAGGACCTGGGGGGGCACATGGGGAGGAGGTGCTCAGGGCCTGGCAGACAAAGAGCCCATTATGGAACATGCAGTAGCAGTGTATGTAGGGGTCCTCCTGTGGGGTCCTGTTGATGGCCCGGGCTGTCTAGACTGGCGGGCAGGGGCCCCTCATTTCCATGATACCTGCATGGCCTCTCAGGTTCCCACCCCGCCCTCCCCGGGCCGTCTGCCCAGCTTCCTCTCCGCTGCCAGCTGCTCAGGCTTTTGACTCCGTGTCCTCAGACAAGGGGCTTGTCTGTCCTGCCCAGACCTGGGGGCGGCCAGTCGGCCAGGAATCTGAGTTTCCTTCTGAAGACCACCAGACGTAGAGCCAGGGCTGGGGGAGGCGAGAATGCTCCCCTGGGTTGGAGTTGGGGGCTGTGGAGGGACCTGGGGCAGGTTGATGAGAAATTCAGACACTTCTACTGAGGCTTGTGGGCTCCGTCTGCAAAAACGCAGGCAGCAGCTGCCTATGGGCCTGTTCCTGGGGGGCTGTGATGGGCTTGGGGGTCTGAGCTACTCTGGTGGGCTATTTTAGGGGGTCTGTGGGTGTCTGTAAGTCCAGGCGGGTGTGTGCCACAGTGAGCAGCTGTCTCTGTGCCAGTTGTGCGTGTGCATGTCGGCACTCCTGTGGGCTGCTGTTTGTGTATGGATGGATGTCAGTGTGACTCCGGTTGTGTGTCAGGCTAACCGTGGGTAATTGCAAGTCGATGTGTGAGCCAGTGTACGTGGGTGTCTGGCGTCTGTCGGTGTCACTGGGGGTGACTGTGGTTTGTGTCATCCGATTATGGTGCCCCCTGACCCTCCTCACTAAAACTTCAGCTCCAGGAGGGTAAGGATCTTCATCTCTTCCACCCCCAGTGCTAGAACAGTGCCTGGTACATAACAGAGGCTCAGTAAGCAAGTGCTGGATTTGTGGGCTTCCAGGTGACTGTGGATTTCTGCATGTTCCTATGTCCTTTTCCTGTATGTCATTTTCACTGCACATGTTTTATTCTGTCTGTCTGTGGGTCAGTGATATTGTAGGTGTCCAAGGGTATAATCAAGTGTCAGGGTGGGTGACTATGGGTGTAGGTACTGTTGGAGTGTTATATCTGTTTGTGGGTGACAGAGTTGTAATGGGTGTCTAGGAGGGTCAGTTTAACTGTATGTATGTAGGTCAAGAATACTATGACCCGATGTCAGGATGTCAAGCATCTGTGTAGGCCTTGTACCATCTGTGTGTATGTGTCTCAGGTTGCCTGGGTGACTGTGGGTGTGTCCTTGCCCCGGCGGGCACAGGGACATCTACGAGTGCATGTCCAAGTTCTTGTGAATAATGGTGTCTATATGTACCTCTGTTGGGGCATTTACCTATCTGTGGTTGTCACAATTACTCTGGATGACAGCCCATGGGTGCCCATGGGACGGTGAGCCTAGGAGTATCTGTGGGTGCAGTGGAAAACTATGTGTGTGTCAGCGTTATATGCAAGGATCTGTCTACCACGGTCGGTGGCAGCTTCATTTCTCTGTGTGGCACTGTTTTCACGGGTGTCAGTCCTGGATGTCCGCGTCATTGTGGGTGATGTGTGTGCCCACGTGGCAGTGTTATGATGGGTGACTGTGTGTGTGCATGTGTGCATCAGCGTTCTTGCAGGTGATGGGAGTAATAATGGGGATGAGGTACGTCGGAGTACAGGGTGTGGATTTGGGGGTCTTCACCAGCGATTTGGGAATATCTGTGACTCTGTAAATGTATCTGTGAGCCGTCCAGGGAGGTGGAGAATCGGTGGGAAAGGAAATGGGGGGAACTTAAATGTAGTGGGGTGGGGGGGCACTTCTCAGGTCCCATCAGCCAATGAGGGGTCTTCTCCGTCCCCTCCTCCCTTCCCCCCCACCTCATGCCCTCCAGGGCGAGGGCCCTGTGAAAGGCGCCCTGTCGCTTTAAAAGGGCTCCCCAGCAGTGGGATTCCGGGCCATTTTTCCTTTTTGTGGCCACTTTTGGAGGGCGTGATCCTGTTAGCAAACCTTCGCCCCAGTAAATACCCTGCAGCCTCCGCCGGTAATGACAAGCCGGCGGGGAGCCCACTGAGGGCTCCGGGGCTCCGGCAGGCGGCGCCGCTGCAGCCCCGGGCCCGCGGCCGCAGCGAGGCCCGAGCGAGGCCCCCGCCGGGATCGGTCTCGGCAGGGCCCGCACAGGCCTGCGCGGCCGTGAACTTGGCCGGGAGCGCCTTCCCGAATGCGCGCGCCAGCCGGGAGCCTCTCCCGGTCCCGGATATCCGAGGCCCCCACCCGCTCGGCGCCCCCAAGAACAAAGCTTGCCGCCGCCCTGTCCCAGGGCTCCCGCGGTCAGGTGTCAGGCGGCCTGGGCACCACTGCCCCTACGACCCTCGTCATGCCTCCCCGCCCCGCAGGGGCATCTCGGCCTGCCCTCCCCGCGGCGGCCCCCGCTCACTCGGGACTTGTGTGTCTGTCCCCTGTGGAGGGGTCTGGTCCTCCCGGGGCCCCTTCTCCGGGAAGGCGAGACACAGAGATGCCGCCGGGGCCTCCCCGCCCCCCTTCCCCAGCCGCCGCAACAATGGAGGGCCGGGCTGCAGAGGCCGGGTCGCCAGCCCCCCGTCCGCGAGCAGGTGCGCGAGGGGGCTGCGGCCGGGTCCCGCCGCCGCCCCGCCCGGCCGCGCCCCCTCCCCGTGGGCGGCCCCCGCGCAGCTCGCGCCCCCAGCCCGCTCGGCGCCCGCGCTCACCTTGCTTGGGGCCGCCTCCGCGTTTCCCCTCTCCTGTCCAAAACCCTCCCGGAAAAGCCCCCCGAGCCGAGGCGCCTGCACGGGAAATTGCATTTTGGCGGCTCCGGGGCTGGGCGGGGGCTCCCCAGGCCACGGGCAGGGGGAGGGGGCCGCGGTGCTCCGGCGCCGGCTCGAACCCGCGGCCGCCGCCTCCCGCCCACCCGCCTGTCTGTCTCGGTGACGTGCCCGCGCTCCCCGCCGCCGCCGCCCCCTCCCTCCTCCCCGCGCCGTGCCGGGCGGTGGGTCCAGCCGCGGCCGTGTGCGCCCCGAGGCCTCCCGCCAGGCGCACCGGGACACAAGAGGGGATGCCCATGGGCTCCAGGACGCAGCTCCCGGGCTCCGCGCAGGGGACACGGGGGCGCGAACGGGCACACGCAGGAACCCAGATGCACGCAGACCTGAAAGGCGCACGGGGAGCAAACGCGCACAAAGGCACACGGACCACAAACACAGGGAAGGGTGTGCAAGGGGCTTCCAGACACAACCCCACCGGAAGAAACTGTAGGACATGCAGGAGCACCCGCCACACAAGGATGTCCATGAAACCCAGCTACACGCATAGGGACACCCAGGGTCACACAGACACATGCAAGATACAGACACACACCACCTCCAAGGGACAGGAGGAATGTCCTCAGAACTGAAATAGGGTACATAGAGGATCCCGGGGCGCACACGGAAAATACTGGTACACAAATACACAGACTCACAGGAATGGCCCCAGAACACACACGTGCATGCACACAGGCCCAGGGGCATACACAAGGTACACAGACATACAGGTGTAAACATAAAACCAACACAGCTCCCCATTCATCGGGTGCACAGCCATGGGAACACCCTTACACACAGCATGGATATATACACAGACACAACACACGGATATATACACAGAACAGAAACCCACAGAGACCATACACAGTCTCAGGGGCACACGCAGACACACAAAGGTCACAGGCACACAACTATATGCACAATCACTCACGTACAAAGGGTAGAGGCACACTGGAATCCATAGAACCAACACGCACACCCACAAAACCCCCGGGCAGGTCCCCAGGGCCACAGGGGTCAGCAAGGACACACAAAATACAGGGACACTTGGGCATATGTGTGTCTGGGACCATCTGGTGTAGGCACACACACAGGCTAGGTATACAGGTCACATACAGGAAGCGGACTCAAAAGTTGAACATGGGGTGGGGCTCTTCTGGCTTCCTGGAATTGCTCACACGGAGCCCCCATCTTCACACACAGACACACACACACACACCACGTACATGGGCACACACAGTAGGAAAAGTACACTGGCTGAGTATTCCTCCAGGTCCCCCCCGCAAATACTCCCTAACAATACACTCAATCCCTGCCTGTTGTGGCCACCTCGACTGGTGGAAAGAGGTCACCTCAGGGCAGACTGTGGTACCAGCCGGACCTTCCATTGGCTGGGACTCAGCTGACAGATTTCTCATTCAGTTGATTTATTTCTCCCCCACTCCAGTCTGAAAAGGGGTAAAGGAAAGCTTCGAGCCCCCCACCCCCAAGCCCAGGCCTTAACCTTTGTGGGCCGGGGCCCTGCTCCACCTGGCCATGCCCCTCCCCTTTGGGCCCCCTCACCACAGTCCTGTCTCGCTTCTCCTTGACAAGTCTCCCTTTCCCATACCCTCCCCCCTTTCTTCAGGTTTCAACCCAGAAAGCCAAGCTCCAGCTGGTCCAGGAGGGTGGTTGTCCCCAGGACCCACCAGAGGCTATTGGGGTTCAGCCCTACTCTATACCTGACTTCCCCGCAAATGGGGGATAATTCCCTGGAAGAGAGGGCCACGCAAGGAAGAGGATTAGAGTAGTAACTGGGCCTCCGCGGGTGGGGACAGCTTTGTTGATGTCTCTTATGTAGCCTCCCCCTTCTAACTGAAAAGGAGGGGGTTGTTTTGGAATATGCAACATTTATTCATTCAGTCCCAATCATCTCAGATTCTTCCTGGCAAACCAATGAAGTGAATATTGTAATTTTTACATATGGGCAACTGAGGCCCAGAAAGGGACTGCCTCTTGCCTAGGGAGGCACAGCCTGTAGGTTGCAGAGCTGGGAATTTCCCCAAGGCCTTTCCTCATCTGCTTTCAGGATGGGCTTGAAGAAGCTCTCCCGCCAGCTTTCTGGCCTGCCGAGCTTCCCTCAGCTGCCAGCAGGGGGAAGCAGACTCCAGAGCCCTCCTGCTGTGGGGGCAGGCTGGCTCTCAATTCCCTCTTCCTCCCAGCCCTCCCCACATCCCAGCAGCTGAAGACTCTGCCCGGACCCCGCAGGCTGGAATCTCCAACTGTCAAGATGCAGGGGCTCCAGAAGAAAGGAGCTTTTCTTAAATAAAGCCCCTAGAACTGACATCCCGACCAAGGCCTCACTCGCACGTGGTCCCTCTCTTTTTTTTTTTTAAACATCTTTATTGGAGTAAAATTGCTTTACAATGGTGTGTTAGTTTCTGCTGTATAACAAAGTGCATCAGCTCTACGTACACATACATCCCCATATCTCCTCCCTCTTGTGTCTCCCTCCCACCCTCCCTATCCCACCCCTCTAGGTGGACACAAAGCACAGAACCGATCTCCCTGTGCTATGCGGCTGCTTCCCACTAGCTAGCTATTTTACGTTTAGTAGTGTATATATGTCCGTGTCACTCTAAGCTCTACTCCTTCTTGCTGCAACACAGGCTGGCAGGCAGCCTCTGCATTCCTGAACTGGGTCAGACCAGGAGAGAGGATTCCTGGATCCCGGCCCAGTGTTTAGTCCCACCCCTACCCCAAAGTCCTCTGAATAGCCCCTGGAGCCCAGCACAGGATGGGAGGGTCAGTGGGGGAAGCCCCAGTGCCCAAGCCGCCTGGTTCCTTCTGGCGTGGGAACTGCCCTCCCCACCCCACCCCAGCCCCCAGTTCCTGGGGCCCCTGCCAGTGCTGACTCATAGGGGACCCACGGCTGTGACTCAGCAGCGGCCCTTCCTGAACCTCTCCCTGAGAGATTTCTCACCCTATGTCCCTCCTGTCCCCTTGAGGGTCTCCTCAGGGACCCAGATGTAGGCTTGGTGGGTGTGTAAACCAAAAGGCCCTTCTCAGCTCCATCAGTCCCTGAGCCCCAGTCCCCAAGGACCCCCAAGGTTGTGGCTCTGGGTGGATAGGCCTGGCTGTGGGGGTCTAGGGCAGGGCCCATGTGTGCCCAGATGTGTGCCCCAGGCAAGGCCCAGGCTGTGAGCATGCCTTCCTCTGCACTCCACTGGAGTCTGGGCGGAGGGTGCTCCAGGTCCCTATGAGGCCTGGGCTGGGAGCTCGTTTACCAGCTCCTCCAACAATTTTCCCCCTATCCGGAAATGGCAGCTCCATTCTTCTAGCTACTCGGGCCAAAACATTTCTTAACAAATGCAATCCATTAACAAATTCCGTTACTGTCCCTTCTAAAGGCACCTAGAATCTTACCCACTCCAGAACCCCCGTGCAGGTCCAGCCCCCATCATCTCTCCCCTGGACCTATGCAGTTGCCACCTCCTTGCTCTCCCTGTCCCAACCTCCCACAGTCTGTTCCACCGCAGCCCAAGGGCACCTGTGAACACCTTAGTCCCTCTTCTGCTCAGAACCCTCCATGGCTCCCATTTCATTCATACCAAAAGCCCAAGTCCACTCTGCGGCCCCGCACACTCTATCCTGTCCCCTCCCTCCCTCACCTCCTCTACTCTGTCCCTTATTCCCTCTACTCCAACCACATGGGCCTCCTCACTGTTCCTCAAACACACCAGGTATTGTCCGGCCTCAGGACCTTTGCACAGGCTGTTCCCTCTGCCAAGAACTCTCTTCCCCCAGATACCCACCCACGTGGCTGCCTCCCTCACCTCCTTCAGGTCTCTGCTTAAATATCATCTCCTCAGTGAGACCTTCCCTGACCCCCCCCCCATTTAAAATCACACCCCCTTGCTTTATCCTGCTCTATTTTTTCTTTTCCATTGGCCTATCACCTTTGAACACACTATATGCTTTACTGCATATTCTTGTTTCTTGTCTGACTCCTTTTGTCACATGTCAGCTCCCTCAGGGCAGGAAGCTTTGACTCGATCACTGTTGGAGCACTGAGAGCAGAGTCTCAGACTGTTGTGTGGACGTATTGATAATTACCATGTTCCTGGCATGTTGGGGAACAAAAAGGACATAGCACCCTCCTGCCACTGTCGGGTGGGGCAGATAGTCACATAGCTAACTGATTGCAATGAAGAGTTTTCAGTGCTGAAAGCCAGAAGCACAACGGAGTATAGGGGAGGCATGGGGCCAGCCTGGAGGATGAGGTGCAATCAGGGAAGGCTTCTGGAGGAGGTGAGTTGAGGCAGGGCCTTGACAGCCAGTGAAGAGTTTGGATATAAGTATAGGGCTGGAAGGTTTGGAGGGTTTTAATTTTTAGTTAGGTTTATTGAGGTATCATTTACATAGAGTAAAATTCAGCCCTTATACTATTCTATGAGCTTTGACGAATGCATAGAGCTGTGTAACCACTGCCTGAATCACAATATAGCAGATATAATAGGAGTATGAGGTCACGAGCACCAGGCCGTGCACACAGCAATGGGGACACGGGTAGAAGCAGAGGGCCAGAGGGGAGACCAGTGTGGCTGGCTATCCATTGGCCTGGGTTAGGACAGAGGCCTGGGGGACAGGTGGGAATGGGAAGCTTCAGGAAATGGGGCGGACAGGTCTCAGAGGTGGACCAAGTGTGGAGGTTGAGGAGGAAGGGTGGGCAGGTTGAGTCAGAGGCACCTGTGGGCCCCCCGGGAGGAGATATTCAGAGAGGGAGGTCATCAATACGTGGTGGTAACCAAAGCTATGCCTAGGTCGGAGAGCATTTGAGAGGCATTTCACAAAGACTGAGGAGGAGGAGGACGGGAAGGAGGGAGGAGAAGGGCCACCAGGAGAATGTAGTGTCCTGTGGCCAAGGGGGAAGTGGGCAAAGGTGACAGATTCTTATTTTTTTTTTTGGTCATGTGGTGTGGCATGCAGGATCTTAGTTCCCCCACCAGGGATCAAACCCATGCCCCCTGCGGTGGAAGCATGGAGTCCTAACCAGTGGACGGCCAGGGAGTTCTCAAAAGATGACAGAGTCTATATAGAGGTCGAGGACAGTGATGACTGGGAAAATTGGCCTGACTCAGAAACTTGGTGTCAGTGGTGTGATCAGGCAGCCCCTTGAGAAGGAAGGAAGGGAAGGAAACAGAGGCGGTGAGCCCAGCGCGGCAGTCTCCAACACAAGTATTGTATACTGTAAGCCGCAAACGCAATTACATATGTGTAATTAAAAAAACTTTTAGTAGCCCCTTTGCAAAAAAGTAAAAAGAAACAGGTGAAATGAATATTGATAATATATTCGGTTTAACCTGATATACCCAAAATAGCATCGTTTCAACATGTAATCAAGATTTTAAAAACCCTCTCAATCAGATATTTCACATTCTTTATAAAAGCTTGAGGGACTTCCCTGGTGGAGCAGTGGTTAAGACTCCGTGCTCCCAGTGCAGGGGACCCAGGTTCCATCCCTGGTCAGGGAACTAGATCCCACATGCATGCTGCAACCAATAGTTTGTGTGCCACAACTAAGGAGCCCTCGAGCCACAACTAAGGAGCCCTCGAGCCACAACTAAGGAGCCCTCGAGCCACAACTAAGGAGCCCTCGAGCCACAACTAAGGAGCCTGCCTGCTGCAACTAAGACTCGGTGCAACCAAATAAATAAATCAATAAACAAATATTTAAAAAACCCCAAAACTTTATATTGACAACATATCTCAATTTGGAATAGCCACATTTCAGGTGCCCAGTAGACAAGTGACAAGTGGCAATGTCACTGGTAAAGCACAGATCTAGACAGGACCCAGTTTTGCCCTTGTATGACTCACCTCATTCACATCTCCTTAATCCCCACCCTATCGGATCCTGTCTTTATTAGTTGATTTCCCCCACAAACACGTGTACACAAATGTTCATAGCAGCATTATTCATGTTAGCCAAAAAGTGAAAAATACCCAAGTGTCCATTAACTGATGAATGGATTTAAAAAAATGTGGCGTATCCATACCACATATGATTTGGCAATCAAAAGGAATGAAGTTGTGATACATGCCACAACATGAATTCATCTTGAAAAGTGAATGAAGCCAGTCACGAGTCACATTATATGAGTCCATTAATATAGAGAGACAGAAAGTAGTTTAGGGGCACCAGGGGCTGGGGGAGGGGAGGGACTTGGGGAGTGACCACCTGTGGGTGCTGGGTTTCTTTTGGGGGACAGTGACAATGTTCTAAAATCGATTGTGGCAATGGTTACACAACTCTGTGAATATACTAAAAACATTGAATTATTTAAATAGGTCGATTGTACGGTATGGGAAATTTATCTCAATAAAGCTGTTATAAAAAATATTTAACCTTAATTACTGAGTGTTTCTGTGCTCCCTTAAATTTTGCCTCCCAATGGAGTGCCTCTCTCTTCTCAACCTAGTCCAGGCCCTGCTATTCTTCCCAAACACCACGCTTAAGAGGGACAGATAAGGTGGAGAAAAGGCCCCAGGGCAGGTCAGAGGAGGGGAGGCCAGGGCAGAGATGTACCCCCAGCGCCCTTGTTTCCTACCGGAAGTCATGGGCTTCCCTGAGTTGCAGGCTCTCCGAGGTGGGAAGAATGATGCCTCCAGAGCCCGATTCCAAGGGCCCCGGCCTACCGGCGCAACCAGACAGCCTGACTCAGTTTGCCCGCTGTATGCGTGTGACCTTCCGCTGTCCCCCTAGTGACTCAGGCTGCTTGGAAGCCCCCTCCCTGGGGATGCTTGGCTGCCCACGATGAGTTTTCACAGACATTGTGAAAGTGGGCTGGCGCCTCCCGGATCCAGGCCGGGGTCCTGTGGGCAGCCCACCAGGGCCTTGTCCCCACAGCCCGTCTCCCCCAGAGGGCCTGGGTCTGGGGGAGGGAGGTGGGGAGCTTTTCTCAAAGGGCCTTTGTGGGAGCGGCTGGGACGCTTGGGGGGGGGCTGCCGGGGGACCACGCCCTGCGTGACTCACTCTTCATTGCTGGGCAGTGACTCACGCCTAGGCCCCCCCCTCCTGCCCGCTTGCAGCAGGTGCTGCCAGCGCCAGTTTCGGGATGGGGGCCCCCCGAAGCCATGTTCATGCCACCTTACACCGGGCCTGTGATCTGCACTCATTTCCAGGGGTGCCCGCCCTGCCCTGCCCTCCTCGCCCTGCAGGGCTCAGACCACGGAGAAAACTTCCCACAATCCCTCTTGTTCTTGGTGGGATGGGGCGGGGGGCACAGCCCTGGTACGGAGATGTGCCAGCTATTATCTCACGAATGATTCGTGGAATCCCCAAACCACCGGAGTGGTAGGGCGTTCTTGCTACCTCCTTTAACAGATGAGGAAACTGAGGCTTGGTGAGATTATGAAGTTTGCCCAAAGACCCAAGAAGCAGATCAAACCCAGAGCTGGGGCATATCAAAGTGATGCCCGAGTGTATGTAGGTAATGATCCCAGCTGCCTTGTGCACCAGTAATGGGTTACTGCAGCCTGTAATGTTGCGTCCATTTTACTGATGAGCAAACTGAGGCAATGAGCGCCTAAGCCACACACGAGAGTGAGAGGCTGGGACGGGATTCGAACCGGTATCTGCAGCCGGGGCGTGTTCCGACGCTTCGCAACCGGCCTTGAGCACCCACTTGGGGGCTGGGGCGCCCCAGCCGCCGGGCCCCTCCAGCCGCCGGGGCCAGCCGGGACCCGGCCGCCCGCCAGGCTGCCGGGCGCCGCGCCCGCCTGCATCACGCCGCTGTGAGTCACCGAGCGCGCCGGCCCCGCCCCCCGCGCCAACAAACAGCGCGTTGCCTGGCAACCGCCGCAGGTTCCCCGCCCGGGCCGCGCTCGAGGACGGGGGTTCGAGCCTCCAGCCAGGTGGAAGCTGTGAGCGGCTCCGCGAGCCGGTGGCTTTATTCAGATTAGGAACTTAGATCAGGCCTGCAGTCCTGGTTAGCACGGAGCTGAGGACAAAAGACACAGCAGTGGTTCAACGGCAGGGGAGGTGGGGGTGGCGCGGGGTTGGAGTTGAGGGGGGTGGAGAACAGAGGGTCCCTAGGCCAGACCTGACCCTGGTTCTCAGGAGGCCGGTGCCAGGGTCAGGGAATGGCACGGGAGACTCGCTGTGGGGTGAGACGTGCCCTGAGGAGCTGGGCTAGAGCTGTGGTCAAGAAGCCATTGTCCTAGAGGGATCTGGGGAGCCGACCTGGGAGTGGGGATCAGGAGGGCTGTGGTGGGAGCTTTTGGCTTTTGACCATCCCCCCACCCTCAAAGGAGCTAACACAACGAGCACGTTCTATGTTCCAAGCTCTGTTCTACACACGTGTGTACCTATGGACATTAATGTTCACAACAGCTCTCTGACATTCCACTGGTATTATTCCCATTTGACACATGGGGAAACCGAGTCACAGAGAAGCAAAATCCTTTGCTAGAAGAGCATCAAGCTTGAAACCAGGCAAGGTGACTTGGGCTCCTTTGCTCCTCTCAGTGGGTGCATGCCCCCTCTTGGGGGCCGTCCTATCTGTGGGGGTCTCCAGCGTGGTTATGAGTGACAAGTCCACTCGGAGCTTGGGTGGGACATGTAAGGCTGTAGTAGGGGCTGGGTGGGCTCCTTGGGGACTGTTGACACAAGGCTGTGTCCTCCAGAGGCTGTGCCAGGCCCCCTCCCAGGCTGCCAGGCTATTTGAGGGCAGGGAGAGAGTTCCCCAAGGGCCAGCATCACTTCACTCTCGGCTCCCCAGGACCCATACACCACGGAGCTGCCCACGGGACCCCTAAGGGGGCTTCATGAGGGGTTTCGCAGGGCCCCAGACCCTGTGGGGTAGGGAAAAGAGTAGGCACCAATGCTGGAGCAGGGTGGGCAGGGACATGCCCCAACCCCACCCCTGGGTACTTTTGCGTCATTTAAGAGACGTTCATTTTACTTAAATGATTGATTAAATTACCCATATGTTTGAGTGAGGAGACAGAAGTGTACAGAGTCTCTGGAGAGTGTAAACTCAGAGGGTCATGGTGGGAGGTGAGAAAGGCTTCCTGGAGGAGGTGATGGCCTAGGACCTGAAGGATGCTCACGAGTTGGCAGGTGGGTATGAAAGGCAGGTTGGAGAGAAGGTGGGGACCTGATAAGCAGGGTCTTGTAGGTGGCAAGGGGGACCATGGTGGAACTTTTCGCAGCGGATGGTAGAAGGGAGATGTGACTGGATTTAATTGGCTCTCTCTGGAGAATGGATGGAAGGAGTAAGGCTGGAAGCAAGGAGACCAGGGAGACCTGACTGTTGGAGTGTTTTCAGGCCAGAGATGATGGTGGCTCAGAAATACAGTTGCCAGATTTAGCAAATAAAAATACAGGAGACCTAGTTAAATTTGATATTTAGATATAGAGCAAGTAAAAACATTTTTTTTTGGTAAAATATATCCCAACTATTGCGTGGGACATACTGATACTAAATGATCCATTGTTTATCTGAAAATCAGTTTTAACTGGGTGTCCTGCATTTTATCTGGCAAGAGTACTTGAGGGTCTCAGGGAACCCTGGGGATGGGGAAACGATAATATAACAACGATGGAGCAAATGCACTTTGAAGTGTGTACTACTATCATCCCCATTATGCAGATAAGTAAACTGAGGCCCAGAGAGTTTTTTTTTTTTTGTAACATGTCTCTACAGTTAGTAAGTTGGCGACCCCCGATTGGAACCTAGGCATGTTGATTACAGTTCACCAGCCGATTAGAGCTGGCATCCCCCCCGCCTCCCCGGGAGTGGGATGGGGAATGGAACTTAGGCGCCAGGGTTTCCTCGGTTTCTGGTGACCCAGGTAAGGGCCTTCTTAATGCAATAGACTCCTCAGCCCCCTCTTGCAGCCTGGGATCTGTGACACCTCCTTTGCGCCTCTCCTCTCAGGATACTGAGGCAGTGGGAGGGACGGGAGTCGGCCTCAGGGGGGCTCCTCTCCCCGGCTGAGGCTCGGCCTCGGCCTCCTCCAAGCCGGGAGGATCCGCCGTCTGCGCCCGCCGGCAGGGGGAGGGGGAGGGTTATTTTTACCTCCCTCCAGGCAGCCGGGGCGACAGGAAGCGAGCGCGCAGCCCGCCAGATGTGGGGAGCCAGACAGCTGGGAGCAGCCACAGCTGGACTGGCGGCCGGCTGGGGGCGGGGGGAGGCAGGGTGTGCAGAGGGCGGATCCCAGGCTCAGGTCCCCCCTTTGTTCCCGGCCGCCCCAGCCTCCCCTCTGAGGTACCCCCTCACTCCCATCCCCGCTTGCTCATCTCAGGGGTGACCTCGCTGTCCCCCATCTTTGCGCTAGTGTCCCCGGTGCTCATGGGCTCTCGGGAATCGGGCGGAGAGGGGACCCTGCTTCTAGCCCCGGGGACCCCCTGGTCCCAGCAGAGTGAGGAGTGGAAGGGGGAGACAGCCCCTCGCCGGCCCTGCCTGCCACCGCCATTGTTTACCCGTCGGCTGCCTCCTAGGAAACTTAACCCGCCCGCGGTAATTTTATTTGGGAACTTCGGCCAGTTGCCATAGCAACCCCCAGTGACGTCAGAGGGGCTGGGGCCCGAAATCCCCGGGAAAGGGGGGATGGGTTTAGGGGGGGAGACCCCCCAGGAGGGACCCTCATTAACCCTGCGGCTGCCGGGCCCCAGTCAGAGGGGAGATGGCAGCCAGATGCGACACCTCTTGGGCGCCCCCATTCTGGCCCGGTGCCAAGTTAGGGTGGCCGGCCAGGCCCTGATGTCATCCAGTGCTGGGTGGGTGGTGAGTCAGTCCTCGGGTGGGGACTGGGCCAGGCCTGGGGGGCTCTTCCTATCTGACTCACCCCTCCCCCAGCACCCTGATGGACCTTGCCCTGGGGATTTCAGGCACCTGGCTGGGGGTCCCCATAGATCCCTGGGGTCTCTCTGCCGCTCTGAACTGTAGGTGGGTAGGCAAGGGCTTTTCTGGTTCTCTCAACACCAGTTTGGTGGGATCGAATGAAAGGGTTAGTGTCAGTGAACTGGGGCCACCACACAATGTCCTTCCCCGGATGTGGGGAGTGGCTGGTGTCCTAGTGAGGGGGCAGGTGGTGGGATCCCAGCTCAGTCCATAACACAGCCTGTCACCAGGGTGACGGGAGGCAGGGGCCCTGACTGGCAAGGAGGAGCAGAGCACCAGCCTGGGGCTGGGCTGGGAGGAGCCACCCTAACCACAGTGACGTGGGACTTCCTCGGCAGGGCCTGTTTGATGTCTCTGTGTGCAGCGTTGCCATGGGGCCAGGCAGGCGGCCCTGCGTATGAGCCGGGGTGGCCTACAGGGTGACTGAGTCTGTCAGGGTCCTTTGACCCAGCTCCCCCAACCCAGGTGTGCATGACTGCGTAACCCTGGCGTACCTATGTGAACATGCTCATCCAGCTTTGACCCCGCCTCAGGCCCTGGACCAGGAAGGACATGGTGCAGCTCATCTCTGAATCTCATAACAACTGCAAAAGGCACATTTTCAGGCCCATTTTACAGATAAACTGAGGCTCAGAGAGGTGTGATTACTTGGCCAAAGACATCCAGCTAGAAGCTGGGGAGCAAAAATTGGAAACTTAGTTTTTCCACTCTGCTTCCCGCCACCCACCATCACACTGGTCTCCTCACTGTTTCTCAAATACTCCAGGAACTTCCTGCCTCAGGGCCTTTGCACTGGCTGTTCCCTCTCTACCTGAAACTCTCTTCCTCCAGATGTCTGCATGGCTTCTCCCTTGCCTCCTATAAATCTTTGTTCAAATGTCACCTCCTCCTCAGGGTAGCCTTTCCTGACCTGGCCCCCACCACCTCCCTCCTCATCTCCTTTGCCCCCTTCTATTCTCTCCCTAACACGTACCATACCACCCAACACACCATGTGTCTTTATACCTGTCTATTTATTGTGTATTTCCCCATAGATGTGGACTCCATGAGGGCAGGGTTTTTTTTCTGGCTTGTTCTCTGCTGTGTTCCCAGTGCCCAGAACAGCACCTGGCACACAGCAGGCACTCAAGAATGTTTGAAGAATGAACAAATGGGCGTGTGTGTATGCCCTGTGCCACTTGACCGCTTGGCCTGGTCTCACCCTGGCCCTGTCCTCTCACCCCTCCCCGTCATTACAAAGGATCAGTTGGCCACATTGGAGAGCTCCGATCCCTGTTGGCTGCTGTCCCTGGGTAAATTGGCCGGCTCAGGACCAGGGTGTGTGTGTGTGTGTAGGGGGCAAATGTCAGGAATCCAGATGGAGGGCTGAGGGCACCGGGAGGACCCTCCAAACTTGGGCTGAGGGAGGCTGAGCTGTGGGGGTCCAAGCCACTTGCAGGGAAACGGCAGAATGGCTTACATGGGCTCAGGGCCTTTGGCACGGGTATCCCTGGAGGCCATCGTGGAGGAGGCATTTCCCCTAAATGTGTGCCCGATTGGACTAATAAGGAGAGGAGGATGGTTCTGGATGGGAGGCCTTGTCCTGCGGTGTAAAGGTAGTGTTCTGGAGGGGTGGCGTGGAGGCGGTGCCCCACTGTAATTTAGTTGCTGTATGCTTCTGGAATGATGTGTGTGTGTGTGTGTGTGTGTGTGTGTGTCCACAGGAAGACTCTGGACCCTGGGAACTCCATTCCCCTGTTTGTAGCTGCTCAGGAAGCCATGTGGCGAGTGCCCCACCCCCTCTGGGCCCCACCCTGAGTCGGGGAATTCTGTGCCACCCCAAATCTCCCCCTGGGGCCCCACAGGCGGCTCTGCCCCCTCCTGCCCCAACCTGCCAGATCCTGCAGCCTGGGCCAGCCTGCCCCTTGGGCCCCAGAGAGAAGAAAGACCCAGGAGCCCCCAGGGCTGGGCCCCATGGGATAGTAGCTAGGTGTGGCTTCTGCCCCTCTCTCCGCAATCCCACCAAGATCCAAAGTAGGAGCCTGTTGAGCTGTACTGAGGAAATGAGGGACTCTGGAGGAATTCTGGGCTGCAAAGTGACCCAGAGGCACCCAACCAGCTCCTCCAGTCTTCTGCCTGGGTCTGCTGCTGGGTCGCCCCCTCCCCACCCCAGCTTTAGTCTTATTGCCTGGGAAGTGGGGTGGTGAAGGATCTGACCCCCAGCCCTAATTATATGACTTTGGAAATGTTGGAGCGGGGTAGGGTGGGAGAAAAAACGTCTCCCATAGCAATGCTCACACAGGTCTGGGAAGGGTCCTCTGGCTGCAGAACCTTGCTGTGGCATCGTGGTGGTGGTGGTGGTGGTGGTCTGGAGGCCATTGGCCCCAGTCCCATCTTGGAGAGGGCAAAGTGGCATCCAGGCATGCCCAAGGAGGCTGGCTTGGCATCAGAGGGCACCCCGCCCCCCCTTTGCTGAGTTTTGTTCCCGGCCCCCCACCTGGGCACAGGGCCAGGCCCCAAGGCAGGGCCCCGTCCTGGGGAACAATGCCTCCGTGTTCCTCCTCCCAGTGGAGGGGAGGTCGGTGGAGGATGAGGTGGGACAGACACGCATGCAGGGAAGGAGGGAGGGATCCAGGGAGGGCCTCTCTCCCAGGGATACTCCAGGAGCTGGGGAGTTTCCCAGAGGCCCTGGGTGTGTGCCGGGAAGCCTGAGGGGGGAGGGGACCTAGACCAGGGACCACCTGGACTGGGGTCAGAAAGTCTTCAATGGCAGCAGGAGAGGTTGGGTGGGATAAAAGGAGGGACTTCCTGAGGCTAAAGAACGCACTGTGGAACTGGAAAGAGTGGGGATTCGTGTTTGGCAGAACCCCAGAATACCCAGGCCCATGCCCTCCCAGGGAAGGGAGGGGTCCGCGGTGGCAGTGTGACACCCATGCCCGCTCCATCTCCCCTCCCCTTGTCTGCGGCCTCCTGGGTTTCTCTCCCTGCCTAGGGCAGGACCTAGGCCAAGAGGAGTTTCGGAGGTGCGATGTGAATTAGGAACCCTGCTCCCGCCCTATCCCGGCAGGAAGAGCGTTCGCTGAAAAACTGGGGCTAGACCCCGAGTCCAGGACCCAGAGGGAGGAGTTGGGCTGAGTATGGGGCCCAGGAAGAGTTGGGACAAGGGAGGAGAAAGTTGGGGCTGAGTTGGGGACGGGACAGAGTTGGGGGACCGGAGAAAGAAAGTGGGGGCGGACCGGCTCCGGGGGCACATGACGGCGGCGCCCGCCCCGCCCCGCGCCCGCCCCCTGCCCGGCCGCGGGGGAGGAGACGGGGAGGTTTTAAAAGCGATTCGACCCCGCGGCGGGCCGGCCAGTGAGTGGGATGGAGCGCGGTCGGCGACCGCCCCCGGCTCGTTTCGGCCCCGCCGCCCGCCCGCCTGTGTCTCCGCCGGCCGGGCCGGGGCGGCGGCCGGAGCCCCGAGTGCCGGCTCCCCTCCCCCGTGGGTGAGTCGGGGAGGGAACCGGGAGGGAGGCGGCGGCGCCGTGGTGGCGGCGGCAACTTTTCCGCGCCGGACTCTGGGGCTGAGTGGGGGTGCGCCCGGCGGGTCCGCCGGCCCTTGGCGAGGGGGAGGGCGCCGCCCCGCGCCCCGCCGCCGGTGGCTGGGGGAGGACCGCGGGGCCCGTGTATCTGGTGGTGGCGGCGACGGAGTCCCGGGGCGCCCCCTACAGAGCGGGGGAAGGGCGGCCCACCTCTACCCCGTCCCCTGGGACCCGCCGCGGCCCCCCCCCCCCAACCACTCCCCCACCAGGAGACTCCTGCGAGTGTGGTGGGGAGGACGGGTCCCAACGCGACCGGCGCAGGTCGATGTGGGCAGGAGTTGGCCGCAGGGTGGGAGGGTATGTGCCTCGCTTGGGGTGGAGGGAATGGCCTCTGGGGGTGCATGTCTGGGCTTTGTAGGTCGGGGTCTCCCAGAGTTCTGTGGATGCGGGTGGGAGACAGTGGTTCAAGTTTTTGACATGTCAGCCAGTGAGTGAGGGGAAGGCCTTCCACAGAGGAGAGGGCTGGGGCCCAGCAGTACAGCCTGGGCTTAGGAGGACTTGGGGGACCCTCTCCTCCCTTCCCACTCCTTCTGGCCCAGTGGAGAAGGGCTCATTCATAGGAAGGGGGCCAGGTTTGGGAGATTCCTGGAGGGCTGACTCCCCAGCCCTGCGTAGCTTGGGGTCCCCGTGCCCTCGGGAGGCAGGAAGAGGGTGAAAGCACCCAGACTGAACTCTGACCCCTTCATCCTAGCCCCAGACTGACCTCTGACCCCAGCACCGGACTTGACTGCTACCAAAGCCCCCAGCCGTACGCTGACTGTCCTATGCAACCCAGCCAGGCCCAGACCCAGTGAGTGGCCTCTTGAATGCCTTGGAGGTGCAGTTGGCTCCCTGTCACCTGTCCCCTCTGCCCCAGCCCCAACCATCTGCCTGTCCATGGCTGGTGGTATATGAGGGTGAGGCTGGGATGTGTGGGACCCTTGGCAGGAGGGGTGTCCTCTGGCAGCCCTGCCCATGCCAGCCCGAGCTGGAGGGCAGTACCCAACAGGTGCCCGGGCTTAGAGGCGAGGTGATGTAGGACACACCCTGTCCGCTCGCCCACGCACCCTGCCCGGGCCAGCCGGTGCGCATGTGTTCACATGCCACCGTCCTGGGAAGGCATGGGCCCTAGGGCCTGGTGCCAGCTCTGTCCCAGCGCCCAGGGGGCACCCATTGCCCTCTGTCCTTGCAGGATGTCCTCTGGGAGCTCCCTCAAGACCCCAACGGGCAAGTCTTGTCTGTGGGCCTGGAGGGGGCCCTAAAATAGCTGCTAGCCTGGCTCGGGGCTGGCACGCGGAGCACATGCGTGACAGGGCGTGTCCAGGGGGGTCGGGCCTGTCTGTGCTGGCCCAGCCTCTGAGTCTCGCAGACCCTTGCTCACTGGAAAGAAACAGCAGAGGCGGATGCTCCAGGGGTCCTCCCCGGGACCCCCCTACCAACCCCTGCCTGTTGTAAGTGGAGGCCAGATGTTCTGTGCAGGCCGCAGCTGCGGGGCAAACCCCTGACCCATTTGCAGTCACAGGGTCACTGGCCCCATGGGTGTAGTGGGATGACCTGTTCTCTGGGGGCCCAGGTGATGCTTTGATATACCGTAAGGCATTTTTCAGTTTGCCCTTCACTTTGGGAGGCTGGGTGGGGGAGTCTGTTCGAAGTGAAGGACACTGCAAGGAACCCTGGGCGGTCTGAAGAAAACTCCTTCCGGCCCCTCTCTGGGCTGGCTGGCTGGCCCTTTCCCACTTTGGATACACTTTATGCCAGGATCAGGCCTGGCTTTTCCTTAGACTTCCCGCATGACCTTGGGCCTGGTTCTGAATCCTCTGGGCCTCAGTTTCTCCATCTGTATATGGGAAGCATTGGGAAAAACGAGCGGATGGAAGTGTGTGCTTCCCTTCCCTGTCCTGAGCCCTCACTTTCAGATCACTTGGAGGGCACTCTGGCCACCTTTCCTCCTGCCATTGGGTGTCCTGTGTGAACACGGAGGTGCGCCTGGGGAAAGGCCGGTCCCCCGGGAAGGACGTACTCGGAAGCCAGTGGGTGTGGGTGTGTGAGAATCCTTGGGCAGAGAAGGACACCGCCATGCTGGGCACAGCTGAGTCATGCTGCAGCGGCGCCTTGCCCCAGGGTGCTGGAGCTGGCGTCGCCCTGGGTGTGGTCACTGAGCTGTGGCCCTGGGCAGAGCAGGCCTGGGTGGTCTGGGATGGGGTCCTGGATGGTGAGGGGCCAGGGAACTGACTTCTGAGATGCTAAAGCCCCTTGGCCTCCCTCTGGCCTTGGTCAGGCGTCATCGTCCAGGACCATGGTCACCCACACCCTGAGAATACCTTGGGGAGCCAAGGAATCCTGACCTTTGGGCCTGGGAATTGTCGGGGTGCTATAGGAGGGGGACAGGGCCTGGAAGCCAACAACTGCCTTCAAGGCCATTGGCCCCCAAAAGGCAGACCAGGAGGTCAGGACGAGGGTAAGGCCGAGACGGACCTGGCAGTAGGGTGTACCCCTCAGTAAAGGGCCCAAAGTGTGGCTATCAGGGGTCCCCTGGGAATTCTGTGACTGGTCCGAGGGGGAGTAAAGTTGAAGGCAGGGGTTGGAGCGTGGCGTGGCTGGGCACCATGGGAGCTGGGATGTGACTTGCACGGTTCCCCTATTTATAACAAGTGATTCAGTCCTCACTTACTCACCCCTTCCTGAGCCTGCCCCCCTCCCCCGAGCCCTGGGTGGGCAGCGGGGCCCACCCACTTACCAGTGCCCTGCCTCCCTCCAGCCGGGCGCCAACCTCTGAGGGCTGCCCATCGGGCCGGTTGTTATGGTGGCCACGTTGGGCCGGGGGTGAGGGGTGGGGGGCGGGTGGTCAGGCGGCACTTGGCTGGGCAGCCCAGGTTAGCGGCTGGCTCGGGGCCTGGCCTCGGGAGCCTCTGCGGAGAGTCTGGGCCCATTAGGCAAAGCGTTAGTGACAGGCTGGGAGGGCGGGCAGCAGCAGCGGGCAGGGCGGGGCCTGCAGCCCTTGGTATTTTCCGATCCCAGCTGCTCTGAGAGGGTGGAAAGTATTTGGGGACCAGGCTTGGGGGCGGTGGTGGTGGCGCCCCCGGCGGAAGCTGCCCCTGATTCATTCTTGGAGCATGGGGTTGGCGGGGGGGGGGCAGGCATTACAGAGTATGTCTCACGAGTCCACGCCCTGTCTGCAGAGCGTACTCAGACATACATCCATACATCCATCCATCCATCGGTGTGGCCTGGGGCCTGCTGTGCTCCCTGGGCCCAGGGCCCTTCCTCCCCACAATGCCTCCGGCTGCCAGGAGCTTGGCCCTCCTTGGACACCATCTCCCCAGAGCCTGAGAGACACGCCTATGGTAACGGGGGCCCTGCTTCTGGGCACCTGCATGACGGTGCCCCCTCCACTCGAGAACCAGGCCTTTTGCGCCTGCGGGGATGGGGAGTGGCCTTGGCCCCGGCCCGGGGCTCTGTGCAGGGGAAACCCCACAGGAAACGGGCCTGGCCAAATGGCCGCCCTTCCCGTTCTCGTCCCTGGGACACGAATGTGCTGTCTCACTTCCGGAGGCGGCCCAGGGAGGCCGGCCGCCCTGCGGGGCCTTGTCTGCTCCCGGTTGGTGCCCCTAAACCTTGAGGGAACAGGGCTGGGCTAGGGCCCGACCGTAAAGCGGGTGGCCGGTGTGTATGTGTGTGTATGGGGGAGGCACAGAGCAGGACACCTCACTCCACCTGTCTCCCAGTGGCGGCCACCACCTACCAGATCTGGACGCTGGGGTCCTACCCGTGTGCAGCGCTTTCCGTGCCATCATCCTTCCTGTTTATGCCTGGTGAATGGTGACAGAGTAGCCCCATCCTAATTACACACAGCACTCGCGGGATCCTTACCATGACATTATCCCTGCTTTGCTGATGGGGAGACGGAGGCCCAGAGAGACTGAGTGACTTGAGAGTCACCCAGCTGGGAAGCTGCGGAGCCAGGGTTCATAGGCAGCTGGACTGGCTCCAGAGTTGGATCTCCTAGCCGCAGGGCTCTCATCACACGGGAGGTCTCTGTTTACTGAACACAGGGCTGGCTTCATGGGCATGTGACCTGTGCCATTCACAGGGTCACCCGCCACTGAGAAGGACCTGGAGCTTGGGTTCATGCTCTGCTGTCGTCTTGGAATTCTTAATTTGTGAACAGGGAGCCCCAAGTCTTCATTTTGCCCTGAGTCCCACAAATGCTATAGGTGGTCTCGGTGCTAGGTACTTGCTAGGCAGCACTCTTGGTGAAACCTCACCATGCTATGTGATAGAGACTCTTGGCTCCATTTTACAGATGGGGAGACTGAGGCTTGGAGGGCATTTGGGAAACTGCCGAGCTGGAATTCGCACCTCGAGCCTGGGTCCGGTGCTCTGGGGGCGCGCATGCCTCGGGGGAGACCTGGGCGCCCGCCGCCAGCATCCGCTCACTCTGGTGGGGTGCGGGCTGAGGCCTGACCACCAAGGAGACAGGGCCACGCGGGGTGGCCCTGGTGGTTTCCTCCTGCCCTTCAGGCTTCTAGGAAGTGGCGCCAGCTGGGGTGAGATCACTTCCTCACCCTCCTGCCTGCCACCCCCTCAGCTTCCTCTCCCCGTGGCCCCAGTTAGCCTGCCCAGGGCTCAGTGGTGAGGAAAGGGAGGGGGGACCTGGCTCTGGGAGCTCCTGCAGGCTCCTTGGCTGAAAGTGACCCTCTGGGTGTCTATACCTCTCTGGGCCCGGGAGGCATGGCTGGGGCTGGGGGTATCCAGCCTGGTGGTCTAGCTCTCTTTAGTGGCTGCTGCACGTGGGGAAAAAGGGCTTCCCTGCTAGACCTCAAAGGATGGCAGCAAGTGGGGACCTGGAGGGCAGATGTCCTCAAATCTCATTACCTCCTTTTGTCTCTCCTAGGTGCCAGCTGCTGGCCCTGCCCGGTGCCCCCCCACCCCTGTGCCATGGCCGGCTGGGGTTCCTGGGGATGGGATTTGCTGCCTGTCACAAATCACATTGCCAGGGATTTCCAACCGACCCTGAGCCCTGCCTCTGGGGCCACCGCTGTCACTGCTTCCACTGAGGACACTGACCCAGGGATGGGGATGGGGTGGCAGAGAGGCCTCCGCCGCCTGCGTCTGGCCTGGGGAGCAGGGCTTAGCTGCTTGTGAGCAGGTCCACAGCAAGTCGTGTTCACAGTGGCTAAGTTCCGCCCCCCGGGGCCCCGCCTCCTCTGGCCCTGCCACCTCTCCCCTCCGCCTGCCTGTCCGACCTCCGGGCCTCCCTGGGCTCTGCCTCCCGTGCCTACTGAGCTGAAACACAGTTGATTTGTGCAGACTGGCTCAGTTCAGCAGGAACAGGAGTCAAGCCCCCTTGGAGTCTTCGGCCCCCGCCTGCCTTGGGTGGGCCATTCGCCTCCTGTGAGAAGAGATGAGGACCCTGCCCTGGACCTGTGTCTGGAGGAGGAACCTGGGGACGAGTGGAGCCTGGGATGGGATGGGTCAACCCCGCTGTCTGCTGCAGGCCCCCTCCTCCAGTTCTGCACTTGGGGACCCTCACACAGTCCCATCTCAGGCTGGGCTGTGTTCCCAGGGAGGATGGGTAGGCAGGCGGGTGGCCAGCCTTTCCATGAAAAAAGGAAGCCAGCTGTGTCCCCGCCTGGCCGACCCTCGGCCCCTCCTCTCCCAAGCTTGGTTGGGGGATGGCTGGCTCGCATCTTCCCAGCAGTCAGTTACCCAAGAGGAAGCTGCCTTGGGCCCCCAGACCGTTAAATGCCAACTCCAGGCTTCCGGAACCAGGCTGGCCTGACCTGAACCTGCCTGGCCCCTTCTCCCTGGGCCTGCGGCTTCCTAACTTGGGGGGGAGGAGCCATGACACCCTCCTGGCACGTGGGGCAGGGAATGAGGTCCCTGTGGGCCCAAAGGACACAAACAGGCCCGCTCAGTCCTTGGGTGGTCCCAGGGCATGGATGCATTGAGACTTTGTCCATCATCAGATGGAATGGGGCTCTTTTGGGGGTAAGACTGGGGAGGCAGTGTGAAGCCCCCCCCGAGTTGTCTCAGTGTACCCCTGTCCCACTGGGGCAGACAGCAGCTTGGGAAAGTCTATGCTGTGTGTCGAGCCTGTTGTCCAATTAAATAAAAGCTGCCCCCTGCCTCATTCCTGAAGGTCTGGTGGTTCGTGATTTATTCTGGCCTCCAACCCTGGAGCTTCTGGCTTTTTGACTGGGGAGGGTTGATTGGTCTGAATTTACTGTCCTGGCATCCTGGGCTCCTGACTTCACAGGATCCCCATCCGCCTGCTCTGAGGAAGGTGATAATTTAGTCACATGGGCGGAAAGGGTGCCCTTGTCATGGAAAGGTGACCTTGAGGAGTGTCCTAGGGATGGGTGTTGGGCTGGAGGGACTGACTTTCAGGGGTGGTGTGGTGACAGGGAGGACTGTTCTTGGAGGGACTTAGATGGGATCGTGATGAGGCATGCCCCACATCCAGGGCTGGGCGTGGGAGAGAACGGGACCCAATCTAAGCTGGTGGCTGGGGGTGACCCTAAGGGAAACACTGGACATTTGGGGATAACTGGGACCTGAAGGTTTTGATCTAGTGACATTTGGGGATGATTTAGACATAAGGGACCACTGGGGCTGGGGGTAAGATTTGGGGTGTGTGGTATCTGAGACGGCTGGTGGGGAACTTGGGCTTGAGGTGTGTATGTGGGCCCAAGGGGGACATCTGGCTGTGACTGGGACCTGAGTCGCGCCCTAGGTCTGTGGGGAACATCTGTAGATGACTTTGAGAGGTGAGGGGCATGGTAAGGGGCACCCCAGGTCTGAGGATGTTTGGAGGGAGCTGGGACCACAAGGGCCAAAGCTGATGTAGAGTGCTCAGAACTGCCACTCCTACCCTCCCAGGCCTCCAGGCGGCACTAAGGAGCGTGCGGGTCAGCGGGGGGGTCTCCCTGCACATACCTGCGGGAATACGTGAGGCAGGGCAGGAGGTGGGACCGCCTCCAACTGGTTCCCTCCAGCGCAGGGAGGAGCCACGAACCAATCGCCAGGCCCAGCGCCACCAAAGGCCCGCCTACTGCTGCGCGCGGACCCTCGGCGCCCTCTAGCGGCCGGCTCCGCCCAGCCTCGCTCTGAGCCCCGCCCCTCCGGGAAGCCTCTGTCCTCGCCTGCCCCGGCCCTGATAGTGACCCAGACAGTCTGTCCCTCTGTTCGTCACTCTCTAAAGGCAGGAAGCCAGTAAAGGAAGGCAACCAAGGGCCTTGTTGCCATCCTCCAGATCCCTCACTCTATTTGGGGACTGGGAGCCTCATCCGCGGTGTAGGAGCACAGACACGCCCCCCCCACTGACCTCACCCACCAAGGCCTTGTCTAAGCCGAGTTTCCACCTTTGGGGGGCGTGTCTTCCCCACCCAGCTACACCCAGCAGCTGACACGCACCACCGTCCCGTGCTCAGAAACTTGCAATTAACTCCAATGGCTAGTGCTGGACCCAGGGCACCCCCTAGTGGCCATTCCCACCGCTGCATGGCCCATGCAGCCCGGGGCGAGCAATCAGTGGCCCTACCCCAGCAAGGTACTAAATCTAGCTTTCTAAAACTGAGTGCCCTTTCTTAAACTTTGGAGCCTCAGTTTTCTCCTCTGTAAAATAGGAATGCTAATCCTACCGACTCGTAGCGCTGTTATGACAGGTGCTGTAACAGATGACAGGTGTAAAGCGCAGGTGTCAGCCCCCGGCTTGCTCATAGTGAGCTCGCTCTCCCTGTCTGCTATCATCCATACTGTCACCACTGGAGGAAACCAGCAGTGGCTCCGATTGCACCTCTCACTTGAAGCTGTACCCAGAGAAGAGGCTGGAGATTTTCTGTGGGGGGGAAAGGGAAGCCCTGGCAGGGGGCCACAATGGCGGCGGTGGGGGGGGGGGGGCAGAACACGCCTTAGTCTCAAAATAAAATTAAAAAGAACAAGCTGTGTTCAACCTTTAAAAAAAAGGAAATACAATATATGGTTCAATAAATAGAAAAAAAGTTACAAAATGTGGTAATCTTTGTACTTAATTACAAGAGGAGAAAAGATAGAGGAGGGTGATCGTGGGGTGGGACACTCTCCTCCCTGGGCCAAGGTGGGGGAAAGGGAGGCCAAAGAGAGACAGCAGCTGGGACTTGGGGATGCAAATAGAAAGACAGGCTAGATGGAGAGAAATATGGGGAGGGGGAGTAAGATGAAGGGCAGAGCAGGGAGGCAGAGGACCAGAAAGGGAGAGACAGAGGGCCAAAAAATGCTAAGATGTTGGCCTCTTTCCTTTCTAGATCAGGGGGAAGGGGCGGGGGTCCCTGGCTTGCCTGCGCTTGTATCCCCCACACACACCAGGTTTGGAGGACAGTGTGAGCCTGGCTCGGTTCCTGAGTTGTATGTCCAGTGACTAGCAGGTAGGGGGAGGGACAGTAATGAGCGCCCAGCCCACCCTGGGACCCTGGCACCCAAGGGAATGGGAGTCCTGGCGGGATGGGTGGTGAGGTATGTGGCCGAGGCCTGAAGCCTCTTCAGATCCTTCAGTGGGGGTGAGCCATTGGTCCCAGCTCTGCAGCCTGGAGGGGGCGCAGGCCTGCGGGTGGGACCCCTGAGGCAGTGAGGGGAGGGTACAAAAGGAGTTTAGATGCCCTAACGCAAGCCCTCCGGGCACCCAGAGTTGGTTGCGGGGAGGGTCTGCTACGTTGACTCTGAGAGCCAGTTTCTGGAAAGTCCTGCCTCCCAGCTCATCCCCCCCAGCCCAAGGGAGACCTGTGGGTTTGGGGAGGGAGAGCTTGCCTATTGCTTTTGGGGTGCTCAAGGTGGGGTCATACCGGCTGCACAAGCACACACCCCCTGCCAGGCCTCTGGGTGGTGGTATGGCTTCTGATCCTTGCGTCTTGCACACTCGCTAGGCACGCGTGTGCCCTAGGCACGCATGTGGCAGGATGCGACCCCCTGCTTCCCACCTCCTTCTGGGCTTGGAGGGGATGGCAGGCCAGACCACCCAGCTGCAGCCGGGCTCCTTCCCTGACTTAATACTGAAATGCCACATAGGCCTCCAGTGTTGAGGCCCGTGATGGAGGGCGGGTGCCACAGAAGCAGGGGCGAAGGCGGATGTCCCCACCGCCTGCCAGCTGCCCCTCAGCCGAAACGCTCCCGCACCAGGAGCATGAGCTTCTTCTTGCCCTTGTAGGTCTGTTTGAGGTTCTCCAGGAACTGGGCGAACTGCAGGTGCCCATCGGGCGCCAGCAGGAAGGTCTCGCGGGCCTTGCCCAGGAACTCGATGAAGTCGCCGTAGTGCCGCGGGCTGATGTGCGTCAAGCGGGAGTGGCTGGTGGTGATGTAGGCGGCCACCGCCGCGTCCAGCAGCTGGCACAGCGGTGCCCGGTCGGCGCCCAGCGGCTTGGCAGCCCGGCGAGCCCCGAGGGGCCCCAAGCCGGGCGCCGAGAGGGTCCAGCGGCGCAGTATATCGGAGAGCATGGGGGCGCAGTGGATGCTGCGGATGATGAGGGGAACGATGGCGGAGAGCTCGTGCCGGCCCAGCGAGTGGCTGAGCGAGCAGGCCCAGAGCACGTCATTGACGGCCGGGTGGCTGTCCTGGTTGAAGGCGATGCTGAGCTGCGCCAGGGCCAGCGTCGCCAGCTTGTAGGCCCGCAGCGGCAGGCCGCGGTGCTCCATGTAGCGGGCCACGGTGAAGAGGTGGGCGTGGCCCAGGCCTCCGGCTGCGGCGTCCAGCACGATCTGGTAGGCCGCCTCGAAGGCCGCGTGGTTCTTCTCGCACAGGGTGAGGGCGGGCAGGGCGCAGTTCTGCGGGTCCTTCATGGCGCACTGTAAGGCCAGGGTGCGGGCGCATGCCCAGAGCTCCTCCCGCCGGGGCGCATCCAGCTGCAGCCGCAACAGCGTGGCATGGGTGGTGCCCGTCACTGCCACGATGGTGGCTGCCTCCACCGGTGTGAATAAGGAGTACCAGTTCTGCATGATGTTCATCAGGGCTTGCAGGCCTGTGGGAGGTGACAGGGTGACACTGGTCAGGAATGGGACAGGGGGTTACCCTGTGTGCATGGGTTTACCCCGACCTACTATCCCCACCAGCCAAGGCTAGAGCTGTACCCCCTCTACCGGCCACTCTAGGCTTGACAGAAACTTCACTTTACTTTTCCAAGGGAGGAGAGGGCAGCTGGGCTGGGTGGGATCTGGGGGGTGGGGGCTAGACATTGGAGGGATTGTTCCTTCTCCAAGCCACTTCAGCCTAGCCAGACTCCAGGTCTTTGTCCAGCTCGGTCTCCCCTCCCAACCTTCCCTCCTGGCCTAGGCCTGAGCACAGGCTGGAGTCGGGGAAATGGCTCTGCTTCTCCCTCATGCCTGCCCAGTTCCACAGGGAGGTGGGTGGCGGGTCCCCTTGGGGACTCTCACCGACTTCCGTGGCACAGCTGACCAGCCAGCGCACCATCTCCCTCCGACGCCAGGTCATGGTGTTCAGGGTCATCTGCATCACCTGCAGCATGGGATGGGGAGGGGTAGAGAAGGGGGTCACCCAAGCCAGGGCTGGCATGTGGAAGGGGTGCGGGCGGGGGATCCTTAAGGGCCCCGGGAAACTTGGAAGTTAAGGGCTGAATCAATGAGCCACACAATCTGGGCAAGGGGCTTCACCTCTCTGGACCTCAGCTTCCCCATCTGTAAAATGGAGATAAAAACAGTATCCACCTCATCGAGTTGTGAGAATTAAGTGAAAGTATGTAGGTAAAGCTCTTTGCACGGTGCCTACTTCTTCAAGGTGCTCAGCTGATGCCAGCCATTACTGCTAGTGTTGGTGTTATTCTGAGGCCCCGTGGATCCTACCTGGGACCACAAACCAACCTGTCCCTTCTCTCTGGAAAGTTCCATGCTTCCTGTCAGCAGATTTCCCCCTGCAGCCCCAAACAAAGCACCTGCCCTACAGGTCCCGCCTTCTTCAGGTCCCACCCGCAATAAGCACCTTCCTTGCTGGCCTCTCTTCTGAGGCCCCATCCCCAGGTCCTGTCCGGAAGCTTCTAAATAGTGGGTCACCTGCCTAAAGCACCACCCTTATCTCAACTCCCACATGTGCCCCACAATGGCTCCGCCCCCCTCAGGGGGTTGTTCAGAGGCCAATTCTGCCTCCTGCCAGCCCTTTGCTGGCCAGTTCTACCTGGGAAGGTATCACCCGAATCTGTACCTTATTCTGTTACTTTACTTTGGCCACCGTCTGAGGCCCCGCCCCCATGAGCCCCATACCTGTCTATCCCCTCAGGCTGCAACCATGCCTCTGCCTTGCCCTTGCAGCACTGTCCCTCGTCCGGCCCCTGAGGATGGCCTGGACACTCACCTGCAGGCCCCGCCTCCATGACTTTCAACCACAGACCCCGCCCTCCAGAGGCGGCTCTTCACTCACAGGACTATCCCCAAGCCCCGCCCCTCAGCGGTGACCCCTCCTTCTAGGCTGCAGTCCCCTACAGGCCCTTTCCCCAAGAAAGCTCCTTGCGGGCAGGTTCTGCCCCTTCAGTTTCAGGTCCGCCCACCCATGGTTCTTACGGCACACCAGCCCCAGGCCCCACTCCCAAGGCCAGCACCCTTAGGTTCTGCTCTCTCTTGTGGCCAGTCCACTCACCTGCATGCTCCGTGACCCCTTTCCTTGTCCTCAGCCGCACCCCCAGAAGTAGATTCTCACTTTCAGGCTCTGCTACTGAGTCACTCATTCATAGGCCCCACCCTCACTGGTGACTCCATTCCCTCACTCTCAGGACTTACTCACTCACCCTGCTCCTCTGTAGACCTGCCCAAGAGGTGCCCCTCACATCCAGGCCCTGCCCCCAGAGGCGATGCTTACCCTCAGGCCCCGCCCCTAGAGGCAGACCTCACACTCAGGTCCCACCCCCAAGTGGCCCTCACCTGGCCGGCCCTCAGGCAGCAGCCCCCTGCCCCCATCCTCCCTGCGGCCAGTTACCTGCAGGCCAAGCTCCAGCGCAATGCCCAGCAGTGTGGTGTCTGGTGGTGCACTGGCCGGCGTGGCAGTCTTGCAGGCGTCCTGCGCCAGCTTGAAGAGCAAGGCTGGAGAGTGGATGTTCTGCTGGATGGAGCCCAGCACTGCGTGCAGCCACTTGGGGTCTCCTGGGGTTGGGGGAGGGACAGAGGATATCGTGGGCATACCCAGCACCAGCCCCTGCTGCTGCCTGACCTGCTCACACTGGTTCCTCTACAAATGTGCAAATGTGTGAATGTGGACGGTGAGGCACCTGGCAATGGTTCTATGAAGACCTAGACCACTCTTGGCACTCCCCTTTTTCTCTCCTCTGCCCCTTCCTTTCCAGTGGGAGGAAGCCACCCAGGGACCCACTGGACCCCTAACTGTCAAGGGCACCGATTCTGGACCCAGATACCTGGGTCCAAATCCCTGCCACTCACAAGCTGTGTGACCTTGAGCAAGTCGCTTCACCTCTCTGTACCTTGGCTGCCCCATCTGTACAAAGGGTAATACTAATGCAATGGTATGTGTCTCACGGGGCTGCAGTGAGCTTACACTTGTAAAGGCCTTAACATGGCAAGAGTTACACAAATGCGAGCTTTTATTACTATTATTATCATTGGCCCAGATCCTACAATTCTGTTACTCTGCTCCAGCCACATCAGCCTCCTCTCTGTTCCTCAAACATAACCGGGCACAGTCCAGCATCAGGGTCTTTGCACTGGCTGTTCCCTCTGCCTGGAATGCTCTTCCCAGATGCTATGGACTGAACTGTGTCCTCCCCAAAATTCACATATTGAGGCTCTAACCCTCCAGCGTGATAGTACCTTTGAGAGGTAATTTTGTTTAGAGGAGGCCATGTGGCTAGGATCCCCAGGATGGGATTAGTGTCCTTATAAGGAGAGGAGAAGACCAGAGCTCTCCCTTTCTCTGCCATGTGAGGAGGCAGTGAGAAGGCAGCTGTCTGTAAGCCCGGAAGAGAGCCCTCACCAGGAACTGACCATGCTGGCACCCTGACCTTGAACTTCCAGTCTCTAGAACTGTGAGAAAATAAATTCCTGTTGTTTAAACGACCAAGTCTACGGTATTTTGTTACGGCAGCTGAGCTAAGACACCAGATGCTGGCGTGACTCCACCTTCACTGTCATGTCTTGGCTTAAGTGTCAACCTGCTTTATTCCCCTCCTTATCACTTATTACCTCTCACTGCGTAACTGTCTTCTTTACCTTATGTATTGTCTGTCTGCCCTCCCTAGAATGAACACTACAGAGCACAGGATTTGGGACAGTGTTGTTCGCTGCTGCCAAGCTCAGCACCTGGGACAGTGCCTGGTACATATAGAAAGCGCTCAAGGAGGGACTTCCCTGGCAGTCCGTGGTTAAGACTCCACGCTTCCACTGCAGGGGGCGTGGGTTTGATCCCTGGTTGGGGAACTAAGATCCCACATGTTGTGTGGGGTGGCCAAAAAAAGAATGCGCTTAAGGAAAACTGTGGGTGGGATACGGCAAAAGGATAAAAAGCAGGCAGGAAGGAATGAGGGAAAGGAGGGAGGGGACTAAGGTAAAGGAGGACAGGGGGAAGGGGGGGGGCAGCCGCTGTCCTCACCCTTGGCGGCGGTCAGCATGGCGGAGGCCAGTTCACACTGGCGGGTCTCCAGGTGGCCGAGGATGAACCAGCGGGGGAAGCGGTTGTTCACAATGGAATCCAGTGGGTTGCCGCGAGGTTCTCCAGCTGGAAACGCTGTCTCCAGTATGGGCAGCCTGTGGTGAGGAGAGAAGCAGCCCTGCCCTGAGACAAGGCTGGTGTCTCCATCCTCTCTAGGAGAGAAAGGCCTCCTGCCTCAGCCAGAGCCTACCCTCCTAGGCCAGCAAATCTCTGGGCATCCAAAAAGATGGAGGATGTATGTTCAAGATATTCACGGCAATATAAAATAGATAAATAAGGACCTGCCATATAGCACAGGGAACTCTACTCAGTACTCTGTAATGACCTATATGGGAAAAGAATCCGAAAAAGAGTGGATATATGTATTGATATATGTACAACTGATTCACTTTGCTGTACATCTGAAACTAACACAACATTGTAAATCAACTATATTCCAATAAAAATTTTTAAAAAAGATGTTCATTGCAGTGTTGTTTATACCCATCACTGTGGGGTTGATTAAATAAATGATGCTCTATTCACACACCAAGGGCTGATAAAGAGGTAAGGGGATTATTTGTGTCCTGATGTGGCCCCACCCCTCGCTCACTCTGCTACAGTCACTGTTCCCCTTGACATCCCTCACATACCACCAGGCACAGCCCTACCTCAGGGCTTTTGCACGAACTATTCCCTCTGCCTGGAACACTCTCCCCTAGACATTCTTGTGACTCCTCCTCACCTCTTTCAGGTCTTTGCTCAAATGTTTTTCAAGAAGCTCTTCCCTGACATGCCCAACACATGGAAGAGTGCAACTTCCTAGTCCCAACTCCTTCCACCCCTTTCTTGCATGTCACTGTCTGACATACAGCATAGCTTACCTATAAAATTTATTTACTGTCTCTTCCTAACTACAAGGTCAGCTCCATGAGGGCAGGAATTTTTGACTATTTGGTTCACCGACACTGCCTCTCCAGCACCAGAACAATGCCTGACACACAGCAGGTAAACAACAAATGTTTGTTGAATGACTCAACGTCCCCCCTAAGATATTTTGTTCAGCAGCTCACTGTTTACATGCATTCTGTGCTAAGGAAGTTTTTCAAAGCTGTTAAATGTAATCAATAGCATGGAATAGGAGTCAAGACTGTCCTGGTTCCAAATATCTAAATGACTTTGCTACATAATTCGGGACACACCTTAAGCCTGTTTATGTGTAAAATGGGGGTAAACATACTTATTTCACTATGTGAGTCACAGATTTAGATCGGGGGGGTCAGCACCTTTTTCTGCACAGGGCTTCACAGACAATATTTTCAGCTTTGTGGGCCATTTGGTCTCTGTCACAATTGTCACTGTGGTATAAAAGCAGCCTAAGACAATAAGGAAATGAGTGAATGGTGCTCTGTGCCGATAAAACTTTATTTCTGGATACTGAAATTGGAGTTTCACATACTTTTCATGTGTCACAGAATATTGTTTTGATTTTTTTCCAACTATCTCAAAATACAAAAACCATTCTTATCTCATGGGCTGCACAAAAACAGGCAGCGGGCCAAATTTGGCCCGTGGGCTGTAATCTGCTGGCACTGGCTTAGAGAAAAGTCGAGCACATGAAAGAGTGTTCTCTAAATCATGGCTCTTAACAGATGATTCTTTCCAAATATTCTGGAAAAATGCACTCCGAATTGTTAATAGGTGCCTCTGGAGAATAGGATCAGAGGATGGGGGACAGATTTCACTTTATTTGTTGGACATGGTTCACTAGAGACAAGGCCTTTTAAAATTCTGCTTCTATGATTTGCTGTTGCACATGGGAAATAACCCGGTTATTCATTGCAACATCTTTTTGGAAACAGTGTAAATGTCTATCAGCTCCAGATTGGTTTTTTCCTGGTGTATCCCTACAGTGGTTCACATGCTATGTGACAGGATATAGCTTTTAAGATGCAGATGTTCAGTGAAAACAAGGTGCAAAGAATAGGTGCGGTATGTGTCATGGAGTAAAGGAGAACCAACTTTTCATTTTCAGATTACGGGTTTGCAGAAATATGGACTCTTGCAGTATAGATAAGAAAATGGTACCACTGCTTGCCTCCAGAGAGCTTTGGGTAAGTTGGGACAAACCTGCCTAGAAAAGGACTCTGAATTCTGTGTCTTGTGGATATTTCTCAAATTCAAAATAATATGACATTTCTAGTGTGTAATCAAGAGCACAGGGCAGTCTGGAATGCCCGGATGAGGGAGGTTGAATGAACCAAGCTGTGAGTTCAGGCAGAAGGATGTGGCTCCCAGTAGCCTCCCATTCCCCAATCCTGCCCGGCCCAGTGGGAGTCCCCAGCTGCCTCTCCTCACCTCATGGCTCGCAGCGCGAGGCGGTAGGCCAGGTCGGGGTCGTAGGGCAGCAGTGCAGTAAACAGGTAGCGGGCACAGGTGTGCATGGGCACGCTCTCGCGGAACAGCACTTCTCCAAAGCCGCTGAAAGGACCCCCTGCAGGGGCAGCCTGAGCTCAGCCTCAGGGTGTGGGCTTGCACGGCCCCTCCCCAGGTCTCCCCACACCCCAGGCTCTGAGTGTGGGATGGGCAGACTCAGGATAGAGTGGCTGGGGCTAGAGAGGTCCCGGGGGTAGGAGCACAGGACTAAGATTGAGACAAGCACTGAAAAATCCACAGAAAAGAGACCCTGGGCACCCCTGGGTAGGGGGCAGGACTCAGATGCAGGGTGGGGCCAGAGGGTGGAGGTGGGGCTGCAGCTGCTCCAGGGGTGTGGCCAAGCCAGCTTCCTTTTGCAGTAGGGGAGGGGCCTCACAAGGCAGGACCGTGGGCAGAGCCAATCAAAGTCTAGCTGGGCACCAGCGACTAGGCTCATTGGCTCCAAAGTGGGCAGGGGTGGGGGGGGGGCCTCATCACTCGAAGCCGTTATTGGCTGCCAGCCCTGCTGGGGGCGGAGCCAAGGTCTGGAGCTCACCTTTTAGGAACTGCCAAGGTATGGAAAGGCAGTAAGGACAAGGAGGTGGAGCTAGGGGCGGGGTCTCCCGATCCAGCAACAACCAGGCCACTACAGTACAGAGGCAGGACCCTATGTTTCAGGAACGGCCAGGCTAGCAGTGGGGCCTCACCTTCCAGCAGCTGTCCCGCCTGCTTGCGCAGCACCTGCACCAGCCGCTCGTCCAGCTCCACCTCCTCCAGCAGGGCCAGCAGCTGCTCCTCGTTGCGTACCACCTTGTCCTGGGCATACAGCCCCTCGGGCAGGGCCCGCTGCTGTCCCAGGCCCAGCAGTGCCACCTCTAGCGCCATTGCCAAGTAGGACTCCCCAGGGCTCCCGGGCACCGGGACGTGCTGGTAGGCCACCTTCCGCTTCTCAGGGCCTGATTCTGTGGGAGAAGGACACCAGGGCAGCTAGAGGGGAACCCCTTTTCCTGGGACTCCAGTGGTCCTTGACCTTAAACACGGACACCGTGTGTGGGGTGGGGGGGGAGGTTTAGGGAGAGCCCAGCTGCTTCCGCACACACCAGGGGGTGGGGCCCACCTTCCAACAGCAGATAGGCCTACGGTGGCCTCACTTCCAGAAGCTAAGCCTCTTGGCACCTGGCACTGGCCGAGGGGTGTGGCCAAGTGTAAGGGCGTGGCCTCACTTTCTAGGGGTACTGGGCAAGAGGGCATGGCCAAGAGGTGGTGATTTTCCCACCTCCTCAAGGGGCCCCCAGTGTGGGTACCTGGGTAAATGGCAAGGGTCTCCTCCTCTAGGTGACAGGCCTCCAAGAGTGCCCTGCAGAGGCAGCCAATGGGGTCCAGGGGGTGGCCCACCCATCCTTCCATGTTGGTGATGCAGGTGGAGCCTTTCTGCAGTAGCTCTGCAGGTAGGAAGAGAAGGCTCAATGCCCAGCCCCCCTCCACCAAGCCCCCAGGGGGGGGCTTCCTCTCCCTGAACCCCAAGCCCAACCTCCCAGTGCCCACTCACCATCTGCCCACCCAGCACCCTTTTCTCTGCCCCTTGAGCTCTGCAGCAGCTCTCACCTCCACGGCCCTGGCCTCCTGTCCCACACCCAGACCCAGGCCTGGCTAAACTGGGTGCTTTCTAGAACATCCAACCAGTGTCATTCCCCTCCTTATAACCCTTGATCCTTCCCACCTCTCTCAGGCCCAGCCAGCTTTCAGCGCTCCCAAGGACTGATATGAAAGTTTCCCTGGGGTGGTCACCCACCCCACCTGGAAGCCCATCCTCCAATCTCCTGCCACAAGCCGTGCTCTCCCTTGCCTCTGGGCTCCTGCCCGTGCTGTTCCTTCTAACTGGAACATTGTGGCTCCCTCCTCTTCTCCTGGGAAACTCCTAAACATCCTTAAGATCTCAGCTTAGCTCTCACCTCCTCTGGGGGGGCTAACCCTACGCCTTGAGGCTAGGTCAGGGGTCTGCTCAGATCCCAATGCCCCCATTTCTCCCCCATTACACCCTGTATTCAATTTCCTGGTAACTGACCCATCAACTCAACTCCATCACCCAGAGAACACAACTGGTAGCCTCTCTCCTGTCCCCCCATATCTAGTCCACAAACGTGTCCATTTTTGGGCCAACACAGTGTGAGCTTTTGTTTTTCCTAATACAATTTTCAAATTGTTGCCCATATTGAAAAAAATCAGTAAATTCCACATTAGATAATCTGGACTTCTGGCTTCTCTTGAAAAATCAGAAGATCTGGCCACACGGGGTCCATGTTCCTGAAAGGCACGTGGCTAGATCTATAGAAACTACATTTCCCAGACTTCTTTGTGTGAGGTGTGGAAGGTGGGAGAGAATGAGGCCATTACTCTCCTGCAGTAGCTGGGAGCAGGTGTGTGGCTGTCTGCAGGGCACAGACATGAGGTTTGCCAGCAGGTTCTGGGTTGTCCTCTTGGGAACTGCCCTGCCCCCCTGTGAGGGCTACAGCCTGCTGAACCTCGTGTGCTTCTGAAGTTCAAGTGCGTGAAGCCAAGCAGGGGCTTCCCTGGCTTTCAATCCTGCAGCCCTTCCAGTGGTTTTGAGAATCCTCAATCCCCTGCATTAAATTTTTTCTGCTCAAGACACCTGGAGTGGTCTGTTTTCCTGCTGTACCCACAGACTCTCCAGGTTGCCACCGCCCCCAGCCGTTGGCATTTGTGTCTGTGGCCCCAGGACGCGATGATAATATTGGTGCCCACCTTTTTTCTGCTGCTTGTAGGTCTCAAGCTGATGTCGCCGCTGCAGCCGGAGTGTGTTGACTATGGCGCCTGCCAGTCGCAGGGCCTGGCGGGGGTATCCGTGGGCCCTCAGGGTGTCCACACGTGCACAGGCAGTGGGGAAGGGCTCGCCCAGCCAGAGTGGGCGGCCCTGGGGGTCAAAGGTTGGCTTGTCACCACCCCCGTTGCTTGTGAGGCTGGGGCCGTAGGAGTCGCTGGCCAGGATCCTCTGCAGGTGGGCGTCACTCCAGTGCAGCGACCCAGCCTGCAGGGCGCGGCCAAACACGGTGTGGCGGGAACCTGCAGCCTCCACCTCCTCCTCCTCCTCCTCCTCCTCTGGGCCTGTGGGAGAGGCGCCCAAATGCAGCCCCATGAGGGGGGCCCTAGCAGTCAGGCGCTGGTCAGCTCTGCCCCACTGAGTGCCAGCTTGGTGCTAGGCTCCAGGTGCAGCGATGAGTGTGTGTTATCTCCCCAAATCCTTCCAGCAGCCTTTTAAAGGCGTGTGTGTGTGTGTGTGTGTGTGTGTGTGTGTGTGTGTGTGTGTGTGTGTGTGTGTGTGTGTGTCAGTGGAGATATTCCTTCATATGAATGGACAACTGATCTTGAACAACTGTGACTCTCTGTCCATCTTTCTCCCTCCACACTCCAGTTTTTCCTCTCCTTCTCTATCTTTCCCTCTCCCTCTCTCCCTCCATCTCTGCCTCTCTTTACTTGTCTCTCTCTTCTCAATACCCGTTTCCTTTTCTATCTGTTTCCCCTACCCCCTGCCCGATTCCTGCCTCCATGGCCAGAAGGAGACTGAGTCAGGAGACCAGCCCAGAACTATAGGCATCTTAAGTATTTCACATCGCTGTCCCTCGGGCTGCCTGCTGCCCCTGCCCTGGGCACTCCCTCCTGGCTGGGAGGCGGGCAAGGGCTGGTCCCCCCTGCCCTGCCTCCATTTTCCCCCAGAGCGCCATGATGGGGTGGCTGGGCCACAGGAAGTAGTGATGGTTTGTTGGGGGGAGTGGCGGGGACCCCTCTCCTACCTGGGCTGAGGGCTATGGTGGGCTGCAGGCTGGGCCCATCAAAAGAGTAGTTGCCTTCTTCCAGTGGGCACACGTCCAGCTTGTCCCACTTGGTAAGCATCTGGAGCCAGCTCGTCCGCTCCTCTGGTTTGCAGTGGGGGCTCAGGACGATGCACACCCACAGGGCCCCTGGGGAGAGAGGGCAGCAAATGTGGGCGCGGGGGAGGCTCAACGTTCATGCAGCAGGAGCAGCACGCACGTACGGAGTGCCCGCTGTGTGCCGGGCACTGGTCTCTGCTCAACCCTCACCTCTGGCCTCTGAGGGTGCAATTCATCATCTCTTCACTTTACAGTCCAGAGAGGTAAAGTCACTTGCTCAAAGTCACACAGCTGGGAAGCCAGAAGTTAGGACTCAAACCCAGACTACTGGACTCCTTTTGCAAAAAAATTTTTTTTCTATAGCACTTATCACCATCTATCACAGGGGTCAGCAAACTACCACCCGTGGAGAAAATCGAACCCGCTACGTGTTTTTGAATGGCCCGTAAGCTAAGATTTATTTTTACATTTTTAGATGGTGGAGGGGGTGGGGAATAAATAAAAAGAACATTTTGTGACTTGTGAAAATGATTTGAAATTCAAATAAATAGTGTCTGTAAATACAGTTTTATTGGAATGCTACCACACCCACTTTGTTATGTGTGTCTGCGGCTGCTTTTCTGCTACAACAGATAAAATCGAGTAACAGCGACAAAAACCAAATGGCCTGAAAAGCCAAAACTATCTGGCCCTATGGAAAACGTGTTGACCCCTGGTCTAATGGGCTTGTGGGATTTTCTTGTCAGTCTGCCCTACCAGGTGTCAGCTCTCTGAGGACAGGTATTTAATCTCTCTTATTTCTTGCTGTAGTCCCAGCGCTCAGTACAGTGCCTTGTACATTGGCGGTGCTAATGAATGAGGAAGGATTCACGGGCAAGACCCTAATCTCAGGTGGGCAAGACCCTAATCTCTCTCAGGTGGGCAAGCCTGGATGCCTGCCGCACTCCGGGGTCTGGGACTTACCCAGCTCATCCCACAGCTGGCGGCACTTGTCCGTCATGCCCGCGCCCTGTTGCCGCCACAGGGCCAGGCGCGGATCCTGCAGGAATTGCTCAGTCATGAGGATCAGCATGCGTGCGCCATTGGAGTCCCGCATTCGCAGCATCTCCCGCACCTGCGCCGGACCAAACGGTGAGGAGGGGCGGGGCTCCGGCACCCAGCAGTCTAGTGCCGCCCCCCTGTACCCGCCCAGCCAGCACCTTGCAGAACATGGAGCGCAGCTGCTGGCTGGCGCCATAATAGCCGCCGTTGGAAAGCAGCTGCTTCACCTGCTCCTGGATCTGCTCCTCGTCCAGGTGCCAGCAGTTGGCGTCCTCGATGCCCGCGCCCGCCGTGGGGTCTGGGGCACCTGTGGGGAGGGAGGGACGGCTGAGGCTGGGGCTGGGGGGAGGGGGTGTCTGTCATCCAGTCCTTCAAATCACCCAAACCATCCCAGAATTCCATCCATCCCACCTGAAAACCCATCCATCCATCCACCCATCATCTTACCCCAAACATCACCTACCCATCCATTTAAACCACTCAACCATCTGTCCACACCCCCATGCCATGCCATGCATCTTTCCATCCACACGTCATAACCCTTAGCACAGCTACCTACCCCATTAGACCATCATCCACCCTGCCCATAACTCCCACCTACTCACATCTATATACCCATCCCACCAGTCCATCCATCCACCTACCCACCCCTATTTGTCTTTCCAACTCATCTGTACTAACCACTCAAAATACCCACTGACCTATTCATCCACTGACCTACACAACTCTGCTATCCATCCATTCAATGAACCCAAACTTTCCATCTATTCTTTCCCCACCAACCACCCTTCATATGTATCTCCCCAAACACCCACCAGCCCATTGGTCCATCCATACATCCTACATAAAACACCCACCTACTTGATCCATCCACCATGTTAGTCCTCACATAAGAACATTCATGCACGCATCAACCCACCCTCAATCCATGCACCCCTTGGTCCTTCCAGTCTTCCACCAACCCCATCTGTCCACTACCTCAAACTCCCCAATCAAAGCCCATCCCATCCTACCCTTCCACCAATTACCACCAACTCCCTATTCACCTATCATCCTAGTAGATCACCCATCCACTCATTCCATCCATTTTTCCACACCAACAGTTCACCCCAACACCCCATCATGAACACCTTCTATATCCACCCATAGCCACCCTCAAATATCCATTCATGCCTCCACCCACTATGCATCCGTCTACTCACCCACCATCCTACTCCATCCTTCCATCATTATAGTTAAGCAACACTTGTAGCTCCAAACCACCCCAGAACTCGTAACACCTCCTGGTCTATCTCCTACCCTATCCCACTTCTGACACCCACTAATGTCCACACATACTCCTTATGACCTCCACACACCCATACTCAGGCCTGCTCCTGTGATCTTGAGACACCCCCACCCTGGGGCTGGATCTTCCCACTGGCTGATTTCTTGACCATTCATCTGCCCAGGGCCAGATCAAATCCAGGATCTGCCACTTACTGAGGTGTGTGATCCTTTTTTTTTTTTTTTTAATAACATCTTTATTGGAGTATAATTGCTGAGGTGTGTGATCTTGACCTCAGGCAGTGGTGCTCCCCCACCCCTGCTCACGGATCAAGGGTACCTCTGGTTTTTTTTGGGCCACACCACGTGGCTTAGGGGATCTTAGTTCCCCAACCAGGGATTGAACCTGGGCTGCAGCTGTGAAAGCACTGAGTGCTAACCACTGGACCACAAGGGAATTCCACAGTCAGGGGTACCTCTGGATGCTGTGACAAATGCCTGTGGCACAGCAAGCGAGATGGCTGTGAGCTGGCACCTCACTGCCCCATCAGACCTTGGGGCGCCCTTACCATGCACCAGGTTGATCTCGGAGCCCAGGAGGAGGATCTCGTCTGCCAAGCGCTGAGCAGTGGGCAGCACCTCAGTGTGGTGGGCACTGATGAGGTACTGCACGAACTTCTGCAGCTGATCCCGGTTCATCTGGGAGAGTGTCTCGGAGATGGGTAGCCGCAGTTCCACCTGGCGGGCATGCCGAATGCGATACAGCGACAGGGCCACCACATGAGCACAGTAGAAGAGGTCTCGGTTGTCGCAGCCGCAGCTCACGGATGTGATCTTGCAGCGGTCAAAGCTGATGGAGACATGGTAAAGGCGCTCGGGCTCTCCAGGGCCCCCTGGCTCCCGGATATTTCCGCTCAGGTGGAACCCTAAGACCGAAACCAAATTGTCACTGCTGTGTCACCCCAGAGATGGGTAATCTTTTCCATGGTGCACAGCAAGACCAGGTGCAAATCCCAGCTGAGTAACCTAGCACAAGTCACTTAACCTTGCTGTGCCTCAGTGTCCACATCTGTGAAATGGGAACAAATAGTAACATCCTCCTCATGTGTTTGTAATGAGGATGAAATGGGTTAATATTGGCAAGTGCTTAGAACACTGCTGGCAGATAGTAAGTGCTAAATAAAGGTTTGTTCTTCTTCTAATTCTGAATAATATTATTACAGCAATGCTGTTGAAGATGATTTTCTTAGCCCTTGGGTAATCATGGATACAGCCCAGGCTCCAGGTGCCCTGTCACTTCCTGGGAAGATACCAAAGATACTTGGGGGGCGAGGGATTGAAGTGGCCGGCCAGGGGCCAGGTCACCCCATCACCCCCCACCCCTCCCTGGCCCCTGGGGAGCCCAGATGCCAGGCTCATCCGACTGGTTGGGCAGCTCAGGCCCCAGCTGGCCCTGGCTGCGTCATGCAGGGAGACGGCGGCTTCCTCATACCGGCTGGAGGTGGCCGAGCCTATGGCCAGCTGGGTCATGTCCAGGCAAGGGGGCCCCCAGGCTGACAGGGTTCAGAGAGGGTCATCTTGGCTGAGCCCCTGCCTCCAGCTGGGAGACATGACCTGCCCCCATGGGAGGTATGGCATTCCAGGGCTCACCTGCCTTCTGGCTCAGCCTCTACTGGTTCCCTTCTCAGCCCTGCTGCCTGAGGTCTAGAATCATCTTTCGTCGCTAGCTCTAAACCTCCACCCCTTCCCCTCACCTGGACCCTGCTGCCTGGGGTTTAAGACCACTCCTCACAGATGATCCCCAGCTTCCACCCTAGACCCCAAGGAAGCCTCGTTGCCTTAGGTCTGAGACCATTCCTAAACCTCTGAACCCAACCTCCACCTGAGTCTTTCTGCCTGACGTCCAAGACTGTCGCTCATCACTGGCTCTAAAACGTGGCCACTCTCACCGAGGACGCCGCAGCCTGAGGTCTAGGATCATCCTTACCTCTGGCTCTAAACCTTGGACCCAGACATCCCTGGATCCCTCTGTCTGAGGTCTGGAACCTCCTCTCACTTCTGGTTTACAATCGCTCCTCAAAACCACTGCTTCGGGCTTCCCTGGTGGCGCAGTGGTTGGGAGTCCGCCTGCCGATGAAGGGGACGCGGGTTCGTGCCCCGGTCCGGGAAGATCCCACATGCCGTGGAGCGGCTGGGCCCGTGAGCCATGCCACTGAGTCTGCGCGTCTGGAGCCTGTGCTCCGCGACAGGAGAGGCCACAACAGTGAGAGGCCCGCGTACCGCAAAACAAAAACAAAAACAAAAAAAACCCACTGCCTCGGCCCTGCCTTCTTCCCTGCTCTCCCCGCTATCCTACCACCTCTACCCCTATGCCTCAACTAAGCTGACTGAGGTCAAGGCAGATCCCTGATCTTGAGCTCATAATATCTTGTACAACCCTCCCTGGGCATCAAAGCCTGACATTTGGAACCTCCCCCAGCCCTCCATGGACTCCCTGGCAGGGGTAGGGGGCAGGCACTTACCCACTTGCAGCACACGATCTACGGCCCCGCTCTGTAGCAGGTGCAGTCCACGGGTGAAGGGCACCCGGGCATCGTGCTCGCCCTCCGGGGGCTGGTAGCCCAGTGATGAGTACATGCATATCTCCCGCTCGCTGCGTGGAAACGACCAGAACACGATGCGTTTCTGGACCGGCTCTGGCACCCGGGAGAACCGCTCCTCAACCTGTGGGAAGGCCCGGTGTGTTAGAAACCCTGGCGCTTGAATCCTGGCTTTGCTGCTTACAAGTAGTATGACCTTGGGCAAGTCACTTTGCCTCTCTGAGCTTCGTTTTTTCTCAAGTGTAAGAAGATGTTAAGAGCACCCGCCTTCTGGGTGTCATGAATATTACATATGCACTAATATATGTACAGCGCCTACAATAACACCTGGCCTATTGTTAGTGTTCTGGAACTTTCTGCGGCTTCCCTCCTGGATGTCAGGTCTCAGGGTCCTAATGTAAGGTAGTCTCACCTCTCAGGCTTTGAGGGGGGACGAGGAAGGAAGACAAATGTGATAAGAAGACCAGTGATCAGGCCTACATGTTCTTAGCTTACATTATGTTAAATGCTTTATGTGTGCGATTTCCCTTAATTCTCATAGCAACAACCCAGTATTTTTGCAGCCTGGGGAATCTGAGGCTCAGAGGCGGAGTGAATTCACTTGTTCAGGGTCCCACAGCTGGTGAGCTCCAGCTCCCAAGACAGGCTCTCTGCTCCAGCTGCTAAGGGTTCTCAGGAAGGGAGGGGTGTCCTGCTCACCCCTGGGGGCTTTGGGCAATGAACTGATCTGGTTGAGCCTGCGTTCCAATCCAGGCTTGCTACTCACTGGCTGAGTGTCCTTGGGCAAGTTTCTCAACCTCTCTGTGCCCCAGTTTCCTCAAAGAAGGAGAACAACTCCCAAAAGGCTGCAGAGGACTCCGTGAGTTTCTGCAGGGCAAGAGCTTTCCTAGGGCCAGACCTGCCCAGGGCAGGTACATGGGAGCCCTGGAGAAGGTTTTAGGATTACTCTGGGGGGGTCTCACACACAATGAAGGGGCAGGGACCTTTCAGAGCCCCCTGTCCTAGGTTTGAAAGGGAAGTGGGAGGACCAGTGACTGGCCCAGGCCTCGGGGACAGTTGGCAGATGACTAAAGAGGGATTTTCCAGGCCATGAATCAGAGCCCGCCCTATCCACACTTGGCCCAGACCCATCAGTCGCAGCAGACTCACTCTGGAGAGGCCAGGGAGCAAAGAAAGCCCCCCAAAGCCAAACAGAGGACAGAGCCTGTGGGAGCCAAGGAAGGCTTGCTCAGGTCCTGGCCACAACCCAGCTCCTTGGGGACCCACACTGAGGCTGGGAAAGGGGACTTTGCCCGGCCCTGGGGCATCCTGGCAGGGCCCCCCAGAAGTTATAGGGGCAAGATTCCAGGTGCACCTGTCCAGGTACCGAAACCCAGGCCCCACACCTGCTGCCAAACTCTGGAAGGACTGAGATGGCTGCGGGGCAAGGGGAGAGTGAGCATGGGGTAATGGGGAGGGGGGACTCTGACGATGGAGTAATCTCTGCAGCCATCCAGGAGGGGCTGGGCAGCCCCAGGTGGGAGGTAGTTCCAGAATTACTGAGGGGTGTGTGAGTGTTAGTGCCTGAGGGAAGGATCTGCAGGAGAAGAAGGGGGTCCCCATGGGACAGGTAGGTTCTGGAGGCTGGAGGCAGGGATTGGAGACAGAAAGGGGTGTCTTGGGGCCGGGATCTATATAAGTGGGGGAGTCCTCTACTGGGGGTGTAGGACAGAGATCTGGAGTCTCTAGGTGCTGAGATCTGCTCTGTTCCCAAGTGGGGGCAGGTTGTAGGAGTTGGAGAGAGGAGTGAGGATTGAATGGGGTGCCCTAATTGGGAGATGAGGATAAGGTGGGAAAAGAGAGGTACCCAGGGTTGTGAGAGGACCATGGGGCAGGAGGAGAAAAAGTGTCCCGAGTTGGGATCTGGGGCACTGAGGGAACCCCTGGGTCTTGTGGGCTGAAGGGCAGAGCTGCTGGGGAAGGGATGGGGGTGGGTCATAGGGTTTGAAGGAGTGAAATGGGAGGATGAGGGGATGTCTCGGGCAGAGTTAAGGATCTTGGAGGAGATCTCTGGGGGTGTCTCCGATGGAGGCAGGTCCGGAGGCTGGAATCTGGACAGGGGGAGAAGGTATGTCGGGGACGGGGCTGGGAGTGGGTCCCTCCCCACCGCACTCCTCGGTCACCTGCTCGAAGGCCCAGCTCTCGGCTACTCGCTTGGCGCTGAGGTCCAGCAGCGCTTCGGGTCGGCCCCGGCCGCGCACTGCCCCGGCCCCGGCGTCGAGCTCCTCCGGTCCCGCGGGGCCGTCCCGGCTCCGCTTGGCCGCGGGGGGGTCCATCCGGCCTGGCCGGGGCCGGGGCGGGGCCTGTGTGTAGGGGGGGTTCGGTCCGACGCCTACTCCGCCTCACCGTCTCTCGGGACCCCTGCCCGCCTTCCTGTCCTTCGTCCGCGCTCGGCCGCCCCGGTACTCGCTCCGCACCCACCCGCGGGCCGGCGGGGTGATGCGGCCCCTTTAAGACCCTTCACAACAATGAAGCTGCCTTGGCCTCCGCTTTATCCTCGGCCGTCGTCCCGCCCCCACCGCCCGTCCCCATTGGCCCCCCTTCGGCCTCCGAGGCCCTCTTCCGCCATTGGCTGCACCGCCAGATCCGTCTCCAAGTTGCTGCTTTTCATTCGTTGTATGCACTGCCTGTCTTTTCGGGACTACTCAATCAGGGCGCTCAGCGAGCAGCGCTGTCAATCACGGGACGCCGGAGACCAATCGCAGTGGGAGGAGGCCACCGGCGCCGGCCTTAAGCGGAGTTTCGGGGCGGGTCCTGGGTTCATTCACAACATTCCTCCCCCGCCCCAGTAGGGCTGGACAGCGCTCCCCGGGCAGCTGGGGCTGCGCCCACACAAGGCTTTGTTTACTGAGGGTCGCTTCCGGGCGCCGCGAGGGGACAATCAACACTGCTCGGCCCGGGAGCGAGACAGAGCGGCGGGATCCCCGGGCAGCCCCTCAGCCCCGCCTCCCTCTGGGCTGTGTGACGAGAAATTCAGCCTCTTTGGGCGGCGGGTCAAGTTTTGATGCTTTGCTGGATGGAGGGATCACAGGTCCCTTGGCAGAGTTTATGGGGGCTGCGGACACCCTCGCTAGAAATAGAGCCCAATCCAAGCCCATCCTTGAGCCCCAAGCTAAGAATCTCCAATCCATTCTATGCCCTATATATTACGTTAAGTCCTATGAAATTACTGATTTTCAACAATTTTTGATACACTAAATGGCAATTTCATAAGGTTCAACGTAATAGATGTCAAATCCGACCACCTCTGATTATTTTTTCTGATTCAGCTTGTCTAGGTCACATCTCTTGATGTGACCTTGAAGCAGGCAGTGGTCCTCATCGCCGGTCCCCGGCGCCACCACCCCTGCCATCTCCATGTTGCTAGAGAACCCTGCATTTCCCCCTCGCCACACTTCTCTCCGTTATCATTACGTTTCTTTATCTATTTCAGCAGTTGTTTAATTTCTGTCTCTTCCCGCTCCACGGTGAGCTCCAAGGGGCAGTCTAATTGTCTAACTGATGCACTGCTTCACTGCCAGCACCTGAACACCTCGGGACATACAGCAGTCACTCAATCTATATATAACTTGTTGAATGAACCAGCTCATGCTTTGCTCCCATTCCACTGAAATGATCTACAGAGCAGGAAAACCGAAGCTGGCCCCTAAGTGGCCTGATTGCTGCCCCCTGCCTCTCCCCACATGGAAACTCTGCCTTTTTCCTTCCAGGAATTTCCAGTTTCACAGCTGCATTTTCTGGCCAGTCCCCAACCCACCCTTCAGTAAACTCCCTCCGACCTGCACTGTCCAGTATGGTCACCACTGGCCACAAGTGGCCTTTGAGTCCTTGAAATGGGACCAAGCTGAACTGGGCTGTGCTGTCAATGTAAAACACATTGGATTTTGGAGACTTAATAGAAAAAAAAGGCGGCAAAATATGTCATTAAGAATTTTTTATATCGATTACATGTTGAAATAATACTATTTTAGATGTTTGTGTTAAGTAAAATACATTATTAAACTTAATTCCACCTGTCTCATTGTGTATTTATTTTATTTTATTCTATGCGGTATCAGGGCGTTTAAAGTTACATATGCAATTTGGATTGTAATTTCTATGGGACAGCAGTGGTCTTGAGAAACCACAGCTGACCACAATAACAACAATGAAACAACAATAATAGTAATGTACTGATTGCTTATGTGGTGCTCTAGCTGTTCAGACACATTATCAAATGTAAGCCTTCCAACAGCGCTGCGAAATGGGGATGTCATCTCCATTTCTCATATGAGGAAACTGAGGCTTAGAGAGGCGGAGTTCTTGCCTGACTGGGAAGCCTTAGACTTATTAGAGCACGTCTTTCCTGCAAGGATTTGAGGCAAAGATAGACTTATGGGGAAGGAGAAATGGGTGGGGAGAAAAGCAGGGAGAACACCAGTGAAACAAGTCTTTCAGGTGCTCCCCTAGCAAACAGGACCCAGGGTCCAGGTTTTCCAAGCAGCCCCCTTCAGCATTTAGTATGTGGCGGGCCCTTGTCCCTGAGGATGCTTCAGTGGATGTCCTGAGATGCTGGATCAGAAAAGGCACTCCAGGCCAGTGGAACAGGATGTATGGGAGGAATAGAGAATGGGACATCACAGGGTGAGGATGTTTTATTTTATTCTCTCACAAGAGATACTAATATTTTCATCATCCCCATCTCATGGATGAGAAAACTGAGGCACGGAAAGGTCAGGTGACTTAACCTAGGTCCACAGCAGGAAAGGGTAGGGCCAGCATTCAAGCCCTGGTGGGTGGGCTGGTCTTGTCACATTGGCTGGGGATCAAATGCACAGTTTGGGAAACACCAACATTCTATTCCGTTCCTCCGATTTTACAGATGAGGGCAATGAGGCCCAGAGAGGGTCAGAAAGTTGCCCAAGGCCACACAGCAATCCCTGGAGAATGTGAGAAGTCAGAAAGGCCCTTGGGAAAATGGGGGTTGCCTCCAGGATGAAGTCTCCAAGACTGTTTCACGCCTACCCTCTTCCTAGCAACACTTTTAGGAAGGGTGACGTTGCAAGGGGTGTTCTAGCTACCCGCAAGTGCTCCCTTCTCAGTGTAGCCAGTGAGTTTGGGCCTCAGGAAAATGGAACCACATTTATCCCGCCTGCCGCTGTGAGCTCACTGTCTAGGCATCCACAGCTCCTGACCCCAAACCCACATGTGTACTGACATCAAGACCCATGAGAAACAGGGTGACTCTGAAGGCTGGGATGAGGGGGCCCACGGTCCCCCCACCCCCCAGTTCTGTGCCACCCCATCCTAACATTCTGAGGGTCCCTCCCTCTGCCAACCCCCCTGAAGCACCCCAATGCCCCTGTTAACTCAGGCAGGAAACCAGCCAGGGCAGTTTTACTTCCTGGTCCCGATGCAGCCCCTCTGGGCTGCCCAGCTGGCAAGATTTGCTTCTTACATTTCTTCTCTTCCCTTTTGGAACACAAGTTCATGGGCAGAGAGTCAGGGCCCTGCCAGGAAAAATGGGCATTCCAGGCAGAGGGGGAAGGTGGAGGCAGGAGAGGAAAAGGCTTGAGCAGGAATAATTGTCTGAAAAGCAACATTTAATGACTGCCCTGGCCCTGGGGAGTGGGGAGGGGCAGGGGAAAAGGCAGGGAGTAGACAGGCTGAGTGGCTGGAACTGGGCTTCCCTCCCCGTCCAGGAAAACAAAGGCAGCTGTCACAGTCTTCAGGCTTCCCACATTTCCACACTCAGGGAGGGGTGTTAGGGTCTCCATTTAACAGATGAAGAAACTGAGGCTCAGAAAGGGACTTGCTGAAGAGAACAAGAGGTGTAGGGATTTCCCAAAGTCTGGGGCTCTTGGCTGCGACACTAATGGGGGATTTGTGGGCAGGACCCACATGCTAGGAAGGACCTAGCATGGGAGGGAAAAGTCACCCAGGTCAGTGATGGGGTGGAGGGTGGAGGTGGTGGGAAAGTGAGGCTGTTTGGGGAGGCCGAGGGAGTGGGGTGAAGAGGGAACAGGTGGGTTGACATTCCAGATCCGAAACCTGTCACACCTGAATGCCTTTCCTCACCCCTGGGGTCCCCCTCAAAGGGGCTGGCGTCAGAGGGACAAAGGGAGCCAGTTTACAGGAGTCCTTGGCCAGCCCGGGCGCCGCCAGCGGCAGTGGGCTTGGCCCGGGTTGGAGGCGCCTCCTGGTGGCTGAGGGAAGCGCCACATGGCGCCCAGAGCCCAGCCGGTCCCACCCCTCACCCTTTCGAGATTCCAGATAGAAAGGTTAAAAGATAATTTTCAAAAGCGGGTGCAGTCAAGGCTCTCACCGACAAATAGAGACGAACACGTGTTAAGAGTTTTTGTATTGAACTCCTGTGGGAACCAGGCAGATGTTACAGGAGGTTCAAAAGAGAGTCCGGAAAACGGGCACTTTCACAACAGATCAGACTATTTGAGTAAATAAATGTGCGAATGGAGGCAAATTGGTTTTTCCGCAGGGGAGGAGGGCTGTCAATGGAACCTCAGCTGCGTGGGCCAGAATGAGCAGATAAGAGTGGTTCTGTATTGCTATCAGTTGCTTACAATTCATGGATGGAGCTGTGAAATAGTTCAAAGACGCTGTTATGAACCAGCTAACCCGGAAGGGAAGGACGTGCTGTATAGCGATGACGCTTTGAATGGTCAGAACTGATTTACAGAGACGCAAAATGTTCCTTGCAGAAAGAAACAATTCCTTCCTTCCTTCATTCAACAAACACCTGTTCCTGGAGCAACTATTGTGCGCTGTTCCAGGTGCTGGAGACACAACAAAGATGCAGAGTAGAAAACGGACGAGAGTGGCACAGAGTGACCCCTTCCAGGAGCAGGGGACACCTGGGAGGGGGAAGGAACAGGAGGTGAAAAAAGCCAGGGGGCAGGACTGGGTGGAGGCGGGGGTCTGGAAGGGGTGGCCTGGGGCTTCCTTCCTTTCTGTTCTCCCCACTAGAATGTCAGTTCTCAGCTCTACCTAGCCCAGAGGTTGGCATGCAGTAGGCGAACAATAGATGCCCAACGTGCAAAGCGACTCCATATCAAAGGGCAGAAGTCACTCGCTGTCTGCTTAGGGGAGAGACTGCTGTGAGGTGGGCAGATGGCAGGAGGGTCCAGGTCCTGTAGGTGGGGCTCAAGGAACGGTAGACTCCGGGCATCACAGAGCCAAGCGGCAGCCCTGCCCTCCAGTCCCGGGCCTGGGCCCCATCCTCCGCCCCTCTCCTCCCCCTAACAGAAACCCTGAGCCCTGGGCCCCAGACAACTCCAAACTGTGAAGTCTCGCCATCAAATTAGGGCTCTGCTGCCACAATTCCTGTGTTTTTTGAGATGTAAATCAGGATTTTTTTTTTTTTTTTTTGCATGTGAAATTACCGTTCCTGCCTTTTCCGGGGGTTAAAACTCACATGGAAAATTCACCATTTAGAAGGGTATAATTCAGTGGCAGTTAGCACCTTCACAACATTTGCAACCACCAACTTTATCTAGTTTCAAAACCTTATCACCTCCCAGAGATGACCCCATACCCATTTGCTGTCACTCCCCACTGCCCTTCCCCCAGTTCCTGGCGCCCCATAGGGAACCACCGTCGCTTTGGCTTTGCCTCTTCCGGACATTTCACATGAATGGAATCACACATTATGTGGCCTTTTGTGTCTGGCTTCTTTCAGAATGTTTTCCAAGTTCACCCATGGTGAACTGTATCACTCTGTTTTATGGCTGAATAATATTCCATCCTGTGGATAAACTACACTTTGCTTATCCAGTCATCTGTTGGCAGCATCTGGGTTGCTACCACCTTTGGGTGACCATGATCGGTGCTGCTGTGAACGTACGTGTGCGAGATACTGAGTCTGTGTTCGATCCCTTGGGGTGTGTGCCTGGTGGGCAACGGCTGGGTCACGTGGTAACTGCAGCCTGAACTTACCGAGGAGCCACCAAACTGTTTTCCAGTGTCTGTCCCTTGCTTTTAAGAAAAATGTTGGGAGTTCAGTCACCCACCTCAGGGGAACAGCCACCGCACTCCCACCTCCCTCCAGAGACAGTGGCTCAGCCGATCCCACAGGCACAGACGTTTTAGGGGAGGGGAGCCCAGGATGGAACAGAACAGAAACTTGGTCTGTTAAGAGAGGCAGCAGATGGGCAGCCGAGAACACGTACTGGGGCTCTGCCAGTGCCGGGTTCAAGTCCCTGCTCTGGAATGTTAATGTGACCTGACCTGGGCATCATGAGGACTGAAGGGATGTGTAGAAAGCACCAGAGCAGTGCCTGGGCCACAGGCAGTGCTTCCTACTTGCTGTTATGACTTATGACTTTCTTTAAAGATCGAGGTGGCACTGAGAAGTTTATAAGCACATTCTGGTTTAATCGGCATTTTAACTCTACAAGGTGGTGTCAGTACCTGTCCTGCAGATGGGAAAGTGACTCACTAGGCTACCTGGCCGGTCCCCGGCAGAGGGGGTGACACAGGCATGTCCATGGAGGGTATGTAGGTGAGTCACCCAAGGCAGGAGGAAAGAACACTCTCCCCTGGCTCCCAGGCTGGAGGTGCAGAAGCCCATTCGTCCTTCCCCGGCACGTGGCTAGTCTCCTGTGGAAACTGCTGGGGATGACCTGGTCGGGGCACCTGGCCGCAGGCCCCAGCACGTCCCGCTCACAGGAGCATGTGACCGTGGGAGGAATGACAAAGTCAGGTTTATTGCTCCGGGTTAAACCAGTGGAGACAGGATGTGGGGAGGGGTAGGGGGACACAGGAAGTTGGTGAAGGCATCCTCCTGGCCTTGGCCTGAGCTTGGCCTGGCCTTGGCACGCTGGGAAGCCAGCCAGTGCACTTCTGACCTGCTGATCACGTGCTCACGGGCCAGGGCCCCAGTAAAGTTTGAGGCGCAACCCAAGGCTCTGGGGAGCACGGCCTCTCCTCCCTGCACAGGTCTGAGCACAGACAGGGCCGCGGCGATGGCCTCTGCTGGGGTGCATCCTTAGGAAGGCGTCTTGGTGGAGGCGGGGGCTGCCGCCTTCTTTTTGGTGGGGGCCTTCAACAGCGCCAGCTTCTTGGGCAGGCTGGTGCTGGCTTTCATCAGCACATCATGTTCGATCTTCTTCCGGATCCCGACCTCCAGGTTCTGAGGGAGCAACCATGGCACAATCAGACTGGGACCTGAGGCGGGAGGGAGGGCCTGGTCTGCTGCCCTTTCTCCTGTGAGCTCACAAGGGGCTGGATCAGCAACTCCCCCCGAAACAACACCTGAGAGTCTGGTGGCTGGGGGTTAAGTCCTGCTTCTGCCCCATACCCTGGGAACATTGCACACCGAAAAACCCCTTCTCATCTCTGGATCTCAGCTTCTAAACCTCTGCCCATTTCCACTTTACAGCTGGGGAAACTGACGCACATGTAGCGAGGAGGCACTTGCCCAGGATTCCCAAATCATGTGAGTGATGGGAGATTGGAACCCAGCACGCCCAGAGTCCCCAGCCTCAGCCTCCAGGCGGGCAGCCTCCCCTTGTCTCTGCTTTGCTAATGGTGAACTGGGGCTCTGAGAAATAAGAGGTGCAGGCAAGTAAAGGCACAGGAATCAGAACCCAAGTGTTTGGGTCCAAAACTGGTAGCTTAATCATATTACCTAAACTGCTCCCTTGCCCTACCTGTGAGTTCCAATGACCATGACAACCATGACTGTCACCACACGCCTGGGTGCAAGGGAAACAACAGCAAAGACACAGCAAAACCTCTGCCCTCATGAAGCTGACATTCAGTGTGTGTGGACAACACAGCTGTCAGTGACAAATTCTGGTAAACCGTTTTTTTTTTTTCCTTTGGCCACGCCCAGTGGCATGCGGGATCTTTGTTCCCCAACCAGGGATCGGAACTGGAACTGGCGCCCCCTGCAGTGGAAGCGCAGAGTCTTAACCACTGGACCGCCAGTGAAGTCCCTCTGGTCAACTGTTGAAGGATAACAGATGACAAGTGCTGCTATGGAGAAAAGAATACAAGGGATGATGAGTGAGGGATGGGGTGGGGTTGCCATCAGGGATAGCTGCTCAGAAGCAACGCTTGCAGCCAGACTTGACTGGGAGGAAGGAAGCCGTGTAGATTTCCGGGAGAAGAATCCAGGCGGAGGAAACAGCTAGTGCAAAAGTTCTGAGGTGGGGCAAGGAGCAGTTATGGGGCCAGTGAGGCTGGAGGGAGAGAGGGAGGAGGTGAGGGCAGGGAAAAGACAGGAGTAGAGTGTGCCGGGTCCTGTGGGCTGTGGGGAGAACCTGGGCTCTTCCTGAGTGAGGTGGGAGCCACCGAGGGTTCTGAGCAGAGAAGGGAAGTGCCCTGATTCAGGTGCTCACAGGTGCCCTCTGGCTGCTATGGGGAATGGCGGGGCCAGGAGATCTGGGAGGATGTGACTGCCCTGGTCCAGGTGGGAGATGATGGGATGGGACCAGGTTGGGGGGTCAGAGAGGTGGGAAGTGGGTGGAATCTAGATTAATCCTGAAGGCAAAAAGGACGAGATCCAACCTGTATGTGAGAGAAAGGGAGAATCCCGAGTATCTGGAAGGAGGGACTGTGGCAGGATCATGGTGGAGTCGGGGAGCACAGTGGGGGTAGGATCAGGACCCTGGTTCTGGACATACTGAGCTTGAGATGCTCACGAGACACTTTCCCCCTCCGGCTGAGACATGGAGGTAAGCAGGTTGCTGGGTTCCCAGGTCTAAGAAAACTGAGGCTCTGGCGATCCAGTGGTTAAGATACCATCTTCCACTGCAGGGGGCACGGGGTTCAATCCCTGGTCGGGGAACTACCGAAAGCTGTGTAGCGCAGCCAAAACAAAAAAACAAAAAACTGAGGCTCTAAACAATTTGCTCAAGATTATAGGGTGAGTTAGTGTGTGTTGTACAATTAGAATTCAGGTCTGCCTCCACCAGATCTTTGTAACGTCTCTTTGCAACCTTAACAAAAATCTCTTTGCAACTTCTTTATAAGATCAACCCTATTCACCCGCACACGAAAAAGCTACACTTAAAAACAACCACAAAAACGTTTATTTCAGCCCTGTGCTGTTCTCAGGGATTTACAGGTGTCCTATGGCATTGAATCCTTACAACTCTAGAAGAAAAGTGCTATCACTACAACCGTTTCTTCTTTAAGAAGCTCAGGGTGAAGATACACTAGCTGTCGATGGAACTGCGCTTTGCTCCCAGCACTGTCTTCTTGCAAAGCTGGGGTTTTCCACCCCTTTCCCAGGCTGCCTTCCCTCTCGGGGTCTATTAACGAGGACAATTTCAGCGAAAGCTGCCAGTGTGTGCCGAACACATTTTGCGCGCCACTCGTGGGTTTAGGAATCTCACTGATTGGGAGGTAATGTTTCCGTACCCACTGCACAAGGGAGGAAACTGAAGCTTACAGCACTGGGAGTTCTCCATCCCGGGCCTCTCACACGCTCGAACTCACCTTCTTAAGCTTTTGCTGTTGCACGATGCGTGCCTTCTTGGGTGCGATAACGAGACCTGGGGAGAGATGCGATTTCGTGAGGCCGGAGAACCTCGGGCCCACCTCGCCCCCCAGTCCCCGGCCCGCTCCTCACCGCCCTTCCTCGGGCCCCGGTTCCGCTCCGAGGCTGTCGCCGCTGTCTTGCGCTTCGCTGGTTTCCTCGCCTGGAACTTGCGCTGCCCCTGCGCCATGATCAGTCATGCACCGGAAGAGGCGGGGCTGTGGGAGGTCGCAGACGAAAAACGCAGGGCACGATGGGATACAGTGGGGCCGGAGGGCGGAATGGCTCACGGGATACAACGTGGCAAAGAGTTAAAGTGACCACTACCCACGACGGTCGATGATAGCCAGCATTGCGCAAACATTTCGAAGTAAAGGTTATAATGATAAGCTAACACTTACTGGGTGCTTATCTGCTTTATAAAACTTATGCTGTTTTGTGCTTTTTATACATAAACTTCAAGTCTAGGACTTACGGTCAGGCAAGTGAGGCACTCTGGTGCAAAATTTAAGGGGTGCCCCGAACTTCAGTTATCAAGATAAAGATATATTCAACATTCAAAAATAATATTTTAATACAAAGAAAAATCGTCCAAATACAGCCTGTGGACTGGCTACTTGATGTTGTAAATAAAGTTTTGTTGGAACGAGGGCTGGTATCAGGAGTGAAGGGAGTAGGGTCAGGATATGCAAGGTCAGGGTTTCGTTCTATTTAATATCTTTATATTTTGTTCACCATGGATTGTTTTTGCATTAATTTTGATTTTTCAAAAGTAATGCATGAAGCTATTCTTTATCTTGACTACTGAGCTTCTCAGGGCCTCCTCTAAAATTTTGCACCTGAGGTGTCACCCTAATTCCAGCCCTGAGAGCAACCAAAAAGGGAGGTACCAGTATTGTCTCCATTTTGTAAATGAGGAAAACAAAGCATGGAGAGGTGAAGTGATTTGGCCAAGATCACACAACAGAAAAAGCGGTGGAGGACTTCCGTGGCGGCGCAGTGGTTAAGAATCTGCCTGCCAGTGCAGGGGACACGGGTTTGAGCCCTGGTCTGGGAAGATCCCACATGCCTCAGAGCAACTAAGCCCGTGCGCCACAACTACTGAGCCAGCGCACTAGAGCCCACGAGCCACAACTACTGAGCCCGTGTGCCACAACTACTGAAGCCCGAGCGCCTAGAGCCCGTGCTCTGCACCAAGAGAAGCCACTGCAGCGAGAAGCCCGCACACTGCAACGAAGAGTAGCCCCTGCTCGCCACAACTAGAGAAAGCCCATACGCAGCAACGAAGACCCAACACAGCCAAAAATAAATAAATTAATTAAAAAAAGAAAAAGAAAAAGAAAAGGCGGTAGAACTGCGATATGAACTCAGGCAGCTTGACTTCAGCTGCTGGGATCTTAAGAGCCATGCAAAGGCCCTGTCTGCTTTCTCTGTTCTGGGAAGAATTGTGGTTGGGGGAACAAGGTCAGCTTTTGGGCAGGCCATTCAATAAGTTTATTATAAAAATAATGGGGGCAGGATATGGACAGCTAGGTTGGTTACTTCTGGGGTCCATCTAGGGTGACCGTGGCACCTAGGGCTTCCCGGAGCTCCTCAGGGGCAAAGACACCCAGCTCTGTGATGATGCCGCCAGTGATGAGGTCGTGGGGGGTGACATCAAAGGCAGGATTCCAAACCCCAATTCCTTCAGGGGAGAGGGTGGAGGCAAGAAAGGCAGGTATTAGGCTCATTGAAAGTTCTCAAGCTATTGTCACCTGTCTCACTCACAGTGGTTTTTGGGATTGGGGAATCCTTGAGAATCTAGAGATCCTCACCCCAAAAGTGCATGAAGGCATGGGTTTTGATACCAGTAATGAATTTAGACCCCCTACATTCCTGGATTGTCACTGTCTAAGAAGAAGCCTTCAAAGTCTTATATACATCCACCCACTTGTGCCTGCTCCAGGCATTTCTTTAGGAAACTCCAAGAATCCACCCCAGGGCCTTTGCATGGGCTGTGCCCTCTGCCTGGATGCTTTCCCTCAGATACGCACATGACTTGATGTTTCACTGCCTTCAGGTTTTTTCTCAAATATCACCTTCTCAGTGAGAACTTCTCTGATAACCCTGTCTAATCCACCCCCTGCACAGACACTTCCCATATCCTTCTGTGCCTCATTTATTTCTCCTCAGCCTTTACCCCCTTCTAACATACACTGGAATTTTGTTATTTATCTTGTTTGTTGGCTGTCTCCCCACTGGAATGTCAGCTCTATGAGGGCAGGGACTTTTATGTTTTTTTTCACTCCTGTTGCCCCGGCCCTATCATGTCACCTGGCACTGGCCAGGTGCTCAAAAATATTTGCTGAATGAATAACAATCTCTTACACAAGAGGCTGCAAACTGTTTTCTCTGGTTCACAGTTTTTTAAGACCACTGAATTAGCTGCCAGCTTTCCAAGTGTGGGAGCTTTCAAACATATAACAAACGTAAGGCTTCTCTTGGAAAAATCAGAAGAAAGACCTGTTCTCCTGGGGTCTGCATTCCTGTGATCCGTGGCCAGAACAGAGTATCGGGGTCCCCAGACTGCACCTGGCCCGTGTTACCCAGCTTTCTTGGGGGCAGGGACACGGTGGGTTGTCAACTCTGCTTTCCATGGTCTTATGGGTTTTGATCAGTGCTAAATAATTAAGCCTCCAGGAAAGTAGGGGCACCAAAAAAATCACGAGAAAATATTTTTTTTTTTCAGAATGAATGTATCTATTTTTATTATCTATCTATCTATATTCTTTTCCATTATGGTTTATCACAGGATATTGAATACAGTTCCCCATGCTAGACAGTAGCTCCTTGCTGGTTATCCATTTTAAATATAGCAGTGTGTACACGTCAGTCCCAAATTCCCTATCCCTAACTGGTCCTTTTTATAAAAGGTTTTTGATCATACTTGTTACTATTTAACGAGCACTAAGGGCCAGGCACTGTTCTCCACTTCACGTGGGTTAATTACACTGAACCGCCTCGGGTATATGAGGCAGGTCATGAAAACAGCTCATGGGGCTCTTACGGATGAATTTTAGGCAACCAGGCTACACAGCCAGGAAGTGTGGGGAGGCTGAGAAATATCTGTCTCTTCATGAGCAGTCGGCCAGGTGGTACTCTTATTTCTTATTCAGGTGAGAAAACAGAGGTGGAGAAGAGCAAGGCAATGCGCTCAAGGCTTCCCAACTCGTTAGCTGTATCTTCTGACCTTGAATCTGACTTCCAAGACGTGTCTGCTCTAAAATATGGCTTGAAGGAGCACCTTATGCCCCAGAAGGCTGATGACACCCCAAATACCACCTGCTGCCTGTGAAGGGGTCAGGGTGCCTCAACAGAGGTGCCCAGGCCTATGGTGCCCCCCTCTGAGCGGATGGCTTACCGGGTGCCGCAATCCTGACCCCACTGACATGGGTCAGCTCCTGGCCAGGACGCTCCTCAATGATGATCTCCCGGCCCGTCTTCAGGTGGAGGTCACACGACGAGCTGGGGGCAGCCACATAGAAGGGGATGCCGTGGTGCTTGGCGGCGATGGCTAGCTGGTAGGTGCCCACCTTGTTGGCCGTGTCGCCATTGGCAACCACGCGGTCGGCTCCCACGACGACAGCTGGGGAATGAGATGCCGGGAGTCACCACCGGGCCCTGGATGCCTGGAGCCCTGCCCACTGGCACCCCCCACCTGCTGACCTGACACTCCATAGTGGGCCATGGCGGCTGCCGCCATGCTGTCGGCGATGAGGGTGGCGGGGATCTGCTCGTAGACGAACTCAAAGGCCGTCAGCCGGGCTCCCTGGTTGTAGGGCCGGGTCTCCGTGCAGAAGGCACACTCCAGACGGCCCAGGCTGTGCAGCGAGCGGATCACACCTGTGGGGCCCAGCCCACCGGGAGGATGAGATGCAAAGGGACAGATGGGCAGGGCAGCCCACTGGTTAGCAGCATGGTTCTCCAAACCATGCAGTCCCACTCCCGGGCCCTTGCAGTGGCTGTTCTCTCTGCCTGGTACAAATGTGTTTAGAGAATGCCTTCTCCGTGAGGTCTTCCGGGATTCCTCCATCTCACAGAGCAACCCTCACACTGCCAACCCCTACTCTTTCTCTTTAGCACTTACCACCTTCAAATGCATCATACGTATTTGTTCTGTTCCTGTGTCTGTTCCTCCTATTTTCCTGCTCCTGATGGCAGAGATTTGATCTACTTTCTCCACTGCTGGGTCCCTAACTCCTAGAACTGTGCTTGGCACACAGTAGGTGCTTAATAAATGTTGAGTGACTGAAGGAATGGATGCATGTATGAATGATGGGGTACACAGGAGATAAGCATTTATTAAGCATAGATATTTGTTGAGTGAATGAATGAATGTCTTGCCATCAGAGCCTCAGTCCCCAGGCCCAAGGGTGGCACCTAGGCAGGTAGGGAAACCTCCTGGAGAATTTAGGATCAGGTGGAATCCGCTGCCTTGAACTCCAGGACCCAGTCCCCCTGGTCCTGGTCACAGCTACCCTAATCTTTCTTTAGGGGGCTACGCCCTACCCCTCAGTCCTCTTGGAGTCCACATCCCACCCACTTTCTTTTTTTTAAATTTTAATTTAACTTTATTTTTATTTAAAAAGTATTTAATGTTTTTTTTTGGCTGCACTGCACGGCTTGTGGGATCTCACTTCCCCATCCGGAGACTGAACCTGGGCGACAGCAGTGAAAGTGTTGAGACCTAACCACTGGACTGCCAGGGAACTCCCCCCACCCATTTTCTAGGCACATGGCACAGGCCAGGCCTATCGACTGACTGATCCTAGATGGACAGATGACTCCATCAGAGCCCCCGAGATACAAGGAGACTTTTCTAACACTGTCGGAATAGAGACCCTAGGCTCTTTTCCTTGTGATCTGAACCCTGGCCGACGAGTGGAGCATGAGGGTGATGCCACCATGGAGGAGGGCAGATCTTAGGGATACGGACAGATGGTCCCTGATGCTATGATTTGGGCCTCTGGATCCAGTCATGCCTGAAGCCAACCCCCTGAGTGTTTCTGTACAAAAACTAATCAATTCACATTTTGGGGGGGTGTATAAAGTTGTTTGGGTTTCTTTCTCTTGCATCCAAAAAGGGCCCTCCCCTATCCCTGCGGATGCCCACTCACCGAGGGCTGTACCATAGCCAGCAGTGGCCAGCGCACCGGTGTTGCAGTGGGTCAGCACTGTCACCTTGCCGCCCTCGGGGGCTGCCCGCTCTAGGAGGTGGCGGGCTCCCAGGTCCCCGATGCTCCGATTGTCCCGGAGGTCTTTTGCCAGCATGTCCTCGGTCCAGCGGATCACTCTGGGGCCGATAAGGGACTCTGAGCACAAGTCACAAGCCTTCAGGGCCCACACCAGCCCCTCCTCCCTGCCCAACACCGCTCTCCTGGAGCCCTCCTGCTGAAAGCCTCTCACAGCTGTGGGTCTGGACCCTTCTGCCACAGCCACCTGACTGTAACTCCATTTGCTCTTGAGACACACTTACTAAGCACCTCCTGTGCGTCAGGGGCTGGGGGACACAGCAGTGAACAAGACAAAAATCTCTGCTCCTCTGGAGCTGACACTGAGGTGGGGGAAGCAGGTGATGAACAGACAATAAAGTGAAGGAAAAGGCAGCGGAGTCAGGAGACAGAGGACAGGAATGAGCTGTATTATATGGGGGGGGGGAAGGCACAAACCTGAAATTCGAAGGAGAGGAGATTAAGTAGATGGATACCTGGCTTGCAGAAATGGTGTGTGCAAAGGCCCTGAGGCAGAAGGGACCCTGGTGGGGGTTAAGGAACATGGAGAGTATCTGTGCAGCAGATGGGGAGGGAGAGAGTGGGAAGAGAGCAGGGAGAGGACGAGGGCTAGAAACAAAATTCTTCAAAAGCAAAAACTAGGTAAATGAGGTGGCACTTAAAAGGGCCTCCAAGGGCAGATAGGGCTGGGGACGTTCAGGGGGGTCAAAGTGAGGGCATTGAGTTCAAGGATCTCGGGGCCAGGCTGTCCGGTGGTGAGTCCCAGCCCTGCCTGTGTGGCACTGGACTAAGAGCACTTTGCCTCAGTTTCCCCATCTGTAACATGGGTCGTTGTGCAAAAAAAAAAAGAATGAATAGCCGCCGGTTAAAGCAGCGCTTGGCACAAGGCCCCTCTACCTCTCTCGGACCGCCTCCTCCGTGGCGCCCTCCCGCTCCGCTTCCTGGGCTGCGAGGTCGGCCAGGTCTCGGGCGGCGCGGGCCATGTTGACGGCGGTGGGCCGGGCGGTGACAAGGAAGCTCAGAGCGTCGCGCACGAAGGCCACGAGCGCGGCAAGTCCCGGTCCCCCGGCGCCCGCCTGCAGCTCCACGGCGAGGCTGAGGCAGCCCACGAGCGCAATGGCTGGGGCGCCGCGCACCTGGTGGGAAATGGGGGCGTCAGGGACTGCAGGCATGGGAAGCCCCCCACCCCGGTCCCACCGAGCGACCCCACCTTCATAGCGCGGATGGCCTCCCAGGCCTGGCGCACCGAGCCCACCGCCTCATAGCGGCTCTGCTGGGGCAGCAGCAGCTGGTCGAGGATCTGTAGTGAGCCCCGCGAGTAGCGGATCGCCTCCAAAGTCATGCTGTTGCAGCCGCGATCACCGCCTTTCCCGGGGCTCAGCTGGCCGCGCGCACCAGAGGCGGGGCCGGAAAGGGCGCAGGAGGCGAGGCCAGGGCCCCAGGGGTGGGACCTCTCCCGGAAGGAGGAGCGTGCGCACATCAACTTCGCGGGCTCCTGGGACCCGCCGACCAGGCGCCGGGTCCTACTTCACCTTCTCCGCCAAACCTGGGTAGTTAGCCGCACCCTCGGAACCAAAATGGTGCCACTATTTATAGGGCAACTATTGCATGCCAAGCCCTGTGTTTGGCGTCTGGCTATAGCAAGACTCCTAAGTGCCAGGTGGGTACCCTCAGGTGCCTGACTTCTCCAGCCAGAGCCAGTGCTGCCTGTGGCCTCACGTAGAGCAAGGCACCAGAAGGGGGTTCTGAGATCCAACAGACTCTTACTGCTGCCTTGAGACCTTCCCATCCCCGCGGGGAGTAAAGGCCTGCGGGCTGGGGGCCACCACTACCTCCGGACAGGGCACATTACAAGTTCAGCAGAATTCAGCCGTAACCTCAGCCCCGAGAGGTCCGTATGTCTGGTTCGTTCACCACTGCGTCTCCAGCGGCTAGGATAGCGTCTGGTGCACTGCAAGTGCTCCGTTAATATTTGTGAAAGGATCCTTCTCCAGGATTTAGGGGGAGGTGCTGGGCCATGAGTCACCTGGTGGATGCTCAGCTGTTTTTTTGCTCAGTTTACTAGTTTCCTTCAAAGGAAGCAACACGCTGGGGACTCTTTCATGACCCTTCCAGGGTGTCCCCATGGGTGGGGGATAATGAACAGCCCACACCTGTGTGCTCCATCCCTTTCTGCATCCGGCCTGGATCCCGAGCACCCCTGCTGTCCAGTCCCATTTTCATCCTTCATACCCAGCCTGTGCCACCTCCTCCAGGAAGTTGGCACCGATTACAGGCCAGCCTGGGCTACTACCTTTCAACTCTCATCAAGCTGGGTGGGGACCCAGGCTGTGGTCACAGCATCAGCATTGGCTGATGAGATGCTGGGCAAGCTTAGTTGGGTTGCGGGGGGAGGGGTGCAGGCATAGCTCCTGGGCCCATCTAGTAACCTGAGGCAGAGGCAAAGAAGCAGGGTTTTAATGCTGGGAGGTCGGGGGTCCCACAAGGCACAGACACTCTCTCCAGGACCAAATAAATAACAACTCCATTACTGTGAGGAGGTGAGGTCTGGGGAGGGTGGTCACTGAGCTCTCCAAGGGCTGGCGGGTTAAGGGGCTGCAGCCTGTGAGGGGCCTCCTCGGTGGGTCTTGGCCTCCTGAGTGAATCTGGCCCCCAGAATCACTCACTCTCCGAACCGGAGTAATCAGCCACGAGGGAGGAGCTGAGGCTGCAGGGCTGGGGTGTGTCCTGGGGGTTGGCTGCCTCCTGGGAGGAGCCTGGCAGGGGCTGGGGCCTGTCCTGACAGCTCTCCTCCAGCCCCGGTGGCCTACTGTTCTTGCACGTCTTGGCTGTCTCCTGAGAACAGTCTCTGGGGGATGTGGGCCTGTCCTGGGCGGTCCCCTCCGGCACCCGTGGCTCCCCAGACTTGGGGGTCTCAGCTGTGTGCTGAGGGCTCTCTGGGACCTCCCGGGACCGCCGCCGCACAATGCCCAGGTGCCCCACGGTGATGGGGGAGCCAGTGGGAGCAGATCTGCGGTTCTGGGACAGCTTCTTCAGGACACTGCTGGCTTTGCTGCTGCTGGCGCCAGGTCCTGGGCTGGAGGGGAACCAGGAGCGACTGATGATCTCTGTCCGCTTGAGTTTCTGCTTGTCCTCATATGCTGGGGATGGGGAGAGGGAGGGGGGAGGAGGAGGTCCAGAGCCGCCCTCTGCCCGAGCAGCCCCCCATCTCCCCCCACCCCGCCCCCCTCGCCCCCTGGCCCCCACGCACAGTCTAGGGTGTGGAACTTGAGCAGGGCGGCCAGCCTGCGGTCATCCTCTGTCTCCGGCACCAGCGGGATGTCCAGGCTTGCCTTGGCCTGCAGGGCCTGGTCCCTCTCTTCCTCCTCCTGCATGGCCTTTTTCTTTTCCTGTGTTGGGGAGAAGGGGTTGGGGAGGGATGGTGGGTGTCAAAGCCGTGCCTCTTTGCCCTCTGAGCTGGAGGGGTCCTCCAGTGTTCAGGGTCTCAGTTTCCTTCTCTTCAAGCTTATGCGAGGAAAAGGCCTCACACAGCGCTCGGGACATAGAATTTGTTCAACAGCAGGAGACACAATCATTAGTATGTGTACCACTGGGTTCTTCACTCATTCATTCTTTCCACAGATATTTACAGAATGTCTTTCTGGTGCCAGGCCTTGTTCTAGACACTAGGGACACAGCAGTGAGCAGACAAAATCTTTTGCCCTGGTAGAGCTGACATTCTAGTGGGTGAGCAAGACAAAGTGGTGAGGAGAGAAAGAATGCTGGGAAGAGGGTAGGAAATAGGCAGCGGGTTCAACTTTAAATGTGGTGTGCATGGTAGAGGGGAGAGTTAGGGACAGCATCCTGAGAAAATCATGTTTGAGAAAAGGTGTCTGAGTGAGGGAGCCATGTGGGTATCTGGTGGAGGGAACAGCCTGTGCAAAGGCCCTGAGGCAGAAGTGTGCTTGCCAGTGAGGCGGCCAATGTGGCTAGAGCAGAATGAGCAAGGGAAAGGTGGAGATGGGGGTAAGGAGGGGAAGGGGAGGATCATTTGGGCCTGGTGGGCCAAGGGGAGGACTCTGGCCATTGGGAGCCACGGAGGGTTTTGAGCATAGCAGGGATGTAATCCCACTCAGGCGCTCACTGGCGCCCCCTGGTGGCTGTGAGGGGAACAGCCTGTGGGACACAGGGCATGAGCCCCTGGAGACCAGGGTGGAGGGACTGTGCTGGTCCAGGCAGGAGATGATGGAGGCTGGGAAGTGGTCAGAGCCTGCCAGAATTTGCTGACAGATGGGGAGAGGGGAGTGGTGGTTATAACAAGAGGAACCAAGGCTGACTCTGGGCTTTATGGGCTGAGTGTCCGGAAGGACAGAGATGCTTCCATTACTGAGAAGGGGAGGATGCAGGCAGGGCAGGTTAGGGACTGATGGGGCTTCTTGGGATGTTACGTTTGAGGGTCCTTAGACCCCATTCGGGGATGCCCACAAGGCAGGGGACACCAGCTCTGGGCAGAGGCCTGGCCAGAGAGATACACTTTCAGTAACAAATAATTAGTAAGAAAACCCACAATTTTACTCCTAATAATAACAACCACAGGATGATCAGAGAAGGTGATGTGAAAAAATGGGAGTGGCAAGATGATGAATACGGAGCTTGTGCCTTGTGGGGTCGCCCGGGATGCTCCTGCCCGGGCTCTGTTTGCAGGCTCCAGGGGTGTAAGCTGCCCCGCAAAGCGAGGCAAGAGGCAGAAGTTCTCATGTTCCCAAAGGACGTTCCACTGCCCTGTCGGATGCCCGCGAGGGTAAAAAACCCATGTCTATTATACTCCTCTGACCCCAGACCCCCACTCCCTGTGACTTAGCTCCACTGAGTATTTTTGGCACAGTTGTAGTAGCCATTGTGTCACTGACAGCAACGCCCTAGGGTGTCCTCCAGCTACGACCCTGTGCCCCTGGGGTCGGGAGTCTGCGTTTGCACCTGCGCCCTCAGTGGCTCTACAAGCAGGTACAGGTGTCTGGCCCAAGCATTTACATGTTAAGACAGGCATTATACATTTTATAGGTAATTTCCTTTTTTATCTCTAGGGATTTGACTCTAGGGATGATTGTGGAAACTACGTGGGGGTGGGTTGTCAAACTATGGATTTTGTTTCAGGACAGCTGAGCGGGCCCATGAAATATGTTAGGAGCTGATCGGTGCCCTCCTGGGCCTCTGCCTGCCCCGGCCACGGGGGGGTGTCGGGACTCACTTGTGCCCCAGCTTGAGGATTTCTTCCCTTTGAGAGTCTGCTGTGAGGGCCAGAGTCCCCAGGGGAAGGGGCCACATGCTTAATAGTAGCTGCTGGGCTAGATGCCTCCGTGGGCGCTGTGATGTGGGGATGTGGTGGCGAATGGGGAAACCGCGGGTGAAATGACCTGCCTATAGCTAGGATGTGGTAGGGAGTGGGCTGGACCTGGGTCTCAGCCTGCTTTTTGATCTCCTCGCTGCACTGCTGGTGATGCCAGGCCACCCCCGCCTGCCCGGGGTCCTGACTCCGGGCCGGAGCCCTGCTCACCCGGAACCTTTTCCGCAGCATGCTGTTGAGGGCGAAGTCGTCCTTCCAGGCGCTCTGGGCCTCCTGGATGTGGCTCAGGGTGGGGAGGGCCTTCTTGAGCGTGCTCCGGTCGGCCTCACCGTGCTCCAGTCGGAACATGGCATCTGTCTCCAGCTTCTGCTTCTTCTCGTGCTCTGCGAGAGTGAGAGCGGGGCTGGGCCTTCAGGGCCCTGGCTCGGGGCTGGGCTCAGGGCTGGCAGTGGGCTCGGAGCCCACGCTGGGCGCTCACCTGTCGTCAGCACCTGCTCGTTGTCTGCCATGTCCCAGCGCTCCTCCTTGCGCTGGGCGCCGCTCACGATCACGTAGTCGCAGTTGGCGGGGTCTGTCTGCATCTCGATGTAGTTGACGCAGAGGTGGCATTTCATTCGGAACCTGGCAGGGCGGAGGGTGATGGGTTAGAGTCAGGACACTGTGGCCCGCTTCCTTCCATCCGTGCGTGTCATCAACTAGTGTTCACGGAGCACCTGCTACATGCTGGGCTCCATGTCCGGGGGACAGCCGTGGGTGAGACAGATATGGTTCCTTCACCCCGGCACTGACCTTCTGTCTGGAGTTTGTTCACTTGTTCATCCATCCATTCATTTGTTCGTTCGTTCATTCATTCAACAAACCCTCCTGAGGGGACGGAGCAGAGCCTGCGGGGCCTTGTGGGCCACGGGGAGGACTCAGGCTTTTACTCTGAAGAAGGTGGGAACCATGAAGGGTTCTAGGCAGGATGTGCCCTGACAGACCATGATGGTTTCCAGGAGACCTCCCAGGGAATAATCATCAGGCAGAGGGTAGAAACTTCCCTCTGACTCAGACTCCTTTGTAGCCCCCTCACCCTGCCGCCCACCAGGCTGCCTCTACCTGTAGATCGGGGTCGTGTAGTAATTGCCAACCTTCTTCTTTTCTGCATTGTAACGAACACCTAGGAGGAGAGGGAGAGAATGAGGCTAGGGCTCAGGCCACCCTCAGCGTCTTTTCCTGGTGTGGGGAGCAGATGGGGGTGGTATTTTACTCCCCTGCAGGGGAGACACCTCTGGAGGACACTGAAATTCAAGCACAAAAGAGCCATGTCTAGGCTGCGGGATGGGTGCTCAGGCCACAGAGGAGGGTGGGCTGGATGGAGCCAGAGGGCCTGGGTTCAAACCCTGGCGCCACCCCACCGGCTGTGCGACCTTAGGCCAGCTGCCCTGGCCGTCTGGCCTCAGGTTCCCCATCGATTGGATAGGGATGCCTATGACGCCTACCGCACAGGGCTGGTGTGAGAACTGCAGAGGCTATTAATACCCACGGATCGCTCAACACTGGGCCAGGTGCTCAGCAAGCATGCAAGAAGGGTTGGCTTTTGGGAATTCCCTCCCTGTCGGTCCAGTGGTTAGGACTCCGTGCTTTCACTGCCGGGGCCCAGGTTCAATCCCTGGTCGGGGAACTAAAATCCCACAAACTGTGGGGTGTGGCCAAAAAAAAAAAAAAAAGGTTGGCTTTTATTATTTTTCTAGAGAATCCAGGTTTTTTGTTCCTTTTTCACTAATTAGATGGTATATTCTTGACTCTTATCTTGCTTACTGAGTGAAAAAAGCTTAAACTAGAAAAACAGAGCTTGGGGGGGTTGGTGGTGTGGCCTGGCCGGCTGTTCCTTTTCTGGGGGGCTGCTTCTGTTCACGGCCCTGAGGTTGACCCATGTGTGGCGTCAGGCTGCGCCCTGCTCTTTGTCGCCTGAGCGCCTGGAGGCCTTTGGGGCAGATGCCCCTTGCTGGGTCTGATCAGGGGGATGTGTTGGGGGGAGTCATTCCACTTCAGCAGTGGGGTGGCCTGGCTCCTCTTTCTTGCACTGGACCCTCCTGCCGAGAGCTGCCGGCTCCTGTTTACAGAGCAAGCTGCTGCCCTGGGCCAGGCGCCGTGGGAAGGGCGGAGGATCCCTGTACTATAGTGGAGGAAACGGAAGCCAGGAGGGTCGAGTCACCTGCCGCAGGCCTCAGGGCTGCTGAGCAGGGCCGCGGACCCATGTCTGTCCATCCATCTGCACACCTGTGGGCACGATCAGGGGTCTGAATGCTCACGGTAACAGTAAGGGTAGTGGCAACAGCAGGTTGAGTTTACGAGCCCTCGCACATGCCACATGCTGTGCACTAAGCACTTTATTTTTTATTTATTTTTGGCGGCGCTGTGCGGCTTCTGGGATCTTAGTTCCCCAACCAGGGATCGAACCCACGCCCCCTGCAGTGGAAAGCGCAGAGTCCTAACCACTGGACCGCCAGGGAATTCCTTGCACTAAGCACTTTATATGCCACACAGGCGGGCACTCATACCACCTGAATTTCACAGATGGGTAACTTGAGGCGCATGGTGGCTCAGTCGCCTGCCAAGGGTCACCAGCTAGGAAGTGGCAGAGATGGGATTTGAACCCAGAGCCTCCTAACCGCTCTGCCATGAGGCATCCACAGCCCACCAGGCACTTGAGCCCACTGTCCCCTACTCGACTCCTGACCAGGACCCCCGCGGGGACGGTCTCTCACGGTGCCCAGCAGTTAAGGGGCTCGCTGGCCGTGCGGCTGAATGGTGGGGGTCAGGGTGGGGAGCAGGGGAGCGGGCGGAAGCTCACCCATGCCGATGTGATTCTTGCAGCCGTCACACCAGATGTTATAGGGCATCTCAAATCTACACAAACAGAGAACAGCTCATTTGTCCCCGTCCACGTGGGCTCTCCCAGGATCTCCAGGTCAGCGACTCTGGCTGCAGTCACATTGCAAAGGGCGTGCAAGTGGGAGGGTAAAGAACGGTGGTCATTCCTGCAACCAGGCCAGGCCCATCACGTGGCTCTCTGGCCAGCTGACCCCGTCTGGGCGAGCGTCTCTGCTGGGTGCTGCCCTGTCTTCCATATCCCACCACGTCAGCTACACAGGTTTCCAAGCAGAGGAGGAAGCAGGCTTCAGGGAGCACTGGTGTTTGATTCCAGTTTAGCTAAGTTGTTGCAGTGACACCGGGTTTTTTTTGTTTTTAATACATTTATTTATTTACTTTTAGCTGCGTTGGGTCTTCGTTGCTGCGGATGGGCTTTCTCTAGTTGCGGTGAGTGGGGGCCACTCTTCATTGTGGTGCGCGGGCTTCTCACCGCGGTGGCTCCTCTTGTTGCCAAGCACAGGCTCAGTAGTTGTGGCTCACGGGCTTAGCTGCTCTGCGGCATGTGGGATCTTCCCGGGCCAGGGCTTGAACCCGGGTCCCCTGCATTGGCAGGTGGATTCTTAACCACTGCCCCACCAGGGAAGTCCCTGGGTTTCTTTCATCCAGTTCTATTTGCAACGTGCAATTCTGGTAAATTTCCATTAACAGCAGTAATGGAGCTTCTCTTTTAAAACAGAACCATTAAGTAATGAATAATGAGCTGAATTTAAGACACTGTACAGGTGAGATGAGGGCTTGGCAAACAGAAGGCAGGGCGGGTGGCTGGCTCTGGAGTGTGGAGGCATGGCGGGAGTTGGAGGTGACCTTCAGCTCTGTGACTCTTGGGGCCACTGCTGAGATTTGCATCTTGACTACTTTTCCATAGATGTTCCTGCCTCTGACGGTTTTGTCACTGGATGCTCTGCTCAGGCCCAGGGCGGACCCCAGAGGCTGAGCGCAGAGTTCATGAGGCAGAGAAGGAGGCAGAGAGGGGCTTCTGCTTCCCGCCACGGCTGACCCACAGGGTGCTGGCCAGAAATACGAGGAGAACCCCGGAATAGCCAGAGGAGAACCCCGGAACAGCCATCGTCCTGGCTTGACTGCAGCAATGGCAGTGATTCTTTATCCTCCCCATGTCCGTGCCCTTTGCAAGATGACTCTGCAGCCATTCCTGTCAAGAGGTGGAGTGTGTTGCCCACCCCCTCCCTGCATCATGACTTGCTTTGGGGAATCAATGAGACAGAAGTGACAGGGTACCAGCTCAGGGTCTCTGCCTCAAGAAGCCTTGCATGCCTCTGCTGGCTCTCTTTTGGAACCCGGCTGCTGCTGTGTGAACAAGCCCAGATTAGCCGGCTGGAGGATGAGACTTGGAACACAGCCCAGTCATACCAACCAAAGCCATGCTGGACCAGCCAGTCCCCAGCCAGGCAACCCCCAAACATGTGAGACAGCCCAGCCCAGGTCAGCCAAGACCAGCCAGGGGCAGCAGAGGCATCCAGCTGAGCTGCAGACTCGTGAACAACACGAGTGCTTAACATGTGCTTATTGTTTTGTTACGCAGCAATGGCTGACTGATACAGCAACTTTCTGCTTTATGGAATTAAGACCCTGCAGCACTGGGCAAAATCAGGGGGTGCTGAATGCTCCTTGAGGTTGACACCAGGTGGCACAAAGGGCAGGGGTCCTCAGGTGATGCCAGGGCCTTACCTGATGATGAGGATGCCCTGGGACAGCTTCCGAGCCCGCTCCCGAAGAGGGTGGCTGTTATGGTATCTGTTGAGTGAGCCATGCTGTGTGGAAAGGAAGAGGGAGCAGATTAGCACTGCTGAGCTGGGGGAGCTCAGGCCCTCTCTCACAGGCCGAGAGAGGCCTCATTCTTATGTCCTGCTGGGAGTGTTAACAGCAAAATGGGAGGCACTTAGGCATTGGTGAAGCAAGTGGGCTTGGAATCAGGAAAACAGGAGTCTGCATCTTACCTCTCCCATTTAGGAGCTAAAAGAGCTGTGTGACCCTGGGCAGTGACCTCACCTTTTGCCTTCCACAGCCCTATGAGTCAACTGGGGACGAGGATCATAATAATTACCTCCAGGTGTTGTGGGATCAGGTGAGATGACAAGACCAGCAAACCTCTGCTGGGTACTTTAAGTGTGTCATCTCACTTTAATCCCTCAACGTTTCTGGGAGGTCACGTTGTTTTGTTTCCCCTTTGGACCTATGGGGAGACTCTGGTGTAGAAAGACCGAGTCATGTGCAGGGGACCACATAGCTGGGACATGATGATTCATTTACTGGCCCCTTACTGAGCGCCCATAGTGTGGGGACACAGATGCAAAGAGACAGATGAACATCCCTGCCCTTGAGGTGCGGACGTTCTAGAGGGGGAGATGGGGGGCTTCCCTGGTGGCGCAGTGGTTAGGAATCCACCTGCCAATGCGGGGGACACGGGTTCAGGCCCTGGTCTGGGAAGATCCCACATGCCGCAGAGCAACTATGCCCGTGCGCCACAACTACTGAGCCTGCGAGCCACAACTACTGAGGCCCACATGCCTAGAGTCCATGCTCCGCAACAAGAGAAGCCACCGCAAAGAGAGGCCCACACGCTGCAACAAAGAGTACCTCCCGCTCGCTGCAACTAGAGAAAGCCCGTGTGCAGCAACGGAGACCCAATGCAGCCAAAAATAAAGAAGTAAAATAAATAAATAGAGGGGGAGATGGATAATAGGCAAATAAATGGGTGACGCATTGAGGAGTTAAGAAGGCTACGGAGAGAAATAAAGCTCTAGGTCATGCGATAGAGAACGAGAGGGTGGTCAGGGAGGCCCTCTGTGAGGAGAGACCTAAAGGAAGGAAAGGAGTCTTGGGGTCAGAGGGAGGGAGAGGTTCCAGGCAGAGGGAACAATGAGGAGGCCAGACGAGCTGGAGCTGGGAGGGTGAGGGGATCTGACCCAGAGGCCGTGTGTGGGACCTCATCCTGGACTCCACTGGAAACACACCACACCTGACACTGGGCATGCTGGTGTTTACATGGGTCATTGACCAGGGTCACACTGACCACCTGGGAGGGAAGGCTGCCCCAAGACTCAGGTGACAAGCGCAAGGCAGGGAGACCTCGGGGGCCGCCCGGGCTTCTGCAGCTGTGGTTCTGACTCCAGGAGGGGATGAAGAGCGTGGGGCCCCTACCCGGCGGGGTCGCTATGCTATCGTGGACACGGAGAAGGAAGCCTGCCCCTTACCTTTGTAGGGTTGAAATCCGGAGGGTAGTACTTGTTTACGCCTTTCCTTTCACCCTGGAAAGCAGAAGAGAGACGTGAGTCAGAGAGGGTCCTACAGGAGACCTACTTGTGCAGCCTTGAGGGATGAGACCTGGACAAGGAAGACAGGGATATCCTGGAGGATGGCCCAGGGCTCCGTGTCCCATCGAGGACTGGTGACTTGGGGGAAAAAGCCCCACTGTTGGGAATTCCCCGGCGGTCCACTGGTTAGGACTCAGCGCTTTTACTGCCGTGGCCTGGGTTCAGTCCCCGGTCAGGGAAGTAAGATCCAGCAAGCTGAGCGGCTCAGCCAGAGAAAAACAAACAAACAAAACAAAACCCACTGTCGTCGCTGTGGAAAATTCCGCAAGGGTTAGACTCTCCTAGAGCAATGGCTTTCACAGTTATTTTGGGACCGTGACTTAAGGTAAGACATATTTAACCCCAAATACACAAGCACAGGTTTCAGGAAAGAATGCTCACCCAGCTGTGAATCTCTCTTTTAAATGCTGACAGCCAACTGCTGAATTGACTTATTGACTTAACGATCCACTGAAGCAGTGGGTCTCAAACTTGGCTGCATGTTACAACTACCCGAGGAGTTTCTAAAATACTGATGCCTGGGACCCACGCCCAGAGGTTCTCCTGACAGAGGACCTGCTCTAGGGCATGTGGGGGAACGGGAGTGACTGCTGTTGGGTATAGGGTTTCCTTTTGGGGTGACGGAAATGTTTTGGAACTAGACAGAGGTGGTCATTGCAAAATATTGTGAATGTACTAAACGCCACTGAATCATACGTTTTAAAATGTTAGTTTTATGTTATGTGAATTCCACCTCATTAAGAAAAAAAAAAAACAGGAAAAAAAAGAAAAAAGCCCCCCGGGTGATTTCAGTACACAGCAAAGTTTGAAAACCACTGCACCCGAAGACCATGATCCAGAGTTTGAAAATACCTGAGAGCTTGGGGTCAGGGGTGGGGAAGGAGACTTTTAGGGGAGGGAAAGGGCTATTCAGGGGACCCTTTCCCTTCACCTAAAGATCAGAAGAGAAACCCAATGAGCACAGCCTGTCTACTCACCATCTTGGAAGCTGCCTACTGGTCCTCAGCTGCCACTCAGCCAATCTGAAAAGACGATGAGACACTGCTTTGCCGACTCACTGCCCAGTGCCACCCTCCTGGACAGCCTGGCAGACAGTCGCGGCTTCTCTGTGAAGATGCGGTGGGCTGTGCGTGGTGGTGGCGGCGGCTCAGATGATCCTCTCCGCAGGTGTAGGAGGCATCCAAGGAGCGGCGTTTGTCTGTCTGGAAAGGGAGTGTCCTGTCCACTCTCCATCCAACATATATTTCCCAGCTGACACTTCTCATCCCTCCATGGCCCCCATCATCGCTCACCTGGACGAGTACAGTCACCTCCTCCCTAGGCTCCTGGCTCTGCCCTTGACTCTCACGGTCTGTTCTCCTCGTAAGGGCTAGAAGGATCTGTGAAAATATAAATCTGAACTATCACTTTCCTGCTTAAACCCCTCCAGTGATTCCCATCGCTTTGAGAATCAAGTCAAACCCCTCCCCATGGCCTATGGGGCCCCTGCCTGCCTCTCCGAGCCCACCTTTTACCCCTCTCCCTCTCCCTCACTGTTTCAGTCACACTGGCTTCCTGGCTGCCTTCGAAAGCTAAGCAGGTGCAGGCCAACTGCCTTGAATGCTGCTAAACACCTACAATACACAGGATAACACCCACAAGTGTTGTCACAGGTCTCAGCTCAAACATCACCTCTGTCAGAGGCCTCATCTGATCACCTGATCTAAAGTCACTTCTTCCCTGGAGCTTCCACCACATCACCCTGTGTCTGTTTACTTGTTTACAGCCTGTCTCCTCTGCCAGGTGCCACTGTGCTACGTCTCCGGCACCCAGGACAGCTCCTGATACATGCTGACTTCATCAACCTCTGATAACTGACTGAGGTTCCATAAGACTCAGTGTGGGTGACACAGAGACACTGGGAATTTGGGGTTAGCAGATGCAAACTATTACATATAGAATGGATAAACAACAAGGTCCTACTGTATAGCACAGAGAACTATATTCAATAGTCTAAGATAAACCATAATGGAAAAGAATATTAAAAAAAGAACATATATATATGTTTAACTGAATCACTTTGCTGAACAGCAGTAATTAACACAACATTTTATGTTTTTTTTTGTGTGTGTGTGTGGTACGCGGGCCTCTCACTGCTGTGGCCTCTCCCGTTGCGGAGCACAGGCTCTGGATGCGCAGGCTCAGCGGCCATGGCACACGGGCCCAGCCGCTCCACAGCATGTGGGATCTTCGCGGACCGGGGCACGAACCCGTGTCCCCTGCATCGGCAGGCGGACTCTCAACCACTGCGCCACCAGGGAAGCCCTAACACAACATTTTAAATCAACTGTATTTCAATTAAAAAAAAATTTAAAAAAAGAGAGACACTATGAGGGACTAAAGCGTAGTCCAGAATGGGGACTGGCAGATTTTCTCGATTGAGGGCCAGAATTTCTGTCCCAACAGCTCAACTTGGCTCAACTCTGCTGTCACTGCTAGAAAGCAGCCATAGACAATATGTAAATGAATGGGTGTGGCTGCATTCCAACAAAACTTTATTTGTGGACCCTGAAATTTCAATTTCACATGATTGCCACATGTCACAAAATCTTATTCTCCTTTTGATTTTTTCCCAACAATTTAAGAAGTTAAATCCATTCTTTGCTGGTGGGCTGTACAAAATCACGCAGTGGTCTGGTTTTGGCCTGTGAGTGTAGTTTGCTGGCTCCTTGTGCTCGAGTCAGGATGTCTCTGTTTCTGCAAACGTAGCTGCGCGCTAATAGTTACTGTGTGCTACCTGCTGCACAGAGTCCAACATCATTGCCCCATTTACTCTATACTATGTTAGTATTATCTCCAGTTGACGAATGAGGACGTGGGAGCTTAAGTAACTTGCCAGGGGTCAGAAGCTGATAGGAAGGCAGAGCCAGGGTGCAAAGCCCCAGATATAAAGTGTTCCACCATCCCCCCAAACTCCTCTCCACCTCGGATCCTCCACCTGTAAAGTGTGCCCCTGGACCAGATTTTCTTAAAGTCACTTCCAAAGTAAAAATGCTTTTGCCAACAAAATAGCTAAGTGCCCACCCAAGCTTTGGGGGCACAGTTCCCTGGGCTGGAATCCCTGCTCCATTCCTCACTAGCTGGGTAACCTTGGCCAATGTCTGAGCCTCCCTGAGCTTATATTTCCTCACCTGTAAAGAGTGGATGATGGCAAGAGGACTTTCTGGAGTTGCTGTAAATGAAATAACATACAAACATGGGTAATGCTTGCACAGAGTAAGTACTCCACTTACAGGAGTTGGGGGTCTTACCGTGGTTTTATCACCCCAGTGAGTGGTACAGGTGGGGCTACAGGGTGGATGTATAGAAATCTCTAGTCCTTGGTGTCAAGAATAATGATAAACCCCACTGGCTCAGGGCATAATGCTTGGGCTTGGATCCCGACTCTGCTTTGCTTGCTAGCGGCTTGACTTTGGGCAAACTGCTTCTCTCTCTGAGCCTGTTATCTTATTTGTAATATGGGGTTTCTACAAGTATCAACCTGATGAGGTTGCTGTCAAGACTCAGTGAGTTAAAGTATCTGGAAGAGCGCCTGATGCTGAGTTAAACGTTTGTAGTTCTGATTATTTCTCATGCCAAACCGTTTTACAAGCATCATTTAAAAAAATCTTCACCAAGACCCAAAGAAATACGGGCTTACTGTCCCATTTTCCAGATGAGGAAAACCTAAAGAGGTATAATATGGGCTAGGGTCAGGTCTGGGGTCGCAGCTAGGGCCCGGGGTTTTGTGTCGGGGGTCGCGGCTGGGGGGCAGGCAGCTCCGAGCATCGGGCCCACGTTCCCGGAGCCCCGCGGCCCCCGGCGCGTTCGACCCCATAGGGCGGCTCCGAGGCCGGGTGAAGCAGTGGACGGACCCCCAGCCGTACCGGGCCTAGCCGCCCCTCTGCCCGCCTGCACTTACCTGCCCTCCTCCTGACGTCACTCCGCGCCCGTCCCGGAAGTCCCTGCTGGGCGCGTAAGGGGGCGTGGCGCACTCCCCGCGTGACAGGGACGCCTGCGCGAGGCGGGGCGAGGCGGCAGCGCAGCGCTGACTGGCTGAATGTCGAACACGCCGCTCGCTCACAGCCGCCGGAGTGGACCAATCCGGGCCTGCCCTTCCCAACTGCGCGCACTACACAATGCCCCACCCTCGGCCCCGCCCACTTTGCCTGACCCAATCCGAGGACCGCCTTTCTGATGATGCTCTCCAGAGAGCGGGATTTCGCCAGCTGAAGCGGTGGAGCGAACTCCAGCTCCTGGGCCAAATCAAACCAGCCCCTTGTGTTTGAATGGCTAGCGAGTTAACAAATGTTTTTAAATTTTTAAATGGTTGGGGGGGGGGAATCAAAAGAATAACATTTTATGACTTGTGAAAATCAAATGAAGTTCAAATTTTAGTGTCCGTGTATAAAATTTTATTGGAATCCATCTGCGCCCACTCATTTACCTGTCTGTAGCTGCTTTCCCACTACAGTGGCAGAATTGAATGGTTGTCACAGAGCGCCTATGGCTCATGGAACCTGAAAATGTACTGTCTGGCCGTTTACAGAAGTGGGTGAGCCCTTGTCTTAGAACCTTCAGATCAGCTTGATTTTGCCTTCTGCACAGGGCAATGGCTTTTGAATGTACTTTTGTGCCTTGTAGAGTTTAGCAAAATCTGTTTGTTCATTTGTTCGCTCAACAGCTGTTTACTAGGTGCCTGCTATATGTCAGGCCGTGGGGATTATGGAGCAAAGGACACACCCTTTTCTCACTGATGAGGCTGGCATGTCAACTGGAAATTTATCGAAGACAGTGTGAAAAATGGTGACACTGGTACTGCTACGATTGCTACTATTACTATACTATTTGGTGCCAGGCCTTGTTCGAAAGCTCTCATAAGTCAGATCTCGTGTAATCATAGTGCTGCCTATGATGCTGCCTATGGAGTGCTCACTACTCCCCAGACATCATTCACCAGTGCTCACTATTCACATGAATCACCTCAGGGAATGCTGATTCCAGGAGATGGATACTCTATCATTTTCATTTTACAAATGAAGAGACAGGCCCAGAGAGGTTAAGCAATTGGCCCAAGGTCACACAGCTAGTGAAAGGTGGAGGATTTGTCTTACATCTGCTGACACTAAACCTTGTTCCCTTAACCTCTGAGCTATACTGCTTTGGGTTGTATGCATTAAACATAAGGGCTGTGGGAACCAGGAGGAATCTTTAACAAGGGTCGGGTGTTTGGGAGAGGGCACAAGTGAGGGTGAGCAAGACCCCTGTGATGGGTGACACCGGAGCTGGATAAAGAGAAGCCAGGCAGAGGAAGAGGGGGGGCCCGGGCAGAGGAATGCTCACAGATCCTGAGGAACAAGATGGAGCTGCACTCAAACCCCAGTAATCTTGCTTGCTACCTCTGAATTTTGGTTGAGTCCTTGTCTTGCACCTGAAAGAAGAGCTAGTGACTGAAAAGCCACAGAATACTCCCTTGTGAGTAATATTTTGGTGAGAAGTGTGAGAGCCCTGGGCTTTCAAGGGACGTGTAGAGCTTCACTCTTTTTTTAAAAAAATCCTTTATTTATTTTTAATTTATTTTCGGCTGTGTTGGGTCTTTGTGGCTGTGCACGGGCTTTCTCTAATTGCAGCGAGTGGAGGCTACTCTTCGTTGAGGTGCACGGGCTCCTCAGGGCAGTGGCTTCTGTTGTCGCGGAGCACAGGCTCTAGGCGCACGGGCTTCAGTAGTTGTGGTGCATGGGCTCAGTAGTCATGGCTCGTGAACTTAGTTGCTCCACAGAATATGGGATCTTCCCAGACCAGGGCTTGAACTCGTGTCCCCTACATTGGCAGGTGGATTCTTAACCACTGCACCACTAGGGAAGTCCCGAGCCTCACTCTTATTACTCAAACACAGCTCAGGTGATGGAAACAAACGTCAGCCTGGGATACAAAGAGACTGTCTATAAAGATGCCAAGCGCGAGGCAGTTCCCGTGGGACCAAGGGAACTGGCTCAGGGAGAGGAAGACAATTAGACAGGCCGGGCAGGGTGACAGGAAGGGACCTGGATTCTAGCTCTTGGGAACCCTGACCAAGTCACATCACCTCTGTCTGCTTACCTGTAAAGTGGGATATCTCAGCCCTGCCCATGGGAACAAATGCAGTAAATGCCTACCAATGCATTTGTAAAACAGTTTGAAGAGGAAGAGAGAAGCCAGTGGGCCGGGAAGGACCTTCCAAGATCATGGTGTGTCTTTGGGGGACAAGAGCAGAATGACCAAGGAGGAGGAGACCTCTAAGCACCAGGAAGTTCTTTACATAAAACTGAAACCCACTTCCCTGCTATTGGCACCCACTATGTGGCCCTATTCCTAACTTCGGGGGCCACAGAGGACCGACCCCTCTTCCACGTGCCAGCCCTCCAGCTCCCTCCCACCTCTAAGAGTCTGTGGTTCAAGCCTCCCTCTGTCTTCATGCCCCAATCACCAACCAGCTCAGAAAGCAGGCCCAATAGGTTAGACATTTTATATTTAATCTGTGACTGTGACCAAAACTATTTGGGGTGCCTGTCCAGCCCACACCCCTACCTTTGTGTGAGAACATCCAACCTCCAGAGGGTGCTGCAGCATGTCTATTTATGGCCCATCTTTGGCCACAGCTGATTGGATCAGGGGTATAGATTTAACCCAAGCTGGGCCAATGGGATTTTCTCCTGGCAATTTACCACTGAGATCCAGACATGCACAGGAATCTGCTTGTGGCTTAATCTGAGGACATAGAACTTTGGGACTTAGTGGGAAGCCATCTTTAGCCACGTGCAGAGAAAAGCAGAGATGAAAACCACGTGGTGAGAAAGAGAGAGATAAAGAAATAGAGATAAAGAGGGAAAGAGAGAGAAAGAGAAAGGAATAGAGAGGCAGAGAAAGAAATAGAAAAACTTTCCTTATCCCTGGAGACCTTTCAGTTCTTAAGTGGCTTGATATATCCCTGTATCCCTAAAATAAACTCTCCTCTTTGACTAAGCTAATCTGAACAAGTTTCTCTTTCTTGCAAGCAAAAGAACTTTAACAATGTCTGTGTCTAAGATGCAGTGTTGGTATGTGGAATTTACAAACTCCAGATCGTTCACCTCATTTTTTGTGAAAACTGACACCAAGACTAGGGGGCCTCAAACAATTCATTCTATAGATAGAACTGCAAAGTATGAAATAGCTATAGAATGATAAAAATGAAGTCCAAACCAAATGAATCATCTTTTACAAGTGAGCACTGAGGCTGGTCAATAACGCAAGCTCTCTGATTATGGAAAACAAGGTAACAGGATCTGAAATTCAGGGGTCTACAAAACCAGGACGATGGACCTTTGTGCAATCCTACTGCTCTGGGTCTCTTAACATGAAGCTGTGCTTGCAGGTTACTTAACAATTTCCCAGGAGTAGCAGAGTTCCAGATTTGGTGGTTGAGGGGGTCTGAGTCCAGAGAGAAAATGAAAGGCAGAATCAAGAACTCGACAAAAGGAAGCTTGACACATTTTCAAATCAACTGCAGACAAAACAGAAAACTCAATGACAGGCCTATATATCTGCCTCTGTCAGATCCTGATGAGATCAGGACAACACTTGGGTTTCTCGGACAAATCCTCTTCCTGGTGCAAGCTGGAAGACAGAGAGGACAGAGCCAGCTCCTACGTGGGCCACTCCTCCAGTGGCCAGGCTCTGAGCACACAGGGCACCCAGGGAACCTTGGTGTCCTTGCCATGATCCTGTAACTCCAGAGGAAGGGGCAGGAGAGGACCTGCAAAACGAGCAAGTTCAGTGCCACACCTCCAATTGTTAGCTACGGCACCCGGCTTATTCTGCAGTTAAATTCTTTGGGGGAAACAAAAATATGGAAAAGGAACAACTGACAGGTAAACAAGGTCTTCCTGTATAGCACAGGGAACTATATATATTCAATATTGTGAGATAAACCATAATGGAAAAGAATCTAAAAAAGAATGTATGTATGTGTATAACCGAATCACTTTGCTGTACAGCAGAAATGAACACAACACTGTAAATCAACTTTACTTCAATAAGATAAAAAGAAAAGGAACATCTGATTAGAAATACGTTCCGTGTGTGAAAAGAGGAGTGTGGCGATGCAGAGGGCTTTGAGCCCACGCGGGGTAGTGAGAGCTACTTAACTGGGCTGCTGTCTCTAAAGAAGAAGAAGACAGGATGGGATTAAATGAGAGAGGGAGCCTCCCTTCCCAGTGGTGGAAGGGCACCTTGAAGCCACGAGGCCCCATCATGCTTTGTGGCTCTGTAATCAGCAAGAGAGAACATGGAGCAGGTCTGGACCTTGAAGAGTTCAATGGCATCTGCAAACTACCTCCAAACAAGAAGAATGACATGCTTAACTCAGGCACTGCTTTTACTGTATCAGGTTCAAAGGACTTTTAAAGGAGGCCTGCGCCTTTATGGGTTTAGGAAAACTGGGTTCTCGGGAGCAGCGGGTTCTATTCTTGGCTCTGCTGCTTGGTATTTTAGTGGACCTGGTGTGCCATAGGAAGGGTTTGACAATCTCTTGGAGTCTACTGTTCTTGAAATTTAAGGAGAGAGCAAGGAAGCAGAGATGCAGAGACACTCATAGCATTTCTGGTTTTTTAAGTCTTTTAAGGAATAACTCAATGCATTTTTGCTTGCGGCTGGGGGGAGGTACCAACAGAGTGCATGAGGAAGGCATTTGCTGCTCTCTTCGTGGCCCTGTTGCAGTGGTGCCTTATTTACCATTAATTGCCCACAAATGCAGTTTACTTCATAATGTCCTTCTGACAACCAAATCTGAAGGACACGGGGGCAATAAGCACAAGGGTGCCGTGATCAGTCGCAGGTAGGTGGGCCAGAATTTGGGCTAACGCATGCTTTGGTCCTGGCTTGAAGCCTTAGAGTCTAAGGCAGCGTCGGCAAACTTTCTGTAAAGAGCCAGATAGTATATATTTTACACTGGTGGGCCAGACAGCTCCGTAGCAACCGCTCAGCTCTGGAGTTGTTGAATGAAAGCAGCCACAGACAGTACGTAAAAGAACAGGTGTGCCTGTGTGCCAATACAACTGTATTTCTAAAACCAGGCAGAGGGGGACTTCCTGGTGGCGCAGTGGTTAAGAATCCGCCTGCCACTGCAGGGGACACGGGTTCGATCCCTGGTCCGGGAAGATCTCACATGCTGAGGAGCAACTAAGCCTGCGAGCCACAACTACTGAGCCCGCATGCTGCAACTATGGAAGCCTGTGCGCTAGAGCCCATGCTCCACAAGAGAAGCCACCGCAATGAGAAGCCTGCACACCACAATGAAGAGTAGCCACCTCTCGCTAAAACTAGAGAAAGCCCGTGCAGCAACGAAGACCCAACGCAGTCAAAAATAAAAAAGAATAAAAAATAAAATCAGGCAGAGGGCAGATGGTTTGCTTACCCATGGTCCAAGGGATCAAAAAGGTGAAATCTTTATCTTCAGTACACCTACAAGTCAGATCTACAAGTCTTTTTGATAAAAGCAGCTGCAAAGCTGCTGTGGATAGGATGCAGGGAGGTCCTGTGTTTGGACCATGATCATTTGCTTACTGGTTGTTACAAAGATTTTAACTTCAAATCTAGGGATTTGAATTCGGGCCCCATCACTTCCTAATTCTGTGACCTGGGCACAGTTGTTAACTACCGTATGGCTCAATTTCATCACCCCAAGATGGGGAGAATGATCCTTAAAATTCAGAGTTGTGGAAGAGGTTTCATGGGAGAACATTGGGAAGGCACTTAGCATGATGCCTGGTACTTTACTCTAGATTCCACCAATGTTGACTCTGTAGTCTTTGGCTTAGAAAATAGGTTTTCCCCTTTCCACTGAATAAATGAATTGATGTGTATCAAAATGGACATGAGACAACCAGTACTTGTAACTTTTGGTCTTTTGCATCTAGGACATCTATGTTGAGTCACTCCATCAATTCGTGATGATAAACACTGTCCATAGGAGAAATGGCCCTAAAGAAAAGAAGTGTGTCCAGAATATCACCCTTAAAATAAATTAGAATCTTAAAAAAGAATGTTTGGGAGTTAGGCTTGATGTAACTGCTCTATACAGACAATTGAAATATGGAAGAAATGGAATGGACCCCCTTACCCATACCACCCCCTTGGCCAAATGGAGACATTTATTTATTTTTTATTTATTTATTTATTTATGGCTGTGCCATGTGGCTGCGAGATCTTAGTTCCTCAGCCAGGGATCGAACCCGTGCCCCGTGCAGTGGAAGAGCAGAGTCCTAACCACTGGACCACCAGGGAATTCCCAATAGAGACTTTTACTACAGATGGTTCTCCTTCTTAAGGAGTGTGTTGTCCAAAAGAAATGAGTACTATTGACAATTTTAAGAGGCAGTCTCTCCTTTTGTTGCTTCTGAGATGGATCTAATAAAAGCATGGAGACGCTAAGAGAAATTCAGAACTCGGAGCCTTGGGACTTCCCTGGTGGTCCAGTGGGTAAGACTCCGTGCTCCCAATGCAGGGGGCCTGGGTTCGATCCCTGGTCAGGGAACTAGATCCCGCATGCATGCAGCAACTAAGAAATCTGTATGCTGCAACTAAGAAGCCCGCATGCCGCAACAACAACAAAAAGATCCCGCCTACCGCAAAGAAGATCCTGTGTGTTGCAACTAACACCTGGCGCAGCCAAAATAAATAAATAAAAAAAAACAAAAATCTTAAAAAAAAAAAAGGTGAGTCAGGCATCCACCGTCTGACTCACCTGCATTAAGGTGATGTTTTCAAACAGCGAACCAGAAGCATATGGAACAAGCTTTTGGGATAAGACCAGGATGCAACACAGCAGGGGCAGGGCACAGGAATCAGGCTTAGGGACCACAGAACTGCCCCCCATCCCCCACACCATGAGCCCCAGGTAATCAATTCCTTCACCTCTTGCGACCAGGAACCCAGGTGAATGCCGCCCTCCGAAAGGGTGCTGATGACACAGAGCCGACCCAGATGAGGGAGGAGATGCTTTGTCAGATGAGAGAACTGGTGAGGGTAACAGAAAACAGGGAGGAGGGAAAAAAAGGGAAATGTTGTCTAGTACACTAAAACTTCCTAGAAGGCTGAAACATAATCTTAAACCTCAAGCAAAATATTTAGATTGACTTTACTGATGACTTACCCAAATATGCCTTGTTCAGTCATTCATTTGACACATTTATTCAGTGTTACTAGGTGTCTAGCTCTGGTCTAAGCACCAGAGGTTACTAGGTGTTACTAGGTGTCTAGCTCTGGTCTATGCAGTGATAAACAAGACGGGCAACCTTGGCCCTCTTTTTTTTTTTGGCTCCACCGCGCGGCTTGCAGGATCTTAGTTCCCCTACCAGGGACTGAACCCGGGCCCTCAGCAGCGATCTTTGCCCTCGTGAGCTTACATTCTGGTGGGCTCAGGTTGCGTCATCCCGGGCAGACCATTTTCTGTGAGCAGGATCCTGATTCCTTCAAGTTTCTGCTCTTTGAAGTTAGGTCATAGAATCTTCTGACCCATTACTCCCATCTGGCAACTGCAGAGTACATGGAAAGCCAGGTGGATGCTGAAGAGAATTAACTAAAGGGATGATCTATGGCTTTTTGTACGAAGACCAGCCAGGTCAGAATAACTTACGTAGATTCTTGGGACATTCCTATAATTTAAGCATCACATCATGGGGCATTTTATTGTGTTTTTTTTGTTTGTTTGTTTGTTTTGCGGTACGCGGGCCTCTCACTGCTGTGGCCTCTCCCACCGCGGAGCACAGGCTCCAGACGCGCAGGCCCAGCGACCATGGCCCACGGGCCCAGCCGCCCCACGGCATGCGGGATCCTCCCGGACCGGGGCACGAACCCGCGTCCCCTGCATCGGCAGGCGGACCCCCAACCACTACGCCACCAGGGAAGCCCTCATGGGCCATTTTAAAAGGCCAGTTTTAATTTAATTTAATTTTTCCTCACGCAAACATCAGGATGTCTTGTGCTTAGACACCGTAATTTCCCACAAACAAGCCCCTGTCACTGCTGTGTTAAACACCACCATAATTTACTTGTTAGAATCAGGAATAATAATGAGTTTGTTTGAGTGGTAACAAAAGCCTGGACGAACTGACTCTTTTCTAATCTCTTTTTTTTTTTTTTTGCGGTAAGCGGGCCTCTTACTGTTGTGGCCTCTCCCATTGCGGAGCACAGGCTCCGGATGTGCAGGCTCAGCGGCCATGGCTCACGGGCCTAGCCGCTCCGTGGCATGTGGGATCCTCCCGGACCGGGGCACGAACCCGTATCCCCTAGCATCGGCAGGTGGACTCCCAACCACTACGCCACCAGGGAAGCCCCCAAACTGACTCTTTAACATGTGTTTAAGGGACCAGGCCAGGAGGCTGAGAGAAGTAACAAAAGACATTTGGGAGTGAAGGGGGCACTTGGAGGGAGGCTGGGTGGCTTAAATGACTTCAAGGTTGGGGGAGGTATCTTGTCAGAATCTGAGCGTTTCCATGTCCTTAGAAATCATCTCACTGTCTTCATTTGACAGACGGGAAAATCAGTCCAGAGAGCTTAAGTGAAAAGGCCAGAGTTTGTAATGGCAGAACTTGGTACAGAACCCAGGTCTCCTGATTTTTGCCCAACGCTTATTCCATAGTTGACCTGTCCATTACAATCATCCATTGTACTTCATGTAATGCAATTGGGATAACCAGTTTCCAGAATATTGGGCTATTTTTAGGGTCTCCAGAGAGAGCGAGAATTAATATATACTTCGGGGCATAGAACATGGTTCATGAATTCAAAATTTACTTAGTGAAAAAGGAATAAATTTATCTGTCTTTTAATTTTTGGCCCTGGTCAGTGGTTCTCAGCTGGGGAGAGTTGTCCCTCAGGGGACATTTGGTTGTGACAACTTGGGGGGGGGGTCATGTTCACGGGATCTTGCGGGTAGAGGCTGGCTATACTGCTAGACAGAAACATCTTACAGTGCACAGGACAGTCCCATGATCCGGCCCCAAATGTCAGTCGTGCTGATGTAGAGAAACCCTGCGCTACAGGCACAGGAACCAAAACGGGAGCTCAGATTGGAATCTGGACCCTGGTGGAGATGCTAAGCGGGCTGAAGAATTTGCCAGCAAAGGTATTGTTTCCAAAGGTAAGCATCTTTGGGCTCTTAAATCCATCACTTTCCCCATCCCGTTTATAATCCGGATGGTATTCGGGGCATTTGGGGCTGCTATCTCTTGCCCTCGCTCCTACTTCCCACCCCCAACATTTAAACACAACCTGCTCACTCCTGCCATGGCACAAGGCTCATTGCACCCCTAGATCCTCCAACGGGGGTTACCCCAGGGTGGGCAGCCTCCCCTCCTCGTTCTGCCAGGCACTAGCTGAGCCCCTTGATTGGGTCTCACTTCATTTTTCTGGCTTCAGTTTCCTTCCCTGTAAAAAGAGAATATGCCCACCTCCTCGGTTTGTTGAAGGGCATCCCTTCACGCTACTACTCCCACCACGAAGGCCCCTGAGCGCTCACCACGGAGCCCGCCCTGTTTCCAGTTTTATGAATCTTCTTCGGTCTCTGAGGTAGAAACTGTGAATCCCCACTCTAAAGATGGGGAAACTGAGTCTAGCCAGGGACGTGGAGTGCGGTCTCACAGCTGTGAAGGAAGGTGCCGGTCTGGAAGGCGGGTGTCTTCTCCCTGGGACCCCGCTTCCTCGCCAGGCGAGGCTCTCACAGATGAGCAGGACCCAAGCCAGGGTCTGAGGAGCCCAAGGTAGGTGCGGCCTCCGCAGCGCAACACCAGTCCTCAGGCGCATGCGCGAGCGCCAGTGCGCCGGGGCCTTTGGGAGGCTGGCCAAGTGTCCCAGGCTCTGCTCTGACGCCCGCTCGGTTGTCAGGGCAACCGGGGCGTGGCGGGCCGAGAACTTGAAGGCCTAGGCTTCCTTTGTTCGTTCACAGCCTTTTACCTCAACTTGGTGACGCTTCTCCGAGTTGTTCTTTGTTGTCCCTTCGTTCATTTACTTTCCGATTCGACAGAAGCTGATTTTCTATCCCCATGACCATTAAATGACAACCACGGGCGGGCGGATCCCGGCCCAGATCGGTGCTGGTGGGGACCACTTTGAAGCTCTCCCTGTGTCCATCCGGTTCACACCCACGTGCCATTTTTTTCTTAACTCTTTTGCTTTCGTGTACTCTATAATTTATTACCGATATCTATAATTCATCTGACTTCTCCGGCCAGATCCTGCGAAGGCCAAATCACGAATCTGAATTTTGTGGAGATGACTCATTGGTGACTAATTCCATTAGGAAAGCATTCTCTGCAAAGGAATTCGCAGCAGGATTTCTTTAAATAGAAAACTTCCTCAGTGCACTCAAAACGATTCACTTTATATAAAATTCATTTAAATACAAGATCCCACCCCCCTTTTTCTGCATATAGATATAAACTGCTGTGTATGGCTGTTCATGTTGTGCCTGGCTAAGAGGCTGGAAAGGGGCTGAAATCCAGCCTAGGCTGTGTTCCTCAAGTTGAAGGACAGTGCATCTTATTCTAATTCTGTTAGAATGGATGCCTTTTTCATGGAAACTTTGCATGAAGTTTGCATCCGCGCCAGCTACCTTCCTGCACATAATAATTTTACCGTAATTAGTTGCATGGCTTTTAGCTTTATAGAATGTTTATAACAAGCTTTTATAGTATGTCATTCCATTTCATTCATGCCACAGACTTTGTGTGGACTCGAGTCTTTGATTAAAATTAAACAGGGCAAATAAGGTCATGTAGGATTGGGTATTGTAAGGTCGGATCTTAACAAACGGCACCGTGAAACAGAGGAAAGCTTCAAGTGAGCTTTATTAGGGAGTGCTCCCGGGTGAGGTTCACTGGTTCACTGGTCCGAGAGAAAGGGGCCAGAGAAGTCGCACCAGGGCGAGGGTTGGGCAAGATTTTATAGGGGAAGAAGGGAAAGGGGTGTGGTGAATCTGGGAGGGCGCAGGGTATTCCTTATTTGGTGGTCTTTTCGGGTATCGTGGCAATATCTGGTGCCGGTTGCATCAGTCTTGGGACCGTTAGTCCCGCCCCTCGAACGGCGGGAAGGCTGGGCCGGGTGGAAAGTCTCCAGGTCAGTTCCTGGAACTGGGTGGTCCGGAAAGTCTCCAGGTCAGTTTCTGGAGCTGGGTGGTCCGGAGAGTTTCGGTCTGATGCAACCTGTGAATCTGATTGCGTTCCCCTGCCTCGGGCCAGTTGGCCTTACAGGTATTAATTCTTTTCTGTGCTCCATCATGTCATCCAGAAACCCAGATTCCTTCCATCTTATTGCTTCTCCAGCTCCTAGGGTCTGTCCTCAGATACACAGTAGGAGCTGGCTTGCCTCTATATCCAAGTTCCCAGCAGAAGGGGGAGGAGGAAGTCTAAGGCGAGTAGTTTTGTGTTTAAGGAGATGACCTCCAAATTGCTCTGATGTTTGCTTGAATCCCATTGGGATTCAACGTAGTCACACGGCCACACCTGGCAGCAAGGGTTCCTGGGAAATGTAGTTTCTAGCTGGGGGCCATCTATACCCCTACAATTCAGGAGGTTGTATTACTTAACGGAATAAAGAGAGATTGGATGCTAGGGATTTTTTTTTTTTTTTTAAGTTGTGAACCTCTTGACGGTAAGGACTGGCTCATCAAATTTTTTGAATAAATAAGCAGACACATGGTAAATGTTTTGTTTTTGGTTGATGAAGAAGGGTCCTGTTATATTTGGTAAGCAGCATTGCATAGTAGAGAAGCAGGGATTCCAATCCTCCCTGTGCCTCTTACTGACTGTATGACCTTGACCAAATTTTATCATTTCCTAGCCTCAGTTATTCTAAGTGTATAAAGTATCCTTTATAATATCCTTTATAATAAACCAGTAATAGTAACTAAACTGTTTTCCTTGAGTTATGTGAGCTGATCTAGCAAATTATTGAACCCAGGGAGGGGATCCTGCGAGCCCCTGATGTATAGATGGTTGGTCATAAGTACAGGAAGCCCAGGATTTGTGATTGGCATATGAGGTGGAACTGAGCCCTTAACTTTTGGCATCTGGCATGAACCCTGAGTAGTTAGTGTCAGAACTGAATTGAATTGTTGGACACCCAGCTGGTGTCCAGAGAGTTGGAAAATAGGTTATTGGTGTGGAAAAAATACACTTGGTGTCAAAAGTGTAGGTAAAAACGTCTCAGCAGTTACCTTATTTGGAAATACGGTCTCTGTAGATACAATCACGTTAAGAAGAGGTCATTAAGGGGTCTCTATTCCAATATGACTGGTGTCCTTATAAGAAGAGAGCACTGCAGAGAGAAACAGAAGAAGGCCACATGAAGACAGAGGCAGAGATTGAAATGTTGTTATCACAGGCCAAGGAAGCATGGCCATGCCAACACCTTGATTTTGGACTCTTGGCCACCAGAACTATGAGAGAATAAATGGTGTCTTAAGCGACCCAGTTTGTGGCAGTTTCTTAGAGCAGCCCTAGGAAACTAATACAATAGCAGAGCAAGGGAATGAAAGTAGCTGGGTCCCAAGTGATCAAACAGAGAGCAGCTGCTATGCACAACAGGACCACTTACCTGAGGACAGTTACCTGAATAAGGTTCATACTTCTGCATTCTTTATACCGGTATGTTTTTGGGTGTCTGTTATAGCAACTTAGTTCTTTTTTACCCTGTTAATGATCTTGACAACACGGAACACTGAAGTTTCTTTCTTCCAGAAGCTGCTCTTTCACTTTCCTCCTCCTTCCTTTTTTTCTCATTCCATCTGTTTTAGAAAGCTAACTTTTTCCTCTCTTGGAATATCCCTTGTTTACTACTCTAGTTTTGTGACTGACTGCTTTTGAGTGTTGCTTTCGAGGGAGAATTGTAGAAGTTGTGAGAGATGTATGTGACAAACTTGGCATTCTGTAACACCAACCAGATTACCAGTTTTTTTTTTTTTTGGAAGGTTTTGGAGAAAACAGCATGAATCAACCAAATTATTTGTAAGTAAAATTAGAGTAGTTTCAAGCTGTCACTTTTCTCTGCCCTACACACATTATTTGAATAAGTTGGCAGGAGAATGGTGTTTGAGTTTGTGTTAGGGAATCATGGGGATACAAACCTGGGTTTAAATTAGTGAAATTTAAAGGGGAAAATACGTTAATTCTTAGAGACAGTATAGTGTAGTCATCAAGAGGGCAGACTCTGGTGCTGGGCTGTCTGGTTGCAGCCTTATCTCAACCATTTCCTGACTGTTAGACCTTGGGAGAACACCTTAATTTCTGTGCCTCATTTTCCTCATCTGTTAAATGGGGATTGTCCTAGTTTGGGTCCCCTTGAGACAAGGACTTGGGATCAGGTTGTATATTTGGAAGGCATCAAAGAAAAATTGCACTGGACAGTGTTAAACAAGCAAGGAAGATTTCATTCAAGACTATGGAAATAGGGGAGAGAGAATGACCTCAACTCCTAATACAGCAGGGGCAGCTGGGCGGTTATAACCAATGGGTAGGGTGGGGGAATCAGTGGATGGACAGTTACTAAGAGGAACTTGGTTATGTGTCAAGTGTGGGGAGATTCTTGCTCAACTGGGCTCAGAAGGACAAGAACAAGGGCTGGCCAGAGAGAGCTCAGAGGAGCCCAACTAAGGTTTGGCCAAAGAGAGGGGTCCTTGTCAGAAGTGACCCCAGGGAGCATGAGTGAGGAGAATATGACCAACAAGGGGGAAAAGCCAAGATAAGGTGTGTTATTGTGGTCACTGCTGTGGGCCACAGGGTAAAGATTCCTCCTAACAATGTCTGTTTGAAAGCTGAAGGCAGGAACACTTATCCACTGGATCAGGTTCTCCATCGGTTAAAGGTCAAAACCTGAAGCCTGTCTTTTTAAACTTTTTATTTTGAAATGATTTTATTTTTTTTAATTTTTAAAAATTTATTTATTTTTATTTTTGGCTGCGTTGGGTCTTTGTTGCTGTGTGAGGGCTTTCTCTAGTTGGGGCGGATGGGGACTACTCTTCGTTGCGGTGTGCAGGCTTCTCATTGCAGTGGCTTGTCTTGTTGCGGAGCACGGGCTCTAGGCGCGCGGGCTTCAAGTAGTTATGGCACGTGGGCTCAGTAGTTGTGGCGCAAGGGCCTAGTTGCTGCGCGGCATGTGGGATCTTCCTGGACCAGGGCTGAAACCCGTGTCCCCTGCATTGGCAGGTGGATTCTTAACCACTACGCCACCAGGGAAGCCCTGAAATGAGTTTTGATTTACAGGAAAGTTACCAGGAGAGTACAGAGAGTTCTTATATACTTAACTCTGCTTCCCTGAAGGTTAACATCTTATATAACCAGAGATTTATCAAAAGTAAGAAATCAACATTAGTAGAATACTGTTAAATCAGCTACAGCCTTTCTTAGGAATTCACCAGGTTTTCCACTAGTGAAAGCTTTATCTGGACCAGGAACCCATCCAGGACAGCACATTTCATTTAGTGTCACATCTCCTTTGTCTCTTTCGGTCTGTGACAGTTCCTCAGTCTTTCCTTATCTTTCATGATCTTAACATTTTTGAAGCATTCTGGCCACGTATTTTGTAGAATATCCCTCCTGATGTTTCCTCAGAATGAGGTTATGCATTTATTTTATTTTATTTTACAAGTGCTTGTAGAAATAGGATTATAGTTCTACACCCAGAAAATCAGTTAAAAACGTTATGGTAGAGAATGGCCATCACCAAAAATATCTACAAATAATAAATGCTGGAGAGGATGTGGAGAAAAGGGAGCCCTCTTGCACTGTTGGTGAGGATGTAAATTGGTGCAGCCACTATGGAGAAGAGTATGGACGTTCCTTAAAGAACGAAAACTAGGGGCTTCCGTGGTGGGCCAGTGGTTAAGACTCCACACTTCCACTGCAGGAGGCACGAGTGCGATCCCTGGTTGGGGAACTAAGATCCTGTGGGCAGCCAAAAACCAAAGAAACAACCCCCGCCCCTAAACCTAGAGTTACCATATGATCCAGCAATCCCACTCTTGGGCATATACCCAGAAAAGATGAAAACTCTAATTTGAAAAGATACATGCACCCCAATGTTCATAGTAGCATTATTTACAATAGCCAAGACATGGAAGCAACCCAAATGTCCATCAACAGAAGAATGGATAAAGAATATGTGGTATATATACATAATGGAATACTACTCAGTCAAAAAAAGAAGGAAATAATGCCATTTGCAGCAACATGGGTGGAGCTAGAGATTATCATACTAAGTGAAGTAAGTCAGACAGAGAAAGACAAATGTCATATAATATCACTTATATGTGAAATCTAAAAAAATGATACAAATGAACTTAATTATAAAACAGAAATAGACTCACAGGCAAAGAAAACAAACTTAAGTTACCAAAGGGGAAGGCTGGGGGAGGGAGGGATAAATTAAGAGTTTTGGATTAACATATACACGCTACTACATGTAAAAGAGATAAACAACAAGGACCTACTGTATAGCGCAGGGAACTATATTCAATATCTTGTAATAACCTATAATGGAAAAGAATCTGAAAAAGAATATATAAATATATATACCTATATATATTTATATCTGAATAGCTTTGCTGTACACCTGAAAGTAATACAACATTGTAAATCAACTATACTTCAATTAAAAAAAACACTGTGGTAAAATAGGTATAGCATAAAATTTACCATTTTAACCATTTTAAGTGCTCAGTTTAGTGGCATTAAATACACGCATATTGGGAGTTCCCTGGCCATCTAGTGGTTCGGATTTGCTGCTTTCACTGCTGTGGCCTGCGTTCAATCCCTGATCGGGGAACTGAGATCCTGCAAGACTTCAGCAGGGCTGAAAAACAACAAACAAACAAACAAACAGAAACCCCTCTGAAAACAACAACAAAAAACCGCACTCACATTGTTGTGCAGGCGTCCTCACCATCCATCTCCAGAGCTCTTTTCATCATCAAACTGAAACTCTGTCCCCGGTAAATACTAACTGCCCATTCCCCTCTTCTACAACCTCTGGCAACCATCATCTACTTTTTGTCTCTATGGATTTGACTGTTCTAGGTATGAGGTTACGCATTGCTGGCAGGAATTCATAGAAGTGATGTTGTATTGTCTTTGTTTTAAGTCTGTTTGGACTGCAGTAACAAAACACCATAGATGGGGTGGCTTAAGCAACAAACAGTTATTTCTTACAGTTCTGGAGGCTGGGAAGACCAAGAACAAGGGATGGGCAGATTTGCCATCTGGTGAGGGCTTCCTGGTTCAGAGACAGCATCTTCTTGCTATGTCTCCACATAGCACAAGGGTTGAGGGAATGATCTGGGGTCTGTTTTATAAGGGCACTAATTCCATTCATGAAGGCTCCATCCTCATGACCTAATCACCTCCCGAAGGCCCCACCTCTTTTTTTAAAAAAAAACCACATTTATTTATTTATTTATTTTTGGCTGCGTTGGGTCTTCGTTGCTGCGTGTGGGCTTTCTCTAGGTGCAGCCAGCGGGGGCTACTCTTCGTTGCGGTGCACAGGCTTCTCATTGTGGAGCACAGACTCTAGGCGCATGGGCTTCAGTAGTGTCACGCCGGCTGAGTAGTTGTGGCTCGTGGGCTCTAGAGCACAGTCTCAGTAGTTGTGGCGCATGGGCTTAGTTGCTTTGCAGCACGTGGGATCTTCCCAGACCAGGGCTCGAACCCGTGTGCCCTGAATCGGCAGGCGGATTCTTAACCACTGAGCCACCAGGGAAGCCCAAAGCTCCACCTCTTAATACCATTACATGGGCACTTAGACTCTTAACATATGAAATTTGGAAGGACACAGACTTTAAGTTTATGGCGGTCCTTTTGATTATATCCTGTTAGGGAACATGTGATGTGGTATGTTGATGTTAACCGTGACAAGCTGCACCCCAGGGGTCTTCAACCCCACACTTTCCTCCAGCCTGCAGGGTTGAAGTCTGGATCAAGTGAAAAGATGTGTGGCATAGTCTTGAGATGGGACACAGTCAGCAAGAGGTCACGTGAAGCTGGCAGGAACTGTCCCTTGAGGCTGAAAGCAGAAGGGGCTGAAAGAAAGGGACATGTAGCACTAGAGGGTCTACTGCAGAAAGGATGACAAAACAGCCCATCAGCTCCCAAGAGTATGCTCAAGAGTAAATAGATTAATATGGTACTTGGTACGTAGCAAGCTCAACAAGGGTGTTAGCTGGGCTTCCCTGGTGGCGCAGTGGTTGGGAGCCCGCCTGCCGATGCCGGGGACGCGGGTTCGTGCCGCGGAGCGGCTGGGCCCGTGAGCCGTGGCCGCTGAGCCTGCGCGTCCGGAGCCTGTGCTCCGCGGCGGGAGAGGCCGCGACGGGTGAGAGGCCCGTACAGCCAAAAAAAAACAAAAACAAAAAAAACAAAAAACAAACAAGGGTGTTAGCTACTACTACAAGATGCCAACTCTGGGGCAGTATCTGTCCGAGACTGTCCAACTGTGGACCCCACCAGCTTACCCAGTGGCAGCACCTTCATTTCTTGGCATTTCCTAAGACCAAGAAGCTAAGCAGTCCCAGTAGCACTGAGACCAAACATTCTGTGTCTCTCCAGAAATATTTCAGAAACCAACAAAAGTAACATGACTGAAGCTGGAGGACTTGGGTAACTTCAGCTTCTGCTCCTGCCTTGTAGTGAGTCTATTCTCCATACAGCAGCCAGAGGGAGCCTTTGTTTTTCCTTTTTGCAAAGTTTTCACATTTGTATATCCCTTATTTTTTTGCTTTAAAAAATTGAAGCGAAGTTCACAAAACCTAAAGTTAACCATTTCAATATGAAGAATTCAGTGGCGTTTAGTACATTCACAGGGTTGTGCAACTGTAGGCAGATAAGGTAGGGGTCCCCAGAGAAAGAGAACCAGACATGGCTTTCTTTTCTTTTCTTTCTTGGTTACGCCTCTCGGTATGTGGGATCTTAGTTCCCCAACCAGGGATCGAACCTGCACCCACTGCGTTGGAAATGCGGAGACTTAACTACTGGACCTCCTGGAAAGTCCCAGGCATGGCTTTTTTTTTTTTTAAATATTTATTTATTTGGCTGCGCCAGTTCTTAATTGCGGCTTGTGGGATCTTTAGTTGTGGCATGTGGGATCCAGTTCCTTGCCAGGGATCAAACCCGGGCCCCCTGCATTGGGAGTGCAGAGTCTTAACCACTGGACCACCAGGGAAGTGCCCAGGACTGGCTTTCTTGACATAAGTGAAGCCATTTCTGGCCTAAGCCATTTTGTGATCTAAACCTGGATGCAGTGCTTGCCCTTGAACACGTCTCAGTAATCAGTGATCTTCAGGGAAGTGAGGGAATGCAGGAACACAGGAAAAGCAGTCAAGAAACAGTAGTTCGGTGATAGAACAGAGTCCTAGTTCCTCCTCGAGGGTATACATAAAAACCTGAGAGCTTCCCTAGTGGCGCGGTGGTTGAGAGTCCGCCTGCCGATGCAGGGGACACGGGTTCGTGCCCCGGTCCGGGAAGATCCCACATGCCGCGGAGCGGCTGGGCCCGTGAGCCATGGCCGCTGAGCCTGCGCGTCCGGAGCCTGTGCTCCGCAACGGGAGAGGCCACAACAGTGAGAGGCCCGCGTACCGCAAAAACCCCACAAAAACCTGATACGTGTCTTTGAGTTCTGCAGGAACTAAGGCTCCCACCCAGGTGGAGGATGGCATGATGATGTTGACCCTCGCGACTCAGGCAACTAAAGCTTGGACTCTGTCGACCTTTGCTCCAATTCTATGCTGAGCTCTCCTCTGCTCAATCCCCTTCATGAATATGCTCGTACCCTTAGCTTAAAACCTCCCCAATATCGCTGTTTGGGGAGACACTGCTTTGGGAAATATCCCCAGTGTTCCCCTTACTTGCTGCCAGGTAATAAATCCTTCCTTCTTCCCATCTTTGGCTTTGTTGTGCCTTTTGACTCAATATCCTACCAAGAGGCAAACTCAGGTTTCGGGTAACACAACCATCACCTCTATCTAATTCCAGAATATTTTCATCACTCTAAAGGAAATTCTGTACTCAGTAATCATGAATTGAATGTAATAGCCAGAACCCCCATAATATTGGGGTTACTTGGAAGGTTTTTTTATGCCTTGTGTGGGGCTGCACCCTCTGTCATGCCCTTATATTACTCAACTTTGCTTTTTCCCCCACTTCTCATTTAGGTGCAAGCTGAGTAAACAATCAATTAAATCACTCACTGATGTGTTTGTGGACAATCATTTATTTTGTGTCAGGTGCTGGACCAGATGGTGAAGCGACAGGGATGGAAAAACTTGCCCTTGCCTCAAGGTAGGTACACTTGATAGAGGAGGTGAAGCAATTCAGGCATGGTAAGTATCAGAGGCTGGCAAACTATGGCCCCAGGGCCAAATCTGGCCCTCCACCTGTGTTTGTAAGTAAAGTTTTATTGGAACACAGACATGCCCATTTGTTTACCTATTGTCTATGGTTACTTTCATGCTACAAGGGCAGAGCTGAGTCATTTCGAAAGAGACCGTTTGACCAGAAAAGCTGAAAATATTTACTTCCTGGTCCTTTAAGAAAAAAGGCTCATCAACCCTTGGTATATATAATTATGGCAAATTTAAAGTGTGGACAGAGAGTCTTGGAAACTGAAGAAGAGCAGCTAGCTGGGGGTGGGAACAGTTGCAGTGGTAGGAAAGGCTTGCTGGTGCTAAAACTTAGATCCATAAATGGATAAATCTTAAGCATACAGCTCGATGAATTTTTACATTTGTATACACCCAAGTCACCACTACTAGCTTCCAGAGGTAGGACATTTCCAGCTTCTCGGAGGCTCTCAAAATCATTGGTGTAAAGGACACTGTGTCGTAAGTCGCTTCATCCAGCTTTTCGTTTGCACTCTCTCCTGCTATGTCCTTCCAACTTGCTCGCCTCACTGCTGCCTGGAACTCCGCTGGCGGATGCTTCGGATCGCATGTGTCTGAAAGGCTTGGAGTCCCTGTGGTTCTCACCAGTTGGTCTTCGAACTGCATTACCCATTCTGGCGCATGACACCCACGGGAGGGTACAGGAAATCTGTCGCCGTACCCAGATATTAGACGTTGTCTCCGAAAGAGTTCTTTTATTTACCCTTTCCGTCTAATTTGCTCCACGAATGTGATTTTATTCACAAATCCTACCTGGATTTTGATTATTTATTTTTTTCTAACATTTGGAAAGAATGTCAGCCTTACAAAATAAGTTGCCAAAATAGCAGAAGAAATTCCATTCCTAGGTATACACCCCAAGGAACTGGAAAGAGGTGCTTTGGAAGCAATAACTTGTACACAAATGTTCATAGCAGCATTATTCATAACTGCCGAAAGGAGGGAATTACCCAAATATCTATCAATGGGTAAATAGATGAACGTTGTGTATCCACACAATAGAAAATTATTCAGCCATAAAAAGGAATGAAACACTGTCTTGTGGGGGGAATGCTTTGAGATTCTGCAAATATCCTATTTCTCAGCAAACTTTTGACCACTAATTTTAGTATCTAATGATGGTTCTTGCCTGAAACAATTATTATCGCCTCCCTGGATTAAAAAAATTGTGGCAAAATAGGCATAACATAAACTATATCATTTAAGCCGTTTTTAGTATACAGTTCAGTGACATTAAGTACACTCCATCCCCATCACCACCATCACGTGCAACTGTCACCGCTATCTATCTCCAGAACACTTTCATCCTCCCAAACTGAAGCCCTGTACTCATGAAACAGTAACTTCCTATTTCCCCTCCCCTCAGCCCCTGGCGGCCACCACTTTATTTTCTGTCTCTATGAACTTGACTATTCTAGGGACCTCACATACGTGGAATCAGGCAACATTTGTTCTTTTGTGTCTGTCTTATTTTGCTTAGCATAATGTACCTGGAGTTTTAAGATGAGAAATTGTATTTTTCTTCCCGCTCTTAGAAGGAGCACAGGTGTTATGGGTTGGTCCCTAGGTATGAACTCATATCAGGAGGGTTTTCCAAGTTTTTTCATGTCTTCTTAGCAACTCTGCTCTTCTGAATATCTCCAATACCTTTACCCACAAGTTGGAAGAAGAGAAATAAGACAGGTAGAGATAGAGGGAAACATATTTATTTACTTTCTCTATAACTTTTAATTAACTATTTTCAGAATAGAACCAAACACTTCTCCTTTTGCCCTGGGATGAGTTAGTGATTTGAAATGGCTTTCTTTCCCCCAAATCCCAATTCTTCTTTTTTTCGTCTCACTGTGACTATAATTTGTGGTCTGTCTGTAGCATTTGACATCATGACCACTCTTTGTTTTTAAACGTGTTCTCTGCCATTGTGTCTTAGTTTTGTTTTTCTGATAGTTTATTTGGAAAGTGGCTTCAGGAAGTAGTAGCAGAGAAGCTGGGAGAGGGAGACAAGTAAGAAGGGAACCCCAATAAAGGTTGCATTGTTGAGCTGGTTATCACTGCGGGCACATGGTGAAGAATACACCTCAATATGGGCCCTGTGTAGGAGGGAGTTTGGGACATTCATCCACTGACTCCATTTCTCCATGGGCTCAGAGTTTCCTCCTGTGGGCTTGATCTCCCCTGTACTCCTGGGCTGCACCTGCACTCAGAGGAGACTTCTGTAGCTTAAGAAAATCTCTGAGGCAGCAAAAGGAGTTATCATGGAGTGTACTTGAGGTGGGAGGCATTGTGGATGCACAGAACTTATGCCGCTTCTGTGTTGAAATCAGAGGTGGGCTAAGGGCATGGGACATGGGGCAAAAAAGTGTCTGCCTTGGGTTTTCAATTTACTATCTGTGCAGGGTTGAGTAGTGTCCCCTCAAAAGTCATGTCCACCTGGAACCTCAGAATGTGACTTTATTTGGAAATAAAGTCTTTGCAATGTAATTAGTTAAGTTGAGGTCATCCTGTATTAGGATAGGCTTCGTATTAGGGTTCTCCAGTGAAACAGAACCAATAGAACTTCTGTCTGTCATCTATCTATGTATCTGTGTGTCTATCCGTGTATCTGTTTCCATTTATTTCAGTCTTTATAAAATTCTCTTAATGGAAAAAATTTCAATTCCCTGGAAGACTATAAAAGGCACCTGGAACAGTTCTTTGCTCAAAAAGATAAAAAGTTTTGGGAAGATGGAATTTTGAAGTTGTCTGAAAATTGGCAGAAGGTAGTGGAACAAAATGGTGAATACATTGTTCAATAAAGTTCTTGGTGACTTATTTTTACTTAAAAACCAAAGGAAATTTTTGGCCAACCCAATTATTTATCTATGTATCTATCTGTGTATCTAGTTATCTAACTATGTAGCTATCTATATATCTATTTCTCTATCTACCTCCATCTCCATTTCTTTCTCTATATAGCTACATACATCTATATCTATATATATTTGAAGAGCTTTCCTCCCCTCCCCCTCCCTCCCTCCCCTCCCCCCAACCCTCTCCTCCCCTCCTCTTCCCTCCTCCCCCTCCCCCCTCCCACAGGTACATCCAGAAATAAGATTAAACCTTATAAATTTTTAAAAAATAAAATAAATTTATTTATGGCTGCGTTGGGTCTTTGTTGCTGCGCGTGGGCTTTCTCTAGTTGTGGCGAGTGGGGGTTACTCTTCGTTGTGGTCTGTGGGCTTCTCATTGTTGTGGCTTCTCTTGTTGTGGAGCACAGGCTCTAGGCACACGGGCTTCAGTAGTTGTGGCACGTGGACTCAGTAGTCGTGGCTCATGGGCTTAGTTGCTCTGTGGCTTGTGGGATCTTCCCGGACCAGGGCTCAAACCTGTGTCCCCTGGACTGGCAGATGGATTCTTAACCAATGTGCCACCACGGAAGTCCCTCTATTTTATATATAGTAGTGTGTATCTGTTAATCCCAAATTCCCAATTTATCCCCTCCCCTGACCTTTCCACTTTGGTAACCATTAGTTTGTTTTCTATGTCTGTGTTTACTTCTGTTTTTGTTTGTTTGTTTTTGTTTTTTGCTTTTTGTTTTTTTGGCTGTGTTGGGTCTTCATTGCTGGGCGCAGGCTTTCTCTCTAGTTGCAGCAATCAGGGGCTACTCTTCGTTGCCGTGCGTGGGCTTCTCATTGTGGTGGCTTCTCTTGTTGCAGAGCATGGGCTCTAAGCATGCGGGCTTCAGTCGTTGCAGCATGCGGGCTCAGTAGTTGTGGTGTGTGGGCTCTAGGGCACGTGGGCTTCAGTAGTTGTGGCACACAGGCTTAGTTGCTCTGCGGCATGTGGGATCTTCCCAGACCAGGGATCAAACACGTGTCCCCTGCATTGGCTGGCTCATGGGCCCAGCCGCTCCGCGGCATGTGGGATCTTCCCGGACCGGGGCACGAACCCGTGTCCCCTGCATCGGCAGGCGGACTCCCAACCACTGCGCCACCAGGGAAGCCTGGCAGTCAGATTCTTAACCACTGTGCCACGAGGGAAGTCCCGAATACTGTCTTGTTGTTGTTGTTGTTTTCTTTTGACCATGCTGCACTTCTGTTTTGTAAATAAGTTCATTTGTATCATTTCTTTAAGATTCCATATATAAGTGATATCATATGATATTTGTCTTTCTCTTTCTGACTTATTTCACTTAGTATGATAATCTCTAGTTCCATCTACGTTGCTGCAAATGGCATTATTTCCTTCCTTTTTATGGCTGAGTAATATTCTATTGTGTGTGTATGTATATACATATATGTGATATATATATATCACATTTTCTGTATCCATTCATCTCTTAGCAAGGCCTTTCTTTTTCTTTTTTTTTTTTTTTTGTGGTACGCGGGCCTCTCACTGTTGTGGCCTCTCCCGCTGCGGAGCACAGGCTCCGGATGCGCAGGCTCAGCGACCATGGCTCACGGGCCCAGCCGCTCCGCGGCATGTGGGATCTTCCCGGACCGGGGCACGAACCCGCGTCTCCTGCATTGGCAGGCGGACCCCCAACCACTGCGCCACCAGGGAAGCCCTGCAAGCCCTTTCTTGATTGGGTCTGGATTAGCTCTTCAACGTCACTTCCTGCTGCCACTCATGCCTACCCTAAGGGCAAGCCACAGCGAAATCTGTGCTGTGTTCTTCATGGCTGGGGGCCTTTACACAACTTTTTCATCAGTCTTGACTGTCTCTTAGCCATCTATGTAATTCCTTTTGTACTCAATGCTCAGTTCAAGCATCACTTCTTTCCAGAAGTTTTTTTCTTATCCTTTGAGTTAGGCCCCTCCCACCTCTGTGAATTAATAGTACTTATCACAATGTGGTAATAATTAGCTTTCTCCTCTAAGGGCAGTATAACAAAGTGGCTAAGAACCTAGACTCCAGAGTCAGTCTGCCTGAATTGGAATCCTGCTTTTGTTTCTTATTAGCTATTTACATAAACTCTGTGACTCTGCTTACATACATCTAAAAAAGGAGAAAATAATAGTATCTTCCTCCTATTACACTTATAAGGTTTTAATAAATTTATATAAATATATAAATATGTTTAGATATAATATAAATATATGAATATATTATTTATAAGGTATTTATTTAAAAATATTTATTTATTTAATTAATTTGTTTGGCTGGGCTGGGTCTTGGTTGCGGCATATGGGATCTTCATTGCAGCATGTGGGATCTTTAGTTGCAGCATGCAGGATCTTTTAGTTGTGGCATGTAGGATCTTTAGTTGTAGCATGCAGGATCTTTTAGTTGCAGCATGTGGGATCTTTTAGTTGCAACAGGTGGGATCTTTAGTTGCGGCATGTGAACTCTTAGTTGCAACATGTGGGATCTATTTCTCTGACCAGGGATCAAACCCAGGCCCCCTGCATTGAGAGCAAAGAGTCTTAGCCACTGGACCACCAGGGAAGTCCCTATAAGATATTTAGTATACACTGTGGATGCTAGTTATTGTAGTAGTCACCTATTGCTGCATAAGAAAAGAACCCCCCAATACTCAGTATCTTGAAATGACAATGTTTTAAACGTTCTTCTTTTGAAATATAGGCATTCAAAGCTAATTTCTCTCTAATCACTTCTTTAGCAGCATCCCACAACTTTTTACATGATACATTTTCATTATCATCCAGTTAAAAATATTTTCTAATTTCCACTGTGAGTTTTTCCTTTGATCTATAGGTTATTTAGAGCTATGTGGTTACATGTCCAAACACTTGGGACTTTTCTAGTTATCTTTCTGTTGTTGATTTCCAGTTTAATTCCACTGTGGTCATACTCTGTATGATTTCAGTCTTTCAAAATGTATTGAGACTTGCTTTCCAGCCTAGCATATGGGCTACTTTGGTGAATGTTCCAAAAGTAACTATCTTTTAATCTTGCCTCCACGTCTGAGGGTTGACTGGGACTTGGCTGAGACATGTGAGGATCAGCCGGCCCGCCTGGATTCATGCACGAGCTTCTCTGCAGATTGCATCCAGGTCCACTTCTACTCTGTATGTGTTTATTCTGGGGCCTCAGCCAAAGAAGTAGCTGTTCCCCGGGGGAAGCTCTCTGCCTGGTAATGACAGAGACAAGAGGGCAAGTGGAAACACATGAGGTCTTTTGAGGTCTAGGCTTGTAAAGGACATAGTGATTCTTCCACTATATTCCATTGACCAAAGCGGGGCATATGACCCAGTATCAACGTGTATTAACTATGTCTTCTTTTTTATTTTTTCTGTATTCTGATGCTTTGACATCTGGGGTCTCGCTGACCCTGCAGATACTGCCCCTCCTAGGGTTAGTCATTTCCTAGAGATAATAACCAACTTGCCTATGAATGTACCTTTCATGTGCAAATCGGGCAATCCTGAGTTCACACTCCAACCACCTCTTTTACTGGGCTCTTGCACTCAGGGCCACTATCCACCTGACCTAATCAACTCAAGTCCAGGTATTGGACAACTAGGGGCAGCATCTATGCCCAGAGACTGCTGAAAGTACTCAAACTAGCCAATCCCAAGTCTGTGTACCCAGCCTTACCTGTTTCCTCCTAAGGGAAACACAATAAAGTCTCCTACCCACACTTCCCCCTTCCCTCTTCCTCTGGCTGACCCTGGTGCATCCGTGTGTGGCCTCACATGGCTTGTCATGAACCCCTCCTTATGGGAACTTGGAGTAATAAACTATCTTTTCAATGGAAATCATCTCCTGATCTATTGGTCTTACTCTAAGTCAAGCTTTCTAAAATACATTTTTATTTTATTGTTTTATTTTATTTATTTTGCCTCGCTGGGCAGCTTGCGGGATCTTAGTTCCCCAACCAGAGATCAAACCTCGGACCACGCACAGGGTCCTAACCACTGAACGGCCAGGGAATTCCCCCTAAAATGCACTATTTTAAAACACAAGGGGCAGGGATTCTACCTCTCGTGAGAACGACAGTAAAGTCCCATGGTGCAGGGTATGGTTTGGGGAGGGGTAAAGAAATGGGACCAGTAATTCAATCTACCACACTCGTTACTACTTCTCTTTGTTACTATTTACTCTTGTTACTACTTCTCTTGTACTCCTCACTGTACTACAAGCTTCCAAGGGCAGGAACTGGCAGAATCCTCTGTGTTTTCCGAAGCTTAGCATAGCACCTAGAACGTAAGCACTCCATGAATGTATATCAAACAAATCAATTAATAATAGGAAGCCCAACTATTCTGGCACCCTGATAGACTTGGATAAGGTGGTGTTGCTTCCCAGACAGCAGAGAAACCGTCCTGGTTCCGCAGCTGGGCACTTTGACCCAGATTTGGAAAGAGAGGAAAAGGGTATGTTTTCATGCATCGCTTCCGCACTCTCTCATTTTCTCAAAATCTCTGCTTGACATTCCATCACTGTGGGATGTCGAGGTCCCCACGCGGCATTTGTCTGACATGCTGTGAAAGGGCGTTTTGAACATCTTTATTTCGGGATTTTGACAGCATCGCCTTCACACCCATCAACTCCTTCCACTCAATCTGTTCCCACAAGGGCAGAGACGTTTCTACTTATCTTTGTGTTGACCGGGAGTTGCAGATGCCTATTTTGTCTTGCAGATATTCTGTCTTTTTTTTCTCACCAGCTTCAAAATATTCTAACAACCCACATTCCAAGATTCGCATCTATCCTAAGGTTCCCTGGCCCTGAAATGGTTTATGCAAATCTTGAAAGCATTCCTACTTTCAGAGGAGAAAAATGGCTCTTTAATCTGGACAGCACAATTTGCTTGTGGGTAGAGATTGGAAAATGTAGATCATCGATGGCGAATGTGTATTGATAACCAAGTATTTTCTGAAAATCTCCAATATTCTTCCTCTATATCCTTTATTAAACTCTAACTTGGGGGGCATTTTGATACCCAGATTCCATACTTGAATTAATTAAAATTTTGGCAATAGACTAGGTAACTTGTTCTTCTCACATTTTATTTTGAAAATGTTCAAACCTATAGAAAAATGACAAGAACAGTACAATGAACATCCACAAACACGTCACCTAGACTCTCCAATTATTAACATTTTCCATGTTATTTTCACCTCCCTATGTCTCTGTCTGTCTTTATATGTATATGTATATACACTTACACATGTATTATTTTTCACAGTTTCATTGACATATAACATTGTATAAGTTTCAGGTGTACAACATGATGATTTGATATATGTATATATATATATATTTTTTATTCTTTTGAAGTATAGTTGATTTACAATGTCGTGTTAGTTTCAGGTATACAGCATAGTGATTCAGTTATACATATATACATATTTATGTATACACACATATATGTGTATTTTTCAGATTCTTTTCCCTTATGGGTTGTTACAAAATATTGAGTATAGTTCCCTGTGTTAGACAGTAGGTCCTTGTTTATTGACATATGTATGCATCGTGAAATGATCACCATAGTAAGTTTAGTTAACATTTATCATTGCACATAGTTCAAAAATCTTTTTATTGTGAAGACAACTTTTCAGATCTGCTCCCTAAGATTTTTTTTTTTTTACTTAAAATTAAAATAAAATTAGCTTTAACTTCTTCGCATCTCATTTTCTCTATTTGTAATATGTAGTGAGGAGAGGTGGGACAGCTGCTACCTCACAAGATTATTGTAAGGATTGAACAAAATAACCCACAGAAAAGGCTTTGTCTAGTGTCTGGCATACAGTGTGTGCTCAGCAAATATTATAATCATTCCCCATACCCTATCACAGTGCCTTGCAAGTAGTAAATCCCTCAATTGTTAAATGACAAATAAAATCAAGAATTTCAATAGAATATTTTAATCTATGTTAACACTGATAGTGGTCCCAGGTTATCAATAGGACAGACCATTACCAGGGACATAAGCTCTTTTTTTTTTTTTTTTTCGGTACGCGGGCCTCTCACTGTTGTGGCCTCTCCCGTTGCGGAGCACAGGCTCCGGATGCGCAGGCTCAGCGGCCATGGCTCACGGGCCCAGCTTCTCCGCGGCATGTGGGATCTTCCCGGACCGGGGCACGAACCCGTGTCCCCTGCATCGGCAGGCGGACTCTCAACCACTGCGCCACCAGGCAAGCCCCATAAGCTCTTTTTTTTAAAATTAATTTTTATTGGAGTATGGTTGCTTTACAATGTCGTGCTAGTTTCTTGCTGTACAGTAAAGTGATCAGTCATATGTATACATATATCCACTCTACTTCCTTAGATCTTATTTTCAAATATATAATACAGTATTGTTAACTTTTGTCACCACACTGTACATGACCCTGATTCTTTTCAACAGCACAGGTTGAGTACTTTGTAGAATGCCCCTCAGTTTGGCTTTATCTGATGTTTCCTCCTGATTAATGCCATTTTGGTGCGAAAGTTGTGGAAGCGGTGGTGTGCTCACCTCTGGGTATGGCTGGGGACTTTTTGGCTCTAGTGTGCACTTGGATTTTGTCTCACATGGATAAAAAGAAAATGGTGCTAGCTTAACAATGAACCCGAAGAGCACTATCTGGGAAGTTTATTGGATTGTGGGTTTGGTAATCTGCGAGGAACATTTAACCCAGTGATTCTTGACCTGGGGTGCCTTTTCTCCTTGGAGAGTTTGATAAAGCTGGAGACATTTTTAATTGTCGTGAATGGGGTCAGAGGGGGCTACTGCCATCTAGTGGGTGGAGGCCAGGGATGCTTGTGAACTTCCTATAATGCGCAGGACGGCGCCCACTGCAAAGAAGGATCTGGACCCAACTGTGCAGAGGTTGAGAAACCCTGGTCTCTGTTTATATGAAACCTACAGAGCTGTCATGCCCCCAGAAAGGCCCAGGTGTTGGTACTATTCCATGAGATTCAGGTTTAGTAAAAATACAGCCACTGGCCGATGAACTCACAAGTGTAGGTAGTGTTCTACACAAGGGGCAAGTTTTTCGCTAACACCACAAGGGTCTCTGGCCCAATGAGTGGCGTTTGATAGTAATACTTGCTGCAAATGTATGATCTTAATGTACGAAAGCTTTAAGGAGAGATGAAAACATTTTAAAGATGACCTGTGTTTTCTTCTGCTTTTCTCCATGATTTCTTAATCTTGGACCTCTCAGGAATTATTTGGCCTTTCTGTTTTCAGACTAACTTGGTGTATCCTGCTGTACGATCCTAAAAAGGGAGCTCACTCAGTGGGTCTGATGTGGTGGATGCTTGCCCAGGAAGTTCTGCGCATGCGTGGCACCATCTCCCGTGAACATCCATGGGAGGTCATGCGTGATCTCTACTTCTACAGAGATCCTGAAGAGACTGAAAAGGAAGAGCAGGCGGCAGCTGAGAAAGCTGTGACCAAGGAGGACTTTCAGGGTGAATGGACTGCTCCAGCTCCTGAGTTCACTGCTCCTCAGCCTGAGGTGGTGGACTGGTCCGAAGGTGTGCAGGTGCCCTCTGTGCCTGTTCAGCAGTTCCCCACTGACTGGAGTGCTCAGCCTGCCACTGAAGGCTGGTCTGCAGCTCCCACTGCTCAGGCCACTGAATGGGTGGGAACAAGCTGCTCTTCCACAAACTCTTAAAGTGGAAGTAGGTTGACGGAAAATAAACAGTTTCTAAAAAAAAAAAACAAAAAATACAGAAGGTTGGAGCATGGGGCTGTATGCCTGCGGGTGGAGAGAATTCTAGAGGACCGAGGATGGGATTTGAACTCAAACAGGAAACAATAGGGAGGAAGAAGAAAATCAAAACCTATTAAAAAGTCAACACTGAGATATTCCAAAATTTCCATAAGTCGGATATTGTAAAGCAAGTCATTCATTTGTTCATTTAACTGTTCCTTCAGTAATATGTACTGTGTACCTACTATGGGCCAGGTACTTTCTAGATGTCTGAGCTACAGGAGTGAATAAACAAAGCTCCCATCCTCAAGGGGTTTCAATTCGAGTGGAGGGTGGTGGATAATAAACACGAGACATAGAGACTTCCCTGGTGGTCCAGTGGTTAAGACTCCATGCCCCCAGTGCAGGGGAACTAGATTGGTCGGGGAACTAGATCCCACATGTCACAACTAAGACCCGGTATAGCCAAAGTAAATAAATAAATATTAAAACCTCCCGAGACATAAAGTATGTTAAAAGGTGGTAAAACGTGGTCCAAAAGGATACATGCACCCCAATATTCATTGCAGCACTGTTTATAATAGCCAAGACATGGAAGCAACCTAAATGTCCATCGACAGAGGAATGGATAAAGAAGATGTGGTACCTATATACAATGGAATATTACTCAGCTATTAAAAAGAATGAAATAATGCCATTTGCAGCAACATGGATGGAACTAGAGATTATCATACTAAGTGAAATTAGTCAGACAGAGAAAGTGAAATATCGTATGATAGTGCTTATATACGGAATCTAAAAAAAAATGATACAAATGAACTTATTTACAAAACAGAAACAGACTCACAGACTTAGAGAATGAACTTATGGTTATGGCGGCGGGGGAGGGGAGGGGGGTGAGGGGAGGGATAGTTAGGGAGTATGGGATTGACATGTACACACTGCTATTTTTAAAATGGATAACCAGGGACTTCCCTGGTGGCTCAGTGGTTAAGAATCTGCCTGCCAATGCAGGGGACACGGGTTTGATTCCTGGTCTGGGGAGATCCCACATGCTGCGGAGTAACTAAGCCCATGCACCACAGCTACTGAGTCTGCGAGCCACAACTACTGAGCCCATGTGCCACAACTACTGAAGCCCACGCCTAGAGCCCATGCTCTGCAACAAGAGAAGCCACCGCAGTGAGAAGACTGTGCACCACAATGAAGACCCAATGCAGCCAAAAATAAAGTAAAAAAATAAAAAATAAATAAAATGGATAACCAACAAGGACCTACTGTATAGTACAGGGAACTCTGCTCAATATTATATAACAACCTAAATGGGAAAAGAATTTGAAAAAGAATAGATACATGTATATGTATGACTGAATCATTTTGCTGTACACCTGAAACACAACATTGTTAATCAACTATATTCCAATATAAAATAAAAAGTTATTTCCTAAAAGAAAAAGTTGCTAAATACTATGGAAGAAAGAATATAGAACAGGGTAAGTGGATCGGGGGGTGCTGGGGAGTGAGTTGCAGTTTCAGGGGGTTAGAAGTAGGTTAGAAATGTGAGAACTGAGTAAACTTGTTGCAGGTGAATGAGGAAGCTGGGAGGAAGGAGCTTTCTAGGCAGTGGGAACAGCAAGTTCAAAGGCCCTGAGGTAGGACCATGCCTAGTATGTTTGAGCAACAGCAAAGAAGTCAGTGTGGTTGGAGGGAGTAGGTGAGGGGGAGAGTGGGAGGAGGCGAGGGCAGGGAGTTGTTGGCGGCAGACTGTGCAGGGCTTTGGGGGATGTGGGAAGGACTTCGGCTTTTATCCCAATGAAGTGGGAGCTGTGCAAAGTTCTGAGCAGGGGAGGCCAGTGACTGGACTCAGGTGCTCACTGGCGTCCTCTGGCTGCTGCAGGGGGAACAGACCATCAGGGGTGAGGGCAGGAGCCAGGAGACCTGGGCAGAAACAACAGCACTGGTCCATGTGGGAAATGATGGAGGCTTAGACCAGGGTGTTAACAATTTGTGTTATTTTAGATCATCCATTTTCACCTTTTGCATTTTTGTATGATAAATTCATTATTACGGGTTACAAATTTATTGGAATGGTCTGGGCAAAAGAAATTACATACGGCAAAGGAGCTCAGGTGGTTAAAAAAGTTGGATATTACTAAATTTAATATATGTACAACTCTAAGACTGTGCCTGAGCTGTTATGATGTTTCTTCTGCAGAAGTTTGTTTCCTCCTTATCCTGCTTCAGGCATTTACATGAGATGTCTGCATGCCAACCTCTCATATTCCGATCTGACGAATGTGACCTTTCAAACTGAGGACATGACACAACTGCAGAGAGGAGAAAACTGCAAGTAAATTTGGATATCATCAGTTATGTGCCTGGAAAACTGTTCCTGTACTGAGGACAGACCAAACATAAGCAAATAAGCCATTTGTTAATTTCAGTGAGTTTCTTGGCAGAAAGAGGCCTGAGGATGTTGCCAACATCTCTGCCAAGTTTAAATTTAGGATAGCAGGTTCCCCAGGAGTGGAGAAGCTTTAGAATTCTTGCTCCCATGCTCACTATAACCTTTTTGTGATCTTCAGGGGTTGCGATACAGAGGGTAATTATTTCCAAATTTCCTCTCTTCTCCCCTTGCCCAGATTTTTTTCAGACTGAAATTAAAATCAAGGAAAGTTTTTAAAATGAGAGAATGGATTGCAGAGACTTTCCCATACAGCCTTCCAAATGGGGAAACTGAGGCCCAGATGGGTGAACTGATTTATGTGCCTCACTCCTAGGACAGGCTCTTGGCTCTATCCCCTTTAAAGAGACCCCATGGCATCCACTATGTAATAAATGATTTCTCCTCTCTCATGAAAAGGGGATCAGCAAACTGCTGCCTATAGGTCTTAGTTCTTCACTAAGTTCTGTGAATTCTTCTCGGAAAATGAATTATGCAAATTGTAGCTGGGGAAAATGACATGTAACGTCTGCAAAATTTCCCTGAGAGTTCTCCCTTTGTCCACTAAGTAGGCTCGCTAGTCAGTATAAGGCTGCGTTCAGTGGTGATAACAAACAAACTGGAAACTTTAGTGGCTGTGCCCAGCACAAGTCTGTTTCTCGTTCCTGTGAAGCTGGTTAGCAGGGCTTGCATCCAAGCAGTGACTCAGGGATCCAACCTTCCTCCATTTTGCACCAGCACCATCTCTCACAGGCTTCCAAAGCTACCTTGGGAGGGGAAGAGAAGGATAGAGGGGGCACACCAGCTGTTAACTGCCTCCATCTGGTAGTGATAATCCGTTGGCTAGAATGAGTCACATGGGTCTGTTCTAACTGCAAGAGGGTCTGGGAAATGGAGGAGAACATATGGGTGAACACCAAACACTGTTTATTCTTTCTATTAGAGAAAAGAGAGAGACGTGACTTTCAGTACCTTAGATATGGCAAGAGAAGTGTTTGGATACTACCAGGGTAATAAAAGGGGTCAAAACCTTTTCCTCTTTTGTAGCAGACATGTAGACATGCCACTGATCTTCATTTATTTATTTAATTTATTTACTTTTGGCTGCGTTGGGTCTTCACTGCTGCATGCAGGCTTTCTCTACCTGCGGCGAGCGGGGGCTACCGTTCGTTGCAGTGCACAGGCTTCTCATTGTGGTGGCTTCTCTTGTTGTGGAGCACGGGCTCTAGGCACATGGGCTTCAGTAGTTGTGGCATGTGGGCTCAGTAGTTGTGGCTCATGGGCTCTAGAGAGCAGACTCAGTAGTTGTGGTGCATGGGCTTAGTTGCTCCGCGGCATGTGGGATCCTCCTGGACCAGGGCTTGAACCCATGTCCCCTGCATTGGCAGGTGGATTCTTAACCACTGCACCACCAGGGAAGCCCTGATCTTTTAATTTAATTTAATTTTTAAAATTGCAGTATAGTTGATGTACAATATTATATAAGGTTCAGGTGTACAACACAGTGATTCACAACTTTTAAAGGTTGTATTCCATTTATAATTATAAAGTATTGGCTAGATTCTCTGTGTTGTATTTTATATCTTTGTAACTTATTTATTTTATACATAGTAGTTTGTATCTCTTAATTCCCTACCCCTGTCTTCCCTCTCTCCACTTCCCTCTCCCCACTGGTAACCATTAGTTTTTTCTCTATATCTGTGAGTGTTTCTTTTTTGTTATAGTCACTAGCTAGTTTTATTTTTTAGATTCCACATATAAGTGATATCATACAGTATTTGTCTTTGTCTGACTTATTTCACTTAGCATGCCCTCCAAGTCCATGCACATTGTTGTGAATGGCAACATTTCATTATTTTTTGTGGCTGAGTAGTATTCCATTTTATATCACATCTTTTTTATCCATTCGTTTGTTGATGGACACTTAGGTTGCTTCCATATCTTGGCATTTGTAAATAATGCTACTATGAACATTGGGGTGCATGTATCTTTTCGAATTGGTTCTTTCTTTCTTTCTTTCTTTCTTTCTTTCTTTCTTTCTTGTTTGAGCTCCTCTCAAAGCAGATCCTGAGACAAGGATTTGAAATCAAGTAATTTATTTGGGAGGTGACCCCCAGAAACACCAGTGGAGGAGAGAGGAAGGGGAGGAAGACAGTGAAGGGCGTGTTTCGTGTGTTTTCCTGCTGGAGCAACCGGAGCTTAAGTCTATTTGGGGACCTATGGGAGACAGCATAAGGCATGTACACTTCAGAGCTGTCCCACTGAAGGGCGAGAGAGCTGAGGTATTTCCCCACCAATTCCTGTCAGTTACTGGTTGAGGGCTGCTCCCCAGGCTATTAATTCTGTGGCTTGTGTGTGGCAAAGCATGATTCAGCAGCAACAAAAGCTTCCATTCTGGTATTTGGAAGACAGGCTGGTATGCGCTGAAGGGTAAGGGCAAGGGGCCATGGGTCAGAATTCCTGTGCAAGAAGGGAAATGCAGCATGCTTGTTGTGTCAGAGATTGCTTGCTTGTTGCATCCTCAGTATATGTCCCCTATTCTTTGCTCTAACAGAACTCCCCATATTTACGGGGAGTGACAATGTGCTCAGCTAAAAGCACATTTCCTAACCTTTAATGCAGATAGCAGTGGCCTCATGAAATATGAATGAAAGTTATTGAGTGGAACTTCTAGTAAACTCTCAAATGTTGATGACTCAGTTGGCAGGTATGCCCTAGCCCTTTACCTCTTAAGATTGCATGGAGCATGTGTATGATGGCCGGAGGTGTAGCACCCATTCTGTGGCCATGAGGATGGAAGCCAAAAATAAGAGAGCGAAAAGTTAGAAGTCCCTTAGATCCCTGATAACTGTGGGGATGCCCTACCAGCTGTGAATTGCCTACCACTGTACACCTACAAGGGAGAAAAAAAAATACCTCTTTCTTGTGTAAGCCACTGTTATTTGAGTTTCCTGATCTGTGCAGCAGAACTGAATTCTGATTGATAGACTTATTCACCTACTGAAAGAGAAAAAGACGACTACTAAAATACTTCATCCTTCTCTTTCTCCTCCTCTTTTGCTAAATTGTGCTTCAGAGGGTCTGGATGCTCAGTTGCCTCTTCTAGGAAACACTGGTAATCAGAACCTAACTTGTTCATTTGTGGTTAGGATCAAGTGGGATAATGTACCTGAAGCACGTAGAAGAGTGACCCAGAAAGGACCCAGAAATTGGCAGCTCCTACTATTCCAGAGTAGAATAAGTCAATCAGAAATGACACATCCTGGGCTTCCCTGGTGGCGCAGTGGTTGAGAGTCCGCCTGCCGATGCAGGGGACACGGGTTCGTGCCCCGGTCCGGGAAGATCCCACATGCCGCAGAGCGGCTGGGCCCGTGAGCCATGGCCGCTGAGCCTGCGCGTCCGGACCCTGTGTTCTGCAACGGGAGAGGCCACGACAGTGAGAGGCCCGTGTATCGCAAAAAAAAAAAAAAAGAAATGACACATCCTGATAGCAGAATACTTTCTAGGGCGCCAGCTCCATGTTTGGTTAATCCATGGTTCAGTATGACTATCCCAGAGGAAATAATGCGTCATATTGCTTTTCAAAAATCCTTGGCATTTGGCTATTTATTCGTGTTGTGTGAAACTTCCGGACAGTTTGTTTATTTACTTATTTATTTATTTGTTTATTTATTTGCTGTACGCGGGCCTCTCACTGCTGTGGCCTCTCCCATTGCGGAGCACAGACTCCGGACGCGCAGGCTCACCGGCCATGGCTCACGGGCCCAGCCGCTCCGCGGCATGTGGGATCTTCCCGGACCGGGGCACGAACCCGGGTCCCCTGTATCAGCAGGCGGACTCTCAACCACTGCGCCACCTGGGAAGCCCCCAGTCTGTTTATTTAATTGCTCTGATTGGAGCTGTAAGAAATTGAATTTAACATCTGTAAGCAAGGTTTTTATGACATGGGATTTTGGCTAACAGGGTAGGATCTTATCCCAATTTTGACCAGGGGGAGCCCCTTCAGGCTAGTTTGTGTGTTCTTTTGACAGAACCCTTGGTCTTTAAAAGCCCTTTCCTTGCTTTCAGACACAAGTAGATATTCTAAGCTCATCCCGTTTATTTCCAGGGCACAGATTTTTGTCTGCTTTTTCCTTACTGTATTCCCAGTACCCAGAAAAAGGCCTGGCACTGAATGAATGAATAAATTCTTTCATTTCACTCTTCCTTCTGCTGCTTCCCCAATAACTCTCAATTCACACCATCTACTAAATCAGATATTGTAACTTGCACATTATAAGGATGCTCAAAATCCTCTCCACTGACATGTTTTTGCTGCAGCTAAGTCCAGCCTGGTCACAGCCTAGATCCTAAGGTTAAAAATAGCTCAATGCAGTCTCAACAGCTTCCAGCATCCTGGTTATTTTTAGGACAGAGGAGGGGGTGAAGGAAAAATGTGACCGAGAGTCACCTCCAGGGAGGAGCATCCCCTTCCTCTGGCTCAGAACTAGGGGCATCACCCAGCTAGAGATGCCCACTCCTGTGAACGGATCAAGTTTGAGAAGTGGATGTTCACAGGATACAGTTTCCCCCATTACTGGATTGTGAATACTAGGCAGATTTCCTGCTCTGCTGGGGATGCAAAGAAACCCAGTGTTTGAGGGTCAAATCAGGGAAACCACTAAGATTCTGTACAGGCTCTGGACTTTCACTACCAACTGCTGAAGAGTAATCATTCCATAACTCCTGGAGTGTATTGATCAGTTCATTCATACAATTCACTGTGACAGGTGCTGTCCTAGGTGCTGGCGTTAGAACAGGGACTACTAAAACAGACAAATGTTTGTGCTTCCTGGGGCTGACACCCAGTCTGGGAGTCAGTCAACAAAGTAAAGAAGTAAACTGCACAGTATGTCACGGATTGTTCATTGTTGTGGAGAAAAACCATGCAGTAAAAGGGAACGGAGTGCTGGCATGGGGTTCTGCGTTAACCATGTTTCTGATGCTTTGACATCTGGGGCCTGGTTGAGTCTCAAAAGACTGTCCCTCCCAGGGTTAGCCAATGCTTAGAGCTAGTAAAGGACTTCAATCCAGATTCCACACCCCAATCACCTCTTTTTATCAGTTCCAACACTCTGGGCCACTATCTACCTATCCTAATCATTCCAGAGCCAGATACCAGACAACTAAGGACAGTTCCTATGCCCAGAACCCACTGAAATTATCCAGACTCGTCACGTCTAAGCCAGGTCACTGTGCCTCACCCATTCCTTTCTGCAGAAACCACAATGAAACCACCATGTTTCCCCTTGCTCCCCCTGCCTCCTGACCAATCCTGGTGCTTCTCTGGGTGGCTCTTCAAGGCACAGTGTGCCTCCCCTCCTGCTGGGAACTGTGTCTTTTCCATGGCAGTCCTCTCTTGATCTGTTAGCCTCACCATACCTGAATGATAATAAAATCTACATTTTAAAACAGGGTTGTTTGCAATTTTAGATCAGATGGTTTGGGATGGTCTCAATGACTTTGAAGGAATTAAAGGAAGTGAAAAGCAATCCCCACGGTTACCTGGGAAAGAGCATTCCAGGAAGAAGGAACAGAAAGTGCAAAGGCCCTGAGGCTGGACCAGGCATGGCACGTTTGGGAATAGCGAGGAACCTGGATCAGAGTGAACGAGGGGAGCAGTGGAGGAGGTGAAGGCAGGGAGATGATGAGGCAGGGCCTTGTGGGCTACAAGACGGACTTTGGATTTTGCTCTGAGTGAGGTGGGAGCCATGAAGGGTTCTGAGCAGAGGAGGGACATGATCTAACTTAAGTTCTTACAAGTGCCCTCTGGCTGCTTGTGGGGAGGAGACAGGGATGGGAGGAGTGAGGGTGGAAACCCAGAGACCAGAGAGGAGGCAACTGTACTAGACCAGGTAGGAGATGGTGGAGGCTGGACCAGGGTGGTAGCAATTCAACAGAGACTATTAACCTGAGTATGTGGGGTGCCCCTGAAATCTGGACAAATATTTTTTCTTTAATTTCCTTAGTGTTACTTTGAAAATTATCTTTGGGAAAAAAGTTTTTACATGCCCAGTTATGTTATTTACAGATTATTTCACTCCAAATGTAGGATGGTAGGGAACAGCAGTCAGAGTTTTTGTCTGCATGCAACAGAAATGGATCCTGTGCATACTAGCTTTAAAGGATGAGTTTTATGGAAATAATATCAGAGGCTCACAAAATTGACTAACAGCTGTAGAAATAGACTTGGAGAAAGGGGTGAAACTGAGGGCTCTCTGGAGGTCTAGTGGACACCGTGAGGGTTATGAATTGCTGATGCTAAAGATGAATGGTCGTAACCTTTGGTAGATACTCCCAGCTGCTAGTGTCTGCATCTTTTGCCCAACAGGCTTCTCTAAAGTTGCCAAAGCCTGCCCAGCAGGTTAGAAGTGCCTGGGAATGAACAGCTAACAGCTACATCTCCACCCCTGTCACCATCAGCAACCATCAGCTAACAAATGATGGGAACTGGTGGATCAATACCCCAGTTCCCTCTGCCCTCAGGTGGGATGACTCTGAGGGGCATGTCCAATGCAGTCCCCCAGAGTTTCCTAGCAGGGCTGGGCCGGAGTTGCCTACAGGGGAAACCTGCTCATCTGTGCACCAGTATCGGGTGCCCTCCCCTTTCTTTCGCATATCCCTGAACACCTACTGGTGTCTCCTGGGTTCGCCTCCAGAATAAATGATTTGCCCACGAGTCCTTGGGTCAGTATCTACTTCTGGGGGAACCCAAGCAAAGACAATTGCATGCCATGGCAGAAGCCTCCACATTACTGGATTAGAACCCACATTGAGAGTGAAGGGCTGAGAAATGATGCCAATATTGGCATATAGAATTTTCCTTAACATCTCCCAGTCGTCTAGAGACAGTGGCCCCAGAGACAGGAGTTGGGCACAGCAAGTTTGCCCAGGTCTGGGAACACAGTTCTGTTCAGATTTCCTCTTCTTTCTACCCAGCTAATACTTCATGTTGTGGGGAGGGAGGAAGTTCCCAGCAGGGCTCAGTGTATCCCTTCTCCTGGTCACTTGTGTATTATCACAGGACGTCGGTGAACTTTCTTGATGGACAGAAAGTTCATAGGAATTACATCCTCAGCTCATCTGTGTTAGATGAGCCTTCCTCCTTGGGGGCCAGCAAGAGGATTTAGAGCCAAGGTCATAGAGCTGGCAGACAGCTCTGGCCACATGCTACCCTGCCACTGTCCTTCAAACACTTTCAAATGACCCTGGGCCACTCATCCAAGAGTCAAAACAATGAGCTTTATGTTGGCTGAGCATGGGTCCCGTTCCTGCTCCAGGAGGGGAGGCTGGTGTTGGAACAACCATTATGCTAAGACTATTCTCAGTGGGGAATTTTCCCCATAAAAGGGAGATCAGGGCTTCCCCGGTGGTGCAGTGGTTAAGAATCCGCCTGCCAACGCAGGGGACGTGGGTTCGAGCCCTGGTCCGGGAAGATCCCACATGCCACGGAGCAATTAAGCCCGTGCGCCACAACTACTGAGTCTGTGCTCTAGAGCCCGCGAGCCACAGCTACTGAAGCCCACGAGCCACAACTCTGAAGCCCGTGAGCCTAGAGCCCATGCTCTGCAACAAGAGAAGCCACCACAATGAGAAGCCCACACACCGCAAGGAAGAGTAGGCCCCGCTCACCGCAACTAAAAAGCCCGTGTGCAGAAATGAAGACCCTACGCAGCCAAAAATAATAAATAAAATAAATAAATTAAAAAAAATAAAAGGGAGATCAAGGTGATCATAGGAAGATGGAAGGTTAAATGACAGGTAGCCAGAAATATAGCCAATGTCAGCTTCCCAAGGGAAAGAGGTGTTGTCACCTTCATAATTTCTTGGTTGCATTTGCAACAATTTTCCAGAGACAAAAAAATAAAAATAAAAATATTCTATTATAGCAGATACTATTGGTGCCGCTACTGTCTTGGACTGCCTTGGAGGTCACTTGCAAACAGTTCCCTTTTACACCACAAGTGCCTTCAGCTCTCTAACTGCATTAGTTTCCTAGGGTTGCCATAACAAATGACCACAGTGGTTTTAAAAACAGAAATCTGTAAGTTCTGGGAGCCAGGTGTCCAAAATCAAGGTATCAGTGGTGTTGGTTTCTTCTGGAGGCTCTGAGGGACAAGCCATGCTCTCGTAGCTTCTGGTGTTTTCCAGCAGTCCTTGGCATTTCTTGGCCTATAGCTAGCTACATCATTCCAATCTCTATTTCCACTGTCATGTGGGCTTCTTCTCTATGTGTGTCTCTATGTGTTACCTCCTCTTCTTAGGAGGACACCAATCGTTGGATGTAGGGCCCACCCTAAATCCAGGATGATCTCATCTCAAGATCCTTAATTATCCGAAAAGACCCTTTTTCCAAATAAAGTCACATTCACGGGTTCTAGGGGTTAGGGCATATCTTTTGGGAGACCATCATTCAATTCACTACACTAAGGCCATTCTCCTCAGCCTGTGTGGATGTTGTGGACTGAATGTATGTCCTCCCTAATTCCAAATTCATATGTTGAAATCCTAATTCCCAATGTGATGATATTAGGAGGTGGAGACTTGGGACATAGCTATGTATGAGGGTGGAGTCCTTGTCTATAAGATTAGTCCCCTTGTAAGAAGGGGTCAGAGAGCTCTCTTGCTGTCTTTCTGCCCAGTGATCATACAATGAGAAGTCAGTATCTACAACCCAGAAAAGGGGTCTCACCAGAGCCTGAGCATACTGGCACCCTGACCTTGGACTTCCAGCCTCTAGAACTGTGAGAAATAAATTTCTATATCAGTCACCCAGTCTGTGGTAATTTGTTGTAATGCCCCAAAGGACTAATACATACTATAAAATTATTGCCTTTGGAGTGGTCCTCAAACAATGTGGGACAGGCATTGGTGGATAGATATTCCACTTCCTTACTCCTCAGGGGGTCAGTTCTGAGGGCTCTGCTATATGGTCTCTCAGAGTGCCCTGGAAGGATTGAGCTCTCATTGCTAAGGGTAGGGATGTGCTTGTGGAAGACAGACTCGAAGATTATCCCCAACGATCCCTGCCTCCTAACCCGGATTTGGGACGCTTAGAAACTCTTAGGTTAAAAAGTGTGTTAAGTTGCTAAGTTTTGGGACTTAGCAATAACTGATTAATACAGTGTTTGGTATCACACATTTCATTGACTTCTCTTCTACGTCTTGATTCCACATTTCTTCACTCTGCTTCCTGGGATCACCTCCCCAATAATTGCTCACATTGAAATAATTGTCTTCAAGTGTGCTCTTGGGGGAACTCAGAGTAATACACCGGTTGTTAGGATTATGGGCCATCTGCTTTTGTTTATATGGGAATCAGTGCAAGTTGGAAAATGTCAAAAACAGAAAGCGTCTTAAAGTTTCTGCCTGGAGGTCGATATGGGTGGACTTACACTTAGTCTCCATCCCAACACCCTTCTAATATCTAATGCAGAGACTGGCCAGCAAAACATGACCTTTCAAAGAATCCCTTGCAGCTAGAATGTTGGAGATGAACTGGGTCCGGCCAACTGGAAGCACTCTAGGTTTGGAAGGGGGGTGTGGGTTGGAGGCCAACTCTTTGCTGTTTCAACTGTTAGTACTGGTGACTAATTGTAACTGAGAAGGACCCTATAAGGCCTTCCCAGAATAGACCCCCCACCCATGTCCTCTGCCTGCCTTTTCTTTTTTTTTTTTAACATCTTTATTGGAGTATAATTGCTTTACCGTGTTGTGTTGGTTTCTTCTGTATAACAAAGTGAATCAGCTGTATGCATACTTATTCTCCCATACCCCTTCCCTCTTGCGTCTCCCTCCCACCCTCCTTATTACACCCCTCTAGGTGGTCACAAAGCACCGAGCTGATCTCCCTGTGCTATGTGGCTGCTTCCCACTAGCTATCTATTTTACATTTGGTAGTGTATATATGTCAATGCTATTCTCTTACTTCGTCCCAGCTTACCCTTCCCCTCCCTGTGTCCTCAAGTCCATTCTCTACGTCTGGGTCTTTATTCCCATCCTGCCCCTAGGTTCTTCATGACCTTTTTTTTCTTAGATTCCATATACATGTGTTAGCATATGGTATTTGTTTTTCTCTTTCTGACTTACTTAACTCTATATGACAGACTCTAGGTCCATCCACCTCACTACAAATAACTCAATTTCATTTCTTTTTATGGCTGAATAATATTCCATTGTGTATATGTGTCACATCTTCTTTATCCATTCATCTGTTGATGGACACTTAGGTTGCGTCCATGTCCTGGCTATTGTACATAGAGCTGCAATGAACATTGTGGTACATGACTTTTTTTTTTTTTTACATGACTCTTTTTGAATCATGGTTTTCTCAGGGTATATGCCCAGTAGTGGGATTGCTCAGTCGTATGGTAGTTCTATTTTTAGCTTTTTAAGGAACCTCCATACTGTTCTCCATAATGGCTGTATCAATTTACATTCCCACCAACAGTGCAAGAGGGTTCCTTTTACTCCACACCCACTCCAGCATTTATTGTTTGTAGATTTTTTGATGATGGCCATTCTGACCGGTGTGAAGTGATACCTCATTGTAGTTTTGATTTGCATGTCTCTAATGATTAGTGATGTTGAGCATCTTTTCATGTGTTTGTTGGCAATCTGTATAACTTCTTTGGAGAAATGTCTATTTAGGTCTTCTGCCCATTTTTGGATTGGGTTGTTTGTGTTTTTGATATTGAGCTGCATGAGCTGTTTGTAAATTTTGGAGATTAATCCTTTGTTGCTTCATTTGCAAATATTTTCTTCCATTCTGAGGGTTGTATTTTTGTCTTGTTTATGGTTTCCTTTGCTGTGCAAAAGCTTTTAAGTTTCATTAGGTCCCATTTGTTTATTTTTGTTTTTATTTCCATTTCTCTAGGAGGTGGGTCAAAAAGGATCTTGCTGTGATTTATGTTAAAGAGTGCTCTTCCTGTGTTTTTCTCTAAGAGTTTTATAGTGTCCTGTCTTATGTTTAGGTCTCTGATCCATTTTGAGTTTATTTTTGTGTAGGGTGTCAGGAAGTGCTCTAATTTCATTCTTTTACATGTAGCTGTTCAGTTTTCCCAGCACCACTTATTGAAGAGGTTGTCTTTTTTCCATTGTATGTTCTTGCCTCCTTTATCAAAGATAAGGTGACCATATGTGCGTGGGTTTATCTCTGGGCTTTCTATCCTGTTCCATTGATCTATATTTCTCTTTTTGTGCCAGTACCATACAGTCTTGATTACTGTAGCTTTGTAGTATAGTCTGAAGGCCAGGAGCCTGATTCCTCCAGCTCCATTTTTCTTTCTCAAGATTGTTTTTGCTATTCAGGGTCGTTTGTGTTTCCTTACAAATTGTGAAATTTTTTTTTTTGTAGTTCTGTGAAAAATGCCATTGGTAGTTTGATAGGGATTGCACTGAACCTGTAGATTGCTTTGGGTAGTATAGTCATTTTCACAATGTTGATTCTTCCAATCCAAGAACATAGTATACCTCTCCATCTGTTTTCATCATCTTTAATTTCTTTTACCAGTGTCTTATAGTTTTCTGCATACAGGTTTTTTTTCTTCTTAGGTAGGTTTATTCCTAGGTATTTTATTCTTTTTGTTGCAGTTGTAAATGGGAGTGTTTCCTTAATTTCTTTTTCAAATTTTTCATCATTAGTGTATAGGAATGCAAGAGATTTCTGTGCGGTAATTTGTATCCTGCTACTCTACCAAATTCATTGATTAGCTCTAGTAGTTTTCTGGTAGCATCTTTAGGATTCTCTATGTATAGTACCATGTTATCTGCAAACAGTGACAGTTTTACTTCTTTTCCAACTTGGATTCCTTTTTTTTCCTTTTTCTTCCCTGATTGCTGTGGCTAAAACTTCCAAAACTATGTTGAATAATGGTGGTGAGAGTGGGCAACCTTGTCTTTTCCTGATCTTAGAGGAAATGGTTTCTGTTTTTCACCATTGAGAATGATGTTGGCTGTGGGTTTGTCATATATTGCCTTTATTATGTTGAGGTAGGTTCCCTGTATGCCTACCTTCTGGAGAGTTTTTATCATAAATGGGTGTTGAATTTTGTTCAAAGTTTTTTCTGCATCTATTGATATTATCATATGGTTTTACCCTTCAATTTGTTAATATGGTATATCACATTGATTGATTTGTGTATATTGAAGAATCCTTAATCATGGTGTATTATCCGTTTAATGTGCTGTTGGATTCTGTTTGCTAGTATTTTGTTGAGGATTTTTGCATCTATGTTCATCAGTGATATTGGCCTGTAGTTTTCTTTCTTTGTAACATCTTTGTCTGGTTTTGGTATCAGGGTGATGGTGGTCTTGTAGAATGATTTTGAGAGTGTTCCTCCCTCTGCTATATTTTGGAAGAGTTTGAGAAGGATAGGTGTTAGCTCTTCTCTAAATGTTTAATCGAATTTGCCTGGGAAGCCATCTGGTCCTGGGCTTTTGTTTGTTGGAAGATTTTTAATCACATTCTCAATTTCAGTGCTTGTGCTTGGTCTATTTATATTTTCTATTTCTTCCTGGTTCAGTCTCAGAAGGTTGTGCTTTTCTAAGAATTTGTCCATTTCTTCCAGGTTGTCCATTTTTTTGGCATATGGTTGCTTGTAGTAATCTCTCATGATCCTTTGTATTTCTGCAGTGTCAGTTGTTACTTCTCCTTTTTCATTTCTAATTCTATTGATTTGAGTCATCTCCCTTTTTTTCTTGATTAGTCTGGCTAATGGTTTATCAATTTGTTTATCTTCTCAAAGAACAAGCTTTTAGTTTTATTGATCTTTGCTATTGTTTTCTTTGTTTCTATTTCAGTTATTTCTGCTCTGATCTTTATTATTTCTTTCCTTCTTCTAACTTTGGGTTTTGTTTGTTCTTCTTTCTCTAGTTCCTTTAGGTGTAAGGTTAGATTATTTATTTGAGATTTTTCTTGTTTTTTGAGGTAGGCCTGTATAGCTATAAACTTCCCTCTTAGAACTGCTTTTGCTGCATCCCATAGGTTTTGGGTCATCATGTTTTCATTGTCATTTGTTTCTAAGTATTTTTTAATTTCCTCTTTGATTTCTTCAGTGATCTCTCAGTTATTTAGTAGTGATTTGTTTGGCCTCCATGTGTGTGTATTTTTTACAGTTTTTTCCCTGTAATTGATTTCTAGTTTCATAGCATTGTGGTTGGAAAAGATACTTGATACAATTTTAATTTTCTTAAATTTACCAAGGCTTGATTTGTGACCCAGGATATGGTGTATCCTGGAGAATGTTCCATGAGTACTTGAGAAGAAAGTGTATTCTGTTGTTTTGGGATGGAAGGTCCTATAAATATCAATTAAGTCCATCTTGTTTAATGTATCATTTAAAGCTTGTGTTTCCTTATTTATTTTCATTTTGGATGATCTGTCCATTGGTGAAAGTGGGATGTTAAAGTCCCCTACTATGAATGTGTTACTGTCGATTTCCCCTTTTATGGCTGTTAGCTTTTGCCTTATGTATTGAGGTGCTCTTATGCTGGGTGCATAAATATTTACAACTGTTATATCTTCTTCTTGGATTGATCCCTTGATCATTATGTAGTGTCCTTCTTTGTCTCTTGTAATAGTCTTTATTTTAAAGTCTATTTTGTCTGATATGAGAATTGCTACTCCAGCTTTGTTTTGATTTCCATTTGCATGGAATATCTTTTTCCATCCCCTCACTTTCAGTCTGTATGTGTCCCTAGGTGTGAAGTGGGTCTCTTGTAGACAGCATATGTACAGGTCTTGTTTTAATATCCATTCAGCCAGTCTATGTCTTTTGGTTGGAGCATTTAATCCATTTATATTTAAGGTAATTATCAATATATATATTCCTATTACCATTTTCTTAATTGTTTTGGGTTTGTTATTGTAGGTCTTTTCCTTCCCTTGTGTTTCCTGCCTAGAGAAGTTCTTTTAGCATTTGTTGTAAAGCTGGTTTGGTGGTGCTGAATTCTCTTAAGTTTTGCTTACCTGTAAAGGTTTTAATTTCTCTGTGGAATCTAAATGAGATCCTTCCTGGGTAAAGTAATCTTGGTTGTAGGTTTTTCCCTTTCATCACTTTAAATATGTCCTGCCACTCCCTTCTGGCTTGCAGAATTTCTGCTGAAAAATCAGCTGCTAACCTTATGGGGATTCCCTTGTGTGTTATTTGTTGCTCTTCCCTTGCTGCTTTCCATATTTTTTCTTTGTATTTAGTTTTTGATAGTTTGGTTAATATGTGTCTTGGCGTGTTTCTCTTTGGGTTTATCCTGTATGGGACTCTCTGTGCTTCCTGGACTTGATTGACTATTTCCTTTTCCATGTTAGGGAAGTTTTCGACTATAATCAGTTTAAATATTTTCTCAGACCCTTTCTTTTTCTCTTCTTCCTCTGGGACCCCTGTAATGTGAATGTTGGTGCGTTTAGTGTTGTCCCAGAGGTCTCTGAGACTGTCCTCAATTCTTTTCATTCTGTTTTCCTTATTCTGCTCCCTGGCAGTTATTTCCACCATTTTACCTTCCAGCTCACTTATCCGTTCTCCTGCCTCAGTTATTCTGTTATTGATTCCTTCTAGAGTATTTTAATTTCAGTAACTGTGTTGTCCATCACTGTTTGTTGGCTCTTTAGTTCTTCTAGATCCTTGTTAAATGTTTCTTGTGTTTTCTCCATTCTGTTTCTGAGATTTTGGATCGTCTTTACTATCATTACTCTGAATTCTTTTTCAGGTAGGTTGCCTATTTCATCTTCATTTATTTGGTCTTGTAGGTTTTTACCTTGCTCCTTTTTCTGTAACAATTTTTTTTTTTTTTGGCAGTATGCGGGCCTCTCACTTTTGTGGCCTCTCCCGTTGCGGAGCACAGGCTCCGGACGCGCAGGCTTAGTGGCCATGGCTCACGGGCCCAGCCGCTCTGTGGCATGTGGAATCTTCCCGGACTGGGGCACGAACCCATGTCCCCTGCATCGGCAAGCGGACTCTCAACCACTGCACCACCAGGGAAGCCCTGTAACAATTATTTTTGTTGTTTCTTTTTTTTTTTTTGGACAGGTGGTGCTGTATTCCTGTCTTACTGCTTGTTTGGCCTGAGACATCCAGCACTGGAGTTTGCAGGCCGTTGGATAGAGCTGGATCTTGGTGCTGAGATGAGGACCTCCGAGAGGCACAAAATAAAACTAGAAAGATAAAAAATATATTAGGAAAAATAAAACTATAATTGAAACAACTGCATCAAGGTAAAATAAGGTCACAACAGAAGAAAGAGAAAAGGTGGTGGGGGGAGGAAAGAAGCCAAAAGGAGAGCTCACCAGTCTCTGGGGGTTCCTCCCATCCCCTTGGGTGTCCATGGTCCCCCACCAGTGCCTGGTAGGTGTCCTAGCTGTGAGGAGATGCGAATTCCCGGTCCTCCTAGTACACCGTATTGACTCCGCCTCTCTGACTGCCTTTTGTCTGTAGAAAAACTTTAGTCAAAGAACAAATTTAGGGCTTCCCTGGTGGTGCAGTGGTTGAGAGTCCGCTTGCCGATGCAGGGGACACGGGTTCGTGCCCTGGTCCGGGAAGATCCCACATGCTGCGGAGCGACTGGGCCCGTGAGCCATGGCTGCTGAGCCTGCACTTCCGGAGCCTGTGCTCCTCGACGGGAGAGGCCACAAGAGTGAGAGGCCCGCGTATCACACACACACAAAAAAGAATAAATGTAATCAGAGAATTGAGAAAATGCAGAAAGAAAGAAAAACAGTCAAGCAAAACAAAACAATAATACTTTAGCCATTAAACAAAGTCAAGGACCTTTAGTTCTTCCTCAAGGACTATAGATAATCTTCTGAGCCATGTCCTTTGAGGTGTTTTGCAGATACTGAAACCCCCACCAGGTGGAAGATGTTAACTGTATGCTGCCCACAAGCACATAGACCCCAAATCATTTGGAACCAGAAGGTTGATGATGCTGACTCCCCATTACCTCACCACCAACCAATCAGAAGAATGTCCACGAGCTGACCACACCCTGCTCCCTGAACACAATAAGACTCCTCAGTACCCACTCCAGGGTGGGACACACAGTCTTGAGGGCATTAGCCTGCTGTGGGCCTTTTGCCTGGCAAAGTTATAAAAACTACTCTCTTCTACTTCACCCAAAACTTTGTTTCCGTGTTTCTATTTGGCACTGGTGAACAGAGGCTGAGTTTCGGCAACATAATTGGTGACTGGCTGGTGAGACCTTGGTTTTTCATTTTTATTTCTTAGCAGAATTCCTGTGTCCAGCCCTTAGCTTTATGAGTTTCAAAAGAAATTGTAGCAGCTGCAGTGGCAGCTTCCCGATCTATGAATCACAGACCTGGAGTTGTGGTTTTGAACTTAACATTTTGGGAAGTGGCACCCCGACTCCCTCCTGTATTAAGTAAGGTAACAACAGCTGCTGTTACAGATAAATCCTGTAACCCAGTGTGTTTTAAGACGATAGAAGCATGAATTTTGCTCATGGGAAATCAATGGCGGTATTTGTCAAATGGTTTCCCTTTTGAGCCTGGAATCTCCAAGATACAGAGGTCAAGATGAGTTCAGCGATGTAAGAGATTTGTTGGAAGCCATGCTGATGTGGTGAAATGAGATGGTTGGAGCCAGGGAGGCTGGAAGAGCCCTTGGTGATGTACAGAGAGAGGGAAGGGAGGAAAAGAGAGAGGGAAGGAAGGAAGGTGTGATGGAGACAGTTTAGACTGCAGGGTAGCTCTGAGAGATTTGGCCAGGTCACTGAGCTCATTTGCTTGTTCCAGAGGAGTTCTGGTTTCCCAGGACCTGGACTGCCCCAGTGTCCTTCCCCTGCTCTGTCACTTGTGGGGGCAGCCCATGGGAAGCATGGCCTCAGCACCTGTGCAACGCTGGATTTCAGATTCCAGCTGGGGTCCTTCCCACACCAACCCTGCAAAATGTGTACTAGATATTCATAGCAGGATTATTCAGAATTGCCAAGAGGTGGAAGCAACCCAAGTGTCCATCAGTGGAGGAATGGATAAACAAAATGTAATATATCCATACAATAGAATATTATTCAGCCTTAAAAGAAACGAAACACGCTACGACATGGATGAACCTTCAGGACATTATCATAAGCTAAGTGAGCCAGTCACAAAAAGGACAAACACCATATCATTCCATTTGCTTGAGATCCTTAGAGGAGTCAAATTCATAGAGACATAAAATAGAATGTTGGGTGCCAGGGGCTGGGGAGGGGGAAGGAGGAGTTAGTGTTTAATGGGTATAGAGTTTCAGTTTTACAAGATGAGTTCTGGAGATAGATGGTGGTGATGGTTACACAAAATATGGAAGTACTTAATGCCACTGAACTGCACACCTAATTGTGGTCAAGATGGTAAATCTTATGTCATGTAGATGTACCACAATTGAAAAAAGAAGGGCTTTTTCCCACCTTAAATTAACCCTGCCTGGTCCATTGAACCTTTCAGTTTTCTATTTATCATTCAATTGATGGATCACAAAAGCTTGGCGCTGCTTATGTGGCAAGATTCTCATCCCCTGAAGCTTGAGGATTTTCCCTCTTCCTCAACACTCTAGTGAACACTGGCCCCATTTCCAGCTGCCAAGTCCTGCCTTTAAAAAAAAAAGTTATTTATTTTTTGGCTGAGTTGGGTCTTCGTTGCTGCGCGCAGTCTTTCTCTAGTTGCGGCGAGCGGGGGCTACTCTTCGTTATGGTGCACGGGCTTCTCATTGCAGTGGCTTCTGTTGTTGCGGAGCATGGGTTCCAGGTGCGCGGGCTTCAGTAGTTGTGGTGCGTGGGCTCAGTAGTTGTGGCTTGCGGGTTCTAGAGCGCAGGCTCAGTAGCTGTGGTGCACGGGGTTAATTGCTCCACAGCGTGTGGGATCTTCCTGGACCAGGGCTCGAACCCATGTCCCCTGCATTGGCAGGCGGATTCTTAACCACTGCACCACCAGGGAAGCCCAAGTCCTGCCTTTTTTTGATCAGAGGTTTTCTCTTGCAACCAGAGTCTGTTTTGCCTTCGTTGTGGCAGCCAGAAGTACTTGGCAATTAAAGTCCCCCTGAGAGCAGCCTTCTACAAATGACTGACTGGAGTCGGTGAATCAGTACCCCAACTCTCTCACCCCTCAGGTGGGATAACTCTCAGGGACGTGTTCTACACTGGCTGCCAGACTTTCCCAGAGGGATTAAGCTCTAGTTACCCATGGCAGTAACTCTCTTGCCAATGCATCATTTCCTGTCTGCCTTCTCTTCCCTGTCTTACATCTGTACTCTCTACTGACGCTTCCAGGGGTTACTTTCTAAATAGTCAATTTATCTCAATCCTTGTCTCAGCTTCTGGGGGAATTCAAATTAAGATGCTCTCAAAGTAGATTGAATATGTTAAGTCTATCCGTCTTGAACTTGTGTGTGTGTGTGTGTGTGTGTGTGTGTGTGTGTGTGTGTATAGAAAGCACAATTTAGAAAGGCAAAACTTTACAAGGAGTTGGCATTGCCCCAACACAAGACATTGTCTTGACCCCTCCTATAGCACGTGGAATAGGACTCCAGTAGAGTTATGTGTCCTAGAAATGGTTGAATTGCTTTGTGATTTGAAGCAGATGAAGAAAACCAAAGAATTGTGTTTGCCATCAACCCAGGATTGCTAACGGCTCTTTTTAGTGTTTTGGAAGCGGGTTATGGAGGAGTTGGCAGCTCCCCATCTCTGTTCCACGTGCAACTGGATGGAACCACAGACGTTTCTGAGTGCAAAGAACAAATGCACAACTACTATGTGCCCGTGGACACCATCCAAGGAGAATTTCCATCTTCTGACCCCACTTTGGAAATGACAAGGCTGTCGATATCTGTAAAAGACTGAGGAATTTCCTTGCCAATCTAACTTCAACTGGAAGGAATCTCTTGGTCTTCCAGCTCAGGAGCACCTGTGATGCTTGGCACCACACCTGGCTTGGCTGCTCCGGGGGATGATGGAGTGGCTCGTGACATCCTGAGTTACAGCCTCTGTAGGGACTGCCAGCCCACTGATAGGTATATCATTGCTCCTGTGCCAACCACTGACATCCACGGAGTTCAGGACTTGAATAATTGCCTCTTCCTAGGGGTTGGTCAAGAAATAGAAGCAGAAAATGGTTTCTTTTTTCTTATTGCACAGAAGTTGGCTGGATTTCAAGGCAAATGATTTTAAGACAAATGCTTGATTGGCCTTTAGGAGGAAGTTTCTTGGTTTTTTTCTCACTGTCAGAGCAATCTGACGGGGAGATCAACCAGGGCTCAGCAGTACTTTGGAACCATCTGAATGAGGGGGAAATCAAGGTCCTGTGGTGACAGTTTTGGATTTTGTGAAAAACCTAGGAATTCTTTTGATCAAGTTGCCAGGTTGTAAGAGGAGATCGGAGGCTAACTCTGTGGAAATTTCAAACTCTAGCAGGAGACTTCTGCAGCCTGGTGTGCAGGGACAGAAATGTGCAGATATACAATTATAATTTACTTCCCCCATTAAAACAGGTTTATAAGCCATCTCTTACTGATTTTGCACAGGAGTAGCATAAAATGTTGTTGCCACCTAGACATAGACCCCAGCTCTTTGTGTGTGCATCCCCCAGCTTCTTCAAGCTTACCTGCTACTTGCTCACACCTGTGACCTTCAGAGGGTCGCTCATTAGTACTGGAGCCACGCTCCTCATACAGAATACCAGAAGTACCTGGGAGTTTGTCTCACTTCCCCATCCTGGGTGGCCAATTGCTGATGGACTTAGGAGTCTGTTGTGGACTGAAAAAAATGGACTTAGGAGTCTGTTGTGGACTGAAAAAAAAAAAAAAAGAATAGGAGGAGACACCAGATAGCTCTCTCTTCCCACATGCACCGAGGAAAGGTCACGTGAGCACACAGTGAGAAGGTGGCTGTCTGCAACCCCAGGGGAGAGTCTTGTTTTTTCTGTTGTTGTTGTTGTTTTTTTCGGTACGTGGGCCTCTCACTGTTGTGGCCTCTCCCGTTGTGGAGCACAGGCTCCGGACTCGCAGGCTCAGCGGCCATGGCTCACGGGCCCAGCCGCTCCACGGCATGTGGGATCTTCCCGGACCGGGGCACAAACCCGTGTCCCCTGCATCGGCAGGCGGACTCTCAACCACTGCACCACCAGGTAAGCCCGGGGGGACAGTCTTTATTAGACATCCACCCTGCTGGCACCTTGATCTTGGACTTCCAGCCTCCATAATTGTGAGAAATAAATTTCTGTTGTTTAAGTCACTCAGTCTGTGGTACCAAAGTGTTAAAAAAAAAACCAGGCTCTTTTGCCTGGGTATAATTTATATACCTGCTGGATCAGTCTGAGTTTGGGACTTCACCTGACATTGGACCCTTGTGTGTGGATTCTTCCTCTTCCCTGTCCTGCTTCTCCCACTCCCTTCATGGTTCTGTTGGGAGTGCTTCGTAATAAGTTACTTGCACCTGAATCTTTGTTTCAGGTTCTGCTTCTGGGAAAATCTGACCTAAGAAATCAGTGATGCAGGACCTTGCCATAGGGCAGCTCAGTTCTGAGTTGAGGACACAGAAACTGCTGGGAAAAACTTGCAGAGCTTCAGTAGTTTCTATTAATCGGAGTTCTGATTCTCCTTGGGCATTAGTTAGAGTAAGCGATGCAGCTGCTACAACAGGCAAGTCCTGAAATCTCAGTGGCTGAACACAATAAAGGTTTATCTCTTACTTGTGTGCAGTTGGAGTAGGTTGGGCAGCCCTCTTCCATCTTATAGCTGTACCAAATGGAGCACATGGTTTCCAAGGTTGTCGGGCAGAGGGGAAACATCGGTTCTTAACTGCCTCTGTCAGTAAATTGGTACAGCCTCTGTGGAGGTCCCTCAAAAAATTAAAAATAGAGTTACCATATGAACCAGCAACCCCACTCCTGGGCATATACCCAGACAAAACTATAATTCAAGAAGAGACATGCAACCCTATGTTCATAGCAGCACTATTTACAATAGCCAAGACTTGGAAACAACCTAAATGTCCATAGACAGTTGAATGGATAAAGAAGATGTGGTACATATATACAATGGAATATTACTCAGCCATGAAAAAGAATGAAATAATGCCATTTTCAGCAACATGGATGGAACTAGAGGCTACCATTCTAAGCCAAGTAAGTCAGAAAGAGAAAGACAAATACCGTACGATATCACTTATATGTGGAATCTAAAATACAAGACAAATGAACATATCTGTGAAATAGAAACAGACTCACAGACATAGAGAAGAGACTTGTGGTTGCCAAGGGGGAAGGGGGGTGGGGGAGGAAAGGATTGGGAGTTTGGGATTAGCAGATGCAAACTGGTATATGTAGGATGGAAAAACAACAAGGCCCTACTGTATAGCACAGGGAACTATATTCAATATCCTGTGGTAAACCATAATAGAAAAGAATATGAAAAAAATGTGTGTATATGTATAACTGAATCACCTAGCAGTACAGCAGAAATTAACACAATGTTGTAAATCAACTGTACTTCAATAAAATATAAAAAAATGAAAGAAACTTGACACAAACTTGTACATATTGTAAGATTCTGGTTATATGGATTTCAAGAACAGGCAAAACTATTCTATGGTGGTAAAAGGTGGAATAGCGAGTTGTCTCTAATTTGGGGTATTGACTGGAAGGTAACATGAAGGGAACTTATTGGGTGCTAGAAATTTCTATCACTTGATCTAGGGGATTGTACGTGGGTGTACATACATAAGTAGATAAATACATACAGAAGGATGTACATATATAAAATTAATCAAACTGTACACATAAGAATTTTGCAATCTGTTCCATTCCAACTTTTACTTTGAGAGCAATGAGTAGTTAAACCTTTGACTCAAAAGAGATGCAATAATAAACGTGTCCTACACTCACTGTATGCCAGGTACTGTGGTAAACACTTTACTCATTATTAATTCATTTATCACCCATGACAACTCTGCAATGTAGGTGCTATTAATAATCTCCATTTTTTTGGATGAAGAAAGTGAGGTTCTGGGGGAAAAAGTAATTCTTTAGTGGTTATACAGTCACTGTACTGCTCAATTTGGAATTAATTTCAAAATATCTTAGAAAGCATTCATTAATACTTGCCTGTAAACACAGACATAGAAAATAAACTTATGGTTATCAAAGGGGAAAGGGTGGGGGGGATAAATTAGAAGTTTGAGATGAACAGATACATACTGCTTTATATAAAATAGATAAACAACAAGGTCCTACTGTATAGCACAGGGAACTATATTCAATTCAATAGATTATAATGGAAAAGAATCTGAAAAATAACATATATATGTGTATGTATAACTGAATCACTTTGCTGTACACCTGAAACTAACACAACATTGTAAATCAACTAGACTTCAATCAAAAAAATACTTGCCTTTAAAATAGATGAGAAAGGCTTATAGCTTTACACTCATTGTTTTTCTATACCATGAAGGAAATTAATTTCCAGTGCATTAAAATAAACGGCGTATATGTGAGAAGATGTGCCTTTTGGAAGGAAGGAGCCATAGCTCTCAGATTTCCAAAGAGACTGTGACTCCAAAAAAGTTATAAACCACTGAATCGTAGGAAGTAGCCTGCAACAACGACTAGTACCTAAATAAATTTGCAAAGTGAACGCAGGGCTACTGTTGATGAGAGTAGCCATATATATTTTAGTTTCTCTTTTGGTCTATTTAAAAATGAGATTTGATTTCTTTTGTTGGTATCAGCTCTGGATGGAAATGATGAATGATACTCTTGCAATTGAACGTTGGGTGGTGTGTGAATAATGACTCAGCTGCCATGTGGCTCCTGGATGCTGAAGCCATGTTTTTGTTTGTTTGTTTGTTTGTTTTCAGTATGCAGGCCTCTCACCGCTGTGACCTCTCCCGTTGCCATGGCTCACGGGCCCAGCCGCTCCGCGGCATGTGGGATCTTCCCAGACCGGGGCACGAACCCGTGTCCCCTGCATCGGCAGGCGGACCCTCAACCACTGCGCCACCAGGGAAGCCCTGAAGCCATGTTTTTTATATTGATCAGCTATTAGTACTATAATGCTATGTAACAAACCACCCAAAATTTAGCAGCTTACTCCAAATAAGATTTTATTCTTTTTAAAAAAATTTTATTTTATTGACGTATAGTTGATTTACAATGTTGTGCTAATTTCTGCTGTATAGCACAGTGGTTCAGTTTTACATTCTTTTTCATATTCTTTGCCACTATGGTTTATCACAGGATACTGAATATAGTCCCCTGTGCTATACAATATGACCTTGTTGTTTATCCATTCTATATATAATAGTTTGCAGCTGCTACTCCCAAACTCCCAATCCGTCCCTCCCCACTCCCCTCCCCTTGGCAACCACAAGTCTGTTCTCTATGTCTGAGTCTGTTTCTGTTTCGTAGATAAGTTCATTTGTGTCGTACTTTTTAAAAATTGATTAATCATTTTATTTTATTTTTGGCTGCGTTGGGTCTTCATTGGTGCGTGCAGGCTTTCTCTAGATGCGGCGAGTGGGGGCTACTCTTCGTTGCGGTGCGCCGGCTTCTCATGCGGTGGCTTCTCTTGTTGCGGAGAACGGGCTCTAGGTGTTTGGGCTTCAGTAGTTGTGGCACACGGCCTCAGTAGTTGTGGTTCACGGGCTCAGTAGTTGTGGCTCACGGGCTTAGTTGCTCCATGGCATGTGGGATCTTCTTGGACCAGAGCTCGAACCTGTGTCCCCTGCACTGGCAGGCGGATTCTTAACCACTGCACCACCAGGGAAGTCCTGTGTCATATTTAGATTCCACATATAAGTGATATCATATGGTATTTGTCTTTCTCCTTCTGACTTACTTAGTCTGATGATCTCTAGGTCCATCCGTATTGCTGCAAATGGCATTAGTTCATTCTTTTTTTATGCAAATCAGCTTTTATTCTTATGCTTGTGGGTCTGCAGGTAAAGATTGGTTCAGAATTGATCTGTTCAAGGCTTGGCTGGGTGATCCCGCTTCAGGTTGTGGATTGGTTGGTCATGGAGGCACATTTAAATCCTTTGTTCACATCTGCTAACATCCTGTTGGCCAAAGCAAGCCATATGGTCAAGCTCAGTGTCGATGCAGTGTGGAAATACACTCCACTCATGAGGGAGGACATTCCACCTTCACATGCAAAGGGTCTAGATGTATTGCATTTCTAGAAATGCAATCCCATCTGCCCATAGCTGTCACAGTTAGGTTATGGGAGGGAGGAAAGGAGGTCCTTACCCAATGGGCAGCAGATCTGAGACACAGAGTGAGTTCTGATGACAACCCTGGACCTAGTCATGCTTGGAGCCTGATTCATCCTTGGACTTCCCAGAGTCACCAATAGATAAATCTCCCTGTCACTTCCCTTTCTGAGTAAGCAATTTTGAATCAGGATCTTGTCACCTGCAACCATGTGATTTCCCCATACGTACTCTCTTTCACAGTAAATTACAGTGCTCATTTCTTCTTACCAACAACAGCACTGGGTGTTAATGTTTCTTTTCAGTTTTTGCTAGTTTTCCAGTGAAGAATGGTACCTTGTTTAAACTTCATTTATTTACCAGTAATATGGAACGTCTTCACGCACTTACTAGCCATTTATATTTCTCTTTTGTGAACTGAAGTTGGCTTACTTTTGCAATGCGCTGATTTTTCAAGCTGGAGTTGGGTTTGCAGTAGGGATACATTTCCCAAGTGTTTTGGCCGCTGAAATGTTTTTTGCAGTTGATTATAACATCCTTCCAGACTGAGGGTGCTTCTACCTTCATGTAGTCGATGTTTCCTGTTGAAATGAGCACAGAATGACTTATGTCACCTTTTCTAAACAGCCTCAGTGAATGTTATTTTGGGTTAGAGAACTAGAGTTAGAAAAGACAGAAGGTGAGACAGCTGTCACAAGACCTCCAGAAAGTGGCATCATGCTTCACAATTTCATAGTGACTGCTCTTTGGAAGCGTGACACCTTCCTAAGAGAAATCTCATGCTTGAAATAGAATTTGCCTATTAAAAAACCCTGAATTTATGAATCCAACTAATTTCCAGGAGAGGGAACGGCACAGAAACGGAAACATTTATTTTAGGATGCCCTTCATTGTCATTTCGAGATCTGAGACTAGAATTTGGGAATCTGGAAGTTTAGCTCCCAAATCTTAGGAGAGGCAAGGGAGTGGAGTGGTTGAAATCCTTGCTCCACAAACTGTGATTCACGGCTTAACAGCATCAGTACCACCTGGGAACTTTCTAGAAGCTCAGAATCTCCGCCTCTGCCCTGGACCTACTGAATCAGAACCTTCTGCATGGGCTTTGGAACATGATAATCCTGGCTTCCAATTCTGTTTGCACCACTTGCTGGTTTTAGGATCTTGGGCAAATTATTTAACTTTCCTTGAGTCTCACTTTCCTTATTTGCAAAATGAGACTGATAAAAGTAATCAACTCACTGGATTGTTGTGAGGATTAAATGAACCATCCTATTATATTAGTTAGGGTAAAGGTTAAGATGCTGTAACAAAAAGGATCCCCCAATACAGTGGCTCATAGAGCACGGACAAATGTTTCTATTTCCCATCATGGTCTTTCATGAGCCATCTAGGTTGGCAGGGCAGAGCTGTTCCACACATCTTCATTCCAGCATCCTGCTTGTTCCCTTCTTGTTGTTCTGCCATTCCTTAGGGCATTGTCCTCATCTGATAGATTCAGATTGGGTTACAGACGCATCTACATTCCAATTCTTGGACAAGCCACTCATCACTTTGGCTCACATTTAATTGGCAAGTCCTTACTCATCTGGCCGCATCTAGCCCCAAGGGAGACAGGGAAATGTACTCTCCAACTGCACATCTCTGTGTCCACTCTAGACATCTCCACTTCACATGCGTCAGAGTCTTTCCCCAGAGTCCGGCTTGATGAATTTCAGCCTTTGTTATTGCATTATTCTTTACTGTGATGTTTCTCAGCTCAGAAGCACTTTCAACCTTTGATCCTGCCACACAGCTTGTGATACATCACAGGTTGTGATATATCACTGCTTCTGCTATTTGGCCAAAGGCAATTATCCAGTTCTTTCTAATTACCTGGTCAAGAGGGAGATGAATAATACCCCAGTCACCACGGGATTCAGCAGCAGTGGTGTATTTAGAATACTTCCCCACGTGTGGGTGGCTGATTAGCTACCTTTGCAAAGTACCTAATGGCTACTATTAGCATTTAATGATCTTCATTCCCAAAGTAGCTCGGTGGCAGAAAAGCCATCCTCAGATTTGTCCCTGACAAGGTTCCCAGGGGACAAATGTTTGCTCTCAGCATCTGTACGTTAGGGACCAGGAAGGAATCATCTCTGGATCCTGAAGATTTCTAGCCAAGGGGGTTTGTAACAGAGCCCATATTTGGCGGAAAGATTAAACCCTGAGATAGATATTGCTGTGACTTTATCCCAGGGGCGAATGGATTATGTTCTCTCAAAGCATTTGCCTTTAGAGATGAATCAAGGAAAGGTTTTTTTTTTTTTTTTTTTTGGTATATTCAATAAGAGTTTGCCTTCTTGGTGAAACCGTGTACAAGCCCCTGTGTCCTTGTCTTTTGAAGTAAAAGGCTGACTCAGGAGTTAATCATTGGGAAATGTGAAGATGTAGAAACAAAGAATAGCTGTTGGGCTGGGGAACAGGTAACAATTTAGGCTGTAATTCTGCCACATAGCAGAATCACCAAACTCCCAGTTCCCTGAAAGATATAAATAAAGGCCCGACACACATTCCTAAGTTGTTTTTACAGGAAACAGACCCCCACCAGAGGAAAACTGCTGACTGAAAGAACATAGACCCTAGACTGGTTGAAACCAGAAGATTGATGATGCTTGAAACTTCACTTTGATGCCAACCAGGCCAAGATTTGTCCACAAGCTAATCACTCCCTGTTCCTTGAACACTATAAAACTCCTCACTATCCCTTCCTGGGTGGGTCACGGAGTCTTGAAACCATTGGCCCTCTGTGACCTCCTTTGCCTCGCAAAGCAATAAAAGCTACTCTTTTCTACTTCACCCAAAACTCTGTCTCTGTGTTTCCATTTGGCACTGGTGAACAGAGGCCGAGTTTCAGCAACATTGGTACTAAATCACTTGCTTTGCTAGCTTTCTTGTTCACAGTCCTAGGAATGTCCTTATCATTCCCCCAAATAATTACATTGCATGTAAATGCAAAGTAACCTTTGGAAATGGATTTTCTTAAGACTTTCAGCTAGAGTTTTAAAACTCCAGCTGTACTACTTACTAGCTGTGTGTCACTGGTCACATCGTTTAGTCTTTCTAGATCTTAATTTTTTTCATTTATAAAATGAGATTTACAATAGTATTTAACTACCTTATAAAGTTGAGGATTAAATGAGTTTATACAAATAATGTACTTAGAGTAGTGCCTGGCATATCATATATAAATGTTAGCTGGTATTATTATTAGTAGTAAAAACAATTGTAAGTAAACCCCAGCATGCTCTTATCCCCCTCCCTTCATGGCAGGCATTGTCCTCTGTCCTAGGAATCCTCCCCTTTGCACTTTTGGTAATAGAACTTCCTTGAGTTTTGGTAGGGTGCGTGGTTACCCAGCTTCTCTTGCAGCTATATAAGGCCATGTGGCCAAGGTGCTAGCAATAGAATTGGGTGGAAACAATCCATGCTACTTCTGTGTTGCTTCCTTAAAAATAAATGTTTGCCCTTCACTTTTTCTCTTTTCCTCCTCATGATGGCTGGAATAAGGCCACGGTGGTAAGCCAGGATGGGCATGTGGATGAAGACATACTCTAGAGATGGTACAGCAATGAGATAGAATGAACTGGGCCCCTACATGATCTTGTGAAGTGGAGCCCGTGTCAAAGCACCTGCCTAATTCTAGATTCTGAAGTGAGAGAGAATTAAACTTGTTTCTTATTTGTGCTATTGTTTTCTTGGGTTTCTTTGTTTCAGAATCTTGTTTATATACTCAATAATGTAACCACTTACCATCTGGGCATTAGAGTATATCTCAGGGAAATGCATTTGGCTCTTAATCTGAGTCAAAATTTATTTTGAAAATTTAGAGTTTATTGGCCAATTAGTAGACTCTAGAGGCAAATAAGCCCAGGTCCAACTAGCCTGTGAATACTAATGAGGCTGCTTTAACATTAATGCTTTAATTTTAATAACTCATTATTTCTCACATGTAGGAAGGACCTTACTGTCTCCTCTCTACAAGTTTCCCACATTATATTGAAGAATTCTGAGGGTTTTTAAAACTTGTGTGAAAGAAATAGTTTACTCATGGTAGATTTGCTGCTGTTGAAGTCCCAATGGCAGACACCTTTCTACCTTCTCTAGTGCTTTCCATGGGTGTCCTACCCATCCGTGATCCTCAATAATGGACTTCTCAGGTCACATGACACCAAAACTGCTAAGGGTCTTTGGGGAGAAAGACTTTTTTCTCTAACTCTGTAATGATATTGTTCCATTGCTGCCTGCCTTCCATTTTTACTGTTGGAAAGTCTGCTATGTTGAACTTGACATTCCTTTGTAGGTGATTTCTCTCTGTTTGCTTTAAAGATCTCTCTGTCTTTGGTGTTTAAAGTTTCACCAATATGTACCTAGGCATGTATTTCTTTTTATTTATCCTGCTTGTTATATGTTATGCTTCTTGAATCAGAGGACTTACGTTTTTCATAAGTTTTAGAAAATTTGCAGTTCTTAACCTTTTTAAGTGTTGCCTTTCCTCCATTTTCTCTTTTGATCCTCCTAGGTCTTTGATTAGATGTACCTTGGATTTAATCATCTTATTCTTCATTTCTCTTACTGACTCATTTTATATCTCTTCTCTCTTTGTGTTACATTCAAGGTTATTTTTTCAGCTATGTCTTCCAGTTCACTCATTTTCTCTTGGGCTGTGTTTAATCTGCTTTTTATCAGTTGAATTTTTATTTCAACAATTAAATTTTTATTTTTACAAATTAAAGCCCCTTTTTATTTGTTTCTACAAATTTCTTGTTGTTTGATCATCTTTGTGGTTGCATTTTATTTTTAAATTTTAATTTATTTTTAGTTATTATTTTTGTAGTACGCGGGCCTCTCACTGTTGTGGCCTCTCCCGTTGTGGAGCACAGGCTCCAGACACGCAGGCTCAGCAGCCATGGCTCATGGGCCTAGCCACTCCGTGGCATGTGGGATCTTCCAGGACCGGGGCATGAACCCGTGTCCCCTGCATCGGCAGGCAGACTCTCAACCACTGCACCACCAGGGAAGCCCTATTTTTTATTTTTATTTTTTAGATGTTGGGGTAGGAGTTTATTAATTGATTTATTTATTTTTGCTGTATTGGGTCTTCGTTTCTGTGCGTGGGCTTTCTCTAGTTGTGGCAAGCGGGGGCCACTCTTCTTCACTACTAAATATGTATTTATTTACTTATTTATATATTTGGCTGCACTGAGTCTCAGTTACATCACACGGGATCTTTGTTGCACAATGCAGGATCTTCAGTTGCAACATGCAGGCTCCTTTAGTTGCGGCATGTGGGATCAAGTTCCCTGACCAGGGATTGAACCCAGGATCCCTGCATTGGGAGGGTGGAGTCTTAGCCACTGGACCACCAGGGAAGTCCCCTAAAGATTCTGAATTAATTGTTCTGCAGTGGGACCTGGGCATGGGTGTTTTCTTTTAAAGCTCCCCAGGAGACTTAATGTATAGCCATGTTTATGACCCACTGTCCTGTAGCATTGCTTTGTTCCTCTGGTCAACACCATTACATCTCAATTCCAGCCAGCAGGAAGGAGAAAGAGAGTACACAGGAAATGTATGTGTTGTCATAAGACTCAAGCCAGGAACTAGAACATGTCACTTCCTCTCAGCCCCATTGGTGGGAACTCAGTCACATGATCCCACCTAGCTGCAAGGGAGGCTGGGAAATGTCTAGCCAACCAACTAGGTTCCTGGCTATGATTCTATTACTTTGGAAGAAGAGGGAAATGGATATGGGACAAAGGATGGGGTCCAGAGAGCCAGTGGGTCTGTAGAGGTGGCTCTAGCAGTGACTGGCACTGGCCAATATGTTAATTTCCAAGTGTTGCCATACAAAGTACCACAAACTAGGTGGCTTAAAACAATAAAATTTATTTCCTCATAGTTCTGGTGGCTAGAAGTCTGAAATCAAGATGTTGGTGGTGCCACAGTCCCTCTAAAACCTTTGGGGGAGAATTCTTCTTTACCTTTTCCCAGCTTCTGGTGGTATGCCTGCAATCCATCTTGGCATTCCTTGACTTGCAACTGTAGCACTTCAATCTTTGCCTTGCTGTCACATGGTGTCCGCCCTGTGTCTCTGTATATCTCCTCCCCTTCTTAAAAGGACACCAGTCATATTGGATTAATGGCCCACCCTACTCCAGTATGGCCTCATCTTAACTAATTACATCTGCAATGACCCTAACAAGGTCATATTTGGAGGGACTGGAGGTTAGGGCTTAAACATATTTTTTTGGGGGGGAGGGCACAATTCAGCCCATAGCAGCCAGGAACCAAGAACCAAAATGATGAAGAACCCCTCAGTGGGACCATCATGGAGAGACAGTGCCTTGGCAACTTAGTTTACCTTTCTCCCTGCCTCATCCCCATCCTAGGCATCATCTAAGCCCCAGAAAACTAAGATGCAGCACTACGGCGCCAAGAAAAGGCAACCCACCAAGCAGAAGAGCACCTCAAATTGCCTGAGATGAAGTTTCCACCAGCCCTGCAGAATGGGGGCTTGAACTAGTCATGAAATTGTTACCAAAAAATAGTTACAGCTCTCAGGTATCCAAACTGGGCACTGAAATTTACACAAGCAACATCCTCAAGGGTTCGACAGAAGGAAGTGCAAACTCCTAGACCAGGGGTTGGTAAACTATGGCTCACCAGCCAAATTTGCTGGCTACCTATTTTTGTTTAAAGTTTTATTGGCATTCAGCCACACCCATTCATATACCTACTGTCTATGCCTGTTTTGAATGCTACAAAGTTAGATTTGAGTCACTACAACAGAGACTGTACAACCCGCAAAGCCAAAAATATTTATTATCTGGTCCTTTACAGGAGTTTTCCAACCCTGGTCTAGATCAAGCTTTCAGATCCTCCACAATTTAAGACCAGTTTTTCAAGCATATACTCAACTATTCTACCACAAAAACTCTCCAATGTATTGAAACTGGTTTCTACAATACCTGCACCCTCTATGTTCATAGCAACACTATTCACAATAGTCAAGACATGGAAACAACCTAAATGTCCATCAACAGATGAATGGATAAAGAAGATGTGGGGTGTGTGTGTGTGTGTGTGTGTGTGTGTGTGTGTGTAATGGAATATTACTCAGCCATAGAAAAGAGTGAAATAATGCCATTTGCAGCAACATGGATGGACCTAGAGATTATCAGACTAAGTGAAGTAAGCCAGATAGAGAAAGATAAATATCATATGATATTGCTTATATGTGGACTCTAAAAAAATGATACAAGTGACCTTATTTACAAAACAGAAATAGACCCACAGACATAGAAAACAGACTTGTGGTTTCTAATGGGGAGGGGGCTGGGGGGGATGGAGTGGGAGTTTGGGTTTAGCAGATGTAAGCTATTATATATAGATAGATAAACAACAAGGTCCTCCTGTATAACACAGGGAACTATATTCAATATCCTGTGATAACCATAATGGAAAGGAATATTAAAAAAGAATGTATATATGTATATATATATAACTGAATCACTTTGCTGTACAGCAGAATTTAACACATTGTAAATAAACTATACTTCAATAAAAAAAATAAAAATAAAAACTGGTATCTACAAAGTCCTCTAAGCCACCAGCTCTAAAAAAATTTTTTTGTCCCCCATCACGACCAGGAGAGAATCAAGACCCCACCTGTTCCCACTTTCCAATGGAAAACAATTGGGTGGTAAGAATGACACGTCATCCTAAACACATCCTAAAAGTTGGGGAATTCTGCATACATCTGCTTTAGCGATACGAGTAGATTTCTATTTTCACTCAAGGCATACATGACTTAAAGTCTACTTATTGAAAAATTATAGACCAAAAGTACAGCTGCTGCAAATGAGTGTTATTAAACCCTGTAGGATTTGCCAAATAACCCATGACAAATTAAATTGATAATAACAAGCTAAGCCCATAGTAATTTATCATTAGCTAAGCAAAAACAACAGCATTTGAAAACCATGGCCTACTCAAGATAACACAAAGACAAAATGTTCCTTCAGGAAATTATGGAAATTCCTACTATGGGTGTACATGTGTGTGTGATGCTGTGGGGTGTTATTTGGCAGCCAGACTTCTAGGTGGAGCACCAAATTAGAAAACTCTGTAAACAGTAGTAAATTTCTATTTTAAGTTTATGAACACTATGTTTTAGTAAAGCCTTAATGACTCACTTAGCGTAGGCATAGTTGGTATTTGTTGGGTTTGGGTTTGCCTGTCCAACATGCATTTCTATTTCTTCTGTCAATATCTTTCTTCTGATTTTCATTTGAGGAATCATTGTCACATTCTTTTTTAAAAAACATATTTATTTATTTGGTGGCGGTGGGTCTTAGTTGTGGCAAGTGGGCTCCTTAATTGCAGCTCACCGGCTCCTTAGTTGTGGTATGCAAACTCTTAGTTGCGGCACGCATGTAGGATCTAGTTCCCTGACCAGGGATCGATCCCGGGCCCCCTGCATTGGGAGTGCAGAATCCTATCCACTGTGCCACCAGGGAAGTCCCGCATTGTCCCATTCTTACCCATGTGGTTTGAGAAGACCCAACTTTAGAACTGGGTATAGGACCAAGACCGGTCATTCAGTGTATTTTATCTCTTTGCTCATAGCTCAGCCATGAGCACATATCTCAAGCCGATGAGACTTAATCCCCGATTTCTGTCATAGTGGCTAAGCTTGGAGAATGGAACTGCCTACAGCAGGGAGAGCCTGACAGCCAATGAAGACAGCACAAAGGGAAGCAAGGCTAAGGATGGAAAGAGACAGATTCCTGACACAGTTTGAGCACCTGGATCCAGCCAAGCCTGAAGCCAATGTGTGACAATCTCCCTTAAGAACCAAGGAAGGGATTTGCACTGTTGCAGGCCCCTCAAAACCATACTCTGAAAAAATTTTAACCTAAACATGCCAATAAAGTCACATTTTATAAGTGAAGTTTTATGCTGGAAAAATAAACCCCAGATGGGATTTTTGTTGTGTGTGTTATTGGTTGCTGAATGAAATTCAAGAGTATTTCCCCTTTCTGGAGTCTTTCTGAGGGAAAATACTTTTCAGATATGATATGAGCTCAAAACTTTAGGCTTTAGAATATGATAATAAATGATCAAAATAAATCACCCAGAGAAAAAGAGAGAGAAGGAGAGAGAGAGAGGATGAGAGAGGAGTGTCTGTGTTTTGAGAGGTAACTTGACGGTGGTTTTTCCAATTGTTCCAAACTGATCTATACAGATGTTAGACAAGGCTTGGCAAACATATGCTTCTAATTTCCTGAGTGCTTGTGTTTGTTTGCTATAGCTGCCATGACAAAGTACCATAAACTCAGGGGCTTAAACACCAGGAATTTATTGTCTCACAGTTCTGGAGGCTAGAAGTCTGGGACCGAGGTGTTGGTAGGGTTGGTTCTTTCTGAGGGCTGTGAACAAGAATCTGTCCCATGTCTCTCTCCTAACTTTTGGTGATTTGCTAGCAAACTTTGACGTTCCTTGACACGTAGAAGCATTACCCCAATCTCTGCCCTCATCTTCATATGGTGTTCTCGTTGAGTGTGTGTGTGTGTGTTAAATTTATGCATTCATTTGTTCTATAAATATATATTAGTTCTTGGGGTCTTCTGTTGATGACACGGCAATGAAAAAACTCCAGGTGCCTTCCATCTCCTGACACTCACTTTTAAGGAGGATGGTGTGTAATTACAAATGGTGATAGTTTCTCTGATGGTGAAGCTCAGGGTACGACGAGGGAATAGAATTGGGGGACCTGGTTTAGAATGAGGAGGTAGAGTAAGCCTCTCTCCAAAGACACATTTTGATCTAATGATTCTGATACCAATTCTAACGTGTGACTTTTTTTCCCACACCGCCAAACAATTCTCCAACACGCTGGATGTCCCAGAATTCAACTCAATTCCTACATTATCTACCTGGAGGTAGCGTCAGGCACCACAAGTTAAAGGCTCTGTCTCCTAAGGCTACCTCCACTGCAGATACCAATCACAATTCCAGGTTGTTACCTGTACTTCTGACCAACTGGGTATAAATCAGAGGTTCCCAAGACCCCCTCCTTGGATTTGATTAATTTGCTAGAGCGGCTCACAGAACTCAGGAAACTGGTTTACTCACTAGATTACAGGTTTATTACGAGGGCTAATAAAGGATATGACTCAACAGCCAGGTGAAGAGAGATACATAGGGCAAGGTCCTGAAAAAGGAACTTCTGTCCTCGTGGAGTCTGGAAGTGTTCTGGTTCACCAACCTGGAAGTTTTCTGAACCCCAATCTTTGACTTTTTTTGGAGGGTTCATTACATAGACGTGATTGATTAAGTCATGGGTCATTGGTGATTGAATTCAATCACCCCGGAGATTGGGAGATGGGAGTGAAATTTCAAACCCTCTAATCACAAGGCTGGCTCTACTGGCAACCAGCCCACATCCTTGGGTGCGTTCCCTAACATAACAAAAGACACCTCGATCACTCTCGTCACAGAAATTCCAAGGTTTTAAGAGCTCTATGCTAGAAACAAGGATGAAGATAAAATAATGTATATTTCTTACTATAAATCACAATATCACAGATCTGAAGCTTCCCTTTCTCAGTTTGTCAATCCCAGGAAATTCCCATGCTTTCCTGCCTGTCCATTAAGTATCAGGAATTGTCGACGGCCAGGTGCCTAATCGCCTTAGGAAACCCTCACGGAAACTCTCCTTTCCCCCATGAGTGAGAAACATGGTCTCCAGGCAGCAAGGTTAAAGTTCTCTCTGATTTCATGTCACTTCCTTGGGAGTTTAGTTTTCCAAGACAAGAAAAAACAACAAAAAAACCCCAGGTACCTTATACTGATTTGTGTACAACTTGCAGCAATTTTGAATAAAGCCCCTAAGAGAAATATTTCTACCTTTCTTTACTGTTGCTTCATAATAAATTCTCAAAACGATTGCTCTGAAGCAAGGTGGTGTGATGCCTAAAATCTGCCTTGACATCTGGCAAGGAGGCAAGGAGGCAAGGAGGGAAGGAGGCAAGGAGGGAAGGGGGCAGGGCACAACCTTTAAAAGAATGACAGAACTGGTGAGGATATGAGAAAAACTGATTAGAACCTGTTAGGCCCAAGATGGCATAAGATTCGACTTCCAGTGGGCCTTGGTGCTCACTGTAATACATTAGTACATGCTAAATGACACACCCACAGGCGCCACGACAGTTCCGAGGCCGATCAAAAAAGGCCAAGGGCTTCCCTGGCGGCGCAGTGGTTGAGAGTCCGCCTGCCGATGCAGGGGACACGGGTTCGTGCCCCGGTCCGGGAGGATCCCACATGCCGCGGAGCGGCTAAGCCCGTGAGCTATGGCCGCTGAGCCTGGGCGTCCGGAGCCTGTGCTCCGCAATGGGAGAGGCCACAACAGTGAGAGGCCCGCGTACCGGAAAAAAAAAAAAAAAAAAAAGGCCAAAAAGCGGGTGGTGGCCCAATTCCTGGAAGTCTCCACCCCTTCTCCAAAATAGTTGGACTAATCCTCCCACTCGTTAGCTTATGAAATTACCCAGCCCGTAAAAACTATCCACCCCATATTTCGGGGCTGCTCTCACCTTCTGAGAAGGCCCACATTCTGTCTATGGAATGTGTATCTCTCTAAATCAACTTGCTTTCATTTTCCTATGGCTCGCTCTTGAATTCTTTCCTGCACGAAGCCAAGGACTCTCACTTGGAAGCCCGTCCTAGGGACTCACCTGAGACCTGGGACATGACCATCCCCTCGAGCCCCATTTTCCTGCAACAAAACCAGGGGGGGCATCAGATGACCTAATCATAAGTTCCTCTCCGCAATCTGCTCTCTGGTCAAAAGACCTTTCTTATCAAACAGATCAGGGGCAGTGCCTGCTTACCCCTGAGTAGTGGGTTTCACTTCCCTGTCAGCCCCTGGAATTATTCAAACAAGCCAATCACATTCTCCCATGGGAGCCAAGGGCCACCTCACCCTCTTGTTACTGCTAAGTCTGCCTCCCACAGCTGCTGGCTGTTCACTTTGTTCCTGAGTACAATGTCCATGTGGCCCTGCGTGGCATGCAGTGTCCTCTTTTCCCCCCGGCTGTGAGTATATGTGACTAATAAACTGCTGTTGATCTCATCTGTCGAGTGTTGGGTGTTGTGTTTTTGGCCATGCCCAGAACCTAGGGCAGGAATCCCTCCCTCACCAATGGGGTGAAGGGGAGGTAATTAAAACAAGCAGTGTTTTTTGTCCCTCCCTCCTCCCTGCCTTCCCACCACCCTGCATACCTAAGGGATATGACACACCCCTCTTAGAAACACCATAGCTGTAGGCTAATAATCTTTAGCAGGGACTTAGCAGCCCCGTGCAGGGTGGGTAGTCTTCGTGGGTGTGGTTGAAGGATTAAAAAGCCCCACAGGTGGAGTCCTATGTGGCAATAAAATATGAAGCAGTATTCTAGAGCTAAAGTTTGTTCTGATTTTATTTTTAATCTCAGCAGAATGTACACCATGTCCCTAGAAAAAGTCTGAGGAAGACTCTGGGGGCCTGACACAAGATAGGGACAGATTTGGGTGTGCTAAGGCAGTCCTGTTTGTGCGTGGTTCTAGTTTTTATATTTCTGGGTATTTTTTTTTTCCTGAGAAAAAAGTTTCAGAGTTTAACTTATTTGAAAACCCACTTGAAAAATGTGTGAGGTTTACACTACTGCAGAACAAATAAAAACATGTTTCTCAATTAAAAAAAAAAAAGAACAAACCATGGATATTCAGAACAACGGGGATGGATCTCAAGACGTTACACTGAGTGGAAAACGTCAATCTGAAAAGGCTACGTGTGGTATGATTCCATTTATATAAAAGTCTTGAAATGACAGAATTATAGAGATGGAGAACAGATCAATGGTTGCCAGGGGTTCAGGAAGGGGGGTGTATGATTATAAAGGGTCAGCACAAGGAAGTTATTTTGTGGAGAAGAAACAGTTCAGTAGCTTTATTGTGATGCTGGTTCTACAAATTTATACATAGAATAGAATCATGCAAACCACACATACACACACACACACACACAATACTCCCAGGTGATACTTCAGGCCAGGTGCTCCCACTCCAAGATGCAAAGCCTCTAACTTCTCAACCGCCCAATGTAAAAATGATTATGCATTTATCGATTTTGATTGGAAAAAAGTCAATCTGAGGTCATATGGCCTCTACCATCATTGTGTCTCCTCACTTTTACAAGGGACAAAAAAAATCCTACGCAATTAACCCCTCAGTCAACCAGTATCTATTGAGTACTGATGCTGTGGGTGGACTGTACATTTCCCCTTGGCCTTCAACTTTCCTACATATATCAATGGCTTCTTACTATCTGCAACTTTGACTCTACCTGAGGGCTTTCTCTGGCTACAGGAACCCACACTAACCATATATAAGATTGGCTAGATGTGGGGGGGAGTAAACACCCCCATGAGCAGCCCTCCAGTGATACATGGAAGGTGGAGGATAAATACCCCAGCTTTCTCATCCCTCTGGTGCAATAACTGTTTTTTTTTTTTTTTTTTTTTTTGCGGTACGCGGGCCTCTCACTGCTGTGGCCTCTCCCGTTGCGGAGCACAGGCTCCGGACACGCAGGCTCAGCGGCCCTGGCTCACGGGCCTAGCCACTCCGCTGCATGTGGGATTTTCCCAGACCGGGGCACGAACCCGTGTCCCCTGCATCGGCAGGCGGACTCTCAACCACTGCGCCACCAGGGAAGCCCTGGTGCAATAACTCTTAGGTACACGTTCCAAAGTGGTGCTGTCTTCCAAAGTTTCTCAGTGGATCAGCCTTCAGTAGTAACCTGCTCATTGACACATCTATATGAGCTGCCTTCCTTTCACCGTTTCATATTCCTACTAACGCATCCTGTGTCTACCTCTCAGATAAACTACTTGCCCTTGAATCCTTGTCTCAGGCTCTGCTTCCAAGGGATTCAACTTAAGACAAGGCACCACGCTTGGCACTGTGGTGCCTATTTTGATGAGCAGAGGGGAAGTCAAACATATGAACAAGGGGGGGCTTCCCTGGTGGCACAGTGGTTTAGAGTCCGCCTGCCGATGCAGGGGACACGGGTTCATGCCCCAGTCTGGGAGGATCCCACATGCCACGGAGCGGCTGGGCCCGTAAGCCATGGCCGCTGCCCCTGCGCGTCCAGAGCCTGTGCTCTGCAACGGGAGAGGCCACAGCAGTGAGAGGCCCGCATACCGCAAAAAAAAAAAAAAATCAAACATATGAACAAGGGGGAAAGAAGGGTACTAAAATGCATTGATTTTAATTTTTAACTTAATGCATTTAATTTTGTCAGATTTCAAGTGCTTTTACCTCTGTTTCCCTCATTTAATACTTACAATAACACACGTTGCATTTACTTCTAAGTGCTTTATACCTATTAGCTCAGTCTTCACAATACTATGAAGTACAGCTGATTCTTATTTGCAGGAGTTATGTTCTGTGAATTCACTCAAACACGGAATTAGTGACTTCTGAACCATTGCTCTCAGGGAAACATCTCCTATCACACAGATTCTAATCTTAAATCCTAAAAACAACGGATCCTGGTAAAGCCTATTTTCATTATTTTACAAAAGTGAATGTGAGGCTCAAAAGTGTTAAGGGACTTGCCTGAGGCCATCCCACTAACTAGTGCCAGAGTTGGGATTCAAACTCCATCTAACTGGGCCCACAGCCAGAGCTTCTTGCACAATGCTGCACTGCCCCCTCCTGTCTCCATCCTTTGGGCATTTCTGTATGAGGGCTGAAACAAAAGGGCAGAACATCACCTTGTTTGACCTCAGCTGGGACCGTGCTCATTGGGCAACTCAAAATTTTCACTGCTCTGTGCATGTTCAGGAATGAACACCAAAGTGCCACAGTATTGTTTTTGGAGCTACAAATAAGTTTTAGTGGGTAGGCCAGTATACAATATGGGGTCTGAAAATAATGAGGATTGACTGTATGTATTGTTAGTATATCCTTTTGATAGATGAGGAAACAGAGGCACAGCAGGTTTGAATAACTTATCCAATGTGACACAGCTAATAAGTACTAGTGGACTGGAGTTTGAATGCAGGCAGCCTGATTCCAGAGGCTGTAACCACTACTCCACACTGCCTCTTGGTAGACCCATGTGGGAAACTATAACTTAGCATCAAGTCATGGCTGTGAAGGTGGAGGTGGAAGGATATTTGGCTTCTCCCAACTCCCCAGAGAGGGGAAAAAATTAACAGAAATCCTGTAGAACTATGAAAAGGATAAGAAGTCTGCTATGTAAATTGTGAAACAAAATTCTATGTCTTCCACGTTCTACTCCAGGGTGTTAAGGTAAATGATAAATTGCTTTAACAAAGAGAACCCAAGTAGCAATGGCTAAAACAAGATAGAAGTTTATTTCTTCTTCCAGGAGGGCGGGCAGCTGTACTCCATGTAATCATTCAGGGGCCCAGGCCACTGGTGGCTTTGACATCTTCCACCTATGACTTCTTGAGTGGCTCTCCTTGGTGCTATTCCAGTCCCATAAAAGTAGAGAAAGGGCATAGAGAGGACACACCTTCTTAAAAGCCTCAACTTGGGAGTGGCAGTCACTTCTGCTCCACTGTTGAGCATCAGTCACATGAGCAGTTTAGCTGCAAGGAAGTCTGGGAAATGTAGTCCTTGACGGGGGAGCCATGTTATTAGGGAAAGGGAGGGTGGATTTTGTTGGAACCCAGCCATCCCCAGTCAACAATGTAAATTCTATCAGGAAAGAAAATTAAAGTGAATACCTCAGTGAGCTATTGCCTCACACCTGTTAGAATGGCTTTTATAAGAAAAACGAGAAATAACAAACATTGGAGAAAATATGGAGAAAAGGGAATTCTTTACACTGTTGTGGTACTGTAAACTGGTGCAGTCACTATGGTAAGCAGTATGAAGATTCCTCAAAATATTAAGAATAGAGCTACCATATGACCCAGTTATTTCACTTCTGGGTATTGATCCAAAGAACTTGAAAACATTAATTTGAAAAGATATATGTACCCCTGTGTTCATTGCAACATTATTTACTATAGGCAAGGTATGGAAACAACTTAAGTGTTCATCAATGAATGAATGGATAAAGAAGTTGTGGTTTATATATACAATGGAATACTACTCAGCCATAAAAAAGAGTGAAATTCTGCTATTTGTGACAACATGGATGGACCTTGAAGTTTTCATGCTAACTGAAATAAGTCAAATGGAGAAAGACAAATACCGTACGATTTCACCAGTGTGAAATCTGAAAAAAAAAAACAAATGAACAAACAAAATGGAAAAAAAAATTCATAGATACAGAGGACAGATTAACGGTTACAAGAGGGGAAGGAGTGTGGGAGGGGTGGGCAAAATGGGTGAAAGGGGGGTTAACTGTACAGTGATGGATGAGAATTAGACTTGTCGTGGTGATCATTTTGTAGTGCATATAGATGTCAAATTATAATGCTGTACACCTAAAACGTACATAATAATTAAAAAAAAAGAAAATTAAAGAAAAGAGAAATGAGTCCAATTCCAGCTAATACAACTGAGCTGGGCAATATTATTTCAGTTATGCCAAAGTTCTCAAGCTGGCGTTCTGTTTCCTATCCATACAGATGTGTTTGGTCATGTCAAGATGTGCATAATTTTTTATCTCTAAGGAAACACATTTCTTACTTTCCTTTGTTAATATTTTTGTCCTAAGGTTAAACACCTGTTTTCTTTGAGATCCATTCCTTCCTCCCTTTGCCCAGTGTCACAGGGATCTACATTTCCCAGGTTCCCTTGCCCAAGAAGGTTGGCTAATTGGAGGCAGTGGTAGAAGATTGGAGGGCGGGGCAAGGGAGGAGATGGGGTTTATCTCCTCTTTCTCCCTCTGGTCTTGTGGTTTCTCCACAGCAGTGGTGGTGTCTCCTCCATGCTTCCAGCTCCACTTGCACACCCTTTGCTTTGTCCCAGCTCCTTCTGGGCAATCCATGTGATATTAGCTCCCACAGAACAGCCCTGCTTCTGGACTCTGGTAAACTTTGTCCCTCTAGCCCTAAGAGTGGTAGCCAATTCCTGCTGATGCTAACTTCTGAGTTGCCTCTCTGTTCTCCATTTGGCTTCTCCCCCCTTCACCCCAATCACCCAGGCATTGGTCACCCAGGCATGACCAATTCCCTGTATTTATCTCCCTTTGTTTGAAAGCTCTATAGTGCTATTTTCCTAGCCAGACCCTAATGAACACCCTCATGTTTCTACTTGTGCATTGTTTTTCTTGTAACTTTGCAGAACCTCCCTCTAGAATGGGCAGAATTACTTTTCTTCATACCCCTCTTGCAACTCTGCCATTTGCTGTGAGAATAAAGTGGTTTCAAGAAGAGTGAGTGATTCAGGCAAGAGTTTAAGTCAGGGTCTTTAGTTTGAAATCTGTAGAAAAGGCCAGGAAGTGGGAAACTCAGGAAGGATTTATTTTTTTTTATTTTAAAAATAAATTTATTTATTTATTTATTTTTGGCTGCGTTGGGTCTTTGTTGCTGTGTGCGGGCTTTCTCTAGCTGCGGAGAGTGGGGGTTACTCTTTGTTGTGGTGCCCAGGCTTCTCATTGTTGTGGCTTCTCTTGTTGAAGAGCACGGGTTCTAGGTGTGCGGGCTTTAGTAGTTGTGGCATGTGGGCTCAGTAGTTGTGGCTCGTGGGCTCCAGAGCACAGGCTCAGTAGTTGTGGTGCATGGGCTTAGTTGCTTCGCGGCATGTGGGATCTTCCCAGACCAGGGCTTGAACCCGTGTCCCCTGCATTGGCAGGCAGATTCTTAACCACTGCGCCACCAGGGAAGCCTTCAGGAAATATTTTTATGTTGGGTCTTGAGGCAGAATTCTTTCTTCTCTAGGAAACTTCAGTCTTTGCTCTTATGATCTTCAACTGATTGTATGAGGCCCACCCACATTATCAATAATCATTTACTTAAAGTCAACTGATTGTGAATTGTCACATCTACAAACTACCTTCACAGCAACATCTAGACTAGTGTTTGACCAAACAACTGGGTACCATAAACTAGACAAATTGACACATTAAAATTAACCATCACAGTCTATTCTTTGACAACTTGGCGCCCATATACATCTCTTAAACCATACTAAATATCCAAATAAAGACAATAATAACTTTGTATTTCTGCCTAATATGCTGTAATTATCCTGCAAACAACTGAAAATGCACTAAGCTCTTCCCCAGAAAAGAATGCAAACTCCTTGGGTGATGCTCACTCTTCTTGATATTCTGCAACTTAAATATTGTGATGTAAAGTTAACAATATTTATGTATTATGATGTGAAGTTAATACATCTTATAAAAGGATACGAGAAGGAAGAAAAGAAAGAAAACAAAGATGTTTGCTTAATAAGTATATGCACAAAACATATTTGTAATGAAATAAGAAAGAAATATAACAGTTATAGTCCTCATTTCTGTATCTGGTCATATAGTCATAGCTGGTATTTATAATTACCCTTTATTACCCATTCCATAGTCTCTTTGCCCTCAGCAAGCATCTCAGTTGGTCGTGGTTCTTTACCTGGTGGGGTGACCCAAACTTTCATTCCTGAGGTCTGGGCCATTAACACATTAGCAGTCTTGCTTGAACTGGATTATTGTACTTTTTCCATTGACTTTGAACATGGGGCATGGTCATCCTTAGAGGAAATTCGAATCTGTCACACAACCTGCTGACTCTCATACCTGTAAACAAGGAAAACAAATTTTGGGATTGTGTGTTACATGGCATGATTGCTTCGAAAACCAACGAATACAAACTATAGCTCTACACAGATATGGATACAGTGTGGTCACAAAGCCCAAATAATAGTGCAAAGAAAAAAAAGCCTTAAGAGAAAAATGCCAAGAAGTTAACAGTAGTTGGCTTTGGAAGATGGGTGTGTTGGTTGCCCAGGTCAGAAATAGAATACGTATTGCTTTTTTTGGGGGGGGGGCACACTGGCAGCTTGCAGGATCTTAGTTCCCCCACTAGGGATTGAACCCTGGCCTTTGGCAGTGAAAGCACAGATTCCAAATCACTGGACCCCCAGGGGGTACCCAGAAATTGTATTGCTTTGACAACAACAAAACAATGGAATTAATGAGCTCACATTACTACACGTTCATGGATAGATATAGCACAGGCACAGCTGGACCCAGATACTTGAAGGATGTTGTCAAAACATGATCTCTTTCCATCTTTCCACTCAGGTTTCATTCTCAGGCAGACTAACCCCTCATGATGGCATCCTGGACCCTGATCATTTCACATTCCCTTTTAAAATTTAAATTTATCCATACCAATTAATAAAGTTCATCTCTTTCCTGCTGGCTCCAGTCAAAATCCTGGCATTACCAGATTGGTTCCGTTTGGGTCACCTCCCACCCTTGAACCAATCTCAGAGGCCAGAGAATGGGTTCCTCCTGAGGGGTGAGCTTACTCCAGGAGCTAGAGATGCAACCTGATTTATTCTGGCCACACGGAATGAGAAAAGTATGGGGGTGAGGGGTTCTCCAAAGGAAAATCAGGCTGTAGCTATCAAAAAGTAAGGGGGTAATGGGTGTTGCACAGTTAAAAATAGTATCTCTCTACCCAAATGGTGCTTTTATTTCTCTATATCTTTTAGAGTTTAGCTGGTTAGTAAGTATTTCTTCTGTTATAGGATGAATGTTTGTGTCCCTCCGAATTCATATGTTGAAACTTCATCCCCAATGTATTGGTATTTGGAAGTGGGGCCTTTGGGAGGGCGGAGTCCTCATGAATGGCATTAGTGCCCTTATAAAAGGGACCCTAGAGAGATCTCTCATCCCTTCAACATGTGAGGACACAGCGAGAAGATGCTATCTATGAATAAGAAGTGGGTCCTCACCAGACACTGAACCTGCTGGTGCCTTGATCTTGGACTTCCAGTCTCCAGAACTGGGACAAATAATTGTCTGTTGTTTATAAGTCAGTCAATCAACAACAAGGTCCTACTGTATAGCACAGGGAACTATATTCAATATCCTGTTATCAACGATAACGGAAGTATATCTGTATAACTGAATCACTTTGCTGTACAGCAGAAATTAACACAACATAGTAAATCAACTATACTTCAATAAAATTTTTTTAAAAAGTCAGCCAATGTATGATATTCTGTTATAGCAGCCCAAATGGACTCAGACAGCTTCTATAATGGAAGCAATATTATTTAAAAAGAACCCCCCTCCCAGAGTCTTCTGTTGCCCTGCTTATGTATCCTTCATGTCTATGTCCTCATGGGCGATGTGTCACTTGGAAAGCCTCATGATCCAGAAGGGAGGAAAAGTTCTCAGCTACGACCAATTGGATTCCTAAATTGAGACCAGATGTTTGGATTGGGGGACTTTTAGAGGTGCCATGTGTCCCTAAGCTGATCACTGATTTCTAAGGCCAGGAACTTCTGCTCCTCAATTTCTTAATACATGTGATGCTGAAATTCCATGATGTTCTGCCACTGGAAAGACACTCAGCCCTGTGTTTCTGAGAGATACTCTGTGGTTGTCGTGGGAGCACTCCAGGCGGAAGAGACAACCAGTCCCTAGGGTTAGGAAAAGACTGTCCTCATAGAGTTAGGAGAGAGTAAAGGGCATCCAGAAGAAATTTAACATTCAGAATTGCTAGCTGAAGGGAAGTAAGACAAATGCCATATGATATCACTTATTTGTGGAATCTAGAATATGACACAAATGAACTTATCTGTGAAACAGAAACAGACTCACAGATACAGAGAACAGATTTGTGGTTGCCAAGGGGGTGGGGTTTGCGGGGAAGGAATGGATTTGGAGTTTGGGATTAGCAAACGCAAACTATTATATATAGAATGGATAAACAACAAGGTCCTACTGTATAGCACAGGGAAATACATTCAATATCCTGTAATAAAGCATAATGGAAAAGAATATGAAAGAGAATATATATATATCTGAATCAGTTTGCTGCACAGCAGAAATTAACACAACATTGTAAATCAACCATACTTCAATTAAAAAAAGAATGGCTAGCTGAATACTAAATTTACCCAAGAAGCATTAAGAACACAATGTATTCAGGGCAAAGAGGTAGTGGTTAGAGATGCTTGAATTTTTTTTATTGTGGTAAAATAAATGTAGCATAAAATTTACCATCTTAACCTTTTTTTTTTTTTTTTGCGGTACGCAGGCCTCTCACTGTTGTGGCCTCTCCCGTTGCGGAGCACAGGCTCCGGACGCGCAGGCTCAGCGGCCATGGCTCACGGGCCCAGCCGCTCCGTGGCATGTGGAATCTTCCCGGACCGAGGCACGAACCCGTGTCCCCTGCATCGGCAGGCAGACTCTCAACCACTGCGCCACCAGGGAAGCCCGATCTTAACCATTTTTAAGTTCAACGGCATTAAATATATTCACACTTTTGTGCAACCATCACCGTTATCCATCTTCAGAACTTTCTCATCTTCTCAAATTGAAACTCTATCCCCATCAAACAACACCTCCCTATTCTCCCTGCCCCCAAACCCTGGAAGCCACCATTCAATTCTTTGTCACTATGAATTTGATTATTCTACCTCATATAAGTGAAATCATACACTATTTGTCTTTTTTGTGACTGACTTATTTAACTTAGCAAAATGTAGTTATGCTTGACTTTTATTCCTGGTTTCTAACCATCCTGTGATTTTCTTGTCTTTCTGCAGAAGCTTTAATGGTGATTACGTTTCTCTTCTTGAGTAAACTTAAGCAAATCTTCAGCGACAGCTTGGTGAGTTTTTACGTGTGTATGCCCTTGTGTGATCACCATCTAAGATAGGATGTAGAATATTACCAGTATTCCAGGGGGAATTCTTTAAATACTTTACTCATCAAATTAGCAAAAACTAAGAAGTTCGCTAATACCAAGTGCTGGTGAGGATGTGGGGAAATGGGTAGACTTCTACATTATTAATAAAGCATAAATTGGTTTGCAACTTTCCTGGAGAAAAAAAGATGATAGCTATTATATACATTGACCTGGCAATCTCATTGCTAGGTATTTCCTCTTCTGCAACAGTTTGCTGAGATACAGGGATAAGAATGTTCATTGCAGCCTTGTTCGAAGTAGATTAAAACTGGAGAGGGTCCATCATTTGACATCTTAAACACTGTTTGAACAAATTAAGGCACCTCCACACAATAGAATACCAATGCAGTTCTTAAGAAAGACATAGATCTACATAGTGTGCATTATTCTGGAAAGTTCCACAAGGTGATTATTATGTGAACATATGCAAGTTGCAGATCAATTGGCTCAATATGGTTCCTTCTGAATAAATTGAAAGGAATATATAGGAAGATTCGTATGAGTAGGAGCCTATAATAAACGTTTATTCAACTCTCCTTCTTGTTTTGGAAGAATTCCCCAAAATTGGATTGTCGTGATGGGAGGTGGTGCCAGTAGCTTGCCTCTTCCTGCCCCCTTGGAGGCTGGGAAAATCACATGACTTGGACTCAGCTGATTCTTTGCTCTCACCGAGGGGCTTTGATTTTTTTTTAAAAAAATCGTTTTTTAAATTTATTTGTATATTTATTTGGCTGCACGGAGTCTTAGTTATAGCACGTGGGTTTTTTTTTTTTTTTACATCTCTATTGGAGTATAATTGCTTTACAATGTTGTGTTAGTTTCTGCTGTACGACAAAGTGAATCAGCTATATGTATACATATATTCCCATATCCCATCCCTCTTGCGTCTCCCTCCCCCGCTCCCTATCCCACTCCTCTAGGTGGTCATAAAGCACTGAGCTGATCTCCCTGTGCTATGCAGCAGCTTCCCACTAGCCATCCATTTTATATTTGGTAGCGTATATATGTCAATGCTACTCTCTCACTTCGTCCCAGCTTCCCCTTCCCCCACTGTGTCCTTAAGTCCGTCTCTACGTCTGCATCTTTATTCCTGCTCTGCCCCTAGGTTCATCAGAACCGTTTTTTTAGATTCCATACATATGCCTTAGCATACGGTATTCGTTTTTCTCTTTCTGACTTACTTCACTCTGTATGAAAAACTCTAGGTCCATTCGCCTCATTACAAATAACTCAATTTCATTCCTTTTTATGGCTGAGTAATATTCCACTGTATATTTGTGCCACATCTTCTTTATCCACTTAGCTGTTGATGGACATTTAGGTTTCTTTCATGTCCTGGCTATTGTAAATAGTGCTGCAATGGACATTGTGGTACATGTCTCTTTTTTTTTTTTTTTGCAGTACGCGGGCCTCTCACTGTTGTGGCCTCTCCCGTTGCGGAGCACAGGCTCCGGACGCGCAGGCTCAGCGACCATGGCTCACGGGCCCAGCCACTCCGTGGCATGTGGGATCTTCCCAGACCAGGGTATTAACCTGCATCCCCTGCATCGGCAGGCAGACTCTCAACCACTGCACCATCAGGGAAGCCCCATGTCTCTTTTTGAATTATGGTTTTCTCAGGTTATATGCCTAGTAGTGGGATTGCTGGGTCATATGGTAGTTCTAGTTTTAGTTTTTTAAGGAACCTCCATACTGTTCTCCATAGTGGCTGTATCAATTTACATTCCCACCAACAGTGCAGGAGGGTTTCCTTTTCTCAACACCCTCTCCAGCGTTTATTGTTTCTATTTTTTTTGATGATGACCATTCTGATTGGTGTGAGGTGATACCTCATTGTGGTTTTGATTTGCATTTCTCTAATGATTAGTGATGTTGAACATCTTTTCATGTTTCTTGGCAATCTGTATGTTTTCTTTGGGGAAATGTCTATTTAGGTCTTCCGCCCATTGTTGGTTTGGGTTGTTTGTTTTTTTGATATTGAGCTGCATGAGCTGCTTGTATATTTTGGAGATTAATCCTCTGTCAGTAGCTTCATTTGCAAATATTTTCTCCCATTCTGAGGGTTGCCTTTTCGTCTTTTTTATGGTTTCCTTTGCTGTGCAAAAGCTCTTAAGTTTCATTAGGTCCCATTTGTTTATTTTTGTTTTTATTTTCATTTCTTTAGGAGGTGGGTCAAAAAGTATCTTGCTGTGATTTATGTCACAGAGTGTTCTGCCTATGCTTTCCTCTAAGCGTTTCATAGTGTCTGGCCTTACATTTAGGTCTTTAATCCATTTTGAGCTTATTTTTGTGTATAGTGTTAGGAAGTGTTCTAATTTCATTCTTTTACATGTAGCTGTCCAGTTTTCCCAGCACCACCTATTGAAGAGGCTGTCTGTTCTCCATTGTATATTCTTGCCTCCTTTATCAAAGATAAGGTGACCATATGTGTGGGGCTTTATCTCTGGGCTTTCTGTCTTGTTCTATTGATCTATGTTTCTGTTTTGGACACGCGGGTTCTTTACTTGCAGCATGTGGGATCTACTTCCCTGAGCAGGGATTGAACCCGGGTCCTCTGCATTGGGAGCACAGAGTCTTAACCACTGGACTACCAGGAAAGTGCCAAGGGGCTTTGACTTTTGAATGAGTGACGCTAAGTGACATTTGGGAATTTGTTCACACAGTGGTGACAGCAGTGGGGTCCCAGACAGATGATGTCTGCTAAAACACAGCTTCTTAGAATTAATGTGCACATGAATTCCCAAGGGATCTCATTAAAATTCAGATTATAATTTAGTATCTTTGGGGGGGGGGATCCAAGGTTCTGTATTTCTAAGAATTTCCCAGGTGATGCTGATGCTTCTAGTCTGGGGACCATATAAAAAGATGGTTGCTCTGTCTTCTACTTATTGGCATTAGGTGGTACTTTTCACTCCTGCCTGTGTCACCAGGATGGTTCTTCAGCCCTTGTCAATTCTGCGGACCCCAATATCCTTCCAATAAATATCACGTTTTCAAGCCAGAGTCTGGTATTTGCGACAAAACAATTAATTGACATGATGCCTAAGATGTTTTATATTTGAAGTAATAACACATTGTTAAGAGCAGCTACCCAGGGCAGCAACTGTTGTCTACCAAAATTCCATCTCCATTTTCCACATAATTTAGTTAAACTGGACACCTGGCTGCCAAAATACATTTCCCAGCCTCTCTTGGAGCCAGGTGTGGCTCTATGATTAAGTTATCACCAACAAGATATAAGTAGAAGTGATACATGCAATGTCTGCAGTATCAGTTAGCTATTGCCAAAAATGCTGTGTAGCCAAACACCCCAAAATGCAGGGGCTTAAAATGACAATAACCTATTTTCATTTATTTCTACAGGTTGACTGACCTTGACTGGGGCAACTGAATTCTACTCCCCATGTTTCTCATTCTTTTTCAGGGACCAATGGATTAGCGAGCATGGGCATGTCCTTCCCATGACAATGGCAGAGGCACAAGAAAGCAAGGGGAGACACTCAAGGCTTCTTGATGCCTAGGCTCAGGAAGGGCGTACCATCTGTTTTGTCTTTTTGTCTCGGCCAAAGCAAGTCATGTGATTAAACTGAACGTCAAGAGGTGAGGACATATGTTCTGCCCGTGATGAGATTATTGCAAAGGTATATAAAAAAAAAGGTAGGAACACAGGGAGAAGAAAAGATATAAGAAAATTTCTACTCCTGGAAGTTTGGGTTATCTATCGTTTATCGAACCACCCTCAAGTTATAATGGCATAAAATAACAACCATTCTGTGTGCTATCAAAGTCTGTGAGTCAAGGATTCAGGACGGGCATGACAAAGATGGCTTGATTTTGCTGCATGGTGTCTGGGCCTCAGCTGGGAAAGCTGAAAGGTTGAGGTGACTCAACAGCTGGAGGCTGAACTCATCTGGAAGTTTGATGTCTCACTTCCATGTCTGGTGGTTGATGCTGAGTGTTGGGGTTGTGGGGGGACCTCAGTTGGGGCTGTTGGTCAGTACAAGTGACCTCTCTATGTGGCTGCTTAGGCTTCCTTACAGCATGGTGGTTGAATTCCAAGACCAAGTGCCCCAAGAGAACAAGACATAAGTGTGTGGTATTTTTATTGTCCTGGACTTTATTGTGTTGGAAGTCACACAGGGTCATTTCTGTTGTACTTACTGGTTGAGGCAGTCACAAAGGCCCACCTAGGATCAAGGAAGGGTGACATGGATCCTACCTCACATAAGAGTGCCAAGGTGACATTGTTAGAAGAGCACGTGGGATGGGAGATGGATATTACTGAGGCCATCTTTGGAAATCTGCCACATGAAATGTCCCCTATGTCCCCTTCCCATGATCCAGAAGACAGCTTCAAACTTTCAATTGAGGACAACACCTTAGAGAATGAAGGGCAATAAGATGGACAGAATCTGTGTCCCTGAGTGACACATGGAGCAGAGCCACCCATGAACCAGGACTTCCCTGTCTGGACTGTTTTGCAAGGGAAATGACACTATTTTCACTAAGCCTTTCCATTGTGGAAACTCTATGTTACAGCACCTTATCTTAGTATCCTAATAAATACATTATCTTTAATGAAAGAATTAGAGGTGAGGTGCATATAGAAGTTTTTCCCTTTCTTTGGGGACTTTTTGTACTCTTTGAATTATATAACTACACACACACACACACACACATGAAAATGCCAGTGGGATTATCTAGATGGTCTTAGATCAATTATTTTTCGTTTCGCCAGCAAATATTATTTCAAACTTCATTTGATGAATGAAACCATTGTGTTATGGGCTAAACTGTGTATCCCCCTCAAATTAATATGTTGAAGCACTAACCCCCAGTACCTCAGGGTGTGATTGTATTGGGAGATAGGGCCTTTTAAGAGGTAATTAATTTAAAATGAGACCATTTTAGTGGGCCCTAATTCAATCTGATTGGTGCCCTTATAAGAAAAAATTTGGACACACAGAGAGACACCAGGGATGTGGATGCACAGAGAGATGACCATGTGAGGACACAGCGGGGAAGAAGCTGTCTGCAAACTAAAAAAAGAGGCTTCAGGAGGAACCAGTCTTGCCTATACCTTGAGAGAAGCCTGTGCACCGCAACAAAGAGCCTGCATGACGCAACTAAGACAAGATGCAGCCAAAAAAAAAATTTAGTGAGAAAAGTGGCATTACTTTGCATATTTGCAAATCTCCTTAATGTCAGGCTTAATAGAAGACATCAGTATTCTCATTTGTGAAACTATCTTATCACTCTGTTGTGATATTTTGTTTTAGTCCAAGTCTATGAAGAAAATCTACAAAGATGAAGTTGGAAAAGGAAGGAAAAAACATTTCAATAGCCTTTTCAGGAACTCAGGAATTCTTTTTTATACTATACTAAAAGTCAAAGAGTAGTAGTTTCATAAAGGTTAGCTGTAGTGAGCAATCACCATTTCAATGGGTTCTGCTTTATTAAAATCCATTGGTCTACCTTGCACTTTTTATGACATCATGTATTGGTCTTTTGGAAAATATTAGTTCACTAAGTTATGTAGATTTTCCAAACATCTACACATTTCACTACATGATAAAAAAATCCATTTCTTAATATCACCACCAATCTCATCAGAAAAGTCAATATTAGAAAACTGTCAAACACAGTGACAAATACATGACTTCCAAAATTCTAATTTTCTCCTGAAAGCTCAAATTTTATTACTGGCAACAATCACTGTCAGTTGTTTTCCTGGAAGAAGCAGGCCCACTTCATTCATTTTTGGGAAAATTTCTGCCAAACACCCAAGTCTGAATCACCAGAGTTAGCATGTTATTTGTTCTTTAAATAAATCATTGTTCATGAAAAAAACTGGCAAATTCAACTATCAAACATTCACACAAGTGCTGTCCTCAGGGTACCCACTTACTTGTCTATCATCATTGGCTCAGAGGTGGTCATGTGATATAGGCTGGGCCAATCAGAGTGCGTCTCAGGACAGAGACATTCTATCTCTCTCTCCATTTGTGAACAGGAAGCATGGAGTTCCAGGGAAGCTGGCAGCCAACTTGTGACCATAGGGATGGCCTACACCATGAATGGCAGGGCAGAGAGATGGGAAGAAACTAGGCCATTGGTGACATCATTGAGCCAGTATACCAAGCCTCTCTTGAAAACCCATTCTACTTTTCATTTATTATATTTATGATGTCTGCTTGGGTTTATCATCCACTGGGTGACTTAAACAACAGACATGTATTTACTACAGCTCTGGAGGCTAAAAGACCAAGATCAATGTTCCAGTCAATTAAGTTTCTAGTGAGGGCTCTTATTCCTGGCTTTCAGATGGCCCCCTTCCTGCTGTATCCACACATGGCATTTCCTTTGTTTAAGAACATGGAGACAGTGTGATTTCTCTCTTTTCCTCTTCTTATTAGGACTTCTTATTGAATTAGGGCCCCACCTTTATGATCTTATTTAATCTTAATTACCTCCTAAAAGCCCTATCTCCAGATACAATCACATTGGGGGATAAGGCTTTAGCATATGAATTTTAGGAGGACACAGTTCAATCCATAGCAACCAGTACTTCTCTTTATGTCCAATGCAGTTTGAGATTTTACTTATTCACAACCAGAAGCATCCTAAACAAGCCAGTGGGAACTTAAGTGATTTTTCATGTCTGAGCTTCAGTTTTCTCATCTGTAAAATGCTTAAAAGTCAGGAGGTCCCTGTTGTCCTCATGTTACCATGTGGATTAAGTGAAACAATGTATTTATGAATGTTTGGAATAATATGAACTTCATGGAAGATACTCATGAAAATTAATATTAACAAGAAGGCTGCCAGACAAGGGTCAGATGTAGGCACAGCAAGGAGAATGAAGAAGGGGGAAATGACATCCTGTTTTTCCAAAGAGACAGATAAATAGTGATATGAATGTGCATAATTGTGGTATGCATGCCTGACTCACAGATCCAAAAATAAACCTTTAGACCCTATATGGCGCGAGTAATTATAAATATAGCAATATTAGCTGTGAGTGACAAGCCCAATTAGAGGACGTGCAGATGATTTAGAAGGTCTTCATGCAAAACATCTTGAGTCGCTATAAAAGTATTTGATATTTACAGCTCAAGAAAGAGATGAAAACTAAGAGAAGATAGTTCATGATCTGACTGTGGATCTGCTCTATCGTAGGTGCTGTCAATGCCAAGTTTTTCTCTTCTCATCCTCAGTCATCACACCCTGGCCCAACTTCCAAAGGCCAGCATCTGCATTCACTTGTCTGAGACTTTCTCTGGCCTTTGAGGCACACACTGTGATCTACACAGTCAGGCCAGAAATGCCAGGGAAAAACAGCTTCCGTAAGTGCAGTCAACCAGTGACTGGTAGGAAGTGGTGGATAAATACCCCAGCTCTCTCGCTCCTCAGTTGGAAAATACTGAGATCTGTATTCTATGCTGCTTCCCAGAGGCTCCCAGAGAGACTGAGTTCCAGTTTCCCACTGTGGTAACTTGCTTGATAACATGCTCTGTACTGGCTGCCTTCCTTCCCTGTCTCAATTTCCATTCCCCTCCTGGGTCCCCTGGAACCACCTCTAAAATCAACGACTTTCAGTGAATAGTGTCTAAGAGTCTGCCTCTGAGAGCCCAAAGGAAGACACATTTCCCCACCTGCATGCATATATTTTGCCAAGAGTAAGAGGTCCTTACGATTCTCTATAGTGTTTCACACTTTTCAAGGTAAATCCACATACAAGGGGATATTATTTAGCAATAAAAAAGAATAAAATAGTGATGGGGCTTCCCTGGTGGCGCAGTGGTTGAGAGTCCGCCTGCCGATGCAGGGGACACGGGTTCGTGCCCAGGTCCGGGAAGATCCCACATGCCACGGAGCGGCTGGGCCCGTGAGCTATGTCCACTGAGCCTGCGCGTCCGGAGCCTGTGCTCTGCAACGGGAGAGGCCACAACAGTGAGAGGCCAGCGAACCGCAAAAAAAAAAAAAAAAAAAAAATAGTGATGGACACAACAACATGGAGGAATCTCATATGTATTATGCTGAGTGAAAGAACCCGGAATCAAGTGACTACATACAGTATACTTCCATTTATATGATCTCCTGGGGCTGACAAAACTATAGGGACAGGTCGATCAATGATTGCTATGGACTGAAGGTGTGGGAAAGAGTTAATTACAAAGGGTCATGAGGGAACTGTTTGGGGTGATGGAACTCTTCTATATCTTGATTTTGGGGATGGTTCCATGACTTTGTGCATTTTTCAAACCTCATAGAACTGTACACTAATAAAGGGTGAATTTGACTGTATATAAATTATACCTCAATGAAAATGGTCATTTGAAGAAAAAGCATTCATCGTCATTGTCTTAGCTGGTTGTCATGACAACCCAGCAGCAATCAGGCAGGATTATTCATTTTTTCAGCCAACTGTTTTGAGCCGTATCTGCATTCTGCAATGCTGCTTCCTCCTAAACCCACTGCTGCTTGCCTTCCGATCCACCATTCCTCTCAAATTGTTCTTGCCACGGTCGCTAGTGACCTCATATTTGCTCAAGCCCTTGGCTAATTTTCAGCCCTAACTTCCTTGACTTTTATTTTTTTTTATTTTTTACCACTTGGCATTCCTGATGCTCACGCCTTGGATCTCCTCCAGCCCATGGCTTTCAAGATGCTGCTCTTTCCCGCTCTGCCTTTGGCTGTCCTCAGTTGCTTCTTTATCCCATCCCTCCCCATTTGCCTACTTTTCCTCTACACATATTTCTCCTCACCTCCCTAGGGGAGCTCATCCAGCCTTTTGGCACCAAATATCACTTAGATACTCATGACTGCCAAATCTGTTTTACCTCTTATCCCCTTACTTCCTACTCACCTGGATTTCCAGTATAATACTCATCAGTTGATTTTGCAGCCTCCATTAGTGACATTAAATCAGGGAAGCGTTTTCTAAAACAAAACTTACAGCTCAGTGCTGCTGTCACTAAGTTTCAGGCCACTTACTTAACTTCACATTTTCTTTATCCATTTATCTATTGATGGACATTTAGGTTGCTTTCATATCTTGGCTGTTGGGAATAATACTGCAATGAACATGGGAGTACAGATATCTTAACAAGATCCAGATTTCCTTTCCTTTGGATATATACCAGAAGTAGGATTGATGGATCATACGGTAGCTCTATTTTTAATTTTTTTATGTTTTCCATAATGGCTGTACCAATTTATATTCCCACCAGAGTGCACAAGTGTTCCCTTTTCTCTACATCTTTACCAACGTTTGTTATCTCCTGTCTTTTTGAGAATAGCAAAGGTTTATGATCTTAACCTCAACTGGCTAAATACAACACTATCCTGAATAAAGCTGATTAAAAGAGCCCTATTTCATCTTCCTTTGAATTTTTTAATAACTGTTAAAAGTTATACACATTGAAAGAAAGACTACACTTTAGAAATGCAAAAACTGGAAGGTAACGATCTCCATTAATCTTTCACCAAGAGCTCACTAATATTAGTCATTTGCAATTAATCCTCTCAAACATTTATTTAGAAATATACACTACTGGGCTTCCCTGGTGGCGCAGTGGTTGAGAATCCACCTGCCAATGCGGGGGACACAGGTTCGAGCCCTCGTCCTGGAGGATCCCACATGCCACAGAGCAGCTAAGCCCGTGAGCCACAACTACTGAGCCTGTGTGTCACAACTACTGAAGACTGCATGCCTAGAGCCCGTGCTCTGCAGCAAGAGAAGCCACAGCAATGAGAAGCCCGCGCACCACAATGAACAGTAGCCCCTGTTCGCTGAAGCTAGAGAAAACCTGCGTGCAGCAACAAAGACCCAACGTAGTCAAAAAAAAAAGAAGTATACACTACTATTAGTTTTCAAAGTTAGAACATATTGTACATACTGTTCTGTTACCTGCTTTATTTACTTCATAAGATATATTGGATGTCTTGTGATTTTAATGCATTTATTTCACAACTGCAGAGGATGCTGCGGTATCCTAAATAATGCTCCTTCACTGAGTTAATCCCTGAATCTGTGAATATTACCTTATATGGCAAAAGGGATTTTGCAGATGTGATTAAGTTAAGGATTTTGAGATGAGGAGATATTCCAGATTATCCAGGTGGGTCCAATGTAATCACAGGGGTCTTTATAAGAAGGAGGCGGGAGATTAGAGACAGAAGGCAATGCGACGATGGAAGCAGGGGGAGAGAGGTATCTGAAGGTGATACATTGCTGCTTTTGAAGATGGAGGAAGGGGCTATGAGGCAAGCAATGCAAAGAATGCATCTCTAGAACCTGGAAAATGTGAGGAAATAGATTCTCTTCTAGAGCTCCCGGAGAGAAGGACAGCCCTGCCTACAATTAGGTTTCAGATTGGTGGAACCCATTTCAGACAATACATTTATACTATTTTAAGCAACTAAGTTTGTGGTAATTTGTTAGAGCAGTAATAAGAAACTAATATAGATGCCATTCCATGTTGTGGTATAATTTATTTAACATATTTTTTGTTGGTGGCCATTTAGGTTACTTCAAGTTTTTTTTTTTTGCCGTTACAAGCACTGCTTGTGTTAGATTGCCAAAATGGTACCAATTCTTCCTGCTTCTCTGTATCCACACCTTTTGCCATTAATTTTGTGGCATCCTATCACTTTGACTGTGGGGTTGGCTATATGACTTGCTTTGGGTCAATGGAGTGTTGGTAAGAAGATGCATGAAAGGTGCGTATTTGACTGGGCTTACTTACTCTTGCACCAATGCCATCACCATGAGAACACACCCAGGGTAACCTGCTGGACAATGAGAGACATGTGGAGCATAGCCAGGTTGCCCTTGTCACCCCAAGGTCAACCAGCCAACCATCGATCTTGTGAAAAAGTCTAGCTAAGATCAGCAAAACCATTTGATCTTCAACTGACCCCAGACATATGAGCAACAAACTTACTGTTGTGTGCCATTGATATTTTGTGCTTATTTGTTATGCAGTATTATCATGACAATAGGTAACTGATACAAGCCTGTTCTGAGCATTTGTGCAATTGTCTCTCTAGGTTAGGGTAAACACTAGAAATGAAATGTTGAGAAAATGGTGATTGTAGTGGATATCTTTTGGAGTATCTACTTGTCTACAACCCAATGACCTCCACCCCTCTCTTTGGGAATCATTCTCCCATCCAAAGGAATGGGCCAGGAAGCCATGTTGGTGCAATGTGATTGCTCCTCCCTCCTAACTTCCCCAGCCACCATTGATTAGCTTGGGAAGTGTATCTCACTCAAACTGGCTACTTCAGAGCCTTTACTGTCCTTTGGAATTGGGGCCAAACGATTCTTTGGTTTAAGCCATTGGTCCCTTGATTGGAAAGCACAATGGGAAGGGGATCATTTTTATTTCTTTCCCAACATACTGCATGCAAGAAAAAAATAATCATGGGATTCCCTGGTGGCGCAGTGGTTGAGAATCCGCCTGCCGATGCAGGGGACGCGGGTTTGTGCCCCGGTCCGGGAAGATCCCACATGCCGCGGAGCGGCTGGGCCCGTGAGCCATGGCCGCTGAGCCTGTGCTCCGCAACGGGAGAGGCCACAACAGTGAGAAGCCCGCGTACCACAAAAAAAAAAAAAAAAAAAAGAAAGAAAGAAAGAAAGAAAAAGAAAATAATAATCACCAACTATCTTGAGTGCTTACTGTGTTCCAGGCACTCTGCATTTATTATCTCATTTTCTCACACCAGCCCTATAATTCAAGTCCCAAGATTATTCCTATTTTTCAGATGAGAAAACTGAGACTCAGAGAGATTAAATCCCTTGCCCAAGGGCACACAGTCAGAAAGAAGCAGAGACAGATTTGCCTCTCACATAGCTAACCACAGTGCTATATATTCTGCCGTCATATGGCAGGAGCTCAAAGAATATTGAGCATGAATATATGGATGGATGCAGAGTGAGAAGATTGAAGCTGATGTGTAGGTATTGAAGAACTACCAGGTTCTGATGGCTTTTTAAAAAAATCAATTTTTATTGTAGTATAGTTGCTTTACAATGTAGTGTTAGTTTCTCTGATGGTTTTTTGATGACTGGTCCTAGTTCCTGTGAGAGGAATGCTTGACCTTGCATTATATGAGGTGTGGCATGTCCCTTCCCATTTATCATCATCATCATCATCATTTTGGTTAGGCTACCTTTAGTTAGTTTATACTACACACTTCAAAAATAATAAATAAATATAAGCATGCATGTTTAGGTTTTAAATAACATTTTAACAATATAAATATTAATAATATTAGTATAACTTTGCCCTCCCAACACTGTTATAAAATATTCACCCCCAGAACAGCATGAATTAATGTGTCTTTCCACATCCTAGCCCACACTGGATATTATCAAATTTTTTTTTTTTATGTTCAAGGAAGAGACAAGCTTCTTTTTATTCTCCCTGGGCTGGTAGACAAAGTTTTCCTGGTACCTATTCCCTAGGGTGTGGTCCTACCTGAGTCCCAGCTCTATATAGAAAATGTCAATTCCTATTCATCTATTCACTAAGGACATTAGGCCTCATCTCTTGCCTTGCAGAGTCAGTAAAGCCCCTAATACTCCCTCACCATTATGCTCTACAAGCTTTTTCAGGACCATGTCACATGCCTACCTCCTGACTCTCAGCTGTCTCTTCTCTGACTCCTGGGCAACGCTTTATTTCTTTAGAGCTCACTCATGCATGTATATTTGTACAACATCATTAACCATTAGGGAAATGCAAATGAGCACCCCAGTGAGATAGGACTATACACTCACTAGAATGGCTATCATCCAAAAGATAGATGATACCAATTGCTGGCGAGGCTGGGGAGTGACGTGCCCACTGCTGGTAGAAAAGTGTGGTAGCTTCTTATGGAGTTAAATGTATGCTCACCTTATGACCTGACAATTCCACTCCTGGGTATTTACCCAGGATAAATGGAAACATGTCCACACAAAGGCTTGTATGTGATTGTTCACAGCAGCTCTCTTTGTAATAGTCAAACACTGGCACCAAGCCAAATGTCTATCAACATGTGAGTGGACAAACTGTGGTCCAGCCATACAATTTAATATAATAAAAAGGAACAGATACTGATAAACAGACCAACGTGGATGAATCTCAAAGCATTATGTTGTATGAAAGGAGCTGGACACGAAAGAGGAAATACTGTATGAGTCCATTTATGTAAAATTATAGAATAGATGAGTTTAATCTATAGTGACAGAAAACAGATCGGTGAAGGTCTGGGGACAGTGATGGGGTGTTGGTGATAGGGATGGGAGTGTTGACAGCAAAGGGGCACAAGGGAATTCTGGGGTGATGGATATGTTCTGAATCTTGATGATGGTGGTGGTTATGTGGTATATACATTAGTCATCAAACTGTACTTTTCAGATGTATGCCTTGTATTGTAGATAATTTATATCTCAGTAAAGTTGGTTACAGTGTGTTCCGTGTTATCCAGTAGGGACTTGATATAGTGACGGGCTTTTCTCCACGTCCTGTCCCACCGTTGGACCCCTCCTGGAAATCTTTGGCATGTCTTTCGCTAGCCCAACATTTTTTGAGGACCCACTTTGTGTGGGACACTATTTTTTTTTTTTTTTTTTTGCGGTACGCGGGCCTCTCACCGCTGTGGCCTCTCCCGTCGCAGAGCACAAGCTCCGGACGCGCAGGCTCAGCGGCCATGGCTCACAGGCGCAGCCGCTCCGCGGCATGTGGGATCCTTCTGGACCGGGGCACGAACCCGCGTCCCCTGCATTGGCAGGCGGACTCTCAACCACTGCGCCACCAGGGAAGCCCTGGGACACTATTTAAAGTGTTTACTTAAAAAGATAAAGTGCTCATTTATTTCATAATCACTTCATCAAGATTAGCCCATTCACAATTCTTGACCTATTTTATAAGGAGGAAACTGAGACTCAGAGTAATTGTTATGGATTGAACCGTGTCTCTTCATAATCTTAGTCCATTCAGGCTGCTAGAACAGAACGTCACAGTCTGGATGGCTTATAAACAACAGATATGTATTCCTCACAGTTGTGGAGGTTGGGAAGATCAAGGCACCAGCAGATTCAGTATCTGGTGAGGGCCTGCTTCCAAATGGCCATATTCTCCTTGTGTCCTCACATGGCAGAAGGGATGAGAGAGCTCTCTGGGGTCTCTTCTTATAAGGGCATGAATCCCATTCTGGAAGGCTCCACCCTCATAGCCTAATCACCACCCCAGAGGCCTCACCTCCTAATACCATCACATTGGGGTTAGGATTTCAATATATGACTTTCGGGGGATATATTCAGTCTATAGCATCCCTGAAATTCTGACCTTGAAGTCCTACCTCCCAGTACCACAGACTGTGACCTTATTTGGAAATAAGGTCACTGCAGACATACTAGTTAAAATGAGGTCATTAGGGTGGGCTGTAATGCAAGGTGACTGATGTCCTTATAAAAAATGGGACATTCAGTCACAGCCACACCTACAGGGAGAATGCCGTGTGAGCATGAAGACAGCCATCTAGAAGCCAAGGAGAAAGGCTGGAGCAGACCTTTCCCTCACAGCTCTCAGTAAGAACCAGTCCTGTTGCCAGCTTGATTTTGGGCTTTTAGCCTCCAGCACCATGAGCAAATAATATTCTTTGTTTGTTTGTTTAAATGCCCAGTTTGTGGCACAGTCCTCCCACAGTATCTGTGAGGCATTCATTTCAGGTCCTCTGTGGGTACCAAAATTCGTGGATGCTCAAAGCTCTTAGAGTTGGACTTAATCCATGAGTCCCTGAATCCGAGGGTTGGTTGAATCCCCAGACGTAGAACCCACATATTCCGAGGGCCGACTGTAGTTTGTTCTGACTGAGCTAGCAAACTAAAACAGCAACCTAGGATTCACTTTGCTGTACAGCAGAAACTAACACAATGTTGTAAATCAACTATACTCCAATAAAATTTTTAAAATTAATTAATTTGGCTGTAAGGGGTCTTAGATGTGGCATGTGGGATATTTAGTTGCAGCATGTGGGATCTTTAGTTGTGGCATGAGAACTCTTAGTTGCAGCATGTGGTATCTAGTTCACTGATCAAGGATCGAACCTGGGCTCCCTGCATTGGGAGCACGGATTCTTAGCCAACTGGGCCACCAGGGAAGTCCCTCCAATAAAAATTAATTATTGAATATTAAAAAAAAAAGAAATCATGAAGGTAGGAGGTGCCAAATCTTGCAGTCTGACCACAGATTCAAATTCAATCAATTTCACAAATTCAATTGATTGCTCTCACTGTGTGTCCTTTCTTGGTTTAAATGATTGGCTCACACAGGTGAGGGATAAGGGCATTTCATGTGACATTTTCATCTCTTGCTTTCCTCTCTCCTGATTGCCCTTCCTAACTAAGTGATTGGACTTTGCCCAGGATATATAAGCAGCAATTCCCTAGCCTGGGAGGATGGCAAAGGCGTTCACTGTGCGGGTGGTGGAAGGTGTCATATTTCCTCAGCAGCTCTGTGTGTGCAGTTTTAGCTGTGGGGCTCTGAAAGAGACCTACACCACTCTGGAGGGCATTATAAGTTTTGTCAGCTGTCTGCTCTTTGGCCGAGAGAAACATGATCGGGAGACCATAAATAATGACCCTCTTCCTTTGGGAGAGCTGGCTCAAAAACAGACATCACTATAGATATAAATGTGCATGTGGAATATTCCTTAAGATTTATTGGGAATTCCTTGAAGAATGTATTTTCCCTTTTGTATCTGTTTCCTTTTGTAGCCAGAGGAGACAAAAAATCAGGTCAAGCAGACTGCTGAGAAAAGTGACCCGAATCACAGGGACTCAGAAAATAACTTATGATGCTCCGGCAACAAAAACCTGGTTAAAAAAAATTGGTTAAACTCCATTTGTCATTCTGCTACACATGTTTTCCACCTTATACTGTGCCCTCAGAGGCTGACCTATAAAGGTGACATCACTGGGTCTTATTGTCTCCTGCTGTACTAGTCAGGGTTCTCCTGAGTAACAGAACCAATAGGATGTATATATAAAGAAATAGATTTATTATAAAGAGTTAGCTCATGCAATTATGAAGGCTGACAAGTCCAGAATTTTCAAGGTGGGCCGGGAAACTATAGCTCTAAGGGAGCCCATGGTTTAGTTCCAGTCATAAGGCTGGCAGGCTCAACAGACCCAGGAAGAGCCAATGCTGGATGTTGAATTGGTGGGATGGGTCAGAAATAGATATAATTGAAGAGAAAGAGAAAAGAGAGCCAGGTAGAGGTGATAGCCAGCCCAAGCAGCTGATATAGTGTTTTTGGTCCAGGATCTGTGAAAGCTCTTGACACAGGAATTTTGACAGGTCAAGCTCAGAGCTCTGCACTAACACTTCTCTGGAGGTGAGTAAAAGAATGGGGGGAGGAGCTACTGACTGGACATCATGCATTGGTTGTACAGGTTGTGCACTGCACAAATCTAGGAGATGCCCTAGCTGTATGCAGCAGATCTGGCTAGTCCACTGGAGGATGTGTTACCACAGCAGGTGGAGGTGAGCTCTTCTAGCAAATAACCCTCAGACTGCTCAGCTATATGAGCTATATGAATGAGGTCATGCTAATCATCTAGACCCAGCCACAACACCAGAAGACTGCAGAGATCAGCTGACCTGGCCAAAATCAGATGAACCACTGAATTAACCTAAACAATTACGACAAGTAACTCGTGTTTTATTGTTCTAAACCACTAATTTTGGGGGTGGTTTGTTATACAGAAAGTGCTAACTAATACGTAGACACAGAGGAGGATAAATTTTCTCTACCCTCTTGAAGTTTAGTGTAGTCATGTGACTTGCTCTGGCCAATGACATATGAGCAGAAGTGATGTGAGTCACTTCTATGGAGTATTTAAGAACTGGGGCACCATTCTCCATCTTCCTTTTCACTGCCATGGTAACTGCCGTTGTTTGAGCTGGTGGAGACTTCAACAGTCTGGGTCCTTGGATGACAGTGTTTGTGGAGAACTTTTCATCTGTGAAGGACTTTTTTTTTTTTTTTTTTTTTTTTGTGAAGGACTTTTAACATGAGTGAAAATGCACTTTTACCATTTACCAGTATCACCGAGATTTGGAGATATTTGTTATTGCAGCATAACCTAGCCTATACTGATTAATACATCTCAGTCCAGAGATCTGAGATGTCCTTCCCTGGCCCACATGAGCTACAGTTTGCATGGATCTTTGTGCTGGGGAGACTTCTACATCATGTTCTCTTTCCTCTTAGAAATCGCAAGTTCTTCATCCATATCCTGCCTCAGACACAAAGTTTATCCTCACTTAGCAAAACCCTCTTTCCTTGCTTCAAAGAGGAAGGAGTGGAAACTTTTTGTTATTTAAAGAGACATAGAACAAAGGGGAATATTCATTCATTCATCCATTCAACAAATATTTTAAAGGAGCTTATTTTATTCATTCATTCATTCACTTATTTATTCATTCATTCAAAATATATTTATTGAACATCTTGTGCTACAAACAGTTGCAGGTGCTGGAACTGCAGCTATGAATGAAACAAAGCCCCTGCCTTCTGAATTTCATGTTCCAGTGGGGGGATACTAACAATAAACAGATATATAATATAATATCAAGTAGTGATAAACACAACTATGAAAAGATCCACAAAGAAAATCAGGGTAAGGGGTTAGAAAGTGACGAGGGCTGTTTTTCAGGTAGGGTACAGAAATGATCTCTCTGAATGAGTGATATTGTTACTGAAAGTGGGGTTCCGGCTGCTCAGTGCTCAAAAGGCAATAAAGGGGCAAGGTTGGTGGAAAGGAAAGTCTGCTTTATTTTGGATGCCAGCAACTGAGGGGGGTGGAGGAGGGCGGACTCCTGTCCAAAGGCCACCTCACCCCCCCACTGACAATCAGTGGGCAAGAGCTTTTATAGATGGAGGGAGGGGGCTACTTGCAGAAACAGCACAGTCAGCTCTGACAGTCATCTTGAAATTGGTCATGTGGTGATCTGGTGATCTGACCAGCGTCATCTTGATTGTTTTTTTTGTGTGTGTTGGGGGGCCATGCCGAACAGCTTGCGGGATCTTAGTTTCCTGACCAGGGATTGAACCGAGGCCCTCGGCAGTGAGAGAGTGGAGTCCTAACCACTGGACCGCAAGTGGATGGATTTCCCCCTATCTTGATGGTTTTAAGCACAATCTTCAGTTCCAGGGGTTGGTTTGTTCCCATTTCCTTGAGACCAGTTCTCGGAATTGTGGCAGCTTATATCATGGCTACAGCTGTTCATCATGTAGTTAACTCCTCCTACCTGGTAGGGGTTTCCGTATCTACAAGATAGCTCACAGGATATGGCTTGGAATAGTATCTATAGCCCTTGGGAAGGAACTAAAAGTCCTTGACTTTGCTTACTGACTAAACTATTAATGTTGTGTCCTGTTTCACTGTTTTCCTTTGCTTCTGTATTTTCTCACTTCTCTGATTAAACTTATTCTTTGGCTAAAGTTTTTTTCCACAGACAAAAGGCAGGCAGAGGACATGGGGGGAAGGACCATAGGGTCCTGCTCCCTTTCAGTATTTCATCAGAGACCTGAACAAAGTGATGGAGTGAGGCTGGGGGCTCTCTGAGGCAAGGGAATTTCAGGCAGAGGGAAGAGCAGGTGTGAAGGCCCCAAGGCCTAATTTTGTGACTGAAAGTTCAGTGCAGAGAGAAAAGGGGGAAACATATTTATTGAACACCTACCATTTCCCAGAGACTTTATTAGGTGATATCACCACACATTAAATCATTGAGGCACAGACTGCTGAGTGTTTACCAAAATCCATCCCCTTTTCGTCTCAGGGATGCAGCTAGAATACATTCTCCAGCCTTCCTTGCAGTGGGTGCAACGAATCCAAGTGGGAATTAAATGAAATACCATGCTGGATACTCCTTCTGGACTGGCTGACCGTTGTCCTCCCAGTCTCCTGATTAGCTCAGCACATCACATTGCCTTCTAAAATGTCTCTCTTCGGGCATCATTTTTGCGGGCAGAATTGGAAAACCAATTGGGATTGTTCAGAAGGTGCCCAGACTTTGGCCATCGGGCCAATTTCATCTTCCTTTTCTTTTTTGAAATTCTTAAATCAATATTTTAATAAGTCCACATAGAAATTCACTCTAAGTGCCTTGATTAAATGCTGCATACATAGGACATTTAGACACAGAAGCAATGTCTTGACCATGCAGAAGAGATAAAGTGGTTACTCCATCTCAATGTACAATGGCCCAACATTATTATTATTTTTTTAATTTGTATTGGAGTAGAGTCAGTTTACTATGTTGTGTTAGTTTCAGGTGTACAGCAAAGTGAATCAGTTATACATATACATATATCCACTCTTTTTTTTTTTAGGTTCTTTTCCCATACAGACCTTTACAGAGTATTGAGTAGAGCTCCCTGTGCTAGACAGTAGGTCGTTATTAGTTATCTCTCTTTTGTATAGTATGGCCCAACATTATTTTATCCCATGCATATAACTGCTCATGTCATTGAAAGACTATAGAAGCAAATACATGGGAAGCAACTTTCTTTTCTTCTTTTAGTTCAGTCTGGCCGTATTTGAATTTCACAGGTTTTGGGCTTCTTCTCTGGGCCAGTGGAGTGTTACAATTATGCTACATTACAAACTACCCCAATGCTCAGTGGCTTAAAGCAATAGTCCTATATCCCCATGCACCTGTGAGTCTTCCAGGTTGGCAAAACTGGGCAGGGGCTCAGCTGGTTGACTCGGCTCCATGCGTCTTTCATCCTTGTCCTGGGATAGCTGTGCTCATGGTGATAGCAGAGGTGCAAGAGGGCAGGTGGAAACATGGGAAGTCTCTTAAGGCCCAGGCTCGGAACCGGCTTATTGCCATTTCTGCCCATGTGCTGTTGATCAAAGCAAGTCCAAAGGCAAGCGTTGAGGAAATACATGTCATCCACAATGAGGATGTGCCAAACATAGGGATACAGGAAGGAGTGAATAGTTGGGGCCAATCTATCTATGGTCACCAACTCTTGCAAAAGACACAAGAGTTTAGGTTGACTCAGAATGGTCTCATCCACATAAAGGAAAAAGCAGAAATTTTGGACATTTTCAAAGGACTTTTAAGGAAACCAGGATGGCTATTTATATTCATCATGAAGTGACTCATACAAGTCATGTGATTTAAAAATAGGAAAATTCAATGCTAATTGCATAGACTAACAATAATAACATCTTACACTGCATTGCCTTTTAGAGTGCACAATGCATTTTAATATCTGATGCCTCGTTTTATACTCAAAACAGCCCTCCTCAAGTATTATTATCCTAATTTTGAACATGGTGTGATGGAGGCTTAAGTGACTTGCCCAAGGTCACACAGCTTGCCAGTGGGAGAGACTAGAATTAATAAAATCACTTGATATGTAGCAGATGCTAAGGGATTTACGTACACCAGAGGTCAGCAAACTATAGCCCAGGGGCCAAATAAGCCTGTAATGATTTTTTCCTTTGCCCATTTTTATTGTTTTTTAACATCTTTATTGGAGTATAACTGCTTTACAATGGTGTGTTAGTTTCTGCTATATAACAAAGTGAATCAGTTATACATATGCATATATCCCCATATCTCTTCCCTCTGGAGTCACCCTCCCTCCCACCCTCCCTATGCCACGCCTCTAGGTGGTCACAAAGTACCGAGCTGATCTCCCTGTGCTATGCAGCTGCTTCCCACTAGCTATCTATTTTACGTTTGGTAGTGTATATATGTCCATGCCACTCTCGCACTTCATCCCAGCTTACCCTTCCCCTTCCCCATGTCCTCAAGTCCATTCTCTAGTAGGTTCGCATCTTTATTCCGTCTTGCTCTTAGGTTCTTCAACCATTTTTTTTGTTTGTTTTAGATTCCATATATAGGTATTAGCATACGGTATTTGTTTTTCTCTTTCTGACTTACTTCACTCTGTATGACGGAATTTAGGTCCATCCACCTCACTACAAATAACTCAATTTCGTTTCTTTTTATGGCTGAGTAATATTCCATTGTATATATGTGCCACAACTTCTTTATCCATTCATCTGCCAATGGACACTTAGGTTGCTTCCATGTCCTGGCTATTGTAAATAGGGCTGCAATGAACATTGTGGTACATGACTCTTCTTGAATTATGGTTTTCTCAGGGTATATGGCCAGCACTGGGATTGTTGGGTCGTATGGTAGTGCTATTTTTAGTTTTTTAAGGAACCTCCATACTGTTCTCCATAGTAGCTGTATCAATTTACATACCCACCAACAGTCCAAGAGGGTTCCCTTTTCTCCACACCGTCTCCAGCATTTACTGTGTGTAGATTTTCTGATGATGGCCATTCTGACCTGTGTGAGATGATATCTCATTGTAGTTTTGATTTGCATTTCTCTAATGATTAATGATGTTGAGTATACTTTCATGTGTTTGTTGGCAATCTGTATATCTTCTTTGGAGAAATGTTTATTTATGTCTTCTGCTCATTTTTGGATTGGGTTGTTTGTTTTTTTTGATATTGAGCTGCATGAGCTGCTTGTAAATTTTGGAGATTAATCCTTTATCAGTTGTTTCCTTTGCAAATATTTTCTCCCATTCTGAGGGTTGACTTTTCATCTTGTTTATGGTTTCCTTTGTGGTACAAAAGCTTTTAAGTTTCATTAGGTTCCATTTGTTTATTTTTGTTTTTATTTCCATTTCTCTAGGAGGTGGGTCAAAAAAGATCTTGCTGTGATTTATGTCATAGAATGCTCTGCCTATGTTTTCCTCTAAGAGTTTGATAGTGTCTGGCCTTACATTTAGGTCTTTAATCCATTTTGAGTTTATTTTTGTGTATGGTGTTAGGGAGTGTTCTAATTTCATTCTTTTCCATGTAGCTGTCCAGTTTTCCCAGCACCACTTATTGAAGAAGTTGTCTTTTCTCCATTGTATGTTCTTGTCTCCTTTATCAAAGATAAGGTGACCATATGTGCATGGGTTTATCTCTAGGTTTTCTATCCTGTTCCTTTGATCTATATTTCTGTTTTTGTGCCAGTACCATACTGTATTGATTTCCCTAGCTTTGTAGTATAGTCTGAAGTCAGGGAGCCTGATTCTTCCAGCTCCATTTTTCTTTCTCAAGATTGCTTTGGCTATTCAGGGTCTTTTGTGTTTCCATACAAATTGTGAAATTTTTTGTTCTAGTTCTGTGAAAAATGCCATTGGTAGTTTGATAGGGATTGCATTGAATCTGTAGATTGCTTTGGGTAGTATAGTCATTTTCACAGTGTTGATTCTTCCAATCCAAGAACATGGTATATCTCTCCATCTATTTGTATCATCTTTGCTTTCTTTCATCAGTGTCTTATAATTTTCTGCATACAGGTCTTTTGTTTCCTTAGGTACGTTTATTCCTAGGTATTTTATTATTTTGTTGCAATGGTAAATGGGAGTGTTTTCTTAATTTCATTATCAGATTTTTCATCATTAGTGTATAGGAATGCAAGAGATTTCTGTGCATTATTTTTGAATCTGCTACTTTACCAAATTCATTGATTTGGTCTAGTAGTTTTCTGGTAGCATCTTTAGGATTCTCTATGTTTACTATCATGTCATCTGCAAACAGTGACAGCTTTACTTCTTCTTTTCTGATTTAGATTCCTTTAATTTTTTTTATTCCCTGATTGCTGTGGCTAAAACTTCCAAGACTATGTTGAATAATAGTGGTGAGAGTGGGCAACCTTGTCTTGTTCCTGATCTTAGTGGAAATGGTTTCAGTTTTTCACCATTGAGGACGAGGTTGGCTGTGGGTTTGTCATATATGGCCTTTATTATGTTGAGGTAAGTTCCCTCTATGCCTACTTTCTGGAGGGTTTTTATCATAAATAGGTGTTGAATTTTGTTGAAAGCTTTCTCTGCACCTATTGAGATGATAATATCCTTTTTCTCCTTCAGTTTGTTAATATGGTGTGTCACACTGATTGATTTGCATATATTGAAGAATCCTTGCATTCCTGGGATAAACCCCACTTGATCATGGTGTATGATCCGTTTAATGTGCTGTTGGATTCTGTTTGCTAGTATTTTGTTGAGGATTTTTGCATCTATGTTCATCAGTGATATTGGACTGTAGTTTTCTTTCTTTGTGACATCTTTGTCTGGTTTTGGTATCAGGGTGATGGTGGCCTCGTAGAATGAGTTTGGGAGTATTCCTCCCTCTGCTATATTTTGGAAGAGTTTGAGAAGGATAGGTGTTAGCTCTCCTCTAAATGTTTGATAGAATTTGCCTGTGAAGCCATCTGGTCCTGGGCTTTTGTTTGTTGGAAGATTTTTAATCACAGTCTCAATTTCAGTGCTTGGGATTGGTCTGTTCATATTTTCTGTTTCTTTCTGCTTCAGCCTCGGAAGGTTGTGCATTTCTAAGAATTTGTCCATATCTTCCAGGTTGTCCATTTTATTGGCATATAGTTGTTTGTAGTAATCTCTCATGATCCTTTGTATTTCTACAGTGTCAGTTGTTACTTCTCCTTTTTCATTTCTAATTCTATTGATTTGAGCCTCCTCCCTTTTTTTCTTGATGAGTCTGGCTAATGGTTTATCAATTTTGTTTATTTTCTCAAAGAACCAGCTTTTAGTTTTATTGAGCTTTGCTATCGTTTCCTTCATTTCTTTTTCATTTATTTCTGATCTGATCATTATGATTTCTTTCCTTCTGCTAACTTTGGGGGTTTTTTGTTCTTCTTTCTTTAGTTGCTTTAGGTGTAAGGTTAGGTTGTTTATTTGAGATGTTTCTTGTTTCTTAAGGTGGGATTGTATTGCTATAAACTTCCCTCTTAGAACTGCTTTTGCTGCATCCCATAGGTTTTGGGTCATCGTGTTTTCATTGTCATTTGTTTCTAGGTATTTTTTGATGTCCTCTTTGATTTCTTCAGTGATCTCTTGGTTATTAAGTAGTGTATTGTTTAGCCTCCATGTGTTTGCATTTTTTTACAGATTTTTACCCTGTAATTGATATCTAGTCTCATAGCACTGTGGTCAGAAAAGATACCTGATAAGATTTCAATTTTCTGAAATTTACCAAGGCTTGATTTGTGACCCAAGATATGATCTATCCTGGAGAATATTCCATGAACACTTGAGAAGAAAGTGTATTTTGTTGTTTTTGGATGGAATGTCCTATAAATATCAATTAAGTCCATCTTGTTTAATGTATCATTTAAAGCTTGTGTTTCCTTATTTATTTTCATTTTGGATGATCTGTCATTGGTGAAAGTGGGGTGTTAAAGTCCCCTACTATGATTGTGTTACTGTCAATTTCCCCTTTTATGGCTGTTAGTATTTGCCTTATGTATTGAGGTGCTCCTATGTTGGGTGCATAAATATTTACAATTGTTATATGTTCTTCTTGGATCGATCCCTTGATCATTATGTAGTGTCCTTCTTTGTCTCTTGTAATAGTCTTTGTTTTAAAGTCTGTTTTGTCTGATATGAGAATTGCTACTCCAGCTTTCTTTTGATTTCCATTTGCATGGAATATCTTTCTCCATCCCCTCACTTTCAGTCTGTATGTGTCCCTAGGTCTGAAGTGGGTCTCTTGTAAACAGCATATATATGGGTCTTGTTTTTGTATCCATTCAGCCAGTTTATGTCTTTTGGTTGGAACGTTTAATCCATTTACATTTATGGTAGTTATCGATATTTATATTCCTATTACCATTTTCTTAATTGTTTTGGTTTTGTTATCATAGGTCTTTTCCTTCTCTTGTATATCCTGCCTAGAGAAGTTCTTTTAGCATTTGTTGTAAAGCTTGTTTGGTGGTGCTGAATTCTCTTAGCTTTTGCTTGTCTGTAAAGGTTTTAATTTCTCCGTCAAATCTGAATGAGATCCTGGTTGGGTAGAATAATGTTGGTTGTAGGTTTTTCCCTTTCATCACTTTAAATATATCCTGCCACTTGCTTCTAGCTTGCAGAGTTTCTGCTGAAAGATCAGCTGTTAACCTTATGGGGATTCCCTTGTATGTTATTTGTTGTTTTTACCTTGCTGCTTTTAATATTTTTTCTTTGTATTTAATTTTGATAGTTTGATTAATATGTGTCTTGGCGTGTTTCTCCTTGGATTTATCCTGTATGGGACTCTCTGTGCTTCCTGGACTTGATTAACTATTTCCTTTTCCATATTAGGGACGTTTTCAACTATAATCTCTTCAAATATTTTCTCAGTCCCTTTCTTTTTCTCTTCTTCTTCTGGGACTCCTATAATTTGAATGTTGCTGCATTTAGTGTTGTCCCAGAGGTCTCTGAGACTGTCCTCAAATCTTTTCATTCTTTTTTTCTTTATTCTGCTCTGCAGTAGTTATTTCCACTATTTTATCTTCCAGGTCACTTATCCGTTCTTCTGCCCCTGTTATTCTGTTATTGATTCCTTCTAGAAATTTTTAAATTTCATTTATTCTGTTGTTCATCACTGTTTGTTTGCTCTTTAGTTTTTCTAGGTCCTTGTTAAACTTTTCTTGTATTTTCTCCACTCTATTTCCAAGATTTGGATTATCTTTACTGTCATTACTTTGAATTCTTTTTCAGGTAGGCTGTCTATTTCCTCTTCATTTTTAGGTCTGGTGGGTTTTTACCTTGCTCCTTCACCTACTGTGTGTTTCTCTGTCTTCTCATTTTGCTTAATTTACTGTGTTTGGGGTCTCCCTTTCACAGGCTGCATGTTCGGAGTTCCTGTTGTTTTTGGTGTCTGCCCCCAGTGGCTAAGGTTGGCTCAGTGAGTTGTGTAGGCTTCCTGGTGGAGGGGACTAGTGCCTGTATTCTGGTGGATGAAGCTGGATCTTGTCTTTCTGGTGGGCAGGTCCACATCTGATGGTGTGTTTTGGGGTGTCTGTGACCTTATTATGATTTTAGGCAGCCTCTCTGTTAATGGGTGGGTCTGTGTTCCTGTCTTGCTAGTTGTTTGGCATAGGCTGTCCAGCACTGTAGCTTGCTGGTGGTTGAATGGGTCTGGGTCTTGGTGTTGAGATGGAGATCTCTGGGAGATTTTTGCCATTTGATATTACATGGAGCTGGGGGGTCTCTGGTGGACCAATGTCCTGAACTTGGCTCTCCCACCTCAGAGGCACAGCCCTGACACCTGGCTGGAGCACCAAGAGCCTGTCATCCACACGGCTCAGAATAAAAGGGAGAAAAAAAGAAAGAAAGAAGGTGATAAAGTAAAATAAAATAAAATAAAATGAAATAAAATAAGATAAAATAAAGTTATTAAAATAAAAAATAATTATTAAAAAAATTAAAAAGTAATAAAAAAGTAAGAAAGAAAGAAAGAAGAGAGCAACCAAACCAAAAAATAAATCCACCAGTGATAAGAAGTGCTAAAAACTGTACTAAGAAAAACAACGACAGACAGAACATTAGGACAAGTGGTAAAAGCAAAGCTATACAGACAAAATCACACACAGAAGCACACACATACACACTCATTAAAAGAGAAAAAGGGAAAAAAAAATATATCATTGCTCCCAAAGTCCACTTCCTCAATTTGGGATGATTTCGTTGTCTATTCAGGTATTCCACAGATGCAGGGTACATCAAGTTGATTGTGGAGATTTAATCCGCTGCTTCTGAGGCTGCTGGGAGAAATTTCCCTTTCTCTTCTTTGTTCGCACAGGTCCTGGGGTTCAGCTTTGGATTTGGCTCCACCTTTGTTCACACAGGTCCTGGGGTTCAGCTTTGGATTTGGCTCCACCTCTGCATGTAGTTCGCCTGAGGGCGTCTGTTCTTCGCTCAGACAGGATGGGGTTTGAGAGACAGCTGATTCAGGGGTTCTGGCTCACTCAGGCCGGGGGGAGGGAGTGGTACGAATTGCGGGGCGAGCCTGCGGCGGCAGAGGCCGGCGTGACGTTGCACCAGCCTGAGGCGCGCCGTGCGTTCTCCCGGGGAAGTTGTCCCTGGATCCTGGGACCCTGGCAGTGGCGGGCTGCACAGGCTCCCCAGAAGTGGGGTGTGGATAGTGACCTGTGCTTGCACACAGGCTTCTTGGTGGCAGCAGCAGCAGCCTTAGCGTCTCATGCCCGTCTCTGGGGTCCGCGCTTTTAGCCGCGGCTGGCGCCCGTCTCTGGAGCTCCTTTAAGCGGCGCTCTTAATCCCCTCTCCTCGCGCACCAGGAAACAAAGAGGGAAGAAACAATCTCTTGTCTCTTCGGCAGGTCCAGACTTTTTCCCGGACTCCCTCCCGGCTAGCTGTGGTGCACTAGCCCCCTTCAGGCTGTGTTCACGCAGCCAACCCCAGTCCTCTCCCTGGGATCTGACCTCCGAAGCCCGAGCCTCAGCTCCCAGCCCCCGCCCGCCCTGGTGGGTGAGCAGACAAGCCTCTCGGGCTGGTGAGTGCCGGTCCGCACCGATCCTCTGTGCGGGAATCTCTCTGCTTTGCCCTCCGCACCCTGTTGCTGCGTTCTACTCCGTGGCTCCGAAGCTTCCCCCCTCCGCCACCCGAAGTCTCTGCCCGCGAAGGGGCTTCCTAGTGTGTGGAAATCTTTCCTCCTTCACAGCTCCCTCCCACTGGTGCAGGTCCCGTCCCTATTCTTTTGTCTCTGTTTTTGATTTTTTCTTTTGCCCTACCCAGGTACGTGGGGAGTTTCTTGCCTTTTGGGAGGTCTGAGGTCTTCTGCCAGCGTTCAGTAGGTGTTCTGTAGGAGTTGTTCCACATGTAGATGTATTTCTGATGTATTTGTGGGGAGGAAGGTGATCTCCGCGTCTTACTCTTCCGCCATCTTCTGTAATGATTTTTTATAAATAAAGTTTTATTGGCACACAGCCACACCCATTCATTTACACTTTGTCTATGGCGCTTCTGTGGGGGCAGAATTGATTGGTTGTTATACAGACCATATGACTTGCAAAGCCTATGATGTTTATTACCCGGCCCTTGACAGAAAAAGTGAGCCAGCGCTTGACATACACAATCACACTTTTTCATTTAGTGTTTTAATCTGTATTATACCCACATGGTGCAAAATCTGCTAAATATAAAAAAGTAAGCAGGAAAAACCCCTCCATCCCTGTCCCTTCAGGTGGGATCCCCACCCCCAGAGAGAGCCCCTGCGATTAGTTCTCTAGCATCTTTCCAGAGAAGGTTTTAGTGCACATAGAAGCAAATATTCTTTTTTTAAAAATATTTATTTATTTATTTAGTTTTTTGTGCCAGGTCTTAGTTGTGGTACACGGGATCTTCATTGTGGTGTGCAGGATCTTTTAGTTGCAGCATGTGGGAAATTTTAGTTGTGGCATGCAGGATCTAGTTCCCTGACCAGGGATTGAACCTGGCCCCCCTGCATTGGGAGTGTGGAGTCTTAACCACTGGACAACCAGGGAAATCCCCAGATATTCTTTTTCAATGCAATCTCATGTGATTCTCACAAAATCCCCACAAGGTAAGAAGGATTAGCCCCATTTTATTGATGAGGAGACTGAGGCTTGTCTGAGATTGCAGGCTGATAACGTGGAGTGGGGTCTGTTTGTTCTCCCAGGGGTTGGGACCCCAGGGTTCAGCTCCATCCTCCACACTTTGGCTTCGCAGCCTAGGGTTTACCTAGTTGCTGAGCTGAGGGTGCACTCACCTAGAGAGAAGCCCCCTCTACCCCACTTCTGTTGGTCCAAATCCACCACCATGGGCTGAGTTCTTCCTATGCCATTTCCACCCCCATACTTATTATTATTATTATTTTTGCTGTACGTGGGTCTCTCACTGTTGTGGCCTCTCCCGCCGCGAAGCGCAGGCTCCGGACGTGCAGGCTCAGCGGCCATGGCTCACGGGTCCAGCCGCTCCGCGGCATGTGGGATCTTCCCGGACCGGGGCACGAACCCGAGTCCCCTGCATCGGCAGGCGGACTCTCAACCACTGTGCCACCAGGGAAGCCCCCACCCCCATATTTTAAAAAAAATTTCAAACATACAGAAAGCAGAGAGAAAAATATGGTGAAAAATATGATGGACCCCCTTGTTCCCATCACCCAGCTTCTTCAATTAGCAATGCTGTGCTGTCATGTTTATTTTCGTCTCCCTTTTTCGTTGCATTAAAAAAAATTGGCAGGAAATTCCTATCACATGAAATTAACCCTTTTAAAGTGAACAATTAAGAGCATTTAATACATTCACAGTATCATGCCACTTATCTTCTACCTAGTTCCAGAACATTTCCATCGCCCCAAAAGGTAGGCATCCCCTATCCCCCCAACTCCCTGTTCCTGGAAACTACCAGTCTACTGTCTGTGTTTTTGGATTTGCCTCTTCTGGACATTTCGTATAAATGTAATCGTACCCTGTGTGACCTTTTACGTCCCCTATGCGTACCCTGGCTTCTTTCACTCAGCATAATGTTTTCAAGGTTCATCCATGTTGTAGCATGTATCAATGCTTCTTTCTTTTTAATGGCTGAGTAATATTCCATTGCACAAAGGTGTTACCGAGTCTAAGTTCGTACTGCTCACCACACGACAGGCCAATAAATCAAGAGACAAGTTGTTGGGGCAAGGAATAGCGACTTTATTTGGAAAGCCAGCAGACCGAGAAGATGGAGGAATAGTATCCCAAAGAACCATCTTCCCCGAGTTAGAATTCAGGCTTCTTTTATACTGAAAGGAGAGGGGGTGGTTGCTACAAACTTCTTGGTACCAGAATCCTTTGTTCTTGCATCTGTCCACGTAGGTCAGGTCACGATGTTTCTGTAAACCTCCAAGACAAATGATATTTTCTGTTCTGCGACTTTTTATCTCTATATGAATGGAAAAGTGTTATACCTTTAAAGGTCAGAGCCTTGAGAATGGGCTATCCAGTATATTTCAGTCTACAGGCAACCTTCTTAACTTGTAGCAAAAGCAATAGAATACAAAGGTTAAAGTAAAGGAAACAGACCCGATATGGAGTCACATTTGTGACTTCCCTATTACAGAGGGACCACGTTTTGTTTATTTATTCATCAGTCAATGGATGTTTTGATGGTTTCCTGGAAACGACCCATCACCTCACCCGTAAATACTTCAATATGCTTCTGTAACACATAGAGACTAAAAAAAAAAAAATAATCAAAATATTACTAACAGGCTTTATAAAGTGAACCCTAATTCTTTAAGATCCCCTAACACCCAGCCCAGTTTTGATTGCTCCTAACTGTCTAAACAATGCCACTTTCCCCCGTGAGGTACATCCTCCCACTTTGACCCCACCTTGGGAAAAACATGGGGCTTCTCTCTGCCCTAGATGCCTCTTATAAGAAAAACATACTGCTCACCTTTAAAAGGAGCCCCTTTAAAAAGAGAACGAGGGTCACCCCACTTTTGGAAACCTAATTCTATGCATGCAGCAAACAAACCTATAAGACTTGAAATCAATTGCTTTTTTGCATCTAAAGACTCCAATTTTCTTCTCTCTGTCTTTGTGTTCAGATAATACAACCCCCTCCGCCTTAAGGGAGGAGATAGTGGGGTGGTAAGGAGAAGCTGTTTCGAGAGTGAACAGAAAAGACTTGAGGGGGGGGCGGTTAGCATTGTTTTTGTAAGGGCGTCAATAATGTAGGTTGCAAGCTGGCGGAGGGGAGATGGTTAAATTATAAGTGTGATTCCATATTCCCACTGCTTCACGCCTGTCACACACGCCACCTCCTCAAACCCCCCCTCCGCAAACCCCCTAAGTGGAAGAGAAAGAGCTCTCCTGTTACCACCTTTCCTCTGCTCCTTAAGAGAAGCCGGTCTGAAAGGAGGTAGAGTGGGTGATAAACAGAATCATTCCAGAGACTAGGGTCCTGCCCTGTGCTGGGAGGTTGAGGTGCAGTGTTAAGGGGTGGAGAGATGAGAGTAAGAATTCCCTTTATTTTCCTCTGAGACGCAGTGTGAGGACCAGGGGGCTGGATCTGTCTCCCTGTGCTGGGTTCCTGTGCAGTACTTTGCTGGAGATGATCAGGAGCTGATGTGATGCTAGTTCTCCCCTGTCTCCTCCCAGCATCAAGGAAACCTCCTCCTCCTTCTCTTTTTCCCCCCTGGCAGCTGGCACAGCAGCCCCACTTGGTGCCTGCCTTTGTGGGGAGCCCTCAGCTTGAAGAACAGCTGCTCTTGGCACCCCCTTTCTCTCCTCTCGGGGGCCCCCTTTTCCTTTCCATTGGGCAGGCAATGGATACGTGGACTTCAGCTGGCTTGGAGCCCTGGGTGCTGACAAGGTGGGACCTTCAGGGCAGCTGGAGGACTCTTTGCGCTGCCCAGTAACCACACAGCCTGAGCCCCGGAGCCGATGCGATACAGGTGAGTGAGCGATACAAGATCCTGGGGGCAGAGTCCTGCAGGCAGTCTAATCTTTATTTCCTTGCTGCAACATTACCTGCATATGCAAAGGTAGAAACCCAATGACCCCCCCTTCCTGTGAATAGCTTTCCTTTGGGGGTGGGCAGTGTCCTTTGGTGGGGGCAGACCCCTGATTTCCAGCTTATACTTGTTTCTCGATGAAAAATCCATTTTCTTTCAACTGCCCTTAGCCCCCTTGTAGTACTTGATGTCTCTGCCACCTGCCCTGGACATGTGACATTTCCCCAATGACTATAGTTTCCAAGCTAAGTCTAATTCTACTTTTTTATGTCCTCCCCACCCCATCACTCAAGTCTACATTAGTCTCTTTCTGCTTTAAGACCCAGGCAGTCTGGACAAGTGACAGAACTTGGAATCTTGCGTGCCTCCCCCTCCCCTATCGCCTACAGCTTTGTTGCGGGAGGCGGTCCCCGAAACAAAAGTTCGCGACGCCCGTGTAGCCGGGGTCCTTGTTTGCTGTGCTCAATGCAGCGTGAATGTGTTGGAAAAAGGGAGATGGCAGATGGCTGTTGAGGATAATGACACCGTCTTAGGAAACCAGTTGTTCTGTTTAATATTTAACATTCTCCCCTCCCTTGCTCCAAATGAAAAGCAGAGACAGCACTGACACCCCTCTAGACCAACCCCTCCCTTTTTAAAAATGTTTGGACAGAGTTGACTTTCCGGGTGGCTTTCATTTCTCAAGAAGTGAGAGAGACAGAATCCCTCTCCTCTCTCGCTCTCTCTCCGCTGACAGCTTCAGAGAACACGTGGCTGCCGCGGCTGGTGGGGGCAGAGGGGGAAGCGCCCCGCAGGCTGGGCTCCTCTGCCTTTTCCAGGGGCTCCTGCTTTCGGGGCTCCTGAGAGACTGAGCTGGGAGAAGGAACCAGAATAGAATGTAAACAGGAGGACAGAATACCTTCCCAGAGGTAGTAATCTCTGTTGAGGGTAAACGGACAGGAAGGGAGAGCTCATCCGTGTGCCCCATCTCTCCTCAGCTCCAAGTGAAGGTGCATTGAGGGTGGGGGGTCTCCGCTAGGTATCCGGGCTCCATCCTGAGTTTCCTGTTCTGAGTTGACAACTTCAGGGCAGACTTGCCATTTCCCATGCGGGCTCTTTCAAGGACAGTCCTAGGTGGGGAGAGGATGGGGGTAAGGTGGGGAGGAGGAGTCTAGGGTGTCTGTGGCTGACGCTGGCCCCTCATCTCCTACTCGGCTTCTAGTCCCTCCAATACCAAGCCCAGGCTGCAGGAAGTCTCCCAACTCCAGCCATCTTAGTAGCTGACTATTCCGTTGATATTGCTTTCCTCCAAGACACAGGGATTTGCAGAGTTACATAAAGATGTCACTCAGGGCAAATGCCATCCTCCCTCTAGATAAGACTGGTTTAAGTCAATGCTGCCCCTCCCCGTCCCCCAAAGTAAGGGGAAAGATCAGGACCGGGGTTCTGGAGGCAAAGGGCACATTTGACTTTGAACAAATGACTGGGTAAATGACCTGCAAAGTAATGCCAAGTGCAGCTCTTGGACATCACATGCTCCGGCAGAAGGTTTGACTTATTTATTTTATTATTCTTTTCGAAATGTTAGCTTACAGGACCAGAGGGCCCTTGATGGCCAAGGGCAAGTGAGGGAAGATTCTATTCCAGGATCTTTCAATCTCACTGTCTTCATAGTGACAGACAGGCAAGGGCTCTTGGCAAGCTCTCCTACCCCTTCCGGCAAGGCCAAGCCTGTCTGATGGCGGACAGTGAGCCTGACTTAACCGAGTGGAAGGGGCCGCTGGTCAGAATCTCCAGACCTTCTTCTCACAGTGCAGACCTTGGACCAGCACCCTCTGGGAATGCAGAGTCTTGGGACCCACTCAGCCCTGAGTTAGAATCTGCATTTGAACGGGATTCCAGAGCAGCTAAGTGCTGGTCAGAGTCTTAGAAGCCCTAGGGGCATCACTCAGCCCCTCTGTGCTTCAGTGTTCCTAGCTGATGATCAGGCTAACCATGGCATCCCAGTGGTAGGGGTCCTGGGAGGCCAGGCCAGGTGATGCTCAGTGCTGGGCACATAGTAGGTGCTCACTAAATCTTGGCCACTTTTTTTTGCTGTTGCTGTTCTTGCAAGAGTTCATCAATGTAATTTGGTTTTTAAAATTTTTTTCTTTAGTTTTTATTTTATTAACCATTCAGACCTACTAGAGAATGGACTTGAGGACACTGGGAGGGGGAAGGGTAAACTGGGACAAAGTGACATATATACACTACCAAATGTAAAACCGATAGCTAGTGGGAAGCAGTCGCATAGCACAGGGAGATCAGCTTGGTGCTTTATGACCACCTAGAGGGGTAGGATAGGGAGGGTGGGATGGAGGGAGATGCAAGAGGGAGGAGATATGGGGATATATGTATATGTATAGCTGATTCACTTTGTTATAAAGCAGAAAATAACACACCATTGTAAAGCAATTATACTCCAATAAAGATGTTTAAAAAAGGAAAAAAATTGAAGTATAGTTAATTTACAATGTTGTGTTAGGTATACAGCAAAGTGATATATATATATATATATAAAGAATATATATATATTCAGATTCTTTTCAGATTCTTTTCCATTATAGGTTATTACAAGATAGTTTGTATAGTTCCCTGTGCTATACTTGACTACTTTTAAATTTCTCTCCAGAGCAAAGGTGTGTATCCAATTTCTTTACTTTTTTAATTATAAAATACACCCAACATAAAGTCTACTGTTCTCACCATTTTAAAGGGAACAATTAAACGGCACTTAGTATATTCAATAATGTTGTGCAACCATCACCTCTATCTAGTTCCAGAACTTTCTCTTCACACCAAAGCGAAGCTCTCTACCGATGAAGCAGTTATTCTCATTCCTCAGTCCCCCAGTGACTGGCAACCACCAATCTGCTTTCTGTCTTTACGGATTTCCCTCTTCTCCACGTTTCATAGAAATGCAGTCAGACAATAGGTGGTCTTTGTGTCTGGCTTCTTTTCACTTCTGATTTCTTCTGTAGTTCATGCTTCAGCTTTCCCTTTCTTCTGCGCGTCCCACCCATCCCTCCCCTAAGACATGCAAGTCAGATGAGTATTGGAAACATATTCTGGACCCAACTAATCCACATGTTAATTCTTAGTGACCAAGAACAGAGTGTAGGGAGGCTCATCTTCAAATATTTTTTTCAGGACTGGAAACTGGGCTATTCACTTTTTTTTTTTTTTTTCCTTTTCTAAAAATGGTTCCAATTTTGGTATCCAGCTATTTCCCCCCAGCAAAAACCATCACTACAATTTTGTTTTTCTTTTTTTTTTGCGGTACGCGGGCCTCTCACTGTTGTGGCCTCTCCCGTTGCAGAGCACAGGCTCCGGACGCGCAGACTCAGTGGCCATGGCTCACTGGCCCAGCCGCTCCGTGGCATATGGGATCTTCCCGGACCGGGGCACGAACCCGTGTCCCCTGCAGCGGCAGGCGGACTCTCAACCACTGCGCCACCAGGGAAGCCCTACAATTTCTTTCAGCCTTAAGGGGATGCAGCTTTTAGACGATTTCTTGAGAGTTTTAAGATCCCAAGATGTGCAATAATTGAGTCACAGTGGCACACAGTCGGTACTCAGTAAATATTTGCTGAACAAACGAAGCACATCAGGACTAATAATTAGCATCGTAATGAGTTAATGTCGTCACGTATTAATATGTTTATAACCATCCACAGCCACTGGCTGGCCGAAGTTGCAGAATGAATGAGGGAGATTGTGAAATCCCCACTAACGCAAAATACCAAGAAGTCACAAACATGTATCGAAGGAAAAGTATTCCAAAGATGCAGCTGGTAGGTAAAACTACCCACCCACTCCTGAGAACACAGAAGAGAGCAAATGCTTAACAGTTTAGTTTAAGGGAGCAACATTAGAGGAACACTCTCCCCTGGGAGAAGTTTTATTATTTTTTTCCTGGCAGTCTCTTCTTTTTCCTTTTAACCTTCCAGCACCAATAGAGTCAAGCAAGTTTAAGAATGATAAATGGTGTCCGGCGTATAGAACATGGGTCCAATTGTGATATTGCCCTGGACAAGAGGAATAATTGATCTACCTTTTTTTTTTTTGGCCCTGCGGCTTGTGGGATCTCAGTTGCCCGACCAGAGATCGAACCCGGGCCACCGCAGTGAAAGCACCGAGTGCTAAGCACTGGACCACCAGGGAATTCCCTGATCTACCTTTCAATAAGTGTTCATTGTGTCCTTCCTGCTGGCCAGGCACTGTACTAGGCTTTGAGGATTCAGCAGAGGGTGGAATCATAATGGTAGCCACAGTCATAATAATATCAAACACGTCTTTAGGGAATTACCATGTGTGGGATGCTGTTCCAGGCACATTATGTAGAAATGAAACGATTTAATCCCCACAAGAACTCGATGAAATATGTGCTCTCATCATCCTCATTTTACAGATGGGGAAACTGTAGCCCAGAGAGGTGAAGTGACTTGTCCAAGGTCACACAGCAGGAGGGGGCAGATCCAGGATCCAAGCAGGTTGGTTGCAAAGCTGGGGCCATTTCTCTATCAACTCCCATCAGTCATTTGTTGAGGAATCTTCCAAGGGTAATAACTCCCCAGCACCTCTGGCGTGTCTCTCGCTCCTGCAGCCAGAACTAGCCCCATGCAGGGAGTGGCAGGTGCTGGAGGTAGAGAGCCATGGGCATTTGTGGGCAGGTGAGGGGTTTGGGCACTGACGAATTATCTTGGAGGCTTCAGAGCAGAAGCATCTTTTGAGCTGGACTTTGGGGGTAGGGAGATAGAAGGGCATTCAGGATGGAGGCAAAGAGTTGCAGAAGTTGGGAATGTGTTCAGGATTGGAAGTGAGGAGTCCTTTTGGGATTGGCCAGCAGATGCCCTGATAGTCTATGATGAATTGGAGGGAGGAGAGACTCAGAACACAGAGGAAAGTATTACGGTCCATCTGCATGGGGCAAATGAGGGCCTGAACCATGGAAAGTGGGAGAGGAAGTATGAGGTAGAATCAGCAGCCCTGATGATGAGTAGAATGTGGGGTGAAGGAGGGAGAGAGGGAGTCCCACAATGGTTGGTGTGATCAATTCTACTGCTTTTTGGGTTTCCTACAAATCTGACCTCTAGAGGATGCCTGAGAACACCTGAGTCAGGTCAAGTCCCTCCTCTGCTTAGACTCTTCCATGCCTCCTACCTTACTCAGAGCAAAAGCCAAAGTCCTCCCTGTGGTCCACAAGGCTCCATACCATCTGTCCCTGTCACCTTCCTCTATCACCTCCCCCCATTCATCCCCTCACTCGCTCCACTCCAGCCACACAGGCCTCCTAGCTCTTCTTTGAACACACCAGACACGTTCCAGCCACGGGGCCTTTGCACAGGCTGTTGCCTCTGTCTAGACCGCTCTTCCCCCAGCCACCCTCATGGTTCCTCCCTCACCTCCTTCAGATCTTTACTCAAATGCTTCTTTCCCACTAGGGTCTTTTCTGACCACCTTCTCTAAATGACATTCTCCTTCCCCTTCCTTTTCCTCCTCTCCTGTTTTCTTTCCTCCATCGGCATATTTTACTTGTTTATCTTGTTTCTTGTTTGTTTCCCCCTCTAGAATGTGAGTTCCATGAGGGCAGGGACCACGTCTGTTTTGTTCACTGCTGGGTCCCCAGTGTCTACAACACTGCCGGACACACAGTAGGTGCTTAGTGAATATTGCTGAATGAATGAATGAGTGAGTGAGTGATGGGGAGGGTAACAGAGCCATGAAACTGAAGTTGGGAGGAGGATTCAGCTTGAGATTCAGTGGCTCGCATGGATCCTGCCCACCAGCTTAAGCCCTGGAGGTCTCCCATCCTTTCTCCTTCCTAAATCCCAGTCAGTGTCCTGAAGCCGTGAAAACCATCCGGCGGTGCCAGGGGATCTGTTCATCCTGGGGGGAGGGAGTGTGTGTATCCCTGTGCCGTGATGGGCAATTGAACGAGCGGGTGAAAAATGAGACCAGCTGTGACATGGTTTTTTCTCACCAGGGGATGGACCTTTGCAGCCGTATTCACGGCTATGCTGGCGTGCTGGTCTCGGCCTAGCCTTCAGCCTTTGCCATCTGGCCTGGCATTTTATTTAGCTCTGTTCTCCTGTATGTGGGGCAATTCTGGAGTTTGGCCCCAAGCGATGAGAGCTCTTGTTGGCTCTGGCTTTTTCATTTCACCTTGCTCTTAGCTTCTCGTTGCAAAGGTGGGGTATGGGGCGAATTCACACTGCCTGAGATGGGGTGGCTTTGGGTGGTCTGAGTCAGCGTGAGAGCTCCGGTCTGTGTCTAGATCTACTTATCGGTGCCCTCAATAAGTGGGTATTTGATGCTGGGAGGCAAGAAAGCTGAAATTCTAGGGTAACTGTGAATATTTAAGTACCTTCAAGAAGATGGGGGGTGGAATTCTCTGGCGGTCCAGTGGTTAGGACTTCGAGCTTCCACTGCAGGGAGCACGGGTTCGATCCCTGGTCAGGGAGCTAAGATCCTGCATGCTGCGCAGCGTGGCCAAAATAAATTAAAAAAAAAAAAAAAAAAGATCAGGAATTCCCTGGCAGTCCAGCGGTTAGGAATCTGCGCTCTCACTGTTGGGTTCAACCCCTGGCTGGGGAACTAAACCCCCACAAGCCACGTGGCACAGCCAAAAAAAAGAGAAGGTGGGTGGATGTTTCTGGATCACCTGTTAAGAGTTTTTTTGTTTTTGTTTTGTTTTAATTTATTTTATTTTTGGCTGAGTTGGGTCTTCGTTGCTGTGCGTGGGCTTTCTCTGGTTGCGGTGAGCGGGGGCTACTCTTTGTCGTGGTGTGCAGGCTTCTCATTCCAGTGGCTTCTTTTGTTGTGGAGTACGGACTCTAGGCACGTGGGCTTCAGTAGTTGTGGCACACGGGCTCAGTAGTTGTGGTGCATGGGCTTAGTTGCTCCATGGCATGTGGGATCTTCCAGGACCAGGGCTCGGACCCGTGTCCCCTGCATTGGCAGGCAGATTCTTAACCACTGTGCCACCAGGGAAGCCCCTGTTAAGAGTTTTTCTACACTTTTTTTTTTGGTAAAACAGACATAACATAACATTTACCATTTTAACAATTCTTCAGTGGTATTGTGTACATTCATAATGTTCTGCATCACCACCATCCATCTCCAGAACTCTTCTCATCTTCCCAAACTGAAACTCTGTCCCCGTTAAACACTAACTCCCATTTCCCCTTCTCCCAGCCCCTGGCACCCAGCATTTTACTTTCTGCCTCTATAATTTGACCTCATATAAGTGGAATCAAACAGTACTTGTCCTTTTGTGACTGGCCTCCTTCACTGAGCATAATGTCCTCAAGGTGCGTCCATGTGGTAACATGTGTCTGGATTTCCTTCCTTTTCAAGGCCAAATAATATCCCATTGGATATTTTGTTTATCCATTCATCCATCGATGTGCACTTGGATTGTTTTCTGTTGTTACCAGTCAACACTCCCACCGACAGTGCATGAGGGTTCCTTTTTCTCCATATCCTTGTGAGCATATGTCATCTCTTGTCTTTTTGATGACGGTCATTCTAAAGGGTGTGAAGTGATACCTCATTGTGATTTTGATTTGCATCTCCCTGATGATTAGTGACGTTGAGCACATTTTCATGTGACTGTTGGCCATTTGGATGTCTTCTCTGGAAAAAAATGTCTATTTAGTTCCTCTGCCGATTTTTTAATCCATTTTTTGGTTTGTTTTGCTACTGAGTTGTATGAGTTCTTTATAGATTTTGGATACCAACCCCTTATCCCATATATAGTTTGCAAATATCCTTCCCCATTCTGTAGATTGCCTTTTTGTGTTGCTGATGGTTCCTCTTGCTGTACAGAAGCTTTTTAGTCTGATGCAGTCCCACTTGTTGATTTTTGTTTTTATTGCTCCCTGTTAAAAGTTTTCACTTCTAGGTAGAGTCTTAACACTTGTTCCTTACCTGGCTACCTGCTCTGAAGGTTGTCTGTTCAGGGTCCGGAAATCACTTTTACTATCAGCCAAATAAAACATCTGGAAAGTGACGAATGCATTTGAAGGTCAGTTCAAAATGACATTTGGATTAGCTTCGCCTTGGTTGTTAGAATCCACGGTCTGTTGAAGTTCACACTCTTCAGCCTAGAACTCAGGAGGGGATACCATTTCTTTCCGTGGGTCTTAGCAACCCTTGTTTTGTCTGGGGCTAGATTAAGATGGCTTATTGACAGATCTTAGCACACAGAGCAAGATTGGAAGGAATGAGACTGCCTAACAGAAGCTCAAACAACAAGTAGAAGAAAGAGAATGAAGGCTGAGAGAGAGAACAAGAGGAAAGAGGTGAGAGGAAATGATTTCTTGCAGAGATGCTATAATTAGCTCTCTTTTTTTAAAAAAAACTTTATTGGAATATAATTGCTTTACAATGGTGTGTTAGTTTCTGCTGTATAACAAAGTGAATCAGCTATACGTGTACATATATCCCCATATCCCCTCCCTCTTGTGCCTCCCTCCCACTCTCCCTATCCCACCCCTCTAGGTGGTCACAAAGCACCAAGCTGATCTGCCTGTGCTATGCAGCTGCTTCCCACTAGCTATCTATTTTACAGTTAGTAGTGTATATATGTCCATGCTACTCTCTCGCTTAGTCCCAGCTTACCCTTCCCCCTCCCTGTGTCCTCAAGTCCATTCTCTACATCTGCGTCTTTATTCCTGTCCTGCCCCTAGGATCATCAGAACCATTTTTTTTTAGATTCCATGTATATGTGTTAGCATACGGTATTTGTTTTTTTCTTTCTGACTTACTTCACTCTGTATGACAGACTCTAGGTCCATCCACCTCACTACAAAAAACTCAGTTTTCGCTTCTTTTAATGGCTGAGTAATATTCCATTATACATATGTACCACATCTTCCTTATCCATTTATCTGTTAATGGACACTTAGGTTACTTCCATGTCCTGGCTATTGTAAATAGTGCTGCAATGAACACTGTGGTACGTGTCTCTTTTTGAATTATGGTTTTCTCAGGTTATATGCCCAGTAGTGGGATTGTTTGCTGGGTCATATGGTAGCTCTATTTTTAGTTTTTTAAGGAACCTCCATACTGTTCTCCATAGTGGCTGTATCAATTTACATTCCCACCAACAGTGCAAGAGGGTTCCGTTTTCTCCACACCCTCTCCAGCATTTACTGTTTGTAGATTTTTTGATGATGGCCATTCTGACCAATGTGAAGTGGTATCTCATTGTGGTTTTGATTTGCATGTCTCTAATGATTAGTGATGTTGAGCATCTTTTCATGTGTTTGTTGGCAATCTGTATGTCTTCTTTGGAGGATTGTCTATTTAGGTCTTCCACCCATTTTTGGATTGGGTTGTTTGTGTTTTTGATATTGAGCTGCATGATTAGCTCTCTTTTTAATAAATGCTTTGGTGTTCTCAACAGGATGCCACACCTGTGTAGATTCCCCTTGAATGCAAAGATTTCAGAGCACAAGAAAAACATTCATTGAATGAAGCCAGTGTTACTTCCATCAAGTAGTATATTAGTTAGGGAAAGGCTATGGACTTACTGATGTCCCCCTAAATTCATATGTTGAAGACCTAACCCCCAATGGGATGGTATTTTGAGATGGGAGGTAATTAGGTTTAAACAAGGTCATGAGGTTGGGGCCCTCATGATTGGATTAGTGTCCTTATACAAAGAGATACTAGAGAACTCGTTCTCTCTTTCTCCTCCATGTGAGGACACAGAGAGAAGGTGGTCATCTACAAACCAGGAGGAGAGCCCTCCCCAGGAACTGACCTGGTCTTGGACTTCCAGCTTTTTGAACTGTGAGAAAGTAAATGTTTGCTATTTAAGCCACTCAGTCTATGACATTTTGTTATGGCAGCCCGAGCTGACTAAGTCAGGAATGCTGCTGTAACAGGTAGGTTCCCAGTTGGATAAAAAGTTAAACACAGCAGAAGTTTGTTTCTAACTCACCTGATTGCCCTGGGAGGGTGTTCCTAGTCAGTGGATGGCTCTCCTCCTCCACACAGTGACTCAGGGACCTAGGCCACCATGCTTTCATGGCTCTACCACACAGGGGGCCCTTAGTGTCTTCCATATCTAGCCAGGAGAGGAGAAAGGGAACTTATTGAGGGCACACCTGCTTCTTAAATCTTTGGCCCAGGGTGATACTCTACACTTCTGCTCACATTCCATGGGTAAAAATGAGTCACATGGCCATACCAATTCAAGAGGAGCTGGGAGTTTAGTCCCCGATCACTATCTATTCCCCAGGGTGTTGCCTTCATTTTGGTGGCAGTATCTGTCAAATTTTAAAACGCACATAATCTTTAAAATATTGATAGCAAGGCCACTTCTAGAATTCATCCTACAGAAAAACTTGTAGCAGCTTCATGGGGACTTATGTACAAAATGATGGCTACAACATTTTGAGGAACAGCAAAAAATGAAAAAGAGCCTGATGTCCACACTAGATAAATTCTATGGAGTCATTCGAAAACCCTATAGGAACTGGTGTGGACTGTCACTTAAGATATATTATTAAGTGCAAAAAAAGTCACAGACTTTTATGTATATATGTTTATGTACATATATGCATCTATATAGATACCTATATATATGGATACATATAAATAATCTCACAGTTTTTACAAATTCTTGTAAAAATTATTCTACATGATTGGGATTGTGTATTAGTTTTTTTGTGCTGCCCTATCCAATGACCACAAAATGACTAGCTTACCAACAGCATGCGTTTATGATCCCACAGATTCCATGGGTTGGAAGTCTGATAGGCTTGGCTGGGTTGCAATCTAGGTGTTGGTGGGCTGTGTGCCTTTCTGGACACTCTGGGAAGAATCCGTTTGCTTTTTCATTCAGCCTATTGGCAGAAGTTGGTATTAAGCTGTTGCAGGACTGGGGTCCTGTTTCTTTGTTGGCTGGAAGCTGGAGGTTGTTCTCAGCTTCTAGAGGCCACCAGCATTCCTTGGTTTGTGGCCCCTTCATCTCAGAACTGATGACCATGTGTCAAGTCCCTCTCATGCTTCTTATCTCTCCTGCCTCACCTTCCATAGCATCTCTGACCTATTCTTCTGCCTCCCTCTTCTACTTTTAAAGGCCTACGTGATGACCTTGGGCCCATAGGGATAACCCAGGATACTCTCCCTATTTTAAAGCACGTAACCTAGTTCCACTTTCTTTTGCCATGTTATGTAACATACTCATGTGCCAAGATCATGGGGGACAAAATCCTTCCTACCCCAGATTGTTTATGTTTTGGGAGAAGTGGGCCTGGCAAGGAAAAAGCTCAGTGTCAGACTTTGGGTTGGACCTCAGAGAGAGGCCTTGGGAGTCCCAGGAAACCTGCATCTACATCCCTGACCTGTCTGCTCCAGGCTGATTGACCTTGAGTGAGCCATCGCACCTTTCTGAACCTCAGTGTTATCTGTTACACAAGGGAGTAGATTTCCCACTTCCTCTGGGACTTGTGTTTGGGTGGGGATATCTGGCTTATATCCCTTTTTCTGCCCAATTCAAAGCTTGATTGTAAGGAGGAAGGGCATATCTAATTTCTCTTAATGAATTTAATGATTATTTTAGCTTTAAAAATATTTGTAATGATGTAACAAATATGCAGAAAACTGCACAAATGAATTTTTACACACGTCTGTATACTGTTTTCCCACCATCACCCAGGTAAAGGTTTAAGGAATTTCCATCCCCTCAGTGGGTTGTCAGGTTAAGCAAATTAAAAAAATATAGGAGACCACTAGTTAAATTTGAATTTCAGATAAACAATGAATAGATTTTTATCATAAGTATATCTCATATAGCTAGACATCCTGTGTTTTATCTGGCAGTCCTACCAGTAGACTCCCTTGTTGTTTTAGCCCAACACCCCTTCCACCCCAAAGGTCAACAGTATTCTGACTCTCATCACCATAGATTAGTTTTACCTGTTTCTGAACGTCATATCAGTGGAATCACACAGTGGGTCCTGCTCTGTGTCCGTCTGCGAGATTCATCCACACTGCCTGTGGCATATTCTTTTTCATTGCTGTGTAGTATTCTGTTTGATGGATGCATCACACCCTATTTTACTATTTTCTTGTTGTTGGACCTTTGGGTTGTTTCCAGTCTTAAGCTACTATGAATAGAGCTTTATGAACATGACTTTCAGTGGCTAGATGCAGTTAGGAGTGAAATTACTGGCTATTTTTAGTTTTAAAATTTTCCTCCCAAATGGAGAAAAAAGACATCCTCCCACACCAGTGAATAAATTGAAGCCTTGTAGGGTTACATTCCAGGCCCTGCCTGGTCTTATTTTTGTTTCTTGGATGAAGGAACTCGTGGGGCATTTTTGAGTTCCCATCCTCTCTAATGTGTTTAAGGAGCCTGTGAAGTTTTAGAGAACGCTTTTCCTCTACTTTTATTTTAACTTAATTTTTGTATTAAAATTTTTAAAATCACACTTTATTTTTATTTATTTGTTTGCCTGCACTGTGTGGCTTGTGGGACCTTATTGATAGCTCCCCAACCAGGGATCGAACCCGGGCCCTCAGCAGTGAGAGGGGGGAGTCCTGACCACTGGACTGCCAGGGAATTCCCTTAATTGATTTTTTAATTGAAGTATAGTTGATTTACAATGTTATATTAGTTTCAGGTATACAGAAAAGTGCCATATATATGCATATATATATTCCTTTCCAGATTCTTTTCCAATATAGGTTATTACAGAATATTGAGAATAGTCCCCTGTGCTATACAGTAGGTCCTTGTTGTTTATCTTTCTTATATTTAGCAGTGTGTGTCTGTTACTCCCAAAATCCTAATTAGGAATCCTATCCCTCCTATCCCTCCGCCCTATCTTTCCTCTTTGGTAACCATAAGTCCTCTACTTTTAGGTACCATATCTTTTACTAATTTTTAGTAGTTTCACCTGTGGGTAGTGAAGCCTGGTGCCCAGCCCAGCTGTGTAAATGTCCCTGTCCATATGGGGGTGGTACACAGAAGGCCCCCAGACTTCCCTGCTGTCCCTCCCTCCCTGCTTTTCCCCCGGTAGCTCCTGGACCAGCCTGTATTAATCAGGAGCATCTCCAGGTACCATCTGGTTGCTATGGCAACTCAGGCTGGTCCAGGCTTGGCAATGGGGGTCAACCCCCCCTCTCAAGTGTGGTTTCAGTTTGGATTCGGGGAAGTAGACACACGTGATACCTGGTACTTCAGGGAAGTTCTATTCTGATTACATTAACAGTAAGGTTTTTTTCTGGCCTCAGGCTTAATGCCGCTTCTTTCCTTCTATTTGCTCTTCCCTCATTGTCATCTCTTTGCACCGTCTATTCGTGGAACCTGGCTGCTTCTAGGGGAAGCAAACCCCACACGCTTTGCCATTTTCTCTGCACTGTGGTTGGACAAACAGAGAGAGGGAACAGCACACCTCGTCACGGGCCCCCGCAGGTGCCAGGGAAGGACACCTGGCTGGAAGCGCCCGTTGGCCGGGGATGTGTTTGTTTCTTGTGTGTACACACAGGACAGGTGGGGCTCTGTTAAAAGCACCTGTGAGGGCTCTGCAGAGCACACTCGATGGTGTTTGCTTGAGCAGCTGTTCCCCGCCCTCCCCCAGCTTCCAGGCTCCACCCACCTGCCACAATAGCCACCTGAGAGCCAATGTGGACCAAGCGCTTTCCATGGCCTGGTGCTGTGCTCAGGGCGCTGCCTTCCCATGGGTTAACCCACTGACCCCTCACAATGGCTCTCTGTACTACTTATGATTATCCCCACCTCGTGCAGGAGAAGACAGAGACTCAGAGGATTAAGTAATGCTGGGGACCACACAGCTAGTTGGTTGCGTGCTGGGGTTGGACCAGGCTCTGGAATAAGCCTTCTTTCCCACCACGCTTCATCCCTTCCTTACTTAGGAGAAGTCCTGGATCCCCGGCAGCAGTTTTCTAGGTGCTTGATGATGTTTTCTTGGGTAGACGCAGCGCTAAGACCATTCATTCAGGTAAGAAATATTTAAGGTGTCAGGGACCCAATGGCAAACAATACAGGTCAAGATCCTTGTACGTACGGCACAAACATCCTGAGATAAAGCCCCACGAGGAAGACCTCATTGGAAGCTGTGATGGGGAGTGCCTGCATCTGACCATAGCCTGAATGATGAGAGGAAGCTGAACCATCAGAGATGATGAGTTGGTCTTCTTAGGAGAGGCTGGGAGAGCTCTCATTTCTTTGAAGCCTTTAAGCAGAGCAAGAGGAAATAGTCAGGAGGGAGATTAGCCTCTATTCCCACACCTGGTTCTTTGCACCCATCTCCTTACACCTCTGGGTGTTGAGGTGACTCTTGCAATATTTGTGCATGAGATTTAGGCTTCTAATTCTACTTCATTCATGCCGGCCTTCCAGTGGGTTTACTTTTCTTGGACAGACACTGGGAGGCTAGTGGTGGGGGCTGATAGGTGGAGAAAATCAGTCTGAGGTTAAAAATATGCTGTTGGGTGAGCTGTGGATCTGAAAGCCATGGGCCATCTCACTCCTAGAAGAACCAAGGTCCTGAGTGATTTGCCCCGTCACCTCCCCACCCTCATCTCCTCTACTCTCCTCCTCACTCACAGATACCCAGGCCCCTTCGTTGTTCCTTGAGCAAGTCACACACAGCCAAGCCTCAGGACCTTTGCATGTTCTGTTCTCTCTGCCTGGAACACTCTTCTCGCAGATACCCAGCAGAACTACTGCGTCACCCCCTTCAGGCCTCTGCTCAGATGTCACCTCCTCAGTGAGGCCATCTCTGACCCCCCTATTTAATACAATAACCAGCCCACCCATCACTTCCTGTCATCCTCTGCGGTGAGCGGAATTGCATCTCCTGCCCCCAAATTCATATGTTGAAGTTCTAACCCACAGTAGCATGTGACTGTATTTGGAGAGAGGGTCTTTTAAAGACATAATTAAGGCTCCTCTTCCCTGCCTACACTCCTGCCAGGTCTCCCTGTGAGTCTATCGCATCCTGCCTGGATCTGGCCAGCTTGGGATGCCCTGTGGACCCCGGGGGCTGTAGGGTCTGTGGGAGCCCAGTGGGATGAGGCTGTCTGCCCCTGGGCCTGGCTGCTCCTGCTGGCAGCAGGCGCAGATCGGGAGCTCAAGGATGCTGGTGTCCAGTTTCCCTTGACCTTGAGGACCCGGGAAGGTCATTTGCACCATGGCTATGGCTAGTGTCAGATTGCCCAGCAGTGTTTAAAGAAAGTCAGATGCCTGGATTGGACTCTGCAGAGACACCTTCACACGAACACTGTGTTTCCTGGAATCAATACTTTTGTTTTTCTAGTACCAAGTTAAATGCGTCACATTATAAAACATTTTTGTTTTTTTGGCCGCACTGCACAGCTTGCAGGATCTTAGTTCCCCGAACAGGGATTGAACTGGTTGCAGTGGAAGCACAGAGTCCTGATCACTGGACTGCCAGGGAATTCCCATAAAACACTTTTGTGTAACATTGTCTCACTGAGACTCCCAAGGCTTTTAATATCTCCAGAATATATTTTCCAATTTTCCATAAGACTCAAAAGTCATATAAGCTCTAGGAAATCCACTAAAAAGACTCTTCAAAAAGTAGAAGATGGAGGAGACTCTGATGAAGAGAGTGACCATAATGAGTGAGCAGGAAGAGAAGCCTGAGGACGACCCCACTGGGGTCAAAGATTATAAAGACCTGAACAAAAGTAGCTCAGTCTTTTTGGTATGATGTTATTCAGAAGCTAGGCCTAGATATCAGAAGAAATAAAGTAAACCCCACAAAGGTGAACTCAGGCTAAATGGGGGAAAATTATGGAAGAAAAGCAGCATGGTGAAAGTGGGAGATAGGTTGGATCTTCTAACGGGAGAGGATAAAGAAGCAGAAACAGAGACGGTGATGCAGATTCTCCTGAAAAAAAAAAGTGTTTAAAGAGAAGACTGGCAGTGAGAAATACAGAGTAATGTTCCGACAGTGGAAGAAATTGAAATTGCCTAAAAAGAGTATGCTCAAATAAATGGATTCCTTTTCAGCAATAAACCTGCTTTTTAGTGGTGGGGGAAGGGGCCAGGTTAAAGAGAGGACTTTTTTAAAAAAAAAATAAAGTTCTCCTACCATTTGGGGAAAAAAAGAAAAAAAAAAGAGGTAATTAAGGTAAAATGAAGAGGAAATTAGGACACAGACACACCCAGAGGGGAGACCATGTGAAGACACAGGGAGAGGCCAGCCATCTATAAGCCAAGGAGAGGCCTCAGAAGAAACCAACCCTGCTAACACCTTGATCTCAGATTTGCAGCCTTCAGAATTGTGAGGAAATAAATTTCTGTTGTTTAAGCCACCCTGCATGTGGTACTTTGTTATGGCAACTCCAGCAAATGAATATACCTTTCTTGCTTAATTGCCCTCCACTGCGCTTTTCAACTCCTAATCCCCACACGATGTACTTATTTTGTTCAGAGTCTACCTCACCCTCTAGAACCTCCATGCCACGAAGAGGGAAACATTCGCATGTCTCATTTACACTGTGTCCCCAGCACCCAGTGCAAGGCCTGCACACAGTGGCTGCTCGCTCAGCGTTTGTTGAGTGAATAAGTGAATGAAATGGAGACAAAGATCTTTTCCGGGCTCTCAGTCCCTCTGGGGCTGAATATCCACCTGATATATTCATGAGAGGCAAGAACTCTGTCCCTTTTCTCTTTTTAAAGAACCAGCCAAGGTGGCAAAGAGCGGGCTCACTCACAGATGGCCATACCCTGTGTGGATTTTTAAAACGACCTTTGAACTCGCCCTTTTAGTTTTCTAAATGACACTCTGGAGCTCACAGGACCCAGGGACCAGCCGAGAGTGAACAAGCAGGCTCTTGATGACCCATTTTGCCGAGGACAACACTGAGATGCTGAGAAATACGGGGTCCCACCCTCCGTGGCGGGCAGCTGGGAGGTGGACCGAGTGCTCTGCGACACAGCCTCGTAGTCTTTTGCTCCATGGTGCTGCCTCTGTTGCTGGGCAGCTCCTAAGAACTGGCTTCCCAGCCCCGAGTTGCCAAGGAAATACTAAATCCCGTTGGGCCGGGCCTGGGGTGTATTTTGACTTCCTGTAAAGGAGGCCAGCCCCCTGTGCGGTCCTCCGACCTCCCTTCTCTTCCTCCCTGTGTTTGCTCTCTGCATCCCCCTTACCTTCGCTCTTTCTCGCTCTCTTCTCTCTCCTCCTCTAGTTTCATCCCGGGCTGGAGGCAGAAGACCCTGGGATTTCTGCGTGAGGCCCATGGATGTCGAAGTCCTCCCGGGTCCTGGACCCCATGTTCTCGCCCCGCAGTTATGATGCCCTGCACGACCGCGGCTTGGGGCCTGCAGGTACGGACGGCGCCCCCGCGGGCACAATCAGCATCCCTCAGGACTCGCGGACCCACCTGATGAGCGGCGGCTGCAAGGGCCCTCCCCTGAAGCGGCGGGGCGGCGTGGTGGACCACCGGGATGTCATCTTGGCCCACCAGGCACACAAAATCCACAGCACCCCCCAGGCCAGGAGGAAAGAATGGGAGTGAGTATGCACGGGGTGGACAGCCAGCCCCAGCCCGGGACAGGGACCCGGGTTGGGGAGCAGTAAACGGGGCCTCTTGGGGTCAGGTAACGCTTGTTTCTGACAAGCTTCTGCGGCGGGGTGGCGGAGGTGGGGGTTGGCGTGCGGGGGCGGATTCAGACGGCTGGGCTGGTTGCTGAAATCTCAAATCTCAAATTCCTTCCCAGCCTGTTGATCCATACCCGCTGCCTGGAGTCCCTTCTGTGAACCCCTGGGGCACCCACGGGGCAGCAACAAAGTGGTTAATTATGGGCGTGGCGGGGCGTGCTCGCAGGACTCTGCTCCGGGGTTCTGTGAGTGTCCACTCAGAGGGGTTGGCAAATCTTTCCAATGGGATGGACATTTCCGAACCAGGATGAGAAATGCCACTTTCTGGTGGGGGGGGGGGCGAGGGGGGGAAGCGGGAATCACACTTCCACCTCAAGCCCTGAGCTTAAACCTGAGAAGTGGGGTGGGCAGGGGGTGGGTGCCGGGTTGGGAGGATGTGGTGAGTCCGGTGACTCTGGGGTCCTGGGACCCCTTTCTCTTTGCCAGTGACGCCCAAAGTGGGTCTTCTCCTGGGAGCCACCATAGGGTGGAAGGGTGGGCTTTGAGACAGCTCTGCTGTGTGGTCTCGGGCAAGTGACCTCTCTGGGCTCGATCACCACCCCTGAAGTCTCTCTTTCTAGGCTGTTGGAGGGTTGAAGGCGGTTTGTGTGAAGGCTCAGTCCCCCCATATGGAGGGAGAGCTGGTACTTTTTTCTTTTTCTTTTTCTCAAGAGCTTCTCTGGCCAAGGCTCAGAGCTGAGTGGATTCCTGGGCAGACAGCAGGGAAGTGGGATGTGAATATGAGTTTAGGGCTCTTGGAGCTGAGGCTGACGAGGACACTATCACTCCTGGGGACCCGGAAATCGCTTCTCCCACCCACTTCACGCCAGCCAGTCTGACCTCTAGGAAGCTAACAGTGTCTTCACCAGGCTTCCTTCTGTCTGCTGGAAGGGGGAACTGGGTTATAAATGCCAGTTGGGTTTGGAGTGTGCTGACGAGGAGTGTGTAAGTACAGAGTGCAATGAAAACTGTATTATCGAAAGGAGCCAGTGCTCATTTTGAATTGGAGGGCTTCAGGTTAGGTGAGAAAGGTGGAGCCAATGTGGCCTCTGAGGTGGTTTCCTGAGGTTAGGCTGACATCTGGTGGCACATTCAGGCATCATATAGAAAGGCAACGTGGTGACCAAGCTTTATTTTTTTTCCCCCATGCTGTCTTCCTTTTGACAATCTCTCCTCTCCATCCACACATCTAGCCACCCACCCACCTGTCCATCCATCCACTCACCCACACATCCACTCACCAATCATCCATCCATCCAACCATCCACTCACCAATCTTTCTATCCATCTATCCATTCATCCATCTCCCCATCCATCCATCCCTTCACCTGCACACATTTCCATCCATCCATCCATCCATCCTTCCATGCACACACTTACTCACCCATCTTTCTATCCATTCATCCTTCTCCCTATCTATCCTCCCATCCATCCTTACATCCATTCACCTGTCCATATTTCTATCCATCCATCCATCCACCCACCCATCATTTCATGAATAACCAGGGTGCACCTAATATCTGCAGCTGCAATGCTAAATACCACTCCTCTCTTATCCCCTCTCCAGGACTCGCCTTCTCTCTCCCCTCCCTTCCCATTTATTTCCATTCTCCTCCTGTTTCCTTTTATTTTCTTTCTTTTTAAAATTAATTAATTATTCTTTGGCTACATTGGGTCTTCATTGCTGCGTGTGGGCTTTCTCTAGTGGTGGTGAGCGGGCGCTACTCTTCGTTGTAGTGTACGGGCTCCTCACTGCGGTGGCTTCTCTTGTTGAGGAGCACGGGCTCTAGGTGCTCGGGCTTCAGTAGTTGTAGAACGCAGGCTCAGTGGTTGTGGCACGCAGGCTCAGTGGTTGTGGCTTGCAGGCTGTAAAGCACAGGCCCAATAGTCCTGGTGCCCGGGCTTAGTTGCTCTGCGGCATGTGGGATCTTCCCGGACCAGGGCTCGAACCCGTGTTCCCTGAATTGGCAGGCGGATTCTTAACCACTGCGCCACCAGGGAAGCCCCTTTTATTTTCTTTTGAAAAAGAAATTTGATTAGTTCTTGCAGAAAATGAGGCTTCTTTAAGGAGTTAGAGTGAGTTATTTCTGCATACCCACTGAAAATAGATTTTTAGGATAAAGAAAAGTGTCACAGTGACTTAAAGAATTTAAAAACCCTGTTGCCCAAGGAAAATGATAACTGTAATTTCTAATAATAATGACAGCTAATGTTTATTGGGCACCTACTGTATGCCAGACACTTTTGATCTTGTTGTTTTGTCATAACTCTGCCACGCTGCAGATTCTACATTATCCCCAATTTACAGGTGAATAAAGGGAGGCTGAGAGAGGCGAAGTAACTTGCTAGACACTGGCAGAACTGAGATTCGAATCCCAACCTGTCGGAGTCCCAAACTCAAACTCTTTTTTTTTTTTTTTTTTTTTGGTGGTATGCGGGCCTCTCACTGTTGTGGCCTCTCCCGTTGTGGAGCACAGGCTCTGGACGCGCAGGCTCAGCGGCCATGGCTCACTGGCGCAGCCGCTCCGGCAGGTGGGATCTTCCCAGACCCGGGCACGAACCCGTGTCCCCTGCATCAGCAGGCAGACTCTCAACCAGTGCGCCACCAGGGAAGCCCCAAACTCAAACTCTTAATCATTTGGCTGAAGAGTTTCTACAACAGCAAGTGGCAGGGATTTTCTCTTAAATAACGCAGAAAATAGTCAGCCACATCAGGGAGAAAGAGGGAAGCATTGTAGGGTATTCAGAATCAGGAGACGTTGCTTACAGTGCCATTTCCATCACAACCTCCTTGAATGGCTAACTTACGCCCCAGTTTCCCATTCCAGTCACTTTCTAGGACCATAAAAAGACTTGAAGGGTCTTTATAGCTACAATCTCCAAACTTCTAATCTCCTACCCCTACCAGTAAAACAAACACATTTTCAACACGCACATAATGTATATATTTTTGCGTATCGATTATATAAGTATTCTGCTGAATTTATTATATGCACTATAAAATATACATAAAAATAGAAATGCCCAAAGGATGAGACATCAGTGAGATAAGTATGTTTAAATGGTTTTAATTTTTTAAATTTAGTGGTACAAAATACTGTTGCTAACGTGTTTTGTGTGTGTGTGTTACACATTTTAATTTTTATTTATTTATTATTTTAAAATTTAATTTTTAAGTTCATTTTTATTTAAAATTTTATTTTATTTTACTTTTTAATTGTATCATTGATTTACAATGTTTTATTAGTTTCAGGTGTACGGTAAAGTGATTATATAGGTAACTATATATATAGTTTTTCAGATTCTTTTCCCTTATAGGTTATTACATAATATTGAGTAGAGTTCCCTGTGCTATACAGTGGGTCCTTGTTGGTTGTCTATTTTATATATAGTAGTGTGTATATGTTAATCCCAAACTCCTAATTTATCCCTTCCCCCTCCCCCTGCTATCGTGTTTTAGAAGTTTGTCTTCACTTTTCAAACACTGTGTTTTGTCAGAGTTCTTTATTCTGAAAATGTTCAAATACACTAAGAGCAGAGAGAAGAGCACAGTGAACCCGACAAACCCATCACCCAAATACACTAATTATCAAGATTTTGTCAGCCTTACATCATAAATCCATTTTCCTTTCCTATTTTCTGAGCTATTTTAAAGCAAATCCCAGACCTTATATGATTTTACAAACTTCAGACTACATGTCTAAAGCACACAGACATTTTCTTACTAATATCACACTGACAAAATTAACAATGATTTTTTTAAAAATATATTTTATTTTATTTTATTTTTGCGGTACGCGGGCCTCTCACTGTTGTGGTCTCTCCCGTTGCGGAGCACAGGCTCCGGACGCGCAGGCTCAGCGGCCATGGCTCACGGGCCCAGCCGCTCCGCGGCATGTGGGATCTTCCCGGACCGGGGCACGAACCCGTGTCCCCTGCATCGGCAGGCGGACTCTCAACCACTGCGCCACCAGGGAAGCCCAACAGTGATTTTTACATCACCTAATTTCCAGCCCACATTCAAATTTCCCTGCTTGTGTTTTTTACAGTTGATTTCTTTGAGTCAGGAAAGTCTGTGTCTTGCATTTGGTGGCCATATCTCTTTTTTTTAAGTTGTGGTGAAAATAGATATAACATAGCATTTACCCTTCTAACCATTTTTCAGTGTGCAGCTCGTGGTATTAAGTACATTCACATTTTGTTCAACCACCACCACCATCCATTTTCAGAACTCCTTTCATTTTGGGAAACTGAAAGTCTGTCCCCATTAAACACTAACAGCCAATCCTCCCTCCCCACATCCTCTGGCAACCACTATTCTACCTTCTGTGTCTATGAATTTGGCTGCTCTAGGGACCTCATTTAAGTGGAATCATACAGTGTTTGTCCTTTTAGCATAATACCCTTGAGGTTCATCCGTGGAGTCACATGTGTCAAAATTTCCTTCCTTTTTAAGACTGTATACTATTCCATTTTATGGATGGATCACATTTTGTTTATCCATTCATCCACTGATGGACACTTGGGTTGTTTCTACCTTTTGGAGATTGTGACTAATGCTGCTGTGAACATGGGTGTATATATATATATATATATATATATATATATATATATATATATTCGAGACCCTGTTTTCAACTCTTCTGGGTCTATACATAGAACTTGAATTCCTGGCTCATATGGTAATTCTACAGTCTTATTTAGTCTACAAGGATTCTCTCTCTCCCACCCCTCACATTCTCCTATCCCGTTGTGATTTATCATAGAATAAACCACGTCAATTGTCCTATAGAATATGCCCCATTCTGAATCGTCTGTTTGAAACTTTATTTTTTCAAATCCTGTTAACTATAGCGGCTTTGCCCATCCTTAGGAATCCCACCCAGGCACAGTGCCCACCAAGATGAAGCGAACCATAGCGAACATGACTCCACATTTCAAAATGTCTTCGTGAGAATTTGGGACGTTTTTTGGCCATCTTCTGATAGAGACTCAATGAGATCACTATGGTTTCTATTTCTTCCTGTGACTGATGGAGTCCTGGTACCAGGAGGGGAGAGTCCCAGCTTTGCCATTTCTCACTGTTCCTTTCTGCTCTTGTTACTATTTCCTTCAACCCTTTCTTTCCAGGCAGGGATCTTCCACTTCACCAGCCAATATCCCAGTCCATCAACCCATTTACACAGGTCTCAGGAGACCACAGTGCATCACCACGACATGGTTCTTTATCCTGTTTCTTTTCTGTCTTGTCCACTAGAACGTCCCTGGCAAGGATGCTCGACTGTGTCCCCAGCCCCTGAGACCGAGGCTGGCACCCATAGGCACTCAGTAAATATCTGTCGAATGAAGGCACCAGATGAGAATGAATGAGGGAGGGTTGCTGCCAAGCAGCTAAGTGGATTTAGTCAACCATACATGAAGGGTTAATAAAGTCCAGTGCTTCATTGTAGATGAAACAGTAGCAGACATGGAAGTTCGAGAATTTGGTTCCATACTTTCACAGATGTACTCACTGGGGGTGCACCTAACCCACTTTGGAGGTTCTTGCACGAAGAGTTGAGTGAGGAGATGCTGCCTCCCTCCTCCTCCCCTTCACTTCTCCCTCCTTCCTTCCCCTTCCCTCCTCCCTCCCTTCTCCTCTCCACGCACTCTGTCTCCCTTCCTCATTCCTGCATCCCTATCTCCTTCCCCTTCCTCCATTCTCCCTCCATCTACCTCCCTCCTCTCATTCCTCTCCCTCCTCCCCCTTTCCACTTCATCCCTCTCCCTTTCTCCTTTCTCCTCTCCCTCCCCCTCCCTCCCTCCTACTCTCCATCCCTCTCCCTCCTCCCTCCCTTTCTCCTTTCTTCTCCCACTTCCTCTGTCCATCTATCTCCCTCCTCTCCTTTGTCTCCCTCCTTTCTCTATCCCCCTCCTTCCTCCCCTTCTCCCCTTCATCCCCTTCCCTCCTCCCTCCCTTTTCCTCTCCGCCTACCCTACCACCTTTCTTCACCCCTTCACCCCTCCCTTCCTCTGCCCCGTTCTTCCTTACACCAATATTTAGGACATTACCTCTGTTCTCAGCTCCATGTGGAGCCTTGGGAACACATCAGTCAATAGTCCGCTCTTTCCAGAATGACACTCTCCACTCAGCAGGAAAAACCAACATGAAACAAATGGTGACAAGCAGGAATAATGCCCAGAAAGGGCCGAGCAAGAGTCTGGGGGGAGCCGGGAAGGCCTCCCTGAGGAAGAAATTTCCAGGCTAGTTCTTCACACACCTTACTGCATTTTTGAACACCTGAGGGAGGGGGTCTTGTTAAATGGAGATTCTGACTCAGCAGGTCTGGGCTAGGGCTTGGGACTCTGCATTTCTTTCTAACAAGCTCCCAGCTGGAGCCAATGCTGCTGTCGGTGGACCACGGTCTGAGCAGCCAATTCTGAGCCGCCATCATCATCATCATCAAATAGAGGACGTGGGCGGGAGAATGGAGGGTGGAGAGAGGAGAGCTAAGCAAACTGCAATGAGTATCATGAATAATACGCTGAGGTGATAACGATAATATCCAATATTTATGGAGCACTTACTATGTGTGGGGCACAGCGCCAAGCCCTTTATATATATTAACTCATTTAATCCTCATCTCCATTGTTATAAATAAGATGGTGCAGCATGTCTTTGTTTTCCAAAATATTTTTACGTTTCTTGTCTTACTGCATGCACACAATAGAATCATGAAGCAGCTTGGGTAGGTACTGTTGCTGTTATTATTATTATTACTATTATTTTGCTCCTTATGCAGATGGGCAAACAGTTTCCAGGGGTTACCAAGGCATCTGGAGGCTCAGACAGGACAGGGAAGGCATGATCTCGACTCCTAGGTCAGAACTGACCATTTCTAGGATGTGGGGACTCAGGTCTAACCATCCTGCAGGTCACCAGCTGGGGCTGAGGGTGGTGGCCTGAATTGTCTGGTCCCCAGAGCCTGAGCTGAGAGGAGGGGATAGGCAAGGTGAGGAAGGAGACACTGATTCTTCTAGTGAATCAATTTCCCCACTTATTCTCTGCTCCTCCCCTCCAGTGCCTCCATCTTCAACACCCAACAGAACAGTTCCATGGTTTTCAGTGGGAAAATTAGGATTCTTTAGGATTATATGAGACTGTGGGTAAAATGATTAATGCCACTGGACCCCAAAGAGAGACGTTTAACCTGAAGGTGACCTCAGTGGTTGTTGAGATTGCCCTAGGTTTGCTATGGCTTCCACTTCACTCAGGTAAAAACTAAAGTCCTCCCCAACGTCCTCAAGTCCCTGTCACCTTGCCTGTCACCTCCCTGCTCTCACTTCTTTTCACCCTCTACCTTGCTTCCTTGCTCCAGCCACATGGGTCTCCTCAGTGTTCATCAAACACATCAGGGTTGTCCTGCCTTAGGACCTTTGCACTGGCTGTTCCCTTTACCGGAAGTGCTCTTCCCCCAGATACCCACATGGCTCCTTCCTCGCCTCCTTCTAGCCTTTATTTAGAGGTCACCTCCTCGGTGAGCCTTTCCTCACCAACCTATTTAAAATTCAGGCCCTATACATGTCAATTCCCCCTGCCTTACTTTACTGTTCTCATTAGCACCAATGACCAACTCATAGGTATAATATATCTGGCTTTTATTTTGTTGATTATCTGTATTCTCTCCACTGGCTCCACGAGGGCAGGAATTTTTCTCTGGTTTGCTCTTTACCAGGTTCCCAGCTTCTAGAACAGGCACCAGCAAGGTTAAGTCAGGGTGCCAAATCCAGCTGGACCCCTGTTTTTGTATGGCCCACGGGCTAAGAAACGTTTTTACATATTTAAGTGGTTGAAAACAATAAAAAGAAGAATATTTCTTGATATGTGAGAATTCTATGAAATTCAAAATTCAGTAACCATGAAGTTTTATTGGGACGCAGCCGGGTGGGTTTGCGTGAAGACTGTTGCCACTTGGGCTACAGCTACAGAGTTGACTCTTTGTAACAGAGACTGGCCTGCAATGCCAAAAAAATTTACTCTGAGGCCCTTTGCAGAAGAATTCTGAGCACCCCTGGGCTAGAACAGCTCCTGGCACAGATTAAGTGTTCCATAAGAAGCCAACTTTGGTCATTGCGTGGGGAGACGGAGGCCAGGGGGACCCCACACTCCCCTGAGCTCACCTCTTCTTACCTGCAACTGCCAAAACTAGCCACCAGGTGGCACTGTGGCTCCCGAGTCCGGTGAGCGCAGAACAGCGGAGGTCGGGGAAGCGGTCAGCAAACCCTTCCCCATTCCCACTTCCTGGCCTCTCCCTTCCTGCTCGCGGTGGACTGAGAAACGGAAGGCAGCCCCAAATCTAGAATCCAATTGTCATCATATAATACTCAGTCATTACATATATGACGATTTCTTTTTTCATGCACAAAGCGCTTGGGAAAGACGACGGGTCCCAGGGCTTGAATGGCTCCCAGGAGGGCTGAAGGGTTTCAGGTGGATCTTGGGGTCAAGTGTGGGGCCCGGCTGTCTTTGGTCTGGGGTGTGGTTGAACTCCTGGGCTGGGAGCCAGATGACAGGAGTTCAAATTGCGGCTCTGTAAAATGGGGATGACATTAACACCCGTCTCTGGGATTCTGACAAAGGTGAAATTCAATGCATTATTATATAGCAGGCATTTAGAACAGAGCAGGCCCATAGTAAGGCTTGATAACAGTTTGGTATTTTCCTGAGGAGGGTAAACCTTTAGGCATCAAGAGGCCTTAGTTTACACTAAGTTAAAAAAATAAAAGGATAGCAGGTTGTTAAGACATCACAATTAAATTGAAACTTGGCCTTTAAAGAAGACCTGCTTGGGAATCAGAGCACTGTTTTTTTCTTCTTTTTCAAGGGAGGCAGTTGGACAATGCTAGCCTAGTTGATATTAAAAAAAAAAATAGGTCTGGTCCCAGGGAGCTTCTTTCTCAGTGCAGCTGGCTGGTTTTTAGTGCAGAAAGACCCGCCTTTTGTCTTTCAAATTAGCAGCTTCGGCTGCAGCCAGCCACGGAGGGCCTGGGGAGGCCACCGCCCCCACCTCCCCCCAAGAGATGGTGTTCCTTATGATCTAACAGATTTTCCATGTGAGTCTTTGGAACCCAAGCAGCTTGTGAACAAACGTCCCCCCGGAGTCACCATCTTGCCCACTGCTGCCTCCCATCTTTTTTTTTTTTTTTTTTTTTGTGGTACGCGGGCCTCTCACTGTTGTGGCCTCTCCCGTTGCGGAGCACAGGCTCCGGACGCACAGGCTCAGCGGCCATGGCTCACGGGCCCAGCCGCTCCGCGGCATGTGGGATCTTCCCGGACCGGGGCACGAACCCGTGTCCCCTGCATCGGCAGGCGGCCTCTCAACCACTGCGCCACCAGGGAAGCTCTGCCTCCCATCTTTTATTCTGCCATCATCACTCCAAAAGTCTGTCCTTTCAACACCGCAAGGTTCTTTTGACAGTATCTGTGCACTCTTTCTCCAGGCTCTCTCAACTGCTTCCACCCAGGTAGGGTCTGTCACCTTCCTCTCTAACTACACTTTCACCATGATTACTCTCACGTTTGGCCGAGGCTCACTAGCCACGTTTCTGTTCCCTGCTTTTTCAAGCCCTTGTTCACCTTAGGACCTTTGCACCTGCTATTCCCTCACCCACCTGGAGTGCTTTGGCCATGGTTGGCTCCTTCTTGCATTCCAATCTCAGCACAGATGTCACCTTCTCATGTAGAGCCATTCCCTCCACCCCCTACCCTGCCCGGTGGATCATATCACTCTGTTCATTATTGACAGTTATGTATTTTCTCCTAAATTAGACTGCCAGCCACTTGAGGGCAGGTTTTTTGGTCTTTCTTGTCCATTACTGTGTCCCCAGTGCTTAGAAAAGTGCCCAGTGCATAGAAGGTGCCAGTGTTTTTTGCCTGAAGAGCTGATTGATCCTTGGGAACATGAACCTCTCTATTTTTTTCTCTCTTACAAAAGAAATTTATTATAAGATTTTTTCAGGATACTGTGTTTTACATGTGTTCACAGTATTTTTTTTTTACATCTTTATTGGAGTATAATTGCTTTACAATGGTGTGTTAGTTTCTGTTTTATAAGAGTGAATCAGCTATACATATACATATATCCTGATATCTCCTCCCTCTTGCATCTCCCTCCCACCCTCCCTATCTCACCCCCTTAGGTCGTCACAAAGCATTGAGCTGATCTCCCTGTGCTATGCGACTGCTTCCCACTAGCTATCTATTTACATTTGGTTGTGTATATATGTCCATGCCACTCTCTCATTCTCACTCTGTCCCAGCTTACCCTTCCCACTGCCCGTGTCCTCAAGTCCAATCTCTAGGACTCTAGGTCCAACCACTTCACTACAAATAACTCAATTTCATTTCTTTTTATGGCTGAGTAATATTCTATTGCATATATGTGCCACATCTTCTTTATCCATTCATCTGTCTATGGACACTTCCATAGACATGCTTCCATGTCCTGGCTATTGTACATAGAGCTGCAATGAACATTGTGGTACATGACTCTTTTTGAATTATGGTTTTCTCAGGGTATATGGCCAGTAGTGGGTTTGCTGGGTTGTATGATAGTTCTATTTTTAGTTTTTTAAGGAACCTCCATACTGTTCTCCATAGTGGCTGTATCAATTTACATTCCCACCAACAGTGCAAGAGGGTTCCCTTTTCTCCACACCCTCTTCAGCATTTATTGTTTGTAGAGTTTTTGATGATGGCCATTCTAACCGGTGTGAGGTGATACCTCATTGCAGTTTTGATTTACATTTCTCTACTGATTAGTGATGTTGAGCATCCTTTCATGTGTTTGTTGACAATCTGTGTATCTTCTTTGGAGAAATGTCTATTTAGGTCTTCTGCCCATTTCTGGATTGGGTTGTTTGTTCTTTTGATATTGAGCTGCATGAGCTGCTTGTATATCTTGGAGATTAATCCTTTGTCAGTTGCTTCATTTGCAAATATTTTCTCCCACTCTGAGGGTTGTCTTTTCATCTTGTTTATGGTTTCCTTTGCTGTGCAAAAGCTTTTAAGTTTCATTAGGTCCCATTTGTTTATTTTTGTTTTTATTTCCATTTCTCTAGGAGGGTCAAAAAGGATCTTGGGATTTATGTCATAGAATGTTCTGCCTATGTTTTCCTCTAAGAGTTTGATAGTGTCTGACCTTACATTTAGGTCTCTAATCCGTTTTGAGTTTATTTTTGGGTATGGTGTTAGGGAGTGATCTAATTTCATTCTTTTCCATGTAGCTGTCCAGTTTTCCCAGCACCACTTATTGAAGAGGTTGTCTTTTCTCCATTGTATATTCTTGTCTCCTTTATCAAAGATAAGGTGACCATATGTGTGTGGGTTTATCTCTGGGTTTTCTATCCTGTTCAATTGATCTATATTTCTGTTTTTGTGCCAGTACCATACTGTATTGATTACTGTAGCTTTGTAGTATAGTCTGAAGTCTGGGAGCCTGATTCCTCCAGATCCGTTTTTCTTTCTCAAGATTGCTTTGGCTATTTGGGGCCTTTTGTGTTTCCCTACAAATTGTAAATTTTTTTGTTCTAGTTCTGTGAAAAACGCCATTGGTAGTTTGATAGGGATTGCATTCAATCTGTAGATTGCTTTGGGTAGTAGAGTCATTTTCACAGTGTTGATTCCTCCAATCCAAGAGCATGGTATATCTCTCCATCTGTTGGTATCATCTTTAATTTCTTTCATCAGTGTCTTATAGTTTTCTGCATACAGGGCTTTTGTCTCCTTAGGTAGGTTTATTCCTAGGTATTTTATTCTTTTTGTTGCAATGGTAAATGGGAGTGTTTCCTTAATTTCTCTTTCAGATTTTTCATCATTAATGTATAGGAATGCAAGAGATTTCTGTGCACTAATTTTGAATCCTGCTACTCTACCAAATTCTTTGATTAGCTCTAGTAGTTTTCTGGTAGCATCTTTAGGATTCTCTATGTTTAGTACCATGTCATCTGCAAACAGTGACAGCTTTACTTCTTCTTTTCCGATTTGGATTCCTTTTATTTCTTTTTCTTCTCTGATTACTGTGGCTAAAACTTCCAAAACTATGGTGAGTAATAGTGTTGAGAGTGGGCAACCTTGTCTTGTTCCTGATCTTAGTGGAAATGCTTTCAGTTTTTCACCATTGAGGATGATGTTTGCTGTGGGCTTGTCATATATGGCCTTTATTATGTTGAGGTAAGTTCCCTCTATGCCTACTTTCTGGAGGGTTTTTATCATAAATGGGTGTTGAATTTTGTGGAATGCTTTTTCTGCACCTATTGAGATGATCATAAGCTTTTTCCCCTTCAATTTGTTAATATCACATTGATGATTTGCATATATTGATGAATCCTTGCATTCCTGGGAAAAACCCTACTTGATCATGGTGTATGATCCTTTTAATGTGCTGTTGGATTCTGTTTGCTAGTATTTTATTGAGAATTTTTGCATCTATGTTCATCACTGATATTGGCCTGTAATTTTCTTTCTTCGTGACATCTTTGTCTGGTTTTGGTATCAGGGTGATGGTGACCTTGTAGAATGAGTTTGGGAGTGTTCCTCCCTCTGCTATATTTTGGAAGAGTTTGAGAAGAATAGGTTTTAGCTCTTCTCTAAATGTTTGCTAGAATTCACCTATGAAGCCATCTGGTCCTGGACTTTTGTTTGTTGGAAGATTTTTAATCACAGTCTCATTTCAGTGTTTGTGATTGGTCTGTTTATATTTTCTATTTCTTCCTGGTTCAGTCTCAGAAGGTTGTGCTTTTCTAAGAATTTGTCCATTTCTTCCAGGTTGTCCATTTTATTGGCATATGGTTGCTTGTAGTAATCTCTCATGATCCTTTGTATTCTGCAGTGTCAGTTGTTACTTCTCCTTTTTCATTTCTAATTCTACTGATTTGAGCCTTCTGCCTTTTTTTCTTGATGAGTCTGGCTAATGGTTTATCAATTTGTTTATCTTCTCAAAGAACCAGCTTTTAGTTTTATTGATCTTTGCTATTGTTTCTTTCATTTCTTTTTCATTTATTTCTGATCTGATCTTTATGATTTCTTTCCTTCTGCTAACTTTGGGTTTTTTTTTGGTTCTTCTTTCTCTAATTGCTTTAGGTGTAAGGTTAGGTTGTTTATTTGAGATGTTTCTTGTTTCTTGAGGTAGGATTGTATTGCTATAAACTTCCCTCTTAGAACTGCTTTTGCTGCATCCCATAGGTTTTGGGTCATCGTGTTTTCATTGTCATTTGTTTCTAGGTATTTTTTGATATCCTCTTTGATTTCTTCAGTGATCTCTTGGTTATTTAGTAGTGTAATGTTTAACCTCCACGTGTTTGTATTTTTTACAGATTTTTTTCTATAATTGATATCTAGTCTCATAATGTTGTGGTCGGAAAAGATACATGATACGGTTTCAATTTTCTTAAATTTACCAAGGCCTCCTTTGTGACCCAAGATATGCTCTATCCTGGAGAATGTTCCATGAACACTTGAGAAGAAAGTGTATTCGGTTGTTTTTGGATGGAATGTCTTATAAATGTCAATTAAGTCCATCTGTTTAATGTATCATTTAAAGCTTGTGTTTCCTTATTTATTTTCATTTTGGATGATCTGTCCACTGGTGAAAGCGGGGTGTTAAAGTCCCCTACTATGATTGTGTTACTGTCGTTTTCCCCTTTTATGGCTGTTAACATTTGCCTTGTGTATTGAGGTACTCCTATGTTGGGTGCATAAATATTTACAATTTTTATATCTTCTTGGATTGATCCCTTGATCGTTATGTAGTGTCTTTCTTTGTCTCTTGTAATAGTCTTTATTTTAAAGTCTATTTTGTCTGATATGAGACGTGCTACTCTAGCTTTCTTTTGATTTCCATTTGCATGGAATATCTTCTTCCATCCCCTCACTTTCAGTCTGCATGTGTCCCTAAGTCTGACGTGGGTCTCTTGCAGACAGCATATATACAGGTTTAGTTTTTGTATCCATTCAGCCAGTCTATGTCTTTTGGTTGGAGCATTTAACCCATTTACATTTAAGGTAGTTATTGACATGTATGTTCCTGTTACCATTTTCTTAATTGTTTTGGGTTTGTTATTGTAGGTCTTTTCCTTCTCTTGTGTTTCCTGCTTAGAGAAGTTCCTTTAGCATTTGTTATAAAGCTGTGAACCTCTATATTGATGACCTCTCTATGTCTCTGGCTTAGAGACCTGAAAACCCCTTAGAACAAGTGAACCCCATTTTCTCTTTAGTTCTCTGTTCAGGATATCCTCTTTCCAAGTCTTGCATTCTTACTCAAGGGGGTCTGCCTGGACTAGGAGGCAGACATACAGACAAGCAGCTGTACACAGCATCCAGGGCCTACACAGAGACCAGTCCCCATTTATCCCACAACTACCATGAGCCCAGCCTTGGGCCAAGGGGCTTAAGGCATGGGCTCAATCGGTCCTTACCCTAGCACCCATTTCACAGAGGAGGGAACTGAGGCACAGAAAGAAAAATAATGAAGCCAATAGGGCAGAACCAGCATTGAAACCCAGGTCTGTTCAAATCCAGATCCCAGGCTCTTAATTCCTCTGCTTACAAGATCATGAACTTGGAAACACCTGGCACATAGTAGAATGAATGAATGAACTGTAATCATTAAGCTTATCCCTGCACTTTAGGTACTAAACTCCACGAAGGCAAGGTCCTTCTCTTATTGATACTTGAATCTTTGGAATTGTTCAGCACAGAGCTCTGTGGGTAGAAGGTACTCAATATCTGTTGAATTGGTTGTGTCAAGTCTTGAGATGGGTTCAGAATGAAATCTATAAAATTCTCAAGGCGAGAGTGGCATATATAACCCAGTCTCTAAATCCTGGCCACTAGAACCAGCCTAACAGAGGCCAAATTGGGATAAAATGACATAATTTCTTACCTTATAATTGTTCCAATTTTCAAAGCCCCTTTGGGCAGGGGTTAGGCCTTATAACCTCCTGGGTGAGCCCAAAGCCACAAATCAGATCAGCAACAGTTAAGAAACAGTCCCACCATCTCCCTGAAATTCCACTTTGCAAAGCAAATGTGTTCTTTGGGCATCCAAGGAGGCTGTTCTTGATTGTTTTAAGGTCTTCTGGAGGGCCTCAAATGTGGTACAAAGGACAGATTTGAGGGCAAAAGGAGCTGCCTTCAAATTTTAGCCCATCCTATTAGAGCTGGCTGGTCCTGGGCAAATGCCACAGCCTCTCTGAGTGCTTGGGGAGGTTACAAAAGTACCTGGTCTTGGGGAGTGCATTGACGAGGCAGGGCTCAGAAAACAGGGTCTTGGAAGAAAAGTCACCCTTGTCTTTCCCCTCTTGTGGTCTGGGGACCACCTGGGCAATATGTACCTGTAGCTTCTCCAATCTGCATCTTAGGTCAAGGGATTCTGAATAAGAAGCCCACACAGCTTAGTGGCTCTGGAGCCAGCCTGGCTGGATTTACACTCTGGTTCTATTTGCTGTGTGACCTTGGACAAGTGACCCCACCTCTCTGAGCCTCAGTTGTCTCATGTAGAAAATTCAGAATACAGTAACGTAGGGTTATTACAAGGATTAAACATTTGCAAAGTGCTTAGAACGAATGATGCCTGGAACATTATAAATGTTATAGATATGTTACATTAAATAAAATGAACAAATATCTACCCACAACCCCAGCTGTGACCTCCAAAAGGGCTCAGACCTTATCTTATTGATTGTGTATCACTAGGGCTTAAGCACATAGTAGGTGGTCAGTAAAGGTTGAATGGAAGCGGGATGTGAGATTGGAATGAGTTTGTGGCTAAGAGATTAAAAACCTAACCTCTTAATCTAGTGTTGGCAAACTTCTGTAAAGGGTCAGATGGTGAATATTTTCAGCTTTGGGGGTCATGTGGTCCTATGGTCTCTGTTGCAACAATTTAACTCTGCCCTTGTAGTGTGAAAGTGGCCACGGAAAATTTGTAAATGAAGGAGCATGGCTACGTACCAATAAAGCTTTATTTACAAAAACAGGTGATGGGCCATATCGGTCTGAAGGATGTAGCTTGCTGACCCCTGCTATAAATCATAGTGAGAGTTGGTGGGAACAAAGAGAAGATATTTCGGATGGTGCTTTCTGGAGATGGGTGATGTCAAAAGCCACCAGTGGTCTCCCCTAAGCCCCAACTTGAAGGGCCTATTTATTTTTGTTATATATTAACATTTATTAAGCACATATTATGCTATTCACATGCTGATCATTGTAATAGGCTCTCTCATACTTTCTTTTAATCTTTAGGACAATCTTGGTGGATATCTTTAATTATCTGTCCCTCTTTTTTAAGTCAGGAAACTAGAGACCAGAGTGGTTAAGAAACTTTTCCAAGGTCACACAGCTCAGAAATGTTTCAGCCCAGCTGGGTCTGTTTCCATGGTTCTGTCATTTTCCTCGCAGGCCAGAGAAGGACTGGAATATTCTTTCAAAGCTGTCCTTTAAAAGGTCACAGCTGGGGCTTCCCTGGTGGCTCAGTGATTGAGAATCTGCCTGCCAATGCAGGGGACATGGGTTCGATCCCTGGTCCGGGAAGATCCCACATGCCACAGAGCAACTAAGCCCGTGCACCACAACTACTGAGCCTGTGTGCCACAACTACTGAAGCCCATGTGCCTAGAACCTGTGCTCTGCAACAAGAGAAGCCTCCACAATGAGAAGCCCGTGCACCGCAACGAAGAATGGCCCCCTCTCGCCACAACTAGAGAAAGCCCGCGCGCAGCAATGAAGACCCAATGCAGCCAAAAATAAAAACAAATAAATAAATTTATTTAAAAAAAAAAGTTCACAGCTGGGGGCTTCCCTACTGGTGCAGTGGTTAAGAATCTGGCTGCCAATGCAGGGGACACGGGTTCAAGCCCTGGTCCGGGAAGATCCCACATGTCACGGAGCAGCTAAGCCTGTGCACCACAACTACTAAAGCCCACACGCCTAGAGCCCTTGCTCCTCAACAAGAGAAGCCACCACAACGAGAAGCCCGCACACTGCAACGAAGTGTAGCCCCCACTCGTCGCAACTAGAGAAAACCCGTGTGCAGCAATGAAGACCCAACGCAGCCAAAAATAAATAAATAAATTTTAAAAAATGAATAAATAAAAGTTCACAGCTGCACACACAGTTCCTAGAAGCAACCTTGCACACATGGAAGCATTTGAAGACTAATGTGAAAGTGTTGGGTTTTTCAGCAGACACGTGTGATTGAATGTCTTTACAAATTGGTAGGGAGCTTGTGCATTGGGCCTATTGGTAGGCCTACTGGAACATTCTAGGACTTTTCAGTGCTTGCCTCAGAGTAAGAATGCCCCATTTAAAAGAGGCTTCATCGAACAGGGCCAGGCTGGAGAGCTGATTGTGTTTCTTAGCCACGGATTAGTTCCTCTAAGCGCTGCCAATTCTCTTTAGATCTGTGTCTAAGATCTCCAGACCTGAGTTAGGTCTGTGTGCTGGACTCTGGCTGACCTCAGCAGGTTAGCAGCACGGAGTCTTGGATTTCTTTGCAGCGGAAAAGAGTTTTTGGTGACAGTGCATCCGTGTGGCTTTGGCTGACCTGAGGGTAATCAGTAGCAGATTTTTAATTCTGGCAGCTCTCGTGGACTTGAGGACACATCATCACCCCTTGACCCCTTGGAGGGCCTGTTAAAAAAACACAGGTATTGGGACTTCCCTGGTGGTCCAGTGGTAAAGAATCCGCCTTCCAGTGCAAGGGACGCGGTTGGATCCCTGGTTGGGGAACTAAGATCCCACACGCCGTGGGGCAACTAAGCCCACGCGCCACAACGACTGAGCCCCTGCGCCTCAACTAGAGACCTTGTGTGCTGCAAACTACAGAGCCCATGTGCTCTGGAGCCCACGCCACAACTACAGAGCACTCTAGAGCCTGCATGCCACAATTAAAGAGAGAAAACCCACACACCACAACTAGAGAGAAGCCCATGCACTGCAGCGAAGAGCCCTCGCCACAATGAAAGATCCCACATGCCACAACTAAGACCCGACGCAGCCAAAAAAAGGAAAAAAACAACCCGAAACCAGAAAACAACAAACAAACAAACAAGCAAACAAAACACAAGTATTGCAGGGCCTGCTTGGAGTTTTTGATTCAGCAGGTCAGGGCAGGGCCTGAAAATCTACATTTCTCACAAGTCCCCGGGTGATGCTACTGCTGGTCCAAGGACCACACTTTGAGAAGCATGGCTTTAGGTCTGTGGTTCCCAACTTGGGATGCACATTAAGGTCACCTGGGAAGTTTTAAAATTCCCAAAACCAGGCCATACCCCCATTAAATCTCGCTCTGAAAGTGGAGTCCAGGCATGGGAACTTTGGAAGTTTCCAGGTGATTCTAACATGTAGTTATGCTTGAGAACCAAGGTTCGGGTCATCACTCTTCACTTTGCTCATGATACGCTCAGAGGAGGCTCCCAGGCTTACACACAACTAGGAAATTTAAAATCTGTTGGGGGATAAAAAAAAAAAATCGTGGTGTCTAATTCATTCCTAAGCCAACGTGGAATTATTCTTGTTTGATTCACTGTTTGGATTCTTATTCTTTTGGCTTCAATTATCTCCTCTCTGTGTATTCAGTGCAGATATTCAGCTGGGACACATTGCTCCAGCTGATTGTTCAAATATTAACATATTTCCATACCAGTTGGTAAATAGCCATTTCCCGGAGCCCCCTGAGTTCCCCCTCCAGCCAAGTCCTTTCCTGGGTCCTCCTACACCTCCTAGCAATGCACACTGCAAGGGTGGCGTCTCTTGCTTGTTGTTAAGTATTTCAAATTTCTCCCCAGTACATTTGAACTACTTACCAATATCCGTATCTTTAGTTTCCTTGTCTGAGCAGAGGGGTATCTTGAATAGGTAGGAGGTTGGTTTACAAACTCAGGAGTGTGGGAAAGTGTCTTTATGTTTGGAGAGGGGAGTGGTGCTGATTCCAATCCCGATTGTGACATTGAACAGCTGGGAAGTCCTCTAACCTCTCCGCTTCAGTTCCGCATACGGTTGGGGTGAGACTTACGTGAATTAATGCATGGACAGGCCTTAGAATGCAGTCTGGTGTGTAGTTATTATCAAATAAGTGCTAGTGTTTGTACTAGTCACCTAGTGCCGTGTAACAAATGGCCATAAACCATGTAACAAGTTCCCACAACCTTAGTGGCTTTAAATAACACATGTTTATTATCTCACAGTTCTTATGGGTCAGGGATCTCCATGTCACCTCATTGGGTCCTCTGCTTCTAGGTCACTCACAAGGCTATAATCAAGGTGTTGGCCAGAGTGGGGTCTCATCCAAAGGCTCGTCTGGGGAAGGATCTGCTTCCAAGCCACACCTGGTTTTTGGCAGGGTTCAGTCCTTGCAAACTATTGAACTAAGGGCCTCGGTTCTTAATTGGCTGTTGGCCAGAGGCCCACCCTCAGTTCCTCCACAATACGGTGGCTTGCTTTGTCGAAGTCAGTATAGAGAGAGACTCTGCCAGCAAGATAAAAGCTGGAATCTTTTGCAATCTAATTACAAAAGTGACGCCTTCTCAGTACATATATACAATGGAATACTATTCAGCCATAAAAAAGAACAAAATAATGCTAATTTGCAGCAACATGGATGCAACTAGAGATTATCATACTAAGTGAAGTCAGAAAGAGAAAGGCAAATACCATATGATAGCACTTATATGTGGAATCTAAAATATGACACAAATGAACCTATCTATATAATAGAAACAACTCACAGACATGGAGATCAGACTTGTGGTTGCCAAGGGGGAGAAGGGGAGGGAGAGAGATGGGCTGGGAATTCGGGGTTGGTAGGTGCAAACTATTACATTTAGAATGATAAACAACAAGGTCTTACCGTATAGCACAGGGAATTGTATCCAATCTCCTGGAATAAACCATAATGGAAAAGAATACTAAAAGAAGAATGTATATATGTGTAAAACGGAGTCACTTTGCTGTACAGCAGAGATTGGCACAACTTTGTAAATCAACTATACTTCAGTAAAAAGAAAAAGTGACATCTTCTCAATGTTGAGATATTCCATTGGTTAGAAGCAAGTTCCTCAGGAAGGAGAATAATGCAAAGATGTGAGCATCAGGAAGTGGAAACCATTGGTGGCTGTCTTAGAAGCTGCCTTCTGCAGTATTATTATTTTTTTCACTTCTGGATGTAGGTAGTGTAACCTCAGTCATCATTTTTCCCTCTTGGGACATACGTTTTATGAAATATCAAAGCTTCCAGAAGCCCCTTGAGTCATTAGTCCTCACTGGTTTGAGACCCTCCCATGTCTCAGACTGCAGGGTTCCCTCAAGTTGGAGACTCTACTGCTTCTGAGACAAGTTTGGGACCTAGAATCCTCGGGGTGGCCTAGAACCTTTCCTGAGGGTCCAGCGACCCCAGATGCCCCATGCATCCTTCCCTTTTGGAGAACAGTCTGTACGTGGGGGATTCCCCAACTTCCCAGTTCTCCCACTTGTTGACCCTTCAAGGAACCTAGGGACGCTTGGGCACAGCTGGTATAATTTCCTAAGTGAGTTCAGGATTTCCCAAGAGTCAAGGAAGGTGTTGACTTCAAAGACTTTTTGTCTCTTTGAGGCAGGAGACCACAACTTTCTGTAATAGAGAGTGTTGTGTTTGAAGAAAAGGATTGAGCAAAGTTATGGGGCTGTGAAGGTTGGGGAGAGAGTCTGGGGAGTCTGGGGTGGGTCTTGGAGATAGTGAGGAGAGTTTCCTGGGGCAGGAGATGGGAAGCAGGGCTGGTGAGGCATGCCAAGGAGGAGGAACAGCGAGGACACACCCACAAAGGTGGGAAAGTACCTTCCAGAGTCATCGAATGAGAGAAAGTTGAGAGGGCTTGAGGGAATGGTGAGAGATGAAGCTGGCCAGATTGTAAAAGCCATTTAAAGCAATAATACTCGACGATTAGTTTTTGGGATTCTTTAGGTCAGGGGTTTGAAAGAACTCAGCTGGCTGCTTCTGCTGGGGTCTCTCACGTGGCTGTGCTGTGTTGATGGCTGGACTGGGCTAGCTAGTCTAAGAGGCATCACTCACATGTCTCTGGTGGCCTCTTTCTCTCCATGGGGTTAGCTTGGTCTTCCTCACAGCATGGTGGCCCTGGATTTTGGAGAGGCTGGATTTCAAAAGAGAGAATGCCAAATGTGAAGGCAGAAGCTGCACGTCTCTAAAGGGAGGCTTCCAGGTTTGAAGGAGCTCAGATACCAGGTTGGGGAGCTTGGAATTTATCCTGTTGGGCAGGCTATTGGAGGTCTTCGAGTAGAAGGGAGAAACATCATATTGGCGTTTTAGAAAGTAATTACAGAAGAGAGCACCGTTCAGTGAGAAGAACGGAGAATCTGGGAACGGAAACCCCGGTGCTCTTTCTATTCTGTGTGACCATATGTGTGTTATTTAACTTCCCTGAGCCCTCAGCTGTATCATCTGTGAAATAGGATGGTAAGAATCCCCACCTTACATACCCTATGGGGCTTTTAGAAGGATCGAATAAGGAAATATTTGTAAAGTACTTTGTAAACCAGCCAAACTCACTTGTCAGGTGACAGATGATTGGGGCAGGCTTGCTTTAAGGTGATACATTTCAGTGAATGCTCAGCTTCCATCCCAGACAATAGGGAGTGGTGTGGCCTGTGGCAAACTGGAAAGCTCCAGCCCCCTCTGAAGAATATGGCCGTCATTCAATAGAAGCTGATTGATGCCATGATTTTATGAGAAAAGGCAAAAATTCAGGACTTCCCTGGTGGCGCAGTGGTTAAGAATACGCCTGCCAATGCAGGAGACAGGGGTTTGAGCCCTGGACCGGGAAGATCCCACCTGCCGCAGAGCAACTAAGCCCGCGTGCCACAACTACTGAGCCCATGTACCAAAACTACTGGAGCCCGTGCTCTGCAACAAGAGAAACCCGCACACCACAACAAAGAGTAGCCCCCACTCGTCGCAACTAGAGAAAGCCCGCGCGCGGCAACAAAGACACAATGCAGGCAAAAAAAAAAAAAGGTAAAAATTCCATCTTTATGTGTAATCTCCTGACTTGTTCTTAACATATTTATATCTCAAGATGTGGATAGACCAAGGAAGTTTTTGTGAGCTCTCTGTAGCATCTGCTGTAAACCATAGTACTCAGTGTAGATATTAGTTATTAATTTCTTGTGGGCTCTTAAAACTGAAAGGCAAGGTGAGCCAGAGGGAGGCCTGGAAGAAGGAAATGCTGTGAATCAGGGAACAGACAGGGTGGATCTGAACTGGGACAGGAATGTGGAGAGTGAAGATGGGGAGACCCAGAAACATGTCAGCTGGAGATTCAATAGGGCTCGTTAGCTCATTGGCTACGGCAGAGATCCTTAATATTTGCTGAGTCATGGAGCCCTTTGCCGTCCAGTGAAGCCCAGGGACGCTTTCCCAGAGCTGTGTTTTTAAATGCATAAAATCAAACACAAAGACCAATTATATTGGAAATTCATTATCAAAATATCTTAAGCGGTGGATTTGCATACCGTTAACAAATGTGCTTCTTTAATAACTGGTAAGAAACGAGATCTGGTGACAGCCCTAACAATTTCAGAGTAGTGATGAGAAGCAATGATATTTTAAGGTATCTACAATAATTGCGACATAAAAATACGCTTTCTGTAGATGACAAAGTCACAGGTGTTGCTAACACTGTTAATACGACTGTAATTTGTTACCTCTATTCATAATTTCAGCTAGAGGTAGTGAAAATTAAGATGTGATTTTTTTTTCCCAACCTAAGTCACAGACTTCCTGAATTAAAAACAAGTTAAGTGCCACTTCATCTAGGAAGTGAAGGAAGAGGTGGGTTCAAAGGGAACTCTGGGGAAGGTCAAGGTGGAGTTACCCAGGAATCTGTGAGAAATTACAGGAGAGAGCATAGTGGTTAAGCCCATGGGCTTGGGAGCCAGAGTGCCTGGGTTCAAATCCTGACCCAACTTCTTTTCAGCTTTATAATCTTAGTGGTGTTCAACAGCACCCAACCTTTGGGTACCAAATCTGGACTCCATTGGCTTGTATGTAAAATTTTGGGCCAACCTCTTGTGCCTCAGTTTACCCAACAGTAAAATGGGGTGATAATTGCATCGCCTACCTCCTAAAGGATAAAATGAGTTAATTAATATATGCAAAGCATTTGGAACAGTACTTCGTACATAGTAAGTATTTTATAGACACAGCCATTATTACAGAAGGGATGGAAGTGGATGTTTATTCATTAATCATTCATTCAACACATATTCATTGAATACTTGGAGGCAGAGAACAAATCAGACAAAGACCCTATTCTGATGGGGTTTAAATTCTCTAATGGGAGACAGATGATACACAAATAGATAGATAATGGGATAATTTTAGGTAGTGATAAGTGACAATAAACCATGGTGATGAGGTGAAATGTGACTGGGACTGGACCATCTTAGAAAAGATGTTCAAGGATGGCCAATCTGGTAAGCTGACATTTGAGCTGAATCTTGTATGGAAGGATTCATGCAAAGATCTTGGAGAGGGAATTTCCAGGCAGTGAGAATAGCAAGTGCAAAGGCCCTGAGGCAGGAGTATGTCTGGTGTGTTTGAGGACCAGCAAGGCAGTCAGTGTGACTGGAGCAAGGTGAGTGAGAGAGAGAAAGTGGTGGGAAATGAAGATGGAGGGGGAGCAGCTCCTGTATTATATGTCAGGGATACAAGGATGGATACATCCTAGTTAGTGCCCTCAGTGAGATCAAAGACATAGCCATAGACTGTTCCAGTGAAGTAAATGCTTTAAGAGAGGTATAATCGAGGAATTAGTCACAGCTTTCCAAAGGACTCAAGAGCCAAGACCTAAATTAGGAAATCAACACAAGAACAGAACAAAAATGAAGAGGCATGATCAACCAGCTAAGGAGATTGCAATCAGATCACGAAAAGCAAGAGAAGGTAGTGTTTCAAGGAGAATGGGGTACCTAGCATCAGATCCAACAGAGAGACAAGTAGCAGAGACTGGGAAGAAATCAGGTATTGGCCAAGCGGGGGATTTCCAGATGAGCAATGGCTCAAAACCAGATGATTGTCTCATGTGAACCGAGGGGTAGGTGGGTGAGCTGTACATCCTTTTTCCTAATCACTGAGCATCAGGATATGGGAGTCATGTTTTGACTCATCTCTTTCTTTCAGTTCTGGTAATCAGTGTGTCATCAAGCACTTTCTGTTCTTGCTTTGAAATGTCTTGCTCATCCACCATTGGTGCGCATCTAAGAACCCCACTTCTGACACCAAGTTCCAGTCTTCGCCAGCCTATGTGCCAATGACTGGACCAACCTCTTCACTATTTTCTTAGACTTCTGTCTCCTCCATCCACTTATTAATTCCACTTTTCAATATGCTGCACTTTCATGCTGCCAAACCTTCCCATTTGATTTATCATCAGACATTTACTCTGCTCCTATGTTGTTCTGGACATTGGAATGGGAATTGGATAGCAATTGTTACCATTTATCAAGCACCACTGTGCAAAGTCAACTTGGATGAGGTTCTTACTCATGAGGAGTTTACAGTCTGATGGGAACAGCAATCAGGAAGGCAATGATCAACATAGTCACCAGTGATATTCATCACAGGTGCTATTTCTGGTCCTCTGCTTCCTCTATCTAGAGAATAGGAATGACCACATGACTTGCTTTGGTCAGTAAGATGTGAGTGAAAGTGACTTGAGTCATTTCTAGGTGGGAGTTTTAAAAGCCAACGTGTGACATGCCACATTCCCTTCTTCCTGTTGTGACAAGATAAGACTTTGGTCATCCTGGGTCCAAATCACCGTCTCCTACCTCCTGTGTTGGACATGCAGCAGGGGCAAGAAATAAGCATTTGTTCTGTTAAGCCCCCGGGACTTGGAGTTGTTATAGTGGCAAAATCAAGCCATCCTGACTATGATCATAGCATTTTTTTAACATCTTTATTGGAGTATAATTGCTTTACAGTGGTGTGTTAGTTTCTGCTTTATAACAAAGTGAATCAGTTATACATATACATATGTTCCCATATTTCTTCCCTCTTGCATCTCCCTCCCTCCCACCCTCCCTATCCCACCCCTCTAGGTGGTCACGAACCACCTAGCTGATCTCCCTGTGCTATGATCATAGCATTTATCACTTACCCAGATACTGCATGCTGGCTTCCCCTTTACTGTTATGACCACATTCTTCCCTTTACTTCTAATTCCTTTCCAAACCCCATCAGTGTTTAAAAAACAGCTTCCATGAAAGCTTCTTTTTTTTTTTTTATTGAAGTATAGTTGGTTTGCAATGTTGTGTTAGTTTCTGGTGTACAACAAAGTGATTCAGTTATACATAAATATACATTCTTCTTCATATTCTTTTCCATTATGGTTTGTTATAAGATATTGAATATACTTCCCTGTGCTATACAGCAGGACCTTGTTGTTTATCTATTTTATATACAGTAGTGTGTATCTGCTAATCTCAAACTCTTAATTTATCCCTCCCCTCCTTCCCCTTTGGCAACCATAAGTTTGTTCTCTATGTCTCTGAGTCTGTTTCTGTTTCATAAATAAGTTCATTTGTATCATATTTTAGATTCCACGTATAAGAGATAGATGGTGTTTGTCTTTCTCTTTCTGACTTACTTCACTTAGTATGATAATCTCTGGATCCATCCATGTTGCAGCAAACGGCATTATTTCGTTCGTTTTTATGGCTGAGTAATATTCCATTGTATATATTAATATACCACATATTCTTTATCCATTCATCTGTTGATGGACATTTAGGTTGAGTGAAGCCTCCTTCAAACGTTCATGACATTTACAGTCCCTCTATCACTCTTTAATACCTAATTGTTTGCTGTGGTGGGTATTTTGCCATTGTTTCATAGGTTAGTCTTGTTTCACTATTATGGGATGAATCATGTCCCCCCCCCCGCCCAGATTCTTATGTTGAAGTTCTAACCCTTAGTATTTCAGAGTGTGGCTGAATTTGGAGATAGGGCCTTTAAAGAGGCAATTAAGGTAAAATGAAGTCCTTAGGATGGGCCCTAACCCAACATGACTGGAGTCCTTGTAAGAAGAGGGGATTGGGACACAGACAAACACAGAGGAAGGATGATGTGAAGACACAGGGAGAAGAGGCTGGGAACAAGCCAAGGAGAGAGGCCTCAGACACAGTGATCTCAGGCTGCTAGCCTCTGGGACTGTGAGGAAATACATTTCTGTTGTTTAAGCCTTCCAGTCTGTGGTACTCTGTTATGGTGGCTCTAACAAACGAAGACATTTACTATGCAGAGCAAGAGCTTCTCAAATGCTGGACCTTTGCACTTTCTGTTCCCTCTTTTTGAAATACTTTCCCCACAGATATCCTCATGGCTCCTCTCTCACCTTCCAGGCTTCCCTCAAATGTCACCTTTGTGACCACCTAGAGGGGTGGGATAGGGAGGGTGGGAGGGAGGGAGACGCAAGAGGGAAGAGATATGGGGACATATGTGTATGTATGACATTCACTTTGTTATAAAGCAGAAATTAACACACCATAGTAAAGCAGTTATACTCCAATAAAGATGTTAAAAAAAAAAAGAGAAGCTAGAAATCAGATTTTTTAAAAAAAGGAAGAAGAAGGAGAAGATAGCCGGGAGCCTTCCTGGACACCCCTCTCATCTCCCCAGCCGAGTCAGATCTCTGGGTGTCCCAAGTGGGGAGGGTGTCAGAGATACTCTGACCTTCATCTATTGCCTACAGAGGAGCTAGAACCGATTAGAAGAGCTTTCTCCCTTTTCTCTCTCTCTCATGATCTTATGGGGACCCTTTGGCAAGCTCTCTGAGTCTCTCTCTCTCAGTCTCTCTCTCCCTCCCTCCCCCCCCTCTCTCGCACATGCACAGACTTTCTCTCACTCTCATGCCCCCTTCACCCACCCCTGTTTTTGCTGTTCCATCTGCGTGACCTGACCCCAGTGACAGGTCTTAGCCACTGGAGGGGCACGTTCCACGGAAAGCACATATCTTGGGTCAGGTTCCCTGAAAGCAGAGCCTAAGATGGGGATTCTTGAGCTAGAGCTTTACTGAGGGGGTATTCTCTGGAGAGACCTGTAAGGCAGTGCTTCTCAAAGTTGGCTGCACATTTTGATTCCCTGGGGAGACTTTAAAAAATCCCGATGGCTGGGCTTTACTCCTTACCAATTAAGTCAGAACATCTGGGGGTATTTCCAGTTTGAGAACCAGTGGTCTATGGAAAATGAGGGAAGCAGGATAGTGCAGAAAAAGAAGCAGATTAAGGATGTGCGTTCAGTCCAAGGTCAGCCTATGCCTGCTGGGGTGGGGGGAGCTCTGGAGCGGGAAGACCACCATAGAACTGACCCCACCCAGGGCTAGGGTACTGGGCTGGGAGCCAGTAGCAGCCCAACTCACAGGAGCCTGGGGCTGGGTGTCCCAAGCCTGGTAAAAAGGTACCAGCAGCCTCCTCTCAGGATATAAAAATAAGTTTGATAATACAGGACCGCTGAGATTCCAGGGTTTCCATTTCTGTTTTGGAATCTCATGCCTTTCATCCTGGAAGACATTGCCTACTGAGCAGAAAGAAGACAGCAGGTGCCAGTGGGGTGAGGTTGATTCATTTATTGAGTTCCCATAACATGGCCAGCCCTTTACGAAACTTACATTCTCATAGGAAAGACAAGTAAATAACAGTGGAGCCCAGCATCAGCAAGTCATTTCGGATCAACGCTACAAAGAGGTGCTTTCGGGTGCAATTATAGGTGGGACCAGGGAGAGGAGTGACAATGCCCAACCACAGGCAAGGAAGGCCTCTCAGAGCTGGTGGCACTGAGATCTGAAGGGAAAGAAGCAGGCAGCCACTAAAGATCCGGGGATCAGTGTGCCAGGATGAGAGAACAGCAAGTGCAAAGGCCCTGAGGCAGCGATGAGCTTAGTGTGTTTGGGGAGCAGAAGGGAGGCAGGTGAGGATGGAGCAGGGTGAGCGGGGGTGCAGTGAGCTGTGGGAGACCAGGTTGGCAAGAATCAGATCTTGCAGATCCTCGCAGACTAGCAGGAGAGGCTGGGCTAGTTTTCCTCAGTACAATGGGGAGCCATTGAAGATTGAAGCAGGAGGGGAACATGATTTGATTTAGAATAAGTTCAAATAAATAAAATTAGTCACTTTAAAGTGAACAATTCGGGACTTCCCTGGTGGTACAGTGGTTAAGATTTTCCCTTCCAATGCAGGGGGTGCGGGTTCGATTCTTGGTCAGGGAGCTAAGATCCCACATGCCACGCGGCCAAAACACCAAAACATAAAACAGAAGCAGTATTGTAACAAATTCAATAAAGACTTTAAAAGAAATGGTCCACATCAAAAAAAAATCTTTAAATAAAAAATAAAGTGAACAATTCAGTGGCGTTTAGTACATTTAGAACGTCGTGCAACCACCACCCTTATCAAGTTCTGAAGCATTTTCATTACCCCCAAAGATCACCCCATACTCATAAAGCCGTTATTCCCCATTTTCCCATCACCCTCAGCCCTTGGCAACCACCAATCTGTTTCTTGTCTCTATGGATTTATCTCTTCTGGATATTTCAGACAAATGGACTCATATAATGTATGTCTGGTTTATTTCACTTAGGATACAGTTTTCAAGGTCTATTCATGTGCTAGCATGTATCAGAGTCTCATTCCTTTTCATGGCTGAATAATATTCCATTGTATGGCTAGACCCGATTTTATCTATACAGTCATCCGTTAATGGATGCCTGGGCTGTTTCCCCTGTTGGCTATTGGTGCTGCTATGAACTTTCGTGTACGTGAACTTGGTTCAATACCTATTTTCAGTCCTTTTGGGTATATCCCTAGGAGTGGATTTTGCATTTTTAAACGATACCACTGGTTTCTGTGAGAAGAAAAGATTGTTGCGAGTCAAGGGCAGAGCTGGGAGGGCAGGAAGGAGGCCATTGTCATAGTCTGGGTGAGCAATAATGCTGACCTGGCTGAGGGATACAGCAGTAGAGATGGAAAGATGGATTTGGGTTGTACTGGGGTGCCGGCAGTGCCAGGACTTACTGCTGGAGACGATGTGGGCGGGCGGCGTCTGGCTCAAGGAAATTCTCCTTAAAGGTTTCCTACGATTTTCTAGTGGAAAAGATCTGAAAAGAACGGCAGCAAGTCTTTATTGAGCCCTTCAGAATCCGCATCACTCAGCTCTTCTTCTGTCACTGAGCAAAGCTCCCCATGGACTCCTGCCCTTTCCTGCATCTCTGATCCCATCTTCCCCACAACCCTCCTTGTTTTCCACTCTTGGCCCCTCTAGCCTCCCTCTTGCCCCTAATATCCACAGGCTTATTTTCCCCAGGGCCTTTGCACATGACATTCATTCTGCCTTGAGTTCCCTTCTCTCAAGGTTCACAATGTGACCACTTTTAAGTATCAACTCTGAAATCACCTGCTCAAAAAGACCTTCCCTAGTCCTTGTTATTCTCTATCACTCGTTCCCATATTTTTATAAATTTATCTGAAGTTATCTTTGTACCTTTGAGGCCTTATTGGTCGTCCCTTCTCAACTCATTAGAATATCAGCTCCTTGAGGGCAGGAATCTTTGTTTTGTTCACAGCTAGATCCCCAGGCCTAGAACAGCATCTCACATACAGCAGGTGCTCGATTGTTGCCTCTCTGACTGGTGCTTTGATGGAGTGACCCAAATAGTTCATTAATGTGCATTGGATTCTGCCCAGAAGGGATCAGAAATTCTGAATTTTCAAGTGGGAGAAAACCTAAAAATACGACCAAAGGAGCCAGCTTGGCGCATTCAGTGTCTTATCAAGACTAAGATTCTAATGAGAGATGCCGCATTGGAGAGGAAATGTCAGCTGTCCTGGGAGGGAGGCTGCCGTGTGCCCTGGAGGAGCAGAGAGTTAAAAATAGAGCATGATCTTTCCTGTTTCATGGGCAAGCGCAATGTGGCCCAAGGGCTTCGTGGCTCTAAGCCCAGCTACAGGGGGGACGATTGGCTGTGTGCCTTGGGCAAGGTCTCTGGTCTTTGTAAACCTATTTCCGTGTCTGGAAAATGGGGACAAGAGAGTCTCCCTCCCAGACTTGTTAGAAGAACCCTAGGAAAGGCTCTTGGTCCAGTGTCTCGTGCGCAGTAAATAAACTCTCTCCAAATGATGCAGTGTTGGGTTGCTATTACAATCAGCTAATAATTATTAGTAACGAATGTCCATGATGATTAATATTATTATCATTAGAATAATCATTAAGACTGTTATAGCAACAATAGTAATAGGGGCAGCTGTAGCATAGCAGTTCAGAGAATGGACAGTTGGCCCAAATGGTTGTGTTCGAGTCCTACTTCCGCCACTCACTAGCTGTGCAACTTTGGGCAAGTCACTTCACCTCTCTGGTCTGGGCCTTGGTTTCCTCATCTGTAAGGTGGGATAGTGATCATATCTGCCTCGTAAGGTGAGTTAATACATGTAAAGTACCTGGCATGTAGATGATGCTAGGAAAGTATTTCCTATTTATTCTTATTCCTAGTCTTGTCACTACTATGAGATCTGTCAAGTTTGAACCTTCCCCGTAATTTGAGATATCTTCTTTGTGCAGAAAAGCGGGTAATATATTAAAACAGCTGTTTCCAGAATAACCTCAGTGGATGGTGCCTACAACCCTGAATGTTTTCCCTCCTCTCTCCTCCTCTCCAATGCTCCCTCCCGCTCCCCCAGTTCTTAGGAAGATGCTGACGGTCAGAGGAAGGTGAGGGAGAGAGATTCAGCCTGTGTAGCCTTCAGTAGGTTTGCATTCACACAACTGATATGCCAGGAGGACTTTGGTGTGTTTTGAAATGGTCAAAGTAAATGTCACCAAAGCACTGCATCTCAAGACACCCAATGCCATTGTTCCCACGTATTATTGACCAGGGATAAAGGCTTTCCTCAGAATGGTTTTTCCACACACCAGAAGGAAACGTAAGAAGTAGATGAAAAAGGCAGAGCTGGATTTACTGAGAGTGTCAACTTGAGAAATGACAGAGAGAGCACCAAGTTTGCCACTTACACTGCTTTCTTTTTTTTTTAATGATTTATCAGAGGATATTGAATATAGTTCCTGTGCTATACAATAGGACCCTGTTGTTTATCCATTCTATATACAATAGTTTGCATCTGCTAACCCCAAACTCCCAATCCATCCCTTCCTGGCCCCCCGCCTCCTTGGCAACCAAGTCTGTTCTCTATGTCTGTGAGTCTGTTTCGTAGGTAAGTTCATTTGTGTCATATTTTAGATTCCACGTATATGATATCATATGGTATTTGTCTTTCTCTTTCTGACTTACTTTGCTTAGTATGGTAATCGCTAGGTCCATCCATGTTGCTTCAAATGGCATTATTTCATTCTTTTTTTATGGCTGAGTAATATTCCATTGTATATATGTACCACATCTTCTTTATCCACTCATCTGTTAATGGACATTTGGGTTGCTTCCATGTTTTGGCTATCGTGAATAGTGCTGGAATGAACATAGGGGTGCATGTATCTTTTCGAAGTATAGTTCTGTCTGGATATATGCCCAGGAGTGGGATTGCAGGATCATATGGTAATTCTATTTTTAGGTTTTTGAGGAACCTCCATACTGTTTTCCATAGTGGCTGCATCAATTTACATTCCCAACAACAGTGTAGGAGGGTCCCCTTTTCTCCACACCCTCTCCAGGATTTGTTATTTGCAGACTTTTTAGTGATGGCCATTCTGACCGCCATGAGGTGGTACCTCATTCCAGTTTCGATTTGCATTTCTCTAACAATTTTGCTTTGCTTTCATCTTCTCTCTCGAAAGAAACGTCTTCGGGGCAGGGGGGCAGAAAGAACAGCCTTGATGAAGGGAGAAGTGAAGCCCAGGATGGCAGCAGGGGCAGATAAGAAAGAGCCCAGCTTCTTTAAACGTCCTCAGCCTGAACACATCCCTTTGGAAGGCAGAGAGAGACTATGCAGAGGTGGTTGGGAAAACTACTGGCCACAAACTTTAAATCATGGAAAATGCCAGAGAAGGATTGCCTGGATCAAGATGAGGCGAGTGAGGTGTTTGCTTTGGGTGCAAAATTTAAGGGGCACCAAAAAAACTCAAACTTTGAGATATATATTTTAATGCAATATTTGAAAATATAAAACTCAATGCAAAAATCCTTCATGAACAGGACGTCCCTGGTGGCACAGTGGTTAAGAATCCACCTGCCAGTGCAAGGGACACAGGTTTGATCCCTGGTCCGGGAAGATCCGAAATGCCGCACAGCAGCTAAACCCGGGCGCCACAACTACTGAAGCCCGTGCGCCTAGAGCCCGTGCTCCACAAGAAGAGAAGCCACCACAATGAGAAGCCCAAGCACCACAAAGAAGAGTAGCCCTCGCTGGCCGCAACTAGAGAAAGCCCGCACACAGCAACAAAGACCAAACACAGCCAAAAAAATAAAAACACAAAAAAACAAAAAAAACTTCATGAACAAAATATCACCATTTTAAATAAAGGCTACATCAGGATTTCTGATTTTTCCTTTGGCCTCAGGCACCAATATGGCTTGGCATGTGTTATAGGTTGACTTGTGTCCCCCCACCCAAATTCCTACGTTGAAGTCCTAACTCCAGGACCTCAGAATGTGACATTATTTGGAAACAGGGTTGTTGCAGATGTAATTAGTTAAGATGAGGCAGAGTGGAGTACGGTGGGCCCTCATCCAATACGTCCTTAGGAAAGGAGGAAATTTGAACACAGAGACATGTGCACGTGGGGAGAATGCTATATAAACCTTGTAAGGCTGCCACAGGCCAAAGAACCACCAGAAGGCAGGAGGGAAGCCTGGAATAGAGTCTTCCTTAGGGGTTTCAGAGGGAGCCTGGCTCTGCTGACACCTTGATCTCAGACTTCCAGCTTTCAGAACTGCAAGACAATAAATTCTGTTGTTCAAGCCACTCAGTTTGTTAGCAGCCCTAGCTAACTAACATAGCCAGGCAATGTAACTGTTAAATTTTTGTGCCCAGTGAGTACCTTACTCTTTAAAATTTTTTTTTAATTTTAATTTTTTAACTGAACATTGTTTAATTACACTTTGTTGTTTACAATATTTCAGGTGTACAGCAAAGTGATTCATTATACATATATATTTATATATATATTCTTTTTCAGATTCTTTTCCGTTATAGGTTATTTTAAACAGGTGTACAGCAAAGTGTACAGCAAAGTGATTCATTATACATATATATTTATATATATATTCTTTTTCAGATTCTTTTCCGTTATAGGTTATTTTAAACAGGTGTACAGCAAAGTGTACAGCAAAGTGATTCATTATACATATATATTTATATATATATTCTTTTTCAGATTCTTTTCCGTTATAGGTTATTTTAAGATATCAAATATAGTTCCATGTGCTACACGGTAGGTCCTTGTTGTTTATCTATTTTATATATACTAGTGTGTATCTGTTAATCCCAGTCCTCCACTTCTCCCTTTGGTAACCATAAGTTTGTTTTCTATGTGAGTCTATTTCTGCTTTGTAAATAAGTTCATTTGTCTCATTTTTTTAGATTCCACATGTAAGTGATATCATATGGTATTTGTCTTGCTCTTTCTGACTTACTTCACTTAGTGTGATAATCTCTAGGTCCATCCATGTTGCTGCAAATGGCATTAGTTCATTCTTTTTTATGGCTGATTAATATTCCATTGTATATGTGTACCACATCTTCTTTATCTATTCATCTGTTGATGGACATTTAGGTTGCCTCCATGTCCTGGCTATTGTAAATAGTGCTGCAATGAACATTGGGGTACATGCATCTTTTCGAATTATGGTTTTCTCCAGATATATGCCCAGGAGTGGGATTGCTGGATCATATGGTAGCTCTATTTTTAGCTTTTTGAGGAACCTCCATACTGTTCTCCATAGTGGCTGCACCAATTTACATTCCCACCAACGGTGTAGGAGGGTTCCCTTCTCTCCACACCCTCTCCAGCATTTATTGTTTGTGGATTTTTTGATGATAGCCATTCTGTCTCAGTCTCACTTTAAATAACAGCTTTCTTTAGACAGAATTTGCATCCATGAAATCCACCCCTTTAAAGTGAATAATTCACCGTCTTTTAGAATATTCATAAGGTTGTCCAATGATCACCAACATCAAATTTCAGAACATTTTCATCATCCCCCAAAGAATCCCATACCCATTCTGGGCTATAGTTTTCTGGGTTCAAAACAAAATAAAACAAAACAAAATGACTTGGCCCAGACCTTTCCTGACCAGCTCAGGTAAAGCTGATGACACCTGCTTTGGTCTCCCCATGGAGGACTCACCTCCATGATAATCAGATTGGGCACAGGCAACAGCCAATCAGAGTTCAGGGACCATAACCCCGGAGTAGGACCCTGGGGCTCCTCTAGGTGCCCAAACCACCCCTTTAAATGCTGGTTCAAGAGGAGGTCCAGGATGGCTTGGAGGAAGCACCCAGTGTGCTCCCTGGGCCCTCAGGGAGACTAGGAATAGTGGCTATATACCAACTGGAATAGAAATATTTCACAATTGTAACAGTCCAGAGAGTGAACAGCAACTGCGATTATAACCTCTCAGTTGGAGTTTTCTTCTTTTAAACACTAGCTTCCCAATTAGACCTTGAGCTATTTAAGAGCAGAATCAGTTATCTATGTGGCCCCAGTGCGTGCGTGGCCATACCATGGGTGCTCAATACATGTTCGTCAAACTGACATTTAAAGCCTGGTGAGTAACAAGGTTTGGGGAAAAAAAGATGGTGAGGCTGGTTTTCCCCATAATGAGCTTGCAAGGAGAGTACTCCCTTTTGTAGGGGTGCAGCTCATTGGACAGTGATGTGGTTAAGAGGTGGAAACCTGCACTCGGCCATGTTACCTCCTTGCTGTGTCACCTGGAATGGGCTTGACCTTTTTATGTTAGCTGGTCTGTAAGTTGAAGGTGATAATGGTTCCTCCTCAGTCTTAGTTTTGGGGTCTCTGGAGGCAGATCCTGGGGTAAGAATTCAAGTGCAAATAATTATTTGGAAGGTGATGCCAGGAAACACCAGGAGGGAAAAAGGGAGGGAGGTGAGGGAGAGAAGGCAGCTGGTGAATTGTATGTTATCAGTCGTTACCGCTGTGGACAACGGGGGCTCTGTTCCACCAGTGGCCTCTGGGGGGCAGCAGAGCGCACACTCTTCAGGGTCACCCCACTTGAGTGGAGAGGGAGCTGGGGTATTTATCCACCAGTTCTCATCTGTTGCTGGTTGAGGACATTAATTGCTTCTGAGGATGTTAACCACCCAGCACGTCTGGCTGTCCTCCCTCCCTCAAAACTCACTGGGGGGATATCATGGGTGGGACACCAATAGCAGCTGGCATAGGGTTCTTATGAAAATTCATTGAAATAATGCATGAAAACCACAGGTCCTCAGTGTTGGGTGCTATTATCTCTGAAGCTGTAGCTCCCAAGCTCAATGGAAAGAAGGCTGATCTATTCATTAGGGTAAGGCAAGGCTGCTGTAACAAAGAGGTCAATACTAATTCAATGCCATGAAGAGGTTAGGAGCTTATTCCTCTCATTTGTTATAGACCAGGTTGATGGTGTGGCTCTGCTCCAGGCAGTCATTCAGGGGCCCAGGTTCCTTCTGTTCTGTGGCTTTACCATTGCAGCAGATGCTATTGATGCTCACCCATACCCCCCTGGAACTTAACCATTTCTGAACCTGCCAGCCGCATTCTCAACAGATAGCACCTGTATTTCTTTGCCTGAGAGCATTTCCTGGCAGCTGGAGCTCACTGTGTGTCCAAGCAAGACAAGCCTGAAGTGCTAGGGAGCTTACCCTCTCCGGGTAACAGCTCCAACCAATGACTGCTGAGGCTTGGTGGATAAATGCAACTCCCTCCCCCTCGGATGGGGTGGCTCTAAGTCGTGTGTTTTATGCTGCCTTCCAGAACTCTCCAGCAGGATTGTATTTCAGGCGCCCATGGTGGTAACTGGCTGCTTTCCCTACTCTGTCTTACTTCCCCACTCCCCTGCTATATATTTTTTTTTCTGGGATCACTTCACAAATAAATATTTACACTGGAATCCTTGTCTCAGGGTCTCCTTTTGGGGAACACAAGCCAAGATACCATCCTCTAGGTATTGTCATTTTCTGGCTCACCAAGGATGACAGCCAAATGAGAAGAGATGTCCCTTTCCTTAAGGTCCAGAATAGGCACATAAAAGTTCTGCTTGCATTTCACTGTTCACATGACCATAGTGAATCACAAGGGCAGCTGGGAAATGTAGTCCATCCTTATGCTAGGATATTGGTGAACATGACTAATCTCTTCTGCAAAGGTGATTGATCGAGGATGAAAACTTGACAACCTTTATGCATAAAGGGCGGGATTCACTTGTGGATAACGTCATGTTCATAATCATGTCTTCCTCCCTGGGTTAACCTAAAAGTTCCTTTTTTGGCTCATTTCCAGGAGCAAAACCAGTTCCCAGCCCTGAAATCTTAGTATTATAGCACCTGAACAGAGAAACACAGAGAAATCTGCCTTTTTTTTTTCTGATTAGATGATACATCTATGGATTAAATGTCTGGACTCTAAATCACCTGCTCCCACCCACGCCTGCCAACCAGACAGTCACAGAGCCCCAAAATATGTATGCGTTTTTTAAGTTAGGTTGACCTAGTATTTGTACCCAATTTTCTTGGAAGCACTTTCTGACTCAATATTCTCTAAAAGGCTTAAAAATATTTTTAAAGTGAGGTCTATTTTCATTTTTTGTGGGGGGAGGGGAGGTTGCTGGTGAAGCTAAAACACTGCACCTCCTCTTTTCTCTAGAGGAAGCAGGTATGGGTGGGAATGTCTCCAGCCTGCCAGGCAATGCATCCAGTGCCCAGAAAAGCTGGTTCTTCATCCTTTTTGCCTTGGAAGCATTTTTTCCCCACCACTGCAGCATCTTGCCAGCCAGTTCTTCCATGCTCTTCTTTTCCTGCCCCGACTCAGAGCTTTTTTCCAAAGGTCTCAGATTAAAAAGTGCTGAGGCCAGTGTCTCTAAGTGCTCTGCCCTCCTGTTGTCACAGCCAAGGGAGCTGGCAAAGATGGACTAACTCATTCCTCCTCAGGGGGACTAGCAACCTGGGACCGTGGTTCAACCTAGGGCTTTAGCCCCTCCTAATTCCCAATAGCAGCCCTCTACCAGCTAACACATCATGCTCTTTTATTATTTATTTATTGCATTAAAAAGTCTTTAAAAAATGAAATGTAAGATGCATTGGGCAAGAAGTGCAAAGCACATATACTTTAAGGTTGCCTGCATTACCAGGCAGATTCTCAACCACTGCGTTGAGGCTGGTTGAATTTTTACCAAGGTATACAACAATGTCAGCATCACTCACATCCAGTTGTAGAACAGCCCCACCCCTGACAAGGTTCCTCAGTGTCCCTTCCCAGTGCCCCCGATTATTCTATTACTATTGATTAGGTTTACCTGTTCTTGAACTCCCGATAAATGGAAACCCCCACTGTGTTCTTTTGCACCATGTATGTGGGATCTTAGTTCCCCAACCAGGGATGGAACCTGTTCCCCCTACATGGGAAGCACAGAGTCTTAACCACTGGACCGCCAGGGAAGTCCCCCCACTATGTTCTTATACTTTGCCATAGACAGTTGCCATTTTCCCAGTTGTAACTGTGACTAAAAACATCTTTAGGAAACTTTGCTCTTTTTATTGACTTATGACAACAGTAGCCAGCTTTTACATAGTGCTTCCTATGTGCCAGACACAGGTCTGTGTGTCTTGCATATATCAACTCTTTTAATCTCCACACAACCCTGCAAGGTAGGTACTAAGATCATGCCCACTTTCCCAATGAGGAAACTGAAGTACAGATAGGTTAAGTGACTTGCTCAAGGTCACACAGCTGAATTTGGCAGAGCTGGTGTTCAAACCCAGGCAGTCTGGCTCTGGGATTAACCATTAAGCCTTACAGCCCCTCGAGTTAGGTGTGGTGGCCCTTGAGAGGGTCCCAAGTATCCCACCTCTTGGTCTTCATGCCCTTGTGTAACCCCCATCCCTTGAGTGTATACTGACCTAACGATTCACTTCTAACAACTAGAATACAGCAAAGTGATGGGATATGACTTCCCATCAGGTTACAAAGCGCTGGTGGCTTCTGTCTTGCTTTACTTTTGTTCACTCTGGTTTGCTGGCTCTGAGTAAGCAAGCTGTTGTGAGCTGCCCTGTGGAGAGGCCCATGAGGCAAGGAACTGAGAGTGATCTCTGGCCAGCAGCCTGGGAGGAGTTGAATCCTATCAACAACCACATGAGTAAGCTTGGAAGTGGAGCCTTCCTCAGTTGAGCTTTCAGATGAGACCTCAGCCCTAGATGATGCCATCTTGATGACAGTTTCATGAGAGAGCTTGAGGCAGAGAACGCCCTCTCAGCTGTGCCAGAAACTATGAAATCATAAATGTTCACCGTTTTACACTAAGTTTGGGGGTAATTTGTTATGTAACATTTAATAACTAAATGAGCCAAATAAAGGCATGAGGTTGTTATGCAAATATGACTTCAAGACACAACCACAGTCCCAAATGCAAATCCAGTCGAAGCTCCTAAGCCTTTTCAGTGTAAAAATTCCAGAGCTGCTTAAGCTTCAAGGCCTAGTTTAATACAAAAGTCCAATCCCACCCTTAACGCCAGTGGTTCGATCCAAAATTGCTAAAAATCTGGCTGTGATGGTCTTGTGCCTAGCGGGGCAGGAAGTACTGCACATGCTATCTTTTTTCCCCCTCCAATATATGCTTTTCTATGAAATCGAAGAAGTCTCATTTTTAAAAAAAAAAATCAGTGTTTTTGAAATGACTGAATTTATCCTTTAAACCCCACCCCCACCTCAAGATAATCCCCATTAATGGTGGCAATGATCCTTTAGAACTTTTCCTGTTTGTGTGCTAAAGCGAAATTATCATGATACATACCTATTGTTTCGGAATGTGTTCTTTTCCACTTAATAAGGGATGATGATGTTGTCTTTTTGCTGTGGGCTAGGATTTGTTCCAAAACTTCCCTCCACATTTTTGAATGAGCACCTACTATATGCTAATATGTGTTCCAGGGCTTGGAATCCATCAGTGCCTTCCTTTGAAAATATTTTTTTAAAAATCCCTGACCTGTTTCTGCTTTATTTTTGCTCCCCTTTCTCATCTGTATAATGGGGATGATGCTAGGACCTTCCTCACACAGTTTTGAGAAGGATGAATTGAGTTACTCTATATCAAATTGTTAGCCAAGTGCCTGGCATAGAGTCAGAGCTATACTTATTAGCTATTGCTATGATTGTTTCTCCTTTATCTTTTCCTTCTTTTCTTCCTCCATCCATTTCTCTTTTGCATGCCTTCTCCCTTTTCCTTTTCATAGGGAGGAAGTGTGGTTGAATTCCGACAGTGTTTTGTGTGGGTCCATTACCAGGGGCTGGGAAAAGAAGAATGAACTAAATTAGAAGATGCATTTGGCTAGCTCAGGGAGCAGTGGTGGAGAGCTGGAGCTGGCTGGAATGAAACGGACACATCTTCCTCCCTTTTCCCATCCAATCTCCCCCACCCCCTCCTCAGACAAATTATTTCTCATTGTTTCCGGGGATCCAGAGGAGTTGGTCATGGCAGGTGGGCACTGGGGGCCGTGGCTGGACACACACAGCAGAAGAAGAAAGAAAGGCAGGCTGCTGGCAAGAACCACCCACTCCTTTATCTGCCTGTCTCCGAGGTCCCTCCGTTCCCTTCCCACACACCTTGCCTGCTATTTAATTGGAGGAGAGAATGCACGCATGAGCCCTGAAGCCACCATCAATGGGACAGCCTTTGCTTTTCTTTCCCTGTTTAAAAATAAATCCATTGTCAGAGGAAGGTGACACTTTACTATTTAATCATTCACTTACTCGTTCATTCAGCACAACAGCTATTTACTGGGTGCCGCTGGGGTCACAAACATAAAAAGGCCCTAGTGCTTCCTCGCCAGGAACAAACGGTCTAGTGCAGCCGAAACACAGATCAACAGTCATCACGGGGTTAGACAAATGCTGCAGGAGGGGAACATGCAGAGTGCACTGGGAAGCCCTAGGTTTGCTCTGGGGAATCATGGAAGCCTACTCAGTGGAGGAAGCATTGAACAAAGGTGTGAGTGATGAACTGAAGTTTGTCAGGCTGATAAATGTGTTGGTCTTGAGGAGGGCATTTCCTATGGATGGGGTATCAGTCAACATTCTTTTAGTGTAAGAGGTGGAAACACCACACAAAGTGACTCAGGTTTAAAAAAAGGGTGGTGGTGGTGAATTTATTGACTCAAATAATTAAAAAAAAAGTTTCAGGAATGGTTGCATCCAGGGACTGAAGTAAAGTTAGGTTTTAGGAATGGCTGCATTTGGGGGCTAAAACGAGGTCATCAGCCTGTGGTATAATAAAAAAAATATTTGGACTTTGTTCCTAGGTCCCAGCACTCAGCTCCTAAAACCCTTGGAATCTTTGAAGTGATGAGTATCTTTAGTATACTAACGAGGTGACTTCTGGCTGAGGGGCTCCTGTCTGCCAGCAACTGTTCTAGATGGAAGGGGGGCAAAGATAAGATGGAATCCCTCCTCTCAAAGGGCTTATGTTCTAGGTGGGTTAGGCAACCCTGGTAAGATAGGGATACACAGGGACTCTAGGGGGGACTGGTTGATTCTATTGAGAAATGTTAGAAAAGAATTTACAAAGTGTGTGATTCTTGATGTGGGTTGGTGTGTGTCAAACACTCAGAGGGTGAAAGGGTTTCCAGGGTAGAGAGAGCCTGGTACACAAAGGCCTTGAGGTACAACATATCTTAGGTACTAGAGGAATGGAAAGAGGATTGAGCATAGATACCTGTGCTTCTCCAAAAAGCCTGCTCACCTGATGTTCTGGGGAACTTAAATGCTCTGAGGGTAGGTATTTTTAAAAGCCCCCTGGGGATTCTAACGGGCAACCAGCATCTCTGGGTTAGAATTTATGGTTCAAGAAGGATGCAGCAAGATAGGGATCTGGTAGACAGAAGTAAAATCAAGGCTTTTGACTTTATCCAGTGGGCAAAGGGCAGCCTCTGGCAACAGTGTAGATACTGGGTGGGAGGCACGGAGGCCTAGAGCAAAGGAGTTTAATGTAGAAGCAAAAGAGAGTCATTGAAAGAATTACCATATGACCCAGGAATTCCACTTCTGAGTATATACCCATAAGAATTGAAAGCAGCGTCTTAAAAAAGATATTTGTACACCGTGTTCAGAGCAGCATTCTCCACAATAGCCAAAAGGTGGAAGCAACCTACGTGTTTATCAATGGGTGAAAGGATTAGAAAAAGTGATATATGCATATAATGGAGTATTATTCAGCCTTAGAAAGGAAGGAAATTCTGACATATGCCACAACGTGGATGAACCTTGAGGACGTTATGCTGAGTGAAATAAGCCAGTCATAAAAGGACAAATACTGTAGGATTCTACTGATATGAGGTCTCTAGATTAGTCAAATTCATAGACAGAAAGTATGAGTGTCCTTAATGCCACTGAGCTGTACACTTAAAAAAAGTTAAAATGTTAAAGTTTAGGTTATGTGTATTTTACCGCAATTTAACAAAAAGGAGAGTCACTGAAGAATTTGTGAACCAGAGAGTTCCTTGAGCAGACGTATGAGTTAGAAAGGGCCCTCTAGGGGCAATGTGAGAGATGACTGAAGGGAATTAATAGGGAGGATACTGCAATAGTCCAGGCAATTGTTGTTGCAGGCCTGAACTGAGTGGTAATGGGCTAGAGGAGTATTTGACAAGTGGCTGGTGGATTGATTGAATAGTGGTGGTAAAGAAGGCTTTGAATCTGTTTAGTTCTATTATTAATGTTTGTAAAAACTTGTATCATCTGGACTAGGATTCCCAGCAGGGCCTAAACTGGGATTCTGAGTTTGACAGTTTCAAATGAACTATTGCACTCTTGGCCTACCTTTCTGGCAAATCCGTACAGATTTGCTTAAACTGGTACACGTGGGGCCTGCGTGAGGAAAGTTTTATGTGGCTGGACCAGGTTAGGGTGATGGGCTGCAGGTCACAGCCAACACAGGCTGATTGAACAGCAAGGGAAGGTACTGGCGTTCACGACTGGAAATACAAAAGTGATGTGGGCTTCAAGATGGGATCGATCCAGCACTATTTTTGTCTCTCAGGGTTCCAAGATCTTAGGGTGGGTGCCATTGCAATTGGGGCTACCCGCTTCCCTGTTTATGCCCAATGGAAGAAAGAGGGTAGTTTCCTACAGGTCTTTTAAGAGACAAGGATTCCTTGCAGATGTCCCCAGGACATTTTCCTGTGGGCTTTATTGTCCAAATTAACACGTGTGGGGCAAGTTGTGGTCACGGCTGATCATTCAACAGGGCTTGAGGCAAATTCTACGATGTCACATGGAGTTGGTTAGGAGCTAGGTTGGGTTGGGGGAACTTAGCAGCCCCAGGGGTCAGACACCTACATCATCCCATCATTCCATGGAGAGGTGTGCCAAGGCCCAGGCACCCTGTTGGACTGCAGTGGGGAGCCTGCAATTCAGGATACATGGCCTAGCTGGTGGAGAGTAGCACTTCAGGTGAGATGAAGGCTCTCTTTCCTCCAGGCAGATACAGTCTACTCTGGGGAGCATGTTTAGGAGCACGTAGGTTCAACTGTTTTAATTTTCAGAAAACTTTTTGGGGACTTCCCTGGTGGTGCAGTTGATAAGAATCCACCTGCCAATGCAGGGGACACAGGTTCGAGCCCTGGTCTGGGAAGATCCCACATGCCGTGGAGCAACTAAGCCCGTGCGCCACAACTACTGAGTCTGCGCTCTAGAGCCCGCAAGCCACAACTACTGAGTCCACGTGCCACAACTACTGAAACCTGCGTGCCTAGAGCCCATGCTCCACAACAAGAGAAGTCACCGCAATGAGAAACCCGCACAACGCGATGAAGAGTAGCCCCATTCGCCGCAACTAGAGAAAGCCCGCGCACGGCAACGAAGACCAAATGCAGCCAAAAATAAAAAACAAATAAATAAATTTATTAAAAAAAACAAACAAAACTTTTTATCATGAAAATGTTCGAACTTACCAAAATTGGAAAGAATCATAAAACAACCTTCACGTACTTACTTCCTAACTTTAATAACTATCAACATTAGGTAAATCTGGTTTCTCTATGACCCCACCTACTGTCTGTACTTTGCTGGATTATTCTAAAGCAAAGTCTAGGCATCATATCATTGTACCTGTTAATCTTACAGCATATATCTCTAAGAGATAAAGAGTCCATTAAAACATAAAAAATAAACTTATGGTTACCAAAGGGGAAAAGGCGGGGAGGGATAAATTGGGAATTTGAGATGAACAGATACACACTACTATATGTAAAATAGATAAACAACAAGGACCTACTGTATAGCACAGGGAACTATATTCAATATCTTATAATAACCCATAATGGAAAAGAATCTTAAAGAATATATTTATATATATATATATGAATCTGAAGAATATATATATTCTGAAAAAGATACATATATATTTATACATATATATTCTTTTTATGTATATGACTGAATCACTTTGCTGCACACCTGAAACATTGTAAATCAACTGTACATCAAGAAAATAAATAAATAAAAATAAAAACACATGGTAAAAAAAAAAGAGTCCATTAAAAACTACAATCACAATGCCATTGTTTTAAAATAAACTTTTAGGGCTTCCCTGGTGGCGCGGTGGTTGAGAGTCCGCCTGCCGATGCAGGGGACACAGGTTCGTGCCCCGGTCCAGGAAGATCCCACGTGCCACGGAGCAGCTGGGCCCGTGAGCCACGGCCGCTGAGCCTGCGCGTCCGGGGCCTGTCCTCCGCAACGGGAGAGGCCACAACAGTGAGAGGCCCACGTACCACAAAAATAAATAAATAAATAAATAAATAAATAAACTTTTAATAATTTAATTTTTTTTTTTGGCTGTGTCATGTGGCATGCAGGATCTTAGTCCCCCAACCAGGGATCAAACCCATGTCCCCTGCAGTGGAAGCATGGAGCCTAACCACTGGACCACCAGGGAATTCCCTAAACTTTTAATTTTTAAATAATTTTAGATTTACAAAAAGTTGGAAAGATAATCAGGAGTTCCTGTGTGCCCCTCACCCAGTTTCCCCTAATGTTACCATCTTACATTAGTGCGATCCGTCACTACGGTACATTCTTATTAACTAAACCACAGATTTCATTCAGATTTTACCAGTTTCTCCATTGGCGTCCTTTTTGCTGTTCCAGGATCTTACCCCAAATATCATTGCATTTTAGCACAATGCCATTTTCACATCTACCAAAAATGACTATAATTCTTTAATATCATCAAATATCCAGTCATTATCATCACTACCCGAGTTGGCTGATATGTCTTGTAAGTCTCTTGGAATCTGTAACTGTTCTGCCTCCTTTTTGTCTTTCTGCCATTTATTTATGGAAGGAACTGGATCATTTGTCCTGGAGCCCATTCCACACCTTGAATTTTGCTGACTGCATCCTCTGTGGTGTTGGTTTAGCATGTTCCTCTGTCCTCCAAATGCTCTGTGAACTGGTGCCTAGATCAAGCGCAGAAAGGCAGTGTTACAGCTGCTTGATTGAGGATAGCTGAGGAAGAGGAAGAAGCTGAGGTTCCCTCTTCCATCCCACATATGAATCCCTTCCCCGGGACCTGGGTGTGATAAGAGGGCAGTCTCACAGCATTTTGTTCCCCTGCCCACTGTCACTTGTCTTTCCTGTACTTCAAACAACTCTCTTGGACCTCTTCTTTTTTACAGACACATAACTGTGCCTGTTCCCAGGTCCTCAAGCCACCACCCCTCCTCCCTGACCTGACTTACTGCTACCGAACTGTGTAATTTGGGCAAGATACTGATACTCTCTGGACCTCAGTTTCTTCACCGATAAGATGGGATGGCTGTTAGTGTATACGTGATATGGCTGTTATGAGCTAATACATATAACGCATTTAATTAAAACATTTTTTTATTGAAATATAGTTGGTTTACAATGTTGTGTTAGTTTCGGGTGTGCAGCAAAGTGATTTAGTTATAGATATGCATATATCTATTCTTTTTAAGATTCTTTTCCATTATATTGTAGGTTATTACAAGATATTGAGTATAGTTCCCTGTGCTATACAGTAGGTCCTTGTTGATTGTCTGTTTTATGTATAGTAGTATGTATATTTTAATCCCAAACTCCTAATTTATTCCTCCTTCTCCTTTCCCCTTGGTAACCCTAAGTTTGTTTTCTATGTCTGTGAGTCTATTTCTGTTTTGTAAATAAGTTCATTTGTAACATTTTTTTAGATGCCACATATAAGTGATATCAAATGATATTTGTCTTTCTCTGTCTGACTTACTTCACGTAGTATGATAATCTCTAGGGCCATCCATGTTGCTGCAAGTGGCATCATAACATTCTTTTCTATGGCTGAGTAATATTCCATTGTATATATTTATATACCACATCTTCTTTATCCATTCATCTGTCTATGAACACTTGGGTTGCTTCCATGTCTTAGCTATTGTAAATAGTGCTGTTATGAACCTAGGGGTGCACGTATCTTTTCAAGTTATACTTATGTCCAGATACATACTCAAGAGTGGGATTGCTGGATCACAAGGTAACTCTAATTTTAGTTTTTTGAGGAACCTCCATACTGTTCTCCATAGTGACTGCACATTTTTACATTCTTACCAACAGTGTAGGAGGGTTCCTTGTTATCCACACCCTCGCCAGCATTTATTGTTTGTAGACTTTTTGATGATGGCCATTCTGACCATATAGTGCATTTAAAATAGTGCCTGGTATGAAGTAAGTGACATGTACCTAAGCTATGATTTTTTTTTTTTTGTGGTGGTCCACAATTTATTAAACCAGTCCCTACTGATGGATACAGGGGTTGTTTCCAATATTGTACCATTATATACAATGCTGCAGTGAGTAACATCATACCTATGTCATTCTAAAAAGCCTAAATATTTTTTTCTTTTTTTTTTTGCGGTACACGGGCCTCTCACTGTTGTGGCCTCTCCCGTTGCAGAGCACAGGCTCCGGACACCACAGGCTCCGGACGCACAGGCTCAGCGGCCATGGCTCACGGGCCCAGCCACTCCGCGGCATGTGGGATCTTCCCAGACTGGGGCACGAACCCGTGTCCCCTGCGTCGGCAGGCGGACTCTCAACCACTGCGCCACCAGGGAAGCCCCAAGCCTGGGTAATTTTTATTGACATGGCCAAATGACCCTCCATGAAGCCCGTGCCAATTTCCATTCCCACCTGCCATGGGTAAGACTGCCCCCTGGTGCCCCTCAGCCCAGCCAGCAGGGCACCTTATCATGCGTTAGGATCTCTGTCCACGTGCTAGGTGGAAAATGGCATCTCAGTGCAATTTTAATTGCTTTTCTCTCATTATGAGTGAAAATGGGCCCCTTGTCATCTATTTTGGGGCCATTTGTATTTCCTTGGGCACCTGGGGAAAGTGATTACTAAAGCAAAAGGCAGGACATGCATAATAAGTTGACTGGTTTATTTTTAAATCCCAGCCACTGCTGCCAGTCCACAGTAGCAGCACTGACTATCATTTGGCTTGATTTGGGGCATGGAATTGGCATTCTCATCTGTTTAATTTCAAGTGCCTGAGGTCTCAGATCAAACGTCACCTCCTCAGAGCGCGTGATGTGTGTCATCTTCTGGTGCTAGGCGGTTTATTTGTGTGTTTTCTATTGTCTTTGATTGCTCCCTTGCCATCATCTGCTCACCCTCAAAGAGAATGCAAACTCCATAAAAACAAAGATGAGCGAGAATGTGGTCTCATGGTTTTAGGGTTGTCAAAATGACAACTATCCCTGGTTTCCTTTGGACTCACAGATTCAGACTCAGCATCTTGAGGGAGAAATTCATCCATCCATCCATCCATCCATCCATCCATTCATCCATCCATCCATTTATTTATTCAACAATATCTTATCAAGAAACCTACGTGCCATGCTCCATGCTAGACCCTGCAGACACAATAATGAACAATACAGATGTAGTCCCTGCCGGTCAGCATTCTAGTCAAGCAGGTAACGAGTTCGCTGAATGAAGGACAAGGTTTATAATTTCAGGGTCAAATGTAGTTTAGTGAGTTCAAAGAAGGCTTCTTGGGAAAAGGAGCATTTGAGCTGAAACCTGGAGTGAGCAGAAGTTGATTGGGGAAGGGGGAGAGGAGGGGAGAGCGTTTCTGACTATGGGGATAGTATTATGAAGGCCCAGAGGTGAGGAAAAAGGATGGTGCATTTAAAGAATTGAAAGAAGTCCAGGACAGCTATTGATAGAATGTAGAGCATGACAGAGAGGAGGCTGGGACTGGGGCAGGGACCAGATCACACAGGGTCACATGAATGCAATTGGAATTCTTCCTAAGAGATGATGGTGGCCTAGAATTTGATAGAAACAATGGTGATGGAGAGAAACGGATGGATTTGAGAGATATCTGGATGTAGGATCAATACCTCTTGGCGACTGAACAGTGGGATAAGGAAGAGGGAAGAGTAAAAAAAAAAAAAAATTAACCCCCAGCTCTCTATTTCAGTAACTAGTTTGTCTTAAAAGCTTACATGCTTGGTTTGCCTAGTGGCTAGAGACCAGTACCACGAAGGCCAAAGTCATGGGTATGATGCTTCCAACTGGCTTTCAATCTGTCCCACAGCAGCAGACAGCATCTCTGTCCATTTAGACTGAAGCACATACATTGTCTGCCATAACTCTTTAGCATTTCAGGTGGAGACTAGTGCAAGGGCAAAGACACAGAGGTGAGAAACAGGTTGGACAGGATAGTGACAGAGGTGAGGGTGCCTAAGAGATGGTGGAGATGCTGCACGGATGGTCTGAGTCTTGAAAGAGGATGGATTATCCCTCAAGGGGAGGAAAATAAAGGTTTAGAGGCAGAATTGAAGAGAATGTCAATTCTCCTCAAAACTTGTTGGCTACACACACCATTATTGAAAGGGTGTATCAGTCATGATAAGTAATGCTAGCTGCTGTAACAAATAAGCCCTGAACTCTCAGTGACCGAACACAGTGAAAATGTCCTTGCCCACTCAGTTGTCCAAGATGGATGGTTCTCTTGGGAAGCTTTTATCCAAGTGATGACCTAGGGATCCAGGGTCCTTCCATCTTGTGCCTTTGTTTCCCCCTAGGTAGGGTTTCTTTTTTTCTCTCTACAAGCCAGATGTTATTTTACTTTATTTTTTTACATCTTTATTGGAGTATAATTGCTTTACAATGGTGTGTTAGTTTCTGCTTTATAACAAAGTGAATCAGCTATACATATACATGTATCCCCATATCTCTTCCCCCTTGCATCTCCCTCCCTCCCACCCTGCCTATCCCACCCTTCTACGTGGTCACAAAGCACCGAGCTGATCTCCCTGTGCTATGCGGCTGCTTCTCACTAGCTATCGGTTTTACATTTTGTAGTGTGTATATGTCCATGCCACTCTCTCACTTTGTCCCAGCTTACCCTTCCCCCTCCCCGTGTCTAGGTAGGGCTTTTGAATTCTCAGGTGGTGCTTCTGAATATGGCTGGCAGATGAGGAAAGAGAGAGAACCTGGGGGATTGTGCTAGACGTTTTTTAGGGACCAGGCTTAGAAGTGGTTCCCATCATTTCTGCTTAAATATCATTGGCCAGAACGCACTTCCAGAGCCCTAACAAACTGCAGGGAAAGCTGGCACACGTATCCTTGTTGTATGCCCAGGAGGAAAAGGAAATAGGATTCAGCAGATAGTAGCATTTTCTCTGCCACAAATGGGACTAGCAAGAGAGGGTGGTTGGATAAGTAAAAATCCATCTCCATGATTTACCAAATTTGGAGGAAAATGCGTACACACCCAGGGTATACCTTTGGTGGTATAGGGTTGGGAACATCATCTGTGAAGGTGGATAGCACTTTTTAAAAAAATTGAAATATAGTTGATTTACCATTGTTGCATTAGTTTCAGGTGTACAGCAAAGTGACTCAGTTATACATAGGTAAGTATATCTATTCTTTTTCAGATTCTTTTCCATTATAGCCTATTACAAGATATTGAGTATAGTTCCCTGTGCTATACAGTAGGTCCTTGTTGGTGTTGGATAGCACTTAAGAGTCAAAAGTCTTCCTATTTCATCCTACCAAGATCTCATTGAACATCAGAACCTACTTTAGAAATACCCCCTTCCCCCCCCTCCCTTTTTTTATACCCACCTTCCTTCCTGACCCCGGGGTCTCTATTTTGACAGAAACTTCGGACTATTTTTTTTTCCCCAATGCATAGCTTCTAGGTTGATTTTCCTTTCAAATGTCTCCTTAAGTCCTTGGTCCTTTCTCCAGTACAATTGGTTATTTTCTTTGCCAGCCCCAGGCAAGAGAGAGACTGAGCAGTTGTATACTAATTACTAGGCTATTACTGTTATTATTCAACTGTGGAAAAGAGCATTCAGAAAGCCCCAAATATAATTCACCTTACTGACACCTCTCTGTGTCTCTGTGTCTCTGTTTCTGTCTCTCCCCCCATTCTCTCTTCCATCCTCCCTCTTTTTCTTTGTCTCTCTCTCTGCCTCTCTCTCTGTATATTTCTCTCTGTTTCTCTATCTCTCTCTTTCTGCATCTTCATCTCTCTCCTATACCTCCTGTGATGTACCTTGCTTGCATCGTGTGCCTTTCTTTCATTACCCTTGTCAACATCGTCGCTTATCCCTTATTGATGTGATTATTTGATGAATATGAAGATAAGGGCTATGTCCAGTTTGGCTCCTAATGCATCCCTAGCACAGAGCAGGTGCTCAAAAAAAGTTTATTCATGAATCGATGCACAGCTGTTAATTCCTAATTATTAACATTCCTTTCTTACAATTTTCTTATTCTTGTGATTTATTCCTGCCATCTGCTTGGCTCGTGCCCTCACCTCCTTCAGATCTCAATTCAAAGTCACCTTCTCCGACCCCACCCACCTTTGTAAAGTTGCAACTATTTACACCACGAACTTTTCCCAGTCTCTGCTCTGTTCCTCTATTATTTCTTGTTTTCCTCTTTTCCTTTTTTAATTTTTTAAAACCTGGGCTACCACACACCAAGGTCCACAAATATTTTTTTTTATTGAAGTATAGTTGATTAACACTGTTGTGTTAGTTTCAGGTACAGCAAAGTGATTCAGATATATATATATATATATATATAATGTTGTTTTTCAGATTCTTTTCCCTTACAGGTTATTACAAAATATTGAGTAGTGTTCCTCATGCTGTAGAATAGGTCCTTTTTGTTTATCTATTTTATATACTACAGTGTGTATCAGTTAATCACAAACTCCTAATTTATCCCTCCCCGCCTTCTCCTTTGGTAACCATGTTTGTTTTCTTGTTTTCTATGTCTGTGGGTATATTTCTGTTTTGTAAATAAGTTCATTTGTATCATTTTTTTAGATTCCACGTATAAGTGATATCATATGATATTTGTCTTTCTCTGTCTGACTTGCTTAGTATGATAATCTCTAGGTCCATCCATGCTGCTACAGGTAGCATTATTTCATTCTTTTTTACAGCTGAGCAATATTCCATTGTATACATATAAAATTCACAAATCTTTAGTGTATGACTCCATACATTTTTGTATGTGTGGACACTTGTGTGACCATCATTTAATTCAAGATAAAGAACTTTTCCATCCCCCCCAGAAGTTCCCTCTCATTCCTCCCCAGGCCAGTACCCCCACCCCTGAGGCAACTGCTGCTCTGATTCTTGTCACCGTGGATTGGGTTTGCCTGGTGTGGTATGGAGCAGCAGTCTGTCCTTTTTCATTGCTGTGTAATATTCCGCTGCATGGATACTCCACCACTTATTTCATTACCATAGATTAATTGTGCCTGTTTTGAACCTCAAATAAATGGGTTGTCTGTTTTATCTTTACCCTAAGAAATTGTCACCATCTAACATACTATAAATTTTACTTATTTATCTTGTTCATGCTTTTCTTCTCTTCAGAATGTCACCTCCCTGAGGATAGGTTCTTGTTAGTCTTGTCCACTGCCTTGTACCCAGCGTGTAGTATTTGGTCCTTGTTGAATGATCAAACCAGTGAAGAAACTTTTAGTCAAGTAGATCAGTCTGTGATTGGAGAGGAAATCTTCTCTCTGCCACAGGCTACCAGCATGTGAGGTGCAAAGAAAATCTGAGGATGAGAAAAAAACGAATCTGGGAGTAATAAAAGGGTTTTTGACATAAATGATTTAATTTTTTTCCTGATAACATCATTTTTATTATTTATTGGAAATTAATTTTTGTTTTGTTAAAAGTCCAGAAAACAGAAGGGAAAAATCACCCATAATTGGGACAATACTAAATTTTCATACTATCATTTTAATGGCTACATAAGGTTCTTTTCCTTATACTTAACAATTCTGCTATTTAGGGGCATGCTTTGACATTATAAAAAATGCTACAATAAAACCTTTATATACCTTTCCCTTCTTTTGGATTATTTCCTTTGTGTAGATTTCTAGGAGCAGTTTTACTTGGTCAGAAAAATAGGACCCATTTTAATGATTTTTGATATATATGGCGAAAAGTCTTCTCTAAAAGCCACTGTAAATTCTCTAAATTTACACGTCTACCAACGATGCCTGAGTCTACCAATGTGAGTGCACACTGACCAGCACTCAGGGGACCAGTGGACCCCTGAACAGCACAGGTTTGAACTGCAGGGGTCCACTTATATGAGGATTTTTTCAATAACTATGTACTACAGGACCCAGGGTTAGTTGAATCTGTGAACTTGGAACTGCGAATACCCAGTGCAGACTGTAAAGTCATACAGGGATTTTTTGAGTTCTGGAGGTCAGTGCCCCTAACCACCCCACCCCCTGTTGTTCAAGGGTCAACTGGATTAACATCTTAAAATATTTTTTTTATTTAATAGACAAAAATGATATCGCCTCATTATTTTTTGATTTGTTTGATGCAAAGTGAGGTTAGTTATTCCACAAATGTTTATTAAACAACTTCTCCATGCCTGGCCGTGTGCTGTGTCTGGAGGATTGGTGAGTAAAGCAGATGTGTGTTCCATGCTTTCATGGAATTTACCATGAAATTCCATGAAATTTCATGGAATTGGGGGTCTCTCTCAGGGTCCAGTGAGGAAGCAGAATTAACTTCCCCACCTCCCCACCATCCATAGTTCAAGTGAAGAAGCTTTAAGGAGGAACTTCCTTGAAGAGGTGTGGACAGAGTTAAGGGAACCCACAAGGGATGGGAGGCACCCAGTTGCTATCAATAGCAGAGAGCCATTATCACCCTTGAGTTGAAGAAATGGCAAATGCTAGAGCCATTAAGAATTGGAATCACAGAGGAGGAGCTTCCTGGTAGGAGCCATCATCGTGGAGGGACCCAGCCACTGACCAGAGTTGTGGCACCAAAGCAGAGAGGGAATGGGGAAGAAATACCCCATCCTGTTTCTCCTCTCCCGCTCTGAGTTCCTGCTGGTGCCTCCTGTTGGCTGAAAGCAATAGGAACCCAGAGGGCCTGGAAACTAGGTGATGCTCAGAGTAGAAAAGAGCAGAGAATGGGTCTGGCATGGGTAGGGTGGGCAAATGAAGAATGCCCTTCTCAGGTGGAGATGCTTATGAAATAAATAAATCAAAACACAGTTGTGCAGAGGACTTGAGGGAAACCAACAAGGTGTTGCTATGTAGAGCAATGGTGGGGCAGGGGTATGGGAGGTCAGATCTAGTTTTGCTAGAGCTTTCAAGAAATAATAGCAATGGCAACATTTAAGTAGCACTTACAATAGACCGGTTACCATTCTCGATCTTTTGGCTGTCATGACGAATTTGACCCTCACAGAAAGCCCACCAATAGATACTGTTATTATGCCCATTTCACAGATGAGGTTTTCCAAGGCTTCAGGAGTTCTTGGTGGAAACATGGGGTAGGGGAGGTTCTCCGATGGCCCCCATGGACATTTTGTCATTCAGACTCTGGCCCGTTGTCTTTCAATTGTAAAAGTAGAGCTGCCTTGCTCACTTGCTAATTCATTCAACACTTTTTTTTTTTTTGGCCGCACTCTGCGTGGCATGCGGGAGCTCCCCGACCAGGAATCGAACCCGTGTCCCTGCAGTGAAAATGCAGAGTCTTAACCACTGGACCATCAGGGAAGTCCCTTCATTTAACATTTCTTGAGAGCTCACAAAGCTATGTAAAACTGCACTCAAGGAGACTTATGCAGAGAAACGGGTAACAATACAGCTTGTTCAGACCGTCTGTATGTATCAGTCAAGAATTTTATTTGGCTTTACCTAAAAAGTGGCCCAAGGATGTCATGGCTGAGGTCCTCTTTGCTTTCTCTCATGATCAGCCTCAGAATGGCTGCTGCAGCCCCAGACATCACATTTGCATTGCAGGCAGGAGAAAGGTCAAAGGACAAAGGACACTTGAGACCAATGCCCATATGTTTCATTGAATAGCATTGTTCACACGGCCATACCTCCCTGCAAGGGAGTCTAGGAAATGTAGTTCTGTTTTATTGCTGGGTTCTGAAAGCTAGAGAGGAGTGGATAATGGGTGGGCAACTGGCTGTGTCTGAAACACTCTTATCTCAGGTGTCTATTACAGTGCCTGGAACATAGTGGACACTTGAATAAATAAACAAGCTAGAATAAGGCAAGACCATTACTATATAAAGGTTACACAAACAATAACGAAAATAGACCTGGGGACTCTAATCCAGTGTTGGCAGAGGATAAGAGGGAAGGAGTAGGGCGGCCAGTTGGAGGAGGTAGTTTTGTTTTTCTCCCTCTAGGTTGAGGTGTCCTAATCCAGTCTGTCCTTAAATTGCCAAATATCCATTCCCCACAATTACTTTATTTTCTTGCCTCCAATCCTTCTTCAGCTCCGTTATGTTTATCTTTATATTCAGATGATCTGTGGTTTTATAGAAGAGTAGATGAAGGAATGATCATGTTAGATTTCTTTTTTTTTTTTTTTTTTTTTTTTGGCCACACTGTGTGTCATGAGGGATCTTAGTTCCCTGACCAAGGATGGAACCTGTGCCCCCTGCAGTGGAAGCGTGGAGTCTTAACCACTGGACCGTCGGGGAAGTCCTGATAATGTTAGATTAAAAAGCTTCTCACACGAGGCAGAGATTTTGCCTTTCTCCATATTCTCTCTGACGGCACTTTATTGGTTTTGATAACTGTAGAAGCTTAGTTTGGGATTTTTCTGGCAAAATTCCCAGAGAGCAGGGTTTAACTAAACTACCGAATATGCAACATTTGCAAATAATTATTAATAGATGTTTGCATTTTCATTCTTTATGAATGCTGCTGTGGGGGTAATTCTGTAATTCAAGGGGGACGTGGCAAGTCAGTGTGAATCGTTTCATCCCTCCCAACACTACCCCTCCCTCAGTCTTCTCCATCTTAGTTGATGGTAGCTCTGTCCTTAGGCTGCTCATGTTAAAATCCCTGAGGCGTCCTTGACTTCTCTCCTTTGCTCAACCCCTACGTCTAATCCATAAGCAACACCTGTCTGCTTTGCCTTCACTATAAATGCAGAAGTGACTCTCCAGGGCACACAGCTGGTCACAGCTCCCATCATTTCCCAACTGCAGTGCAGTTGCCCTTCCCTAGTCTCTAGTTTCTGCTTTCCTGGCCAGAGTGAGAGGTGAATGCCTGATTCAGGGCATGTTCCTCCTCTGCTCAGAACCCTCCATAGCTCCCACCTCCACCAGCATAAAAGCCAAAGTCTTCACTGCAATCCACAAGACGCTGAACAATCTACCCTCACCTACTTATCTGAATACATGAAGCATGTGCCTGCCTCAGGACCTTTGCACTTGCTGCTGCCTTAGCCTTCCCATAGATTTTTTTTTTTTTTTTTTTTTTACTAAGCATCTGTGCTGAGTCCCACATATGGGCTTTGGAACCAAGCTCCAGCACTTGTGAGCAGCCCCCTTCCCACTCTGTGTGGTGTGATGGGATATAATGGGGACTGAGCTCTGGGTAAGTAGGTCTGGGGGACCATGGTGCTGCTCTTAAACCTCCACATTCTTAGCCGGCCTTAGCTCTATCCCCAGGCTTAGGTAAGAGTAATCCCAGATTACGGTTGGAAGGTTGGAGGAAGGTCACGCCTGCTTCTTTATTTATTTTTAAAAATATTTATTTATTTATTTTTCATTCATTCATTCATTTATTCATTCATTCATTCAGCTCTGGGTCTTAGTTGTTGCATGCGGGAACTTTTTTTCTTTTTTTTTTAGTTATGGCATGTGGGCTTCTTAGTTGCATGCCATCTAGTACCCCGACCAGTGATTGAACCCGGGCCCACTGCATTGGGATCTCCAAGTCTTACCCATTGGACCACCAGGGAAGCCCCTTCCCCGAGATTTTTGATGGCTCCCTTCCTCACTTCCTTCAAGCTTCTTCTTGAATGTTACCTTACCAAGGAAGATCCCTGATTATTCTCTCTGTACCCTACCCGACCTTTACCACTATGCCCTCCTTCATGATTCTATACCACATCTGCCATATTAAATAATTATTTGTTTATCGTCTATTTTTCCCAGTTAGAATATCAGCTCTATGAGGGCAGAGACTTGAGGCTGTGTTGTTCCGGACTGTGTCCCAGGAGCCTAGAACAGCTCGTGGCACACAGTAGGGGCTCAAAAATATGGCTAATAGATGAGGAGCAGAAACATCTCAAATGTTTCTGATGGCCAAGTACATTTGTACAGCCAGTTTGGAGAGAAATTTGGAGATACGTATCAAGGATTTTACAAAAGCAGCAATTTCATATCTGACCCAGTGTTCTGTCCCTGGTGTTCTACACGTAACACCAGGGACAGATCTTTGTGTTCAAAACACCAAAATATATGTCCATGCCACTCTCTCACTTTGTCCCAGCTTACCCTTCCCACTCCCTGTGTCCTCAAGTCCATTCTTTACACATGTGTCTTTATTCCTGTCCCACCCCTAGGTTCTTCAGAATCATTTTTTTCTCTTTAGATTCCATATATATGTGTTAGCATACAGTATTTGTTCTTCTCTTTCTGGCTTACTTCACTCTGTAGAACAGACTCTAGGTCCATCCATCTCACTACAAATAACTTAATTTCGTTTCTTTTTAAGGCTGAGTAATATTCCATTGAATATATGTGCCACATTTTTTTTTAGCATTTTTACTGGAGTATAATTGCTTTACAATGGTGGGCTAGTTTTTGCTTTATAACAAAGTAAATCAGTTATACATATACATATATCCCCATATCTCTTCCCTCTCGTGTCTCCCTCTCTCCCACCCTCCCTATCCCACCCTTCTAGCTGGTCACAAATCACCAAGCTGATCTCCCTGTGCTATGCGACTGCTACCCACTATCTATTTTACATTTGGTAGTGTATAAATGTTCATATATACACTACCACTCTCTCACGTTGTCCCAGCTCACCCTTTGCCTACCCCCTGTCCTCAAGTACATTCTCTAGTAGGTCTGTGTCTTTATTCCCATCTTGCCTCTAGCTTCTCCATGACATTTTTTTTTTTTTAGATTCCATATATATGTGTTAGCATACGGTATAGGTTTTTTTCTTTCTGACTTACTTCACTCTGTATGACAGACTCTAGGTCCATCCACCTCAGTGCAAATAACTCAATTTCATTTCGTTTTATGGCTGAGTAATAGTCCATTGTATATATGTGTCACATCTTCTTTATCCATTCATCTGTTGATGGACACTTAGGTTGCTTCCATGTCCTGGCTATTGTAAATAGAGCTGCAATGAACATTGTGGTACATGACTCTTTTTGAATTATGGTTTTCTCAGGGTATATGCCCAGTAGTGGGATTGCTGGGTCATATGGTAGTTCTATTTTTAGCTTTTTAAGGAACCTCCATACTGTTCTTCATAGTGGCTGTATCAATTTACATTCCCACCAACAGTGCAGGAGGGTTCCCTTTTCTCCTTACCCTCTCCAGCATTTATTTTTTGTAGATTTTTTGATGATGGCCATTCTGATGGGTGTGAGATGATATCTCATTGTAGTTTTGATTTGCATTTCTCTAATGATTAATGATGTTGAGCATTCTTTCATGTGTTTGTTGGCAATCTGTGTATCTTCTTTGGAGAAATGTCTATTTAGGTCTTCTGCCCATTTCTGGATTGGGTTGTTTGTTCTTTTGATATTGAGCTGCATGAGCTGTTTGTATATTTTGGAGATTAATCCTTTGTCAGTTGCTTCATTTGCAAATATTTTCTCCCATTCTGAGGGTTGCCTTTTCATCTTGTTCATGGTTTCCTTTGCTGTGCAAAAGCTTTTGAGTTTCATTAGGTCCCATTTATTTATTTTTGTTTTTATTTCCATTTCCCTAGGAGGTGGGTCAAAAAGGATCTTGCTGTGATTTATGTCATAGAGTGTTCTGCCTATGTTTTCCTCTAAGAGTTTGATAGTGTCTGGCCTTATATTTAGGTCTTTAATCCATTTTGAGTTTATTTTTCTGTATGGTGTTAGGGAGTGTTCTAATTTCATTCTTTTACGTGTAGCTGTCCGGGTTTCCCAGCACCACTTATTGAAGGTGCTGTCTTTTCTCCATTGTATATTCTTGTCTCCTTTATCAAAAACAAGGTGACCATATGTGCATGGGTTTATCTCTGGGTTCCTACCCTGTTCCATTGATCTATATTTCTGTTTATGTGCCAGTACCATACTGTCTTGATTACTGTAGCTTTGTAGTATAGTCTGAAGACAGGAGCCTGATTGCTCCAGCTCCATTTTTCTTTCTCAAGTTTGCTTCGGCTATTCGGGGTCTTTTGTGTTTTCATACAAATTGTGAAATTTTTTGTTCTAGTTCTGTGAAACTAGAACAAAAAATGGGAGTGTTTCCTTAATTTCTCTTTCAGATTTTTCATCATTAGTGTATAGGAATGCAAGAGATTTCTTTGCATTAATTTGGTATCCTGCTACTCTACCAAATTCATTGATTAGCTCTAGTAGTTTTCTGGTAGCATCTTTAGGATTCTCTATGTCTAGTATCATGTTATCTGCAAACAGTGACAGTTTTACTTCTTCTTCTCTGATTTGGATTCCTTTTATTTCTTTTTCTTCTCTGATTACTGTGGCTAAAACTTCCAAAACTATGGTGAATAATAGTGGTGAGAGTGGACAACCTTGTCTTGTTCCTGATCTTAGTGGAAATGGTTTCAGTTTTTCACCGTTGAGAACGATGTTTGCTGTGGGTTTGTCATATATGGCCTTTATTATGTTGAGGTAAGTTCCCTCTGTGCCTACTTTCTGGAGGGTTTTTATCATAAATGGGTGTTGAATTTTCTCAATAGCGTTTTCTGCATCTGTTGAGATGATCATATGGTTTTATCCTTCAATTTGTTAATATGGTTTATCACGTTGATTGATTTGCGTATACTGAAGAATCCTTGATTTCCTGGGATAAACCCCACTTGATCATGATGTATGATCCTTTTAATGTGCTGTTGGATTCTGTTTGCTAGTGTTTTGTTGAGGATTTTTGCAGCTATGTTCATCTGTGATATTGGCCTGTCGTTTTCTTTCTTTGTGACATCTTTGTCTGGTTTTGGTATCAGGGTGATGGTGTCCTCGTAGAATGAGTTTGGGAGTGTTCCTCCCTCTGCTATATTTTGGAAGAGTTTGAGAAGGATAGGTGTTAGCTCTTCTTTAAATATTTGATAGAATTCGCCTGTGAAGCCATCTGGTCCTGGGCTTTTGTTTGTTGGAAGATTTTTAATCACAGTCTCAATTTCAGTGCTTGTGATTGGTCTGTTTATATTTTCTATTTCTTCCTGGTTCAGTCTCAGAAGGTTGTGCTTTTCTAAGAATTTGTCCATTTCTTCCAGGTTGTCCACTTTATTGGCATATGGTTGCTTGTAGTAATCTCTCATGATCCTTTGTATTTCTGCAGTGTCAGTTGTTACTTCTCCTTTTTCATTTCTAATTCTATTGATTTGAGTCTTCTCCCTTTTTTCTTGATGAGTCTGGCTAATGGTCTATCAATTTGTTTATCTTCTCAAAGAACCAGCTTTTAGTTTTATTGATCTTTGCTATTGTTTCTTCCATTTCTTTTTCATTTATTTCTCATCTGATCTTTATGATTTCTTTCCTTCTGCTAACTTTGTGGGATTTTTTTGTTCTTCCCTCTCTAATTGCTTTAGGTGTAAGGTTAGGTTGTTTATTTGAGATGTTTCTTGTTTCTTGAGGTAGGATTGTATTGCTAAAAACTTCCCTCTTAGAACTGCTTTTGCTGCATCCCATAGGTTTTGGGTCATCGTGTTTTCATTGTCATTTGTTTGTAGGTATTTTATGTTTTCCTCTTTGATTTCTTCATGATCTCTTGGTTATTTAGTAGCGTATTGTTTAGCATCCCTGTGTTTGTATTTTTTACAGATTTTTTCCCTGTAATTGATATCTAGCCTCCTAGTGTTGTGGTCTGAAAAGATACTTGATATGGTTTCAATTTTCTGAAATTTACCAAGGCTTGATATGTGACCCAAGATATGATCTATCCTGGAGATCATTTGTTTGGTCTGGAGAATGTTCCATGAGCACTTGAGAAGAAAGTCTATTCTGTAGTTTGGGGATGGAATGTCCTATAAATATCAATTAAGTCCATCTTGTTTAATGTATCATTTAAAGCTTGTGTTTCTTTATTTATTTTCATTTTGGATGATCTCTCCACTGGTGAAAGCGGGGTGCTAAAGTCCCCTACTATGATTGTGTTACTGTCGATTTCCCCTTTTATGGCTGTTAGGATTTTCCTTATGCCTTGAGGTGCTCCTATGTTGGGTGCATAAATATTTACAATTGTTATATCTTCTTCTTGGATTGATCCCTTGATCATCATGTAGTGTCCTTCTTTGTCTCTTGTAATAGTCTTTATTTTAAAGTCTATTTTGTCTGATATGAGAAGTGCTACTCCAGCTTTCTTTTGATTTCCATTTTCATGGAATATATTTTTTCCATCCCTTCACTTTCAGTCTGTATGTGTCTCTGGGTCTGAAGTGGGTCTCTTGTAGACCACATATATACAGGTCTTGTTTTTGTATCCATTCAACCAGTCTATATCTTTTGGTTGGAGCATTTAATCCATTTACATTTAAGGTAGTTATCAATATGTATGTTCCTATCACCATTTTCTTAATTGTTTTGTGTTTGTTATTGTAGGTTTTTTCCTTCTTTTGTGTTTCCTGCCTAGAGAAGTTCCTTTAGCATTTGTTGTAAAGCTGGTTTGGTGGTGCTGAATTCTTTTAGCTTTTGCTTGTCTCCAAAGGTTTTAATTTCTCTGTCAAATCTGAATGGGATCATTGCTGGGTAGAGTAATCTTGGTTGTAGGTTTTTCCCTTTCATCACTTTAAATATGTCCTGCCAATCCCTTCTGGCTTGCAGAGTTTCTGCTGAAAGATCAGCTGTTAACCTTATGGGGATTCCGTTGTATGTTATTCATTGTTTTTCCCTTGCTGCTTTTAATATTTTTTCTTTGTATTTAACTTTTGATATTTTGACTAATATGTGTCTTGGCATGTTTCTCCTTGGATTTATCCTGTATCCTTTATCCTGTATGTGACTCTCTGTGTTTCCTGGACTTGGTTGACTATTCCCTTTCCCATATTAGGGAAGTTTTCAACTATAATCTCTTCAAATATTTTCTCAGTCCCTTTTTTTTTCTCTTCTTCTCAGACCCCTATAATTCGAATGTTGGTGCATTTAATGTTTTCTCAGAGGTCTCTGAGACTGTCCTCAATTCATTCATTCGTTTTCTTTATTCTGCTCTGCAGTAGTCATTTCCACTATTTTATCTTCCAGCTCACTTATCCGTTCTTCTGCCTCAGTTATTCTGCTATTGATTCCTTCTAGAGAATTTTTAATTTCATTTATTGTGTTGTTCATCGCTGTTTGTTTGCTCTTTAGTTCTTCTACATCCTTGTTAAGCACTTCTTGCATTTCCTCCATTCTATTCCCAAGATTTTGGATCATCTTTATTATCATTACTCTGAATTCTTTTTCAGGTAGACTGCCTATTTCGTCATTTGTTTGGTCTGGTGTGTTTTTACCTTGCTCCTTCATCTGCTGTGTGTTTTTCTATCTTCTTATTTTGCATAACTTACTGTGTTTGGGGTCTCCTTTTCACAGGCTGCAGGTTCGTAGTTCCTGTTGTTTTTGGTGTCTGCCCCCAGTGGGTAAGGTTGGTTCAGTGGGTTGTGTAGGCTTCCTGGTGGAGGGGACTGGTGCCTGTGTTCCGGTGGATGAGACTGCCTCTTGTCTTTCTGGTGGGTAGGACCACATCCAGTGGTGTGTTTTCGGGTGTCTGTGACCTTATTTATGACCTTCGGCAGCCTCTCTGCTAAATGGGTGGGGTTGTGTTCCTGTCTTGCTAGTTGTTTGGCATAGGGTGTCCAGCACCGTATCTTGCTGGTCGTTGAGTGGAGCTGGGTCTTAGTGTTGCGATGGGGATCTCTGGGAGAGCTTTTGCCATTTGATATTATGTGGAGCTGGGAGGTCTCTGGTGGACCAATGTCCTGAACTCAGCTCTCCCACCTCAGAGGCTCAGGCCTGACACCTGGCTGGAGCACCAAGAGCCTGTCAGCCACACGACTCTTTCTGTTCTATTTTCACTGCAAAGATGTGACTATAGAGGGCCTGAGCCCCATCTTCTTCGAGTTGACAAAATAGAAGCGCCAGGATGCCGGGCATCTCTTGAAGATGTAAAACCAGTGTGTCAGACGTGCCCTCTTCCAGGACAAGCAGACGCTGTCCCATCATGAGTGGGGTGAAACCCTGGACGACATGGAAGCCACCAAGGCCCTGGAGAAGAACCTGCTCTATTACTTTTAAAAGCATCTAGTTGGAAACATTAAAAGTTAGCAGGGCTTCCCTGGTGGCGCAGTAGTTGAGAATCTGCCTGCCAATGCAGGGGACACGGGTTCGAGCCCTCGTCTGGGAGGATCCCACATGCCGCGGAGCAACTAGGCCCGTGAGCCACAACTACTGAGCCTGCACTTCTGGAGCCTGTGCTCCACAACAAGAGAGGCCGCAATAGCGAGAGGCCCGCGCACCGCGATGAAGAGTAGCCCCCGCTTGCCACAACTAGAGAAAGCCCTCGCACAGAAATGAAGACGCAATACAGCAAAAATAAATTAATTAATTAAGAGTTAGGACTTCAACATATTCATTTTTAAAAAAAGTTAGCAAAAGGGGAATAAGTAAATACATAAATGATGGTTGTAATATGATATTAAGTGAGAAAGTGATAGAGGAAATCTCCATTCCAGAATACTTACTACTGGAAAAATCTTCTTAGAGTGAATCCAATGGAAGTAGGAATCCAATTGGGACTTTGTCCTGTAAAAGGAATCCCAACTTCGTAAACCTAAGTTTGTTTATAGATCCCACTTAACAATATTTAAGTACTAATTGCAAATATGCTCTAATTCTTCAAATTAACAAAGAATGAGTCAAACGTTGATATTTTGCATGTATATAATTTCCTACTGAAAAATGATACGAATGGAACATCTTTCATTTCATCTTTGGCTTTGTGATGTAGTCCTACAGGGGGTCAATTTTTGCAGACGTATGCAATCTTCATCAATTTCCCCACAGGGCTTTTAAAATCCTTTGCTCGTCAGTTTTTGCTCTTTTGAGCATCACTGTTAACTGCTTGTTTCCTGTTTTTCCATCGTTAACCAGCCTAACTCTTCAGGTTCCTCACTTGTCAGTGGAGTCCTCTGTGATGCAAATGGTTCTCCCACATCACTTTCACTGACTTCATGAAATCCTGCTCTCCTCTGCAAAGATGTCCAGTTTTCATGTTGCAATCGAGTCGCATCATTGTGAATTGTATTGTTAAATTTCAAACACCCGTCAACATTGAGAGATAAACATTGGCAAATATATTGATCTGATGGGCTCCAAAGTGATGTTTGTGTTACTCCAGAATGGATAATTGTGAAGTTGAAGTTCATTTGTGAATATATTTATGTTAGGACAACTTTTGCTTCTCTAAACTCATAACTGTGTGGATATCTGGGTAATAATACATATAGTGAATACTCGGATGTTGAGGGACTATTATATATAAAATATGTTTGCACTATAATTACCTCTATATGTAAAATAAAAACACGAGGGTGGGAGAGAAACTAGACAGAAATACTATAAAATTCTCATAATGTTTTTGTTTGGGGTAGTCCTGGGATAGAGGACTTTTTAATATGAAAATTACTTTACTTTTGAAAAATATTTAAAAACAAATCATCAAAAGCTTTAAAGAAAGCCTTTAAAGAAAGCCTCAGACTTATTTGTGAGGATGGGAATCTCTTCAGTAACAAAAAAATGACTCCAGGTTGGAGGCAAGGAAAGGTAGCAACACCAACACCCAGGCTCTGAGTCTGTCTAACACGATCTGTGGATTATCTCATTTAATCCTCACAACCACCAATTAAGTGAACACTCTAATTTCCCTGTTTTACAAATGAACACACTGAAGCCAGAGAGGTTGAGCAACTTGCCCAAGGCGACACAGCTCCCCCGAGTCATGCTGCCTTGAAACACACCTGTGAGCCAAATTAAACTTCTTTTTCTTGCTTCTGGTCCCCACAGGGTGATTTGGGTTTTTTCTTGATTTGAGAACTCGAGACACTTTGAGACATGTTCTTAAGCAAGCGTCTCAGGTATGAGAGTGAAGTAATTTCTGTCGGCATGGGATGAAAGCATTTTCCACAACAAAAGACATGGATGATGCTGGAGAAGAGAATAAAAAAGACCTAGAAAAGAGGCTTAATGTTCTGTCAAGTCAATCCATTAGGGTCTCTCTGTGAGACAACATGCATTCCAGCAGCCTGAACACAAATACAGTCATGTTTCTCTCTGCATGTAATTCTTAGATGGAACTTTTATTCCCTTCCAATGAATGTTGTTGGGATCTCTTTTCCATTACCTTTATTTGTCTGTGTATCTGGTGGGTCCTCCCCTGCTGCCTGCCTTGTTTCTGGGGCATCAGATGCTTCCAGGGAATACTTCCTTTGGACACAAGATGCAATTTCATCTACACACAGAAAATATTATCATCAATGCAGCCAACACTCATTCTCTACTATCCTGTGTCTGGCCCATCACATACAGTGTATCATCCCTTTATGATCCCATAGGGTGCATACTGCCCTCATCCCCATTTTGCAGATGAGGAGACTGAGTCTTGGAGAGATTCAGTGATGGGTCAAGCTCACAGTAGAACATTGTTTGGACATTAGCGTGGAGGGGTGGTATTATTACTCTTTGTCACTGTTGCTGTGCTGTTCCTAAGTGAGGAAACCATCTCCATGGGATTAAATGTCTTGCCCTAATTCATGGAGCTTGGAAGTACAGAGCTGGGTATTCATCCAGACCAGCCCTGTCCAGTAGAAATGCAACATGGTCCCATATGTAATTTTAAACATTCCAACAGCCACATTAGAAGAGGTAAAAAGAAACAGGTAAAGTTAGTTTTAATAATGTATTTTATTTAAAGTAACATACTGGAAATGCTATCATTTCTACCTATAATGAATATAAAATTATTGGATATTTCACATATTTTTCTTGTACTAAGTCTTAAAAATATGGTGTGTATTTTAATACTTACATCTCAATTTGGACCAGTCACATTGCAAGCACTCAGTGGTCACATGAGGCTTGTGGCTACCTTTGAAGAGTGTGAGTCCAAATCTTTTGACAAGTAGTTCTGCGTTTTTTTTCTATTACACAATGAGGCTGAGATAGCATATATATTTGGGGTACCTGATTTATATTCAATTTTTATTGTACAAGCCCCTTTAGACTCTGTTTTGAAGAAGGAAGAGAAGAGAGAGAGAAGAGAAGAGAAGAGAAGGGAGGAGGAGAAAGGAAGAAGAAGATGATGATGAAGGAGAAGGAGAAGGAAAGGAGGAGGAGGAGAAGGAAAAAGGGAGGAAAGAAGGAAGGAAGGAAGGAAGGGAGGGAGGGAGGGAGGATCTTTCTGCCTAAAGATTTTGAAATAGCTAACAGAATCGGTCCAAATCCATTGTCTTAGTTTGGGTTCCCCCCAGAAGCAGATATGGAAGCAAGGATTCAATTGTTTTGCGGGGGAGATCCCAGGACACACTGGCAGAGGAGCAGGGAAGGGAAGAACCAACCAGTAATGGATGTGCCCTCAGGCAAGTTACCATAGTGAACAACTGGGACTCAGTACCGGTGGAGACCTCTGGGGGGCAGCAGAGAGCACACTGTTCAGAGTTACCACACCCTAGGACCAAGGGAGCTGGGGTATTTATCCACCAACTTCCATCAATCACAAGTTGAAGTGCTCCCAGGAGCACTCATTTCCTAGCATCCCAGCCTGTCAAGTCGACACTCTGGTGGCTACAGAAAGCCCCCTGAGGGCTGGCAGTAGGAAGCCAGTCCTGTATGCACTAAGGTGGTCAGATCAAGGCTGGGCAGTGCCGGGCACACCCATGACACACCTACCTTCTCATCATTCAAAAGGTTTTTTTTTTTTTTCCACAAACCCTCCTTAACTTTAAGTGCGTTAACTTTGTGACAGTCGGGGTGCCATATGGGACATGAGATTATTTAGCTGTTGTCATCTCAGTGACAGAAAAGCAGAACAGCTATGGAAGGACATCACAGATGTATGCATATATTTACGTGTAACCTCGCGAACACGTGTGTGTGTTTCCATTTGTGTTGTCACTCAGCTTAACTCTTACCACATTCTCTGTTGTGTGTGTGTGTGTCTGTGTGTTTCCTGCTCTTTTTTAGTCATTGGGGAAAACAGAAGAAAATAAAAGGAGTAAGTCCACATTTTCCAGGGAAATAATTCTGCTCTGATTCTAACCAGGTGTTAGGATCAGATTTCCCTTCAGCTCTTCCTCCAGCTCCATTCCCTCTTTTTCCCTATTGGGAAGTCATTTGTATTGGTCTCTGGTTTACCCTTTGCTTCTTCTTAAAGGCATGATCGAACACTTTTATATTTTCATGCATTCTGTCTCTTTCATAAAGATCATTCATGTTCTGTACTTCTCTGTAACTTGCCCTTTTCACTTATCAAGACAGTGGGTTTCTATTTTGACATTTCTCAGTTGCTGAGGCTGGAGCAATGAACAGGATAGGCAGGACCTTGAGGTCCCAGAACTCAAAACATCTTAAGGGCCATGATGTGACTTTACAAGAGGAAAAGTCTTTCTGGCAAGTGTCGTAAGATAAATGTATTAACCATGTGTGTTGGTTGCTTTGGCATCTGGGTGACCCTGAAGGACTGCCCCTCCCAGGGTTAGCCAATCCTTTGAGATAGTAAAGGATTCAGCCTTGAGCAGGCATTTCAAATACAAACCAACCAATCCAGAGCCTGCGTCTCCACAACCTCCTCTACCAGGATCTAATTGCAAATATGCTCTGCCACTGCCCTGATCACCCCAGGGCCAGGTACCAACTAGGGAGAGCCCTTACACCTCACAGCCTGCTAAAATTATTAAAGCCAGCCAATCCTAAGCCTACTTACCCTGCTTTACCTTTTCCTTTCTGAGGAAACCACAATAAAGGATCTTGCCCACTTTCTAATCCTGCTCCCACTGCTTCCTGACCAACTGACCCTGGTGCTTCCCTGGGTGGCCCTGCATGGCAGGGTGTGCTCCTCCTCCTGGGGTCTTTTTTTTTTTTTTTTTTTTTTTTGCGGTACGCGGGCCTCTCACTGTCGTGGCCTCTCCCGTTGCGGAGCACAGGCTCCGGACGCGCAGGCTCAGCGGCCATGGCTCACGGGCCTAGCCGCTCCGCGGCATGTGGGATCTTCCCGGACCGGGGCACGAACCTGCGTCCCCTGCATCGGCAGGCGGACACTCAACCACTGTGCCACCAGGGAAGCCTGACAAGCTATCTTTTCAATGGCAGTTGTCTCTCGATCTGTTGGCCTCACCACACCTGAAAAATAATAAAACCTACATTTTAAAACAATAAAGCCCCTACAGGGGATGACAGCCCTGTCTTCCCCGAAACCTCCCTTATCTCATCCCCTCTCACTCCCTTCACTCCTGCCACATGAGTCTCTTTGCTGGTCTTTGAACACACCAGTCACTGTCTTCACAAGCCTTTGCTGTTGATGTTTCCTCAGTCTGCAACACTCCTCACTCTCATATCTGCATCTCTGTTCCTTTCTTTCCTCGAGTCTCTCCATCAATGTCACCGTCTCAGAGAGGTCCTTCCAAAATAACTCCCCCTCCTCTTCTAGCTGGCCCAATGCCTGCTCCATTTTTCTTATAAAAACTATCTCTACCTGACATATGCTAGATCTATCCAAGCTCACTCTTTTTTTCTGGTTTCTCTGCCCTAAAACATGAGTTTCTTATTTGTTCTATTCGTGGCTGTATCCATCCCCAGTGCCTGGGGTAAGGCCTCATATTCAGCATAGATGCTCAATAAACACTTGTCAAATGTTCACAGACGTAGAACTTATGGTTGCCTAAAGGGAAAGGGGGAGAGGGATAAATTAAGAGTTTGGGATTAACATATACACACTACTATATATAAAATAGATAAACAACAAGGACCTACTTGTTGAGTAGAGCACAGGTTACTCTACTCAATATCTTATAATAACCTATAATGGAAAAAATCTGAAAAAGAATATATATGTATGTATATATATACATATATACATACACACACATATATATCTGAATCACTTTTCTGTAAACCTGAAACTAACACAACATTGTAAATCAACTATACTTCAATAAAAATTTTAAAAATGAATAGATATTTAAAAAAACACATTTGTCAAACAAATAAGTAACAGAACAAATGAAGCTGATCATTTTTCTCAAGTGTTACAGGTGAAATGACATGCTCGATTCTGTCATCTGTGACTTTATTTCTGGGTGTGGTAACACTTGTTATTTTGCGAGTGGAGGGGACCTAGTTCAGTTCTCAAGAAAAACCGAGACGGGAGTTCCTATAAGCAGATGTAGTTCATTTGATTAAATTTCCTTTGCTAACTTCTCAGGATACACATGAATATATAAGTAAGCATTTATTCAAGTTCCTGACTTAACAGAAGGGTTAGATGCTGAATATGATTTGTAATTGCCTGAGAATATAGTAAGCTTGAGTACTTTTGTTTCCATAATTAAGTGTGAGGTTCTTGTTGCAATGCGAATCAAGATTATTTCAAGTACTTTATATGAAAAGAACTTTTTTTTTTCCTTTTGGTAAAGCTCAAATATATACAGAAGAGACAATAGAATAATAGCCTTCCATGTTCCTACCTTCCATTTTCAATACTTATCAACTTAGGACATATCTTGTGTTACTGTATCCCAAACTTTAACATAACTTTACTTTGCAAATTAAAACAAACCTTTCATTTGCTTTAACGTAACCCTAGGTTACGTTAAAGCAAACCTCAGACATCATGTGATTTCATCTGTAAATATTTTAATGTGTACTTCTACAAGCTAAGGACTCTGCAGCTGCTGTGGAAAACGGTACAGCGATTCCTCAAGAAATGAAACAAAATTACCATATGATCCACCAATTGCAATTCTGGGTATATACCCCAAAGAATTGAAAGCAGGGACTCAAAGAGATATTTATACACCCAATGTTCGTAGCAGCATTGCTCACAATAGCCAAAAGGTGTAAACACCTCAAATGTCCCTTAATGGATGACTGGATAAACAAAATGTGATCCATCCAGCCAATGGAATATTATTCAGCCTTAGAAAGGAAGGAAATACTGACAGCTGCTATGACATGGGTGAACCTTGGAGACATTGTGCTAGGTGAAACAGGTCAGTTACAAAAGGACAAATATTGTATGATTCCACCCATATCAGGTGTCTACAGTGGTTGAATTCATAGAGACAAAGTAGAATGGTGGCTACCAGGGGCTGGGCTGGGGGTGAGGAATGGGGAGTTAGTGTTTAATGGGCACAGGATTTCAGTTTGGGAGGAAGACAAAGTTCTGGAGATGGCTGGTGGTGATGGTTGCACAACAATGGGAATGTACTTGATGCCACTGAACTGGACAGTTAAAATTGGTTAAGATGGTGAATTCCATGTTATGTGTATTTTATTACAAAAAAAAAAAAAGGCTGCCTTGCTTTAAAACCACGACCATAATGCCATCTATGGCAGAACGAGGTGGTATTTTTCAGTCCTTACCTTGCTTTGTGTTTGGCAGCCTTTGACACTAGACTCCCCCATCTCCGGGACTTCTGTGGCATCACCCACCAGGTTTTCCTCCCACCTCCTTCCTGATGCCTTCCAGTCTCCATTAGGGGCTTCTCTTTCTGTGCTCTGCCTTTTTTTTTTTTTAACATCTTTATTGGAGTGTAATTGCTTTACAATGCTGTGTTAGTTTCTGCTTTATAACAAAGTGAATCAGCTATACATATACATATATCCTGATATCTCCTCCCTCTTGCGTCTCCCTCCCACCCTCCCTATCCCACCCCTCTAGGTGGTCACAAAGCACCGTGTGCTCTGCCTTTGAGTGTCGACACTTCTGAGGGGTCCTTCCAAATACCTCAACCCTCTCTGGGTCCCTCATCCAGGATTATTTCATCCACACCCAAGGCGTTCATTACTGTATGTCTTCTGATAGCCCCTGTGGCTGCTGTTAAAAATTACTACAATAAAAAAGAATGAAATAATGCCATTTGCAGCAATATGCATGGACCTAGAGGTTGTCATACTGAGTGAAGTAAGTCAGACAGAGAAGGACAAATGTCATATGATATCACTTATATGTGGAATCTAAAAAAATGGTACAAATGAACTTATTGAAACAGAGTCACAGATGTAGAAAACAAACTTATGGTTACCAGGGGAGAAAAGAGGGGGACGAATGAATTGGGAGATTGGGATTGACATATACGCACTACTATATGTAACATAGATAACTAATAAGGACCTACTGTAGAGCACAGGGAACTCTACTCAATACTCTGTAATGACCTATATGGGAAAAGAATCTAAAAAAGAGTGGATGTATGTATATGTGTAACTGATTCACTTTGCTGTACAGCACAAAACTAACACAACATTGTAAATCAACTATACTCCAATAAAAAAATTTTTTTTAAATTACTAAAAACTAGGTAGCTTACAACAACAGAAAATTATTCTCTTTTCATTTTAGAGGTCAGAAGTCCTCGAAAGGGTAATTGGGTTACGAAGTGGGCATCAGAATTATAGCTACAGTCATTTTAAGGCAGATGCCGGTAAAGAGATTTGCTGAAGTCTGTGAATGGCATGCTACAGTTTACAACCCCCAAGTCCCGTGGCTTTAAAACGACAGATGTTGCTTTCTTACTCACCCGGCACAACCTCACGGTTCAAACTGGGGCTGTGCTCCACGTTCTACTCACTCTGGGGCCCAACCTTAAAGAGTAGTCACCATCCGAAGCTCTGCTTGCTCCTGTGCGAAAGAACGCTCCAGAGCAAAGCTGCCCAGTAGAACTTTCCAGCAAACGTTCCTTCCTTTTTTAATTGAAGTGCAGTTAATTTACAATATTGTGTTAGTTTCAGGTGTACAGCAAAATGATTCAGTTTTATATATATATATTTTTCAGATTATTTTCCATTCTAAGTTATTACAAGTTATTGAATATAGTTCCCTCTGTTCGTACAGTAAATCCTTGTTGCTTCTCTATTTTATGTGGAGTAGTTTGTACCTGTCAATCCCAAACTCCTAATTATCCCTCCCCGCCTCCCTTTCCCCTTTGGTAACCATACGTTTGTTTTCTATGTCTGTGAGTCTGTTTCTGTTTTGGATATAGATTCATTTGTATTATTTTTTAGAGTCCACATACAGGTGATATCATACAGTATTTGTCTTCCTCTGCCTGACTTACTTCACTTAGTATGATAATCTCTAGGTCCATCCACGTTGCTGGAAATGGCAATATTTCATTCTTTTTATGGCTGAGTAATATTCCATGGTATGTATATACACCAGATCTTCTGAAACCAGTTGTTTGTTGATGGACACTTTGGTTGTTTCCATGTCTTGGCTATTGTAGATAGTGCTGCCGTGAACATTGGGGTGCACGTATCTTTTCAAATTAGAGTTTTCCTCTTTTCTGCATATATGTCCAGGAGTGGGGTTGCTGGATCATACGGTAGCTCTATTTTTAGTTTTTTAAGGAACCTCCATAGTGTTCTCCATAGTGGTTGTACCAATTTACATTCCCACCAACAGTGTAGGAGGGTGATGGAAACGTTCTTGATTTGTGCTGTCTGCATAATGGGGCCGCTAGACACATGTGGCTTTTTTTTTTTTTTTTTTGCGGTACGCGGGCCTCTCACTGTTGTGGCCTCTCCCGTTGCGGAGCACAGGCTCCGGACGCGCAGGCTCAGCGGCCATGGTTCACGGTCCCAGCCGCTCCGCGGCATGTGGGATCTTCCCGGACCGGGGCACGAACGCGCGTCCCCTGCATCGGCAGGCGGACTCTCAACCACTGCGCCACCAGGGAAGCCCCCACATGTGGCTTTTGAGTTCTAGAAATGTGGCTTGTACAACTATGGACCAGGTTTTCAATTTTGTTTAATTATAAGAGTCACATGCGGCTAGTCACTGCAGCTCTCGAGAGATTTGCACTGACAACTAAATGCTCCGACTTGGAAGCACCCACTTCATTCCCACTGAGAGCTAATTGGCCAGAACTAGTCACATGGCCTCAGCAAACACCAGGGGACCGGGGAATGCCATCTTACCATGTGCCTGAATACAGAGAAAGGGAAATATTTGGTGAACATCTATAATGCCTCTCTCAGAGAATAAGTCTTTTGGGGGGATCCAGAAGGAGAAAAACAGCTATTTTATTTTAGGAGGAGAAATATGGAGACGTAATGTAATAGTTACCTCTTGCTGTGTAACCAATTACCTAAATCTTAGCAGCTTTAAAAACAATCGTTTATTACCTATAGTTTCTGTGGGTCAGGAACCTATAGTTTCTGTGCAGCTTATTTGGGTCCTCTGTTTCAGGGTCTCTCATGAGGCTGCCAGCAAGGTGTCAATGGGGACTTCATTCTCATCTGAAGGCTTAACTGGGGAAGAGTTCCCTCCCAAGTTTAAACATGTGACTGTTGGAAGAATTCAGTTTCTCATGGGCTGTAGGGCTGAGGGTCTCTGTTCCTCACTAGATGTTTCTTGGAGGCTGCTCTTGGCTCTTTGCCACGTGGGACTCTCCGTAAGGCAGCTCACAACATTGAACCTGGCTTTCCTCAGAGTAAGCAATAAAGAGAGAGATAGAGAGGGCATGCAATGTGCAAACCAGTCTTTTTGTAACTTGATCTCAAAAGTGCCATCCAATCACTCTTTCATCTTTTATTCATTAAAATGAGTCATGGACTTCCCTGGTGGCACAGTGGTTAAGAATCCACCTGCCAATGCAGGGGACACGGGTTCAAGCCCTGGTCCGGGAAGATCCCACATGCTGCAGAGCAACTAAGCCCATGCGCCACAACTACTGAGCCTGCACTCTAGAGACTGAGAGCCACAACTACTGGGCCCACATGCCACAACTACTGAAGCCTGTGTGCCTAGAGCCCGTGCTTCACAGCAAGAGAAGCTACTGCAGTGGGAAGCCCATGCACCACAACAAAGAGTAGCCCCCCACTCGCAGCAACTAGAGAAAGCCCGCGTGCAGCAACGAAGACCCAACGCAGCCAAATAAATCAACTATACCTCAATAAAATTTTTTTTAAAAGTGAGTCACTAGGTTCACAGATACAGTGGAACAAACTAGTGGTTACCAGTTGGGAGGAGGGAGGGGCAATATAGGGGTGGGGAGTGAGAGGTACAAACTATTGGGTGTAAGATAGGCTCAAGGATGTATTGTACAACACGGGGGGAAATAGCCACTATTTTGTAATAACTGTAAATGGAAAGTAACATTTAAAAATTGTATTAAAATTTTTTTTAATTTTTAAAAAGGCAAAGATTTTAAAAAGGTCCCACCCACTTTCAAGGGGAGGTTGTTACATAAGGGTGTGAACACCAAAAGGCAAGAATCATTGGAAGCCTTGTAAGAAGCTGCCTTCTACATTTAGAGATCAGAATTTAAGTGATATTTAATTGACATGTTTTTATTGAGAGCTAATAGTATGTACTGTCTGCACTGCTTTGTATAACACACCCCAAAGATCTATTTGACTCTTAATTCCTAGTGGCTGCACTCTCTATTCCCCTCTCCTGCTTTGTTCTTCTCCTTAGCACTTAACACCATCTGACAAACTATGCATTTCTGTCTTTATTCCATTTTTTTCCTGTTTCCATCCAGCTCCACAACTGTGGGGATTTTTGTCTGTCTTGTTCTGTGCTCGGAAAAATCACTTGGCATATAGCAGGTGCTCAACAAAATGAAGGAATGAGTGAAACTTGTATATATGTAACGTTTTTGTAGCCACTTGTTTATTTATTTTAACTTTTTATTTTGACAAAATTTCAGACTTACCAAAGTGTTGTAAGAACAGAACTAAGAGTTCCTGTATATTGTTCATCCAGGTTCTCCAAATGTTAACATTTACTCCTTCCACTTTATTCTCTGTCTACCCACCACCCTTGAGCCATTGAGAATAATTTATAGATATGATGGCCCTTTAACCTTATATACTTCAATGTTTTCTGAAGGGCATTTTCTTATATAACACAGCACAACGATCAAAATCAGGAAATTAGCATTGGTACGCTATTATTATCTAATCTACAGACCTTATTCAGATGTCACCAACTGTCCCAATAACATCCTTTATAGCAAAAGAAGATTCTGGCTCTCTTGTTGGATTCGGTCGCCATGTCTCCCTTAACCTGGAGAAGTTTCTCGGTCTTTATTTGAACTTCCTGACATTAACACTTTCAAAGAATACAGGCAAGTTGTTTTGTAGAATGCCCCTTATTTTGAACATTATGGAATTCAATTTATTCAAATGATAACAATCGTGGCACGAAGTCCCCAGAAGTCATGTTGTATCCTTCTTGGTACATCACACCAAGAGGCATGTGATGTCAATTTGCCCCATTACTGGTGTGCTAATTTTTTTTTGGTGGGGGGCTACGCGGGCCTCTCACTGTTGTGGCCTCTTCCATTGCGGAGCACAGGCTCTGGACGCGCAGGCTCAGCGGCCATGGCTCACGGGCCCAGCTGCTCCGTGGCATGTGGGATCTTCCCGGACCGGGGCACAAACCCGTGTCCCCTGCATCGGCAGGCGGACTCTCAATCACTGCGCCACCAGGGAAGCCCTGGTGTGCTATTTTTGATCACTTGCTTATCTACCAGGGCACTCCACTCTACAGTTACTATATTTACCATCGAAATGAACAATTGTGCGTGGGGAGTAACTATATAAATCTGTTACTCCTTGCACTTTTATCCATAAGAGTCCTTGTAAGTTTTATGGTGATTGCCAAATTGCCTGCATATACAACTTCTACCAAAATAAAAACTAAAAATGCAATATTGCACCCAGCCCTGAGATCATTAAATACCATACTCCAATGAAAGCAACCAGGAATCCTTAGAGAAATGGCTAATTCTAGGGCAGGGCAGTGAAGGATGATCCTGGAGCCTCTTACGGTGCCAGAAAGTAAGGAAGCTAAAAAAAATGAGAGCACATCAAAGGAACACAAGAATCAGTCTGAAGGAGCTCCCAAGGGCCAAAGGGAACATTTCAAGCAACAAAATAAATAATATAGTTTGCGTGGGTAATCCAAAGAATAAAATAAATATATGAATCTGTACTGTTATAAATAAAAGATTAAGTAAATGAATAAGGGAGAAGAGACAAATTTCCCTTACAAAGTATTCTAAAGAATAGAGAGCTACCACATGATCCTGCAATCCCACTCCTGGTCATATACCCAGAGAAGACCATAATTCGAAAAGATACATGCACCCCAATTTTCATTGCAGCACTATTTACAATAGCCAAGACATGGAAGCAACCTAAATGCCCATCGACAGCTGAATGGATAAAGAAGATGTGGTGCGTGTATACAATGGGATATTACTCAGTCATATAAAATAATGACATAGTGCCATTTGCAGCAACATGGATGAACCTAGAGGTTATCATACTAAGTGAAGTAAGTCAGACAGAGAAAGACAAATATCATTTGATATCACTTATATGTGGAATCTAAAGAAAAAGTACAAATGAATTTATTTCCAAAACAGAAACAGACTCACAGACATAGAAAACAAAATTATGGTTACCAAAGGGGAAAGGAAGGTAGGAGGGAGGGATACATTAGGAGGTTGGGATTAACATATACACATTACTATATATAAGATAGATAATCAACAAGGACCTATTGCGTAGCACAGGGAACTACACTCAATATTTTGTAATAACCTGTAAGGGAAAAGAATCTGAAGAAGAATATATATATGCTTCTTTTATATAAGAAACATATATATATATATTCAGTTATATATATATATAACTGAATCACTGTGCTGTACACCTGAAACTAACACGATACTGTAAATCAACTATACTTCAACAACAAAAAGAATATATGTAGATCCTCTTCCCTCCAGGAGATGGAGCTTAATCTTCTCCCCTCTCCTAACTAGTGTGGGGTGGGCTTAGTGACTCATTTCCAAAGAGTAGAGTAGACAAAGGGAAAAATAGTAACTCAACAGTGGAGAAAGCTGGTAGGCATTGTTTTAACCAAGTGATCAAGGTCAACATCATAGTGCTAAGTCATATGGATGTCATGGCTTGCTGATATGATGCAATGAGGATGGCATTTCACCTCTGTGGTCTTCTTCCCCCAAATCCATCATCAAATTTTAATCATGAGAAAACAGCAGGCAAACCCAAATTGAGAAACATTCTAAAAAATACCTGACCAGTATTCCTAAAAATAATCAAAATTGTGAGAAACAAGAAAAGAAACTGTCGTGGACCAGAGGGACTACGGAGAAAAGGTGACTCAAAAGAATGTAGTATCCTGGATGGGATCCTGAAACAAAAGGATATTAGTGGGAAAACCAGTGAAATCTGAAAAAAGTGTGCAGTTTAGTTAATAGCGTTGTACCAATGTTGGTTTCTCAGTTTTAACAAGTGTACCTGTCCCAACACATGCATAGCCTCTCCATTATCAACATCCCTTTCAGAGTGGTGAATTGGTTACAACTGATGAACCTACATGGACACATTACAACCAAAGTCCATAGTTTACATTAGGGTTCACTCTTGGTGTTGTACATTCTATGATTTGGACAAATGTCTAATGACATGTATCCACCATTATAGTCTCATACAGAGTAATTTTACTGCCCTAAAAACCCCCTATGCTCTGCCTACTCATCCCTCCCTCTACCCTAACCCCTGACAACCACTGATCTTTTTACCATCTCCATAGTTTTGCCTTTTCCAGAGTGTCATATAGTTGGAATCATACAGTATATAGCCTCTTCACATTGGCTTCTTTCTCTTAGTAATTTGCATTTAAGTTTCATGGCTTGGATAACTCATGTCTTTTAGCACTGAATAATATTCTTTGTCTGAATGTACCAGAGTTTATCCATTCATTTACTGAAGGACATGTTTGTTACTTCCAAGTTTTGGCAGTTACGAATGACGCTGCTATAAACAACTGTGTGCAGGTTTTTGTGTGGACATAGTTTTCAACTCCTTTGGGTAAATACCAAGTAGCGCTATTGCTGGATCTTATGATAAGAGTAAGTTTAGTTTTGCAAGAAACCAATAAACAGTCTTGCAAAGTGGCTGTACCATTTTGCATTCCCACCAGCAATGAATGAGAGTTCTTGTTGCTCCACAACCTCACCAGCATTTGGTGGTGTCAGTGTTTTGTATTTTGGCCATTCTAATAGGTGTGTAGTGGTATCTCATTGTTGTTTTAGTTTGCATTTTCTTAATGACATATCACGTGGAGAATCTTTTTCATATGCTTATTTGCCATCTGTATATTTTCTTTGGCAAGGTGTCTGTTAAGGTCTTTGGCTCATTTAATTATCAGGTTTGTTCTTATTATTGAGTTTTAAGAGTTCTTTTTATATTTTGGATAACAGTCCTTTATCAATATTGAGTCTTCCTATCCATGAACATGAAATATCTCTCCAGACTCTGGTGATTTTTAAAAAATCTATTTACCATCATATTAAAAATTTTTTGTTGTTGTTGTTGCACCGGGTCTCTGTTGCTGTGCTCGGGCTTTCTCTAGTTGCGTCGAGCAGGGGCTACTCTTCTTTGTGGTGCGCAGGCTTCTCATTGCAGTGGCTTCTCTTGTTGCAGAGCACGGGCTCTAGGCATGCGGGCTTCAGTAGCTGTGGTGCACGGGCCTAGCTGCTCCATGGTATGTGGAATCTTCCCAGACCAGGGCTCGAACCCATGTCCCCTGCATTGGCAGGCGGATTCCTAACCACTGCGCCACCAGGGAAGTCCCCCTACCATCATTCTTGTTTGCTTATTATATACTAGTCATTGTGCATGCTTACCTGCTTGATCTTAATTAATCCTTACAGCAATCTGTGGGGTAAGGAGTCACGTCTCTATTTTACATAAAAAAACTGAGGCTCAGAGAGGCTAAGCACTTTTCCGAGAGCACACAGCTAGGAAGTATTAGAGCTAGGATTTTTACCCAGGTCTGCATCCAGAATGTGACTCTGTCTCATTTGGTTTTGGAAATTTGCAGGGCACATACTGCTGTGCAATATTATGCCTGGAGTGACAGCCACAGTCCATCTCCGGATTCACGCTTGAGTGCCTACATCATGATCTGCAAATATCTGGATTATCAGATTTGGTTTTTGTTGTTTATACCCTCCATCTCCCAAAGATCTTGGTACTCATTCTCAATGGGTATCCAGACTAGAAGGCAGAGACCAAATGTCTTTTGGCTGATCCATTCTTGCAACTCAAAATGACTGGATTATTTGTTCATTGTTTTAGCAGCCAAATGAATGTGATTTGCAGCTATTTATTTGGGGCATTTATTTCAGAGTTGCTAGCCCTGTTCAATTGAATATAATTCTCAGAGCCAGTATGGTAGTGCTACTGCTGATTGATAAATTAAGTCTCCAGCTGGCAGATGTGTTAAAGATTAGAACCAATGGCTGAGACTGATTTCTGGAGGCCTCTTGTTAAACTGCTTCTGTCTGCAATGTTAATGAGATTCTAAATCTTTCTACCTGATCAACATTACTAATTTGGATTAATGGTGGAAAGAGGCAAGGAACTACCTACTGCAGTCATTTGAGGAGCCTATGAAGATTTCTTGCCCATCCATTTCCATCTGCTAGGTGATATGTAAGATTCCAATATTAGGGATTCATTCCTTTGGCTATATAAATGTTTCATTCTCTGTAAAGTGAATCCATTAGGATAACGCACCTGGGTCCCTGTCACACTTTAGGGTGCGCGAGTTGATTTCTTTCCAGAAAAGGGAAGTAGAGCAATTGAGAGGGTTGGAAGACTTTGGAAGATTCTGAGGAAAGAGAGAGGAACTCCAACATGTCAAACTTCAAGGTTAAGCAAGCTTTGGGAATGCCATTTGGTGAGAAGAAAGCATAGATTCTTCTGCCACCTTGACAGGGGGCATTTGGAAATATGTGTGGGTATCTTTGCTTTTCACAAGACTGAGAGTGCTACTGACCCCCAGTGGGCATACGCCAGGGGTGCTCAACAACCCACAATGCACCAGACAGACTCAAACAGCAAAAACTGTTCCACCAAAAATGCCAACACCATCACGATTGATAACTTTAGAGAATGCCAAGATAGGGATAATAAGTTTGTCCCTTCCAGAGCAGTGATTAGCAAACCTGGATGTACCCCCACTGACTTGCTGAATGAAAATCAGGGGAAAGGGAGGGCCCAGGAATCAGAATTTTGACAACACTTTGCAGGCATTTCTGACATACAGCCAGCTTGTCTGCTGTCTAGGCTTGGGTTAGGGTGTCTTGGAAGATTTTCTTTGTCGTCTGGTAAAAAGGCGGCCAGAGTTTGTTGTAGAGACTTCATGGTTAAAGTCCACAAGGAGAATTATCACAGATCACTGTGACAAGTGGTGCTACCTGGGATCTACATTCAGAAGCATTACAAACATTTTCTGTTGAAGTAGAGAACACCCAGAAAACTGCACAACTTATAGGTGCACAGCTCAATGAAAACTTTCAAAAGGCACAACTTTTACAAAGTGAACTCACCTGTATAATTACCACTTCAATCGAGAAGATTCTAGAAGCTTCCCCCCCCTTGTGCCAATTACTCCTCTACCCTCAAGGGTGATGGCTACTTCAACTTCTAAAGCATAGATTCATTTTGCCCATTTTGAAGTTTATATAACAAAAATTACACACCACGTTCTATCGTATGCCTGGCTTCTTTGATACAAAATCGTGTTTGTGAGTTTCATCCGTGCACTTGTGTGTAGCTTCTGATCGTCCATTCTCGTTGCTGCGGAAGGCTCTCTGTGCAAGTGCTCCACAGAGTATTGATCTGTTCTGCTATCGATAGATATTTGGGAAGTTTCCAATTTTTAACTAGTATGAATATGATGCTGTTCACGTTCCAGGGAGTGTCTTTTAGTGGACCTATGTCCTCATTCCTCCTGGGTTTGTACCTAGGAGCGCTGATGCCGGGTCACAGGGTATTCACAGGGTCCAGCATTGGAAGAAATGATCAGTTTCCCAAAGTGTTTGTATCCAATTACTTCCACCCAACAGAGTCAGAAGGAGTTTCAGATCCATGTCAGTGACCTGGGCATGTTTTAAAATCTCTCTCAGCCTCAATGTTTTCACTTGTAAAGTGGGGCTTCTATGAAGACTTGTAGATGCTTTATCTCGGTGAGGACTTTCTCAGTGAGAGGTTACTCTTTTCTGAAAAGCTCTGGGTCTTTAGAAATCTCTGTAGGTGATGCTTATGCTATATGAAACTCAACTGTCTTCTTGGGAAAGTCCATCGTAACAAGTTATGTGTAAGTTCACTTTGCACAAGGCAGCCTTCTTATATGACTGGCTGTTCGTATCCATGAACGTGGGATTACTTCTTGATTCATATTAACTGTCATTTGCCTTTGAAATCTGAAACATCAAGTACAAAAATCATTAATATTTATTGAGAATCCTACACATCCCATTTCCTTGCAACTCTGATCACTCTTGGTTTAATCATTTTGTCCATACCTTGACAAGTTAGGAAATCTTAAAAGTGCTACAGGTGACCTGTAAAGGCTTACCCGTAGGCACAGAATGGGGAATATATGTAAAGACATATCATCTTTTCTAGTATGTTTCAAATGAACTCATATACTGATGGGGGAGGACATTAAATAGGAGTCAACCAGCTAAGCCTTGAAAAAATATTTGTCTTCTTCATCCTCTTCCCCTTCCTCTCTATCACCCCTACCTTCTAGTCAATATATTGCTTTTGCAAAAATTCGACAGTTTCTTGGTACATCCACTTTGGACGACAGTTTGGTGACATCTTACAAACCTTTGATATGCTACCTTGTGACCCAGAAATTTCACACTTAAGGCTATTCCTACAGAAATGCATATTTATAGGTGCCAGGATCATTCAAGGCAGGAATGTCTAAGAGCCTCAACTGGAAACAACTTCGATGTCCATCAACAAGATAATGGATAAACAGATAGTGGCTTACTCTTTTATTGAAATACCATACAGCAGTGAAAGCGAATCAATCGCAGCGACATGTGACAACAGCGGATGAATCTTAGAGACATAATGTTTTTTTCAATTTTATTTTATTGAAGTACAGTTGGTTTACAGTGTTGTGTTAATTTCTGCTGTACAGCAAAATGATTCAGTTATACACATATATACATTCTTTTTTATATTATTTTCCATGATGGTTTATCACAAGATATTGAATATAGCTCCCTGTGCTATATTCCTTGGATAAACAACAGGGATACCTTGTTGTTTATCCATTCTCTATGTAATTGTTTGCATCTGCTAATCCCAAACTCCCAATCCATCCCTCTCCCACCCCTCCCCTGCCACCTTGGCAGCCACAAGTCTGTTCTCTGTTAAAGACATAATGTTGAACCAAAGAAAGCAAACATCATAGAATATATACGGATGCTTATATTCATATAAAATCCAAAAAGATGCAAAGTGGAACTGTATTGTTTAGGAATGCACAATAAAGTAGTAGAAGTATAAAGAATAGCAAGGCTATTAATACCATAAAGTCAGGATGTGATTATTGCTGAGGGAATTGGGCACATGTGTGTTTCCGGGGAGCCAGCTCTGGACCTGGGTGTTAGTTCCATGAGTGCTAGTTTCACAGCAAATTCTTACACTGTACATTTATGCTTTGAGTATTTTCCTGTGTGTTTTCACTTTCACAATACAAAAAGGGGAATGGGAAATAAAACTGTAGTGGCTCTGGAGAGAAGCGAACACCATGCAACATATATACGCCAGAAGCTTTATCCAGCCAAGTAGGACCTGGTTAGTTATCCGCCCCTGGCAGTTAAGATTTGCCACCTCTGGGGTTTTTCCGACGATGGGGGTCAATCTTTCATTCCAGCTTGCAGGGCCGATTTGAAACTTTCACAGAAGTACCACCAAACCATTCTCCCAGTTTTTAAAATTTGTCTTTTGCTAAATAGAGCAAATTTGTGTAGAGGACTCACTGCACCTCTAGACTCGAATCTCCTTCCTTTTCTACCTTTAAGTTTCTTCCTTTCTTCCTCCCTCCTTCTCCTTGCAAAGTGCTGGGAGCGTCCGGCTGTCTGCAACCGAAATGGAACCCGCTGAAAAGCAAGGTTTCCTCCCAAGGGAGGAGGAATCTGTCGTCCCAACTTCCCCCTTGCCTCCCGACCATCCGGCTCTCCCCTCTCTCCCCCACAAAACTCCGCTGAGACAGGTCCCTTCGCGCCTCCGCGATTGGTCGCGGGCCATCATGTGCCGACACTTTGGGTGGGTCTTTCTCCCGTTAAACTCATCAATCGCTCCTCTTTGGAGCCTCGCTGGCCAGTGGTTCAGACCTTTGCGCCCATTTCCCCCCCCACGCCCCCCCCCCCACGCTTACTTCCTCTTCCCCCCACCCCTCCACATCAGTCTTATTTTAGCAAAACCTAGAGAAGGAAGAGGAGGCATTGGGGGGGGGGGGGGGGGGGGCGATGGACGCTAGGCATTGCAGCATCCGGGAGCAGCTATTGAGTGGCTAAACGAACGGCGCATACCTCTCTCCCTCTTTCTCTTGGTTTTTTTTTTCCTCCTGTTGGGAATTTTCAGGATTTCATTGCTGCAATTTAACCCCAAGATGAGGCACGGTTGAGCGAAACGCTGCGCGCACACGCACACTCACACTCCTTCGTGAGCAGAAGAGGCAGCCGCTGGTGATTCAGGAAGAAAAAAAAAAAAAACAACACCCGGACCCTGCGGCTTCAAGACTCCTTAAGAGCCCTTCGGAGCGTTTCCCTCCCCCCTCCCCTTCTTTCCTTAATACTCTTAATTTTAATTTAATTTCATTTATTTGGCTACAGATCTTCCAGCATTTTTAAGGTCTAGGAACTCAAGCAAAACAGAAAGGGGGATTTTTAAATTTGGGGGGCTGCCTTCCCCCCACCCCCCAGCAAAGACTTGGGTTTTATTTTTATTTTTTTAACAAAAAATGTTTTTAAAGAGCCGAGCGCACTCCTTTTGCAAGATGCCAGCCTGACCCGGACCTCGGAGGAATTTGAAGCTTCCACTGCGTCCCGGGGGGCGTCCTTTGCAAACCGTTCGAGTCTTAAAGGGGGTGTGCGTTTTTTTTTTTTAACTGTGTTTTTTTTTTTTTTTTTTCCTTCCGGAGTGGGTGGACTGGGGATTGCCTGGATTCCTTCCTCGGTTATTTTTTGCCTTGCTTCCCTCTCCCCTCCCCCCCTCCCCGGCCCCCGCGCCCCGCCCCCGCCCCCTCCTCCAGCCCCTCCTTCTCTGGGGTCAGCCAGGAAGATGTCCCGAGCTGCTATCCCCGGCTGGGGCCGGGCAGCCGCCTTGTGAGCCCCCGACCCGAGGCGCCGAGCCGCCGCCGCCCGATGGGCTGGGCCGTGGAGCGTCTCCGCAGTCGCAGCTCCAGCCGCCGTCTTCACAGCCCCGGCAGCATCAGCATCAGCATCGGCGGCGGCGGCGGCGGCTGCGGCGTCTTCCGCATCGTTCGCCGCAGCGTAACCCGGAGCCCTTTGCTCTTTGCAGAATGGCCCGCTTCGGAGACGAGATGCCGGCCCGCTACGGGGGAGGAGGCTCCGGGGCAGCCGCCGGGGTGGTCGTGGGCGCCGGAGGCGGGCGAGGAGCCGGGGGCAGCCGGCAGGGCGGGCAGCCCGGGGCGCAAAGGATGTACAAGCAATCAATGGCGCAGAGAGCGCGGACCATGGCCCTGTACAACCCCATCCCCGTCCGACAGAACTGCCTCACGGTCAACCGGTCTCTATTCCTCTTCAGCGAGGACAACGTGGTGAGAAAATACGCCAAAAAGATCACCGAATGGCCATATCCTTTGCCCAAACCCCGGCAACTGCGCCTCCCCCTCCTCCCTCGCTTCCCCTCTTCCAGGCTGGGAGAGACCCGGGGGTTGATGGGAGGCGGGGGGGGGGTGGTCTTCCAGGGGCTGGGAGAGGGGGCACCGGGGAGGAGTGTGGAGCATCTCTCCACCCCGAGCTGGGTTGAGGTACCGTGGAGGCTTGGGGTTGTGGGCGCCGGGGGAGTGGATTCCGCCCAAGGACCGATTTCAGAATGAGTGCTGGGCCCTGGGGTCGTACAGGGGCCTTTAGAGCCAGTTCCGGATGGGTCAGAGTTCTCCCCGAATGAGCGTAGACCAGGCCGGGGCCTGAGCACTCTGCCCAGGGCAGAGGAAGCATGGGGTCCTTGGCTGGGTTTCCTTAGCCGCCCCTCGCCGGAATCCACGGTTGCCTCCAGAGCTGGAGCCCAGTCCCAGCTCTCAGGCCTCTCCACCCCTGCTTGCCCGAGGTTGGGGGCTGCCCTCAAGGAGGGTGCCTAGGGGTTCCCAGGGCCAAGAGCCAGTGGGAGAGCATGTGGTCTTCACACTGAGGGGCCAGCACTGACCAGAATTAATATCTCGGGATGGACCGCTGGCCAGGAAGGGATGGGGGGCATTTTATTATTCCCCACGTCTGCAGGTTCCATTTCCTTCCACCCACTGATTAGGGACCTCATCATCTTTTGAGGTGTAGAAAACATCCCATTTGCCCCATCTGGGGCCCTGACCTGGAAGACCCAGGATGGGCTACTTCAATAAGAAAGATAGGACAAGAGAAAATGAGGTGCTGGGTCCTTCCTAGGCTGCCGTGTTAGGCCTTGGGTTGGAATCTGCTTCTTCCACCCTAGAGACCCGGGAGGGGACACCAGGAGAGTCAGCATCCATGTGGACATCTTGGGCAGGTAAATGACTTTTTTTTTTTTTAAATTGAAGACCCAGAGGAAGAAAGTGGAGTACACATTTTCCTCTGCTGAGATGCTACCAAAATCCGGATCCCCTTGTGTTTCTTTAAATTCGTGCCTGCTTGAAATAAACCTTGAGGAGGGCTTAACATCTGTTGAGATGTAGGGAGGCAAGGATGGGTAATTAGTCGGGCTTTCTAGCAGTTATCTAAGCATGACCCAGATTCCAAGTAGGGGGACGAACCCTGCTTCCCAGGCTGACTGGCCACCGTGCCGTGCCCAAATGTGCCGCTCCTCGGCTCGGTTCCAACTGGCTGCCCTCGGAGTAAAAAAACGAATGGGGCTGGTTGGGCCCGTGGGCTTCACTGATGAGCCCCCATCCTTTTTGTGTATGGTTTTGACAGGTATATACTCAACAGGGCTGAGCCCCAGGTGGTCCTGGGCTTGCTTATTTGAGGAACACGTTGGCTGGTGGATTCACTTTTAGGGGGGACCAGAATTGAGCAGGATTTTGGCTGCTGGGTCCGGAAACTGTAACAGAGGCCTCTGAGGTTTTGGAGTGTGTGTGGGCAGTCTGCTTCTAGGGTGGTGAAAATTAAGAGGTTCAGCTGCTGTCTTTTTGGAGGGGTGTACCCCTAACCACGATGTCATTTTGATTGGTGCCCAAGGCAGGAGCCAAGTCTTTGCCTCCTAAGTTTCAACCTTGTGATTATCTGTTGAAATGCTCAGGGGTCTCGTAATCACTCTGCCTGTCTCCCCCCAATCCCTGGAGGAGTGGGGGGAGGCATGGAGAATGGCAATGTGTCAACGTGCGCAAGATCAGATAACTCAGGGGTGTCCAGGAGGGATTCACTGGGCTGACAGGTTTCCGTGTTGAAAATGGCTTTAGATCGCCTTCTGGAGCCTGGATTTGGAGTCTACTAGGAGGAAAGGAAGAAGGTGGGAATCCTAATGTGTCCTTAGCTCACCCCGGTCCAGCCTGAATCCTGATCAGAGGGCTGTTGGGGAGGGAAGGGATGGCAACAGTCCCTCGGAAGGAGGGATCTTAAGAGAGGGATGCAGGTGAACTGGTAGCACTCAGTCCTTTAGAGGTTTTCTTTGGCTTTCTTGCTCTTGGGAGCTTTGTGATGAGTTTGTGCATTTTGCTTTTTGCAGCCAGTTTTTTTTCTCTCTTTGGCCTGAGGCAGCAAACACATTCTATAGCCCCACTCTCAAAGGGAAAGCTTTCCATCCCCCGATCTGTCACCAACCAGAGTCATCCAGGACTGAGCTTTCTCTGGGGGGGGGGGGAGGTGATGAGAGGGGAGGGGACAGAGAGATGGGGGGCTAGATAAGGGCAATTTGGGCCAATGCAAAGAAATGGAGTGTGGAAACACCAAGGAGTCAGGGTACCAGGGGAGAACATGGACTTGAGTATCTAAATATTTCTGCCATTAAAGAAAAGTGTTGAAGTACTTATTTAGAACTTTTTCAGGGCCTCTCACTGTTGTGGCCTCTCCCGTTGCGGAGCACAGGCTCTGGACGCGCAGGCTCAGCGGCCATGGCTCACGGGCCCAGCCGCTCTGCGGCATGTGGGATCCTCCCGGACCGGGGCATGAACCCGTGTCCCCTGCATCGGCAGGCGGACTCTCAACCACGGCGCCACCAGGGAAGCCCTAGAACTTTTAAAATAAAGTCTAATGTATATATATACGCACATGGGAAAGTATACAACTCAAGTCCAGATTAGTTAAGTGAACATTCATGCCACTGGCACCCAGGTCAAGGAAAAGAACGTAACCAGCTCCCCAGAAAGTCCCCTCCTGCCCCCTCCCAGTTACTCCCCCCGATAAGGGTTACCGCTACCCCGACTTCTGACCCCATGGGTTCATTTGGCCTCCTTTTGAGCCTCCTGTAAATGGAGTCAGAGGCCGTGTTCTTCTGTGCCGGGCTTTTTTTTTTTTTTTTTTCCTCAACAATCTGTCTGTGAGATGCCTCCGTGTCACTGTGGGTCGTTGTGGGTTGTTCCTTCTCATCGCTGTGTGATATTTTATTGTTTGACTCTCCCACAACATACTTCTCCGTTCCACAGTTGAGGGCCATTTGAGTGATCTCCAGATTGCGCATGTCTTTGGTTGAACTTTCTGGGGAGGCGTTTCTCTTGAGTTTATACCTAGGAGTGGAATTGCCACTGCCGTTCTTTGATGTGCATGTCGCGGAACATGTATTTGGAAATGGCATTTACTGAGGGTTGCAGGTGAGTGGGCAAAGCAGGTTCTTCACCGTCACGGGGAGGAGTCAGTCAGTGGCCGTTCCGTGAACTTGGCTGCGTGCTCTGAGGGCCTAAGAGTGTTACTTCCAAATGCAGATTCCAGCATGGTACGCTGGTGGAGGGAGGGTGCAACCTTGCATTCCCCATGGTCACAGGCACTTTGCCACTGTGATTCCTTCCCCTTCTGCACCCCACTTTCCTCGGGAGCTCAAGCTTGAAGCCATCAGTGAGAATTCAGGGGTTCTCATGAATTTCATTTTTCTCTAAGTCAGGAGACCCAAATGGAAATCTTTGATGTTCAGATTTCCATCGGTGCTTTGCACTCTTGAAGGATTCCAGGCAGCAAAGCTGTCTGGATCACACACCTTGGTTCCGTGTTCTCCTCGACTGGAAGTCTGATTTAAATATGGCCGTGACGGCCTCTGACGATGGCTTCTGAAGAGCTCAAATCTGTCAGCTCAATAAGGCGCATCTGTCAACCTTCCTAGAGCCCCCACTTAATGCCGCTTGCTCCTTCTGACGCGCTACCAAGCGCCAATGTGAATGTCATCTTCCCCCAGTCCTGCTGATGCCAGCAGATCTTGCGCTGAGCGTGGTGTAGGAATTTGGGCCGCGGACTCAGGTCTGTGTTGTCACGCTCCTTCTCCTGAAGTGCTTGCAGGATTCCGGGCTTTCATACCCTTGTTTTCAGGACTCTTCACAAGAAACCCAGAGTCCCATCACATCAGGTAACCCACGGACACTGGCTGATTGGCACTCAACCCCTCACTCACCTCATCAGAGTCTTGGCCCACCCTGAAAATTAGCTTGTGCTAGAAGGGCAGGAAAGAATGACTGTATAATTCTTCTACTAGATCAGCGTGGCAGGTACTTCCAGAAGGGCAAAACTCTGGGAAGTAGGAATTAGCATGGTTTTTTTCCCTTGGGTCCCCCCCACCCCACCGCCCGTCGCTGCAAAGGTGCGATTCCTCCTCCGCAATCCCCAAATCTAAAAAGCTCTGAAAACCGAAAGATCAGCTCATGTAGGGGTTAAAAAACTACCTTGAACTGACGCAAATTTATATGCTTAAGTTACAGTCTTAAATTTATCCCACGTGGTGTGCATTTTGGTGTATTTCACTGAGGAAACAGTAGATACGCTTGAGCATGGGATGCTGCTCCGGCAGACCCAGTGGGAGTGTTACGTATACGTGGTAGCACTTTGCAAACTTTCCCGAGTGTGAGGATTGCCTTGTTAAAATGATGACTCTGGTCCAGCAGGTTTGGGGTGGGGTCTGGGATGCTGCTTTTCCAACAAGTCTCTAAGGGTTGCCCATGCTGCTAGTACACGAGTTACACTTGGAGTATCCAGGTCACATCATAGATGCATCCTGTTATCTTTTTTTTCCTTTTTCTCAAAGACCGGGTTTATTGCGGTATAAATTACTTACAGCAAAATTCACCCTTTTAAGCGTAAAGTTCTCAGAGTTTGACAAATGCATGCAGGCATGTAGCCACCACCCAAATCAAAATGTGGAACCGTTCCATTACCCCACAATATCCCCTAGTGACCATTTGAGTCAGCACCCCCCTACCCAAGTGCCTTGCAAGCACTGATCTGTTCTCCATCCTTATAGTTTCGCCTTTTCTAGGAGGTCGTATACATAGAATCATATCGTATGTAGTCTTCGGATTCTGGCTTCTTTCACGCAGCCTTTGAGATCCATTCATGTGGCTGTGTGTGTATCGGTAGCTCATTCTTTTGAGTGCTGAGTAATATTCTATGGGACGCCTGGACTGGAGACTGTTCATCCACTTCCCAGGAGATTTGGGGTGTTTCCAGGTTGGGCGATTATGAATAGAGCTGAGGTAAACATTGGTGGATGGATTTTAGTGGGAACTTTGGGAACGTACATTTTATTTCTCTTGGGGAAATAAATACCCAGGAGTAGGATTGCTGGGTTATGTGGTAAGTATGTGTTTATAAGAGACCGCCAAACTGTTTTCCAAAATGCTTGTGCCATTTTACATTCCCATCCCTGTGATCCCTTTAAAGACACCAAGTTCTGGGCTTCCCTGGTGGCGCAGTGGTTGAGACTCCGCCTGTCGTTGCAGGGGACACGGGTTCGTGCCCCGGTCCGGGAGGATCCCACATGCCGCGGAGCGGCTGGGTCTGTGAGCCATGGCCGCTGAGCCTGCGCGTCTGGAGCCTGTGCTCTGCAAAGGGAGAGGCCACGACAGTGAGAGGCCTGCGTACCGCAAAAAAAAAAAAAAAAAAAACCCACCAAGTTCTAAGCTCCAGAGCACGTCTGGCCTCGAGGGTTTAGCATAAAGGATTGTGGATGTGTAGAAAGTAGAGGAAGTGGTAGCCTTAAGTGCCAGTCAGAGAAATGAGAAAGGGTGAGGATGTCATTTGTAGCTCTGTTCCTGCCCTGGTTTGAGGTCTAGCAAGGGAGGGGGGTCTCCAGTGTGGGAGAAGGGGGTCTCTGGTTGGGGGGTGCTTTGGTCCTGCCACTCGGCAGTGAAAAGCAAGCTCCCTGAGGCCATAAGACCTATATCCATCATGCTACCCACCACTGCCACCCCATCACGCCTGGCGCACAGTAGGCACTCCACTAATGTTTGCCCAGTGAGCGACAAAAGTGCTTTTCTTCACCCAGTTGCCAAATCTTCGAGATCTGATTCACCTACGTACCCACGTTTTAGCTTTTCAGTGGGTTTTAGGTGTGGATCTTGGAGTGACAGGAGGGGTGTGTGTGCATGAGGGTATCAGACCAAAGGAGGTCTCTGAAATGTTAGTGCTTGAGAAATTGGGGAGCAGTGGTTCCTTGAGAGTGGAGTCTTCCTTCAGGGGATTTTGGGGGCACATCTGTTGGGTACTTGGGAATTAGGTTCACACCCCCCCCATCGCCTCCCCAGTAACAAGCATACAACATGCACTCCTCCAACAATGGAAGACGCCACCAGGAAGGTGGATTCAATCCAGAGATGGTCAGGACCCTGAAGCCCCTCAGTTAGTCCGTTTCTGGGGATGCTAACTCAGCTCCTCAGGAGGGATCCAGGTGGTGCTGTGAAATACAACAGGGAGGTGAGGGAAAGCACCCTGAACTTTGGGTCAGCCAGGCCCAGGTTCGAATGGCCCACCCTAGCCAGGCTGCCTTGGGCATCAGAGCCTCAGTTTCCTCATGCACATGGTGAGGATGTTGCTTCTGATATAGCATGTTCCTCGGAGGACTCTGGAGGAGGTCACGTGGGGTCATACATGAGAAATGCCCAGCACAGTGTCCGGCATGGAGAAAGCTCCAAAACGCGTGAACCATAATATTGGAGAGCACTTTTCGCTCGTTATGTTCCTTTTTGGAAACTTTGACTAGAAACTGGGCTCTCTGGGTAGGAGTGGGAGCAAAGGGTCCCTCAGTTGACTGGCCAGTTTGGATTTATTAATCTGAGTGTGGCACTCTTGTTTTTTTTTTTTTTTTTAAACATTCACAGAATATTTTTTTAAATTAATTTATTTACTTTTTAAATTTATTTTTGGCTGTGTTGGGTCTTCGTTTCTGTGCGAGGACTTTCTCTAGTTGCGGCGAGCGGGGGCCACTCTTCATCGCGGTGCGCGGGCCTCTCACTGTCGCGGCCTCTCCCGTTGCGGAGCACAGGCTCCGGACGCGCAGGCTCAGCGACCATGGCTCACGGGCCCAGCCGCTCCGCGGCATGTGGGATCTTCCCGGACCGGGGCACGAACCCGCGTCCCCTGCATTGGCAGGCGGATTCTTAACCACTGCGCCACCAGAGGAGCCCCACTCTTGTTTTTTTAATTGAAATATTTGATTTACAACGTTGTCTTAGTTTCAGGTGTACAGCAAAGTAATTCAGTTATACATATACACATATACTTTTTTTCAGAGTCTTTTTCCTTATAAGTTATTATAAAATATTGAGTAGAGTTCCCTGTGCTATACAGTAGGTCCTTGTTGTTTATCTATTTTGTATATAGTAGTGTGTTTATGTTAATCCCAACCTCCTGATTTATCCCTCCCCCCCTTTCCCCTTTGGTAACCCATTTGCATTCTCTTTTCTCTCTGGAAGCTTTAAGGGAGGAAAAATGTATGCCCACTTGACCTATTTTTCTGTTCTCTTCGGTCTGAGATAAAATTGTCTTCCTCTCCCTTGATCCCTTCCTCTGTGGGTGACAAGGTAAGGGAGTTTTAAAATGTATAATTAGCTTCCCTGCCCACCGCCCCCCACCCCCATCTCCTTCTTCTGAGCCAAAGGGTCCAGCCCAGGATGGAGGCTGCAGGCTTAGGACAGCTGCTGTGGCCGCCCCAGGTGACTCCTGAGAGTTTAACAATAGAACCCTGCTCAGCTTTGGGGTTAGAATGCATCCCCCTCTTCCCCCAGTTTCTGTCTTCTTTCTCCCCTCTCCCTCACTTCCTGGGAGAATAGAGAAGGCAAGGAACATTCCAGGAGAGGGATCCAGGTGGGTGGGCTCAGCAACTTATGTTTCAAAACCCACTGGGCTTTAGTCCTTGTCTGGGTAGGGTGACCAGATGTCCCAGTTTGCCTGGGCCTGTCCTGGTTTTAGCATCTTGAAAAATCCAGCAGTTCTGGGCAAACAAGGAAGTTGGTGACCCTACTGGTGAGTTCTTAACACTCCAGAGATGAAGGGAGCCAGAGATGGTGCCAATGCCCAGGAAAGGAGAAGATAGGTAGCTTTTTGCCTCTGAAAAGCTGCGAGTTTATCTTGGAATGAATTGTGCTTTTGGAAGCTGCTTATTTAAGGCAGCTAATGCGAGAGAGATCCCGGCTCTGAAGTGCGAAATTCCAGAGTTAAATACGGATCAGGTTTTGTCGTCTCTCTTGGGTCAGAAGCGGCTTTATCTTCTTTTCAGCCTGGGAGCATTTTTGGGTCTTCCTTTAAGGTGTTCCCTGCTCAGGTTGCACCTGGAACTTGGGATTAGCAGCCCTCCCCCCATAACACTATTTAGGAGGCCTGCCCCCCACCTCCCCGGAGCAATGAGGGAAACTCAGTTTCGTCACCCACCTGCCAGTAAATAATAATCACACTGTTAAGTTCTGTTCTCATTTTAGGCCTGTGCGTAAAATATTATATAATTTTAAACCAATTTTAAAAGTATTTTTATAAAGCGGCGTTTGCAGGAGGGCTAAGTCTGATCTTAAGAATCAATGAACATATTCGTCTTAAATGAGACATTGGTATAGACCTAGAACTTGCTCTGTGTGGGGTTACACAGTTTCTGACCTGCCATATTCTTTTATCTCATTGACCTTTATTACTTCCTTTATTAAGAATAATGGGCATGGGCACCTCTGCTGACCTTCACTTTCTGCTATGAAATGTTTGTGGCGTCCATGGAGGGATGTGCTTGTCTGAGCAATAGCACCAGGGGTGGAGGCTAAAAAGGAGGAGAAGAGGTGAGGAGGGGAAGTAATACAGGGTGGAGATGAAGCAAAAGGCTTGGGGGGCAGGGGACCCTGGTTGCAAATCTCAGCTCTAGCTCCCAGTAGCTGTGCTCAGTCTCTTCATCTGTAAAATGGGCATAGTAGTCCTCCATCCAGGGAACTGGAGGATGAAAAGATACTGAAAGCATGGGGTGTATATGATCACTCTGTAAAAAGTATAAGAATGGGGGAAAAAATAGTATCAGAATGGACAGACTGTATACTCCCATGCGGCAAGGGCTGGGTCGGTTGTGGTCACCACTCTGGCCCTGTGCTTGGCACCTACAGTGGCTGAATAGATCATTGTGGGGTGTTTTCTTTCACCTCAGGGTAACAGCCAACTGCTTTCATCCTGTTCTGAGTTTACAGCACACTCTCAATATCATCTCTCCTTTTCCTTATTTTTCCTTATTTATTTTACTACTATATGGAAACACTGGTAGACCCGCCACCGAAGTCAAGAGCTAGAACAGTGGTCCTCAAAGTGTGGTCCCCAGCCCGGCAGGGTCAGCATCACCTGCTCTAGGGCAGAGATGCTTGCACTTGGCGTGCACCAGTGTCCCCTGGAGGACTGTTGAAACACTGGTAGCTGGGCTTCGCCCCCCAGAGTTTCTGATTCAGGGGGTTTGGGGTGGAACCTAAGAATTTGCATTTCTAACAAGTTCCCAGATGCCGCTGATGCTGCTGGTTTGGGGAGAACCCTGAACTAGAACATGATCAATAACTTACCTCTACCTGTATCCTCCCACCCTGCCTTTACTTCCTGCCCCTCCCCCACTTCACTCCCCCAAAGGCAACCGCTCACCCTTGGATTGTGTGTGTCTTATTCTCTTTCTTTCTTTCTTTTTAAAAAAGCTTTACCACATATTTAAATATGCCTTAACTCTGTAAGTTTCACCTTCGTGGTTTCTGAGCTTTTTAGCCTTCTGGAACTTGCACTGGCTTTTTTTCACTCAACTGTATATTTCTAAGATTCATCTCTCTTATTTGAGTATAGCTGTAGGCTGTTTACTTTTCTCTGTATAATATTGTATTCTGTGATGATACAACAATTTATCCGCTTTCCTGGGTGATGGACATTTGGGATGTTTCCAGGTTTCTTGTTTTTTTTTTGCTATTATGAACGGTGCTGCAGGACTGAATAAATAATTTTTGAATGAATGAATTCAAGGTGTTAATTTTAGTCTGTGTACTTGGGAATGTCGCTTCAGCTAGAATCAGCTGAGATTCATCAGCATTTCTGGAACACCAGCCATCTGACAGGCACTGGCTAAGCCATTTCACAGTCTATACCCATTATTCTAAGGGCTGGGTCAGCCAGGAAGCCCCTGTTCTTCCTTGTCTTCTGAAAGTCAGCCTGTGTTTTAGGCATTGGCAGTTGCTACAGTAGTAGAGAAGCAGCAGGGCTGAGTTGAGAGCATGGACTCTGGAGCCAGTGGGCTGGGGTTCAAATCCCAACTCTGCTAGTCACTAGCCATGTGACCTTGCTCAAGTCATTTAAGCGTTCTGTGCCTCAGTTTCCCAGTTTGTCCGCTGGGGATTCTAATAGCACCTATCTTGGAAGATTAAATTAGTTAATACATGTTATGCTTAGAAAATAGTGCCTGGAACTTAGCACTATGTGTCTATATGTAAATGGATTGACGTATCAACGGATACATGGATGGATCAATGGGTGGAAAGAAGAAAGGGGGGGCTTATTCGGGTGACCTCTCTGACCCAGTGCTTGGAATAGTGCGTGACACATAGTAGGTTCTACATAGTATTAGTTATTCTTCTTCTGCCTTTTCTTGTCAAGGCTCTCAACTCCCTTGACCTCTGTTATTCTCTGGCATCTATCTTGTTAACCCGTTCTCCTGGATGATAAACTAAACCACCATCGCTCCAATGTATAATCCAAGGGGAAAACAATCACGGGGTCACGTTGACTGTAGATACTAGAATTCCATGATTCCAAGGCCCAGGCAAAATTTTCCTCATCTCAGAAATCCTTGTCTAACTTTCTAATCAACTTCCTCTCCCATCCTCTACATCCCACTGCCAGGTTCTCTCCAGTGCCAGACTCTTTCCAGTCTGCCCACAGCTCCCCCTTCCTCTAACCATACCCTACTTTCTAGCCTTGCTTTAAGAGCACCATCTTTGAAGACATCAAAGACTTCAAACCAGTGAGGATAGGCTGGCTTCTGTGCAGTTCTAGCAAGGACTTGGAGCATTTGGGTCTTGCATAAATGGGAAGAGTCAGAAATGTTTGTGGATTTGAATTCTTTTGGGAAGAGTTGTTAGAATGTAAAATTTTAAGTTGGGCCTGTTCCTAATCACAGTGGAGTCTTTTAAGTTAAGGATCATCAATGGATATTTGTGGTTTAGAGAAGAGAAGCGTCTCCTGCGGTTAGTGTTGAATGCATGGGTGGATGGAAAGATCTGCGGATGGTTGCACAGTTGGACAAATAGGTGAATAGGTTAGGTGGGATGAAGGAAGGCAGGATGGATAGATGAGAGAAAGAAAAGATGGACATATTGGATGGATGGGTGATTGGGTTATAGGTGGGTGGATAAGTGTTGATTGGTGGGTGCCTAGATGAGTGGTGGACGGATGGATGATGAAAGAAAGAAAAGATGGATGGGTGAACACAGAGTGGATGAGTAGATGGCAGATGACTGACTGGACTGGATTGACAGGTAAAAAGATGGATGGGTGGATGAGTGGATGGATGGATGTTAGATATAAGGGTGTATGGAAGGGTGGGTGTCCATTTCTCAGTCTCTCTGATATTTGGTGTTCTTATGGGCTTGGGAATGACCAAGTCCCTCCACTTACCGCCCTCAATGTCAGATGAATCTTGCATGCTTTGTGAAAAGCAATAAGATGTATGCTTATGTCTTACTCTCTACTTAGAAAGCTCCTTGAGGGTAGGGAACAGTGATTTACCTTCCTCACATCCCCCACCAGTTCCCACACTATATCATGCATGAGTGTTTGTTAATTGAGTAGTGATGAGGAAAGTAAACAGTGTTCTTCACAAAGACTATTAAAATTCTGGAAACACTCTGGTTTTGTTTATTTCAGCACTGGGACTAAAAGTGGAATTCCTTGGATTTTGCTTCATTGGTGAAGAGTGGTGGGCTAGTGGAATATCTCTCTTACAAGTAGGTTGGGTAAATGTCCCAGATGCTTACTCACTGCCAGAGTGCAGATGATGGATGTACCAGGTTCTACAAGGCCCCTCATGATCTAGTCCCTGTTTTGTCTTTGATCTCATCTCTTCCATTCTCTACCCCTTCCACTCTATCTCAGCTCCACTGGCCCTTTCTGCCCACAGCTAGCTTATTTGCATCTGTAGGCATCTGTGCTGGCTCTTCCCTCTACTTGCATCACTGTTTCTCCAGGTCTCCCCATGGCTGATTCCTTCTCTTCATTTAGGTCTCAGCCCAAAAGTCACATCCTCCAAGAGGCCTATCCTCTTCATTTGTTGAACACCTGAAATACAAAGAAGAACATAAAATATATGTATACTCTCCTATCCAGAGAGAATCTCTGGTGACATTTTTTTTTTAATTTTGTTTATTTTTGGCTGCATTGGGTCTTCGTTGCTGCACATGGCTTTCTCTAGTTGCAGCAAGTGGGGCTACTCTTCTCTGTGGTGCACAGGCTTCTCATTGCGGTGGCTTCTCTTGTTGCGGAGCATGGGCTCTAGGTGTGTGGGCTTCAACAGTTGTGGCTCGCGGGCTCAGTAGTTGTGGCACACAGGCTTAGTTGCTCCATGGCATGTGGAATCTTCCCAGACCAGGGATTGAACCCGTGTCCCCTTCATTGGCAGGCAGATTCTTAACCACTGAGCCACCAGGGAAGTCCCTGGTGACATTTTATGGTTACATTCCATACATTTTTATGGATATAAGCTTTTCTGAACACATTTCCATGCCACTAGATATCCTTGGACAGCAACATCCGGGCTACCATGTACAGTTGTACAGAGTACGCACTGCACAAGGGTATTGTATCTCATTTCATAGGCATCATAGAGCTGTACATTTATTATTTCAATTTCTCAGATGATGAAAGCTTCGGTATCTTGTTCTAGCAAAATGAAGATATTATGACAATTTTTTGACAGATGGACCTAACAACTTGAAAAAGGGGAGTCATTTAAATTCACACAGTGGTGCTGTATGGGTTGGCAGCAACCCCAGAAAAGACTGTTGTTAATATCTGATGACATTCCACTTTATGGATATATCATACTTCTTGTAATCATCCCCAGTCGTTTGTTTTGCTTGTAAACAACAGCGCTACAAACATCTTTGTGCATAAATCTCTGTCCAAGGTGCTGATTATTTTCAACATAAAATTCTGGTCTAGAGATGTCACTCAAGTCTTAAAACTGTTGCCACCACTTTCCCTGAATATGTAAAAGAGATTTTGAGACCAAGTGACTTGAAATTTAGGAAGCTGAGGAGGAGTATGGAAAGAACAGTTGATTGGTTTGGAATTTTTCCTAGGCTGCATGTAAAACAGTGTTTTTGAACAGGGGGTGATTTTTGCCTTCCAGGGGACTTTTGGTAATGTCTGGAGATACTTTGGGTTGTCACGAATGTGGAGGGTGGGGTGCTACTGGTACTTAGCAGATAGAAGCCACGGATGTGCTGAGCATCCTAAAATGCACAGGACAGCACCCTCATCCCACCCCCAATAAACAATTATCCAACCCAAGATGTCAATATTGCTGAAATGAGAAATCCTGATGTAAAAGACATCACGGATTCCTTGGAGGAGAGTGGGTGGATTTAGAGTTTGGGGGTTACTTAAATTTTACTTACAGTTTCTCTTCCTATCTGGGTGTCTAAGCCAGCTTTCTCTGAACTTTAGATCCCACACTATCAGCAACAGGCTTGCTACTGACAGATTCGTTGATGTAAATATAGATGAGTATATAGAAGGAAATCTCAGCTGGAAAATGTTGGAATGAAAGCTGCTGCAACCTCCCTTTCTCCCTCCTTCTCCTTCTGTTGCCCAGTTTTTAAATCGTGTCTCACTTTCTTTGGGCTCCTGGCATGGTGAGTACTGCTGGTGGAGACAGTGGTTCTCTGTTCCTTTAGTCCCCACACCCAAGGTTGGCCTTGGGCATGTCCAGGACACCACTGAGACAGATTAGCTTAGAGATGTGAAGGGGGAAAGGAGTGCATTCTGATAAATTCATTCCTTCATAAATGTTAACTGAGCACCTACTATGTGCCAGGTGAGTGAGGGGAGAGGAGGGAAGGAAGGTGACAAGGGTAGATTGTGTGGGCCACAGTGAAGATTTTTACGCCAAAGGAAATGGCATCATCATTCCCATTTTCCACACACCTATACTTTGTTTTCCATAAGAAAACAGCGCCCTTTGTGTCTACACAATGTTTTGAGGGCTGCTGTTTTTCCTCCAGTACTAGCTACACTGCAGTGAACTCTGCTGTGTTGATGTCTTTACACACGTCTGTGACTGTTTCCTTAGGACAGATTCCTGGAGGTGGCACATCTGGGTCATATGTCAGGCTTTGGGGCCAGGCTGCAAGGAACAGTTAGTCTGTGCCTTTTCAAACTCCGAGGTCCCATTTTCCTGATTATATGGCCCAACTAGATTGCCCTTGATTTTATATCTTCACCAATCAGGTAAGTGAAAAGTGGAATCTATTTGTGGTGCCATGTGCATTTCTTCAGTTCCCAAAGATGCAGAGCATTTTTCAAATCCATACGGGCTATCTGTGTTTCCTTCATGGTGTCCCTGGTCACACCCTTGGCTCTGTTTTCTCTAGGGACATTCTTCATAGATATCTTTCGGGGAGGCTGCACCAGGTTCTATAGACACTGAGGGGTTCTGTTGCTCTGTGTTGTGTTCGAAGCAGTATAGTGGTTACGAGGGAGGGCTGTAGAACCAGACTACCTGGGTTCAAATCCCAGCTCTGTTTCTTTCCAGCCGCATCATCTTGGGCAAGTCACTTCACCTCCCGGTCCTCAGTTTCCTCATCTGTAAAGTGGGCATAAAATGAGTTCCTGCCTCGTGGGGTTGTCAGAAGGCGCAAGCAGCACTTAGAACAGTGCCTGGCACACAGTGGGTCATAAATAAGAATTTGCCCTCATTATTGTTATGGGCTAGGCATTAGTTTCCTCTCTCCTCCATACAATAGTGTGTGTGTTTCTGTGTGCCTTTGTTGGTGCACCTTTTATTTCAGGGTGCGATAGCCACCACGTGATTAAGAGTTAGCTCTCCAAGAATCAGTGCCACCGTGGCTCTTTTAACTGACCAAACAGGATCTCCCGCGCTTCCCCCGCAAAAAAAGCAACTGGACCATGTTTCACATTCACGATGGGTTTCCTTTCCTTGGCCCCTGTGCTTGTTCATGTCTGGGATTTCACTAGATCTCCAGTAAAGACGAAGTGTCACATCCCAAGAGAAAATGGAAACTGACTGCCTTTTCAAATCGAGTTAGTAGCCCCTCTTTATGGAGAGCTTATGAGCCCTCAGGCTCTTTGATTTAATCTTAATATCAGTCCCAAGGGCTCAGTGTGTTTATTTTTGCCCCCACTTGACAGATGTTCACACTGAGGCTCAGAGAGTAAAGTCACTTGCCAAGGTCACACATCTATCATATGGGGAAACTTCATGGGACAGGTAATGGCATGGCAGGAACAAAGGCCCAGAGAGGCAGATGCTCAGGTCCTGCCTGGGAAAACATCTGTGCTCCAGAGAGGTTGGCATGCCTATGGGAAGAGATGGTACAAAGGAATAGTTAAGGGACAGAGTGAAGGGACATTGAGGTCAGCCAGTACTAGGTTCCTCTCTGACAGTGATGTTGCCTTTGGGAAGTTACTTAACTTCAGTGATCCTCAATTTCTTCATCTTGACAATGGGCAGAATAATATTTTCCACCCAGAGATGCTGTGAGGATGAAATCAGTGGTGAATGACAAAAATCATGCTCGGCACAGAGTAAATGCTCGACAGGTAGCTGAAACTCTCTGTTTGCTCCTTAGTACAGGCACTGGGACACAAACACAAACAGACAGACACAGACCCCTGCCCTGGTGTGGCTAACATTCTAGCTGGGGAGACAGACCAAGGACCAGTTAAAGGATACAGTTGGTGTGGTTAAGTGCTGTGGTGCAAAAATAAAGCAGGGATAGGAGATACAACAGGGTGGTGAAGACAGAGGGTATTGGCGCTGAGAAGCTGAGCTAGGAGGAGACCTGGGGACAGGTGTGGGCTTGAGTTGGGTCACTCTGGGGAAGCACAGAAGTGAAGAGCAGCTGTAGTGAGGCTGGAGGTACTTTCATAGAGGACTCTGTCTAGAGAGTGCAAGGGGTAGTTTGGGGAGACCCAAGGTAGGGCTGCTGAAGGGGACCGGTGAAGTTTCCAAGCAGGTTAGCGATGCTAAAAGAGAAAAAAAAAAAAAAGGAAGAATGGAGTAGAACCAACTTCCTTGCTCCTCAAGATGTCTTCTCATCCTTTATCCCTTTGGGTCACTTAAAGACATAAGCAAAGGGACCGAGCTCAGGGTTATTTTCAAGACTCTAGGTTATTTATTAAAGTTCGAGGATATCATTTGTTCTAACCTGTTGAATGTCTTGTGCCTTTCTTCTCTGGGAGGTTGTCTAGACCTGCTATGCCCAGTAAGGTAGCCACTAGCCACACATGGCTATTTCCACTTAAGAATTCGCTAAAATTAAATAAACTGAAAAAGTCACTCCCTTAGTTGCCGCAGCCACATTTCAGATGCTCTGTTGCCACATGTGGCTAGTAACCATTGTACTGGACCATACAGATTAGTACATTCCATCATGGCAGGTTCTGAGACTTGCTGCTGCAGAACCTTCCAGCAGCAACAGCATCTCCTGGAGGGAGCTTGTTGGAAATGCACAGTCTCCATCCCTCATCCCAGACCTGCTCAGTACCAATCTGTATTTCAACAACACCCCCGCCCCCCAGGTAAGGTTGGAATCTACCTGAAAGTTTTAAAAATGCTGATGCCCCGAGAGTTCCCTGGTGGCCTAGCGGTTAAGATTCCAGGCTTTCACTGCCATGGCCAGGGTTCAATCCTAGGTCAGGGAACTGAGATCCCACAAGCTACGTAGTGTGGCCAAAAAGCAAAACAAAATGCTGATGCCCCAAGCCTCACCCCACAGATGCTGGTGAGATTGGTCCAAGGCTGTCCCTGGGTACGGGGACTTCTGAAAACTCCCCAGTTTTCAAACTTCAATCCTAAGAGTCAGCTAGAATTGGCAGAAAGCACCGAGTAGTCAAGAACACTCGGAAAGCAGGTGAACTGGAGTTGGAGCTGTGTGATCTAGGACAAGCCACTTACCCTCTCTGAGCCGCAAATTCCCTCTCTGTAAAACCAGGAACCTGACGGCACCTCCCTCCCAGGACTGTGGGTGTAAATGATGTGACGGTTCAGAGTGCTAAGCAGGGGACCTGGGATGTGGATAGTAAGTACTTCCTACATAAATGTTACTTTTAAGAAATGAAATCAGCAGCCTTAGAGCTAACAGCTGGAGTAGAGGAAACAAAACTCTATTTTTTTTCAAAACTCTATTTTTTAATGGATTTTTTTCTTTTTTAAAAAGATTGAGGTAATATTCATTTAACATAAAGTTAACCATCAACCATTTTATCTTAAAAATTTTTATTTTATGTTGGAGTATAGTTGATTAACAATGTTGTGTTAGTTTCAGGTGTACAGCAAAGTAATTCAGTTATACGTATACATGTATCTATTCTTTTTCAAATGGTCTACATCAACCATTTTCTCTTTTTTTTTTTTTTGCGGTACGCTGGTCTCTCACCGTTGTGGCCTCTCCCGTTGCGGAGCACAGGCTCCGGATGCGCAGGCTCAGCGGCCATGGCTCACGGGCCCAGCCGCTCCGCAGCATGTGGGATCTTCCCGGACCGGGGCATGAACCCGTGTCCCCTGCATCGGCAGGCGGACTCCCAACCACTGCACCACCAGGGAAGCCCTACATCAACCATTTCAAAGTGTACAGTTCAGTGACATTTAGTACATTCACAGTGTTGTACATCTGTCACCTCTCTCTAGTTCTAAGACATTTTCATCACCCCAAAAGGAAACCCCATACCATTAAGCAGTCACTCCCCATCATCCCCTTCCTTCCCCTGGTTGCTAGTCAGCATTCTGTCTTTGTGGATTTACCTATTCTGGTTTTAGACTTTTGTAAGTGTCCTGCCCCTGGCGCCGTCCCCTCTCGGCATCCCAAGAGAGACTAGGACAAGGCCCAGCTCTTTTTATCGCTGGGTCTTTCCACCTCTGGGATGACGGCTGCCCCCACCGGTGTCCCCCTCCGGCACCCTGGGCTTCACCCGTCAGCCACAGTTAATCCCAGCAGCAGGCCCCGTGTTCTGCTCTCCTGAGGCTGCCACAAATGAGAGGTTTCATCTCAGCTGGGTTTCTCCTAGTTAAATATTTAATAAATAAGACCTACAACTTGTGATGCTGAGAGTGTTTGATACTGAAATTAATGAGGGGGAGAGAGTCCCAGGCAGCCCACAGGTCCATCCATGCCTGAGCCATGGGCACCCTGGTGGCGCAGACCTGGGCAGACATCTGGATCACCACGCTGGGCCATGCCATCCTGTGTCCCCTGGGTGTGGCCTCCCTCTCTAGCACTGTGTCTGGCACAGAGTAACCACATGATGCATATATGTTAAAAGCGAGATTGTGTGTGTGTGTGTGTGTGTGTGTAGAGGAGATGGAGGAGAAAAAGGCAGGAGAGAGAGATGAGGGGGAAAGAAAATGGAGAGAGAGGGAGGGAGAGATGGAAGGGGAAAGAAAAAGATCTGGAAGGATCTGGAGGGAGGCAAGGAAGACAGTGATGGGGGAGGGAGAGAGAGACACAGAGAAAGATGAAGAGAGAGATATGGAGGGAGAGAGGAGAAGAAAGAGAATATCATTTCCAGTATCTTTTCCCCTGCTCATCATCCTTGACAATCTTTTCCCCCGCTTTTCCCTCTGTCTCTCCACTTCTCATTTCCTTACTCACGCCTTCTTGCCAGCCCCTCATCCCTTTTCATTTCCTGTGTCTCTGTTATCTTTTAATTTTCTGTCTCAATGTTTGTCCCCTTTCTCTTTCTCTTCATAAACCAACGTTTGGCGTATGTGCCTTATTCTTTCCTAGTCAGTCTTTAGCCGAAGACTGTGTGTGTGTGTGTGTGTGTGTGTGTGTGTGTGTGTGTGTGTGTGTGTGTGTGTATGTATGTATTGGGGGGAGTGAGGGAGAAAACAAACCTAGAAAAGAGTGTAGGAACATAGATGAACATTTAAAAAACCATGTTATGATACAAATGAACTTATTTACAAAACAGAAGTAAACTCACAGACATAGAGAGCAAATTTATGGTTACCAAAGGGGAAGGAGGGGATAAATTAGGCATTTGGGGTTAACAGATACACACTACTGTATATAAAGGGATAAACAACAAGGTTCCCTGTATAGCACAGGGAACTATATTTCATATAACCTATAGTGGAAAAGAATCTGAGAAAGAATAGATATATATTTATATGTATAACAGAATCAATTTGCTGTATACCTGAAACTAACAAAACATTGTAAATCAACTATACTTCAATTAAAAAAAAATGCCTTTCATCCAGGTCTAGGGCCAGAACACGGCCATGTCCTCAGATTCTCCCATATGCCCATCCCCCATCACAACCCCTCCCAGATGAACCACTATTGAGGATTTTATGGGAATCCTTAGCTTGCTTTTCTTTGTGGTTTTACCACCTAGGTATGCAATATAGTTAAATGTTTCATGGTTTTGAACTTTATAAATTTAAAATTACGTGATATGAATTATTTTGTATTTTGCCTCATTGGCTCACAATTACATTGGTAAGATCCATTCTTATTGTGGTGGCCGCGGCTCCTTCGCGGTCATATTTGTTCACTGATGATGAACATGTGAGTCTGTTCTCTTTTGGCTGCTGACAATAAGCAACGTTGCTAGTTGTTATGGGTTTTGCTGCACGTGTGCAGGAGTCTCTTCAAGGTACATGCCTCGATGCAAACGTGCTGGATATTAAGATTAGTGCGTCTTCCATTTGACTCAATACTGCCACACTGTTCTTGCAAAGTGCTAATCTACACTCCTGCCAACAGTAGCTGAGCATTCAAGTGGCTCAACACTTGGTGGCTTTTTAACTGCAACCTTTCTGGTGGATGTGTGACGATGTCTCATGGTGATCTGAGTTTGTGTTACCCGATTACAAAAATGGGTAAACATATTTTAATACGTTTATTGGCTGTTCAAGTTTCTTCTTTTATGAAATGCCTCTTCATGCCCTGTTCACTTTTTTTTTATTGGGTTGTTTGATTTTTTTTTTCTTCCTAGTGATCTGTAGGTGATCCTTATGCATTCTGGAAACTGGTCCTTCATCATTATATGCTGTACAGTATCTTCTCTTAGCTTGTCTTTTGGTCTTTTTTATGACATCTTTTGATCAATAGCAGTTCTTAATTTTATTGTGGTTGAATTTAGAAATCTTTTCCTTTACAGTTTGTGGGGTTTGCATCTTACTTAATAAAATTGTTTCTACCCTGAGGTCATATTGTTTCTAAAACTTCTACAGTTTTGCTCATTGTATGTCTTTGATCAGCATGAAATTGATTTTTGTGTATAGTGTGAGGTCGGGGTCTGATTTCCTTTTTATTCCATAAGAGTTGTCCCAGCACCATTTGTTAAAAAGTCCATCCTTGCCTCAATGATCTGCAAGACAACCTCTCTGACTGTTTAACTTTTACTTCTCTTGGTCTTGTCTGTTTTCATGCTCAGCCAGTCAAACCACACATATTTATTGATTGCCAACTATATACAAGGTACTGGGTTACAATGATGAACATGGCAGATGCAGTCAGTGCTTTCGTGGAGCTTACAGTGTGGCAAGGATGACAGGTAAATCGCTATGGCCACTTAAGTTACAATTATAAATGCTATAAGGTTTTAGGAAGGACAAATCCAGCTTGCTCTGAGAGGAACACATAAAACAACCTCCCCCGGGACTTCCTTGGTGGTCCAGTGGTTAAGACTCTGCGCTCCCAATGCAGGGGGCCCAGGTTCGATCCCTCGTCCGGGAACTAGATCCTGCATGCTGCAACTAAAAGATCCTGCATGCCGCAACTAAAGATCCTGCATACTGCAACTAAGACCTGGCACAGCCAAATAAATAAATATTGAAAAAGAAAACCTCCCCCAAGGAAGTGGTGATAACCCCCCACTGTGGTGATAAGTAGTGAAGAGACTCACCAGTGGCGAGTCTTTAGTGGAACTCTGATATAGAGAGGGCAGGAGTGGTGGGAAAGATGTTCTTCCCGGAGGGAACAGCATGTGCCAAGGTCCTGTGGCGGACGATTAAAAATTTGGTATTCATTTCAAAGGCACTGTCTGGTCACTGGAGCAGCAATGCAATGAGATTATATCTGTGAACAGCCCCCCTGACTGCTGTGTGGAGGATGAATTCTATGGGAGCAAGAAAGAAAGCCATGAGACCTGTGAGGATATCATTGTAGTCCTTCAAGGAAGAGACCGTGTGCCTTAGATTGAGATGGTGGCTGTGGAAATAGAACTCACTGGTCAGATTGAAAGATATTTTGAGCTGGCATAATTTCCCCCCTCCCTCTCCCCTCTCTTTATCTCTGTTCCTTTTCTGGTTGAGTTTTCTGGGTGAGGAAAGCAGTTTGTGTTCCTGCCAAGGATATTTGCTCTGAAGGATATATTTGCCACAGATGGTCCTGGGAAATCTAGCCGAGAGAGTCACTGGACAGCCCCTGGCCCCCAGGGTTTTCTGGATTTAATTCAACAGTGACCACTTGTTAATAACAATATGTTATTTATGAACAATGAGTTGATAGTTTTTCCTTCAAAACGCCGATTAGCTATTGCGTCATGTGTCACCCCAACTAACCCTAGTGAGATGAGTGAGAGAGAGAGACGAGGGTTTTTATATCAGTTTTACTTTGCATTAGGGCATACTTGAGATCTCACCAAAAAATGTTGGTTTGGGGATTGGAATTCAGTACCTTGGCTTCTGGCCCAGTTCTGTTTTTATAAGATCACAAAATACTCTTTTGCAAACCATTTCCTACTAGAGTGCTCCTCGGTAATATACAGGGCTTCAGGTCCCTTGACTGTAAAATGGGAATTAAAATAAAATACCTATCTCTAAGCTTTGTGCCTGACACATAGTGAGGACTCATTACGTTTACCTACATGAATTCATTAGTGCCCTTCAGCTGTAAGGAGCAGAAAACTCAAAGGGACTTAAGCAAGAATAGAGGAGTTGGGGCTTCCCTGGTGGCGCAGTGGTTGAGTCTGCCTGCCGATGCAGGGGACGCGGGTTCGTACCCCAGTCCAGGAAGATCCCACATGCCGCGGAGTGGCTGGGCCTGTGAGCCGTGGCCGCTAAGCCTGTGTGTCCGGAGCCTGTGCTCCGCAACGGGAGAGGCCACAGCAGTGAGAGGCCCGCGTACCGCAAAAAAAAAAAAAAAAAAAAAAAAAAAAAAAGAATAGAGGAGTTGACTAGCCTATGAGACGGAAGAGTATAGAAAGTGACCCACTTCTGGCTTGTCCGGATCCACAAATCAGATGACATCATTAGGCTTTGGTTTCTGGGCTCTGCTTTTTGAAATTGGCTCCATTCTCCATGTGGACGGGACATGCCTGCAGTTCCAGACCTTTGGTCCTCTCCAAAGTGATTCTTTTTCCCAGCCATCCTCCCAGCATTCTCATCAAATGATCTATTGATTTTGATTGGCTGTGCTGGGGTTATGTGCTCATGCCTGAACCAATCACTGTGGGGGAAGGGGTGCTCTGATTGACTTAGGCTTCAGTCACATCATCGGGTCTCTGGCATTGGGGGTGGAGCCAACTCCACGGGAATGGGGAAGAGGAATGGTCCTTTTAAAGGTGTATTAGGGTGCACTAGCTGGCGTAAAAAAACAACCCTCACATCTTCAGTGGCTTAGTACAGCAAGAATGTACTTCTCACTTACCTATAGCCCAGTCGGATAATCAGCAGGTGGCCTTCCACATTGTGATTCCAGGGCCCAGGCTCTTTCCATCTCGTGGCTCTGCTATCCCGTAAGCGCTTGTAAGTTTTGCTTCTAGCCTGTAGGGAGATTAGGAAGGCTCACACAGGAGGTTTCGGTGAGTCACATCTAGAAGTAGTGAACCTCATTTCTGCCAGCATGCTAATCGCCCAAAATTTTGTCCCATGGTGTGTACCAGAGAGGGCTTCATTAGGAAACAGAAGACACATCAAGAATTGAATTAAGAGACGTGGGCGGGCAGTTACCGAAGCAGAGAGGGAGGGAGGAACAGCTGCCCCACAGGAGCTGTAACCTGAGGAAGCCAACAGAATAAATGCCCCAACTTCATGCCCTTCCCCCATATCCCACCAGGGATCCCCATTGTCCAAACCCACCTGGAAGCCAGAGGATAAGGAGCTCAATGAGGCTGTCTGCACAGGTCAGCCTCCTTGGGCATAGCAGAGTGGAGAAGGAGGAAGAATGGATTCTGGGTAACAGAAGACAGCCCGTACCATGGCTCACCTAACTGCAGAGCGTACCTGGACATTGAGTCCGTGTGTGCATCCAGGAGGAGGAGGTTTGGTGGACACATTACGTTGTCTTTTACACAAGGAGAAATCAGGTTCCCGGATGGCAAAAAAAAAAAAAAATCTACTCTTCTGCTATTATTATTGTTGCTGGTTGTGGTGTGATTATTGGTTCTCTCTGCATGCTAATACCTCCTTTACTCTTTCCTCACCCTGAGAGTTCTTTTCCTTTCTGAGGAAATTTTTTGGTGTCCTTGAAAGGTGTTCAGTTTTATGCCAGGCTTGAGTGTGGGGTCCTCTGCTCAGACACCGGATAGTTTGGGTGTCAGCAGACAATCAGTGCCCCTGGCAAGGCCCTTGGCTTAAACCAAGGCTGTGGGGGGGAAGGTGAGTGGATGGGATCAGAGAGGGCAGCTTCCTGCCCAGAGAAAGTGAGTGTCTTGCTGGAGGTGAAACCTAGGAGAGGCCCTTCAGGCTGAGCCCAGGAAGGTGGACTCTGGTCCTACCGGCAGGAAGCAACTCTCCAACCCCACATCTGCTCCCTCCTCTCTTTGGCAGCCAGAAGTAGGTGCACAAGAGAAATTGCAGCCCGGATGTGCTAACAATGGCTCAATGGCTCGCGCCCACCCCACCCCAATCTGGTCCGGCTGTGTTAGAAGTGGATCCCCATCTCTAGCCTCCTGCAAGGTCAGCCCAGCGACTGTAACAATGGCCTGTCCCCTCCCAGCCTCACCTACTTCTTTGAATCCCCCAAGACTTTGTGATGATGAGGCCAGCACTGTCTTGACTTCCTCCATTCAAGCTTAACTGGCCTCTCCTCCCCTCCATGGAGAGCAGAAGAGCAGCCCCTCATCGCCTCTGGCAGCCAACCGGCCAGGTCCCCTCCTTCCTCCAATCACTCCAAGATCCAGGACAACAATGAGAAGAGAGGTGGTCAGATCCAAGTCCTCCAGGGCGGTGTGTGGGGTCCACCTCTCATGAGCTCCATGCTTCCTGGTTTTCATCACCTTCTTCCCAACTTTGTCGCATCCCTGCTTCTGACAGTAATGGCAGCACAGATTCAAATCTCAGCTGGACCACTGGCTGGCTTGGGCAAGTGACTTCCCCTCCCTGTGCTCCAGTTTCCTCATCTGTCAATAAAGACAGTCATAGTAACAAGAGTCCTGGACAATAGGGTAAGCACCTCACTTGTATCAATTAAATTCATCCTCTCAATGCCTTAAGGGGTGGGTACCATTGTCATCATCCCATGTAGCAAAAGAGAAAACCAGGACAGAGAGGTTCAGTAGCTTGTCTGAGGCTTCCTACCCCACGAGCAGCTCAGGTGGGGTTTGAATCCAGGCTGTCTTGGCTCCAGAGCCTGTGCTCTTCTTAATCAATAACAGCAGTAATGATGATGTCCTAATTCAATGTGTTGTTGAACAGATTTAATGCAATAATGTAGGCAAAAGAGCTTCGTCCAGTGCCCAGCACATAATCACTTAATATAGATGTTAATTATAATTACATCATTTTATATTATAGAGTTATATAGTAAGATATAAACACATGCTGTAAATACTTAATGTATTAATATGTAGTTCTGTGTTATTGTTATAGTACAGGGGCCAGCAAATTGTTTCTGCAACAGGCCAGATAGTAAAGATCTGAAGCTTTGTGGGCTGTAAGTCTCTGTCGGAGCCATGCAGCTCTGCTGGTGGAGCAGAGGCACCCATGGACAATATGTAAACAAACAGCTGTGGCTGTTTTCCAATAAAACTTTATTTATAAAAACACACCATGGGCCGTAGTTTGCCAAGACCTGATACAGTAAGTATTAATATATGTCAGCAATTTCTTTTCTGTGTTCCTCTGTTTAGATCCTTCTTTTCCCTTCCTTTCTCACAAGGCCAGACTTTCTTTTTCTTCTTTGTTCTGGTCTTTTAGGAAAGTGTGTCAGGCCAAGGAATGTATACTCTCTCCTAACACCAGGCTTGTTTGTCCGATAAGACATGCAGAGTGAGGGTAGCAGACCCCTACCTCACATTGCTCCTTGCCCATTGCTGAGTTTCTCTGCCTCAGGGAAACCCATGAGGATCTCCAAGCTCCTTTCCCCACAGCAATACCCGCCCCCCCCCTCCCCCCCACCGCCACACTCACCAGCTCCTGCCACACTGGCCTCTTCCCTCTGCCTGGATCCTCCTTCCCCCAGACAACCTCATGGCTTCTCCCTCACCCCCTCCAGGTCTTTACCCAAAGGCCACCTTCTCAGCATCCACACGATTTTGAATTGCCCACCCAGCACTTCCCACCCACTCCCCTGCTTTATTTCTCCCTTTGGCATGCTCTAGCTGTCTGTCTCGCCACTTTACCACGACCTCCACAACGGCAGGCAGTTTTATTGGTTTTGTCCCCCAGTGTGGACTAGAACCTTCTAGAACAGCACGTGGCACATCATAGGTGGCCAATAAATGTGTGCTGGATGAGTGAGCACTACAGCTTCATTCATTTTTATTGCTGAGTACTATTTCATCATATAGAAATATCTCAGTTTGCTTATCCATTGATCTGTTGATGGACATTTGGGTTTATTATTGTTTTGTCCATTATGAATAAAGCCACTGTGAAATTCTTGTACCTTCCCCCCACTCTTCACTTGGAGAATCCTTAGAAATCCTTTAGGTCTCCCATTAAATGGTACATCCTCAGAGAGCCTTTCCTGACCCAGTCGCCACCACCCCCAAGTCTAAATGAGGTCTCCCCCTCATCATTCCTCAGAGCACTTATCACAATGTATGTTATTTTGTAGGGGTGCAGGTGGCATTCTGGTCAGAACTCTCTACTCCCAGGAAAATGGAAGGAAAACCCCCACAAGAACACAAATAGTTGTAAAACAGCTCCAGGGACGTGGTTAGTTAGGTTTCCAAGGACAGAGAGATGAAGAGGAAAAATCAAGGGCTGCTTCTTGAAGGAGGCAGCTCTCCGTGCTCCATTCATCCATAAATCAGCAAACATGGGATGAAAAGAAAGTTGTCATGAGGTCTCTGAGCTTAGGGAGTTTGCAGTTGATTGTAAAGATGGCGGAGTTGACGAATCACTGTCATACAGTGTCATAAAATATCATGTGATGTCATACAATGACAAATTGTCATAAAAGCCGACACAGAAGCACTGTGGAGAGCTGGTAGATCACACGGACAGTCTATTTCTTAGGGCATCTCTAACCATGTGGTCCAGGGGCCGCTGTTGGAGCCAAACGTGAAGGCAGGTGAGAGTTAGGGCAGGAAAGCACTAAGCTAGGTTCTATGTCACCTCCATGAGAGGTGAGCTTTGTCTGTTTTGTCCTCTGTCGTATCCCCAGCACTTAGGACACCACCTGGCATATAGTAGGTGCTCAATTGATCCTTGCTGCATGTTTAATAATAAAAGTCAATCATTGTGGTTGAGAACCTGAGCTGTGAACTCAGACTGAGTTTGGTAATGAGCCTCAGTTTTACTGCTTTGTAAATTGGGTGGAAAATAGTCTCCACCTCATAGGGCTGTATATTCATTTTGTGAATACTGATCAAATATATACAGTGGGCAAGGCATTGTTCTAGACACAAGAAGCAGGCAAAAGTGCTTGCCCACATGGGCTTACATCCTCGGTGGGAGGGACATAGGATAAGCAACAAACAAAATAATAAGTAAATTGCCTTGTACTCTAGAAGATTATAAGGGCAATGGAGGAGAACAAGGAAAAGGGGTGGGGAGACCAATTTCTATATTAGATAAGGCCTCACTGAGGAGGTAACATTTGATCAAAGACTCAAAAGAAGTGAGGAGGAAGCCACAAGGATGTCTGGGGGAAGAGGGAACAGCAGGTGCAAAGGCCCTGAGGTAAGGTCATGCTTGACATGTTGGAGGAATAGCAAGGAGGCTGGTGTGGCTGAAGGGAGTGAGCAAAGGGGAGAGTGGGAGGAGGTAAGGGCAGGGAGATGATAGGGCAGGTGGTGCAGGGCCTTGTGGACTATAGGGAGGACTTTGGCTTCTGCTGTGAGTAAGGTAGGAGCCATAGAGAGTTCTGAGCAAAGGAGGGACACGACCTGACTCAGATGTTCACAGGCTCCTCTGGCCACTGTGCGGGGAGCAGACCCTGGTGGGGGGAAGGGCAGAAACTTGGGATTAGGGAGGAAGTGACAGTGCTGGTTTAGGAAGTGGGGGCGGGACTAGGCTGTTAGCTCTGGAGATAATGAGTGGTTGGATTCTGGCAACAATTTAAAAAAATTTCTTTTGTGGTAAAATATATATAACATAACATTTACTATTTTGAGGTGTACAATTCAGTCGCCATTAGTACATTCACAATGTTGTGCAACCACCACCTCTTTTAGTTTCACAACACTTGATCACCCCAAAAAGAAATCTTCTATCCTTTACTAGTCACTTCCCATTCTCTCTCCCCTGCTACCCCCCAGTTCCTGGCAACCACCAGTTCTGGATGTAACTTGAAGGTTGATCTGTAAGATTTTTGGATAGATAGGCGGTGAGGGCTCAATGAATTAATGTGCAGAAAGCACATAGGTGGCACATACTAGGTGCTCACAGCTGAAATGGCTATGATGTGTTGGCAGTGATGGTGAGTGCTTTCCAGAAGCCTTGCTCTAATGCTAAACTGGCCTACCCATCTATTTAGAATTGCCACTTGCTGGCTGGGTGTACAGTAGAGCCAGATCTTTGACACTTCCTGACTGGCTTGGGTATGGGTGGGGGAGGAGTACTCAGAAGGGCCAAGCCAGCACCATCCGTTCTGGAACACCATCCAACTCCGGTCCAGATTTCCCAGAACTGTGCAGGAAAATGTCCAGGGAAGGACAATGCAGCTGATGGGAGTTCTGGCAAGCCCTGGCCTTGGCTTCCTGAGGCTGTTACATAAACTAGTGTTTAGAGCTTCAACCAAGATGGTGGCTTTCAGGGCAAGAGCAAGAAGCATACTCGTTCTCTTCATGGTTGTGCCCCCACTTCCTTATGTGGCTTCATACAAATCCCTACTCCATTCTCTGTTGCTGTTGACCTCTCTCTCTAAGTGTGAGACTCTTCATCCCTTTCTTGATGTTTGTGATGTGTTTTGGTTTCTAAAGGTGAGACCTCTTTACTTATGCTCTGGTGTTATCTTTCTGTCTCCTTCCATCTCTCCCTCACTCAATGCATTATTTTCCCTTGTCCCTTCTCCCCCCTGCCTGTATTGATATTTATCCTCACAGTTATCTAGACTTTATTCTCAAGTCTTGTCATGTGCAGGGTGGTAGAGCTTAAAGAACATGGCCCATATGGTTCTGAATTCTGATCCCACTTCTGCCACCTTTGAAGCTGTTTTGACTTTGGGCAAGTCATTTAATCCTCCTAAGTGGAAATCCTTCACCTTGCTCAACTAATGTTTCTGGTTCTTCTCTGGTTACAGAGTAAAGTGTCTCTTCTCCACCCCCTGGAAGATAGGCATGGTCATGTAACTTGCTTTAGCCAGTGGAATGTGAGGGGAAGTGACAGGTGTCACTTCTGGGTAGAAGCTTTAAGAGTCAGTGTATGATTCACCATGTTCCCTTTTTCTTGCCTCCACCATCACACATGCACAGAGAGCGAGCCTCCCTCAGACTAGATGCTGAAGAGAGGATGGCATAGAACAGAGTCCTCATCTCATCTGCATTGGACATACAGCATGAGCAAGAAAATAGACCTGTGATGTTTTCAGTCACTAAGGTTTGGAGGTTTTTTGTTACTGCAGCAGGATGTAGAATATTCAGAACGTATATTCATCATCTGTGCACTGGGGCTAATATCTAAGCACAATTTTCTGATGAGGGGTATGTATACTCATTTAAATTTCCAGCTAACAAAGATTATTTCCCTTTTGCTTTCTTCCTATGGAGACTGTATTTCCTTTCCCTGTTTTTCAATCTTGAATAAAAATAGAGAAAGAATTGTTTTCCTTTGGGGAGATGAATGGTTTCTTAATCCCTGGGCATTGATTCAGACACCCTCAACCCCCTTCTTCCCATGACTTTTTTTTCTCTCCTTCCCTGATCACTTAGTATCTGCTGAGGGATGAATGAACCCCCGTTTGAACTCTTGCCATCTTCAGCTTCCTTTTCCCCACCTCCCCTTTGTCTGTGCTACTCCTGCTCACCCCACCAGGGAGTTGATACTCAAGTTCTAGAACCTGCAGTGTTCCTCCATTATCTTGGGTTTCTTGCTCGCTTAGCACCCCCTGGGAATCAGCTATAGTAGCAAATTAACAAAGAACTCTGAAGTGCCTCAAGCTTGCAGACATTTCCTTTTGCTCACCTAAGCAGGATCCTGGAGCAATTGCAAATATCCTGTCCCCTACTGTAAATCCTTCTTCATCATTGTGAGAGATTCAGTCGGGATCAGTGAAGACCCGAGCAGAAGATCTTGGCTGAGCCTCCTTGCTGTTCCGGCTGTGCCGGGTGTTGTCACATTGATGAAGCTCCTGGGACTGCTGCCAGCAGCCTCTAGGATTAAATCAATAGAGTTTGCAAAAGTAAAAGCTTCTTTTGGAGGCAGAGAATATATTGGTTTATTTTTTAATGATAAAGCCTCAAGGAGAATCTTCACGGATGGCAGGGCCAGCAGAGGAAAAGGCTGGGCAGACCCAAATATTTGAAGAAGTGTGTGGGGGAGCAAATGAAGGAGGTTTCATCCGGGACTTGGGGCTTTCCAGAAAATCTGTTTAACTCGGGTTGCCAATGCAACAGCTGGGAGAGTAGGAAGATTTAGAAAGGACTGCTGTTGAGATATAGAGAGAAATGAAATAGGTAGGGATTCATTCGCTCACTTGACAAACATATATTGAGATCCTGCTGTGAGCTCAGCACTGAGACGGGTGCTGAGGATGTAATGGTGAGCAAATTCTATGACAAGTGTTTGTAGAAGAGATGAGGAGGATAGAAGACCCAGGAGAAGGTCATGTGAATATGGGGGTAGAGATTGAGGTGATGTTGCCACAAGCCAAGAAACACCTAGAGCCACCAGAAGCTGGAAGAAGCAAGAAAGGCTCCTCCCCTAGAACCCTTTGGAGGGAGCTTGGTCTTGCCGATACCTTAATTGTGGGTTCCTGGCCTGTATAACTGTTAGGGAATAAATTTATTTTATGGGTTTTTATGGGTGGGCTTTAAGCCACCCAGTTTGTGGTAATTCATTACAGCAGCTATAGGAAATGACTACAGATGTGCCTATGAAGTTTGAGATGTCTCTGAGAAGGTGCAAAAGGACACATCCATAGCCAGAACCTCACTCTGGAGCAGGGAGGAAATGGGATGAAGAAATATCCCAACTCCCCTTCTTTCCCTTCAGTCATCTTGCTGGTGCTTCTCATTGGCCAAACCCGCCCAGAAGGCAGGAGATGAGGAAGGCTGGGTAATGCCATTTACCAGAGTCAGTCCTGCTTTTCCCAAGACACAGGGCAGAGCAGTGAGTAGACATTTGGGAGGCAAGAGCAGCAAGAGATGACAAAACACATCAAAATGCATGAGACTCCCTAGAAAGTAGAGGCAGAGAATGGAAGACTGCCTGGGATTGAGCCCCAAGGAAGACAAACATTTAGAGATTGAGTAGAAAAGGGGGAGTGAGAAGGGGAAACAGAGAAATAGTGACAAGAAGGATAGTAGGAAAACAAAAAAGGAGGGTATGACCAATTAATCTGAGCGCAGAAAAGTGGTCCTGGGATTTGGCAGCCTGGAGGTCTTTGGCAATCCTCACTGTAAGAGTTTTGATTACGTGATGGGGCTAGAAGCCAGCCTGGAGAGAGGAGAAGAAGAATTTGAGGTGACGAAGTGGAGGCAACATGTGTAGTCAACTCCTTCTTTACGAAGGGGAGTAATGAAATGGTTTGGTGGCTGGAGGGAAATTTGAAGTCAAGGGTGGGGCTTCTAATTATGGGAGGATATTTATTTCTCTAAATTGGGTTATTCCCAGCGGTGTACCAATAGGTGCTGGTATCTTTTCCACCTAGGATGCTCTAATTCTTTTTTTTTTTTTTTTTTTTGCGGTACGCGGGCCTCTCACTGTTGTGGCCTCTCCCGTTATGGAGCACAGGCTCCGGACGCATAGGCTCAGCGGCCATGGCTCACGGGCCCAGGCGCTCCGCGGCATGTGGGATCCTCCCGGACCAGGGCACGAACCCGTGTCCCCTGCATCGGCAGGCGGACTCTCAACCACTGCGCCACCAAGGAAGCCCGGATACTCTAATTCTTGAATGACCATTCGAGGTTTAGGATCATGAATTCAATGTCATCCTCCCAGATCGTTGATCTCGTTCAGGAATGTTACTCTGTACAGACCCTGGGAAAGTAACTGGTTCGGTTCATCCAAGGATAGGCTTTTTCCAGGATGGAAAGAGAGGCAAGAGAGTGATATATAACCAACCTACATAAGGTTGACAAGGAAGGAGATGAAGGCAGGAGAGAGTGCTGAGAAATGGTGGGGTCAGCAGGTTGCGGGGCTTCATAGGATGGACGTTGGTTTGCATTTAAAAAGTTAGCTGGGAGGAGAAGAGTGGTACTTAAAGAGAAAGATGATGGGAAGGGGCATTCTGGAGGTAGCTGGTGTCACTTCTGGGTGTGTGTGGCTTGGAGTTGACATTGGTCATTGGATGAGGAGGTAAGGATGTCCTCCAATGATCAGGTAAGGGAGGGGCCAGCATGGACAGTGGTCTCGCCACATGGAAGTTGAAGATCATAGTTACAGGCTCTACCAAAGTCTTACTCCCAGCTTTTGTTTTCCTGTGGACCTCAGCATCTTGGCTGCTGAGGCTTGGACCTTGGACTTCCTGCTGAGCCCAGTGGCCTTCCTGCCTTTCTTGGGGACCTTCTCCTTAGCTGCACCTGGGTTTGAGGGGGCCTTGCTCACCTCATCTGGGTTCTTACATACCTTTTTCACCTCACCTGGATTGGGAGGGTCCTTCTTTGTCTCTCTTGCTTTCTTGGGGCTCTTCTCCTTGGCTTCACTGTTTACTTAGGGCTATCATGGCAGATGTCTCCCTGGGCTGGATTTTCCTACTGTTTGGGGAAACTAATCTGAAGCTGCCAGTGGCCCCCTTGGCCTAGGCGTTGGTGGTCTTCAGGGAATTTTCAAGTTTGAATTTAAGCCAAGGGGTAGATGAAATATATTGAGAAGATGCTGAGGAAATGGAGAATTTTGCTGACCACTGCACAGGGGTGACAGTACAACGAGACAGGAGAATGACTTCCCCTTAGTAGAGTGAATATGCCAGGGAACATGGTTGTAAATTGGACCAGGAGACAGAGATCTCACATCACTCAGATGTGTCCAGGGAACTTTACTGTCCTGAAAAAAGAGAGAGAGAGAAACGAAGAGAAGTATTCAGTCCTTATTGGGAGCCTCAGACCCAAGAGTTTAAAATGAACCAATACCTCCTGCTCAAAACTTGTTTTGGTACTTCTTTCCTTTCTCTTTTTCGTTAAGGGAACTTCATTTTGCTGTGTGTGTGTGTGCATGCATGTGTGTGTATGTGTGTGTGTTTTCCATGAGTCATGTTAATTCTTCCACATTTAAACATTTTGTTACAGAGCAATTTTTACATTTAAATCAGGGATTTAATTTCAGAATGAACACACATACTCACTTCACTTTCTAAAACACTGTAAAATATAGCTCTGTGAATCTCTGGGTTGATTTGGCAGTATCTATGAGAATGTCAAGCATGCACCCTGCACCCCCTCTAACCCAGCAATTCCATGTCTTGGAATTTATCCCACAGAAAAAGTCCTCACAGATACACAAGGATGTATGGTCAGATTATTCATCACAGCTTTGCTTGTAATAGAGACAAACTGGAAGCATTTAGGAGAACAGTAAATAAATGATGATGTGTCCATTCACGATAATACTGCCCAGCCTTTTAAAAGAGGGAAGTCCAATATACTGATATGGAAAATGTGTCCATTGTGGTGAGGGGCACAGCAAATCACAGAACATTATGTATCACGATCCCAATTTTGTAAAGGGAAAACACGATTTGGAATGCTTGTGTTCATGCATTTGATAGTATTTATTGAGCACCTATTACGTGTTAGTACTGTCCTAGTTGCTGGGCATACAATCAAGAACAAGTCAGACAAATCCTTAGCCCCCCACCTCCCTCCAATTAGGGTGGACATTCCAGTGAGGGAGACCAACATAATAAATAAGATAAATAAATGACCTAATTTGTTTAATGTGAAAAGTTGCTAAAAACAAACGAGCAAAAAACAAACAGGGCAGAGAGGTGGAGATGTTGACAGGGTTGCAATTTTAGATCTGGTAGCCAGGGAAGGCCTCAGTGGGAAGACAATGTTTTTTGTTTTGTTTTGTTTTGTTTCTTTTTTGCGGTACGCGGGCCTCTCACTGTTGTGGCCTCTCCCGTTGAGGAGCACAGGCTCGGGACGCGCAGGCCCAGCGGCCATGGCTCACGGGCCCAGCCGCCCCGCAGCATGTGGGATCTTCCCGGACCGGGGCACGAACCCGTGTCCCCTGCATCGGCAGGCGGACTCTCAACCACTGCGCCACCAGGGAAGCCCAGACGATGTTTTTTTTTAATTGAACTATAGTTGATTTACAATATTGTGTTAGTTTCAGGTGTACAGTAAAGTGATTCAGATATATATATGCATATCCTTTTTCAGATTCTTTTCCACTATAGTTATTACAAGACATTGAATATAGTTCCCTGTGCTGTACAGTAAATTCTGTTGTTTATCTATTTTATATATAGTAGCGTGTATTTGTTAATCCCATAGTCCTAATTTATCCCTTCCCCCACCCCCCATTCCCCTTTGGTAACCATAAGTTCGTTTTCTACGTGAGTCTGTTTCTGTTTTGTAAATAAGTTCATTTGTATTGTTTTTTAGATTCCACATATAAGTGATAACATATTAATATTTGTCTGTCTAACTTATTTCACTTAGTATGATAATCTCTAGGTCCATCCATGTAGCTGCAAATGGCAATATTTCATTATTTTTTATAGCTGTGTAGTATTCCATTGTATGTATATACCACATCTTTATTCATCTGTTGGTGGACACTTAGGTTGCTTCCATGCCTTGGCTATTGTAAATAGTGCTGCCATGAACATTGGGGTGATGTATCTTTTCGAAGTAGAGTTTTCAGCTTTTCTGGGTATATACCCGGGAGTTGGGATTGCTGGATCATATGGTAGCTCTATTTTTAGTTTCTTAAGGAACCTCCATACTGTTTTCCATAGTGGCTGCACCAATTTACATTCCCACCAACAGTGTAGGAGGTGTTTTATTACAACCTGAAGGAGGTGAGAGAGTAAGCCCTGCTCCTAACTAGGGGGAAGGTAGAGGAGAGAGCAGCCAGTGCAAAGAATGTGTGTAGGGGAGAATCTGAGAGAGAAACACCAAACTACTAGCATTGATTATCTCTGGGAAGTGGGGTGGTGTAAGGACTTGTCGCTTTTTAAATGATATAAATTTTAAAAACTAAAAAAAATACAATAAGCACATATTCCTATTATAATTAAAACCATTTATTTTTTGAAAAGGGATCTTGAGGGCTGTCTGAGGAAAAAGTTACCTGCCAAAGTCAGTGAATAAAAGCATAGGAGGCGAACTCTGAGAATCAAGGGGGGGAAAGGAGAAGGATAAACAACAGGGATTTTTTTAAAACTTGAGGTGAGATTCGCATATCATAATGACCCATTTTAAAGTGAACAGTTCAGCAAATCAACTATACTTCAATAAAAAATAAAGTGAGCAGTTCAGTAACATTTAGTACACTCACAGTGCTGTGCACCCACCACCTCTATCTAGTTCTAAAATATCTTCGTCACCCCAAAAGGAAACCCTGTACCCATTATGCATTTCCTGCCTCCTCCAGACTCCTGGGCAAACCCAAATCAGCCTTCTGTCTCTATGGAGTCATCTGTTCTAGATAAACAAAATGTCAAAACAGCCCAAAAGTGGGTGAATGGTTAAACAAATGGTGGTACATCCGTACAATGGAATATTATTCAGCCTTAAGAATGAGTGAAGTATGGATACATGCCACAGTGTGGATGAACCGCAAGAACATTATGCTGAGTGAAAGAAGCCAGACACCAAAGGTCACGTATTGTAGGATCCCATGTGTATGAAATATCTGATGGATCTTTTTGCAACATTTATTTTAAGCCTGATATTCAGAGAGTGGACCACACACATTCACCGTGTTTTTGTTCCTGGAAACACTTCAGATTGGAGAGACAACCTCATCAGCCACGATGAGAGTAGGCGTTTAGGCTCTCCAATGACGGGAGGGGAATGAGACTTACATGGGTAAAAAAGAAATAGGAAAAGTTAATAATACTGGTAGCAGCAATTGAGATAAAAATAATGAACACTGATTGCATGACTACGATGAGATGAACCCTGTATTATGCTTTCGTAAGCATATAAAGCTTCCCAATCTCACAGGAACCAGAGTAAACCATAACAAAACACTCACATTTACTGAGTACATAGTATATGCCATGCTCTGTTCTGCGTGTATTACTGTGTGTATCCACTCATTCCATTCTCACGCAGCCCTATGAGGTAGGTGCTACTTCTCACATTATATATATGAGGAAGCTGAGGCTTGGGGAAGGAAACTCCTTTGCCCAAGTCCAAAACCATGTCTGACCGCCAAACCCTTTCAACTACTTTGCTGTATAATTTCTCATGCAGATACTTCCAATTTTCTGAGCAGAAGCATGATTTAGCTGCCCTGGATAGACTTCTCTTTTCAGAACCAAAGTGTTGAAAATCCTTGGATAATATTAAAAAAACAAACAGCACATCAAATCTATCTAGTGTTGGGATTTTAATTTTCTCTATTTGATTTTCCTGCTGACGTAATGAATCTTTTTGCATGTGTATGCCTCTACTGTGTATGTGAAATGTAGGCCTTTGCAATGGTCTCGGAGCGTGTTAATACTTGACACTGGGTTTACTTGTCCTGCCCCAGCTTGCCACGTCTGGGAGGATGTGTGATTAAACTTGCGCCTCTTGCCGCTGGCCGTGGTGCTGAAACCATCCCGGGCCGCTCCAGCGTTGCCCTTGTTAGCTCATCATCACCCTTCAGTCTCAAGCTGATCCGCTGGAGGAGAGCTCTTTTCTAACTTGATTTTGGTTAGTACTGTGTGTTGGAGAGTTCGAAGCCAATGTCTTGAGGGAGACTAGTTGTATTGTTCGAAGTTGAACTGTTCGTTAATATGACCCATTCAGGATGGGCTTATGAAGGTGTGAACCAGCAGGCAGTGGTTGATAACTACTGCATTAAATTGTGGCAGTGGTTGGAACTCAGGCGAGGGCTGATCCAGTTGGCCTCATCCATGGTTAACACCCCAGGCGTACCCCACCTCCAATTTTTAAATAAAGGCAAAAACATCTACCTTCTAACAAGTAAGGGTAAGCTGTTGAGTGGTCTGTGGTGGGGACAACCAGCACGGATCTTGGAGCGAGCCCTACTGCGTGTATGACCTTGAGAAATGTATCTATCCTCTCTGACCCTTAATTTCTTTATCTGGAAAATGGGGCTTGCAATAGAACCTACCTTGTAGAATTGTTGCAAAGAATTAACTGAAACAACGAGTGCTTAGCTTGGTGTCTGCCCGACGAAGCACTCAGTAAATGGCAGCTGTAATTACGTTGTTGTGCCTGTTATGGCCCCATAATAGTTGATCTTATTGCTGAGTTAAATTGTGGCATGTTTAGCAGAGCAAGGAATATGTCCTACACCTATACATTCAGGGCCCTGGTACCCCCTACTCTTTTCCTGGTAATTGTGACGAGCATGGAACTAACATGAAAATAAGACCTACTTGCCTTCTCCCCATAAGCTGAACTGCTGGGTTGACTCATTGAAGTATGTGTTTCCTCAGAACATACCCGTCAGGCAGCCCCCATGGTAGTGTCAAGACCTTGATGAGTTAACAAACCTGATCTGATGTGTCACACCAACCACAGGAGGCTGGAAATGAGATGGGAATGGGGGGGGGGTACCACAAAGAGAAGGATGAATTATTTGGACATTCTGCAAGGTCTTGCTAAGGGGCTGGAACCATCAGCCATGCCAACTTTACAAATTGATTTTCCTTGATGTTCTGGATCCCAAGAGCAGCTCCTGTTCACAGGTGCAGCCTTTCTTCCCTGTAAAGAAATCACTTGGTGGTTTCCAGTGTCACACACAGCCCCTCTCTGGGGCCTCTGTGGGTCCTGATCAATCTCATTGTGGGGGAAGCTTTGTGTATCCGCACTTGCCTGCAGGGCTGTTTGCTAGCCTGACTTCCATGAGCCATTTCAGGAGACAGCTTTTCCTCCCACCAGGGATGCTTCTTTCCTTTCATCCACCTCCCCCCTTCCTTGGCCTCTTTGGCTGGCTGATTATTCTGGATACCACTGACACAGGTGCTTTCTCCCTGAACCAATCAGGGAGCGGGAAGGCTCAGCTCAGCTCGCAGAGGCATTGCTCACCGCAGCTGTGAGTTAGAACCCAAGCTTTCTAAATTGGGAGGATCAGGCACGATTCAGGGTTGGGCTGAGAAAGCCTCACCTCCCCCTGCCTGGACCACCTTTGACTTCTGCTTGGGGAGAGAACCTCCTGTGCCAAGAACTCGGTACCCTACCTTTGCGTCTGTGCACCAGCCACATCACTGCCTATTTTAAGGAGCCGGTTGTATCCTTAGTGTGCCCACGGAGACTTGGCACATGATGAGGTGAGGGGAGAGATGTGGAAAGCAAGACCCACTCACCCTTCCTTCCTTCCTTCCACAGGTGTTTACTGAGCACCTACTCTGTAACAGATCTCCTCTTAGGTGCTGAGAACAAAGCAGACAAAAATCCCTGCTTGCACAGAGCTTATAGTCTAATAGGTGAGAGAAACAGTGAACCAGATAAAGGAGAAAAACATAGCAGACGTTTGGGGACAAGGGCCAAGGAAAAAAAATAAGTAGGGAAAGGGGGTAAAAGGCTCACTGAGGATATGACCTTTGAGAAAAGACCTAAAGGAAGTGAGGGAGGGAAACTTGTGGGTCTCTGGGGGTGTGGGGGGAAGAGCATTCTAGGGGAGAGAATTGCAGGTGCAAAGGCCCTGGCGGTAGAATGTGCCTCATGTGTTTGAGAAAGATGGAGGAGGCCAGTGGGGCTGCAGCTGAGTGAACGAGGGGGAGAATGGAGGAGATGAGGGCAGGGAGGTGATGGGGGCCGGTCGGTCGGGCAGGACCTTGCTGGCTGCTGGGAGGACTTTGACTTTTCTTCTGAGTGAGATGGTAGCCATGGGAGGGCTGTGAATATTTCCAGAATCTTCTTTGCTGCGTATTTGTCTCATTCCAACATTCTCTTGTTCCATCAAGAGCTTGGGTTTCTTCTCAGCCCCCTTCAGTGGAGGCAGAAGACTGGTCCAGGCCTCCTGAATTCTCCTCCTGGGGTCAGAACATGGAGGAGAAGGCTTGGAGGAAAAAGGCGAGCCCCCACGTCTTTCTGGATGACTCAAAGCCACAATTACCTGGGTTCCTCCTCCCCCTGAGATAGATCTAAGGCAGCACTTCCCAAACTTCAGTGTGCACACAGGGCCCCTGGAGACCTTGCTCAAGATCTCTGACTCAGCAGGTCACCGTGGGTCCTGACATGCTGCTTTTCTAATGGGTGTTGCCTATGCTGTTGGTTTGTGGACCACACACTGAGTAGCAAGGGTATAAGGTCAGTGTTGCACCCATTTGGCGTGTGTCTGTGGACACTGGCGGGGTGCATGGGTGTGTGCAGAGAGGGGGATGACATTTGATAGCCAGTGTGCCCATGTCTGACAAAAACTAAGAAAAAGAAATAAGGTGGGAGTGGGCAGCCACTTTCTGTCGGCCCCCATGCTGACTAAGGCTTCCTTGTCGTACCCAAGAGCTCTGGGTCTGAAATCCAGGTGACAGCGGCCAACTGAACGCCTCCTAATGCAGCCCATTGAAAGTGCAGCTTGCTCCTGGCCTTCTGGGACTCTTCCTGGAACCTCAGCTCGAATCTGATGCAGAGAAAGTCACATCCCAGCTGTTTAGGGGCAGGAGGCCAGGGGGCCCTGAAGAGTGAGGCGGCAGCTTCATGCGGAAGCTAACAGGGAGGTAGCTGGCAGGGAAGGGAAGTGAAATCATCGGATTCAAATCATGGCTTCAGAAGGCTCCGCGAGGGGAGGCCAGGGAAGGGCTTGGCATTGCTTCTTTGTGTACAAATATTGTCTCTTATTTTCTGGGCTGCAGGGTGAGACAGAATGGAGTATTTGTGCAACACAGCCCAGCTTTGTTCTCTGTGCTTCTAATGACTGTCAGCTCGGAGGCAGGAAGCCAATCAGAGATGATCGTCAGCAGGATGGTTTTTGTTGACTCCCCAAATTGCCCTGAGTCTTGGATTTGCTTTTCAAAGTGTGCGTGGAGCGTGGCTCAGCTGCTTTCAGCTGGAGGCAAAGGCTGAAGCTGGTGACAAAGAAGACCTGGTTTTCCCCGGCTTACTTAGACTCTTACTCCCAGGTTGTCTATTTTAGACTTTGTTTTCACACCTGGAAAGTGGGTATACACTCCAACTCCTCCTCCAGCCTGTAAGATCCCTTGGTTTTTTGTTTGTTTGTTTGTTTTTTTGCGGTACGCGGGCCTCTCACTGTTGTGGCCTCTTCCGTGGCGGAGCACAGGCTCCGGATGCGCAGGCTCAGCGGCCATGGCTCACCGGCTCAGCCGCCCCGCGGCATGTGGGATCCTCCCGGACCGGGACACGAACCCGTGTCCCATGCACGGGCAGGCGGACTCTCAACCACTGTGCCACCAGGGAAGCCCCAGATCTCTTGGTTTTTACAGAGCTTCCAAGATGCCAAATGTAACTCTAGGGCCAAACAGGAGACTGAGGCTAGTTAAGTTCGTAAGAGAGAAAGCTGGGAGGAGGGTAGTAGTTTAACATGGCCAAGTTCAAGACATGCTATTTCATCTTTCTGCAAAACAGTGGATTTCAGTGTTCCCAGGGGATAACTTGGCAATATCTGGAGATGACTTTTGGTTGTCATAAGTTTTGATTGTCATAACTGGAGAGGAGGATGCTACTGGCATCTAGTGGGTGGAGGCCAGGGATGTTGCTCAACACCCTACTATATACAGGACAGCCCTCCCCCCCCCGCCCCCCCCACACACAGAGAATGATCACCCGCAAATGTCAGTACCGCAGAAGTTGGGAACTCCTGCTCCAGAGTCACCAACACCCTATGGCTTTCTCCCTCTAGCATCCATTTCTCCACACCTAAACCTCCTTCTCAGAAGTTACCAGCTTTGTTATGCTAGTTTCCTTTCCATTTAAGGTAATCATTGATATGTATGTTCTTACTGCCATTTTGTTCATTGTTTTGGATTTGCAGCTTTGCTTACTAAGGCTGTAGGCCTGAGGGTGCTTCTGCAGATCTGGCAGGGGGGCAGGGATATTCTGGTTTACCCACTGATCAGCAGATCAGTCCCTAATAGGAAGTGAGCAGGACAGACCCTCCCCAAGGGCAGATCCTCCAGTGGGACTATCTGGTAGCCTCGTCAACCCGGAGGAGAGTTCCCAGGATGCAGGGAGGAGTTTGTGCCTAGAGAGAGAGGGAATGTACAACTGGAAATAGCCATATGGACCGACCATCCCTTCCCTCCCTCAGACCTTGAAAGGTCTGCTTCTCGGAGACTTGCCCTGACCACCATATTCTTTTTTATTGAGGTGAAATTCACAGAACAGTACTAATCGTTGTTAAGTGACTAATTCAGTAGCATTCAGTACATTCAGAAGGTTGTTCAGCTATCACCTTTATCTGGTTCCAAAGCGTTAAGCAGCTACTTACCGTTTTCCCCTCCCCCAGCCCTGGACAACCACCAATCTGCTTTCTGATTGTGCATTTTCCCATTATGGACATTTCGTATCGATGGAATTCATACAATATGTGGTCTTTTGTGTACGGCTTCTTTGACTTAGCATAATGTTTTCAAGGTTCATCTACATCGTAGCATGTGTTAGTACTTCACTTTTATGGCTGAATAATATTCCATTCTATGGATATACCACATTTTGTTTAACTATTCATTCATTGATGGACATTTGGGCTCTTTCCACCTTTTGGCTATTGTGAATATTGATGCTGTGAACACGTATCTGAGTACCGGTTTTCCAGTTCTTTGGGTATATAGCTAGGAGTGGAATTGCTGGATCATATGGGAATTCTGTGTTTTAACTTTTTGAGGAGCCATCAAACTATTTTCCTCAGTGGCAGCACTGTTTTTACATTCCCACCAACAATGTATAGTGGTTCCAATTTCTCACATTCTCACCAACACTTATTGTTTTCTGTTTTTTTCATTCTAGTCATCCTAGTGGATGTGAAGTGGCATCTCGTTGTGGGTTTGTTTTTGTTTTTGTTTTTTTTTGCAGTATGTGGGCCTCTCACTGTTGTGGCCTCTCCCATTGCGGAGCACAGGCTCCGGATGCACAGGCTCAGCGGCCATGGCTCACGGGCCCAGCTGCTCCGCAGCATGTGGGATCCTCCCGGACCGGGGCACGAACCCGCGTCCCCTGCATCGGCAGGCGGACTCTCAACAACTGCGCCACCAGGGAAGCCCTCTCATTGTGGTTTTGATTTGCGTTTTCCTAATCCTCTTTGGAGAAATGTCTCTTCAAGCCCTTTGCCTGTTATTTAATTAGGTTATTGTTTTGTTGTTGAGTTGTAAGTGTTCTTTGTATATTCTGTTACCAGACCCTTACCAGATATCTGATTTGCAAGTACTTTCTCTCATTCTGTTGGTTGGTTTTTTGCTTTTGTTTTTTCACTTTACTGACAATGCCCTTTGGCTCACAGAATTTTAAATTTTGGCCGAGTCCAATTTATCTATTTTTTCTTTTGTTGCTCTTGCTTTTGTATCAGATCTGATTACTGTATTTTTTTTAGCTTTAGAATATAATTTTTTAACATCTTTATTGCAGTATAATTGCTTTACAATGGTGTGTTAGTTTCTGCTTTATAACAAAGTGCATCAGCTATACGTATATATCCCCATATCTCCTCCCTCTTGCATCTCCCTCCCTCCCACCCTCCCTATCCCACCCCTCTAGGTGGTCACAAAGCACCGAGCTGATCTCCCTGTGCTATGTGGCTGCTTCCCACTAGCTATCTATTTTACTTTGGGTATGATTACTGTATTTTAAATTGCAACCACCAGTCTCCTTTCCTGCTTTTTCTCTCTATAACATTCACCATCTTTTAATGTATTGTATAATGTGCTTATCTCACTCACTCACTTCTCCTCCACAAGGGCAGCTGTGTCCCTAGTGCCCAGAACAGGACCTGACACACAGTAGGTGCTGAATTAATATTTGTCCAGTGAAGGTTGGAGGTGAAACGGAGGAAGAATGTCCACATTTTCCTTACAAAGTCATCTGCCAGGTTTCCAGGGCAGTGAAACTACTCTGGATCAGGCTATAATGGTGGATCCATGTCATCAAATGTTTGCTCAGGCTCATGGAGTGTACAACACCAAGAACGAACCGTCATGTAAGCTATGGACTTTGGGTGATCGTGACGTGTCAATGTATGTTCATCGACTGTAACAGATGTGCCACTCTGGTGGGGTATGCTGATAACAGGGGAGGCTGTGCCTATGTGGGGGACAGGGGCACAGGGGACGTCTCTGTACCTTCCACTCAACTGTGCTTTGAACCTAAGCAAAGCTGGAAAGATTTTCCTTAATTCTGTGATACTCCCTTTGAATATATGATTTTAGCCACCATCATAGCAAACTGCATTGTCCTCGCCCTGGAGCAACACCTACCTGATGATGACAAGACCCCGATGTCTGAACGACTGGTGAGTGAAGTCTCTCTAGGGGAGGTCTCTTCTCTGCTTTGGTGGCAAACTGGTGTGGCCATGGGAGCCGAGGGCAGAGTGGGCTCTCCGTCTTGGCACCGAGAACCGGATCGTGGGCCCCCTACCTGGGGAGCCTAAACTTCATGAACACAATAATCTGGGGAGAGAGATGTCCTCACTGCCCATCCTCCACTCTCACCTCCCCAGCAGACCTCATGTCAATCTGGAGGGGGGTGGGTGAGAGTGGTCACCTCGTCCATGAAAAGTCACATTCAAAACAAAATTCTTAGGCATTCCCTAGCCGTCCAGTGGTTAGGACTCAGCGCTTTCACTGCCAGGGCTCGGGTTCAATCCCTGGTCGGGAAACTAAGATCTTGAACACCCCAAGGCACATCCAAAAAAATTAAAATAAAAATATAAATAAATAAAAACAAAACAAAATTCTTGTGGAAAATGTTGACCATACACAGAGGACAGCACTGTGAACCCCTCATGAGCCCATCATTCAGATTCAACAACTGTCAAGATTTTGCCTCATTTCCTATTTTCTGTCCCTTTTTATTTCCTTGGTTTGTCTTTCTTGGCCAAAGTATTTTAAGGCAAATCCCAGACAAAATGTCTGTTCACTGCCATCTACTTAAGTCTGCATTGCTAAAAATACGGGCACTTTCTGGGAATTCCCTGGCAGTCCAGTGGTTAGGACTTGACGCTTTCACTGCTGTGACCTGTGTTCAATTCCTGGTTGGGGAACTAAGATCCTGCAAGCCGTGCGGCACGGCCAAAGAATAAATATGGGCTCTTTCCTACATCACCCCAGTGAGATGTTTACACCCAACACAACAGTGGTTCCTGGGACTCGTCGAAGACCCAGTCGCTAGTCAAATATCCGTGATTGTTTCAGAAATGGCATTTTCCAGGTCATTTGAACCAAGACCCAAACATGGTCTAGATTTTAGGTTGCTTAAGACTTTTTATCTAAAGCACTTATTTTCCCTCCTGCCATTGACCCTGCAGAAACCAGTCCAGGTGCTCTAGGGAATGTCCCACATTCTGACTTCTGCCTGGTAGCTTGCTTGGGATGTCATTTAGCTCGTTCTTCTATCCCCAGCGTTTCCTATATATGAATATCAGCTCTGGAGGGACATTCAAAATCCAGTTGATGGTTTGGTGAAACTCTGCAGAGCTGTAAACTAGCACTAAGATCTTTCTCGATGCCCCTAGCCATCCCCCAGCCCCCTGCTTCCCCTCCTGGCATTCTGACACTGCCAAGAAGGAGACCTCTCTCCTTTCCATCACCATTTCAAAGCCAGCTGTCATAACTCAAGTGTAGGGAGAGAGAGATGTTAGAATCCACTCATTCCTAATCCACAAAGTATTAATGATCTCAAGGCTTTTAAATTTTAATAGTTACATATTATAATGTATATCCTAATAATAGATAACTAGCCCAGAAAAACTATGATTTCAGGACCTTTTTTGTTTGCTTTTGCTTACAATCAAGCTAAGTAAAAAGAGTCTGTTGAAAGAATGGTAAACAATTAGTAGTACTGGTGGCAAGCTGGCATGGAAAGACTCATGAAAGCAGAATTCAAATGATTGAAGCCTGAGAAACATTGCCATAACACATTGGGGAACATCCATGTAGGGGCTCTGATGGAGCAGAGCTTATAGCTTAATTCCAAGTACTATTGACTATCAGCTGGAAGCCAGATCTGGCAGGAGGTCTGGCAAGGGGCTGGGTGTTGGGACATTGGCCATTTACCAGCCAGTGCAGGAGCATTGATTCCAATATTTTAGCAACCTGAAGCTGGTGCATACCAGCTTAGAACCCTCGCAAATGTCAGATTTGGGGGTGAGGTCAGTGCACAGGGACCAAGCACAAGGGCCTGAATGATATAGGTGACAAGAAAACATTCTAAACAAGTGCTTTCTTCTAGAACTTTCTGCAGTGATAGAAATGTCCTACGTCTGCACTGTCCAATATGGTAGCCACTGGAAATGTGGCTAGTGTGACTGCAGCACTGAATATTTCATTTTATTTCATTTAAATTCATTTAAATTTAAGTAGCCACATGTGGCTGCCCTACTAAACAGCTCACATCCGAACAAACAATTCTGTGTGTCCAACCAGTGTGTAAAGTTGGCCACAAGGAAAGAAGGAGGTGTCTTCTCCATGTTTCTGTTTTTCTTGCAAAAGCCTTTGGACAGGGTAGCTCCAGGCAGGATGCAGTGGAGGGCAGTGAGTGCTGGAAGGTCAGGAGAGGTGAGGGGAAGTGCGTACACTTATCCGAGTGGGCTGGTTCCCTGTTCATGCCATCCTCTGCCAAGCTAAAGACACTGACCTTACCTTTTCTCCCTTCCAGGATGACACAGAACCATACTTCATTGGAATTTTTTGTTTTGAGGCTGGAATTAAAATCATTGCCCTTGGGTTTGCCTTCCATAAAGGCTCTTACTTGAGGAATGGTTGGAATGTGATGGACTTCGTGGTGGTGCTAACAGGGTAAGTGGCCTGTGCTGTGTTTCTTAGAATGATCTTGAATTACGAGGACTGCGGAAACCTAAGGGTTGATGTGGTCCAGGCTGGGTTCGGGAAGGCTGAGGCCCCACGGTCTTCTTCAATGTGCATGTGCCTCCTTCCCCGCAACGTCCTCATCTCAGCTGCATCTCAGAGCGGATGCTTTCTGTTACGATTAGAATAATAGCTTATTAGAATTGACTGCTTCCAAAGTGCTTTATGTACGTTCTCTCATTTAATCCTTACAACCACCCAATGAATTAGGAAATATTAATATTCCCATGTGACCGTTGAGGAATCTGAAGCACAGAGGGACCTTAGATCACCCAGCTAGTAAGCGATGAAGCTGGGATTTGAACCTGAGATGATGTGATTCCAGAACTCAAGTTTTTAACTGTTGTGCACGCGTGGTTCTTTTGCTTTGCTTGGGGATATCTTGCCTTCATTTTAAGTTGGTAAATGTTTTTTGAGGACTTCTGGGTGCAAGAGATTGTGATGGGATTATGGACAAAACCAGTCTAAGTAAGGTGCAGTTACTGCAGTATTGAGGAGTTTTCAGATCTGGTACAGTGAACCATAGTTGAAAGGGGAATGTGTATGCACTTTCCACCAAGGACCCTGTATAAGGTAACACTACCTGCTATAACAACAACAACAAAAATTCCAAAACTAGGTAATGATTTAAATACAACAGTAGTCTATTTCTTACTCATTGAAGGACCAAAACAGCTGTTCCTCGTTGGCCGGCTTCTTTCCTCCACACAGTGTTTGAGGGACCCCCGGGTCCTTGCTACATTGTGGTTCCTTATTGTTTGACCCACAGATCAGGTCTGCTTGTCTGCATCAAACCATGGAAGAGAAACGAGCATGGATGGTGATATTTGGGAGGTTGTATGGGCCTGGCTGAGACCCTGCATGTAACCTCTTTCACTCATATGCCTTTGGCCAAAATTCAGTCACATGCCCACACATCGCTGCAGGGAAGCTGGGAAGCATCAGACCGTACTTAGAAGGAAACAGAAATGGATTTGGTGGATAGCCAGCCAATCTTTGTCACAGACCCCAAACTCTTTATCAGGTCCCAATATAGACATTACCATTTTATGATGATTTCTGGCTCCTTTGCTTACCCACTCCTCTCTCCCAAGCTAAGTCTGTTTCTTCTCTTCCAAGACCCCTGTTCATTGGGAGACCTTCCTCGTAGTTCTCCTGTATGCGGTCATAGTTCTGTTCTGTGGGATCCTATTTCTCCTCTAGGGTTTGTTGCTGCTCCAGGTCCTGTCTCTCTTGGTAGATGTCATGGGTCTTAGTACCTATGCTGTGTTGGCTGGGCTCTCACAATTAAAGTTTTGAACATACCTGTTGTTTCAAAACAATGTTGCTTCTCACCGAAGCATCCTATTGGGCTGTGTCATATTGGGCTGTTTCATTAGAGTCATTCAGATCTGAGTGGTCTGTTGCGAGCACTGTGGGCCAGCTCTAGCAGGCTTGGGTGTTCACTGAGGGAGTTCTGTTTGCTGTGCCCACACTTCTTTGGCTTGCGACCTTGGAAGGTTCCTGGGACATATTATGGCATTGGGCACTTGTCACTCTCTAGGAAACTCATCAGTGCAAGAGCCCAGTGGTTGACTTTGTTGTTGTTGTTTAAAAAATGTATAATAAAAATAATCAGACATTCGAAAATAAGTAGAGAATAATATAACAAATGCCTGTGTATGCAAATATTCATTCAATGAGTATTTACTGGGCAACTACTATGTGCCAGGCTCTGGGACATAGCAGTGAACAAAACAGACAAAAGCCCCTCCTCTTGTGGAACTGACATTCTAGGGGTGAAGAAAGAAAAACTGCATGAATGAATGAAATATCTAATGTGTTAGATGTTGATGAGGGCTACAGAGAAAAAAATAAAACAGAGTAGGGATGGGATGTATTATGGGCAGGAGGGCTAGAAGCCAGGGAAGACTTGCATTGGGAAGGTGATATTTGAATGAGAACCTAGAGGAGGTGAGTGAAAAAGCCATGAGGATGACTGAAGGAGGAGAGTGCCAGGCAGAGAGAACAGCAAGTGCAAAGGCCCTGAGGCTGAACTGTGTCTGGTGTGTTTGATAAACAGTGAGGAGGCCAGCGTGCCTGGAGCAGAGTGGGTGAGGGAAAGAGTGGAGGAGGTGAGAACAGGGAGGTGAGGTGGCAAACTGCCATCAAAATGAAACCTTTACAGTAGTTGAGAATCTGTCTTGGGCTTCCCTGGTGGCGCAGTGGTTGAGAGTCCGCCTGCCGATTCAGGGGACGCGGGCTCGTGCCCCGGTCCGGGAAGATCCCACATGCCGCGGAGCGGCTGGGCCTGTGAGCCATGGCCGCTGAGCCTGCGTGTCCGGGGCCTGTGCTCCGCGACGGGAGAGGCCACAGCAGTGAGAGGCCCGTGTACCGCAAAAAAGAAAAAAAAGAAACCTTTATATATAGCACAGGGAACTCTACTCAATACTCTGTAATGACCTATATGGGAAAAGAATCTAAAAAAGAGTGGATATATGTATATGTATAGCTGATTCACTTTGCTGTACACCTGGAACTAACACAACATTGTAAATCAACTATACTCCAATAACAATTTTTTTAAAAATGAAACCTTTGTAATACAGTGTAAGTCCCTGCATTCCCTTCCCTGGCCCCATTCCTTTCTCTCTCCATCCAGAAACACTTTCCTGAATTTTGTGTTTATCATTTCCATTTGGGTATTTACACTTTTATGTAAGAATATAAGACATTTATGGTACCTATTTTACATTTTGACTACATAAGTATATAAGAAGTATATATGTGTTGCTTTGCATGCCTTAAGTTTCTCTATAAATGTTTTCTTCTACAAACTGCCTTTAGCATTCAACATGAGGTCAATCTGATTGACAAGAATAATTCCCATTCATCCATTTTTACTGCTGCATGGTATTCTGTGGTATGAATAGCCTACCATGTATTTGTCCATTTGAGTTGTTTCCAGTTTCGTGCTATTTTGAACCAAGCTGTCTCCTCAATCTTGCATGTGGAGTTCTCTAGGGCATATACCCAGGAGTGGAATTGCTGAGTTGTGTACTGTATGTATCCCCAGCTTCACTAGATATTGCCAAATTGCTCTGCAAAGTGGTTGTACCAATTTATGCTTCCTGGGGCTGACTTTTGTTGACAGGAGCTGGCTTGACCTTGCTGGTGGGAAGGAGCCTTAAAAACCCCTGTTTTTTGGGGGTTTTGGTATTTTTAATTAATTAATTTTTGGCTGTGTTGGGTCTTCATTGCTGCGCACGGGCTTTCTCTAGTTGTGGTGAGCAGGGACTTTTCATTGCAGTGCACAGGCTTCTCATTGCGGGGGCTTCTCTTGTTGCAGAGCACAGGGTTCTAGGCGTGTGGGCTTCAGTAGTTGTGGCACGCGGGCTCAGTAGTTGTGGCTCGTGGGTTCTAGAGCACAGGCTCAGTAGTTGTGGCTCACGGGCTTAGTTGCTCTGCAGCATATGGGATCCTCCCAGACCAGGGCTCGAACCTGTGTCCCTTGCATTGGCAGGTGGATTCTTAACCACTGCGCCACCAGGGAAGTCCCAAAACCCCTGGTTTTTTAAAGACACATGCACCCCAGTGTTCATTGCAGCACTATTTACAATAGCCAGGTCATGGAAGCAACCTAAATGTCCATCGACAGACGAATGGATAAAGAAGATGTGGTACATATATGTAATGGAATATTACTCAGCCATAAAAAGGAATTAAATTAGGTCATTTGTAGAGATGTGGATGGACATAGAGACTGTCATACAGAGTGAAGTAAGTCAGAAAGAGAAAAACAAATAAGGTATATTAATACATATATGTGGAATCTAGAAAAAATGGTACAGATGAACCAGTCTGCAAGGCAGAAATAGAGACACAGATGTAGAGAACAAACATATGGACACCGAGGGAGGAAGGAAGGGGTGGGATGAATTGGGAGATTGGGACTGACATATGTACAGTACTATGTATAAAATAGATAACTAATGAGAACCTGCTATATAGCACAGGGAACTCCACTTCACTGTACAGTAGAAACTAACACAACATTGTAAAACAACTATACCCCAATAAAAAACAATTAAATTAAATTTTAAAGAAAACCTGGCTTTTTATAACATAGTTCTTGAAACACCTAGGGAAGCTCACATACTGTTGAGCATGTAGTAAGTCTCAATAAGTGATCAGTAAGTTGAAAGGCGACCATTTAATAGGTCAGTCAGTCTGCTACTTGGATGTTTGTATCTGCTCCTTGATTACAACAAGGTGGTCTTTTCTTTTCTAGTTTCCTGATATCTGCTGGGCCTCTAGAGGAGAAATTCTTCATTTGAGACAGATAGCTTCAGAGTTGGAAGTAATGGGATCCACGAACCCTCTGAAATTGCATGCCAAAATTGTGTGTTTGTGTATTTTTCTGGTCTGTAGTTTTCATTAGAGTCTCAGGGGGTCAAAAGCCACAAGGAGCCACTACTGTAGATTCTGTTCATTTCTTAACCTCTTCTCCTTTCCTTCTTTGTTTTTCCCCACATTTCCTTCTCTTGCTTTACTCTTACTTCTCCAGTAATCAACCCTTCTTCCTTACTGTCTGGTGGTTCTATCTCCTTCAAATCAGGCACATAGCTCAAATGTTATTACTTCAAACTGCAAGGGGCGGTTTAGTCTCCTGTTGGGTTATAAGCTAGAAACAGGGAGAGAAGAATAAAAGCCCAGCAAACCTAGCCTTCTGCTCAATGTCAGCGGTGGGGAAATGCAGTAAACTCTTAATTTCGTGTTCTTGGGGGAGGGGACTCAAGTGTATTAATTTGACATTGAGACAAAGATGACTTGAATGTGCACTTTCTGATTAACTCGGGTTCTCACATTTTGAAGCAAACCGCAGCATTAAAACACCATTCATTTTTCGTGGATTACCAAGGTTTTGGCCTTCTTTCGTGTGACATTTGGTAGAAAAGATCTTACCCATGGATTTCTGTGTGCTCTGTGTAGCTCAGGGCCCCAGAGAAATTCTAACTTTGTAATTGATCAACCCCTTTTAAAGCATCCTCCCCTTGTATTTGAAGTTCTGTTCATTAAACTAAAAATGTGTAAGAGGAAGATTTCAGAAGCTTGGCTATATTTCTGAGCTGACAGATCTTTTACTGTAATGTTCAAATATATGTAAACATCAAAGAGGTCAGATAATACACTTGTACATGTTAAGAAAAGTGACTGCAAACACTACCAGGGTAGGAATGAAGATGATTGTTTTTTTTTTTTTTTATTCATGGGCTTAGCACCATACCTGGCATATAGTAGGTGCTCAGTAAAATAAATGCTTGCTAAACTGGAAGGTGGTAACACTTCTGATAATCAGAGTGTTCTGGGGAATTTTCTCAGCTGTTTAAGGAGATGGGGACCATTGCATTGATAGAAATAGCCAAACGGTCCAGGAGCCTATGACAGATACCCTGACATCAGATAAAGCAGGCAAGGGCAAGCTCTGGGTCTTTGCCTACCCTGACATTTTGTGACTGTAAAAAACAAAGGTTCCTTTTTGGAAGGTCCTATGTACCATCCCAGGTTTGGGGCAGTTTTGTGTTGAGGACAGAAATGAGGAAAAGACCCAAGTACTTGGAGACCATCAGGGAACAGATGTTGGCTTTGTTTTTGTAGCATCATTGAATGTAAGGGCTCAGTGGACTCTGGCAGGTCCAACTCCTTTATTTTACTCACAGGGAATTAAGACACAGAAAGGCTAAGTAATTTGCCCAAGGTCACATCGAGATGGTGGATAATCATGAATCTTCCAGAATCAGAAGGTATGTTCATATCAGGGAGCCTTGGAGTCCCAGTTTGGGGGGCAGTAGGGGTGGTATAGATAAGTACTGCCACCCCTTGGGTTCTGCCATCAGAACTTTGCCTTCTCTTTCTTTCTCTTGTCCCCCCAAGTACCCAGCCTGTGGTCCCTTTATAGAGAAATAGGGTGCCTCAGAGAGTAATTCCAATTCCCCCTTTTTTCTTAGATGGTTGAAGAAACTGAGGACCAGAAGGGTCAAAATGACTCGGCCAAAGTCACCCACCGTTCGCACTCTCTTCCCTTTTTGATTAATTGAACAGCACTTGTAGTCATTCCTCAGCTTCCCCTCTTTCCTTTACCTCCTACACAGCTGTTCTCAGTTGCCTGCAAATAAAAACAGCATTCCAAACAACAACAATAAAACACAAGTAGCATTCTAACTCCTGAGACCAATGAACGGCTCCCGTAAATGCCAACTGCATTTTATGTTAATGTCTCTTTGCATTAATCCCTCCCCTCCCCAAGCAGAGGATCAGTCACTCTTGGTACCAAAAGGATCCCCCACTGTGGCACAAATGCTTTTTATCATTCAGAGAGTTTTATCGTTGAGAGAGCATCGATCTTTTTATTGTTCAGAGCATTTGGTTGTCATGATATTTGCTGAACCACGTTCCATCAGGAACCACCTCACTTCCTAGCAGCAGGAGCTTCTTTCTCCATCTTGTAACAACAGCAACAGTGATAATAATGATGCTGGCTGCCATGATTGTTATTCTTATCGTTTATTGAGCACTTACTGTGTGCCAGCACTATATGAACAATGTCACGTGCATTATCACATTTCAGTTGCATAAGCCTTTTTTTTAGAGCTGAGGGTCCCGCAGTTAGTAAAGGGCAGATCAGGATCTCAACTGCTGTGCTAGGACACATCCCTAAATCTAGGAAAACCCTGGGCCTAACTTAAATTCAGGCAAAGAGCTATATCCACCCCAGTATCCTTATGAACATAATACCTGTTATTAACAGCAGTGGCAACATGGACAAACTAGAACTTACGAGGCAGTTATAACATGATATACTGTACATGTTTATATGCTCAGCCAATTCTTACAACCCTCTGAGTTAAGTCCCATTATTATCCCCATTTCACAGATGAAGAAACTGAGGCTCAAAGAACTTTAAAAACTGGCCCAGAGTCACCCACCTCATAAATAGTAGATCCAGCATTTGAACTCAGTTAGATCTGGATCCAGAATCCATTTTCTTGAGTCCTATTTCCCTAAAGTCAAGTTTTTCAGGGAAGTCAGAGGGATCTTTCCTTTTCTCCCCCATCTTGGGCTCCATTGTGGCAGGAAAAAAATTGGGCAGATTTCCAGAAATGGTAGATTGGCATAGATTGATGGCTAAGACCTGAGCCACTTTTCTCAGTGAGCCATGGCCGCTGAACCTGTGCGTCCGGAGCCTGTGCTCCGCAAAGGGAGAGGCCACAACAGTGAGAGGCCCGCGTATGGCAAAAAAAAAAAAAAGGGTGTCCTCCTTTCTCCCTCCACCCCCGACTGGGGTGGGGAAAGACTGAGTGAGGGCCAGATGGCCAGGTAATATTGTTCTGTACTGAGCTTCTTGGCCATTTTCCCTGTGTGACTGGAGAAGACTTTGCCATCTATCTCTCCACAGGTTTGGGGACTGATCACGGTCTTGTCCTCTTGAATTTGCTGTGACAAATGCCAGCCTGCCTCTAGAGAGGCATCTGGCCACGGCTTCTACAGTTTTCAGGGCTAATGACTTCTCTCTTCTCACCAAGGCAGGGAGGTAGCTGCCTGGCGGGCAGAGGAAATCTCAATGGAACGGGAAGCAAGTGGGTGCCTGGGGGCCAAGGCGGAGGCTGCCAACTGAAAAGCCGCTGTGCTTTGATTTATATAGGGAGGAACTATAGGACCTGCAGATGCTGTGTTGTGACAGAGGTTGCAGAAGCTGGACAATCTCTCCTCTCTCTGAGAACCTGGGCCTGACCCAGAGACAAAAGTCCCTCACCTTTAGTGGGGTTGTGTAGTAGAAGGGTGAAGCTGAGAACTAGGGGGAGGGGGAACTGGTGGGGGGGTCGTTTAGGAAAAAGAAAACACCCATTTTCATGACTTCTCTGGTTATATTCAGCCCTTTGGTGATCTCATCCAACCTCAGGGGTTTAAGTCCTCCTTCTATGTGGATGTTTCCCAAACTTACATCTCCAGCCTGGACCTCTCTCAAAGTACCCACTTTGAGGGAGGAGTTCACCGGCATCTCACACTCAAGATGTCCAAAACGAAACTCCTGATCATCCAGTATTGCCCCTCCCTGTCTTTGCCTGTCAGTGCATAGCCGCTCTGTCCTTCCAGGAGCTCTGGTCAAAAATCTTGATGCCTCGTCCATCTCTCACACACCCCATGGCCAATCCTTCTGCAAATTCTATAGGTTCCGTCTTTAATATGCATTCACTACTTATCCCACCTCCACTGCCACCACCCTGGGCTGAGCCATCGTCATCTCTCGGCTGGCTTGTTAGAGCAGCCTCTGCCCAGGGCTCTCTGCTTCTGCCCTCCTTTCCCACAGCCTGTTATCAACACAAGCAGCCAGAAGGATCCTTTTAGCACCTAAATTAGATCAAATCACTTTTCTGCTCACATCCCTCCTGTGGTTTCTGTCTTGCTCAGTGAAGAATCCAAAGTCCTCAGCATGGCCCACAAGGACCTACCTGCACAATCTACCCACATCACCTCCCAACCTCATCACCCCCTACCCTCCTCCTCGCTCACTGGGCTTCAGCTCTACCAGGCTCCTGCTGTCTATTTTTTGAACACTTCAGACAAGTTTGAAAACTCAGGGCCTTTGCACTTCGGGTTCTTCTGCCTGTTACGCTCTTTCCCCAAATATCTGCTCCATCCGTTCCCTTATCTTCAAGACTTTCTACTCCAGCCTCCCCTGACCCCTCGTCTACAATTTCAACACTCTCCCAACGCTTCCTGTCCTCTTTCTTCTATTTAGATTTTTTCCACACGCTTAGCACTTTCGGACACACTGGATATTTTTTGCCCATCTTCTCCACTAGGTCAAGTACCATGAGGGCAGGGATTTCATTTCTTCTGCCCAAGGTTGTATTCCTCAGTGCCTAGAATAGCGCCTGGCACACGGTAAGTAAGTGCTCAATAAATGTTTGTGACTGAATGAACGAATCAGTGGTACTTATGACCTACCAATGTTGCGGGAAGTTTCACTGAGAAAGAAACTGATCTGAAGGCAGAGAAGTCTCTGCCTGAGCGCTCATGCATGACAGCTGGTCTAGATGAGATGGTGCAGTTTTGGAGGGCGTTTGGGAGTGTGGCCCTAACTATTGCATGTACTGGGGCTGGAATATGCCTACACGTGGTTTTGGTCCTACTCCAGGAGTTGTGGTGTATCTTTTGTGTCATAGCTCTGAATGGACTAAAACTCCTTCAAAATCAGCTTTGCTAGCTACTTTGCATTAATAAAGTGGCACAAAGATGAACAAGTTTGTGCAGAAGGGGAAGGGCCTGAGCAGGGGTGTGTTCTCAGGCCTGCTGTGTGTGGTTGCGCACAGAACCAGGCAGCTGGAGTACATTTTCTAAGTGTGTAACTCACCTACGTGTAAACCTCTTTAGGAGAACGTTGTGGGCTAAAGAGTATTGAATACTTTACTCCCAAGAGTCCCTTTAGCCCTAAGAAGCTTTGATTTCAGGAGTCAAGTTTTTTAGGTGGTACTGTAGAGACACAGGCCATGGGTTGTTTTGTTTTCACTGCTCACAGGCGCATTTGGGGGCCACCCACAGAATTTCAAGATATGAAACTCTGGCCTCAGGGACAGAGGCAGGAAGGAAACCTAAGACCCTTAAGTCCTGCTCTGGGCACTAAAATGTGGCTGGTGCCTGTTTCTTTTGCTTCATGTTGGTATTCCAGGGATTACAGGATATTAACAAGATTGAATGGACAGAAGGGATAAGACTGGGAGGTCTTCATAAACTAGACTGAGGAGTTTATACTGGTAGAAAATAGCCCTGGATGTTTTCAAAGCAGAAACTGGGAAGTGTGTAGCAGAATCGCATCCTATGCAAATTTAACTTACACAAAATCATTGATATGTAATTGGCACACATATAAGAAGAAAAAGGAAGAATATAATACTTGAATAGTGAGGTCATTTCTACCTGTCATTCCATTTAGTGAACTTTTTCCAAGGGACCAGCATGATACATGTTCTTCATAGATCCCAGTACATCAGTTAGGAATGCTTTTTTCTGCAAGTAACAGAAGAGACAACTAAAGGGGGCTTTCACATTAAAGGCTTTTGTCACCTGACTTAGAAATCCACAAATCAGTGGACCAGGATTAGCTCAGTGGTGTCCTTCTATCTTCCACTCCACCTTCCTCAGTGTGTTGAATTTTTACTTCATGCTTTCTTGCCTCAAGGTTGCGAAATGGCTGTCATGTCTCCTCCTCTCACAGCCTCATCCAAAATCAGGAAAATAATGGCAGAAAGAGAAAACTTTCATTGGAAGTTTTTCTCTTTTTAATCTAGGAAGAAAAATCTTTCCTATAAGTTCCCAGCAGGCTTCCCTCTACATCTTATTGGCCATACCTGGGTCACATGACCATTTCTAGCTTCAGGAAAGACCAGAAACTTGAATACCCACCATTTTTGCTATTTTATGGGAGACTAGCTCTACCTGTAGGAAAGATAGGAGAAGGAAATGGCTGTGATAGTTAGCAGTGTCTGTCACATGTGTCATACTACTGTCATTCTTTTATATCACATATTATACACACCTATTACTGCCCCGGCTTAAACACACAAAACCATGTGTACTGTCCCTTATGGGTGATTTAAGGGTTTTTCAAGGGCATTTTTGAGTATATACAATTTTTCCCTTGTGCACTGACTTCAGAACCATAACTTAACTCTCCCATGTAAGATAAAACATCAATTTGGAGAGGTGAGTTCAAATCCTGGCTCTGCCACTGAGATGTGTGACTTTGGGAAACGATTTATTCGACCTAGTCCTTCTTTTACTCCTTTGTTCAATGAGGCTCATATTAATACCTCATTGGGCTGAGGTGAAGATTAGATGGGATAATTAGTACATAGTAGGGGCTCAATAAAATATAGTCAAGAGGATGGGGGAGGGGGAGGAGGAAAAAAAGGGGGAAAAGGAGGAAGAGGAGGAAGAGGAGGAAGATTCCTGATTGTGATGGAGTAAGTCCTAGAACTGAGATGATTCTAAGTCTGGGATGATTCGGGACTCACTTAGGATAATGGAAATAGGAAGGAAAAGATGGATGTAAGGTCTATTTCACCAAGAGAGAGAACATTCCGGAATATGACAATCAACTGACTATTGGCTGGTGTAATGGTGGTGCCGTTGCAGGATCACAGGGCGCGTCTAGTGGGAAGAGCTTATTTCAGTCATGTTGAGGTCCCTGCAAGACATTAAAGCAGAAATATTGCTTTGCAGACAGATGTAGGTAAAGTTAAAGCTTGACTGGCCTATCCAGATTTGAGTCATCCACAAAAAGTTGGTTAAATCTGAGAGTGACTGAGCCCTGTAGGCATGAGGATGTAACAGACAGGAACACGGGGTCAGAGAGGCACCCACACTTAGGGACCTCAGTGATGAAAGAAGCGCCCAGAAGAAAACAGAAGATGTGGTAGACGGGTAGTTAGGAAGAGAGACATGCCTTAGTCAGCTATGTTGATTGCAACAGAAGAGAAAAGAAAACCTCTGGGGCTTTGGGGCTTTGTACAGGCATGCCTCAGAGATATTGTGGGTTCGGTTCCAGGTCACCACAATAAAGTGAGTAGCGCAATAAAGCGAGTCACACGAATTTTTTGGTTTCCCAGTGCATGTAAAAGTTATGTTTACACTATCTTATAGTTTATTAAATATGCAATACATTATATCTAAAAAATGTACATGCCTTAATTTAATAATATTATATTGCTAAAACATGCTAACCATCATCTGAGCCTTTAGCGAGTTGTAGTACTAACAACAAAGATCACTGATCACAGATCCCTATACCAAGTATATTAATAATAATATATATGGGGTTTCCCTGGTGGCGCAGTGGTTGAGACTCCGCCTGCCGTTGCAGGGGACACAGGTTCGTGCCCCGGCCCGGAAAGATCCCACATGCCGCGGAGCGGCTGGGCCCGTGAGCCATGGCCGCTGAGCCTGCGCGTCCGGAGCCTGTGCTCTGCAACGGGAGAGGCCACAACAGTGAGAGGCCCGCGTACCGCAAAAAAAAAAAAAAAAAAAAAAAAAAAAAAAAAAAAAAAATATATATATATATATATATATATATATGTTATTATTAATAATGAAAAAGCTTGAAATATTGTGAGGATTACCAAAATGTGAACTTGCTCATGAAGTGAGCAAATGCTACTGGAAAAATGACACCAATAGACTTGCTGAATGCAGCGTTCCTACAAACCTTCAATTTGTAAAAAATGCAGTATCTCCAAAGCAGAACAATAAAATGAGGTACGCCTGAAAATGGGAGAAAAAGAGGGTTGTTTGTAGGGAAGTTGGGGATGCATGCAATCTTGGCGGTGGAATTCTGATTGAAAAGAGAAGTAAACAATAAGTCAAACCCATTCAGGAAGTTTGGCAAAGAAAGGAAGGAGAGAAACATTTGGTCTTTCCTACCATCTATGCCAATGATGTGATGGGTTAGGTGGTCTCACTGGGGAATAGCTCAGTTTCCTGGGCCTTTTTCCTCTCCTTAACAAAATTTTACATCAGAAGTGTAAGATTATGGGCATGTTTAGAAAGATGAAGAAAATGGGCATCACATAGTATCATGTATCTCTTCATAAATAAAGTTCTGGTTATATCATACCAAAACATCTGGACAGATTTTCATGAAATGTGGAGGGTACATTTGGGACGGTTTTACTCAATGATGTACAGGAAATTCGCTTGAGATCCACTAGGGCAGCAGAAATTGAGGTACAACTCTGGTTGGCCTCTTCTTGGGAGTGATATGTCTTATGGTTTCAAATCTGAGCCCTACATTGAAAGGTAATCGGGTAGTAGAGTCTTCAACTTGCAACGCTGCTCTGCAACACAGCTATTTCTTCTTCAGGCAACTCTAAATGAGAGGACAGCCTGTATACACACACCATGGTTAAGACAATGGGCTTTGGAGTTGGAACAGATTTAAAACCCAGCTCCACTGTTTACAAGCTGTGTGACCTTGGGCAAGTGGTTGTGCCTCTCTGAATGTTAGCTTCTTCACCTGGAAAACAGGATAATGATACTCCCTCTCATGTAGAGTTGTTTAATCAGTTAGTATCTGACACATGGTACACTGGGTTTATGAATGGTATTTACCAATGGATGGTCTGAAGAAAGAGGAAGGGATATGGCACTTCTTTGGACCTCAGCTTCCTCATCTGTGAAATGGGAATAATAATTGTACCTACCTCATAAGGTAGGATTCAATGAGATAATATATGTAAAACACTTAGAAACTGGCAGAGAGTAGATACTCAATGATATTAGCTATTTTAAGACTAATAACTATAATTATAATAATAATTATTACTACTTCTCCAGGCCCAGTTCCATAGACCGGCAAGTTAACTGTAGAGAACATTTGCTCTTATTAGTGGGGGACCCAAATTCCAACCTCTTCTTCCAATTTGGGGAGAACCCCCCTTTGTGTATCATACTGCTGGACTATGAGACCCCATACTCACAAGTTGAAAGTTGAAGCGGGGGATTCTTCCTCTCTCCACCCCTTGGTAGCCAGGGCATGTGAGTTAAACTCAACCAGTCCTGTGCTTCCTCACCCAAGAATTTGAAAACGGAGGAAGTGACTCAACCATGAAGTATGGCTCCGGATTCCTTCATGGCAGCCTGCTGCCATGGGGTTGGTCTCGCTGCCTTGTCCCTGCCCATTTTCCAAGCCCCCTCGTCGGGCCTCTTGTTGTTTATCTGAGCTTCCTAAAAATCCCTTTTATGCCGAAGCCAGCCGGTCAGTTTCTGGGTTTTGCAACCCAGAACCTAAACCAGCCCTGGGCCAGTGGTTTGTTTGGAGATCCCGGGAAACATAGATAGGGGAATAGAGGGCTCCGATAGTGAAGAGGAGGCAGCCAGTAAAACAGACTCACATCTCAAAATCAAACGTATGGTTACCAAAGGGGAAACGTGGGGGCAGGAGATTGGGATTAACATATCCACACTACTATATATAAAATAGGTAACTAATAAGGACCTACTGTAGAGCACAGGGAACTCTACTCAATACTCTGTAATAACCTATATGGGAAAAGAATCTGAGAAAGAATGGATATATATATATGCACATATATACATATATAAACACACACATACACACACATTCAGCCCCCTGCATACAAACCTTCAAGTTGCTAACTTTCAAAGATGCGAACGTGTGTTCACATGTCCAGTCACATAGGTGAGTTCACGTGCCTGGCGTTATCTGTAAAAGTTGGGTACCTAGGCTAACTTTGTTGGACTTATGAACAAATTGGACTTAACGAATGCACTCTCGGAATGGAACTCGTTCGTATGTAGGGGACTTACTCTGTGTGTGTGTATATATATATATATATATATATATATATATATATGTATATATATATATGTATATACATATATATAACTGATGCACTTTGCTGTATACCTGAAACTAACACAACACTGTAAGTCAACTATACTCCAATAAAAATTTTTTTAAAAAAAGAAAAGAAAAATAAATGGGAAAAAATGTTGGATTAGCAAACAAGTTTGTGCTGTGGGCAACTAGCACTTGCTTAATCTCTCTGGAGAACTTTGGGAGGCCAAGTAGAACATGCCCCTCAGAGTTAGCCCACCAAAGAAGTAAGGGAGCTGGGATGCAGGAATCCTTCTGGGCTCTGAGCTCTCTGGGTCTCCTGGCTTGCCCTACATTCGGGTTGAACACGCTTCTGTGGCCAGGAAGTCATAGACGGTCACAGTGAAGTGTGGGACACAGGCACGGCACCCACAGTATCTGCCTTGCTGGCCACACTTACCTAGTTCTGCCGTGAATTTTCATTCAACTGCTTAGGTTTCCTAGTGAAGCATTTGGAGAATCAGTTCATCTCTAAGGCTCACCCTGTTGGCCCCAAGTAGGAAGTGAGAACAGTTGCTCCATAGGGAAGGGATACATGAAGGGCAGTTGAAAGCCTGACCCTTGTCCTTTGGGGAGTTTTGGCTCCATCGATATTCCTGAGACAAGGCACTCCCTCTCCTTCCTGGCCTAGTGGGTCACAGGATTTCTGTGCAGAGAAGAGCAGAGGTCAGCGTGCATTAAAGGCATGGAAATTCGAAGCAGAAGAGCCCAACAGGGTCCAGGTGGGATCCAGGACCCAGGATTAGGGATGAGTTAGCAACATTTTTTATTGTCTTTGGCTGGCAACAACTGAGTAGAATTTGTTCCAGGAAGGGAGAAATGAGCAAACTGGGCCTCTCTCACTGGGAGGTGAGAATTGCATCAGCAGGGTAGCCTCTCCACTGGGGATGGTATAGCAGCCCATGTGTTCACTCCTGAAAAAGGAATAAGTGTGGGTCCTCTATGCCTATTATGGGGTCTTATGTAGCCCAGAAACAGGGAAACATTTGAAGGATGTATTAGGATGCATTCAGTGGCATGTAACAGAAAATCCAACTCATGGTGGCTTAAACAAATAGGGGCTTATTCATTCTCATGTTACAAACTGTCTGGAGTAGGTACTGATTGGCACTGGCTGACATCTCTACAATATTCCCGGCCTTTACCTCATGGTTGCAGAATGGCTGCTAGAGCTCCTAGCATCACGTCCACATTCAAGGCAGGGAAGAAGCAGGTTGGCAGTTTTGGTGAGACTCAGCTGTGTGCTTTACCTGGTCTCAGTTGAGCTCATTCAAGCATCTGTGGTCAGCTGTGGGGCAGTTGGGTGGCTCTCCTGTTTGGTGTTGGCTGGCTGTAGGCTGGTCTAGGGTGGCCTTGGCTGGGACCACTGTGCTCTGCTCCACATAATCTTGTCCTCCAACAGGATAGCTTGAGCTTGTTCACAAGGAAGAAGCAGGGTTCTAGGAGAAAGAGGAAGCACACAGGTCTCTGGAGGGCTAGTCCTAGGAATGGACACCCTCAATTTGGCCACTGTTGGCCAAAGCAAGCAGTGAGCCTAGTCCATATTCAAGGGGTGGCACAATAGACCCCCCAACTCTTGATGGGAGAACAATACATCACATTGCAAAGGGTGTATATCCAAGAAGTTATTCATTGGGACCATTGTGGCCCCAATTCCTATCCTCTGAGGCCATCTGCCCCATTCCTTTCCATTCCTGACTCTTAGCAAGAAATAGGGATGATGCGTTATTATTACCATGTCACTCACACAGTGAAAAGGAGAGAAAATGCCAGCAAAGGCTCTGCTGAGAGCCCAGGGCTGGTCATGCAGCCACCTGGGAATAAAGGTGAGGAAGCTTACACAGCCTCCTCAGATTCCTTCTGCTTTTATCAAATCTCGACTTGATATCTGAGTTCTGAGCCCTCATGGGTGGTTGAAGCAAGAGAAAAGATTTCTTGGCTGCCACGTTTGTTTGTTTTTGGCGGCGTCTCTTCGTGGCGGCACGCGGGCTTCTCTCTAGTTACAGTGCGTGAGCTTCTGTTTAGGTGCGGCGTGCAGGTTTCTCTCTCTAGTTGCGGCGTGCAGGTGCCAGGGCATGTGGGCTCTGTAGTTGTGGTGGGCCGGCTCCAGAGCACTTGGGCTCTGTAGTTTGCAGCACACGGGCTCTCTCACTGAAGTGCACGAGCTCTCTCCTCGAGGTGCGCGAGCTCAGTAGTTGTGGCGTGTGGGCTTAGTTGCCCCGCGGCTTGTGGGATCTTGGTTCCCCGGCCAGGGATCTATCCCACATCCCCTGCATTGGAAGACAGATTCTTTACCACTGGACCACCAGGGAAGTCCCTTGCCTGCCATGTTGAACTGGCATAGTTCACAGCCATGCATCCCAGCTCCCTATGTCAACGGGAGCTTTTGATTTCATTTTTCCTTTTAAACATCACTCACTCCTGATTATAGCTGGATGGAAACCTCATTCTGATTCTGTCGGCTCGGAGGGACAGAGGCCAGGCTGGTGGGCATCCGTGTGGAGACCTTTTTGTTCATCCCTTCCCCTTCACACCCCAACTCTTTCTTTTGGTTTCTGCCTTCTTCTTTGTAGCTACTCCCACCTCTCTTCCCTCCTGGAATTCTAGCTTTATGAGAACCCAGACCAGTGGGGGAGGTCAACCTCAAAGAAAGGAAATTGGCATTATTGAGCACTTCCTATGTGCCAGGCCCCTTACATACCTTATCACCTTCAAACCTCCCCTCAGCTCCATGAATATTATCACAGATGAGGAAAACTAGACTCAGAGAGGCAAAGCCGCATGGCCAAAGTCACACAAATAGGAGGTCCTGGAGCCAGGATTTTGGATGCAGATCCACCCCACGGCAGACCCAGCCTTCCTTCTGTCCACTATCGCATGTTAGAGGGAGAAAATAAGAAAAGGGACGCCTGCCTCCTATGTCAGCAGTACCTGCTCACTCACCTCAGGACCTTTGCACTTGCTACTGCTCGTGTCTGCAATATGCTCTGTTCTCTGTGTCTGGTTACTTCTTACTCAGACATGATACTTAAAGTGTTTAATATCCAGGGTGGCATGGGCCCTGACCAATTACAAAGGAGGCTCCCTTTTTTTGTGCCAAGTGTGGACCCTTCATGGGGAGGTCCAGGAGACTTGGGAGGGGGCTGAGGTGCCGAGGGGCACTCATGGGGCTCAAGGAAGTACCTATTTACTGATGTAAATAGTCTCTCCCTCCAGAATGCCTTCCTGGCCTCCCCACCTGATGCGCACCATGAGGCCAGCTTAAATGTCTTCTTTATGGGCATCTGGTGGCATCTGTGTGAAACCTTTCACCATTGTTTACTGGGTGAATCGTCTATCTTCTTCCTCTGGAAGGCAAAGACTGAACCCAGAACCTAGTACAGAACCTGAGAATGGGGTTCAGTAAACATCTATTGAAAGAATAAGTGAATGAATGAATGAATGAATGAATAGCTGGTGGTAGAGAGAACCATGTCTTTTGGTAGGTTTGCATAGACGTCGCTGAAGGGTAGACAGTGGGAAAAACGGGATATCCTTGATTTTAGTCTTGTGCTCTGAAGTGGGAGTGAAGTAACAGAGACACAGGAGCTGCCAAGGTTCCCCTCTCAACCTGGCCTTGTGCCGGGGGCTGTGCCACCCAGGGGGGGAATCCTGGGAAGCCTTGGGCACCAAGAGCAGTGGGGACCTGGAGAGCATAGGGGGCTGGGGGAAAGCCCCTAATTTCCCATTCTCTAGTCCTTTCTAAAGGAGTGGGCAAAGGTTAGCATGTTTTTATTTATTTTATTTTATTTTTTTTGCGGTATGCGGGCCTCTCACTGTTGTGGCCTCTCCCGTTGCGGAGCACAGGCTCCAGACGCGCAGGCTCAGCGGCCATGGATCACGGGCCCAGCTGCTCTGCGGCATGTGGGATCTTCCCGGACCGGGGCACGAACGCGTGTCCCCTGCATCGGCAGGCGGACTCTCAACCACCGCGCCACCAGGGAAGCCCCGGTTAGCATGTTTTTAAACGGTAGGTTCAACAGCAAAGCCCACTGATCAAGAGGCAGATCCCGGAGTTAGACGGACGTGGGCTTCCCCAGCATCCAGCTGTGGGACCTGCGGCAGTTACAATCAACACCGACATTCATTGAGAATTTACCGTTGTGGCCGGTGTAAATTATCTCATTTAACCCTCCAAGAATATCCCTCTTGGTAGGTGCTGTTATTGTCCTCGTTTCACAGCTGGGAAAACAAGGACAGAATAGCTGAGGGGCCCCCTGAGAAGAGTGAAGGGAAGGGCCAGGGCAGGGACCCAGGCATTTGGGTGCTGCCCACTCGCCTCCACTCCTCTGCTGACCTCTAGGGTACCTTCTTGTCTCTCTGAGCCTCAGTTTCCTCATCTGAGGAATGGGACTTAGACCTTTTTGCAGCGTGAATAAAGATATTCGTAGTGATGGTGACCCCGGATACGATGCATGCTGTGGCCAGGCTCTCTGCTTTAAGGACTTAACAAGGATCAGCGCATTCAGCCCCTGTCACCCCATGGGGTGTGAACTGTCATCATTCCCATTTTATAGTTGAGAAGACTGAGGCTCAGAAAAGCTAGAGGGCTTGACCCAAGCCACACAGCTAGGAAGTTGCGGAATTGGGATTTACATGAGGAAGCTTGGCCCTGGGATCGAAGCTCTTAATAGCCACACTCGATACATGGAGAGAAGGTGTTTGATTCGGTGATTATCTGATGCAGGAATCAGGGAGGTAAAGACCCTGCTTCCAGACACCCACTGCTTAACTTGGCTCCAAAGGGGCGGTAGCTGGTGGAGGCAGTGCTGTCTGAGAGAGTTTAGCTGGATACACGGCAACTGGCAACCGTTCTCTTGTTAATAATAATAATTTCTCTCATTTACAGTGTGCTTGTTGTGCGCCACGGGCTTACCTAAACCCTTTGCATAGATCCACTCATGGGTGCCTCACAGTGACTCTGAAATTGGGGCCGTTAGCACCCCTGCTTGTGCATGAGACCCCGGGAATGAGATCAATGACCTGCCCCCCTCAACCAGATAGAGGTCAGCCTTAGCCCAACTCAGGCCCCGATCCAAGGCTGTGTACAAGCCAGTTTCCACATCTCTAGGGGTCCATCTTCTTCACCTGACATAGGAGGTACTGAACTTGGTATGACTCTGACAAAAGAACTCTGATCATTGTTGCCCAAACCTGCCATCTTCTCCATCTTAATTAAGGCAGCTTCATCATTCCAGGTGCTGGGCCCCCAAACCTCAGGGTCTTTCTCTATTTCCCTTTATCTCAACCCATACATCCAGTCTATTAGCAAATCTTGTTGGCTTCTCCTTCAGCATCTACCCAGAAATCCACCCGCTTCTCACCACCTTCACAGTCCTGCTCTGGCCGTGACCCCATATCCTGGTCTCTTAATGTTCCCCCTCGCCCTTTCCTCCATAGACTATCCCCCCACCCGCCGCATAGAAGCCTGAGGGTGCCTCTGAGCGCCTGAGTCAGGCCATGTCCCTCCTCTGCTCAGAACCCTCTGTGGCTGTCTCCTCCCTCAGAGAAAAAACCCAAGTCCTCCCCATGGCCCACAAGGCCCTGCATCCTCTGTCCCATCCTCTCCCACCCTTCACCTTTCCCCACTCTCCTCACTTGCTCACTCAGCTCCAGCCGTGTGGGCCTCCTCATTGTTCCTTAAACACACCAGTCACCATCCAGCCTCAGGGCCTTTGCATGAGCTGTTCCCTCCATCAGGTCTCCATATGACTCCTCATTTGCTTTGGGTCTTTGCTTAAATGTCCTTCAACAGTGTTATTGTCCCACCCCTCTCCTGATACTCACACTCCCCTTTCTCCATTTTATTTCCCTCCACACCTCTGATGGGCAACTGCCAGACCACATTTATTTTTTATCTTGGTTATCATTCATCTCTACCACAAGAATATCAGACCCACGAAAATGGGGACTTCTGTCTGTTTGTTTCACTACTATGTTCCAGAGCCTAGAACAGGGCCTGCAACATAATAGGTGCTCAATAAATAATTTGTGCAATGAATCGTCCCAGTGAAACGCTCCAGGGGTCATTGAGCCCCTGCCCTGATTAGGTGGCAGGTGCCCAGCCCTGCCCGACCGTCCAAGGCACTTGCCCTCCTCCGCCTACACAGCCTGTCCTGTCTCCTCCTGACCAGCTTGCCTCACTGTTCTTCCTTTCTTTAAAAATTTTCATTGTGGTAAAATACATATAACAAAATTTACCATGTTAACCATTTAAAAGTTTTTCTTATTGAAGTATAGTTGATTTACAATATTGTGTTACTTTCAGGTGTACAGCAGTGATTCGATTATACATATATACATTCTTTTTCAAATTATTTTCCATTATAGGTTATTATAAAATATTGAGTAGAGTTCCCTGTGCTATACAGTAGGTCCTTGTTGCTTATCTATTTTATATCTAGTAGTGTGTGTATGTTAATTCCAAACTCCTGCTTTATCCCTCCCCCACCCCCCTTTCCCCTTTGGTAACCAAAAGTTTGTTTTCTAAGTCTGTGAGCCTCTTTCTGTTTTGTCAATAAGTTCATTTGTGTCATTTTTTTAGATTCTTCATATATGTGATATCATATGATATTTGTCTTTCTCTGTCAGGCTTACTTCAGTTAGCATGATAATCCCATTTTAACCATTTTTAAGTGTACTGTTCAGTGGCATTAAGGACGTTCACATTGTCATGCGACCGTCACCACCATCCATCCCCAGAACTTTGTCATCTTCCCAAACTGAAACTCTGTCCCCATGAAACACTAACTCCCCATTCCCCCTCCCCCAGCCCCTGGCAACCCCCATTCTACTTTCTGTTTCTATGAATTTGACTCCTCTAGGGACCTCCTATGAGTGGAATCATACAGTATTTGTCCTTTTTTGACTGGCTTATTTCACTGAGGGTAATGTCCTCAATTCATCCATGTTGTACCATGTGTCAGAATGTCTTTCCTTTTTAAGGCGGAATAATATTCCATTGTCTGGATGGACCACATTTTGTTTATTCAGTCATCCATTAATGGACACTTGGGTTGCTTCCACCTTTTGGTTATTACAAATAATGCTGCAATGGACATTGGTTGTGCAAGGATCTATTTAAGTCCCTGCTTTCAATTCTTTTGGGTATATACCCAGAAGTAAAATTGCTGGATCATTGTTCTTCCATTTTTTAAAAAAAATCAAGATTTTTAATCACCGGGGCCCTGGAGGTCTCATTAGCTAAAGCTTTCCTGGGACATTTTGAAACTAGAAATAGGGGTGAGGGGTACAGTTGCGGGCGGGGGGGGGGGGGCGACAGCTCTTGTGTCAGCTTTTTTTAAACAAACCAGGAGGAAGATGTGTGAAATCCCTCCCTCCCCACCCCACCCGCTCCTGTATCTCAAAATACCCCCCTGCTTCAGGAAATGGCTGTGGTATCAGGAAGGCAGCGTGTGGCATCTGAGACACAATATCACAAGTGGCTGCGAGCCCAGAGAGAAACCAGGACAGACGCGCTGGGGACACGGGCTGGAGATGGAGCTAATTTTAGGGGCTGAAGAGGCTGAGAGAAGGGGGGCGGAGGGGTGCGCGCGTGCTCGCGCGCATGCGCAGGCGTGGCATGCGCGCGCGCGCGCGCGCACACACACACACACACACACACACACACACACACACACAGTGTCGGAGGCCTCGTGGGGGAGGAGCTGCTGAATAAGTTAGCCTAGGGAAAGTAAAGCTAACGGGAAGGGGACCAAGACCCAACACAGGGGCGTGGTAAGTAAGTCCCAAGGTGTGAACCTCAGGATCATGGCGACGGTCGGTGTTAGTCGACAAGTGGAATAGAGATGACTGCATTTATGGAGACTTGGCTGTGTGAGGCATTTCACCCACGTTATCTTGATGGTAATTCTCTGAGAAAGACGCCCTTACGATCTTCCATTTATGAGCAGGGAAACTGAGGCACTGAACTAAATAACTTCCTCCGTAAGAAGCTCCAAGGGAAATTCTCAGCAAATGGTAGTGGTGGTTTTGTTATGTTTGGGGATATATTGGCAGGTAAAGGGGGAAATTTTCTATTAATTCAAAAATTGCTTACTGAGTTCCTACTATGTGCCAGGCCCTGAGAATACAGTGGTCATTAAGAGAGATATCTTTCCTGCCCTAGTGAACTTCAGCCTAGCTACACTGCTACATCAGCCTAATAATTCTCTTAAATTATTATAATTCTCTTAAATTGTGGTAAGAATAACAACTAGCACTTACTATGAGCCAGGCGCTGTTCTGAGCCCTTTTCGAATATTAGCTCATTTAATCTTCACGAAGGTCCTATAAGGTAAGAGTTGTTATCATCCATATTTTATATGTGAGGAATGTGAGGCACAGAGAGATTAAGTAACTTGCCCAAGGTCACACAGCTAGTGACCCAAACCCGGGAGAGTGGTCGCAGAGTCTGTGTTCTTTACCACTGTGCTTTCCTGCCCCTCTGATAAAAATAATCTTTAGTCACATTGGGCTATTGCTATGTGCTGTGCCCTTCACACACATCTCATTGGACCCTGGCAACAATCCGATGTGGCTTGTTCTCAATGATCCCCATTTTATGGAGAGAGAAACTGAAGCCCAGAGAAGTTAAATAGTTTGCTCAAGATCTTGCAGCTGAGGACTCTGGAGTCGCAAATTTGGGGTGGCCTTGGACCCTGCAACTGAGGCTCCAGTGGCTCGTAGCGGGGAAGCTTTTATAGGTGCATTTATTCCATTTTCTCTGCTTCTGCGTAAAGATAAACACTCCAAGTCCCTTTGCTGTAAACTGTGGGACATAATTATTTAACGGAAGGTAAATGCTTTAGAGATGGAAATTGCTGTGCTTTTTTCCTTAGGCATTGTTGCCTGCATACTAATGCAACACAATGTGTCTTTCTTCTGTCAGGCATTTTAGACAAATTCTATTTTCCTCAAAATATTTTGCCAGAGAAAATAGCAAATGGGAAAGAAATTCAGAGACACAGGCAGGGAGAGGAAACCATTCTCCTGGGTTTAAATAGAACAGCTGAGTAGCTAAGAGCATGGATCTCGAGTTAAGCAGATGCCAATTTTCAGCTTACTTCCTCCCAGCAAGCAAGATGCTGGTTCTCTGTGTGCCTCAATCTACCCATTTGTCCAGTGAGGAGGATAACTGGACCTGCCTCTCACCGGTTTACCGATTCCCTCTTTAGCTGTGTCTAATCTGCTGTTAACCATGCCCATTAAGTTTTTTAATTCCGAGTATTAAAATTTTCATTTCTATGAGTTCCTTCTGGTCCCTTTCAACTTGCCTCATATTTTGTAGTAAATTTGTTTCCCTTTTTTCTTTTTTTAAACATCTTTATTGGAGTATAATTGCTTTACAATGGTGTTTTAGTTTCTGCTTTATAACAAAGTGAATCAGTTATACGTATACATATATGCCCATATCTCTTCCCTCTTGCGTCTGCCTCCCTCCCACCCTCCCTATCCCACCCCTCTAGGTGGTCACAAAGCATTGAGCTGATCTCCCTGTGCTATGCAGCTGCTTCCCACTAGCTATCTATTTTACATTTGGTAGTGTATATATGTCCATGCCACTCTCTCACTTTGTCCCAGTTTACCCTTCCCCCTCCCCGTTTCCTCAAGTCCGTTCTCTAGTAGGTCTGCATCTTTATTCCCGTCTTGCCCCTAGATTCTTCATGACCTTTTTTTTTTTAGATTCCATATATATGTGTTAGCATACAGTATTTGTTTTTCTCTTTCTGACTTACTTCACTCTGTATGACAGACTCTAGGTCCATCCACCTTACTACAAATAACTCAATTTCGTTTCTTTTTATGACTGAGTAATATTCCATTGTATATATGTGCCACATCTTCTTTATCCATTCATCTGTCAGTGGATACTTAGGTTGCTTCCATGTCCTGGCTATTGTAAATAGAGCTGCAATGAACATTGTGGTACATGACTCTTTTTGAATTATGGTTTTCTCAGGGTATATGCCCAGTAGTGGGATTTCTGGGTCGTGTGGTAGTTCTATTTTTAGTTTTCTAAGGAACCTCCATACTGTTCTCCATAGTGGCTGTATCCATTTACATTCCCACCAACAGTGCAAGAGGGTTCCCTTTTCTCCACATCCTCTCCAGCATTTATTGTTTCCCTATGGCAGGGTTTCTCAACTTTGGCACTATTGACGTTTTGGGCTAGATAATACTTTACTCTAGGGGGCCATCCTGTGCACTGTAGGGTGTTGAGCAACATCCCTCGCCTCCACCCGGTACATGCCAGTAGCACCCCCTCCCCTGTAGTGACAACCAAAAATGTCTTCAGATATTGCTAAATGTCCTGTCAGGGGGCAGACTCATTGCCACTTGAGAATTACTGTATAGGTATTTTCAAGCACATCTTATATTTCCTTAAACATAATATGCAAAGAATTATCTTATAATCAGTGTCTAATAACTTAAGTATTTAAATTCTTTTTGGCTTTTTTCCTGCTGTCTCTTGCTTCCTTGAGTGTTTTATTATTCTTGATTGTGAAATGCTCATTTTCTTTGGGACATTGTTGGAGGGAATTCTTTGAGGCCTGAAATGAAGGTGTATCTTCCCTGGAAGATTTGCATTTACTTTATCCAGGTGCCTGGGGCACTCATGTCCCAGGGTCACCTTACACTTTGGGACCACCTATGTGTTGAGAATTTAGGGTGCCAGTGTTTGCAAGGGCCAGCTTGTGATAATTTCTAAAGGCTTTTATTTTTCTCCTTCTCAGCTAAGTGCCAAAGTAACTTTCCTCAAATTCTTTTGAAATGGCAGGATGGAGTAAATTTACTCCAGGTTTCTTACCCTGAAACAGTAGCCTTTTGGGGTGCTGTCCTAATTCGGGGGGTGCTCCTTTTGAGGCTCTCTATCTTAGGTGGGCCCTGGGCTTTACCTTATATCCCTGCTCCCCAGGAAGCCGTGAAAATTCAAGTAGCAGTTCTCTGAGTTAAGCAGATGCCCTCAGAGCAAGTGTGGCTTTGATGATCTGCCTACCTCCTGGAGGTCCCTGATTTCACTTAAACGTAGGACTGATAATTACCTACTAAATTGTCCAGACTTGAGTTCTTTGACTAGAAGAGTCTTAGGATTTTATGCAGGATTTATGACTGTTTTCGGTAAGAGGGTCAGTCTGATTGCCCAGGTTGTCGTATTACCAGAAATGGAGGTGTGTCATGTGGATTATATAAAATAGGAGGGCATCTAGTGCTTGACGTGTGTTGGCCAGTTTAATTGTTTCTGAGGATGGTGCGAAAGGGAATGGAGAACACGTCTTGGTTAGGGGCATTCCCTGGATAGCAGGGCAAGGGTGCCGTGGGGTAGAGTCAGAGGGTGTGATGCAGATTCCCTTGGGTGGTATTTCAGATTTTAGCCAACATTGGACAGGAGCCTCATTTGTTTCTTGGAGTAGCTCTGAGTACCCAGAATGCTGCATTGCTCCTGGTGGAGTTTCTGAAAGAAAATTCTCTCTGGGGCTCGCTCCTGGCTCAGGCAGCATTGGCTGCTCCTCCTCACCCTGAGATACACAGCGCACACACGCGCGCACACACACACACACACACACACACACACACAGCTCCATCAACTTAATCCATGAGCTGGGAGCTGCTACTTTTCCCGTTCCTGGCTAGAAGTTAAAGAAGAAATAAACCCACTAGCCCTCCATCACATATTCTGCCATGAAAGAACTCAACATCCTTTCTGTCTTGCCCTCTATCTTCTGAGCTACTTGCAGACAGGGACCAGTTTTGTCTATTTCTGAATTCACTAAAGCTCTGTGCCAGGCGAACAGACAGGACTTCTAAAATGTGTCAACTGGCATTGCCTCCTCTTGAGATGCAACTAGAACAGTAATCTCATTGGTCTGAAGCGTCTTTAAGATTGTAAGACCATGTGTGATGGGTCCCCAAGACCACCTTCAGGTTTGATGATTTGTTAGAAGGACTCGCAAGAAAGCTGTGATACTCACGGTTACAGTTTATTACAGGGAAAGGATACAGATGAAATTGTGCAAAGCAAAAGGTGCTTAGGGCAGAATCTAGGAGAGACCAGGCACAAGCTTCCAGTTGTCCCCTCCCAGTGGAGTTGTGAAGACAGTGCTCAGTTCTCCCAGCGACACCATGTAACAACAGGCATGATGTATTGTCAACCAAGGGCAGTATCTGGTGCTCCCCTTGGCATCCAGAGATGCTACTGGGGTTCGATCACATAGGCACGGAACACCCATGTGACTGACTTTAACTGCTTAGTCGCCAGCACTTCCAGAGATCCAACACATACAGCATGGCCCAGGGCCCAGGTGAACACAGATAGGCATTCACCATAAATCACATTATTAGTGAAAACTACCTGGCAGGCCCCAAGACCCCAGGTATACAAAGACACTCTTACCAGGCAGGATATTCCAGAGGTTATTTCCTAGGATTCAGTCAGGAGGCAGAGTCCTTTCTTTGGAATCTGCATGGTTCAGACACCCCCAGCCCTGCTGAGTTAACCCTTTACTGCATAAAATAGAAATCTAACCAAGTCATTCTTCTCGTGAAGTCCTCCCAAGGTGATCCATTGCTCTTAGCAGGGCGTTTGAAATCCTGTATCATCTGGTCTTTGCCCACCTCACCAGGGTCATCTCTCATCTCTAGCTGCATCTCCCTTCTTTAAGATCCTTTAGCGTTCTGTGCTTTCTCCCACTGGGCAGCCTCAGCAGTATTCATCCTTTTTTCTTGAAATGTTCTTTCTCTTTTTGCCTTCAGGTCTCAGAATAGGCACCATTTCCTCCAAAAATCTTTCACTGACCCTCCAAATCTGTATTAAGAAACTTCCTTATGCTCTGAGAGTGCCCTTGTTCTGTTATATTATCACTGAGATTTTCACAGTCTGCTTTCCTCCCACTAGACTGTGAGCTCCATGAGAGCAGAACCCTCCCTGTTCAGTCCATTGTCACATCTCCAGTGCCTGGAACATCTTAGGTATATAATCAATATTTGTTATATTATGTGGTAAAGCTATGTTGCTATAATAAGAGACCTCAAAAAATCAGTGACTTAAAACAATAAAGAATTTTATTTCTCCCTCCCGTAATAGCTCCAAGATGAGCCATGCAGGTTGACAGGGGAGCTCTGTTCCACAAAGTCATTCAGGCATCCAGGTTCCTACCCTCTTCTTGCTGCCAAGGCGGTTAGCATCATTCGCACAATCAAAACTGACTGGCCTTATGAAGGCAGAAGAGGGGATGGAGGGGATATCCCAGTCTCTTAAGTCTCAGACCAGGAAGTGGCGCTGTACTTCTGCTCACATACTATTGGTGGAAACTTAGTCGTGTGATCACACCTAGCTGCCAGGGATGCTGGGAAATGTGGTTTTGCTGGGAAGCCAAGGACCTGGCTGAAATTCCGTAGCTGTAGAAGATAGCAAGGGGGAGGATGGATTTTGGTGGGCATCCAATGGCTAACACCGTATTTATTGAATCAAATTGTCAAACAGGATCTATCTGATACGAAGCTGCTTCAAAATAAACTGACAGAGTTGGGGGCATGTCACCTCATCTTTCTCTGCTTGTATTGGTTTCCTAGGGCTGTGTTACAAAGCACCCCAAACTTGGTGGCTTGAAACCCCAAAATTTATTTTCTCACAGTTCTGGAGGCTAGAAGTCTGAAACCAAGGTTTTGGCAGGGCTGTGCTTCCTCTGAAGGCTCTAGGGGAGAGTCCCTTCCTTGTCTCATCCAGCTTCTGGTAGCTCTAAGTGTTGCTTGGCTTGTGACCACATAGTCCAATCTTTGTGGTCACATGTCCTCCTCCTCTTCTCTCTCAAAACTCCCTTTTCCTCCCTCTTATAAGGATGCATGTGGGACTTTCCTGGTGGTCCAGTGGTAAAGAACCCGCCTGCCAATGCAGGGGATGCGGGTTTGATCCCTGGTCAGGGAACAAAGATCCCACGTGCTGTGGGGCAACTAAACCCAGGTGCCACAACTACTGAGCTCATGCGCCTCAACTGGAGAGCCCGCGTGCCACAAACAACAGTGCCCACACGCTCTGGAACTCGCACACCACAACTACAGAGCCCACGTGCCCTGGAAGCTGCGTACCACAACTAGAGAAGAGGAAAATGAAAAACCTGTACGCCACAACCGAGAGTAGCCCGCACGCCGCAATGAAGAGCCCATGCGCCACAAAGAAAGATCCCACGTGCCTCAACGAAGATCCCACAACTAAGACCCGATGCAGCCAAATGAATAAATAAATAAAATTTTTTTTTAAGATGCATGTGACTGCATTTAGGACCCACCCATATAACCCAGAAATAAGCTCCTCCTCTCAAATCCTTAATTTAATCACATCTGAAGAGACCCTTTTTCCAAATAAGGTTACATTCGCAGATTCCAGGGATTAGGACGTGGACCTACTTTTTGGGAGGGGGGTTCACTATTCAGCCCAGCACACCCACAGTGCACTTTAGAATTCGACTTCAGACCTCTGAGGACCCATCTTGTATTTAATACCTGGAGCATCCCGCCCCCAGCCTGGGGGGTTCATTCCACTTGTGACATGCCAATCTCTTCTACAGACTTTACCTGCATCAACTGATTTCACTGTCTCTGGGTATAAAACCACAGAGAAATCAAGGCACAGAGGGGTTAAGTAACTCCCCCAAGGACACACAGTAAGTGGCAGAGCCAAGATTCAAACCTGTATGATCTGACTATAGATGTGTGCTCAAACCACCTTATAAGTGTTGTCCCAAATACTTTTTGAGCTTCTGCTATGCTAAGAGCCAGGAAGAAAAAGAACATGCGGCCAGGAGAGCCCATGACAGAGCTGGGGATGGGGATCTGCATCTTGATCTAAGATGGCCTGGATCTCATTTAACTTCTTGTGCTGGTTTTATCAGAGAAACCCTCACCAGTTCGCCCCTAGAAAGCCAGGCACTTGCATGCAGAGCTAAACAGGAGGCAGAGACTCTGCTGCTGGTTGATTGAAACCTGCCTTGCTGCCTCTACAGTGGACTCGGGTGGACTGTTCCATTTGGGGAGCCAGGCACTCCCACTCTCAGCCCTTGGCCACTCTCTCCTGCTGTCACCACAGCTGCTGGGCATGCAGAAACTCAGGCGTGACAGCTTTTCCTCCCTGTTTCTGTCCAGTGGAGTGGAAACCCTCTGGCACCTGGACACCAAGCGTGTGTGGCAGCAGAGAGCTGCACAGTAAATGCAACACTTCTCCTCCAGCCCTCCGGATACAAGCTGACAGATTGGCAACTGGCCGACTGCCAAAGTCCAGCAAGTTCTTGTCAGTTGCTTTCTCACCTGGACACCTGGCTGCCACCTCCTGGAACATCAGGCTGCCTCCTCTAGGAAGGGATGGTTGTCTCTTTCGAAAGACTGTGAGCTTTGAGGTGGTCATCAAAGCCATCCTTGGAAACATTCGTAGAGTTGCACTTGTCCAGTTCGGTCTCGGTCTCTGCTAGCCGTATGTGAATTAAATTTTTCTTTTGCTTTTTTCAAATTGCAGTAAAATATCCAAGACATAAAATTTAACATTTTAACCATTTTTAAGTGTACAGTTCAGTGGCATTAAATACATTCATATTACTTTGCAGCCATCACCACCAACCGTCTCTAAAACTTTTTCATCTTCCCAAATTGAAATTCTGTCCCTAATAAACAAATACGCCCATGTCGCCTCCTCCAGCCCTTGGCACTTACCATTCTACTTTATGTCTCTATTCATCTGACTACCCTATGGACTGCATATCAGTGGAACCATACAGTATATGTCTCTTTTTTTAACATCTTGATTGGAGTATAATTGCTTTACAATGGTGTGTTAGTTTCTGCTGTATAACAAAGTGAATTAGCTATATGTATACATATATCCCCATATCTCCTCCCTCTTGTGTCTCCCTCCCACCCTCCCTAACCCACCCCTCTAGGCTGTCACAAAGCACCGAGCTGATCTCCCTGTGCTATGCAGCTGCTTCCCACTAGCTATCTGTTTTACATTTGGTAGTGTATATATGTCCATGCCATTTCTCACTTCGTCCCAGCTTCCCCTTCCCCCTCCCCGTGTCCTCAAGTCCATTCTCTATGTCTGTGTCTTTATTCCTGTCCTGCCCCTACGTTCTTCAGAACCATTCTTTTTTTTTTTTTTTTTTTTTTTTAGATTCCATATATATGTGTTAGCATACGGTATTTGTTTTTCTCTTTCTGACTTACTTCACGCTATATGACAGACTCTAGGTCCATCCACCTCACTACAAATAACTCAATTTCGTTTCTTTTTATGGCTGAGTAATATTCCATTGTATATATGTGCCACATCTTCTTTATCCATTCATTTGTCGATGGACACTTAGTTTGCTTCCATGTCCTGGGTATTGTAAATAGAGCTGCAATGAACATTGTGGTACATGACTCTTTGTGAATTATGGTTTTCTTGGGGTATATACCCTGAGAAATCCCACTGCTCACTTCTTGCATTATCCCAGTTCCAGTGGAACCACTATACATGCAGCCTTCTCATACTTCCAAGCCTTTGCTCATGTTGAGTCAGCCTCCTAAATCACCCTTCCCACTTGTTCATCTAGGAGTCATCTCCACTCCCCCAAGCTGAGCTCTGTTCCCTTCATCATGCTCCCAAAGCAAGTGGTACATACATACATACAGCAGAAGTTAAGAGCCCATATTCTGAAACTAGGCTGCCTGGGTTCAAATCCCAGCTCTGCCGTTTACTACCTGTGTGTCTCTGGGCACGTTACAAGCCTCTTTGTGCCTCAGTTTCCTCTTCTGTAGAGTGGAAATAAATAACGGTAGCTTCCTCAAAAAGTCCTTTGAAAGATTAAATGAAACAATTAATGGAATAGTGTTAGCTATTATTAGTATAACCTTTAATACAGTATTTTGAAAGGAAAGAGAGCATGTCACATTTCTATTTATATCTGTATCCCTGATACTGAGAAAAATGGCTGACACATAGTAGGTGCTCAATTAACTGAACTAAACTGAGCTATCACCTGTGTGCTTAAGATGCTGTATTAGGATAGGCTAATTGCTGTAACAAACCACTCCCGAATCTCAGTGGCTTGAAGGATTAGTCCTTGCACACGTCACAGTTTGATTAAAAGGGGGAGGTTGGGCTCTGCTTCACACAGTCATGCAGGGACCCAGGCTCCATCCTTCTTGTGGTTCTGCCATCCTCGAGTCCTCCACTAGATCATCTACAATTGGACACTGGACGGGAGAAGAGAGAGAACATGGAGGATCTTGCAGCTAGTTTCAGGAACCTGGCCTGGGTGTGCCTTACATCACTTCCTCTCCCATCCCATTGGCAAGATTTAGTCTTATGACCCTGTTTTGATGCAAGGGGTGCTGGGAAATATAATCTAGCAGTGTGCCTGGATAGACAAGAACATGGAAATTGGAGAACATCCAGTCTATGCTGAGCCTCTCACCACCAAGCCTGTACTCAATTTTCTCTAGGAGCTCCATGGCTAAATATCTAAGCAACACCAAATCAGTGAAAATTCAAGCCTGTTCTCCAGCCCCCTCCTACTCAATGACACCATGTCTGCCTCACTCACCCAAACAGGACCTTAGAAGCCATCATTGCCTTCTTTCTATCCCTCCCTCCTCTTATCCACATAATCACCATATCTGTTGAGCCCACCTCCTGAATGTCTCTCAGAGGCATGTATCTATTTTTCTCCATCCCCTGCCCTTCCTTAGTTCAGGGTTTATCATCCTTCACCTGGACCACCTGAACCTGTGGTCAACATCCCGTTGGGCTTTCACCTCCAACATCCACTCCTTCTAACCCACTTTCCGAAGTTCTAACTAAACCATCCTCATCTAATATTTAAGTCAAATCATGTCACTTCCCACTTTAGACATCTAAACAGTTGTCTTCAAACCATTTTAAAGCAATGGAACCCTTTCTACCAAATAAATCTTACCTTGAAATAAACTTCTTAATTTTAGAACAATTTTAGACTTATAGAAAGCTTGCAAAGATAATAAAGTTCCCGTATACCCCTCACCCAATTTCCCCTAATGTTACCAAGCTTATATGACCACAGTACTCTTGTCAAAACTAAGAAATTGACATAAGTACATTACTATTAACTAAACTTCTGTAATGTTATTTGAATCCCAATATGTAAAGCAATAAAAATGAAGCTTTGAAGCAGAAAATGACTTTCCAGAAAGTTCCACCTGCTGCCCCACACCCCACTCCCCCTTGCCATGAGTTAACCCCTAAGGCGCCTCTGTGGAAACCAGTTTGAACTCACTAACCTTAGGACAAAAGACAAACTCTTTGTTGTGGCCACCTTGTGTGGCCCTGGCCCAGCTCACTAGACTTCCTTCTCATTATCCTCCTCCTTTATTCAGTCAGTCAGCAAACATTTATTGAGCATCTGCTATGTGCAAGGCAATTTTCTAGGTACCAGGAACACAATACAAATTTCCAGAACTCATGAAGCTGATAGTCTAAAAGAGGGGAGACAGACCACAGACAATAAACTTAATAAATAAAATATATAGTAAGTAAATCGTGGTGAGTGCTATAGAGAAAACTAAAGCCAGGAAGGAGCAGAGGGAATGCTGGGGCGGGGGTGCAATTTTAAACAAGATGGTCATGGGAGTTCCCTGGTAGTCCAGTGGTTAGAACTCTGCGCTCTCACTGCTGAGGGCCCGGGTTCAGTCTCTGGTTGGGGAACTAAGATCCCACAAGCTGCGTGGCACAGCCAAAAAAGAAAAAAATAAACAGGATGGTCATGGAAGTCCTGACTGAGGAAGCAAAAGGATTATACTGACTGCTTCAGTGTCAAGAATAGACTGAAGGGAGGCTTCCCTGGTGGCACAGTGGTTGAGAGTCCGCCTGCCAATGCAGGGGACACGGGTTCGTGCCCTGGTCCGGGAAGATCCCACATGCCGCGGAGTGACTGGGCCCGTGAGAAAAGAATAGACTGAAGGGAGAACAATACTCAGTATTTTGTAATAGCCTATAAGGACAAAGAATCTGAAAAAGAATAGATATATATGTATGTATAACTGAATCACTTTGCTGTAAACCTGAAATTAACACAACATTATAAATCAGCTATACTTCGATTTAAAAAAAGGATAGACTGAAGGGTGTATGGAAGCAGAGACATTATTTGGGAGGTGACTGGAAGGATGGATCTACCATCGACTAAGATGGGAAGGGGACGGGGTCAGGGGTAGGTTAGGAGCTCAGCTCTGAACATGCTGTTTTACATGTCTGAGTAGAGATGTTGTGTTGGCCATTGAGTATTCGGAGTCTGAAGTTAAGAAGAAAAGACAGGGCTGGAAGTACAAATGTGGGAGTCATCAGCCTTCGGAGGTTATTTATAGCCACGAAAGTGGATAAGGGAGTGGATGTAAAAGGGCACCAAGGACTGAGCCTGGGGTTGGCTCTCCATCATTAAAGATGGGGGAAGATGAGGAGGATCTAGCAAAGGAGACTGAGATGGAGCAAATGAAAGGAGTATGCGACCTGGACGCTGTGTGCGAAGGCATTTAGTACAGTAGGAGGGAATGATTTTTTTTTGTTTTTGGCCAAGCCACGAGGCATGTGGGATCTTAGTTCCCCGACCAGGGATTGAACCCGTGCCCCCTGCAGTGGAAGCACCTAGTCCTAACCACTGGACTGCCAGGGAAGTCCAGGAGTGAATGATTGATAGTGTCACTGATGCCAGTGGGTTTACTCAAAAGAAGAATGAGAATCAGCTGTTAGATTTAGCAGCATGGAGGTCTTTGGTGGTCCTAGCCACTGTTGCTTGAAGGAGAGGTTGAGGCAAAAGGCTATAGGAGGGATTACTAACAGGTTTTTTTTTTTTTGACATATAGTTGATTTACAATGTTGTGTTAGTTTCTGGTATACAGCAAAGTGATTCAGTTATATATATATATATATATATATATATATATATATATATATATATATATTCTTTTTCATATTCTTTTCCACTATAGTTTATTACAGGATATTGAATATAGTTCCCTGTGCTCTACAATAGGACCTTGTTGTTATCAGTTCTTTTAAAAAGAGTTTTTGCTGTGAAGGGTGGAGTGGGGAAAAAGGGTGTTAGCTGGTGGGGAAAGTGGAATTGAAAGATTTCTTTTTTAAGATTGGAGCGCTAACAGCAGATTTTATGCTGATGGGAATAACCCAGTAGGGAGGAAAAACATGATGATGCTGGAGAAAAAGGAGAGGGTTGGCAGGAGGGACATCTCTCAGCCGCTGGGAGGGGATGGCATTTGGTGTACAAGTGGAATGTTTTGTTTTAGATGGAAGCATATACAAGTCATCTATAGAAATATAAGGGAAGGCACTATATGGGCTGGAAGGTGGGGAGTAAATGTAGTGGTGGGTGCTTGCAGAAGTTCTATTCTAATGCTCTATTTTCTTACGATTTATCAAGGACAGGTTCGTGAGCAACAAATTCAAGTATGTTCAGTAATTATTTGTAGGATGTTTACTCTGTATCAGGCACTGTGCTGGGGATTGGGGTATAGCTGCCAACAAAGGCACAGCTAAGCACCTGCGGTATTTCTATTTCCTGTCCAGTAGAAGACATCGGACATACACACGTGAGATTGTTAGGACCAGCAAGTCAAAATCAGGAAGGATGCTTATCTATTCCTCTCCCCCGTCTCCCACCACCTCATCTTCCTCTTGCTGGATTTTGCCTTTTGCCCTCCCCACAACACATCTTAGAACCCTCTTCACCCCACTTCCTATCATGGTCCCATCCATACTCCCAAAGCCAACACTCTCTTTCAAGAGAGCAAAGTTCCAAAGAATCAAGATTGTATCAATGGGTTCGTCTCCATGGCAACAATCATGAATGAGCCAAGCAAGGTAACCCTGGGTGATAGCGTGAAGAAGTGGTCTGTTGCCACGGAGATGTGCTGAATGGAAAGGCCCCTACTAGTAGGTATGTCATCAAGATGGATCAGTCAGCATGAAGTCGGTGTGCCTATTTTCATCTTGGAGTTACAAAAATACATTTTAATAAAGCTCACGATCCGCCTCATTCCTCCCCTCTCCCTCCCACTTCTTCTTCACCCTTCATCCTGCAACTCAACCCAAGCTCACCAGGTCTCCTTCAAATCCCTCAAGGACACCCCAGGTTGGGGCTGTTCCCTCACCACATGACTCCCTCCCTGGGCCAAACTGGTCCTCCTTTGACCAACTACTATCTTCTCTTTAGGAAACAACAATTGCCTCAAAAGCCATGAGTTGATGGAAGAGGCACTAACTACATTCTTTGGGGCAAGAACAGTTGATAAACTGGACCAGCTTACCTTACATGTACAAGGGTTCTCTCAGTGGGTAGACCAGTTCTCCATCAAGGAACTGACATTAATACCACATGTACAGTGGCATCATCTGAACACACTGGTGATGCTGAACGTACACCCTTAGTACCACTTGGAAGCAATTTGTAAAAGCCCAGGATTCAGTGCCTATGAAGATACCTTTGAAGAGCTTTGAGTCGCTGAAGCTCACTCAAGATCTTTTTATCCTACTCGAAGTGCATTTCTTCATTTATTTCTTCATTCATTGGTTCTTTTCCTTGTTCAACCATATTTATTGTTATAGCAAAGGGCTAGAAATAACTCAAGTATCCAATAACTCAGTAGGGAATTATTAAATTATGGTACCTCCATCCCACGGGATTCCATGAAGGCATTAAAAAAGGAAGAAACAGATCTCTGGGTACCATTGAGAGCTTAGCACTTACAGAGCACCTACTGTATAAAAGGCACCATTCTAAATACTGTTCTAAAATGCCTATCAACTCCTTAATTCTATAATAAGCTTGTAAGGTAGATCTTGTCATATTCCTATTTTACAGATGGGGAAATAGGAATCTCTGTATCCAAGTTATATTGTCGAGTGAAAAGAGCAAGTTTCCTCCTGGTACATATAGCAGTTACAATTTGCTTGTAAATGCATGAACTATTTCTGAAAGATTCCATAAGAAACTAATAATTGTGTTTGCCTCTGTAGAGGGACGCTGAGTGACTTGGAAGTGGGTGTCCAGAGAAAACTTACTTTCCACAGTAAATGCTCTATGCTTTTCTGAATCACAGACCACATATGTTTATAATCTTCCACAAAACCAAACAGAAAATAGTCATTGCCCTTGTCTGTTCAGGCTATAACAGAATACCATAGACAGGGTGGCTTATAAACCACAGACATTTATTTCTCATAGTTTGGGAGGCTGGGAAGTCCAAGATCAAGGTGACAGCAGATTTAGTGTCTGTTGAGCACCCATTTCCTGGCTCATAAATGACTGTCTTTTCACTGTATCTTCACACAGGGCAAGTGAGCTCTCTGAGGTGTCTTATAAGGGCACTAATCCCATTCATGAGGGCCCCACCTTCATGACCTCATCAGCTCCCAAGGGCCCCCACCTCCAAATACCATCACATTGGGCATTAGGATTTAACATACAAATCTTGGAGGGACACATTCAGTCCATGGCAGTTATTAAGTTGTACTGTGTGCCAGATGCTCCTAGATTTTAGAAAAACATGGTTGAGCAAAATATTTTACTGTTGAGGAAAGTGAGGCACAGAGAATTTAAGTGACTTGCCCAAGTGGCAGAGCTGGGATTCAAAACCAGACAGTCTGGATGCAGGATTTATGCAGAAAAAGAAAAGTGTAACAGAAGCTCTGTGCATGTGCACGTGTGTGTGTGTGTATGCATGCATGTGTGCACATACAAGCTCACAGTGGGTGTTTGCATGTGATTGTATGTGCATGTGTGTGAGCATGTATGTGGGTGTGCGTACTCATGCTTGTGTTCTGGGAGAGGAAAGTGGCCAGAGAAGAATCTACAGAAGGTCAAGCCATGTTTTGAGGGTTTGAGCATTTATCGTGAAAGTACAAGGGAACCACGTAAGGATTTAGACAAGGGGTGGATGTGATCAGATTTTTATTTCGGATCACTCTGGCTGAAGTGTGTGGCCAGGATACGAGTGTATGTGAAGGACTCCCCCTGCCTTGGTATGAGGATGCCTGCCCACCCTCTCCACCCAGCACAGTATCAAAGAGCAGAATGGATGTGGAAGCCTCTGGTGAAGCTGAGCAGCCCCACTCTGAAGTCAGGCAGTGGGTATCAAGTGTATCAGCTTCTTGTCCTGCTCAAATCCTGAATTGAAGCTGTCCCACTAATGTGGGGGGTCAGGTTCTCTGCTTCATAAAGCTGGCTTGAGGAAAGAACATCCATCCAGTGGTGTTAATGTGGGCATTGAAACAGAAAGGCAGCGTGGATGAATCCTGACTCTGTCACCTCCTGGCTGTGTGACCGTGAGCAAGTCAGCCAGCCTCTCTGTGCCTCAATTTCCTCATCTGTAAAACGAGGTCCATAATAGCCAACCTCAGGGGGTTGTAAAATATACAGAACATCATTATCACGGTAAGGATCATGAGGATGCTATGTTACCAGACCATCACCTAGGTTCCAACCAGTTCCCCCTCTTGCAAGCTGTGTGACTTGGAACAGGTTCCTGAACCTCTCTGAGCCTAATTTGTTTTCATCTATTCAATGGGGATAATAATACTCCTACTTCCTAGAATTATGTAGATAATTAATTGAAATAATCCATGTATAGCTCTTAGAACAGCTCCTGGCTCCCTGTAAATGCTCAATAAATATTAGAGACCATTAATAATGATTATATCATCCTCCTCATTATCTTCTTTATCATCTTCATCTTTATCATCAACACTATTACTAAGGGCCTCTCATTCCCTGCCTCACCATTTTGCCAATTTTCTTGGAATGGAACTCCACACATTTCCCATCAAGGTGACCATGTTCAGGGTCAATGACACATCCCTGGGGATTCATTAGCTCCTTTCTTGAAAGCACTTTGGAGCTGCATGTGCTTTGCAGGCTGGAAACATCGCTGGGCTTGGATGCTATCTAAGCCAACACCAGTTCCTTTGGCCTGAAGGAACTGAAGGACACAAAAGATAGGTCCCTCATGTGTTCTCTCCCTGCCCACCTCTGCTCTGCTCTGGGCCATTTCCTGTCCTGTTTGGGGCAGCCTGGACTGCTTGCCACTTTCAGCTTTCTCGAGAGAGGACATCTTCCCAGTGGAAGGCCTGTAAGCACATACCTGGTGCTGTTATTTAAAAGGCAACAATTAGCTCAAGAGTCAGCACCGAGAAGCTTGTCCTTAAAATTAGCAGGAGTCATCCCATCAGAGGGCCACCATTACTTAGTTCTTTTGACTCCATACATTTCCCCAGGTGGCATGCAGCTGAACACAGGGCAGAGATCGGCTCTGCTCTCAGGTGGCCTGCCCCACTTCTCCGAGCCTCAGGTGGGAACTGTGATAATTCTTTCTTTAATGGACACTTGTATAGCTTACTTGAAACTTACTATTAACCTTTTTATGTTTGTGTGTGAATATGTGCACATTTGTGTGTCCATGTGTGCGTGTGACTATGAACCTGTTCTGTGCACTCTACAAATATTAATGTATTTTTGTCCTCCCAACAACCCATTTCATAGATGATAAGACTGAGGCACAGAGAGGTTAAGTTACTGCCCTAAGGTCACACAGCTGGTGAGTGGAGGGGCCAAGATTGATCACACGTACTTCTCCACCCTTGTAATGGTCCCCAATTACAATCTTGTGAGCCTAGCCATGTTCACACATCATATATTTTTCAAACTAAAATAAATAAACAGCTCTGCTTTAGGTTCCCCTCATGCTCATCCAGGATTAGTTGACTCTATGACATGGGCTCAAACAAAGCAAATCACAGAAGACCTAGACCGAAATGATCTGGGTTCAGATTCTGGCTCTCTCACTTCCTGGCTGAGAGCCTTCTCTGAACCTGTTTTTTCATCTGTAAAATGGGGGTGATTATAATCTACACTTTGTCAAACTGTTGTGAGCCTTAAAATGAGTTCGTATGTGTGAAGCTCCTAGAATGTTCCAGGCACAGGGCAAGCACTTACACCAACATCTATCTATATATTATCTATCTATCTATCTATCTATCATCTATCAATTGATTTATTGAACACCTATTATGTGCCAGGCACTGTTTTAGGTGATGCGGAGACCTCATCACTCTTATGATCCTCGCGGGGGGCATATACTATAACAGTGGTGTGCTAAAAGGAGGGGTTGCCATGGGAAAAACAGTAAAATTGGGTAAAGAAAGTTAAGAATGTTGAGTAGGGGTACGGGACGCAGTATTCAATGGGATGGTCAGGGTAGGCTTCATAGGGAAGGTCATTTGAGCAGACTACCAGGGTGTTGGCATCTATTACTGCCATTCAGTGGTACTAATATGAGTTTGAATTTCATTTGGGGGAAGTTTCACTTGCTCCCATGAATTGGCCTGAGATCCAAAACTTGGTTGAGGAAGCAGGACCCTTGGGTTCCTTGTTGTTCCTGTATCTCATATAATATATTTACTAAGATCCTAGCCTGGGGAACCCATCCCCCTTCTCCACCTCCACTGGGAGTAGGGGCTTTCTCTCCAGCTTACCTGCCTGGTCATAGGGAAGGTATGAAGGAAAGGATTCCAGAGTCATCTTGAAGCTGGTCAGATGGTGGGGAGATGATGATATTTGCTGGTAGGTAGAGAAAAGGCAGTGATGAGGGAAGAGGCTGTGTTAGTTAACACCAGCTGCTATAACAAATAAAACCAAGTATCTTTGGCTTAAGAGTATACGTGAGTGAGAAATAAACTACTAAAGTACAACTTGTGAGGGATAGGATGGGGTGGAAGGATAGGATGGGGTGGAAGGGTAGGAGGTGCAAGTATGTTTCTGCTCTATGCAGACTCCATCAAGGCTGATGGAGTCTCTGCCTTCTTCAACATGTGGCTTCTAAGGTTACCCTAAGAGTCCACATCCAGCCAGCAAGTGGGCGAAAGGGAGAGTGCAGTGGGAGGTATTTACAGGCTAGGCCAGGAAGTGGTGAACCTCACTTCTGCTCACATTCCATTGGCCAGAATTTAGTCACATGGCCCCACCTAGATTCAAAGAAGGCTGGGAAATGTAGTTTCTGGCTAGGCAGCCATTTCCCAGCCACCCTATGGAAGGGGAATATAAGTCTTTTTTTTTTTTTTTTTTTTTAAAGAAGATGTTGGGGGTAGGAGTTTATTAATTTATTTATTTATTGTTTCTGTGTTGGGTCTTCATTTCTGTGTGAGGGCTTTCTCTAGTTGTGGCAAGTGGGGGCCACTCTTCATCGCAGTGCACGGGCCACTCACTGTTGTGGCCTCTCCCATGGCGGAGCACAGGCTCCAGACGTGCAAGCTCAGTAGTTGTGGCTCATGGGCCTAGTTGCTCCACGGCATGTGTGATCCTCCCAGACCAGGGCTCGAACCCGTGTCCCCCGCATTAGCAGGCAGATTCTCAACCACTGCGCCACCAGGGAAGCCCGGGAATGTAAATCTTAATTGGGCAGATTGGCACCACGTTTGTACCAGGGATTTAGTTCACTTCCCACCCATCCTCCAACTCACTGTATACCACGCACTGTACTAAGTATCAACTCATCTCATGTCACATTACTGTTCAGTGATCACTATTATTAGCCACCCTTTATAGACAGTAAAACTGAAGCCCAGAGTAGTTAAGTAACTTACCCAAGGTCACACAGCTAGGAAGTGGCAGAGCTGGAATTGGAATCCAGTCAGTCTGGCTGCAAAGCCCCAAGCTTAGCACAAATTCATTATGCTAGTTGGAGGCAGAGAAGTCCAAAAATTGGCATAATCCACTTTTTGGTCAGGAAGGAACTGACCACTTGTAAAAAATGAGTCCCGATTCAAATATCTCACCCCAGAGCAACTGTGGTCCTTTGGGTCCTCATTCTTATTAATAAGGTTCTAGATCAGAGTTTTCTCAGCAGCAACACAGTTGACATTTAGGACCATATCATTCTTTCTGTCTTGTTCATTGTAGGATGTGTAACAGCATCCCTGACCACCACCCACTAGACCCCAGTAGTAGCACCCCCCAGTTGTATCATCAAAATGTCTCCAGATATTTCCAAACGTCCCCAGGGAGCTGAAATTGCCCCTGATTGAGAACCACTGTTCTAGATTGTTAAATATTATCCTACAATATAGTGCAAGTCCAAGGCAGAGTGACTTTCAAATTGCCAACCTTATTTTTTAAATGCAGGATTTCATAAAGTCCACGAGCAGGACGGTAGCAAACCCCTGAAATCACACCCTAAGTCATTAACAGACAATCTACGACCACACCACCCTGAACGCACCAGATCTCGGAAGCTAAACAGGGTTGGGCCTGGTTAGTACTTGGATGGGAGACATTTAACAGATGGGACCCGAACATTGTTCATCTAGTTAAAAATTGACAAGGACGAAGACACCATAAGCTCTTGAAAATTAAGAGAGTGGTTTGAATATCAAAGTATCAAGACAGGGGTAATTGGTGAAACCCCTGGGAATTGAAAATGAAAATAATCCTCTTGAAAATTCATGGTGCAGAAATCAAAAGTGAAGTGTGGGATGTTATGTGTGATCAGGCATTTTTACCGGGGAAATTGCATGCACACACACGCACACCTGCTTGAGTATGTGGGCCAAGCACTGTGCATCCTACTGACCTTCCGGGTAAAGCAGGAATCAATGGATTATTTTTTTTCTAATGAGTAGTATCATTGCTCACTTCTAATGGGTGCTTACTTAATATTCTACTGTGAGTAGGTTTCTTTACTATCCCCATTTCATAGATGAGGAAACTGAGGCTCAGAAAGATGGACTAACTCTCCCAGGGCTATGCAGAGCCAGGATTTAGACCCTGCCGGGCTCCAGGTGCCATGTTTTTAGCCGTTAGGCTCCATGGCTGCCCTGATCCTGAAAGGTCCCCCCACTTCTGGAATCTTCTAATCTTGCTCCCCATGGCCCTTTCCTATTGATCTGGAGCATGGAGATGTGAGGTGGTCTTGGCATGGTGAGGGACCCGCCTTTGCCTGAAGAAAGCAAGAAAGGAGATTGTCAGGGCTTGTTTAGAACTCAGGGTGCCTGTAGGTCTGTGTAAAAATGAGAAACAGAGGCAGGCTCACTAGAGGGTTTGGCTGCTTGGCCTTGGGACGGGAATTTGGGGACATTCTTCTAAGACAAAGAATAAACTGACTCAGGTTCATTTTGCTGCTTGCTCTCCAAGCCCTGCGTCTCTTCTGCTTTCTTTTTTTTTTTTTTCCTTCTCATTTTTGGATCCGGACATCTGCTGACTCATCTCTCCAAGCAAGGAAGGAGAGAGGAAGTCGGAATTGTTCATTGACCGTTTTCCTTCTTCAGTGAGTCAGCTGTGATTCACATTTTAATTAATGAAGGAGAAAAACCCAATCGGTTCTAAGGCATGTGTCCAATCACCCATACCTCCAGGCTGGTTATATTCATAAGAATAACCCCCACAAAATGTGGGATGCCCTTAATTAAACTACAGTTTGTTCCCTCTGTTACTCCTGAGGACTCCACCAGGCCCTCCAAATTCCGGGTCCCCAGTGGAACTCCCGGATCCAGAAGCAGCTGATCTGAGCCCCAAAGCAGCAGGGCTAATTCCTGCAGAGTTAGTCTGAGGTCAGAATGAGAAACGGGGTGTCGAGCCCTCCTGGGACAGCAAAGGATCATGGGAATGTGATAGCCTTTCCTGAGTTGGTCTTTGGCTCTAATCCCAGCCTCAAGCTCTGATTCTCCCCTCCCCGGCTCCCGATACCTTGGGGCCTGAAATTTGTCAGAGTCGATAGCAGGGGTGGTTTCAAAGCTTTTGGTTTGCCGGGGGAAGGAGAGAAGTTCAGATCACCGTGACCGCTACTTCCTGAGGGCTTACTAGGCATCAGGCGGTACGCTCAGCACTTTTCATGAATGGTCACATTTAATCCTGCCGCTGTCCGTAAGAAGAAAAAGCTTTTATAGAATTCTCCATTCTCCCAGTGAGGAAACTGAGGCACCTACCTGCAAGGCTGGGAAATGGAATCTAGCTAAGTGCCCGGGAAGAAGAAACAAAAAGCAGTCTCTGCTGCAGGTCTTCACGACAGCCAAGCTCCACACTTTGATCCGTGTCACCTCCTTACAAGTCCTACCTTAGGGCAGCTTTAAGAGACGCCCCTATCTTCTTCCACCCACCTCCCCTGTTTCTTGGACTTCCTGCCCTGAGGACTTGTTCTTGCCTTAAAATGGGGTGAAGCAGGAACCTGGCAGAATGTCTTGCCCCTAATTTGAAATCTGATTTGGAAAAGGCAGCAGAGTATTCCTGCCTCCTGAGGTGAGGAAACCTAGAATTGAATCCTGCCTCTCCAGAGACCTTTGTCTCAGAAACTGGGGGCTTTAGGAACCATCAGATAGATGGGCAGGCTTCATGGTCAGCCATTCCCCCTTTCATCAGTCAAGGTCCCCACAGAAAACAGAATCCACCCACCAAGTGGTTTCAGATGAAAAGCGTGTCATGAAGAAACTCCCTAAGAGGTGAGGGCAGGTCGAGGAAACAGGTCATGGATGTTGAGATCCCGTGAAGGAAGTCATTGCTGTCCCTACACTCCTGGAACCCCATAAAGGCAGAGCCACACAGGGAGGACTAGGCTCAGAACCAGGGAAAGGGTACGGAGGAAATATTCCAACCTCTCTCCCTCATCTTCTACTGGTGCCTCCCACTGGCCAACCCAACAGGAACCAGAACCAAGTATTCTGGGAGATATAGTCCCCAGGGCTGACCTTGGCAGGGCAAGAGCAAGCTAGAGAATGGATCTGGGGGGCAAACGGGGAATAATCAGCACACACTAGTGTGTGACCAACTAACGTGCCCCCGATGATGTAATGCACTCTATAATGCGACTATCGAACTGCACGATACAGCAGAGTAGCCACTAGCTACACATGGCTACTTAAATATAAATGTAAATCAATGAAAATTAAATCAAACGAAAAATTTAGTTGCTTAGTCACATTTTAATTCATGGCTGTTGGCTGCCATATTGGATAGCTCAGAATAGAATGTTCCTGAAATGTTCACAGAACGTTTCATGGGCTGGCATGGCTCTGATGTAACCTGAGGCCCTGCAGGTTATGAGATGGAATAGAAGGGAGTCAGGGGTGAGACTGGACAATGAAAGAGGCGGTTTTGAAGCGGGGCAGAGTGTAGATCGGTGGGGAGGAGATTCTCTAGATAAAGGAGCGGAGGGAGAAGCAGGGAGGTTGAATGAGCAGCTTTGCTGGGATAGAGGCTTTACCCCTTGGGGCAGAGTAGAGTCAGAAAGCTTCAGTTCAGGGTCAGCTCTGAAACTTAACCAGTGTGTGATCTCAGAGAAGACACTTGGCTTCTTGCAACCTCAGTTTGCCCATCATCGAAGTGGGTGTCAGCTCATCTTCCATGATGATGATGCCCATGAACGGGGCTCTGGAAAAGTAAGACTGTATAAAGTGTTCATTGTTGCCATGTTGGGAAGTGATCACTGAGGCCAGAACGGCACAAGAAAACCTTTCCTGCACGGTGTCCCTTTCGCTGGACCTTCAGTATCCCTCAATGCTTCTTCATCATTAGTCAACGCCTTATTAAATTCACCCCACATCTGCTTCCCACCTTTCCATGATTCCTTGGGATCTTGCCAACTTTTCCTTGAGGTGTTGGTAGTCACTTTTTTTTTTTTTTTTTTTTTTGTGGTATGCGGGCCTCTCACTGTTGTGGCCTCTCCCGTTGCGGAGCACAGGCTCCGGACGCGCAGGCTCAGCGGCCATGGCTCACCGGCCCAGCCGCTCCGCGGCATGTGGGATCTTCCCAGACCGGGGCACGAACCCGTGTCCCCTGCATCGGCAGGCGGACTCTCAACCACTGCGCCACCAGGGAAGCCCGGTAGTCACTTTTATGAACTCCCTTCCTTTCCATTTTCCTGGCATCATCGTCTCTTTTTTGTTTCCTTTTTCTCCTCTGTCTCAGAGATGTCCATGTCCCATCACTTTCCCAAGCCTGGGACGTATGGCAGAGTAGTTAGAATGAATGGAACAGGGGATCAAAACCCAGCTCAGCCATGTACTAGCTGTGTGAGCTTGGAGCACTGATTTAACCTCTCTGATCTGGAACGTATACCAGATACTTTCCACCCTACCTCATAGGGTCGTCGTGAGGATTGGATAAAATAATGCACACCACCTGACCCACAGCGAGCACTGAACAAATGTTAGCTTCTTTCTCAATCTGTGGGTTTTAGCTTTATATTTAGAAGTAGAACGTACAAAGAGAAAATCACATGTATATGAATACAGTTTGAATAATTTTCAACAACCGAACGTACTCATGTAACCAGCACACAATTCAAGAAACAGAACACCCTTAAGCCCCAGAAACCCTCTCGTTCACCTCCAGTTGCCAGTAACCCCATCCTGCTATGGTACAGCATAGATTATTCTTGCTTCTTCTTTTTTTTTTTTAACACCTTTACTGCAGTATAATTGCTTTACAATTTTGTGTTAGTTGCTGCTGTATAACAAAGCGAATCAGCTATACATATATCCCCATATCTCGTCCCTCTTGGGTCTCCCTCCCACCCACCCTATCCCACCCCTCTAGGTGGACACAAAGCACCAAGCTGATCTCCCTGTGCTATGCAGCTGCTTCCCACTAGCTTTTTTTTTTTTTTTTTTTTTGCTGTACTCGGGCCTATCACTGTTGTGGCCTCTCCCGTTGCAGAGTACAGGCTCCGGACGCGCAGGCTCAGCGGCCATGGCTCACGGCCCTAGCCGCTCCACGGCATGTGAGATCTTCCCGGACCGGGGCACGAACCCGTGTCCCTGCATCGGCAGGTGGACTCTCAACCACTGCGCCACCAGGGAAGCCCTAGCTATCTATTTTACATTTGGTAGTGTATATATGTCCATGCCACTCTCTCACTTTGTCCCAGTTTACCCTTCCCCCTCCCCGTTTCCTCAAGTCCATTCTCTAGTAGGTCTGTGTCTTTATTCCCGTCCTGCCCCTAGGTTCTTCATGACCTTTTTTTTTTTTTTTTTAGATTCCATATATATGTGTTAGCATACGGTATTTGTTTTTCTCTTTCTGACTTACTTCGCTCTGTATGACAGTCTCTAGGTCCATCCACCTCACTACAAATAACTCAATTTCATTTCTTTTTATGGCTGAGTAATATTCCATTGTATAGATGTGCCACATCTTCTTTATCCATTCATCTGTCGATGGACACTTAGGTTGTTTCCATGTCCTGGCTCCTGTAAGTAGAGCTGCAGTGAACATTGTGGTACATGACTCTTTTTGAATTATGGTTTTCTCAGTGTATATGCCCAGTAGTGGGATTGCTGGGTCATATGGTAGTTCTAGTTTTAGTTTTTTAAGGAACCTCCATACGGTTCTCCATAGTGGCTGTATCAATTTACATTCCCACCAACAGTGCAAGAGGTTTCCCTTTTCTCCACACCCTCTCCAGCATTTATTGTTTGTAGATTTTAATGATGGTCATTCTGACTGATGTGAGCTGATACCTCATTGTACTTTTGATTTGCATTTCTCTAATGATTAATGATGTTGAGCATTCTTTCATGTGTTTGTTGGCAATCTGTATGTCTTCTTTGGAGAAATGTCTATTTAGGTCTTCTGCCCATTTTTGGGATGGGTTGTTTGTTCTTTTGATATTGAGCTGAATGAGCTGCTTCTAAATTTTGGAGATTAATCCTTTGTCAGTTGCTTCGTTGGCAAATATTTTCTCCCATTCCGAGGGTTGTCTTTTCGTCTTGCTTATGCTTCCCTTTGCTGTGCAAAAGCTTTTAAGTTTCATTAGGTCTCATTGTTTATTTTTGTTTTTATTTCCATTTCTCTAGGAGGTGGGTCAAAAAGGATCTTCCTGTGATTTATGTCATAGAGTGTTCTGCCTATGTTTTCCTCTAAGAGTTTTATAGTGTCTGGCCTTACATTTAGGTCTTTAATCCACTTTGAATTTATTTTTGTGTATGGTGTTAGGGAGTGTTCTTTTATGTGTAGCTGTCCGGGTTTCCCAGCACCACTTATTGAAGGGGCTGTCTTTTCTCCATTGTGTATTCTTGACTTCTTTATCAAAAACAAGGTGACCATCTGTGTGTGGGTTTATCTCTGGGCTTTCTATCCTGTTCTAGTGATCTATATTTCTGTTTTTGTGCTAGTACCATACTGTCTTGATTACTGTAGCCTTTTAGTGTAGTCTGAAGGCTGGGAGCCTGATTCCTCCAGCTCTGTTTTTCTCTCTCAAGGTTGCTTTGGCTATTCGGGGTCTTTTGTGTTTCCATACAAATTGTGGAATTTTTTGTTCGAGTTCTGTGAAAAATGCCATTGGTAGTTTGATAGAGATTGCATTGAACTTGTAGATTGCTTTGGGTAGTATAGTCATTTTCACAATGTTGATTCTTCCAATCCAAGAACATGGTATATCTCTCCATCTGTTTGTACCATCTTTAATTTCTTTCATCAGTGGCTTATAGTTTTCTGCATACAGGTCTTTTGTCTCCTTAGTTAGGCTTATTCCTAGGTATTTTATTCTTTTTGTTGCAATGGTAAATGGGAGTATTTCCTTAATTTCTCTTTCAGATTTTTCATCATTAGTGTATAGGAATGCAAGAGATTTCTGTACATTAATTTTGTATCCTGCTACTCTACCAAATTCATTGATTAGCTCTAGTAGTTTTCTGGTAGCATCTTTAGGATTCTCTATATTTAGTATCATGTCATCTGCAAACAGTGACAGCTATACTTCTTCTTTTCCGATTTGGATTCCTTTTATTTCTTTTTCATCTCTAATTGCTCTGGCTAAAAAATCCAAATCTATGTTGAATAATAGTGGTGAGAGTGGGAAACCTTGTCTTGTTCCTATCTTAGTGGAAATGGTTTCAGTTTTTCACCATTGAGAACAATGTTGGCTGTGGGTTTGTCATATATGGCCTTTATTATGTTGAGGTAGGTTCCCTCTATGCCTACTTTCTGGAGAGCTTTTATCATTAATGTGTGTTGAATTTTGTTGAAAGCTTTTTCTGCATCTGTTGAGATTATCATATGGTTTTATCCTTCAATTTGTTAATATGGTGTATCACATTGATTGATTTGTGTATATTGAAGAATCCTTGCATTACTGGGATAAACCCCACTTGATCATGGTTGTATAATCCTTTTAATGTGCTGTTGGATTCTGTTTGCTAGTGTTTTGTTGAGGACTTTTGCATCTATCTTCATCAGTGATATTGGCCTGTAGTTTTATTTCTTTGTGATATCTTTGTCTGGTTTTGGTATCAGGGTGATGGTGGTCTCGTAGAATGAGTTTGAGAGCCTTCCTCCCTCTGTTATATTTTGGAAGAGTATAAGAAGGATAGATGTTAGCTCTTCTCTAAATGTTTGATAGAATTTGCCTGTGAAGCCATCTGGTCCTGGGCTTTTGTTTGTTGGAAGATTTGTAATCACAGTCTCAACTTCAGTGCTTGTGATTGGTCTGTTTATATTTTCTATTTCTTCCTGGTTCAGTCTCAGAAGGTTGTGCTTTTCTAAGAATTTGTCCATATCTTCCAGGTTGTCCACTTTATTGGCATATAGTTGCTTTTAATAAGTTTCCTTATTTATTTTCATTTTGGATGATCTGTCCATTGGTAAAAGTGGTGTGTTAAAAAGTCCCCTACTCTGATTGTGTTACTGTCGATTTCCCCTTTTATGGCTGTTGGCATTTGCCTTATGTATGGAGGTGCTCCTATGTTGGGTGCATAAATGTTTAAAATTGTTATATCTTCTTCTTAGATTGATCCCTTGATCATTATGTAGTGTCCTTCTTTGTCTCTTGTAATAATCTTTATTTTAAAGTCTACTTTGTCTGATATGAGAATTGCTACTCCAGCTTTCTTTTGATTTCCATTTTCATGGAATATCTTTTTCCATCCCCTCACTTTCAGTCTGTATGTGTCCCTAGGTCTGAAGTGGGTCTCTTGTAGACAGCATATATATGGGTCTTGTTTTTGTATCCATTCAGCCAGTCTATGTCTTTTGGTTGGAGCATTTAATCCATATACATTTAAGGTAATTATCGATACGTAAGTTCCTATTACTATTCCCTTAGTTGTTTTGTGTTCGTTTTTGTAGATCTTTTCCTTCTCATGCCTAGAGAAGTTCCTTTAGCATTTGTTGTAAAGCTGGTTTGGTGGTGCTGAATTCTCTTAGCTTTTGCTTGTCTGTAAAGGTTTTAAGTTCTCCATCGAACCTGAATGAGATCCTTGCTGGGTAGAGTAATCTTGGTTGTAAATTTTTCCTTTTCATCACTTTAAATATGTCCTGCCACTTCCTTCTGGCTCGCAGAGTTTCTGTTGAAAGATCAGCTGTTAACCTTATGGGGATTCCCTTGTATATTATTTGTTGCTTTTCCCTTGCTGCTTTTAATATTTTTTCTTTGTATTTAAGTTTTGATAGTTTGATTAATATGTGTCTTGGCCTGTTTCTCCTTGGATTTATCCTGTATGGGACTCTCTGCGCTTCCTGGACTTGGTTGACTATTTCCTTTCCCATATTAGGGAAGTTTTCAACTATAATCTCTTCAAATATTTTCTCAGTGCGTTTTTTTTTTTTCTCTTCTTCTTCTGGGACCCCTATAATTCTAATGCTGCTGTGTTTAATGTTGTCCCAGAGGTCTCTGAGACTGTCCTCAATTCTTTTCATTCTTTTTATTTATTCTGCTCTGCAGTAGTTATTTCCACTATTTTATCTTCCAGGTCACTTATCCATTCTTCTGCCTCAGTCATTCTGCTATTGATTCCTTCTAGAGAATTTTTAATTTCATTTATTGTGTTGCTCATCATTGTTTGTTTGCTCTTTCATTCTTCTAGGTCCTTGTTAAACATTTCTTGTATTTTCTCCATTCTGTTTCCAAGATTTTAGATCATCTTTACTATCATTACTCTGAATTCTTTTTCAGGTAGACTGCCTATTTCCTCTTCATTTGTTTGGTCTGCTGGGTTTTTGCCTTGCTCCTTCATCTGCTGTGTGTTTCTCTGTCTTCTCATTTTGCTTAACTCACTGTGTTTGGGGTCTCCTTTTCTCAGGTTGCAGGTTCATAGTTCCCATTGTTTTTGGTGTCTGCCCCCAGTGGGTAAGGTTGGTTCAGTGTGTTGTGTAGGCTTCCTGGTAGAGAGGACTGGTGCCTATGTTCTGGTGGATGAGGCTGGATCTTGTCTTTCTGGTGGACAGGACTGCATCCAGTGGTGTGTTTTCGGGTGTCTGTGAACTTATGATTTCAGGCAGCCTCTCTGCTAATGGGTGGGGTTGTGTTCCTGTCTTGCTAGTTGTTTGGCATAGGGTGTCCAGCAATGTAGCTTGCTGGTTGTCAGGTGAAGCTGGGTCTTAGCATTGAGATGGAGATCTCTGGTAGAGCTTTCACCATTTGATATTACATGGGGCTGGGAGGTCTCTGGTGCACCAATGTCCTGGACCTGGCTCTCCCACCTCAGAGGCTCAGGCCTGACACCTACCGGAGCACCAAGACCCTGTCAGCCATGCGGCCCAGAAGAAAAGGGAGGGAAAAAAGAAAGAAAAATAATAAATAAAATAAAATAAGTTATTAAAGTTTAAAAAATTAAAATATTATTAAAAATTTTTTAAGTAATTTATAAATAAGGAAGATAGAAAAGAACAACCAAAGCAAAAAACATATCCACCAATGATAACAAGTGCTAAAAACTATAAAAAAAATAAAATAAAATAAAAGGACAGACAGAACCCTAGGACAAATGGTAAAAGCAAAGCTATACAGACAAAATCACACAAAGAAGTGTACACATACACACTCACAAAAAGAGAAAAAGGAAAAAATACGTATATATTTTTTTAAAAAAGGAAGAGAGCAACCAAATCAATAAACGAATCTACCAGTGATAATAAGCTCTAAATTCTAAACTAAGATAAACATAAAACTAGAAACAAATCAGATGCAGAAAGCAAACTCCAAGTCTACAGTTGCTCCCAAAGTCCACTGCCTCAATTTTGGGCGTTTATTCATTGTCTCTTCAGGTATTCCACAGATGCAGGGTACATCAAGTTGATTGTGGAGATTTAATCCGCTACTCCTGAGGCTGCTGGGAGATTTCCCTTTCTCTTCTTTGTTCGCACAGCTCCTGGGGTTCAGCTTTGGATTTGGCCCTGCCTCTGCATGTAGGTCACCTGAGGGCGTCTGTTCCTGCCCAGACAGGACGGAGTTAAAGGAGCAGCTGATTCGGGGCCTCTGGCTCACTCAGGCCGGGGGGAGGGAGGGGTACGGATGCAGGGCGAGCCTTTGGTGGCAGAGTCCTGCATGACGTTGCAACAGCCTGAGGCATGACGTGTGTTCTCCTGGGGAAGTTGTCCCTGGATCACAGGACCCTGGCCGTGGCGGGCTGCACAGGCTCCCGGGAGGGGAGGTGTGGAGAGTGACCTGTGCTCGCACACAGGCTTCTTGGTGGCAGCAGCAGCAGCCTTAGCGTTTCATGCCCGTCTCTGGGGTTCGTGCTGCTAGCCGCAGCTGGCGCCTCTCTGTGGCACTCGTTTAGGTGGTGCTCTGAATCCCCTCTCCTCACGCACCCCAAAACAATGGTCTCTTGCCTCTTAGGCAGTTCCAGACTTTTTCCCAGACTCCCTCCTGGCTAACTGTGGCACACTAGCCCCCTTCAGGCTGTGTTCATGCCGCCAACCCCAGTCCTCTCCCTGGACTCCGACCTCCGAAGCCCGAGCCTCAGCTCCCAGCCCCCACCCGCCCTGGCGGGTGATCTGGCTTATTCTTGAATTGTAAACACATGGGATCATAAGGTGTGCTCTCATTGGCTTCTTTCCCTTGACACTGTATGTGTGGGATCCATCCATGTTGTAGCTGTAGCTGTAGGTCATTCATTCTCATGGCTGTTTATCTACTATGCTGATGATAGGCATTTGGATACTTTCCACTCTGGGGCTATTACAGAAAAAAGTACTGTTGACACTCCTACTTGTCATTCAGTGACCACAGCTCCCATTTCTATGGGAGGTATTCCTGGGTGGAATTTCTGGGTCATGGGGTGGAATCTGTTTAGCTTTGGCAGAAACTGCCTAACAATTTTCCCAAGTGGTGGAACCAATTGCAATGCCCACCAGCTGCGGGCGAGAGTTTAGCTTTTGTTTTTATTTTGCTCCACAAGTGCCTCTCCTGTAGGAGGTGCCCACTAAATGTCTGGGAATTAAATTGAAAACGTAGTTATCCATTTCCTTGAGAACTTTACTCCATCAGATATCTCATTTGGATCTTCAGGCGCTCCTTCTCCGGGGACACAATGCTCTTTGCTTGCAAACTTGGACAGATCACCTCTATTTGGAAGACACTCTGCCCCCACCTCCCTCAAGTTGCCACATTCTCTTCCCCCCCTCTTCTCATCTCAGTCTCTCAAGGAGAGGTTTCTCTTCCCCCACCTCCTTCAGCCTTGCAATCAGCAATGCAATGCAATAAGGCCCTTCAGGAGGCCCACCACGACCTGCTCATCTCCAAATCCACAGACCTTCACGCAACATCTATCCCCTTTTTGTCCCCAGCAAACCCACCCCTCTGTGGCCCTCGTCTTTTCTAGAATCACTTACCTTGCACCTTCTGGGACTCTTGCATCTGCTTCTGCTCCTTTTTATTTAAGAAAACACTGCACTTTAACACAGCTTCAGGAATCACCCAAAATAGAAACGTGCCCTTTTGTGCCATCCTCTACTTCAAATAAAGACAAATAAGAGGAAGAACTGTTCCATGCAAATGTTAAGGCACTTGAGAGGACATTGTGTGAGTGGTAAGAACTTCACATTAAGAGAGAAAAGGCAGGAGAATATCTGTGCCACCCAGGGAGGGGGAAGGACTTCTCAAATTTAAAAGCACAAACTCTAAAGCAAAACAAACAAACAAAAAACTTGATTATATGAAAACTAAGATGTTCTGTTCAAATAAGGACATAATGGGGACACTTTAGTTCCCACATCCAGATCCTAGCTGTACAATGTCCTACAAATCCTTGAGCAAGTTACTCCACCTCTCTGTGCCTCAGTTTTCTCATCGATAAAATGGAGAGAATAGCATCTACCTACGGGCTGTTAGGAGTTTGAAATGAGTTAATATTTATAATCATTTAAAATAACACCTGACTTGTGGTAAGAACTAAAGTAGTGTTTGTAAATAGTGCACAGGATGGATGGTAGAAAAAAAGTGACCAGGGATTAATAGCTCACCGCCGTTCATTATGGGACCCCTAGGCACATGTGACTATTTTTTTCTTTTCCATTATGGTTTATTAGAGGATATTGAATATAGTTCCCTGTGCTATACAGTAGGACCTTGTTGTTTATCCATTCTATATATAATAATTTGCACCTGCTAATCCCAAACTCCTAATCCATCCCTCTCCTACCCCCTCTCTCCTTTGGCAGCCACAAATGTGTTCTCTATGACATGTGACTACTTCCAATGGAAATGAATTAAAAGTAAATACAATTTAAAACTCAGCTTCTCACTCACACTGGCCATATTTTGGGAGCTCAGTATCCACATGCAGCAGATGGCTACCATATTGGGCAGCACTGATCAAGATTATAGGGGGGAATAGTCAACAACAATAACACAGCAACCCCTGCCAAGTGGGGGGATCGGGGGAGGGTTGGACTGGGAGTTTGGGACTAGAAGATGCAAACTATTATACGTAGACTGAGTAAACAACAAGGTACTACTGCATAGCACAGGGAACTATATTCAATATCCTTTAATAAACCATAATGGAAAAAAATATGAAAAAGAATATATATATATACTGAATCACTTTGCTGTACAGCAGAAATTAACACAACATTGTAAATCAACTATACTTCAATAAAACTAATAATAATAACCAAAACCAAAAATAACACAGCAACCCCAAGAGGAAAGCAGGCAAAAAATGGGATCAGACAGGTTAGGGAAGAGAAGTCTGAAAAGCTATCAGTAGATGACATGGTACTCAAAATCACTTGTAATCAGAAAGATGAAAATGAGAACAGTGAGTATCTCTGCATGCCTCTTAGAGTGGAAAAAATTAGAAAGGTGGTTAAGTCAAGGGACAGAGGAAGATCCTCCCCACTCATGGGGGCGTGGCCACTCTGGAGGGTCATCGGCAGTGCCTAGTCCAGTTAAGTCCAGACCCACCAACAGTTATGCTCCCAGCCACCCATCTCAGGGAGACTTTCACCGGGTCTGTAAGGATTGAGTATGGGCATATTCACTCCATCGCCATCTGTGGAAGAGGATCTGGAGGCCGCCTGGTGTCTGTCCCTGGGGGATGGGGAGGTGGGATGTGGCGGCTGCACCTAGGGAGCCTGGGGACCAATGAGAGCCCCAGAATGCACGTCTGCTGTTCTGTTTTCATTGGCTGAAAACAGAGAACAACAGAATATTCCTAACTTCATGCCGTTCGTGTAAATTTAAAATATATGCACTCAAAATAAAACACGTTTTACAAGAATGCACTCCAATAAGACAAAATTAGACATATCAGTTGTCTCAGGGAAAAAGAATGAAAGTAGAATATGGAGATAAAAAGGAATGAATGATGAATGAACGAACGAACAAACAAGAGAGGGGTATTGCACAGACCAAACGCGAAGCTGTGCCATGAACTGGAAAAGTGATTATCTCAACTCTCTGCAATTCAGGGTTTAAAAAAGGAATTTTAGAAATAGTTTTCCCAAGAGAAGCTAAAATCTAGGTGATACAGGAATGAACTTGAAGAAGATTTGAAAAATCTATGAATGGCAAGAATATAGACTGTACGGGCAGTAGTTATGCTCCTAAATACTCATCTCAGGAAGATTGGACCCAGATCTATGAGGGCAGGTGCTTCTCTTTTTAATTAAAAAAAAATTTTTTTATAGAAGTATAGTTGATTTACAGTGTTGTGTTAGTTTCAGGGGTACAGTAAAGTGAATCAGTTATACACATATATGTATGTGTATACATTCTTACATATATATATATATATATATATATATATATATATATATACACACACACACACACACACACATATATGGATTCTTTTTCAGATTCTTTTCCCTTATAGGTTATTACAAAACATTGAGTATAGTTCCCTGTGCTATACTGTAGGTCCTTGTTGTTTATCTATTTTATATATATAGTGTGTATATGTTAATCCCAAACTCCTAATATATCCTTCTCCTTCCTTTCCCCTTTGGTAACCGTAAGTTTGTTTTCTGTGTCTGTGGATCTATTTATGATTTGTACATAAGTTTATTTGTATCATTTTTTAGATTCCACATATAAGTGATATCATATTGTCATATGATATTTGTCTTTCTCTGTCTGGCTTACTTCAGTTAGTGTGATAATCCCTGGGTCCATCCATGTTGCTGCAAATGGCATTATTTCATTCCTTTTTTATGGCTGAGTAATATTCCATTGTGTATATATTCCACATCTTCTTAATCCATGCATCTGTCGATGGACATTTAGGTTGCTTCCATGTCTTGGCTATTGTAAATAGTGTGGGCAGGTGCTTCTTCTAACCAGAGGTCAGGGGTTTGACGACATCCCCCCTCCTCTCCCCTGCTTTCCAACCACGCTAACATCTCCTTCTCATTCTCCTGTCCCCTGCCCCTCCCTCTCATCTGGTAACTTCACTCTTCACCATAAGGTCTCTCCAGCCCCAGGGCCTTTGCACATGTTCCCCTCCTCACCCACCTGGCACATAGTAGTTGCTCCTCTGCAAATATTTATTGACATTCTGATTTCCAGCCAGCTAGAGAAAAATCTAGCTCCTTCTTACACTTAAGTTAGTGGAGGTATAAAATGGGCTGAGGTCCCAGGAGAGGGTAGGTGGGTGTGGTGGAGTTAACCAGGGGCAGCAGTCTGGGGCTCTCGCTGGGCCCTAGGCTCCCTAGGTGTAGCAAAGCCAGACTCAGGACACAGGCATCGCATGTTAGCTGTGTGACTGTAGGCAAGTAGTTAACCCCTCAGTGTCTCGGTTCCCCTGTCAATGAACTGAGTGTAGAGCATTCACCTGGTAAAGATGCTGAGGCATAAAATGGGACCTCAGTGGGCTTCCCTGGTGGCGCAGTGGTTGAGAGTCCGCCTGCCGATGCAGGGGACACGGGTTCGTGCCCCGGTCCGGGAAGATCCCACATGCCGCGGAGCAGCTGCGCCCGTGAGCTATGGCTGCTGAGCCTGCGCGTCCGGAGCCTGTGCTCCGCAATGGGAGAGGCCACAACAGTGAGAGGCCCGAGTACCACAAAAAAAAAAAAAAAAAAAAATGGGACCTCAGTATGTAAGGCCATTAGCATATACCTGGCAAAGAGAATAAACTCAATGAATGTTGGTTCCTTGATCAGTCAGTTCTGGTATAACTTAGGGGCAAGTAACAAAATAAAAATTTAAATGATGATGATGATGATAGCAAACATTTATATAGAACTGGCTAAATTCCAAGCACAGTGCTAAGCATATCACCTAAATTCCCACACCTATAAAGGGAAGTACTATGATCATCCCCATTCTACAGCTCAGGAAACTGAGGCACAGAGAAGTTGAGTATCTTGCCCAAGGCCACACAGCTAGTGATTGGCAGAACTGGGATTTGAACCAGGGCTCTCTGGCTCTTAACTGCTAGGAAGAGTGTTTGTTATCCACATTACAAGAAGTCTGCAGGCTGGGAGCTTGGTTGCAGTGTTGGTTCTGCAGCTCAGCAGTGTCTCCAAGGAATCCTTTCCATCTTTCCACTCTGCCATCTTCAGTGAAAGGACTTTTCTTGGTAACCTTTACTACTCACAGTTCCAAGATGTCTACCCAACCATCTTGTGTAGGCACAAAAGCATCTGGCCAAAGAAGAGGAAGGGCTGTCTCCTGCCCCGTGACTCTTCTCAAAGAAGGGAAACGCTTTTCCAGAAGCACCCAGCAGACTTTCACTCAGATCCTGTTAAGTACAAGACTGGCTCATGTGACCCATGCTCCCATTGCAAGGAATCCTGGGAGAAAGAGACTATTGGGTATTTTCTGCCTCTTTGATGGAAGGTGGGCTCCATTAGCAAGGGAGGGGGTGGGATTGTCTATCGAGTAGACAACCATCTGTGTCTTCCCTGATTTTTTCCTAGTTTAAGACAAGTCCTGTCATCTACACAGCCTTCCATCTCTTCTGGAATATAGTCTATTAGTTATCACTATGCTTTCCTACATTTCACTTCATTATTTATTCATTCATTCATTCAACAAACATTTATTGAGCACCTACTCTATGCCAGGCACAGTTTTAGGTCCTGGGGATACAGCTGTGAGCAAAACAGATGAAAATTCCTGCCCTAGTGGGGATACATGCTAGAACAACACCATCCAATGGAACTTTCTACAATGATGGAAATGTTCTCTGTATGCGACTGTCCACATGTGGCTGTGAAGCGCTTAAAAGTCAACTGAGGAACTGAAGTTCTCATTTAATTTAAATTAAATTAATAATATATTTAAATAGTTATGTGTAAGTGTGACTAATTTAAATAGTTATGTGTAAGTGTGACTAGTGTGACTGAGGAACTGAATGTCTAATTTAGTTATAAATGTATATTTAAATAACTATATGTAGCTAATGGTTACTGTATCAGGCAGCATGGCTCTAAAGGCCAAGGGATACATCATCGACTTTTCTCTCTTGACACATAAACATACTCAGTTCTCTTCCACCCTAAAAAGACTCTCTTCTCATACCCAGGCTCTTGTTTCCAGTTCCTCTCCTCTTGTTCTCTCCAGCCATCAACCATGGCGAGACTCCCCAGTGTGTAACGGATGCTTTTCATCCCTTGCATCTCATTCATTTATGTGCTGCCCTGGAGACCAATGACCTCTCCTTTCTCGAAACGCTTTTGAACTTGACCCTCAGAGATGACACTCTTCTGCCAGGTCTCCTCCTGCCTCTGTGACTTCTCCCTCTTTTTCACCAATATCTTTCCTCTACTTGTCTCTTTTTTTTTTTTTTGCCCCTCCCCAACATTCCATTGGGGATTCTTGGCTTTTTTCATTTTATCTATCTACCCTGGGATATCTGGTCTACCAGATATCACATTCTTACTTGACCCTCGACCACTCCTGACACATTCACCAAACATGCATTGAGTACCTGCTGCGTCATGAAAGGTGCTGCAGGTACTACCAAAAAAAAGTCTCTGCACAGTCGTAGAGAACAAACGTATGGACACCAAGGGAGTGGGATGAATTGGGAGATTGGGATTGACATATATACACTAATATGTATAAAATAGATAACTAATGAGAACCTGCTGTATAGCACAGGGAACTCCACTTTGCTCTACAGTAGAAACTAACACAACATTGTAAAACAACTATACCCCAATAAAAAAATGTCTCTGACCTCCTGGAGCTGATATTCTAGAAGAGGAGGTGAATAATATATACAACTTAATAAACAATATAATTCCAGAGAGTGAAGGTTCTCTTTATCTGGAGGGGACATGGAAATCCTCTCTGAGAAGAAAAATTTGAGCTGCAATCTGAAGGATTTGAAGAGGGCCAGCTAAGAAAAGAGGGAGAGAGTTGACGGGATGGAGCAAGTGTTTGAAGTAGAAGAGATGGCCAACATATCATTCCCATGGTGGAGAAGAGGTTTTCCCATTGGAAGAACAGAAAGCCAAAGTGCTTGGAGTATAGCACAGAGCAGTCAGTGGGAGTAAAGTCACACAAGGTCTTATGGTCACACTACAGTTTGGATTTTATTCTAAGCCTGATAGAAGCCACTGGAAGGTTTTAATGAGGGAATTACAGAAAACTGGCCTCCCAAACTTAATGTGTCCACCATCCAGCTCTTGACCTTCCTCCAAACCACCCCCTTCCTCCATCATCCCCATCTCAGTTGACAACTCCATCCTTCAGGTAGCCCAGTCTTAATCCCTCTCTCCCACCACATGCTCCATCCTTCCATTGGAAGCCCTGGTGGCTGCCGTATTGTTCTCCATAGTGCTTCACACTATCTGACATACCGTATATTTTCCCACTGTCACTTTTTTTTTAATTTTAATTTTTATTTTTTTTTACATCTTTATTGGAGTATAATTGCTTGACAATGGTGTGTTAGTTTCTGCTTTATAACAAAGTGAATCAGTTATACATATACATATGTTCCCAGGATAGAAAGCCCAGAGATAAACCCACGCACATACGGTCACTTTATCTTTGATAAAGGAGGCAGGAATGTACAGTGGAGAAAGGACAGCCTCTTCAATAAGTGGTGCTGGGAAAACTAGACAGGTACATGTAAAGGTATGAGATTAGATCACTCCCTAACACCATACACAAAAATAAGCTCAAAATGGATTAAAGACCTAAATGTAAGGCCAGAAAGTATCAAACTCTTAGGGGAAAACATAGGCAGAACACTCTATGACATAAATCACAGCAGGATCCTTTTTGACTCATTGTCACTTTGTTCATGGTGGCATCCTCAGGTCCTACCTGAGTGGCTGGTGCATAGCAGGTACTCAATAAACCCTGGTTGTATAAATGGACCACTTGGTGTTCCAGTCATAATCAGAAAGCCATTCTTCCCTTCCCTTTCTTTCCCACCATTGCCCCCACCCCATCCCACAAGCCATGTGAGGTAGAAAACTGGGGTTCAGGAGTCCTGGGGTCCTGGGTTCACATTCTTACTTGGTGGTGTGGACCTCCATGCATTAGTAACTTATCTGGGCTTCAGTTTCCTCCTCTGTAAAATGGGACTCATCCTGCTGGGATGCAGGGAGGACTTGATGAGCCCAGGCATGTTTCCTGGTGCACAGCAGTCAATGGCAGCTATATATAAATCGGGGCCTCCTTTGTACTCCCACTGCCTTTGTCCTAGTTCTAGCCCTCATTACGCTGGTCGACTCTTGTGGCTGCCTCCTAATTCCTCCCTCCATCACCACCAATCTGTCCTTTCAGCTGTCAGGCTTGTCTTCCTCACGCCAACCCTAATCACATCCCTCCCCTGCTCTAAAACCTTACATGACCCTACTGTCCACACGACAAGACCCACCTTCTCTGCCTCCGGTTTCCCCCCACCACGTATCCTAAGGGAAGCCTTCTGCCTCTGTAGGACATTCTCGGCCTGAGAAGCCTTCCCCCTCCTCCTGTTCTCCTCCTAAATCCTTGTCATCCATCCAGGGAGGGGGTCGGGAGATAGTACACCTTGGGTGCCAGCTAAGATTGCACTGGGCGGGCGGGAGGTTGGATTGTCTGCATTTCAGAGGCTCAGAGAAGTTAGGGCAAATTCAGGGTCAGGGTTTAACTCCAGGTCTAAGATTTTGTAACATTTTGTGCTGTGCTGCCTCTTCAGACTTGGGCTCCAAAATCATGCTGTCCCCAGCCCTCCTGTCTGTATTCATTTCCTCCTCGTTCCTGCCTCCTACAGCCCTGAAGCCAAAAGGACTTGAATCTCTCACCCACTTACTGGATAGTCATCTAAGGGCAGAGCTGAGTTCATCTCAGCTTTATCCTTGTGTCCAGTACGACCGGCTCTAAACCCATCATCTCTCACCTGGACCAGGGCCATCACCTCCCCACTAGTCTCCCAGCTTCTGGCCTTGACCCCCAGAGGGGTCTTTTTTTTTTTTTTTTTTGCAGTACGCGGGCCTCTCACTGTTGTGGCCTCTCCCGTTGCGGAGCACAGGCTCCGGACGCACAGGCTCAGCGGCCATGGCTCACGGACCCAGCCGCTCCGCGGCATGTGGGATCTTCCCGGACCGGGGCACGAACCCACGTCCCCTGCATCGGCAGGCGGACTCTCAACCACTGCGCCACCAGGGAAGCCCCGGGGTCTTATTTTAATACAAGTCAGATCATGTCTCTTCAGTGCTCAGAACCCTCCATGACTCCTACTTCACTCGGAGCAAAAGCCAAAGTCCTCACCGTGGCCCACAAGGCCCCGCGCCATCTGCCCCATCACCCCCCAGGCCTCATCTCCTCCCACTGTCACCCTGGCTCACTCAGTTCCAGCCACACTAGCCTCCTTGCTGTTCCTCACATGTACCTTTGCACTGACTGTCCCTCTGCCTAGAGTTTTCCTCTGACATATTCCTGTGGCTCACGTCACATCGTTATCCCACTGACTCTCTCTCCATAACTGAGCTGTGTGGTCCATTCACCACTGGCCACGTGTGGCCATTGAGCACCTGAGCTGAGATGTACCATAAGTGTAGAATGTGCACCAAGATTTCAAAGACGTGCTCCGAAGGGAAGAATGGATAGAATGTCTTGAGAATAGTCTTTCATATTGATTGCCTGTCGAAATGATGCTTCTGATACACCAGGTGAAAGAAACTATATTTATTAAAGTTAATTTTACCTGTTTCTTTTGACTCTTAATGTGGCTACTGGAAAATTTTTAATTTCACCCACGGCTCTTCTTGTTTTTTCCTTTTTTTGTTTTCCTTTTTTCTTTTCTGTTTTTAATGGAAGTATAGTTGATGTGCAATGTTGTGTTAATTTCTGCTATACAGCAAAGTGATTCACTTATACATATATATACATTCTCTTTTTTTATATTCTTTTCCATTATGGTTTGTCATAGGATATTGAATATAGTTCTCCGTGCTGTACAGTAGGACCTTGTTGTTCATCCATTCTATATATAAAAGCTTACATCTGCTAACCCCAGCCTCCCACTCCATCCCTCCCCCACCCCCTCCCCCTTGGCAACCACCAGTCTGTTCTCTATGTCCAACACATGGCTCTTCTTAAAGTTCTACTGGGCAATGCTGGTCTGAACATCCTTAGCTCTGAACTACTTCCCTGCCAGGCAGGAAAGAGCAGTTGGCCTTTACCAACTGATACGTGTGTCATCACTCCCCTCACCCTGCCCCATGCTACCAGTGCAGCCCCTTCTCTGCACTGCTTTTCTCCCTTGTACTCATCACCCTGACATCTGGCATATGTACTGCGTTTATTCTCAGCCTCCCCCATGCAAACAGGGATTCCTATGACTCGTGTCCCCAGGACCTAGACAGGGCCTGGCACATTGTAGGTGCCCAGTTAATGTTTGTGAAGTGAGTGAATGAAAACTCTACAAATGCTTGTCATTCTACTGTGCATGCCCTCACCAATGGCTTTTATCTGCCAAGAAGGAAGAAAGTGAAATAGACTGGTGATCTCTAGGATGGAGTTTTAGGAATGCCAGTGAATATCGGAAAGTTGGGAGAGGAGAAGAAAAATAGAATTCAATGAATGAAAAGTTCTTTGGGGTTGCATGGCATGGCCCCCACCTATACTTCAGCTTCGTGGCACCATCCACATCCCCACCAGGCGCCATCTCATTCTTTGAATTTGCCAAGCTCCTTCCCACCCCAGGCTCTTCGTCTCTGCCATTCCGTCAGCCTGGAAAGTTCTTCCCCCACGGACCAGATTCCTCCTCCTCTCCCATGAGCCCTCAGCTTGAGACGGGGTCCACCCTGGGTCCCAGACGAGTTAACACTACCTGCTGTGTGCCCTCAGAGCAGTGGTTTTCCCCTGCTCTCTCTAAGAACGCATGACACCTGTGACGGATTCATTCTCTGTGTGCCTTTTCTGGTTAAACATTTTTCTCCCACATCAGCTCCATGGGGCAAGGAGGACCTCAGGTATTGCTTTGCCCAGCACACAGGACGTGTTCAGATATGCATTTGTTGATGGTGGAAAAGGAGGTCAGCCCAACCTAATAGACCCGTCTCTGCTCTAGGGATAGCTGGGAACACCCCTGTCTTAGTTTGGTGTGCCGTGCCTCCATATTGACCGTGAAACAAGGATTCAAGTGCAAGTAGCTCATCTGGGAAGCGACTCCGGAAGTGTGGGTGGGGGGCAAGGGTGGGGAGACAAGGAAGAAGGAAGGGTCAAGCAGGTAACCTGCTGCGGGCAGCTGGGCTCAGCCTCTCTGGGAGCCTGTGTAGAGCTCACACCTCAGAGGATCTGGGAGGAGGGGCAAGGGAGCTGGGGAATTCATCCACCTACTCCCAGCAATCTTTGGTGGAGGGCTGCTCTCACAGGGGAATTCACTCCCTGGGCCTGTCTCAGCTTCAAAGAAAGTCCTGAGACAAAGGCGTGCCAATATTGGTTATTTACAGACGCAGATACTGGTTGTCTCAAAGACAAAGAGATGTACTATATATAAAATAGATAATCACCAAGGACCTACTGTATAGCACAGGGAACTCTACTCAATATTCTATAATAATCTCTATGGGAAAAGAATCTGAAAAAGAGTGGATGTATGTATATGTATAACTGAATCACTTTGCTGTACACCTGAAGCTAACACAACATTGCAAGTCAACTATACTCCAATATAAAATAAAAATTAAATTAAAAAAAAGACAAAGATGGGACTTCCCTGGTGGCGCAGTGGTTAAGAATCTGCCTGCCAGTGCAGGGGACACAGGTTCGAGCCCTGGTCCGGGAAGATCCCACATTCCGCAGAGCAGCTAAGCCCATGTGCCACAACTACTGAGCCTGCACTCTAGAGCCCGCGAGCCACAACTACTGAGCCCGCATGCCACAACTACTGAGCCCATGTGCCGCAACTACTGAAGCCCGCACGCCTAGAGCCCACGCTCCACAACAAGAGAAGCCACCGCAAGGAGAAACCCGCGCACCGCAACAAGGAGTAGCCCCTGCTCACCGCAACTAGAGAAACCCCACGCACAGCAACGAAGACTCAATGCAGCCAAAAATAAATAAATAAATAAATTTATTTTTTAAAAAGACAAAGAGACGTAGATACTGGGTATTCACAGATGCAGATATGGTTGTTCAAAGTAAAAGTCATAAGATCCAGATCCCTGGACAAAACTGAAGACACCCCCAAATTATTTGCATGGTCTCCCTCCTCTTAACCACAGAGCCCTCTGTTTTTCAGCATTTCTTGCCCATCATGTGAGGCTCCAACAACAGGGTCTTCTGTGGCATAGTCCCATGGTGGTTCCTACTACATTTCTTATTCAGGAAACGCGTCTGGGGGTTCCTTGGGTTGAGGAGGATCTCTGAGACCCCTTTTCTCACCAGCAATACTTTTTACAAATGAGGTCTTAGGATGGGGTCTTTACGGGGGGGCTTTCTAAGGGAGGGTCCTCTCACCTATCACCGTGATTATTACTCACCTGTATTTGCAGGAGTGACTTTTTGCCCTGAGGTTCGGGGTCTGTAGCCGCCTTCTGGAGCTGATGTCAGCTGGTCCACCCCAGCAGGGCTACACCCATTGTTTGGGTTGTTTGAGTAGCTTAGTACACTTCCTTTGTTCTGGGCACAATGCCAAACACCTCACATGTATCAATTCATTTAATCCTCACACCCCTTTGATGTGTAGGTACTGTTGTGATCCCTGTTTTACAAAAGGGGGAACTGAGGCATGGAGAGGGGAAGTAACTTGCTCAAGGTCACCCAGCTGGGAAGTGGCAGAGCTGAGATTTGAACCCATGCTGGCTGGGATCTTAACACTAAACTGCTTTCTTGCCAGTTGATAAAGAGACCTGAGCCCCAAAGGATCTGCCACTCCCCCGGTCCTTCCCCCAGGGCCTCCCAGCCTCCCCAGGATCCATCCTGATTGTGAGTTGCAAAATACACTGAAAGTCCCCCCCAACCAGGTGCCACAGGAAGCTTCTGTTCTTCTCAGCCGAATGTTTACTGAGTATCATCGACCATACACCTATCTGGGGTCTTCGTAAATCATCTTTTATCCTGTGAAACAGGTACTATTAACACTGTTTTACAGGTGACAAAACCGAAGCCCAGCCATGTCAAGTCACCTGCCTGTGGTCACCCAGCCAATACACCACCACATCGAACCCCCGCCCACCTGTCTGACCCTGAAACCCACCTTCTGCTTTCTGTTCTGGCTTCTTTCTTCCAGCATCTTGGCAACAGTTGGGACGGAGTTTGACCTAAGAACGCTGAGGGCAGTTCGAGTGCTGCGGCCGCTCAAGCTGGTGTCTGGAATCCCAAGTGCGTGAGTTTCCAACCGTGACCAGGGGTCTGCTCAGGGGTCCCGCGAGCCCTTGGTTTCCGCTCTGCATAGCGTGTCCCAGGAACCCTTGGGTGCTTCCCCAGCCTGGGTCAGGGCAGCCTCCACTTCGGGGAAGTCCCTCAGGGGACTCCCCACCAGGCATCTGGCTGCAGGTCTGGATGGGCTCCTGAAAGCCAGCCAGGAGCCTCACCCATCACCACAGCACCCATTTATTGAGCATTTCTCTATCAGGAGCCATGGGAAGCGCCACCCAGGTCCTCCTACTCACAACCCTGTGAAGTCGATAATGCTGATATCTCCATTTTACAGATGGGGAAACTGAAGCTCAGGGCGGCTGAATAATTTGAGCAAAGTCACGTGGCTGAGAATGGCAGAATTAGGAGTTAGCCAGTCTGACCCCAAGCCTGGGAATACTGGTGGCAATGACCGTTACCATTCATTGAGCGCCTACTGTGTACCGGGCACAGCAGAAAGAGCTTTTTGTGTATTATCTTAGTTCATCCTCACAATCACCCAGTGAACCCATTTCACAGATGGAAAGGTGGAGGCTCAGAAAGGTCAAATGACTCACCTGAGTTCTTAAAGCTTGACGGCAATGAGCTCCAAAGTCTATACCCTCATCCTCCAGGGATGCTTCTACTCCAGATCCTTTGGGGGTGGCTGCACGATACAGGGTCAGGATTAGGTTCAGCTGGGGAAAAAAAAAAACAGGGCTAGACATTTTCTGTCCTACTGCTTCAGTAGTAGTAGTAGTAATAATAATAATAATTCCTATTTTTTTAACATCGTTATTGGAGTATAATTGCTTTACACTGTTGTGTTAGTTTCTGCTGTATAACAAAGTGAATCAGCTATATGCATACATATATCCCTATATCCCCTCCCTCCTGCCTCCCCCTCCCACCCTCCCTATCCTCCCCCTCTAGGTGGTCACAAAGCACCGAGCTGATCTCCCTGTGCTATTATTTTTTATTTATAAGCACTTACTATGATCTCCCTGTACTATTAATTTTTATTTATAAGCACTTACTGTGTACCAGGCACTGTTCTAAGTATGTGACATGTTTTTAACTCATTAATCCTCACAACAAGCCTGTGAAGTAGGTTCTGTTATTACCACCATTTTACGTTTCATTAGCTTCGTTCTTCAGGTTCCTTGCCATCCAGATTCAAAGAGTAAGATTTTCTACATAACCACCAGCAGGGTCTTTTTGTTAGAGAGAAGGCATTTCTACTCAGGTGTCTGCAAGATTCCAGTGGGTGCCTACGTCGTATTAAATCAAGGGCCATCCCAAAGCTAATACTAATAAGAATTTTTGTCTAATGACCACCTATGATGTGCCAGGGACTTTGCTAGGCATGAAGCCTCTCATTTAACCCTGAGAGGGAGGTGCTATTCTAATCCCCATTTACAGACGAAGAAACCAAGGTTCAGAATGGGAACTTCCCTGGAAGCAGATTTAGATAGGTGTTCAGATGCACTTGCTTTATGGAGGGAGTGCTGTCAGGAGAGAGAGAATGAGGGCAGCAGGACGGGGTAGCAGAAGAATCTGAACAAGGATGCCGTCTCAGCCGGATCCTGCAGGGAGCTCTGGAGTGTGAATAGCGTCAGAGCTGTTTCCCACTTGAGGCAACAGGCTGGTCTTTTGTACTCCTGTGGTCAGTTATTGGGGGTGGGAGGTGGGGAAGCGATAGCCTCCCAGGTGAGGAGCTTTGGATAACCAAGGGCAATACTATGAAAAGAGGAGCATCTGGGAGCCGTTAGCAGCAAATGCCCACAGCACCTGGAGGGAGGGTCCACCAACAGCAAAGGAGATCTGGCCTGGACATCAACTTCAGACAGTGTCCAGAGCCTTAGCCACTCTGCCACGTGCATCAATCACCCTTACATTTTGGACCCCTTGGAGTAGCGTAGTCCCCCTGTGGTCTCCACCCATCAGGAGGTGCTAATCGTGGGCCATGGGAAGTTCTTCTCATCAAGAAGCAAGACCCAAGCTATATGTTTGAATCCTCATTTTAACCATAGACTTTCCTAAACATACAGAACGGTGGTTACAAACAGAGGATTTGACATCATTCTGACCTGGATTTCAAATCCTGGCCCTGTTATTTATCATGCCCTAAGGTGAATCATGACATCCGCTGAGCTTTGCTTCCCACCTCTGTAAAATGGGGATAATTTTACACGTGTGCCTGCCTCATGGGGTTGTTGCTAAAAGCCAATGAAATAATGTCTGGTTTCTCAGAGTTGAAACTAGGACATTGACTGCTTTCCCAGGCAGAGCTGCAACTAGCGTATATGGCGCCTCTGTATGAATTAGGAAAAGACGCCCTCTCTTGGTGGAAAGAAGTTAGAAAAAGTCACCCCGCTCTGGGTGAAAGCCACCCGACACCCAAGAACGGGGCTCAGAAAGCCATGAATTTCCACCTCCTTCTTGCCCAAAAGGTCATCAAATGGGACAGCCTACGTCCAATACTTTTAAAAATATTTTAAAGATAAAAAGTGGGGAATTCCCTGGCGGTCCAGTGGTTAGGACTCCGAGCTTTCACTGCCGTAGTCCCGGGTTCAGTCCCTGCTTGGGGAACTAAGATCCCACAAGCTGCACGGCGCGGCCAAAAAAAAACCAAAAAAGAAAGTGCTCTAAAATATTAGGAGGAATTGTTCCTATTATTATAACGAGCAGCCTCTGTGTCTTCCATCTATCTTCCCTCACTCTCGCCCAGTCCCCAGCCTCCTGCATGCTCTGGGTTCCCTCAGGAGGCATCTTGGGGGTGGGATTTGGGGGTGCCTTCTCACGGGCCTGTGGGGCCTCTCTCTGTGTGTTTCCCCAGGTTTACAAGTCGTCCTGAAGTCGATCATGAAGGCAATGATCCCCCTGCTGCAGATCGGCCTCCTCCTATTTTTTGCAATCCTTATTTTTGCAATCATAGGGTTAGAATTTTATATGGGAAAATTTCATACCACCTGCTTTGAAGAGGGCACAGGTAGGTCCGAGCAGCAGCATATTTTTTTCCCAACCTTCCTCCCCTTTCTTTTCTCCCTTAGGGATAAGCTCCTGCAAGGGATCTACAGGGGTTTGCTTCTTTCTCCTGGAAGCTGGGAGAACCTCCTCCCGAAAGCACTGCAGGCAAGGCAGGGGGTGAAACAGTCCCCGAGATCTCGGTTGTCGCTGGGGCATTGCATTGGGGTCCCCGAGAAGCTATCTCGGGGTGAGTGGTTTATTTGGGAAGTGGTCCCAGGAAGCACCATCAGAGGAGTGGAGAAGTGAGACAGGGAAGGGAAAACATCTAGTAAAGGGGGTGTTATCAAGTAGGTTACCATCTTGGGCAACCAGACCTCCGTTCCATTGGGCACCTCGGGGAAACAACGTACGTCACGCTCAGAGCCATCCCACACGTGGGGCGAGGGAGCTGGCTACTTATCCACCAACTTCTGTCCGACATTGGCAAGGACTGCCCCCTGGGAGGGCATTAAGGCCCTGGCACTGCTGGCTGCCCTGACACTGGGCTGGAGCACGTATCAGAGGTGTTTTTGGTGGGCGCACGTAGGGGCAAATGACGGCAGCATGTAGGCGCAGTGCCCACAGCCTCTGCCTAGTTACCTTGCAGCGACCCCAGGCCCTAACGCATGCTGAGTTCTAAAGCCTCCTTTCCCTGGAGGAGAGAGTCGAGGATGGCTTCTGGTCTCCCCCGAATGTGCCATGAAGACATCCCGCTGGGAGTCTTGGCACCAGCCAGTCAGAACCAGAGCGCAAGCAGGATCTTGGCTCATCCGCTCCCGGCACTATGCCAGCGTCAACCCCTTAGCTGCTGGATCAGGAAAGCAGGGTGGGCGCAGGAGAAAATCCAGGAGGGCCGGGAGGCACAGCCCCGGTGCTCATCTCTGACTCAGCAGTGGGGCAACGTGGTTGTCCAATGCTCTCCACACATTCAAGGACCCGATAGCTTCCAGATACATCTTTGATTAAATCCCCTGCTATCCAAACCTAGCTACTTGCTCTCTGACCAAGAACCAAATGAAATCAAATAGGAGGGAAGCCTGTATTTCAATATTTGGACCACGGGCCGCCTCAGTGTGGACCGGCTGAATGACAGCGCTAGTCGTGCGTCAAAGAAACTGTGAACTGAGACAGTTAAAGCCCAGAGGGGAGCCCGTTGGGAAGGGAAAGAGATTTCAGGCCTGTCTTATTAGGAAGAAGATTCTGACCAGGAGTGGTTTCCCATCCACCTTCTCTTCCCGATGACCCCTGGGTAGCAGAGCCCTCTCCCCAGACCTCCCAGAGGGTAGCAAAACCCAGTAAGGAAGGTTTATTTGAGATGCTTTCATTGCCTCCTTTTTCTTGCTCCTCCCGTCTCCTTCTCTCCTGGGCTTGTGAAGTTTGCTCAATATGGGATGTCCTAATTATTTCTTTCCCCGATGAAGAAGGTGTTAATTGAGGCAGAGCTATTTCTGCTCCTGGCCTCGTCACCCAGGCAGAAATGCTAGAGGGAGAGATACAGGGCAGGGCCCCTCGGAAAAATCAGCCGAAGATAAAGGAACCAGGATTCCTGGATCCTAGGTTTCTTGTTGTTGTTGTTGTTTTCTCTTTTTCTCTCTCTCTCTCCAGCAAAGGGGACAGAGGACTGGCTTGAGTCTGAATTGAGGTTTTAAGGGGACAGATGTGGGCGGGGCAACCGGAGGGTAGGAGGCCTTGATTTAGGGAGGATGACTGAAAAGCTCGCAATTAAAAATATAAGGCATGTGAGTAAGAGACAGATATAAACAGACACCCAGGCAGCAGGTTAATTTTAAAATATATTTATAATCAAATTCCTCAGACTCTCTGGATGGTTGCTTTTCTAGAAGCAGCCCTCAGAGTGTTTCGTGATGAGGGGGCAGGTGGGGGGTTGGGGGGAGCGGGTCGCAATGAAGAACACCACTAGGCAAAGCTGCTAAAGACAGACAGGTTTTCCCTTGCAGACAGGTTCTCCTTATCATCAGGAACCCGGTTCTTGTGTGCCCAGCACTGCGCTAAACACCCAGAGAAATGCCAAGGAGAAGTGGAAGCGTCCTCCTTTCTAAGAGCTTCCAAAATAGTTTGAGGAAACAAGACCCCTTGTCTGCAACGAGTCCATAGCAATGCACGTTTGTGCTGCTTTTGTCTCCTCACCAAATGTGAACATTTGGGAGCCATTGTAGCCCTGAGGAAAGAAAGGGACCAGTGTTCACTGGGCTAACCCGGGGGCGGGTGGCGGGGGGTAGTGCACATTGGTGGATAGGTATTGAGCCAGACTTGGACACAAGGTGGAAATGGAGAAGGTTTTGGACAGAGGTGACCTTCCCAACAAACAATGGTTCTCATTCATTACAGGAACCCATGGAATTTTCCCCCTTGCCCTGAGCCTTATGTTTAAAAGATTTTGCCTTCCAATCTGTATTCATTAAATAATAGCCCCTGTACCAAATCTGGCCTGAGTGGGGAAGGGGTTTCCCACAACTTAAAATAGTGGCCGATGTGTCATCGCTTCTTGAGTAGTAGGTGTCCCTTCTGAGGTGGTAAATGTCATTTTGCAGGACCTAGAGTTTCTATTTAACCGGAGTTTCAAAGGCCAATAAGATTCATGCATTCTATGTTGGTTTATTTCACTCTGTTGCTTACTAAGTGGAGGTTAAGGATGGACTGCAAAGCCTGTATGTAGGCTATATATAGCCTATATATAAATATATCACATTGAGATATATTTTTGTTTTGTGGGAGCTTGAGTTTACACACTCAGCTGTTTGATTTTTTGTCGGACAGTGTCACTGTCTGAAAACCTTCAAAAGTATCGTTCACTGGATAGAATTCCCTCATATCCGCGGCTCTGGTCCAATGGGGGAAAGCCTGGGATATTCTGTGCTCCCCTAACTCCCCCAGAACAGCTCCCTGAGCCCAATACATCTCAAGAAAAAAAAATGAGTCAGGCTACAGAAGAATAACACAACACAATTGACAAATTTGTCCTAATGGAAGTCTGGAGAACACTGCCCCCAACCACCTCAAAATGCACACAGCACAGTTACCAAAACTGACTGTATTGGGGACCTTAAAGTGCATGTCGACAGATTTCAAAGGGCAGAATAATACAAAACATATCCTCTGACCACAGCGCAATTAAGCTGGAAATCAAAGTTTTTGGAAATTAGAAGACATGCTTCTTAGTTGTGGATGCAATGGTAGGATGTCTGAGATTTGCTTTAAGAATATTTTAGTGGCAAGGTAAAATATTTTAGTATGGGGAGGGGATGTGGATGAAACAAGATTAGCCCTGAGTTGATAAATGTTGAAATTGATGATAGGTACAGGGGAATTCATTATATTATTCTATTTTTATAGATATATGACAAATTTTTAGTGCTTCCTGGTTATCCAGGAGTCAAAGAAGAAATAATAATGGAAATTGCTAACTATTTTACTTGAACAATAATGATACTAATGCATGACAGAATTTGTGAGATGCAGTTAAAGCTGTATTTAAAGAGTAGTTTATAGCCTTAAGGAACATTAACTCATCCCAAAAGTCGAGGAAAAGAACAAAAAAGGAACAACGCTTAGAGAAGAAATTAATGAAATGGAAAACAATGAATAGGTCAACAAAGCCAAACACTTTGCTTTTTGGAAAAAGACTGATAAATTCATCTCAATGGCCATTTTTCTTCAACAGCATTGAATCTTCGCTGGCTCCTGTTTCTCAGAGCTGGTTTTGCCGGCCCTTTCCCCTGATTTTTCTCCCCTTCCCTTTCATAGATGACATTCAGGGTGAGTCTCCAGCTCCGTGTGGGACAGAGGAACCTGCCCGCACCTGCCCCAATGGGACCAAATGTCAGCCCTACTGGGAAGGGCCCAACAATGGGATCACTCAGTTCGACAACATCCTCTTTGCAGTGCTGACTGTTTTCCAGTGCATCACCATGGAAGGGTGGACTGACCTCCTCTACAACGTAAGTGACAAGGGGTCATGGAGAGCCAGGACCAGCCAACTCCTGAGGCTGCAGTGGAGGGAACCTGAGCCGGGGAGGCAGCCGAAGGACAACTCAACACGGCCCCAGGAGAGCCGGCCTGAGGCTCAGTCCTTTGAGGATATGGGAGTGTTGTCCTCAGAACTCTAAGTAGAGAAGGGCCCTCGGGAGATGGAGATCTAGAGGGCACACAGATGCTGAATAATTTTTAATTGCACAAGTTTTTAAATATAATTTTAGATTTTTGAATATGCAAAGGTTGTGTAAGTTAAAAACCAACATAGATGAGAGATAGGGAAGTGTCCTTGAGCACCTATGCAAAGGGGCTCTGCACTGGAGCCCTCACTGGCCCTCCTCCAGCCATGCCCCTCCCTATGGGGCTGACAGGAAATGTCTACCAGGAGCTAGTGCCACCACCACTCCACTTTCTAGATCACATTTTGAGTCATCTTAGATCCTAGAATTCCCTCCCCAAGCCCAGATTCCATGGACTTGCATGAGATTCTTCCATGGGTCTGTTCTCTGACTACACCACCCATTTGTATCCCCTGAGGGCCAAGGGTGTCCTTGGGGTGGCTGTTGGCACAGATGTGGCTGCAGTTTGGACATGCAAGGTGGTGTGTCCATGCATGTGTGTGTGGAGCACCCCCTCCCCTGCCTCCAGGTGGCAGGCCATGGTCAAGGGGCAGGGAAGCCTGTCCCCACGCCATTATCCAGTGCAGACATCCAGATTCTAAATTCCAGACTGACCTTCCAAGTGCTTATGAAGGTGTGTTTGTAAAGGAGACACATACAGCACATTTTATTTAGGAGCTTTTAAATATTTACACATATATATGGGCCTCGGTTGGTACTCTTGTCCTAGGTCTTGAAAATGTTAAGTTCAGGTCAGAAAAGATGTACACTCCTACCTGCCCCCCCCCTTCCATCCTGCATAGCATCTCTAGGAACAGACAGCAGATTTGAGATGCTCAGGCTCTTTCTTGGCCCTGACCTGCAAAGAGCTTGGGCTAAAGGCTACACCCAGTTGGCCAAAGCTTGCTTGGGCTCTAGGTTTTTTTCTTTTCTTTTTTTTTTTATTCTATTTATTTATTTATTTTTGGCTGCATCGGGTCTTCGTTGCTGCGTGCAGGCTTTCTCTAGTTGTGGCGAGCTGGAGCTACTCTTCGTTGTGGTGCGTGGGCTTCTCATCTCGGTGGCTTCCCTTGTTGCGGAGCATGGGCTCTAGGCATGCGGGCTTCAGTAGTTGTGGCTCGCGGGCTCTAGAGCGCAGGCTCAGTAGTTGTGGCGCACAGGCTTAGTTGTTCCGCAGCATGTGGGATCTTCCCGGACCAGGGCTCAAACCCGTGTCCCCTGCACTGGCAGGCAGATTCTTAACCACTGCACCACCAGGGAAGTCCCTAGGTTTTTTTTCTTTACAAGGCTATTGCAAGAGGAGGCTTCAGAGGGATATGAACCCTCCTGGGAGTGAAACAGAACTGGGAGACAGGAAGGTAAGGAAACTTAGGCAGAGAGTGGGGGTGGAGAACAGGAGCTAAGTAAAGTGTGAACATGGAAACAGGTTATATCATGGGATTGGACATCCAGAAAAAGGGTCCAAGGTTCATAGGAAGACAATGGAGATGAGCTCAGTGGTGGATGAGGAAGTGTGAGCAGGGACACGAATTTCCAGAGGGTTCTATAGTTGTAAGCACCATCATCTTAGGGGATATTTGCCCTGGAAGCTTAGAGCTGAATCACCTTGGGGGAAGCAAACTCGGGGGAAACAGTTGAGAGAACAGAGTCAGGCATCAGGCTGCTTGGGTTCCCCTCCCGACTCCACCACTTCCTTGCTGTGCAACCTTGGACAAGTCACTTGGGCTCTCTGTGCCTCCATTTCCATGTGTGCAAAATGAGGAGAAGTACAGTCCTACCTCACAGGGCACAAGGACTGAGTGAGGTGAATATATGTGAAGATTTAGAACAGTGCATGGTCCAAATTTGTAGGCCAAATTTTCCACCCCAAAGGGCACTGCTTTTAAAAAATGTAAATGAATTTTTCAGTGTGAAAACTCCAGCAGCGCCTGAAGAAGTGGAGTGAGCCATTGGGTCCCACTTGATGTGCCACTCTCACCCCACTGGTAACCGCCACTAACTCAGAGTAGCCTTCTAGAACTTTCCATGCACTTACATCCCACAGTCACGCTTTGGGTGGAAACCCAGGGAGCAAGGATTTGAGCCTGATGCGAGCCTAGAGCAGTGATAAATTACCACAAACCGGGTGGCTTAAAACAACAGACATTTATTACCTCACAGTATGGAGGCCAGAAGGTGTCAGCAGGGCCAGGCTCCCTCCAAAGGTTCTCGGGGAGAATACTTCCTTGTCTCTTCCAGCTTCTGGGGGCTGCCAGCGATCCTTGGCATTCTTTGGCTTATAGATTATCTGTTGTCCACTCGAATACCCCATCTTCACATGGCCATATTCTTATAAGGACCCTGGTCGTGTTGGCTTAGGGCCCACCCTACTCCAGTACAACGTCATCTTAACTAATTACATCTGCAGCAACCCCATTTCTAAATAAGGTCACATTCTGAGGTCCTGGAAGTTAGGACTTCAACAGATCTTGGTGGGGCAGGGGTGGTGGGGACGTAATTCAATTCATAACATCTCCCAGATGAAGTGCTTGCACCTGAACCCTTGTCTGGGGCTTCCTAAATTAAGACAACCTCCCCCCCACCCTGAAACACGACCACTAGGACAACTCATTGCTAAGGGCAGGGGCTAAGTGGCATTTTTGAGTTTCTGCTGACAAGGACAGAGCTATTGCTTTTCCAGACTCATTTGGGTCCTGCCCTTGTGCTCTGCCATTTGCAAGGCCTGCCCTAGGACTCCCTTAGCTCCATCCAGCCACAGGCAGGCACAGTGTCTGGACTATCTGTCCTTTTATGCTTGTGCTAGAGCCAAGCCCATGAGCATGACCTCACCATCCACTATCAGGTGAGATCCATGGGAAGGGTCCAGAAGCACCTGCTCCAAGCATCTTAGAATCCACAGGCACAGATGCCAGATGGATGTCATCCAGCTGGGTGGGCAGTGCTTTATGATCCCAACATCTCATTTCTTTTCTCAGTATCATTGAAACCCATTTGTTTATTCCATAATTACTTATTGAGTGCCTACTGTGTGCCGGGAAATGATCAGGTGATCAGGGACAACACAATGAAGAAGACAGACAAAAATCCCCATCCTTGTAGGGGAGACAGATGTGACCAATAAACATTATAAATAATAAACTACTCAGAAAGTGGAAGATAGACGTTAAGCAAATACATAATGTGGGACGTGGTGACATGACCTGTGTCATCCTATGAGGACAACAGCAGGATAAAAGGTCAGGTGTTGGGGTGTGGGGGCTAGTTTAGGTCAGGCAATGAGGGAAGGCTCCTCAGAGGAGGTGACATTTCCACAGAGATGGAGAGAGCCAGGCAGATGTTTGGGGAAAGAGCGTTCTTGGCAAAGGGAACAGCAGCTCGCCTACACGGTGTGCTGGGGCCCCGTCCAGGTTTTTCCCTTTTCAATTTGTCTCTTTTCTTTCCCACTTGGCTTCCTGGTTAAAGTGCCTTTTAGAAAAAGCCTAACCTTAACTAATCAGCACCACTGTCGAAGATTTATATCGGGATGTGCACCCCAGCGTTATTTGTAAAAATAGAACAAAACTGGAAGCAACTGGTTAAATACCGTATGGTCCCTCCATATGATGGAGTATCATGTCATTAAAAATCATCTGTTGGGAGAATATTTAAGGATGTGGGGAAATGCTCACCATATAATGACAAGTGGGGGGGGGCTGATTTTAAAAAAAGAATCAAGGTGAGATAAGGCTATGTCTTAGTCACCTCCGGCTGACATTACAAAACACCATAGACTGGGCAGCTTAGACAGCAGAAATGTACTTTCTCACAGTTCTGGAGGCTGGAAGTCTGAGATCAGGGTGTCAGCGTGGTCCGGTTCTGGTGAGGGCTCTCTTCCCGGCTTGCAGACGGCTGCCTTCTCACTGTGTCCTCACATGGTGAGGGCAGAGAGAGAGAGAGAGAGAGCAAGCTCTCTGGGATTAGTGACTTTTACAAGGACACTAATCTCATCATGCGGGCCCCACTCTCATGACCTCCTGTAACCCTAATCACCTCCCAAAGGCCCCATCTCCAAATGCCATTACATCGGGGATTAGGGCTTCAACACATGAATCGGGTTGGAGAAGGGACACCATTCAGTCCGTAGAACCTTATAATCTCAAGTGTGTAATTTTGAAAATATAAGGAAAAAAGGCTGGAGTCCGCTGTACCAAGATGGCCTTTAGGTAGTGGGATTTGGGAATCTTTATCTTCTTGATACTTCTCTATATTGTCAAAATTTTCTAAAATGAGCACAATTTACTTTTATCCTCTTTTTTTTAAATTGAAGGATAGTTGATTTACAATATTGCATTAGTTTCAGAGGTATAGCATAGTAATTCAGTTATTTTTTTGCAGATTATATTCCATTTTAGGTTATTACAAAATATTGAGTACAATTCCCTGTGCTATACAGTAAATCCTTGTTGCTTATCTATTTTATGTATAGTAGTTTCATAATTTACTTTTATAATCAGGGAGTGCATTTAAACTTGTCTTGCTAAGAGTTTAGGAGGAAAAAGATTTTTGGTTACTCGTAGACCAGGAGATGGGGAGGAAGGACAGGAAAAAGAGCATTTTCTGGGTGCCCATTGTATGCTGGGTGTTTTTATCTTATATTACCTGTCCAGAGAGAGTCCACGTCAAAATATATAAATTACTTATTGATTGACATAACAATAATAAATGGTCATTTTATTGCTTTATTATTAAATAAACAAAATAAGTGAAGAAGAGACAAATCTTCCCTACAAAAGAATTCCATTTAGTATATATAGACAGTCCCCCTCCAAGAATGGAGTTTAATCTTTCCCCCACCCCCAGTTTGAGGATGGGCTGGACTTAGTGACTCACTTCTAAAGAAAAACATAAGGAAAGGACATATATCATTTCACAGTGGAGAAACCTAGAAGACACCACCTTAACCAAGTGACAACTTTTGACATCCCAGTGGATGTGTGATCATAGGATCTTTGATTTCCTATGATGAGGAGGGAACCTCACCTCCGGGGTTTTCTTCTCAAAGACTCATAACCCCATAATCGTAGGCAAAACATCAGACAAACCCAGATTGGAGGGCGTTCTTGCAGGATACCTGAGCAGTTCTCTTCAAGACAGTCAAGGTCGTGACAAACAAGGAAAGACTGAGAAACTGACCCAGACCAGAGGAGCCTAAGGAGGTGTGAGGACTAAATGAAACGGTGGATCCTGCATGGGATCCTGAAACGGGGGCAAACCCAAATAAAGTCTATAAATAACTGGTGAAGGAGAGATTACTGTCACCCATGTTACAAATAAGACTCTGGTCGAGAAAGTTGCCGGAGGTGGCCAGACAGAAAATGGCAGTACCAGCCTGCGAGCTCTGCATTCCTCTTCCCTGTGCTCTGAGCTGAACCCAGAGAAATAGATATTGGTGGAGAGGGGGAGAGAGGTGGGGGGTTGAGAGAGGGAAAGAGAGGGAGGGAGAGAGGAAGGGCGGGCGGGAAGGAGGGCAGTTAATTTTCAAAGGAGGAACTTCTTAAAACTCTCACTAAGTCTGGGGCAGAAAGATGGAAGATTGGAAGCAAAGAGAATCCACCTGAAAGAATTTTAAACCTTGTTGAGGCACAGACCCCTTTGTCAGTGTAATGATTTTTAAAGTCTAATAAATGAAAAGACTGGAGATGGTGAAGGAAGACAAATGTACTGAAATTGTTATAAAAATATTGTTAAAAACAGATGGGTGACGTCATTTTAGTGTTTATAACACATTGCCAACAGGACCTGGCAATGAGTCAGATGACCCCCATAATTTCATGGGAGTGTTGAAGCTAAAAGATTTTGTGGGATATCTGGGAACTACATGTGATTTCTGTGGGTGAGGGGCATCACCGGTTCTGCCCACACTGTTGCAGTTTGCTGCCTCCCCTGGTAATGGAAGAAAATGCCCCACTTTCTGGTGGAAATTAGGGGAAGTGAAGGATTAACTTTTTTCATGCAAATTCACAGACTCCCCAAGGATTCCCATCCCAGTTGAGCCTGAGGGAATCTCACAGTGATTTCTGTGGTTGCTTGGCTAGGAAAACCCTCCGAGGAGGTTAGCAAGTAACTGAAATTCTCGCTGTCCGTGTCTGGCTCAGCCCCCACCACAAGTTACCCAATCCAAAATGTCAAGAGTGCCACTGTGGAGAAACTCTGCTCTAGAAGACCAGGGATCCTTGAAGATGGGGCATTGAGGCATCCCTGGGCATGGTGGACCTGCCCACATTATGATTTTGTAGTGGGGTGAGTGCTTATCCAAGCCCAAAGACCACAAAGGCAAGTATATTGAAATTCTCTGCCAGAAGTGTGGTCCGAGTCATGTCTAACTGCCATAAAATGAGCCTCAGTCAACAGAGCTGAGCTCTACCCTTGTCCTGGACCTCTGAAGGACCCAGAGGGCTCCTGTGCCCATTCCTGGGCCTGGGGCCCACATTGGATGTGGGCAGCCTTCTGGAATCCTAATGGGCTATCAGCTATTTCCTCTGTACCGCACTATTCTGGGTGTTTCTCTGTGCACCAGCCTGTGACTCCTTGATGGTAACCTTCTAAGGTAGAACCTTAAATAGTCCCATTTTACAGATGAGGAAACTGAGGGCCAAGGCCACACACAGGGAGTTAAGGTTGGAATCCAGCTCTGACTCAACACCAGTTCCCTCAGCATCTGCTATTTGCTACCTCCCATGGCAAACAGGATGGAGGACTGGCTCTCTGAGCTCAAGGGGGCGGCATGGGGAAGCCCAGGAGGGCTGCACTGGAGCCACTTGCTGGAGACAAAAGTTGGTGGCTCTGTGTATTGCTTGAGCAACAGGCAGCCTTATTTCACAAGGACCCCCTCACCATATGTGCATGCGTGACTCAAAAACAAAAAAAAAAAATCAGAAATCACCTCCACCCCACACAGAGGACATACCCAACATGCTTCTCACTGAATGAGCCAAAACGGCCTGGGGGTGCAGTGTGGGCGATGGGACTTGCCCTCTCTTAGTTGCTACCAGGGTGGGGAGAGGAAGAGTCTGGGGCCCTGGCAGGACCTGTACACCATTCGCTGAGAGCCTGCTGCATCCCTACATCCTCCTTGTATCATCAACTGATCCATAAAACAACCTCATGAGGGGAAATATTTTTAGGTCCATCTTCCAGATGAGGAAACTGAGGCTCACAGGGATGCAGTGACCTGCCAAGATCCCCTAGTCAAGGGTAGTGAAGTCAGGATTTGAACCCAGCACTGGGCACTAACCGTTACACTCCCTCCCTCCCTCTATGATTCTCACCTTCTCTGTTTTTTTCCCGTCTCTGTCTTTGTGTCTCTTAATTCTTGGTCTCTCTGTCTCTCTCTGTTTCTTCCTGTCTCTCTCTCTTTCTCTCTCCTCCTTTCCTTTCTTCGCCTCTTTATTCCTCTCTCTCCCCCACCTCTCTGTGCTTTTCTCTGTGTGTTTCTCTTACTCTCTCTTTCTATTCCTCACTTAATGGCAATTAAGAAAATGGTAAAACTGTGCTTAGTTGATGATTATAAATGCAAGTCCCTTGACAAATGGTCACTAATGGTTGAAACTGATCTTTGACCTAAGCCCTTGTATAATTCATAGATGTTTATTTTGGCCAACATCAAAGCATCAGATCTGGGGGACTTTAGATCACACATTCATTCAACTAACATTCATTGAATGTGTACTGCATGAAGGCAACGTTCTAGGCACCAGGGATATGCAGCAAATGGAAGAGACAAAAAATCCCTGTTTGGGGGGAGTTGACGTTTTGGTGGGAGAAGCAGGCAGCCAACAAGATAATTAAGAAAATTTTATATATATGGCAGAATCTTAAATATTTTAGGCTTTGTGGGCCATGCCGTCTCTGTCACAACTACTCAATCTGCTTTCGTAGCTCAAAAGCATCCACAGGGAAGATACATAATGAATGGGCATGGCTGTGTGCCGACAAACCTTAATTTACAAAAACAGGTGGCATGCATGGGTGGTGGTTTGTCCACTCCTGTGGAAGAGGGTGATGAAAGCTCAGGTGAAAAAACAATAGAGGGGCTGTGGATCCTCAAGGTGAGAGGTTGACGTTCTTCTAATAAGACCTGAAAGAGGTGAGGGACAGCCATGTAGGTATGTCAGGCAAGAGAGACCCAGGTGGATCGGACAGCCAGTGCAAAGGCCCTAAGGCAGGAGTGGTTCTGACATTTGTGAGGAGCCCATGTGGCTGGATGTGAGGGAGTGAGGGTGAACAAGGGAGCTGAAGAGGCCAGGGGAGGTGACAGGAGACCTCAGAGGCAGAAAGACCATATAATTCGCTGCCCAAACCAGGATAATTTTGAGAGTGAATGGGGAAAGGAGAACTCAAAAAATAATGAACAGGCGTCGCATGATTTAATAACAGGGACAAACTGGGACAGACATACGACCTCCCTCATGGCCACTGTGGGGCTTTGGCTGTTTCACATTTTTTTTTATCCCTTATGCTGGGGAATTGGGTGTTCTCTTGAGCCGAGGTTTGTTGTTTTTTTACATCTTCTATACTTTTTCTGACTGAACCATGCTCAAAAAAATTAGAGGAAAATAAGCCACAAAACAGAAGGCACTTCAGGGTTTTACTGAGACTCAGCCATTTGTTTGATGAGTATCGAATGCTTGCTAAGCGCCAGGCATCATGCTAGGTACCAACAGTGTGGAGGTGAATCAGTATTTTCCCTCTCCTTTAAGGCTCTCATGGGCCAATTGTTATAAACAGAAAGTACTGTGTAAGTGCAGTGAAGGAGTGAGGTAGAAAAAAAAAATCTGAGGGATACAAGCCAGAATGCTGGGTCTAGCCCCAGCTGTGCCATCCGCACCCTGTGTGAGCCAGGCAGATCATCTCCCTCAGCCTCAGTTTCCCCATCCACTGGAGATTCTGGGAATCAAGGGGTGTTGGTTGTCAGCTCAAACGGGCTCTACTAAAGTGACCGTTGTTGTCCCACCTGCCTCTTCGTTTCCCAGGGAAACAGCCTCATCGTTGGGACTTGGGATAAATACATTTCCCTGTCATTGTTATTATTTAAACAATCCGCCCACAGGGACTTGAAATGCAAATGAATATATTGACAAAATGATTCAGAAAGCAAAACCTGCTTGGAAGTGAATGAGAGTTCTGTCTGTGCTGTGAGGAGGGGCAAGCCCTTTTTGGCTGGAAGGCTTCTCCGAGAGGGGGCACAGTAGAATGAAAGGCTGAGTGATGAGATGGAATCAACCAAGTCAAGATGTAGGAGAAACTGTCTCCAAACAGAGGCTCAGAGGACAACCAGCTCATTGTAATCTTGAACCTTAATTTCTCTGTCAGATATACAGGAAACATTCTTTTCCCCCATCTGCCTCCTGAGAGCCATATAAAAGTCAGTGAGAAAGTGATATTTGAGAGAAATCTAAAGGAGATAAAGGAGTGAACCAAGGAAATATCTGGGTGTATCAATCAGGAAATCTAGGTTATGCTGCGGTAACAAACATTCTCCAATGTCACTGTGATTTTAACAACAAATGTCTTTTCTGGTTCGTGCTACATGTCCAGTGCAGGTTGGCAGTGAGGAAGAAGGGAGCTATACTCAGCAGAGTCACTTGGGACCTAGCTAATGGAGCAACCAGCACCTAGAACATTACCAGTTGGTATTCCAAAAGGAAAGAAAGCCCTGGAGGGTCCCACACTGGCAGTTCAGTGCTCTGGTCCAAAAGTGACTTAGGTATTTCCACTCGCTCCTCATTGGCCAGCACTCATCATATGACCCTCAGCCAACCACAGGGAGACAGGGACGGGCCATCTTGCCGTATCTCAGGAAATATTTAGTGACAGCACTAATGAAGAATAGCGTTGCAGGCAGTGGAACTCTTTGAGCCTTGGGAAGAGAGACAAGACGATCTTGCAAGTGTATCTTTCTGGTGTTAATGACTTTGACAAGCAAGCAATTTCCCTCCTCCCCACATCCAGACTCATGAGCACACCCACGCTTAACCTGAACTGCCAAAGGATGTAAGACCCGGGATGGGAGGTTGATGTCCCCCACATTCTGTGCTATCACAGAATGGCCAAGGAAGCTCCAGTCTTTCGGCTTGGGAAATATATTTCTCATTTTTCTCCTGAGCAAACCCCAGGAAGCCCACCTACTGATCAAAAACTGCACCCAACCCTCTGCCAGCTTCTTCTCTGTGAGTTGTTGGATCCACAGCATGGAACTGAGTCATTTGGGCTGGATTGGAAAGAGAACAAGCATCTCTAAAATCAGGCAACAGAACCCCAGTCCCCAGGGAGGGAAAATCAAGACAAGGGAGGAAGAAGGAGAGAGGAGGGAGAAGGGAGCACAGCTTGGGGTGGAGGATGTGGGCTGTGTGGGGAGCCACCTCTCATTCAGTCATTCAACAAACATTTATTGGACACTGCGTGCATGCCTGGCATTGTGATAGGGAATATGGCAGTGGGAAAAAAGCACAATGTCCCTGCTCCATATGGAATTGACAGTGGGGAGACAGACAATGAGCAGGAGAAATAAGTATAGAGGAGGAGATGCGCTAAGGGAAAAATAGAGCAGGAAATGAGATTAGAAATGAAGGTGCAACTGTAAAAGGCCATCAGGGAAACCCTGCCCGAGAAAGTGGCCTTTGAGCAGAGATCTGAAGGAGGTGAGGGAGCCATGTAGGAAATTGGGGGAAGAGCATTCCAGGCAGAGGAAGCAATAGGTGCAAAGGCCCTGAGGTGGGACTGTGCTTGGTGCGTTTGAGGAGCTATAGGAAGGCCATGTGGCTGGAGTGATCCAGGGGGAGAATGACAGGAGAGCAGGGCCTGGAAGTGATGGGGTCGGGAGGTGGCACCTCTGCCATTTAGTAGCTCAGTTACTGTGTTCTTTGTCTGTGGCTGACATCACCAAGTACCACAACTGGATGGCTTAAAACGACAAAAATGTATTCTCTCACAGTTCTAGAGGTCAGAGTCCAAAATCAAGGTGTCAGCAGGGTTATACTCCCTCTGAGACTCTGGGTAGAATTCTTTCTTGCCTCTTCCTGACTTCTGGTGGTGACTGTCCGCCCTCAGCACTCCTTGACTTGCAGCTGTGTCCCTCCAATCTCTGCCTCCATTGTCACATGGCTGTCCTCTCCCCTGTGTGTCCCTGTCTTCACCTGTTACTTCTTCTTCTTAAAAGGACACCAGTCATAGTGGACTAGGGCCCACGATCGTGACTTCTTCTTAACTTAATGGCAGCTGCAAAGACCCTGTTTCCAAATAGGGTCACATTGAAAGGTACTGGAGGTTAGGATTTCAACATATCTTTTTTTGGGGGGTGGGGCGTGCCAGGCAGCATGTGGGATCATAGTTCCCTGACCAGGGATTGAATCTGTGCCCCCTGCATTGAGAGCATGGAGTCTTAACCACTGGACCTCCAGCGAAGTCCCTCAACATATCTTTTAGGAGGGATACAATGCAGCCCACGACAGGGACCTTGGGCATGGGACTTTACCTCTATGTGCCTAGGTTTCCTCACCCGGGAAGATGGGGAGGATTACATACCACCTTTTGTGAGAGGATTAAATGAGCTCAAGTAGGCTGAGGACCTGGCACTGTGAGTGTCTTTTATGCCGGGCAGCATCATGGGGCCAGGTGGTTCTAAACATATCAGGGAGCTGGGGTGTGGGCAGATCCTGGGGTGGAGGGGCTGCCTTGGTACCAAGGGCCTCAGCCATTTCTCCCCGTTCAGTCCTGCCCCTCTTCCCCCACCCACCCACTGCTCCGTCTCCATCCCAAACCTCCTTCCTGAGATAGCCAGACTTTTTTCTTCTGTTGGCCGGTGCAGGCTTTCTCTCCCTGGGCTATAGTTAGCCCTAAGAAATGGTAGCGGAAAGACCTCAGCCACAGCAGCATCATCAGAGGGGAAAGCACAAAGCCAGTCCTGCCTTCTGTCCACCCCTGTTCTGCTGACCCTTTTCTTTCTTCCAGAACCTCCAAGAAGCAAAGCATTGGAACTCTGTTAGAACAAGGGTGTGAGCAGGGGACTGGCATATTCATTGTCCCCTGAACCTGTCTGTGTCCATCATGGAAGTTGGCTTTTTGGGTTGGTTTGTTTTCTTTTTTTTTAATTATTGTGGTAAAATAAACATAACCTAACATTTACCATCTAAACCATTTTTAGCTGTCCAGTTCGTTGGCATTAAGTGCATTCACTTTGTTGTGCAGCCGTCACCACCATCCATCTCCAGAACTTTTTCATCTTGCAAAACTGTAACTCTGTCCCCGTTAAACACTAACCCTCCGTCCCCCTCCCCCAGCCCCTGCCCACCATTCTGCTTTCTGTCTCTGTGAACTTGACAACTCTGGGAACCTCATATAAGTGGAATCATACAGTTTTCGTCCTTTTGTGTCTGGCTTATTTCATTTAGCATAATGTCCTCAAGGTTCATCCATGTTGTAGCATGTGTCAGAATTTCCTTGCTTTTTAAGGTAAAGTTGACTTTCTTTAAAAAAAAAACAAAAAACTTTTTCTTGGTTCAAGTAAAATACACATATAGGACACTTCACAGATCACATCTGATGAATTTTTACAAACTGAACACACATGTGTAACCAGCACCCAGGTCGATCAGGAAACAGAACCTTCTCAGCCCCAGAAGGTCCCCCTCGTGTTCCCTCCAGAGTCACTACCCTCCCCAAAGGATACTCCATCTGGACCTGAAACATCATCAACTCATTTGCCTGTTTTTTGTATTTTGCATGAATGGAATCTTACGTATATGCTCTTTTCTGTCTGGCTTCTTTTGCTTGATGCTAAGTCTGTAAAGTTTCATGTGGTGGATGGCAGTCGTTCATTGCACAATATTCCATTTATCTTCCCTCCTGTTGAGAAGGGTTCAGTTTGTTTCCAGTTTGGAACTGTTATGAAGATCACCACTATGAACATTCTTGCATGTGTCTTTGGCATACACAGGTTCACATTTCTGTTGGATAACATCCCCGGAATGTAATGTTCATGACATAGTGAAGGTGCCTGATTTAATTTTCGTAGAAATTCCCAACCCATTTTTCAAAGTGGTTGTACCATCTATTATGGATTGAATTGTGTCCCTTCCAAAATGCACGTGTTGAAGCCCTAACTCCTAGTACCTCAGAATGTGACTTTACTTGGAAATGGGATCATTGCAGGAGTAATTAGTTAAGATAAGGTCATTAGGATGGGCCCTAATCCAATATGACTGGTGTCCCTATAGAAAGGGGAAATTTGGACACAGAGAAAGACATGCACTCAGGAAGAAAGTCATGTGTTGATGAAGGCAGAAATCAGGGTGATGCATCTACAAGCCAAAGAACCACCAAAGATTGTCAGCAAACCCCCAGATACCAGGGGAGAGGCATATGCTCCCTCAGAGCCTCCGGAAGGAACCAACACTGCTGCTACCCTGATCTTGGATTTCTAGCCTCCAGAACTGTGAACCAATAAATTTCTGTTGTTTTAAGTCACCCACTTGGTGGTTCTTTATTACAGCAGCCACAAGAAACACATACACCATGTTACCCTCCCATTGGCAGCATGAGACAGTTCCAGTTCCTCCACAGATTCACAGCACCAGTGTCAGTCGTTCTCATTTTAGCCTTTCTGCAGGGCAGCAGTAGCACTGAAAGTGCTTTTAAAGGTGAGCTTTTAAAGCCACATCTGCCCCCGCCCACACACACACACACACACACATTCTGCAGATGCCATAGAGCTGATGGACCACCAGAAGCCTTCCCCAGCACAGAGATTAAGTCCACAGGCTCTGGGTCCTGGCCCCCTGGTTCAAATCCCATGTCCACCACTGTCTAGCTCTGTGACCTCATGCTGGCAATTTTGTCTTTCTGGGCCTGTTTCCTCAGTGCATGACAATAACATAGGGACATCATGGGAATTAAACAAGTAAATAAGCCAATGTAGGTAATATGCTTAGAGGAGTGTCCAGCACAAATAAGTACTCTTTAAGTGCTGGGGGGTTTTTTTCTTTCTTTCTTTCTCTATTCTTGATTTTCTTCCCCTCCTCTCACTTATTGGCACAGTGTTCTGTTCTCCCAGAGAAGAATGTTCTATTTGTGGACTTCTTCCCCTTGAAAATTGATCTGGGCATTTCTGGGAATTTTTCTGTGGTTGACATTGAGGCTGCAGGCAATAGAGGAGGGAGACACTTAAGGAAAAGGTTCACGGCCCTGCCGTCTGGCTTGGTGATTTAACCTGATTATCAGACCCTGCCATCATGACTGTTTGGGGGAGAAGGGAGGGAACTGGGGGTTCATTTCTACATTTCAATGAGCTTTTTTACCTTCTCCTCCTGGAGTTTGATCTGTGGAGTCCTCCTGAGTTTCATGCTGGTTTCTGGTCCTGTGAGGACTACATGATTAGGAGGGGGCTTTGTCCTTCTAGTGGTACCTCTGGAGTCTCCCCCACTGGTTGATCCTGTGCTCTCTCTCCCTCTCTGGGCTACCAGAGCTCTAGGACTCCACAGGCCAAGGACATTTGAGGACAGAGTCCCAGGAGAACAAGAGTTCCCCCTTCCTTCACCTGTCAGGTCATACCTGAGTCCCACTCAGTGCTCACCTGCTTTCCTTCCTCACCTCCCCCCCCCCCATAGAGCAACGATGCCTCAGGGAACACTTGGAACTGGTTGTACTTCATCCCCCTCATCATCATCGGCTCCTTTTTTATGCTGAACCTCGTGCTGGGTGTGCTGTCTGGGTAAGTCTCTGCTACTCCCCCCATCCCACTCCCCCTCACCATCTTTTTCCCAGGAAGAGGCCATCATTCTCCAGGCAGAGAATAGGCCTCTTCTATTGCTTTGGGTTATTAGACAGTTATCAGCAAGCCATGTACAGGTGCATAAGTTGTGCACTGCTGAAGGCACCCAGTGAAGGGACTCATGGGAGGTGAAATCCAGCCCAGCCTTCACTCACCAAGCTGTGCTGCTGGCACTGAGCTACCTCCGCCCAGGGGGCGGGAAGCCTCTTTGTAATTTAGACCTCTCACTTGGAAGGTTTTCTCAAAATTTTCAGGCCCACAACCCAAAACACAAGAAAAGTCTATAGAGCTTTAATTTCTATAATCTACATTTTGTTAAAGAAACAATAGGTTGGGTTCCCCCCTCCCCTATTTTCCAAATATAAAATCGTAGCATACAATCAACCATGCATTTTCATGACACACATTGTCCCCTACCCCCAAGATTGTTTTTCTGGCTTAACCGTAAGTGAGTTTCATTTTTCTCACTACAAGAAGTCTGGGGACTGGTTTGGTGGCTCCATGGTGCCATGATGGACCCCAGCGTCTTCTAGCTTTCCACTCTGACATGCTTTTGGAGGCTTCCAGTCTCGTGGATGCTTCATGGTCTCAGGATAGCTGCTTCATGCTCACAAGATAGGCATCTCACATTCCAGACAGGAAGAGGAAGAAGGGAAACTGGAAGAGTCCTATATCACAGAAGTGAGGCTGCTGCAGAAATCTTCAGCTCATGTGTCATTAACGTAATTTAAGAGAGGGATGCAACTATTCTTTAGCCAGGAGTACAGAGAATGGGAATGGGGTATGCAGCCAGCAGTGGTTGGCATGGCATGGTTTACGGTTTTGTTTTGTTTTTCTCTAACTGGGTGCCGTTGTTGGGACATGTGGGAAGCTGGCAGAAATACCCACTCCTGTAATATTCTGATCTTCTGTCAGAAGACCTGATTCCTCTTGTTGAAAGGCACTGCCCTCCAGGGATTCTGAATCCCCAAACATACACACACAGAGACTCCCTAAAATTTCTAAAACGGCCAGACCTGACTCTTCTGTGCTTCTTCAGGGAGTTTGCCAAGGAAAGGGAGCGGGTAGAGAACCGGCGGGCTTTTTTGAAGCTGAGGCGACAGCAGCAGATTGAACGAGAACTCAATGGGTACATGGAGTGGATCTCGAAAGCAGGTGAGGCCCTTTCATCCTGGGGCTCAGGAATTGAAATCCCAGGCCACGGAGCACACAGAGAGTCATGCGTGCAGTTTGGAGATGGATGAGGGAAGGGTCATGATGGGAGGAGAAAGAGGACCTGGACTGCTGGTTCCAGTTTTTAGCAACAGGAATCCAGCGGGATGAAGCCAGGATATGACATACATAACACTTAAGAGCTTTAAAATCAGACATTGGGTTAGATCCCAACTCTGCCACCTCCTAGCAATGCAGCTCACCTCCCTGTGCCTCAGTTTCCCTGCCTGTTAAACAGAGGTAATGATAGTACCTACCTCATAAGGCTGTTTGAGGAGTCTCTAAGGTAATCCCAGCTAAGTCACCTAAGAAGAGCAGTGCCTCCCATACAGTAGGTCCATGTTTATTTGTTCAGCTAGTTAGACACTTATGGGACACCTGCTGTGTGCCAGGCACTGCTCTAGGCCCTGAGATCTGGTCTCTGCCTGCAGGACTCTGATAGTCTAGTGAGAGAGGAGAAAATAACCAAATACATATAATGTTGGATGTTGCCAAATGCTGAGAGGAAAAATAAAACGGAGTAGGAGGCAGAAAACAGTCAGAGAAGGAAGGGTGATCAGAGGGGGTCTCTCTGAGGAGGTGACCTCTGAGCCGAGACCTGAAGGAAGTGAAAAAGGAAGCCATGTGGATGTCTAGGGGAAGAGCTTTCCAGGCAGAGGGAACAGCAAGTGCAAAGGCCCAGGGGTAGGAGTAGAGTTGAGTCATAGCAGGGAAGCTGTGTGTGGCTGGAGCAGCGTGAGGTGGAGAGTGGGAGAAAAGGAGGACAGAGAGATGATGGGGGCCAAAACAGGCAAGATCTTATAGGCTATGGTAAGGAGGTTGGTTTTTATTTTGAAGGAGGTAGGGATGATGTTGGCTTTAGGACCATCGTTGAAGTGGGGCTGGGAGTCAGAAGCAAGTGAGCAGCACATTTCTGGCTGATTGAGTTGTCACTCAGCAAGGGGAGAGTAGAGTGGCCACGAGGACCCTTCTCCTTCCTGGTCCAAGGGAACCCATCCCCAGGAGAGTCCTCCAGACGCTGGAGCTTAACTATGTGCTCTTCCTCTTCAGAAGAGGTGATCCTCGCCGAGGATGAGACCGACGGGGAGCAGAGGCATCCCTTTGATGGTAACTGCTCTGAACCTGGCTCCAGGGGTGGGGGTGAGTCCCAGGGGACACAGGAGGAGCCGAGGCTGGGGGGACAGGCTACTCCATTCTGAGGGGCTTCCAGGGAATGGATGTTCAGGGCCCAGGTATGCCAAGAACAAGCACAAGACCAGGTCAGGCTCAGGAAGATAACGGGAATGGTGGGAATCCGCTTCCTCGAGGAATTTCAGGACCTTAACATGGGGTTTCCCTTTCTTGCCTGCCCTTTCTGCTTTGACCATGTGCCCAGCTACTTCTGCTTTGACCATGTGCCCAGCTACTTCTGCTTTGTGCCTCCATTTTCCCCATCTGTCAAATGGGCATGATAATAATCATACCTACCTTAGTTGATTGTTCATGAGAATTATATTAATTATTGCAAATAGAATGCATAGGACAGCGTCTGGCTCGGGGTCAGCCCCACTTGTGTTCACTAAGTAAAATAAATAATAATAATTTCACCAATGGGAATTCCCTGGCAGTCCAGTGGTTAGGACTTGGCGCTTTCACTGCAGTGGCCCGGGTTCAATCCGTGGTTGGGGAACTAGGATCCCGCAAGCCACACAGCACAGCCAAAAATAAAATGAATTAAATTAAAAAGATAATAATAATAATTTCAGGGCTTCCCTGGTGGCGCAGTGGTTGAGAGTCCGCCTGCCGATGCAGGGGACATGGGTTCGTGCCCCGGTCCGGGAAGATCCCACATGCCGCGGAGCGGCTGGGCCCGTGAGCCATGGCCGCTGAGCCTGCGCATCCGGAGCCTGTGCTCCGCAACGGGAGAGGCCACAACAGTGATAGGCCCGCGTACTGCAAAAAAATAATAATAATAATTTCACCAAGAATCCAGCTTACTATTAAGGACAGTTGTCTCACATGTTAGAAAGCTGTCTAGACAGAGCAATGACTTTGGATTGAAGAGACCAGGAGTGAAAAGGAAGGAAAGGAGCTGGGGCCCTATCCCAGTAGGTTAGAAAATGGATTTTGTGGGGAGGGAAAGAGATTACCCTTGGGGGTGTCTGAATCACTTTATTGGAAGTATATGCCTGTACTCACTGTCCCCTGGCGAGCTCTTGGGGGTGGAGAACCTAAATAATGAGGAAGGGCTTCCACAGTCCCAGCCCACCTAGCAAGTGTGCTAAAGGGTAAGGGGTGGGCTGTTTTCATAGGAGTCACTACATACCCAATCCCAGGGCTCCTAGAGGGAAAATGATAGCTGAGAGCCCAGACTTCGAGTCAGACTGAACGGGACGTGGTTCTCATCTTTACCCCTTGGGCAAAGTCACGTAACCTCCCTAAGCCTCTGTCTCCACATCTGTGAAATGCGCATGCTCTTACTTTCCACCAAACCAGACCACCACGCGGGTAAGGTCCAACCACACATAGAAAGTCCCTGGTAGAGCCCAGCACCCAAGGACACACTCAGTCGATGTCATTTTTGTGGCAAAAAGGGTAACGTCTTTTTCTCTTGCCATGTTTCCATTGTTGGAGCTCTGCGGAGAGCCACCATAAAGAAAAGCAAGACAGACCTGCTCAACCCCGAGGAAGCTGAGGACCCGCTGGCCGATATTGCCTCCGTGGGTAAGTCCTCCTGCTGCCGCCTGGCAGTCGTTTATTACTGATCGCCCTCGAGATGGAGTGTGAGAGCTTGGGGCACCGGGCTGCCTAGATCTGGGTCTTGATTCTGCTTCTTCCCACCTGTGTCCGGGGGCAGATGACATGATTATGAGAATAACAACAGAGCGTGTCTTTGCATATTATTGGGAGGAGAAATAAAACTAAGTAATCTACATATAGGGACTCCCCCTGACAGTCCCGTGGTTAAGACTCCGCGCTTCCACTGCAGGGAGCACAGGTTCCATCCCCGGTCGGGGAACTAAGATCCCACATGCCGCGTGGCGCGGCCAAATGAATAATAATAATCATCCACATGCAGCATTTAGAACAACATGTGGCAGAGAATAAGGTCCCCATGATATTGGCTAATATTATTATTCATTAATTATTTATGAATAATATTATTATTGTTCATTAGTTCTCATTGAGGGGCTACATTTATTAGGTGCCCAACTGTGAACAAGATAGAGACCAAATCCCCACCCATGTGGATCTTGCCGTCCAGGGCAGAAAATAGATATTAAACAGGTCATTACACAAATAAACCTGTAATGATAACAGCGCTTCAGAGGAGATGCCCCGCGCTCAGCCTGCTCTGGAAGAGTGGAGTGTGGTCAGGGAGGGCTTCTCAGAGGAGGTGACACTGACAATGAGAACTGAAGGGTGGGTAGGAGTTCACCATGGCAGTGACAGCAGAGAGAAGGCTGTGCTCAGGCTGTTGCTGTTGGTTATCTCCAAGGGCAGCGTTTGAGGTGGGAGAGGACATTGACTTCTTTCCTTGTCACCCCTCTTGTTTGAGACTGTGTTGCTTTCGATCTTTCCCAAGGAGACTCTACTATCTTTTGAAATGGGTTTTTTAAAATTCCGATTATGAAGGGAATTCCCTGGCAGTCCAGTGGTTAGGACTCTGCGCTTTCACTGCCCAGGGTATGGGTTCAATCCTTGGTGCAGGAACGAAGATCCCGAGAGCTGCATGAGTACAGCAAAAATAAAATAAAATAAAAATTCCAGTTATGAAGAGTGGGTGGGGGAGCTTCCAGGCAGAGGAAATAAGACAAGACTCTGAGGGGAGAAGGCATTAAGGCTGATGGGGTATATGGAGCATAGAGGCAAGGATGAGAGAAGGAGGGAGGGAGGAGGGAATTCAAAATATACACCTGTTTCTGGGACTTCCCTGGCGGTGCAGTGGTTAGGACTCGGTGCTTCCACTGCAGGGTGCACGGGTTCGATCTCCGGTCGGGGAGCTAAGATCCCACAAGCCTTGAGGCACGGCCAAAAAATAAAAATAAAAATATACGCGTGTTTCTAATCCCCAGGAACCAACTACTTCATACTCTGCTTTTCTCATTCACTTCTAGCTTATAAGCTTACTGCTGAGTTTCAAAATGATTTCCGTCACTGTCCCACACTCCAGAGGGTGGCTATACTATGGTTTGCTCAGCGTGGCTTTATTATATGGTGTTTGAGTTGTTTCCAATTTTTGCCCTTACGAGGAGCACTGCTGGGAACATTTACGTACAATGACTCCCCCCACCCTTTGGGTGGATTTCCTTGGGGATAATTATAGGATCAAAGATGTTAACAGGTTTTCAACTCATTATTCACAGAGCCATTCTGAGTTTCAAAAACACTGAACCCATTTATAAACCTGCCAAGTATTCAGACACTCACGGATTCTCCCACACCGGCCATTGCCTATTACCCGTTTAATTTCCTTTCCCAGATAAGTCGGTTTGTAATGATACCTTAAAGCTTGTTTTCATTTGCATTTTTAATTTCTAGCCCACACACTCTTTTCCTCGTAATGATGAACAAGTCCTGTTTCCACTTGTGGATACATCTGTTTCTCTCCTTCCAGCAAATTCAGGCATTGGCATGCCCCATCAATGCTCTGTGAATTTGATCCATTACATCTGTCCAACATCTTTTCCCCTTTAGGTTGCTTCCATTCTTCTAATCTGTTTTGTTATATTTTGATAGGCAAATATTTTTTGTCTATACCACATTTATTAAATGTCAGGCACTGAAAAAAATAGGGTACCCAAGGTCTCCTCTATGGATAAGATTGGGTACCTGTTCTTAATTAACAGGGAGATATTATTTTTCATCAGTCCTTCTAAAAAAGATGAAAAAGTGATACCACCCAGTGTTGGCAACGATGAGGAGAAGTGGGCATAGCCATATGCCATTGTCAGGAATGTAGGTTGCAGTGTTTGTGATGTATGGTTTGGCATTATTTAATTATTGATGTTTATATTCTTTGACCTAGAATTTCTGCTTCAAAACATTTCTTCACATATGCAAAAGATCTATGTACCAACCTCTTCTCAGCAGCACTGTTTTCTGGTACTCAAAAAAGTAAAAACCAGAAACAACCCGTGTGCCCCCAAATAGGGAAATGGTTAAAGAAATTATAGTATTTATATACAATTGAATACTCTGCTGCCAGGAAAAAGAATGGAGTTGCTATGGCATGGAAAGATGTCTGAAATATATTTTTTGGTGAAAAAAAGCAAGTTGTACAACAAAATGTAAAATGTGTGGTCCCATTTTTAAAACAAAATTAAGAAGTGTGAGAGGTACTTAAAGATGTAGAAACTGGAGGGATTGCAAAGGATTTTCACTTTCTCCATGACATTGTTCCTGGAATGGATGGATTAGTGACAGGCATTACTTTTGAAATCAGAAAAGTAATTAGGTAAGTTTAAAGTTACTTAAAAGCAACAGAGACTAATTATAAGGAGTCTAATAGCTATACAAGGCAGGAAGGAATTTGTCTGGTGGAAAAGCAAAGAAAGCTTCATGAAGGAGGCGTTTTTTAACTGGGCTTCACGTGCAATGGGGAGAGTGTTACTAGTTCACTGGGGTCACCATAATAAAATAGCACAGACTGGGTGACTTCTTTTTTCAAAACAGAAACTTACTTTCTCATAGTCCTGGAGGCTGGAAGTCCAAGATCAAGGTGTTGGCAGGGTTGGTTTCTGGTGTGGCCTTTCTCCTTGGTTCACAGATGGTTGTTTTCCTCTGTATCTTCACGTGGTCTTTCCTCCATGTGTGTGGTCTTTCCTCCATGTGTGTCTGTGTCCTAATCTCCTCTTCTTATAAGGACGCCAGTCATAGAGGATTAAGGCCCACCTTAATGATCTCGTTTTAGTTTAATTACCTCTTGAAAGGCCCTCTCTCCAAATACAGTCACATTCTGAGATCCTGGGGGCAGGGTGGGGGTTGGTTAGAACTTCAACATATGAATTTGTGGGACACGGTTCAGCTCCTAATGCCGGGGGGAGTGGGGATGATCCAGGAAGCCATGATAGATTCACAGAGGGTTTGTCTGTGGGAGACCCTGGGGCTCGAATTTGCGGCTGACATAAGAAAACTTGCTACTTGGAGAACCCAGATTCAAGGCTGACATTTGATAAATGTGTGATAAAAGGAAGATGATAAACCAAAGTTGAAAGCTGTCACACTGAATAAGTGCCAACGCTGTCCCATAGCACCTCTGTTAAGAAAGAAGGTGACTTTCAACTTTGTAGATGGATCCAAGACACAGGCCAGTGGCTTGTTCTCCCAGGACAGGTTTGCTCCAGGCAAACCCAGCTAAAGCCAGCTCCCTTGCCTGATAGATCAAAAACCCACAGGAAGGGGCCCCTGTGCTAGCAGGGGCTTCCTAAACAATCCTGAAAGAGACCTCTGAAATTCCAGGGTTCTGACAAGGAAATGCCTTTACCTTTATTTATTTACGTAAAATAATAATAATAATGTGTTTCAAAGTCAGGCAGGAACTGTGTAACATTTGCCCTCATGTTGTACCCTAGTAAATGCAGCTTTATGTAACTGATGATTCTACTGTGCTGTCAGCTCATTTGATAAACACATTACACAACGGTCTCGTGTAGAGTTGATCAACTGACTGTTGAAATATGGACCTTGAGTCATTGTTAGGAAGAACTGAGCCATGGATGGAATCTGCCATCACAACACAGGTTCTTTAGGAAAATCAGATTCCATTTAGATGGTTTTAAGGGTATAAGCTCAGTGTGGGCTGTATTCGTTTGCTAGGGCTGCTGTCACAGAGTACCACGAACTGGGTGGCTTAAAACAACAGAAGTGTATTCTCTCACAGCTCTGGAGGCCAGAAGTCCAAATGGAGATCAAGATGTTGGCAGGGCTGTGCTGCCTCTGAAGACTTTAGGGGAGAATCTGCCCCCACGCTTTTCTCTTCGCTTCTGGTGTTGTCGGCAATCCAGGGCTCTCTTTGGCTTTTACTTGCCTCACTCCAATTTCTGCCTCTGTCGTCACATGGTCTTTTCCTGTGTGTCTCCGTGTCTCTTCTCCTCTTATAAGGATACCAGTCATTGGATCTAGGGCTCACTCTAATCGAGTCTGACCTCATCTTAACTTGATGTCATCTCCAAAGACCCTATTTCCAACTAAAGTCATATTCACGGGTACCAGGGGTTAGGGACTTCCACACATCTCTTTGAAGGACAGTTCAACCCACAATTTGGGAAGCACCTATTTCAATTTAAACAGAGAAATTGAAGAGCCTATAAATTGCCCCAAATCCCAAGATTCAGCCTTGGTAGTGCCATACTGCTGTCCTCACCGTGGAACATTCCTGACTAGGACTGGTCGCCTCTGGCTCTTGACTCCTTGAATGTAGCTGATCTGAACTGAAATGTGCTTCATACTAACGCATTAGATTTGGAATACATAGTACAAAAAAAAAAAAGAGTGTAAAATATCTCTTTAATATATTTCTATATCAATTCCACATTGAAATTGATATCTTAGATATATGGGGTTTCATAAAATAGCTTATTAAAATTATTTTTTAAATCTAAGGATTGCCTGCAATTACAGTTCCAGACCACAGAGGAAAAGTATAGACAAGAGTGTATAGAAAAAGGGAGCATGGGTCAGAGCAAGTACGAAATGCAATAAATAGAGGAGACAGTACAGAGCTGGCACACGGCCTGGCATGCAATAGGTGTTTAGTTAATATTCACTTTCCTCTCCATTCCTGTTGAGTGGGATGCCTATTGTGGGATGTGTCTCCAGGCCCTGTGATCAGGAAAGACTTCCTCCAGGCATTGGTATGTGAACGGGTCTTGATTTCAGCTCTTAGGGTTGTAGTAAGAGATTTTAATCTTACCAATAAGCATGATGTGTCAGCGTCATGCTAGGGGATATTAACTCATTGATTTCTCCCAACGGCCCTGTGAGGTGGAAGGCACTGGAGTCCCAGGATGCAAGGTGACTTGTCCGAGGTCATCTGCCCAAGGTCACTCGCCTGTTGGTGATGGAGCCGGGTTTCCATGTGGCTCCAGCAGGAGCTGGGGTAAGGGGCCTCCTGCCTGGTGTGATTGCCAAGGCTTGTGGATGCCTGTGGGTCTGGGCACATCTTTGGGAGCCATAAGGACCAGAAATGTCCCAACTGGGAAGGGGTGTGAAGAGCCACCCTAGGGTTCCCAGTGCCCATGGGGTCAGGCAGGTGATGGACATGAGGGGAGGATCCAGCCACTGGACCCAGCCAACTGCTGCTGGGCAGGAATGTGGTCCCTTCCTCACGGCCACATGTTCCAGGAGTGAGTGCAGCATGGTGGCCGAGAGCACAGGCTCTGAACTAACTCGACACTTCTTAGCCAGTTACTGGACTCCCCTCAGTCTCTGTTTGCTCAGGGTGTAAAAGGGTGTTAATGACGGTCCCTACTTCCTAAGGTTGTGATGAGGAATTTACTGTGTAAAATGCATCCCCCGCAGTGCCTTCTAAATGTTCAAAACATGTCAGCTGTTATTTTCATTCATGAGAAGCTGAAATCCATATTTTTATGGAAAATCTCCCAGTTTTTAAATGTAGACCAGTAATTTTAAATTTCACAAACCCAGGATGAACCAGTATGGCCCCTGGGGTGCCAACTCCCAGCCTCTGTTTAGAATTTTGCTAATAGGAAGTGGCATCCTGAGAGATGTTTTACGTGTCCCATGCCTGGCTGGTGTGATGAGGTTGATGAAGTGCTTGATGGATGAACGTATAAATGAACAAATGAATGAATGGATGGGTGGATGGATGAATGAATGTGTGAATAAATGATGAATGAAGCAACAAATTGGTGAATTCATGGATGCACTAATGAATGGACAAATGATGAAAGAAAGAATAAATGAATGAATGACATACCAATGAGTGAACAAATGAATGAATGCACAAATAAATGAACGAATGAGCACACTAATGAATAAATGAAAGAATGAATGAACCAATGAAGAACAATGAACAAATGAATGCAATGGAAGATTTTCAAGAGGAAGTTTTGATTTTTTTTTTAATTTATTTTTGGCTGTGTTGGGTCTTCGTTGCTGCGCGCGGGCTTTCTCTAGTTGCAGCGAGCAGGGGCTGCTCTTCATTGTGGTGTGCGGGCTTCTCATCGCGGTGGCTTCTCTTGTTGCGGAGCACGGGCTCTAGGCACACGGGCTTCAGTAATTGTGGCGCACGGGCCTAGTTGCTCCGCGGCATGTGGGATCTTCCCAGACCAGGGCTCGAACCTGTGTCCCCTGCATTGGCAGGCGGATTCTTTTCCACTGCGCCACCAGGGAAGTCCCACAAGAGGAGGTATTTTAGAAGGTAAAATCAATCTATCCAAAACTGAGCTCTGAACCTCCCTCCTATCCCTCCCGGGGCTCAGGCCAAAAACCTTGGCTTCTCCCTCTCTCTTCCACCCACACTTGGTCCATCAGCAAATGTCAAAATCTACCTTAAACAATACATCCCAAATCTGCCCACTCTTCTTCCTTCTCAGCCACTATGGAGTGGTAGCCCCATTATCATTTGCCTGGACTAGAGCCGTCACCTCCTCCCTGCTCCTGCCCTTGCCTTCCACAGTCTTTGCCCCCCACAGCAGCCAGGGGGCACCTGTGAACCCCAGTCAGCTCACATCCCTCCTCTGCTCAAACCCTCCATGGCTCCCACCTCACTCAAAACAAAAGCCCAAGTTCTCCCCACAGCCCCCAAGGCCCTTCACAACCTGCCCAGTCTCCTCCCTGCCCTCACCTCTTCCCTTTTCCCACCTGAACCACTCCACGCCAGCCACACTGTTCTCTTTATGCTGCTCCCACAGTATGTCAGGCAGGCACATTCCTGCCTCAGGGCCTTTGCACTTCCTATTTCCTCTGCGTAAGGTACCTAAGATGCTAAGGTAACTCAGGCCAACCCCTTCACCTTAACCACTTGATTTAGTACTGCCACCTGCCCAGTGGTCCCTCCTGGGGGTCCCAGTCCCCTTATTTTGCTCTACTTTCTCTTTTTTCCAAAGCACTTTTCACCTTCCATCACACTATTTTTTTTAATATTTATTTATTTATTTGGCTGTGCCAGGTCTTATTTGCAGCACGCAGGATCTTTAGTTGTGGCATATGAACTCCTAGTTGCAGCATGTGGGATCTGGTTCCCTGATCAGGGAACATAGCCGGGCCCCCTGCATTGGGAGTGTGGAGCCTTAGCCACTGGACCACCAGGGAAGTCCCCCATCACACTATTAATTTACTATTGATTATAGTATGCTTGCTCTCCGTCTCCCCCACTGGAGTATCAGTCCCAAGAGTGCAGGACTCTGTTAACGTGTATCTGGAACACCTGGGACAGAGCCTGGCACAGTAGGTACCTTGTAAATGCTTAGGAGCAAAAATATACGTAGGCAGTGGGCACAGCTGGCTCATTCTTTGGTGATTATTTCTAAAGTGACATATCCATGGAAAACTAGGATCCTATCCACACCTCCTCCTGAAGGCTTTCCAAGTATGGTCCATGCAGTTCTGCTACCTGCCTCTGCACTGGGAGTCCTGAGCAGAGGCGCCTACCTTATCCCACCCTGTGGCATGACCCCCCAGAGTCATCAGACATGGCCAGGAGAGGAAGATACAGAAAGTTGGCTCCAGCGATGAAGAGCCATCAGCCTCCCCGTTGACATCCTGAGCAATCATTGGTTATTTCCAATACTGTTATTTTCAGGGGCATCCCCTTCTCATAAGCTCCATCTCTGGAAAGCTAAGCCCATAGGCCATGATGGTTCTCAGGGGCTTCCTTGCTTGGGAGGCGAATGGATTCCCTGGCCACAATCCGTGCCTGGGCCATGCATCGGCTAATTTCCTCTGCAGGAACACCTTGACATTCTCCATCCTTTCCCTGGCAGGGTCTCCCTTCGCCCGAGCCAGCATTAAAAGTGCCAAGCTGGAGAACTCAACCTTTTTTCACAAAAAGGAGAGGAGGATGCGTTTCTACATCCGCCGCATGGTCAAAACTCAGGCCTTCTACTGGACTGTGCTCAGTCTGGTAGCCCTCAACACGCTGTGTGTCGCTATCGTTCATTACAACCAGCCCGAGTGGCTCTCCGACTTCCTCTGTGAGTACCTCCTGGCCCCACCCCCACTGGCTCCCTGATCCCTTCCTCACACCCTTTTTCCAGTTCTCTTTCTCTGATGGTATGTGTTCCTTCTTTGGTCCTCATTGACTTTGTCCTTTCATTTGGCCATGTCTACCACTCAACTTGGGGCTGATGTTGCCGCTGCAACCATGACAGAACCCTGTTTCTTTGGGCCTGAGCTGGACGCTGGACTTTAGGCCACCAGAGACTTCCATGATCACTTTCTAAGAAAGGCACATAGGGGTGCATTGGAAGAGAGACAGAGAGAGTCGGAGACTGCAAGACAGCCAGATAGAGACAGAAACATACATGTGATTTCTAGGTGCATCTCTGGGAATCAAATAATTTATGGTTGAGAGATGGGGGCACATTAGAGATAAAAAAAGTGACCTGTGTGTTGTACCCATTTTCTATTCTCATTTCTGACTCTCTGCTTCTTCCCTTTTCTTTCAAACCTTCTGCTTCTTTCCCCTTTCATCTCCTGTCCTTTTTGACTTCCTTATGTCTGGGATTCATTCCTAGAAGATACTCTCTAACAAATGTGAAAACATCTTGCTCCCTCAGTGAGTACCAGGATTTCCAAGGCTTTGCCCTTCTGGGCCTATTCCCAGATTTCAGGAATTAATATGAGATAGTATCAAAACTGATGACCAGGTTGGGGGAAAAGAAGCAGTGAAAGGTGGGGAGACCTCTGAGCGGGATTTAAAAAGTAAAGAGGTCTTAGGAATCAACAAGAGTAATGGCTGGACAGTAAGGAAGGCAAGTGGATACCTTGGCTCTGGCTTATGGGTCCCGAATGAGGACTCCCCAAAACCTGTTTTCCTGCTGGCTGCCCTCCTCCTACATCTACTGGCTTGTCTGACTTAGGTCTGTAGATTCTCTACCCTTCTGACCTGGTTCAGATTAACCCAGACAACTGTTGGAGAAGTTGAGTCTTCAGCCTAGAGAGGCCTGGGAGCCTGGTCCATGTCATTGTCTCCTTGTAACCCTCATTGTTCCCAGTCACGTTGGCTGAACGCCCCCCACCCCAGGACATTCCCCAGGGGCCAGTTCTCCTTCCGAGAGCCCTGACCTAGTTCCAACCTTAGTAATTGCATTTAGTCCCCCTGGAGTCACTTATAAATGAGGACTATTTACTTTTTGTCTTAACCTCCTCTGATAGCCTATTTTTAATCTCCCATATTCTCCCCACTAATCACCTTGCTCTGTCTGTCCTGGTTCAGGAACAGGGGGTTGGGACTTCCTGCCTGGGGCCTCTGTGTCTGTAAACGTCCTTTAATTATCAATTTCCAGTTGAGAAAACTGCAACACAGAGAGGTTAAGCAACTTGCCCAGAGTCACACAGCTAGTTAGTGATGTAGCCAGGATTTGAACCCAGAGTCCAAGCTGTATCTGATGGTACATCCCTGCCCTGATTACCAGGTAACCTGGGTTCTTGATGCCTGCCCTGCCCCTAACTCTCCATGTGACCTTGGACAAGCTCTTACCATTGTCCATCAATTAAACACATCTTCAATTATAAGGCACTCTTTTATTTTTATTTTATGTGCCACTAAGAAATAAAACAATGCTGCCGTCTAAACTAGGACATGCCAATTTTAAGATACACCCCAGTTTCGGAGATGTCAAAATGTGAACAAAAATATGTGTCTTGGAATCAATGAAGTGTAGTTGTTTCTCTGGGTCTCAAATTCCTCTTCTGTACTTGGTGGAAATTGGATTTGATGACCCTGTAAGTTCTTCCAGATCCCCTAGTGCTACAGATAAGTAATTCTCTCAGGTCTTGTGCATCACCAGCTATCATATTTCCATGGTAACTGGGGAACAAGTATCTTGGAAACTCTTAAGTTGTCCCAGAGTTTCTTCTGGTGGTTTTTGGAATACACCAGATGTTATGGACAGATTTCCCTTGCTGACATTTTGGTCTCAGGGGCCCTGGAGACCCTAGAGTTTTCCTCAGACACTAGGAGCTCCCTGGAGTCCTAAAACTAAGGGAAAGTTTCCATCAGGAATGAGTGGGAAAGACCTTAACAGTCAGTTCAAACCACCTCTTAAAAGAATGATATAACAGGGAATTCCCTGGTGGTCCAGTGGTTAGGACTCTGCGGTTTCACTGCCGAGGGCCCGGGTTCAACGCCTGATTGGGGAGCTAAGATCCCACAAGCTGCACGGTACAGCCAAAAAAAAAGAAAAAGAAAGTAAAATCACGAAGAACTAGAAAAAAATCTTACACCACTAAAAAAAAAGAATGATATAACAAATACCCTTGACCTTCAAACAGAGTTAGCTATGTGACCAAAGTGGAATTCTTGGAGGTTTGGGTCCTCTGTCTTCCCTTTCTGTATGCTTTCCTCCCCTCAGAATTCCTCCTTACCTCTCCTTCCCCTCCAGTAGGTGACTATTTCATGCCCTTCCTGACCCTTCAACTTCCTACCCCACCAAGAAAGCCGTCTCAGAAAAGGGACTGCTATTAAACATTTCTTTGCTGGAGCAAACCAATAACCATGAGTTACCTCTCCCCAGGGTATTTGCACCATTATGCTTTCTCACCAAAAAACCAAAAGGCTTTGTCTTGCCTCACGACTTTCAGACATCAGCAAGACAGGATTTCCAAGGGACGTAAATGAGTTTTCAAGGTTCAGAGAAAAGCCATGCCTTAGGTTAGTTGCCTGTGGCCTCCAACTAAGTCGCCAACACAAGGATGACAAATAGGACACTGTCATGATTTCTGTTTCTCTTATTCCTTTGGAAGTCAGACATATAAAAGTGGTTTAGTCATAATTCTTAGATTACAACATGCTGGCATCATGGAACCACTTTGTTAGTTATCCAATTAGTCAGTTAGCTGTTAGTCAGTTAGTTAATTCATTCATTTATTCATTTTAAAAACATAGTAAGATGCATAAAATAAACAACAAAGACCTACTGTATAACACAGGGAACTATATTCAATATCTTGTAATAACCCATAATGGAAAAGAATATGAAAAAGAATATATATATATGTATATATAACTAAATCACTTTGCTGTATACCTGAAACATTATAAATCAACTATACTTCAATTTAAATTTTTTTTAATTAATTAATTAACTTTTTAAAAAAATATATAGTAAGCACCCAGGAACCCACCAGCCAGGGTTGCAATTAACAGGAATGTCAGAGCCATCTGGAACCTCCCCTCCACAGATCTAACCTCCTCTGTTTTCCCCCCTCTCCCTTCTAGACTATGCAGAATTCATTTTCTTAGGACTCTTTATGTCCGAAATGTTTATAAAAATGTACGGGCTTGGGACACGGCCTTACTTCCACTCTTCCTTCAACTGTTTTGATTGTGGGGTAAGTGGTCTGGTTTCTAAGGATTTCAGTTCTCCAGCTCTAGCTTAGAATGGCTGACCCCTGGGGACATCCAAAAGAGAGAAGTAGGATCACCCCTGGATATGAGAGACTCTGCTGAATGCAAAAGGAATGAAAGGACAATCCCAGCTTCAGCAAGGATACAGAGCCCCTAGAGCCCTCCTCGACCACTGCTAGTGGGAGGGGAAATTTGTGGACCCTTTTTGGAAAGTAGGATTGACCTGGCGATTCCACGACTAGGGATTCACCCTAGAGAAACTCACACAGATGCCCAGGAGACACATACAAGAATGTCCTGAGCAGCCTCGCTAGTCCCAGACCAAACGACCCAAATATTCCTTTGCAATAGAGTGGATACAGTTGTGGCCTAGCCACATCATGAAATTCTCTGCACCAATGAGAGGCAAGCAAAAACAGCCACACCCATCAGCTACATAATACTGCACGGAAGGAAGCAAGGCACTGACAAAACCAGTCCATACGGCATGATTCTGCTCGTGAAAGTTCAGATGGGTGAAACTAAGCTATACGGATTACGGAGGATCCTTGAGTGCTTTCAAAAGGCAGAGACCTCGAAAACACGATGATAAGCGAAAGAAGCCAGACATAAAATAAAAGGTCACATATTACATAATTCCATTTATAGGAAATGTCCAGAACAGGCAAATCTCCAGTGACAGGAAGTAGATTAGTGGTTGCCAGGGGCTGGGAAGAGGGGGATGGGAAGTGGCTGCTAATGGGTCCGGGGTCTTCTTGGGGGGTGATGGAAATGTTTCGGAACTAGAGGGGGGGTGATGGTTATACAACATGGTGAATGTACCAAAGGCCACTGCATTGTGCCCTATTTGGAGTTAACCTTTCTGGTTAATTTTATGTTATGTGAATTCCGCCTCAATTTTTTAAATGCAAATGGTTAAAGGAAACGGTTAGCATAAAATTCAAGGAGGTGGCTAATGTCTAGGGGTCCCTGGAGGCTTTCAGGCTGCTGACATGTCTTATTTCTCGACATAGGTGGTGGTTTCGTGGGCATTCGCTTTGTAATTATGTGTGTCATGAATTCTTTGTGCTCATCGGCTCTTAATAAGTTAAAAAAGAGAAGGGATGAGAGGGGTCTGAGACCCTCACCCTGATTCTGTTTGAGGGTGGGAGTTGGATCAGGTTCCTGCAAGGTTCAGACCCAGGGCACGTTTGCAAGGAGCCTGGACATAAGACGGGGTCCTCTGTTCTAGGTCATCATCGGAAGCATCTTTGAGGTCATCTGGGCCGTCATAAAACCCGGCACATCCTTTGGAATCAGTGTGTTACGAGCCCTCAGGTTATTGCGTATTTTCAAAGTCACAAAGTAAGTCTTTGGGGTTCCCTGGCATCCCGATGGGAATGGGGGTGGGGGCCAGGGTGGGGCCACCTCCACCATGTTGGGAAGGTGGGCTTAGCTGCTGCCGCCCTGGCCCAACCTGACCCCCACCCCCCCCCCAAACCCTGGCCTCTGTTGGCAGGTACTGGGCATCTCTCAGGAACCTGGTCGTCTCTCTTCTCAACTCCATGAAATCCATCATCAGCCTGTTGTTCCTCCTTTTCCTGTTCATCGTCGTCTTTGCCCTTCTGGGAATGCAACTCTTTGGTGGACAGTGAGTGCTCAGCGGATTCTCCGACGTCTGCTTCCCTGGGGTCCAGCCCAGGGCCTCCCAGCCCCAGGCACCTTGCTCAGTGCCTCCAGAGACCCAGGCCCACCTGCATCACACAGTCTTCCCTCCTCGTGGCCTGGATGCCCAGTGCACTCACCCAGATGGGCGGGGCCCGGGGTACCACGCAGGGTGTCCTTTTAGGGGACAGAGATACTGCCCTGGATACAAGGTACTGAGCCAAGCCCTCAGGACACCTGAGGTGGGACCAACATGAAATGTCTGTGTCCTCTCTGCAGGTTTAATTTTGATGAAGGGACTCCTCCTACCAACTTCGACACCTTTCCAGCAGCAATAATGACGGTATTTCAGGTACAACCTTCAGCCAGCCCCATGAATGCAGGGACATACAGGGAAGCACCAGAGTTCGTCAGGAGGCAGAGGGAGCGGGGAACGTGGGCAGGAGCCTTTATTGTGGTTTCCACAGGAAGAAATGGGCAAGGCACGTTAAGCAGGCTTAGGATTGGCTAGTTTAAATCATTTCATCAGGCCCTGGAGCTGTCCTGAGTTGTCTGGTACCTGACCCTGGGCTGATTCTGACAGGAGAAGGTTGGCCCTGATTGTAAGAGCCCAGTAGTGGAGGTGGTTGGGAGTGTGGGCTCTGAATTGGCAAGGTGGTTTGAAAAGCACATTCACAGGCAAGGTGGTTACTATCTCTAAGAATTAGCTCGTCCTGACTCCCTCCAGGGTCAACAAGGCCTCCCACATATGTCAAAGCATCAGAACATAGAAAGTAATAGACATGGATAATACACCATCCTCCCCCAGATTGGAAGACACCCCGATCCCATATTCCAAGGCAAACAGATTGACCCTGGGTGGTCTCCCCAAACCAATTTCTGTACCCATGTAGGCACATACCCTGAGGTTTGGAACTGGCCTAGCTGGGACTTCCAGAGTCTTTCCATGTGGGTTCTGTCTCTTTAGGGGACAGAGAGTTTATGGAAAATGTGACTTCACTCCTCTCTTCTCCTGGGGGAGAGGTAATTTCTAAATGAGACCCCTAGACAGGGGCTTGGAAAGGGAAGCCATCCATAAAGTTCTGAGCCCTCACATAAATGATTATTAATAGTAATCACCATCTATATATCTTCAGCACAAGGGTTCTTGCCCAAGAGGGAGTCTGTCCCCCAAGGTCACCTAGTAGTACCTGAAAACATTTTGGGTTGTCACAGCTGGGGGTGTGGGGGCATGTTACTGGCATCTAATGGGTAGAGGCCAAGGATGCCGGTCAACACCCTACAGTGCACAGGACGGGAGGAAGTCCCAAATGTCAGTAGTACCAAGGCTAAAAAACCCTGCATTAACAGATTAATGTTTTGGGAGTTCTTTCACATTTACTTTATCCTCATGGAAATAATACAAAGGAGGGAAGTTGGATATTTTTTAACAATTGTGTGGATGCTACATACATAGCCCTTCCCATATGCATCTGCACAACTTCTGTTTGCCAACACCTGTGTCCCTTTACCTGAGGCTTCCTCTGGTCACCAGTACCACCACCATCACCACCCCCAGACACAGCAGTCCAGAAGTACCAGTGAATATATGGCAAGAGAAATTTATTTCTCACAGTTCTGGAGGCTGGAGGTCCACAATCGGGGTGCATGCAGGGTTGGTTCCTGGTGAGGACTCTCTTCCTGGCTTGCAGACGGCCACCTTCTCACTTCTCTCTCACATGGCAGGGAGAGAGAGAGAGAGACCAAGTTCTCTGGTGTCTTTTCTTATAAAGGCACTAATCCCCTCATGAGGCCCCACTGTCATGTCTTCGTCTAATTCTAATTCCCTCCCATCTCCAAATACCATCACACAAGGGTTTAGAGCTTCAACATATGAATTTAGGGAGTACAACTCAGCCTATAGCAAAATCCCCTTATCACATCAGGGAAGATGGAGTTACAGAAAGATTGTGACTCCTGCAGGGTCACTTTTTCCTAGAACAGGCTGAGAGCCCCTCAATGCAGGGACAGCCCTTTCCTCTTGCAAACAGATGAGACCCTCCCCACCCAGAGACAAGGGCCAAGGAGGGGCCCACACGGCAGGTTCCGGCTCCACAGCTGCATCTCCGAGGGGCCCAAGGTTGAGAGGGGGTTGGCTGTGTGTTTCTCCCTCCCCTTTCAGATCCTGACGGGCGAAGACTGGAATGAGGTCATGTACGACGGCATCAAGTCTCAGGGGGGTGTGCAGGGCGGCATGGTGTTCTCCATCTACTTCATCGTGCTGACGCTCTTTGGGAACTGTATCCTCTGTGTGGGGAAATGGGGACGTGCCCGGGCCTCAGGGAGAGCAGATTGGGGGGCACAAGGGGAGGAATTCAGGAGTCCCAGATATCAAGGTCCAAGTGGCGATGCTTTCCCTGACTCCGACGTTTGCAGACACCCTCCTGAACGTGTTCTTGGCCATCGCAGTGGATAATTTGGCCAACGCCCAGGAGCTCACCAAGGTGGAGTTGGTGGGAGAATGTTGCTGTGGCAAAGTTACCACCTGCTCATGGCAGATCAGGACCGTGCCAGGTGGGGGTAGGGGCTAGGGTCAGAGCTTACGCCCTGGATGCACTGTACCAGGGAGAAAGTGCCTCCTCCCCCACCCCCAAAATAGACGGTCCATAATAAAGTGGATTCTACAGCAAAGGAGGGGGGCTCAGGCAGCAGGGTTTCTACAGGAAACAGAAGGCAAACTCCACCAGAGTGCCCATTTGTAAGGAGTGGGCAGTGTCAAGGGACTTCCAAGGAATGCGGCAGCCTCTAGGATAGCAGGCACTAAACCCGAAAGGAGGGGACAGATGGAGAATAACCCAGACAAGGTCCTGAGGTTCAGTGTGTGTCCCTGTGAGCTTGGGAGTTGGCTGGACTTCATTGCTGAGTGGTAGCAGTAAAGAATTATATGTGCTCATGGTTCCAGGCATTGCTGTTATCTCCGTTTTGCGGAAGGGGGAACTGAGGCTCAGAAAGGCAAAATCCCTGGCCTCTGATGGGAGGATAATATCTGCTACCGTTTAGAGCATCATGCTATGCATGCCAGGGGCTCAGTACAGTTCTTGACACACAGGAAGTGCTCGATAGAGGGAGCCTTTGTAAGTCACTTGGCATGAGCAGGCACCTGGACCTAGAGCCCGCATTTTGCAGAGCTGGTAAAGGGAAGGCTAGGATTCGAACGCAGACTTGGCAAGTTCCAGAACCTAAGTTGTCTACCCACACGCCCTGCCGGCTTTCATTTGAGCCCCCGCTGAGCAGGTAATGATAAAAATAAAAATAACAACAACCAAGGAAAATGTGATTGCCCCTCTTGTATGCCAGACACCAGAAAGCATAAGAGATAGGGAGTCACTGCTATGCTCCTTTCACAGATGGGAAAACTGGGGCCCGGAGGGTTGTGACCTTACCACATATCTAGGAACTGAAAGAGCAGAGGTGTGACCCCTCAAAGAACAGAAAGAGAGAAGAGTACGGGAAATGAGATCAGAAGGGAATTGGGGGGATGGGTGGTGAGAACCATCCATGGGAGGAGAAGTCCAGTTTTCATCCATGGTCAGTGATATTGGATTATCTGGACAAAACCTGATGCCAGATGCCCCGTAGGGCAGCCTTCAACTCCCTGGGACTCAGGTCCACCTCAGCCAGTCACAGAGGGGGCAATATTGCTTTCAGTAACACAGCTCACACCCCTGGGATAGCCCACACGCAGAGCAGCTGGGAACGGTTGTACAGGTTGTGCACTGCACGAAGGAAGCTGGGCACCTTTTTGCAACTTAACAAAGGCATCTTAGGAGCTAGCGGTCGTCTGACCTAAGCCTTTCGCCAGCAGCCTCATCACATTAAAAGAATGTGTGCAGAATCATTCAGTCTAGGAGGTCCAGGCCTGGGACCTGCCTCAGCTTCACAGCCCCATCCCCAGTGCCACGAGGTGTTCAGGCCATGTTCAGGGAACTGAACTGAACCTAGCAGACTTTGCCAACCCTCCATCTGCCAGCCTTGGCAGGAGGGAGAGAGACTTTCCTGGGCCCAGTTCCGACTGGGGGAAACGGAAGTCTCTGCCACCCCAAGCACACAGCCACAGTCCTGACCACCACGGAGCTGGCTGGCGTCAGTGCTTCAGGGGCTGTTCCAGCCATGATCTCATCCAGGTTCCAAGACCCCATCCTCAAGGGCCATCATGGGGGAGGAGATACCTCAGGAGGGTGGGAGAAGGGGAAGGAGAAAGCTCATCTCCTGTGACGTGTCTTCCAGACCCTCATTCTTTCCTTCATTTATTCCACAAGCATTTCTCAGGCATTTAATATGTGGCAGGGACCCCACTAAGCCCCTGACGTGGTTGGGGTTTTTTTTAATTTTTTTATTGACGTATAGTTGATTTATAATCTTGTATTAGTTTCTGGTGTACAGCAAAGTGATTCAGTTATACATATATATAATTCTTTTTCATATTTTTTCCATTATAATTTATTACAAGATATTGACTATAGTTCCCTGTGCTATACAGTAGGACCTTATTGTTTATCTATTTTATATATATATATATTTAACCCTCACAGAAAACCTAGCAGGCAAATTCTCTGATCCCCCTTTTACAGATTTTGTCATTCATTGAAAAGCATTTGGGAATTCCCTGGTGGTCCAGTGGTTAGGACTCGGCACTCCCACTGCCAGGGCCCTGGGTTCGGTCCCTGGTCATGGAACTAAGATCCCACAAGCCACGGTGTGGCCAAAAATAAACGAATCAATTAAAATTGAAATTAAAAAGGAAAAGCCTTTACTGAGAATCTACTGTGAACGGGGTCTAGGAGGCAGGGACATGGCAGGGAACAAAATAGACAAATCCCTGCCCTCGTTGATATTCTAGGGGGAGAGATAGATGAGAAAGAAACTTGTCAGATGGTGATAAGTACTAAAGAGAAAAACGAAATGGGGAAAGTCGAGGAGAGTTGAAATTTTAGATGAAGACTGTGAGGCACAGAGAAGTTAAGAGACTCGTCCAAGGTAAGCAGAAAGTGAAAGAGCTGAGATTTGAATCCAGATGGGTCCAGAACTTGTGCTTCTAACCACATGCAACGTTGGTTAAACTTGAGCGTGTTTCAGACTCAACTGGGAGCTTATTGAAAATGCAGATTCCAGGGCCCAGCCCAGGTTCTTCAGGAGACCTGGGAATCTGCATTTGTAGTGTTTCTTAGGCAGGTGGTCCAGGGACTCATCTCTGAGAAATGCTGGGTGTGATGCCAGGAGGAGGGGAGGCCTTGGGAGAGCAGGGTGGCCAGCAGGGTCCCACCCCTGTGTTGTCACTGACAGACAGTGTCCTGATCTGACCATTACTGAGGTGGTAAGGTTGCTTCTTGCCCCAGACATCTCAGCACGGTGGGAGAGGTGCCCTGCCACCGCATGACCTTTTTTACTGGCGGGTTCATCTCTGGCCATTTCTTTCTTGTTGCTTTTTCTTTGCTTTTTCTTTGTTGGCTTTTCTGTTTTACGAATGAGGCCCTGCATGAAGGCTGAAGAAGGATTTAAAGCCCCAAAACGTCTTTTTCTGTGTGTATTTTTAAAACATCTTCCCCCATCCTCCTCCTCTCCGAACCTAACTGGCTGATAATATAAGTTCCTCTCCTGATTCCCCTTCTGGAGGCTGTTGGCAGTGCATGGGATGGGCTGTGGGATGCCAGATTTTTCTGCACGTGGGGGCTTGTCAGTGTTCTTTAAAAGTCTTGGTTCAGAGAGCTTAAATGGCCCAGGAAGTAGAGTGAGAGGAAAATCTTTGCATTAATTTCCAGCTCATTGAGACAGGGTACAGAAAAATTTCCATTGTGGGAAGGGAAAGGAGTCTTTCTCCTTTTCTTCTGACTGTGTGTTAAAATAGGGTTAATAATGAGCTAGATATTGAGCCTGTACATAAAGGGGATAGCAGTATACTTAACTGACAGGCATCCTTTCCAATCACTGGGCCTCGGCTCTGTTTGGTTGACACCCAGGCCACACCTGTTTGTAAATATCTGAAATGTTGCCCCTAGTTAACAATAGGGTCAGAGGTGAGGCCCCAAGGCCCAGTTCCTGTTTTGTGAACAGGGATCACATGTGACTTGTAGGATGAACAAGAAGAAGAAGAGGCAGCCAACCAGAAACTCGCCCTCCAGAAAGCCAAGGAGGTGGCAGAAGTGAGTCCTCTGTCTGCAGCCAACATGTCCATAGCTGTGTAAGTGCCCCTAACACCGGTATGCTCTCTGGGGTCCTCAACCTCTGCACCCTCCCAGTCAAGAATTTGGGGGCAGGGAGCAGTCCCTGACTGGGCTGAGCTTTAGGAAGAGGTGCTTCTGCCCTCCCACCCACTTTCACTCAAGAAATAATTAATTAAGCAGGTACTATGTGCCAGGCACTGTTCTAGCTGATGGGAATACAGCGTTAACAAGAGGTTGAGGTTTATAGGAAGGGCTAGGGGTGGTGAGAGTTACGATTTTAAGTAAAGTTGTCAGGGAAGGTCTCACTGAGAAGGTGACAAAGCCCGAGGAAGGTGAGGGAGGAGCTCTGTGAGGGTCTGAGTGAAGAGCATCGCTGGCAATGGGATCAGCATGTACAAAGGCCCTAAGGCAGGAAGATGCCTGGTGTGTTTAGGGAACGTGAAGGAGGCCAGTGTGGCTGAAGTAGAGTGAGTGAGGGGGGCGAGTGGGGGGAGGTGAGGGCAGAGAGGTGATGAGCAGATCATGCAGGGCCTTGTGGGCTGTAGGCAGGACTTAGAATTTTGCTCTGAGCCAGGTGGGAGACATGGAGGGTTCTTGAACAGAGGAGGGATAGGGACTCAGGTGGTCACAGGTACCCTTTGGATGCTATCAGGGGAGAAGACTGCATTGTTCCCTGCAAAAGAGATAGTGGGGGCTGGATCAGGGTGGTGACTGAACAAGTCATGGATGTAGCTGAATTCTAGACAGATCATGAAGGCAGAGTGGACAGAATTTGCTGGTGGATCAGAGGTGTTAAGGTGGTAAGAGTTAAGGTGTCTTGATTAAAGATTCGTTAACACAGATATTCTGAATTGCACCTTTGCTGGGTAGTCCTGGGATTTTGCATACTGCGGGGGGGTGCATAATGGGACAATGGGGAGGGGGCTTTCTTTCTCAAAGTGCAAGGAGATGGCTGTGGAAGGGGAGCCCAGGAAGGTACATGCTCAGACAGGCAAGCCTATAGAAGTTGATGGTCTGTATAAAACTATCAATACACATAGAACCCCTGGAAACATCTGTGTGCTCCAGGCAGGGCTTCAGCCCAGCCAGCACTCCCAGCCATGACCCCACTGGTGTTTTGCACCAGTGGATAGACAGGCACTGTCCCAAGCTCCCAAGCGCCCATGTCGGGGCTTCCAGAACCTGCTCCAGATCAGTGTCCACTATGATTGGCTGTCTCAGAAGTTAAAATATTTTGAACATCAGGACAGCCCCCAGAGGCCATGTGCTAAAATTTGAAGAGGAATAGAGAGGTCAGTGGGGACATACACCTGGGCTGAGACCCCCATTAGACCGAAATGCCCAGCCAGGCCAGGATACCTTACTGGAACAAGACGCCCATCTGGGCCAAGACGCCTGTAAGGACGAGACATCCGGCCAGGTTGAGTTTTCCACACAGGTTGAAACACCTAGTTAGGCAGGGATACCCAGCCAGGCCATGATACCCACCTTGACAGAGATGCCCACTTTGGTCAAGATGCCCATCTGGGCCAAGGTACGCACCTGGGCAGAAATGCCCACCTGGGGCAAGACACCCACCAGGGTGGAGATACCCACTGGACCGAGATGGCCGGCTGGGCTGAGATGCCTGTTAGCCCGAGAGGTCCATGCAGGCCACAATGCCCAGTAGTGCCCTAACCCCTGCGCCCTTCCGTTGCAGGAAGGAACAACAGAAGAACCAGAAGCCCGCCAAGTCCGTGTGGGAGCAGCGGACAAGCGAGATGCGGAAGCAGAACCTGCTGGCCAGCCGGGAGGCGCTGTACAACGAGATGGACCCGGACGAGCGCTGGAAAGCCTCCTACGCCCGGCACCTACGGCCCGACATGAAGACCCACCTGGACCGGCCGCTGGTGGTCGATCCCCAGGAGAACCGCAACAACAACACCAATAAGAGCCGGGCGGCCGAGCCCACGGTGGACCAGCGCCTCGGGCAGCAGCGAGCAGAGGACTTCCTGAGAAAACAGGCCCGCTACCACGACCGGGCCCGGGACCCCTGCGGCTCCGTGGGCCTGGACACCCGGAGGCCCTGGGCGGGCAGCCAGGAGGCCGAGCTGAGCCGGGAGGGGCCTTACGGCCGCGAGTCGGACCACCACGCCCGGGAGGGCGGCCTGGAGCAGCCGGGGTTCTGGGAGGGCGAGGCGGAGCGGGGCAAAGTCTGCGACCCGCACCGGAGGCACGCCCACCGGCAGGGGTGCAGCCGGGAAAGCCGCAGCGGGTCCCCGCGCACTGGGGCCGACGGGGAGCCCCGCAGGCACCGGGCGCACCGCAGGCCGGGCGACGAGGGCCCAGAGGACAAGGCCGATCGGAGGTCCCGGCACCGTGAGGGCAGCCGGCCGGCCCGGGGCGGCGAAGGCGAGGGCCCAGACGGCGGCGAGCGGAGGAGGCGGCACCGGCTTGGCCCTCCGCCCGCCTACGACGGGGACGCACGCAGGGAGGACAAGGAACGCAGGCACCGGAGGAGGAAGTAAGTGGAAGCGATGACAATAGTAGAAATGATAAGATGAGGCAAAGTGGCACCTGCTGGATACCTGGTACCCTCCTGAGCCACTTATTTCAGCTTCTTGACAGCCCCCTCATTGTCATGGCCCCGTTTCACAGATGGGGAAGCTAAGAGTTGGAGCTGACTTGCCCAAGGTAACACATCTAATAAGTGGCCTTGAACCCAGGTCATCTGGCGCCAGAAGCTGCAAACTATCAAGCCCTTGTACGTCTCAGGGAAACTCTACAAGAACTTTCCCCCAGAATTATACAGCTCTTCCATGTGCTTGCTGTGTGGCCTTCGGCAGGGACCTCATGTCTCTGGGCCTCAGTTTTCACAATCTGTAAAATGGAGATAGTGGGGTCTAATTTGGTCATTGCTCGAATTAAATGATGTAATATATGCAAAGGGCCTGAAAGAGCAGCTGACACATAGTAAGTGCTTGGGAAATTTAGACCCTTTTTAGCTCTCATCGAGTCAATCATTTTTCACCTGATGCTATTCCTGGGGGTTTTGAAAAGCCACTCTGGGCCCTCAGAACTGAATGAAGAGCAGCGTTCAAGGCTTTGGGCCGCATCTTCCAGGCCAGCACCTCACCCAGTCAGAAATGACACCCTGTTCTTCATAACAATATTTTGTAACACTCCTTAGAAAATCCTACGGTGATTGTACATTTAGGAGCCCAAACAACTTACGTGCGTTCTTTCATTAATTAACGTCCTCTTAGTCTTCTTCTTTTTTTTAAATTTTTATTGGAGTATAGTTGATCTCTTATTCTTCTTTTATTATATATCACCCGCCACTAGGGCATCCTTTTGATTTTTTTTTTCTTTTTTTAAAAAAACCCTCTTGTAAGTTTTTTGTGTTTTCTTTTTTTGGCATTAGGTATTCTTTTTTTTCTTCCACTTTTATTGAGGTATAATCGACGGGCAGCACGGTATACGTGTAAGGTGTACAACATAATGATTACATTTACATACTTCAGCACCATATTAATTTTTTTTTAATTTTTGGCTGCATTGGGTCTTTTTTTTAAGTTATTTTATTTTATTTTTTTTTTAAACTTTTTTTTAAGTTTTTTTTTTTTTTTTTTTTTTTTGGCTGCATTGGGTCTTCGTTGCTGTGTGCGGGCTTTCTCTAGTTGCAGCGAGCGGGGGCTGCTCTTCATTGCCATCCTTGGGCTTCTCATTGTGGTGGCTTCTCTTGTTGCAGAGCATGGGCTGTAGGCACGCAGGCTTCAGTAGTTGTGGCACACGGGCTCAGTAGTTGTGGCTCGCGGGCACGAGAGCACAGGCTCAGTAGTTGTGGCGCACGGGCTTAGTTGCTCCGTGGCATGTGGGATCTTCCTGGACCAGGGCTCGAACTCGTGTCCCCTGCATTGGCAGGCGGATTCTTAACCACTGCACCACCAGGGAAGCCCCATATTAATTTTTAATGATGTGTTTAAATGCTTCTGTTACATGCCATATGCACTAAGCTAGCACTTCTCAAAATTGAATGGGTGCACGAATCCCCAGGGATCTTGTGAAAATACAGATTCTAATTCAGTAGGTCTCAGGTGCAGCCTGAGGTTCTGCATTTCTAAGGAGCCAGTGATGGTCCAGGGACCACACTTTGAGTAAGGAGACCCTAGAAGACAGAGTGAAGCAATTCTGATGCAGACACCTATACACAAAATCACAATGAATGAGACAGGTACAGATGCCAGCTGACTCAGGATGCAAGCTACTCGAATAACACGAGGGAGTTACCATCAGTGGTGAGATGTTCCAAAATGGTGAAGTTCCGTACGGAATAGAGTCTGCTCTTCCTTTAATTTGTCCAGTACTTGCATTCTGGGAAGATGTGATGTATATTTAAAACATGCAAAAAATACTTTATGCTGATACATGAAGCAGAGTTAGGTCGAAACAAAAGACTCAGATCATTACAAGCAGAGTTTTCACCTGTGTGAGGGACATTAGAGAGTCATGAAGGAGAAAGGATAATTCTTCCTCGGTGGGACTGCCCTGCACATGGTAAGATACTTATATACCTGCCTCCCATTTCCTAAGTGCCCACAATGCCCCCAATTATTATGGCGTTAGGTCTCCACATAGCTCCACAACAGCCCCCTGAAAATCATTGTTTCTGAGAAGGGAATAGTGTTCTAGGCAAAGAACAGTCATGTGTAAAGGCCAGAACAGAAGGCGGCCAGTTTGCCATTTGGAGGGTGAGGAGAGAGGGGCAGACAAAGAAATTGAAGGGAGTGTAATAGGTCAGCAGAGCCTGGAGCCCTCCCAGGGAAATGGGAGGCCACTGAAGGGATTTTATGTGGAATGAAGTGTTTAGCACAGGACTCCCATAATTAAGAACCAGTGGATCACTGGTGCTATTTTTTGGGGGGGGGCCATGCCACGTGGCATGCTGGATCTTAGTTCCCCGACCAGGGATCCAACCCCTCTCAGTGGAAGTGAGGAATCCTAACCACTGGACCACCAGGCAAGTCTCCTGGTGCTATTATTTTAATACTACTAATGTTACTGTTGTTATCATCCTTGTATTATATCTACTCCTATCATTGAAGGAGGAAGGATGACAGGGACAGAAAGGCAGCTCAGCCTGGTAGTGAAGGGCAAGGATTCTGGAGCCAGAGGTCACACTGCTGCCCCATCACTTCCCAGCTGTGTGACTTGCAGCCTGTCACTTCCTCTCTCTGGGCCTCCGTTTCTCCAACTGTAAAGTGGGAATAAGAATGTTACCTGCCTCCTAGGGTAGGTATAAGGTTCAAATGAGTTAATACATGCAAAATGCTTTAAAGGGTGCCTGACTTATAATAAGTATGCAGTATTAGCTATTATTAGTATGAATATTATTATCATTCAGTACTCAGTAAATGTTAACTATTTTTCACAGTAGCAGTAGTAACAGGCATTCGATAAGTTTTAGTTATTACTATTATTATTTTCACTATTACTATTAAGACACTTTCATCATAGACTAGAAAACAAAACTTTAGATCCATAGCCTTTGGATTATCCATTCAGACTCCTTCTTTTTACAGATGGGGAAACTGAGGCCCAGAGAGGGAAAGGGATTTCCCCAAGGGCAGCCAGCCAGCTGATAGCAGTAGTGTGATAAGAACCCAGCTTTCCTGAATTCCACAGGTGGCCCCTGCTCCCCCTCCTCTCCAGAGGAACAAAGGACCTCCCCCACTTCCACCCCCAAATCTGCACGAGGAGGGTACTGATCACTCCTTTATTAATAGATGTGTCAGGGCTTCCCTGGTGGCTCGGTGGTTGAGAGTCCACCTGCCGATGCAGGGGACACGGGTTCGTGCCCCGGTCCGGGAGGATCCCACGTGCCGTGGAGCGGCTGGGCCCGTGAGCCATGGCCGCTGAGCCTGCACGTCCGGAGCCTGTGCTCCGCAACGGGAGAGGCCACAACAGTGAGAGGCCCGCGTAACGCAAAAAAAAAAAAAAAAAAAAGAACATAACATACTAAAAAGACATTTCAGTTCTGTATTATGACAAAGGCAGTGGCCCTTAACAGGCCTGCCTCGCACATTTCTCCTCTTGTCCTTCCTTAGGCCTCTCCCTAGACACACTCTGTGTTTTGATTCTCCAGACCATTGATACTAAATATAATTGTTTTCTTTCTATTTCCCCTGTCTTCCCCCACCATTTCTGCCTTAATCTCTTCCGCTTCAGTTTTCCTAGGTTTACGTGTCCCCCACCCCCGAAGCTTTCACTGGCTCACCCCAGGAAAAAGGGGGTGGAGCACACTCTGTTTTGTATCGTTAAACAGTCGCTAACCCCTGATCTCCCACACCAGGTGGCTGAGCCCAGTGTCACCCCAGGGGCACCAAAGTGAGGATGGAGCTTTCTCTGACTCCCAGTAAAAACCTAGGGATTGCAGGGCATCCACCACTCCCTGATAGCTGGGCAGTGCCTCCTGCTAGGTTTGACTGAGGAGATCTGCAGGGCCTGCACCACCCTAGAATTAATATCTCAGCTATTTGCATACTAGTTCCACCTGCTCCCATCACCAAGACAACCTACTCCCCAAAAGGATCAATCAGAGAGATACTGGACTTCTGAGCCTCACAGTTTATCCAGCAAGGGGTGGAGAGGAGAGGCTTCATCCTTTAATACCCTGATTCTTACAGCACCCCCAATTTGCCTTAGCCAGTCTCAGCACCTCCATTCCATGCACACCAACTCATCCATTGCCCCATTTTCTTCACTGAGTGGTGCTGTAGCTTAAGATCTCTAGGGCCAGAGTCCAACGCAGCCCTTTCCCAGCTGGATAACAACGGGCAAGTGCCTTTGCCTCCCTGGCCATCACCTTCCTCATCTGTAAAATGGGCCTGATCCTAATAGCACCTCAGATGGTGATTGTTGTGGGGATTACATGAGTTAATATGTGCAGGTCCTAAGGATAGTGGGGACACAAGCAGCATCCTCTGAATTGAGGGACCTGAGCATGCCCCAGGCAAGATGGCCGTAGCCCTTGGCAGAGGGATGCTGAAGTGATTAGCTGGCAGAGGGATGCAGTGCAGGACAGGCATTACGCAATCAACTGCCTATTCCGGGCAGATGATGGCAGATCCCCAAGAGGGAAGGGGGAAGGGGGCCTGACTTCAAAGTTTTCTGCCGCTTTTGAGTTCTCCTTGGAGACACTTGGAAATAAAACTTCCTGGAGATGGACGCTAGGCCTCTGCAGGCTGAGCTTGTTAAAACTCCGCTGCAAACAGAGCCAGCAGAAGAAACAAAAGCAAGACAAAGCAGAGACCCTCAGATCCCCTTTCCATCCGAACAAGGGGCTCTCGGTCCACGTGTGAGACTGTCCCTCTAACAAAACGTACGCCGTGATCTCAACTGCTGTGTTATTTAGTACAGTCTCTCTAGATGGTGACCCAAAGATTCAGATTCTCTTTGAAATGATAACTTCGCTGAGCCTGCTTTTTGGTAGAGCTCTACTTAAAAGAATAGACAAAATGATGAGAAAATATTCCCAGCCAGGTTTTCATCTGAGGTACATGAGCAAAATATATTCACCCCATCTCAGCATCCCCAGAAGTCTTACCCCATCATCAGCTCAAAAATTCCAAATCTCATCATCTCACTCCAGTACCGGTAAGACTCTAGGTATGATCCATGTGGGGGCAAAATTTTCTTCCATCTGTGGACCTGAAAACTAGAAAACAAATTATCTGCTTCCAAAACACAAAGGTGGGACAAGCACAAAAATAGACATTCCTATTCCAAAAGGGGGAAATTGGAAGGAATAAAACGTCCCCAGCAAGTTCTAAATCCAACAGAGCAAATTCCATTAGGTTTCCAGGCCTGCGAGCAATGCTCTAGCTCTCAGCTCATTCACACATTTATTCTTCACAGGAACTCAGCGAGGTTATCATCCCCATGTTATGGCTGAGAAACAGGCTGAGTAAATCACCGGTGGTCACATAGCAAATAAGTTCCAGGATCTTCACTTTAGTCTCTATGTTATAGAGAAGGTTCTACTACTATTATCCCCAATTCAAAGATGAGGAAACTGGGACTTCCCTGGTGGCGCAGTGGATAAGACTCCACATTCCCAATGCAGGGGGCCTGGGTTCAATCCCTGGTCAGGGAGCTAGATGCCCACATGCATGCTACAACTAAGAGTTCACATGCCACAGCTAAGGAGACTGCGAGCTGCAACTAAGTGAGCCTGCCTGCTGCAACTAAGACCTGGTGCAACCAAACAAATAAATATTTTTTTTTTAAATTGAACAAACTCTACTAAGATTTAAAAAATAAATAAATAAAGATGAGGAAACTGAGGCTTGGGGAGGTTAATCAAGCTACAGAGGATCCCACAGCTAGTAAGTGGCATTGGTGAGACTCAAACCCAGGTCAGTCTGTCAATCTAGGACCTGCTCACATGACTGAGAAGTGAGGCATTTGCCTGAACCTGCCCTTCTCCCTCTGCGGCCTCAGGGACGCAAGCCTGAAAATAAATTACCTCATCTCTCTTCTGCTTGCTAAAAACACCATGGACTTTTGCAAGTTAAAATGCAAAAATAAAACAAGAAAGAGGGTACTGGTGACTTAGCCAGTGGAAGGGCCTCCAGGGGAGGCCAGCTTTTTCTCTTTTTTTTTAATTATTATTATTTTTTATTTGAAATATAGTTGATTTACAGAGGCCAGCTTATTTTAAATTTTTAAGTGTTAGGTAGATTTAGGGTTACAGATTGGGCCTCAGGAAGCAAGTCTATGCTGTCCGGAGGCTTTGGTTCCTGCAATTGTACCTAATCTCCTGGGTGTTCGATGAATGGATACAAGCTGAGGGCTGTCTTTTGCTCACTTCTGGTCTCTTGAGTGAGTGTGTGATGGCAACAGCCTGAAAAAGCCATTTTCTTTTTTTAATTTTTATTTATTTATTTGGTTGCAGCAGGGAGGCTCCTTAGTTGTGGCACATGGGCTCCTTAGTTGCGGCAGGTGGGCTCCTTAGTTGTGGCTCACGGGTTCCTTATTTATGGCATGCAAACTCTTAGTTGCGGCATGCGTGTGGGATCTAGTTCCCTGACCAGGAATTGAACCCAGGCCCCCTGCATTGGGAGTGTGGGGTCTTATCCACTGCACCCCCAGGAAAGTCCCACTAAACCATTTTCTAGTATGCCTAACTCACCCTCTCCGGGCCTCAGTTTCCTCCTCTGTGTAATGGGAGCAGTAACAATTCAGGCCTCATAAGATTGTCCCAGAAGTTAATGAGTTAAAATAGAAGAGAGGCTGGCTCACACTATTGGAGGTTACAGTGAGTGCCAAGGGTTCCCTGCACCCAGCAGCTGGGGGCTGAGCCTCCTGGGAGATCTCCAACTGCTTAGTAAGAGAGCTGCAGCGTCAGGTGGGGGGTAGTATGGGTGCTGGAGCCATGTGGTCTGGGTCCAAGCTGCCTCTGCCATCAACTGACTGTGTGGCCTTGGGCAAGGCCCTTCATGTTTCTGGGCCTTGGTTTTGCTCATCTATAAAAATGGAATAACAGTACTACCCACCCCCTGTGGTTATTCTAAGGATTAGATGAGCTGACGTGTCAAGGCTGGCACACAGCAAGTACTCGGTATGTGTGAGCTCTTATGAGGAGGTGTGGAGGGTATGGGGTACAGAATTGGGGGGTGCCTTTAAGAAGAACCAGAGGGGTAAGTCTTGGACTGCAGAACCCTCTGGAGAGAGGAGTCATTGAGATTATAAACTACAGATGTCCTGGTGTTTCCGGGAAACAGACTTTACCAGGGCCAGTGCCCAGGGACGGGGGAAGAATGGAGCCTCTTATCTGAAGATCGAGGGTCCAGAAGGGGTGTCTGAAGGCAAACAGAATAAACTGGGCGTCAGGGCCACACAGATCCATGCCCAGGCAGGCAGAGCTGGGACCAGCCGAAGACAGAGTGAGCAGGGCCTGTAGCCACCCTCACCAGAGCCAGGGCTCCTGGGGGTCTCTGACAAGCTGGCGGTGAGTGTGCGGATGGGAGAAGGCAGGGGTTGATGGCAAGTCTAGGCCTGTGGGACTTCTCCTGGGCCTCAGTGTCCTTATCTGAAAAATGGGGACACTCATTTATCATTTGACAAGAAGTGACCAGGTGGGCTTCCCTGGTGGCGCAGTGGTTGAGAGTCCGCCTGCCGATGCAGGGGACGCGGGTTCGTACCCCGGTCCGGGAGGATCCCACGTGCCGCGGAGCGGCTGGGCCCGTGAGCCATGGCCGCTGAGCCTGCATGTCCGGAGTCTGTGCTCCACAAAGGGAGAGGCCACAGCAGTGAGAGGCCCGCATACCGCAAAAAAAAAAAAAAAAAAAAAAAAGAAGTGACCAGGCATTTACCATGTGCCAGGCCCTGTTCTGGGCACTGAAATCACAGCTGTGAACAAGACAGACAAAAATAAACCCCTTGCCTTGCGGAGCTGATGTTTCAGTGGGCATTGAGGTCGGAAAAGCTAAGCAAGGACCTTTAACTTTTTCCTCTCCTCCAAATGCATTGAGCACTCAGACTCTTTTCTCCTCATGTCCATCTGCATGGTGGTAATTATTTGAGTCACTGAGGCACCAAACCCCTACCCACCTCATCTTTCCCACTCTCCACCTTCAGCCATACCAGCCACCTGAAACTCAACAAGCTCATCCCCACCTCATGGCCTTTGCACTGGCTGTTCCCCCTGCCTGGAATGCTTTGCCCACCACACTTGTATCCCTGTGAGAAATTACCTTGTTCATTTACTGGCTGCGTAGCCTTGGCAAGAGACTTAACCTCTCTGAGCTTCAGTTTTCTCATCTGTAAAACGGTGCTAGTAATTATCCCTCTTAGGGCTAAGGACGAAGGGGTTATTACAAGGCAAGTGTGTTACTGAAATGTCTGCTGTTATTATTTCTATTGTTATTTTTATGTTAATGTACGTATATGACCTGCTTTCCCTAACTGGAATATTGGGAAGGGGCATACTTACTACAAGCATTTAAAACCATGAGGCAGGGAGTTCCCTGGCGGTCCAGTGGTTAGGACTCCACGCTTTCACTGCCGAGGGCTGGGGTTCAATCCCTGGTCAGGGAACTAAGATCCCACAAGCCACGTGGCGTGGCCAAAAAACAAAACAAAAAGATAAATCCATGAGGCAATTCCACCCCTAAAGAGATGGTGTCCCCGTGTCTGCGTTAGCCACTCCTGGAAACACTGTGTGTCCCTGTCCTGCCTCAGAGCTAATGGGAGACACATAGGCAGGGTCAGGGAGGTTTGGGTTGGAGACATGCGGGCTCTGGCAGAAAGTTCTTTTCCTTTCTGATTTCTCCATGAAGGAGTAGCCTCATCTCTTAGGAAGCAGCCCTCCTGGCAGGAGAAGCACCACACTGAAACCTGGGAGGGTGGGCACTTACACTGCCACGGGGTCTTGATCCGTAACAAGAACAGACCAGGCACCGGAGAGTTTTCAGGACACGGCCCCTCGACCGCCAACTTGTACCTCGAATGGTGGAATCTTAGGCAGGATCTGGAGACATCCCCTCTATGTTCTAACTCACTTATGGGTTCTTTTTCATTGGCCTGCCTGCCACAGAGAGAACCAGGGCTCCGGGGTCCCCGTGTCGGGCCCCAACCTGTCCACCACCCGACCGATCCAGCAGGACCTGGGCCGCCAAGACCCACCCCTGGCCGAGGATATTGACAACATGAAGAACAACAAGCTAGCCACCGCGGAGTCAGCCAGTCCCCACGACAGCCTCGGCCACGCCGGCCTGCCCCAGAGCCCGGCCAAGATGGCGAACAGCACCGACCCCAGCCCCGCGCCTGCCCCACCTGCCACGGCCGCCAACCCCCAGAACGCTTCCAGCCGCCGGACACCCAACAACCCGGGGAACCCGTCCAACCCCGGCCCCCCCAAGACCCCCGAGAACAGCCTTATCGTCACCAACCCCAGCAGCACCCAGACCACCTCAGCTAAGACTGCCAGGAAACCCGACCACACCACGGTGGACATCCCCCCGGCCTGCCCACGCCCCCTCAATCACACCGTCGTCCAAGGTATGAGCTCCAATCTCACACGTGAGCCGGCCTCCTGGGCTCAATCCCCAGAGGCTCCGTTGGGTGACTCTGGACAGTGACTCCACCTCTCTGGCCTCAGTTGCTTCATCTGGAAAATGGGTAGAGACATAGTTCCTGCCCCCACAGGGCTGCTGGGAGAATTAAATGAGATAATATGCATACGATGCCTGGCAAGTACACGATAGGTTAGCAACATTTCCTGCATCCCAAATTCCCACAGAGGAGCCAGGGGGCCCCCATATTTGAGGAGTCAACGGATTCCTCTGATGGAAATCTGGGGGAGTCAGATGATTCTTTAGGCCGGCGCTGTCCAAAAGAAATGTGACACAGGCCGCCTATGTAATGTTAAACTTTCTAGGGGAGTTCCCTGGCGGTCCAGCGGTTAGGACTCCATGCTTCCACTGCAGGGGGCACGGATTCGATCCCTGGTTGGGGAACTAAGATCCCGCAAGCCGAGTGGTGCGGCCAAAATAATTAATTTATTTATTTATTAAACTTTGTAGTAGCCATGTTAAAAGAAAGAAAGAAGGGACGAAAGGAGAAAAGGAGGGAGGGAAGAGGGAAGAAGGAAGGAAGGAAGGAGTGATTTTAAAAATAAAGAAGAAATAGGTGAATTGAACTTTAATAGTTAAATCGTATTTAACCCAAAATACTATTGATTTGTATCCAGAGTGTTAACATGTCAATGTGTCATCAATACCTTCTACATTATTAACGAGCTACCTTACATTCTTTTTCTCGTACTCAGTCTTGGAAATCTGGCGTGTTTTTACACTGCATGCCGCAGTTTGGACTAGCCACGTTTCAGATGCTGGACAGCGCAGGTCTAGGACCTTGAGGGATTGGCTGTTTTTGCCTCCCACCCCCAAACTCCCCCTTGTAAGATCTGAGAAGCACCAGGAATTCAGAAATTACCCTGAGCTTATTATTTTTAAGATGATAATGGTAGCCCAGTTCTATGCAAAAGCTGTCCATGAGTTTGCTCTATAAATGCTTGCCACAGTCCTACAAGGCGGATCTTGTCCTTGTGCCCATTTCACAGATGAAAAAACTGAGGCTCAGCAAGGCTCAGCCTGTCCACGGACCCATAGAGTGGCTAGGCTGCAGGATCAACGCTCAGGAGGATGGTGCCTCACCCCACTCAGGAGAGGGGTGTTAATGGGGGGAAACCCTGCAGTTTGACTATGGGAGGGGCTCAGTATTCCCATCTGTAAAGTGGGGCTCTTGGTACTCACCCCGCCTGCCTCCAAGTGACAATAGAAAGGTCCTCATAGGCTGGGGGGTAGGTCTATGTTAGTTTCCCGTGAGGGTCCCAGCAGACTCAAGGCTGTAGAGTGGTTGAGAGCAAAAGCACTCTGGGGCCAGGCTACCCGGGTTCAAATCCCAGCTTTGCCACATCCCAGCCATGTGACCTCAGGCAAGCCACTTCACCTCTCTGTGCCTCAGTTTCCTCATCTGTAAAGTGGGGATCATAAAGTGCCAACCTCATAGGGTCAGGTGAGGATTAGATGGCATAACAGGGTGCCTGGCACATAGTAGGCGCTTTGTGTCAGCTGCTTATTGCCTGCTCTGGAGAGCAGGCAGGAGACCAGAGGTTTGTGGGAAATCGTGGAGGGAGCCCTGTGTTGGTTCTTGTCCCAACAGTGAACAAAAACGCCAACCCAGACCCACTGCCAAAAAAGGAGGAAGAGAAGAAAGAGGAGGAGGAAGACGACCCCGGGGAAGACGGCCCCAAGCCCATGCCCCCCTACAGCTCCATGTTTATCCTCTCTACGACCAACCCGTGAGTATGACCCACGGCCAGGGCAGGGGGCCCAGGGCTCCCACTGGGGCAGTGGAAGTCAGGACAGAGGGCAGACCCAGACAAAGGGTAGTGGGGGAGAGTTGCCTCTAAGACCATTAGTCCATAGGAGACCTTTGAGCAAATTAAAAAAATGATGTCCCTTTCTTAAGTCATATAAGATAGAAACTTATCGTAAAGTACTGATTTTGTTGGAAAAGACCCCCTCCTGCCACCAACTAAAAACCACTGTCATAAATATCTACACTGTCTGTGATGTGAGAGGTGTCCCTTAGAAATGGCTTCCTTGTGCAGTGCACAACCTGTACAATTGTACATGGCAGCCCTGGTCCCTGAGCTCTGCTCCACGAGGATTTGGATTTTGGGTAGATGATCTCTGAGTTCGCGGCCCTCTGTCTTGGGCATCCTTGAGGAGGCTGGATTATTTAGGGGAGAAATTTATCGCATGTTTGTCTTGGTGGCTCAGAGGTTGTTTTAGAATTGCATTTTTCCAAAGGGTATTTTTTGAAACCCTGGTCCCTCAAAATGCTTCTTGGCAAAGGAGAATCATGTCAAATAAGCTGCAGGGGAAACTGCTTTCTCTAACCTGCCCCTTGGAGCTCACCCTGTGCATTTACTTTTTTATGTGGTGGACATTATCTATTTTAATAAAGAAATTCTTATGTGGCACTTAGCGCCAGGCCCTCTTCTGAATACTTTACAAAAAAAAAAATTTCTCATAATAACCCTATAGGGGTTGGTACTTTGCTTATCCCCATTGGACAGATGAAGAAACTGAGGTCCAGAGAGATGAAGTCACCTGCCCGAAGTCACACAGCAAGCAAGGGGGAGAGCCCAGACAGACTGACTCCAGCATCCTTGTTCTTAGCCACTCAGCCCTGCAGCCATTCATACAATCTCATGACATATTTATCATTATTAGCTCCACTTGAGGTTAATTATTTCATTATTATCTCATTAGCATATTAAAGACTCTGATAAGGCCTGCAATTCATAATTTAGGTAACTAACTTTTTGGAGCCCCTACCATATACCAGGCCTATGTTAACTCTTTTGATCCTCACATTCTTGTGAGTTGGGCGCTGTTGTTATGGTCATTTCACCGACGAGGGCACTGAGGTACAATAACTTGCCTAAGGTCACTCAACTAATGAAAAAAAAAAAAAGGAAATCTACTTAACCCAGAATTTCCCAATTTTGTTTGACCATGTGACATTTTATGCATAAAAAGCTTTTCATCTCCTACAGAATCAAGGACAATATTTGTTCAACCCAGCCTGTGAGTTAAGATGTTCCAAGAGGGTGGTTTGGAAGTGATGGGAACTTATCAACAGAGATGGGGATATCTTCCCTCGCTGAGGGCTCCCCTGCCCCAGGAGGGTCCCCAGATGAAGGAGCTTGTTACTCTGTTGGGTGTGGGACCTTGGGAGTTAGAGATCTCAGATAGCGGTAGGTGACATAAGGAGATGACAGAGGAAGGGGCTCAATAGCCTGTGGTCTGAGTGGACCTCTGCACGCCTCCCTGTCCCCAACAGCCTTCGCCGCCTGTGCCATTACATCCTGAACCTGCGCTACTTTGAGATGTGCATCCTCATGGTCATTGCCATGAGCAGCATCGCCCTGGCGGCCGAGGACCCCGTGCAGCCCAACGCACCGCGAAACAATGTGAGTCCCGCCCAGCAGGTTCCTTCCAGCCCAGCTACTCTGTCACGGGCCACTTTCTCCTGCATCACAAAAGCTGATAGCTAGGGTGGAATAAACGTTGGGCATACCCCTGGGCACAGCCCTTGTGGCCACTGGTTGGGAGGGGAAGCTCTGATTCTCTTCCTGAGGAAGGATGTTCCTTGCGACTGTGGTTCTGTGTGCCTGGTGGGGAAGAGGTGGCCGAGAGGGGCTGAAAAGTGCTGGAATCCCTGGTGGGGGGAGTGAGTCTGGCAGGATGTGGAGGTGTACAAGCTCTGCATGGAATGTGGGGGGTACTGAGACAGAGGGTGCCCCAGAGGCATCTCCTCTGCAGTCAGGTCTCACCACATGGACCTTTTTGTTTTGATGCGAAGCTTTGAAAGAAAGGATTATTTTGACTCAGAGGCACCTCCTAAACTTTGAGCTTTGGGGAGAGCTAAAAAGCTCTCCGTTTGGGGGCCCAAGGTCTGCTAACAGCCCCTGTCAGTTGAGCACTTGCCGTGTCCCAGGCACGACCCCAGGTGCTTGGGGTATCCCCATTGGACAGATGAGGAGACTGAGGCTCAGGGAGGCTTAGTGACCTGTCCAGGGTCACACGGCAGAATTCCAATTCTGCCCCCACTAGATCTCCCGCTGCTTCCCTCAACTGTCACCATTTATCAAACATCTTCTGTGCTCATGTTCTCCCTTAAGTCCTGCCATGCAGGAATGAACGTGTGCCGTGGTTGAGAGGGGAAACCAAGGCACCAGCAGGCCAGGGCATAACAGAGGCCGGACTGGTGTCAGCGCCTCCTTCCCCAGCTCCTTCCTCTACCCCCATCAGCCCCCACGCGAGCCATCTTCCTCTGGGAGTCAGGCCCTGCTGCCCTCGCTAAGTAGGTTAGGAGCCTTGGCGAGGCTGGCATGTCCCATGAATCAAGCCCGTCCTCAGCTTACTTTGCACTTTCCCTTCCTTCACAGGCCTGCCAGGCCCCCTGGGGACCCGATGGGGGAGATGGAAGGAAATAATTAGAACAAGCCTCCTGAAGGAAACTGGTACCAGGGCAGGGCTGAGGCTGCACTCTGTTATCTCCTGCTGCCTGGTTTCAACTAGGGACCCAGGGAGCCAGGCTTGGGGAAGGGGCGTCCCAGGAGGGATCCGCAAACCCCCTGCTGGCTCTAGGAGACTGGAGCAGGTTTTGTCTCTGGCAAGGAGGAGATGGGCATGGGGTGTCCAGGGGGACCACTGCAGCTCCTGGGATTGTAGAGAACCCTGGCAGGGCTCAGACCAGCCCCCATAGAGTGTTTGCAGAGCTCTGGTTCCCCTGCCCCATCCCCATGGCTCCATCTCACAGTTGAAACATCTCTCCTCAAAGCCCTCCCTCTTCTGGGCTTCCCTGGCTGTCCAGTGGTTAAGACTCTACACTTCCAGGGCAGGGGGCACGGGTTTGATCCCTGGTTGGGGAACTGAGATCCCACATGCCGCGCGGCTGAAAACATAAGAATAATTTTCTTTCTAAAAGCCCTCTCTCTTCAAGAGCATGGTAAAGCAGCTGATACCCCGGGCCCCCTCCCGAGTTCTTTTTATTGGTTGATCTAGAACAGGCCTCAGAAAAGTGCACAGAACACGTATGATCCATTCATTTATCAAGTGCACTCCCCCACGTGAGCACCACCCAAGCCAAGAAGTAGAACAAAACTGAGCGTGACCACAGGCGCCTCTTCGATTGCCCCCATCCCTTCCCTCTGGAACTCGGTCCACAAGTGGGAACAAGGTCTTCAGACACGTTTGGGTGTTGTGAGTTGGGACAGGTGGAGGGGTGCTACTGGCATCGAGAGGGTGGGGACCAGGGACACTGTTCATCACCCTGCAGCGCACAGGGCAGCCTCACCACAGAGAATGACCTGACCCCTATTGTCAACAGTACCTGAAAAACCCTCCCTTAGAGGTATCAAAATCCCCACTTCTGGAAGGAGCGTTTCTTAGCTGCTCTGATTGTCCCACCTGTACGTGCCTCCTTAAACACTAGAATTTTTTTGCCTGTTTCTAACACTGAACAGATGGGATACATTCTATGCATCTCTCTGTCACCCAAAATCGTGTCCACCATGAGATGAGCATGTACTGATGCTGGTAGTGACAGTCATTCTTTTCCGTTGCTGTTGAATATTCCACTCCATGCCATCATCTGTTTACGCATCTTCCATTTGACACACGTTTGGATTGTCTGCAGTTTAGAATGCTGTCACGGCATCCCCTACCCCCACCATGGGGCCCCTGGGCTTGACTTTCTCCAGGGTCTAAAACCAGAAACGGAGCTTCTGGATCATACATAGAATTTACATGAGGTTGGCCCCGAAGATGCAGCCAGAATGTTTACTCGCACCAGCAACGTACAAGGCTCCCACTGCTCCACGGTCTTGCCCACACTTGGTGCTGTCAGCTCTCTCATTTAGCCAACCTGGTGGGTGTGGAATCTTATTGGGACTTTGATTTGCATTTCCCTGTGATAAATGAGACTGAGAACCTTTTTGGATTCCAGTGAGCCACAGAAAATTGCCTTTTGTAGAGGTCCAAAAGATCTACATGTTAGATACGGTTGAACCTAATTTCTTGGTCTTTTGATTTCCTCTTGCTCCACTTATTAAGCTCTCCAGAATTGGATTCAGCTGACCACCTGGCCTGCCTTTCCCCCCACCTCCTTTCCTTCCTTCTTTCCTCCTTTCCTTCCATTTATTGCTTTATTTAGTAATTATTTAATGAGCAACTATTGTGTGCCACGTGCTGAGCTAAACATCAAGGATTGACAGGGTATGAGACAGTCCCTGCCATCTCAGAGCTCACAGAGCACCAGGCCTTTATCCATGCTGTGCCCTCTGCCCGGTGCACCTGAAATGCTCTCCCACCACCATCCCTTCAGCCTTCCCAGAACCTTCCAGCCCCTTGCTGCACATCCCAGGAAGTTAGCCATCCTGGCCGCTCTGGTCTCCAATGGCCCTTCAAGCACCACACATAATGAGAATGTGAGTGGTGACCACACAGATCACAGATCCCAGCTCCTGCAGGACCCAGTGCAGCCACAGCTATTCATGCATTCATTCAGCAAACATTTCTTGAGTATGCCTGGCCCTGTACTATAAGCTGGAGATGCCACAGGGACAGATAAACATCCCTGCCCTTGTGAGGTTGACTTTCAGGTTGGGGAGGTAGACAGTGAGATTATTAATAACTATAACAAATAGTGTGTCAGGATGTGATAAGTGCTAGGGATGAGGGATATGGGGGAAGGGGTAGACTTGGTGGAATTTTAAACAGGCAGTCAGGGAAGGCCTCACTGAGAAAGTGATATTTGAGCCAAGTCATAAAGGAGGAGAGAGAGGGAATCAGTTGGAACATGGGGAAGAGCATTCCAGGCAGAGGGGACAGCCTGTGCAAAGGCCCTGAGGTGAAAACATCCAGGGTGGCAGAATCAGAGTGAGCAAGGGGGAGAGTAGGACAAGATGAGGGCAAAGAGGTGGCCAGGCAGATTGTGCAGGGCCTTGGAGGCCACGAGGAGGACTTTGGCTTTTACCCGAGTGCGGTGTGAGCCACAGAGGGGTTCTAGAGCAGAGAAGAGGGTGGTGGGTGACCTGACTTGAGTGCTCGCGGGCGCCCTCTGGCGGCCATCCTTAGTAATTACCAGCCCTTACTTCTCCAAGGCAAATCTGATGAAGTCAGTCCCCTGCGCTTACCACGTGCTGGGCACTGTGCCAGCACACTCAACATCCTCATGCCAGGGTCACACCATGGATGTGCTATGGCATGGCCAGGAAAGGGGCCAGAGTGCAGGATGTTGCCCATCCAGACAGAAACCACTAATGCCTGGTCTTGTGTAAAGTGGTGGGGTGAGGGAGAATCAACCCACCCTGCTGAGTGTGTGGCCCCGGAGTGGGGAGGGAGTTGGGCACCACAGTGAGGTTTGTCCCCAGTGTCTGTCCTGGACGGCTAATCATGTTTAGGAAATCCTGTGTGGGAACAGTTACTCACCCAGGAGACCCAGCAGGTCAGAGGCACTGGGGGATCAGACCTGTCACCCACAGAGATGCAGTCCTCCCTGAACTTCCCTGGGGCCACCTCTAGTCCATATAGTGCTTTGGGCAGATAAAAAAGGCGCCCTTTCCTTTGGTAAGCAGACCAGCCTGGTAGAGTGATTTTTTTGCTAGGACTTTGCTGCCATCTGCTGGACAGTTTCAGTCACAACATACAAATCTGCCCTGAGACAGTGGGAGGAGGCCCTTGGGTTGTGCACGACCTGCCCAACTGTACATGGATGCAGCATTTCCTCATGTGGATGGAGATTCTGCTCCCTGGGGACTTTGTTGGAGGCCACACACCCCAGTGGACCAAGGATAGGTGCACGGGGGGCTCTGCTGGAGCAAGCCAGTGATCGGCTGCTCCCTTGCTTTTATCCCCTGCAGGTACTGCGATATTTTGACTACGTTTTTACAGGCGTCTTTACCTTTGAGATGGTGATCAAGGTGAGTGCCAGGGCTCCACAGGATTCTGCACCCTCAAGAATGCCACCCTGGTGCAGGAGGCTCACCCCAGAGATTAGAAATGCTTGGTGTGTTTGAGGAACATCAAGGAAGCTGGTGCATCCAGAAGGAGTGAGAGAGGAGGGTGGGGAAACCAGGTCAGGGAGATGCGCAGGGAGGGACGAATCATGCAGGAACTTGGGGGCCACAGGGAGGACTCAGGCTTTTATCCCAAGTGAGGTGGGAGCCATGGAAGGTTCTGAGCAGAGGGACATGATTGGACTCAGGTGTTCACAGACACCCTCTAGCCTCTCTGGGAGGGCAGGCTTGAGAGGGGGAGCAGGGTGGGTGGGACCCAAGAGAACTGGGAGCAGGCGATTGCACTGGTCCAGGCAGGAGATAATGGGGACCAGCCCAGGGTGGTGGCAGAGAAGGTGGTGAAAAGTCGGCAGATTCTTGGAAGGTTTGGAAGGCAGAACCAACAGGGTTTGCTAATGTATCTGATGTGGGGTGAGGAACCCAGGGGGATCCCAAGGTTTTGACCTAAGAACCAGCAAGTCAGAACTACCTTTCACAAGGTGGGAAGGTGCCTTGGGCAGGGGCTCTCACTCCTCCCCCAGGTCCTCTGGCCGCTGTCCCAGCCCTTCAGGATGAGGTGGTCCCACTGACTACCATGCCCCCTCCTGTTGCCCCTCCTCCTGAGGCTAAAGGGTGGATCTTGGTCCCCAGGGTGGGGATGAGGGATCAGAGCGCTGTCTCTTCTCCTCCCATAGATGATCGACCTGGGGCTCGTCCTGCACCAGGGTGCCTACTTCCGTGACCTCTGGAACATTCTCGACTTCATAGTGGTCAGTGGGGCCCTGGTGGCCTTTGCCTTCACGTAAGTGTCCTCTCGAGGACTCCTCCTGCCTCTTCGTCCCTCCGTCCCCAGCCCATTGAATCAGGGGACGTGTTCTCGGGGTGTAGAGAAGGGGAGAGTGGGCTCCAGGGTGGTGGGAGGCATCCGCATGCCACCGGGAAGAGCTTCGATTGGCTTTTGCATGATGGCCACCACGGAGGAAGAAGGAGAAGGCCTCCCACCTTCTACCTCCTCACACAGCCATGCCACCGACCCCTTGCTCTGCTGCTTTCCGTAGACTAGCCCCACCGGGACATCTCATCTTCCTTCTGCTCTACAGGCTCTGCCCAAGCCACTGTCTCTTTGGGGAGCCCCTCAAAAGACAATCAGGAAACGAATGTGCATGAGAATTTGGATCCCCACCCTGTGCCCGAAGGCCCTGTAGTTATAGACCTGATGACTCCCCTTGTGTGTCTTGAACTTCTCCTGGCATTCCTAGGACACTCTGAAAGGTCATGCCTCATCATGCAGCTCCAAGATGGTGCCCAAATTCTGGGCAGCCATGTCAAAATGGCAGCTGGGTTCTGAGCAGCCATTCCAACATGGCACCCGAATTCTGGGCAGCCCTTTTAAGATGGCACCTGAGGGCTCAGCAGTCATTCCAAGATGGCGCCCAAAGGCTTAGTAGCCGTTGCAAGATGCGATTCCAAGATGGCGTCCGAGGGCTGAGTAGCCATTAGCTCTTAGGGCCCTGGTAGCACACTTAGCAGTACATTCCTCAACTTGTAGACGCTTGGGGCAGGATGGAAAAACCCTAATCAGCCCCTAATCCAGAAACAAATCTTCTTAGGGACCCTGTCTGTGCCCATCACAGTGGACCATCCCCAGAAAGAAAAGTCGCAAAGGGATTCAGACCCACCTCACCTACATAATGAGAAATCAGGGGCTTCCCCTTTGCCTCTGCCTCCTGGGCCCCTTCTCAGCAGACCTGGAAGAGTCCTTGAATGGCCCACCTGACCAAACAATGAGGACTTGGTTTTTCAGGAGGCCAGTGTGGTGGCCCGTTTCCAATTTAAGGGCTAAACTGGGCCATTCTCAGATCCTCCCCTGGGAACACAATGAGATCAAGTTGTGTCAGAAGAGCAAGAAATCTCCAGAGTTTCTGGATGCCTCTGAGCTGGTGGAGATGTACCATGAAGGTCAGGAAGCTGAATGTATTTCTGACTCTGGCCAGACTTCCCACCCCCTTTCTCTTTGTCTTCTACTTTCTCCTCCTCTTTCTGTGTCTGCTCTTTTCCACCCCCTCTCCTTTTCTCTCTTTCTTCCTCTGTCCCTCTTCCACTCTTCCTCCTCTCTCTCCCACTTTTTTAAGTAATTGAGTATTTGATCATTAGAACGATGGAAGAGATCATCTCAAAACTTCAAGAAGTTTGGCTACATTTTCATTAAGATATCCTGTAGGTTTAATACTAATAATAATCAAAGTGCACAGGAAATTAGAGGAGAAAGATTACCACAAATAAGACAAGGTATCCATGGCCTTCAGATATAAAAAGCAATTACAAATCAATAAGAAACACTGAATCTTAATAGGTAAGTGAGCACAGGATTTAACACAGAAATTTCACAGAATGCTGACTAATAAAAAATGAAAAAACAAACCTACCTCATTGGAATTAGGAGATGTATAAAATACAAACAAGATACAATTTATTTCTTATCAAGTTAGCACAAATTTCTTTCCCCAAAAAAGATTCTAAAAGGTAATACACTGTGTATATGAAAATGTAATGAAATATGCTCCTCCCTCTGTCCCTCAGTTATGTGAGCAACTTCTACAAGGTGTCAGTCAGGTACCATGCTAGGTCCTGAGAAAGTTTCGATTCTGAAAAGCCAAAACATTTGACTGCCCTCATCCTGGAGTGAATCCATCTCAAATCCCCTTCCCTCCCTTGCTCCTGTTTCTGTCTTTCTCCTTCTTTATCCTTCCCCTTTTCTCTCTCCTTCCCTCTCTCTGACTCCCTCTCTGTCTCTCTCTCTCTCTCTCCACCTCCCCTTCCCCTCCCTCCTCCCGTCTCCCCTCCCTCTTCCCCTCTCCTTCTCCCTCTCCCTCTCCTCCAGACTCTTTTCTCTCTCTCTCCCTTCCATCCTGTCCTTCACCTTGACTTTCTGCCTAACCTGGGCCCCATGGCCTGGAGAAGGCAGACACTCTGCCATTTGCTCTGGCATCAAAAACCCAGTCCCCACCATGTTCTGACCTGGGGTGGTCTTCATATCCAGGGAAGGCAAGTGCAGGCAAGCATCCCTCCCACACTTCCTCCAGCCCTCCAGGATGACGTCTGCCCAGCAGCCCCCAGGTCCCCCAGAGCTCAGAAAGAGACCACATCCATCTCTCCACACACAACACCCCCCTTTGCCAGCTGTGCCCTGGGTGGTGGGTTTTGCCCTCCGTGGCCACTACTGGGTGTCGTACAATAGAGGTAGTGTCTGCTGCCCATCAGTTCACCCTTGACACTTTCCTTCCAGACCTCTGTGGGAGCCAACAAGCTTCAGTGCTGAAGAGGGGGCCCCCACTGTTGCCCTGTCCCATCTCCATCCCTCATTTGGCCTCCCAATTTGGGAAAAGTGTGGCCTTCGAAAGACCTGGGAACAAGCCTTTCAAACCGTAGAGCTTTTGCGATGACGGGCCACAGTTCCCCTGGAGCTGCAATTAGGCTCAACTTTAAGCAAACCGAATCTGCGAAAGCAAAACTGTTTTTCCACCCAGAATCGAGCAAAATGGTTCTTTGCGTCTGCCAAAGAATCTGCCACAGGGAGCTGATTTTGTTTTTTAATCTTTGAGTTTTTGTTTTAAATATAAAGTTATACAAGGGCATATTCAAAATGAACCTCCAGCTCAGAGAAATTTAGCAGCGTATTTGTAGAGTCAACCTGTGAAGCTGGTTTTATGAAGTTGCTACAGGCATGAGGCCAGCCAGTTAATGCCATTGAAAATCCCTGTTTGCAATTGTTTTTTTCAATTCCTATGTGAGGAAAGGGTCTGGACAGGGAGTTAAGGTCATCCCCAGGAGTCCCAGTGAGCTCGTGGACCTTGCAGGAACTGGGGTGTGTGCGATTTTGCCAGTGGGGTCCTGACAAGTGTTGGGGGCTCTCTTGGGGTTTTAGAAGAGCTGACCACCCGGGGAGCACCTTTATGTGATGGTCACAGGGATGGAAGAGGTAGACCCTGAGACCCCACCCCTGCCACACCCTCCCCACCTCACTGCCAAGAACCTATCTGTCACTGCCACTCCTCTTCCAGGGCAGGGCCACAGGCCAGGCACAACTGGCATGCACCTGCATGCCTTAGGCCAATCTGCCAGAAAGCCAGAGAAGGGACCCCCCCACCCAGGCTGCTACATTTTTCCCCAGAAAAGTTTCAGAATCCTCCGTCTGCCTTCAGCTTTCTGGCCTCTCTTACCTGAGAAGGTCTCTCACCCTACAAGGACTTTCCTTATTGTCTTTCCTTGTTACCAGACGGAGGTCACATTGGCAGGAGTAGGTGTTGCTCTGAGAGTCTCCACTTGAGTGTCCAATCCCAGAGTCCTTTGCTTCTTTTCTTTCTGTTCTTTTAACTCACATTATCTGTCCTATGTGCCTGTCTCCTCATAGACAAGGCTGAGAACCCCAACAAGTGTTAAAGGAACCTGATGGTTTTAGGAAAAGGTTCCAGCAAGGCCGTCCGGTTTCTCTCTAGATGTGCAAGTCCCTGAACCTCTCTGTGCCTCAGTTTCCCCATAACTTTGACAGACCTGACTGGGTAATAATGATAGTAACAGCTTCCATTTACTTAATCTTTACAACCCCACGCAGGAAGTTCTCTTATTATTCCCCTTTTGTACATGAGGAAACTGACGACCAGAGAGATTGTGGAGGGCAGTCAGCTGTCAGATTGAGGGTTGCTGCCCATCTCCCAGCACTGAACATGGAGACTTTCACAAGTCAGCAGAATGAGGAGGCAAGGATTCTGCAGTGCTGTGACTGTGGCCCCGTCTCGGACATGGGGAAGTGATCCCCGTGGTCCTCCAAGGGATGTGTCGAAGCTCTCCCGACAGTTTCCACCCCTCCTGCACCTCCCCCAAATATCTGTGTGCGTGTGTCCTGCTCCATCTACTGACTGTGTGCTGTGTCCATGCGACCACCATTAACACACCATTTCATGAGTCACCACACTTGACATCACGCTCTGTGCCCATGCAACGGGGTAGCCAACTGACCTTTCTCAGCAGCTGGCAAATCATGACCCTGCCCTCACTGCCAAGAGTCCATCTGGGGCTGCCACTCCTCCCTCAAAGCGGGCCAGCACGGCTGGCAGAGCACCTTGATCAAGCCACTTCTGCGTGCTCAGGAACCCAACTGCCAGGAAGCCAAAGAAGGAGCCCCCGGGCTGCCTTTTTTTTTTTTAATCCCCATCCTCAAAACAGCCCCTACCCGCGAAGGCATTCTTTTGTGTGTGTGTAATGAAATGGAAAGAAGATTAGCGTGCAAGACACGCAAACCTGGGTTTGAATCTCAGTCTGCCACTTTCCCCCCCCACCGGCTGTGTGACCTTGGACAAGTCACTTTCCCTCTCTGAGCCTCAGCTTCCTCATCTGGAAAATGGGTATAATGGCACCACCTTGCCACAGACAGATGCAGTGACATTCAGAAGACTCACATATTACACCTAACATCATCCATCAGGCTGGGCAGAAATCACTGTCACTGAAAAATTCCTCAATAATCCAAAAAGGAGAATCTATACAATTCTATCTATGCAATAATTCCTACATATGTTAAGCTTTGAAAGCCACTGAGGTAACGCGAAAGGTAGCAGGGGGAAAAAAAGTCCAGTGGGAATATTTGTAAGACCCGTTATGTTTTTAGAAATGTCACTAACTTCAAAAGGGAGTGGCAGGTGGGATATTCTGTAGAGAACCTGCTTGGCAGTAGGGCTTCCACTGTTCTCATGGCAATCAAGTTTCTTGCACCTTGATCTCCAGTCATGGTTGGAGGGTCAAAATGAGACTGACCCTTGATTCCAAAGATGAGTTGTACAAGGGGCCACTGCCAGATGCAGAGAGCTTCCCCCAGGCCCACATTTTTCCAGAAGGCTCTTGAGAGTTGCCCCTTAATTTCATCCCAAATTGGAACTCTTAGCTGCCCCCCTTCTCCTTCATAACTTAGGGGGTAAAGCCAAAGCCATCGTTACTGTGTATCAAGCATCAGCGCCCCCAAAGGTCTGTTTTACAGATGAGAACAATGATTAAGGGCAGTGCTGGGAGTCAAACCCAGGTCCCCCTAACTCCAAAGCTCACCCCCTTCAAGACATTCTAAACGACTTCCCTGGCAGTCCAGTGGTTAAGACTCCATACTTCTGATGCAGGGGCTGCGGTCAGGGAGCTAAGATCCCGCATACTGCGAGGCGTGGCCAAAAAAAAGACATTCTAAAAATTTCCAGTCCCAGAACCTCTGGAGAAAAGGGGTTTTTCTCCAGCTCTTGGCAGGGACCTTCAGTGGCGAATTTGCCTTTGGTAGTTGATAATTTGGGGCTGTCCTGCTACTTGGAAATTCGACTTTCTTGGTGCTGTTGGGCAGTGCCGGGGGCCAGCCAAAGGCAGGGGACGGAACAAGCATCTTCCAGATGGAAGGATGGATACCATCCAGGGCCACGAGCCTAAGGCGGCCCCTCCTGGTGCCCGGGCAGGGCAGGGGAGTGCCCAGGTGTGTGTGCACGTATGTGTGTGTTCTGTGTTCTTTCTTCTGAGGCCGCTTACGATCTGTCTCTCCCTCCGACGCCACGTCACCAGGAGCAGTACACGGTAAAGTGCCTCTCTCTCTCTCTCTCTCTCTCTCTCTCTCTCTCTCGTTCTGTCTCGTTCTCTGTGCTCTGATGCAGCCACACTGGTTCTGGGCCTGTTTCTGTAGCCTTGTGTCATTGCCACCGTCCTGTCGCCTGCAGTGACCAGAGTCCCCTCAGCCTGCTCCCCAAGGGGCAGGAGCCTGGAGGGGTCTTGGCCACTGCCTCTCATCAGGACCCACCATTTAGCCCAGTTCTTGGAAGAGAACATAAAGGGCGTGGAAGGGGGTCTCCCCATGGTCTTATTTCAATAGGGCAGACGAGCCGGATGGGTAGTTTTCAGGGGAGTGAATGTCCAGCTTCCCAGATGGGAGAAGCGTGGACAGTCCAAACAACCAGGGCTTGGGCTTGAAGAGGAGTAAGTAACCCCCCACCCCCAACAGGAGATCTACACTCTCAGCAAAGTGATTTGAAAATCGGGTTGTATTCTGTAAAAGCACCTTGGTCAAGCCATTCCTGCGTGCTCAGGGGCCAAACTGCCAGGAACACTCTCCTCGGTGTCTCAACAAACAGGATTGTTCTCAGCCTCTCCCCAGGGAGAAATGCCTCCTAGGAGAGAGACCCCCAGAATGCCCGTGGAGTCATTTTTAGATGAGTAGATGTGCCCCAGGAGGTGTGTTCCCAAATGTTAGCAGTTTGGCCCATGAAGATTTTAGCCCGTTCCACATACAACCTAGATGTCCACTTCCTTGACGTTTTTTCCACCAACACATAGTCTAAACTTCATTTTAGTTTTGCTAGAACACTTTATGCCATCCCCTTACAACCAGTATTGTTAACCTCAGTTAGAACAGGCAACCGCAAAAGTGAATCCAACAAGAATGAAACAGTTGCGTGACAAGTTGTTACATTCAAGCTGGGTTCTTTGTTAAAAGGGAAATTCGTGTTAGGGAGGCATTAAAGACCTATGAACACATAGCAGAAACTTCCTCTCTGACCACAACGGGAGGCCTGAAAGATAACATGAAGAAAACATAGCTGTTTCCCTGTGTGGTCCCGTTCCTTAATTGTGTTCGTGATCTGCCTGAAAATATCTCAGTGACTCTCCTGATGTGTGTCTCATACTTCGGGTGCACAGCCTTGAGATACTAATGATTGATGACTTTGGTTTAGAAAAGAAAATCCCATGTTCAGACTGCTGAATCCTGGAGCACGGTTGTGGCTGGCAGGTTAAAGTCCAATTCTCTTTTCTCTGAAAGATGAGAAAAAGGAACCCTAAAAAAAGCAAATGTCACGAAGAATATTTTTGTACCTGGGCACACCACGGTGGGTGTCTCTGGGGCAGCTCTACTCATGACCCAAGGGAACTGTAGGGAGATGTTTGCTAACTGGCCCCCAAAGACCTCTGATCCGGATCCAGTCACATGTGTCCTGAAACTACACACCAGGCACATGCTGGGGGCAGAGACAAGAACCAAGGTTAAAGGAAAAATGAACACATAGGAGAAGAAATCACAGTTTCACCTTTGAAGAGTTTTCTGTCTAAAGCCAGAAGCCAATGACAGGAACAAAGGTGATTCTGAAACAGCACTGGGGCCTGGCAGAGCCCAGAGGCAGTCAGTGGAGGCTGTCAGATGAAGGGACATTTACCTTGGCCTTTGAGGGCTGCATCGTTCTGTGAATGAAGAAGTGGAGGAAGGGCATTTCTAGCAGAGGGAACAGAAGTGAAAGAATGTGGCTGGGGCTTGGGTTGTGTAGTAATCAATGGGAATGCAAACAGAAAGGTAAGTTGGACTCGATTCCTAAGAGCTTTGAATGCCGAGCTAGGGGTTTGCACTTCTAGGAATTCAGCTGCTCCAGAAGGAGTCGGAGTAGGAGAGTGACATGGTCATTGGTTTTGGCCACTGTGTGCAGAAAAGATGGAAGAAGAGAGAGACAGGGAGGGGGGGGGGGGAGTGGGGAGGTGGATGATGGGGTCTGACCTATGATGGTGCCATGTGTAGGAGGGTCACCCATTGGGGATGAGGATGGAGGGCAGGAAGCTGAACACGAGTGTTGGGTTTCTGGCTTGGGCAGCTGGGTAGGTGGTGAGTTCCATTAATCACAAGCCTTTGATGGCCACACCCAATGCCTTCCTTTTGGGGGCGCTTGAATCATGGTTGGCTAAGGGTGTCATGACATCTGCAGTGCTAAGACTCAGGCCCAGTAGACCCTGGACTGAACCCCTATGCAGCAGTCTGAGCTCAGATACCCTGAAAGAATGAGGCAGAGATTCGACATCTGATGTTCTGGTTCCTTCCGCTCCTGTGGGCTCAGGGAATATTGGGGCAGGGGGTGGGGGAAGGGAGCTCTGGTTTAAAGGCCACTTTAAGCATTTCCTACATCCTGTTGGAAGAGGGAGGAATCCCATTTTCTAAAAGCTCACTAAGACCACCTCCAAAGAGAGCACACAGGGGGCAGCCAACTTCCTCATGCTGGATCCAAGAGCCACCCCATGCAGCTGTACAGGCTCAGCCAGGGCCCGCAACAAACCCTGAGACCAAAACCACAAAGGGCCATCTACTCACTAGCTCTTGAGCCCAGATGTAGCAGGGGAGCTGACTACTCTTCTCCGGGAAGGACATGGCTATGCCAGGCCCACCCCAGACTCCTAAGCCTGGGAGGGTGGGGCCACTTGGGGCTGTGGACCACCCACCACCCAGCCTGACCTTGGCTCCCTCTTTTCCCTTCTCCCCATTCTAACATCCCTCCACAGTGGCAATAGCAAAGGAAAGGACATCAACACGATTAAATCCCTCCGAGTCCTTCGGGTGCTACGACCTCTTAAAACCATCAAGCGGTTGCCAAAGCTCAAGGTGAGATTGGGGTATGTGGAAGATCTATCAGGGTTGCCACGTACAGTTGAGCAGGTTTCACACTGCTCAAGGACACTACGTTGAAAGGGATGCTGCTAACAGCACAGCCATTATATATGGATATACTTATTACTACAACTCTCCAGTAGATGGCAGTAAAGTGAGTTAATGGAACAAAATCTGTATATCATGGTAATTTTCCAATAGATGAAATGTCTCTTGCAAAGTTGAGATCCCTTTTCTTAATTCCCATGAAGGCATCATGTGGATAAAACAGGGCATAACCCTATTCTGGGAAGCAGGAAACTAGGTTTCTGGTCCCACATAACCTTTAACTTTTCACCTGCCTATTCTAGGGTCCAATATCTCCTGTTCCAAAATAGCATGAAGTAAGTCAGAAAGAGAAAAACAAATATTGTATATTAATGCATATATGTGGTATCTAGACAAAATAGTGTAGATGAACTATTTGCAAAGCAGAAATAGAGACAGACATATAGAGAACAAGCGTATGGATACCAAGGGGGAAAGGGGGAGGCGGGGTGGGATGGACTGGGAGATTGGGATTGACATATATACACTACTACGTATAAAATAGATAACTAATAAGAACCTACTGTTTAGCACAGGGAACTCTACTCGGTGCTCTGTGATGACCTAAATGGGAAGGAAATCCAAAAAAGACGGGATATATGTATACGTATGGCTGATTCACTTTGCTGTACAGCAGAAACTAACACAACAGTGTAAAGCAACTATACTTCAATTTTAAAAAATAAATAGGGGCTTCCCTGGTGGCGCAGTGGTTGAGAGTCCGCCTGCCGATGCAGGGGACACGGGTTCGTGCCCCGGCCCGGGAGGATCCCACATGCCGCAGAGCGGCTGGGCCCGTGAGCCATGGCCACTGAGCCTGCGCGTCCGGAGCCTGTGCTCCGCAATGGGAGAGGCCACAACAGTGAGAGGCCCGCGTACCGCAAATAAATAAATAAATAAATAAATAAATAAATGAAACTTGAAAAAAATAGCATGAACCAGAATTTCCCAAAAGCTTGTTGTTTCAAAAAAAAAAAAAAGGAAGGAAGGAAATGAAATGTAGTCATTCAAACACCCCTTTTCAATTTATGATGCACCTGAGGATGACCTGTATTATTTCTTGCTTAATACGTTGCTTTAAGTCACTTTATTTTTTACCTGAGTGGATTTATTTTAAAAGGAAATGCTTGTCAAGTTTCTTAAGTTGGAAAACCAAAACCCACTGTTAATAGAAGGTAAAACTAAATATCTGTTCAAAATATAAGATAACTGTTATTAAAATCTAGCCCAAGATAATTGCCTGACAAAGGCTTTGAGCATGGATACTTGCTCTTTCTTGGTTAAAAAGGAAAAGTACAGGGACTTCCCTGGCGGTCCAGTGGTTAAGACTCTGTGTTCCCAATGCAGGGGGCACGGGGTCGATCCCTGGCCAGGGACCTAAGATCCTGCATGACGCATGGCGCGGCCAAAAGAAAAGGAAAAGTATAAATGTTAGGTGTTAACACAGTAACAACTAAGGAAGACTTTCTCCTTCACTCAAGAGGATTGAAAGAATTAAAGAGAAAATAACTTTGCTACCACGTGATTCAGTGTTACTTGGTCTTGGGCTCCTATAGGACCTAAAAGTACGTCTGCTATCACCGGTGGTGTGCCCCTCCCCCATGATTTGGGAAATAATGATTCGAATGCCCCCTTTTTGTTGATAAATATTCAAAGAGGAAATGTGGCCGCCCTCTGGACGGGAAAGCTTGCTTGCATTGAGATATGTGGAACCCAGAAGTAGTCGGTTCAGGGGCTCTTTGCCATTTTCTGGGTCACAGCCCCCTTTGAAAGCCCCGTGAAAGCTATGCACTCTCTCCCCCAGGGGAAGCCGGCAGACTGGGACCCCTGCCTTCTCTAGAGGAGGACGGAAGGATTCCATCTTACGCAGGGCACGTGAAGTCAGCTCGCAAATCCAGAGCGCCCCCAAGTGATCAGTGGGCAAAAGGGAGGGGACCACAACTCCAGATTATGGGGAGGGGAGTGACGTGAAGCAGGGACACAGAATGAACAGGAAATGACATCTCCATCGAGGACCTTTCCTCTTGCCATGAGCTTACCTTGGAGAAGCTCGGAGAAGCGGCCCCATTTCCCAGGGCTTAAAATTGGGGGGTTTTCGATGCATAAAAACTCAGAATCGGGCCGAGCCCCAACATTTCTCAGAACTGCGTGGCCTTAACTGAGGAACTTGGATCACGTCCTTGCCCGTAAAATAGGACTAATGACAATACTTGGGTGTGATGAGCGGCTGGAGGTGGAGGCCGTGCTTGTTCCCAGCCCCTCACGCTGTCCCTTCCACCCCACCCGCCAGGCCGTGTTTGACTGCGTTGTGAACTCACTCAAGAACGTCTTCAACATCCTTATCGTCTACATGCTCTTCATGTTCATCTTTGCCGTGGTGGCCGTGCAGCTGTTCAAGGGCAAGTTCTTCCACTGCACCGATGAGTCCAAGGAGTTTGAGAAAGATTGCCGGTGAGTCTTGGCTCTCCTAGGCATCCCCATCGGGGCTGGCAGGTAGGGGGCGGCCAGATGCACCAGTCTCTTTGTAACCGAAAGTGGGGTCCGGCTGCTCACCGCTCAAAAGCCAATAAAGAGGCAAAGTTGGTAGAAAGGAACGTTTGCTTTATTTTGCCAGCAACTGCGGGCGGGGGGGGTTGGTGCAGGGAGGGCAGACTCTCGTCCAGAGGCCAACTTCCCCCCGCGCTGACAACCAGTGGACAAAAGTTTTTATAGATGGAGAGAGGGAGCTACATGTAGAAACAGCACGGTCAGCTGTGACAGTCAACTGTTTTTTTTTTTTTAATTTATTTATTTTATTCATTTATCTTTGGCTGCGTTGGGTCTTCGTTGCTGTGCGTGGCTTTCCCTAGTTGCGGCGAGCGGGGGCTACTCTTCGTTGCGGTGCGCGGGCTTCTCATTGCCGTGGCTTCTCTTGTTGCGGAGCACGGGCTCTAGGCGCGTGGGCTTCAGTGGTTTTGGCACGTGGGCTCTAGAGCGCAGGCTCAGTAGTTGTGGCTCACGGGCTTAGTTGCTCCACGGCACGTGGGATCTTCCCGGACCAGGGCTCGAACCCGTGTCCCCTGTATTGGCAGGCGGATCCTTAACCACTGCGCCACCAGGGAAGCCCTGACAGTCATCTTAAAATTGGTCATGTGGTGGTCTGATCAGCGTCACCTTGATTGTTTTAAGTACAGTCAACCTTCAGTTCTAGGGTCAGATTTTTCCCATTTCCTTGAGGCCAATTCTCAGAATTGTGGCAGCTTTTGTCATGGCTACAGTCTGGTCATCATGTAGTTGACTTCTTCTACCTGGTGGGGTTTCAGTATCTATGAGACAGCTCACAGGATATGGCTCAGAATATTATCTATAGCCCTTGAGAAGGAACTAAAGGTCCTTGAATATGCTTAGTGACTAAACTATTATTATTTGGTCTCCTTTGACTGTTTTCCTTTGCTTCTGCATTTTCTCACTTTTCTAATTAAACTCATTCTTTGGCTAAAGTTTTTGCATAGACAAAAGGCAGGCTAAGGACGTGGAGGGGGAAGGACCATAGGGTCCTCTCCATTTCATCCTGGGCTTGGAAACTGAGGTGTTGGGCGTTGGGGGTGACCCGATTACAACCAGCTTGAATCTGTAAGTAGAAAGAAAGACAGTTTTGGAATAGGAGCCTCTGACCCATGGCTTCAAGATGAGCCATAAGCTGGTTGCTTAACTTTTGAGTTGCCACCTTTGTCAAGTAGGGGATATTAATACACATCTCGGTTCCCTTGTATGAAACCTTTATAGGCAGATGTGTTTCAAAATTCAGAATACTTTGAGATTTTTAGAAATACTCTGGGGTGCATGTCCCACACAACACAGTTAAATTAAGGCAGCCCTGTGATCAAATGCAATATTTCTGCCTGGGAACATACAACTATTTGCACCAAATGGGATAAATAACAAGTCCAAAGAGGCTCACATGCAATTGGGTCAGGTTTTGTTGCCAAACGCGTTAGATCAGAGATGGGCAGACTTTGTCTGTCAAGGGCCAGAGAGTAACTGTCTTTGACTTTGCATACACTTTCCGTTGCACCTAATGCAACTCTAAAGCAACCGCGGACAATAGGCATGGTTGTGTTCCAATCAAACTTTCTTTCTGGAAACTAAAGCTTGAATTGCTTATCATTTTTATCTGTCATGAATGAATTCTTTTAGTTTCAACCATTTAAAACTGTAAACAACCATTGCTTAGCTTGTGGGCCAGATCCAGATCTGGTCTGCAGGCTGGAACTTGCCAACCGCCGGATTAGGAAAAAATGTTTGGTTTTCAGAGCTCTCTGGAGTTTGGAATTGTGGCTAAGGGACTGTGGATCTGAAATCCCCCCCATCTTTGGGTCATCCTCATGATGGAAAGTTCTGGACTCAGTCCAGGAAAGTGCTGCGCCTCTCACTGACCAAGCGCTCAGTCAGTATTGCTTTTGTCACTGGTATCAACAATTACTATGCACCAAAGGGCAGCCGGTGGTTATTCTGGTGGCTGGTTCCTGGATTTGGAAGGATCCCGGGCATTGGGCTAGGAGTCTGGGGCTAACCTTTGTTTCCTACCCTGAGAAGGAAGAGCGAGCGGCTGCCCCCCTTGGCCTGATGAACCCAGAAATGTGCCTGTCTCCCTCCCTGCTCTCAACTTCCCCCCCCAAGCCTGAGGCTCCCACCCTTGGGTCTAGAAGTGTTCCAGTTGGAAAAGGATACAAGGTTCTGAGTTGGCTCTCCCACTGGACACAGGGCTGTGGCATCATCTGTGGATTTACCTCCAAATGAATGCACACGAGCTCCAGGGAGAAACGGGCTTCCTGGGCTGTGGGAAGCAGCATGGGCTGGTGAGCCCCTCTTCCTCCCCCTCTCCCGTCTGTCTGGTGGCCAAATACGGGCGTCCCTCCATTTACTAATGGTCACCACTTTCTGTGACAGTGGCAAGTACCTCCTCTATGAGAAGAACGAGGTGAAGGCGCGGGACCGAGAGTGGAAGAAGTATGAGTTCCATTATGACAACGTGCTATGGGCTCTGCTGACCCTCTTCACCGTGTCCACAGGAGAAGGCTGGCCACAGTAAGTGGTCCAGTCAGAAAGCCCCCCAGGAGGATCTCGGGGGCCCTCCAGTGAGCAGGAGAGGAAAGGGTCCAAGAAAGGGTCCAGTGCTGAGAAAGGTCTGAGGGAGGGAGGGGTTTGCTCCTGGCTTCCAGAAGTGGGGACAATGCAAGATGCAAGACGTCAGCAGAACAGTATCGGCCGTATGTGGTGTGGTTGGGCTTCTCGGGGCAGAAATCCAGCGGTCGCTTGGCTTGCCAACCCCTTGAGTGTACGGGGCTGTGTGCTCCCAGAACAGGCACCGTTTCTAATTTACGGAAAGGCCGCATGTACGTACACATGCGGTCGCATCCTCTTAACCCTGCCGGTGCTGGTGAACAAAAACCTCCAAGCCAGGGGCGTGGGAACCTGGCATTTTCCAAGTCGGTTTGACCACAGGACCAATCTGTCCCAGACAGGGCTAAGGCTGGGGTGATACGGGTGAGACTGACTTGTGCAAGTCCAGACTTTAATTCTTTTTTAAGTTTTTTTTTGTTTGGGGGGTGTTTTTTTTTGCGGTGGTGGGGGGGGTTGGCCACGGTGCGTGGCATGTGGGATCTTAGTTCCCCAACCAGAGATCAAACCTGTGACCCCCGAATTGGAAGCATGAGTCTCAACCCCTGGATTGCGAAGGAAGGCCTCAAAATTTCAATTTTTGAGATTTTGTTCATCAGGGGCTTTGGGGCATTTCTTGTGACTTTTTAACATGTTGCAGGCAATACTAAATATTACAGTGAAATATTATTTATCTCGATTACTGAGGGGTTTGACACCCGCTGAATTTGTGCCCATGGCAAGTGTCTCCAGAGGTCTCGGCTGGATGCAGTTGAAGGTTTGGTAGATTCCAGTGGGTACCTTCAGCGTCCTCACCTCCCTCCCTCGCTCAGCAAACACCCCAACCGACACACGCCTGTCTGATCACCCATGCACACGCTCAGTGTCCACACGCGCGGGGCCGGCGCTAGCCCTTCAGGCACCGTTGAGCGAATTTTTTAAAGACACCCATTCCTCAACAGACTTGACTTCCATCTGTCAGAAAAGCGTTGCAATGTACTTAATGATCTTGCTCCAAAAAGGCACTTTAGGCCACCTGCCAAAAAGCTGTCACCATTAATACACAAATCTATCAGGTCTGCAGGATGAATGGTGCCCCTTAGAGGCAGAGCGCTGGAGCAGTGAGTGATGTGTGCAAAGATACAGAGCCGCCGTGCACACACTCACTTCCAGGTGCATCCTCATTACCCCTCCTCGGCTCCCACGACCACCTGTGCTTAAATACACACACACACACACACACACACACACACGCGCGCACCCACCTCCGTGACCCCCTACTCACTCCCATTCATCACCACAAACCTAGTTTCAAATCCCACCTTGGCCACATCTCAGTGGGTGATCTACAGCCGAACCTCAGTTTCCTTGTGTGCAAAACGGAGCCGGTAATAACCTCCCTGAGAGGGTTGCTGAGAAAATGAATAAAATGTTGAACATCATTTCTGGCACATAACAGGCCCTCCATACAGGGCAGTAGAAGTAACTGACATTGCTGTCAACACTCCCCACGGGCAAAAGAGGTGGGAAGATTACAGCTTCATAAAGTAACCATGGTGACTGCAGTCAGAAATCAGTGACGACTCTTCATTTCTTTTCTGTTTCCTCTTAATATTTTCCTCCATTTCTGTTCCCCTGTCTCACTTTCCCCCCTCTCCCCACCCCGGTCCTCACAGGGTCCTCAAGCACTCCGTGGATGCCACCTTTGAGAACCAGGGTCCCAGCCCTGGGTACCGCATGGAGATGTCCATCTTCTACGTTGTCTACTTTGTGGTGTTCCCCTTCTTCTTTGTCAATATCTTTGTGGCCTTGATCATCATCACCTTCCAGGAGCAGGGGGACAAAATGATGGAGGAATACAGCCTGGAGAAAAATGAGGTACCACTTCCCACTTACATCCCCACTTAAAAACTGACACCCCCCATCACACATGCACACACACACACATACAGAGGAACCAGCTTCTGCAGGCATCTGGGGAGAGAACAGCAGCATTCTCCAAGCAGAATCCAGCCTGCATGAAGGGCAGCCCTTCGTGGGGTTTCCAGAGGAAAACACATCAGAGAGAAGTTGTGTATGTATCAGTCAGTTTGGACTAGGTTATGATACGGTAACAAGCAGCCCTCACATCTCAATGCCAGATATCCACAAAGGAATTGGACTGCATGTCCAGGTGGCTCTGCTCCATGTCATCTTTATTCTGGTTCCCCTTTAAGATGCTTCAGATAAAAAAGAGAGAATGGCAAACCATGGTCCAAGTTTTGTGGCTTGTGCCCAGAAGTGACATGTGTCACTTCTCACATTTCATTAGCCAGAGCTAGTCACATGTCTGATGTCAGTGGGGCAGGGAAGTATAATCTCCCCCAGGGAGGGGTGGTGAATATTTACGAATGAAAATCCAGTCCACCAGGGAGTATACGCGTGACCCTTTGCTTCTCTAGAATCATCCAAGCTAGGTGGAGGACCTAGAATGCATTCTTCCTCTGCTTTGTTGGCCTCTAAGACTAAATAATTATTATTCCTCCCTGTCTCCTTCCCTCAAAGAGAAGGAGAAGCAAAATAGTCGGTAAGAAAGAATGGTTAAGCTTCACAACGTGGATGGACCTAGAGATTATCATACTAAGCGAAGCAAGTCAGAAAGAGAAAGACAAATACCATATGGTATCACTTTATGTGGAATCTAAAAGATGACACAAATGAATGTATCTATGAAACAGAAACAGACTCATTGACATAGAGAACAGACTTGTGGCTGCCAAGGGCCGGGGGTGGGGTGCGGAGGGAAGGATTGGGAGTTTGGGATTAGCAGAGGAATCCTATTATATATAGGATGGATAAACAACAAGGTCCTACTGTATAGCACAGAGAACTATACTGAATATCCTGTGATAAACCATAATAGAAAAAAATATGAAAAAAGCAACTGAATTGCTTTGCTGGATAGCAGAAATTAACACAGCATTTTAAATCAACTATACGTCAATAAAATTTTTAAAAAGAATGGTTAGGCTTCAATGTCAGACTCTGGTTGAAATTCAAGGTTCGCCCACTAGGCAGCTGTGCCACGTCAGGCTTAACCTCTCTGAGCCTTTATTTTCCTCACCTGCAAAGTGGGGGCTACTGATAGTACCCATTGGTCATGTTTGCTAAGGGGATTCAATGAGATCATGGGGGAGTGTCAGCACAAGAAAACATTCACGGCGAGGAGCTTATGGGGGGTGTGGGGTGGGCAAGAGAGGCAGACATCCAGGCAGACGTGCAGAAGAGCTGCATCGAATGAGATGGGGGGTGCTGGGTGTCCAGCCGCCTCTCTCCTGCCTCAGGCCCTCACACCGCTGTGCTCTGTCCCGCAGAGGGCCTGCATTGACTTCGCCATCAGCGCTAAACCCCTGACCCGACATATGCCCCAGAACAAGCAGAGTTTCCAGTACCGTATGTGGCAGTTCGTGGTGTCCCCGCCTTTCGAGTACACCATCATGGCCATGATCGCCCTCAACACCATCGTGCTCATGATGAAGGTGAGTCCCCCCTCCCCCCAGGCACCGCTTAATCCCCACCGCGCCCCTGCCCCACGCAAAACAGAACCGGCTACGAGTTTCCCAGGCAGACCGCGCTCTGTGTCACCGCCGAGCCCCTGTTCCTGCTGTGCCCTCTGCCTGACACACGGTTCCCACCACTTTGTCTGGCCAGCCCCTTCCAGCTGCCCCTGCAGAGCCCTTCCTCTAGGAAGCCTTCCCTGACCTCCCAGGACCGCATGAGGTGTTTGCAAGCATCCTGTCTGTTATCTCACGTGCCACGATATCAGTGTTGGGTTGCCTGATAGTCCACCACCTGCCTGTGAGCTCCGAGGGGCCAGACAAGTACTGATCACCCCTGAATATCAGGGGCTCAGAGAGGGCCTAACTCAGAGGGAACAAGAGCCCCTTGATAAATGTTTGATGAAAGAAATGAGGAGGGAAGAGCAGGTAAAGACCCTGCGAGCCTCGGGGCCGTGGAGCCTCTTCAGGGTGAAAAGTCAAAACCTCTCACCCTGTGCTTTGGAGACCAAAAGCCTGAATGTGAGCCCAGCTCTGCCATTTAATTCACCATTTAACCTTGCAGTAGTGACCAGTGGCATCTCAGGGCCTCAGTTTCCCTGTCAATAAAATGGGAAGGATAATAATAGCACGTTCCTTGCCCCCTGTGGGGATTAGGATTGAATAAGAAAGCTTCTGCAAAGACGACAGCACATTTCTCAATTCTTAAAAACACTCAACAAATTTAGCTGTTGATTTTTTGAATTGGTAAAAAAGCGGTGCCTGTATTCACCTGAAAATTCATCTCCATAAGCAAGTGCTTTGTCTTTTCGTTGTTAGGAGCATAACAGTTTCAAAGAAACAGAAGACAGAAAGATAGAACAGCACAGCCCTTCTCAAACTGCTCACAGATCAGCTGGGCATCTTCTGAAAATGCAGATTCTGGTTCAGCAGGTCTGGGTGGGTCTGGGGCTTCACAGTTCCAACCAGCATCCCGGTGATGCGGATGCTGCAGGTCCCTGGACCACATCCTGAGTATCCAGGCGCTTGTGAATACCCAGTCTCCATCACCCAGAGTTACCCATCTGGAACATTCTGCTATGTTTGCTTCATCTATTTTTTTTTCTCATGTTTTAAAAATTGAGATGAAATTCACATAACCTACCGTTAACCCTTTAAAGTGTACAATTCAGTGGCATTTGGTACATTGACGATGCTGTGCAACCACCACCCCTGTTTCCGGAACATTTCCATCACCCCAAAAGGAAACCCATCCCCATTACCAGTGACTCCCTATCCCCCTTCCCCCAGCCCTTGGCAACCACTAATCTGTGTTCTACGGATGTACCTATTCTGGACACTTCATCTATTTTTTAAAGTGTTTTAAATGATAGACACCACACTATTTCACACTTAAATTCTTCAGTGTGCTTTCCAAAGTAATCAGAACATTTTCCTACCTGTGCTTATGCCTGACAAGCTTAGTGTTAACACCGTAAGATCCATATTGAATTGTCCCCAAAACGTCTTTTACAGTGAGTTGTTTTTTGAGCCAAGATCTAAATGGCTACACACGGTCTCCAGTTTTTCGTTTTTAAATCTCTGTCCTCTGCCCCACCCCCGCCCCCCCACCACCCCGCGCTGTTAACTTTTTGAGGAAACCAGATGAGCTGAATGAAAACTGTCCCACCTCTGGGTGCATTGGTTTCCTCCATCTGCTGGATTTCCTGTAACCTGGTAGTTAGATGTAAAGGTTATCGGTTCAAATCTGATTAGTGTGGGCAAGAGTCATAAGGAGTCAGAAGAGCGGTTACCTCTGGCGGGGGGCGGGGGTTATCAACTGGGAAGGGGTGCAAGAAAACTTTTGGGAAGGGTGCTGGAAATGTTCTACGTCTTGGTCTGGGAAGTAGTCTCATAGGAGTGTGCAGGTAATAATTTAAAAAGACGTCTGGAAAGAAAAAAAGAAATGACTGCAAAGAGGATGCTGTAGACATCCTGCATCCCATCAGGAGGCCCATCGATAGGGCCAGGCTCTCCCGCGATCTCGGCTGCTAAGATAGGACTCAAGAAAGGAATTTTTGTTTTGACCTGAAAAGAGTAGCCCAGCCAGTGAAGAGCTTGCCTGGGGCCCGGGCTGGTTCCACAGTACATCAATAGGGAAACCAAGTGTCCGAGTCCTGCCTGCCCCGGGGAAAGGGCAGCCACGAAGCCACCCCAGCCCTGGTCCTCGACACTGTGCCCACTGACCCCACTGCTCTGCTTCCTTTCTTCTCTAGTTCTACGGGGCCTCTGTTGCTTATGAAAATGCCCTGAGGGTATTCAACATTGTCTTCACTTCCCTCTTCTCTCTGGAATGTGTTCTCAAAGTCATGGCTTTTGGGATTCTGGTAAGTCCAGCCTTGGAGCTAGAGCTGTGGGTTAAGGGAAAACCCAGAGGGGCACTGGGTGCTGGGTGGTGGTCTCCCCACCTGGTCCCTCTGCCCCCGACCCCCATGGTGACTTGAGCATCCCTCCAATGTGCACAGATTCCAAACTCTGTGTCAGGCACATATCAATGATTAAATGATGCGATGAGACAGGTAATGATTCATTTTGCAGATAAGGAAACTGAGATTCAGACAGGCAAGTCCACAGCATTCAAACTGTTCTAGCCACAATCGCAGTAAGAAATACATTTTGCAGTGGAGCCCAGTACTCAGACGTACAAACAGACAACCAAAATGAAATATTCACAGGATCTGTATCTCCCCTTAGCACATGCCCTATACTCTGAAGTTGTCTATCTCCTTGATTCCATGTCCCCCCTGCCACTTTTTTTTTCCTCCCCAGCCGCACGGCATGTGGGGATCTTAGTTCCCCGACCAGGGATCAAACCCCCGCCCCCTGCAGTGGAAACGCAGAGTCTTAACCACTGGACCACCAGGGAAGTCACGCCCCTCCTTTTTTAATGCAGTTCATGACCTACTAACTTGATTTCGTCTCCCACTAATGCAAGTGGTCTTAACCCCCTAAGGGCTCTATGGATATAGGGTGGGGTGAGGGAGCCCAGGATATAAGAGGTGAAAAAAATTCCATTTTTATTTTTCACCAGCTGCTCACTGGACTTTTGCTTTTCCTTCCATTCCTGAAAGTAGACAGCAAACCCCCGCAGGATTACCAATATGATCTGTGTCACTGATACAAATCAGATGTTCTCATATCGCATCCCAGAGGTTGCAGGTAAAGTCAGGCCTCCATATCCACAGGTTCTGCATCCACGGAGTCAACCAATGCGATTGGCAATTGGTTGAATCCACAGATGTGGGACCCGCGGATACAGAGGCCTGACTGTAAAGGACGTGAGGATATGCTTAGCCCACCTCTCTGAAGAGAATGACCTACAGCCCGTGGTGTCAGACCGAGACTGGGGTCATACCTCAGCTTCCCAAGGTGGTGAAAGCTGTCGGCTTTGGCACCAGAGAGACCTCGAGTCCAATCATATCCAGGCTATGTCACCTCACCTCTCTCTCCTCCTTTGCAAGAAAGGCCCATCCTCTGCCTCTCCCTCGAAAGAGCTCTTGCAAACCCCAAATGCAAATAATGTGTGTCTGGAGACTGAAGGTCCGAGCCTGACATGTTGCAAGCACTCAATAAATACCAGAAAGGGTTCCAATAAAGTTCATCACCTGACCTTCCTCCTCCAAAGCAGTGGCTACCAAGCCTGCAACCCACCAGAAGCATTTAAAGTTGAATGATGCCCCAGACCCACCTCAGGAGATCCTTATTCATTTGGTGGGGTGGGAGCCCCTGAATCTGTATTTTTTTATTTATTTTTATTTTATCGGTGGCCGCATCAGCTTTTTTTCTTAATTAATTTATTTATTATTTTTGGCTGTGTTGGGTCTTCGTTTCTGTGCGAGGGCTTTCTCCAGTTGTGGCGAGCGAGGGCCACTCTTCATCGCAGTGCGCGGGCCTCTCACTGTCGTGGCCTCTCATTGCGGAGCACAGGCTCCAGACGCGCAGGCTCTGTAGTTGTGGCTCACGGGCCCAGTTGCTCCACGGCATGTGGGATCCTCCCAGACCAGGGCTCGAACCCACGTCCCCTGCACTGGCAGGCAGACTTTCAACCACTGCGCCACCAGGGAAGCCCCTGAATCTGTATTTTTCATGAGGACACCCAGGGGAACCCAACATACAGGCTGGGCCATTGGGCCCTGCACTGAGGACCAGCCAGGCATGGGGAGGCACCCTGCCATCAGGGCAATTGCACCAACTCAGAGTTCCAGTCCTGGGGATGCCACCTGTGGGCTGTGTGACCCAGAGCAGGTCACAGAACATGTACCGGGAAGAACTCAGGCTCTCGAGTACCCATGCCTGGGTGTGAATCCTGCCTCAGACCCTTTCTAGCTACGTGACCGCAAGCAAGGCACTTGGCCTATTTGCTCCTACGTATACATCTACAAGATGGGAGAACGACACATCCAGCCTCCCAGGGCTGAGGGGGGTGTGAGCATGAGCCCAGGCACAAGCCCTGCCCAATGCAGCTGTCTTGTAATTTTTTTTCATTCCCAGTCAATGTTCTGGTGGTGAAGTGATGCATTCTGCCAGGGGCTGGGACTCCATCTCCTCCACCCCAGACAATCCTGCAGGGTTCTGCACTATGCCTCCCCCTTCAGTTTTACATGAAGCCCCAAGTTCCCCATGTGGAGTTTAAATGATAGGGGGGCTATCCAGGGGCTTGAGGCCTGTAGCCAAACACAACACCTATAAAGTTGTCCTCGTTTGTGCTCCCCTAGAGGTAGAGCCTGAGACAAACTTGAATGCAAGGAATTTATCTGGGAGGTGACTCCAGGAAGCCCCGTAGGGGAAAGAGGGTGTGAGACAGAGAAGGGAAGGCAGCCCGCACAGGGTGTGTTGGTGAGCAGCTTCCCTATGGGTATAACTGGGATGCAGTTCCACGGAGGACCTCTGGGGTGCAGCAGAGAGCACTTACTCAGGTCATGTCACCCATGGTGGGGAGCTGGAGTATTTATCCTCCAGTGCCCATCAGTCATAGTCGAGGGCTGCTCCCAGAGGAGCTGTTAATTCCCTTATGCAGCTAGAGAAAGCCCCTGGGCAGAGTAACAAAGGTACACAGTCAAAATATGAGAGGATATGGGTAGGGCCCCAGCCGCACCTGTTAAAATACCAAAAGTGCCAGTGGAACCTGAACTCCTTTTAGACAACCATAAAACAACATCCATTTATTGAGCACCTACTATATACCGAACCCCACAGTCAGTGACTCACATTCATTATCAGATTGTTGTTATACCTTTATCTTCCGGAAGAGGGCCCTGAGGCCCAAGCAGTCCAACTCCGAGGACATTTGATTCGTACGTGCTGAAAGAATTTGATCCTGGGAAGCACAGATGCAAAGCCTGTGTCCTTCTCTGTGAGGCAGAGGGGCTGCCGCCGGGTCAGATACTCAGGGGAGAAGATGACTGCTCATAATGGGGCCCAAGCCCCGAGCTGGCCTCTGCTTTTGTGAGGTTGCTGGGAAGGCCTGTGTTTAGCATGGGTCCCACCAAGCCTTGAGGGAAGGGCCGTCTATTTGAACCAGACCCTTAGATCCAGGCAGGGGTGCTACTCGTTGTGGGCTCAAACTGTGAAATATTTCAGTATTTTTTTTAATATTTATTTATTTATTTGGTTGCACTGGGTCTTAGTTGTGGCAGGCAGGCTCCTTAGTTGTGGCATGCAAACTCTTAGTTGCGGCATGCATATTGGATCTAATTCCCTGACCAGGAATTGAACCCAGGCCCCCTGCATTGGGAGCGTGGAGTCTTAACCACCGCGTCACCAGGAAGTCCCAATATTTCAGTATTTTAACTACAGCATACTATATCTGTGTGTCCCACTTGAGCCAGAACCCAGCCCAGGGTTATACCAGTCAGGATAGCTCAAGTTAAGCTGTGGTAACAAACACAGCTTTGTTGCTCCAGTCAACAAAGGGTTTACTCAGAGACCCGGGCTCACTGAGCAGCCGTCATCTGGAATATTACCGGTCACCAGGTCCAGGGTTAAGAGAGTTCTGGCGGGTCCCGCGCTGGCCAGAAAGTGACTCATGCTGCCTCTGTTCACACCCATCGGCTGTAACTAGATACACAACCTTATCTAACCACAAGGGGGCCAGGAAGTGTAGCCTCGTGTATGCCCAGAAGGCCTCTGCACCCTTGTTCCTATCCCCCTTCTCCAGATTAGGAAATGGAGGCACAGAGAGGTTAAGTCACTGACCCACAGCCACACAGCTGCATGGTAGCAGAGCTGGCACGTGACCCCAGAGGCTGCTGTCTTAGCAAGGGTGCTATGAGCACGGTCTTGATTCAGCAGGGTCCTGTCCATAGACTCTGGGCTTGCCCAGACCTGGGTTCAAATCCTGACGCTTCACCTCTGTGCTGCCTGAGGTGAGCATCTTTGCTCTCTGAGCCCCAGTCGCCTTGTATAAAATGGGTGATAAACCTTCCTTCCGAGAGTCTTCATGAGGACCACAGTGACGTCATTTAGGAAGCATCTGAGGTCTCAGAGAGCCCTTGGAACTGTTGGAGAAACAGGGCACAGCCCAGAAAGGCAGCCCTCCCCCGCAATAGAGCTGAAGCGGCGCCCGGAGACCCCCTCTGGGGCCAAGCAAGCCGTGGGAAGGCTTGGGGGTCCCAGGGAGGGGGGACTCAGAACAGATGATACTGAGAAGCCCATCCAGCAACATTTTGCTGTTTGAATGACTGTAACTGTCCCGGGCACTTGACTGGTCTGCAGCTGTGCCCCTAACGGGCCCCCCGGGCTGGACTTGGGGGTCAGCCATGGAGCCCTATGTTGGCATCTCTATTTTGTGGGTCCCTGTTCTAGAATTATTTCCGCGATGCCTGGAACATCTTCGACTTTGTGACTGTTCTGGGCAGCATCACCGACATCCTGGTGACCGAGTTTGGGGTAAGTTTCCCGCCGGCTTCTCTCTGGGCAGTTCCTGGCTGGGCTGGGAGGGGCGAGGAAGAGGTCATCAAGAAGTAGTGGGTCCCGACAGCCACAGCTGGCTCAAGCCAGCGCTTGACCATGACCAAAGAGGGAGGATTGGGGCCCCTGGGAGCAAAGGCAGCCCCTCAAGAGGGTGACATGGGGAGACGGGGATGTCCGAAACCACCGCCGTGGGGCTAGCGCTGCAACGTGAACTTCCCGGCCTCTTGGCTACCGACTTATGATTCAATAATGTGGATGAGCTCATTGAGAAAACTGAGACACTTAAAGGATCCCAAGGCTGAGCCCCACCCCCCAACACCACACAGTGTTGGGGGCCCAGAGGGAACCAGCTTCAAGTCCATTCTGCTTGAACTAACCACGTTCTGGCTCACGGGGAGGAGGGAGCCACGGCCCTTGGGTTAACGGGGGGACACGATTCCCGGGACCTTAGGAGGGTCCCTGGGACATGTGTCTTCCTCTATCCCCAGGCCTGGGAGGTTCCCAACGTGGAGGGGGGCGGGTCTCTGGACCTCACTGTGGTGGCCCCTCACAGGGCCACATCGTCTGGAAGACACAGGTCCCAGAGCTCCTGCCTCACACCCCCTCCCTGGCCATTTGCCAGCGAGCCTAGGCTTGAGGGCCCTCAGGAGGCTGTGGGGAGGATAGGAGGTCCTCACAGGCGAAGCAAAAGGGCAGAGGGTCAGAGCCAAGGGCCGGGGGTGGTAACAACCTTGTCATAACGACAATAATAAAAGCTGACAGGGACGGCCAGGCACTGTGCCAAGCGCTTTACGTGGATTGGCTCGTAGTACAGGTCGGGGGCTCAGGATAAAAAAGAATTCCTTTAGAGGGTTCCACTGAAGGGATCCCAAAGCAGAGACTAGTCAGAGAGTGGAGGGGAAGGGGCCCAGCGCCCACCCACCGTGGGGAGCTGTTACCTGCCCAGGTGCCGAACTCAGAGAGGGGCCGCCTGATGGGAGCTGTGAACATGGAGGGACAGAGCTCCTGCCGGAGACAGCGCCAAAGCTGGCGTGGAGGATCGGGGGAGAAACACCCCTACCTTCCTCTCCTCCCACCCTCTATCTCCTGCCAGCCACTTCCATTGGCCAAGACCGGCCAGAAAGGAGCCAGAAGGCCAGAGAGCCAGGATGATGCTCAGAACAGGCAGAGGAGAGCAGAGGATAGATCTGGGTGGGGTGGGGCCCGAAGAAGAGGGTGTTGCCCCATTTCACAGATGAGGAAACTGACGCTCAATGCTGAGGAGAATGAGGGACCTACTTAAAGTCGTGCAGCCAGACCTGGTGACTCCTGAGGGCACACTGGTGTTCCCTGGGGTGTCCCTAACTGAGCCCCCAGCAGCAAAGGGATCAACTGGCCCACTCTTCTATCCTGGAAGCCTGATAGGATTGGGAAGCTACGCAGAAGAGGGGCCATTCTCTGACGCATCCCCCATACCCCCACCCGAGTGGTATCTTGGCCACAATTCTTTGCCTTCATCTTCAGTGAACCAGAAGTTCCCCCTTCCCCCGTCTCACCCCTGACACCTTCCTCTAGAGAGGTCATGCCCAGCTGTGGGCTATCCCCATTGGGGTTGCCCCCACCCGGCCACTGTCCCCTGGCAGAGGGCCAGAGCTTAGACCTCATCTTCTGTCCTAAGTTTCTAAGAGATCTGGAGCTTCTGCTGGCAGTCAAAGTATCTTGCCATACAGCTGAAGACAAGACAGCTTTGAACCAATATCCCTCTGGGTCAAGAGGTGAGAGGGTGACCCACCACCCCAGTCGAGCAGGTAGAGGAAGTTGATCGAAGCTCTAGTTGCCAGTAAGAGATCTGTAGGACTGGACCCCAACGGCTTGTTCTCCTGGCTGCAAGATATGGGAGGGCAGGAGAATGGGGCACGGAATCCACTTCAGGGATATCAGGACTGTTGCAGTAGTCAAACAGCCCTCCCCTATGAGCTGTTTGACCCTGGGTAACTTGTATTACCTCTTCTCGTCCTGTGTTTGGGACTGACCTTCATAACCAACCTCATCAGACCCTTGCAAGCCTCACATTCATTCATGCAGTCATAGAAGCATGCATTAAGCACCTGCTGTATGCCAGGCATTGTTAGAGGTGCCGGGAACAGAGCAAAACAGACAAGAACGCCTGCCCCCAGGAGGCTGACATTCCAGGGCAAGAGATGGCAACTTTGAGCAAATCAGAGCGATTGACGTAAAGTGCTTGGCACAGAACCTGCCAGGAATTAGTTCACGAATAGTGGTGATTATTATTGCTGTTGCTGTTATGACTGTGCACGTACTTGGATTGCAGTTTGTTAGGCAGCCCCTCAGCCCTGAATTATAATCATTTGGCGGGAAAGCTAGAGGGTGGGCATTTGGACCCTTTTAGGAGGATAAACACCCGACCTGGAGGTGGGGAAGGTTTGCCCTGCTAGGCAAGGAGCCTTCAGCAGCCCCTTTCTGCCTCCCAGGTAAGCCCACTGAGTCTGAGGCCAGACAGAGCTCAGCCAGGCTGAGGCGAGGGGAACCAGACCATAGGGAGGGCAAGGCCCCAGGGTTTCGGGGGAGGGGGAGAGGGTGTGAGGCCCACCGGGCCTCAGCTGCCACCCACAAGTGGCTGGGGTGACGTGGGTTTGCCCTGCGTGCGATGGATAATGACTGTGTTTCTTGTCTTGTCTCTTTTCATGCCTGCTCTTTAAACTGTATATTGGCACAACGCCGTCTGAAAAACTCATCCAATCAAAATGCACTATGAAATTCATTTGTTCATCCATGACGTGGTCTGTGTGTTCATACACCAATGACTATCTCCCAACCCACCACCACCACCCCCACTCCCCGCCCGGGAACCGAAACCCATTGGTTTTTTTGGCACTGGTTACAAATCAACCTAAAAAACGCTGAACACGCCTCCCCAACTGCCCCTGCCCGCCTGCTCCCCTTCCATCTTCAACATCTGCATCTAGAATCCGGTTGGTCTTACTTCTTTCTGAAGTCTAAATGCCTTACATTAACTGTGAACGCATCTTCTCGCATCAGCACTGCATGTCACGCCCTGGGCTTTCTAAACTTGGACTGCCTGATGCACTCCCCTATCCCCACCCCCGTATGTCTGTCCATCTCTCCAAACCCTCCCGACCTGCCCCCCCTCCTTGTTCCTGCAACCTCTCTTCCTCTGGTTGGTATTGGGTTCTGAATTAGGGTTTTCTGTTTGGGTTGGCTTGTGTCTTCTGCAGAGAAAAGGATGGGTTTGCCCCATGCAACACCTCCAACAGGACAGGTTGGCTGGCTGAGTCTCCCACCCCATTCCTTACACACAGCCCTGTACTCAGAGCCATCAGGCACTCTCTCACACCACTCCTGTCCCTGGTTAACTCCATGGATCCCGGGGCCCCAGGAAAGCTCCAACAGTCCTCACCCCGTTCGAAGCCCACGAGCTCTTCGGGCTTGACCAGCAGCGATGTAAATCTCCAAGTCCGATGGAGGAGGTCTGAGGGCCTTGCAATGTGCAGGCAAAGACGCTCAAATGAGGGGGACTCAGAATGGCCAGAACCGGTTCTGGCTGAACGGCCGGGACTCAGGTCTGGCTGCTTCCAGATGGACCGGCCGGCTGGCACCCTCTCCTGGAGCCCTGATCTGCGTGCACTCCTGTTCCCCGCCCCCCACCCAGACACGGTCACTAAACACATGTGCTCTCTCCTCTTTCCTGTTCAGTCTCTGACTCTCATTCCCTCTTTCTCTCTGTCTCTGTCTCTCTGTCTCCCTTTCTCTTTTTTTGCTCTTGCAATCTCCCTCTCTTGATCCTCCCCCACCCCCTGACACACACACACACACACACACACACATGCACACACTATCCCTCCCTTCTGTTATATCCATCCACCCTGCAAACCCACACCCACACCCTGGATGCACCGTGTCCATCCCTCCCTCGCCTCACTTATTCGGCTCTCTGCACACTTGCACACTCCTTACTCTCTTACTCCTTACTCCCACCTGCCTCTGCCCCTCCCCCACCATCCTCTGAGCCCCTTTGAAGGACCCGCAATGGCATCTTTGCACCGGGATCCCTCCCCTGCTAGCCATACACAAGACATTCATCCACCAAACATTTAATGAGCCCCAATTCGGTGCCACAGATGGAGGGTTGGGCAGAAGGGGACACCATCACTGCCCCCACCCCCTGTGTCACCTACAGTCAGGCGGGGGGAGGCAGGCATTGGTCAAATAACCCCTGAAACCCACTTGAAATTGTAACTGTGTTGCAAGCTGAAGGATGAGCAGCGTGAACAAGGTGGAGAGGGGGAGAAAAGGGCATTTGAGGCCCGGGATAGCATGTGCAAAAGTCCTGTGGCAGGTCGGAGCACACAGGGGTCAGGGTCTGCCAGTGAGAGGGTGTGGCTGGAGCAAAGAGCAGAGGAAGGCTGACCCAGGGAAAGTGAAGACGGCAGAAGGGGACAGGACCTTGGGGCCTTGTTGTGGGAGCCTGGGAGGATTTGAAGCAGGGGAGGTGTGATCGGAGGTGCGGTTAGACCGGACCCTGCAGCTGCAGAGCAGGGAGTGGGTAGGCGGCAGGCTGGGCTGGAAGTGAGCACCAGGAATCCCAAGGAGAGATGACAGCAGAGGAAGCAGGAGCAACGTGAGGACTGGCCATCTGAGCAGGGATCTCTCCAGGACCTGGAGAAGGGTTGGGTCTGGGTTCGGGGGGGAGAGAGGTGCCTGGAGGACTTGAGTCTGGCTTGAACTGGGAGATGGAAGTTAGGGAATGCCAGGAGAGGGCCAGGTTAGGGGAATAGCACAAGTGTGGGCACAGTGGGCTTGAAGTGCCCTGAAGGGCACCCCAGAAGAAGTCAGGTGGGCAGTGGGTTAATGGGTCTGGAGTGCAGAGGCAACATCTGGGCTGGAGGTGGGGTCTGCGAGTGCAGGACTTCTCTGGAGCCCTCAGGAGGGTGGTCTCCATGTCCTTCTGAGTACTCGCACCCCTGAACACAGCAAGCCTTCCAGGGCCCACATCACTCCCCTTCAGCCTAGAACCAGGAAGCACTGGGCAGGGTTGGAGGAGAGGACAGCTATTCCTTCCTGGCTGTGGACAAAAAGATGGAAGCTAGGAAGAAAGTCAGAAGTCCTAGGAGCACTTGAAGGACTCTATGCAAACCCAGGAAGAGATGGGGGAGGGATGAGGGCAGACTAGAATCTTTCCCTGCCCGTCACCTCTTTCATTTCCACCCCTACTTCCCCCGTGTGTCTCCTGTCTCCCTGGCCCCAAGAAGGGCAGCATGCTCTCTGCACGCATCTCCCTGCAAACCCCCCTTCTTTCTCCTGCATGGTAGCAGTCCCTACCGCCCCGCTCTGCCCCGAGCCCCCAGAGGCTGCTTCCAGGGCCCGCCTGACTTTGCATGAGTCCACATGTTATGCCCCGCCCCATGAAGGGATGGCTTGTACTCTGGGGATGGACGGGAGGGGACTGGGGACACCTGGGCCATCGGCCCTGTCCCCAGATGGAGCTGGGTGGCCAAGCAGGGCTGGGAGTCAGGTCAACAGGGCACGGAGGGTGACTGTCACCCAAGCTGAGTCTGGGGGTTGATTCGAGGCCCTTGAGAGATTCTCACAGTGGTTAGACCCGAATGTGGTCAGGGTAGGAGCCCCACACCCCTCCCCCATCCTAGAGGCCTGAGAGTCAACTGATGTGTCCCAGAGAGCACCCTAGACTTTTCCAGAAAACCCAGAGGCCTCCTGCCAACCTCAGAAATTCCTTGACACCCCTCTCTGTGTCTCTCAGCTCCCAGGTCAGAGCTAGCTAGATCCAGTGGCTGGGAAGCCCTCAGAAACCACCAAACAGGATGCCCATATAATTCACTGTCCAAACGCTTGAGACCGACAGTGGTGCTGTGACTGTTGGGGCAACCTGTACGATCACCCCTGTGCCCTTTGCTGGGTGAGAGCTAGGCCAGTTTCAACGTTGCTACGTGGCCTGTATCTAGCACTCCTCCAAGTCCCCTTAAGGCCCCTTTGCCTCCAACCCACCAATCAGTGGTGGTTTCCATGCCTACCTGAAGCAGGAGTCTCAAACTCAGATGCCTCTGGGGACCAAGCAGGTGCCGTAAGCCAAGAAACCGGTTCCATTTCTAGTATGTGGGAACCTTGGCAAACTGCAGGAGACGTGGCCCACTTCACGGCGGGCAGCCACATCTGTGCCTCAAGTAACTGCTACCCGTGGAGGCAGCCTCAGGGTTGCCTGAAAGCCAGATGTGGGGGCAAAATCTGACTTTTAAACACTAGGAGCTATTTTTAATTTCTAAAGGAAAACTGCTCAGGCCCCACAAAATAGTTTCGTTGGCCAGATTTGGCCCATTCGTGACTTCTAGCCTCCAGTACCCCACCAGAGGCCCCAGCAGACAAGCCCCTGGACAGTCACGTAAGACCCACCATCTCCATAGCTGTCTCCCCACCCCTACCCCTACCTGGGGTTCTTCTGGCTCGGGAGGGAGGAGGTAGAGGCAGTGACTAGGCAGGGGGCCTTTGAGCAGAGGCAGGGTCCACCCAGGGAGGTCCTGGGGGCAGGGACAGCCCCACCTCCCGGCCCCCAGCACCGGCCCCTCGGTGGGCCCGGGCTGACGGCGCGCTCACCCACCCACGGGCGCTGCGTACTTCCTGCTTCCTGCAGGCCTGGTCCCGTGCTACTCCACCCAGCTCCAGAAGCTGAGAAGCCATCCCTGAAAGGGGGGAAAGGGCCCCAAATGCATCTTCTCCGACTCAGCGGGCAGCGAGGACTCGCCCTGCAGCCGAACAGCCCCAGCTCCCTCCCGTCCTCCCCATTCCCGCTCGCCAAGGGGGTAAGAAAAGATGCTCTTCCGCTTCTCCAATTGGCTTGAGCCACTGCTCCTCTTGGCCGTGGGGTGAGGTCAGGGCGGGCAGGAGAGGGTGGGCAGCTCAGCAGGGCAGGGCAGGGTGCCCGGCGAGTCCCACGACAGATGCATTTCTGGCCCGGAGCGTAACGTGCCCTCGGAACCCACACATGTCCACCAGGCCTGAGCGTGCTGACTGCCCCCACCCCGCCCTGGTGTTTGTGCATCGTACACGTGTGATGGATTCGGCGACTTGACCCGCTTGTGTCCTATTGTCTCAGTGCATTTGGTTGTTGGGAGAAACAAAAACCATCTCGGATTTTTTTCCTGATTGGATGACTCGGATATATTTTCTTTTCCTTGTTCTTTTGTTATTTCTTCCCCAACCCGACCCACCCACATTCCTTTCTCTTCCTTCCTTTTTCTTTCCTTTCCCCGTTGAGGGTGGGGCTGGCAGGGAGGGTTTATGCCTTTGAGTTGATGCCTTTTCCTCCCTTCTCACCCTTTCTCTTCCCCACACCCCACTTCGTTTTTTTCGAGTTTTTTCCTCCGCACCATTGCATTAATAGTGCTTTCTCTCCTCTCGCTCCTTATTTGGGGTCTGGCTTGCTTTTTCCTGTTGGTTGGCTTCATGTAGGGGCCTCTGTGAGTGGTGACAGCTCTGAGCCCCTGGGGGTGGGTGGATGGTCACCCCTCTTTCTCCGTCTCCCCAGAATAACTTCATCAACCTGAGCTTCCTGCGCCTCTTCCGAGCGGCCCGGCTCATCAAACTCCTCCGTCAGGGTTACACCATCCGGATTCTTCTCTGGACCTTTGTGCAGTCCTTCAAGGTGAGCCCCTGGCCCTGCCTCCAGCCCAGGGCTGAGAAGAAAAATCAGGATCCCCCCACCCTGACCTGCTCTGGCTGAATCTATAGACCAGGGGGAAATGCCTCTATGATACACCTCGCTGAGAATGTGTTATAGGCAGGGGTCTTGTCTAACTTCCTGCCCTGGTGTGTCGTGAGAGCTCCAAGGGGAATCTCCCAGAGCCACCAAAGAGGCCCACCAACCCTGACACCACTGGGGCACAGCATGCAGCCACCCCATGGGGGTGGAGAACTGGGACAAATGAAGGAAACAGTGTGGATAAGGGGCCCCCAGCACTATTCTTAATTGCCTTCCTTCCCACCAGGCCCTGCCCTATGTCTGTCTGCTGATTGCCATGCTTTTCTTCATCTACGCCATCATTGGGATGCAGGTGCGTGCCAGCCCCCCTAATGTTCCCAGAGCACTCCCAAGGAGGGCCACTGCCCTTAGGTGGGGGTGGGTTAAGGGAGCCCAGTTCAGAGAGGCAGCCCTGAAGGTTGAGTGGAGTTTTCCCGGAGCCACTAGGGGGCGTGGCCACCCCTAGTCATCACCATCTAATTCCCCAGGTGTTTGGCAACATCGGCATCGACGTAGAGGATGAGGACAGTGACGAGGATGAATTCCAAATCACTGAGCACAATAACTTCCGGACCTTCTTCCAGGCCCTCATGCTTCTCTTCCGGTGAGAGGGGGGCACACTTTCATCCTTCTCTTCTGGTGGTGGTGGGGGGGGCATGCCCTCAACCTTCTGTTCCACTGAGGTTTGGAGTGGGCATGGGGGACCAAGGGACCCTGGCAGGGCAGGAGCTGAAGGCCCTGGGACGTAAACATGAAGGCATTTTCAGGCATTATCTCACTGAATCCTCCTGAGCATCCCGTCTAGAGATTCTTGGCAACCACACCTGACAGGTGAGGAAAAAGGCTTATAGACTCTGAATAGACGCTGAGGCTTGATTCTTAATTCTGGCTGCACTTAGGGTTCCTTCATTCATTCATCAGAGGTTTATTGAGCACCTATTGTGTGCCAGGCACTGCTGTAAGTACTGGGAACAAAACAGAGACAACATTCTCTGCCCTCTGGGTGCTTCTATTCCCATGGGGGAGGCAGACAATCAATAATCAGATTATAGCAGATACTAGAAGGAGATAAAATTCAAGATTAAGAGGGACATGGAGGCACAAAAGAACAAATAATGTGTGATTCCACTCACATGAGGTACCCAAAATGGGCAAATTCTTAGGGGAAAAAACTAGAATCCATATTGTCAGGGGCTGGGAGAGGGGAATAGGAGGGAGTTATTGTTTAATGGGGTACAATTTTTCAGTTTGGGATGATCAAAAGGTTCTGGAGGTGGATAGCGGTGACGGTTGCATGGCACTGTAAATGTGCTTATTGCCATTGAATTATACAGTTAAAGGCTTAAAATTATTAAATTTTTGTATATTTTTGTCAAACGAAATTTTTTTCTCAAGTAACAACTGAAAAAAAAAAAAAAAGGAAGGCTGATAGGTCACACCTCCCTTGAGGAGGGTGATATTTGAGAGAAATAGTTGAGAGAGGGAGCCATGTGGATATCTGGGGAAGGGTAGAGGGTACAGCAAGTGCAAAGGCCCTGAGGCAGGAGCATAGCTCTCATGTTGGAGGACAGCAAGGAGACCAGTGTGCCTGGAGCAGAGTAACCTGAGAAAGAAATAAGAAATGACAATCACCTAGAGAGAGGGAAGCTTTTGAAACATACCTATGTCTCCAGGCCACATCCCAAACCAGTTAAATCCAAGTCTGTGGGAGTGGGCCATTGGCATCAGCATTTTTAAAAAACATTCTCCTTGGGCTTTAATACACAGCAGCCAAGGATGAGAATCCCCCTCTCTGAGCTCCAAGAGGAAAAAAGTGATTTACCTGGGACTTGAACCGACACCAATCCAGCTCCAGAGCTTAAGTGTTTAACCTCAATGCTCTGCCTCCCTTGGGGGGCAGGGGGTGGTGGTGCTGGTGCCCAGAGATGGGTGCCCAGGTCCCTGATGCCCCCTCTCTGTCCTCAGGAGTGCCACTGGAGAGGCTTGGCACAACATCATGCTTTCCTGCCTCAGCGGTAAACCCTGTGATAAGAACTCTGGCATCCTGACTCATGAGTGCGGCAATGAATTTGCCTATTTTTACTTCGTTTCCTTCATCTTCCTCTGCTCATTTCTGGTGAGTCTGTGGACATGTGTGGGTGGGCTCCCTAGACCTGGCTCCCTCTCAGGGGTGTGGATGCTATAGAATGTGGCTGTGTTGCACACTTTCTCCCTCCAAGCCTGGGCCAGCCCAGGATTAGGTTAACCACTGTTCCTCACCCTCGACACTGTTGACATCGGGATCTGCGTCATTCTCTGATGGAGGTTGTTCTGTGCATGCTAGGATGTTTGACAGTATCCCTGGCCTTGATCCACTAGATGCCAGTAGCACATGCCCCACTACCCTCCCAGTTGTGACAACCAAAAATGTCTCCAGCCATTATCAAGTGTCCCCTGGGGGAGGGAGCAGAATCTCCCCCATCTGAGACCCACTGGGTATGCTGAGGGAAAAACTAATGGAGCTCAGAGCTGGCCCCAGGACCCATCTAGCTGAGCTGTGGGAGACTCCCATCTGCCCTCTGAAAGGTGGGTGCCTTCCTCTGTACGATCAGGAGGCAGGAAAAAGTCAGCCACATAAACATTCTCTGGGAGCTGTGGGGCTTTGCAAAAAAATTGAATGGGTTTTCACTAGTAAAAGATAAGTTTGTCAAGAGGAGGACCCTCCTAGGACCAGAGACTATATAGCACTGCAAGATTGAAACAAGGAGGAATGAGTATATCTATCAGGAACCTCCATCCTGCTCTCTCTTTCTCTCTCACTCTCTCTGGGGCCTCATCTCGGCAAATGTTTTTTGTTCTCCACTCTTCCTGGAGCAGTTTGAGCACAGTCAGAAGAACTATCTAAGTATTTCAAGCAGCGGGGATTTAATATAGGGACTGGCTACACAGGCTTGAAAGAGCAAACAGAGAACACTGAAGTCACCAGGGATTAACAACTGCAGGAAGGCCAGGGCTGGGGTATTAAAAGGAAAAGAAGGTGTTACTAACCAACCCAGCTGCCCCTGGAACCCCTGAGGGAGTGCTGGCACCCTAGCTGTCTTCTGTCCCTGGACAACGGAAGACAGTTTCCTGTGGCTACTGTCACAAAGAACCACAAACGTGGTGGCTTAAAACAGCCAAAATGTATCCTCTCACAGTTCTGGAGGCTAGGAGTCTGACCACAGTGTTGGCAGGGTCATGATCCCTCCAGAGCCTCTAGGATAGGATCCTTCCTGGCCTCTTCCAGCTTCTGGTGGCCACAGGTGGTGTTCCTTAGTCTGTGGCAGCAGCACTCCAATCACTGCCTCTGTCATCACATGGTCTTCTCCGTGTGTGTCTGTGTCCAGATTTCCCTCTTATGAGGACAGCAGTCATATTGAATTTAGCCGACCTTAATCCAGTATGATCTCATCTTAACTTGATGACCCTTTTTTCAAATAAGGTCACATTCACAGGCACAGGGGGCCAGGATTTGAACATATCTTTTGGGGGCACACAGTTCAACCCACAGCACAGACCCACGTGGGAAGCAGAAGGAAGCTCCTCTCCTCCATCTCTCTCCTCCCCAGGCTGGCCCCCTAACCATGGCTCCTACTGGCAGGATGTAAGCTGCCCAGGGAGTGTGGAAGATGTTATTTTCAGAACTCAACCCAAGGACCAGCGTCCGTCAGCCAAAGCCCAACACATCCACCCTCTTCAGACCAGCAGTCGGTCTCACACTGAGAGACTTGCAGCCTAAGTCTCACAGCAACACACCCTCCAAGTCTAATGGCAACAGCCATTGACCTAGACGGTCCCTTGCCCAGTTCCAAATTCCCAGAAGAGAGTCTGAATGGGCCATCCTAGCTCCTGGTCAAATGATCACACTTGTTCTAGTAGCTTTGGGTGCATGTGGAGACACAGTCTTATACTACATCCCATCTGGGAAGGGCAGGCACCCTAGAAGACATCTACAACCCTTGATCATCAGCCCTTCCTAGGCAGGAATTTTTGTTTAGTTCACTGCTGCATCCCCAACACCTAGGACAGTGACTGGCCCACAGCAGGTGCTCAATCAATATCACAAAATGATGAATTAAAAATAGAGTCACTAGCAGACATAGAGAATGGGCTTGAGGACACGGCAGGGAGGGGAAGCTGGGGCGAAGTGAGAGTGGCATGGACGTATATACACTACCAAATGTAAAATAGATAGCTAGTGGGAAGCAGCTGCATAGCCAGGGAGATCAGCTTGGTGCTTTGTGACCACCTAGGAGGGTGAGATAGGGAGGGTGGGAGGGAAGCTCAAGAGGGAGGGGATATGGGGATATATGTATGCATGTGGCTGATTCACTTTGTCGTACAACAGAACCTAGCACAGCACTGTGAAGCAATTATACTCCAATAACGATGTATATAAAAGAAATAGAGTCACGGAAGTTAGGGACACCTAGAATTACAGGTCATTTATTAACACCTACTATGTTTACTTCTACACATTTGCTTGATACCTACTGTGTGCCGGGCCTTATACTAGGCCCTGGGGATATAAGGAGAGAACATATTTCTCTCAGTTTGCAGGGGTGTTGGGCAGACAAGTCAGGAGACAGTAGCAATACAATCTGATATGTGCTTTGGTAGGGGAGACTCAGACTGAAGGAAGGAAGATTTCAAAGAGTGGCCCTCAGGGACTGTGGGCAGGGCTTAGACCATGTATTGATCAAATTGGTTGCAAGTAACAGAAATTCAACCGAAACTGACAAGTGAAATATGCAGTTCACTAACTGATATAACTGAAAAGTCCAGATGAGGCTGGATCCAGGCAATAGCAGACCCTGTCCTCTTTGCTGTTCTCCTTCACACTGGCTTTATTCTCAAACTTTCTCCCTATAAAGGGAAGATGGCTGCCAGAGTGCCAGCAAAAATCCCAAGGAAGGCTCTCATTGGCCACCTTGGGTAATGTGCCCCTCCCTAACCAATCACAAGGTCATGTGACCACCACCTGTGCAGCCAGCCACACCCAACAACAGCATCTAAGTATAAGGGCAGGGGTTTCCCCAGATGCTATTATCCAAAGGGAGAAAAATGATGTCCACTGAGGGAGCAACATTCACTAAGGCCTGAAGGCAAGACTGATGCAAGCACCCCATGTGCTAAAGGCTAGAAGAGCACATGACAAGGTGCTACAAGATGTAGACAAATGCAGGAAAATTCATCCATCCATCCATCGAAGAAATATTTGCTGAGTGCTTACTTTATGCTGAGGATGGAAACATGACAGGGTTCTGGCCCATTGGGGGTCAAGTGTGGGAGGATTTGGGGTCATGGTGGTCCCCTTGGTGTTGGCCTCTATTTAACACAGCCTCTCTACCTCTCTCTCTGATTGTCTCTGTCCATCACTGTTGGTCTTTATCTCTTTGTATCTTTGTCTGTCTCCATCTTTATCTCTGTCTCTGTCTCTCTCCCCCATCTCCATTTCTCCATCTCTCTGTCTCTGGGCTCCTTCTGTGGGCATGTGTCTTTCCTCTATCTCCCCCATCTCTTTCTCTGACTACCTTTTCCCATTGTTATCTCCCTCCCTCTCTCCCTCTGGGCCTCTGTGTATATGTGTTTGGATGTGTCTCCCTCTCCCCCACCCCATCTTGGCCCCTGGGGTCCCCACAGATGCTGAACCTTTTTGTTGCTGTCATCATGGACAACTTTGAGTACCTCACCCGAGATTCCTCCATCCTGGGTCCCCACCACCTGGATGAGTACGTGCGTGTCTGGGCCGAGTACGACCCCGCAGCGTGGTAAGCAGTCACCCCAAATCCTCCAGCCACATCACCCACCTTTCTCTGGCACTGGAGCACAGTCTAGGTCAGGATCCAGACCTTGGGGTGTTGGCTCCCTGGAGAGCCAGCAGGGATTTCAGGAGGATCAGTCTAGAAAAAAAAAGATGAGAATCAGCACCCTCACACATCCTGGATTAAATGATTTGGGTACCACTGCTGCCCAAACCCCAGGTTTTCTGGGAGACGAGGGAGGGGATCCACCATGAGTTCACCTCCTATGAGTCTCTCCTGCCCCCGCCACTGTGAGGCTTCCAGATGGTGAGGACACGTTATCCAGGCCCCAGGAAGGAAGCCAGAGGCCTCTCAGCCTCATTTCTCCTGGCAGTATGGGGAGAAGGGCTGGTTTAGTAACCTTGGCAGACAGAATTGGCTGCAAGATCAGAGTGGTGGAACCCAGCTCCCATTGCGATCCCAGGACCCTGGAGCAGGTGGTCACACAAGGCCAGGGGAGAGGACACAGAACCTTGCTGGTCCTTGCATCTTCATGGTCACGAAGGGAGTGAGCTCTCCCATCTCCGTAGGCACAAGAGTGCCCCCTCCTGGTTGACAGGTGATGGTTTCCAAGGGTGGTCTCCACCCTGCTCAAGTGTATTGAGTGCCCGCTCAACACCAAGCCCTTGCAGGATGCTCAGAGGTGCCATCCTGATGCTCAGAGCCCACCAACCACAAACTGAGGATTCTAGTTCAGGCTGAGCTTGGGGCCTGAGAAAGCATTAAATGGGGGCCCTCGGCAGCCTGAACACTAGAGGGGAGCCTCACGAAGAAGGTGGGGTGGAGTCGATCCTTGCCATTCTTTCAGCCCCGGACAACCCTCCATGAGACCAAGAGGCTGGGGTGAGCTGCGGGGCTGGGGCTTGACTTTCAGCTGGTTCCTAACTCTTCCTCTTTTGATTTTAGGTCACAGCAGTTGGATGCTGTCCCCCTGTCCTCTATTCCACGAGCCCCCCCAGCCCCCAGTGTAGCCCATCCAGATTGTGGAAGAGGGAGACACAGAGAGCCCTGGGGGAGGTTCCCCCAGCCCAGAGCTCCCAACCCACTCCAAATGAAACCCTCTGCCCCAGGGTCTGTGAGTGTCTGGGAACATCTCAGGGACCTTCACTCATCCCACATCTCCCCTACTCTAAGCCAGGGGGTCCCCAGCCCCTGGCATCATGACCTCACTGTGTGCACGGGGAGCCAGTGTGAACGCAGCTTAACCCCGTGCCTCCACTAATCCCCTCTCTTCTCCTTTCAGCGGTCGGATTCATTATAAGGATATGTACAGTTTATTGCGCGTAATATCTCCCCCTCTCGGCTTAGGCAAGAAATGTCCTCATAGGGTTGCTTGCAAGGTTTGATTTCCACTAAAACCTGCTAGCATCCATGGAATGAGTGTGGCTTGGGGTTCTTCAATATATATATTTCATATATATATATATATTTATATATAATCTAAAAAACAGAGCCATCTCTCTCTTTTGCACTAAACTAGAAAACTTAGCCAACAGAATGCAGTCACATAGACTTGATGAAGCATGGAACATATATCTCTCCGTTCCCTTCAGCCATTTCTGCTTGCTCTTAGCTGAAGCTGCCCATCCCGGGGTCTCAACGGCACCCCAAATCAGACACATCCGGGGGGACTGTAACTTTGCATTGACCCCCCCCACCACCATCTCCTCCACTCTCCCCTCCTCCACCCTTCGCCTCCCAAAGCCCCCAGCCCTCCTTCCACTGCCCTGGCCCCTCTTCCCCATCTAGGCCCCCTCAGAGACCAGCCTCAGCCAAACCAGAGAACTTGACCCAGTTTTTTAAATGACACTGAACCAAAGCGTTGCTTCCAAGTGAGAAGCCCCCACTTCCGTCCACATTCCACCAGAACCATAGCCCAGAGTCAAAAGTGAATCTGACTTTTCTCTTCTCTCTCTCTCTCTCTCCCTGCTCGTAAGCAGTGAAATAATCTTTTTTTTAATGACCTCTTCCATTTTTTCCCTCCTCTTTTCCATTTATTTGAAATACCTATTTTATCGTTCTCTGCATCTTTCTCTCTCTATTTTTTCGGCTCGTGTGATTTTTTTGTTTTGCTTTTTTGGGTTTTTTTTTTTTTTTGTGTGTTTTTTCTTTTTCCTTCCTTTTCTTCCCCTCCCTCCACCCACCCTTCTTTTGGTTCTCCGTTCCCACCCCCGTTTTTGTTTTCGGTGCTGCCAGGGGCCGCATGCCTTACCCGGACATGTATCAGATGCTGAGACACATGTCTCCGCCCCTGGGTCTGGGGAAGAAGTGTCCGGCCAGAGTAGCTTACAAGGTAGTCTAACCCTTGCCGACCACCAATGTCCGGGCACTGGGGATTTTTCAGTGCTGACCAGGAACAACCAGCCGAGTCTCTTTTTCCAGCATTACTGTTCTTTTTTTTCTTTTTCTTTTTTCCTTTTTTTCCCCTTTCCTCCTTGAGTAAATGAATCATGACCATCCCTTGATTCTAAGCAGTATACTGTGTCCGTCCTTTCTGATCAGTGTGTCTTGGTGTTTTGAGACTCTATTATGGCCGACACGCCGGGGGGAGGGTGAGGGGAGCCCCAGGTCCCCTCGCACCTGGTCCCCCAGGAACCAAATTGGACACCCTTTGGGAGGTGGGGGTCGCCAGTGAGCCCAGAGCGGCCCCCATGCCCAGACCTGGGCAGGTGCCTTGCAGGGAGGGGCTTGGACCCCATCTTTTGTATCTTGAGCCCCCAGGTCTCACGGTCACACACACACACCTGAAGCTGATCTCTGACCTAGGGCCTTGGGGGATCCAAGATTTCCCGGGGAGCACCCAGAGCCTCTCCTCCCCCGCCTCCCCCCTGGAGTTGCTTCCCCAGTCTTCCTGTCCTTAAGCCACCCATCTCCCTCCAAGACACCCCAACATGCCTCTCCATTGTTCCAGAGTGGGCAGGCGGGCCGCAGCTGGACCCCTGGACCGTGGCACCCTGACGCAGGCCATGCACGCTGCCTTGGCGGGGGCCTGGGGCGGGCAGGCACCATGGCCGACCGGGGGGGTGGTGCATGCTGTCTGAAGGAGCCGCCAGGCGGCTGGGCCGGGCCACCCCTCTAGACCCCGTCCCGGAATCTCCCTTGGCACCCAAGGACAGATGCTCTGTTCCCCCTAACTCATCCACTAGAAGTTCAGAGATGACCTTTACAGTCAGCCCCTCCCCCCCCAAAAAAAATGGTCCCATCATTCCATTCACCCATCCACCTTGGCCTCCTCTGTCTACAAGAGTCCTCCCTCCCCTCTGTCCATCCCATTTCTTCCTGCCTCGTGTAACCACCTCCCCACAACCTCATTCCTCGTCCTCTTCCCTCCATGAACTCCTTCTTCCCAGGCGAGACCAGGAGATGGCCCCACCAGCCTTACTACCATGTACCTGTCGCTTCTCTAATTTTCTTTTGTCCTTCTCTTGGTCTCTCCTTGGCCGAGTGTGGGTGTGTGTGTGAGCGTGTGCAAGAGAGAGGGAGAGAGTGCCCTTCCCTTCCTGGTCTCTGTGCAGGGCTGCCACGGGTCCGTAAGGCACCTTTGTGTACATTTGAAATGAACATCCTTTGCACAGAACACTTTGTGGGAAAACAATTGGAATCCACCAGTGTGAGGAGAGCAAGACACTTTTCCACTATCAGCTGGGAAGTTGTCATTTAAATACACAAGTCCATGATTTCTAAGATGGGGAGCCCTTTGTGCAGTGCACAGCCTGCACAGCTGTGCACAGTGGCCCAGTGTGTATGTGTTTCTCTGTCTACCATCTCCCTCCCCACCCTGCCTCCACCCATCTCTTGTGTTCGGCTCTGAGTCTGCCATCCCCTTTGCCATCTCCAACCCTGTGTTTCCTGCTGACCCGTGTCTGAATCCTCTGGTGAACATCAGTCTCCATCTCCGTGCCCCCTCAGCCTGGGCTGGTGCACGCTAGCCCAGCATCCTCTCCCACGCCACCAAGCATGGGGGACAGAGCCCCTGCCTGGGATACAGGGAATCTTTTCTTCCCTGGGCCATGGGAACACCTCCCTCACCCCTTCCCCCTGCCATTGCACAGAGAGCCAAGATCCGGAAATGCCCCTGAGATACACTTTCCACGGAGCTATGAATGAGTCTCGAGATTCCGTCTGCATGCGCCCCTGTCCGCTGTTCTGTGTGTCATGGCCTCGCTGCATGTGCTGCGCGAGGGGCCCGCCCCATCAGCAGGGGGAGTCGCCTGCCTGCCGCTTCTCGGAGGAATGATGCGGTCTGTGGCCATCTGGTCTGGTCTGGGCCGAGCCAGGGGTTGGGGGTGGAGAGCCAGCGGCCCCCCCGGCGGCTGCGGCAATGGACCCCTCTGCCTGGCTGCTGCATGTCTGCTGCGATCTGGCTTGTACTCTTCTTCTTTGGGGTCAGAATGGAACGGAGCTGTCCAGAAGAACTCTGGGGCAGGGCAAGGATGTGGGCCAACCCTGGAAATGCCAGCCCTAGGGTCCAGCAGGCGGGCGAGGAACGGGCAGGGGCTCCGCAGCATAGGAGAGCCCCCAGTGCCCTCCCTGAGGGAGCCAGCGAGGGCAATCAGGAAATGGAACACCGGGACAGGTAACCTGAGGGTGGGGGGCACCCTAGCCGCTGCCTTCAGAGTTCTTCCTGGGGCTCCCTGGGTAGGGTGGGTCTGGCTCACGGGATCCGGGAGGGGTGCCTGGGAATGACTGCCCTTGCCTTTGGTTTTCTGTAGAGGCTCCTGCGGATGGATCTGCCTGTTGCCGATGACAACACCGTCCACTTCAATTCTACCCTCATGGCTCTGATCCGCACAGCCCTGGATATCAAGATCGCCAAGGGTAAGGGCAGGAACGGGAGCAGAGAGGTGGGGCAGGGTGGGTGGAGCCAGGGCCTCGGAGGGCTGAGCCGTTCACCTGCTCAGCAGATACTGAGAGCTTCCCTCCTGTGTGCCAGACGCCGCTCTAAGCCTGGAGGATGCGGGTTACACTTCCAGTGGGGGGGAGGCCTCCCCAGCGAGGTTGTGAAGGAGTCACGTGGATACCTGGGGGGGAAGCGCTCCAGACAGAGGGACCAGCGGGTGCAGAGCCCCTCCCCCCACCTGGGGCTATGTTGAACTGACTTGCACTCTGTTCATGGGGGTACCAAGCAGCCTCGAGAGCAGAGGAGGCACCTACTCCCTCTAACCACAGTGGAGAGAAGCTAGGAGGAGGCCTGATATAACTCATGTGAACACAGGGTGGCGGCTCGGAAGGAGGGGATATGGAATATTCAGATTCTGGATATTTCCTGGGAGTCAGGAGGACCAGATGCTGATGCATGGAATGTGGGGTGTGAGGGAAAGAGGCAACGAGGCCACCCCCAGGGGCTGGGGCCCCGGTGCGTGAAGGGTGGAGCTGCCGTGCCCTGAGACAGAAGAGATGGCAGGGGCAGGTTTGGGGCAAAGGGAGGGCAGGAGGTTGGTGTTGGAGGTGACACATGAAGATGGTGGCTAGGCAGGAGGCTCTCCAACTTACACTTCTGGTGGAGGCCCCCCGAGAAGGTTCTGAAGGAAGTGAGGGGATGAGTCTTCCTGGCTGTGTTGAAGATGTAGCGTCAGGAGGCATCAGATGCTGGCAGCTTTTAAGCCAGGAGACTGGACGAGCTCTCCAAGGGGATGAGTGGATGGACAGACCCCCGAAGACTGAGCTTGGGGCCACCCCAGCATTAAAGGTGGCCAGGCAGGTGGGTGGAGACCAAGGCAACTCAGGCTCCTACAAGGCGTCGCCAGTGTGTCAGGTGCTGCCCAGCAGCTGAGGAAGATGAGGACCAAGAGTGACTAGCGGATCCTGTGCCAGGTCACCACTGGTCACTTTGACCAGGGCAGCTCTGGTGGAGGGGTCATGGCCCTCCTGCCTGGAGTGGGTTTCTGAGGCCTGGCGGTAGAGTGGATGTGACTTGACAGCTGACGGGACAGCAGGGCAGAGAGAGCAGCACATGTGCCACCAGAGAGAAGGAAGTTGGGAGAGTAGCTGGTGGAGGGCTGTGTCCATCGTCCAGAAGAGGGTTGGGAATCAGGGGCTGAAGAGAGAGGCCAGGACTCCACCCAGCTGAAGCCCCTGGGAGGCTATAAGGAAGGAAGACTGCACTTTAGGGACACATGTTCTTTCCAGGGCCCTGGGGAGAAGAGGGGGAGAAGGAGACAAGACTGGAAGTTGCTCGGAGTGGGGACATTCAGGGAAGGAGACCAGCAGCTTCCAGTGGGACAGTGCCCAGTGAAGGGGCGGGGCACGTTGAGGACAGACATTATGAGAGCCAGGAAACATGCAGATGAAGGTAGAGAGAGCAGAGGTGCCCCCAAATGGAGTGAGAAAGAATCAGGAGTGAGGCCGAGACTCAGGGGACAGCATAAGTGCCACTTGTCTCCACACAGCGTAAGTTTCTTTCTCATGCAACAAGTCAGAGGCAAGTGGTCCAGGCTCGCCAAGCATCTCGGTGCACATGGCCAGCGGGGGCCCAAGTTCTGTCCGCTTTGTGGCACTGCCTGCCCCAGACTGTTTGCTCATCAGCATGGTTGAAGCTGGTGGAGGTTCCAACCCAGGGAGGTGAGGAAGCAGAAGTGTGGGCGGCAGCTTCCTTGTAATCACGTGGGAAAGTGGACTCACCTTGCCCACCTACCTTCCCTGTCCTCAACTGTAAACCTTGGCAGAAGACTTCACCCTCTCTGAGCCTCAGCGCATGTATTAGCTAGCTATGCCATATAACAAATGACCATAAATTTAACAGCTTAAAACACACCTACTTATTAGCTCACAGTTAGGTAGGTCAGAAGTCCAGGTGGACTCAACTGGGCTCTCCGTTCAGGGTCTCACAAGGCCAAAATCAAGGTGGCGAGGCCACCTTCTCTAGAACTTCTCTGGAAGTTCCGAGGAAAAATTTACTCCAAAGCTCCTTTAGATGTTAGCAGAATTCAGTTCCTTGTGGCTGTAGGACTGAGGTCCCTGTTTCATTTCTGGCTTTTAGCCAGAGGTTACACTTAGCTCCCAGGGATGTATCTAATTCTTTATGTGCTCCAAATCACTCTAACTTCTTCTGCTGCCAAGAAAATGGTCTGGGGCTTCCCTGGTGGCGCAGTGGTTAAGAGTCTGCCTGCCAATGCAGGGGACACGGGTTCGTGCCCCTATCCGGGAAGATCCCACATGCCGTGGAGCGGCTGGGCCTGTGAGCCATGGCCACTGAGCCTGCGCGTCCGGAGCCTGTGCTCTGCGACAGGAGAGGCCACAACAGTGAGAGGCCCGCGTACCGCAAAAAAAAAAAAAAAGAAAGAAAAGAAAATGGTCTGCTTTTAGAGGGATCACCTGATTAGGTCAGACCCACCCAGATCAGCTTACAGTCAGCTGACTTGGGACTTTAATTACATTTGCAGAGTCCTTTCATAGCAGTCCCTAGACTAGCATTTGATTTAATTTTTTTTTTTTTTGGCTGCGTTGGGTCTTCGTTGCTGCCTGTGGGCTTTCTCTAGTTGCGGCGAGTGGGGGCTACTCTTCATTGCAGTGCGTGGGCTACTCATTGTGGCGGCTTCTCCTGTGGCGGAGCATGGGCTCTAGGCAAACGGGCTTCAGTAGTTACAGCACGTGGGCTCAGTAGTTGCAGCACACAGGCTTCAGTAGTTGCAGCATGGGGGCTCAGTAGTTTTGGCACGCAGGTTCTAGAGCATGCAAGCTTCAGTAGTCGTAGCACGCAGGCTCAGTAGTTGTGGCTTAGTTGCTCCGTGGCATGTGGGATCTTCCCAGACCAGGGATTGAACCAGTGTCCCCTGCATTGGCAGGCGGATTCTTAACCACTGCACCACCAGGGAAGTCCCAAGCATTTGATTGAATAACCAGAATTTTGCTGGGAAAGAAGGAGCAACTTTAGATTTCTGCCTGCCACAGTTCTGTAAAATGGGTCTAACAGTGCACCTACTCTTGGTACATAATGCCTTTGAATCCCAGCTGCTGTTTCCCTCTGGGGACCTGTGTTCAGGGGTCTGAAGATAACCCAAGACCTGGGCTCAGTGATTCGCTAGAAGGACTCAGAACTGTTTTGCTAACCGTTATGGCTTATTACAGCAAAACGATACAGATTAAAGTCTGCAAAGGGGCTTCCCTGGTGGCGCAGTGGTTGAGAGTCCGCCTGCCGATGCAGGGGACACGGGTTCGCGCCCCGGTCCGGGAAGATCCCACATGCCGCGGAGCGGCTGGGCCCGTGAGCCATGGCCGCTGAGGCTGTGCGTCCGGAGCCTGTGCTCTGCAACGGGAGAGACCACACAGTGAGAGGCCCACACAGAGCAAAAAAAAAAAAAAAAAGATAAAGTCTGCAAAGGAAACAGGCACATGAAGCAGGGTCCAGGAGAGACCAAGAGGGAGCTTCCACTCCCTTCCAGTGGAGTCACATGCACACTGCTTACTTCTCCCAGCAATGATGTGTAACAATATGTATGCAGTGTTGCCAACCATCCAAGCCCACCTGAACTTTGGTGTCTAGTGTGTTTATTGGGAGTTGGTCGTTGTAAGCCTGGCTGACCTTAGTTGCTCAGCCTCCAGCCCCTCTATAGGTCACGCTGATACCACGTGACTCAAGGCCCCCACCATAAATCACATTGCTAGGATAAACCATCTGGCCTGGCCCCAGGCCCCCAGGTAAACAAAAACACTCTTATCAGGCAGGACACTCTAGGACTTAGACGTTATCTTCCAGGAGCTGGTCAAGAACCAGTCATTCCTGGGGCTTCCCTGGTGATACAGTGGTTGAGAGTCCGCCTGCCGATGCAGGGGACACGGGTTCGTGTCCCAGTCCGGGAGGATCCCACATGCCGCGGAGCGGCTGGACCCATGAGCCATGACCGCTGAGCCTGCGCGTCCGGAGCCTGTGCTCTGCAGCGGGAGAGGCCACAACAGTGAGAGGCCTGCGTACCACAAAAAAAAAAAAAAAAAAAAAAGAACCAGTCATTCCTTTGGAATGTGCAAGGTTTGGACAACCCAGACCTGCTGAGTTGTCTCTTATGGCACAGAACCCCTTCTGTGGGACTTCCCTGGTGGTGCAGTGGTTAAGAATCTGCCTGCCAATGCAGGGGACACGGGTTCAAGTCCTGGTCTGGGAAGATCCCACATGCCGCGGAGCAACTAAGCCCGTGTGCCACAACTACTGAGCCTGTGCTCTAGAGCCCGTGCTCCGCAATAGGAGAAGCCACCACAACAAGAAGCCCATGCACCACAACGAAGAGTAGCCCCCACTCACCACAACTAGAGAAAGCCTGCGCGCAGCAACAAAGACCCAACACAGCCAAAAATAAAATAAATATATATATTTAAAAAAAGAACCCCTTCTGTGGGACTTTAGCAAGTCCAGCCTTTAGGACACTCACCAGATTCCCCACGTGAGGATTTCAAGGACTCTGGGGATGTGCCTGCCACTTGGCTGTCATTGTCACTCATACCCGAGACCCTACTCAGCTCCCAGAGGGTCACGCCCCCAGCATCTGTGAGCCAGGGACCCCCGTCCTGTCACCTCCCACAGTTCCATGGGGCACAGCTCTGGAGTCAAGGAAGTTCAGCCGAGAGCTTGGGGACAACAGTTCTAACAGTGCTGACAGTCACAGCCATTTCAACAGAATCACGTCTCGGGCCAGCTGAGAGTACAACACACTTTTTTTCAACACTGAATTTGCTTCTAAACACACTGAGTTCCTTTCCAGCAGGCAGGGGGTAACATGGAGGAGTGGGTTAACCTCAGTGATCCTTCAGATTCTTCAAAAATTGTGAGGCCCATCTTAGCTGGGAGAGAAAGAGAGCAGGTCCCTCTGCTTATCTGTCTCCTTCTGTGTCTCCTTCTGTGTCTCCTTATCTGTTTTATCTGTGTCCCTTCTGTGTCTGTCCTTCCTCTTCTCTGTCTCCTTCCCACTCACCCCTCTGTTCTCTCCTTTCAGAAGAATCTCATTCTTGCCTGGGGAAAAAAATCCTCTGTCGTCATGTTTCTTTTTCTTCTAGACGTTGTGTCTGGATCCTTGAAACCTCCCCCAAGGGGCTTGGGCTGTGTCCCTTCATCCCCCACTGCCTTCCTGTTCCCCACCCCAACCAGAAGGTGATGAGGACAGAGCCAGCCACCTACCTGAACGAACGTAAACCCAGTTAACACATCAAAATCCAACATCCCCAGCCTCGTTGACATATACACACTGCTATATTAAAAATTGATAACCAACAATAGAGCACAGGGAACTCTGCTCAATATTCTGTAATAACCTAAATGGGAAAAGAACTTGAAAAAGAATAGATACATGTATATGTATAACTGAATCACTTTGCTGTATATCTGAAACTAACACAACATTGTTAATCAACTACTCCAGGGAATTCTCTGTTGCTCCAGTGGTTAAGACTTGGCGCTCTCACTGCCAGGGCCCTGGGGTTTGATCCCTGGTTGGGGATCCCACAAGCCACTCGGCGTGGACAAAAAAAAAAAAAAAAAAAAACTACAATATAAAATAAAAGTTTTTTTAAAACTCCCCAGCCTCAAGCTAACGTTCTGGCTTCTGCTGAGAGCCTGCAGGGAGAGCTTTATAAACACTGTGCCACCTGCGTGCTAACAGCTGTGGACAGCAGTGGAGGGTTGTGTGGAGAAGAGACAGGCCTCAGCCAGCCAGTAGCAGAATCTCCACAGCTGTCCAGCATTCCCTGAGTCCGGGCCGGCCCGGACTCTCCTTCAGGACTCCACGTGGCTGACCAGCCAAAAGGCCACTGTCTCGTCCTTTAATACCCTCAAAGACCAGGCTCTGTCTGGAGGTGGGTTCTGCAATGGCCTGGAAGGTTCTGGGGTGGCCTGGTGGGAGCTGAAGGGCTTTCACCTGCCTGCATTATCAGCTCACTGAATGAGAACATCCACTGGGCACCCGCTGTGTGCCTGGCTCTGTCCTTGGCACGTGGGATGTGGCAGTGAAAGACAGATGAACCTCTGGCCCTTGTGGGGCTGTGGGGAAAGAGGCAACAAATAAACAGGCAACGATAAATAAGTAGATATGTAACGTGTTCAAAAGCGAGACATGTTATGGAAAAGAAAGAGCAGGGTCAGAGGTTGTAGATCCAGGTCAGGGGTTAAACCCTAAGTCAGGGGTTCTCAGCCAGGCGTAATTCTGCCCCCAGAGGACATTGGCAATGTCTGGAGACAGTTTGGGTTGTCGCAACTGGGAGAGGGCTGGTGCTCACGGTATCTGGTGTGTAGGGGCCAGGGAATGTCTCAGGGTGCACGGAACAGACCCTGCAACAGAGAGCGTTCACCAGAGGTGTGCAGAGTGATGTGGGAGAGGGGAGGACCCTTCGGGCGATAAACTCCGGGACACAGCTGGTTTGTGGGGGACTGATGCCTGCATACCAGGGAGCCCTCTGTCCCTGGGAACCCCGGTGTTAACAATTCTGTACCTGGAGGAGGAGTAAACCTGAGATGTGGCCTTGAGCAGATCTCATGACCCCAGGGGAGGGCCACTTTGGAATCCCCTAAGGACTTGCCCTTTCTTTAAATGTGAACGACAGTCCTGAATGCAAGATCTCCCAGTGAATTAAAGCAGAAAGAGTCTAAGGTGGTTCTCAACTGGAGGCAGTTTTATCCACCAGGGGACACCTGGGAACGTCTGGGGACAGGCTTTGTTGTCAGGACTGGGGTAAGTGAGCGCTGCTCAACACCCTGCAATGCACAGGACGACCCCACAACCAAGAATGATGGAGCCTCAAGTGTCGACAGCGCTGACAGGGTGAGAAACCTTGGCCTTACCTAATTCAGATGCCAAGAGCAGCTATCTTAATCAGCCCTGGCCACCATAACAAAATATCAGAGGCTGAGTGCATAAACAACAGAAATTTATTTCCTCACAGTTCTGGAGACTGGATGTCCAAGATTCAGGCGCCAGAGGGTTTGGTTTCTCCTGAGGCCTCTCTCCTCAGCTTGCAGGTGGCCGCCTTCTTGCTGTGTCCTCACATGGCCTTCCCTTTGTGCATGTGCATCCCTGGTGTCTATCTCTCTCTTCTTATAAGGACACCAGTCCTATTGAATTAGGGGCCACCCTCATGACCTCATGTAACTTTAGTTACTTCCTTAAAGACCCCATCTCCAAATGCCGTTACACTGGGGGTTAGGACTTCAACATGAATTGGGGGGGGGGACACAATTCAGTTCATAACAATAGGTATCTTCCTTTTCTTCACTAGAAACAGGAAACATGTAAGCTGTCAGGAGAAAGTGACTTTTCACAAGAATGTCATGTTCTCTTGTTTCCCTTCCCGTGTCTCTGAGAAGGACCCACAGAGACCCCAGGCACCTCACTTAGCTACAGTGGACACGAGACTTAGCTATTAATTCCAACTGCTTCCCTAGAGGAAAAAAATAAAACTGTCATAGGTTGGTGTCAAGTATGTTGAGAACCCAGCTACACAGATGATTTTCCCAAGGATCTTCCACAACTTCCCAACCTGTGTCCAGGCCCGCCAATCACCCCTACACCCATGCAGGTCGGCTCCAGTGACCACAGTCCCTTGTATCATTAGACCCTGCAACCACCAGCAGCGAAAAGAGAGACCAGACCGTGGACCGTGCCCCCTAGTGGTGATGTGTTGAACAATAGCATGAGATGATAAAGACCAGAGAAATAAAGCAGGAAAAGGGCATCGAAGGAGGGGCAGCTGTTTTAGGTTGGGAGGCAGCTAGAAGACCTCTTTGATAAAGGGTTTGGGCAGGGACCTGAAGGAGGTGAGGGAGGGAACCACATAGATATTTGTAGAAAGAACCATCCTGGCAGAGGAAACAACCCATGCAAAGACCCTGAGGCAGGACGGTGCTTGGCGTGTTTGCTGAGCAACGAGGAGGTTGGTGTGGTTGGAACAGAGTGAGCAAGGGGGAAAGTAGAGGAGATGAGGGCGGATCATGCAGGGCCTTGTGGACTCGAGGGATCACCCTGGGTGAGGTGAGAGCCTTGAAGGGCTCTGAGCAGACGAGGCAGGTGACTGATGCAGGTGTCCCTGGGCGCCCTCTGGTGGCTGTGGGAGGAGCAAGGCGACCTGGCAGAAGCGATTACACCGGTCCAGGCAGTTCAGCTCCCCACCGCCTCCATATCATCACTCTGGAACAGGATCTGAGCTTGACTTGCAAAAACGCCCTTCTGAAGGATTTTTCTCAAAATAAAGGCATCCGTCTCCAGAGTCACACGGGGGAAGATGAGCGAGAGCTCCACGGAGTGCCTGGCAGATGTCTGTGCTTTGACCCACATCTGCTGAGAAGGAGAAGCTGGGCAGGGGTTCCAGAGGGAGCTCCGGGCTGGGCCCGGGAAATGGAGGAGTGGGAGAAGGAGGGACAAAGACGGCAGATGCTGGGCGACAAGAGGTGGACGGGGAATGGAGGCAAAGGGGGATGTTGAGGCTGTCTGGGCGGTCCAGCTACTCAGCCACAGGCCCCCATGGATGGTTGTTAAACACTGCAGTAGTTATCTACTGGCTGGCAGCCGGCTCCTGCCCTTCCCCTAGATCTCCTCCCATAATCCAGCAACCACAGGGTTAATATTTGGTCCAGCAGGGATCCTTCAGGCCCTTGCTCTAGCTCTGTCATCAGTGTCCCTCTCCTACCAGCTGGTAAATATTTAGAATAGCCCCTGTTTGGGGCTGTGAAACAGGAGTAGAAGCAAGGGCCAAGCTGGTGTATCAGTTAGAATGGATGAGGATGTGCTCTGTAACAAACAGCCCCAAGGTCCTGAACCAACAAAGATTCGCTTCCCACTTCCATTATGTGGGAACTTCCGGGGTCAGCAGGGGCTTCTGTGCGTCAGTCACTCAGGGACCAGGCGTGAGGGGGCAACCACTGTCCCCAACATTACCAGCCGCTGCGACAGAGGGAATGAGAACTCAGGAGGGGCCTGCACTGCCCATTTAATGCCCAAAGTGGGGCCTCACCCTGCTCACACCTTACGGGCAAGAACTCATCCCATGGCCCTGGTCAACCCCAGGGGCCAGGAAGGGCCACACTCCCGTGCACTCGGGCAGGAGGGACCAGAAATGGCTGCTAAAGAACCTTAATGACCACCATGGCTGGAGTGAGGGGCCAGGGCTTGGCTCTGTCCAAGGTCAACATTCACGGGAGGGGATACTCGGTTGAGGGAGAACGTCCTCTATCAGGACTGCTCCCTGAGGCTTACCCCAGGCTCCCTACAGCAGACAGCATCCTAATGCTGTACATTAACTATTTTGATCTTCAAACAACGCAGTGAGGCGGGTAGTATTGCCGTCACCCCCATTTTGAAGATGGGGAAACTGAGGCACGGCACAGAAGACTAACACCCAGGTCACGCAGCTGGTAAGTGGGAACCAGGTTGGCCCCTCAGGAAGCTGGACTGTCCCCCGCATGGTCTTTCGAAGGCCCTGGCCCTGCTGAGGACTAGACTGCTCTGGGTCAGGCCCGCTGGGAACCAGGACCCCAGAGCTTGGGTCAACAGGAACCACTGGCTTTGCGGCTGCCCCAGAGGCCGGCTGATGCCTCTCTGTGCCCACCCACAGGCGGAGCCGACAAACAACAGATGGACGCTGAGCTGCGGAAGGAGATGATGGCCATCTGGCCCAACCTGTCCCAGAAGACGCTGGACCTGCTGGTCACCCCTCACAAGTGTAAGAGCCAGGCCCGGCCTGGCCTCAGGCTCTGTCCCACCAGGATGGAGGGGGAGGGAAAGAGGAGGTCCAGGGACGGCAGGGCTGGTGCACACAGGGGCCCCCACCCACAGTGAGCTCACCCTGTGCCCCCAGCCACGGACCTGACGGTGGGGAAGATCTATGCAGCCATGATGATCATGGAGTACTACCGGCAAAGCAAGGCCAAGAAGCTGCAGGCCATGCGCGAGGAGCAGGTACGGCCCCAGCCCTGATGGCCCTGCCCTGCTATGTCCATCGCTCTGGGGACATCCAGGCTGGGAGACAGTGGCTTCCTTGTCACCATGAGGACCAACCAGAACAGTGGGATGAGGCCAGGCTCCAAGGCAGGTCACTGAGAAGTAGCACAGTGCCAAGGAGACGTAGCCTGGATTAACTCATCTGCTCCATCAACACTTATTGGGCACCTACTGTGTGCCGGGCATGGTTCTCAGCTCCGGGGGTGCATCTGTGAGCAAAGCAGACCAGAATCCCTGTGGAGCAGACTTTCCAGTTGGGGGAATGCCAACAATGACAGATGATTAAATTACATAGCATTGCAGAAAATGCTAAGTACCATGGGAAAAATCGGGGGCAGGGGAGGGAATGTGATTTGAAAGGGGTAGTCAGGGGAGGCCTCGCTGAGGAAGTGACATCTGAGGAAAGACTTGAAGGAAGAGGAAAGGGAGCCAAGCAGATACCTAGGGGGAGAGTGTTTCAGGCAGAGGGCACAGCCAGTGCAAAGGCCCTGAGGCAGGACCATGAGTTTGAGTTCAGGGAACAGTAAGGAAGTCAATATGGTGGAACAGAGTGTGCAAGAGGCAGTGGGAGGAGACAAGGGTGGGGAGGTGACAGGACAGATTATGCAGGGCCTAGTGGGCCTTTGACTTTTGCTCAGAGTGATGTGGGAGCCATGGGGGCTCCTCAGTAGAGGAGGGAAGTGACTTCATGCAGGTGTTCACAGGTACCCTCTAGTGGCCGTGGGGGGTAAGGGCTGGAGCTGGGAGACCTGAGAGGAGGCAACTGCACTGGTCCAGGCCGGAACTGATGAGGCCGGACCAGGATGTGGGCTGTGGAGTGGTAAGAAGTGATCCAGTTATGGATGGATTTGGAAGGAAGAGTCTTGAGGACTAGCTGATGGATCAGACTTGAGTGTGTGTGCGTTTTGGGGTGGGGGGGCATGTCAAGAATGACTCCTGGGATTTCACCCCAGGGGTGGGCTAAGCATAGCCTCGCCGCTGCAGCCCTGACCAGACCCTGAGCCTGGGGCGCCCTCCTCCACCTGTCCCCTGTGCACACACACTGCTCTCTGCTTCCCCAGAACCGGACACCTCTCATGTTCCAGCGCATGGAACCCCCATCTCCAACGCAGGAGGGGGCGCCCGGCCAGAATGCCCTCCCCTCCACCCAGCTGGACCCAGGAGGAGGCCTGTGAGTGTCCCTCTGGCCAGGAGGCAGGGGAACGGGGGTGCTGGTCGGATGTGAAAGCCCCCGGAGTGCCCACCACCACCCTGGTCTCTGTGCCCCACACAGGATGGCTCACGAAAGCGGCATGAAGGAAAGCCCATCCTGGGTGACCCAGCGGGCCCAGGAGATGTTCCAGAAGACGGGCACGTGGAGCCCGGAGCGAGGACCCCCCACGGACATGCCCAATAGCCAGCCCAACTCTCAGGTGCCTCCATACCCCCCCACGCCCCCATGGCTCCCAGGCCCGGGCAGGACAAGAAGGAGGGGTCTGGGCCCCCCCCACCTGCAGCTCCGCACACCCCGGGCCACCCCCGGGGTCCACGTGTCAGGCCCTGGGGCTCACCCGGCCTCGCCATCTGCCCCGCAGTCTGTGGAGATGCGAGAGATGGGCAGAGACGGCTACTCCGACAGTGAGCACTACCTCCCCATGGAGGGCCAGGCCCGGGCCACCTCCATGCCCCGCCTCCCCGCCGAGAACCAGGTGAGGGCTTTCACCCAGCACGCTGGGGGCTGCACTTGGCCTCTGCAGTCTCTGCTTCCCCACGGAGCCCAGGGACCCAGGGCTGGGCGGGCGTCCTGCACCCTCGGCAGCAGTGTGCAGGCCCCACTGCCCCTACAGGCCACACCTGGAGCCCCTGGAGGCCCTGGTCCTCTTAGGTCCTCCTTGACGGAGGGCTGAGAGGGGGCGGGGTTCCCCTGGGGCAGGGTACCGTGGCCGCCGCCAGGTGGTCTGTCTCTGCCCCGTTTGGGGGTACTTGAGGCAGCAGGACGTGGAGGTTGCAGAGGGGGTGTGGGAGGTGGTGTGTCTGGCCCAGGTGAGAGCAATCAAGAACATACACTCATGCACACACACACGCACGCGCACACGCGCTCGCACATACCCGGATGTGTGTGCTCGTGTACACGCACGCTCTGGGGAACTTGGCGGGTCCTAGGACCTGGTGGCGGAGTCTGGGGTGGGCCCGGGGGCAGCTGGGGTTCGTCTCTCTGTCTGGTCTCTGTGGGGGCCGCTGGGGAGGAGCAGGTGTGTGTGCGCCCGATGTGTGCCTGCGTGTGGCTGCTTTACCCAGCTGCAGGGCTCGGGTGGGCGGGGGGTTCGGGGGGGGTGTCCCACTGCCCCAGGCCCACGGGGCCAAAGGGGCCAGAGCCAGAAGCATGGCTGGCTGCCCACCCAGCCTGAGAGGCGGGGCGGCATGTCTGACGGTGGCGGGCTGCCCGTGTGCTGTGCCGTGACATCTGCACGGGGTGGGAGGCTGTGCTGTGCCTGGCTGGGCCAGGGTCACCCAGGGGCCTGGCCTCTGACTGCTGGGAACTTGGGCGGGGGGCACTCACCCTGCATGTGGCTACCCAGCCCCGTCCTGACGGGCCCCCACCCCACCCACCCACCCAGCAGGACTGAGCTGCTGGGCCCCAGGAGACGGGTGGGACGAGCCAGCCGACGGCCACCCCTCCCCAAAGCTTTGAGTGTCAGCAGAGCCAAGGCTGGGGCACATTGCATGAGGCAAAGCTCAGGGCCAGGGGCCTGCAGCCACGCCGTCCCATCTGTCCGTCTCGTGCCTTTGCCATCTGTCTGTGGTGTCTCCTGTCTGTCTCCTCTGTGCTCATGGGAGGACTGCCGGCTGGGCCTGGGGTCGCCCACACACCACCGGGGACTTTAACCTCTCACTCCCTCCCCCTTCTCCTCCCCCTCAGGTTCCTCTCCCCGGCCCTGGCATCTCTTCCATCTACCACCTCTCCACTCTCCCTCTCAGCTTTTATATTTATTTCCTTCTTTCTGTTTTTTCTGTGTGCACCATCCCGTGGGGCTGTGACAGAGGAGAAGGGGCCGGCCACGTGGGAATAACCTCAGTGTATGTACCGCGCCCGCCCGCCGCCCAGCTGGGCTCCGGCCCCCTCTTCCCGCCCACCCCCCCTCGTGGGAGTCCTGTCATCTCTCCCTGTCCTCGGACCCCACCCTTTCTTTGCAGACTGCACCCCTCCCCCTTCCCCCCTGTGGAGCCCCATCCTCATGTGTTGTGTTCTCTGTGTGCCCCACGTGTGCCCTGAAGGAGTGACCCTGCCCCGCCCCCCTCCTCCCTCCCCCTCCACCACCCCCTTCTCTTCAGAGCCCCCAAGCCAGGGGATCCAACGTTCCAAGGAGTCTGACCTGCAGCCCTGCCTGGCCCACTTTCTCAGGGGCTCTTTCCCCTAACACCACCCCTGAACCTCTGGTCCCGCAGCCCTGTGTTCCTTAAAACTCTTTCCTCGGGCAGTACCGCTGCCCCCTTAGCTGGGCCAGGCCCTGGGCAATGTCTGCCCCGTCTTCCTCCTCTCCTCTCCGAGCCACAGAGAACCCAGCTGGACCCAGTGGGTGCAGCACATGCAGGCCCCCAGGCTGCAGGCCAAGGATGAGGAGAGCAGGTCCCTCGGGGCCTCAAATGCCAGGGCAGCCCCTCAAGGGCTCCTTACGGAGGCCAGACTCAGGTGGTCAGAGAAGTCCAGGCCCAGTTGGCCAAGGAGGACGGTGACATGGGTGCCTGGCCCTGGGCGCGTAGGCCTGACAGCGAGGAGAGGCAGAGGCTCCTCACTCGCCCTGGAGAGCAGGCAGGGCGAGCGCCGGCCCGGGGCTCCCAGCTTTGCACTTGGAATGGGGGAAGCTCTGCCCTTCGGTCGGCCTGCCTGTCCCAGCAGGAGGTGTATAGAATGGGGCCTCCTGGCCAGAACCCAGGATGAGCCTGGGGGGTGACAGAGGAGTCCTGGAGCTCTGGTTGATCAGGACCTGAGGCCCACGGCCGCCCCCACCCCGACCCCCGCCCTGGACGGTCACACCGCAGTCACTGGTGGCCGATGGGGCAGGACAGACCGGGACTCCCTGGTGCCAGCCGCTGACCCCGTCTGCCGGCCTGTCCCCCCCAGACCATCTCAGACACCAGCCCCATGAAGCGCTCGGCCTCCGTGCTGGGCCCCAAGGCCCGGCGCCTGGACGACTACTCCCTGGAGAGGGTGCCACCCGAAGAGAACCAGCGGCACCACCAGCGGCGCAGAGACCGCAGCCACCGCGCCTCCGAGCGCTCCTTGGGCCGCTACACGGACGTGGACACAGGTGGGTCGCCCTGCAGGGCCCAGGGACCGGAGGCTGTATAAGGGGACAGAGGAGGGGAGATAGGACAGAGGGCAGAGTGGGGTAGACACTGAAGGAGAAAAGACAGAAAGGCTTGGACGAGACCAAAGGGACCAAGCGGTAACAGCTGCTGCTCAGAACCTGGGGACCGACCCCCCTCCCAGCACCCACCAGGCCGTCCTTGGTCCAGGGTGGTCCAGGGGAAGGTGCCCCTCTCTAGAGCCCCTTGGTAGTCTCCCATGTGCACAGACCATGCCACCCCTCCCTCAAAGCCATCTGTCTATCTGTCTGACCCCGTCTGGCCCAGGCTTGGGGACAGACCTGAGCATGACCACCCAGTCTGGGGACCTGCCATCAAAGGAGCGAGACCAGGAGCGGGGCCGGCCCAAGGACCGGAAGCATCGGCAGCACCATCACCACCACCACCACCACCACCCCCCGCCCCCAGACAAGGAGCGCTACGCCCAGGAGCGGCCTGACCACGGCCGGACCCGGGCCCGGGACCAGCGCTGGTCCCGCTCACCCAGTGAGGGCCGAGAGCACATGGCACACCGGCAGGTGGGTGTGGCAGGAGGTACCCCTGAGCCGAGCCCCTGGGACCCGGGAGAGGAGGGGGCCTACACCCCACAGCCACTCTGGGCAGGGTCCCCACTGCTGCTGTGACCTCTGACCCTGTCCACCATGGAGTGGGCTCCCCAAGCCAGGGGGTTGGGCTCGGGCAGGGGTGAACACTGCCCCCTGCCACTCTGGCTCCCCACTCTGCACCCCCAGCCTCCCTGCCCGCCTGCCACCCTCTCCCTGCCCGCAGCTGCTTCCTCTTTGGTTGTGGATCACGTTTTGAGTTTCTGGCCAGCGTAGTCTTTACAACTCATGACCATGCTGGCTGCCCCGCTGCCTTTTGCTTTCCTTTAACCCGGCTTCCGTTTTTTTTCTGTTGTTGTTTCGATTATGATTTCTGTCCTCTGGACGCCTGTGAGTAATTTTTTAAACTTCTGCTATTTTAACCCCCAAACTTACAAAACTCCATTTCTCATTTCTCTTTTCACTTTGTTGTGTTGGTTTTCGACTTCCCCCTCCCTCCTTGTCTCTCCCACTCCCCCCCCCACCCTCGTCCTCCTCCGCCTCTTCCTGCCCTCATCCTCCCTGTGGCTGTTGCTTTTCTCCTTTTTTTTTCCATTCGAATGTCCTGTGTCCCCCTCTCCTCCCGGTGCCTCTCCTGTCCTTTGGTTTTCCTTCGGTCCTCACCCTTCCGTCCTCTGTGTCTCCTCCCGTCTCCTGGTTGATTTTGGTGTATCTTTTTTTTTGATTTCCTTTGTTTCAATTTTCGTGTAGGGCAGTAGTTCCGTAAGTGGAAGCCCAGCCCCCTCAACATCTGGTACCAGCACTCCGCGGCGGGGACGCCGCCAGCTCCCCCAGACCCCCTCCACCCCCCGGCCACACGTGTCCTATTCCCCCGTGATCCGTAAGGCCGGCGGCTCGGGTCCCCCGCAGCAACAGCAGCAGCAGCAGCAGCCGGCGGTGCGGCCAAGCCGGGCGGCCCCCAGCGGCCCGCGGAGGTACCCGGGCCCCGCGGCTGAGCCCCTGGCCGGGGAGCGGCCGCCCACGGGGGGCCACGGCAGCAGCCGCTCGCCAACGATGGAGCGGCGGGTCCCGGGCATGGCCAGGAGCGAGTCCCCCAGAGCGTGTCGCCACGGCGGGGCGCGGTGGCCGGCGTCCGGCGCGCACGCGGCTGAGGGGCCCCCGGTCCCCCGGCACCACGGTTACTACCGGGGCTCCGACTACGACGAGCCCGACGGCCTGGGCAGCGGCGGCGGCGGCGGCGGCGGGGAGGAGCCCCGGGTCGCCGCCTACGACGCGCCGCCCCCCGCGCGCCACGCGTGCTCGCCCAGGACTCCCCGGGCCGCTGGCCCGGCCTGCGCCTCGCCTTCCAGGCACGGCCGGCGACTCCCCAACGGCTACTACCCGGCCCACGGACTGGCCAGGCCCCGTGGGCCGGGCTCCCGGAAAGGCCTGCACGAAACCTACAGCGAGACCGACGACGACGACTGGTGCTAAGCCCGGGCGAGGTGGCACCCGCGCCCGCCCGGCCCCCCCCACGCACCCCACGCACACGCCCCCCCGGGGAGGAGCCGCACCGGCCGCGGGGCCACCTCGCTGCCACCTGCCCAGCACACGGTGGGAGGCCCGGGAGGGCCCAGGAGAGGACCAGCTGGACGGCCCCGGCCTCTGGAGGGAGTCCCTAGGGCCAGGACACACCAGGGTGTCCCGCAAAGACCCTCAGCCGGACAAGCCGCTCCTGGGCTGCTACTGCGCCCCCCACCCAGCCCCGACCCCCCACGACGGGGTCCCTCGGGGGCAGACAAACCACACAGCCAAGGGATTCTAATTAACTCAGCCATTTTTGGAGAACCTTGGGGAAAATGGAAATTAAAAAAAAAAAAAAACATTTTTAAAAGAAAAACGGGGAGAAAAAAATTGCTTCTATTGATGAGTTTTATCATCTCAACTGAATCTTTCCTTTCCCTGGTGAACGCGAGCTGGTGGCCCGTGTGTGGCGAGAAGCCGGAAGCGAAGAGGAAACCCAGCGTCCCACACAGACCTCCACCAGACACACTCATACCCCACACACGTTCTCAGACACACACAGGAGTGCTTGCTGGTTATACCAAACCCTACTATAACTGCCTGCAGAAATCAATTTAAAAAAAATAAACAATTTTAAAAGGACAAAAAAATTAATGATTGAGAAAAGAAGCATTTTTTTCTGACATTTGGTCCTGCTTGAAATAACAAAAGAAAAAAGAAAAAAAAAAAACACCACCGATTTCCTTTGCTTCTTTTTTCCTTTTTCCTACCTTGTTTGAAAACTGTGGGCTTGGGACTGTGAATTATTGCATGACATTCAAAAAGAAAAAAAAAATAATAAAAAAAAGTTGAATCAAAGGGCTTCTGGATTGGAATGGTCTTTATATTCTCTGCAAAGTACTCCCCGGGTCTCTTTGGGGAAACCATGGAAGGAGGCGCTTTGAAAGTGGCTAAGGATGAGAAAGCTGTAGCTCCCCAGCCAGCACTCTTTGCAAGAAAGTTAAAGCCAAAGACACTGACCAGGGCTTCCCTGGTGGCGCAGTGGTTGAGAGTCCGCCTGCCGATGCAGGGGACATGGGTTCGTGCCCCGGTCCGGAAAGATCCCACATGCCGCGGAGCGGCTGGGCCCGTGAGCCATGGCTGCTGAGCCTGCGCGTCCGGAGCCTGTGCTCCCCAACGGGAGAGGCCACAACAATGAGAAGCCCGTGTACCACAAAAAAAAAAAAAAAAAAAAAAGACACTGACCAGCCCATGCCTCTACCCGCAGCCCTCCGGGGGTTCCACAGTCTGCCTGCTGCTGCTTCCGCAGGCCAGGTTGTACCTAAAGCAACCATCCTGGATGATAAGCCTTCCTGGATGACCATCCTACATGATCTGGCAAGTGAGACCCCAGTGAGTACATTTGAGGCCCCACATATTAGCAAAACTCCTATTGGAAGCACCCTGGAGGAGGTACCTGGAAACCCAGCTCAGACACCCTGTGCCCAGGGAGTTTTCCCCCCGTGGGAGGTGAGCCCTTCCTGAGGCCTCTGGCACTCTCACCCCACCTACCTGCACCCAAGAAGCTGCTTCTGATGGGCTCCACCCCAAGCTGTATCCCATTTCACAGACTTTCTTGAGATGCCCCTAAGTTACCAGCAGTCATTGGGGAATCCTAGAGATCAGAGTTCAGAGCAGCCGATAGGTGGCAAAAGATGGTCATGGCCGGTTCAAGGTGAAGGCAGCATATCAGAGGTAGAGGTGGGGATGGGCTTCTTATGAGGGGATTGACAGTCTGCCCTCCCTCCACCTTCAGCCCCACCCAACATGTCTTTCCATCAGGCCACAATGCGCCTGCTGAGACAGTCCCACTCCAGGCTTCCAGAAGCTGGCCCCAAAGATGAAGGTGGTAGAGGACCCCCCAACCCCGCTGCCCCCACCCCCAGGGCCTCACCTCCCTACCTATTCTGTGAATGGTTCTGTGAATATAGTCGATAGCCACAGAACTGTAGTTAGTAAAATTAGGAGGTCAGAGAGCTGTGTTGATTCAGGTGAGCAAAAGGCCAGTTATACCCCGTGTTCAAGTTGAGGTGAAAGGCCTTTCTTTGGCCTGAAAAGGCAGCTCCCGCTTCTCCCAAGAAGGGGCTTCAGAGAATTGCAGAAAACCCGCAGATAAGGAGAGAGGGATTGTTCTCAAGGAACACTGGGGTACCAGAAGAAGGGGTACCAAGCCCCTGGCTGTGTGACCTTAAGAAAATGACTTAACATGTCTGTGCCTCTGTTTTTCCCATCTGTAAGCGGGAACTAGTAATAGAACTGTTTGTGATGATTAAATGCATTATTCTACGTCAGTCATCAGCAAACTTCTTATTTTGAAGGAACAGAGAGTAAATATTTTCAACTTTGTTGCCCAAATGGCCTCTATCTCAACTCTTCCACTCTGACATTGCACCAGAAAAGCAGCTTTATGTTAACGAGTGGGTGTGGCTGTGTTCCAATAAAACTTTATTTATAAAAACAGGCATAGGGCTGGATTGGACCACTCTTCTATATCAGCAGTTCTCAAATGTTTGTCTCAGCACCCCTTTCTTTTCTTTTCTTTTTTTTCTTTTTTTTCTTTTTCTTTTTTTGGCTGCGTTCTTCGTTGCTGCATGTGGGCTTTCTCTAGTTGCTGCAAGCAGGGGCTACTCTTTTTTGGGGTGCACGGGCTTCTCATTGCGGTGGCTTCTCTTGTTGTGGAGCACGGGGCCCTAGAGCACGTGGGTTTCAGTAGTTTCGGTGAACGGGCTTAGTTGCTCCGCGGTATGTGGGATCTTCCCAGACCAGGGATCAAACCCATGTCCCCTGCATTGGCAGGCAGATCCTTAAGCACTGCGCCACCAGGGAAGTCCAGCACCCCTTTCCATTCTTAAAAAAATATATTGAGGATCCCAAAGCGTATCTGTTTATATGGGTTATAGCTACCGATATTTGCCATTTAGAAATTAAAACTGAGACTTTTTTAAACTATTTATTAGCTTTCTTTTTTTTACATCTTTATTGAAGTATAATTGCTTTACAATGTTGTGTTAGTTTCTGCTGTACAACAAAGTGAATCAGCTATATGTATACATATATCCCCTCCCTCCTGAGCTTCCCTCCCACCCTCCCTATCTCACCCCCTTAGGTCGTCACAAAGCATTGAGCTGTGCTATGCTGCTGCTTCCCACTAGCAATCCATTTTACATTTGGTAGTGTATATATGTCCATGTCACTCTCTCACTTCGTTCCAGCTTCCCCTTCCCCCCAGTGTCCTCAAGTCCGTTCTCTACGTCTGTGTCTTTATTCCTGCCCTGCCACTAGGTTCATCAGTACCGTTTTTTTTAGATTCCGTATGTATGCGTTAACATATGATATTTGTTTTTCTCTTTCTGACTTACTTCACTCTGTATGACAGACTCTAGGTCCATCCACCTCATTACAATAACCCAATTTCGTTCCTTTTTATGGCTGAGTAATATTCCATTGTATATATGTGCCACATCTTCTTTATCCATTCATCTTATTTATTAGCTTTTCAATTACAATCAACAATAAACCTACTAATGATAATGAATAACATTTTTAATGAAAAATAATCACATTCAAAACAAAAACATGCCATAAAAAGAGAGGCATTGTTTTACATGTTTGCCTCCCATTAATGTTGACTGAACAGAAAGCAGCTGGATTCTCATATCTGATTCTGCATCCCACCTGTTGCAATAGCCAATCTCCCCTGGAAACTCCACCATACACCTGTGAGAGAATGAAAGTGAGAGAGGCAAAGGACATCTTAATATTATAAAAATAGTTCATGGGAATTCCCTGGCAGTCCACTGGTTAGGACTCCACACTTCCACTGCAGGGGGCATGGGTTTGATCCCTGGTCGGGGAACTAAGATCCCGCATGCCGTGGAGCACAGCCAAAAAAAAAATAATTCAGCCTGATGGGCCCCCCTGGAAGGGTCTCAGTAACCCCCAAGTTTCTGGACCCCTTTGAGAACTGCTGTTCTCAGAACAAATGATATCTGGCCCATAGTGAGCGATTTTTTGCTATGGCCATTATTACCATAACATCAAAGAAGAAAGTTCCAAAAGGACTTGCTCCAGACCCCAAGCCTTGAGCTGAACTCGGCTAGAGGAGGCTGAGGGACTCCAAACGGCAGGACAGGCAGAGCTCCCCCTATAATAATGGCACCTAAGAAGAGACCAGTGGAATAAGAAACTAAAGAGGGTTTTAGCTTCCTAACCAGGCAGCTTGCCCAGTCACAACCCCCGCAGACTTCTAGACCAGCTGCCTGCCCAAGGCAAGGCTGGTCTCTGGCAAAGGTCCCCCTCCTGGGGTGCTGGGGCAATTCGGGAACAGGTAGAGGCATGCAATTTCCTCAGAAGCCAGGGAAGCTGCAACCACCTGTCCACCAGGGAATGAGACCCACTGCCCAAGCCCCCCACACCTCTGGACCCAAAGGGCAAGGCTCTGGATGAATGCTGGGAGGCTGAACCTCAGGCGTCCACAGCCCACACATTTAGGCTGGAGCGAGTGTAAGTTGCCCAGGAGACACAAAGTGGGAGGATTAGAGGATGAAGAGGCAGAGTGGGGCTTAGGCTGTGGTCTCACATCCCTTTGGTCCCTGATCTGAGCTGCATCCTATGGAAGGCTGAAGAAGGGGCAAGGAAACAGAAACTCTGAGAGCAAGGCATGCCGTACAAATGCCCTGGGCAGCTCCCTTCATAGAGATCCAAAAAATCCAGGCTCCATTTCAGATGTGTCCTTGGGGCTTCAAGGAATCACTGCCCCTTCCCTACAATCCACAGCCTCCAATTGCTACCTGAGCCTCAAGTCCTGTCTGTAAAATGGGGGCCCACTACTGTGTCAAGGAGGCAAAACTTTTCCTCTACCTCCTTAGATTCAGTGACTAGGGTCTGTGAATTAAACCAACAAATGACAGATTCATGGAAGAAAAGGTACACAATTTTTATTAATATTTACATGCATGGAAGTTCACAGAAAAGTAGTGAAACTCAGAGAGCAATTAGACTCAGGGACTTATCTAACATTTTAACAAAGGAAAAAGGGTTTGGGGAGTCGGGGCTGGAGACGTATGGAGAGCTTCTGAGTTGGCAAAAGCATCCCCATGCCCAGCGAGTGGCACAGCCCAGCTCCATGGGCACAGAAGCTTCTGCTCTCAGGACCCTCCCAGGTCTTGCCCTGTAAACCTCTTCATCTGGCTGTTCATTTCTTTATGATAAACCAGTAAACATCAAAAATGCCTTCCTGAGTTCTGTGAGCCATGCTAGCAAATTAACGAACCTGAGAAGGGGGTCTTGGGAACCCCTGATTTAGAGCCAGTGGGTCAGAAGTACAGGTGGCCCGAGACTTGGGACTTGTGTCTGAAGTGAGGGTGCTCTGTGGGACTGAGCCCTTTAACTTGTGATGTTAGCTCCAGGAAAATAGTGTCAGCACTAAATGATTTGTTGGACATCCAGTTAGTGTCAGAGAATTGGTTTAGCATGGGGAAAAAAACCCACACGTTCGATGTCAGGAAACATCCCAGTCCCATTCTGAGGTTCTAGGTGGACATGGATTCCAGAAGGATACTATTCAACCAGTGACAGTAATACAAGCAGTAAAGTAGATTTGGAAAACCTGAGATGGTGCTCGTGAATGAACAAAGTGTGGGACACAGCCAGACAAGGAAGCGTTTGGCCCCTGGCTCTGTCACCCATTGTGTGTCCTACAGGAGCTGACTTCACCCTGAGCCTGTGTCTCCTGTACACAGTTACTGTGATCAGGAGTCACCCACTCCCTTGCCAATGCTGGCTGATGCTATAGATTGAACATTTGTGTCCCCCCAAAGTTATCTGTTAAAACCTAATCTCCAATGTGATGGCATTAAAAGGTGGGGCTTTGGGAGGTGGTTAGGTCATGAGGGTGGAGCCCTCATGAATGGGATTAGTGCCCTTATAAAAGAGACCTCAGAGAGACCCCCATGCGAAGACACAAAGAGAAGAGAGCCATCTATGAACCAAGAAGTGGGTTCTCACTGGATCCAATTGATCTCGGACTCCTAGCCTCTGGAACTGCAAGAAGTAAATGAATGTTGTTTATAAGCCACGAGTCCATGATATTCTTAGCACCTGAACAGACTAAGCCAAACACCTGCTGAAGGCCTGGTGGGGATGCTGCAGAGGATGAGCAGAAGAGGGCTGCTGCCCCAATGTTCATTGCAGCACTATTTACAATAGCCAGCACACGGAAGCAACCTAAATGTCCATCAACAGAAGAGTGGACAACGAAGGTGTGGTAGGTATATACAATGGAATATTGCTCAGCCATAAAAAAGAATGAAATAATGCCATTTGCAGCGACATGGATGGACTTAGAGATTGTCAGACTGAGTGAAGTAAGTCAGACAGAGAAAGACAAATATCATATGATATCACTTGTATGAGGAATCTAAAACAATGGTACAGGGACTTCCCTGGTGGCGCAGTGGTTAAGAATCTGCCTGCCAATGCAGGGGACACCGGTTCGAGCTCTGGTCCAGGAAGATCCCACATGCCACAGAGCAACTGAGCCCATATGCCACAACTACTGAACACGCGCTCCAGAGCCCACAAGGCACAACTACTGAGTCTGCGTGCTGCAACTACTGAAGCCTGCACGCTGCAACTAATGAAGCCTGAGTGCCTAGAGGCCCGTGCTCCACAGCAAGAGAAGCTACCGCAGTGAGAAGCCCGTGCACTGCAACGAAGAGTAGCCCCTGCTCGTCGCAAGTAGAGAAAGCCCACGTGCAGCAATGAAGACCCAATGCAGCCAAAAAAATAAATAAATAAAAATTTTTAATTGGTACAAATGAACCTATTTACAAAACAGAAATTGAGTCACAGATGTAGAAAACAAACTTATGGGGCTTCCCTGGTGGCGCAGTCATTGAGAGTCCGCCTGCCGATGCAGGGGACATGTGTTCGTGCCCCGGTCCAGGAAGATCCCACATGCCGCGGAGCGGCTGGGCCCGTGAGCCATGGCCGCTGAGCCTGCGCGTCCGGAGCCTGTGCTCCGCAACGGGAGGGACCACAACAGTGAGAGGCCCGCGTACCGCAAAAAAAAAAAAAAAAGGGGGGGGGGGAGGTGGGCTGCTGGCTGGAGGAGAGTCTGTAGAGGGGATGGACACAGAACCCTCGATCATCCCACCCCCACCCTCGATCTGCCATGATAGCCCCATCTGCCAAAAATGCCACCCATTTTCCATGGGGTCTCCTGTCCCTGTTGAGAATGGAGGCCCGGGCCCTCCTGCAATCTCCCCATCAGGCCCACCACCTCGGGCCCTGCAAGCTGCCCAGAGCTCCCACCTTCCTCCCCACCTCCCAGACAATTCCCCACAGGCCCAGCTCCTCCCCACACCCTCCCCCTCATCCACCCTGCTCCAGCTCTTAAACAGGAGAAAGAATTCACCATCGAGGAAGTATCCTCCAAGACCCCATTTGCTCAGTAGAAAATGATCCAGAGACGTACACAGCCAGCTGTGGACCGTTTTGTTTATCTCTGAAGAGGGTGGGGAAGGCCCTCAATGGAGGGAGTGCAGACTTTGGTACTGTTCTTAATTAATTCTACAAATACACACGATCGCTTTTGTAATCAGGAAACAGTTTTTAAAGGCATCCAGACGCCTTCTCCTGCAAAAAGTGCTTTCTCTGATCTCCAGATCTCCCAGGTCAATCAAAGACTACTTAATAATAATCAATCCACTGGACAACCAAATGAGACTGTGTTCCCCCCAAAACCAAGGCCTGGGTCTTGTTCAAGGACATGTCCTCAGCTCCTGGTCCGTGGGAGCGCCCAGGAGGCGTTGGTTGAGCTGAGGTTGCACAGGCTGGACCAGTCAAGGTGCACCAAGCAGGCAGGCAGCGCCACCTAGAGACCAGATGGGGAATGGCCGAGCGCGTGATCGCTGTAACTAGGAGCGGGGGTGGGGGGGGCGGTCCGCGAACGCGGAAGTGGAGCCAGAAGAGAGCGTGAGAGCGCCCGTACTCCCTGCTCCAAGGTCAGAAAGAGGACCTGCGGGACATCACGCAAGTAAACGGCAGGGCGCTCTATTGAAAGAACTTTCTAACGACTACTCAGAACGGAGCAGATGGTTCAGAGGGACCCAGTATCCAAGCCAGCTAAAGCTGGCTGAAGCTGAAGACCCTGTGAGCCGCTAAGTTTCTGGCTCCACTTTTCGCAGGAAGAGCCCACTGGAGAGGGAAGCCAGAAGAGATGCTCCTGGGAGCGCTGTGAGAGGAGGGAGTGGATAGGAGGAAATGAGGGAGGCACTTTCAGATAAAAAGTTGAGAGTCTAGAAATGTTCGATCCTTTGCCCAAGGTCACATGGGTGGAAAAGGGTAGACCTTGAACCCTCATCCCCTTGGTTTCCCTCCAGTCAGCCCTGGACATGACATGCCCCTGCCCGTTGGAACCTAGTTACCTCTTGTCTCCTCCATGCTGTGCCCTCTTTTCTGGTTCTGCTGTCATGTCATCCTAAACCCACTCCCAGGTGACACCTCCCTGCCCACCAGGACTGCTGGGGGCATAAACCACCAAACCACCAAGCAACAGGAACAGTCTCCAGGTCTTTGAACTTCAGGTGTCAAAAGTTCAAGGTGGTTCAGAGTATTGCACCAACCTCAGTCCTCCATTCCTCTGGCCAGCCAGGGAGAGCAAGGTCATGTGCCTCACTATCTGAAAAATACATCAAAAGTCCCCTGGTGGGGCTTCCCTGGTGGCGCAGTGGTTGCGAGTCCGCCTGCCGATGCAGGGGACGCGGGTTCATGCCCTGGTCTGGGAGGATCCCGCGTGCCGCGGAGCGGCTGGGCCCGTGAGCCATGGCCTCTGGGCCTGCGCGTCCGGAGCCTGTGCTCCGCGACGGGAGAGACCATAGCAGTGAGAGGCCCGCGTACCGCAAAAAAAAAAAAAAAAAAAAAAAAAAAAAGTCCCCTGGTGGACAGGGATGGACAGTCACAGCTCCCTTCACCCTCTCCTCAGCCCCCAGGACTATAGCTCTTCCCTGCCCTGCTCCAGGTCAGCAGTGGTCCTGGGGGTTTTCACCCCCTGAGCAGAGAGTACAGGTGTGATTTGATTCCCCTGAAGGCACGGTGATCTAGACCAGCCATGTCCAACGGCAATTTAAAATGAGTCACACTTGGGTTTTCTAGTCACCACATTAAAGGAAGTAAAAATGGAACAAGTGAAGTTTTTTAGTTTTTTTAAAATTGCGGAGAGATTCGAGATTCTCATAATATGAAATTAACACTTTAAAGTGGACAATTCTTCAGCATTTAGTACCTTCACAATGTTGTGCAACCACCACCTCTAGCTAATTTCAATATATTTTTATCACCCCAAGATAAAGTCCATCCCCATTAGCAGTCACTCTCCAATCTCCCTTCCTCAGCCCCTGGCCACCACTAATCTACTTTCTATCTCTGTGGATTTGCCCCTTCTGGACATTTCACATAAATGGGATTACACAATATGTGACCTTTCAATCTGGCTTCTTTCACTCAGCATAATGTTTTCAAGGTTCACCCATGTCATAACATGTGTCACAACTCCATTCCTTGTTTTTTTATTTATTATTTTTTTTTAATTTATTTACTTTTGGCTGCGTTGGGTCTTTGCTGCTGCGCACGGGCTTTCTCTACTTGTGGCGAGTGGGGGCTACTCTTCATTGCGGTTCGTGGGCTTCTTATTGCGGTGGCTTCTCTTGTTGCAGAGCACAGGCTCTAGGCACGCGACCTCCAGTAGTTGTGGCACGCGGGCTCGGTAGTTGTGGCTCACGGGCTCTAGAGCGCAGGCTCAGTAGTTGTGGTACATGGGATAAGTTGCTCCACGGCATGTGGGATCTTTCCGGACCAGGGCTCGAACCCGTGCCCCCTTCATTGGCAGGCGATACCTAACCACTGTGCCACCAGGGAAGTCCTGGAAATTATTTTGAGTGATATGTTTATTTAATAATACAACATAGCCAAAATATAATCATTTCAACATGTAACCAATATGAATATTATCGTGATCTTTTACATTGTTTTTTCGTGCTGAGTTTTTGAAACCCAGCATGTGTTTTTCACTCAGAGCACATCTCCATTCAGATCAGCACCTTTCAAGCACTCGATAGCCACGTGTGGCTCATGGCGACCATCCTGGACAGCACAGGTCTATCTCACACTCCTGGCATCATTCTCCAGCTCTGTTGTGCCTGGCAGGAGAAGGGGGGGGGTCACCCCCACCGCTGCCCACTAGTGTCCAAGTGCAGGATCTCACCCATCTGTGGGCCTCAGCACTGGGGTTAGTAGGTGACATCTGCATAGTAGGGTTGGACAGACCATCCTCCAATCCCTGCTCTGCCACCTACACACATACACACACATCCTGCTATGGTCTGAATGTTTGTGCTCCCACAAAATTCATATGTTGAAGCCCTAACTATCAACGTGATGGTATTAGGAGGTGGGCCCTTTGGGGTGATCAGGTCATGAGGGTGGATGAAGCAACTGACAAAGGATTAATCTCCAAAATATATAAACAGCTCGTGCAGCTTAATATCAAAATAACAAACAGCCCAATCAAAAAATGGGCAGAAGACCTAAAAGACATTTCTCCAAAGAAGACATACAGATGGCCAACAAACACATGAAAAGATGCTCAACATCACTAATTATTAGAGAAATGCAAATCAAAAATGAGGTATCCCCTCCCAACAGTCAGAATGGCCATCATCAAAAAATCTACAAACAATAAATGCTGGAGAGAGTGTAGAGAAAAGGGAACCCTCATGCATTGCTGGTAGGAATGTAAATTGATACAGCCACTATGGAAAACAGTATTTTTAAAAAACTAAAAATAGAACTACCATATGACCCAGCAATCCCGCTACTGGGCATACACCCAGAGAAAAGCATAATTCAAAAAGACACATGCACCCCAATGTTCATTGCAGCACTATTTACAATAGCCAGGACATGGAAGCAACAGAGGAATGGATAAAGAAGATGCGGTATATATATACAATGGAATATTACTCAGACATAAAAAGGAACAAAATTGGGTCGTTTGTAGAGACATAGATGGACCTAGAGACTGTCATCAGAGTGAATTAAGTCAGAAAGAGAAAAACAAACATCATATACTAAGGCATATATGTGGAATCTGAAAAAATTGGTATAGATGATCTTATTTACAAAGCAGAAATATAGACACAGACATAGAGAACAAATGTATGGATACCAAGGGGGAAGGGGGGGTGGGATGAACTGGGAGATTGGGATTGACATATATACACTATTGATACTATGTATAAAATAGATAACTAATGAGAACCTACTGTATAGCACAGAGAACTCTACTCAATGCTCTGTGATGACCTAAATGAGAAGGAAATCCAAAAAAGAGGGGATATATGTATACGTATAGCTTCACTTTGCTGTACAGTATAAATTAACACAATATTGTAAAGCAACTATACTCCAATTTAAAAAGAAAATGTGATGGTATTAAGAGGTGGGGCCTTTGGGGTGATCAGCTCATGAGGGTGGAGCCCTCATGAGTGGTATTAGTGCCCTTATCAAAGGAAACCCAGAGCACTCACTTGCCCTTTCTGCCATGTGAGGACACAGCAAAATGACACCATCTGTGAACCACGAAGCCCTCACTGGACACCAGACCTGATGGCACCTTGGTCTTGGATGTTCCAGCCTCCAGAACTGTAAAGAATAAATGTCTGTTGTTTATAAGCCTTCTGGTCTATGGCATTTTGTTATAGCAACCCAGATGGACTAAGATACATCCCAACCCTGGACTCAGCCTTCTAATCAATAAAATAGGAGTAAGGTAAGGAGGACATGTGTGTGCAGGCCCCTCGGGGCTACCTGGCACTGTGTGTGCATGCAGTGCCAACCACAGTGGCACATGGTGATGCTATAAAAGCAAGAAAACGTAACAGTCCACTTCCAGAGGAAGTGGATGCCTTGGGAATCCTGCAGGAGTTACCTGGCTACAGAGGCCACTGCATAAGCCCAGGGAGCCATCACTGGTCCTCAGCTGCCTGTGGGTACCCCTAAGTCAGGGGTCATTCATTGGGCTTCTCACCTGGTGCACAGCTGGGGCAGGGATGGGGAGGGTGGCCTGAGCAAGGAGATGCCAGGTCAGTAGGGACCCTGCTGGGGCTGCTACAGGATTACTTCTTGAGGAGTTTGCTCCCAGCTTCTCAGGGTGGACCCGGCCAAGCCTTGGGGCCACACCAGCCCTCCTTCTGACTCATTCATCAGTGGAGGCAGAGAAAGCAGCCTTTAAATATAGCTCAGCACCATCTGAGACTGTGGGGCTGATGGAAGGAAGCCAGCAGCCGCCCCTGACCCAGCCAGCCGTCCTCCACGCTGGGCTCAGACACCCCCGCCTCTCTGCCTTCTCGCCCCTTCCCTTGCAGCCTCAAACAGCCTGCTGTCACGAGGCCCAGGCTCAGATGTTTAGGCTTTCTGTAAATGTGAGCTATAAAAAGAACCATGGGGCGGGTGGAAGGGTGGGAAATGGCCACCAGCTTGTTAAGAGATACCACCCTCATGCTGCCCCTAGCACAGCAAACATCCCCCCAACCACCGCCCCTAGAGATGAAGGCTCCTGCTTGCGTGCAGACACACTGTGACAAGCTGGCATTTAGAATCAGGGATAAGGAGGCCAGCCAGTTGGGGGAAAGCCAAGTCTGACTTTATAAAGGTCCCTCTCCTTGGCCGGAACTGGGTGCTGGAAATTGCAGATTGTGCAGATGCCTCCAGCTGAGGCAGGTCAAGCCCGCTCCAGGAGCGTACCTGGGTGGGATGGGGGGGTGGGGGGACACATGGACACTGTGGGACACAGGCTGCCAGCCCTTAGCGGGGCTCCAGCCCCAGGCTGGCCTCCCCAGGCTCTGAATGTGCATGCAGGACAGCCACCCATGCAACAGCATCATTCACCTGTCCCTCAGCCTCACCTCCACCTGATCACGCTTCCAGCTTGCACTTGTGCCCAGTCGCCCAGCTCTCCACACCCACTGCTCCACTCGGGCAGACCCTCCCTCCTCCATCAGGGTAACTGCAGCCCCCACCCAGCCAGCGCCCCCCTTTCCCTGGGCTCTCTGCTCATGCAGCCCACCTGCAGCCCAAGCTCCCCACACCATCCGGAGCTCGAGATGTCCACCTCCTGCCACAGCCCATCCCCCCCTCCCTTGCGGGGACTTTCTGCCAGTCCTTCAACTGTACATAGGGCACAGGTTAGGTGCCAGGCGCAGGTCAGGAGCTGAGGATGCACGGTGGAGAGTAAGATGGGCACTGTCACATCCTCACGGACTCCCAGTCAGATGGAGGAGGCAAAGGGCACATCGACAAAACTACATCGACAAACCAAAAAGAAAAAGCAGGGAAATAATGAATGACAACTGGGATGTGTGCTGTGAAGGAACAGCCCAGAGCACTGCAGAGAGGCTGACCTTCCTCAGAAGGGGAAGGGGAAATATACACATGGCCTGAAGGACAAGGGTCTAGTGGGAGAAGGGGGAGGGGTGGGGACATTCCATGCAGGGAAAGAAGTTCTGAGTAGGAGCAAATTGAGAAGACCAAGGTGCCATGTACATCCTCCTTGGGACTACTTGGTCTTTATTCTGAGAGCAGAAGGGAGCCTCTGAAGGCTCAGGAGAGCTGGCGTGCTCAGACTTCCATTTGTAAAAACTCACTGACTTAGAGACAGAAAGAACAGTGGTTACCAGGTGCTGGTGTGAGGGGAGTGAGGAGTTATTGTTTAATGGGGACAGAGTTTGGTTTGGGGTTTTTTTTGTTTTTGTGTGTGTGTGTGTGTGGTTTGCGGGCCTCTCACTGTTGTGGCCTCTCCCGTTGCGGAGCACAGGCTCCGGACACGCAGGCTCAGCGGCCATGGCTCACGGGCGCAGCCGCTCCGCGGCATGTGGGATCCTCCCGGACCGGGGCACGAACCCGTGTCCGCTGCATCGGCAGGCGGACTCTCAACCACTGCGCCACCAGGGAAGCCCTGGTTTGGGTTTTTTTGTTTGTTTGTTGTTGTTTGTTGGTTGGTTGGTGGGGGTTTTTTGTTTGTTTGGCAGCATTTCACGGCTTGCAGGATCTTAGTTCCCCAACCAGGGATTGAACCCGTGTCCCTTGCAGTGGAAGCATGGAGTCTTAACCACTGGACCACCAGGGAATTCCCAGGGACAGAGTTTCAGTTTGGAATGATGAAAAAGTTCCAGAGATGGATGGTGGTGATGGTTGGGTGACAATATGTAAATGTATGTAAAACCACTAAACTTTCACTTAAAAACGGTTAAAATGGTAAATTTTATGTATATTTTACCACAATTTTAAAAAGTTTAAAAAATTATCAAAATGGTAAAATTTATGTTAGGTGTATTTATGTCATGGGTTAAGGTGAAAACAACCCACGTGTCCATCAGCAAATGAATGGATAAACAAATTGTGGTATATCCATACAATCGAGTGTTCATTCAGAAACTGATCAAAGTTTTGATACATACTACAACGTGGACGAATCTCAAAAACAAACTAACTGGAAGACGCTAGACACAAAAGACTACATAGTGTATGATTCCATTGATATGAAGTGTCCAGAAGAGGGAAATGCATAGAAACAGAAAACGACGATTGGTGGTTGCCATGGGCTAGGGGAGGTGGAATGGGTATGGCGGCTAATGGGTACAGTGTTTCTTGAGGTGATGGAAATGTTCTGGAGATGGATGGTGGTGATAATTGCACAACATTGTGAACGTCCTAAATGCCAGGGAATTGTACACTTTAAAATGGTTTGGGGAATTCCCTGGCGGTCAGGTGGTTAGGACTCCACGCTTTCACTGTGGAGGGCTCGGGTTCAATCCCTGGTGGAGGAAAAATAATATCCCTAGTCGAGGGAACTAAGATCCTGCAAGTTGCGCAGCATGGCCAAAAAATAAAAATATAAATAGATAAATAAATAATAAAATGGTTTGGAATCCCCTGACAGGCCAGTGGTTAGGACTTGGCACTTTCACTGCTGGGGGGCCTGAGTTCAACATCTGGTCAGGGAATGAAGATCTTGCAATGGCTTCCCTGGTGGCGCAGTGGTTGAGAGTCCGCCTGCCGATGCAGGGAACACGGGTTCGTGCCCCGGTCCAGGAAGATCCCACATGCCGCGGAGCGGCTGGAGCCCGTGAGCCATGGCCTCTGAGCCTGCGCGTCCGGAGCCTGTGCTCCGCAACGGGATGGGTCACAACAGTGAGGCCCGCGTACCGCTAAAAAAAAAAAAAAAGATCTTGCAAGCCACGTGGCGCAAGCCAAAAAGAAAAAAAAAAGTGCATTTTATGTTATTTATTTTGCCTCAATTTAAAAAAAAAAAAAAAAGGAAAGGAAAGGAAAGTTCACTGGCTATGCTGAGAAAAGAGATGATTGGGGCAGGGAGACCAGAGAAGGGAGGTGGGGCACATCCCGGAACCCAAGGCAATGACAGATGATGGCACCAGGGTGGGGCAGGGAAAAACAGAGGGAAGGGAGAAACACGGAGACAGGAGATGGGACCCTGTGACTGGTTAGATGGCGGGTGGTTAATAGGATGGTTCTATCCCATCCATCAGCCCAGGGTGAGGCCATTACTTGAGACAGGTCTGGCCTTCCTGTCTCTGCTCCTGCTGTGCCCCCACCAGCCTGCCCATCTCAGTGCTCAATCCCACTCCACCTTGAAGGCTCAAGTGTCCCCTCCCCCCGGGGGAATCCTCATCGTCCCCTCCCCAGTGTTAATCATCAGAGTCTTCTGCGTGTCCTCACTCCCCTCCAACTCCAACTCCCACCCACCTCTTTGCTGTGCCAACCAGGAAACATCCCAGGAAGCCCCGAGTCAGCATCAGGTAACATTCAGGTCTTAGGCTCCTTAGAGCAGGGGTCTGCAAACATCTGGAAAGGGCCAGACAGGAAATATTTTCTGCTCTGAGGGCCAGGCAGTCTCTGTTGCAATGACTCAACTCTGCCTCGTAGTATAAAAGCAGCCCCAGATAATAGGTAAATGAATGAGCACAGCTGTGTGTCAATAAAACTTTATTTATGAACTCTGACTTTAATTGAAATATATTTGCCATATAACACTGTGTAAATTTAAGGTGTCCAACACTTGACACATTTATATATTGTAACTGATTTAGATATTATAATATGATTGCCATTGTATCCATAATTAGCACCTCTATGATGTTACATCATTATTTCTTTTTAGTGGTGGGAATAATTAAATTGCTAGTCTCTTAGCAAGTCTGATGATTATAATACAAGACTGTTGTCTATATTTACTCTTCTGTGCATCTGTGGAACTCTAGGACTTATTTACTACTCATTGCAAGTTTATGCCCTTCAACAACATCTGTTCTATCCCCCCAATCCCTTGGACATTAAAATTTGAATTGCAGATAATTTTCAAGTCGTGAAAATTTTTTCCAGCCATTTATAAATGAAAAGGCCTGGGGACTTCCCTGGCGGTCCAATGGTTAAGACTCCATGCTTCCACTGCAGGGGGCATGGGCTCAATCCCTGGTCAGGGAACTAAGATACTGCATGCTGTGAGGCATGGTCAAAAATGAAGGAAGGAAGGAAGGAAGGAAGGAAGGAAGGAAGGAAGGAAGGAAGGAAGGAAGGAAGGAAGGAAGGAAGGAAGGAAGGAAGGAAGGAAGGAAGGAAGGAAGGAAGGAAGGAAGGGAGGGAGGGAGGGAGGGAGGGAGGGAGGGAGGGAGGGAGGGAGGGAGGAAGGAAAAGAGAAAGAAAGAAAGGAAAAAGAAAGAAAGAAAGAAAGAAAGAAAGAAAGAAAGAAAGAAAGAAAAAGGAAGGAAGGAAGAGGGAGGGAGGGAGGAAGGAAGGAAAAGAAAAGGCCATTCTTAACTCACAGGCTGTACAGAAACAGACAGCAGACTGCATTTAGCCACCATGCTGTGGATGGTTCTAGCACAATCTCTTGCCCCACATCTGTCGCTTCTAATAGTGTATATCAGGGAGTCTTGGTTATCTTTATAAGGGCACTAATCCTATTCATGAGGGACCCACCCTCATGACCTAATTCCCTTCCAAAGGCCCCACCTCCTAATACCATCACCTTGGGGGGTAGGATTTCAACATACACATTGGGGGTGGGGGGAGACACAAACAGTCAGACCACAGTAGTGAGTATGCAGGTTTTCAAAAATTATTATAGGGGTAATATAAAACTGCACCGTTTAAGCAAAAGGTCACATGGTACAGAGCCCTGCTACCTGCTCTCTCTCATGCTGCACCTATGGCTTCCTGGGGAGGTCCCTACCATCAGTTAAGGGAAAGAAAATTCAGGCCTGGTTTACAGATGGTTCTGCATGATCTGCAGACACCCCCTGAAACTGAACAGCTGCAGCACTATAGCCCCTCTCTGGGACACCCCTGAAGGACAGTAGTGAAGGGGATCCCAGTGGGCAGAACTGTGAGCAGGGCACCAGGTTTTGTTGTTCATTTTACCTGGAAGGAGAAATGGCCAGATGTGTGATCTTATGCTGATTCGGAGGCTGGAGCCAGTGGTTTGGCTGGAGGATCAGGGACTTGAAAAGAAGATGATTGGAAAATTCATGATGAAGAAGTCTGGGGAAGAGATCTGCAAACAGGCTTCACTGAATGGGCAATAAGTGTGAGGTATCCCATGTCAATGCTCACTGCTATGTTCTGATTGTTTGTGTCCCCCCCCAAACAAATTCATATGTTAAAATCCTACCCCCCAAGGTGATGGTATTAGAAGGTGGGGTCTTTGGAAGGGAATTAGATCATGAGGGTGGGTCCCTCCTGAATGAGATTCAGTGTCCTTATAAAGAGACCCCGGAGAGCTCCCTGGTCCCTTCTGCCATGTGAGGACACAGCAAGAAGATGCCATCTATGAACCAGGAAGTTAGCTCTCACCAGACACCACATCTGCCAGCACCTTGATCTTGGACTTCCAGCCTTCAAAACTGTGAGAAATAAATAGCTGTTTATAAGACACCCAGTCTATGGTATGTCTGTTAGAGAAGCCTGAACAGACTAAGACATTCACTGAAGGGTGGCCTTAGCAGAAGAGGATTTTAATAATCAAATGGATAGGAGTCTGTGGATAACAACTGGCCTCCTTCCCCAGCCACCCCTGTGTTGACCCAATGGGCTCATGAACAATGTGGCCACCCAGTGCCTTCCTGCCTGGGTGACCACTGTTAGCCATCTGGTCTATATTGGGACTCTGTTCTCACCACCATCCTGAGAGTTCACTGTTCCTGAGCCCCTCCAATGGGCAGGCACAAAGCAGCCACCCTTCCCACAGACCGGAGGCCACATCCACTTGTGCAGACTTGGCTGGGAGGCGCAAAGCCTTGAGGACTGGTAGGAGAAGGGGATTGATACTGGGCAGCCTCTTTCCTTCACTCCTGGACGGCACTGCCTCCCACCCCACACCCTTGTAAGTCCTTTTATTTAAAGACAAAGCAGAAGCATGCAATACTTACCTTTGGTGACTTGCTTGTTTTTTTTTTTAAGTTGAGGTAAAATTCACAGAACATAAAATTAACTAGGAACCACTTCCTTTCTTTCTTTCCTTCTTTATTTCTTTTTTTTTTTTTTTTTTGACTTCCAGAGAATTCCCAACCAGCAACCATCATTCTAAACTGTACAGGGACTTCCTTGGTGGCGCAGTGGTTAAGAATCCGCCTGCCAATGCAGGGGACACAGGTGTGATCCCTGGTCCAGAAAGATCCCCCATGCCACGGAGCCACTAAGCCCGGGCGCCACAACTACTGAGTCTGCGCTCTAGGGCCTGTGCTCCGCAACAAGATAAGTCACCACAATGAGAAGACCGCACACCGCAGTGAAGAGTAGCCCCAGCTCGTTGCAACTAGAGAAAGCCCACACGCAGCAATGAAGACCCAACGCAGCCAAAAATAAATAAATTTTTTTTTAAAAGTAATAAACTCTACGATTTGGTGGCATTTAGTACATTCACATTTTTTTGAAGTATAGTTGATTTACAATGTTGTGTTAATTTCTGCTGTACAGCAAAGTGATTCAGTTATATATATATATACACATTCTTTTTCATATTCTTTTCCATTACGGTTTACCACAGGATATTGCATATAGTTCCCTGTGCTATATAGTAGGACCTTGTTGTTTATCCATTTTATATATAATAGTTTGCATCTGCTAATCCCAAACTCCCAATCCATCCCTCCTCCACACCCCCATCCCCCTTGGCAACCACAAGTCTGTTCTCTGTGTCTGTCTGTTTCTGTTTTGTAGATACGTTCATTTGTGTAATATTTTAGATTCCATATATAAGTAATATTATACGGTATTTGTCTTTCTCTGTCTGACTTACTTCACTTAGTATGATAATCTCTAGGTCCATCCATGTTGCTGCAAATGGCATTATTTCATTCTTTTTTATGGCTGGGTAATATTCCATTGTATATATGTACCACATCTTCTTTGTCCATTCATCTGTGGATGGACATTTAGGTTGTTTCCATGTCTTGGCTATCGTGAATAGTGCTGCTATCAACACTGGGGTCCATGTACATTCACAATGTTTTGCAACCATCTTATCCAGTTCCATAATATTTTCATCACCCCACAAGGAGACCTCATGTACATTATGCAGTCACTCCTTATCCCCTCTTCCCAGCTCCTGGCAACCACTCATCTACTTCTGTCTCTGGATTTGCCTATTCCATAAATTTCATATAAAACAAAGTCATATGATACGCGACCTTTTCTTTCACTGAGCTTAATGTTTCTGAGGTTCGTCCAGGTTGTAGCATGTATCAGTGCTTCATTCTTTTTAAGGCTGAATACAATATTCCATCATATGGATGGACCACTTTTTGTTAATCCCTTCATCCATTGATGGACAATTGTTTCCACCTTTTGGCGATGGTAGACAGTGTTGCTATGAACATGTGTGTAAAAGGATTTGTATGAATATGTTTTCAATTATTTGGGGGATGACGACTTGCTTTTTTACTTAACGATACAGCAAAGACATCCCAGTGGCGGGCCAATTCTGCACCCAGTCTTCGATGGTTTGCAGGATGAGCTCATTAGAGGTGTGTGGAATGAAGCAATGAATCAAGATTTAGATGAAACTTTCCTGGGAGCACTGCAGTTTTTGTTAACAGAGAAGTTGACTGGCTAGGGTGACGGCCTTAAATGCAGCAGCTGGGATGGGATGGTGGTCAGGTGAGCCCAGAAAAATGAAGAGGAATGTAGGCTCCTCCTTCCTGAACTCTAGGGACCCAAGTGGTTTTCTGGAAAGGTCTCAACCTTCAAAGTCCAGCTTTAACGAACAGAAGGAACAGGGTGCTGGGGTTCCCCCGAGACAGCTGCCCAGAAGGTGAGGCCAGCCTGTAGGGTAGAGGCAGCATCCCGCCACAACGTGCCCTAGGTCATGTGTGTCCACCATCCTGCAAGGCCCACTCCCTGCCTGGCCCACACTACAAATGCCAGGGTGGGAGTAACCCAGGAGAAAGGGGCAGAGGAAGCAGACAGGGCAGGATGAGCCCTTTGACAAGCTTATGTGGAAAGGGTCAGGGAGAAATGTACAGGACTCAGTGAACGAGAATTCCTCTTGCTCTGCATCCTCACCAGCATTCCATGCTGTCAGCGTTCCCAGTTGTGGCCATTCTAATACATGTGTAGTGGTATCTTACTGTTGTTTTACATTGTGGAGTTTTAAGAGGGTTTTTCTGTTTTGGTTTTGGTTTTGTGTTGTTTTGTTCTGGTTTTGTATGTTTTGGATATCAGTCACTTATCAAATGCTTGTTTTGCAAACATTTTCTCCTCATCTGTAGCTGGTCTTTTTTCTCTTAACACTGCCTTTCCCCCAGCATTAATTTTAATAAAGTCCAAGTTATTATCCAAAAAAAAAAAAAAAAGGAAATGTATAGGAGTCTGGCACTGACTTGCATCTGGCCGTCAGCACAGAGTGGCTATAAGCAGGGTGGCAGGTGACAGCTGGGGACAGCTTCCCTCTTCTCTTCCCCCCTCCACATCAAGCACCTTCCAAATCCCCAAGTTAAACTGCCCTGAGACACTGCCCTGACCCCTGGGACACCAGGTCACTTCATCATGGCCACGGTCAGAAGCCAGAAATCCCCTAAGCACTCCCGGGGCCGCCGGCTGCCCAGGAGGAACAGGTTGGCAGAGATCAGATGAGGGGGTCTTTGCAGCAACACACATAGACCTCCCTTCCAGGCCTGGGATGGGAAGAACATTCAACTGTGCCACTGACCATCTTTCTAAATTGGCCACCACTCCGCTCTCCCCCCAGCACTCTCTCCTTCTCTTGTAACCCCATTGTATTTTCTTTTTTCTGAGCTTACCAGTGCACTTGAGTATCAAATATTGCCTGTCTCCCCGACCCTGATGGAAAGGCCCCCACCTGTACAATCCAGATACCAGCAACCAAGAGGCAGGTCAGGAAATATGTCCGGGTTGGGAGGGGGGTGGGTCTCTGTCACAACTCCACTCTATCCCTTATCGTGAAACCGCACAACTCAGACTGGGACTCGAACCCAATCGCACCTCAGATGAGACTCGAACTCAGCCAAAACTCAGACTGGGACTTGAACCCACAGGCTGACACTCAAACCCACTGTCTTTTTTTTTTTTTTTTTTTTTTTGCGGTACACGGGCCTCTCACTGCTGTGGCCTCTCCCCTTGCGGAGCACAGGCTCCGGACGCGCAGGCTCAGCGGCCATGGCTCACGGGCCCAGCCGCTCCGCGGCATGTGGGATCTTCCCGGACTGGGGCACGAACCCGTGTCCCCTGCATCGGCAGGCGGACTCTCAACCACTGTGCCACCGGGGAAGCGCCCCACTGTCTTTTTTTTTTTTTTTTTTTTTTTTTTGCGGTACGCGGGCCTCTCACTGTTGTGGCTTCTCCCGTTGCGGAGCACAGGCTCCGGACGTGCAGGCTCAGCGGCCATGGCTCAGGGGACCAGCCGCTCCGCGGCATGTGGGATCCTCCCGGACCGGGGCGCAAACCCGTGTCCCCTGCATCGGCAGGCGGACTCTCAACCACTGCGCCACCAGGAAAGCCCCCCACTGTCTTTTAATTGAAATAGCACACCTGGTCTCAGGACTTATTCTTTACATCTCATCGCAGAAGGAGTTCAGCAAGAGGCAAAGTGACAGGTAAGATTTATTGAGAGAGATACACAACCCATAGACAGAATGGGGTCTGTTTCGAAAGGTGAGAGCAGCCCAAACTATAGGGTGGTTAGTTTTTATGGACCGCTCCCCAGCACACACACTCTCTCATCCTGGCCTAAATACATTGCAACCTCAGACATTCCATGCCCCACGCTCATTTCTGTCTTCCTGCCGTAGCGCGGTGCCGAGAAAAAAAAAAAAATCCCACTGGTGCGGGGCGGGGAAGGGGGATGGCAGGGTCATGCAGGGAGAGTAAAATGCAGAGCCCTCAAGGGTCCTGGTCTTAACGGGGATGCTGGGAAGGTTGAGGATGAGGGGGACACCCCACCCTGCATTGTTTCTCTCCTGGGCTCTGCAACTCTGTGAGTCACTATCCTGGCAGTCGCTGGCCTGGAGCCAGGGCTGGGTGGGATGTAAGGGTGGCAGGCAGGCAGGTGGGGGAGACCTACTTTAGCCTCTGGTTTTTCCTCCACACCCACAAGGGCCCTTGGGTCTCAGAGCACACACCCGGGCACCCGCCCAGTAAATCCGGAGGCCAGGTCGTGGCTCCCCATACCCTCTGGCTCCTGGGTTGCCTCTGCCACTATCACCCACCCCTGGGAACCAGGAAGGAAGAAAAGGGCTGCCTGTCTCCACCTGCCAGGGCCTGGGGAACCTGCACGCCTTCCACCAGGAAAAGGGGACATGGCCTAGAATGACAGCCCAACTGACCCCTCCCTAAGATGCCAGAACCTACCAATCACCTCCATCCCCAGAACTCCATGCCTGTTTTGGGGAAAAGACACACACACACACACACACACACACACACACACACACTTACTTTTCAGGCGGGCACCTATGTGGAGAGTCAGGGCAGTCAAAGGCAGGTGGTGAGGCTGCCCCACACCCCACACCAAATTAAAGCCACATCTGGGGACATTATTTGTTGCCATGACTGTAGGAAGAGGCGCTCTGATACCTAGTGTAAGTAGATAGGGTAGGGGGTCCCCAAAGAAAGAGAACCAGACATGGCTTTCTTGACATAAGTGAAGCCATTTCTGGCCTAAGCCACTTTGTGATCTAAGCCTGGCCACCACGCTTGCCCTTGAACGGGTCTCAGTAATCAGTGACCTTAAGGGAAGCGAGGGAATGTGGGAACACAGGAAAAGTAGTCAAGAAACAATATTTCAGCAATAAAATAGAGACCTAGCTCCTCCTGAAGGGATATACATAACAATCTGATACAGGTCTTTGAGTTCTGCAGAAACTAAGGCCCCAACCCAGGTGGAGGATAGAATGATGTTGTTGACCCTTCTGACTTCAATCAAGTAAAGCTTGGACTCCATCTACCTCTGCCCCAATTCTATGTTGAATTCTCTTCTGCTCAAGCCCCTTCCTAAATATACACGTACCCTTACTTAAAACTTCCCCAGTTTTGCTGTTCAGAGAGACACTGCTTTAGGAAAGATGTCTGGTATTCTCCTTACCTGCTGCAAATAATAAATCCTTCCTTCTCCCAATCTTTACCTTGACACCCTCCTAGAGGTGATCCCAGTTTTCAGGTAACACTAGTGGATGGAGGCCAGGACTGCAGCTCAACATCCTGAGATGCACAAGGCAGAGCTCCCACCCCCAACAGAGAACAATCCAGCCCCAAATGTCAAGAGTCAAGAAACTGGCACTGGGCTTCCCTGGTGGCGCAGTGGTTGAGAGTCCGCATGCCGATGCAGGGGACACGGGTTCGTGCCCCGGTCTGGGAAGATCCCACATGCCGCAGAGCGGCTGGGCCCGTGAGCCATGGCCGCTGAGCCTGCGCATCCGGAGCCTGTCCCCCGCAGCGGGAGAGGCCACAACAGTGAGAGGCCCGCGTACCGGGGGGGGGGGGGGGGGGGAAGAAACTGGCACTTTTTCGCTGTAAAGACTATATAGAGCAGCCAAGCTATCCAGCCTCCCTGGGCCTCAGTTTCAACAATGTGAAATGAGGATAAGGTAATAAATCTTTGCAGTGAGGACTCCATAGGTAAAGTGCCTCACTAGGAAGCAACAGCTGCTATGATGATTGTCATTCTTAAGACCTTAGGCTCCAAGGCTCCCACAGACCCCAGTTCAAATCCGAAATTCAGACAAGTGCTATCACGGCCTGTCTCAGAGTCATGGGGGGAGACTACTGGGGCACACAGCCTCGGTGTGGTGGGGGGGATCTAGGGGTACAGAGTAAACTCTCACAGAGCTCAGAAGTGCCTGAGCCTGGAAGGGGCATTAGGGAACATAAGACCATCTGGCTTCTGGGTACCACAGATGCCATGGCAACGGGACAGGACGGGCTCTGTTGCGGTATGAATTGGAGAAGGTTTGGGGGAGGAAGCATGCTGGCCTTGAGCACAGAGCAGGGAGCATGCCTGAGACCTGGCCCATCTGGTGGGTGGCTGGCAGGACGATGGTTCTGAGGATCCTTCCCTAGCTTTCTAGAACATATAGGGTAGCTGCAAGGAGGGAGATTCACCAAGAGCAGGGACAGGTACACTAGGGTAATCCAGGACAATCAGAGGGAACCTGGGCCATTCAGAGGGTGGGCAGAGAATTTCCCAGAGCCGAGAAGACCCAGCCTGCCTGCCCACTCGCCCAGTCTGACCAGAAACCCAGGTCCAAGCTTGGGACATGTGGCCCTGGGGGTGCACCCTGGTTCCAGCCTCCAGGGACAGAGCTGGCTTTAGTCACAGTGGAATCACTGGGAGATTGGGCAACAAGTATGCACCGCCCACAGATGTCCAGAAAGTCGTGAGAAAAAGGGACAAGCCTGGGGATAAGGGAGGGGGGTCACGGGAGACAGAAGGACGCCCAGGCTGCAGAGACAGACACATTAGTGCCCGCTGACTGCAGTCCCCAGAGGCCCTCTCTTGCACATTCCCTCCTCCGTAGCCTCATCTCCGCAGCAGCAGCCAGAGACGCAAAGCCAGGAGAGGGGAAGCCCCCCTTCCTAAAAGGAAGGTTCTGGAGATCCTGGGGTAAGCCCCTTCTCACAGCCTCAGTTTCTCCCTCAGAGGGAATTCCCTGGCAGGCCAGTGGTTAGGACTCCGTGCTTCCACTGCAGGGGGCACGGGTTCGATCCCCGGTCGGGGAACTAGGATCCAGCAAGCCCCAGGGCATGGAAAAAAAAAAAAAGGAACTGGTTTCATACCCACCCCTCTCGGAAGGTAATGCCTTGTCCCAAACAACAGGAGAGTACTTTGAAAATCCGAGTATCTGTTTACAAGACAATATCCCTGGGTAGCCAGAAGCCAGCAGGGGACTACCTGGGGGTAGAAGCTGCAGACTTGAACCACCACTCCAGGCACAAGGCCCGACGGGGAGGAGCTCCACCCCCGCCCCATGCTGAGCCTCCGAGCCACAGCCGGCAGGGCCCCGGCAGTAATTGCAGGCTTGCTTTGGCCTTCCTGGTGGCTCCAAGCCAGGACAAGTTTCATTCCGGAAGGGCGGGCCACAGCAGGGGAGCGGAGTGGCGGTGGAGGCGGGGTGGGGGGGGCGGTACTCAGGTGGAGGCTGGTTGGCAGTGGGCTGGCCTGGGGCCCATGGGCTGAGGCCCAGACTCCTGCGGCCTCTAACACACCCCTAACATGGCAGGTGGCCTCTGATGGCCCTCCCGGCCTTCCCTCGCCCCACCCCCGGGTCTAAAGGGTGAAGCAGTGAGCCATTTCTTGTTCCAGACACCTGCAAGGGGGCCCAGCAGCAGCCTTTCTAGTCTAGCAGTGTGGGCGGTTTGGATTTGCTCAGTTAATAATGATCACCCAAAACAAAAAGCAACAAAAACTAAAACCCAAACCCAACTTTGTCCTCATCAAGCCCCTGGGCTGAGCACGCACAGATTGGCCTCTGGGGATGTTTTCACCAGAGGAAACAGGAGAAAAGACAGTACAGAATCACCCAGCAAGTGGGTCTGCAAACGCTGAAGGAGGAAGCTGGTGGGCGAAGCTAGTGGGTGGCTAGCCCAGGATGCACGAGAGAAAAGGACGCCCGGTGGTGGCCAGAGGACCTGGACCATGGATCTCACCACCCTGAGCTCTCTTTCCTTATCTATGATAAGGTGCTGGGTATACACAAGCAAAAGTCCACTAGTCTGGAGAAAGATCGCTACCCACCCACCCCATCCTCTGCCCCCAAATCCAGGAGAGAAAGAAAAACAATGGACTTTGTTTTAGTAGACACGTCTTCTCTGTGCCTCAACTCCCTCATCCGTAAAATGGTGCTAGTGAAAGCGCCTACTTTAATTCTGACCCAGGCTTGGGGCGGGGTTAACTAAGTGAATATGTGGAATGAGCCCAGCAAAGCACCTGGCTGGCAGTAAGTATAAATACACTGTCTCTTCTAAGAACAGGGCATGTGATCTGGTCTCTAACCGGCAGCCCCTGGGGTTGAATGCTGAGTCTTCAGGGGCCCTTCAGAGTCTCACAGAATCTTCTGAGGGTGCTTCTCAGGTTAGCTCTGTAAACACACAGGACTTTGCACGAAGCCTCAATTAACACAGCGGCTAATTCCCCAACATGTCTTTCCAGGGCTCCAAGGAAGAGCAGAGCATTTCCAAGACTCCCCGCTCAGCTCACCCTGGCCCCCTAGGACCACCCTGTGCTCTGGTCAATCCCTTGGGAGAACTTCCCAAACTGAGGGAAACTGAGGCCCAGACTACCAAGGGAATGGCTCAGGGGGAGCGCAACCTCCAGCTCGCCCGGCAGGACAGTTAGATCAACCGTGCTTGGCAAACATAGCTGTACTTTGGACTCACCTGGGACACCTGAGTCCCCTGCCCGGCCCAGCCCAGCCCAGCCCCAGAGATCCCGGGATTTCTAGCCATGCCCCGTCCCCTGATGGTACAACCCTCAGCAACAGACGGGAAAAGAAACAGGCCCTGTGACTCCATTGAGGAGGACAAGGTCTGCATTCATCTCACCATTTCCAGGTACTTTCACAAACAAGTCGTGGAACAAGAGAAAAAGCTGTGCATTTGCTGGTTTTGTCATTCCCCTCGCCTTGCTCCCCCCTCTGCAGCTGGGCCCCGAGTGAAGAGTTAACAGGAAGTGCCTGGCGTCCTGCAGCCACAGAAGCCCATTGTTCTCCAGCTGGCCCCCTCCCCCTCGTCCAGGAAGACCCTCCAGGGAGCTCCTTCAAAAGGGCCGGGCCGGTGTCGCCATACTGCAGGCCAGCCAGTCAGGAGAGCCAGCACAGGAAAAGGAAACCCGCCGGGCGCGGGCTGGGGCACAGCTGTCACCGCAGAGTCTCGGGGGGTTTCCGAGGAAGGGGGGCTCAGCCTCATCCGCCCCTGGCGGGGGGATGGTGCAGCCCTCCCCCACAGTCCCCATCTGGAAGCCGGAAGGCTTTGATCTCAATTCTTTAAGTACAACTTAAGCTTCTGCCTCCCTCCACCCATTTGCCCCCCACCCCTCCCACCCCCAGCATCTCTGGGTTAGAAAGCTAAGCTGACTTAACTAGGTAAATAGGGAAGAGAAAAGACTCTTAGCAGATAATAGCATATACAAAGGCCCTGTGGCTGGAAAGATTGTGGAAATATAAGGAACAAAAAGCAGATCAGTGTGGCCAGAGAATGATGCAAGATTAGCCAGAGATGGGCTGGGCACAGATCAAGCAGAGTCTAAACATAGAAGTTTCACACCGCACCCCTCCTCCTTCTGATTTCAGATCTCTCTTGCAGGCACTAACCGCCGGCTTTTTCTGATTAGTAGACTCGGATTGCGGGGGGCTGGGGAGTGGGCGCTGTGCTTTGGCGGGGTGGCCTGGATTTGGGGGGCCAAAGGAGGCAGAGAGCTGCGAGCAATTCCCTGGGAGACCCTGGGGGGCAAGCAGGGTGAGGGTGAGCAGCTGGCAACCAGATGTGAGTGGACAGGTTGAGGGGGAAATTAATTGGTGCCAGTGGGGGTGGGCGGAGAAGGCAGGACCCCAGGGGGCCCCCGGGTAGCTACCTAGGTACAGGAGGGAGGGTGGCGAGACTGAACGCTGAGATAACTTCTTAAGTGAGAGTCAACAATGTGCTGGGGAGGGGGCGCTGATCTGAAGCCGATTGGGCCAGGAGGCTGGAAGGCAGCGAGAACTAAAAGGGCAGGGAGGGGCGGCGAGGTAGGGACCCAGGGGAATTTCTGCTGAGAGGGGCTGCAAGAAAGGGGCAGGCAGGGAGCTGGCCTTGGAGAGGGTTCGGGCCTGGACATAAGGTGGAGGGCCTTAGGCCCTAGGCTCAGCTCTCCTGGACACAAATTTGGGGTGACCTTAGCTCCCCGGACACAGGTGGGCAAAACACCCCTCTAGGCTGAGCCTCAGAAAACAGATATGAAATACCCTAGTGAGAGCAGTCCCGGACACAGGTGGGGAAGGTCTGGGCTCCCCTGAACACAGGTGTGTGGATCTGAGCTCCACTACACACTGCTGTGGAGGTTCTGGGCTCCCCTAGACACCGGTGTGGGGTTCTGGGCTCCCCTAAACATACATGGGGGAGGGTTTCAGTAGCCCCCACGCCAAGGGCGGGTAGCGCGAGCCTCAAACTCTGGCAACCCCCATTTCCCTTCAGCTTTTCTGTGCCATTTACCTGATTCCGAGCCGACGCCCAGCCCCAGGAACCCCCTGCTCGACCTCTGCCTTCCTGCTCGGCGCCTAAACCCCGCCCCGTACCTAAACCCCGCCCCTACAACCGCAGGGCGCGCTGGGGCGGGAGGGGGAGGCAAGCGCCGAAGGTCTGGGCGGAATCCGGAAGGGACCAGTTTGGGGGCGAGGGGGCGGAGCCGGGGTCACAGACCAACACCTGGAGCTCTAGGAAGTACTTAGCTCGGTGCAGCGCGCGGGGGCGGGGCCCAGAAAGGCGTGCAAAGCGGGTAAATTTGCATACCCCGCCCCCGTCTGTGATTGACACCCAGATAACCCCGCCCCGCGCCCTGGCTACGTTACCCACCCAGAGGGCCCAGCCTCGGACTTAAATTTCCCAGCCTAGATCAAGTCCCCGCCCCGCGCCACTAGCAATCTGGACGAGGCCTGCGTTTTACCACCGCGGGCGGGTGGACGTCTCTCAGGTTCCTGAAACCGGGTAAGCCGGTCTGGGAGCCGCTTCTGGGCTGGTCTCGACCTGTGGACCGGCCCTTTCCCAGCTCAGCGGAGTCCGAACTGGGGCATCTGTTCCTTGGGTCCCACACAGTGGAGGAGGCGGGGGTGGGGGTGGGCGTGGTGAGCGAATATCTTGACGGTGGGGGGGGACACCACTAGACCTGTCCCGTATTTGCTCTCCTGCAGGACAATCTTCTCTGGACCTCGGTTTCCCAGTCTGTGAAAAGTGGACATTAAAAGGACCGACCTCAAAGGAAAGTAGCAAATACATCATTCACTCACAAAAAACACTTAGTAAGCATCTACTAGATTCATCTCTGCCCTGATGGAGGCCACAAGCTAGAAAAGGAGACAGACCCAGAAAGAAATGTAACATTGCAGTTGTGATAAATACTACTGCTACCACCACTACCACTACCACTACTATTACTACTACTACTACTACTACTACTACAAAGTAGTTCCTGATCAGAACAGCAATAAATATAGGGGTCTTAGGCTAAAACGGAGGGCAGAAAGGTAAGTTCCCTGATGATTTGCCCTTGAGCTAAGCTGACTTAACTAGGTAAATAGGGAAGAGAAAAGACTCTTAGCAGATAATAGCATATACAAAGGCCCTGTGGCTGGAAAGATTGTGGAAATATAAGGAACAAAAAGCAGATCAGTGTGGCCAGAGAATGATGCAAGATTAGCCAGAGATGGGCTGGGCACAGATCAAGCAGAGTCTTTCAGACAGTCGTAGGGGTTTTGTCCCTCTTCCAGAAGCAGAATTTTCCTAACTCTGGGACAGTGGGCAAAGTGATTCAATGTTATTTAAATAATGTAACGAATCCCTCAGAGTCTCTCCCTTTTCAGCTAGTCTAAGGATCGTCTTTGGCAATAATGTGTCTTTAACCTTTCTAATCTTCCTTTGTAACAAAGGAAGCTGTCTGGAACCTAACATTGGCTACTGTTTCAGCAGGGTCTTATGACAGTGTTTCATTTTCATTGTAACTTTTATACACTGTTACCTTCTAAGTATGGTGAGTGATTGACAAGTGGGTTAAGTTTAAAATATCTATTACTTAAATAATAGTACTGTTGTTAAGCAGATATGACAAAAATCCTGACCCTCAACTGCCTGAAGTTTGGGAAATTCAATTCTAAGAGCCATGGGAAGCCACTGATTAATGAGATAATAAATATTAAGCGTTTAGCACCTGCTTACCCCAGCCAACCTCATTCACTTACTCAGGACTGGGCTGGGCATTCATGGAATTGACATTTATATGGGGCCATGGATGCTAAATAGAACTTAAATACATCCTTTCAGGAGGTGAGCAGTGCTCTAAAGAAGGCTGAACAGGGTAAAGGAGTAGGTAGCAGAGTGGGGTGCTATTTTAGATCAGGTAGCCAAAGAAGGCCTCCCCAGGGAGGTGACATTTCAGCAGAAAGTGAGGATGGACTTGTGGATGTCTGGGAGAAGAGCATTGCAGGCAGAAGGAACAGCAGGCGCAAAGGTCCTGGGGTTGGAACACACCTGTCCTGTTCTCCAAGCAAAAAGGAGGCCAGTGTAGATGAAGCAGAGGAAAGCTGGGATAGTGAAATGATCCCGTTTGCATTTTTATAAGATCAGTGCAGCTGCTGCATAGAATAGACTGTGGGCGTCAAGGGCAGGGAGGAAGCCACTGCCCTCACCCAGGTGAGAGGTGAAGGCAGCTCACAGCAAGGTGGGAGCCATGAGGATGGGGAAAAGCTTGGAGTGGGATGGATAGTCAAGTTGACAGCACCTGCGACTGGACGGGGTATGAAGGAAGGAGAAAAGGGAAGTCAAGGAAGATTCCTCCTCCGGTGAAAGGCTGGCAGGAAGCAGCAAGAATCCTCTTTAGGTCCTGCTAGGTTTGGAATACCTTAGAGCCTCAAGGGGAGACAGAGAGAGAGGACTTGCCAGACAAGTCTGGAGGTTAGGGGGAGGTCCAGGATGGAGAGCAAAATTTGGGAGTCAGCATAGAGGTAGCAGTTAGGGCCTTAAGACTGAATAAGCCTACCTAAGGGTGAGTATAGACAGAGATGGACCCAGGGCCTGAGGCAGGAATCACAGGTGAGGTGGGAGTGTGAGTGTGGGGGCCTGAAAGCAGGAAGAATCAACCCTGTCAAATCATTAGCATTAGACCAGACTCAAGCTGGGAGGGGAGCTCTCGTTCACATTGAGCTACTGGGTGAGGAACCATTCTTCCAGCTCTCTGGGCTTAGCACAGTGTCTGTACACACTTTCCCATACATATACATGTACTTGTATTGCTGTATGTGCTTTTATTATTTTTTTCAAAACAAACAACTTTTTTTTAAATTGAAGTATAGTTGATTTACCATGTTGTGTTTGTTTCAGGTGTACAGCAAAGTGATTCAGAGATATATATAGACATAGATGGACCTTTTTTTTTAAGTCTTTATTGAATTTGTTACAATATTTCTTCTGTTTTATGGGGTTTTTTTTTGGCCCTGAGGCATGTGGGATCTTAGCTCCCCAACCAGGGATCGAACCCACATCCCCTGAATTGGAAGGCGAAGTCTTAACCACTGGACCTCCAGGGAAGTCCCTAGATATATATTCTTTTTCAAATTCTTTTCCATTATAGGTTATTACAAGATATGAATATAGTTTCCTGTGCCATACAGTAGGTCCTTGCTGTTTATTTTATATATAGTAGTGAATATCTGCTGTATGTGCTTTTTTATAAATTTATTTATTTATTTTTGGCTGTGTTGGTTCTTCATTGCTGCGAGCGGGCTTTCTCTAGTTGCAGTCAGCAGCCTTCTCATTGTGGTGCCTTCTCTTGTGGCAGAGCACGGGCTCTAGGCACGCAGGCTTCAGTAGTTGTGGCTCGCGGGCTCAGTAGTTGTGGCTCACAGGCTCTAGAGTGCAGGCTCAGTAGTTGTAGCACATGGGCTTAGTGGCTCCGCAGCATGTGGGATCTTTCTGGACCAGGGCTCGAACTCATGTCCCCTGCATTGGCAGGAGGATTCTTAACCACTGCGCCACCAAGGAAGTCCCCAATTTGTGCCAATTTTGGACAATGCTGTAGTGAATACCCTTCTGGAACCTCTTTTTCCAGGCCTGAGGTTCCGTGGGGATCCACGGGCTATGAGATCTGTGACAGTTTTAGTTTTCACAGCTATTGTCCAATCGATTATTCCCCAGAGGGCTTGTCCCAATAATCCAATGCCATGTAATGGCGTGGAAAGTCCATGGCTCATCAGTGTCGACTGTTGTGACAAATTTTCAATTTTGTCTCTTCTGATGGGTGAAATGGGGTCTTGGGGAAGGGTATACGTTAAGCGGATGTATGTGAGGGGCACTTGGCCTGTCTCCCACAGCATCACCTCCAGCCCTCAGCCCCCAGTGACCGAGTACCGGAAACCCCCAGGCGGCCCGGGCGGGGGCGGGGGTCGGCCAAGCAGCTTCCCGTGGAAGGAAGCGCCCGGCGGTTCCTGCGACAGGATGCGCAGTGATGCCCCTCCCCAGCCGCCGGGGACTTCCCGGGGCCGGGCCAGGTTCTCGAGGGAGTTGCCCCCACGCGGACGAATTGAGCTACCGCGAGGGGTGTGGGGCTCCAGTCCCCCAGCATCCCACTGCGGAGCTGTGGGTCGGTCCCCCGAGTGGGCGGCACTAAAGTCTTTCACATTTCCCGGGAGGGAAACGGGCTGCGGTGGAGGCGAGATTCCCCTGAGGGGCCCTGAGGGAGGCAGGGAGGAGGGAGTGCGATGAGTGAACGACGCAGGAGGGGAGCCAGGGGCGGGCATTCGGGGGCGGGGCCTCCCCTCCCCCGCGCCCTCCTCCCTCAACCCCCGGGGTCAGGTCCCCCGGGTCTCGGGAGGCCAGCCGTGGCGGAGCCTGCCGTCTGGAGGCGGGGCGGGAGCTTTCCCGGCGCCTCCCGCCGCCTTCACCGCCCGCACCTGCGGCTCCTTTGTCCTCCCAACAGCCCCCACCCCCCACCCCCCAGTCCCAGTGCAACATCTACAAACGCTCTCCTAAACCAGCACTGGGGAAATTGTGAGGGGTTCCTCCTCTCTGGGGGGCTAACCTGGGGATGGGGTGGGGCCAAAGCAAACAAGCGCTCCCACGGGAATTTCTAAACCCACAGCCTCGCAGGGAAGCTGTTGAGGCCCACTTTGCAGATGAGGAAACTGAGGCTGGGAGCACACCTCCTAGCCTGAACCACAGTTATACCGCCAGGGACTGGAACTGGGCATAAAGTGTGCTCCAAAGCTCACCTCAGTTCCACCCCAGTTGTGGGATCCCTGCTGATTCAGTTAATCAAGCGGGGGGGGGGGGGGAGGGAGGACTGTTGGGAGACATCCTTCAAGTCTCCAAAGGAGGTGTGGTCCCCCGACTCTGCTGCGGGCACAGTACCCAAAGTATCCCCCAAACGTCTGAACTCGGAAAGCACTCTGACCCAGCCAGAAATACAGGAGAATGTCCAAGGAACCCCCAAACGTGAGAGGGTTAAGGAAAGGTCAGAGCACCAGGCAATCAGCACTCAGTGCTCTGGCAAAGAAAAGGCGCCCGGCCCCTTCCCGCCCACTCTGCCCACGTGGTAGCCGGTCAGACCGGTTTCTGGGGCCCCAGCAAGCCGCCAGCCAGCTCCTGACCCCTTAACCCTGCCCCTCCCCCACCGGGGAAGAAAACCAGACGGGCTCCACAGACTTTTTCTTCAAATGGTCTTTATTTTCCTATCTGGCATTTCTAGCAAAAAGGCCAGACAGATGGAGTTAACAGAATCCACCACAGTAAAGGTAAACAGAACCCCCCTCCCCCAAAACTGGCCCAGTCTCACCAGCAACTGATCCCAGCTCAGCTTTACAGCGCTCTGAACAACCCCCTCCCCCCATTTCCGTGATTCATACCAGGAACGTCTGGGTTGATTGTGTCTCTAGGTCTGAGGGAGGCTCAAGCTTGAGACTGTCAACATATTCCCACCTCTCACACACCAGATGAGAAAAATTTTAACCTGAAATTTGATCTGCCCTCTGCCCCCGAAGGCGTAGGGGCTCGGGGCAATAACCCACACCACGCGGAGGCGAAGTGACTCAGGCCGCCCTCCTCCCATTCCCCTGGGCGTCCACACCCCAGATCCTCCTCCCAGGCCTCACACCCACGCAAGACAACAGGAAGCTCCCCACGTCTGCCCATGACGCAACGATGACCGCTTGCACAAGTATGTCACTGGAGGGGGAAGGGAAGTGCCTGGAATTCTCCGAGGTTGGAAACGCAAACACCAACTATTGAAAAACCTTGAAAGGGCAGCACAGCCCCCAGTAAAAAATAAAGTACGACCCTGAGGAGTTTAAAGAACCAAAGCTCCCTTCTCCAAGTCCCAGAAGGAGAGCGTAAGGTCCATATCCCAGTCCGTTAAGACAGCACCTGTGGGCGCGGCAGGTCTGGGGGAAGACGCCCGCGCCCCCGGCTCAGGTTTCTTGGTGTCGCCGCTGCACACAGGTGGCGACGGCACCCCGTGGGTAGAGTCCCTCTCAGGGCATCTCGGCAGCCAGGGCGGCTGCCCCTCTCCACGGTTTCCACGGGCGCTCCCCCGGGGGTGGGCCTCGCCTTGGGTCTGCTCACTCTGGCCGACGGTTCGGCCCGCGCTCTGGGCTCTGGTAGCGCCGCTCACGGACCCTCAGAAGGCCACCACGGCCCGCACCAGCACGTTCAGCATATTGTCCGCCGGGCGGCAAGCCGGCTTCGCCTCGCACGCCGGCGGCGCCGTCGGGGGCGCGGCGGGGCTGCAGGTCAGGAGGCCGGAGAAGCGCCTCTGCAGGACACGCGCCAGGTTGGGGAATGCGCCCTCCGCTTGCGCCGGAGGGGGCTGCAGGCGATCAAGGACGTCCGAAGAGGCCCTTTCCTCCTCCTCCTCTTCTTCTAGGCGGGCTTTCTTACTCGGGACCAGTGCAGCGTCCCCACCGTCGCTCAGGCTGCAGCTCCGCCGCTTGCGGCTGACTTTGGCGGGGCGCTGGGCACTGCGGGCAGGGGTCTCCTCCGCTCTCGGTGTCTCCTGCGTGTCCATGGGTTCCGGAGAGGGCTGCTCACCGTCGCAGGGCGCTACCTCTGCTGCGGCTTCCGCTTCCCGCGGCGGGTGCAGACAAGGGTCAGGGGAGCGGGCGGGCGGCAAGGGCACCTCGGGCTCCTGGGCTTCCACCTTGGCCGAGAGGTAGAGCTCCCGGGCGCTGCGCATGACCAGCGACAGCTGCAGACTCCGGTGCAGCCGCAGGCCACCGCGCTGCATGCGCGAATGGTACATCTTCCACACCGACAGGGTCATGATGCGTTGCGCCTCCTTCTGCACTTCCATAGCTGCTTGACTGAGGGGCGAAGGCGGCGGGGACACGCGGCTGGGCAGGGCAGGTGGCAGGTGCACACTGGACAAGGCGCTCGTTCACGCCTCTCTGTACAAGCCAACCCACGCCGAGACGCTGCCAGGACGCTCTACCCCGGCGCCCGCCACCCGGGCCCTTTTGTACCTCAAGTGAAGTCACTGAGACGCCCCGCCCAATCAGAAAGTCGCATCCGGGCTTTCCACAGCTCTGAGGCGAAAGACTCCTTAAAGCGACAGGGTGGAATTTACCAAGCAAAGAAAAGGGACTCGAACTCGTGTGAGGAGGAGCGTTCCCCAGCCCAAGCTGAGCTCTCGGGGTGGTCTGCTTCTTCAGGGCCCCGCACTGCACCCGCGCGCGGGCCCAGGGGACAGGCGCCGTGGGTGGGGCTCAGGGTCCACCCACGGGTTGCATCTGGAGACCCCTGCGGGTCGTAGGCAGCACGTTTCCCTTCGCACCCGGGAAGACTTGGGTTCTAACTGATACATCCCCCGTGGGAACTGTGCCTAGCATCTACCAGGCGCCTAATTAATGTCTTGTTTGATCCCCCGTGGGAACTGTGCCTAGCATCTACCAGGCGCCTAATTAATGTCTTGTTTTTGTTTTTTTTAATCAATAACGATGCTTACACTTACTAAGCTCTTACTACGTGCCAGGCGCTAAAGGCTTTCCTTTCACAAACATCTCATTGATCTCTCACCTCCACTCCGCGGAGGGTAGTTATATCTTATTTCTTCAGGTGAGGAAACCGAGGCAGAATGACTCGTCCAATATTTGCTAAACGAATAAATGAGCCACGGCGGTGAAAGGGGACCACTGGAACCTGAAGCTCTCCTGTCTCTCCAGCGTCCGCCAGCCCCCGTCACTCCCCTCGTTTGGAAGCAGTTAAGAAAGCGGGACACGCTGGCTGGCTCTAGGGCAAAGTTGCCCACTACACGGGCGGCGGACGTCTGCAGACACAAGCGCAGCCCAGGCTGCCATCTCTGCGCTCCTCTTTGAGCATCCCCCCTCCGCCACCCCAGTTTCCGTTGGCACGAAATCCACGATGGGCGTGGAGCTCGTAAGGCGGAGGACCCGGCCGCAACCCAGCCCGAGTGAACATGTGGCTGCGGTCCCCCAAACGACGCAGACGTTCTCCGCCTCTGCTTCCCGGGAGGCGGAGTTGGGATAGGACCTAGAAACTGAGCCACGCACTGATAGAGCAGATAGATAGAAAACATCGGCCCCACCTTCCGCTACGCACTACAGTTCCAAGAAAACCTAATTCCAGTTCCTCAGAAAATGCAGAATTGTTCGAACAGCTCCATTCACTCGTGGTGCGGGCCCTTTAAGGGGAGGCTTCCCCCGCCACACACACACACACCCCCCCGCACTGGTGCGCGAACCTTCCCGCCACTAGATCTGCCAGACTTCCACAACTATATTTGGAAGTAATGACGTAGGGCATGCGCGCTAGCCGCTTCCGGCTGCCCATATAAGGACTGGGGCCAGGATCTCTATACAAGACTTCAGCCGGCTTTTTCCGGGCCAGCGGGCGGGCGTGGGTGGTGCCTTACCCTCCTGGCAGGCCCCCTCCGCTCTCCCTCTCCCAGCGGCTAGAGCTGGTTGGAGCCCCCGCTTTCAGGAGCGGCGTCCAGGGGGGGGCCCGCGGAGAGCGAGAAGAAACTTTCGCTTCCTTCCCTCCGGAGTCCAGGAAGGTGTGACGCCCCTCCGGAAAGCCCCCTGCCGGCAGGTAGGGGCCACCTCAGGGCTCACACTGACGCCATCTCCCAGAGACCTACACAAAGACCTTGCCAACACAAGCAGCTACTCCCTGAGGACCACTACATTCCTGTCCCCGCCCCTCCCCCCCCATGGACACCCTGCCAGGCCCCCTCTCATGTATTCCTGCCCCTCCGCCAAAAAATTGCTCTTCTCGTTCACATTTGGAGCATGCTCATGTCCCCCACTCCCAACCCCGGCACATGAAAACAACAATTATTCTCTCTTCTAAAAGACTTCTCCCAAAACTGTCCCCATTCAACGATCCTGCCACATATTACGGCAACCTGCTGAGGACACCCCCATCCTCCCCCCCCACGAAACTCCACAATGACATCCCCAGCCCAGACGCTATCTCTGACACACAACGGGGGCGACCCTCCGAGGACTTCTTCAGACATCCCGCTCCAGAGATCAGGACCCCACTCAGCCGACAGCTGCCTCCCGCCCCCATAAAAAAAGTGCTTTCCCGGAGACCCTACACAGAAGGGCTCTGTCACACAGGTGGCGACCCTATGAGTCCCTCTCCAGACATTCCTGACCCCTCCTCACAAGCAGAGGATTTCCCTGCAGACCATCCTCAGAGCCACCACCACACCCACTCCCGCACCCCCAGGCTCGCACCCAGAAAGACCTCACCCCCCAGAAGCATCTCCGGGCCCCCACTCGCGGCCAACCCGCCCTAGGGCGATCTCGAGGCGTCCCTCCTCCGCAGGAAAAAAGAGGAGGAGAGAGTCCAGCAGAACTCCCCACACTTCACCCTGCCCCCGCGGGAAGGTGGGGATACCACCTCTCCCAATACTCCTTACCAAACCTGCCACTCCCGACCCTGGGCTGGGACCATCTCTCATCTCCCATCTCCTAGGACAGGATCTAGGTGCAGGCTCAGGGAGCCCATGAAGATGATCTACAAATTGAATGAGCCCCTTCCCCAGCCATAATCTCTCCTGATTTAAAGGAGACTATTATTATTTACATTGCCCGGAAGGGAAACAGGTTGCGCAGCAACAATCCGAGAGGTTGGGTCTCGAACCGAGGGATTTGGAGCTCTGAGTCGAACCCAGCCAGACGGAACTAGGACACCTCCGGGGACCAGGACGCGAAGGGGCTGTACGTGCAGACAGGAAGCCGTCTCTGCCCACAACCAAGATGGCGAAAGAGAGAGCGGATGTTTCCGCACTTCGGGCTGCCAAGGCCTCTCTTTCTCTCCTGGCGGCCCAGCTCTCAATGATGGCAGTGGTCACGTGACGGGGGCGGGGGTGACGGCTCGTTTTGCACCTCTTGGAGGGAACCAGCTTCCCAGGCCCAGAGGGGAGGGGGCTTGCCTTCGGGCGGGTGAGGGGCGTGACATGTCGCTCGAAGATCCGTTTTTTGTAGTCCGAGGGTGAGTGACAGCGATGGGGGAGGACAGAGGGTGTGCTGTCCCCCTGCCAGCCAGTGCCCGCGTGCCATACGGAGCATGTCAGGCATTCTGGGCACCGCCGTCGGGATCGCCCCGTGGCCGTGTGGGAGGGGTACGCAGTGGGATATGAGGGTCTCCTGAGTCCCCAGCTCGTTTGGGGGCGCAGTGGTGGGAGGGAGGACCGCCTGCCCCCAGCCGCGCCCGCTGTGCCCCTGCCCGCAGCGAGGTGCAGAAGGCGGTGAACACGGCCCGCGGGCTTTACCAGCGGTGGTGCGAGCTTCTGCATGAGGGCGCGGCGGTCGGACGCGAGGAGCTGGACTGGACGACCAATGAGCTGCGGAATGGCCTGCGCAGCATCGAGTGGGACCTCGAGGACCTGGAGGAGACCATCGATATCCTGGGGGTGGGGGGGGGTTGGAGGGCGGCATGGGAGAACCCATTGAAGTGGCAGTGGGCCGTGGGAGCCAGCCCTCGGAGAGGCTGGACACCTAGGAGGTGTTTGAGGGCTTTGAGGCAGAGGAGGGCGTTCTGTCGGGCTCTGGCCTTGACTCTTGACTCGCGGCTTACGCATAGTGGAAGCCAACCCAGGCAAGTTCAAGCTCCCAGCTGGAGACCTGCAGGAGAGAAAGGTGTTTGTGGAGAGGATGCGGGAAGCAGTCCAGGTGAAGAGAGTTTCCAGTGGGGTGAGGGTGGGGAGGTTGGGGTATCATTACTCTCTGATGCTGTCCTTACCCCTAGGAAATGAAGGACCATATGGTCAGCCCCGCAGCCATAGCCTTCATGGAGAGGAATAATAGAGAGGTAAAGGCATCCCGACCCAGTATCCTCACCCCCTGTCTCTCAGGGTGACCCTCCCCTTGGAGTGCAAGCCACCCTCTGTGTCAGTGCTCATCTTCTCTGTGCACAGTTGTCTCCATGCTGTCTACCCGCCTGCTCTTTCTGGATGTGAGCTCCTGTGTGTATAATCTCTTCTGCCTTCTCCTGTGGGTCTATACTGGTTTCCTGTCGGGGGGGGGGGGTGGCCTATCTCCTTTCTTTTTTTTTTTTTTTTAGCTCTCTGTGTTACTGTTTTCAGGATTTGATGCTTACCTTTTTAATCTGTGTATGCACTTGACCTCTCTGAACTTGACCTCTGAGTGGATCCCCACCTGCCTTGTGCATGCACACCATTTTCCTCTGTGGGTGTGCGTGCCCCACGTGTGTACCCACTCATGCCTTTTGTGCGCAGTCTCTCTGCTGCCTCTGTCTGTACACCTTTTTCCTCTGTGTTGTGTGTTCGTTCTTGCATGTTGTAAACAGCAGCCTCACCCATTAAACCCACATGGGGTCTGGGAGGGTGGAGGGCTGAGGTCTGCAGCAGCTTGGAGTCCTATAGCAGGGTCCACATGCCTTCCATGTGTGCTGCTTTGGGTATTAAAGTTCAATTCTTAAATACATGTGTTTATAGGATAATAAGTGTTCTCCCTGGATTAATTCATTAAATCCTTATTCCATCCTCAGGAAACAGGAATTATAGCTCTCCCCATTTTACAGATGAGGAAACTGAGGCACAGGGAAGTCAAGTGATATGGCCTCGGGGTCACCTTGCTAGTAAGTGGTGGCTCTGAGGAACCCAGGCCGTCCCACTCCAGAGACTGCCTTCCTGACAAACCACCATCTAAATTTGCCACAAACCTTGTCTGTCTCTGCCGTGAGTGGGTGACCCTCCCTGAGCCTGTGGTCTTGGCCTCCACAGATGCTGACAGGCAAGCCAGCCACCCTGAAGTCAACCAGCGACTTGCTGGACGCCAGTGTGGTCTCAACCACCTCTCGCTACATTGAAGAGCAGCAGGCCACACAGCAGGTGTGTGTGGGTGGCTGGAGGCCCCGGGCTGGAGGAGCCTTCAGGCAGCTCAGGGCTCCCTGCCGACCGCAGTTCCCACCCCTCCAACCTGCAGCTGATCATGGACCAGCAGGACCAACAACTGGAAATGGTGTCTGGGAGTATCCAGGTTCTGAAACACATGTCCGGCCGCGTCGGGGAGGAGCTAAATGAGCAGGGCATGTGAGGCCAGGACCCCAGGGGTGGGCCAGGAACCCTTGGCTGGCTGCACTGGTGTGCACAGACCCTCCAGGGGCTGATTACCTCCTGATCTCGGCAGTATGCTGGACACCTTTGCTCATGAGATGGACCACACCCAGTCCCGGATGGATGGGGTCCTCAGGAAGATGGCCAAAGTATCCCACATGACCAGTGGTGAGTCCCGTGGAGGTGGGGGGGGGGGGGAATTCGGCAGTGGGGGGAGGGGGTTGTGGGTGGTGCTGCCTCCCCTCTGTGAACTCTGACCCTCTTGCTCCCAGACCGCCGACAGTGGTGTGCCATTGTGGTGCTGCTGGGGGTGCTTCTCCTGGCCCTCATCCTGTTCTTCTCTCTCTGATCCTGGTCCTCCCCAGGAAGCTGGTCCCTCCAGCTGGGGGGCTCAGCAGAGCCTTGCCCCCTGGGAGGAGGGGGATCATGCCTGGGGAGCTGTCCCAAGGCTTCATCCAGAGCCAGTAGGACCCTCATGGCCCTGGGTGGGAGCCCCCACCACTGGTTCTGTCTCAAGTGCGCTTAGGGGGTGGTGGAGGTAGGGGGACCTCAGACACGCCCCTCCCCATCTCTCCTTCCCGTGCCCCAAAGCCATCGCTTTGCCCGTGTGCCTTCTACATGTGTCAACTTGGAAATAAAATCCCAGCCTTTGTTATATACATTTGTATCGTATGATGTGTCGATCTGAACTTGTGGCTGTCCCTGAATGGGAGCTCCTGTTCTAAGCCCCCTGCTTGCACACGCTGGGGCGAAGTGTGCATGTGTGTGTTAAGGATTTCAATGGTTGATATTTGGTGCAGAAAAGACTGTTCTGGTTTATTTCTTGGATTTCATGATGGATAATTTTATTACCATCGAAATTCCAAACACTGATTCTTCTTGAGCTTTTGAAGTTCAGCCTAAACGTCTTTTGCTTGTTCTTTGTCTAAGGTAGGTAGGTGAGTCCCTTAGCTGTGGAACTGAGCTGTCACTTCCGAGGGGCCTCTGAGTACCACTAGGCTCCCTCATACACCTGGTCACTCTAACAAGAAAGCATTTGTAAATTTAAGGGCTTTGCCATAGAGCCTTCCTGAGTAGGAGAAATGATTCCTATAAGCCAGGTAAACTTGTAAGTGCTGTGAATCTTAACTTACTGTCTTACATGTTTCCGTCTTGAGCATTATGTAATCAGGCATCAGGCCCACCCTTCTCAGTCACTCATTTATACATTGTAAAGTGCTCTGACAAGGATGTCTGTCATTCCATTAGGCTGATTTGTCAAAGAGAACCAAATATGTTCAGATTATTTTTTTTTGGTCGCACCATGTGGCTTTTGGGATCTTAATTCCCCGATCAGGGATCGAACCCAGGCCGCCTGCAGTGGAAGCGTAGAGCCCTAACCCCCCCCCCCCCCCCACACACACACTTATTTTTTAAATGCAAAACCACTACCACTAATGCTGTGGTTCAGGTTGTCTTGATCCATTCTACACTTGGTTCTAAGTCTTCCTGGGGTTAAAAAGATGTGCTTCTGGGAGTCTGACAGTGTTTCCACCTACCTGGGCTTGCCTATATGTTAAGACAGGCAGACTTCCTGTTACTTGAAGTGACTCTGGACCAGAGTCACCTGAGGATTTTTGTTGATGCTGCTGTTGGCTCCCCCAAACCCCTGCTTTCTGTTGGTTGAAGCTGGGCTTCAGGACTCCAGAGGGGGCTGGTCTTACTGAAGCATGCCCAAGTCACCCTGTGAATTGAGTCACCCTCAATCATCTGCCCCAAGGAAGTCTGGAGCTCCCTCCAATCATCATGGGGTGGTGAGACCTGGACTGGGCGGAGATGAAACCCCTTGTCCACCTCCCCAGCAAAGATCTTTTGATTTGATGGAATCCCTAAGGTCTGTCAGTAGTCTTCCCACACTGCTTGAGATACCTCTGAATCAATGGGACCCTAGGGCACGTTGCATCTTTTCTGTTTCGGTTGTTAGAACATTTTCCCACTCATATCCTCAGGGCCCTACAGCTCTTCCAGTTTTTTTTGTTTTTTGGCCACCCTGCACAGCATGTGGGATCTTAGTTCCCTGACCAACCCGTGCCACCTGCAGTGGAAGTGCAGAGTCTTAACCACTGGACCACCAGGGAAGTCCCTCTTCCAGGTATTTTAAACAACCACCGGCTGATTTTAGGCTTGCCATCCCGACTTTAGTGTTCCTTCTGACTTTAGTGCTCCTTCCAGACGCAGTGGCTCGGGACGGGGCGAAGGGTGCGGGCTTACGTTCAGGACACGTTTCTGGGGCTGGGAGTGTCAAATACCATGGAAGGGCAGCAAGTGGATCTGTAATACAGATAATTCCATGGAGCAGCTGGCCTTCTAGCTTTGGAGGGGCTCCCGTGGGACGCCCATGCAGGATTTAGGGCCCACACGTGTGAAGGAAGAGCCTAGGGAGGGTGTTGTTTGTACATATTGGGGCAACCTGGAAGCTGCTGGAAGCTGTTTTCCCACCTAAAGAGGGCCCTCCCCTCAGGCCGACATTCTGAGGCATGACGTTTGGCATGGCCGTTCTGAGCACACCCCAAGCCGGGCCCCCACTGCATTTGTCAGTGTGAAGCCCTGGGGAATGGGGATGTCGCTCTGCGGAAGGAGGGGGCCCACCACCCCGCGCCCCCAGTGAGCAGCTTGCAGCAGGGCTGTTACAAAGGCGTTTAGTTTATTCTCCTCATCAGTATCACTGATATTCTCATGGTTCACATTTCCCAGTGCGGCTCCTCTTCTTACAGTAGTTAATGTGCAATCTCACTTATGGGCCCGGGGAGGAGGGGCTCGGCCCAGGGCAGGGAGGGTGTTGGCACTCCACGCGGACAGGGCGGGTGGTCTGTCCTGCGTGAAAGAGACGTGGGTGAATGGGCGGCCGGGGGAGGTGGAGGGGGGCCCCCATAGTCTTTTTTGCGTTGGTCGGTGATCCTCCATTCATGTTCCTTCCTGGCTGCCCCGGGGGGTGGGGGAGTTGTGGGGTCCATGCAGCTCAGGGCAGGGCAGGGCCAGGGGAAGGGAAAGCAGGAAAAGCAGCAGGCCGCCCAAGAACGGGGAGGGCAGGGCGGGAGGGCGCAGGGGTGGCTCCTGGGGTAAGGCACAACCCTGTCTTTGGCTCTCCTGGTGAGGAGTTTCCTCCCCTGCGCCCCTGCCCAGCCCCTCTCCCCCGCCCCCTCCCCAGACCTATACACACAGTCCAGGGAGCCAGGGGCACCTCCTGGAGTCCCTGAAACAAGAGGGCTCTGCCACCCAACCCAGTGCTGCAGGGGCTCGGAGGAGGGACGGGGCAAGCCCCACCCGAGGACAAGGCGAGGAGGGGCTGGACAGGGGCCTGCCCAGGACAAGGGGGTGGGGAGGGAGAAGACCCCAGTCCCAGAGAGCTGGCCCCCGCTGAGGCCTGGAAGGAGGGGAGCGCCCGGGGACTCCTGCTTCCTTTGGGGTCTGGCTGGAGCCCCAGCCCACCCTCGGCCTTGGTCGGCCCGGCAGCTTGCCGAGTGACCAGGATGTTGTGCTTTGGGATCTACGCTGGGGTGGGGTGTCGAGGCCAGGATGAGGGGGCAGGGGAGGTGCGACTAAGGTGCTTGTGCTTTAGCTGGGGCTGTCGACTCCCCCCCCACGCACTCGGACCGGCTGAGGGCTAAGGTACTGGGGCTGGGCCAGGAAAGCAGAGCGCCAGGGCCCCGCTGGTCTGACCCCATCCCCACTCCCACCCCCACCCCCCGGCCCCTGGCAGCAAGCAGATGTCAGGAAGGACCCGCTCCCCGCAGGCTGGCAGGGGTGCCTGGGGGGGCGGGCAGGCCTCCAGGTCAGATCCCAGTGGTCCAGCTGGCCACCACCCCACCTCCTGTAATCCCCTTGCCTTTGGAAAGAGAGAGGCTGCTGGGAGCAACGGGCTAGTCAGACTGCGGGTGAGACAAAGGCGGTGAGAACCAGGGCTAGAGACAAAAATGTGAAATTGCAAAGAAACGGACACCCAGCCTGTGTGGGGAGGGGTGCGGGGTGGGGGGAGAGTTAAAAAAACAAAAAGAACCCTCCGAGTTTACATGTAGAACTCAAAAAAAAAAACACAAAACCACTCGTGGAGCTAGGCCAAGGATAGAAAGAGAGGAATGGTAAAAGAAGATTCTGCAAACAATCTTTAACCATGAAGCGGACCCGGCCCTGCCAGGAGCTGGACTCAGCCAACCGGACAAACCAGGGACACCCTTGCAATGTAGCCCTTGGGGGGGAGGCCCTGGGGTTAAGTGTGAGCCGGCCAGACCCACGGGAGCCCAGGCAGAGCGGTGCCTGGGGGGCCCCCCCCTCGGCAACGCGCGCCCCCACTCCACACACATGCGCACATTCAGCCTGCCCCTGGCTCCCCACTCCGTCCTGCCTTCCACAGCCCCGAGGACCGAAGGGGACATCAGACACGGTCCCGTTGGTTTGAAAAATAAAAGGAATCTTATACTTCAATATTTCATTAGCTAAAAAAATGTTTTAAAAAGTATGTACAGGGGGTGGGGGCTGGGAGCCCTGCCGTGGGGGGTGGGGGTGGGGGAAGGGAGGGAAAGGCAGCAGCACCCCCCAGCCTGCTCCCCTGGGTTCCACCCCTGGTCCTACTGCCTCTCACGTCTTCATCTGTTTAAAAGCAAAACTTCTACACACGCACGCGCACACACACACACGCACACCCATACGCTTCTGCGAGCCCCGGAAACCTCTCCTATTCTCAGAGACCCTCGGTCTGCCCCCAAGGGCCCCCTCTCAGGACTTGCCCCTCTCAGGCCCCAGGGGGCTGGTGGCGGCAAGAGAGGCTGAGCACAGGTGGGGGAAGAGAAGGGCGCTGGGCCTGCCACCGCCCGCCACCTTAGGTCGGTCATGGAGTTTCTCTGAGCCTCAGTTTCCTCAGCTGTAAAACGGGCAGTCCTCACGGCCTCGCCTACCCCAGCCCCCAGGCGCAGGGACAGACAAGGGAGACAGGAAGGCGCTTTTGGAAACGTGGAAGCACTGGGAGGTGGTGGCGGGAGGGGTCCTGAGAACCCGGGGCCCCTGTGAGTCCCCAAGGGGCTGCAGTGGGGGGCGGAGGCTGAGGAATGCTCCGGCTAGGTGGCCCAGCGCCTGGGAAGGGGGTCTTCCCAAGCCCCCCAGGCCAGCCCCTCCCTGTGCCTGGCCTGGTGAGTGGGGAGACAGTTGCTAGGGGTTAGGAGAGGGGGAGCAAGAGCCCCCCGACTGTGCACGAGTGTGTGCTAGAGAAGGCAACGCAGACCTCGCACCACCTGCCGTCCTCTCCCAGCCCGGATCCCTGATCGGATTGGGGTCAGGGGGTGGGACGTGGAGGCAGAGGGGCCAGGAGCATGCAGTGCCCCCCGCGGGTCCTGGGGAAGGACAGACAGTAGCTCGTGACCAAGACGGTGGGCGGGTGTGACAGGAGGGGGAGTGTGACAGCCCCGCGGGAGGGTCCGGTGGGGGTTACTGGAGGGCCTCCTCGGCCGAGGGGCCAGCCTCGCCGTCATGGCTGGCCGTCTCGAAGCCGTGCTCCACACCCATCATGTCCGGCTCTATCTTGCCCGTGTAGCTGATGAAGGTGGTGTACGCGTCACCCTCGGCCATAAGCGGCTTGACCTTGGGGATCCAGCTCTTCCTCACAACGCGGCGGGCATTGGTGCACATGTCGGCTGCGATGGCGTTCATCTCGCTCTCCTTGAAGTTGGGAGCAAAGTTCTGGCAGTAGTCTGTGCGGGCAGAATGGGTAGCTCATGCTGAGCGTGGCCTGGGCCTCCCACCCTCCCAACAGGCACTCAGCCCCCACGCTGCTCCTGAACCCCCCCCGGAACCATGGCACCCCTGAACGCCCCCCTTGGAGCTTGCGGACAGCACGCTACACCACATCAGTGGGCCCAGGACTGACAGAGCTTGGCCATGCGTATGGGATGTGTGGATTTGATGCGGGATGGCCCAGTGCTCTTGAAAAATGTGGGTCATTCGCCAGAATTCAGAAACTGGGAGATTCCACTTGAAAACCTAGACTTCCCTCCTGACAACTGGCTGAGGCCTGGCCACTTCATCACTCTGATGACCAGGATAAGTTTGAGACCCCCCCCTCCCATAGGCTTCATGGCTTTCCTTCAGTGTCCTACCCACCCCCTCAAGAAATCTCTAACCAAGAACTCTCTAACCAATCACAGCCCTCTTCCCAACAAGCCCAGACTGAACCTCAGAATCCTTCTTAATACCAAACCCTACCTACCCATCCATCAGGGCCAACACCAGAGAAAAGGACCACCTGCCCGCCCCAGACCTCCATCCCCCAATCCCGACTCCAGAAAGGTGGACACTTACACTTGACAGCGTGCAGGACGCGGCTATCCAGCGGTTTGCGGCTGGGGTTGTTACTGGAAGAGCGGATGCCGGTGCCACAGCTATTGGCCAGCGTGTTCCTGGGCGAGGGATATGGGGGAGGGGAGTCAGGCCCCCTGTGGTGGTGGTGGTGGGGGCATGGGGCACCCCGTCCTCCCCCACATCGGGGCTCTGGCATGGGCCTCACCGGTCAAAGAAGGAGGCCAGGAGGCGCCGCAGCAGGACCTTGTGCCGCGTGCCTGCGCTGACGTGGCAGTTCATGAGCTGCGCCCTGGTGATATACACGTTGGTGCCTGGGCGGGGGGGGGGCGAAGCCAGAGGATGATGGGTGTGGGGGGCAAACCGCCATGTTCCCCACTCGGCCAAGCCCCGTCCTGGGCCCAACCAAGAACCCCCCCCCGCCCCCCGCCCCAACCACTCAACTTAGAGCGTCCTCCTCAACACTCAGGAAAGGACCGAGACTGTGGCGCCACCGTCCACGGGGCTCCCAACGTGCCGGGGCCCTTGCCCACAAAACCACCAGCATCAGAAAGAACAGGCAGCAGATGCTCGCACCCTGACACCCTGAGTCCGAGGGCCAAATTCTTAACCACCGTGTTGATCAACCCTCAAACCACGCTATGAAGCCACTGATCTACTCCCATGTGGCCAACAATGCTGGCCCACACTTACACCAGCCTCCGGGGTGGAAAGCTACAAGCCAGTCTTTGATTTGTATCAATGCAAAGAGGTGTCAGCTGCCCCAGGACACAGCCAGTGGGCGGCAGGGCTGGGGTTGGACCTTGAGCCTGGCTCCTAAGCACTGTGCTGCAGGCTGCTGGCCCAGAGGGCATCGAGGCCCAAGGTGGGGGAGGGGGGAATTCAGGGAGCAAGTGAGGCCAGCCCACCTGTTACCAGCTCCAGCTTCTCAGAGGGGTCACCCTCATCGTAGAGCTTGGGGTGGCAGCGGTTGCCGATCTGGTTGATGAGCTCAGCAGGGAGAGACGCCAGGTCTTGCCGCACTCGGATGCGGTTCCGGGACTCGGGGGCCACCTGCTCAGGGAGGGCCTCCACCTTCTCGGCTGTCGGGGGCGAAATTGGTGTGTTGGGGGCGGGGCCGGGGGCGGGGGCGAGGGGCCAGGCTTGGGGTTGTGGTGGGGCACCTCACCGGTCTGGCCGACGTTCATCATGCTGTACATGGTGTACATATTGCAGATCTGCCGGTACTGCTCGTCTGTGCCCTCCTCGCCCGCGTCCTCCTCCTCATCTTCCTCGTGGTAAGAGCCGGGGCTGTCGCTGGTGTAAGCGCTTGAGGTGCCCGGGCTGGTCCGCTCCGACGTGCTGGGCCCACTCACCACTCCGCCTGCCGCTGCTGCCACGCCCCCCGCCGGCTGCCCGGCCCCGGGCCCCCCCGCCACTCCGGTGGGCTGTGCTGCCGCCACCACCGGGGCCTGCTGGGGCGGCCGGTTGGCGGCCAGGTCCGGCGTGGAGAACTTGGCCATCTTGCGGCTGCCGTTGCCACTGCTGCCACCGCCGGCCTCCTTCTGGCTGCTGTCCCACAGCCTCTTGGCCACGGGCGTGCACTGCACAGAGTCCGACTCCTGCTGCTCTGTCTTGACGCGAGACACGAGGGGCAGTGGGGTGCCGCAGGCCGGCCAGCTCGACGTCTGCGCCACAGGGCTCTGGGGCTCGGACGAGGGGGCCTCCTCGGCGTGCAGGCCCTGGGAGTCACAGCTGGGGGAGCTCACCTTGAGGAAGAACTCTGTGCCCTTCTCCATGATCTCCTGGATCTGCAGGAAGCCCGCTGTGTACATGAGCAGGAACTGGTCGCCCATGTTCATGCTCAGCCGGCCCGTGTAGCAGAAGCTGAGGATCTGCTGGAAGGACTGGGGCTGCACAGCCGCCGGCAGCTCCACCACCGCACTCCGGCTGCTGTTGAACAGGTCCCGGAAGTAGGAGCTGCTGGCGGCCAGCACGGCCCGGTGGGCCTTGAAGGCATGGCCCTTGACCACCACCGAGACATCACAGTACAGGCCCTGCAGCCGCTGCTCGTTGAGGCACTCCAGAATGCTGTTGCCGAAGTTCGGGATCTCCATCTGCAGGGTCTGGGCCATGGCGGCGGCGGCTGCACAGGGGACAGGGAGAGACGGAGGGACAGGGTCAGATGGCAGACTCAGCCCGCTGCAGGGAGACACACGGGAGCGTGGACATCCACGTGGTGGAATTTGCCACGACTGTAAGAATCACAGGTGCCGCCCACTCCTGTCCCAGCATGGCCTTTCCTCTGTGACAGACTGTCAAATCAGCTAAGTCAGCTATAGGCCGGGGTGGCCTATGCCGTCCCTTTGCAGAAAGGAAGGCAAAAGCATACTTACACGTCTGTGCTTGAATATTAAATGAGATAACACAGTGAGCCCCCCGTGAGCATTAACCACCACTAGCACTACACACATAGGGTAACAGGCATAGAGACACCAAGAAGGCAGAGTCATCCGATTTTTCACACTGCGTTTGCAGTGCTGAGCACGTGACCCTCAATCACCATTTGCTGAATGACTGAATGACCACTCGAGAAACCCTGAAACTGCATGAGAACATCACTAGTCATCAGGGTAATGCAAATCCAAACCACAATGAGACACCATTCCACACCCACTAGGCTGGCTAGAATAAGAAAGATAAGTATTGGTGAGGATGAGAAATGAACCGGAACCCTCCTACACTGCTGGTGGGAATGTGAAATGGTGCAGCTGCTGTGGAAAACCGTTCCTCAAATGGTTAAACATGAAGTTGCCATATGACCCAGCAATTCCACTTCTAGGAATTATTCCTGAGAAATGAAAACATATATCCACACATACACCTGTACGTGAATGTTTACAGCAGCACTGTTCACAATAGGCAAAAGGTGGAAACAACCCAAATGTCCATCAACTGATGAATGGATAAACAAAATATGGTCAATCCACAATGGAATACTACTCAGTCATAAAGAGGAATGCACTACTGCTACATGCTACAACTTGGATAAACCCTGAAAACATTATGCTAAATGCAAGAAGCCAGACGAAAAGACCACATATTATACAATCCCATTTATATGAAACGTCCAGAACAGGCAAATCGATAAGAGACAGAAAGCAGATGAGTGGTTGCCTGGGCTGGGGGTGCTTGGAGGATTAGGGGAGTGTGAGCAACAGGTGCAGGGTTTCTTCTTGCCCTCGTGAAAAATGTTCAGAAATCGTGGTGATGGATGCACAACTCTGAATATACTAAAAACTCCTGAACCTGTACACTTTAAACGGGTGAACTGCTTGGTATATGCATCTCAGTAAAGCTGTAAAAGGAAGAAAGAAACCATAAGACTAATGTCCTCTGTGTAGAACTGGGGATGAGACTTACCATGTACATTCTTAGGGTCTTTTTTTTTTTGGCCACACTACACGGCTTGTGGGATCTTAGTTCCCTGACCAGGGATTGAACCCAGGCCCTTGGCAGTGAAAGCTCAGAGTCCTAACCGCTGGACTGCCAGGGAATTCCATCTTAGGGTCTTTTAAATTTTAAACATGGTGAATGTATTGCCTATTTACAAAAGTAAATAATATTTAAAATAAAGTGTGTGGGACTTCCCTGGTAGCGCAGTGATTAAGAACCTGCCTGCCAGTGCAGGAGACACGGGCTCAAGCCCTGGTCCGTGAAGATCCCACATGCCACGGAGCAACTAAGCCCGTGCGCCACAACTACTGAGGCCTGCGCGCCTAGAGCCCAGGCTCTGCAACAAGAGAAGCCACCGCTCGCCTCAACTAGAGAAAGCCTGTGCACAGCAACAAAGACCCAACGCAGCCAAAAATAGAATAAATAAATTTTAAAAAATAAAATAAAATAAAAAAATAAAGTGTGTGAAATCACACCACAAACAATTCACCCCAAAGTGCTTGAGGGGTGGGTGGAGAAAGAAATGTGAATTTAAGGAACTGCATGAGATCCTGCTCAGGGAGCCCACCCCCATCCTGACCTGTGAAGTACCACCTGGGGGGCCCTGGCACCTCTCAAATGTGTGACCTTCTGCATCAGAGCCTATTCCATCAGTGCATGTTCCAACCCAGGAGGAAGAACTGGTCGGGTGAGGACAGCATGTCTGATGCTCTGGGGGCAATCATAAAAGGGCTCTGAGGGAAGATACGGCTTTACAAGTGCCCCCATTGGTAAAACTGAGTCCCCTGCCATTCTGGAGTTGTGGAGGGCAGTCATCCTGAATGGGCAGGTATGGGTGAGAAGAGAGGCCTGAGCAGAGTGTCAGGCTGGTGAGAAGAAAGAGGAAAAAGGTGAAGAGTGTGTGCAAAGGCCCTGAGGCAGGAACTAACTAGAGCCCCCAGCTGTTCATCTCTCACTCCCATGTTAGCTCTCATGCATCTTTCAGTTTTTTTTCTTTAACCAGTCTATTCTAAGCTGCCTCGATGGGCTGAGGATTGGGGATGCAGTGAAGACTTGGGCCCTACCCAGGTTCATTCAGAAAGGGCTACCTGGAGGAACACAAGGGGCCATGCGCCCATGGGCTCAGAGGTGCACTTCAGGGCAAGGGTGAGTCCTGGCTCCCCCAGATCTGTCTGGGCACTGAAATCCATGATTCCCCTCTGCTGTACCCTCCTCTTCCTCATCAAAATCATTGTCGCCACCGCGAAAAACAAAAAGGCAATCAGGAGGGGGAGGCAGAGACAGGGAAATCCTAATTAGACGGCAGCATGCACGTCCCAGGAGGTCAAACTAAGGGCCGGACAGGCTAGGAGCTGGTGCTTCAGTTTCCCCTACCGCCTCATTCAGAGCTGGGCCTCTGAATGAGGCGGTAGGGGAAACTGAGGCACCAAGAGGAGGCAAAGGATAGAGCCCAGAGAGCCTCCTCCAGGGCCCTGGTAGCCCTGACCCGCCTCCCCAGGCTGCCAAACAGAAGACCCCCCGGGTACTAGGGCCCAAGTGACCAGGGCCGAGGCAGCCAAGGAAGAGGCTGCCTGGCCTCTAGTCCCTGGAGGGGTGCTCTAGACCCCTGGCTTGGAAGGCTTACACCCCAAGGGGGAGGACCAAGGCAGACATGCATGCGGTGGAGCTAGAGTCCCTCAGACCTGGGTTCTGCTGCTAGCCCCACTCTGAAGCTGCATGACCTCAGGCCAGCCGCTCACCTCTCTGTGCTTCAGTTTGTTTATGTGTAAAATGGGGAGGTATACATCCAACCCACCCGATGGACTGCAAGGTGCTGGGGACATAGCCCTGAAGAGGACTGGTTGTGCCCACATGTAGCTCACTGTCTAGTGAGGAGCCACAGGGTGTGATTTTAGTTGGGGTGAGTGTGTCACTGAGTGAGCGAGGTAAAGATGGGGAGATGGAGAGAGCAACCAACAGTCCTGGGTAGGAAGGAGCCAGTGTGGCTGGAAAGCGGCACAGGGTGTGGGACAGGTGGGCCCTGGCCTGGTGAGGATGAATGTCTGAGAGTGAGCAATGGGAAGCCCGGAGCAAGGGAGACTGGGCCCAGACCAGCTTTGGGAGAATTCCCAGCATCAGTGGCGGGGACAGAGAGAAGCGGGTGAGTGACTCAGGAATGAGCCTCTACGGGAGACGGTATTGTTTTAAAAGTTGTAGACAGGAGACTTCCCTAGCAGTCAAGTGGTTAAGACTCCATGCTTCTACTGCAGGGGGCACGGGTTCGATCCCTGGTTGGAGAACTAAGATCCTGCATGCTGCATAGCGCAGTCAAAAAAAAGTTGTGTAGATAGGTACTCCGCAAGGAGACTGTCAGCTCGAGGGGCAGGCATGCTGGCAGATTTGCTCATGATTAGCTCATCAGAACAGAGAGAGGCGGTCAATAAATATTTGTAAACGTGTCAGATAGTGTACCAAGGCAGGAATAGACTGCTCCTGTCTGGGAAATGGCAGCTGCGGGGTGGGGGTGGGGAAGCATGGGGGAACGGGGGGAGGGGGCTGAGGCAGTACACATACGGGTGTGGATGCTTCTGGGGCTACGGAGGGCGTTGCAAAGTGTCCTCCTAACTGTGCTCGGTGTGACGGACACTGTTGCACGCATTTCCGGAAGGCTACCAAAGTGCTCACAGCACTCCACAGTGAAGGCTAGCAGGGCCCCACTTTGTGGGTGGTGATCACAGCACCGCCCTGCCCCGTCCCAAGCAGTTGGACTTCAGGGTCTGACCCCTCACCGGGAATTGGTGCAGGATAGCTTTGTGGTGAGCGCTCAGCATGGGGGCGATAAGGTCCTCAACAGGAGGGAAAAGAGATGCAAGGAGGAGGGCTCCCGAGGGCGAGAGCCAACCTGACATTCAGTCTGGGGTCCCCAGGCCTCGTGAACCCCATGGGGCCTCAGAGCCCAGCACCCAGGGCTTTGAAGCCTTCAACTAGCAATGGCGGCGGGGGGCGGGGGCACAACTTGTGCAAAAGGCTGATGCAATCCGTGCACAGGCACGCACCCTCTGCAGTGACAGCGAGTGGGGTGCTAGGTCTGCCTCGCTGCCCCTGTAAGTAGGACAGGGTATGGGGTGGGGGGAGGTGGAAGAGGCCACTGGAGACCACTAGAGACCCACCCCTGGATCGTGGCACCAATCCAGGCTGCCAGACTCAGAAGAACAATGGCCGGTGGTCCTGCCCCTCACCTACACCAGCTGTGAGGGAGGAGCCATGGAGCCAGATCAGGCTTCCAGAGGAAACAGGTTGAAAGCAGCTGGCGCTCGGCCTGGGTCACCTGCTGGTTGGGAAGTGGTAGGATGGAGAGCCGGGGTGGGGGTGGGGGTGGGGGTGGGGGTGGGGGGCGGTGCGGTTCTCTAAACCAGCCAACAGTTCTGTCCTCACCAGCCCGAGCCCCTCGCCTGTACTGCACGGTTCCCCTCAGCCAGACCTTTACCCAAGCTGTGCACCCTGCCCGGAGCGCCCTTCTCCTCCCACTACCCGCATCTTCCTCATTCACCCTCAGCTGCCCCGTGCTCTGAGAACTCACCAGACTGGAGAAGATGCCCTCTTTGGCACTCCCCGCAACCCCCAAGCCACAGGGCCCTTATGCTTACCTCTGAGAACATTAAATCCCACTTGACTATAATCTCCCCAGGGGCAGAAAACCGTATTTGAATTCTCTCTCCTCACAACTTGGCACATGAGCCGGCACATCTTCTGGGGTGCCCAGATCCCCCTGGAGGGAAGGGGCGGCCCCCAGACCCACACAAGGCCAAGGGGACCCTTCCATCGCTACTCCTGGCCCCGGAAGAGAGTGGGTTTCCTGACGAGACGCAAGGGCACGACACAGGGTTTCCATGACCTCTCAACAGTCACTCAACAAATATTTGCCAAGCGCCTTGCCTGGGGCAGGAAGTGCCCAGAGCCTGAGGCAGGCCACCACTAAGACAAGGCCCTGCCTCCGGAGCTCATGGTCCAGGAAGAGACATGACCATTCATCCAGGGTCACACGGATCAACGAGCTGCAGGTCTGCGCCTCTGACCTCACCCGGAGGAGGGGACACTGGAGCTGAGATCTGGGGGGCACAAGGGGGTGGAGGTGGGGGGTGATCTAATGGGGCAGTGGTGGGCTGGGAGCGTGGCCCTCAAGGAACAAGGAAGGTGTGCAGAGCCCCAAGGGAGAAGCAGGCACGGCCCTTCCAGAAACTGGAGGAAGGCAAAGCTGGCTCTGGGCTCAGTCTTTAGTCTGCTTCTCTCCTTGGGGGATCACACCCAGTCTCAGGGCTCTGATGTGGACTAAATTGTGTCGCCCACCCCAATTTCTAAGTTGAAGTCCTAATCCCCCGTGTGGCTGTATTTGGAGACAGGGTCTTATTTGAAGGTAATTAAGGTTAAATGAGGTCATAAAGGTCGGGCCCTAATGCAACAGAACTCTTTGTCCTTATAAGAAGAGGAAGAGAGAGTTCTCTTTCTCTCTCCAAGCGCAGACACTAAGGGCCACATGAGCACACTAGAATCCAACCAGAACCTGACTGCGCTGGCATCTTAGACTTCCAGCCCCCAGAACTGTGAGAAAATGTCTGTTGTTTAAGCTGCCCAGTCTATGGTATTTTGTTATGGCGACCCAAGCGGACTAAGACAGGCTCAAAACACCATCTACTTGGACTTCCCTGGAGATCCAGGGAAGTTAAGACTTCATGCTCCCAATGCAGGGGGCACAGGTTTGATCCCTGGTCAGGGAAGATCCTGCATGCCGTGGCCAAAACCAAACAAACACCATCTACTCACCCCACAACTCCCTCATGGAGCCCCTGGCCTGGACCTCCCCTTGGACGGCAGACTTGCACATACCCCAGATGCCCACACAATGCGTCCTCAGCCGAGCCCTTCTCCCCTCAAGCCTGCTCTGGCTGCAGTGCACACAGGCTCTATCTAGCCCTCCTTGCTTGGGTGAAGAGCCTAAGATTCACACCTCCAATTTCTTCAAAACCAGTTCTCACCACCTGGGCCCCTACGATGTGTATGGGGGTCCTGCACAGTAAGGACTGCCTGCTCTCAGACCTCTTACAAGGCAGGCCCCAAGATGGTCACAGCCCTTCATCACCTATCAGGTCACACCCCTGATCACCTATCTCAGATTTCCAAAGACAGCCTTTGCCAACCCCAATTCCTCCGGCCACTTCTGCTTCATTTTCCCTCCTTGGCACTTCCCACCATCTACCAACTAGATGTGTCCTTGGCTTTGTGTCAGCTCCACCAGGGCAGGGCGACTGCCTGTCTGGTTCACACTACTATGTCCCCTGCCCCCAACTAGACAGGCACACAGTGGACGCACAATCGTTGTTAGCGGAATGAATGAATGATTTGTTACTTCCAACTACACTCCCCTTTTAGTCGCACTGTGACTAGAACAGAGTGGGACTTGGAAGAGGTCTCTGAGGCTGGGCAGGGGTGCCACCCGCACCGCAGTGGGGGCCGCCGGGGCCAACGCAGAGGGTGCTGCTCAGACAGACACCCTCCTCTGGCAGCCATAGCAGGTGGGTAGCCTGCAGTCAGGGTCCCACTTGGGGCTCAATGTAACTGAGCTTGGGATTCCCACTGACTGCTGTCCTACTGCCGGATCCCGCTAGGGTGCGGCAGGCTTGAAACGGAGGTGCTTGTGTTGCAGTGCAATTCCTAGGGGTGGAAACTGCCAGCTCTTTGAAGGAGCTCCGAGTACCCCAGCCAGCAGTGGCTGGGGGGCAGATCTATGTCTGCCTCACCAAGGACTGTCTTTTCTGGCTGACTTTCCAGGGAAGTGGTGAGCTGCCCATTGACATGTAAGCTGGTTAAGGGAACCCACTAACTCCAAGCGTAAGAAGGACAGAGGCCCCTGGAAAGTCCCACAATCCTTCACCCAGCTCAGCATGAGGTCAGAGTGACAACTGGGGGCAGGAAAGTGGCACACCCCCCAGGCTGCTCGGAGTGCATTCCTGGCCCAAAGCCATTCGGACCCTCTGCAGGAGCCGAACTGGAAGGTAGTTTAGGCAAACATTAGCTAGTGAAGAACAAGGCGATACCCGATTGTACACATCTTTTTAAGGTACATGCACATTTAATTCATTTTCTTTTTCCCTGAAAAGCTCCTGTTAACTCCACAGTGGGTGACAGGATTAGCAATCGTTGGTGGCATGGAAGTTGCCCCTACTGTGCACCAGCACCCGACGAGGGCTCAGCTATTCCTCTCACCAGTTTCTGAGGAAGAAATGAGTCTTCCTGCCATTTTACAGATGAGGAGAGCAAGGCCCAGGATGGCATCCAGGCCACGTGGCTCCTGTCCAAGAATCAGGAGATAATGGCAGTTGGGGCTCCCTGACCATGGCTGGCCCAGGCTGCACTCATCCTCCGCATGGCCCTGCTGCTCCCTGTGGCAGGCGGCCACCACAGCTAGACCCATTTCATGACTGGGAAAACTGAGAAACCAGAGCTGAGAAGGGAAGCCGAGACCCGAGTTGGGGTCTGCTGCCCACCTGAGGCCCCAGCCCAAGGGTTCTAGGTGCTGCTATTCCCGCTCCCCCTGAAGCCGCCTTCTTTCCCCCAGCCTCCCCCAGCTACTCTCTACTCTTCCTCCCCTCACTGCCACCTCCGGGAAAGAGCAATCCAGCCTGCTGCCTCTCCTCCCTCCCCCCTCCCACTCTCTCCTCGAAGTCCTCAGCAATCTGGCTTCTGCCTGCAGCAGCTCCTAAGAGAACCCAGCCAGGCCCCACCCCCTTCCCACTCTGACCTCAAGCCCACCTTTGTGAGTTACCTCATACTCCCGGTGTGCCTCCAGACCCAAGGACAAGGGGGCAGGGCAGCAGCTGCACAAAGGGTGGAGGGAAGTGCAAAGGCCCTGAGGTGACCTTGGGGAGGCTAACACAAAGGAGGCTGGGCGTTACTGGGGATGGGTCGTGGAGATGTGCTTGGAGACCCTGCAGGGCCTTGGCAGGACAAAAGAATCAGAATCCTGTTTTACTAGGCTCAAATATCCCTTACAAAGCTTCCCCGCTTAGAATTACGCTTTCCTTCCTCTACGCTCCCAGAAAACATTTATCTGTACTAGTGCTTACCACCCCCCACGTCAGTCTTTCCCAACTATAAAACAAGCAGCCGCCTCACAAGGCTGTTTTGAGGATTAAACCACCTTAAGGTAACACAGGTAGGTAGGCTGGTGCTGACTTTGCAGTCAGTGCTCAGCTGCTATTATTAGTTATGTTCCCCCTTCTGTCTGTCCCCCTAGCCCCTCACAGGACTGCAAACTCCCTGACAGCAGCAGAGGCATCTTATACCGCTCACCATCTCCCAGAACCTTAGGCCATTTCATGAGCTATCAGGCCATACTTACTGAGGGCTCCCTGCACTGCCTTCCCAGCACTAGCTGATCACACCCCAGACACCAACGTCTCACATGACCCTCCCAATAACCACGCAGCGGGGAGCCCCAACTGAGGCCCTGTTGCCACTGGGGCCAGATCATCCGCTGTCGTGGAGGCTGCCCTGTACATTATATGATACTGAGGGGCATTCCTGGCCTCTACTGTGACAGCTGTGACAACCAAAAATGTCTCCAGACATTTCCCAAGCATCCCTTGAGGGGGGCAGAATCACCCCTGGTTGAGAACCACTGCAGTGCAGGTATGCCTGCTTGTCCCCACTTATCAGATACTTAAACTGAGGCGCCAAGGCCACAGCGTTTGCCCAGGGTCTCCTGGCTGAGCAAGGTGGCACTAACAGTGGAATCTGACTCTCCACTACACCATGTTTGCTCACCTTTACCCACCCTCTGCTTAATTCAGTCACGGTCCTCACAGAGGGCCCTCGGATCTCTAAGGATGCTGAGACCTTCACATCCTGTCTATCCTGAGGAGACAGGGGCAATGATCACAACCAGATACTGGACACAACGAGACAGCCACCTGTTCAGTCCCACCTCACAGCCTCTGTGGCTCAGAAGGCTCTTCAGGAGGAGACAGAGGGATGACACTCTTGCCCAAGGGGACCCAGGAGCAGAGGCAGGGAGGCGGGCCTGCGTGCTCATGCTAGGCATAGGCTTAAGTGATTTACAAATGGGTGAAAGTGCTCAGAGCAGCGTGACACCCAGGAAAGGGATGGGAGTGATGAGAGGCAGGGAGGACCCAAGAGAAGGAGCAGAGGCTGGTGCAAACACCACCTCCGTGTCTTCAAGGCTGGCTCACCTTTACCTCAAATGCTGCAAGCCCCACCTGAACCTGGCAGGCCCTCCTCCACCACAGTCTCTGGCAGTGACACTGATGAGCCGGGTCAGACTTTCCTGGACCAACCCGCAACCCTCTCCAAACCCCATGCCTCCAGGCTGACCTCCATGACGGGTCCTGCCAAACTGACCGAAACTCATTTCCTTGCAGCCCTGTGCAAGAACCTGCTGGGGCTCCCCACTGCTTGGCCGGGGCAACAGATTTTAGAAGGCCTTGGATGTAGGCCAAGGGGTCTGGACTTGCATCTGGGGGTGATGGGGGGATCCAGGACACCCTGAGATCAGACGCTTCTTTTCTGGGAACGGCACTAAGGGTCTCTTATCTCCACGCTAGGGTCACCCTTCAGTCCTTCCCTCATGAAGACAAAATGTTTAGAGCACTTAGCAGGAGCCTGGCACATGCTAAATAAAGGCTTTCAATGTGTTGTCCTGTCTGCCTAGAACATTCGCCCCTCCCTGCCGCAGCTCCCCCACCAGCAGGCTGATCTCTTATTATTCAGAGCTCAGCTCGCCTGGAAGCCTTCCCTGACCACCCAAATCTAATGCTTTCCACCCACCCCAGCACCATCACTTCACTTGGTTTTACTATATTCATGAACGCGGGGATATCAGAAATGAGCTTGATCATTTGTTTGTCTGAGGTCAGTCACCTTCAGACAAACCTTTGTCTAACCTTCACTAGAAGTTGCTGAGAGCAGTTCTAGGAGCTGCTTTTCAGGGCTGCTCCCCGGGCCCCAGCAGGGAGTTGGCACCCATGTGAAATCAAACTGTCCCAAGGGTCCCTTAACTTGTTGCTCTTGCCTGCCAGGCTATTTTGGCCTCCTCTGGCGCCCCAGGTCTGGGCACCCTAAATCCTCACAGAAAAGCAATTATTAAGAGTGCTTTCTCCAGCTCCAGGCACAGGCTCGGACTCACTGCCCCCTTCTCTGCCATCACACACAGCGGCCAACTCCTACCAGTCTCTGCCCCCGTTCCAGCTCTATGACTGGAGGCAGCTGTGCCCAATCCTAAGTACCCAGCCCGGAGCCCCGGCCGAGGCCCCAGGCTGCGCCACGGCAGCCAGCCTCAGCCCAACCAGGCAGGGGGAAGGCTTCTTTACATGGGGCTGCTGGCCCAGTTTCTACCCCTCCCAAAACCAGGAGGCCAGCCAAAGAGGGGAGGAGGGCCGAGCCCAGGTGGGGGCAGTTCTAGGAACTACAAGGAGATTGGGGGAAGGGAGGGAATGAGGTGACAAGCCATCATTAAACCCAGATCTAGCTGATACCACTCGACCCAGCAGTTTGTGGTTCCTGCTTCAGGTACTGAGGCTCCCAAGTCAATGTTCCCAAGACACATTGGTAACAGCTTTGCAGTTAGCCCAGAGAGAAGGAACAAAAGCAGGGGTGGTCTGACTGGGGACCAAACAGAGAAAAAGATAAACCAGGAAAAAAAGCAAAAATCCAGCTCCAGAGCCAGGTTCCATCCTCATAACCACCTCCCTCTGCCAGCCCACAGCTCTGTGACCCCTGACCTCTTGGCTCCCATTATAACAGGGATGACCTTGCCTCTGGGAAAAAAGCTTCCACTGATCTGGCTCCCTGGGACACCAGCAAAACTGTCCGCAAGGGATGGGCAAGAGAAAAGTCCTGGACAGAGAATTCCCACCAGGGAATCCAGAACAGTGGGCTCTTCCAGTCACGCCCCTAAAAGGCCAGCTCCAGGGGACTGCGGGCTGGGGCAGAGGATCAGTCAATCCCAGTCGGCCACTGTCTAGCTGTGGGACCTGGGACAAGTCATGGGGTCGCGGCTTCCTCCCCAGTACCATGAAGAAGGCCTAAGTTGACCTGGTGGTGGTGAGCAATCAATGAGCTCATCTAACCAGCAAGCTCAGCACAGGGCCTGCCCCAGGAAGAGCACCGCAGAGGCAGAGCCCTGGGACCCGGAGCACCAAAGGCCTGGGCCAGGGTGTAGGTGCCTGGTTTGATCCCTTTCTTGGTGACCTGCCTTCCCCCCATCAGGAGCCTTCAAGACACAATGAACAGAGCTTTATATGCTCACCTCCCAGTAACTCACCTGCGGAGAGCTGGTGCCTGGAAGGTAGTGAGGTCCCAACCCCTAGGCTTGAGCCTCAAGGCTCTGGTCACAAAAAGTGGAGAAAGAATCTTAGGACCCTAAGATACTCAGATAACAGGGGCTGGGCTGCCTCCCTACAGATATATGGGGTGGGGGTGGACAAAAGGGTGGTAAACAAGATGCCCGAGCTAGGTGTTCCAGACGATTTCCCAAGCTGCCCACACAAACGCCCAGGTGGGCGGGCTAGCACCTTGGAGCAGCCAGCAGAGGCTTGCCCAAAGGGTATGTCGGGACCCAGAGCCTGAGACAGGCAGGGATGAGGTGTGAGAAAGAAGAAACCCCTCAGATTTGGCCCCAAGCTAACGCCTGGACGGGGAAGGGGGGAGGGGGTGCACCTTGGCACTTGCCTTTTGATCACACTAGTTTCTCCGGACCTGCTCCCACATCCCCACTAGCCTACTTAGCGCAAAGGCTCTGCCTCCCCCGGACTCCCAAAGCTCCTACAGTAGTTCCTCAACCTACCTGATCGCCTCCGTATCAGGTCCTCGCCACCCCCTCCCCACTCTCCGAACTGAAACCTCATGTGACCCCTGCAAACATTTCAGGGATCTCCTAACCGCCCCCACTAGAACTAACTCCGCCCACACCCACCCTGCCCCACTTCCTGGGCTTCTCCTCAACCGCCCCCAGGCCTGTAACCTGACCCACCTCCTCCAGCGCCCCGACTGTACCTGCCAGCCCGGCCCCTCCCCGCCCCCCCCTCGGGGCCGTTTCCCTCCGGCCAAGCCACTCTCCCCTCCTCCCCCATTCGGCCGGCCCAAAGCCCGACTCCTCCTCCCCCTCCCCCTCCGGTCTCCCCGGCGCCTCCTCACTTTTCCTCCACCGGCCCTCCCTCCAACTTCCCGGCCCCCAGCCACCCCTGCACCTGCCCGGGCCTGGTCTCGCTCCCCTCTCGCGGGGGATGACAGGAGGAGGTCTGGGCCTGATCCCGACGCCCCCAAGCTCCGCGGCCCGGCCCGGGGCTGGACGCTCAAGGCCGCTCGCGGGGACCGGGACTCTCCGCACTCGGGCCGGGGCACAGTGCAAGCTGCTAACCAGGTTCCTCCCCGGTCGGAGGAGACCCCCATGTCCTCCCCCCTCAACCCTTAGCCGGACCTCGGATGCCCTCCGGCCGTCCCGGCGAAAGGAGGCCGGAACCGGGCCTGGGGCGGGCCGCCTCACCTGCGCCGTGGCCGCGCTCCGGGGGCTCCCGGCGAGCTCCGCAGCGGCGGCTGGGGCCGGGCCTGGGCCCGGGGCGCGCCCCCCTGCGCCGGGGCCTCGGCGTCCGCCTCCGCGGCCTCCGCGGCCTCCGCTTCAGCAGCAGCGGCAGCCGCGGCGGCCATTCATTGTGGGCCAGGCCGCCCCAGCCGAGCGCCGAGCGAGCGCAAGGCGCGCCGCCGCCGCCGCCGCCGGGCCGGGGAGGAGCGGCCGTGGCCCCGCCCACGCACCGCCCCCGGTGCCCGCCCCCGAGGCTAGGCCAGCCGAGCGCCGAACGCGCCCCTTCTCTCAGTCTCTTCCCTCGGCCCCTCGGAATCCCCGTCTGGACCTTGGCTCTGCGGCAGAGTTCGAGTCCCGACCTCGCCACCATCTAGTCCCGCGACCTTAAACAAGTCGCTCTGCCTTTCGGAACTTTAGTTTCCTGTAAAAACGCAAACAATAATATCTGCTGTTTATTATGCCAGGAACTGTTTTAGGTTCTTTACGGGATTATCTCGTTTAAACTTCACAGTAGTATCTTTAGGTAGGAATTATTTTATAAACACACACACACACACACTTTATAGAAAATAAGAAAGGGAGGCACAGAGAGATGAAGAAACCTGCTCCAGGTCACACAGCAAGGAAGTGGTGGCGGGTGCCAGGATTCAAAACCGGGCCCAAGAAGAAACAATAAAAGTTAACACTTGTCCGATGCTTATGCGACGCCAGATTCCATTCTAAGCATTCTACCTGCACTAACTCGTTTAATTCTCATCACAACTCAATAACGAACGTTAAAAATTTCTGCCCATTTTGCAAATGGGGAAATATAAGCAGAGAGCATTAAGAACAAGTAGGAAGGCAAGCTGGGGCTGGAACCAGTCAGTACCGACACTACGGTCTCCTTTCCTACACCGGTTAGAACCTTCTGAGGGTTTGCTATGTGAGAGCGCCTACTTTGCACATTTTCCAGGCATTCTGTCGTTTAATCTCTGCTCTATCTTGGAAGCTAGGGCTCTTATTTAACAGGTAAGGAAAGTGAAGCCCAGAGAGTTTAAGTAACTTGTCAAGAGCATGTGGTAGGACTGGGATTCAAACGCAGGAAATCTGATTTCAGAGTCTGAGTTATTCCCGCAGGGTGCCCTGACATACTGTGTTTACAAAACCCAGCACACGGGAGGCGATCAAAAGGTGTTGGATTTCTCCGCTTACCGCCCCTTTTCTGAGTCTCACCTTCCTCATCCGTGAAATGGGGCTAGTGTGGTATCCCCTCCCAGGGGAGCCGCAGTGATTAAGGCCGTCACACAACACTTTCAGCGCTTTCCGCCGTGCATTTTGATCCCAGCTGCCCACTATAGGTAGCATCAATGATTGACTAAACTCTGTCACATGATCTGCCCTCCCACTGTGCCAACATGGCGGCGCCCAGGTCCTAATCTGGGGAAACGTGCACCGAGACCGATTTGGTTTTCGGTGCCGCAGGAGAAGGTGAGGGGGGCCTGGGCGACGCGGGGAGGGATCCGGAGCATGGGTGGGCCCGCTCGAGGGCTTCCGGCTTCTCAGGGACAGTCCTCCAAAGACGGGGGGTGGTGTCAATTTACTGAGGTCACAGGGTTTCCTTAGTCCCTACTTTACACTTGTGTAGGCCATCCGGCCAGGAAAGCAGCTCTCTGATGCTTTGGCTATTCTCTCCCCCGCCCTCCGAACTAGGCTTGGCGGGCAGAGGCGCCCGCGGATGTCCCGTGCGAGGATCGTTCTGTGGCTAAGCCTGAGTCTCCGCTCCGCCCGCAGCTTCTCTAGAGCCCGCTTTATGGAGGGGCAGCCCCAAGGGCCGCCAAATCCAGCGGCAATGGAGAATGGCACCGAGCCCTGCGGAGAAGAGCGCCCACCTGAGGTTCAGGAGACGACGGTCACTGAGGGGGCCGCCAAGATCGTCTTCCCCAGCGCAAACGAAGTTTTCTACAACCCAGTGCAGGAGTTCAACCGGGACCTGACGTGAGCAGAGTCCGGGGTCAGCTTGGCAGAGGGCAGTGGGTCTATGAGGATGAAGGGGTGTGAGCTGACTCTCCGTTTCCCGCAGATGTGCTGTGATTACCGAGTTTGCTCGCATTCAGCTTGGGGCCAAAGGAATCCAGAGTGAGTAGAGGTCCAGGCTCCTGGTGGGCAGGGGTGTCACGCAGAGCTCTCTCGTTGCCCCGCCCCTTCTCTCCCTTACCTTCCAGAAAGACTCCAGCCGTGTAGCAGGCCCTGGGCTCTGCTCCTCTGCCTTCCTCCAGGGACTTTGGGGAAGATTTTCTTCCCTGAATCTTCTGTATTCTGAAGAGTTGGGGGAGGTTTCTCAGATGGCGCTTTGATATCCCCTAACTCGTGCGTCTGGATGGCTGCAGTCAAGGTGCCAGGTGAGAAGGATTTGCAAAAGGTGGTCGTGGACTTGTCGGAGCAAGAGGAGGACAAGGCTGAAGTGAAAGAGGGTGCAAACCTGGCCCCGGGAGACCAACCTCGAACAGCTGCCGTGCGGGATATCTGCGAGGTGGGGCCTGAACGTGGGAGGTAGCAGCCCTGGAGTCCGGTGGGTGGTAAAAGAAGGAAGGCTCCTGGAGGGGGAGAGCGATAGGAGCTGGGAGGGGGGGGGCTCCTTGGCGCCCAGCAGAGGATGGAGGCATGGATGTGAGTGGGGCTCCCTGCTTACTCCAACAGGAAGGCCTGCGAGTGCTGGAAGGCCTGGCAGCCTCCGGCCTCCGTTCCATTCGCTTTGCGCTAGAGGTGCCTGGGCTCCGATCCGTGGTTGCCAATGATGCCTCTGCCCGAGCCGTGGATCTCATGCACCGTAATGTGCAGCTCAACGATGTGGCCCACCTTGTACAGCCCAGCCAGGCGGATGCCCGGTAGGTGCTGGGCAGTAGAGGCTAGCTGCTGGAAGGTGCTTTCTGGAACAGAGGTCCCTGGGGTCAAATCCTGGCTGTGTCATAATCTTGCTCTGTGACCTTGGGGGAGTGGCCTTAGCCTCTTAGAGCCCGAGTTTCCTTGTCTATAAAACAAGGACAGTAGTTTTATAGGGGTTGCTATATGTTATAGGGGTTACTGATTATACCTGTGTGGCTTGTGGTCCGAGGTGGAAATAAGTACCGTTATGGTCTCCATTTTAGACTCAACTTCTTGTACTTTTATTCAGTCAAGTGAACCAGTGTATATCCAGTGCCAGGCACCATTCTTTTTTTTAAAAAATAAATTTATTTATTTATTTTTGGCTGCGTTGGGTCTTTGTTGCTGCGCGTGGACTTTCTCTAGTTGCGGTGAGCGGGGGCTACTCTTGGTCATGGCGCACAGGCTTCTCATTGCGGTGGCTTCTTTTGTTGTGGAGCACGAGTTCTAGGCACGCAGGCTTCAGTAGTTGTGTCACGTGGGCCCAGGAGTTGTGGCTCGAGGGCTCTAGAGCACAGGCTTAGTAGTTGTGGCGCACGGGCTTGGTGGCTCCGCAGCATGTGGGATATTCCTGGACCAGGGCTCGAACCCATGTCCCCTGCATTGGCAGGTGGGTTCTTAACCACCGCACCACTTAGGGAAGTCCCCAGGAGCCATTCTGCCTGTCAGGACTGCATCGGTAAACAATACAGACAAAATCCCTGACCTTGTGGAGTTCATAATGCAGGGGTCAGCAAACTGCAGCCTGCGAGGCCCATGCCTGTTTTTTTATGGCCTGCCATCTAAGAATGTTTTTCACATTTTTAAAGGTTTAGAAAAAGAAGAATATGTGATAGGGACCACATGTCTCGCAAAAAGCCTAAAATACTTACTACCTGACCCTTTACAGAAAATAAATGAATTAAAAATGTTTGCTTTCTTGACCATATTAGAATCTAATAGGGGGACTTCCCTGGTGGTCCAGTGGCAAAGAATCCACCTTACAACGCAGGGGACGCGGGTTCGATCCCTGGTCAGGGAACTAAGATCCCACATGCCGCGGGGCAACTAAGGCCACGCACCCCAACTACTGAGCTCTCGCGCCTCAACTAGAGCCCGCGTGCCACAAACTACAGAGCCCACACACTCTGCGACCCGCGTGCCACAAGTAGAGGAGAGAAAACACTCACACCACAACTAGAGAGAAGCCCGCGCGCCAACGAAGAGCCCGCGTGCCACAACAGAGACCCGACGCAGCCAAAAATAAATAAGTAAATAAATCTTTTTTTTTAAAAAAAAATCTAATAGGAAACACAGATGATAACCAATAATCATGACAAATAAACAAACTGTGTAGTAAACTAGAGGTGAGAAGTGCTGGAGGCAGGGGTGAAATAACAGGGTACAAGGGATGGACGAAGGAAGGGTTGCAGTTATAAATTACACGGTCAGGAGCATTTGCATTTTCTCCCCTGCAAAGAACAACAATAGTTTCAAATCTGTGGAAAACTGTGTGATTAGATGAGTTAATACATTTATAAACCGCTTGAAACAGTGTCAGGTAAATATGTGCTGCATCAGTATTGGCTATTATCATTGCCATCTTGTTTTTCTGTTTTTTTGTTTTTGGGTTTTTTTTTTTTTTTTTTTTTGGCCGCGCTGCATGGCTTATGGGATCTTAGTTCCCCGACCAGGGATTGAACACAGGCCCTCGGCAGTGAAAACACGGAGTCCTAACCACTGGACCGCCAGGGAATTCCCTATTATTATTGCCGCTGTTGGATAGGTAGACAGACCCAAGAAGGAAAAGTTAATATAGTTAGCAGATGGATAAGCCAGGATCTGAAGCCGCGCAGCTGGCCCCCAAGTCCAGGCCAAAACCATCACATTGTGTGAGTGAACGTGTGTAGGGGACAGCACGGGTCCCTGGTGCAGGGGATTGAGGACCTGGCCCTCTCACTCCTAGGATGCTGATGTACCAGCATCAGAAGGCGTCGGAGCGGTTTGATGTCATTGACCTGGACCCCTATGGCAGCCCCGCCCCCTTCCTGGATGCAGCTGTGCAGGCTGTGAGTGAAGGAGGTGAGGCCAGCCTGATGCAAGGGCGGGGTGGGGATGGGTTGGGGGGTGTTATGTACTGAGCAGGGCTTGGGGTGTTGGAGGGTCCTCACTGCCGGGTCCCTCCCCACAGGGCTGCTGTGTGTGACCTGCACAGACATGGCAGTGCTGGCGGGGAACAGTGGGGAGACATGCTACAGCAAGTACGGGGCCATGGCCCTCAAGAGCCGGGCCTGCCACGAGATGGTGAGGGGCCTCCCAACTCTCCGCCCACCCCCAGACCTGCTTGGCCAGATCCATCCCAGGATTTCGATGACAAGCACGTTCTTTGTTTTTTTAAAAATATTTATCTATTTATTTATTTTTTTGGTTGTGCTGGGTCTTAGTTGCAGCAGGCGGGCTCCTTAGCTGTGGCATGCGAACTCTGAGTTGCGGCACGCATGTGGGATCTGGTTCCCTGACCAGGGATCGACCCCGGGCTTCCTGCATTGGGAGCACGGAGTCTCAGCCACTGTGCCGCCAGGGAGGTCCCAACAAGCACGTTCTTTAACCCGCATAGTTCCTGAGAGCATGGCTGCCAAATATGGTCCTTTGGGGGTGAGGTGGGGCAGTAGTTTTGCCCAGGATAAGAGTGGGTGATTACATTATTCTTTCTAGTATTCTCTACTTCAACAACTTTGCAATTTTCTTTTCTTTGTTTTGTTTTTTGTTTTGTTTTTTGTTTTTGCCGCACTGCATGACCTACAGGATCTCAGTTGCCCGACCTGGGATTAAACCCAGGCCGTAGCAGTGAAAGCCTGGAATCCTAACCACTAGACCACCAGGGAACTCCCACAAAATTATTATTATTATTATTATCTCTAATTTTATACTTCTTATTTATTTATTTATTGGCTGCTTTGGGTCTTCATTGCTGTGCGCGGGCTTTCCCTAGTTGCGGCGACCCGGGGCTACTCTTTGTTGTGGTGCGCGGCTTCTCATCGTGGTGGCTTCTCTTGTTGTGAAGCACGGGCTCTAGGCGCGTGGGCTTCAGTAGTTGCAGCACACGGGCTCAGTAGTTGTGGCACGCGGTCTCTAGAGTGCAGGCTCAGTAGTTGTGGTGCATGGGTTTGTTGCTCCGCAGCATGTGGGATCCTCCTGGACCAGGGATCAAACCCTTGCCCCCTGCATTGGCAGGCAGATTCTTAGCCACTGTGCCATCAGGGTTGTCCACAAAATTTTTTTTTTTTTTTTTGCGGTACGCGGGCCTCTCACCGTTGTGGCCTCTCCCGTTGTGGAGCACAGGCTCCGGACGCGCAGGCTCAGCGGCCATGGCTCACGGGCCCAGCTGCTCCGCGGCATGTGGGATCTTCCCGGACCGGGGCACGAACCCGTGTGCCCTGCGTCGGCAGGCAGACGGACTCTCAACCATTGCGCCACCAGGGAAGCCCACAAAATTATTTTTTAAGGCAGTTTTTCCAGGTTTGCATTTGGCTCTGGGTTCAGGTCCTAGTTTTGCTGGTGGCTTTGGGCAAGTGACTTCACCTTTTCTGGGCCTCTGTTTTTGCATCTGTGAAATGGGTATGATGATGACCCAGACCCCACCAGGTTGCTATGGGGATTCAAGAAGGTCGGGTTGGCTATGTTGAGGGGCTGGGAAAGGAGGGCTCTTGTCCTTGTTCCTTAAGGACCTTGTTGTCAGGTCAGTCTGGAAAATGCTGCCTCCTTTCCCGTGTCAGAGTCTTACTGCAGCCTCTGGCAAGGAGAAGGCCCCAGTAGTTCGTAGCACCCAGTATCCTGCCCAGAGGAATGCAGGTCCTTGTGCCACATCACACAGCATGGGGCATGCTGAGAATGCTAGTTGGAAGAGGTTTGGTTTACTGGGCCTGTGCTTTCCTTAATCATTTTGGGGGGGGGGGGGCGGCGTGCTGCACGGCACGTGGGATCTTAGTTCCCCGACCAGGGATGGAACCCATGCCCACCGCACTGGGAGCGCGGAGTCTTAACCACTGGACCGCCAGGGAAGTCCCTTCCTTAATCATTTAGTGCCAGGGCCTTAAAGAGACAGATGGGTGTGATTTCATAGATGAGGGAACTGAGGCTCTCACTTGCCAAGGGTCACTCAGGGCTGGCCTGAGAACCCGGGGAGCCGGCCCTGACCTTGTACTTGCGAGCACCTTGTGTGGCTCCCTGTAGGGGAGGTGGCGGCGGGGGCAGGACTGATGGCTGGCACCCGCCCCCCACGCCAGGCCCTGAGGATTGTCCTGCACAGCCTGGACCTCCACGCCAACTGCTACCAGCGCTTCGTGGTGCCCCTGCTCAGCATCAGCGCTGACTTCTACGTGCGCATTTTCGTTCGCGTCTTCACCGGCCAGGCCAAGGTCAAGGCCTCGGCCAGGTTAGCCTGGGGCAGGGAAGGGTGATGGATGAGGGAGGTCACGGGGCCTTTCCCGGGGCGGGGGGAGGGAAGGCTGCCCTGGGGAGCCCAAAGGGGACCCAGTCAGCCTGAGGGAAGAGTTGGGGTGCGGTGGCAATTCCAGGAACTGGTGGCCACCCTGGTCTCCCACAGCAAGCAGGCGCTGGTGTTCCAGTGTGTGGGCTGCGGGGCGTTCCACCTCCAGCGCCTTGGGAAGGCATCGGGAGCCTCCGGTGGCCGGTGAGCAAGGGAGAGCTGGGGAGGAAGGCGAAGGGGGCATCCCAGCCAGGGTCACCACCCCCGACCTCACCCCTCTCTGTGCAGGGTCAAGTTCTCTGCAGCCTGCGGCCCCCCCGTGGCCCCAGAGTGTGAGCACTGTGGGCAGCGACACCAGGTGGGGCTGGGCGAGGGTGCGGGGAGAAAAGGCCAGGGGGAGGCGGGGGTCCTGGCTGTCCTGATCCCTGCTTATCTGGTCCCTGTGTGTCCATAGCTTGGTGGCCCCATGTGGGCGGAGCCCCTCCACGACCTAGACTTCGTGGGCCGTGTCCTAGAGGCTGTGAGCGCCAACCCTGGCCGCTTCCACACCGCCGAGCGGATCCGCGGGGTCCTGAGCGTCGTCGCCGAGGTGGGGACCGCGCCGTGACCGGGAGGAGGCCCCGCGGGTGCCCAGCCATCCTTCCTCGGTCTGCCCCACACCCATCCCGTCCTCTCTGGCAGGAGCTCCTGGATGTACCTCTCTACTACACGCTGGACCAGCTGAGCAGCACCATCCGCTGCAGCACGCCCAGGCTCCTGCAGCTGAGGTGAGGCTGGGCCCGGGGTGGAGCCTCGGCCTGACCCCTGGGTGCCCTTGGGCACGTCGGCTCCCTCTTGGACTGGAGTCCCCTATAAAATGGAGGTCAAACATAACCCCGGTCTAGGGCTTCTCATGCACAAGAGCTTAGAACAGCTCTTGGAAGCCATGAGCCCTGGCCACGGGGATAGTCTTACTGTGAAGGTGGTTGGCATTATGCAGGCAATGTAGTCACCAGGAGACGTGCAGCCATGCCAGTCTGTGAAACAAGGGTCACACTCACAGGTCAGCACCGACCTTGGGGTCCAGCCTTCCCCTCCCCCTCACAATCCCTCCCGGTCCCCAGGTCTGCCCTCCTCCATGCTGGCTTCCGGGTCTCCCTCTCCCATGCCTGTAAGAATGCCGTGAAGACGGACGCCCCCTCCTCGGTCCTCTGGGACATCATGCGCTGCTGGGTGAGGCCAGGCCTGACCAGATGGAATTGGGAAGGCAGGGGACGGTCAGTGCCAGCATCCTCTGACCTCTGACCTTTGCCTCCCAGGAGAAGGAGTGTCCGGTGAAACGGGAGCGCCTGTCGGAGACCAGTCCGGCATTCCGCATTCTCAGTGTGGAGCCCAGGTAGGGGCATGGCACGGATACGGCTGCCCGCAGGCACGGGAAGTAGACGACACAGACCCTTCTCCTCACAGACACACGCTCATTCTTCAAGTGAGATCCAGAATCCATCCACTTCTCTCCCTCCCCTTCTGCCCTCACCCTATTCTGGCCCCAGTACTGCTCAGCTGGACCAGTGCAGTGGCCTTCACCCTGGTCCCCCAGCTCTCCTCCCCCCACATTCTGTTCCCCCCCGCAGTGGCCAGAGGGCACCTGTGAGCACAAGTCAGATCCCGTCCCTCCTCTGCTCAGAACCCTCCGTGGCTCCCACCTGACTCACTAGAAACAATTCTATCTGCAGGCCCTGCACCATCTCCCCCTCACCTCCCTGCCCTCATTCGTCCACCACCCACCCCCCCAACTCCACACTGGCCTCCTCACCCAAACTCACCAGGCACAGCCCCTCCTCAGGGCCTCTGCATGGCTCCCAGACTCCCCATTCCCTCTACCGTGCTCTTTTCCCCAAAACTCTTAATCTCATGCCCTCACACGTTATAATTTGCTGATTTCTGATTTGCCCCATTGCTTGCCTCTCTTGTGCATTAGAATGTCAGCTTTACTGGCAGCAGACTTTAGGCACACCGTAGGCACTTGATAAATGTTTATTAAATGACTGATAGAAACCTGACGTCTGCAGACACAGTTTTCCCAAAGTACGTTGAGCTGCACTGAGGTGGGCAGGTGGCCTGGGCGGTGTGTGCCCGCTTGCCTGGTAGATGCCCTTCAGCCCCCACCCTCATTTCCCTAGGCTGCAGGCCAACTTCACCATCCGGGACGATGCCAACCCCAGCTCCCGCCAGCGAGGACTCAAGCGCTTCCAGGCCAACCCCGAGGCCAACTGGGGTCCCCGGCCACGCGCCCGGCCACGGTGAGTGAGAGTGGTATGGGGGCGGGGCTGGGCTGGGGGGAGTGGGCACAGAGGCCAGACGGAGCCTCCGCTACTCGTCTCCCTACGCAGAGGCAAGGCGGCAGGCGAAGCTGTGGAAGAGAGACGCAAGCTGCTCCAGAATAAGCGAAAGGAGCCGGAGGAGGACCTGGCCCAGCGGGCTGCCCAGCTCAAGACATTTCCCTGCAAGAGGTTCAAGGAGGTGAGGGGCCCCCCAGCCCCCACTGAAACACACATGGGTTCGCCTCCTGGCAACAGGGCTGGGCCAATGGGCAGGCAGGGCTGGGAGAACTGGGGCCAGGCAAGTGTGTGGGAGTGAGCTCCCCATCCAGGGAGGGAACCCAGCAGAGGCTGCTGAGCTCCGGGCCAGGGTTCATTCACACCCATCATACTCCCACCAGGGCACCTGCCAGCGTGGGGAGCAGTGCTGCTACTCGCATAGCCCCCTGACACCCAAGGCCACTGCTGAAGCCACCCCCACTGACTGTCCAGAGGCCCCCGATCAGAACCCCCTTGGGCCTGGGGCTGCTGCTGGTCCAGGCGAAGACTGAGCCAATAAAGACTTTTCACCTTCCCCTGACTGTCATTTGTCTGAATGGGGAAGCTGCCTGTGGTGTGTCTGTCCATCTGCTGGAGGGGCTCTGTCCATCTCTTCAGCTGCTTGTCTGGGGTCTGTTCCTCTGTCCATCTGTTTTGACTCCCTTGGGGAGCTCTGTGCATCTGGGCTGTGTTTGTCCCTGCCCGAATGAAGTGTTGTCATTGTTTCTGACGGGAGTGTTCTGTCTGTATTGGAGAGGTGGGGAGCTGATCGTATTCCTGCAAGGTGCTTAGCCACCCATTTGCTGGCGCCTGCCATTCCCGAGGTGGCCACGGGGCGGCAGCCGTGCGCTCACGCCCGCAGGGACCTTTACCCCCTTCCCCTTCCTCCCACCCTCCCAGCGTGGGCGCGCCCCCTGGACGCAGGCACGCGCGCAGGCTGGTGTTCTAGACCCCGCGCCCGCTTACGGACTCGCGCCCCCGCCGCCGCCACCTCGCCGCCTGGTTTCTCTGGCCCAGTTCCCGCCAGGGCCCCGGTGGCGGAAGCCGGACCGGAACCAGGCGCCTCATGCATCCGCTCCAGACCAGGTGCTTCCTGCCCTGCGGCCCCTCGGGCTCGCACACTGAGGCACCCGGCAGCCTGCTGCAACCCCTCCCCCCAGGGCAGGGGCGGGTGGCCGCGTTAACGAAGAGGCCTGGGGCAGAATCCCCACCCTGCCACGTGGTAGCTGTGGGACCCTGCAAGCACCCTTTACCTTGCTTCATCCCCATCTGTAAAATGAACCTAATTCCAGAACCCACCTTGTAGGGATACCAGAGTTAACTCGTATGTTTAGAACTGTACTCTTGCTTCCCTGGGACAGTAGGAAGGTTGCTTGTGGGGTCCTGGGCTTCAACTGATTCCTGAGTGGGGGGGCGATAGTTCGGTGCTGGGGGGCAGCTGAGGGCCTGCCTGGGGCTCCTGCAGTAGCCCAGATATGCACTGGGCAAAGTACGACTGACCTGCTGGGAGGTTGCTGGGGATAAGGGACAGTGTTATGCTGACAGTGTCACTGCTTACGTTGTGGTACCCAGCACCCCTCCCTTTGTGAGGCCCAGCAGGAACTTGAGCTTTACCACCATTCCAAGATATTTACCCAATGCCTCTTTATCACTGTCCACCCTGAAGTGGACCCCACTGTGGGATGAGGGCCAAGGACCTCTGAGTTGGGGCTATGTGATCCTGTGACGTGGAGGCCCAGGATTGTGGGGACCTGCTGGGGAGGCACCTATTAGAAGGTTCTGCCAGCTCTGGCATGGGAGGAAATCTCCCCCAGCTGCGGCACTTCCCCTCACCCTCCTGGGCCTGGAAAGGTGGTGTGGATAGTGCACGGGGAGGGGGGGGCGCCCAAGACACCTGCCTAGGCTGGACACCCAAGGCCAAACTGTCAGAACTGCCCTCCAGTCAGTGCCCCACTCCAGGGTGGGGTTGGCAGAAAGGCGGGGAAGCACTCTGTAGAAAGAGGAACCAGGCAGGGTGAGGAGAGAAGGGGGCCCCTGGGTCACGAGGCCCCAGCAGGGCCGGAAAGAGCTCTCCTCCACCCCCATCAGCACGGACACAGCAAGGGGTATTCAAAGCTGGAGGACAGACCCAAGTGACATAGGGACCACTGCATCCATCCCTGCCTCAGTGTCCCTTCTGCATGCAACTGGGCACCTCACTCCTAGGGGTGTGCACCCTGGCTGGGATCCTTCAGTGCCTGGGGGGATGGAAGGTGAGGCCTTGAGGGGTGACAGTCAGTCCTGCATGTGCCGGCTGGGGGCGGGGACTTGAGGCCCGCGCTAGGAGATCCCCGCCCGCTGGTTTCCTCCGGGGTCAGCCCGGCTCCTTATCAGGCGCGGCCAGGCAGCCAGGCACTTATCTGCACTGGCCCAGCATCCTCCGGCCGCTGCGCCAGGGGTGAGAGGGAGGAAACCCGGCCGCCAGGGGCGGGGAGAGGGCAGGCGGCCCGGAGCTGCTCACTTTCCCTGGAGGGACCTACCCTGTTGCCACCGCCGCCGCGGTGGCCCTTGGGAGCCAAGGAAGCGGGGCGGCCTGATGCTGCGGCCCAAACAGGGCCTCCGGCCGCCAGCAGCACGCAGCGCAGAGGCCCGAGCGCGCGGCGGTGCCTTGCCTGAAGTCGGAACCACATCCTGGACCTGAAGGACAGAGTCACGGCCATCAGCAGGCATCCGGAGCAGTGCTGGGGTAAGAGTGGCATGGGCCTGAAATTGGGGGATCCCGGACCCGCCTACATTCATTCATTCGTTCCTTCCTTCATTCATCTAGGGGGCCCACTAAGTGAGAGACTAGGCCTAGCTAGGGAAGACAGGGCAGAGGGGCCAGGAAACCCAGACATTGCTGGGACACACCAGGCCATGAGGCCAAGAGTGAACAGGGATATGGAAGCAGGGTGCAAAGGGGTGGATACTGATGGGGGGTGGGGAGGACACAAGAGCCAGAGGGAGGATTGGGGCATGACTGTGCTGGGCAGTAGGGTTAGCATCTGGAGTCAATGTCAGCAGTGGGGTCACAGGGGACATTTTCAGTGGGTGGGGGCGTGGTCACTGGAGTGATTATGGAGGACTTTTAGAGTCTGACATGGAGACAATGGGAAGAGCCTCAGGGTTATAGCTGAGGGCCACATGGTCAGCCAGGGGGCAGTGATCAGTGAAGGGTCAGTCAATCGTGGAGGGATTCCAAGGTCCATGGTGTCCATGAAGGGTCTTGGGATCAGATCTGAGGGTTTAAGGGGCACCCTGTGGTCAAAGGGTCCATCATGGGCTCCCTGCCTTGCCCTTCCCTCCAGGCTCCAGGCGAGAGGGGATTCTGGAAGAAGGGAAATTTGCTCAGGGGCTCTACAACTAAGGCCTCATGGGTCACAGACAGCTCAGAAGCCGCATTGCTGAGCTCAGTGCTGCCCAGCACCTCAGTGGGCACCTCCTGTCCTTGTGTTGGACCCCCTCCCATGTCCTGGTAGTTTCTGGGCCCACCCTGCATCTGCCTTTGCCCACTGAACTGCCACCCCCTCCAGTCTTCCTCCCATTTGAGGGCTCTGTTGGGCTAAGGGTGGGGGGTGGCTTCTGATTCCCCCCTCCCCGCTGGCTTCCTTCCTCCCACAGGTGAGCACCCCCTCGGGGTCCATGTGCCCGCCCGAGGCCCAGGCAGAGGTGGGCCCCACCATGACCGAGAAGGCCAAGATGGTGTGTGCCCCCAGCCCAGTGCCTGCCCCGCCCCCAAAGCCTGCCTCGCCTGGGCCCCCAAAGGCGGAGGAGGTGGGCCACAGAGGCTCCTCGCCACCCAGGCTGCCCCCTGGCGTGCCAGTGATCAGCCTGGGCCACACCAGGCCCCCAGGGGCAGCCATGGCCACCACGGAACTAAGCACCCTCCGTCCCCCGCTGCTGCAACTCTCCACCCTGGGAACCGCCCCAGCGCCCCTGGCCCTGCATTACCACCCTCACCCCTTCCTCAACAGGTCAGTGGGGGACTGGGGCCTGGGGGGAATCCGGGGTCAGGGTCCTTACCCACAAGGCATTAGTGACCCACGACCCCTTACAGCCTCTACATTGGGCCGGCAGGACCTTTCAGCATCTTCCCTAGCAGCCGGCTGAAGCGGAGACCAAGCCATTGTGAGCTGGAGCTGGCTGAGGGTGAGTATGGGTTTGTGTTCGCCCAGCCACCTCTGCTGGGGCCCACGTCTGTCACATAGCCTTCCGCAGGGAAAGGTTATGTGACATCGCACACAGACATACACAGGACAGCCCACACAGGGGCTCAGTACTCAGGCAGGTTACGCCCACGTGCAAAACCCCAGAAAAATGGCCAGTTCCACACAAGCACAGCCACCCAACGAGCCACAAAGGGTCGCGGCAAGACACAGCATGGCATGGGGGCTTCAAAATGACAGCCACGCACATGCGCAGGCACACAGGAAACAGCCACGGGACAGCAACCATCCAAGAGACAGCCACACAAGAGAGAGAGTCACAGGACCGCAACCACAGCCACTGAGGTCCATGGCCACACAGGAATTAGCCACACAACCACACGGCAATGATCACACACCACAGCCATTTAGATATACCAGGAGTTCACAGGGCCACCTGAGACATGAACGGCACCACAATCACTGGGAGAGAAACTCTCAGAATGAGAATGAGGACCATAGGGACAGCTGCCCGGACCGGCAGCCACACTCCCTAGAGAATTTCAGCCCTTAACATCAAGGTGTAGACAGAGGTACAGAAGGCTTCAGTTGTCTGCAGCTTGGGCCTGTGACAGTCCTTGTCTAGGCAGCTTAGAGGTGGGGCTGCAGGGGCTGCTAACTGGCAGCAGGGCTACACGTGGATCCTACGTGTGTATCCCTTGGGTGGAGAAAGGCCCAGCTCCCCGCCGGGGATGAAGTCCCATGAGGGTGCTGGGAGTCTGGAGTAAGGGCAGGTAGGGGTGCCTGCCTCCCCCGGGCCATGGCGCCAACCCTGCCACTCCTGTCCTCAGGGCACCAGCCCCAGAAGGTGGCCCGGCGCGTGTTCACCAACAGTCGGGAGCGCTGGCGGCAGCAGAACGTGAACGGCGCCTTCGCCGAGCTCAGGAAACTGCTGCCAACGCACCCGCCCGACCGGAAGCTGAGCAAGAACGAGGTGCTCCGCCTGGCCATGAAATACATTGGCTTCCTGGTGCGGCTGCTGCGCGACCAGGCAGCGGCTCTGGCCGCAGGCTCCGCCCCTCCAGGGCCCCGCAAACGGCCGGCGCACCGAGCCCTGGACGACGGCGCCCGCCGCGGGCCTTGTCGCAAGGCCGAGGTGGTGGCGCGCCCGCAGCCCGCGCCCCCAGGCGGCCCCGATGGCAGCCCCGGTGGGGCGGGCCGACCCATCAAGACAGAAAAAGCGGCTGTGAGTCCGGAGGTGCGATGACCTCCACGGTGTCGCCTCTGAGCCGAAGGGCACTGGGAACTCAGCCCAGGGCCGTCCAGGAAGGGGCGGACGACGCTCAGCGCCTGCTGTGGAGATAACTCCCCCGAAGAAGGACCAGTGAAGAGTCCCCTACAGGGGAAAGGGCCCGGGGGTCTGGAAGGGCGACCGTCGCCCCCAGGGGCCCTGCAGACCCTTTTATCGCCCACCGCCCGCTGGAAGTGGCCTTGTCCGCGTACCCCTCCCGGGGGAGAGGCCCGGGAACCAACACGTCATCGGAGCGGTCATCGGACCCAAGTGGTGCCGCATTTTTACGTGCTGGGGTCACCGAGGGAGGTGGGGAGGGACCGGAGAGCCTACTCCTTTCTCACCGGCGCCCCCTCCCGGAGACCAAAAGATACGCGCTCCTCGACGGTAGCGGCCGCCGGCCTGGCGGGAGGAGAGAGGCGCAGAATCCGTGCGGCGGCCCCCCCCCCCCCCCACCGATCCCGAAACTGTCCCGCACGATCGCGTTAGCGAAGGCTCAGACGCTCTTGCTTTTGTTTTTCTTTATTTCTTTATTTCACATACACATTAGCCATTCAATGGAGAAGCCGGAGAGAGTCAGGCAAAGATGGTATAACAGAAGCGCAGTGACGGGGGAGGGTTGGGGTGGGGCGGGGCGGAGAGGGAACGTACGGGCTGGCTGCCTACTTGCATTCCGCTAGGACACTGAAAACCCAGAAAACAAAACAGACAGTAAACTACCCTTGTTTCTTATGTATCTCAGTGCAGAGACGGGGGTGGAGGGCAGAGAGGGGGAGACCAGGCTGAAGGAAGAGGAGCGGAGGGACGGGGACGCTAAGGGGGAAGCACACCAAATCCATTAGTACTATATATAGAGATACTCGTATATACTGCGTTTCTTAGCCTAAGAAGAAACTTGTTTGACGGGACGGGCGGCCTTTGCGGTCCGCGATGCTGGTGCTGGTCGGGCGCACGGATCTCCCGGGGCCGAAGCGGGGCTGGCCCAGGCTGGCTTGCGGGGGGAGGGGGGCGCCCCAAGGGTGGGTGGGGGGGAGCAGAGGCGGGGCTGGGGTGCCCCTCGGGCTCTCGATTGGGGGACGAAAGTTCTCGTGACTTTATTGCTCCTTTATTTTCTCTCGTGTGTGTGTGTGTCGGGGGGGAGTGTCCGTTCAGCACGGTCGGGGTGGGGAAGTGGTGGGTCGTCTGAGCCACCCGGCCCCTCTGGGACCCAGAGCGCGGCGTCCGCTCCGCCAGCACGGGGGTGAGAACAAGGCACTAGGTCGGCCGGCCAGCGCGGGGGCGGGTGTGTAAGGCAGTCGACGGGGTTGGTTGCAGGGTAAGGATGGGGCTGTGTGCGGGGCCGTGTGCGTGCGTGCGTGCGTGCGCGGGCCTGGGCGAATCGACCTGTCAGCTTGGCTGGTCCTGTCCTGGAGCGTCGAGCCTTCCCCGTACTCCCCGGAGGGTGACCGGGGTGGGGGCGGGAGGGTGATGTTGAGTCGCGGGCGCCGGGGAAGCGGTGGGGGGCGGGGGAGGGGAGAAACTACCAACTTGCTGAGCGCGCTCCTGATAATGCTGGTGAGGGTCAAGTTGGCGTCTGGCTCAAAGAAGGACGCTCGGGTTGGAGAGGGAGGGAGGGGACGTTTGTTCGTTGGCATTGACCTCTGCGGGGGAGGGGCTGGGGACCCGCCGCCGCGCCCCCGGGCCCGGACGGGGATGGGGCGAGGAGGGGGCGCTGGGCCCCGGGGAGGGGGCGCCCGGGGAGACCCGCGGCCAGAGCAGCCCGCCGCCGGGCGCACGCCGCTGTCCCGTTCCGTTAAACTCAACAAAGAAGGGATATGCGTGTTCCTAACAAGTGCAGGATATTTAATTGATTCATAAACTTATGTATAATAGTTTGTGGGTTTTTTAAAACGTACTTTATAATGTAAGAAGCACCAGGGTTTTTATGTTGAATTATCTTTAAAATAATTTTCTCTCGTCCTTTTCCTTTTTGATCTTGTGTTGGTTTTTTAATGTCGAGGTGTTGTTTTTTTATTTTTCAATTCTAAAATGTGAACGTTTCCTTCAGCCCTCCCACCGAAACCGAGAACGAACGACGAAACAAATAAAAACCCCAGATCATCCTCGTCAACGCAGGAAAACGACTTAAAAAAAAAAAAAAAGAACAAAAAAAAAAAAAAGGAAAAAACACTCAGCTTTCGTTACCCCCGCACAAGGCGGGGCAGGCCCGGTTCTTTTAGCGTCCCCAGAGCCGCGAGGACATTACAACAAAAATAGAATTTTTTTTCTTAATCTCTTAACATACAAAGATAGGAAAACTCTCTGATGCATTGCACTTGGTTCAATGAAAAAAAAAAAAAAGTTCATTTCCCCCATATATATTTTTTGTGGGTTTTTTCTCTTCTAACACGTCCCCACATCTCCTGTCGCCCTCGTCGCCCCTCGCCTGCCCCTCACAACAACACTTAGGAAAGGAGCGGCCCCCAACCCCCGTGCCCACCCCGGCAGCCCTGCAGGGCGCGCTCCCGCCCCGGCCCAGCTGGCCTGCAGCTTCCGACCTCGCCTGGGCGGGCGCCCCGCAGACCCCCGCCCCCGAGGACCCACCGCGCCCGCGGCCCCGATTGTCTTCGAGGGAAGGGGCGTGTGCGGCCGGGCAGGGGGGCAGGGGTCCCTTCTGCTCCCCTCTCAGCTCTGACCCTGTTTAGCCAACCAAACTGAAAAATCATTGCACTTTGACCGCGCGTCACGCCCGGCCCACCCGGCCCCCCACCCCCCGCCCTACTCCCCACGACCCCCAGGCTCCCGCGGATTCCCCTATCCCCTGCTTCTCAGACCCGGTCCTCCTCGAGGGCTGCACGCGGATGGGGGAGGGGCTTCGCTCAACTTCCAACAAAAGCCACCCCTGGGGCCAGCCACCTTGTGGCTTCCAGCTGGGGAGGAGGCACCACTCAAGCTGGCCCCTTTTGCCCCAGGTAAGAGCTCTGCTCTCCTCTCCAGCCACCTCCCTCCCCTCCTTCCCTCCCTTTGCTTGGGGCCACAGCCTCACAAACTAGATTCACAATAAATAAAGCCCATAACCTACCCCTATGTGGTGCAACGTTGGGTTGATTGACTTTCAGAGGATCCTGACCTGTGCTTTGTGTTTTCATACAGTTAAGAAGGAGAGAGAAAGAGAGAGAGAGAGGCACAAGGACTCCAGAAGGGGGCCAAGATGCAGGGAGGAGGGAGTAAGGCACAGAAAGACAAGCCAGAGGGGCCAAGTCACACCCTGGAGGCGGGCTGGGCGTGCTCTTGCTCCCCTCCCTCCCAGGGGGGCTTCTGAAGACCCTCTGGACAGGCCCCCAACCATCCCTTGGGGGAGGAGGGGGCCATGGTGGTGGTGGTGGGGGAGAGCTACTTCTTGTGGTGTGTTACCAAATTGTTCCCAAGTTGCTCAAATGGAGGAGTTCCCAATTGCAACAGCAAAAGACCGAAACAATGAATGCCCCACCCCTAAATAAAGAGTAAAGACATTACAGCTGAAATCCAGAGAGAAGTGGCCATGGGGGTGGCGTGGGGGAAAGGGGAGGCAGAGAAAGCTCCAAAACACTTTTGAAAAAGGACGACACCCAACACCCTCCAAAGGAACTGAAAGTCGGCAAGCAGGACGCCTACCTAGCGCGGGTGGCGGTTTAGCCAACGGCAGCGGCGGCTGCCTCGTCCTCCTCGCTCGACTCCGGGGTCCCCTTTCTGCTCCACTCTCCGGCCCGGCCACAGCAGGGCTGTCTGCGTAGGGGCAGGGGCAGGGACCGATGGGGCGGAGCGAGGGCACCTGCATGCGGGGCTGGGGTGTGGGGGCAACCTGGGGCCCACCTCCCCTCACGTGTAGCATGTCAGGACGGTGACCTTCCTGGCCTGCCTTGGGAGGGAGGGAAGAGGGGACCTGTCCCAGGCTGGGATGGGCTGTCTAGAGCATTCCGACCTTTTCCTATGGACTGTACAGAGGGGTTTGGGGCCCGGGGAACTGCCCCTGCAGCTCAGGGTCGGGTGGTAGAACACCCTCCATTCTGGGAGCACAAAACTAGCTCCGGGAGATGCCCCCTGCCCAGCCGGGGTTGGGGGGCTTCTAGCCCGAGGGTGGGGCAGAGGGACATCGCGAGGCTACCCTGCCTCACCCGGTCCAGAGCAGCTGGGGGAAGAAGCCAGAGGCAAAGGCAGTGAGGGAGGGAGGGGGTGGAGTCTGGAGGGGAGAGCCCTCTGGATCTGCACCCCATCATCTTTACAAGCTGGTCCTCTGAGCTCCCTAGTGAAGCTCCGGCCCTAGTCGAGGGTGGGGTTCCCCTAGGAAGGGTGAGGGTGGGGGACAGGCCCCTTCAGAATTGTGCTGGTTGCTTTGTTTGGGGATTTTGCTCCTTCCCCAGAAGGCCGGGACGGGATGTGGGGGGAGGAAGGCAGTTCTGCATCCTTTCTTTCTGTCCTCTACTTGACAGAGTCCGTTTTGCATGTTTCTTTCTGCTTGGCTGCTGGTGCACAGCTCCACCGAGACCTCTTCTGAGGCTCTCCGAGAACTGAGCTGCTTCTGGGGGCCTGCAGGGGTCCCCGGGCTGGAGGAGAGAAGGGCTGAGTGGCTGACGACGTCTAATTTTTGCTTTTCGGTGGGGCTGGGCTGGGCTGGGGGATTTTTTTCCACGTCTCAAAATTTCTTCTCCCCCCTTTTGAGGAACCTCTTCTTTTCATTTTGCCATTTCTTTTGTCGATCTTATCAGAGGAACCAGGACTGAAATGGGACGAAAAAAGAGGCGACATTGAGAATAGCAGGGGCAGGTCCCTTCTTGCTCCCACCTGGTCCTGTGACTCCAGGCTGGTTCCTGAGGCCCCTGGAGGGTCCAGCTCCAGCAGAGCCAAGGACACCAACACCTCGTGCAGAGGTACATCCCCACTCTGTCGGTCCCTCCTATGGGGATCCTGACCCCCCAGGAGACCCTGCCTCCGGTGCTGGAGTCCAGCTGGCCTTCTCGTGGGTACCGTGCCCAGCGGGTGAACCCCGTGGCTGGCACTGGCACAAGCACAGACCTGGGATCTGGCCATGTTTCCAATTGTTTAGGTTTTTGTGTGGGTCCTGGAGGGTGGGGGAGGATGCCAGGCTACAGCTTTTGTCCCCAGAGGGGTTTGGGGAGTGGCGTGGGGGGTAGCCCAGCTTCTTGCTGAGTTTTCTTTCTGTCTCTTTGGATTAAAAGCAGAAATTCCCATCTGCATAGCTCAGCTAAGGTCCCACAGCCTGAAAGTCTGGGGAGGGGTGGGTACCACATGGCTTCAGTCCCTAGCAGTACCAGGCCTGGGGGAAGGGATCAGTAGCCCAGTGGGCTTGATCTTCTACCCTCCTGGACGCCACGCCCTGTGGAAGACCTGAGGCTCCCTCGGGTGGGCATCGCTTCCCTCAGGGTGCCAGCAGGGGGCGCCGCCTTCCCACAAACAGGATCTGGCAGCCACTCAGTACAAAACACACCTAGGGTGGACCCCTGGGAACTGGGCTGCCTGGCAGAACCCTCCACAAAAGGCTCTGGCCCCACCTCATGGCCAAGGGGCGGGGCAGGGGGGTTCTACTCTATGGTCTACAGTGCCTGGGTATGTCTGGTTGTACCCTCGGGGCAAAATGGTGGTGGGTGGTCCCTGAAGATGCATCTTGGGGCCTCTCTCCGGCTCAGGGTCACAGACTCAGATCTGCAGAGGCCAAGCAGAGCTAACTACAGAGCATGCACCTGGTGCGGACTCATTCTATCCTCACTCCAACCCTGCACAGAAGCCAGGTGAAGAGAGGGTGGCTGAACTGCCCAAGGCCACACAGCCCACAGGGCCAAGCTGGGACTCAAATGCAGGGGGCAGCTCAAACTCAATGCTCCTAACTGCTATGTGTGGCGTGTTCACAGGGAGGCAGGGTCTGTGGTGACCAGGACACCAGCACCTTTCCAAGGCTGTGGCCAAGGCTGCCACATCAGGGTGAGGGCCTAGGGTGGCTAGATCAGCCAAATTTTCAAAAGAAGCTTGAGGGGCTTCCCTGGCCGTCCAGTGGTTAAGACTCTGAGCTTCCAATGCAGGGGGTGCGGGTTCGATCCCTGGTCGGGGAACTAAGATCCCACATGCCATGTGGTACGGCCAAAAATAAATTAATTTATTAATTTGAAAAAAAAAAAAAAGAAGCAGCAGCTTGAAAGTCCAGACAATTTCATGTGAAATTTTTCCAATATTTGAAACACTTGTCTTGGTCACACAGATTATGCCTACAGCCCTCAGGCTCTGGTTTGGAACCGCAGGCCACGGTCCACCATGAGATGGAGACATCCAGTTTTAGAGTTAGAAAGGGCCTTGGTTATATGAGATCATAGATGCTTACTAAACCTATCGTGGCAGTCATTTCGTGATGTATGTAAGTCAAGTCATGATGTTGTACACTTTAAACTTATACAATGCTATATGTCAATTATCTCTCAATGAAACTGGAAAAAAGAAGAAAGACAGGGCCTCGGAGATCATCTAGAACTTTCTGGGACAATGGAAATATTCTCTATTTGTGCTGTCCAGTGCAGTAGCCACTAACAATGCATGGCTTCTAAGCTCTTGAAATATGGCTAGTGTGACCAAGGGACTAAATTTTTCTCTAGTTATTTACTTTAAACAGCCACATGTGGCCAGTGGCTACCACACTGGATATGGAGGAGGGCAGATGGAGGGCATTTGGAAACACGGGGGTTTGGGGTTGCCACAATGACTGGGGGCACTGCTAGCATTTACTGGGTGGGCAGAGATACTACACTTCCTGCCATGTACTGGACAACATGCAGAGAGGAGACCTGCCCTCCTTTGATGGAGCTCCTGGAGCACCTGCCCGAAGTTCAACCCCATCGACTGATTTTAGGCCAAATGGAGGCTCATGGGGGCCTAGCAAGGTGTGGGGGAAACCCGGGCCTGAGGCATTCTCAGAGTGGCTGGGGGAGGGCTGGTTCAGCCGCCAGCTCCCAGGCTTCGGTCCTGGCCGGAGGAACAGGGAAGCTGCCCGGGTGAGCCCCCTGTCCCTGCAGGCTCGGGTGTTAGTGTTCTCTGGGACACCCCCACACACACACACCTTCCCGAGGGGAGACTACACCAGAACCCTTAAACCATCACCCTGGCTGCGAGCCTGCCCCTCCCCCTTCCTGTGAGGGAAAAGAGGCCGGGGACAACCAGCGCAGGGAGGACCTGCTTGGCCTCGATGCCCTTGGCAGGCCAAGCCAAGGCCCCAGACTGGCCCCGTTGGGGTCTCCTGAGCTGCACAGTGGCGGGGGGCGGGGGGACGTGCTCAGATTGAGGGGCCCTCCCCTCAGAGGAGGAAGACTCTGGTTTCAGGCCTGGAGTCAGGGACAAAGACAACTCCGACGGGACTCCCCGGTGCCTCCCCACGGGTCCCAGAGATGGGGGATCTGCTGGCAAGCACAGAGCGGCTTTTTCTGCTCACCCCTCCCTGTTTCCTGAGCCAGGTCCAAAATTGATTAAAACTAAGTAAAAAACGCTGCCCAGGGAATGACAAAATTGGTAAAATTCTCTTTTCTTCCCTCGTTCTATTGTTCTCTCTCCATCTGGTGCTCCAGAGATCAGCTAAAGTCACTGGTTACTGTGGAAACCGCCCCCCACTGGACCCCCTGCGCCCGCCGCAGCCGCCTGCCTGCCCCCAGGCCCGAGGGCTCCCCGCTCGCTCGGCTTGTCCGACTCCGGCCCCCCAACCCCCATCCCCAGACACACCTGCCTGCTCAGGGCCCCGGCCCAAGGCTCCTTGTAGGAACAAGGGGAAGAAAAACTGTTTCCCAAACTTGCCTCAGATTCTGAGTTGGCCCCAACATCCAAGCAAAGTGAGCAGAGAAAGTGAAGAAGGGAAAGCATGTGGAAGCGGAAATGGGGTGAATGGGGAGGGCTCATGGCAGTGGTCCCCGAGAGTGAGCAAGCGCATATACAGTCAGAGCTGCAGGGCGGACAGCGGGAGGGAGGGTGGGCAGGCAGGGGCACCAGAGCCCTGCCGCCTGGTGCCAGCCCAGAGCCAGGAGGGGAGGCCCTCCTGCTGTCCCTTCCTCTGGCACCCCCTCCTGCCCTCTACCAGCAGGGCTCTCTTGGCCTCCCTGGCACAGAGCGGAGGGGGCTGGCTCCAGCCCCTGCTCGGAGCCATTGTTTTTCTTCTCAACACCCCCAAGTTCAAGTTCATCTGGGTGTTACATCATGTCTGGTTGCTCCTGGAAACCAGACGGGTCAGACGTGACTCTGGGGAAAGGGGGTGGGAAGCTGGAGGGGGTTGAAGTTCTCCTCCCCTCCCCTCCTTGCCACTAGGGAGCTCTGAAGTTTGAAGTTTGACAAAGTTTTTTGGCTTTTTTTTTTTTTTTTTTTTTTTTAGGGAGGGAAAGGAAAAGGGAAAAAAACAAAACCTTAAACCACACACACAAGACTTCCATCCACCAACTTTCTTTGGACTTGGGCCTCAGAGCAAAGAGGGAGCAGAAGCTGAAAGAGGTGTTCCCAGGGCTGAGGAAGCCTCCAAGGCCCTGGGCTCACAGGGTGTGTTTTTGTAAAATGTGCAAAAGAAAAAGATATTTGCATGCTCCCCTCCCCTCCATTCCCCAGAAGCCTCATACTGTAAAAGCTGCCTCTGCCCTGCTCCGGAGGCTGGTCCCTGTGCCCTGAGAGCCCTGGGCTCTACAGGCTATTCCCAGCCTCTTGGGGACAGGCACAGGGAGGAGAGGGCCTGCGTGCATGTGTGTGCAAAGATGCCTGTGCAAAACCAGGTCCAGGGGCCTCCAGCAGGAGGGCTGGAGGGGTGGCATTTCCTTGTGGGAACTGGGGGCAGATGGCAGCAGGACTGGGGGCTCCAGCAGCCTGGCCTCCCCTCTAACAGGATTCACAGGACGTGGGGGAGCCGCCCCTCCAGGGCGGCTTTGAGCCCTGCCTTACCCTCAGTGCCAGAGTCTCTGGGCACATGGCCCACCAGGCCGCTTCTGTCCCTCCTCCACCCCCAACCCAGCCCACCCAAAACCAAGGAAGAGGGGAGGGCCAGGGGCTAGGGCATCCAGCCGGAGCAAAAGGAGAGCAACAAGGCAGACCCTGTCCTCCTCCGGATGGAGCCTCCTGCTTCCATCTTTGCTTCCACCAGGCCTGGCCCAGAGCGCCTCTAGCCTTGGGTCCTTGGCTGCCTTCCCCAGGGCCAGGGCTGTCAGAGCTAATTATCCAATTAGCTGATTAGCCAGGGAGCCTGGGGGCTGCCTGGGGAGGCAGGCTCAGCTGGGCATGCAAAAGCCTGAGCCTTCCAGCCCTGCCCCAGCCTCTTCTCCCGGACTGCCCCAAGGATCCCTGCCTCCTCCCGGACACCAAGATGCCCCCACCCCTGCCTGCATCCACCTGGTGGGCAGGGCCTCCTACCTGAGACTGCTGTGGGATGTTCAGAAAGTTGCCGTCCCGGGGTCCGATGCTGACAAACCGGTTGGCAGAGGAGGCGCCTGTCGTTGCGAATGCTGTGGGGAGCAGGGGAGAGAGGGAGAGACCCCGTGAGGACTTGGAGCCTGCCCGGGCACTGCCCTTTGGGACTGCTGAGAGAGGGAGAGACTAGGTTAGACCACGTTGCCTGGGCTTAAGCTGGCAGTGGGAAGGACAGGCCCGAGGGGCCCCCTCCTCCTCTCACTGGACCAGGAGCACACAGTCCCCCACCCCTGGCACTCCGTTGCAGCCAGGCATCCTCTTTCATGGCCCTGGAGGCTATAGCTGAGGCCCCATGGGCCCACTTCTGTCCCCTAAACAGGCACTAGGCAGGGCCAGGGATACCCCTCATCCCAGAGCACCCGAAGCAAATACCCTCGCTTTCCTACCGGCCCTCTTGGGTCTGGAGAAGAGGGAGCCGGGGAGGGCGGGAGTTCTGGCAGACCGGCCCCATCCTGCTTGGAGAAGGCCATCTCAGCCAGGCCACCCCTCCAACTGGGGTGCCTAGTTGGGTGCTACACCACTTAACACTCTGGACCCAAGGACGGGGCCGGTGGTTTGGGAAACCTGAAGGGTCCCAACAGAGGGCTGAGCTGGGTGGGTCAGGGTCAGAGAGGGGTCTGGGTGCTGGCTGCTGGCTCAGGCACAGGGGTGGCAAGGCTCAGGCCCGGCACACATCCTCCTCCTTCGATGGATGAGCCAGGTCCTATGGTCCTGCTGTTCCCTGGGACCCGAGGTACAAGACGAGGAGGAGGCCAGAGGGCCTGGCAAAGGCCCAGGGCTTGGGCACCGGGGCAACGGTTCTAGGGTCTGGGGGGCAAATGGGCCAAATACCCAGGAGCTCTTCTTGGGTTGTCTGGCTGGAGCCCTATGGGAGGGGACTGGCGCTGCACCCCCAGGAGGAAGGATGCCCCCAGAGAGGACGAGGAGTGTCACAGCTAACTGGGAGCCCCCACCCCACCACCCCCTGCACCAGATACACCCCAGGGACCCCGTGCTCACCAGATTCTGTCCATAAGTGGCCCCCAGCCACCCCACAGCCTGGCTCCCCCTCTCCCACCCTGCCCACCTCCAATGACCATGACCATGACTTCGTGTCTTGTGGCGAATGCAGATGAGAAGATGGCATGAAGAGGATGGACAGGGGAAAAGAACTCAAACCAAGAAAAAAGAAGGTGAGACAGAGAGCGCGAGACGAAGAAAAGTGGTGAGATGGGCCACCCCTTCCGCCGCTGTCCCGAAGTCCTGGCCCACGGCCTGCCAGCCCCCAGAGCGCCCGAAGCGCTGCCCACCCCCCACCCACAGTCCCACAGACGGCACGCCGCCCACCCTCCGCCTCTCCTGTCCTTCAAGCGTCGTCGGGTCTAGCTTGGGCCTCTCAACTCAGATTTTTCTCTTCCCTTTGACAAAATTTGTCATCGGTTTAAAAAAAAAAAAAAAAAAGAAAGAGAGAGAGAGAAAGAGATGAAGTAAGCCAAGGCCCAGAGCCCTTCCTTGTCCTTGGAACATCCAACCTGGGGAAGAAATTGAGGGAAGGGAGAGGGATGGGAAGCGGGGGAAAAAAAAAGAGGAACAACGAGAAACCAAATGTGAGACTGAAGGCTGAAGGGAGGGGGTCGGGGGCTGGCCTGCTGCACCTTTAGAGGCCTGAGGGACCCAGAATGGAGGTGAGGGGGGCAAAGGCAAAAAGGGGATGGTGGTGGCGTCGCCTTGTGGTCACATTTAATTTTCTTGGTGTGGGGGGGGGGGCACAACGAAACAACAAAAAAATCAAAAAACGAAAAAACAAAAAATGAAAAAACAGCAATTAGGCATGAAGATGGCATGGCTGTGCCTCCCCTCCCCCCTCCCCCCCTGGCCAGCACCCCTGGCCTGTGTGCCCCACTGTGCTCCCTCTCCCGCCCCCCGGAAGGGGCCTGGGCCAGGGGCCCCAGCTGGGAGCAGCGGGCGGGCAGGGGGGCTAGTGGGGTGCTGGCTGGTGCAACTAAGGCCCAGGAGGCCGTGGTTGGGGGGCTCAGCTCTGCTCTTGTCTGGGTGGGAGGCTCCGTGGCACTCTGGGTTGGGGGGCTTTGGCAGTGAGGGAGGGGGCTTTTCTTTTTGCAGTGGAGACTGTTTGGATGGGCTGGGGACGCTGGGCGTTGTGGTTTCGGTTTCATCGTCCACTTACAAGGTGATGGAGGAGTCAAGGCGGCGCCGTCTGGGGCAGTGCTGGTGGATTTGGAATCAGGCATAGGAAGGGGCACAGGTCTGGCCACTGGAGGCGGCGGTGGTAGCAAAAATGACCCCGGGACTTTGCCCTGGCCGCTACCGTTGGGCTGCGAACAACATAAATAGAGTGACGCATGAAGGCACATCACACACAGACACACGCTCCCCTGCGCGGCCACGCCAGCTCGCTCCTGAGAGCGGGCGCTCCCGGCGGAAGATGATGCAGGACGGGATTCTCTCCTCCAGGGCACAGGGTTGGTGAGGGCGTAAGGCCTCTATTTGGTCTCTCAGGTGTTTCTCTCTTTTTTTTTTTTTTTTTTAAGTTCTCTTTTGAAGTTGTGGGAGGGAGGAAGGGGGATGTCCGACGGGTGGTTTGTTATTTCTTAGGGAACAGGTTTTAGGTACCGAAACATGCCACCTAGCCGTACAAGCAGCTGCACTCAGAACTCTCACGCTCTTGAAGACCTTCTCCTATGGCAGGAAAGATGTACCAGCTTACCTCCTGTGCCCCCCTAAAACACACACATGCCTCCCCTCCGTGGGCCCCTGGGGTAGGACCAGCAGACCCCACCAAGGACCACAGGCCCATCTGCCCCATGTCATGGCCTCGGGGGGATGCCAGGGAGCATGCCCTGGGCTCTGGTAGCCTGAGGACAGTGGGGTGCTGGCTTATCTGCTACAGAACAGCCCAAGAGGAAAATCCATTGCTGGCAGCTCTGGTTCCCACAAGGTTCTTTGAGTGGCTTTCCCTCAGAAGCTGGGGATGTCTGGTCACCAGATCCACTAATTGTCCTTTATTCCCTCTTGTGCCCTACACTTGAGTTTCCTCCTCCAGGCCCCATGTGTGGCCTTGTGTTCAATCAGCCTTTGGGCTTCAGGGGGTGTAGGAACCACAAGGAAGGGCAGAGGTCCCCAGCCTCTGGCAGACACAGCTCCCCTGGGCTCCACACCTCCTGCTGCTCTGGGCAGTGCCCTCGATGACCACCTGCAGCCTGGGCTCAAGGGGGCCAGGCCACAGCTTTTCATCCTAAACTGGTCCCTCTCCTGTGGGTCAAACCTCTGCCCTCCCAGCTACCCAGGTTTAGGACCTTGGGAGGTTCCTATGCTCCTCCTTCTGTTGGTGGGCAGACCCTGTGGGGCACACCCCTAGACGTGTCCAGCTGGGTCGTCCTTCTCTCCTAACTGGTTTCACCTGGACTGTGACAGTGAGACTCCCAAGGGGCCTCCCCTCTGCCGACAGTGTGCTCAGCAGCTCAGCACCCTTGGCACCTGGCTCTGTACTAGGCCCTTCACTCAGGTTGTGTCCGATCCTCCAACCACCCTGTAAGGCAGTGGTTCTTGCTTCGGGGCAGTTCTGGGTATTGACAGTGTCTGGAGACATTCCGCTTAGCACAGCTTGGGGATGGAGGCTGGGGATGCTGTTCAACACCCTACAACGCACAGGGCAGCCCCCAGGACAGAGGCTCATTGGCCCAAAGATTAACAGTGCTGTGGCTGAGAAACCTTGCTGCGAGGGAAGCTCTACTCTCGGCCTTTCACAACAGGGGATACTGAGGCTCTTCATGATTAAGTGGTCTAGCCAAAGTCACCCGGCTGTCATTGGAAAGGCCTGAGATTCAGAGTCATATCTGTTTAACTCCTAGGATCCTACAGATTCTTTCCAACAGACTCATTAACCCTCTTCCCAAACCCAAAGGAGTTCAGACTTCTCCGATGCCCTAAAACCTTCCACAGCTATGACTACATCTGACATAAAACATAATCTCCCCGGCCAGGCACGCAAGGCCGCCGTGATAGAGCCCAGATGGGGTCTTCCACCACTCATGCCCCTACACTCCCTCCCCGCCGAGTACTTCCCATTGTAAACCTACTGGGGTTTCCAGAACACAGCCTAAGCAGTCGGGGCTGCACACTTGCTAACTGCAGAACCCACTGTTCTAGAATGCCCTTTCTCACACCCTTCAAAGCCTGCTCAGAAAACACCATCCCCAGCATGGGGACCAGCCAGGTGTCCTGAATCACCATCCATCTCTCTCTCTCTTGTTCTTCCAGGACACTGTTGACCTCCACTGGAGCCTCTGAAGCAGACTGCCTCCAAGGCTCCCCAACAAGCAGGTGGAATGTCACCTCTGTGTGGCCCAAGCATGTGGCACTCCAAGTCCCACTGACTGAGTTGAATCAACTAGTCCATCCTGCTGCACTTTAAAACCACAGAGCCCCATGGCTGAGCCACGCAGGCCATGCCCTTCTGCGTTTCTGCTGTCCCACCCTCCATCCTTCACCTCTAGTGACCAGTCACCTAGGTCTGACGCTGTCCCTCCAAACGGTTCCCTCGACTTGATCTTTCCTGCCCACTTAGAGGCCCGTGACAAAAGCGAGCAGTGGCTGCTTCTAGTGCTTATTGGTGTCCTGGGCTGAAGACCCTTTGTGCTGGGTGTCATTTTGGAAATGGACCTTTCAGTTCCAAGCAACAGCACCGGCCAGAGAGCAAGGGTTTCCGGCTCTCCAGGGTGGTTCTGACATCCACGTGGAAACTGCCTTCCCTCATTTTCACAGTCTATCTTGTTCCTATCTCATTCTTCCATCAGGGCAGGAAATGGAATGATCCCAACAGATTCACAGCCTCACTTCTTCTCTCCGGGCTGTCCTGAGCTTGGGCTCCAGGGGGGCTGGGACACGGGAGCTTTCCAGGCAGCCCTTGCTCCCATAGGGCAGCCTCTGGCTCCTCAGAGCCTGTCTCTGCCTAGGAGGATCTAAATCACTAATCCCATCCAATAAAGCAAATCCTAGCCCAATATGGCCAGACATCGAAACCTGCTGATGTACAACATTCAATTTCCGGAAGCAAGTCCCAGCCAGGCTAGGATGTCTCAGCTCTGGTTGGGGTACAAGTTGAGGTTTTAAAAATCTCAAGGTCTTGTGACTTTGCAGTGCCTTAAGACCTTGTGAGTTAAGATCTTAGAAGGAACCTAGGGGCTGGGATAGCTCCTCACATTCATCTGACAGATGAAGATGTGGGCCTGGCCATTCTGGCACTGGTGGTCAAGGCTGAGCTAGTAACCAGGCTTTCTGCCTCCCAGAGTCATACTCTCCCATCAGGCCCTGCAACTTCTCCATCGTGCTCACCTGGTGGCCTCTTCTCTATGACAGAAATACAGCTAACGAGGTATCCTCTTTCTGCCCTTTGCATGTCCTCTAAGTGGTGTCTCCATTTGACCTTGGCCTTTACCAATGTGGTTTTCTCAGTCAGGGCCTTATGCTGAGGTCTAAGAGGTGCCTGGGAACCATTCTGCAAGTTGTCTGTAAAATTTTGTATGCGTATATTTTTCTGCAAAGATGATCCATAACTTCAGATTCTCAAGGAGATTAGGAATTTACTCCTCTAGTCTCTAGATCAGTGGTTCTAAAAGTGGGTCCGCGGACCAGAAGCAGCATCACCTGGGAACTTGGGGGCGAATGCAGATTCTCGGCCCCACACCAGAACTGCTGAATCAGAATTAGGTGAGGCCCAGCTACCTGTGTGTTAGTGAAGCCTCCAAGTGACTCTCATACATGCGAAGACTGAGAACTACTACCCTGGAGGTGGCCATGGAGCAAGCACAGCCCTGTACCGCCACCGTCTGCCACCAGCTCAGCTGCAGAGCCCAGGGCCTCTCTCTGGCTCGCCCCTCCTCCATAGCGTGATGCCATCTCTAGCCTCCTCTCAGAAACTGGGCCCAATGGAGCAGACTCACTGCAGAATTCAAGCCCCACCCCCCCAACTCTTGGGCACAACAGGCCACAAGAGGAAACCTGCAGAGACTGCTCTCCAGCCGAACTAGACTCTCTGTTTAACCAGAGGGGCTGTTTGCTCCCCTATCGGTAGTGTTTTGTCTGCGGTATACTCCAAGCAGGCACCTGCCTTGAGAAGAGAACCGTCTAGGCCAAGTGAGCCCTTGATCTTTTTTTAATTTATTTTTTGGCCACGCCACACAGCTTGTGGGATCTTAGTTCCCCGACCAGGCACTGAACCGGGGCCCTCGGCCGTGGAAGCACAGGGTCCTAACCACTGGACCTCCAGGGAATTCCTGAGCCCTTGATCAGGGACAGGCGCAAGACCTGGCCATCAGGATGCCCAGGGATGGACTGACCCCCACTCTTGAGGGTCCTGTGGGCCAGCTTAGGCTCTCTGGGCTAAGTCGGTCCCCCAGGTGGCTGTCATTTTGATCCCAAACCCCAGCTGCGTCCTTAGGTGAGAAGCAGGCACGGAAGGGTTCCTGGTCTCTCTGATCCATATTCCAGACCCCAGGCCCCTTGGGGGCTGGGACACATGCTGGCAGCTCCCGTAGACTCTGCCGGTATCTCTGAAGGAAGCACGGAAGCTGTTGGAGTCATGTCCACTTTTCCCTCCATGCCCCTAAGAGTGGACAGAGCTTGTCCAGAGAGGTGGGCGAAGCTCTGAGTGTGCTAAGGAGCTGCAGAGCCAGCAAAAGAAACCCTTGCAGGGCAAAGGGGAGAGAAAGATGAGAAAAGTGGAAGAGGAAGAAGAGCGGGAGGTAGGGAAGGAGACTGGCTTCTGTCCTAGACAGCGAGAGCAAGGAGGCTGAGCCACGGCCCTGCCCCAGATCAATACACCAGCACCGTGCAGGGCGCCCCGAGGCCACACCAGGCTGAGCGGAGGGCCGCTGCTCTCGCTGGGCTGCCTCTGGCGTGGGCTTCCCAATGTCTTTCCCTACCAAGGCACTTTGAGTGTCCTCCCCATCTGATCTCTCACAGTGGGGTTCCAGGCTGGACCAACTGTGGGGAAAGGAGCTGGGCCTTCTCATAGCACAGCATGCTGCTGGAGTTCCAGAACATTCCCAGAGGTCTAGAGACCACCATGCCCCAACCTGGAATGGTCTCCCAGGGACTAAACAAGGACCACTGTCCCACGGAAGGGTCACCTTTGGCCCACTGCCGTCTGGGATAATTCCTTTGCTGAGTGGCTCTGTGTTTCTGCTCATCAGTGACCAGGCCCCGGGGGCTTGCTGACGGAGAAGGACAGTGGGGCCACAGAGCTCCATGGGGAGCCAGTCTCTCTCCCAGGCTGAGGAGCAGAAGACTTCACTCCAGAACCATGACTGACCCGAGAACCCCCTTGTTAAGAGTCCTGCCAACAGGAGTCTCATGAAAGACCCTGTGGAACTAGGCCTGCCCTCTACTAAGGGCTTCTCACTGGGGGATGATGATGCCCCCAGGGCACACCGAAATCTGGAGACATTCATGATCAACACAGCTGGGGAGGGGGCGGTGTTGCTGGCATAGAGTGGGTGAGGGCCAGGGATGCCGCTCAGTACCCCACAGTGCACAGGACATCCCCACACAACAGAGAATGAAGAACCCCAAGTGTCAATAGTGGGAAACCTTGGTCTAGAACCTACCAAATCCCTGCAGCCCTGAGGTTTAAGAGGGGTGTTAGGAGCTAAGGGGCCTGGGCCCAGGTTGGACAGATCATGGGTACACTCCTGCTAGAGGAAAAGACCACAAGGAGGGCAAAAAGCCCAAGCAAGGTGGGCCCAGCCACTGCCCCCTCATCTCTGGACCGTGACAGACAGGCCCCGGCCTGATACGTGGACCCCTACTCCCAGACCCAGAAGATCGAGCTGTTCGGCACTACCGGCTCTCTGCTGCTGCAGCCCCAGGTGGGCTTCCAGCTTTTGGGCCCTCTCCCTGTGAGCCCTGAGACAGACAGACAGACGCAAAGATGAGCTGTAGAGGGGCTCGTGGGGTCCTCTGGACTCACCTGTCCGGTGGCCTGGCCCGAGCCATCCGAGCACACAAACTGCACAAACTCCTTCAGCGAGTCCTGCCCGTGGTGGTGGTGGTAGCGGATGGTCGGGTGCGTGAAGTATGGGCTCGACTGCTGGATGATGGATGTGGAGGGGAAGTGCAGCGCTGATGCTGTGGCCCGTGGGCTCCCTGCATGCACGTGGCAGGAAGAAAAGGGCATCGTCAGGGCCTAGGAGGCAGTGGGGTGGGGAGCACTGAAGACAAGGAGAACTGCTGGTCAGAGCACTTTGGATCCAGAGAACGGGCAGGAGCAGGGCAGGGACCAGAGTGAGGAGAGCGAGGCACTGGCCGCTAGTGTGAAAGTTAAGATGGTGCCAAATAACTCAGCAAATCAAGATAAATAACATTTTAATGCAATATTTTAAAAAGTCAGATTGGCAAACCGGGACCCACAGACCAGCTGCTTATCTTTGTAAATAAAGTTTGATTGGAACCAGGGCCAGAGTTAGGGTGAGGGAAGTGAGGGTCATGCAAGCGCAAGGTCGGTCCGATCTTTTATTTAAAATCTTGACATTTGCTCATCGTGTATCTCTGCAATCGGTTTAATTTTTAGAAATATTGCATTAAAATAAAATGTATCTTGATGACTGAGATTTCAGGGGCTCCCTGACATTTTGCGCCGAGGTGAGTGCCTCACTCGCCTCACCCCGGTCCGGGGCCCGGGTGGGGAGCCTCGATGAGGAGACAGACAGTTCTGTGGGGCTGCAGATAAACACACAGCCCTGCGCCAGTGCAAGAGGGGCCCCTGCAGTGCACACACACATCTCCTGCGTGCGGTGGGTGTGCACCTGGCTGCTGCCGCCCAGGCCACATTCTTCTGTGCTCAGCCCCATCGCTCGTACGCACGTCCCCGAACGCAAAACTCCCACCCTGGAGCAGGCCCCAGCTCTTCCCTGGCCAAGTCCTCCCCCTCCTGTCTGTTTCCAATCAGCTCCCTCTTGCTCTCAGTTTCATTAGGGGCCTGAAGAAACTTGGCTTCTCTCTGGAGTTCATAAAAGCTGAGTCGAGCAGGGCCTGCTGCCCTCCCGCTGCCTGTGCAGAGGGCCTGGGCTCCCCGCCCCCACCTTGCGGCCACCACGCCCTGCCCCGCTGCTGGCTGCCTCTGGGCTCCCAGCCAGGAGGCCCTGAGGAAGAAGCCAGGAGGGTAAACCTCAGTGTTCTCCGTGGAAGGCCCAGGAGACAGAGGGTGGACACAGGACACAGGGCAGTGTTCAGAAAAAAATCCAGGCCTCTTTCTGCCAGACAGGTGCCAAGAGAGGGAAGAGGCAAGTGGCTGAGGACTCAGCTTCCACAGCTTCCTGCCTGATTCCATCCCCTCCAGAACATGGAGGCATCCTCCCCTCGAGCACTCTCTCCGTGAGACTGAAGCAAGAGAGCTCCCAAGGCAGCAGGGCCAGCTCCTTTCCCTGAAGAGCAGCCCAGGTACCACCTTCCCCCTTGGCCTAGCCCTTCACTTCTGGAAAACAGCAGGGAGGCCCCGAGAAGGGAGCCTGGGCTCCTAGGAGTACTGTTCTCAACCTGTGCTCACACCAACCTGGGCTGGTGCTGGGAAAACAGGCCCCGGGCTCTGTGAGGAGTTGAGAGACAAGAGCTGAAAGGAGGGCAGAGGGAGAAGCCTGTGCTATCCCACCCACAGCTGGAGGGAGGACAGGAGAACTGCGTAGGAATGGGCCTGAGGCTTCTGCAGTCAGGGGTAAGTGGGAGGAAGCCTCAGGACAGGCCTGTGCCACACACACGAGCACACACGCATCCGATGCACGTACACAGCACCTGCACACGCACACAAGCAAACACACACACTCATGTGCACGCACAGCGCACAAGCATGCATCATGCACAAGGGGTGTGAGAAGCAAGTGGGAGAGTGCTGAGGAACAAGGTGAGGAGGCCCAAGGGCTGGCCTGGGTCTGGAGGAGGCGCTGCTGCGGAGGGAGGGCCCGTTCCCATGCCCACCCACTGCCATACCATAGCCCATTCAGAGAGCTTGGGGCTGTCACTCAGGGTCGGCCCTGGCCCCTTTGCCTGGCCAGTTGCCCATGTGGGCTCCTCTGCCACCCCCACTGCCCCCCTCCGGGCCCTCCATTTCTCACCTGGTCTGACTCCAGCAAGCACAGGCAGCGGGTGGTGAGTGAAAGCCATGCGCGGGGAGCTGCCCTGAGAGGAGAGGGCACTGCAGAAGTCCAGCTTTCCTGACTTCTTTAGAGAAGCCGGGCCTGGGGGGAGGAATCAGCAACACAGGGCAGGTTTAGCTGGGCTGGGGAGGGAGCAGGGGAAGGTGGGAAGCCAGCAGCTCACTCCTTCTCTCCTCGGCCCCCTCCCGGCTGCCCCTTCCCCCACCAGGCTCCCTCCTGCCTCCTTTGCCTGACTGTGGCTCTGTTTCTCAGGCCGTGTGCAGACCATCCTGCCGTGGGTGCTGCCGACAGGAGAGGAAAATAAGGCCCTTCGGTGCACTGGGCAGGGAGTGAGCAAGGGGGCCCATCTTGCCCCCTGACAAGCAGATAAGGAGCTCAAGGGGCACAGAGTAAAAGGGGGGATGCAGGGCCAGAGGGCAGGGAAGGTGTGCAGGAGGAGCCCGGGAGAGCAGCTTCAGAGCGAGCCGGCCCAGGGACTTCCCTGGCGGTCCAGGGGTTTAGGACTCCCGCGCTTCCATGCGGGGTGGGGTGGGGGTGAGGGCGCGGTTTTGGTCGCTGGTCAGGGAACTAAGCTCCCACGCAGCGCGGGCCCTGGGCTCTGGGAGGTTCCGATGGGAAGAAACCAGAGCTCCTTACGGGAAGGGAAAGCACAGCCATTGGCCCTTGGGAAGGACCACAGTGGAGAAACAGCATCTGACTGGAGAGCAGGGAGGAGGCTGGAGGGCTTGGGCGGATGCTGGGGTTACGGCTAGACAGGAAAGGACTTCCTCAGTCAGGGGACCCAAAGGCAGGACTGTCAGAGCATGGGTAATTCCAGGGCTTTGCTCGGCTCCCAGTACCAGAGATGGGGTGACATTCAGCAGGAGACAGGGACACAGAGGATACCCCATTTGAGCTCTCCCTCTAAGAGCCTGATGTTGCCAATCAAGGTCATCTCTGTGCCCAGTGGGCATGACATCCAAGATGCTATACAAAGCAGGGCCCCCAGGCCAGGTCCCCCAGGGGAGCTTGTCTCCTGTCCTCAGCTGGGCCTTGAGGCTATGCCCAGGCTGGGAGGGATAAGGGGAAGTCAGGGCAGATATCCAGAGCTGCCATCATTGGGACACAAACTGAATCGGTTTGGGTGGGGTGTGTGTGTGCTGGGTGGCGGGGGGTTCGGGGGGAGGCTTCAGAACACAGAAATAAGAGCTGTCTTAACCACGGAGGGAAGAGGCGGGGAAAGGGTGAACTCGCAGCCGCCAGCAGAGGTGTTATCTGGCAGCAGCTGTGTGCCACCTGATAGCTGGCACGATGGGGGCAGCGCCTCCACCAGCTGTGCACAGCTGTCCCCATGGCCGCACAGTGCCTCCCCAGCTGTTCCCAGTCCTGCAGCTGGGCTGCTTAATTGGTGATTTGTCCCAGAACAGGAAAACAGCACAGGGTCGGTGGGAGGAGGGGAATGAGTACACAGGAAAATGGGGGAAGGCGAGGGAGCTGGGGGTGCTGCAGGAGGATGCTGGGGCCGTGCGTGGCAGGACTGCTGGAAGGAGCAGAAGTGGCAAGCTCGACAGCAGGCAGCCAAGAAAAGGAGAGAGAGGGAACTGCGGAGGGGAGGGTTCCTTGGGAACCAGGTCTGCGCAGAGGGACCTGGGGGCCCATGCCTCAGGAGCCAGCAGTAGACATGGCCCTCAAGGCACACCAGTCCTTGAGGAAACACTTCACTGAGGCCCTAGCTGGGGAGTCTCCAGGGCCTTCTCAAGCCCTTCTTTCTGCACCTCCAGAGGTTCCCCCAGGGAAGCATCTGTGCTGTGCTGGCCACGACACCCTGGGAGGGGCACCCAGAGTCGTGCCGGAGCGCTGTCCGGCAGAGGTGAGCCTTGCTGCTGGTCTAACCCTCTCCCTCAGCCCAAGGCCCGGAGGTGAGTCCTCTCTTCCTCCCAGGTTGCTGAGAGCAGAAGCCAGAGGTTGCATCTGGGGCAGCAGGAAAGCAGAAGCACGCCCTTGCCCTTTAGTCTTGCTTCCCCCCCAGCCCTGGCCCCTGCCCATCCACTTGGCCCTTCCCGGTAGGGGAACATCTACAAAATACCAAGCAAAACACCATCAGGTAGACCCTCGTCTTCCTGCGTCAGAGAACAAGGCCCCTGTCCCCAGGCCTGAGCAACGCAGACACACCTCATGCGCATCCCGTACACAGAGGTCTGCACTACCTGGTCCCAAGACACCCATACTTTGAGGACACACACAGGCTGCACCAACAATGTGTCCGGCAGAAGCACCCTGCAGGCAGCCTCCTTATGCACACCACCTGTGCAATACACACACACACACAGCCCCCCTCTGTCCCGCCTGGGCTCTCCAGGTGTGCCCGTACCTCCTGTCAAGACTGGAGGTGAAGGTGGGTGTATTCACCAGCAAGGGTGCGGTTAGAGAGGATCGGGAGGCCTGAAAACAATGCTGCTCGCTCTTTACTAGGCTCTGCTCCTCTCTGTGAGGGTGGGCCCTTTAGACCAGTGGTCCTCAACTTAGGAAGGTCCTGTCCCCACCCAGGGGACATTCAGCAATGTCCGGAGACCTTTTCGGTCATCACACCTGGTGAGGAGGTTTGCTCCTGGCATCTAGTGGGTGGAGGTCAGGGCTCTGCTCAGCACCCTACAGGGCCAAATGGCCCCGCTCCAGAGAATACCGTGGCCCCAAACGTCAAGAGTGCCCAGTTTAAGAAATGGCTTTAAACCACGAAGACCGTAGAACCGGGGCAGCCTCTCTAAAGAAATACCAAGAGAAGGAGGATGAGGAGGCTCTGAGCGGGAGGCCACGGCCCCCACTGCAGGGCCCCGGAGGCTCAGGGTCGGGGCCTCTGCTTTCCTTCTGCCACATCTGTGGGCTCTACTGCCCACTCAGGGACAACCCAGCTGCCCGCCTCTGCTCTCCTGGTCTGCCCTCCTCTGGAAGCTCAGGGGGTGAAAAGACAGGCAGTGCCACCAACAGGAGGAGGAACGGTGGGAGGTTTGCCGGGTAAACTGAGGGGGAAGAGGAGGCTCCATGCTGCCCTTGCTCCAGGTCGGGCCTTGTGGCGCCCATACCTGCATCCACATCGTTGGGCCACCCGCTGGACTGGCTGCTGCCAGCTGCGGGGGAGCGGCCTGTGCCAGGATAGAAGACGTCATCGACAGGGCTCTCCATCTCGCTGTCATCGATGGACTTGGGGCGCTTGGTGGTGCTGGGGAAGGAGGAAAGGGGTCAGGTGGGCCAAGGATGAGCTGAGGTGCTGGTACGCAGGCCGAGGAAGCCTGCACTGACAGTCTTCCATGTGGGGAGTGGGTGCCCGCTGTCAGCAGCACTTCAGGGCACTCACTGTGTGCCCACCCCCCAAGGCCAGACCTACAGCCCCTTGGGCCCAGCCCACCCACTCCTCCTTGAGCCCCTTCTCAGTCACAATACCATCCATCATCTATGGAGCTGCCCAAGTCAAAGAAGTGGGCAAAACCCTCAACTGCTTCCTCAGCCCCACCTTCTATTTCCCATCAGCTCCCACGGCTAGGGTGAGGCGTGTGAGGCACTGGCCAGGGACAAAAATGCCAGGGGGTGACACAAAACTCAGTCATCGTGATATTATGTTATTTTATATTAAAGTATGATTAAATATGAAAACATCATAACATTTTAATGCAATATTCTAACATATCAAAATGAATGCCTAAACCTCACAATGAACCAAAATGTCCAAGGTTTTTTTAAAAAAGGACAGGATCCCACCTTGCCCTGCGTGACCAGGGCCTGACCAGGGCCTACTATATCTACCTCCCAAATATCTCTCAACTCCATCCCTCCCTCTCAGCCCAATCCCCCATCTGACTCAGGCCCTCCTCCCCTCCAACCTGCTGGGATAGCCTCTAACTTCTTCTAGAAGTACTTTCTAGAACATATATCCCCAGCATCTTCTACTTAAAAGCCGTCAGTGGATTTTAAGCCCTAAATACCCTCCTCTGGCCTCTGAAGTCCTCCGTGGGACAGTCCCGCCAGCCCGCCCAGCCTTGGCCAGGTTGAAGGCTGCTTCTCTCTACCTCGAGCATCCACCCCATGCCTGTACCAGACCCCTGGGCTCAAATGTCACATCCCCAAGAGAGAGGCCTTCTCCAATGCCCACAGGGAGCACCTTCTAGGCAAAGCCATGCCTTGTTTGAGTTTGTGTCCCCAAGGCCGAGTGCCTGTGTCAGCACAAAGCAGGAATCTCAGGGGTTGGGGAGCATAGTGAGCCCCAGCTCTGGAGCCAGTGCCCTCAACAAAGGATGACGTTCTGAAGCACCCAGGCCACAGTGGTATAGCTGCCCAAAGCGCCTGAGATGCCTGGGGGCTGGGGGAAGGCCGGGGTGCGGGGCTCACCTGGTGGAAGGAGGGGAGGTGATGGACCGCCGCCCCAGGGTCACCTGGTTTATATTGTAGTAGCTGGGACTCTCCAGGTCTGCCAGCGAGAAGTTGGGCCCTGATGCTGTCGCAACAGGAGCTGGGAAGAAGGGAGAGTGTGATGAGGTTTGGAAACTGTGGGTGCCTGTTTTGTTGCCATGAGCAGCTCCCCAGAAGCCCTGGGGTGAGTTCACTGTGAAGGCCGCTGAGGAAACCTCCTCCTGGCTGGAGGTTGTTGGGAAGAGTCCTTGGTTACGATTTTTTTCCTCCAAAGCAATGGAGGTTAGAGGTGGGGCTCTCTGGATGCCTCCATTCCACCCAGCCCCATGCCAGTGAGGCCGAGAGTGTCCCAGGAAACCTGTCTGCGCCCGCCCCAACCAAGACCCCATCAGTGGGGGGCTACTTGGGGTCCAAGTCCCACCGCTTCACCCCCATCCCTGCTGACTCAGCCCTGGCCCAGAAGGAAGGACTCACTCTGTGATACTCTCACCAGCTCCGTCACATTCCAGACCCCGGAAGTCACAAAACAGTCCTGGAAACTTAAGTGCCCTGAGGAGGGAAAAGGGCAAGTGAGTGAGTGGAGACAAGGCCAGGAGGGGATGTCTGCCTGTTTCCCCAAAGCTCTCCCCACCCTCCACTTGCTCCATCCCATGCCCCATGTCCCAGCCCCAGGCTGGCCCTCAGGGGTCTCAGATCTCCCTGGGAGTTAGGGTGTGCTACCGATGAGCGCCCTCCCCCTCTGCATAGCAGCCCAAGTTCAGTCGAGGGACAGCTGAGTGAAGCGGAATGGCAGGGGCAGGCCTGCCCTGGCCGGGGAGAGCAGAGAAGGGTGTGGGGAGGACGTGGTGGGCACAGCAGGCCAGGGAGGCTGGGTACAGGCAGGAGGGCAGGGGGCACTGACCGTTGGGCAGTGGTTTGATGTCCGCATCTCCTTGCTGGTTTGAACTATCTGATTGTCCGGATTCTGCAGGAGACACAAAGGGTGGGGATGGGTCAAAACCAAAGCGCTCCACAAACACCAGGCAAGCAGCTGCCCCTCGAGCCTTCTCAACACCTCCACTCTCCCTCCCTCCCTGAGCAGCCCGAGGAGACCAGGGAGAGAAGGAACCGCTGCCGCCGTGGTGGGGCTATCCTGGGCTCTGCAGGGTGTTTGGCAGCATCTCTAGCCTCCACCCCCCCACTAGATGCCAGTAGCACCCCAGTTGTGACAACCAAAAAACCGGTCTCCAAGCACTGCCTGATGTGCCCTGGGGGCAAGCTGCCCACGAGTGAACGCACTGGCTGAGAGTCAGGGCAAGGAGGCGCCCAGGAGAGAAGCCAGCGACTGTCTCTTTGCACAGCTGGGATGGACCCAAGGGCCCCCCATTCTCTACCCAGCTCAAGCTCCAGAGGAGCAGCCCCTTCCCTCCCTTCATTAATTAGAGCCGTTCCTGTCTGCCCACGCCACCCCCACCTCACCTTTATGCTTACGGGCAGTGCCTGGCAACACGGGGCTGGGGGGGGGGGAGGTTTGCCTTGACGCTGTCGCCTGCTCTGTGCCAGCCTGTCTGGGCTGTCTCATGCCCCAGTGCCACAGCTGCTCGGAGGGAGCCCCGAGACAAGGGCCCATTGTGCGGTGGGAGCTCACAGAGGGCTGGGGGCAGGGTGGAGTGTGTGTGTGAATATTTTGCTGAGCTTGGGAAAGCCCCCCGCCCCTGCCCCCCAGGTCCTCAAAGCTTTGTGTACCAGGGGCACAACGGGGACCTCCAGAATGCTTGCCTGGGCACGACAGCTGGTGAGAGGGTGGCAGAGGGGGGCCAGGGCAGGTTGTGGGGCAGGGGAAAGGCGGGCATTGGGTAAAGAATCATCTTCTCACACGGGGATCGCATGGGGTGGCCTCAGAAAACCGGGCCCCGGTACTGGCCAGGGCTTTGCCCGACTCTTTGGAGTAACCCTGCCTCCACCACCCTCGCCCACCACCTCACAATCAGCCGGCTCACCAGGGTGTCCATCCTACACTGGCCTCACAGTCGAGCTGCTCACGTTGGGGAGTGACCAGCAAGGAGGTTCCCGAAGAGTGACATGGGCCCAAGAGATAGAAGTGGGGGGACCCTGCAGCCACTTGGGAAGGAAGGAAGAGCCCTGGGTGCTGGGGCTGGTGGGCAAAATAGTAGGCTTTTCAGAGCCCAGGACCTACTGCGGCTCGACCAAGTTCCTAGCTTCCTGCCTCACTGGCGCAGGTGGAAAAAAAACAGGCTGCCCCCAGGATGGTTACACTTTTTTTTTTTTTTGCGGTACGCGGGCCTCTCACTGTTGTGGCCTCTCCCGTTGCGAAGCACAGGCTCCGGACGCGCAGGCTCAGCGGCCATGGCTCACGGGCCCAGCCGCTCCGCGGCACGTGGGATCTTCCCGGACCGGGGCACGAACCTGTGTCCCCTGCATCGGCAGGCAGACTCTCAACCACTGCGCCACCAGGGAAGCCCACTTTTTTTTTTTTTTTAATTCTAAAAAAAAAAAAAAGTAATAAATCTAGTCACAAATCAAGAAAACGGAGCTTTATAAGTGCTAACAGGGCCCCTTACCCCCTTGTGTTTGGGGTGTGTCCTTCCACACCTCCCTGTGCACTCACCCCTGTGGTGTGTTTAGGGATGGCGAATCCCACCCCAGGCCACTTCTCTGCTAGTGGCACTCTGCTCTGGAGAGAGCCCACAGGACCTCCTTCCACGCTCCTGGGAGGGCAACCTCTCTGTGGATGTGAGTTTTCTTGTTGTTCTCTCACCTCAGCTCATTCCTGACTCTCTGGGTCTGATTCAAGCCCCAGCCGGTCCAGGAGAGAGCAGGCAAGGGGCTGAGGCAGTAGGCAGCCCACCTTAGGGCCTCCTTGGACCAGGGCCCTGAGCCTGATGTCTCTCAGGGCCGTCCTTTCCCAGATTCATACCTCAGGAAGAGCACAGCTGCAGCACCTGCATGTGGTGCCCAGCGAGGGGCACACAGTCAAGGCTTTGCTGCCGAGGGGGTCCCTGCTACCGACCCCACCTGTCCCAGGACCAACTCAGTCCCCACGGAGCCCTCCAGGCCAGAGACAGTGGAGTAGGAGGAAATGGAGGAGGCTACTCAATGAGACTGGTCCCAGCTCTTCCAAAATGGCCAGGTGGAGACAGAAAGCCGCACGCATGCGCACACCCAGCCCAGGGACAGAAAGACGAGAGAACCCGACAAAGAGATGGAGGTGGGCCAGCGACAGAGGCAGAGACAAATGGGGCTCCAGGAGAGCGCGACAGACAGGAAATCCTTCTAAACCAGGACACTGCCCTGAAACATTACTGCTGCTATTACTATTATCTCCACGTAAGGGAGAAAGCAGGAGTGAGGATCCAGCGCAGGCAAGGCCCGCTGCCACGCGCCTCCAGGCGCTGCTCCGGGCGCTGCTGGCAGCCATTTTAGCCCTTGGCAGCCATCTTACGGCTGGCGGCCCCAGCCAGCATCCCCGCAATGCCACCACCGCCGGCCCCGGCACGCTCAGCTCAGCTCCAGGACAAAAGGCAGAGACACTAGAAATCTGGACCCGGGCTCAGAGGCAGAAGAGCCAGCCCTGCGGCAGGGGCAGCTGTGGCCAGGGCCCCACCATCCTGCTCAGGCGGCACCCCCTTCACCCTCCTGGCCAATGCCAAGTGGAATGGGCAGGGAGGGCCGAGGCTAGGGCCCACTCAACGTGGCGGAGGCCCCCACGGGCCATCCCCAGGCCCAGGGCCCTCAAACAGTTTACCAAGTAAACCCCTGCCCCGACGAGGTGACGGGGTGCTCAGGGAGTCAGGGGGCATGATGGGGGCAGGCCCTTGTCCACCCAGTTAGCTTGGGGGCACACCTTGGGCAGACAGGAGAAGGGGGCTGGCAGGGGCCCAGTCAGTGGCTGCAGGGCCCAGAGAGGCCACTAGGACTGTGGTGGGCAGGCTCCTGGGGAGGGCAAGGAGATGCCCTCCCCACCCAGAGGCGGGAGCCAGCCTGGCCAGCTTTCTTAAATGATGTGCCCTTTGGGGAGCTGTGCCCTCGGGTCAGGGCCTGCTCTGGACAGCCCCTGGGGATCCGGAGCTGCACCCCAGGCCGGCACATCAGGGAGCGTGACACCCCAGCGCCTGACTCCTTTGCCTGTCTGGGCTCCCTAGGGAAGGGAGGGGATAACCCCAGGCCTTGGGACAGAAACAGGCAGGCCCCTTTATGACACCCCTCCCCAGGCCCCGCCTCATGGCTGCTTGGCTTTTATCTAGCAGAATGGGGCTTATCAGAGCCACCAGCTGAACAAACACACAAATCCATGGTTAGTGAGAGAAAACCCTCTGCCTGAACTCTTTATCTCCTGTTCGCAGGCCCCACGCACTGCCCCCTGCCAACGGCACAGGAGGAGCCCTGACTGCTGTGCAGTGAGGGATCCTCTCTCTGCCACCCCCCTTCTCGCCTTGCCCGACCCAGCACGGGTGGCTCTCCCCTGGCAGTCCCTACCAGGCGGCCTTGCATGAGTGAGCTCCTGCCACATGGGAGCCCCCCTCCAGTGTCTGATTTCTCACTGGGGACAATGGGCCAGCTGGTGGCCTGTGGGCCAGTGGAGGGGCAGGGAAAGTGTTGGCTGGCACAAGGCGGGCAGGTGCCCGACTCCATTTTTATCCTCTCCCGCCCAGCCCACGCCTCTGAGGCTGTCGCTCTGATTCCCCAGCCTTCTAGGGCCATGTCCCCTGGCAACTTTTCCAGCCTTGGCTTTCTCTCCAGCCTAGTTACCAGAGCAGTAGGGACCCTGACCACACACCCCCAGTTCAGGGCCACCCTGACTAAACCCCAACCCCCATGCCTGCACCCCTCTCCAGGGACCAAGGCTGCCTTCCCCTTCTGGAGAGACTGGAGATGGCACAGAGGGACCAAAGACACTGCTACCTCCCTCCAGTCCTGAGATAACATCTTCCTGCATCCTGGGGCTCAGAACCAGAGAGTGCCTTCCGTGCTCTAAGCTTCCTTCCACTCAGCCCATCAAATGCAGCCTCCTCAAAACCAAGTCCAGCCACTTTGTCTGATGATGGATGCCTGGGCGTGCAGGCATCAGGCCCTTGCCTGGTCCAGGTTTGGGGATGAAGAGAATTTTGGAAGCCACAACTCGTCCTTGATGCTGCCAGGGTGGAAGGGGTGTGTTCAGGCTGGCTCGTGTCATACATGAGAGCACGCTCTGCCGTTTTCCTCTCAGGACTGGGGCTACTCGTGCAATCCACACCTCTGAGGCAGAGGCCTCGCCTGCCAGTGGTGCCTCAGGGCTCAGACCACTGCAGAGGCTTCCAGAAGGGAGGACCGTGCAGGGGCAGGTGACGAATCTGGACTCGTTCTAGGTGTGGGCCCAAGCAGGCTCCACAGAGCAAGGCTCTGAAATGGGATTTGGCTCACGGGTCCACGGCTGCTCTCCATTCATCCCCACACGTCATCAGTCACCCCCCGACCCCGGGTCAACGCTTGTGGACCGGAGGCCTTGTGCAGCACCCAGACCTGGGCCAGGCTCAGCCAGAGGATGGCAGCGTGGGGCCCTCTCTTCCTCGGGGTTCCTCCATCTCTCCTGGAACAGCCAAAAAGCCCCTGAAATACTGTTTTTCTCACCCCTCCACCGGCTCTACTCATTCTCTACCTCTTCTCAGTTCTCGAAGCCCCCCTACTTCATCCAGCTCTTCGCCTTTCCCTCTGGAATCCTATTTCTGGTCTCATTTCGCTCTGTCTTGGCTCCATGCCCCTCTCTCTGTCCTTCCTTCTCCTTCACTTTCCCTCTCTTGGGCCCCCTTTCCTCTCCCAATCCTGCCTGTTTGCACAAGTGTGTGTGTGTGTGTGTGTGTGTGCGCGCGTGCGCGCACGCGCACGTGTGTGCACACGTGCGTGTGTTTCCGAGAGGGCTCTGCCTCTTCATCAGAGCTCTAGAGGGGAAGCTCCAGCAGCCAGAAGGAGCCCAGAATCGCACATAAACCCCAACTGACAGCATGTTTTTAATATATATATATTTCCAGCCATAGACAGGGAGATATTTATGGCTCCTACTAGGTGAGGGAGGAATTCCTGCTCACTGCAGCAAATGCTCTCCCTCGTCTCCTACCCAAAAGAAATTCTCTCTGAGAAAGGGGCCACATGTAATTCACCGGCTGGCTGCCCCCACGCACATCAAAGATTGAGTGCGTTTTTCGGGGGCTGAGAGGGGCGCGCAGGCCCAGCTCAACCACACCCACACGTGCGTACCCAGGCACGTGTGTGCACTAGGGCGAACACTTGCTATGCATCCAGACACGCACATACACACACTTAGAGATGCCACCAGCCACTTCATGCTGTCCAGCAGGGATGGAGTGAGATGGTGTGTCCAGAGCTGTGGTTAGCATGCTCAACGCTAAGAGGAACCCCCTTCGGCTCTGTTCAGACCATTGGCCTTTGAGGGCTGGGGAGACCAGCCCTTGGGGTGTGCCTGCCTTTCCCCTCCCCTGGCCCTCCCCAAGTCTGAAGTTCGAGAAGCAGGTGAGGGTGTGCTCTGTTCTGGGGGTCCCATACTCTGAACGGCCAATTCGGGAGCTGATCCCTGGCCCTACTCAGTGTGGTATGCCCCCCCCACCCCCCACACACCTTCTCTGCAATTCAGGAGCATCCAGGGCATGAGAAACCCAATCTCAAGGGGAGCCAAAGGCCTGGCCTGCAGCAATCAGAGCTGGAGAATGTAACTATTGTGCCTCTTGAAACCCAAGTCCGAGAATCTGAGACACCCTGAGGAGGGGAGCGGCAGACGGATGGGGGGCTAGGGGAACGGGTCACAGAGGGGTTCTCCCTGTCTCTGCAAACAGGAGACTCAAGACCGAGGAAGTTCTTGAGAATGCAGGGCAGCCAGAGGACAGAAGGGGGCTGGGCTTGGCCTGGACCAGGCCCAGGGGGCTTCTAGATCTTCCCCTCCTTCTCTCCACTCTCTACACCACCTCCATGAGCCAGCATGTATGCGCACAGGACATGGGGCCATCCTGAGGTTTTTCCCTCCTCTGTCATCCCTAGACCCCCACATGGCTGGAGACAGAAGCCTGACCAGGAAGCACAGCTCTGAAGCTGTGGGTGGGGTGTGGGCAGGGGCAAGGTGGGGAGACATGTCACTCCCCCCCCATCACCCTCCTCTCTTCTCTCATTTCCCCTCCCCTCATGGATGCAAAGGGGCTCAAGCCCTTGACTTGAGTCACCTGCTGGGGGGAAGAGGAGATGAGTGACAGGGAAGAGAAAGAGACCAAGTTACAACCTCAACACACATGTGGTCTAGATCTGCTCTGGCTGTCCCTGGGGCCTAGGTTCAAGGAAGGCCATTGGGGGTGGGGTGGGGGATGGGGACAGCAGATCAGGCCACGGGGATCTGCAGCCGCCTCAAGATGGGACATTCCACTCTTGGTCCCTGACTCCGACCGTACTGCCTTTTCCACCTCAACACACCTTGCCTCCATGGTGGCTATTTGGGGTCTCCTGGGAAGCAAGGGCCAAGTCTGGCTACAGCAGGGCTCATGGCCTGGCAGTGAAGCTGTGGGATGGGAAGAGAAGGCAAGTCCACGGGCTTATCTGGTGCCCAGAGGACGAGCAGAACGGGATCTGAAGGCTGGGCTCGGGCAAACAGCTCCAAGCCCCCCAGCCCGCTCCCTGGTGTGAGCTGCTCAGTGTTCTCTGCCCTGCACCTGCCAGAAGAACCTTTGTTAGCACTGCCCCCAGGCCAGGGAGAACTAGAGATGGGGCCTGGGCACTGAAGCCTGGGGGAACTTGGTGCCCAGGTGCTCATCCCCAAGGCATGACAGATAATGGCCAGCAAAGGAGAGAGGAAGGACATACCCCGGTGCAGAGCAAAGCACCCAGCAGGTTGATGGAGGGAAAGAGCCCAGGCCCATCAGCCTGTCAGCTGCCTCTCCAAGCCCAGCCCAGTAGTTAACGAACGAGACCCCCACCTACAGCAGCACTAGGAGTTGCAGGTGGGCCTGCAGGCTCCTCCTGGGTCTGCCCTTTGCAGGGGACCCAACACTGTCCCCAGCACCTCTGATATCAGTGCTCCGTGGCTGTCTGCAGACTGAATGGGCAGACCCAGGGCCGGGCAGTAACACCATCCTGGATGTTCCAGAGATGCCCAGGGGCTAGGAGGTCGAATTCACACCAGCGAGGGAATGAAGGTGAGACAGTCGCTAATGCAAAGGGAGGGACCTGTGGTGAGACAAAGGGAGGCAGGTGCCCTTGGCCCCAGGCCTGCCTCTGCCTCCACCCTGAGCCTGCCCTTGGCCCACCCAGGGAGGTACACTTCGCTTGGACCCTGTGCCCACTAAGGGCCCCGGCACGGAGGGGAAAGAGGGGGCACACCAAGGGCAAGGGGAAGGAGGAGGTGGGCAGCCAGCAACAGTGGAAAGGGGCTACCCTGAGTTCACATCCATGCTCTAGAACCTGCCGGCCCAGTGACTTTGGCCAAGCTCTGAACTGTTTCCTCGTCTGCAAAATGGAGATACCGCCTGCACCCTAGGGTTCCTGGGCGAGGAATAAATGAAAAAACAGGGATACGGTGCTTAGTCCAGGGCCCAGCTCATAGTAGGGCTTCCATAAACGTCAGCTGTCCTTCCACTGGGATCACCAATTCCCTTCACCCCTCCTCAGCTAAAACTCCACCCCTCCTCCTGGGCTCAGCTCAAATGCCACCTCAGTGGGGAAGCTGTGGCTAACCCTCAGCTCCCCTCCCATAGGAGTTCATATTCTTTATGATACATCAAGTACACCCTAGATGATAGTTTTTGGTGTCTCACCCCAGAGACCACCACCAGCGAGCAGAGGGGTTCCCTCAAGACCTGGCCCATTACCATCAGCAAAGAGGGGCAGAGAGGTTTCTCTGGAAATAAAAGGCAAAACAGAACGCCTTCTACAGGTGCATCCCTCCCTCCCCAAATTCAGCAGCCACAGTAAATGGTCTCAGGACAGTCAGGATGTTGGAAACAGTAGGGGAGAGGCAGGGAAAGGAAAGGCCTGAAGATGGGCAAGCTAACAGGAGAGGGGAGAGAGGCTCGTGCCCCTGGATTCTGAGGGTGCTGAGCACAAGGCCCTGCCCATCCTAGCTCAGCGCCAGGCACGCAGAGAGCTGAGAGCACCAGGAGCACAGGTACTGCCACACAAGAGGCTGGGTGACTCTCCTGGCAACACAGGCTAGTGCCACGACTCAGCCGGCAGCTGGAGCCAACATTTCCAAGAAGGCCTGGGGCCACAAGTCATGTGATGGTGGGGCCCAGAAAAGTGGCCCCCAGGCCCTGAAGGTTCTGTTCCCTCCCAAGCTGATGGATAGAAACTGATAGTGGAGAATGCCCTCCACACTCCACAAACCAAGACAAGACAGGGACCCGGCAGAGAGGGCATATCCAGATAAGGGGCCTGCAGAGCTGCTCCCCTACCCCTGTCCACTCTATTTCCAGTGCTGCCCTTTCTGGCCCTTAGAGCCGTCCAGGCCAGGCCTGGCCAGACAACTGCCCCCACCCCAGCTGCTCTTAGGACTATTAATAGTGTCCCTACCTCCCAGGGCCAGGCGTCACCTTCCCCCCAACCCCTAAATACACTTGCCCTTGGTCTAATTATTTGTAAAGGGACAGAGTCCTCTGGGTGCTAATGCCAACTTGGGATGAGAAAGGGGAGGCAAAGGCTCTGGAGGCCACTTGAGGGACATTCCTGAGACAAGCAGGAATTTAAGGGAAGGAGGGAAGAAGGCAGTGAACCCACGAGCAAAAGAATGACAAAAACACAAAATTATAACGAAAAGAGAGGGAGGGGCCAAGACAGAAAATCAGAGTCAAAGCCAAGTGGTTCAAAGAAAGAATAAAGAACCTGAGGGACTTCCCCGGGGGTCCAGCGGTTAAGACTCCGCACTTCCACTGGGGAACTAAGATCCCGCGTGCCGTGAGGTGCGGCCAAAAAAAAAAGAAAAGAAAAAGAAAGAATCAGAGAAGTGAAGTAGAACATTATAGGAGAGACAGGGAAAGGGGAGCAAGCAGAGAGAGAAAGAAAAAGCAAAGGAGGAAATGATGCATTAAAAAACAAAAACAGAAAGGGAGAAAACTTTCCTAAAAATACTCACGAGTGGCTTCATGAGCACAACTTTCTGGTCTGCATCTAGCTGCCGGCATCCCTCTGTAGGGTGCTCGGCAAAGCGAGGGACTGGGCAGACTCCATGCCAAGGAACCCCTACCCACCCACTCTCACAGTGTTCTTGGTAAGGGAGGAGATGCAGGGAAGGAATAACTGACCAGGAAACGAAGGTGGGAAAATCGAATCCCCAGGATTAGGAAATTCACTCTCAGTCCCGGGAAGGGGAAGGCCCCCACAGGAGCCTCCTCACCTATTGCAAAGGGAGCCAGGCAGGACAGAGGACGGTGGAAATGGGGAAGCATCAGGGCCCCCTGGCCTCCCTGCGCTCCATGTTCCGTCTCTCCTTCTGACTGTGAGCAGAGGTCTGCCCCCACCTGCCTCCCACTGTCCCCTTTCCTTGGGAGAATCCATCCAGGAACCCCTGGGGCCTGGAGAAGAAGAACCCACCTACCTCCATTCTCCTCTGGGGAAGCAGAAGCGGACAGAGGCCATGTGCCTCTCATCCTCAGGTGCTCTAACTTCCTCAGCCTCCTAAGAGCACCTGGTACCCAGGCTGGTAACCCTAAAGGAGGCTCCTCTACCAGGCACTTGCCTTGTGGAGGGAGTCAGACTTGGGCTCATGGAAGAGCAACAAACACAAATGCATGCCATAAGCAAATGCCTAAGTGGAGAGCTTCTGCTTGGAGGATAGAAGCTGAGCAGCCCTTCTTTCAAATCCCACCCATACTGGGAACCTCTGGCTGGCCAGGGCTGGGGATAGGAGACTCTGGCTCTGGACAGCTTGAGGGACCTAAGGACCTGGCCAGCAGATCTCCTAGGCTGGTGGTTCCTGGCCAGGAGTGCCCCACCAGACCATCAGTCCCTTGGGGTCAAGGCTTATCAGCGTTTTGTTCATTACTCTCTCCTCCACACCTGCAAGTGCAGTTTGAGTGGATAAAAAGACTCTGAAGAAAGCCTTCTAGATCCTTCTTCCAACCGTGGCTACAAAGACCACCCAGGAGACAGAAATGTCAGCTAGCTGGCTCCTTCCCACTCCTGAGAGAACATCTTTCCTGAAGACCCAAACCTCGACACTCATACCCAAGGAATTGATTTGGAAAGCCCAGAACCACTAATACTCCTGCAAAGCCCAGTTGGGCCTGGATGCCAGGATTGGACACATTGGCCTTCATGCCCGATGACTGGACTGACCAAAGGAAGGAACAAGAGTCTCCCCATGAAGGTAAGGGCAGGGGAGCACTCTTGCAGGCCTGCTGCACTCCCCATCGTGGAGGCCTTAAGGCAGCCACTGTCCAGAGCTGCCCAGACGAAACATGAGGAATTTGGGACTTTGATTGCAAATCTCCAACTCGGAGGCCTGAGAGCCCAGGCTGGGCCGAATGGGTGGGCAGGCAGGTGACCTCCCTGGGGGCTGAGATGGCTCTCTGGCTGCTGGAAGGAGCCCTGGGCTTGGAATCAGGAGCCTGGGGTCCAAATCCTAGACCTGCTGCTATTCGGCACCCAGCATGTCTCCCGGGCCTCCTCTCCCTCTCTGTGCAACACAACCCCAGGCTTACCTCAGAAGGCACGGGGACACGCGAGCAGGAATTTTGACAGTGAATGAAACGGGAAGATTTTATACACTATAAAGTGCCAAGCATACATAAGGAGCTATTGATAGGGTAAAGGGGGCAGCTTCTGGGACTGTATTTCAGGGTCTTGAGGAGCAGCAGAAGGGCATCTTCCAGAAGCCCAAATTTGCACAGAGTTCAGAGGCTGGCGTAGGAGGCAGCTACCCAGACTCAGGGCTGGGACAATTCAAGCCGCTAAAGGGACAAAATGACATCGGTCCTACAGAATGGCAGGTGCCAAATTCCCCACTCACGCTGCTCTGAAGTACCGAAAGGGTCTTCCCAGGGCGGTGGGGCTCAGGGGCCCGCACTCCCGAGAGCGGTGTGCTGCACTCCCTGACTCGGCAGCTAGGTGGCACAGCGAGTTAACACTAGCTGCCCTCCGCAGGCTGCGGCGGGGGCGGAGGCGGCGAACTTGCGCACAGTCCGCCCTGGGCTCCGGGGGCCTGGGTTCCCCTTGCACAGCCACAAGGTCCGACCTGGAACGAGGAGGACGCGGCCAGGCTCCGGCCACTCGGACCCAGGGTTGTGCTGCCTGAGGCAGCAGCTCTGGTTGCTGCCGCTGCCAAGCACATCCCGTGATGTGATATGAGGGCCGAGCTTCCCGTTCTCATTGATTAGGAACAGCTTGCGGTGCGGGGGCCGGATGCAAGGGGGCCGGGGAATGGGCGAGTGAGGAGAAGCGGTGGGGGGCGGGGGGAGGACTGCCAGGTGCATGGCTGGGAGAGGTAATCCAATGAGCTCAGGCCCACCCTGCGCAGCCGCCACGCCACCGCAGCTGAGTCCCGGCCTGCCTCCCCCAGAGCGGGGCTGCCCTGCATGTGGGCAGGTCTGCGGCCGCGTGACCCCCAACACGCCCACGACGCCCCCACCTTTCGGCAGCACAGACGTGCCTCTGCGCCCGATAAACGCCTGAAGAGGAAGATTCCTTTCTTTCTCTTTTTTCACCCCTCTCAAAAAGTGAAAAATGGAGACTAAAAGTCAGAGATCGGGAACCAAAAAGAGGGATAGAAATGGGAGAAAAGTCAAGAAGAAAAAAAAAAAAAAAAAAACCCACAGGCCAGTGCTCTCTGCAGCGGTGGCAGCAGTCGGGCAGGCACACCCTCCCAGGGCAGGCGTGGAGAAAGGCTCCTTTGTTCCGCAGGGAGGTTAGCCGAGGTGAGGCCCGCCCCGCCCCCTCCCCCCTGACCCTAGGCTGCGCAGATCGCTTCTCAGGGCCCCCGGACTGGGCCCAGCTGCTTCTCCGGCCCCCCGACCCTTCTCCCAGCCCTCCTGCCAGCCAGTGGAACAGCCCAGCAGCCGGGGAAGGGCTGCTCCCTACCCTCTGCCTTGCCCAAGCACCAGGAGTCACACATGTGGGGCTGGGCTCCTCCAGTGGGCCCCCTGGATACCCTTGCTGCCAGCCACTAACAGCTCGCCCAGGCTGCTCTTGAACTGTGGGGCTTGGGGGGCAGATTCTGCACACAGCAGGACCCCTGCCAAGGCATGGGGAAAGATGGTGACACTTCCTAGGAAACGGTGCCCCAGGCTGACTGACCATGCCCCTCTTGCCCACAGTGAGGCTCCAGGGCATCTCCTGTACCATTCCAGATATGGGCCCCTTCCAACACCCTCAGGCTCTGGAAAAGGGGTGGCTCGTGCAGGGCTTCCTCAGAGCGAGGTCTGGGCTGTGGTGCTGGGATTGCCCTCAGCTGAGAGGCAGGGCCTGAGTTCACTCCATCTGTTCCCTAAGGAGGTGCCAGAGTGGGGTCATAAAGGGGGGCTGAGAACAGGCCCACCCCCCAGAGCCTGCCAAAGGAGAGACTGCAGAGGGGGTGGGCAGGGGTGGGAAGGGAGAGGTATTGAAAAGCATCCCTTTTGCTCTGCAGCACATCCCAACCCCCGAACCCCCTAATGGCTCACGTTGCACAGGGGACCCGAGGGATGGTAGTACTGTGTGCCACACACTGTGTGCCCTCCACCGGCACCCCCACCCTGTCGATTAAGGCTCCTAGCCACTCCAGCAGGGATGCAGGCTCCCCAGAGCCCTCGGACCTTTCAAGCAGAGCTTGATGGCTTTACACTTGGCCAAGACGTTTCCAGCCAGCGGCACTCTCCAGCTCCCACCCCATCCACAGCAGCAGAAAACCTGGAATGAAGGACTGGCAGGATCGTTCTGCTCCAGTCCCCTGGCTTCAGGTTGAGGGGTACCTGCTCCACAGGAGGCCCTGGCCTCCTACCAGCAGTATTGGAAGGCAAGGTGGTGAGAGAAGGGAGGAGGAGTGAGGTGTTGCTGACCTTGCCCTCCCCAGGTGGGGAAGTGGGCGAAGGAGAGAGGGGAGAGGAGCAGCAGCTGGAATCGCAGGGAGCCTGAACCGTCCTCTACGGCACTGAAACTGCTGGAAGAAGCTGCAGCTCAGATACACAATGTCCTGCCAAACGCCAGTCCTTTAATTCAATTAAGCACGGGGACAGACTCCCCAGATTTTTCTGTGTGTTCGAGAGCATGTGAAAAACCTAATGTGTTGAATCCTGGGAGCTATAAGCTTGTGTGCATGTGCGCACACATGTGGATGTGTGAATCCTGATGGTGGGGGAGGAAGATGAGAGGATGCAAATGTTGAGGGGCGGGACAGGGGTGGGGCAGAATGGCTCAGGGGAAGAGTGAGTACCTAAATCTTTTTGGAGGGCCAAACTCCAGACCAGGGTTCTCAACCCCCACCCGATGGACCGTTCTCTGTGGTGGAGCCATCCTGTGCCAACAGTAGGATGCGAGCATCTCTGGCCTCTGCCCACTAGATGCCAGTAGCATCATGCCCCCTCATTTGGGACAACCCAAAATGCCTCCACCATTGCCAACCCCCTCCCCCCGCAGGGCAGAATCAGCCCTGGTGGAACCCGCTGCTCTTGGGCACCAGATGAAAACCATGGTTTGTGTATTTACTACCGGCACTTTGCCTCACCTCTCTCCCTTTGGGCTTAAGTCCCAGGGTGCTTGGCTTCCCAAGTGTCTCGGGTATGGTTGTCTTTTCCGGAGCCATTCTCCCTACCTTACCCATCTGGCCAGAGGAGGTCTAGAGCTACTCAGGCTCAGCGATGGTTTTATAAAGCTCCGAGTGCTAGGAAGTGTGGCGGTGGAGGAGGCCCTTGGACAGGGAAAGTGAAAGCTCAGAGCATTTAAAAGTCACGAGCCTGAGGTCATGCCTGGGTCCAGAAAGAAGCCTGAGCTCTACATCGCTGGGAGCAAAGCCCACAGGAGAGATGAGGACTTGCTTGAGTACAGACCCCTGGAAAGGTACCCTGCTCAGCCCCTGGAGGTCAGTGAAAGTAGTGCACAACTCTAGCCATCAGACTACCCTCCTGCTTGGGGGCTCCAGAGAAACAGGAGTTTAGGTGTCCCCAGCTAAACCCCAACCCAGGCCAACCCCCTCCCCTGTTCCTGGGGTCACCTGTAGCTGTCCTGGTGGGGGTGGGGGGACCCAGTTCCAGCAGCCCTTCTCCCCTCAGGGCCAGGGAGCTTGCCTCTTTCCCTGGCCCTCCAGGAGCCCTGAACAGCCCCCTTCTGGGAGCAGAGCCAAAAAGATGGAAGAAGGATGTTTATAAGCTGCTAAAAGGGAAAAGGAAAAAAGTGGGAGGCGGGGCAGAGAGGCCTAGGCTTCCAGGTAGTGTGGACTGGGGCCTCGGCGGGGAGGGAGTGATGCCACCTTCCCCAGGGATCATGACATGGGGCTAACCGGCTAACTGGTGAGGTGGCGCCCCCTGCCCTGCCTCACTGGGCCACAACAGGGCCTAACAGTGTGCACACGCAGGGGTCTCTCACCCCACAGTGGCCTGCCAAATGATGGTTTCTTGACACTCTTATCCTGACGCACAGGACTCTGAGACACTACTGGTTTTAGCTTGTCCCCCTGCTCAGCCTGGGAAGGGCAGAACTAGGGAAAGGGGCAGGGCCCTGGGGATCCCTGGCTGGGGGTGTGGTGACAGGAGCCCGGCTTGGTGGGAGCGAAAGCCAAGTCCCCAGCTCCTAGGGCTCGGCACACAGCTAATGGGAGGCTGGCAGTGGCAAACTGTTGTTTACTTTTAATTAAGTAAACAATGTCAGCTTTCCACCTCCACCCCTGCCATCCCAGCCAGTAATTTGGGGGATGACAATGGGGTTGTTTCCTTCCTCATGCCTCTTCTCTCCCTCCAAGCACTCCTGCTCGTCCTGCCCTGCTCCGCACAGCACAACCACTGCAGCTTGCTAGTGCCGGGTGAGGCCCCACGGGATGGGGGTAGGGTGTAAGAAGGTCCAGGCTGACCCGCTGCCTGCTGGGCCCAGTGGGCGGCAGGTTCTACCTCATGGGGCATGTTTCCACCGTCAGGCTCTCTGGAGGGCGGCAAGAGGAGCCCTGTCCTTAGACTCTCTAAGCATGTAAGCTGTAGCCCATTCTCTCTCTGCTCCCTCCCCACACAGCCCTCCTCCCTAACCACCATCTCTAAAATCCAGAAAATGGGTGATCCAGAGTCTCTGATGGAAGCAGCAGCAGAGACCAAAATGAGGTGAGGAAGAGACTTTCCCAGAAATTGGATAGGTCTCCCTCACGAGTAACCACCAGGTGGAACCTTCTGGTCTACTCAGGCAGAGCAGGGTCAGGCCCGAGGTTGGTCAACCTCTGGGGCCAGATCTCACTTAGCCCACTGGCCGCCGGGCAGTGGGTACCAGCTTTTCTCGAAGCAAGGCCATGGCTTCACGGCCCTGGTTTCTGCTCTTCCCGTTGTGAAGTTCTTAACTTTCGAACAAGAGGCCTTGCATTTGTTCTCATTCTGCACTGGGCCTTACAAATTCTATGGGTGGTTCTGCTGAAAGGCCTAAGTGAGTGAGGAAAGGGAAGGAAAAAGAAAGCTAAGCCAGCCTTGGCCTTTCACTGACTGGGTCCCCTGGCCTGGGGTGCAGGCACTGGGCTCCCCTGAGTGAACAGGCAGGCCAGAGGGGCCGAACCCTGCGTCTCTGGCGGAGGCTGGATTTCAAATGACTCCACTTGGGTAGACAGGCACAGAGCATTTATGTGGAAACAAAATGCTCCTCACATCCTTTCTCAGGAAGACTGTAAATGGGCCCACCTCTTCAAGGGCGCTCCGCAGATGCAATGGCAGAACTGAGCAGGAAGCAGAGGATGGGAATCTCTTAGTCCCCTCTCCCGCCCCTGCCTCCTAAGGATCAAGCATTCAGGTCCTGAGCCAAGCCGGGCCTTGGAGCTCACTCTCGTCCCCTCCTCCCTGAGAGGCAGAAGACTCTCTCCGAGGTGTTGGGGGCTGGGGGGCTGAGTCGTGTGCAAGCCCTGCTCCTCCCCCTGCCCCAGACTGCTCCCCCACCTCCTTCCGAAGGGTGGGACTGCGGCGGTGGAGTTGGCTGGGGCTGGATGCAATTTCAGCCACAGAGCTGGGCTCCCTGGCTGGAAGCAATTTTCTCATTAGGACCCCAGGCCTGCCTGCACGTTGGTTCTCAGCCCTCACTCCCCTCCTGCGAAACCACACCCCACAGGCCTCCCCACAGACCACTCACACGCACAGAGAACCACCACACGTGTGCAAGTCAGAGGGACGACAGTGGGGTCAGCGCAGTAGGGGTGCAGGAGAGAGGTACTGGCACGAAGCCCCTGCAGGGGAGGCCCACGGAGAGGTCAGGGCTCCTCCCGAGGCTCCTAGCCACCCGCTGCCTGCCGCCTGGTTCAGGCTCCCACACACAGACAGCCGGCCCCTCCTCGCCTGCTTCAGGGAGTGAGGATCCCAGACCCTAGGACCGAGAGAGAGGAGGCTGGGGGTCCTCGAGCCTGAGGGCTGGCCTCACACAACACTCCCGACTGCTCAGCCATCTTGCCAGCCCATCCCCTTCTTTGCTCATCTGGCTGGGGGCAAGCAGATGGGCTGTTGGGAAGCAGACCCCCTCCCCCAGCCCCAAGGCTGCGCAGAGTAAAGGGTGGTCTTTACGAGAAGGAGGGGGGAACTGAGGCCCCGTGAGGGGCGGCTCCACGCTCTTGCTCCGCAGACACATGTGGTTGGACTTAAAAAGCTATTAGGGAGCGAGGCGCTGGCGGGAGTGTGGCCGGCCCTCGCACCAGAGGCGGGGAGGGGAGGGCAGATGCCGAGGTGGTGAGCTCAGCACCTCCCACTCCCTCCCCGGCAGGGCCCCCGGACTCCAGGAGAACTCAGGGGACCCTCACTCAGCAGGAGAGTGGGGGCGAGCCCTGGGGGTGGGGGCGGTGCGGGAGAGCAGGCAGGCTGCCGGGCCTGGGTCCGGGCAGAGATTCCAGGAAGTGCTGCTATCTGAGGGCTCGAGGCCTTGGAGGGCACCCTCCGGGGGCAGGGGGAAGGCAGGGGTTGTGCCAGGGCTTGCCTGGGGCCCAGGAGGGCACAGACAGGTTCTCGGCCTTACTTCAGCTTTCTTGGGGTGACAGCTGGCTGGAGGTCTCCTATGTGTTTGGCAGGGCTGGGGAGGGGCGATTATTAGGGGAGCAGGAGAGAGAGGGAAGGGAAAAGTGAGCCCCACCCATCACGAGGCCAGAAAGAACCGACGGAAAGTTCCCTAGAGCTGCCAGCTTGTAAAAAGCTTCTTTTCTTTCCAAATTATGAACATTTTTTAACGACGGGGGTTGGGGGGGGGGAGAAAACTCAGAGCAGCAATCTAGGACTTCATTAGGACCGTGTGTGTGACCACGAGTGACTGGTGACTGAAGGTGACGGGTGTGTATTTGCTCAGTTTCCAAAGAGTTCTACTCCAAAAGCCCAGCCAACACTACCTGGGGCTCCCAGCCCCACCCCGCTCCTCGGTCCCCTTATTTTCAGAGATCTAAATCCCCCTGCCCCACGCCTAACTCAAAGAGGGCTGCTGTTACAGGTGGTTGCCAGGACGGGCAAGGGGCACAGGGAGCGGAACCAGGCCTGGGATTGGTGAGTCACTTGTTAAAGACCCAGCTCCGTCCTTTAGAAGAACTGCCTGGGGTGCTGGCGTTAGCACCCCCAGGAGTAGGCTTTAGGCTCCGGGTCTGCCATAGGACTGTAGAGAAATGCCCCCACCTCAGGCTCTTGAGATCCTTGGAGCTCTTCAGCCACCCACTGAGGTCACTGACAGCCCCCCAGCCCCCCAGGGTGCAGTGCAGAAGTGGGGAGCTCAAGTTACACAGTGCCTCCGCTGTGTGGCAGGCAGGACCTGGGTGTTTCGGAGACATTTAATCTGCCTGACAGCCCCATGGGGTGGCTGTTCTTTTCCCCAGTTTTAAAGATGAGAGTATCAAGGTTCAGTGGAACCAAACCGAGATCAGCCAGAGCCTGGATGGATGGAATCTCCACAGGCCTGGTGGCAGAGCTCCCAGGGCTCTTCCTTCTCGGCCCAGATCTGTTGATGGGAGGCATGGGAGCTGTGAGGGGACCCCAGGCAGGGCAGAAGACAGGAGACTGCTCTGAGCCCCCGAGGAGTTGGGCTGGTGGGGGAGGAGCTGACCACGGAGCTGGTGCCGGGATCTTGCTCAGGAAACACGCAAAGAATGCAGCTGGCATCAGGCCAGTGGGCCAGGACCACAAAGAGGCCTTTGTTTTAGGAGGTGTCCAGGGAGTGGATGGACAGAACAGCAGAGGTGGGGGCAGCACCCCCTTGGGGGTTTGACTGGGGAAGGGCAGCCATGCCTGCACTGTCCCCACACACCGCCCCCTCCTGTCTTCCCCTACTCCTGGCCCCAGCAGTGGTGGGATCTCATATCAGGCCCCAGACTCCAGGGGAGGGAGCCCCTGGGGCCAGGTTCCCCCATTCTCAGCTCCCACTTCCCTTGGCTTGGGGAGTGCTCTATGCTGTATCCCAAATCCACCCTTCTGAACCCCAGAAGTCACTTCCCTTGTAATTTGATGCTGCAGTTCTCCTCTGACTCTGCCTCACAAACGCTGGCTGCGGGGTTTCTGAGTGAGGATGAGGGGGTTGGGGATGGTGAAGGGGCTCCCTGACCTCCAGGTGGGCTGTATGAAGTACCAGAGTCACCCCACTCCCCTAGCTGTCCCTCTTTTCCACCACGGGAGAGTGGGGAAAGGCCTTGGAACATGTTCCCTCCTCCTTCCCCCTCTGCAGTTGCAGGGTTTCTCCAGCCCCTTCTTGGCATCTGGAAAAGTTTGGGAAACTTAAAAAATTTTTTTTGAAGAGTTTGTCTATTGCTCCCCAGCCTTGGGGAGGCACAGCCAAGAAGAAGGGAAGGGGGAGTAGGGGACGAGTAGAAACTCAGAAGAGAAGCAGAGCAAGCACGGAAGGCGGGGAGACCCAGAGGTGCCCCACCAGCCAGGCTGACCCCTGGCCAGCCTGACCCCTTGGCCTACCAGCCTCTCCACAGCCAGAAAGATGGATCCCCGCAAAGCGCTCTCAAGCCCACCCAAGCACACCAAGCCTGTGATGGCCGCTCGCTGCTGGAGTCCCACCCAGTGCACTGCTCAGCATCTTCCTCGGGCCACCCCCTGCCAGACACATGTGCACCCAGTTGGAGGGGCAACCTGTGACTGTGACCCCCAGGAAAGGAGAGGATGTCTTAAGATGGGCAGCTCCGAAGGCGGACTGAAGAGAAGGCAGGTGGCCTCCAGGTCTGTGGGGTTTCTATCTAGGTTTTCAACTCCCTGTGAGCAGGACGAGGGCAACATGGGAACTCACAGACCCCCACGGGCTAGGCAGAACAGGAACGGGGATCAATGTCCCTGTGCCCAGCATTCTCCCTCCTCTGGTAAGTGTGTGAACGGGGGTAGGGGCTGCCCCCAGCAGCACACAGCAGCCAGGTAGGGCTGAGACGGCCTATGGTTCACTCAGAGGGTAGGGTTAAGGGCATGTTATAAGCAGAACTCTAGGTTCATCCCAAGAAAGGGAACACGTGTGTGACACATGACTGTTTCTCTAAGAGGACCCAGATCATCATGTCAGGAGGGTGCCCCCTCACCCTGACATGGTCGCCATCAGAATCATGACCAGGGAAGGCAGGAAGCTCCCTTTCATGACCCCAGTGTTACACCATGGGTCCCTCCTGGCAGCCCCTGTGTTGTCACCAGGCCATCCTCAGGTGACCCACCCCGTGCTCTCAGAATGCAGTGATCATTCAGGGGGGTTCTTGCCCCACCAGGACAGCTCCCATTTGAACGCCCTTCCCGGGTGGCCAACAGTGTGCCTCCTCAGCCTCCAGGTGAGTGTTGGGGGGGTGCAGCCTGGAGGAGGGGTAGCAGCTGGGAACTAGCTGGAAATGCAGATGCCTTCTGGGGCAGGCCCAGGAATCTGTGTTGTAACAAGCCCTCCGGGGGAATCTGATGCAGGCTCTGGCATGAGGATCACTGGCCAAGGGGGAAGATCCTGAGCGGGACTGCAAATGCGAGGAGGAGAGAAAGAGAGGGAAGGAGCGCAGTGGGGGAGGATGGGGCACAGAGGCAGTGCCACCTGGATGCAAGGGGGCATTTGGTCCTAAGTCCTACAGGCAAAGTGGAGAGCAAAGACAAGACAGAAGGGAGTGGTGGCAGAGGGGGTGGGGGGCAGTGGGCAGCAGGGGATCTGCTAAGGAAGAGCAGGAAAGGGGGAGCAGGAGGGCGGGCACAGTGGGCAGGGAGCAATGCTGCGGAAGCTCCTTCCCACCGCAGCCAGAGCTCCCAGGAGCCACCCCGCCCCCTCCAGGCACCTGCTAAGGCGGCAGCAGCGGGTTGTGTTTCTTTAACCCCTGGGGCCTGTTGACACAGATTAGTATCGCTGGTCAGGGGTCAATAGGGAAGGCTCTTGAGGTCAAGACCTGAACAACTGGAGTTGTAATGAGCCACGTGGGGAAGAGGCCCAGGGAGAGGAGAGGGCTGAGGAGGGAGGAGGAGGAGGAGGGCTGGGCTGTGCCTAGGAAGGCAGCGTCTCCAGGAGGGGGGCCACTGGGCTTCCAGCTTGCCTGGAGCCTACCTGCACTTGGGGCTTGGAGAAAATCAGGCTCACTGATTCAGGTACAGGAGCGATGCATTGCTGGCTGACCAGAGCTGGATCACCAGCCAGGGAAGGACAGGGATCCAGTGAGAGGGAAAGACAAGAGATGAAGTGTGGCCTCACCTGACCGCTGACTGCTGCGGACCCCCTCAGGTGCAGACAGCATTCTTCCCCCCTTCCCCATCTTCTGTACCCTGAGTGAGCATGCCCCTGCTCCTCCCTGAGCCTGCGGTGGGTTGGCTGGGATGGCGCTGCTCCCACCTGAGCTACCCGCCCATCCTGGGCCACCTGGCAGAGCCTGAGCATAGTGACTCATTTGGAGACCGAGCGAGGCTGGTGCGTGGGCCAGGCTGTGTCCCAAACACCTGGTGGGACCACTTCTGCCCCACCTTCTGCGACAGGATCTGGGATCCAAGATCCAAGGCACCCGCCCAAATCTGGGGCAGCTACTACCCTGCTCCTCTGCTCACCTGCTGCCCTGGCCTCAGGAAGGTCCCAGAGGTTCACAGGTGCTCGAGCCCAGCCTATGCTAATGGCCAACAACATTGGGCCCTGGAGGCCACTCGGAGGCCACCTCCAGAGAGGCTGGCCTGGATGGGAGGAGTGGACAACATGGGGCCGTGGAGGTGGAGGAGTGAATGGGAAGACACTGACACCCCAGGGTCCAGAGGGGATTGGAGACAAAATGTAAGTGTATGTTCATTTGTATGTCTGCAGGGGCACTGGGGTGGGTCACACACAGAGCTGTGACATGCAGGAAAAGCAATACAGTGCCTTAAGGTTAATTTGACAAGTTTGTTACGCACCTATTACCTGCTAGATGCTCTCGAATACAGAACCAGAGAAGCTGCCCTGGGCAACTCCCCCTGCAATTGGAAACTGGGTGCATAATGGACAAAATACAGCCCCACCCTGACCCTGCAGAAGAAGAGATAAGCTCTGGGGGTGGGAAGTGATGTGGGAAAAGGCTGAACACAGCTGAGCTGGGGTGTGAAAGATAGAGGCACTTGGACAAAGGGGAAAAGAGAAAGGCAGACTGAGAGAAACTTGAGCAGAAGCCCAGGGAGGAGGAATAGCACAGCAAAACAGCAGGGCCTGCAGACAGCTCCATTTGCTGCAACCCACAATGCCTGGGAAGTGATGGGAGACGATGCTGGAATGGTCAGTAAAGGCCTGTCAGAGATCCTGTGTGCCCGCCCAAGAAGATGGCGCCCCTGGGAGACAGTGTGACCAGATACCAATTTGAAGGTGGTTACAAAACTCCAGGAGACAGCAATTCCCCTACTAGGTGTATACTCAAGAGAATCAGAAACATATGTCCACATAAATACTTGTATACAAATGCACATAGCACCACTATTCACAATCACCAAAAAGTGGAATTAATCTACGTGTCCGTCAACAGGAGAATGGATAAGCAAACTGTGGTATAGCCATATACAATGGAATATTATTTAGCTATAAAAAGGAATGAAGTTCTGACACAGGTTACATTGTGGATGAACCTTGAAAACCTTATGCTCAGTGAAAGAAGTCAATCACAAAAGGCCATATAGTGTATGATTCCACTGATACGAAATGTCCAGAACAGGCAAATTCATAGAGACAGAAATCAAACTAGTAGTTTCCAGAAGCTGGTAGGAAGGAGGAATTGGGACAAATTGTTAATAGGTATGGGAGTCTTTTGTTGGGGCAGAGCGTGATGGAACGGTTCAGGAATTAGATAGTGGTGATAGTTGCACACCATTATGAATGCGGCAAATGCCACTGACTGGTACACTTTAAAATAGTGAATTTTATTATGTGAATTATAACCCAACAAAAAACAAGTCCAAAAGAGAGGAGAAGAAGCTGAATTCGGAAAATGACAGTGGTAAAGAGGCAGAGACACTCTGGAGCTGCCACAGGGCCACAATTGTGAGGGCTCATGAGCTTGGATAGCTGGTGACACCCCCAACCAAGACTAGGCAGGGAACAGAGAGAAAAAAGGGGAGCTGGGAGTGTGGTGAGGTCACTTATGGACACAGCGTGGGGTATCAACTGGATGTCGGCCTAGGAGCTGGAAAGAAGAGTTTGGAGAAATCAGATCTCAGATATGCCAGGGGTATCAGCAGTGAGGGGCAGGTGTGCACAGAGGGAACGGGCGCCAAGCTGCCACTCCCTAGTGCAAAGCCTACAGAAAGATTCTTCTGTGCATTGGGCTTCCAGGCATAACTCAAGGATTATAACAGCATCTAGTGTATCAGACTGTCGTGGACTTAAATGAGATGGGGCTCAGTGACGCTGACAAGTAGCATCACCAATTACAGGTGAGAGTGCAGGAGGAGAAGAGGAGAATGAGCAGACCCAGGAAAACCAACCTTTCCAGGGCAGGCAGAGCAAGAGGACCCAGGCGAGGTGCATGGAAATAAAGGGGCCAGGATGCCTCAGGGTAGAGAGAAGGGCCTCTCTTCTGTGGGCTGAGGGACCAACCAGACCACAGGCAATTGCATATGGAAAGCCAGGCCTGGGAGAGGAGGCCAAGTGGCAACTTATCAGGTCCTTGAACAAGTCATGTGGGATGTGTGGGAAGTAAGCCACTCATCCCCAGAGCCTCCTGATCCCATGCTTCCACCCTCCTCACCCTGAGCGACAGCCCTGCCCACGGTGCTGGGCCCTGGAGCTCAACACATGGCACCACTCAATGGTTTCTGGCACCAGGGAGGAATTTATTTCCTGGACGAAGCAGCCAAAATCGTTCTGCACCTTTGTTCACGAGCATGGTACAGTCGGAGCCGACATTTTCTAGCGGGGCTGGGGAAGAACAACTCAAAATGGATTCAGGGAGGGTGTCGGCTGAGGAACAGCTGAAATGCAGAGCATTCCGTGGTCTGGAAGGCTGATGGCGGGGAAAAGGATGTGGTCAAGTTTATAAAGTCAAGTAAACCAGGGTTTTTAGTGAGTTTGCTCTAAGTCAACTCCTGGGATAGGTAAGCCACCTGAAGCTTAAAAAGGGACTGATCTAATAAGGCAACAAGAATTTTTACTTTAAAAAAAAAAAAAGTAGAACAGGAGTGGCCTTGCAGACTGTACTACCTAAGAGACAGCCTCATGTCCAGGGAACAACGGGCTCCCATTCATGGGTGGCAGAATGACATTGCTCCCAAGAATCTAAAGTGATCAGTTGATGCTGAGAATAGTTCCCTCCAGGACCCACCTCTCAGGGCCTAAGAGTCCTGGATACCTGAACTTCAAGGTCAGGTTCCAGACCTATGGCCTTAGAAAGGAGGATGGGCCCCCATCCCATCCCAGCTCTCTGAACAGTTGGCCCAGGGCCACTGTGGCAGGCAGTGGCTTTTTCTGAGGGCCCTCTCCTGATAAGGGCCTGTGATTTGGACCAAGACCATATCCCAGAAGGAAGAGAGCCATCCCAGGGCCCCTGGAAGCCATCCCTCTCCTCTCTCCTCCCTTCTTCCTCTCCTTCTCTTCCCTTTCTCTCTGCTCCTGACACTCACACGTGGAGATGTGCACAGACACAAAAAGGCACTCTGGTGCACAGGGATCCGTGTAGAGTCATGCCTCACAGCCTATTTACAGACATTTTACGAAACAAAACATCAACCCCCAATGTTTGACAGGAAGCCCCTCCCCTCTTGTCAGAAGCGATCCCTCCTAAAGGGGGTTCCCAGCGATGAGCAGCAAAAACCCCAGGAAGGCGAGAGGGAAAAAAAGGAACACACAGGGCGGGAGAAGGTAAAATTACAAGGTTGGAGCTGTCAAGGCAAAAAACGGGGGAAAGAGGCTAAGCGACTCCACCATTAGGGACTCGGTGTGAAACACGGAACTCACAACAGCCGAAAATCTCTGTGCTTTGTCTGCGGAAAACAGAGACACAGCAGCCTAAGGGCTGGGAGGGCAACAGGAGCCACACCGCACAGCCTGCTCGCAAGCAGTGCACATACCCTAAGATACAGGACCCGCAAGCCACTCCCCACTGTGCCTCCTATTCGAGCATCCTGTCCTCTCTCCCAAGGGGCACCTTGGAAGGGGCCCAAGTTGGAAACAAAAGTGGGAAAGGGGCAGTACTGCCCTTTCTGTGGACAGGAATAAATGGTGGAGAAGCCTATCCAGAAAAGAACAAACTCCACTTTACTGATGAGGGGCCTCTGTCCTGCTCTGCTCCATGCCTCAGAGGGGAAGCTGGGCCAGATGTCCTTTCTGGAGAAGCCAGGATGTGGCCAGTGTCCTTGCAGGATGGGAACCAGAGGGTTCAAGCCTTTCCCATCCTTGCACACCTTCCTCTCGCCTCCTCCCACTCAGAGAGGCCTATGAGGCTCAAACTGAGGGAGAGGGTCTGAGCCCTTCACTCCCAGGTGCCTTGGTGGGCAATGAGGACATGAAAGGGGGGAGCAAGGGCAAGTGTCCCGATCTGAGTCCAGCTCTTGCTGCTGGAAGAGGAAAAGGCCTGCCAGAAAAGGGAGAGGAATGGACACGAGGGCCCATGGCCTCCAGTCCTCTGACACCCACCACCGGGTAAACACACTGGGGTTGTCAGCCTGGGATTCGCCCTCTCCTACCTCCCCAGGGACAGACCTGCTAAGCACCCTGGGCTGAGGTCTCCAGATGCAGCACCAGGCAGTCCTTGGGTCCCTCCTTTGTCCTGACTTGCCCGTTGCCATCACTTTCCGCTGTGGTGGTCAGGGTTTCCCGGCTGTGACACCCCTGACATTGGGGCAGGATCATTCTCTGCTGCGGGACCTTCCCATTCATTGTAAGACAGTTGGCAGCATTCCTGGCCCTAACCCACTAAATGTCAGTAGTGACCACCCCCCACCCCCATGCAGTGTCAACCAAATAGGTCTGCAGACATCGCAGAAGTGCCCCCACTGAGAAGCCCCATGCTTTACGATCGTCCGCGTTCTGTCCTGCCAGGATCATGTCACATACAGCTTTGGACCCATGCCAGCACAGACCAGGTACTTAGGTGTCCGCACCAATCAACAGGAGCTGGTGGCTGTAGAGCCCCCTAAGAAGAGAGCTATCGTCCCACCCTAACTGCCACCACGTCTCCTGCATTCTGTGCCTGCAAAGGCCCATCCCTTTAGCATGGGGCCCGTGAGGGCAGGTGCCTGAGGGCCTCCTCTGCCCTCCCTGTCCTCAGCCCTGATGACCTCCTTATGTCATGCCAGAGCCTTAGTGGGACCCCAGCCCACCTGCCCATCCCCTCAGGAAGGGCTGTTATCCCTGCACCATATCAAAACATGGGGCTTTTAATAGCAGCTTCTTGTGGGGCTGGTCTCCCCCCACCCTTCGCCTCTCACTCAGCTCTGCTCCTGCTGGTGCAGGCGCAGCGCCCTGTAATTACAGCAATTGTAATCTCTTTTACTAACAGGTAGATTAATAGTGAGGCAGGTTCACAAAGAGCCCCAGATAGGAGATGCTTAGCTGCTGAGAGGGCTGGAAAGGCATGATACTTCGCAGCAAGTAAGCACACCACTGACTCAGATGCTCACTCCAGGCGCAAGGGGCTCAGAGCCTGGAGTCTGGGCTGGCCATGCCCCTGGGTGACCTGGGTACTCACTGGGTGACTGGGGGCAGGTAACTGCACTCTCCCTAGGCTTCTGTGTCCTCGTGGGAGCAATGCGAGTTTGAACCTCATGACCCTCAGAGTTTACTCGTACGTCCCTGGGGTGTGACTCGCACTGACATTTACACACACACCCCACCCAACCCACACTAGTACACAGATACCCACCTCCTGACACTCGGCTACACATGCACAGACACTCACAGGGTAACACATGCTGAACACCCCCAGAGTTAAAAAACGAACCAAGCTCCATAAACACAGGAGTCCCTGCCACGATGGTGTGACCACGGGCCCTCTAGGCACTGGACGCCTGGCACTGCCACCGCAAGAAGAGGGAGAAAGGCTTCTACTGCCTCTCCCTGTCCTGCACGACCCCTCCGCTGCTGCACCTCACAGGCTTCCCGCTGCGCCTCAGGGGTCATATGGAAGTTCCTACTACACAGGGCCCGAGGATAGTTAAGTTCTGGGCAAGATGGAGCATCAAGTAGAAGGGGCCCAAGACACTGCAGCCTTGATGTAGAAGGGTTCGAAGTGAATGAATACACATGTGTACATGCAGACGCAAAGGCATGTGACTAGAGCCAGTGGGAACTGAGCCCGACAAGAGCACGCTCACATACCTATGCCTAGGGACTTTAGGGAAGGAGATGGCCCTGGCCCTGACCCTGGCCCTGGGGCAGGACGCAAGGAGCTGTGTGTCCCAGATATGTGATGATACCCCTGGGGGATGCCATCTTTGGGGCACAGGGTGTGAAAGTGTGTGTGTGTGGGGGTGGGTGTGTGTGTGTGTGTGTGAGTGAAGGCAGAATCTACAGCTTGGAAGGAAGAGCTCGCCCTCCCTTAGCCTCCCCTCCACTCATAGGAGGACACGCACTTCACCAGACAGGCCCAGGGTCCTGGTGGCAGACAGTGGGGCTGGCCCCAGGGATGGGGAACAGCTGCTTCCTCGGGAACTCTTGGGGCACTTGCTGGTGGCCACCATGGGCAGCGGCGCTGGGGGGCTGCTGCCATTAAGATGCCATGGCCAGCACCTGCTCACTGCCAGGCAGTCCCCAGGCTACCCTGCCAGCTCCTGGCCCAAGAGAACCGACACTGCCATGCCTGAGGCCCTCAGAAACCTTCCCCTTCTAGCAGTGCTAACAGAGAGAGGCCTGGGAGAGGGGACCTCAGACTCACAAAAAAATGCAGGTTGGAGGATGTGAGTGTGTGGGGTGATGTCCAAGATTAGCTCTTTCATTGGACGATAGCACGCGTCCATCAGGGGACATGTGAGCTGATGCAGTGGACACACACCTATGACAGGGATGGGATGTGGGTTCAGAAAAAGCACATCCTCATGTGATATGTACATGATACGTGCGTGATGTGTGCAAATGATGGTAGTGTCTTTCTGAGGCGCTGGGTAGCACCAACAGGGTACAGCTGGGGATGTGGTGAGATGGACCCTCACGTGCCATCTGTGGGCATGAAATTTCCAGACAGCAATTTAACAACATATGTGACAAGTCTTTGTAAGAGTCTATACCCTATGCCTGATAATTCAACTGTTAGGAAGCCTTGTCTGAAGTTGATAAACAGAGCTACAAAGCTTAATGCACCCGGATGTCCATACCAGCAGAATTTACAACTTAAAGGCCTGCACACATGAGGAATTATATCAACTCTGGAACACTGAAGTGTCATGAGCTGTTCAAAAAGCATGTTTGTATTTTTTAAAAATAATCATATATTACATTTATAATAAAAGGTAATTTCTTATTTCCCAAATGAAAAGAGGATAGAAGTCACTAGAAATGTTGAGAATTAGGGACAATGCAGCTAATAATAAGACGCTAAACCACCACAAAGTATTTTTTGAAAAATTGTGACATGGTAGAATGCACAAATTTTTTTATAAGTAGCACCCTAAAGTATTTCTATCATAAACTCCAATTTTTAAAAAATAAAATATGTGCATGAATAGGTATAAAAAATACAACAAAAGGCTATTAGTGGTTAAGTGGTAGAATTTTGATCATTTTCATTTATCTAGACTTTGTGCTTATTTGGTATTTTTATGATGGAATGGGCACTAGTCTTATAACCAGAAAAATGCCTTTCTTAAAACAGTAGATGGATGAGAGACCGTACGTACGTGATTCTCTCCCCAAATCGTAGCAGAGCATAATGAGGTGATGGCAAACCACAGCCCTGCGGGTCCAGCCACATTCGTGTTCGCTTGAGCCAGGCAGGCCTCCGCCTCAGGAACTTTCATGCTCAGGCGGACTCCAGGTCAAAGGACACAGAGCAGGAAAGAGGGCAACACCCCCAAACCCCTGTCACACTGCAACACTCCTGCACACCACACTCCTAAGACTACTGGGGCACCAGGCCACCCTTCCACTGACAAGTAGAACTTTGGAAGGGAAAGCAGATCTTCAAGAAAGTCAAGGACAGGCACAGGGGGCCAGAGGAAAGAGGTTCAGGACCAGGGAGGAGGTGCCTGACTGGAGATTCTTAAGGTGGAGGGAGGAGAGCTGGGAATTCACTCCAAAACTAATGGAACCGACTCTAAAGTCTGAGGCAAGTGAAAGGGCAGCAGCGGTAGAATCGACCATAGAATCGGCTCAGAGAAGTGGCTGTGCGTGTGCGAGTATATGAGAAACGCACTGTTCGTGTTCCTTTAATAATTCATTGCTAAGAACCAAATCTAGCCACCAGAGCTGGGAGCATATACACCAGCTAGGGAACGGCAGCCATCTTCAGCCCAGGAGGCCTGGGCCACAGTGGTCCCCAGGAGAGAGAGGGAAAGAAGAGCCAGCCACGTGTCTGCATCCGCAGCCACATGAGGAGCCTGCAGGCCAGGGCTTCTGGGGAAAGGGGAGGGGATGAGGGGGAACCCCTGAGCAAAAGGCAAACAATCTCCATGCCCCGGGGCTGCTCCCTGCCAACCTGTGCTACAGGGCATCTGATAGGCTAGCAGGGTGGGGAGGATCTGGCATGGGAGGAGTTCCCTTCACGGGTGGGCTGGGGGCTGGCGGAGGTGGGGGTTTGGGGGGTCACGTATGTTTTGCCCCTTCTGTCTATTAGGACTAGCCAAGGAGACAGAGGGAAGGCCTGGGCGAAGGTGGGACCGGCTAAGCTGGAGCCTATGACCCGCCCAGCAGCGGCCCGTCTAACAAGGGGACCAGGGAGAGGGCTGCTCTTTCCCCATTCTCCTGACACCTCATTCCCATTCTCAAAAAGGGGAAAAAAGAAATTTGAGAAACCAAGTCCCTTTCAATCAATTAACCTACGGCTTCCCACTTGCCTGCCACATTCCTTCCAGCCTTCCAGAAGCTTCCATCACTCATCTGTCCGTACTCTCTCCTCATGATGCCCACTCAGAAGGCACACCAGCCACTCTTCCCCGCTCCACCCCTTTCGTTTAGCAGCCCCATTTCTGATTTTTATGCCATTTCATGCCTTTGCATCATCTCAAGGATGTGATGGGCCGTCGGCTGCCTCCCATCTGAAGGTAATTCAATATTCAAAATGGGTTTATGGGGTTGTATAAAACTATACACTGGGCGAGAGCCAGATGCCAAGGCAGATAAAACATAGTCCCAGTTCCAAGATTCCAGCCTAGCAAAAGAAACCTACAAAATTAAGTGCAAAGTGTCATAGGGGAGCAAAATTACCCGGCCCTCAGCCAAGCCTGGGTCCAGCTTGCATTCAAAGGGGGCCTTGCCCAGCTGACTGCTCACTTCTACTGAAGACTCTGCAGAGGTGCCCGTCTCATGACAAGATGCATAAAGGCAGGACCTGGCACCGTGGGAATTCCCCGCCTCTCCCAGGGAGGGTGCACTGAGGAAGCCAACACATGCCTTCAACCACCATCCATAAACCAGGGAGTAGGGCTCTGGCTCACCAGGGGCGTCCCTGCAGCCAGAGTGCTTTGTTGGAGAGGAACACAATTCAAGAGGCCTTGCCAAGCCAGGCTGGCATTTGAGTAATTATATTAATGAATCTCTGAGTTTCAAAATCTAATATTAGACGGTGGCTTCAGGACCATCATCCTCCGTTACTGTCCCATGTCCCAGGAACACTCCTAGGTAGCAGCACGGCTAGAACCAACCGTGTGTGTGTGTGTGTGTGTGTGTGTGTGTGTGTGTGTGTGTGTGTGTGTGTGTGTGTGTGTGTGTGTGTGTGTGTGTGTGTGTGTGTGTGTGTGTGTGTGTGTGTGTGTGTGTGTGTGTGTGTGTGTGTGTTGTTTAATTTTTTTAAAAATGCATGTATTTGAAACTATGCCCAGAGATCTGTATTCTGGGCCCACTTTATAAACCACAATACCATGAATAAGTGAGAGAAATCTGGCCTATCCTTGGGGCAGGGGCCTCTCATTTGGCCATATCTCTCGGGTTGGCAATACCCTGAGGATTACTATTCCATGCAGCAATGGCCTTTGTGTTTGAAGCCAGCACTGTTCCCCACAGAGTTCCCCTTGGCACAGCAGGCAGGACTTGCCTGCAAACCCATGGGCCCTGCTTTCCCACCCGTGCTCATTAGCTGTCTCAATCCTAAGTCCAAACTCAAAAGTTGGGCTCGACACACACAAGAGGCAGCTGATCCTCTTGCTCTGGCTAACTCCCTGGTGCAGACCAGACCACTGCACCACCATCCTGGCCATCATCTGTGGGCCCTGTCCCAGGCCAGCAGTAACGATGACCCAGTTGGCCACACTATGCATGGTGTCGGGGCCAGAGGGGACCAAGTAAACTGCAGCCAGGTAGTAAACGAAACAGGCACTAAACAAAGGTGAGAAAGAAAGAGTTTGCTATACTCTTGTGATTATATTTCACGTATGCCGTGCAAAATGTAATCTGCTATAAATGATATCAGGTAGATAGAATCCAGATTTCTGTAAACTCCACATGCCAGAATAGAATTCAGCTCCCTCATCTGTTCCATTTGTGAAGTCTCATTGGGTGGCAGAGACTGGCCCTGGTTGCTGAGTCTGGGAAATGGGCTTTTGTGGAAACAAATTCTCATCCTGGGACTGGTACACTCAGGGGGCGCCATGACCCAGAGGCTGCCGTGGCCTGCTCAGGTCTATGTGGGAAGAGCTGGCCTGAAAGACTGGGGGGGGGGGTGGGGGGCGGGGAGCAAGCACGTCTTGCCTCTCGGAAACTCTTTGGTAGGCAATAAGGGATCGCTCTTTCATGATTCTTTCATTACTATTAGTTTTTTAGTAACAGGCAAAGGATCCACTCAGTGCCACACTGCCAGGTGGGGCTCACTCTCAGCACCGTCTTAACTGCAAAGGGACTCTGAGCTTTGAGAGGGCAAAAGACCCTCTCAGAAGCCCCAGGATTCCCTAAAAAAGGTCTCCCAGCCCCAGAACCCTACTCACAACCGATCAAAACATGGAAAATAGAGCTGCAACAAATTCAGAGGGGAGGCCCGGCAGGGGTTGGGGGCCTCCGCTAGCAGAGGCAAAGGATGGCCGTCGTAAGGAGAGACACACAGGTTCTGCTCACCCACCTCCAAGGCAGGGCTTCTCAGTCTCACCACTACAGACAATCCATGACTTTTGATGGTCTGACTCACAATTTTTGACTTTACGTGGGGCAAAGCAACATGCGTTCACTAGAAACCATACTTCAAATTTTAAATTATAATCTTTTCCTGGGCTAGCGATATGCAGTACGATACTCTGATACTCCCTTGTGATTCTGGGCAGCAGCAGCGATCCACAGCTCCCAGTCAGACAGGCAATCAGGAGGGTAAACAGCCGATGCACTTATAACCATTCTGCACCCATACAGTCACTCTGTTTTTCACTTTCAGTAAAATATTCCGTAAATTACGTGAGCTATTCAGCACTTTATTATAAAATAGGCTTTGTTAGATGGTTTTGCCCAACCGTAGGCTAATGGAAGTGTTCTGAGGACGTTTAAGGTAGGCTAGGCTGAGCTATGACGTGGGTTAGTATATTAAATGCATTTCTGACTTAACAGTGTTTTCAATTTATGACGGGTTTATCGGGATGTAACCCCACTGTAGGTTGAGGAAGATCTATAGTGACATCAGGGGCCAGGTGATTCCTTCTTGAGAGAATGTCCTGTGCACTGGCCTTGACTCACTAGATGCCAACAGCACCCTCCCCTGGTTGTGACAACCAAAAGCGTCTATGGACATTGCCAAATGTTCCCTGAGAGGCAAAACTGCCCCTGGTTAAAAACTGCTGTTCTAGGATGACCAACCATCCTGGTTTTCAGGGGACAAAGGGCTTTCTTTGGGAAGAGGGACTTTCAGTGCTGAAACTAGGAGACTCTTGGGCAAACTGGGACAAGTAGGTCACCCACCCTCCCTCCCAACTAACTTTAATCCCTCTACCTACCATCAAAACACATTTCCGGGACTTCCCTGGTGGCGCAGAGGTTAAGAATCCGCCTGCCAATGCGGGGGACACGGGTTCGAGCCCTGGTCTGGGAAGATCCCACGTGCCATGGAGCAACTAAGCCCGTGTGCCACAACTACTGAGCCTGCGCTCTAGAGCCCGCGAGCCACAACTGCTGAGCCCGCGTGCCACAACTACTGAAGCCCGAGCACCTAGAGCCCATGCTCTGCAACAAGAGAAGCTACCACAATGAGAAGCCCGCGCACCACAACGAAGAGTAGCCCCGCGCGCCGCAGCTAGAGAGAAAGCCCGTGCGCAGCAACGAAGAGCCAACGCAGCCAAAAAATAAATAAATAAATTTATTTTTTAAAAGAAACAAAAAAACCCACACATTTCCTCGGGACTTCCCTGGCAGTCCAGTGGTTAAGACTCCGTGCTTCCAAAGCAGGGGGTGCAGGTTCGATCCCTGGTTGGGGACCTAAGATCCCACATGCCACGTGGCCAAAAAACAAAAAAACATTTCCTCCTCTACCCTAGGGATGTGAACAGTAGCTCTTCACCGCCCTATATGAAACTACCGCTCACACACCTAAAAAGATTACATCCTACCCTATAGCTTCTTCTGGGACCAAAATCTTATCCTTGTCTCCTCTTTCTTCCCGGGCAGCATCTCCCACAGCCATGACTTCCACGAGGCTCTCTGAGCCATGAGCCGAATTGCTCACATATTTCTTATATTACTAAGGCCAAAATTGACCTAAAACGTCTGCTAGGAGAAATGGCCCCACCCTGGGGAGGACATTACTGGGGTGCAGAGCTCCGGTGTGCACACATTCAACTCCCCTTCAGCAAGTGGCCCCAGAGCCAAGGAGAGATCACCTGGGAGATGGAAGGATGGGGAGACACCATTTGACTCCCCTTTTGTCCCTGACACTCGGCTGAGTCTCACATGACCTGCTGGACACAGGGACAGGACCTGAGACCCTCTAAAGACGACATGAAAGGAAATGGCATTTTCTGCCCTGGTACTGGCTGAACACCTGGGAGTCCTCTGCACAGGGGACCCCACTCGGTCAGCCCCAGGTTTGGCAAACCTCCCCCCCCCCCACCAAAGCTTTCTATCCATTTGCCTCCTCCCTTTAAAGGCCTCCTTTCATTTGGTCCCCCAGGGAGCCATCTCGTTACTACAGAAACAATGACGTCATGTGGCTGGGTGGGGCTGCGGGTCCCTCCTACCACTCCCTAACTAGGTATCGCGCGCCTGCCTACATCACGGCTCAGAAATTTATAGCCCAGCGCTGGGTATTTATAAGGTGGCTCTGGTGTGACCACAGATTCAGTGCAGGGCTGGTAACTATTTATAGCCAAAGGATATATACTTATTACATGCCCCCCTCCGTCTTCTGGGCCGCGTGTTATATAACTGCCATTATGCAATAACGCCCATTACATAATAATTATGCACTAATAGGGATATAATCTGCAGGCACAATAAGGACACACTCCCCAAGGCCTGCCTCCAGGGGTCTCCTGATGTCTCTGCACACTCCACCCAGTCGAGAAGAGTCACCAGGTGTCACCCTACTCCCACTGTCATCTGCAGCCTCCCCTAGACCATCAGACCCAGCTGCAAAGCTCTCTCCAGATTCCTTCCTCCTGTCTTGTCCCTCACCCTGGCCTGAAGAGAACACCTCTGCCTATCTTTAAGCCCGACACAAAGAATTGTGAAGGGATAAATCCTGGAAGGTTAAGGGACACTCTCCATTTCAAGAAAGGAAAAGAGCAGCAGCAGTCACCCCTGGAAGGAGCCTGCAGGGTCTAGAAAAGCCTCCAGGACGCCAGGCCAGTTGGCAGAGGGTTGGCCGCACACAGAGGAGCACCGTGGCCCTCCAGGAAAGAGCTGGAAGGAGGCAAGGACTGGGGCCAAGCCAGCACAGTCAAGCAGGCCACTTCTCAGTGGCTCCTCCTTCCCTCATCACCCTGTGGTAGCTGCGCCTTTGGTAGGGCCCTTTGTGTCGGGCTTAAAGATATGGCAGACAGAAGTGTTCTCTTTAGGCCAGGGGCAGGGACAAGACAGGAAGAAGCAATCTGGAGATTTGGTGGAGCCCTGACTTCTGCCATCGGGGTTACGCTGCCAGCAGGAATGCCCTAGAGCAGGATCCTGGCTGCTCAGACAGCAGCACATGCTCTGCTGGTCACCCTGCTCCCAGGAAGGACAAAGAGAAACTGTCACCTCAGGGGAAAAGAGTACAGGGACATGGGCTCTGCACCTGGGGTGATGGGGGACACAGGTGGAATGGGCAGGGGACAGGAAAACTTAAGACCACAATGGCACTCAATGGAGCCAGTTCAATTAGCCCAAACATATCATCTGCTCTTAAAATAGATATCTCTGTATTTAAAAGTTGTTTGATGCAAAGTTAATTGATGAAAAAACTAGAAGAACCTATATGGATCTGGGAAGTAAGTTTCTCTCTGGTGCAGGAGGGTGATTTGGGGAGCCTGTCTCTTACATTTCTCTATTGTTTGAATTTTTAATAAAGAGTGCGTTTTACCACCGTAATAAGGAAAATCAAATAACTTCCTTTAAAAAGACTAGTGCTGAGGCTCAGGAGACACTTCTGATCTCTGCTTCCCATGCTGCCGAAACAAATGTCTGCTGTTCTTTGGGGTCTGGGGTGGGCCTGATGCGGTCAATGCTCACTACATAGGCCTGGGTCAGCTGAGTAGTAAATCCCCTGTTCCAGTCCCCAGAACAGCATCCCTGGCACACAGAGAGACCATCATGCAAGACATCAAGAGGGATGTTCAGTGCGAGACTCAGAGGGGGACTCACGATTCCCAAGGGGAGAGGAGCCCCCAGATGGTTTCAGCCCAGGGTCCTTCTGCCCAGAAAGGGGAAAATGGAACAGGACATGCGGGGGAACAGCCAGGGCTCTGAGGTTCTGTTGCCACGTGAGAAAACGTAAATAAGTTCCTAAACTGAAAGAGAGGCAAGAGGTGAATCTGGGGTACATTCTGTCTGAATTGCTCTGTTTCTTACAGGCCAGAGGGTCGCAGCTGGGGCAGCTCTGTCCTCAGGGACACTTGGAAATGTATGGAAATATTTTGGTTGTCACACATGGGGCGGGGGGGGGGGGGGGGGGTTGCAACTAGTGGGTCAAGGCCAGAGATGTTGCTAACCACCCTATAATGCACAGGGCAGTCTCCATGACACAGAAGGATCTGGCCCAAAAGTCAATAGCGCCATGGTTGGGAAACCCTGCTCTATGGGACCTGATTCCAATGGTTAAGAGGTCAAGTCCCTATCTTCTTAGCCACGGAAACAGGAAAATCTCCAATAGTAAGCTAGCCTCTCTCACAACCCAGCCACCCTCAGCATATTGGAAGAGTTTTTATATACACAGCCCCAAAGTTTTCAAACTTTAAGAAAGGGGTAAGAATGAGAGTCTATGAGAATTCAGGAGCATAAAAGGCAATGAAGAGCAGATTACTGCAAAACTTCCAGCGATCATCTGGTTAATTAGGATAATTACATTCATTTTTATTTCAAACTGTAATTCCAAGCAGACTCCCAGGAAAAAGGCGTGACAGAGCAAGGATCAGGGATCCCAAGATCCAGCCGAGCCCGCCTGACCGCACACCTGGACTTCCTGCACACTCTACCTGCCCTCCCCACGCTCCAGGATGGGGTGCCAAGAAGCTGAGCTGGCCACAGCAGGGTGGGGGCATCCAGCCGAGCTTCCCCGGTCTACGCTAGCATGCTGCCTCTCAGGTCAGAGGCAGGGGGCTGGCCGGCGGGAAGGGAGACCAGTGTCAAGGACAGGCCAGGCTCCCGCCTGCTGTTTCCACCCCACATGCTCAGCAGCTGGGGGAGCCCTTGAGCTGAATCACAGGCTAGGCTCCAGCCACTCTGTCTCAGCTCCTAGAGAGCAAGGGAGACCACGGGGACCTGCTCGGCTTTCTCCTCTGAGACTCCACCAAGGCCAGCAATCCCCATGAAGTTCAAGGAATGGCAAGGCCCACGAAGGGAAGCCAAGGTGCTCAGTGACCTGAAACCTGGGGTCCTTCTGCAGGAAACTGATTGTGTGACCCAAGCGCCCTGACATCTCTGTACCGGGTTCCCTTCTCTGTACGGTGGGGATAATGATACCTGCCCTGCCTATATCACTCAACCATTGTGAGGAGGGAATCAGCTCAAGGCAAGCTGAAAAGGCTCAGCCAGCTGACAAAAACCAACTAATTCCTCACTGTCTTTCAAAGTGCAATTCAAGCAGGTCATCTTCCAGGAAGCCTCCCAGGTCCTTGAGTCTGGTTCACCAATTCCTCACTACACACAAACACCCCTGTGTGTGTCACCCAAGTGCACAGGCTCACAGCCGGGAATGTGGGTTTAAAACTAGAATCAATGTGAGAATTTGGGTGGTTAACACACGAACAGGACTTAACACGGTGCCTCGGCCATATTGGGCCTTCAATGGAAAAATGGAATTAAAGCGAGGGATGGAGACCACGGGTGTGCCCTCTCCTCCACCGACCGGGAACAGAAAATTGTTTGGAACCTGGACAAAGGAGTGTCTCTTAAGTTATTGGATGTCCCCCAAATTTAAAACAAGTGAGGCACAGGGAACTCTACTCGATACTCTGTAATGAACTATATGGGAAAAAAATCTAAAAAAGAGTGGACATATGTCTATGCATAGCTGATTCACTTTGCTGTACACCTGAAACTAACACAACATTGTAAATCAACTATAATCCAATAAAAATGAAAAAAATAAAAAATAATGTCCCTGACCCTGGGGCAGTGGCATGCCGTGTCATCATTAAGACATCAAAAGTGAGGAGGAGAGCCGGAACACCCCCACCACCAACAGGCCACGGTGGCTGGTGGGGGGACAAGTCACTTGGGAGACAGGCCCACAAAGGGCAACCCCAAAATATTTTTTTAAATCCCCAAAGGGCCAGAAAATCAAATATTAGATATCCATACAGACAAAGTAAGGAACCCAGGTACCCAGGGCGGTAAGGCCCAGTCCAGCCAAACCCCCCTGCTGCAGCCCCTCCACCTGCTGGGACCCTTTTCTAATGCCAACACCTCTTCTGCTCAAACATGCTTAAAATGGCGACGGCGGCCTGCAGGGCCAGGCGTTTGTCGTACTGTTTGCCACGGTGCCCTCAGTGCCAAGAAAAACCTATCATGAGAAATGCCATCAGCTATATTTATCTATCTCTCAGCCCCCCAGCCTCCTCCTTCCGTCTGCCAACCAGGCCCTGCGGAGCCCCCCTCACCCAGTGGGCACACTTCCCTGTTGCTGACGCCCGTGACCACCTGCCCAAGCCTCGCTTTCCGGCGCTCTCTTCCCCAGCCCCTGCAGTCAGACCTCCACACAGGCGCAACGACCAACAGGCTGCACCCCTTCTTACTGGTATATCAGGGCGTGCCCACATGTGCTTAAAGTTTGCACCCACACAGGCGTTGGTCGCCGTGTCTCTAGTCCCAAACCACAGGCACCGGTGGTCCTCCATCTCCTTTCAGCCTCAGCTCCCTGCTCCTCAGGCAGGACCGGCCTGCCCTCAAAGTCCTCCGTGAGCCATGGGCTGGGTCCTCTGGGAGCGGTACCTATGCTGCAGCCTCTCACAAGCCAGACATCACGGGGAGACAAGAGGCGCGGGGTGAGAGAGCAAGCCCTGGGAGGACAGGGTCTCCTCCCGGGCCTGTGTACCACTGCCGGCAGGACGCCCGGCTGCGGGGTAGACCTCTCACCCTTCCACTTCCCTGACTGAGAGTGGGGAGCCACAGCCTGTATTTCAAGGTGCTAAGAATTTCCAAGGAGTGTGCATGTTAAAAGGACCCCCACCCTCTTCCCCTCCAACCAAGAGGGAAACGGCAGAATCTGGGATGATAAAGGGAAAACGGCAAAGTCAAGGTTCAGGACTGCTCAAATCCTACAGCTGTGACCAGGCCGTTGCTAGGGATGCGGCTAACAGGACAATGTCCTTTGGTGTCAGGCACTTCAGACCTTTCTCTACACAAGCAGCAGGGCTCCAACCTGACCCTTCTTACCCTCAGGCCTAGCACAGAACATCTGAAGGTGAATCAATGACTGTATCCTAATCCCCCAAACCTCCTCCTCTTGCTTCAGGAGGCAGTGCCCACACCCCATCCCAGCCTTCTCTCCCCAGAAGGCTACCTCCCGCCTCTGAGCCCCTAACTCAGAAAAGAGTTCCAGGGAGCCAACTCCTCTGAGAATGAAGCAACCCAAATAAAAATTTTAAAACCCAGAAGCTCTTTCTCTCCTGCCCCCTCCCCCTCTGCTGGCAAATGAAAACAAACAAGAAATCAAAGAGGCCTTTTGTGCGAGCACTGCGCTGACACTGCTGGGGCCTTTGAAAGGACTTCTGAATCGGACACTGAAGGATAAAATAACTGAAGCGTGGCAGCTCCTGAGACAGGGGGGTGGGGTGGGGGTGGGACCGACGGGGCAAAGAGAAAAAGGGGTGGGGAGGGAGACACCTTCTTCCCAGGGCAGAAAGGGAGATGTTTAGCTGTACCCTCTCTGCCCAGCTGCTGCAGGACGCAAGAACGGAGAGAGACCATGGCACAGCCTTCTACCCCCCTGGCCTACCCTTCCTCAGCACCCTGGGCCCCTGCAGCTCTAGAAGGTGGCTGAGATGGGCCCTGCCTCCTTCTTCACAGCCCACCTGGAGCTGCGCCTGATGAAGCTCTGCTGGGTCTTCCCTCGCCTCCTGCATGGATCACTGTTCGTTCACATCTATAGGACGGTGTCTTCTAGAATTTATCAGGAGGCCTTCACCCAAACCCTGCAGGCCACATGTAGGAGTCTCTGATTCTTAGAAGGGCCTTGCTCCCAGTAGGTTCACCAAATGCATACGTATTTCATGAATAAAGGAAATTCAACCATCCTCTGGCAGTGCCAAAAAGTAAACTGAATCCTCAGGAAGTCCTTCTGTACATCTGGACCCCAGCTCTCCTGCTACAGAGTGGCCCTGTTTCCTCTGGGTGGGCAGTGGAGCACAGCTGGTCACCATGCTTGGGCTCCTAGGTCCCCTCCAGCTTATTCATGGGCAGAACTCTGCCAGCTCAAAGCTCAGACAAAGGTAGTTCTTTTTTTCCTTGAGCTACAGCTTCCAACTCAACCATGAGAGTGAGCACTCCACCAAGATGCCCTGCACATCACAGCCAGTGCGGACCCCTGACTGGCTGGACAGACAAGCTACAGACAAAGGAGATGAGAGCAGATGGTCAAGGGAGTCCCAGAATGAGACCAGCCCAAGGAGTGGGTCTGAGTATTTCTGAGCTCCTCTTTTGGGTCATGCCCCCTCCAGAGCCAGCCTGAGCCACATCACCCTTTTACACCACCCAGAACCAGGCACCCCACGTCACATTAACAGAGCAAATGTAGCCTGGACAGACCTCTCGGATATGTGACCTGGGCAGTCACACAGACCCTGTGCTTGGTTTAATGATCCAACTGTTGTCTCGCTGTAATTCCTCATCATTTTGAACTAGGAACCCCTCATTTTCGTTTTGCACTGGGCCCTGAAAATTATGTAGCTGGAAGGCCCAGCAAATCGTGTAGCTACTATGGGATCAGATCAAACTTGGACTTTCCTTGTTCAATACAGAACGCTCCGGTTTAAGAGGGCCTCCAGAGGGTGATGACCAAAATGGCAAGTGCTCAAGGAGCTGTATCAAATGTGGGAGGCGTGAGAGCCTGGCAGCGTTTGGCCTGGAGAACGGACAGCTTCCTGGGAAGAGGGGTGGAAAGGAACCATGAGCCCTGTCTTCAGCACTTGAAACGCTGCTATGTTACAGAAAAATTAACTGTCACTTAGTTCATCCCTTAAGGCAGAAATAGTACCAACAGGTAAAGGTGACAGGGAGACATCCTTGGGCTCACGGAATCATAACAATTGGAATTGCAGCAGCTGCCGTCCACTGCTTTTCTGCTGTGTGCCAGTATCTTCACATATTAGCTGGTTTAATCCCTTTAACCAACTTCTGAATTAGTTGAACAGAAGACTCTTACAACGACCAAAGCTCACCCTCGAACAACAGTGGCACCTCTTCTGGGTTGCTCTGAAAAGCATCTAACCCTACATTGGTATACCTTGCTAATTTTAGGAATCTGGTAACTAGGCCCTGCAGTCTTCAACAGCCCTGGCACCAGATGGCGCTGCCTCAAAAACGCAGACCAGTGGCATTTCTGGGCCTAGAAAAAAGAGGCACGGGTGAAGTGGTACAGGGGCCTCAGGAGGAGTTAGGCCTCCGGAGATGGTGGCTGGTATGCCTGTGGCCACCCCCGTGCACTCACCCAGAGCCACCAGATGGGCCAGGCATCCAGCAAAGGCTTGGGGGACCTCACTGGCATCAGCCACATCCTGGCAGGACTGACGTGGCGAAGCAATGCCTTCCACTGCTGAGGAAGGACGCAGACGTGGAGCCCTCCCTTGGACCAGAAAACCAGTGCTCACCGCAAAGCCCCAAGTCCTGAAGCAGACAGAGAAAACCGTGAAGCTCTTATACTGAGAAGGGCAACCTTGCACTTGAAAAAGTTCACTTAGACAGATCCTGAGGTGCTAATCCATTTCCTGCGACAGGTGAAGGCCCAGCTATCCCCGGACCTGGAGGTGAGGAGGGAGGCGGAATCTCCTTTCAGAGCGGCACACTGAAGAACGCAGGGGAACACAGCCTGCAGAGTCCAAACAGGGAAACCCTACCGGATAAACCATCAGGTTCCTTCCACAACAACAACCCAGAAACTGCCAGGAAAGAAACCAAGATGAAAGAGGAGGAGGAGGACCACCTAGAGATTATAAGACTTCAAAGATGGAGCAACCCACTGCAATGCATGGACCCGAGTGGGATCCTGATCTAGACAAACAAAATTAGGAGATAATTAGGGAAATGTGAACACTGACCAGCTATCCGACCATACTAAAGAAATCGTTTTAGGTGTGACAGTGATATTGCGGTTACGTTTTTCAAGAGTCCTTATCATTAGAGACATGTACAGAAATATTTACAAATGAAAAGCTATGATGCCTGGGTTTTCTCCTAGACAGCCCAGTGTAAAGCTGGGCAGCAGGGGGCTGTGGATGAATTGAGACTGGCCATAAGTCGGCCCTGGTGATGGGGGTTCCTTCCATGTGTGAATTTCTCTGGAATGAAAAAGCGGAGATAAAGAAAAGAATACCTGGACTTCATGGACCTCCACGGTGGGCCTGTTAGAGGGATCTGATGGGGAGAAGCTGACATTTCCATCCAGTAGAGCATCTTATTACTTTCAGATTGTTTTTCTTTCCTAGGATCGAGGCCTAGGTTAAGGAAGGTCTGAAGATGCCAGTTTACCTTCAGACTCCCGCAGAAGCACTGGAGATAGTCTAGTTGTGCTTCCAGACCAGTTCAGCCATCCTTCCTCACACAAGCATCCTTCCTCCTGGCCCAGGCTCCCCTCTGTCTCCAGCCACTGCCCTGGGACACCCCCTTTGGATGGAAGGACATCGGCAGGAATGTACTACCTCCTCCCCGTGGCAGTGCTCTCTGACCCTGCTCTGCCTCAACATCCCCTCCTAAATGGAACAGACACACAGCGACATTCCTTCCCAGCAAGAAGGCCACCCTCGTGAAGGGTGCAAAACACTCTGGGTGGCCTTTTAGGACCGCGTATTCTGGGAGTGGAGCTCCTGACGTCACACACACACACACACACGTCCTTTAGTCCCTCTCAACCATGCCACCTCCTAAAGCTTCATGTGGGACAAAAAAAAAGCACCTACAATGGCCATGGATGACAGATGACAATGGTGCCTGGAGGCGAAGCCATGCCCCCATGCTTACCATCATGTCAAGTTTGCTTGTCATCAAACCTGGCACCACCAGCTCAGCCCAGATCAGGTTCTTCAGCCCAGTTTGAAAGGAAGGAAAGCATTTCTTTTAGAATTCAACCTACCTCTTGTCTGAGCCCTTGCCAGCCCAGCCCCCAACCCCAGTTTATACTGGAAGGAAGGAACAAGTGGCACCCTACTGAGTATGTCTTTGCGTGGACATGGAGAAGGAACGTCGTGCTATTGGACTGACACTGTTTGGGGGCTCAGCCAGAAGAAGACATTTTCTAGCAAACTGGAGTGGCTTAGAGAGAAAGCCATGCCCACTCCACGCCATCTCGAGGCCACTTACCCAAGGGCCACTGGTAGCTCATGCCTCACCAACTCACCCCCACTCCTTCAGTAAGGCACCCTTGAATTAAAGCAATTTCAGCAACAAAAATCCTACCTTCACTGAAACTATCTGGAGTCCAGGGACTTGAATTATAGACAAATTATAAGAAAACATCCTCAGTTCTCCACTCAGCTTTTGTCAAGGAACTTGGCCTCAGCTGGGACAGAGGTGGCCATGGCTGCATGCAACGGGGCATGAATTTACTCATATTCCTGGGCAAATCATCTCATTATGGCTAGGGGGCAAGTGGGGGCACCTCCCTTCTCCTGACACCTGCCTGGTCAGTCCAGGACCCAGGTGGCTGGTCAGGAAATGGTCTCCATCACACATACTTCATCCTACCTCAGCCCCATGCTGGCAGCAGTCAAAACTTTGGCCTAAAATAAGAGAAGCCAGGGAAACAGCTCAGCTACAGGGATCCAGCTACAGAGCAAGGTAGGAGGAAGCCGGCTCAAAAGGAAGATGAGTATTAATTTCATCTTAGAGGCCCTAGTTCCAAAATCGGAAGGTGCGGAATCCCCTCTCGGAGGAGCTGACATACACAAGCTCAAGGGTCCAAGTCTGCCCCAAGCCACTTCCAATACCACCAGGCACACACCCTCCCCACTCTGATTTGCCGAGTAGACAGAGAATCAGGGAATAACTTTTGATTTTTTCTTTGGTCTCTTTTCCAGAAAGAAAAAGGATGAACGAGGAAGAGGACCGGCAGTTGGTCATTCTTCGTGAGTGGGCCATGACAGTCACACAGGGCCAGGTACAGGCCTAGAAAGATCCATGGAGGGAGGGACAACAGGAGTTGGGGGGGGGGTATCCACTGCCTCCAACCAACTACCAAAGCCACCTCTCAGAATGAGAGAATGAGCTACAAGAGAGGCCTCAAATACCACCTTTTCCTCCCCAGAGTTCTCCAACACATAAACTCTCAGTGCTAATCCCAGTCGAGGTTCCACTGCTGATGCAATGCTGAAAGTGCCCAAAATTTCCTTTCTGGATTAAGTCATACCTCTCCTCCCAACATCCCAAACAGGCAAGGGGGTAACCACAGCAGAAAAGTGAGTTGCTTTTCTTTTTTGTGAATGAACAGGAAGGAAGATACACACACACACACACACACACATTTGCGGGAAAGAACATTCACTAGAGTTGAAGTTAAGCCACATTCTCTTACATTCGCATGAAGAGAGAAAGAAAGGGGGAAAAAAGGGGGGGAAATACTGGAATGGTGGAAAGGAAAAAAAAAAAAACACAGAGAGAGAGAAAGGTTTGGTAGCCCTCTCATTACAAGTTGGTTGGGCATAATGTAAACACACTTCTGCCTTGCTTAATCACAGAGTGCCGCCCGTTTAGGTTTCAAAGGCGGCAGTAAATTGGGCGTAGCTGAGTGGAGGCTAAAAATTAACCAGCCATCTCTGTTTCAATTTGTAAGAAAACAAAAGCGGAAAGAAATTATAAAAAGGGAAAGGGTAGGGGGGAATAAAAAAGGAACAGAGGAGGAGAACTGAACCACACAACCCAAAATGCAGGGTGAAATTGGAAAAGCAAAGAGGAGAGCTGGAACTACTTGGAACACAAAAGGAAAAGGAGATTTTACAGAGTTTTGATTGCTTGTTTGTTTCTTTAAGACCTTCCACAGCAATGCCCACTCCCTGGCGTGCCTATGCTGGGGAGAGCCTCTCTGCCCCCCAGCGGAGGTATGGGGGCTGCGGGCATCCATCCGGGGGTCTCGCCACTTCAGCTGAAAAGCGAAGGGGAAGGGACAGTGACGGGCAAGAGCTCGAGGAATCTCGTGCTCATTTTCACTCTCTGTGAAATTGAATGACTTTTCTCCTCTCCGTCAGCCAAATCCCAGGCGAAACAGCTCCCGCCTGGGCATCTGGGCCTCAGAAGCTGCCCGCCTCTGCCTTCTTTCCTCTTTTCTATTCATTCTGTCTCATATCCGGGGGTTTTACACGCCCCTCTCTCCACCGAACTGCTGCCCACCCTGCTTGTGCCAAATCTGGCGTTTCCCCAGGACTTGAGGGGACGCTGCAGGAAAACCAGTACCTGCCCCCCAATACTTCTTCTCATTTTAAATCAGAGCAAGGAGTGATTTTTTTTTTGTTTTTTTTTTTGGTGGTAGTGGTGTTCATCACAAACTCTCACCATCCTGGATAATTCTGGGGCATCCTGGCCCCAGTCCTAGGACCTGCAGCATCTTTTGGGTAAGATGAGTCCTCCAAAGACGGAGGGGCACGACAATCAGTAACACACGGCAAATGAGCAAAGGAGGAAGAATGGAGAGAGTGGAGGGAAACAGAAGGGAAAAGGGAACATCAAACGTGCTTCAGGCCTCAGCAGGACAGACGCACCAGTTAGGCCCATCGCGTCTATGCATGTATCGTTTGGAAAGAAGAATCAACAGAACAAATGCCAACCAGTAAAATAAAATGGGGTGGGCAAAAGGGGGATTGAGAGCAACCTACCCGGAGTGTGGACAAAGTAAGCCAGATAAAGATCCAGTTCTTTGATTGTGACTCCAATGTGATGTGGCTGCACGCACAGGCCGGGGTTCGAGCACTGGGGCGACTTGTAGAGCCGCTCCCCGTCAGTACTTTCCAGGGGGATCCCCTTAAACAAAATCACCATGACCAGGTCCAGCCGCCACACCTTGTCGGCCTGGCGAAGGCAGTCAATCCGCCGGATCTTGCCCTTCTGGTCGGGGTTGGAGAGCACACAGCAGGGGGGCTTCTTGCCCGTGATGGTCAGCACAAAGTCCTCTCGGAACTCGGGCCGGATGTCTTTGCGCAGCTTGGCCAGCAGCCGGGATGCCCACTTCTGCTTGATCTCGGGCTTCTCGCCCAGCAACTCGTCCTTCACCGCCCGCTCCTCGTCCTTCGACATCCGCTTCTCGTGCTTCTTGAAGTACTTGCGCTTCCGCGCCTGCAGGTTGAACCAGGTGTAGGAGAAGGCGCGGACGTGAGGCAGCAGCGCCTCGATGAACGGGTGGAACTCATCCTGCAGGCGGCAAGCCGGGAGCATGCGGGGCGAGGGAAGACAGGAGGAGGGGAAGACGGGGTGAGGGGGAAAGAGAAAAGGAGAAAAGAAGCGTTAGAAGGGGGGCACAAGAAAAATCGCCTTCTCCTCCTCCGCCCCCCGCACAATTTTCTCTTGCGATTGTTCTAGGAAAGTGTGGTCTGGAGCTGCCACCAGCCTAGCCAGCCGCTTGCTCCCATCTCAGCCTCAGCAGCCAGACAGAGACACCCAGAGCCTGAGCACACACCTATTCTCTCTCTCTCTCTCTCTCTCTCTCTCTCTCACTCACTCACACACACGCGCGCACAGACAACGTTGCCGTCCACACACACACGCTGCTGGTATCCCCGCCAGGCTCTGTCGCGCCCATGACATCTCCATGTTCTATCGCAGCCTCGAACTCGTCTCAGCTCGCCCCAGCACAGTGTCCAGTCTGCACAAATGCCCGTGGACGCACACGCAGGGCATGCGGGGGCCACCTCACGCCCGGACACCGGTAGGTTTTTGGCCACCCCCAAGAAGAGAGAACATGACATCCACAAGCCAGCGAGCGAGGAAATGGCTTTGGCTTCCCCCTCCCCAGGCTGTTTTCATTCTCTTTTCTCCTGCTCCGATTGGAACATCCACCCCAGCATTTTAAAAATCAGATCTAAACCCTAAATATGTGATTTCAGCTTTGTTATCAACACCAATACTAATGTTAATCTCAGTAATAAGGAAGAAAACGCTCCTTGTTAACACAAATAAGGTGGTGGTATCAATCAACCACATTAGGGTTAAAAGCTACACGGGGCATTCTGCGCCCCATCCCCACTGACCCCTTCACCCTCCTTCCCACTCAGTCAGGTGACAGAGGGCCGGGCTCTCGGTTTTTGGTTTTTTTTCTTTCTTCTTCTTTTTTTTTTTTTTTTGCTTGTTTGCTTGTTTGAAGTTTAAATAATAATTGATTTCTGTTTACAAAAATAAAACTGGAAAAAATTAAATAATTACCATTGATCTGAAGCACCCGGCAAAGCCCAACGCCCGATTCTGAGCTTCTGGACTCAACAGAGTTGTGAGTTGGGGGCGGGTGGGGGGAGGGGGAGGGGGAGGAGCAGGGGAGGAAGGTAAATGTTTTAAAGGGGGTTATTATTGGTGTTCTGGGGAATAGGGGCCGGGCTTGGGTGGATTCTCAAACCCTTCCCCCTCCTCCCCCCCACCCATGCTCCACTGCACAGAAGGGGGAAATTAATATTTTTTTTAAAGGAGCAAAAAGAAAGAAAGGTCAGGGATAGCAAGCAGAGAGAGGGAGCGAGTTGGTTACCACACACGCCAGGTAAACAAAAGCCAACAAAAAAATTTTTTTCAGTTTCACCCCCTGTGCATCACCTTCCAGTTAAAAATAAATAAATAAATAAATAAATAAAATAAAAATATGCAAAATTTAAAAGTCAAAACCTACCTCCCACCCGCCCCCCCAACACACAACACGCCCTACCCCACCCCTGTGCAAAACAAAAACAAAAACAAAAACCAGGAGGGGGAAAAGCGGCAGCTGAAGAAAAAGGCTTTCGGCTTTGGCAGCGGCACAGGGGTATAAACTTCGAGCTGCCTCCCTCCGCCTCTGAGCCTGATCGCAGGCAAAGGGGGAGCTCGCAGATTCCCGGGGAAGAGGACGAGTTCGGACCGGCTGCAGATCGTCGCTGGCAGAAGCGTGCAAAAGAGGGAGGGAGCAAGGGAGGGAGGGAGGGAAGGAGAGAGAGAGAGAGAGGGAGAGAGAGAGAGAGGACGTGGATGGGATGGGGCTGTGTGTGTGTGTGTTGTGTGTGTGTTTGTGTGTGTATGTATGTGCGCTGGTTGGGTTTTGGATTTTTTTTTTTTTTTGCTTCTTTTCTCTCTCTCAAACTCCCTCTCTCTCTCCCCTTTCATGCTCAATCCCCATCCATTTGCTTGTGCCAAAGCCAGTAAAAAAAAAAGGGGGGGGGAGGAAGGGGGGAGGGAGAGAGAGAAGGATCCACCTATTTGGCAATGAGACATCCTCGAGCAGCCAATGGCTGCGTCCAAGGGGAGGAGGGAACCGGGCAAGCCGAGAGGGTGGGGAGAGCCCCCGGCAGTTGGAGACCAAAAACAATTTGCCCAATCGACAAGTTCACGTCTAATGAACAAGCAAAGTCCAGCAGTTATGAATTTTTCATTCCAGGCTCCCACTCGGGTCCATTTGGCAGCGGCCACCCAGCAAATCTGAAGGGGGTGAGGGGGACTGGGGCTGAGGAAGACACAGAATTTTTTTTTTTTTAAGCCAGAAAAATAAATAAATAAAGGCCTGACTCCGGGCAGGCTGTCGGGCGGGAGGGAGCCCCAGAAGGCCTTGGGGAAAGCAGCTGCGCCTTCTTCTCTGTGTTTTGGTTTCAGTCTCTTTCTCTAAGGCCCGCACACTCTTTTTCTGGTTCTATTTCTTTTTTTGTTTATGGGACGCACAGGGGCGAGTGGAAGTTTTCCTCCCTGGCCATACACACAAGCCTGCCTGCCGTGCTATGAATAGAAAGAGAAGAAGAAAGAGAGCTCGGAAAGTGTCGATGCCAGCAGCACTTCCAGGGCAGGGACCTGGCGCCCAGGGTGTAGCCACCCTTTCCCCCGGTCTGGCTGCTGCTCACAGGAGCACTCCCAGACGAGGGAGGCAGGCCCCCCCAGCACCTCACAGCCTCCCTCTCCCCAGCCCCCAGCGAGCTCAGTGCCTCCCTCGGCGGCGGCCCACACCCAGCCACGCACGCTCCATTAGCAGTGAAGAGGGATGCCAACGCAATGCAGCTCTGCTCGAGAAACTGCAACAGTTTATTAAAATAGCCTCCTGTCACAGCACTCCACTGACAAGCACTACACGCAGCCACAAACACAACAGCCAACCCCGGGAGGAAGTGACAAAGGCACGGAGATGGACACTACTTCCAAACACAGGGTCCTGCCTGTGCACGACCACCACCACCACCACCACCACCTCCTGAACTCTTGATTCTTTGCTTTCTCCAGCTCTGCCCTCTCCACTTGGTCTGTGTTTAGTGTTTCTTGGTTGGAGGAGAGGGAACACTCACCTACCTGTGCCCCGTTCAATTCAGACTAAAGGGCCCAAACCATATGGAGGAAGGTGCAAGAGCGTGAAATAAGAGCCCTAAAGGAAAGGAAGAGAGCTAATAAAGGAAACAGAAAGCAGGAAAGAGCTCTATCAGGAAACGTGAGACAACCTTGGGGAAACCGAGTCACCAGGAAGAGCTCCCCAGGGGAACCCCTGCTCTGGACCTTCCACCCAGACAGGAAAGGTGAACATGGGGGAGAGAAGCCAGGAGTGTGGAAGCCTCCACTGGGTCCTCTCCGGTAGGGGCCCTTGAGCAGCCATGCTTTAGGCCTTTGAGAAGCAGTAAGGAGGGGACAGTTATTAAAGAAATGGAAGAGCAGAGGAGGACATGAACACAGACAGGGAGAGACTGGTCCTACTCAGAACCCAGTCCCTACAGCTGCCCTCTCCCCAGGTGGGGCTCAGCCCTCAGCTGGCAACAGAAAGGTCACTGCTCACTCTCGCCCCTTTCTTCCCCATCTGAAACCCTGTGCTCGGTGGCCTTTACGCTCAGCGGAAAGGTTCGAGGAAGAGGGCCCCGGGTGTGACCAAACAAAACATGCAGCCCTGGGCTGGCGCTGGACCCAGACAACAGGAACAGTGCCGCTCAGCACCTGGGACCCCAGTCCAGGCCCTGACTGGCCTGACTGGCCGAGAGAAACAGTTAGAGGCGAGAGAGCAAGAGGCAGGTGTCACTGCAAGACAGGCCTCTTAGGGTGGTGTTCAATAATTAACATCACGTTAATAACCAGCTTGGGTCCAATTAGTCAAGGATATTAGCTGAGTAACATAAGGTACCAAACGCTGTCTCTCTCCACCTTGAGAGAAGCAATGTTACTTTCTAAAGATGAGATGAAACAAACAAAAAAATGTAATAAAGATGAGATGGTAGAAACTACAAGTGAGTTTATATTTGGCACGGGGGTGTGTTTTTCTGGCATTTTGATTCATACTAAATATTAGACACCAAACAGAAAACAGCCAGCGTGAGCCTCCTAGAGAAGTCTACCATGTTCCATCTCACAGACCACCATGCCGGGTGCTAAACATGGGTCGATTCTGAATCCGGTGGTGCAACTGGGTAGGTGGCAAGGGAGATGGTGGATGCAAGGATCCACTTGTAAGTTAGGGAAACAGGACAAGATCCATGATTCACTCCTGGATGAAGGGAGAGGTCAAAGGTCGATGGAGTGGTGGAGAGACTGCACATAAAAGTGGCCCAGGAGGACCAATGGAGTGTCTCCATGGAGCCGCAGGGACCCACTGCACCCCCTCAATTCTCCCTTAACAGGAAGAGCAACAGGCACTTCCCAGGGGAGGAACAGGGAAGGAGAACAATCATCAATTGTCCTTCACCTGCCAGTGGCCTGTAACCTTGAAGGTGGGCTGAGAGGATTCCCAGGCAGCGCTCTCCCCTCACCCTGCTCCCGCAGAGGCATCTGGCTCTGGGGGGGGGGGGAGGCCTGCCTGGGTGAGCAGCCAGGGTATTTCTAATGACTGGGTCTCTCTCCCTCCTGTGGGGCACACAGAGAAGAATCGCTCAGGTTCCAATAGAAACACTTGGCGAACCCGACCCCTACAGCCCCCTCCTCCTGAATGCCACTGATGGCGGCTTTCGGTCCTGGACACGCCCCTCAGAAACCCCAGACAAAAGGGGACTGTCCCCCTTTTGTTAAGAGAGTAGAGGCTCCTGTTGGAAGATTACCTGTCCCAGTCTCGGTCTTGGCTAGGAACTCAGATACTCTGCACCCTGCACCCCGATCAGAGCCAAGGCAAAAAAAAAAAAACCTCTGAGGATTCAAGGCTTCTCCAGGGCTGAGCCACCTGAAAATGTAAGGGCTCAGGGGATGGAGGGAGCAAGGGGACAGGCAAGCCTTGGAGGAGAAGGAGAGGGGAGGGGAGAAAGGGAATGAGAGAAAAAACGGAGGGGTAAGGAAGCCAGTGATGCTGGTGACAGTAGTGAGCAAAAAAGAAAAAGACAACAAAGAGGAAAAATTAAGGAAAAGCAGGGAAATTTGAGGGGAAAGGTATTTTCCCTCATTTAACAGAAAAATCCCAGAAGCCAGAGATTTGACTTTTAAAATTCACATGGGCTTGTAGTTTGTGGAGAGGAATTTTTCTGCCTTTGTGAGAGAAAGACCTCTCTCATTACTGTCACGTATATAGAATTTGATTTTTTTTTAAAACAACAACAGTTTTCACTGAAACATTTCTGGAATACCCATGCTGGTTTCAGCCATCACTAGGAAAAATGTGCCTCCAAAAGAAAAAGAATGAGCAGGCCGTAGGAAGAGGAGGAACAGGGGGAGGGGGAAAGAAGGAGAGAAGGAAGCCCAATCCTGAGAGAGCAAGACAAGCTGGGCCCAAAACTGCAAAGAGAGAGAAGGACAGAGATGGAGGGAAAGAAGACGCAGCTGAAAAGGGAAAATGAGCAAGGAGAAAAGATAAGGACTCTAGGACAGGGGGAAGAAGAAGAAGAATGAGAAAGAGAAGCAGAAGGGGAAGAAAAGAAAAGAAAAACTAGCTAAAGTGACTGCTTCTAGCTTGAGAAAGTTAAATGTGTCGTTTTCCAAAAATCCACAAAAGAAATGAGGCCTTCTGGATTATTTAAGGGAAAACAGGGAAATGTGTACAGAATCTCACTCATATACACAGTATTCAAAAATATTCAAGGAAACAAAATAATTTTCCCAGCCTGAGACGGGTTTTGCAACTGGCCTATACCTGCCAATAGTAAAACATCTAGAAGCACAAGAAGTTATATCTTTAAAAACAGGGCCACTATTTGGAGGTCACTTTATCTTTAAAAAAAAAAAATCCTATTTGTCCACATCCTGCTTGCTTTAAGGCTCAGATTTATTCTTTCAGACCCTGGACACATGCTAGTTTTATATATGTCCGTGTTAATTTGGATAACTGTACACAGTGCAAATAACTGACAAAAACCTACATAGGAATTACCAGATATATCAGGATCCATTTTACTACTGCATATCTGCAGCCTGGGTGAAAAAAGATGCAGGAAATTTTAAAAGGCCACAAATAGAGCCCTGATTAGCCTGTCCAATTCCCGGGATTTTATAATTCAGCGTTGGCCTGAACCGAAAAGAAGCCAACTTCGTACCCCTGAGATCTTCCATCTTGTCCCAAAGAAGAAGGGATACAAGAAAGCAGTGGCCCGACTCCCGGACAGAAATGGAAAGAGAACCCGTAGGCAGCAAAAGGAAGGGGCCGGCTGCTTATCTGAGAGGTGGGTGGGGCCTCCCCTCCCTGGGTGGTGGGGGGGGCAGGCAGGCAGGAAGGGGCTCTGCAGCCACAGTAAAATCATCCAAGAGTCTGGAACCGCCAAGCATGGAAACCAGAATATGCACATTGCGAGGAGGCTCGGAGAATTTGGACAAAGCGGGTTTTTGGCTGACTTGGGCCTGTTTTTCTCTGCCCAGGAATGGCGGACCGGACGGGGGTTTTCTAGCATCCTCAGCTTGCTGAATGGATTTGCCCTGCACCCCTTGCTGGGTCTAGGATGAGGCCTGCCTCAGAACCAGGCTGCACACTCCTATAAACCAACACCCACCCCCTTCCCTTCCTTTTCTCCTCCTGACTACAAACCGGGAGCGGTGGCCTGGGATCGGGCCAACAGGCAGCCTCATTCTGGCTCCGAACACTACCCTGCTCCAGGCACATCTCCCCTCTCCCTCCTGGCACTGAATAAAATCGGGCAGGAATAGAGGTATTGGGGGAAGACGATCTATTCTCTCTAGTGCAACTGGAAATTGTTTACTTTCATCCTCTACAGAGTATGGGAAACAAAACCCTAGTCTTTAATTCACTATTTTGCTTGAAACTTTCTTGTGTCACCAAATAAAAGTAAAAGCCGGGAAAGTCAGAGCCCGGTCGTCCATTCAGGGAGCTCTGTGAGGACGGGACCCTCCGAAGGTCAGAATGAACCAACGCACAGGACAGATGACAGTCAAGGGCTTCAAGGGGCAAGGGCAGTGCGAAGCCTGAGCCTCACCCACCAGGTCGGTCTGGAAAGTGTCACTCCATCGTGGTCAAGGGTCCGGGAAGAAGGAAGAACCCCACAAGCCAACTTCACAACTTTCTCTAAAGAAAAACTGACAAAACGCATGGTAAGGGGAGACTAGCAGGTGAAGATGAGGTCTGTGCCCAGCGCATTGAGAAAATATCTGGAGGGCAAGAGAGGAGGCCAGAGCAAACAACAAAATGTTGAAAACTCTCGCCCAAGGCCCGGCTGCCAACTACTGACCCCAGAAAATGCTTGGGGATCCTCCAGGGAAGATGGTCCTCTCCCCTCTCCCCACCACTCGCCCTGCACTTTGGAGACAATTCCTGTGGCCTTCCCAAGTCCTCTTCATGAGCTCCAAGAGTTCCGTCAGGATGTTTTGACACCCCCTTGCTTTGCCAGGTCTATTCCCCCTGCCACAGGAGAGAAGGGCCAGGGCAAGAGGAGAGTTTCTCTGAGCTCCGGGTGCCCTCTGCCTGGTCTGCACTCCCCTAGACCCAGAGAGAACCTCTTTCTTGCAGTTGCTGTGGCAACAGGCAGTGCCCAGAGCCTGGGGCAGAGAGCCGGTGGCCAGGATGGGAAGAGCCCGAGGTTTTCACTGCTCGAGGGCTCAGGGGAGCTGGATGGGCCCTGTCCAAGCAAGCGGCTTCCCCCAAATGTACAGTTTTAGGAGTTGGAAGGAAGACATTTTTCAATCCCTCAAAATGTATTGTTCTCCCCAACTATTTTATTATCAGGATCATTGCCAAGGAAACCCGAGAATCCTTATCCCCCCGGTGTCTAGCCCCTTCAGAGGCTGGCACCAGGGTGCCCAGAGCTTAGGACCATGCCCACCCCTCGGCCACAATCCGTCCCTCACTGGCTCCCTTTCTTTCTTACCCTCTCTCCCCCTCTGTGTCCTCCAGCTCCAACACAAACTGTTTGCATGGGAAGTCTCCCTCTATGACCCGATTCAGCACACACAAGAGAAAACTGTGGGCGACAGACCCAACGTCCTAACGAACTTGAGTTAATTAATGCTAAGGAAGAAAAGAGGCGCCCTCGCTCTGTTGAATCACGGTTCACTAGCCCTTTCAGTTTGCTGTGGGTGGAGGAAAAAAAAAAAGAGGCTTTTTGGTTCAAATATTTTTGGGGGGCGAAGGGAAAACAAAAACACCGCAGAAGGGCCGTGGAGGGCGAAGCTGTCAGTACCTGCCCAAAGGAGCAGAGGCAAGAGCGGCCAAGCGTTCTCCCTCAAGCTTCTGGCCTGAATGGTGCTGGAAAGGCCAAGAAGGGGAAAGAAAAGGAAGGGGATTATCAACTGATTGCCGGCCTGTTCAAATAAATCGCTCCAAAAAATTATACTGTCAGACTGTAAGATACATACATATACATACACATTTTTTTAAAAGCCCAAACCCAACAATTTGATTTCGTCAGAGCCGTGAAAATGTTTTAACAGTGCAGAAAACCGAAGTACGAATGGCACAAGTACAAAAAATTTAAGTGTGCAGAAAAAAAAGAAGAGGTGGTAATGGGGAGGGGGAGAACAGCTGCAATTTTGCTTTCCAGATGTTGAGAGCAAAATGTAATTGGCATGTAACTTCTTCCTTACCAATTTCTATCCTTTGGTCCTGAGATGTTAAAATCCTACAGCTAAACCTAAGTCTGCAGGTGGTTTCCAGGCACTCCGCACATGTGGAGGAAGGAAGCCTCATGGGCCACATGCCTGAGAGGTTTTTTATCAGCCCACTAATTTTTACAAGCCCTCCCACCATTCCTTAGTGGAGAGGCCTGAGCAAAGCAGGCTGGAGAACTTTCTTATTTAAATAATAATAATGATTATTATTATTTTGTAACCCTCGGCCTTTACTTTTGAGGCTGTGCCTTCCTTTTTAAAAAATAAACTTTTTAACTGAAGTGTGGCACACAGAAAGAAGGCACACAGTTCTAAGTCTTCCACTCGATACATTGTCACAAAGTGAACACACCTGTGTACCTCCACCCAGATTAAGAAATAGAACATTTTCAGCACTGCTCAAGGCGCCTTGAGTGTTTCAACTACAGAGTCCTCATAATTCATATGCCTTAGAAATAGCTCCTGCCCGCACCAGCAGCCTCAAAATTGAGCACCTATGTATACACGCACGTTACAGAGCCAAGTGCACTACTCATGTGACCACAAAAATTCATAGTGAAAAGAAGCCGCTTGAATCCTCACTGCTGCCGACGGGTTTCTGCGCCTCTGTCTGTCTGTCCGTCTCTCTCTGTGCTTGCCCAACTCTGATCCCATCAACAGGGCAACCAACTATGCAGCGGGGTTAGTGGACAAGCAGGGCAAGTGTGGGAGACAAACTGGGCCCACCGAGCTGAAAGCTGACGGACGGGAGTAAGCAGGCAGGGACTGGGGGGCCCTGATATTAGGTGGTCATGAGGGAAAAGTGGCTCTGCAGAGGCAGGGGTTCCTGAAGAGTGAATGAGCACGCAACAGGACAGGCTCCCCTCGTCCCTGTCCAAAAGAGCCTTGCAGGGAGAGGAAGGGAGTAGCAGTGGCAGAAGGGGGCCTAGAGAGTGAGGGGGTCCTGGGGTGGAGCTGCCGCGGGAAGGGAGGCCCAACTCTGCTGCATCTGCCTCCCTCTTTCCCTGGCTCCAGCCCCAGCTGGCTCCCCCCTCACTTTCACTCGCACTAAATTTACTTTAAAATTTTAAAATTAAATTTTAAAAAAAGCAGGAAAGAGAAAGCACTGAAGGCAAAATACCTCCCACAATATCTTTCCAAGGGGAGAAAAAAGTTTCTGCTTATGTAAAAAAAAAAAAAAAAATGCAAGGGATCGCTGAAAAGTCTAAGCACCGAATAACAAGGTAAATAAAACAGGAACCCTTTTAATTAAAAACACCTGAAGCAAATAAATAACTCCCTTTGCAATGCGAAGCCACTGCTCAGCCACTGGTGCCTGGGGCACAAGCCCCTACCCCCAATTTCTTGCCCTCTTTCCCCTTTCTTTTCTCACAGGAGCTGCGTCTTCCCCAAGCACCACCAAAGCCTCTTTTTCCTTCAAGCCCGTCCACCCCACACCTGGGGGAATGACCAGGACAGTGGCTCAGCCTCCCACCAGCCTGAAGCAAACCTCTGCAGCCCTGATGAAATGTTTCTTCTTCTGTTCCTACATCTCCCTAGGCTGTGCCCACCACTGGCCCTGGACCCTGCTCTCCTGCCCCAAATCTAGGCCCTGTGGGTAGTGGCACCATCCTGGGGCTGGATGCCAGCCCCAGCCCAAGTAGACAGCTCTCTCCCCTACCAAGGGCACGGGGCTGCCAGGGCAGGCTCTCGAGGACCGAATTTTCTCTTCCTATTGCATATGAGGCTGGGAAGAAAGAACTGTTCGGCTTAATTTAAAATATGACAAGGGATCTGAGCTCTCTGAGGCTTCAATCTTTAGAAATACTGGATTACTTGATCCTTTTTTTTGGCGGGGGGGGGCGTGCAGGGTAGGCGGCGAGACTGTGCATCTGAGACCCCACACCCGCCAGCCACCGGGTTTGACTCTCCCACCAGCCGGCCGCCAGGGAAACGCGCCCTCGGCTGGCACGGGGGTACCAGAGCCCGGCTCCTTTCTTCCTTTCTTTCTTTTTTAAATCGCTCTAGCGAAAACCAGGCAGTGGGTCAGGGCCCAGAGGCAGGGGAGGGAAGAAGAGAGGGTTGTCTCTGAAAGAGGGGGGAAAAAAGGAAAGCGAGCCTCCAACTCCGGGAGAAGAACGGCCGCCGCGGCAAGTTTCCCGGCTTGTGCCAGTTTGGGGATTTGCGAATCAAACCGGAGCGGAGGGAAGGCGATTGAGAAATAAAGCCCGCATTAAAACTAACTAGCTTTGCCTAAAAGTGCGCTTTCCACCCTTAAATAAGACAATACAGAGGGGAGAGGAGAGACGAATTATTTCTCACTCTTTAATTATTCCAATGCTTAGCATTATTAAAAAAAAAAACCGCACACATTAGCCAATGATATATTCTAACCCTCAACAAAGCTGGTATTTTTCTCTGATTACAGACTTTGCGGTGGCAAACCCGGGCTCCGACGACAGAGGCAGTGCAGAAGCGCGCTCCTAAATGAGACACAATTTTATTAAAATCATAATAATTCCTCGTATTTCTATAGCGCCTTTTCACGGGCAGAGATCCCAGGTGCCCCATGCCGGTTCTACCAGGGAACCGGCGACCAAAAGCTCAGTCGCCAAGCAGGCGAGGCTCGAGCTCCACGGACAGCCGACATGTATTTCTTCCTTTCTCTTTTTTTAAATGCCTGTTTCCATTAAACAGCCTCTGTCTCACGTTAAGAAAAAAAAAAAAAGTACAAAAACTCCTTACAATTTTTAAAATAATTTTTTTAAAGAAGAGGGAAAAGATGACCCGAAAAATAAAAGGGGGGGGAAAAGGGGAGCTAAGTGTGGTCTGGGAGCCTGAGGGGAGTGGATGCGACTGGGATGGGGCGCCTCCCATCCCATCGAGGGTGCCGAGCGCCGTGTCAACCGCTGCCCCGGGTCACCTCCCCAGTCGCAGCTGGAGCGGGCTGAGTCATCCGCACGTGGAAAAGGAAAAGGACCTAACACCATCAAAGCGCCCTTAAGTAATTCGGGCGATGAGAAGTCGGGTTTATGACTGGCTTCCGAGGGGCAGATCGGGAGGCCCCTGAGTGCTTTCTCTGAACGCCCGGGGGCTGCTCGAGCTCCGGGGGTAGACTGGGGGGGACGCCTTCCGGACACTAGCTTCCCTCTCGAACAGGTTAAGTCGGATCCACTCGGCGCACACGTTCTTTTTCCACTTTTCCATCCTCTCCCCCGGCCTGCCCAGAAGTGCTGCAAAATGGCTGGAAGCAATGGGTGGAGAGGCCTTAGCGCCCCAAATTCAAGAAGTCAGCGCCGAGGGAAGGCGGTGTCGATCAGAGGATATCTGAGGGGGAAATTTTTTATAAAGGTTCTTAGAAGCTGCGCAACTCCCGCGGCCTGAGGGCGGAAAAGAGGGAAAGGGAAAGCGCATTTTCTAACACTTAGTCACATTTCTTCCCTGTGCTCGCTGGAGGCCAAACGCCCCCAAACCCAGCCAACCCTTGAAACAAACAAAATGCTCCCCTGGTAAATTTCCCCGCCCTTATTCACACACAAAAAAAGAGGCGACTTGGGGAGAAATGGGGAGGCTCTTCCGAGGCTAGGGGTCTGGAGGCTGAGACGCGTACGAGGGATTCTCTCCGTAAGGACGCCCCAAAGTTGCCCTCAAGATTCTGGGGCAGTTAAGCTCAAAAAGTCCCTCAAGCAACCAAAGAACAGGAATCATTAACATCGCATTCTCCCCAAAGCCCTCTCGTTATCCCCTGTCGGGTATCAAGATGGCACAGGAGGAGGGACAATGAGGAAACGGCGGCCCGGAACCTCACGTCGCGCGCCTGGTGAAGGGACCGAACCCGCCTCGAGGCCAAAACGCCGCCATTTGAGCCCCTTCTGGCGCAGGCCTCTGGTGCTGCAAATGGCGAATGTCCCAGAACGCGAACCAGGCCGCCCCTCGACGCCCGCACCGGGTTACTTTCTGCGGGGTCGCGGGGAGGGGTTGGGCCGCAACGGGGCTAGAGGGAGCCGCGCCTGCGCAGTGCGGGGTCCGAAAGGCCGCCACAGACCCCCTCGGGGTCTAGTTGGCATCATTCTGGTGCTTCTGGCTGCGAACGCAAACGGCCTCGCCTGTCGCCGCTGCTCCTTCACACCCATTCCCGGTTTCCCCTCACCTGCCCACGGGGGCAGTGGTCCTCACTCCTCATTCAACGCCTGGAGCCGTTCCGCCTGCCGAGCGACACAACCTTGTGCCACAGGCGCTTTCCACATCCGGGGCTTCAACGCACCACTTCCCGCCTTTTCGCCTCGGCGCACGCGCACGCCCGACTTTAAGCGCTGGCCCTCAAACGCCCTCGGGTCCCGGCCGTCCGCACCTTGGAGGGCTATGCTGTCCCCTTCTACCCTGTGGTGCGCGTTGCAGGTGACAACGACAGTCAGCACCCAAGTTCCGCGCGTGGAAAACACCCAGCCCTCCCCTTGCCTGAGCCCAGGGGAGGCCTCGCCACGACCCTCACCCACCTATGTTGCCCCCCAAGCCAAGCGTGAGCCAATTGCAGCGGGTCGGGGAAATGTCACGCACTTAAAGAATACCCCGGAGGTGACAATGAAAGGAGTCGCAGGAGGCGGGAGCCTGGCGAGGGGCATACGCTGGGGCTAGCACACGGGCACCGGGCACCCGCTGCACGGCTCTGCCGGAATTTCCACAAACACACGCGGACTGGGGGGCTTCAGGGCGACGTGGGGGACGGTCTGGATCCTCCCCTCGGGGCGCTCTGGAGAAGGCACGGAAGTTGATCTTTCTTCGGCGGGCGGGGGCATCCGGAGCGCTTTAGTTGGGCAGTGGGGCCGTCTAGGGAGTCGTGGGACGCCCTCCCCCCACCTCCGTTCAGCGAGGCGCTTCTATTTTAAGACATCTCCCATCCCTCCAAAACCCACCCACACTCGCTCCTGAGGTCCACGGTGCTCACAGGCAACCCGCCTCCAAGCCCCGGGCGCACCTGAGGGAAAGTCCAGGAGGGCTGGTAGCGCGCGGCCTGAGCTGCCAAGCTGGACTCAGGGGGACAAATGGAAGTTTCGCCCGAGAAGTGGGGGGGGGGCATTAAATGGCCTCTTTGTGGAGAGGAATTGCAGGCCGTCACTCAGGATTAATTTAAGCAGCAACAGCAAACACACCAAAAAGCAATGTCTGGCCACCAGCACCCACCCCCGCGATTGTGTTTCGGGGAGGGCTTGGGGATTCGGTGATGTAGCTCGGCCTTTCGTGGGAAGGGGGTCCCTAGCCTTTAAGAACGAGGGGCGTCCACAGTGGGAAGGGGGGAGGCTGCTCCTGCCTCGCCCCACGTCCCTGCTTGGAGAAATGGGGTTTTTTGCAGGTTTGGGAAGAAGCCGAATAGGGATGGTAAAACCCAAGTATAAACGTGGAGCGGGAATGGGGGGAGGTTCTTACATATAAGAAATGTATATAAAGGTACACATTTCCAATATAAATATAGCACATGCAGGGGCGCCACTGGGCAACAGTTCTGGGGCGTCTCACCTGCGCCCCAGGGACATTTGGGGAGGCGGGTGTTCTAAGACAGATGGGGGCGGTGGGAATTAGGCCTCCGATTCCCAGTCCCCTCCCCCAAAACCTGAATGCGGTTTTGCAGCCAGGTGCCCTGGGCGGCCTGGCAGGTGTGCAGCTCACGTGAAATACACGCGTGTGCAGACTGGGGAGGTGTGTGCCCGCGTGGGCCTGGAGCCACGTGCGTGGGCACCGGCAGTTCCTGCAGGCTCACCTAAGCCCGGGACCCCCGTGGGGACGCAGGGCAGTACCAGCGCTCAGAACCTCGGTGAGGATGCAAGCAAGAGCGCATGGGTGTGTGTGTTGTGTGTGTGTATGTGTGCGCGCGCGCCCGCGCGCCGCGACCCCATCTGAGGTTGGGAAAGGGCATTATTTATGGGGGGGGGTGTGCTCCCAGCAGTCCCATTGGGGCGTGAGGCCCGTGTATGCGTATAAGCTGGCGGTGCCTGGGATCCCGGTCGGGGGCGCCTGGCTAGGGCACACTGGCGACCGGGGTCTGAGCCCCTGTGCAGGAGCGTGCTTACGTGCAGTGCGTGCGCGCGGCCGAGTGTCCGCTGGGGCTTTGGACCTGGGATTGCGCCCGCCCGGGTGCCCCGTCGGGGCCGATGCGCCGGGGTGTGCGCATGTGCTTGCCCTAAGGGTAGCCACGTGCGCCGGGGCCGCCGTCGCCGCCACGCCGAGCCAGGATTTGGCCCCTGAGCGGGCCAGGGGGCAGGGCCCGCCGCCGCCCGGCGGGTCTCAGCGGGATGTCGTTGGAGCGGTGTTGGTTTTGGCCGTGGCAGCGCTAATGGGGGAAGCCCCGGGGAGCGGGGCGGGGGTGGGGTGGGGGTGGTGGAACAAAGAAGGGGAAAGCGAGCTGCAGAGGAGGAGGAAGCGCCCTGGAATGCGGAGGGCCCTGGGGAGTAGGGGTACAGGGCAGCCCGAGTCTCCCGGGCATGGCTTGGGCCGAGGGACTTGCCTGGCAGCCTACGGCTTGCCACTCCCACCCCCAACTGTGGATGGAGACAGAGGTTTTGAAGACCCAGGACTTCTCTGCCTTCCAGAACCCTGGCCCCAGCCAAAGGCTCCTACATATGGAATCCAGCAGAACCGCAGGCTGCAGCCACCGTGGTCCAAAAGGAGCAAAGTAACATTTGGGCTGGAGGGCATGGCTCACACTTCCTCAGGTGAAGGCAGACAGCGTGAGCCCTCTTACGCAAGGGGCCAGGAGGCCCCTTCCCCTGTTTCCTGGCTGGGCTGCTTAGAACCTCAGTTTTTCCCATCTGGGGAATGGGAAGGGAACTCCCATGGTGGGGGGTTAGAAGGGGGAGTCTCAGATGGATAGGAGTGGGTTGAAAAGCAGTGAGATCTGTTTAAATGTCGCTTGCCCCTGGGGGCCTGGCTGAGTAATTCCTGCCACCCCACTTCTAGCCTCATGACCTTGGCACGTGACCTTCCGGCCTGTTTCCTCATCTGTAAAACAGGTTACTCATACCTGCCTTATGCTGAGAGGGTTACAGGAGGTCACGTGCACCCGCCCACCCACTGCCCAGGCATAATTGCTCGGGAGTTGGTAGCTGTTATTTTTATTGTGAGGAGTCTATGGCTGTGACAAGCTGTGACGCTTGGTGTGATCGCGTGAGGCTGGCTGTGTGTGTGACTGTGCCGCTGTGTGTGTGTGCGTGTGTGTGACAGGTTGTGTGTGAGACTGTGCGTGGACGACAGATTGTGCCGGTGTGCGGCGGTGCCTGTGACAGGCTGTCACTGCGCGACAGACTGCGGGTGGCGGGGTGTTGCGGGTACCGACTGTGAGTGGAGATGAAGCGGTGTGTGGGGCTGGGACCAGGGGACCCCCATAAACCTATCTCAGTGAGGGTCTGGCTGACAGTGAGATGGGGAGGCTCTCAGGGCCTGGGGGCGGGTCAGTCCGGTGTCCTGTCCAGCCTTGGGCTTTCTATTGTCCAGCGGGATCCCATCTGCTTACAAACCTCAGGAGGGGATGGTTCAGAGGGACCCTGTGAAGGATCTTCCCCCTCCCACATTGTGTCAGCTCAGATGCCCACCCCCCAGCTTCTTGCCTGAGTTTGGGGAACTCCAGGAGGCTCATCAGGGACCTCAGGGCATGGAGGACCCCAGGCCTGTCTGGCTTCGGTGAGGAAAAACACACCCCAAGCCTGTTTCCCACGATTTCCCTGAGCTCCAGGCCTGGGCAGGGCTGGTGGAGACCCAGAGAAGGAGGGATTTAGGGAAAGATCAAGAAAAGCCAGGAGAGAAATGGAGGGAGCGGGGAGAAAAACAGAGACCTCCCTGGGAACTGGCAAACCTAGAGTTGCTGGAGGTCAGGGTCTCCAGTCAGGGTGGACACCCATCAGGTTTGCAGAAATGCCAGATGACACCTATGAGCACTGCTCGTAGCCCACGCCTCACGCTCAGACCCTGCTATTAGGGACTCACTCCTCCCTTCAATGATTCCAACCCAGGCACTCTTCTCATCAGTGTGGGATTCTGCTTCTCACACCCTCTGGGCCCAGCGCCTCCTTCTACAGTTGGAGAAACTGAGGCTGAGAAAGGGGAAGGGACCCATCTGAGCACCCACTCACGCCCACGAGACCTGAGAATGCAGGACTCCAGGCTTCGTGGCCATGCACTCTCCCAGTGTGGAAAAACCTCACCAGCTGGAAAAACCCCAGGGCCTGTGGGCTGGGGGCAGCACACTCCAAACCCTCCCCTCCCCCCTGGGTGTGTCAGTATGTGTGTGTTGCGTGTGTTATCAGTGAGCGCTATGGTCCTTGCCTGTCATGTGTCTGGTGTCGCAAGCTACGGCATGATGTGTGTGTCCCTCTGCCGGTGCGGGCCTCTGTGTGTCTATGTGTCCGTTCAGGGCCAGCCCCTGCCAGAGAGAGGGGAGAAGCGTCGAAGCACCCCCCCACCCCCACCCCACCCCCCCGAAAGTGTGTCTTTGATACTTGCAGCCTCGGCAGCGAAAAACAAGTTTCCACAGGGCCGCCTTGGGCTGAGGCCAGGCCGTCCTCAAATAACATTTGAAGTTACTTAGCAAACTTTGTTTAGTGCCGAGAGAGGCGGGCAGCGAGCTGGGGTTGGGGGGGGCAGTAAACCGGTTCCTCCAAAGTCCCTTGTCCCTCTGGGGGCACGAGTGCCCAACGTGGGGCTTGATTCCCCCACCCCTGGCTCTGGACGGGGGGAACAGAAAACTTGAAGTCCCGAGGACGGGGGTGACTTGGGGGAGGAAGGGTTGGAGCACCCTACAAACGAAGCCTTGCTTTTCCCAGTCCAGACCCCCGGCTTGTACAGAAATGCCCACCTGGTCTCCCAGTGGCCCAGAGGCTGACACGAAGCCCCGGGGCCGGTCAGAAATGGGAGAGTCTGCACTTCTCCGCCACCCCCTTCCTGCAGCCCAGCTCTGCCAACCTCAAGGCTGGTTGCACGAGCTGGCTCGAAGCATGTTTCCCCCTCCAGACACACACTCACACAAGCACCCAGAAAGCCCCCCTCATGCCCATATGCTCGGCCCCCCAAACTCTCTCTTCCAGGGTCCCAGCCCCAGGCAGCAGAGGCCAGAGAGCCAGCAATGGCGGGTTTGGAAGTGAGGTTGGCGCCTATGGGAGGGGGAGGGGGAGGAGATGCCAAAAATGGTGAGCCATTACAGGGAAGCAGGCGAGAGAGCGAGGAAGCGAGCAGGGAAGATGGAAGCCAGGCGGGCATCCTCGCCGAGCTCCAGGATGCAAAGGGGCAGCGGGAAAAGCAGCCCGGGCCCTTCCAAGGAGTAGGCATGGGGGACAAGTCCCAGGTGGCATGGGGCGGGCAGGGGGCCGGGAGGTGCCCAGCGTTCCCCCACCCCCACTCCAAGCTTCAAGATGGAGACTGGCAGCAGCAGCCGCTCGGCTCTGCCCAGGCATGGGGTGGGGGTGGGGGGCAGGCAGGGTGCCAAACCAAATGCCACCAGGCTGGGCATGATGGTTGCCAGCCAGCAGTGCCTACCCCACTAGCCCCAGCCCAGAGCCCTCACACCTGGAGTTCTGGGGGTGGAGGGAGATGGGGACCTAGTTGGGAATCGGGGGTCCGGCAGACAAAGCCAGGTCCCCTCAAGCCCTGGGCAGGTCCCCAAGACCCTACAAAGATGGCACGGCCTGGCACTGCCAGGGTGACAGGCTGGGGTAAAAATAAACTGGACCCGCCCCAAGGGAGCTAAATTGAGGGGCCCAGGTGGAAGTGCCACTCCGGGCCACCAGCTGCCCCAGCCCCACCCCCCAGCTCAGAGCGGCACAGTCGAGAGTGCCCGGTGCCCATTGACGCCCAGTTTCTGTAGAGAAGAGGCGCCGGCCATCTTGTCCCCAGGTCTTAGGCGGGCAGCCTACGGTGTATCCACAAGTACGGATAATGGATGACCTCAGACAGCAGCGACAGCAGGCTGTGCGTTCCGGGCAGACGGTGGGGGCAACCATGCTAAGTCACGTACCCCTGACCTCTGCACCGCCCCCTTGCAGAGGGCAAAGGGCCTGGGAGGCCGCACTTGAGCTGTGGCAGAGCAACAGAGTTGAAAGTCAACACCGAACACCGAGCCACGAGGCCTCCCAGACCACCTCTGCTAAAACCACAGCTGCCCAGCACTTCCGAGGACCCTACTGTTGTTCTCTTTTCCCCATAACACCTATCGCTGTCTCAAGCGCTGGACCCTCCCTTGTTTATCGGGTTCACGGTCTACCCTCTCACCGGGGCTGGCACCCCCACTGATTTTGCTCCTCGCCGAGCCCCCAGGGCCTAGAACAGGGCCTGGCACCCAGGAGGTGCTTAACAAATATTTGTGGAAGGAATGCACAGGTCCCTGGCTGCACCCCCAGCACGAGGGCTTCGGCTAGGTGCCCAGCAATGTGTGGGAGAGGGTGTTGGGCCCTGCCAGGAAGGTGAGGGCAAGCCTGGCCAGTGGGTGTGCAGAGGGGATGAGATACCCATCCACTCTCATTCTGAGTCCTGGACAGAAAAAGATCTGAAGGTCAGAGCAGTAAGGATGGTTCAAGGGCCAACAGCAGGGACATACTTCAAATGGGGGTATGGAGGCCTAGAGGCCCACTCCGAAATTTGGTAAAGGCCAGAGAATAAGCTGCATTTTTGTCCCATCAGTAGGATTTAGGATGGTGGCAATCAGAGAAGAGGCTCAGGCTCCACCACTTTTCTAGCCCTTGGCCTTGTCCCAGGGTGCTTCTTCTCTGAGTCTTAGTTTTTCATCCATAAAATCAAGCACTTACTTCACATCAAGCACTGTTTTAAAGGACTCTGGATAAGCCAACTCCTTTCTGATCCTTACCACAACCCTGTGAGAGGACACGGAGGCCCAGAGAAGTTGAGCGACTTGCCCAGGTCACACAGCTAGTGAGTAGCAGAGCCAGGATTCAAACCCAGGAAGTTGGCTCAGAGGCCCCATTCCCCTAATAATGTCCAAATGTCCCAAATGCCAACAGTGCCAAAGTGGAGAAACCCTGCCCTAATATACTGTCAGACACACACATGGGCACAGCTAACCCTTGCCACACCCGCCTCACGTGGAAGGATTCAGGGAGACAAGCTAGGGAGGCACTTAGCACAGGTCGAGACACAGCGAGCACACAGCACACTTTAGCCATTGCTGTGATTTTTAGGACAAACGCTCATTCACTCATTATCCCACAAAACGCTTTCTTCCTGTATGATTCCCCCAGTCGTATTTCTCCAGAGTCAGAAACGAGGAGTCAACGGCCAGAGGATTAATGAGACAACCACACGGCGGACAAGAGTCTCAGAGGCCAGCCTCGCCTCCATCCTGGACGGTCTCCATGGCTGCCAGAAGCAAGACTGTGAGACAGGGGCCCCTAGCCGCTAGGCCCAGAGGGCCAGGGTCTCCTGGGCATGGGTGGGCATGTGGCCTCCCAGCAGTATCTCCCAGGCCTCTACAAACCAGCACAGGGACTCAGAGCTCCCAGTTCCCTCAGGAGAGGCTGGGGTGGTTGGATCTGCAGCTCAAAGACAGCCAGCAGGGCCAGCAAGTAGAGGGGAGGTACAAGGAGGGCAGGTCTCGCCTCTCAGGTGCCATTTCCAAGGAGGGCCAGGTGTGGCCCAGGTGTGAATGGGTGTGTGGGTGTGACCCTTGTCCCTGTGTGCTGGAGCAACATGGGATTGTGTACATGCCACACCATCTGCACCTGGGCTTGTGTGTGTGTGTGTGTGAGAGGTGGGGGGCCCTGCATTTGTGACAAAACCTGGGTCGTAGTAAGCAAGACACTGTGAGATACTGTGTCAGCTGGACTCTTGTCCGTGTGTGTGTGCGCGCGCGCGCGCGCAGTGGGTGTCAGGGGTTAGCTGGGCCCGTGTGCGTAACTGCTGACATTGGGGGCTGGATCATTATGTGCGGTTGGGGCCGTCCTGTGCACTGTGCGGTATTGGGCAGTTTCCCTGGCTTCCACCCACTAGGTGCCAGTGGCAAACCCCCCTCCAAGTGTGACAACCAAATGCTTCCAGACATCGCCAGGTGTGTGTGTATCACCATGTGTCTGACAATGTCACCGTGTGCGTGTGCCGTGGGCTTCTCACCACGTGTCTGTGGGGCCGTGAGCTCCTGTGTGTTGGGCGGTGGCAGTGCCTGTGTCTGTGCTGTGTGTCTCACGGTGTGTTACCATGTGACCATGTGTGCCCCAGGGTCTGCACCCACATGTGTGTCCCTGCGTGTGTAGCACGAGCCTCTGTTCAGTGTGGCGGGCATCCCTAGGTGTCTGGGTGCGAAGGCGAGCCTCTGTGTGGGAACGCCTGTGTCTGTGTGCTGTGCCAGGGTGTGCCGTGCCTGTGTGACAGCGTGATTCTTTGTGCCTGTGTGTGCCAATGAGAGTGTGCGACTTTGTGTGAGATGGACCCGGAATAAACCCCCGAGATGATTCTACTGAAGCCGATATTTGGACAGACCCTCCTGGATGATTCGGCCCCCACCCCCAGCTCCTGGCTGCCCCGGACTGAAAGCTGCTTCCTGGGGCCGAGGGGGTGGGGTGCGCCTCTGAGCTGCCCCTTACTCCAGCTAGGCTCCTGAAGATTCAGGTGGGCACAGACCCCCCCCCCCCGCCCTTGCCCGATCTGTGCCAGGAAGGCTGGCCCCGAGCTTTCAACCAAGGGGGCAGGGTCCTCGGCGGCGGTGGTGGCATTGCCCCCTACCCACTGCTGGACACCAACCCCAGCTTCCCTCAGGGTGGGGCCCAGTGGGGGGAAAGCTCCCCAGTGCAACCCCGGCTTCCGATTGGCTATGGAGCGCCGCAGTGCCCGCCACCCGCCTCCCCCTCCCCGCTGGCGCAGCCACATCGGTAGTGATGGCAAACGCAGCTTGGCGTTCTGGGCACAGCTGCGCCTCACAGAGGCCTGCCAGCCCCACCAGAAGCCAGACACCCCAGCTCCGTGCCCCCGACCCCTCCCCACCCGGCCGCCCGCCCAGCCGGGCAGCATGGTCACCCCGGCCACCACTCTCTCGGGCTGCCAGGCCCAGTCCACCCAGCCCCCTCGCCCACCAGGCCTGTGCCCCCTTGGCCAACCCCGCTTGGGGGCCCAGGCCCCTGCACGCGGCCACTCCCGCCCTCAGAGGGGCTCCTCCAGAGGGGGGGGAGGCAGCAAGGAAGGGGGGCGGGGAAGGGGGGAGCTAGCCCTTCTTTTAGTGAACGCGCCCAGAGCTGGAGCCAAAAATCGAGGAGGAGAGATATTCAGACGGAGCCAAGATGCGTTTGGCAGGAGGAGAGAGAGAGAGGGAGCGAGGGAGCGGGAGGGGGGAGAGAGAGGGAGGAAGGAGAGGGGGCGGGGGAGCAGGCAGGGGGCCTCAGTTTCCAAATCCGCGCTCTCAGGGCCTCGGAGGGACAGCGGGCGGCACGGAGGTGTGGGACCTGGGGCAGGCTTGGCCGCTGGGGACGGTAGGGGGCGGTGGGCTCTGGCCCACAGAGACAGCCGGACACCCCAGCTGGCCAGGCCAGGACGGACACAGGCAGAAGCCAAGATCAATGTGCGCCGGGCAGACAGAGGGAGGCCTGTGGGCGGCCCAAACACACACCCGCACCTCGCCACACAACGGGCTTCTGTCCATGCCGGGCCAGGGGCACGGGTGGGGCCCATAGCAGGGCCACCATGGCCGCCCCACCTCATGGGAAGCCTCGAAGAAGCCAGCCTGCTCCCAGACACTAGCTTGGCCGCCATGGTGGGCACTTCACAAGGTGCCAAGAGGCCAAGGGAGGCCAGGGAGAGGGGCCCATGCGGTGAAACACACATTGATGGTCACAGGGACAAGCCCGGGACGCACAATGCCATGGGGGCGATACCTATAGGCGCACGCATTGACACAGGTATGTCAACACAACAGGCCGCCACGCACGGTAAGGCACACGGATACGCTTGTCACGACGATCAGACACCCAGAGGATTCGATGATTTGTTTAGTGACATACCACAGCGGCACCGTGACACAAAGACCACATCAGGTATCCCGACACACACGGTGACACACACCACCAACCCCACTGTCACCCGAATACACAGAGATGGAGCTTGGAATGGCCCTCAGAGACACCAGGCAGCACCCAGTGACATACCGTCCGGAGACACAGGGACATTTGGAAAGGGACCCACACACACACGCACAGCCACACTGCCGTCCTCGGGAAAATGGTGGCTCTAAGGCTCACCACGCCGACGGACGCACATGCGAATCGGGGAGAAGCCGGGGAGCTGCTCAGGGATGTCTCCCCTGGCCCCTTCGCCTCCACATCCAGGGTTTTGGGGGTAGGAAAGTGCAGACGCCCCCTCCTTTCTCCCACCTCAGCTAGGAGGGACAGGAGCCCCATCCTCAGCGCCGCGTTGGAGGGAAGCACGGTTGTCCGGGCCTCCTCATCCTCCGTCGGTTCAGCCGGAGGAAAGTGTGAGACCCCACACTTGCACTTCAAGAGCAGAGGACAGGAACCAAGCAGACCAAAAAGGCCAGGCTCCCAGCGGGTTGGAAGTGGAAGCAGGTGGTCAGTGCGGGGGGGATTTTACTGTCAGCCACAGCTGCATGCCCACCCCCTGCACATACCTGAAACGCCCGCTTGACCCTGCCAAGTGCCCACGTAGGGTCCCGCACATTCATCCTGTCCCCGTGGTGGTCCCAGGTGACAATGCCCTGATGCAGAAATGATTCTGGAGCCATGCAGACATCCCTAAGGTCACCACTGGGACCCACCCAGGTCTCTAGGCTCTTTGCCCCACTCACATTTGGGCACTCATGTGCACACACACTCCTGCACATTCTGGCACAAGGCCTCAGAGCCCAGCCCCAAAGCGGGCCTGGTCGAGGTCAAGAAAAGGGGCCAGGGCAGCCAGAGCCCCCAAGAATGGCATCTGGTCCCCACGGGGCAGCCCAGGCCTTGGCATTCTCCCTGCCCCCTCCCCTACCCCCATCATCACCTCTCCCTGCCTTGCACCCCTGCCGTCCCCTCCTTGGCCTACAGGACCCCACCTAAAGGAAAACCGCTGGGCCGTGAGCTGGCCTCTTTCCTCCCGAACTCTTCTCTTGCTTCCTCCTCCAGACAGTCCATCTGGATTTCTATGGTTGGGAGGTGCCTGACCCTGGCTTCCATCCCTCTGAAGCAGCCTACCCTCAGCTGGGAGGACCTGGGGCTGGCCTAATGATGATAACCAAAACGACACGTCATTCCTTTTCTTGAGCACATGCCATGTGTGCCAGGCCTGACACTGAACCTAATCACAGCATGAGAGGTAGGCACTATTATTGACCATTTTGTTTTTTAATTTTTATTTATTTTTTTTATTGCCCATGTTACAGACCAAGAAAGTCCTGTGTTTCGGGTCACAGGATTTAAGATGCAGAGCTGGAGCTCAAACCCTGTGCTGTCTTATTTGCAAAGTCTAACCCTCAACCTCTGCTCCCACAGCTCCACCTGGGAGCCCTTGAGGCCACACAAGACATTCTTGGCTGGGCCAGGACCCCTGGCTCCAGCCCCCAGAGAGAGGGGAGCCTCTTGCCCCCGTGTTAACTCAGCAGAGCCCTCGGCTCTGAGCTCAGTCTGTTCAAGCTCAACCTAACCCCAGGCATGGCCTACCCTGTCCCAGCTCATGGCCACACACACCTCCCACCCCAGCAGTGGACGTGAAGCATGCAGGGCCAGAGCCAGAGAGAAAATGCGCCATAAAAAGGAGGCCCCTGCTGGTGCCGGGACAGGGAGCAACAGCTACACAGGGACAGAGGGGAGAGAGACCCAGGGAGAGAGCTGGGGGGGCATCAGGGAGGCCCCAGTCCATTCCCCTCCCCTGAAGGAGTGTGTATGTGGCTGCGTGGAAACAAGGGTACGTGAACGTTCCGCTGCTCCCGTGGGGCCATGTGGCAGGTAATGTCGGCGAACATGCGTGTCCGTATACACACCCAGGTGAGCCAACAGCCTTGTGTCCTGTGTAAAGGTATGTGCCCTTGGGTCTGTGTAAGTGTGGGGGTGAACACACACTTGAGTCAGCCTGTATTTGAATGTGTCTGGACGGTATCGCCGTGTCTCCGTGCGTTTATGTCGGTATACACATCCCATCTCAAGGGGTTTGTGTGTGTGTGCCAGTGGGGAGAGAACACAGGTCCACCGTTTCCTGTGTCCGTAAGTTCGTCTGTCCATGGCCGAACTTGCTGTGTCTGGACATCAGCATAAACATGTCGTTCATGTCCTCATCTTGGCGGCAGCGGTGGTGTATGTGTGTGTCCACATCCTGTGTGCCGCTGTCTGTTAAGGGTGCGGGGCCATCCATCCACCCCTTTCCCCTCCACCGAGGACTCAGGCCCGTGGCTGCAGTGGGCTCAAGCAGCTCCAGTAAGCACCCCGCCCAGCCGCCCTGGATTTCGATGCTTTTTCCAGAAGGAGATTTCCCCCCACACCCGCCCTTCCCCCTCGCCCACAGTGCCTTTCCCCACCAGGGCCCCGCTGCTCCAAGCTCGTTCCTGCTCAATCATTTATTGACTTTAAAATCGAAGCCAATTCTGGTTTGAAAAAAAGAAGAGAGAGAGAGAGAGAGACACACACCACACACACACACACACACACACACATACACACACACACAGGCCAGAGAAGAGACAGAGTCCGAGACTCAGGGGGAGGGGGGGAGCAGAGATGGGGCCAGAACCAGAATCAGAGAGAGACAGGGAAAGACAGGGACAGTCAAAGATATAGGACAGAGAGACGGATGGAAAAGGGGCAGACAGAGATAGAGGAAAAGACAGAAACTGGCAGAGCAAACTATGGAAGCAGAAAGATTTATAAAAACAGACTAGCTCCCAGAAATGTGGCCGTCAGGAGGGGAAGGCTGGACCCTGCTGACCAGCCAACAGCAGCCTCCTACCCAGAGCTGAGGGGCTCAATCTAGCGAGTCCGTGCCCCCTTCTCTCCCCCAACGCCCTGGCATACTCAGGCCTGTGACACAGAGCTGAGCCCTCGCTCCCTTCGAAGGTGTCAGAGAGCCAAGCACTGGCCATCACCCTGAGTCTGGGGGCTGCCCCAGCCCCTCCCTAGTCTTGTCACCAGTGGATCAGCTGGTACTTTCTTTCCCAAGGTCTGTGACATCTGAAGAACCAAGTTCTCACCCAGGCTGAGGAGGAGGGTAGGCCAGGGAGCCGAGGTGGCGGCTGGTGGGCCAGGGGCCGCTCACGCATGAGGTCTTGGTCCCACTAGGCCCCGAATATCAGCCACATCGGCCAGCCAAATGCGGCACCAAAGGCAGCCACAGCTCAGACCCAGCTAGGTGGGTAGGGTCGTCATGCGGGGGCCCAAGATGGGTGGCCGGCCAGTCAGAGGCACAGATATGGGGGTCCCCCACACTGCCATAGTGGCCAGAGTGCCTGCTCACACCTGCATGCACACCGTGATACATACGTGCGCATGTGTACCTCACCAACACATACTCACATCCTATACAGGAAGACCCTCACCCTGGGCCATACCCGTGTCCATACACACAGGGCTGCCCACGGCTGATCACAGGGCCACAAGCAGACCCCCGAGATTGACTCACACACACACTTGCATCTGTGGATACGGGAGTGTGGTGTGGGCATTCTGTTTGTTACGCGGGGGGCTGACACACACCCCTGACATACCCTCTAGCCCCTCGCCAATACCACACCCACAGAGCAGCCATATTCACAGGGACTCCCACTCCCAGCCTGGGCACACTTGGCACACAGCTGGCAAGGCTCAGACTGGCAGAGGGGACAATTAGGACCCAGGCCTTGCCTAGAGACTCCCCCCACAAACGCAGGCCCTGCTGGCAGGCAGGGTTAGGAAGCCCCCAGGTGTCGCCTCTGCGGAGTCTGGGATGCCAGCTATAGCGTGGCCCAGCAGACAGTGCTACCAGGGCTGCTGTGGGGCTCTGGGCAGCTTCTGTGCCCTCTCAGAGCCAGGAGCCACCACCGGAGAGGGTGGGGTGGCAAGGCAGGCATCCCCCGGGCCTTTGCCGCCTGCCGAGCGCGGTGCAGAGAACTTCGCTGGAGGCGGGACGCGCTTTCGCAGCGCGCCAAGGTCGGCATAGCGCCCGCGGCTGACCCGGCGGCGTGGCCCCAGCACCGTCGGCAGTGTCCGCGGCTCCCGCCAGCCCCTCCCGCCTCCGGGCAGCGGGATGGGATTCCCCAGACCCGCCTGGTCCACCGAGCGGCAGCCGGGGTGGCTGGGGCCGGAAAGTTTAAACCGAGGAAAGTTTTTTTTTTTTTTTTGTGGGGGGGTCGCCGCGGCTGCGGCGTCCAGGGTCGGCGAAGAGGCGCGGCCAGGGCTGGCAGCCCGCCCGCCCCTCCCTCCCCTCCCCTGCCCCACAGAAATTTGGGAGCCCCGCCATTTTCTTAGCCCCGCTCCCATGTGAGGCCTGAACAAAGACTTTGGGGAGACGCCCGGGCTGCTCGGCCCGCCCGGGGCACCCCGGCGGCACGCAGGGGCCACCACCACGCACGCCGGCCGCTGCCACCCTCGGGAACCGCTGCGCCCGCCCCAGGGAGCGCCGCCAGACACAGTCCCCGCACTGCGCCCTCGGGACCACCCCCTGCCACTCTGTCATCCCGCAAACACTGCCAGCGGCCACGCTGTCCGGGTGCACGCCACAGCCGCCCACAGGTCGGCGGGAGTCCCGCTGCCCACTGCACCCCAGTCGAGCGCGCGCGCGCGCACACACACACATACACACACACACACACACACACACACACACACACACACACAAACACGCACTCCCGCTCCGCGCTACAGGGGCAGCGCCACGCACGCAGCCGGCAGCCCCCGGAACCCCCAACAGGAGTCTGCCTCCTGGCCAGGGTCGCACGCGCACGGGGGCGCCCACACGCGTGGCCGGACTCCCCACCGTACGGCTTGCACCCCTCGGCCGCCCGTGGACTCACTCCCCCCAGCCGCCGCGCGCCCCCTCCGCCCTCCCGCCCGCGCCGCCGGCCGGCCTCCTGCGCCCGCTCCCCTCCCGGGTCGCGCGGGGGCGGCGGCCGGTACCTGGGTGAGGCAGTACGGGGAGTACATAGCTGGGCGCCCGGGCGGGAGCGCGGCGGCCGGCCGCGGCGAGGGGAGGCCCGGCAGGCGGCGGCCGCGCTCGGGCTCCGGCTCTGGCTCGGTTCCTCCGGCCTCCGCCGCGCTGCGCCCGCCCGGCCCGCGGCCCCGCGCTCGGCCCGGCGCCGCTCCGCGCTCGCCGCTCGCAGGCTCGGCCCCGCCGGCTCCGGGGCCGCCGCCGCCGCCGCGCTCGCCGCTGCCTCTCGCGTCCGCCGCCGCAGCCGCCGCCGCGCGTCTACTCCATGCCGCCGCCGCTCGGCCGGTCACCCTCGCCCGCCGCCGCCGCCGCCGCCGCCGCCGCCGCCGCCGCCGCGCTGTGAAAGTGAAAGTTTAGACAAAGTTTGGAAGCGGCGCACTCCGGGGAGAGGGAGCGGGCGGGCGGCGCGGGCGGGAGGAGGGGCGCGGGGAGGGGCGGGCAGGGCGGGGGAGCGACGGCCGGCGCGCACACACACACACACATATGCACGCACACATGCGCACACACACACACACACACACACACACTCAGACACGCGCGCGCGGGGGCGCACGCCAACACGGCCACCCCGACACGTGCTGGCCCGCGTTCCAAAGCAGACACACGCTGACACGCAGTGAGGTTCGGAGCCCTCCATACATGTCACGTACAGAACGCATTGCCACACGTTCCACATTCCAACAAAGCACTCGCAGTCACCTACGCGCACACAGCATAGGCACACAACCCACACACATGCACCGACACCCCCCCAAGACTAGGAAAGCAACCCACAACCCACACACTGACATGCACACAGGGCCCACCATCACAGGATACCCACACATATGCATTTCAACAACAAACCATGTTTAGACTCCCAGATACAGGTGGACACACTCCAATATGGGCCTCACACAGACACACACTGATACACACCAAGACGCACACACCAGTGCATGCTGACATCTACAGATTCATGCTGACACACTGACACTGGCATGATCACACAACCACATCCTCACACACTCCAGGCACACAACTCCTATACATAGACACCCGAATGCACACACAACACACGCACAAAGCGGCACCAAAACAGATGCACTAATGCACTGTCACACAAACACAAACCACCAGACACCGGGACGTACATGCCAGACACAGGGAAAGCTCTGACCCTGACACAAAGTGACACTGGCAGAGACAACAGCACACAGGAACACACATCACACACCTGATGCCCAGATGTACACAGGTATCACATGCATACACCCAGGCCCCTTCCACGCCCCACTCCCAACACACACACACGCACACACACACACACTTGTACTTGGCCCTGATCATGGACACACACACAAATCTAACAAGGACCACACAGCCCAACCATCAGGGACAGAAATGGACATTGAGGCCTCAGGGACATGTATTCACACCCCCGGCGAGGCTCCATTCCTCTCATGCAGGCCCCTGGTCCCCCATTTCCAGAGCAAAGAGGAATGGGGGGAAAGGTTTGTGCTGAGGACCCTGGCATGGGGGCAAGAGGAGCCCTTAAGTGACCCCCCAGGGTGGGCGGGGAGGTGGTGTCTGCAGCCCCCAGGCAGCTCCTGCCGAGGCAAAGCTTCCTCCTGCTGCCAGGTGCAGCCGGCACTTTCTCACCCTCCTGGGGCAAGAAGCCGTGGCAGTTCTCAGCTATGCATTGTCTGTTGGAGGGGTGTCGATGCCCAGGTGTGTGTGTATGTCCATGTGAAAATATGCCTGAGGGTATGTGTTCCTGGTCACATTGCGTCTTTGAGGCAGGGTGGCCAGAGTTGTGTTCTTGGGAGTCTGGGTGGGTCCGGGTGTCCTCTGGGGGAAAGGAGGTGCAGGTCAGTGTATGTCCGTCTAGGAGTCTCTTTGAATGGGCCAGTGTGGTGTAGCAGTGATGCGGGTCTGGCTGTGTACCTGGGGTGTCTGTGAGTCAGAGGGTGAGTGTCTGCCAGGCTCTGTGCCTAGCACTGGGGACATAGTAGGGAACGAGACAAAAGACCATGTGCTGGGGGGCGCTGACATTCTCGTGGGAGTTAGGTGTAGAGGTCACCTTGGCAGTGTCTGGTCTTTGACAGGAAGTGCTGGTGATGTGGGTGCCTAGGTGAATATGCGTGTGTGTATTGAGCTGACCACAGTGTGTGCATCAGCTGTGAGGCTCTCTCTGTCAGAAAGTGTCAGTGTACATAACAAGCTTGTGTGTGTGTGGCAGGGACGCGGGTCTCTCTACGCGTCCCGGAGTGTGTGTGACCCGGGGGGTCTGTCTGTAATCAGGGTCTGTGTGGCTGAAAGTGTTAATGGGTGTCACTAGGAATGTTTCTCTCTGTTGGGTCCCTGTGAGTCTGGGGCAGTGATGAAGATCTGTGTGTACCAGAGTATGTGTACACAGGTGACTGTGTGTGTCAGGGAGCGGGGTTCTGTGTCTTTTCAGAGATGTGGGTCTGTGTATCAGGCTGTGTTGGTGTGTGTGACTAGGTGTGTGTGTGCGCATGTGTGTCAGGGAGGGAGGTCTCTGTGTGCCTGAGGATGTGCCTGGGTACATGTGTGTCTGTCATTGCCGTACTTGGGGGGCTCTATCCTGGGATCCCGCCGATCCGACCCAGCCTTCCCCCTCTGCATCGCAGCCGCTGCCGATGCAAGGCCGTGGCAGAGGGAATCGATACGTCCTTAAAAATTCAAGGGCTTCTCGTAAACAGAAACTTTTAACACCGTTTAAAGTTTCAGGGCCGCCGCTGCTGCCTCCCGGCCACAGCCTCCACCGCTGCAGTCGGAGGGCGTGCGGGAGGAGGCACCGGAGGGGGGGGGGGGCGGGTGCCGAGGAGAAGGGGCGGGGCTACATGGGGGGGTTGGAGGAGGGGCTGCAGGAGGGCACTGGAGGATATGTGGGACTGAGGGGAGGGACAGGAAGGGGATTTGGGGATCAAGGGGCTGGGGGCTTGGATGGCTCAGGAAAGGGATGTGAGGGATAGGTCAAGGGGGAGGGAGATAGGGAGGAGAGGGGAGCAGGAAGTTGGGGCGGGACAGGGATGGGTCTGGGGGCCTTTGAGGAGGCCCAAGAGAGGCTGGAATGTCTGGGAGAAGGAACTGGGGATATGTAAGCCCAGGAGAGGTTTGGGGTGCCAAGGTGGGGCTTGGATGGCTGAGGGAAGGAGCAGAGGATAAATCTGGGGGGTTACGGGGCCTGGGTGAAGGGGACATTGGAGCAGTGTGGGCCTGTGGGGGGCTGGAGGGGAAGGCAATAGGAAAGGTTTGGGGAGGGGGGAGGAATGGTTGAAGGGTTTGGGGTGTCTGGGATCTTTCATGTAACTGGGGAATTGGGGAGACCTCGAGAGACAGGTGGACCCTCCTTGCCCCTCTGCAAACAGCCATGAAGGGGTCACCCCTCAGAAGCCCCATCAGCTTTGGCCCAGTCCTCTCCCCACCTGCCGACCTGTCCTCCCAGCCCTGTTCCACCATCCGTGCCAGGCCCTAGGGCTGGGGTCTGCCCACTCCCCCCTCACCCTCCCGGTCCGCCTCTGGCGCCAAGCCTGGGTTCTGCTTGAACCAGCATCCCATACCCACTTCACACACGCATTCCATTCATCCACACACACACAACACCCATCCTTCCATTCACACACCCTCACGCCACAACACCCTCCCTGTGTGCACACACACCCCCTCTCTCTTCCTTACACACTCGCACATCCATCCATGTTCCCACAAACAAAACATTTCCCCCATATTCATGAGCATATCCGCACTCAGAATTCTCTCCACGTTGCTCAGACCACCCCCATACCCACAACAAACACCCCCCCACGCCATGCACACACATCCACATCCACTCTGCTCCCCCCTCCACAGCTGCCAGCTGGGAGGATTTTTACAGAGAGGCTGAGGGGTTGCTGTGGAGGACACCCGGGCCCCCCCTCCCCCCACCAGCCCAGGTCTTAGGACCACACCTGGCCTTCAAGAAATCACAGGGGAGGAGGGTGTTGCCGGGGGGCTGTGTACAGCTGGGATGCCACAGCTGGAATCTCCCACATTCCTCCCTGCCGGGGCTGCCCACCTGGCTGCGGCTGGCAGCAGGTGTGTTCTTACAATGCAGGTGTGCCAGGGGAGGAGGAGGGAGGAGTGGGCACCAGGCCCATGGCATTACCCAGCCGGGATGCTGGGGGCAGTGGGAGGCGGTACCAAAACATCTGGGCTCCAGCAGCCAAGTCCTGGGCCACCAAAGGTGGGGCCAGGCAGTGCTGGGCTCCGGGGCAGGTGGGCAGGCCTCTCCGCAGAGGAGGACGAACATCTGGTACACGAGATAAGTCAAGAGCCAGGCTGAGGGTGCTGCCAGGGTCGGGGAGGGGTGCTCCAGGCCCTCCTGGCAGGACTGGGGATCGCTACTCCCCAAGAGGGCCTTATGCCTCTCCTGCCCAGCCTGGAGGACATGGTCTGTGCCCAGGCTGGGGTCCTAGCCTTGCGCTCGCTGCCCCCTCCCTGGGCTGGGAACCTGTAGTGGGGAGTGAAGAGTTACAGCCCCACTGTCAAGGCACCTGCGTCCATGCCACACACACACACACACACACCCCAGACTCCTACAGTCACGTGCACACAGAATCACAAAGACACACACAGGCATGCTCAGACACACAAAGATACAGACCCTCCTCCTCCTCTGGGCGGTCATGTAAAATGCCATAATCACACACAGACACAGGATCACCCAGAAATGCTGTCGCACACCCTTAGTGCACGGACACACAAGCACACAGCTGCAGAGAGAATCCCACACAGATCTCCCCCACAGAGTAACACCAATAACACTCCAGTCACACACAAAGACCTTCGCCATCACATAGACCTCCCCCACAGAGACCCAGATTGACACTGACTCACAAAGACAAACCCAGTTACACAGACTCCCAGACTCATACGCTGAGTCCAGTTACACAGGTATACACAAAGTCACACAATTACACAAAGTGTTACAGACCTTTTGAGTCACGTACACAGATGTTCTCAAAATCGTCTGTAGACGTGGCACACGCGGGATGCCACAAAGATACACAGATCACATATACACAGACACACAGGATCGTCCATGGTCACAACTGATCACACACTGACACCCAGACACACACACAGGCATCCCCAGATCACAAATGGGGATACTCAGGCCAGCCCGCAGCTGTGCACAAGGTGGCACAGACGCGCACTCACACGTGCCCCAGCAGCACAGCGTGGCTAGCGCCAAGGACAGGCAGGCGGCAGGGCTTCCTGTGGCTAACGCTCATCTGGAGGCAAGGGAAGGAGCTGGGGAAACATTTCATTTGCAGCCCGCTGGAGACCCACCCCACCCGTCCTGGAAACCTGGCCCTGGCTCCTGAATGGGGCCTCTGTGTGCTGCCACCACCCAGCCGACCAGGGCGTGGGGATCAAGGGGGGTGAGGCCGGCCGCACTGTGTCCCTGGCTGAGCACCAGGGGCCACCCAGCCACATACCAGGGCCCAAGCTGGAGTCCCCCAGACCAGAGGAGCCCCCCTCGCCCCCATCCCCACCGCATCTGGAGGCCACTCCCCAGCCCAGCCTGCAGGGGGAAGACACAGCAGCAAGGCAGAGCCCCGGCTGGCACTGGGTCTCCAGGTATCCCCCGTCTCAGGCCCGCGTGTGTCCGCAGGCTGAGCGGCTGCCAGTCCCATGTCACAAGGCCCCTCGATCCAGCACAAAGGTAAGACACCACGGCTGGATGTGACAGCATTGCTGATGATGTGACGGTGTAGCTGTGTGTGGCGGTGTAGCCGGGCTCCCTGTGCAGCCTTGGGGTGGGGGTGGGGCAGTCAAAGCCCCTTGGCTCATGTCATCACACACTCACTGTCACACACATAGTGTCACCATCACACCTTCAATCACACAGCCACACACAGCCACACTGTCTCATCTTCAGTCACACTGTCACACACCACCACACTGTCACATATGCTGTCACACCTTCAACCACACACAGAGTCACATTGTCACACCTTCAACCAGAAACCCTGCCTGTCACACCCCCAGCCACTCTGTGACACACAGAAGTACCATCACAGCCTCAAGGATTCTGGTCACACATGCCTTCAACCACACTGTCTCACACATCCTCACACTGACCCTGACACGCTGACCCTCACACTGTATCCAGTGTCTGACCAGCAGGGGCACACTCACATACCCGGTCCGGGTGCCCCTTCAGCTGTGTTAGCCACGTGGCCACACGGAGTCACTGCCCCACTAGGTCACAAGGAGGGGAAGTAGCTTTGAGCACTTCATTCCCAGGGTGTGGTGCACAGCTGCCCCTCGAGCAATGTTTGAACCCAGCCAGTGGCTCCAATAACGCGACAACACACCCTGATGGTCACAGAGCAGGTAGCCAGCAGGTACAGGCCGCTGCAGAACTGCTCACAGACATTCTGATGACGTGCACTCAGCATCTCACTGTTGCAGGTGACAGGTACACATCTCGCACTGCCCAGAGTCCCCGGACAGAGCTACAAAGAAACAGTGGGGGACAGCCACACCACGGTGACAAGGACATCCTGTCACACAACAGTCATTCTCCCCAATGCCTGTCACAACGTTGAGACAGTCCCGTAGCCATCCCAACAAGCAGCGAGGCACACTGACATGACCCCCACAGTAGTCACTAGGAAGCCCTCCAGCCCCCCAAGTCATGGAGATGGGGAGAGGCCCACGCTGCTACCCCCTCTCCCCACTGCAGTTGGTGCCTGGAGAGCAGGGGGGCTAATAGACGCGCAGCTGTAGGCGGTGGGTGCCAGCCCCTCTGCCTGATGAATATTCATCAGCTGGGGCTCTCCTGAACCTGTGGGGAGTGGGAGGTCCCAGGCAGCTGGGCACCCCCTTCTGCGCCAGGAGGCCCTCAGGTGAGGGGGCGCTTAGCCAAGCCCTGGCAGCCCTTGGAACCTATACCCAGTACACGCATAGGCACATATGAGTTTGTGAACACGGACCCCCAGACCCACAAACAACCGTCACACAAACTCGCAACCACACCCAACGACGGGGCCAGCCACCATCACACACACACACACACACACACACACACACACACACACGGCATGCAAACACAGGCACACACACTATCACACGAACCCATAATCACAAACACAGAATCACACCCAAACCACAGACACCCACCATCTCTCTCTGTCTCTCTCACATCCACCCCTCAGGCATGCAAACACGGACACACACACTGTCACATGAATTCACAAGCACATAATCACACCCAAACCACCGACACACACACACACACACACACACACACACACACACACACACACACACACACCCCAGGCATACAAACACAAGGGCACACCGTCAAAAGACCACAAACACACAGATACACCATCACACCCAAACTACACACTCACCAACACACACAAGCATGAAAACACACACACACACAGAAGTACACAGAATCTCACTCTACCCATCCCCGATGTTTTACAGAAGGGGACACTGAGGCAATGAGTGGCTGAAGGCCCCTTGAAGGAGCCCTGACTCCAGGCAGCGGGTACCGCCGAGCGCCCCCTGCTGGCCCGGCCCCTTCACGAGCGCGCGGGGCGGGCACGCGCCTGACGTAACCATGGCATCCTCTTGGCACGAGCGGCCCGCACGCGGGGCGGGCGGGGCGGGCGCGTTGCCATGGCGCTGGCTGGCCGCGTGAATGGGGCATTGTTCGCAGCGGCGCCCGGGCCGGGCTGTCCCGGACCCGCCCGGACCCACTCGAGCCGGCAGAGACTGGGAGAGATAGAGACGGGGAGAGACAAGAGATGGAGAGAGACAGAGCTGTAGATGGGCAAAGACACTTAGAAGCCGAGAGAGAGACAGAGATGGAGAAAGAGAGATGGGAGAGACCTGCAAGAGAAACGCACAAATAAGGAAGGACAGAGGGAAAGGGCCAAAGGGAGGCAGAGTCGGAGATCGAGATGGAAGATGAAGGGCTGGAGTGGGAGACAGGACCAGCCAGCCAATACCCACAGAGCACACTGTGCCTGGCAACAGGATGAGGCAGAGGACCAGGACCCACAGACAAAGTCAGAGATGCTGAGAGGTGGGAAGAGACGCTGCCGTAGAGAAACCCAGTGAGAACGAGGGTCAGACATACCTAGGGAAGAAATGAAGGAAATGCTCTGAGCGCCTCTGGTCCCACCCACCTCGGTCCCTTCTCGACCCCCAGTGCCTTCCCTGGTTCGACACTCTCAGAAGGCACACCTCTTTCCTACACATCTTCACACCCCAACTGACAAGACATCATTGACACAGGGTCCCAGTCTTCGGGAACCCTCCCCCAGACACTCCAAGACACCCTCACGAGCACAGTGACACCCACAAATACACCCACAGCCACCCAGTGACCCAGTCATGGTCATAGCCAGACACACCCATATGACAGGGATTAGTGCCCCACACCAGAGTGGCACTCACAGTTATAGATACGGCCCCTAGATGTGCCGTCACATGAGGATCCTGCCAGACACCTAGTCCCCGTAACACATGGCCACACACCACCACACAGGCTCACGCTCCATGGGAACGCTGTTACATGTGGCCACTCCAGACACACAGTGCGCTCTCACACATGCACAGATGTTTCCCTACATTCATTGACACCTTCACAGACACACACGTGCTTCTGCCCAATCTGCCCCACTGACTGGGCACCCTGTCCCTTGATCCAGATTGGTATCTATGGGGATGCTGGGTCCAGTTCTCCATGTTTGACAGACATCAGTCACCGGCCGACACTGGGAGGGGTGGGGAGGGAAGTGAAGTCCTGTCCCCGTCCCCCCTCAAAGAGCCGTGTCAATCCGGGCTAGGGTGGTCCCCTAACTCCTCCGTGTCTAGGTCAGCTTGGCCCAAATCTGAACCAAGGGTGTCCCCTGGTGGCCATGCATGTTATCTGCACCCATCAGGTTAGGGGGTGGGGTGTGTGTGCAGGGGATGGTGGGCAGCCCAGTGGCCCTGTCTGAATAGAAGGGCAGAGAGGACAGGCCAAAGTCAACACACAGAACCCAGAGACGGGAAGCCAAGGTCCCGCAGCAAGGACCCAGACCCAGAATTCAGAGCCTGGAATCCAAATCCCGGAATCCAAAACCAGATCTCAGAATCCAGAATCGGAATCTAGATCCCAGATACCAAGGTCTAGAATCCGAATCTAGATCCCAGATACCAAGATCTAGAATCCGAACCCGGAATCTAAAATCCAGGTCCAAGCGTCCGCCATCCACAATCCAAACATCTAGATCCCATCCTCCAGAATCTAGAATCAAGGACCCAGCGGGAATTCCTCGGCAGTCCAGTGGTTAGGACTCGGCGCTGGCACTGCCAGGGCCCGGGTTCGATCCCTGGTCAGGGAACTAAAAAAAAAAAATCCCACAGGCCACGTGACGTGGCCAAAAAAAAAAAAAAAAGAAGTAGAATCAAGAACCCAGAGCCCTCCTCAGAGCCAGCTCCCTGCCTTCCCCAAGTCCCCGACATCAGAGCCCTGCCGGCAGGGGTTGCTGAGGACAGGAACAAACTAAAGGGGCAGGAGAGGAGCCCTGCAGTGACCACACAGAGCCTCTCCCACCTGCTGCCCCTGTGCATTCACACACACACACACACACTTCGACGGGATCTTATACACAGACCCACACACCCAAACATACAGCCTGTGACCATCAGGTGTACAGCACCACACACCCTCAGATACACATGCACAGTCACACAGACACACACACACCCCATCATGCATTCACCCAGACACACCATCACCCAAAGACACCTGGAACTGCCATACGCTCCTCTCCCAGCACATGAACACATGCCCATCTGTGTACCCACATGATCTCAGAGCTGCCCCCCAGCCCTGGCCATCCCCAAGCTCAGACACACAACCACCACGCCCAGAGACACACAAAAACCCATGACTCCCAGCCCTGCACGCAGATACGCTCACTCACAGAATTGTGGAGGCTGGCGCGCGCGCACACACACACACACACACACACACACACACACACACGAACTCTCCCAGGCACAGAGAAGCCCCATGCCTTGGCAGCCACGCAGCCCCTGGGAACGGGACCCCCGGGACGGGGCTCACCGCACACCCTCATGCCCACCCCAGCCCCCCCACCCCGCCTGGCCGGCTGGCGGGCTTTAATACAGATGCCAAACTCGTAATTGTAACTGAGGGTGACAGGGTCACCTTGAGCCCCAGATGCTCGCGCGGTGACAGATGGCGTTGGCAAACCTGATTATCGGCCCCTGTGCCAGCGCCTGTGGCACCTGCATTCCCCGCCCCTCCCCCGCTCCCCCAGCACTCATTACCCACCCATTACTGGGCCTGGGGGGCGGGGGTGGGGGCCGGCTGGCATTGCCCGGGAGGGGGCAGGGACTCTGGGGGCCCCCCTGTCACCAAGGTTCCCAGCTGGCTCCCCGGCTGGCAGGAGGTGGGCACAGCTGAAGGGGGGGAAAGCAGGCGCCTCATGCCTGCCAGAGAGAGGGGTGCTCGCGGTGCCAGGGCTGAGCTGCCCACTCGGACACTGCTCGGGGTTGGCACAGAACCCTGGAGGGAGGAGGGAGAGTATGCCCCCGACTCTGTGGGCCCCTGGTGATCACCCCCCACTTCAGGGCCCTTGGAGCAGGGGCTTGGGAGCTGCCTGCCTGGCCTGTTCCCACCCCTCCGTGCAGGCCTGTGGGGTCAGAGGTCACAGGCTCCCACGCCCCGCTGGCCCATCTGTTTCCTCGGGTCCCCGCCTCCTGCTCCCCTCACCTGGGGCCTTCCTTCCTGAGGCAGGAAGAAGGCTGAGGGGGGCCTGGCCAGCCCCCGCCCTGCGCTCCGGGGGGCATTTGGAGGCAACCCTGACAGCGCCACATGTCCCCGCGTCTGTGCCAGACGGGCCCATCTGCTAGGGCCCTGGTTCCAGCCGCCCAAAGCCAGGCTGCCCTCGTCCACTGAAGACCCTGAGCCCAGCTGAGGAAGGAGCACCCCTGATGCCCACGCTCCAGCACAGGGCCACCCACTCCCAGGAAACCCCAATTGGAGAAACACACACACACACACACACACACATACACACACACACACACAACTAGACTTGGCCAACCTTTATGGTTCCTGTAAATGCCACACTGGGCATGGTGCTGTGTGGAGACTCGGGGGAGGTGGAGGGACAGGAGGGGCAGCTGGGGGCACGTGTGTCCTGCCTCTGACTCGGGGAGCCCAGGTTTCCCCCAGCAGCTCCGTCTGCCTCCCGATCCGCTAAGACCATGTCATCACTGTGTCTCCTAGTCTGGGTGGGGCCATCTATCTTCCTTGCAGCTGGGAGAGTCTTTGACTCATTCTGGGAGAAGAGGTCCAGCTTGGTGGTTAAAAACAGAAACCACCATGCCTTGGGTTCAAATGCCACCTCTACCATGCACTGCTGTGTGACTCTGAGTGAGTGACTTTGCCTCTTGGGACTTAGGTTTCCTTTTCCATAAAATGTGATGCTACTAACCCCTATGTCATGGGGCTGCTCTGAGGCTGACATGAGTTAGTACTTATCAAAGACTTAGAGCAGGGCGTGGCAAACAGTGAGTACTCAATAAATATGCACTTTGACTATGAGTGGTCCACCCCCATGGGTGGGGCTGTGCCTGGTGTCCCTAGGAGCAGGGTGAGGACTCTGGAGACCTGTCTGTCTGTCCTGCGTCCCTGGTTGCTGGACCCAGTGTGCATGGTCCAGGTTGGCGTCTTTCTCAGCCTGTCTTCCCCCGTCTCTCCAAGGTGCATGCATCTGTGTGTCCATTCGTGATGCTCAGCTCATGCCTTTGGTCTGCACTGACACCCCTCAACCCGCACAGTGGACATCCTTCACCTGGCGACGGGAGGCTGGGCTGCCCGCCCAACACCAGAGCACCACAGGTGCCCAGCGCGTGCGAGCGGGCACACAGCTGTTGCATAGGATGAACGGGGATGTAGAAAGAGGAGCAGTGGCCAAAGCAGAGGTGATTGAGGAAGTAGACAGCCATGCAGCCCAGCCGGGAGAGCACCTGGGACCAGAGGCAGGGAGATGAGTCAAGGGCAGTGGAATCTGGAGCCAGAGACTTCATCCTACCTAGAAAGGCATGGATGCCTGGGTTCAAATTCTGACTCTGCCATCTGCTGGCTGTGTGCCTTGGGGCAACTTACTCAACCTCTCTGGGCGTCAGTTTTCTCACCTGTAAAATGATCAAAGTTCAACCAGGAAAAAAAAGAAAACCACTCTAGGGTGAGGGACAATAGGAAGGGTGGTATTCCAGGATCCCTGGGGGGGATTAAAAAGAAAACCCTTAGCTCATTGCCTGGCACACAGTTGGTACTCAGTAAATGCTAGTTCTTCCTATGATCCCCTCCACCTAAGTGGATCTATCAACTTGCTCCCAGATCATGGCCCTTCTCTGTTTAAACCCTGCACCGCCCTCCCGCCTCCACATCTCCCTGCCCTTCCCCCCATCACTGCCCCAGCCACCCTGGTCTCCTCGATGTTATTTCTCTCTTTCTTTCTATTTATTTATTTTTTGATGTGGACTTTTTTTTTTAACATCTTTATTGGAGTATAATTGCTTTACAATGGTGTGTTAGTTTCTGCTTTACAACAAAGTGAATCAGCTATACGTATACATATATCCCCACATCTCCTCCCTCTTGCATCTCGCTCCCACCCTCCCTATCCCACCCCTCTAGGTGGTCACAGAGCACCGAGCTGATCTCCCTGTGCTATGCGGCTGCTTCCCACTAGCTATCTATTTTACATTTGGTAGTGTATATATGTCCATGCCACTCTCTCACTTCGTCCCCTCCCTGTGTCCTCAAGTCCATTCTCTACGTCTGTGTCTTTATTCCTGGATGTGGACCATTTTTAAAGTCTTTATTGAATTTGTTACAATATTACTTCTGTTTTATGTTTTGGTTTTTTGGCCCCGAGGCATGTGGGATCTTAGCTCCTTGACCAGGGATCATACCCGCACCCCCTGCATTGGAAAGAGAAGTCTTAACCACAGGACTGCCGGGGAAGTCCCCCTTTTTTAATTATTTGGCCGCACCATGCAGCATGTGGGATCTTAATTCCCCAACTAGGGATCAAACCCGAGCCCCCTGCATTGGAAGCACGGAGTCTTAAGCACTGGACCGCCAGGGAAGTCCCTATTCTTTCTTTTTTTTTTAATTGAAGTATAATTGATTACAATGTTGTACTAATTTCTGCTGTACGGCAAAGTGACTCAGTTACACACACATATATATATATATATTCTTTTTTTATATTCTTCTCCGTTACGGTTTATCCCAGGAGATTGGGTATAGTTCTCTGTGCTATACAGTAGGACCTTGTTGTTTACCCATTCTAAATGTACTAGTTTGCATCTACCAACCCCAAATTCCCACTCTATCCTTCCCCCACCCCCGTCCCCCTCAGCAGCCACAAGTCTGTTCTCTATGTCTGTGAGTCTGTCTCTGTTTTGTAGATAGGTTCATCTGTGCCATATTTTAGATTCCACATATAAGTCATATCATATGGTATTTGTCTTTCTCTTTCTGACTGTACTTAGCGTGATAATCTCTAGTTGCATCCTTGTGGCTGTAAATGGTATTATTTCATTCTTTTATGGCTGAGTAGTATTCCATTGTATATATGTACACATCTTCTTTATCCATTCATCTGTTGATGGACATTTATTTTGTTTCCATGTCTTGGCTATTGTGAATAGTGCTGCTATGAACATAGGGGTGCATGTATCTTTTTTTTTTTAAATAAATTTATTTATTTATTTATGGCTGTGGTGGGTCTTGGTTTCTGTGTGAGGGCTTTCTCTAGTTGTGGCAAGCGGGGACCACTCTTCATCGCGGTGCGCGGGCCTCTCACTGTCGCGGCCTCTCTTGCTGCAGAGCACAGGCTCCAGACGCGCAGGCTCAGTAGTTGTGGCTCATGGGCCCAGCTGCTCCGCGGCATGTGGGATCTTCCCGGACCGGGGCACGAACTCGTGTCCCCTGCATTGGCAGGCGGATTCTCAACCACTGCGCCACCAGGGAAGCCCGCATGTATCTTTTTGAATACTAGTTTTGTCCAGGTATATGCCCTGGACATGTGGGATTGCTGGATCATACGGTAGTTCTATTCCTCGCTGTTCTTTCAATGCACCAAACTTGTGCCTCTGCCTCCAGGACGTTGTCCCTGCTGCGCCCTCCACCTGGACTTCTCTTCCATCCACCTTTCCCAGAGCTCATTCCAACTCATCCTTCCTTCCTCAAAAGCACCCCCAAGGCAAATTTTACCCTCCTGGTAGTCTTTCTCCTAGCATCCTCATCTCTTTCTCCAGGGTCTCATAGCAATTTATTGTTATGTCTCTTTGGGGGATTGTCAATGTTCCTCTCTCTCCCAGAATATTCACTACCTGAAGGCAGGGACTCTTTCCGTCTTGTTTATGGCTACAGCCCCAAGAATCACAACAAAAGCTAACACTTGCCGAATCCTAACACCCTGCCGGGCCCATGCTGCTCACCTTTGAGGAACTCCCTCCTCCCCACAATGCTGCAAGTCTGGAACCATTAATATCCCCATTTACAGATGAGGAGACTGAGGCTCAAAGAAGTCCCTTGCTTGCCTAAGACTACGCAGCGGCCGAGGGGTCTGCTAGCCTTTAGAGCATCCTTGTGCCCCCCCGGGACAGTTGCAGCTCTGGGAGAGGGTACACAGCTGGATCCCAGGTCAGGGGTCCCCTCTGCTGTGTGCAGTGTGCACGGCTGTATGGGGCAACTGAGGCAGCTGGTCCAGGGCTGTGCAATACCACCGAGTGGTCTGGATTCAATGAAGGTTTGCTGAATGGATAGCAAACCAAGGGGTCCTGGGAACTGACACCCTGGTAAGCATGGTGCCAAACACTTTGCATGAGTTCTCAACTATTATTAACTCCCTTTTGCAAAGGTGGGACTTGAGGCATAAAGAAGGAAAGCCACTTGCCCTGTGTCACACAGAAATCAGCAGCTGAGGCAGAAGTTGAACTTAGGTACGCCTCGCTCCAAAACCTGGGCCATAAACAACACATGGTATGAATTATCAAAACCTTTATGGAGCGCCAACTGAATGCAGCTGTACGAGTGCTTCCCTTACCCCTCTCATTCAGGCTGCCCAATAGCCCTTAGGAGGCAAGTACTACTATTATTCATTCATTCATTCATTCATTTACCAAATACTTAGTGCCCACTGTGTCTGGCTCTGCTCTAGAGCAGGGATGGGGCTACAGAAGTGAACAAGACATAAAAATCTCTTCCCCGGGCTTCCCTGGTGGCACAGTGGTTGAGAGTCCGCCTGCCGATGCAGGGGACACGCGTTCCTGCCCTGGTCCGGGAAGATCCCACATGCCGCGGAGCTGCTGGGCCCGTGAGCCATGGCCGCTGAGCCTGCGCGTCCGGAGCCTGTGCTCCGCAATGGGAGAGGCCACAACAGTGAGAGGCCCGCATAACGCAAAAAAAAGAAAAAAAAAAAAAATCTCTGCCCTGGTGGAGCAAACATTCTAGTGAGGGAGATAGATGGTAAATGCAACTACAAAATCAATTTCGTTTGTTAGGTGATGATGTGAACTACAGCGAGAAATAAAACAGAAAGGGGGAACATTTTAAAACAAGATCTGAGTAAAAACCTGGAGGAGGTGAAAGAAGGAACCATAGAATGTTGGGGGTGGGGAGTGCTAGAGGCAAAGGGAACAGCCAGTGCAAAGGACCTGAGGTCCACATAATATTGGTGTGTCTGGAGAAAAGCAAGGTGGCTGGTGCGGCGGGAGGAAAGTGGGTGAGGGTGAGAGTGGGAGGAGGGAGAGTGGGAGAGTGGGAGGAGGTAAGGGCAGGAGATGACAGGCATTGTGTGCAGGGCCTTGTGGGCCACAGGAAGGACTTGGACGTTCACTCTGAGTGAAGTGGGAGCCATGGAGGGTTCTGAACAGAGGAGGGATGTGATCAGACTCAGGTGTTCCCAGATGCCCTCTGGCCACTAGATGGAAAACTAGACTCAGGAGACAGGGTGGCCATAGCAGAAGCTGGGAGACCAAGATGGCAGCACTTGCATTGGCCCAGGTGGGAGATGCTTATGCCCCATCTTACGACGGAGAAAATGGAAGATCAGAGACATTTAGGTGAAGGATGCAGGGTTGACCCCAAATCTGTCTGGTGCCACAGCTGGTGCTCTATCAACGCTGAAACCCAGCCCTCTCCTTCCCCTGCTTGAGTGAAGGGCACGGCTTTGCACATCTCCTGGGCCACTTCCTGTGGGTCCAGCGGCAGAGACAGTGATGGCCACATCCTGCCCGTGCTGCATCCTGCCGGTCCCCAGCTGCCCAGTTTTCTGCAGGCCCAGGAAGGCCTTCCAGCTGCCAAGGGCAGAGGACGGCACTGGGAAAGCTGGGGCCCCTTGACCCAGAGACTGGGTCTCATTGGCAGCAGCCTGGGGCTGAGCTGGGAGGGCTCGGGGTCCAGGCCTCCCTGAGCCTGTGGGTGGCCAGGCCCCACTGAGCAGGCTCAAGAGAGTGGTCAGCTGGCTGAGGATCATCTGTTTGTCCGTCTTTCTGTGTGTTGGTCAGTCTGGGACTAGGCTCAGGGTCCTGGGCAGCCAACCCTGCTGTCTGGTAGGTGGAATCTGTGCTCTCTAGATCTGCCCCCCCCCGCCCCCGCCGGTAGGTGGAATCTGTGCTCTCTAGATCTGCCCCCTCGCCCCCCCCAGGTGGAATCTGTGCTCTCTAGATCCGCCCCCCCCCTTTTTTTTTTTGGCTGACCTACCTGGCTTGCAGGGTCTTAGTTCCCTGACCAGAGATTGAACCGGGTCCTAGGCAGTGAAGGCGCTGAGTCCTAGCCACTAAGGGCACCAGGGAACTCCCCCCAGATCCACCTTGTTTGTTGTTGTTTGCTTTGTTTTGTTCTTAATGTTTATTTATTTATGTATTTGGCTGTGCCGGGTCTTAGTTGCAGCATTCAAGATCTTAGTTGTGACATGCGAGGATCTAGTTCCCTGACCGGGGATCAAACCCTGGCCCCTGCGTTGGGAGCGTGGAATCTTAACCACTGGCCCACCAGGGAAGTCCCCAGATCCACCTTTAATGGCTTGCCCCCAACCTGGGTAGCCTGGGAGGCACCTCTGCAAACCCACAATGGGGAGGAGAGTAAAACCCTTACCTGCTGGGTTCCCCCACCACCACCCTGGCACGGGATCTGGGGGCTGGGCTTGCGAGTGTGTCGGCTGTGGAGACCAGAAAGGAAAGGTGGAGAGGCAGGGGCTTAGGGGCACAATGCTGAATGCCCTAAGGGGCTCCTTTCCCATCGGGGCCCCATTCTTCCATTTAGCAAACTCAGACTTGGCAGTTATGCTTCTCAGGCTTCAAACTCAACACTGAAACTCCCTGGTTATGCAACCTCAAGTCCCTAAACCTCTCTGGGCCTCAGTTTCCTCTTCTGTAATATGGGGATAACAACAGTCCCTACTTGGGGGAATTCCCTGGTGGCCCAGTGGTTAGGACTCGGTGCTTTCACTGCCAGGGGCTAGGTTCTATCCCTGGTTAGGGAACCTATCCTGCAAGCCAAGAGGCACCACCAAAAGAAAAACAAAAAATAAAACAGAAAAGCCAGTCTCTGCTTGGTAGGGTTGTTCTGAAGACTGGAGATGATTTATGTAAGGAGCTTCAAATAGAGGTTGGTACACAGTAGCACCATGAATAAGCTATGATTAACACTATTGCTGTTGTTTTTTTCTTTGGCATGCATTAGAGGCCAGGAATAATTCTGAGCCCTGGGGATACAGGAGGACAACACAGAAAATGGGTCCTCGCTGCCACAATGTTTTATACATTGTAGAAAACAGACAACACAAGATAAGATGATTTCAGAGTCTTAAGTGTTACGAAGATACTAAAATGGGATGTGCCTGGGCTTCCCTGGTGGCGCAGTGGTTGAGAGTCCGCCTGCCGATGCAGGGGACACGGGTTCGTGCCCCGGTCTGGGAAGATCCCACATGCCGCGGAGCGGCTGGGCCCGTGAGCCGTGGCCGCTGAGCCTCCGCGTCCGGAGCCTGTGCCCTGCAGCGGGAGAGGCCACAGCAGTGAGAGGCCTGCGTACCGCAAAAAATAAATAAAATAAAATGGGATGTGCCTTAGAGGAATCGGGGTGGGGGTTTCTGACCCCAGGGTGGTCGGGGAAGGTCTTTCTGTGGAAGTGACATTTTTGCAGAGAGCCTAGGTGCTGTGGGAACAGCCCCGTGGGGAGTGCTGGTTGGAGTGCTGGAAGCACATAAACAGCCCCGTCCCAGGATTTGGGGCCCTGGAGGCGCCTGGGGGTTCCAGTCCTGGCCCTGGCACCTGCGCGGCCCCCACCTCACACCCAGCTGTAGGCCCCGGGGCCCTGAGATGCTGCAGAGCCGGTCCTTCCCGTGCCCCCCGGAGCTGCGAGTGCGATGGGGTGCGCTTGCCCTCTGGCGGCAACTCTCGGGATTGCACGGCGACCGTGCCCTGGACAACTGCCTCCCGGACGTCTCACCTGGAGGTGCGCGGGCAACTCCCACTGACCCCACTACATCCGAGCCCCTGAGCGTCCCCCAACCTGCCCTTCCGCTGTCCTCTAGACCCAGCTAATGGCAGCGCTGTCCTGCCAGGTACTGAGGCTCCAAACTTGGCAGCATCTTTAAGCCCCCTCTTTCTCTGACTCCCCCACCCCCAATTTGATATGACTGCAAGTCCCTTCCACTTCAGAATCTACCCAGAATCCGCCCATTTCTCACTCCCTCTTCGGTCACCAACCTGCACATAATCCTCATTATCTCCCACCTGAACCAGTGCAGTCCCTCCACCCTGGTACCCCAGCTCCCGCCTCCTCCCTCCCTCAAAGTCTATTCCTCCGACAGTACCCAGAGGGCTACGCCGGGAACCACCTTACTGAGATTAACAGCCAAAATTCTCCCTGAAGCCCAGCAGGCCCCACCCTGTTTGCTCCCATCACCACCCCACCCTCGTCTCTCCGCACTCTCTCCCCCGTTTTCTCACTCCCTCCAGCCACGCGGACTTCTCTCTTCCGTAGACTCACCCAGGCATAATCCCATAATCCCACACAGTTGTTCGGGGCTGCGACACTCTTGAAGTTTCAACATGGAAAATATAGATAAGAAAAATGAAGTTAAAAAAATTGCACAAGAAGGTGCTGACGTTTTGGGGAAGAGGGATAAGAATTTACAGGTACAATTTTTTAAAATTTATTTTTGGTTGCATTGGGTCTTCGTACGTGCTTTTTTCTCTAGTTGCAGTGCGAGGGCTTCTCATTGTGGTGGATTCTTTTGTTGGGAGCACGGACTCTAGGCGGGCGGGCTTCAGTAGTTGTGGCTCACGGGCTCTAGAGCGCAGGCTCAGTAGCTGTGGCGCACGGGCTTAGTTGCTCTGCAGCATGTGGGATCTTCCCGGACCAGAGCTCGAACCCGTGTCTCCTGCGTTGGCAGGTGGGTTCTTAACCACTGCGCCACCAGGGAAGCCCCTACAATTAAATACAAATTTAATTGTATTTGCACACTGAAAAGAGCAGCAGGATTCTCCTGTTGGAGAGGGACATTTAAATAGGCAGATGAGATTGAGGGGGGGCGGAGGGGGGAGGGGGCGGTGTCCCTTTAGAATTTAAAAATTCAATGCAAAAAAAAAAAAACCTTAAGGAAAAAGCACAAATGAAAGCAATCAATACCGTTGTTCTGCCCCTTGTTTTTTAAGTGATTTGGGGCATTCAAGTAAGTATAGATAAAAATAGATAAAATATATAATAGGTATAGATAAGTATATAGTAATATATATATAAGTAATATATAATATAGAGAGATAAAAATATAACAAACACCTCTGTACTCATTACCACAATTAAGAAATAAAAGATCACAGATATGAGAGAAACTGACTCTATACTTGTCCCTAATCCCTGAATTTGCCAATTATAATCCTCAGGCCTGTATTCATAGTTTTACCGTATATATGTCCATTCAGAAAAGATACATAAAATTGTTTTGTTTAAAACAATATACACGGTATCTGAATGTATATATCCTTTTAACTTTCATCTGTCCTGCCCTTCAGTATTTCACTGCACATATATACACCCCAATTCTTTTCTCCATTATCCAATTTTTTTTTTTTTTTTTTTTTGTGGTATGCGGACCTCTCACTGCTGCGGCCTCTCCCGCCGCGGAGCACAGGCTCCGAACGCGCAGGCCCAGTGGCCACGGCTCACGGGCCCAGCTGCTCCGCAGCATGCGGGATCCTCCCGGACCGGGGCACGAATCCGCGTCCCCCGCATCGGCAGGCGGACTCTCAACCACTGCTCCACCAGGGAAGCCCCATTATCCAATTTTTTAACCATCACAAACAATCCTGCAGAGAATATTCTGGAACGTAGCTTTTTTTCACCTAGGTTTATGCACTTACTCTATCTGCGAGAGTTTGCTCCTTATCAGTGGTTCACATTCCTGGCTGCACATTAGAGTCACTTGTAAATGAGGAATCGATGCCCAGAATCTGCTGCAAATCAATTATTACACTGGAATCTCTGGGGATGGGACCCAGGCAGTGGTTTTAAAAAAGCACCTCAGGGCTGCTGTGAACCCATGGGCTGCATCGTTCTATACAGCAGTAGATCTCAAGCTTGAGCCCCGCATCAGCATCACCTGGAAGGCTCTCGCACAGATCTGATTCTGGGATGGAGCCTGAGAACCTGCATTTCTAATAAGTTCCCAGGTGATGCTGCCACTGGCCTGAGGACCACACTTTGAGAACCATGACACAGAGAACGCCTTTATTCTTTTTTAACATCTGCATAGTATCTCACTGTATGGATAGTCAGTAATTTCTTTGACAAGTCCTGTATTCTTAGACATTTGGGTATTTTTCATCTTTCATTACTACAAAAAAAATTGCCCATTGTAAGTCAACTATATTTCAATTAAAAAAATTTAATGGTCTACAACAGAATATCATTCAGCTATAAAAAGGAATGAAGTATTATATTAATATGCTAGGGCTGCCATAACAAAGTACCACAGACTGGGGGTCTTAACCAACAGAAATTTACTTTCTTACAGTTCTGGAGGCTAGAAGTCTGAGATCAAGTCGTCACCACACTTGGTTTCTTCTGAGGCCTCTCTCCTTAGCTTGTAGATGGCCATCTTCTCCCTGTGTCTTTACACGGTCTTTCCTGTGTGTGTGTCTGTGTCCAAATTTCCTCTTTTATAAAAATACCAGTCATACTGGATTGGGGCCCATCCTAATGACCTCATTTTAACTTGACACTTTTTCTACATATGGTCATGTACTGAATGTTAGCACTTTAACATATGAATCTGGGGGGGACACAACTCAGTCCATAACAAGTACTGATACATGTTACAGTATTGGATGAACCTCAAAAACATGCTAAGAGAGACTTCCCTGGTGGTCCAGTTGTTAAGACTCTGCGCTCCCAGTGCAGGGGGCATGGGTTCGATCCCTGGTCAGGGAACTAAGATTCACACTTAGATTTATTTGGCACAGCCAAATAAATAAATACATAAATAAATAAATAAAACCAACTAAGGAAAAGAATCCATACACAAGTGGTCACATCGTGTATGATTCCATTTACATGAAATGTCCAGAATGGGCAAATCCACAGAGACAGAAAGTAAACTAGTGGTTGCTAGGGGCTGGGTGGGGAGGGGGACTAGAGAGTGACTGCTTAATGGGTACAGGTGATAGAAATGTACAAGAAGTTAAAGAGAGATGGTGGTTGCGTAACATTGTGAGTAGACGAAATGCCACTGAATCGTTCACTTTACAACGATTAATTTCATGTCATGTGACTGTTACCTCAGTTTAAGGCCTGCCCTCAGAAGCCACTTCCCCATGGCCATTTGGTACCTGCTGGGTGCAGAGAACTCCAGCCAGCAGCTTAAATTCAACCCAAGCTGGTTTGACATCAGAGTGCCTACTTTTAACCTCTAAGCTCTGGTTCCCAGCTTAAAACTCAGAGTGGTTCCCACATTTCCTGGTCTGGTAGGAAACTGTAGCTCAGATGTCCCACACCTGGCTGCCTACTCCTTTGCCTCCACTATAATGGTTTGTTTTTCTCACCCACAAGACTGTGAGCTGTTTGAGGTCAGGGACTGTCTCTACTTCATTTCCTATCTCTTCAAAGGTCCAAGGAGCCAGGGAGGTGTCCACTGAGTTAAACCTGAATGATAAGAAAGAGCCCACCGTGTCTAGATCCTGGAGACAGTTCTAGGCATGATAACAGCAAAAGTAATGAAAAGGCTCTGAGGTTGGTGCAGGTCAGGGACCATGTGGCCCCTTCTGCCTCTTAATGGGTCTTCCTGCTTCTACATGTTGCCCCACTCAATATCTTTTCTGCTCAGCACCCAGAAAAGAATTGTAAGTCATATCCATTACTGCTCTGCTCAGAAACCTCCCATGGCTCCCCATTGCCCTTGGAATAAAACCAGAACCCCTCACCATGCCCTATAATTCTTGCATGGTTGGCCCCTGCCTAACACTATCATTTTACCTCCCCCTTCAATTCTCTTCATTCACTGGACCTCAACCACGCTGGCTATCTGTCCCTCAGCAAACCCTGGGGACAGACTTGTTGAGCACCTCAGGGAAATTTCCCCGTGGGCACATGGGGACACAGACAGGGAGGCTTACTGCAGCATCATTTCTGCAAACAAGAAAAATTGGAGGGACTTCCCTGGTGGTGCAGTGGTTAAGAATGTGCCTGCCAATGCAGGGGACACAGGTTCGATCCCTGGTCCGGGAAGATCCCACATGCCACGGAGCAACTAAACCCGTGCGCCACAACTACTGAGCCCGGGTGCCTAGAGCCTGTGCTCCGCAACAAAAAGAGAAGCCACCGCGATAAAAAGCCCACACACCGCAACAAAGAGTAGCCCCCGCTTGCCGCAACTAGAGAAAGCCCGCGCACAGCAACGAAGACCCAACGGAGCCAAAACATTAATCAATTTTTTTAAAGAAAGAAAAATTGGAAACAAACATCCATCAAAACAGCCTGACAGAATAATTATAGTTTATTCATACTACAGATAATACTGAGCAGATATTTTCTCCAACTTTTTTTTTAACCGCTAAATGCAGTAAGAAATACATTTTACACTGTAAACCAGAGGTAGCGGATTGTACTTTCCAAAGAGGCCTCGACAATATGTCCTATCCTATATGCTCTACGTACAATCCTTTGTATGCGACTGTGACAATGTGACTTTGACAATCCTTTGATTTAGTGACAAGGTCTCTGACCCCTCCCCTTGAACCTAGACAACCTTTGTGACTGGCTTGACCAATCGAATACAGCAGAAGTGAGTCCTGTGACTTCTGAGACTTAGTCATAAAAATGCCATGCACTTCAGTCTTGTTCACTTGGGATCCAGCTGCCACGTTGTGAGAAAGCTCCAACTGGCCCACGCAGAGAGACCACTGTGTAGCTGTTCCAGCCAATAGCCCAGCTGAGTATCCAGCCAGAATGAACCATAAACCATGAATAAATAAAGATGCTTTCTGATGATTCTAGCCACAGGGTATAAACTCACTCAACTTTCAATTCTTCCCACTGGGGCTGCAGATAGCAATGGAGCAGAGACAAGCCACGCCCACCGTGCCCTGCCCAAATTCCTGATCTACACAATGAGCGTAATAAAATGGTTGTTTGGGGAAGGTTTGTTAGGTCAATCACAATTGTACCACCCGTATATACATACACGTATCTGTGACAGAAATAAAAGCTTTACCAAACAATACTTACCCTTACTACACGTGATACAACCTGACATTTTAATTTTATTCTATTTTTTTCATTAATAATAACTGCTATACACCTATGTTCACAGGAGCATTATTCACAGTAGCCAAAAGGTGGATGCAGCCCAAATGTCCATCAGTGGTTGAATGGATAAACAAAATGTGGTAAATACTTATGATGGAATATTATTCAGCCTTAAAAAGGAAGTAAATTCTGACCCATGCTACAATGTGGATGAACTTTGAGGACATTATGCTAAGTGAAATAAGCCAATCACAAAAGGACAAATACTGTGTGATTCGACTTGTACGAGGTCCCAAGAGTAGTCAAATTCACAGAGACAGAAATTAGAATTGATTACCAGGGGCTGGGGGAGGGGAGAATGGGGAGTTAGGGTTTAATGGGGACAAATGTCCCCTTCTGTTTGTTTGTTTTTAAGAGTACACACCTTTATTTCTTTATTTTGGCTGCATTGGGTCTTTGTTGCTGTGCACGGGCTTTCTCTAGTTGCAGTGCGCGGGCTTCTCATTGTGGTGGCTTCTCTTGTTGTGGAGCACAGGCTCTACGAGCAGACTTCAGTAGTTGTGGTGCACAGACTTAGCTGCTCTGCGGCATGTGGGATCTTCCCGGACCAGAGATCGAACCTGTGTCCCCTGCATTGGCAGGTGGATTCTTAACTGCTGCGCCACCAGGGAAGCCCTAAAAGTAAATAATTTTTAAATTAAAAAAAATGATTTCTATGAATCATCCTTCCCTTAATTGTAAACCTGGAAATAAATAAATAAATGCTGGTTGGAACCCACTTCACTGACTTCCTGAATCAATAACGGCCCTGTCACCCACACTGTGAAAAACACAGCTACACAGTATGTGCAATAAATCTACATAGATCCAGGGCTTCCCTGGTGGTTCAGGGCTTAAGAGTCCGCCTGCCGATGCAGGGGACATGGGTTTGAGCCCTGGTCTGGGAGGATCGCACATGCTGCTGGAGCAGCTAAGCCCGTGCACCACAACTACTGAGCCTGCACTCTAGAGCCTGCAAGCCACAACTACTGAGCCCGCGTGCCACAACTACTGAAGCCCACCCACCTAGAGCCTGTGCTCTGCAACAGGAGAGGCCCCCACAGTGAGAAGCCCGTGCACTGCAACGAAGAGTGGCCCCTGCTCGCCGCAGCTAGAGAGGGCCCACGCACAGCAATGAAGACCCAACGCAGCCAAAAATAAGTAAATAAATAAATTTATTTAAAAGAAAAAAATCTACATGGATCCACCTGGAGATATCTGGAAACCAACAAGCGGAGGGAGAAAAGTTGCAAACTAATACATTCAGGATACCATTTATGTAAACTGTTTAAAATATATATTGATATTGTTTCCACAGACTCCAGATAAGTGGCAAAGGCATAAAGACTGGTCCTGGAAGAATATGCTAATTTCAAAGTAACTGTTACTCCTGAGAAATGGGAGGGGGGGTGGGGGTGGAGGGGGGAGCATCTGTAGGCGGAGGCCTTACTGTCATTGGAATTTTTAAAAAAATATCTGAAGCAATCGAGCCAAAGCGAATATTTGTTAAACCTGGGTGATGACACAATGACTGTACCCTTCTGTCCCTGTGAAATAATCCATTAACACTGTTAATAAGAATGTATAAGCAACTCTAGGATACATAAGAAACTAACACAAGTGGGGGTGGAGGGGCTCAGACACAGAGGCAGAGGATGGGAGATGGGTGGGGATAAGACTTCTCACTGAAACCCTTTATGTTGCTTGTATTTTCATTTTTTAAATTGTGAAATGTAATAAAGCTACAAGAAAGTGTGCAGCCCACACATACAGTTATATACAACTGAAAGAATAATTATAACTCAGGCATCACTGAAGCCCAGATCAAGAAATAACATTGAATAAAGTCCACTTAGAGAAAAGCAAACAGAATTGGAATGCCCAGCTCAATGACCTGTTACAAAGCAAACCCCGCCCACCTGCTGCCACGTGACCACCACCCAGCTGCCTCCACAGCCCGGCGACCCATCCTGACTTCCAGAATGATCACTGCTTGGCTTTTCTTTATCTTTTACCCCTTAAGGTGTGCATCCACAATAACACTAGGATTGTTCAACTTTATAAAAAAAGGACAATTTGTGTAAACTTTCCACAATGAAAAATATTCCTTTATGAAAAGGAATCATTTGGGTCCTGCTTCCTTTGTTGCATAAAATGTCGGTGAGAATCATCCACATTGCTGTGAGCAGCTGTGAATGCTCCTGCATTCCGGTGCAGTATTCTGTTGGCTAAAACATCACAATTTAGGTATCCAGTCTACTGCAGATGGACTCAGGTGTGGATTGTTTCCGCTTGAGACTGATATATATGAGATATATGTTACTGCTATGAACCATGAACACTCTTGTCCAGGCTTCTTTGCTCACTGAGCAAACTGAATTTTTTTTTTTTTTTTTTGGCTGCGTAGGGTCTTCGTTGCTGTGAAGACCTAGTTGCGGTGAGCAGGAGCTACTCTTCCTTGCGGTGCGCGGGCTTCTCATTGCGGTGGCTTCTCTTGTTGCAGAGCACAGGCTCTGCACATGCAGGCTTCAGTAGTTGTGGCACGCGGGCTCAGTAGTTGTGGCTTGCGGGCTCTAGAGCGCAGGCTCAGTAGTTGTGGCGCACAGGCTTAGTTGCTCCGCGGCATGTGGAATCTTACTAGACCAGGTATTGAACCCGTGTCCCCTGCATTAGCAGGCAGATTCTTAACCACTGCGTCACCAGGGAGGTCCCTTTTTTAATCATTTTTAAGTGTACTGTTCAGTGGCATTAAGCACATTCACAGTGTTGTGCAACCATCATCACCGTCCATCTCCAGAACTTTTTCATCATCCTAAACAGAAACTCTATACCTATTGAGCAATAACTCCCATTCCCAATCTCCCTGCCCCTCCCAACCACCATTCTACTTTCTGTCTCTATGAATTCCACTACTCTATGCACCTCATGTAAGTGGAATTATACAATCTATGTCCTTTTCTGACTGCTTTATTTCTCTCCGTATTATGTCTTTCAAGTTCATCCATGCTGTAGCATGGGTCAGAATTTCCTTCCTGAATTTTCAAGGTGGAAATCCTTTTTTAAAAATAGTATTTAGGGCTTCCCTGGTGGCGCAGTGGTTGAGAGTCCACCTGCCAATGCAGGGAACACGGGTTCGTGGCCCGGTCCGGCAAGATCCCACATGCCGCGGAGCGGCTGGGCCCGTGAGCCGTGGCCGCTAAGCCTGCGCGTCTGGAGCCTGTGCTCCGCAACGGGAGAGGCCACAACAGCGAGAGGCCCACGTACCGCAAAAAAAAAAAAAAAAGTATTTAATTTCTACACCACGATCAAAAGTTTTAAACGTTTTAAAATATTAAAAAATTTAATTAAAAGGCATAAAGTAACTATTTTCAATAGAATTTAAAATAAAATTTCTACATAAATATCTTAAATAGCTACATTCAAATTTAAATGTTTTAAACAGAAATGTAAATATTTAAAATAAATGTTAAGTAAAGCTTTAAATAATTATTGAAAATTAAAATTTTAATAAAGATACTAAGATCAAATTAAAAAGCATAAAATAAATAATGTTATGAACAATATTTAAATAAGTGTTTATAAAATTCAAATATTTCGAATAGATTTAAAATATTTAAATTAAAATATAAAGTACCACGTAGATTGAACTTAAAATTGAAATGACATTTGAATGTTTAAATATTGAAATGATTTTAAATGTTAAACATTTAAATTTTAACATAGAAAGTAATTTTTTTTCTTTTTTGCTGGGATCTTCCCGGACCGGGTCACGAACCCGTGTTCCCTACATCGGCAGGCGGACTCTCCACCACTACGCCACCAGGGAAGCCCATAAGTGCTATTTTTAAAATATATAATTAAATTTTAAATACGATTTTAATAAAGTAACTGCTACAATAATATTTAAAATTACACTTTAAGATGTGCAAAAAAATATATTACTCCCCTCTTCTCCCTGCCCAGAACTGAGGCAGTAGGGAAGCTACTGGCCTCCTCCGGGACTTCAGCAAACCTCACGCGCAGGCAGCGCCTTGGCCAGCCCGGCCAGCTCGCGAGGACCCCGTACGGCCAATATGGCTGCGCCCGTACGGCAGGCACGCAGCCTGCTCGGGTTGGTGACGACCCTAGGCCCGGGCTCCCGCGGCTACCGAGCGCCTCCGCCCCCGCGCCGCTCAAGGGGGCCCTGGTGGCCCGACCCGGATGACCCACTGACCCCGCCCTGGCAGCTGGGGCCGCGCTACGCAGCTAAGCAGTTCGGGCGGCATGGCGCCGCCTCCGGGGTGGCCGCCGGTTCTCTGTGGCCTTCGCGGAAACAGCTGCACGAGCTGGAGGCTGAGGAGCGCGAATGGTACCCGAGCCTGGCGGCCATGCAGGAGTCGCTGCGGGTCCAGCAGCTGGCCGAGGAGCAGAAGCTACAAGCCAGGTGCGTGCGTGCGGTCGGGCAGGCGCGGGGCTGCGGGCCGTGGGTGAACTGTGTCCCAACAGCAGTACTTAGTCCATTGGGCAGTTTATCGCGGGGTTTGTATGCTGTATTTACGTGAATCCTCACCTAGATACAAAACAGACTTCTGAATAACAGTTCATTTAGTCATTCATCAACAGATCTTTACTGAGCGCCTACTGTGCGCAAGGCCTTGCCCCCACTACTGAGGACACAGCAGGGAACAAAACAAAGATAATTTCAGGTGTCGACAGAGAGCCATTAGGAAAATAAAATTGCGTGGAGAATGCATGCCTGAGGGGGACTTCGGTTTGGTAGGCCTCAGGCCTGAGAATTTGACGTTTAAATGTTTAAGCAGAAACCTGAATGATCAGTGGTAGTCATGGGAAGATCGTAGGCAGAGCGTTCTCGGTAGCGGGAACAGCTGGTGCAAAGGCCCTGAGGTAGGAATGTGCTTTAAGGAACAGCCTGGACATTAGTGTAGCTGGGGAAGAGTGGGAGGTGATGGGGCATGGAATCAAGGGCAGAGGTCAGCCTTAGAGGCAGGTCTGAAGGATTTGAAGTAGAATGGAAGCAAGACCAGGGACATTGATTGTGCCACTTAACCGAAGGGAGGGGGCAGCCAAAGGCAGGCAGGTGTGTTCCTGGTGTTTATTGTTCTTGTCCTCACAGCAGCTCTAAGAGGAAGAGGGAACCACCCTTATTTCAGAGATAGGACACTGAGGCCTAGGAAGGTGAAGTCACTTGTCCAGTCACTTAGGCAGTGAACGGTGGAGTTAGGATGTGAACACCTCTCTGATAACCCCAGTTATCCCAGCTGGTTGACCCTGCCATGGGGCTTTCAGCTTCATGTTTCTAATTCTTAAAATGGGACAGTGACTCACACCTACAAACACACAGGATTGGAGGGAAAGGTCCAATCCATTTCTTGCCTTCACTTCTGCGCCTCGAAGTAGGCCTGGCATACAGTGGTTGCTCAGCGATGTCTGTAGGACGGAGGAGTGAGCTGTGGGAATAGCTGGCGTAACACGCAGCATAACATGCGACATTCAGTAGACAGCTCAGGGAAACGTTGCGTTGACTTGGGGTCTGCTCCTAGGAATTACTGGGGCTTGGTTCTCTCATGCTCAAGGCTACACATGTTGGTTTCTCTTCCCCGCCTCTCTTCACTTGTCAAGAATTTTTCTTCACAGTTTTAATGGCCACCATAAGTCTTCCCGGTCTTTCATCTGGAGATGTGGGGGCGTTGGGAGAGGCAGGATGTGGGCAAAGGCTTGGGGGTGGGTGGTGGGTGGATGGGTACTGCTCTGGCTGCCCTCACTGACCACTCTCTTTCCCCTGCAGGGAGCAGCTCATTGAAGAGCGCATGGCCAAGATGCCACAGATGATTGAGAACTGGCAGCGGCAGCAGCAGGAGCGCAGGGAGAAGGAGCAAGCAGACAAGGAGCGGAGGGCTCGGCTGCAGGCTGAGGCCCAGGAGCGCCTGGGATACCACGTGGACCCGAGGAGTGCCCGCTTCCAGGAGCTGCTGCAGGACTTGGAGAAGCAGCATCGCAAGCGCCTCAAAGAGGAGAAACAAAGAAAGAAGAAGGAGGCACGAGCTGCTGCGATGGCCGCTGCTGCAGCCCAAGACGCAGCAGACTCTGCAACACCCAGCTCCTGAGTTGTGTTCTTTCCCAATAAAACCTGCTGCCTGATAGCCCCACCCCTGAAGAGCTCTGCATCCTCTCTTATCACACCCCTCCCCGGGCACCCTGGTTCTTTCCCCAGCACCTGGAGCCAGGGAATCCCCACCCTTCCCTGACTCTGCTCACTTAGGGACTCTAGGCCATGCCGACTAACTCTGGGGCTTCAGGGGGAGTGAAAGGGGGATGCAATGGGGAAATAATGGAGGAGCAGATGGCAGAGGAGAAGAGGGCTTCTGTTTACCAACATTAATCTCCAGTAATTAGCCAATTACCAGGGGGGAAGTGTAGCCAAAACAGACTGTGGTGATGATGGTGGGGGGCAGGGAGAAGCAGCCCTTCCAAGGCTGAGCCAGGGCTGGGGCTCATTGCCTGGGAGTGAGACAGCTTGGGGGAGGGGGAGTGAAGACACTGGGAGCCCCAGTCTGCAGAGGTTGACAGACCCCTCTGCCCTTTCATGGCATTCCCGCATCTCCTGTGTCCAACTAGCCCCAGACCCATACAAGCTGGAGTGGGAAGCCCCAGCAGGCACAAACCACAGGACTGGCTTTTAAAACTTTATTCACTTCAAAATCTTTTATCAGAGACACGGTTCTGTTCTGGGGTGGGGGGTGGCCTTGACCTCCAGAATGACTCTGATATTTCCCCTTCCCCAGGCAAGACAAACCAGACCTCCTCCTCCCCAGCAAAAGGATGCAGGATGAAGGCCAAGGCCAGACCATGGAGGGGTCTTGGGCCTCTGAGTGCTCACCCCAGATGGAAAGATTTGGGCCACTCCAATGGAGAATCAAAGTTTGGAGCTCCAGCTACCCCTCGCCCTGCAGGAGGGCGGGGGAGCTCTCAGGGGCTCTTTGGGGGATGGGGAAGCAAACAGCCGCCTCTCCATCTGGCTGCAGGGAGCTGGGACAGAGGCCAAGAGGGGCCCATCTGTCACCTCCAGTCCTGCCAGCTCCTTGGAGAAGGCTGGGCTCGGGTGGGGGATGGGAGGACAGCTGTCTGGCCCAGGTCTTCTCAGGCCAAGATGGGAACGCGGGGCCACTTTAGGAGAGTGGGAAGTTGGGGTGGAGTATTTTGGTTTTTATTAGTTTTTGATTTTTTTTCCACTTCTTAAATAAACATGAATATATATATATTTTTTTCTTTTATAAAACTTTTGTGGAGTTGGGGGTGGGGAGGAGGGAGCGGTGGGCGGCCTGGCCTCCCGGCATCACTCGTCATCAAAGTTCTGACTCAGGAGGAAGTTGGCAGCCAAGTTCTCGTTTTTTTCACAAGCGAAGTAGGCCTGGATCACCAGGCTCTCTGGGAAGCCCAGGGCCTTCAACTGCGGGAAGATGGGCAGGTATGAGCAAGAGGTAGGGGCCCTGCCCACCCATGAGGTCACCCCTCTCAGCCAGATCTCTTACCCTCTCTATAGCCTCTTTTTCCTGTGGTGTCACCTGGATGTAGTTCATCTGTGGGGCCTCCTCGCCTATCGCGCCCACCTCACCCTCCACGTCCGAGATGTCTGCCAGCTCCCCAGTGGGCTCGTTCAACATCTGGATGAATTGCTCCTGGTGCCGGCTGATTTGCTGTGGGAGACGGAGAAAGTGGTGGTGACCCACAGCCCTTGTCCCCCGCTTCCCCAGGTCCCTGTCACAGTGCTTGCTTTTTCTTTCATTCACTCAGCAAATATTTAGAGGGTGTCTATTCTGGCCATACAGCCACACGGTGGACATGGGCCCTGTCCTAGAAGGAGCTGATGTTCCAGGGTGGCGAGGCAGGCCGTAAACAAGCAAGTTGACAGCAACTTACAATGTAAATACTGGGTGTAACATACATTAGGGTAGATCTTGGGCTGGGAAAGACACTTTAGGCCAGGAGCGAGGGCCCTGTGAACTACTGGATGGGGAAGGAAGTTTCCCTCCACGTAGAGCAAAAAATCAAGTGCAAAGGCCCAGGGATGGGGTCCATTTGGAAAATTCCAAAAGCAAAAGATCCATGTGGCAAAACAGTAAACAAGGAAGGGAAGGAGGAAGCAGAAGATCAGATCAGAGAGGCAGGGACCAGATATGCTTTCTTCTAGTGTGATGGGACACCACAGTGGTGAGGATTAAACAGGGAAAGACATCTGTGTACCTTTTAAAAAGATTAACTCATCTGGGTGTTGCGTATCTGGGGGTTCTAATATGCGCCTCTCTATTTTTATGTACATCTGAAAATTTACACATCAAAGGAAAAAGTGCTTTTTCAGGAATCTGGCTCCTAGTGGAGAATGGACCGTGGGGGCTGTGCAGATGCAGAGAACTGGGTGGTGGCTGCCAGGGGACCTGGGAGAAGATGAGGTGGCAGCCACAGAGGTGGAGTGCAGGGCTGGGCTGAGTGAGATGTTCTGGAAGTAGAGCAAAGAGGACAGGTGAGAGACAACCCCAGCAGGCCCCCAGTGCCTGGGGCTCAAGCAACCCCAGGTCCTTGCGGGGTTACGGAGGGCTGGGAGGATCTGTTCTGGTCTTGGATTATCTAAAAAGCATTTTCATGGAGGTATCAAGTCAGTCACGGGAGAGCATGGCATCCAGAGGGTCCAGACTGGTCATATGGATTTAAGGGTCGCCACAGACTGAAAGCCCCAGGATTGATTGCAAATAAATGGAGATGCGCAGCCCTGGCCCTCCAACATCTGGAGGTGAGCGGAGTCAGCACAGGAGACTGAAAAGTCGGCGGTAGAAGCAGCAGACGCCTGAACCAAGAGAGGCAGGTTTTCACAGAGGACCCAGGAGACCCTGTCACACCCAGGGGCCACTGCCCCTCCGCCCAGGAACCTTCAAGGACAGGATGGAGCCTTGCTGAGCACGGTGGTCCCAAAACCAACTAGGGCACAGCAGTCCTGGGTGCTGCCATACAACCCTATGGACATTCAGAAAGCAACAGCTAAACGCGGAGTGGAGCCAGAGCACAGGATCCAGAGACTGGAGGCAGACACACGCTCCACCAGTTGCCAGGCTGCTCCAAGCCTCTGACATCTTCCTCCACGGCGTGGAGATGACAGCAGCACCCACACCTTACAGAGTGGTTGAGAGCATTACGTGAAACCACGTAGGTCATTAGGTCGCACGGAACAGCAGAAGGCTGTCGTTAGTCCTGCTTTCCAAGCATAGAGATGCCTACATACCACGCTGGGCCAGGCTCACTCTCTGGGGCTGTGGTACCCACAGGAGAAGGGAGATGGTACCTGCACTGACTCCCTCTGTCCCCAGGCCTGTACCTGTAAAAGCTGGGGGTTCTCCTGGCCCAGCTGCTGAAGCAGGGCTGGCAGCAGCGCCGGATTCTGCTGAATCACCTGCCGCATGTTCTGGAACTGGGGCTGATCCCGCAGGAATTCCAAGGGGTTCTCTCCTGCTGGCAGGAGGAAAGGGTGCGGTCAGATACCACCCTGGGCTCCCTGAAGTATGGGGGGTTGGGATGAGTCAGGTGCCTTGACAGCAGACACCCCACATGCACACCTCCCAATCCACTCACCTGCTTCTGTGGCTGGCTGCTCGGGTACTTGGCTCTCCTGGACAGAACCGTGTTCCGGCTCGGGGCTCCCAGGAATTCCCTGTCAGGGGTCCTATTTAGTTCAAAGCACAGACTGCCCACTGCCTCCTTCCTGCATACTCAGCCCTGGCGGGAGACACGTGAAGCCTCTGCTCTGCCCTCCACAGGTCCACCCCATCGCTCATGTCCAGGCTCCTGCAGGAGGTCTTTCCTGGCTAGAACCATAACCCAAAGGCTTTTGGGGGCAGATTTTGACCAGCCATCAGGGCACCGAAGCCTGCATGCTCCCTTGAGGACTCCCCAGGCAGCAGCAGCCCCACCTCACCGTGAGTAGATACTCCACGGCCCGGTGGGGATTGTTATAGCTGGCCCTCAGGGCAGCCACGACCCGCTCCCGCTCGTAGCCCATGGACATGATCTCCGTCAGCATCGTCTCGTACTCAGAGCCAGTCACTGTGGAGGGAGTGGCAAAAGGTGGGTCACCAAGGAGAGGGAAGGACAGCTCCCAGGCCCTCCCACACCCCCACAAGGCCCAGCTGATGACTGGGGCACCCAGTCATTTTCACTCTGGGGACCACCCACCCACCTAGCGTGGAGGCCGCGTCTTCCTCTCGCCCGCTGCTACCTGAAGAGGGAACAGAGCTGCAAATTCAAGAGAGAGAAATCGGACCCTGGCTTCTGGTGGCTTTCCCTCCCCCAAGGTGTGTGGAACCACAAACGTGGGCGCTGAAATGTGCCGGAAAGACAGGGCCCAATCTGGGGCTGCTGCTCCCTGCCTTACCCGGACACAGACTCCGGGGAGGTCGTGGGGGCTGATTCCTCCGATGGGCTCTTGTCCTCTCTGGCGGTAGGTGGGGGATTGGACATGCCTGAGGCAGGGGCCGATGGGAAAGATGTGGAAGACTCCGGGGCAGCAGTGGGTGAAGCCTCTGGGGGTACTGAGGTGCCTGGGCTAGTTTTGGCCTGTGACACCCAGAAAAAGGGAGCAGGCATCAGTAACTCTATCTAGCCCCAACATCCTTCCACATCTCAGCCCCACCCTGTTCATGGCTAATCTCTCTTGGGCACACATGCTCTTTGCCAGCTCCCCAGCTAATCCACCCATCCTCCCAACCAGCATACATCACCCACCTTGGTCACCATGACGACCACGAAGTTCTTCTCATCGATGTGATAGTCCTTGATGGGGACATCATCGCTCAGGATCTTGCCAGCATAGATGAGTTTCTGTCCAGCCACGGGGAAAGCATCACGACCCTTCTCAGCTTCTATCTTCTCCTTCAGCACCTTCACCTGGAGGAAGGGGTAGACAGTCACTGCAAACCCCGAGATTCTCTCTTCCCTTCTAGTTTGGGGGCAGGGGGGAGGCTGCATGCCCTGATGGCTGAGAAGCTAAGCTTCATAATCAAGCATACTAGACCATTCCACCATTAAACAGAATATTTGCTGAACACCTGATATGTGCCAGGTGCAATTTTAGACACTGACGATACAGCAGAGAACAAAACTCAATACAAGTCCCTGTTCTCATAGAGATAACATTTATTTGAGAGAAGAAAAAACACATATTTCAGATGATGTAAACATGATGAAACGCAAATCAAAATAAACGAGAGATAGGACCATTCCTCACTCCATGCTGCTGAGAGTGACCTTTACTAAGAGAATCCTAAGTTGACACCTCTATTGTAAACGTACACGGGTCACAAGTTTAAAGCCTCATATTAACTGAGTGAAACAGTTACCATTAGCCTCATTTTATATTTGAGAAAAACAGAAGTACAGACAGATTAACCAACTTGCCCCAAATCAAAAAGTTAGGCTGGTCAAAAAATCTGAGTCTGTTTCCTTTTCTACAAAAAGTGAACTTCAATGTCTCCCTCGTGGGGGAAATTGTGCAAAAAGTGCCAAGTACATATTTTTGTTAGGTCCTAAATCTCTTTTCAGCTAAAAGGACAGCATCATGTTTAGACCGTGGGCTCTCACTTGAGGCAATTCCGAATTGAAACCGATCTGCCATGACTTGCTGTGTGCATATGCAACTATACCGAAGTTCTTTAATCCAAGTTCCCGCATCTGTGAAATGGGGAGACTCAGAGTCCCCAAATGACAAGCCTACTTCGCAGATTTAGTAAGATAACATAAAAACGCTCAGCGACTGGTGAAGAACAAACACGGACCACTGAAACTCAAGACCGTTTATTATTATCGTCGTTGCTGTCATCACTCGGCATCTCCTGGTCACTACTCCCAGATTCGGCCACCAATGTCCCGAGGAGAAGCCTACAAAGCTGGGAACTCGGAGCACTCATCCCAGAGCAGGCCGGCCGGGAATCCGAGCCCGCGGCTCCCGCGCCCAGCGAAGACACTGACATTGGACCCGGGGCCTGGCGGGCGCCCCGGGGGTGGAGCCTCGCCTGGAGAGAGATCCAAGAGCTCCGCCCGAGCCACCAGGGGCTGAGCCGGGGACCATCAGGGTATCTGGGAAAGTCAGGCCCGTTGGGAGAATGGGCACTGCCCGGCGCCGCGCCGTCTTCCCCGCCTCTCTTGTCAGGATCCCGGCCTCCCCGCCCCCACGCCATCCCCGGCACCCGTCGCTCCCGCTCCCGGGCTCCGGCCTGGCTCGCACCGTCTCATCAGGCTCCATGCGGATCTTGAAGGTCTGCTGCTGCAGCGTTTTGAGCGTGATCGTGACGGCCATGGTGGGGCCCGAGCGACGCGGCGGCCCCGGGATCCTCACACAACATGCAACTCACGCCGCCGCCATCTTAGCGCCCAGCCGCGCCGTAAGCCGACCGCTTCCGGGGCAGGCGGTGCGCGCGCCGACCACCGCAGCACGTGTCCTGAGCGCGCCCCCTTTGCCTTCGTGAGCATGCACAAGAGAGCGGCCTCGAGCCAGGCATGCGCAGACTAAACTCTGCTCCGGGGGTGGGGGGGCTTCTCGCTCAACTGTCACGTGGCTTCCTGCGAGTGACGCCATGCCCGTTAGCGGTGACGTCATGCGGCCACAAAATGGCTCCGACGTCCCCAGTGTCAAGCCTACGAGTTTCATTGATTTGTTGACGTTGAACTCTTCGTGTACTTGTTATACTTTTATTTCTTCCATAAAATGTTCGTGTTTTTTTGCTCGTTCCAAATGAGTTTTATTCTGGTCTGGCTACCCTGACAGGATGCCTGTCAAGCCCTGAAAGAACTAAAGGATACTTGAAAGGTCACCAACAATTAAACGAAAACTCTGTAAACACGTTTGGCCAAGGAACTGGGGACACGAGGCCATTTTGTGGTCCCATCCATTCCTGAGGGAAGAGCTGGATTTTTGGAATGAATCTGTTCTAGCTCCTGGGTCTCCCCACGTCTCTGCTGCTCCTTCCCTGATCACTTTGTTCACCCACCTACCCCCAGTCTGACCCCAAAGTTTTTAAGGAAGATGTAACTTTCAAGGCTTCCCTACACCGAATACAAAATTCTCTCCTTAAACTTTCCCTGGATATGCCAATCCTGGAGGCTTTCCAGAAGGGTGGCGCTAGGCCACAGGACACAGGAAGCTCAAAGGAGGCCTATCCAAGGAACAAGGAATCGAAGAGCTGGTTGGCCGAAGCTGAAGAGGGTGCTTTGGCAGACAGGATGGAGGTGATGGTCTCATCTTCCAGTTAATGGGTGGACTCTCCCCCGCAATCCTGAACTGACCATTACCTGCCTCCTAAACTGCTCAACATTCCCATCCAAGTAGGACACCAGGCAGTCGCCTGCCACCTGACTCATTACCCAACTGTTACCAGGTCCTACTGCTTCTCCCTTCACTGCATGCCCTGAGCTAAGAAGCTTCCATAAGAATAGGCCAGACTTGGCTGAGGGATTCTTAACGTCTGGCAACAAGGGACATCAGTCCCCAACCACCCACTGGACATTAAGTGGCAGCCTTCAGGACCCCAACAGAGGTGGGCCTAGGCCAACCTTAGGGGCCCACACTCTCCTCTGCCACTTTTACACCAGCACTTGGTGCCACCTCCTTCCCTTCAAGAGGTTCAAATCCTGACTTGGCCACTGAAGACCACTGGACAAGCTAGATACCATTTCTGAACCTATTTCTCCTTGACTATGAAGAGAATTAATAGCTTTTGACACTGGCTAATATTAAGAAAATGTGTTTAAAACTGTCCAATAGCTCTGTGTAGTCTTGCTCCTTAATAGGTAAGACGTACATATGCGGCGCAGTGTAAAACGGTTGGTGGCTAAGGTGTGGGTTCAAACCCCACCTCTTACTAAATCTCAGTCTCCTTATCAAACACAACTGGTACTAGAACCAAAACTCACCAGTTTGATGCAACGACTCAATGAGTTAATAAGTGGAGTATTTGTAATGGCACTTAGAATAGTTACTCTTTCCCACCTGTTTGGGGTTCTCCGGATAAACAAGGGCCCCTGTAACCTTATGGGACGTTCAACCAACACTTGTAGTGGCTGCAAAATGAGCCTCACTTAAGAGTCACCTACCCCAAAAGGAAACACAGGAGGAAGACACAAAACTTAATTTAATAGAAATTTCATTTGTAGTTCTTACATTCTCAGTATGAGCCGAGCTAGAACCCGCTGCCCCACTCGGAACTGGCCCAGTCCTGGGGACAGGGGAGAAAGGAGAGAGGGAGGTCAGAGCTCAGGGCTTAGGAGCCCCATTCTTCCTCAGTGCTGGGGGGCTGGTGATGCCACCCTCTTCTCCTACCACCCCCCTGTGGGATCCAGGAAGGAGAGCAGATGGAATCTTGGGCCTGGGGCTTCTCCTCCACGCCACACCCCACCCTGAGTCCCCAAGTTGGAGGGGAGCTAAGGGATCTGGGGAGATAAGGGGACAGCAGAAAGCAAAGATGTCAAATCAAGAAAGATGAAGGCCAGGGGTGAGGGGTGAAGGAGGATCAGAGACGAAACACCAGTTAAAAAAAAAAACTTTAAAAAAAAAAAAAAAAAGGGAGGGGGAGAACAAAAACAAAATCCACCCCAAATTGGAACCCGCCTGGAAAAAAATGAAAGTTCTCCAGTCTCACAGAGACATTATTTGGCGCGGCCGGCTCTGCGGCAGGAGCACTCAGGCCTCAGTCCAGCCCTGGAGGCGGCGGCGGCGTGGCCCCTACAGCTCATCCTTGGCCTGGCCAGCGGCAGCGTCTTCCTCGTCCTCTTCCTCTTTCTCGTCCTCATCCTCCTCATCCTCATCCTTGTCCTCCTCCTCTTCCTTGTCTGCCTCCTCCTCTTCCTTGCGCTTCTTCTCCTCCTCCTCCTCCTTTAGCCTCTGCTCTTCGTCTTGCTTGTCCTTCATTTGTTTTTCTGCTGCCTGTGTGCAAACCACACACCTCAGGGCCCGGACTCCCTTGGCAGCCCTGCCCACCCCCAAGCCCAAGACTGGACCCTGGTCCCACCTTCGTAACACCCCATGTCTCGTTGCCGAACTCCTCAGCGTATGCTTCGTCGTTGGTGATGAGGAAGTTGTCAAAGATGGTGCCAGACTTGACCTGTAATGGGGCCAGGGAGTAGAGGGGTGGTCGGAAGGGTGGTCAGAGGGGATATACCTGTTGGCCTTGGCCTCGAAAAGGTCTCCCGCCCATATTCCCATAACTACTACACAATGCTACAGTTTAATGTTGCAGTTAAAAAACAGGCTGCCTGGGCTTCCCTGGTGGCGCATTGGTTGAGAGTCCGCTTGCCGATGCAGGGGACGCGGGTTCGTGCCCCGGTCCGGGAAGATCCCACATGCCGCGGAGCGGCTGGGCCCGTGAGCCATGGCCGCTGAGCCTGCGCGTCCAGAGCCTGTGCTCCGCGATGGAAGAGGCCACAGTGGTGAGGGGCCCGCATACCGCAAAAAAAAAAAAACAAAAAACAAAAAACACAAAAAAACACAGGCTGCCTGGGTTCCAACACCAGCTCTGCCATTTCCTGCCTACATGACCTCAGGCTGGTGACTTCAGCTCTCTGCACCTCATTTTCTTCATCTGTAGAAAGGGGTCTCACTCCCTTCTTTAAATATTTCTCTAGTACCTACTACGTGCCAGGCACCATTCTAGGTGCAGAAGGTACATCACTGCACAGAACAGACAAAAATTCAGTCCCTGTGAACCTAATTTTCTAATGGTACTATCTAACCACCTTCTAGGTTGTTGGGGGCAATAAAATGAGTTGGTTCCCGTAGGTACTTGAAAAAGTACCAAGAAGTTAGTAAGTACAACTTCAGAGTGGGTGCTGTAAGAATGCCGTAAGGACAAACCAGGAATTTCTTTAAAAAAAGAAAAAGCACCATTTTGGAGTCAGACCTCCTTTGTCCCTTTCCTCCTGGGTTGACCCTGTGCACTTGAGGTCCTGGGATCCTTCTCTTCCCTCCGTGTCTCACCTGCCATAGATCCAAGCCCAGTACAGCAAAGTTTTCATAGGCGTAGATGTTGCTATCAGGGGAATACTCAGGGTTGTCGATCTCTGGGTGGATCCAAATGCCCTTGTAATCTGGGTTGTCAATCTGTCGGGGCTTCCACTCACCCTGCAGAAGAAGTGAACTGGCGGGTGAGTGGAGATCAGTGCGTTCCCCACTGTGTACCGCCCTGCTCAGAGCCCCAGGCTCACCTTGTACTCTGGGTTCTGAATCACTGGTGGTTCCCACTCTCCGTCCATCTCTTCATCCCAGTCCTCGGGCTTCTTAGCATCCGGGTCAGGAATGTGCTCAGGCTTGTCCCAGTCCTGCAGGTACATTAGGAGGTCAGAGTTGGCCCAGTTGTCCTCCACACCCTCCATGGTGGGGAGCCCCTGCCCAAGAACGAACCTCAGGCTTGGAGTCCGTAGGGTCATCAACCTTGGCTCGCTCGTCCCAGTCTTCAGGCTTTGCAGCATCAGGATCCTTTATCTTCTTGGGAGGCAAGAAATCCCAATCGTCCTCCAGGGAGCCTGACTCCACCTGGCTGTTGTCAATCTTTACCTCATAGGTATTATCAGGCCGCACAATCAGTGTGTACAGGTGTGTGAATTCATCGTCCTGAAGAGAGTGGGAGATCAGTGCCCCGCCCACCAGGCTGGCCTCTGAGCCTTCCCTTACAGCCATTTGTCACCACCCCCAGAGCACACCTTGCAACGGATATCCTTGTTGATCAGCACGTTCTTGCCCTTGTAGTTGAAGATGACATGAACCTTCTTGGTGCCAGGACCACAGATGTCCGGGCCTTGATGAGAAGCAGATCCAGTCAGAACTAGAGATTGTCTACCATTATGAACCCCTCCCCACCCATTTATAAAAAGAAAACTTGGTTCTTAAACTCAGGTCTGTCAAGGTGAAAAGACAAAATTCAGATATCTCTAAGGGACCGTGATTAGGGATTTAAAGAAAAAAAAAAAAATCAGTGCTCTAGAAGTCAGTATCTTTACTTGCAGAATTAGTAAATGCCTACCTTATAAAACCGCGCAAATTAGCAGTCTTAAATCAACGATAACAATATAGAAAGTTGCTACTAACTGTAACTATTTTCTCAGCTTCTCCTCCAAAGAAATGTTTAACCATTTAAGTGTTTTCTATGATCCTAAGACCACTTTTCATGGGCTATAAAGAACTCATGGGGTTTCAAACTCCCTCTAACTAATCAGAGGTCAGCATCAGGGTGGGGCCCGCTCACCAAACATGATGTTGTATTCAGAGTCTCCATGCATGTCTGTCTGGTCCAGACCATCTGGAAATAGCTTCACGTAGCCGCCCCCACAGTCGATATTCTGTTCGTGTTTCACGGTGAACTGTACCACCAGTGTTTGACCCTTATTGGAGAAGGGCTCGAATCTGGCCGACAGAGCATAAAACCGGGCATCCTGGCTTGTCTGCAGCCCTAGCAAGGAACGGTAGTCAGATCACGGCTCAGCAACAACACCCGGGAGACCCTTAAGATGGGAAATACAGACGACTCTCCCTTTCTCCACCTCTTCTACTTCTAGGGATACCCAAACTGTGTGGTGACTAGGGCTTCCTCCAGGAAGTCCTCCTGGATCGGAGCATCCACCCCTAGGCTCTTACCTTTATCTTTCTCCTGGTCACCGTAGAACTTGCCGGAACTGAGAACGAATTTGCCAAAATCTGGTTTGTGTTTGGATTCGATCCAGCGCTCGGTCCATCCGTCTAGGGGACCAAAGGGGCAGGTCAGAGTAGCGGTGCTGAGCACCCCCCACCAAACATCTACCAGGAGCTACAAGCTGCTGGGGGCAAGGAAGGAGATTCCCCCTCCCCCCGACTGTCCCCACCCCAACCTCTAGCTTGACAGCTCTGGTGGTTTAAAAGATCCTCGGGCGAACCCTAACTCCCGCCGCGGAAGACCGCCGCGCCCTCCCCGCTCCCCAGGGACGCAGAAGGAAAGATCGCCTGCGGCTCTAGCCCCTGAAGGCCACTGTGTTGGTCCTCTGAGCAGTAATTACAGGCGACACGCAGATATGGGCTGGGGGGCCAGCCGCGTCGTTAGGACGGCCTCAAGGCGGGACTAGCCGTTACCTCCGTCCAGAAACTGCTCCTTGAAGTAAACGGCGGGTTCAGCGGCGCCCAGGCCAAGAAGGCCGAGCAGCACCAGCACGGGTAGCAGCATGGCGGGCCGAGGGGGCGGCGGCGCGCGGGCCCTTTAAGTCACTCTACCAGCAATAGCTCTGCAGTAGGGACGGACGGTGCAGCCGGCCGTGCGATTTTATAACCGGCCGCCTCTCAAACCAACCTGGTCCGGCCTCTTGGCCCTCCTCTCCCACTTTATCATTGGTCTGTGGCCACAGCTCTGCCTTTCCATTGGACCCTTGTGGGTTCAGCAAGTTAGGCTGTGCCTCGGAACGCTGGGTTCCCAGATGGCCGATTTCTATTGGCCGCACCGCTGGCCAATGAAGGTCGACCACGCGTTGTGGGGGACGCCCACCGGTGTAGTGGGGGCCTCGAGCCCCTCAGGCCCGGTCATGTGACCAGACCTCGGCCCAACCCCGCCCTCGCCCGCTAGCAGCGCTAGAGGTCTAGGCGTTTAAAGAATCCGCGCGCGAGCAGGTGCAGCTGCTTAGAGCTAGGGCCCTGCTCCAGCATCGACTCCACTTATCCCCTCTACAGGGATGGGTAGGCAAGGTTTTCCTAACCTTGTCTACCCTGAATTTGGGGAACCCCACCACTCCGACCCTCTCTCTCTCCATCTCTCTCTCTCTCTCTTGACCCCCGCCCCCCGCCCCGCCAGGATGGGGCAGAGGGCATCGAGCCCTAGGGCTTCACTTCACCCCAGCGCCTGAGCCGTGCAGGCCTGCGGGGGGAGTGCCGGCTCTCTCCTCCGTACGGCCCCTAGTTCCCTGGCAGCCTGTCAGACTGCTGCTGTGTGAGCTGGGGCAAGGCATTTAGCCTCTTTGAAGGCACAGGAGCTCGTGAAAGGCCAAGAGGAGCGACCCCGGCCAGCTGCTGGCCGGCAGAAATGCTTTCAAAGCTTTTAGGGATATCTGGGACAGAGGGAAGGAAGCCCTGAACGGCTCGAAGTTGCGACTATAGGCTGGGTCTCCTACGGTTGTTCACCTTATTGCAGCCTGTCCTTTACCCCTCATCCCCTCCTCAGCCGGTAAATGAAAGGGGTCACAGTCTTGTGGTCTCCCACAAACGGCCTGCTTTTGCAATTAAACGGCTAAAGATGAGAGGGCAGGGGGTTCCGTTGGGGAGGGACAAAATGGGACAGATGGTGGGGAAGATAAGGTCTAAGGGAGGTGGCCAGGACCCCTGAGACTAGAGCCTTCTTAGGAAGGCAGAGTCACATGACTGCAAGTAACACACCAGCTCCCTGCCCCTAGGCTGCAGGAAGGAGGCAGGAGAAGTGGGGCTTTCCCAAACTCTGACCAAATTGGCTCTGGACCTGGGAAGTGGAAGTAAACTGCTGAAGGGGGTGGATCTTGGCAAAAGGGTGGGGAGGGGGTGCTTCCCCTCTAGTGGTGGGGACTCGGAAAAGAGAGGAATTAGGAGTCTTGGAGAAGTTGGGGTTCTGCCCCTTCCCCAAGACAGTATCCAGTATTGCCCAACCTGGTCCTCCCCAACGAGGACCCCCCAAGTCTGGGATGACCACTCTAGGCCTTCCACTGACCTTCCCCCCGCCTTCCCGCCCTTCCACCATGTGTCAGGGACACATGGGCTAGGTGCTGTCTGCCAGAGGGTAGACACTATGCCTGTCTTGTTCACCTCACCATTCCCCCCCGCACCCCACCGTGTCTCCTGCAGCACCAGGCACAGAACAGGCTTAAAACCTACTTGACGTGGGACAGAAGCAAGGAAAGAAGGACTCTTGCTGGAATTAAATAAGCAAAAATGGGGAAAGTGCTTTGAAGCTAAGAAGAGACTTTGAGGGATGCATTCTGAATTTTTATCAGGATCTCACTGTAGGTCCAGCATTGGGGGATATTAGTAACCGCATTTACCACGCTCAAATAACAGTTGTGATGGCTAAATGAGTAGGTGCTTAGAACACCTAACACAGAGTCCACACTCAATTTAGTACCAGCAAGTATTGCATGTGTGTGTGGGTACTATTTCACTTAATTCTCACAGTAACCTGGGCTCATATCATTTCCATCCAAGCGAGGAAACTGAGGCACAGAAAGATTAAGTGATTTGGCTGAGGGACAAAAATGGCAGATCTGGGATTAGAACCTACTTGTGCTGTCTAATGTAGTCTCCACTGGCCACATGTGATTATTGCCTTTTGAAATGCAGCGGCTGTGAAGTAAGCTGTAAGTGGAAAATATACATCAGAATTTGAAGACTTAGTGTGAATAAATAAGGTAAAATATCTCACTAGTAGTTTTATATTAAGTGTTGAAATGATAATGTGGACATTTTAGGTTCTATAAATTCTTCAGATAAATTTCACCCCTTTTGTTTTTAACGTTGCTACTAAAATGTGTAAAATTACATTTCTATCTCGAAATATATTTCTTGTTTTGTCTTGGCCAAGCTGCGGCATGCTGACCAGGGATCAAACCCGTGTCCCCTGCAGTGGAATAGTGGAGTCCTAACCACTGGACCACCAGGGAATTCCCAGTATCTTGAATTATATTTCTATAGGACAGCACTGATCTATACTACAAATTATTTTCCTGACATTGGTCTACTCAGAGCAGGGGTATGGGGAGGAGGGGGCAGGTTCTGGAGTGTTTATAATTTCTGACACTGTCCACCAGCTCCTTGCAGAACCTTGGGCAAGGCATACCACCCTCCAAGCCTCAGTTTTCGCATCTGTGAAATGTATATTATATCAGTATCTACATCATACAGTTTTGGGGAAAATGAAGTAAGACACCTGAAGCACTTAGCACTGGGCTGGGCACAGGGGAGAACGTCCATACAGGTTAGCTGCAACCTTGACTATATTATTCAATAATATACTATTATTGAGTCCTTCTCCCCTCTATAAATAGGGTTGGTCCCTACCCAGACTCCCTTTTAAAATTTAAAAGTAGTTGACATCAGGGACTTCCCTGGTGGTGCAATGGTTAGGACTCCGTGCTCCCAATGCAGGGGGCCTGTGTTCGATCCCTGGCCAGGGAACTAGATCCCACATGCATGCCGCAACTAAGGAGCCCTGGAGCCACAACTAAGGAGCCCATGTGCTGCAACCAAGGAGCTGGAGAGCTGCAACTTAAAACCCAGTGCAACCAAATAAATAGATTTTTAAAATAATAATAGAAAAAATAAAAGTAGTTGACATCAGCAGGATGACTATATCTGGAGTCCACCACCCACAGCCCTCCTGTGGGGGTAAGAAAGAATCCCCAAGGGAGGACTGGTCTGAGGCCCAGAGAGGGGGAAGTCCAAGGTCACACAGCCCCTGCTGGTGAGGCTGGGTGAAGCTTAAAACAGTGCTGTGAGTCTGTCTTTGATGGTATTAATTTGACCTCTCTGGTCAACAAGAAACCACCAGTCCAGCCAGTACTGGGTCCCTAACCCCCTCTTAAGTTCAAGTGACACGCTCAAGATGGCGGCACCCGAGCCCTGCAGCATAGTCTGCCACACTCAAGATGACGGTGTACGCCCCCCGGCGCCGGTTCCGGTTCCGGTTCCGGTTGTTCTGGCCGCCGGCAGGCGCACGCCGAGCGCCCTGGGAGCAGTCATGGCAGACGGTCCGGTGGCGGAGGTGCTGCTGCAGCGGCTGGAGGCGGCCGATGGCGGCTTGGACAGCGCTGAACTGGCGGCCGAGCTGGGCGTAGAGCATCAGACCGTGGTGGGCGCCGTGAAGAGCCTGCAGGCGCTGGGTGAGGTGAGCTGGGCCGGTGATGCCGGGCCTCCTCGCTTTTGCACCTGCGGTTCCCTTGCCAGGAGGGCTCTGCCTCCAGGCCAGATTATCTCAGGCCTGGTTAGGAGTAATTGTATGTGTCCCGCCCAGGGTGCGCGGGGGGGAGTCAGGACCGAGTGAGGGCCCCGGGGTACGGATGTTCCTCATGCAGTAAACGTCCATTGAGGCATGATCAGTGTTGAGGGGGTGGAGAGGAGAATGGTGGACCAGAAAGACGCAGTCGCCGCCTTCACGCAGGCTGCGGTATACTGGATATACTCAAGTGACCGGAGTGATGGAGGAAGCACGGGGCACTCAGAGGTGTTAGCAGACCCAGGCTTGAGGATCAGGGAGAGTATCCCAAAGGAGATGACAGCTGAGTCGGCTTTCTGCATTGAGTAGAAAAGCCATGGCACTTTAAGGAACAGTGGGGTAGGGAGGTGGCACAAGTGGTGAGAGAGACCCAGCAGAGCCAGATTTTGCGAGGCCTTGTAGGTCTTTATCTCACAGGGGTACTGGGGGGCCATGGCAGGAGCTAGAGCCAATGAGATGTGTGTACTGCCTACATCACTCTTGGAAAGGATCGGTGCGGGCAGGACTGGAGGCAAGGGGGCAGTGGCAGAGGCTGGCACATCCCCAAACTACAGGGTATGGTCCCTGGCTGTAGGGAGGCAGCTGGAATGGAGAAGGGATTCAGGTGAAAGAATGAAATAAGGTTCATGGAAATGTAGGGGTAGCTCGGATGAAGCCCAGCCTTCTGACTTGGACAAGGGAAGGGTGATGGAGCCAGAGGGGGAGGATGCTGACCAACCCGTGGGTCACCCAGCAGGCTGGATCCATGAGGCTAGGACTCAAAAAACATAGCTGAAAACATCAAACTTACATGATGTGCCCTGCTCTGGCCTCAGATTTATTCCTCATCCAATCTTTGATGTGACCTTCAGTTGATGGCACTGTTATTATCCCCATATTGCAGATGTGACAACTTCTAAGCACTGGTCAGAATCTTGATCAGTGTCACTAGAAGGAACAGGCAAACCTGGATTTGAAGCCTGAGGTCGTCAGTGCAGAAAGGGATTGAAGCTATGGTGTATGGGATGACAGTACCTTGATGGATGTGAAAGTGACATTTGTGTAGGCTACTGAGGGTTAAGTGTTGGCAGTTTAATGGGGTTCATTGTAAGGATGATGACGATGATATTAATGTAGTAGTAGTTATATTTATGCAGCATTTGCTGCATACTAAGCGCTCTGCATCCTTTCTGTGTATTAATTTAGTTACTCAAAACAACTCTCTGAGGTAGAACCCACCACACCCTTCTCTCATGGATAAGAAAATTTGCTCAGGGACGTTAAGCAACTTTCCCAAGGTCACACAGCAAGAGAGGAGCAGAGCTAGGAATTAAAACGAAAGGGGAGCCTAGGGTTCCTGTGTGTAATGTGGGCAGCCTGGGTTCTTCTCTGACGTCTGGCTACACTGAGATGCATGTAAGTGTGGAAATAAATCATTTCACCCGAGACTTTAAAAAAATCTTTCCCAGGTTCAAAAGTGATAGGATTTGTTCTTTGCCAGGCAGGTAATACCCTCAGTACTTTACCTCACTCTGGGAGGTGTGAATCATTTTTGTCATTTTTCCCATGTCACAAAAGATCTACTGAGGCTCAATGAGGCTAGATCACTCCGCTGGGAAGTGGTACAGCTGAGAGGCAAAGCTGGCATCACAGGCTGTTCTTTGACCCGCGTCCCCAGTGCTGCGGCAAGGGGGTGCCTGGACCTGAACCCTGTCCCTGCCCGTGTCCCCCTGTTTTCCTACAGATAATCGAGGCTGAGCTGCGTTCCACCAAGCGCTGGGAGCTTACCGCTGAGGGCGAGGAGATTGCCCGGGAAGGCAGCCATGAGGCCCGGGTGTTTCGCAGCGTCCCCCCAGAGGGCCTGCCCCAGAGCGAGCTCATGGTAGGAGTCTGAGTGGGCAGGGCCTAGGGAGGTGTTGGGATGAGGGCGACCCTTGTGTCCCCCTCACTGCAGCCTTGCTCCCACAGCGACTGCCCAGTGGCAAGGTGGGCTTCAGCAAGGCCATGTCCAACAAGTGGATCCGAGTGGACAAGAGTGCTGCCGACGGGCCCCGGGTGTTCAGAGTGGTGAGTCCCTGCCGGGCGGTAGTTGGACAGGTAGTCGGACAGTTGGGCCCCCTGCCCTCACAGCCCCTCACGCCCATCACTGTGGCAGGTGGATAGCGTGGAGGATGAGGTGCAGCGGCGGCTCCAGCTGGTCCAGGGTGGACAGGCCGAGAAGCTGGGAGAGAAGGAGAGGAGCGAGCTCAGGAAGAGGAAGCTGCTGACTGAAGTGTGAGTGGGTGCCGCCCCCCCGGCTCACACCTGTGTCACCTGCATGGCCCTGGAGCAGAAGGGGAGCCGTTCTGCCCACACTGGGCCAGGGTGCTATCAGTCTCCTCCCAGCCTCCCTTCACACTGTGGTTGTCGAGCACGCACGCCAGGCTCATGCCGTGTCAGGGCCTTTGCCTCTGTTGTGCCTTCTGCTGAGAAAGAGCTTCCTGCTCTTCTTCAAAGCAAGTTCTGACATCAAACCTCTGCTCATGTGTCACCTTAGAGAGGCCACCCTGACACCCTTTCCTCCCTTCAAATTCCATAAAAGTTCCTCACTCCTGGCCTCCATCCCTTGTGCCCTATTGACTTCCTTTACAGTCCTAAGCACTGTCTGAAAGTTTATGACTGCTGGGACCTGGACAGGCTGGGGGCTCTGCCCTCACAGAGCTGACGACTTCTTTGAGCAGACGTAGCAGTGGCCTAGCAGTTATAAGAACGCAAACTGGGAATTCCCTGGTGGTCCAGTGGTTAGGACTCTGAGCTTCCACCGCAGGAGGCCTGGGTTCGATCCCTGGTTAGGGAACTAATATCCCATGTGCTGCATGGTGTGGCCAAAAGAAAAAAAAAAAGACTGGAATAGGGCTGCCTGATTCAAGTCCCAGCTCTGTCATATGCTAGCTGTGTGACCTTGACCAAGTCACCTGATCTGTCCAAGCTTCTGTTTATGCATGTGTAAAATGGCTCCTTTTCACACAGGATTATGGGGTGATTTTATGGAGCAGAGCCTAGTGTGGAGTAAACTCTCTAAACTTGACCTATTATTATCACTCCCAGCTATATGCCTAGTGCCTTGAATAGACCCTGGTACACATTAGGTTCTCAGTAAATGTTTGTTGAATGAGTAACTGCATGAACATAGGGATGTAGGTCGGGGCCAGCTAAGAGGATTCTGGAGATGGTAAGTGTCAGGAAGGAAATACAGCAGAATGACTTGGTGGGTGACTTTGGGGTCAGCATCAGATGGGAGGTCAAGGGAAACCACTTGGAGGAGGTAACAGCGTTGTCCTCTGGCCTCAGGAACCTGAAGACCTACTGGGTGAGCAAAGGCAGTGCCTTTAGCACCAGCATCTCCAAGCAGGAAACAGAGCTGAGCCCAGAGATGATCTCCAGGTAGGGGGTAGCCCCAGAGCTGGGGGCCGATGGGGGTGTGGTAGGCAGCCCCCACCAGACCCATGTACCCTGCATCTCCCCATAGTGGCTCCTGGCGGGATCGGCCCTTCAAGCCCTACAATTTCTCGGCCCATGGCGTCCTCCCTGACAGCGGCCACCTGCACCCCCTGCTCAAGGTCCGCACCCAGTTCCGGCAGATCTTCCTGGAGATGGGGTAAGCATGGGGCCAGGGGTGGGGCTAGCCCACCTGCTTGGCACAGGCAGGGCAGTCAGGCTGTGTCTCCCACCAGGTTCACCGAGATGCCGACCGACAATTACATTGAGAGCTCCTTCTGGAACTTTGACGCACTCTTCCAGCCCCAGCAGCACCCAGCACGGGACCAGCATGACACCTTCTTCCTGCGAGGTGGGTGGGCCCCGCTGCGCCATCAGAGGTGCCAGGACTGGACAGAACCTTTTGGGGTGGCATACCGTTTTACAGGATAAACTCCATCCTCCTCAGTGTGGCCGACAAACCTGTGTGAGCTGCTATCATCAACTTCGGTTATCTTCTTCCACCTCCCCTCCTGCCCACCTCAGGGCCTTTGCCCGTGCTGTGGCTTCTGCCGAGAACTGTCTTCTCCCAGGTCTTCATGGCAGGCTCTGGCATGAAGCTTCTGTTCACATATCACCTCAGAGAGGCCACCCTGACATGCCCTTGTCCCCCCAAGTTCTAAAAGCTCCTCACTGCTAGTCTTCAACATTGCTTCCCAGTTCTTTTTTTCTTCCACAGTCCTTAGTGCTCTCTGAAATTGAATGACTTTCCAAAATGGTTGTTGTTTCCCCCACCAGCAGGGCAGATGAGGCTGTTGGGTGCCTGTTACCTGGCCAGGAGCAGCAGCGCCATTGTCATCATTTCAGCATCCAAAACTTGCTGAGCCATGGGACTTCCCTGGTGGCCCAGTGGTTAGGGCTCTCCGCTTCCGCTGCAGGGGGGCGCAGGTTTGATCCCTTGTCAGGGAAGTTCCACATGCCATGTAGTGTGGCCAAAAAAAAGAAAAAAGAAAAAAAATATATATATAAAACTTACTGAGCTGTCACTGTCCTAATCTTTCCACCAACTATAGGAAGTAGACTGTTAGCCCTGGTTTGCAAATGAGGAAATTAGGTCTCAGAGAGGGGACATCACTTGCCCAGGGTCGCAGCTTATAGGCGGTGGGGCTGGGATTTGATGTCAGGCTTTTCAGGTGCACTAAAATTGTGTCTCTGGAAGGGACTCATAAGAACTTGCACATTCGTACAGCATAGAGTCTGCACCTATGACTGAGCTCCTGTGTGCCAAAGTCTCTGTGAAACACCTGGGTCACAGCCAGGAATGAGACAGAAATCCTTGCCCTGATGAGGCCCGCATATCCTGGTTGGGTGAGATATGCATTTAATTCTAAGTAAGCTGTAAACCCGGCAATGAAAGATGGCAGTAAATGTGATGGGGGAATTGACGTTATGTTGGTGGGGGAGCACGCTGTCAATTTAAGTTAAAGGCCGCGGGCTTCCCTGGTGGCGCAGTGGTTAAGAATCCGCCTGCCAATGCAGGGGACACGGGTTCGAGCCCTGGTGCGGGAAGATCCCACATGCCTCGGAGCTACTAAGCCCGTGTGCCACGACTACTAAACCTGTGCTCTAGAGCCCACGAGCCACACCTACTGAAGCCCACGTGCCCAGAGCCCGTGCTCCACAACAAGAGAAGCCCGCACACTACAACGAAGAGTAGCCCCCGCTCGCCGCAACTAGAGAAAGCCTGCGCACAGCAATAAGACCCAATGCAGCCAAAAATAAATAAAATAAATAAATTTATTTTAAATTAATTAAATGAAGGCTGCTTGGGACTTCCCTGGTGGCGCAGTGGTTAAGATTCCGCCTGCCAACGCAGGGGACACAGGTTCAATGCCTGGTCTGGGAAGATCCCACATGCCGCTGAGCAACTAAGCCCGTGCGCCACAACTACTGAGCCTGCACTCTAGAGCTTGCAAGCCACAACTACTGAGCCTGCATGCCACAACTACTGAAGCCCGTGCTCTGCAACAAGAGAAGCCACCGCAATGAGAAGCCCGTGCACCGCAACGAAGAGTAGCCCCCGCTCGCCGCAGCTAGAGAAAGCCCGCCACAGCAATGAAGACGCAACGCAGCCAAAAATAAATTAATTAAAAAAAAAAAGTCTCCGTGCTCCCAATGCAGCGGGCCCGGGTTCGGTCCCTGGTGAGGGAACTAGATCCCACGTGCATGCCGCAACTAAGAGTTCGCATGCTGCAACTAAGGAGCTGGTGAGCCACAACTAAGAGGCACACCTGCCACAACTAAGGAGCATGCCTGCTGCAACCAAGACCCGATGCAACCAAATAAGATAAATAAATTTTTTTTTTTTTTTTTGCGGTACGCGGGCCTCTCACTGTCGTGGCCTCTCCCGTTGTGGAGCACAGGCTCCGGACGCGCAGGCTCAGCGGCCATGGCTCATGGGCCCAGCCGCTCCGCGGCATGTGGGATCTTCCCAGACCGGGGCACGAACCCATGTCCCCTGCATCGGCAGGCGGACTCTCAACCACTGCGCCACCAGGGAAGCCCCAATAAAATATTTTTAAAAATAAAATGAAGGCTGCTTAAGCAAAGATGGAAGGAGGTCAGGGAGGGAGCTATGCCTGGGGAAGGAAAGTTCCAGGCAAAGGGAATGGCCAGTGCAAAGGCCCTGAGGCTGGCACATGCCTGGTATGCTCACAGATCAGCAGGGAAGGCCTGTGGCTGGAGGAACTGATCAGTTAGGAGTGGGAGGAGAGAATTCCCCAGCAGTCCAGTGGTTAGGACTCTGCGCTTCACTGCCTAGGGCACAGGTTCGATCCCTGGTTGGGGAACTAAGTCCTGTGCAGGATGGCCAAAAAAAAAAAGAGGAAATGGGACCACGGAAGGTTCTGGGCAGAGGAGAGTTGTGACTGACTCAGGTGTTCCCAGGTACCCTCTGGCAGCTGTGGAGGGCGGGGGAGGGAGCTGCCTGTGTCACTATCTGTTTTCAGTGCGGTGGCTATTTGAGAAATGCTCCTTGACTGACCAGATGTTGCTCTGTCCTGCCCAGATCCAGCCCAGGCCCAGCAGCTCCCAATGGACTACGTCCATCGCGTCAAGCGGACCCACTCTCAAGGCGGCTACGGCTCACAGGGGTAAGGCAGGACCCAGGACTTTGGGTCCTGGGCAGGACACCCAGGGGTGTCGGGGGAAAGAGGTTGGGGGCCGTGAGCTGCATCATGGACTTCCTGTATGTCCCTCTGAAGGTACAAATACAACTGGAAACTGGACGAGGCTCGGAAAAACCTACTGCGCACCCACACCACGTCGGCCAGCGCCCGCGCCCTCTACCGCCTGGCCCAGAAGGTGTGGCAGGGCTTGGGCAGCGTTGGAGGGGCCAGGGCTGACATGCTGACCTTCTCACCCATGCCCGGGCTTGGCCTGCCTCTCATCTCCAGAAGCCCTTCACAGCGGCCAAATACTTCTCCATTGATCGTGTGTTCCGGAATGAGACCCTAGATGCCACGCACCTGGCCGAGTTCCACCAGATCGAGGGCGTCGTGGCTGACCACGGCCTCACGCTAGGCCACCTCATGGGCGTCCTGCGGGAGTTCTTCAGCAAGCTGGGTGAGCAGGCGGGCTGGGGTGGGCAAGCAGGAGGATGCCTTGGTCGTCAGCCTGACCCTCCCCCTTTGCCCCTCTCCTCCCCCTTTGCCCCACCCCCACCCCCACTCTGTTTGGCTGCCTCCCCACCCAGGTATCACCCAGCTGCGTTTCAAGCCGACCTACAACCCTTACACCGAGCCCAGCATGGAAGTGTTCAGCTACCACCAAGGTCAGGTTGGAACCCAGTACTGGGACAGGGAGGGAGGTCTCAGGCTGCCCATGGCTCAGCCCAGGTCCCCGTCACTGCCAAGCCCACACCCCACCTCCCAAGCTAACTGCCAGGCCCAGTACCACCCACACAAGCCGCCCCATCGTTCTCCTGCCTTCACAGGCCTGAAGAAGTGGGTGGAGGTTGGAAACTCTGGGATCTTCCGCCCCGAGATGCTGCTGCCCATGGGGCTCCCTGAGAATGTGTCAGTCATTGCCTGGGGCCTCTCCCTTGAGCGGTGAGTACCCAAACCACTTAGGGTATTGGCTGCCTTACTCAGGTGGCTTGCCAGGCGTGGGGGCCTGCAGACTTTCAGCCCCATTCATTCGTTCATTCATTTGAGAAACCCTTAGTGAGCACCTGCTGTGTACTGAGTCCTGTGCTGTGATTATGACATACACATCTCTACTTCCATGAAGCCAGGGGTGCTAGTGGAACACAGAGGATGATAATTAGCGAGGTAAATAACAAGTAAAGCTTAAAGTATGTCCAAAAGCAGTGTTATAGAGAAAACACAGCAGGGAGGGCTAAGGAGATGTCAGGGAAGGCCTCTCAGAGGAGCTGGCATCTGAGCAAAGACTGAACGTGGGTGAATTGGTAAGCCGTGAGGATATCTGGGGAATGGCGTTCCAGGCAGAGGGAATAGCCAGTGCAAAGGCCCTGAGGCTGGAGTGGGCCTGCTGTGTTTGGAGAACACTAAGAAGGCCAGTGTGGTTGGAGGGAATGAGTGAGTGAAGGTGGAGAATGGGAGGAGATGAGGGTGGGGAGGTGACAGGACAGGTTGAGCAGGGCCTTTTGAGCCCCAGGAAGGACTTGGGCTTTTACTCAAGGAAGGTGATAAGAGAGGTTCTGATCAGAAGAGAGCATGACCTGACCTCATGTTAAACCATGTCATGTCCCCCCTCCCAAGCCCGACAATGATCAAATACGGCATCAACAATATCCGGGAGCTGGTGGGCCACAAGGTGAACCTGCAGATGGTGTACGACAGTCCCCTGTGCCGCCTAGATGCCGAACGGGGGCCCCCGTCGACACAGGAGGCCGCATGACACGAACCGCCCTGGATAGGCCGCCTTCCCCAAGACCCTGCTGCCCTTTGCATCCCTGCCAGTGACCCCCTTGTACTTACGAGGCCTCTGTGAGGCCAGTCCCCCTGCCCCTGGTATCTCCTCTTCCCCACTGGCCCCAGGGTCCCAGGGACAGGGGAGCGGGTAGCAGGTTCATTCTGTTGTCCACCTGTGAGGGTGGGCCTTGGGGAGCCCTGCAGACCAGCTGCTGGCTAATAAAGTGGGCACTTGCCCTCATCTGGTGCCTTTCCTTAGGGGTGGAGGGGTGCTGGAGCCCCGGGTGTGAGGCGTGGTGGGTTGGAGGTCTTGGATCTTCAGGAACCCCTGGCCAGCCTGAGCCAGATCCCTCCAGGGAAGACTAGCTCCATCAGGCATTTACTGATTTACCTCCTGGTGCCAGGTTCTTCTAGGTGAAGGGAACAGAACCCCCTACCCCTGTGGAAGGGGCATTTGGGAAGGGGAGGCCAAGGCGGGCGTCGGGGCCCCAGGAGTCAGCATTCCCACCAACTGGGAGCCAGCATTGGTGGGGTGGGGCGTATAGCAAGCTAAGCCTTTAAAGCTGCCCTTTTTGTTTTTTTAAGAGCAGTTTTAGGTTCATAGCAAAATTGAGTGGAAGGTAAAGGGATTTCCTATAAACCCCCTGCCTTGACACATCATAATGACCCAAAGTCCATAGTGTACATTACAGTTGATTCCCTGTGTTGTATGTAGGTTTGGACAAACGTATGATGACGTGTATTCATTCACTATTATGGTATCATAGAGAGTATTTTCACTGCTCTGAAAGTCCTCTGTGCTCCACACATTCACCCCTTTCTCGTCCCCCTAAAATTACTACTCTTAAAAAAAAAAAAAACTCAAGGATTTCAAATGAGCCCAGAATAGAGATGAATGAGTAGGATAAAGCTCCATGAACCCACCACTCACACTGGACAGTGAGCAGCATCTCACACCTGTTTCTATGGGAATATTTCAAAGCCAATCCAAGTCACCACGTCGCTCAGCGCAGATCTTCAGGGGCAGCACGCTTTTGGAAACAGACAATTTTTTATGTAACCATGAGGCCACTTTTATACCCAGGGCAGTTGGCAGTCAGCTGAGACCATGGGTTTTGCTGGTCCCAGGGCCTGGGGGCACCAATCTTCCAAGGGCTCCTCACTCAAATCTTTTGTTTATTTATAATTAAATAATCCAGGAATACAGAAAAATATTCCTTCATTCAATAAATGTACACCTTTATTTTTTTAGTTTTTTAATTGAGGTATGGTTGATTTGCAATGCTGTGCCAATCTCTGCTGTACAGTGAAGTGACCCAGTTATACACATATAGACATTCTTTTTTAGTATTTTTTTTTCTTTCTTTTTTTTTTTTTTTTTTTTTTTTTGCGGTACGCGGGCCTCTCACTGTTGCGGCCCCTCCCGTTGCGGAGCACAGGCTCTGGATGCGCAGGCTCAGTGGCCATGGCTCACGGGCCCAGCCGCTTCGCGGCATGTGGGATCTTCCCGGACCGGGGCACGAACCTGTGTCCCCTGCATCGGCAGGCGGACTCTCAACCACTGCGCCACCAGGGAATCCCTCTTTTTTAATATTCTTTTCCAGTATGGTTTATCATAGGATATTCAATATAGCTTCCTGTGCTATACATTAGGACCTTGTTGTCCATTTGTTCTAAATGTAATAGTTTGAAACGTGCATCTCTTAAGTGCCAGCAGTGTTCATGAGCTGAAGACCCAGCAGTGGGCAAAGCTGGCTCAGGTCCCTGCCTTCAGGAGCTGACGTGGGGTGGGGGTGGGGAGGGACCTGGGGAGGCATGAGAGACAGGATGAACAGATAAAGAAATGGGGGAGGGGTAGAAGCCATGTAAAAAGTAAAGGCTGGTGAGGGTGAAGCATGTATAATATGAAGCATAATACAGTAAACACCCAAGAATCCACCCCTAGTTCATTCGAATCTGAGCATAGATTATATTTGCTTTGGATCTTTCATTTTTTAGATCTGTGCGACTAATGGTTTGAAGACCCTATGAGCTTGTCCTAGTTTCTTTTGCCCCCAGCCCACTAAGGTTGCCGCCTCCTGAATTTGGTATTTATTATTCTCATGTGCTTTTAAACTGTTGCTACTTATATGTGTCACTTTAACAGGACACGGTTTCAATTTGCATGTTTTCAAATGTTACACAGACTGTGCACCATAAAAGTCATCCTGCATCTTCTGTGTTGCCTTTGTTTTGGTTTGGTGCCAGTGTGTTTGTGTATGCATGCTTAAAAGTAAGTCTGAGGGGCTTCCCTGGTGGCTCAGTGGTTGAGAGTCCGCCTGCCGATGCAGGGGACACGGGTTCATGCCCCGGTCCGGGAAGATCCCACATGCTGCGGAGCGGCTGGGCCCGTGAGCCGTGGCCGCTGAGCCTGCGCGTCCGGAGCCTGTGCTCCGCGACGCGAAAGGCCACAGCAGTGAGAGGCCCGCGTACCGCAAAAAAAAAAAAAAAGTGAGATTTTTCCCAGTAGATAATCCTCAACTCTTCAAATCTGATGCTGCAGGAAGATGCATCTCGCATAACTTGTAGCTTTGCCACAAGATACTGTTAGCCACTGTTTATTAAACTCTTAATGTGTTCCAAATGTTTATCCCTGAAACTCTTATAATAGTCTCATGTTTTAGATTTTATCACCTTGCTATTAGACAAAGATGGGTTTTGAGAGTGAGTGGCAGTTTAATGATCACCCCCATTGGGAAGAGCCCAGATTGAAACCCAGTTCTCCAGAACGTAGGTGTTAAGGTGTGTGCTCTAGTGTGTGGCCAGGGACAGAGCCCTGCACAGAAGGGCTGAGCGATGTGAGCAGATTCCCACTGCCTCCCTTTCGTGAGCAATGTGACAGGTGTCCCGAAGCGGAGCTCCATCTCCTTCTCAGTCAGTTGGGACAAAGTCCCAACCCTTCATCCTTCACCCACTGCTTCCCCCAAGCCCTGCTCGCGCCACCAGGCCTGGCTACTCCTCAAAGGCACTGAGCTTGCTCAGACCTCAGGGCCTTTGGCCAACCATTTCAAATCCTTTGCCTTTTTTTTTTTTTTTTTTTGCGGTACGCTGGCCTCTCACTGTTGGTGGCCTCTCCCGTTGCGGAGCACAGGCTCCGGATGCGCAGGCTCAGCGGCCATGGCTCACGGACCCAGCTGCTCCGCGGCATGTGGGATCTTCCCGGACCGGGACACGAACCCATATCCCCTGCATCGGCAGGTGGACTCTCAACCACTGCGCCACCACGGAAGACCCCTTTGCCCATTTTTTAACTGGGGTTTTTCTGTCTCACTGAGTTGCAAGAGATCTTTGTAGATACTGGATACAAGTTAAATATTTTCTCCCAGTCTGTGGCTCCTTGTGTGCCAGTTACTATTATTGTTGTCACTATTAATTCATTACTGTTATTACTACTCTTATTATTAAGGGGTATGGGCCCAACCCTTAAGGGCCAGGCCCCCATGCTTTCAAGGAGCTTCTGGTTTTGGAGTGCAGGTAACTGATTCAAGGTGGTAACTGCATAAACTTTTTCACTGAGGGCAATAGGTCGCAATCAAGGGACAGCAAAGGTCAGAATTTTTTATTGGAAAGACCTCCGGGCAGAGCAGATGAACGATTGTCCCCATTCCCCTACTGACCTTGGGCCCTGGAACCTCACACATGCGCACACGCGCGCTCAGAGACCACAGGCTCCTCCCGGCGGTGCCGGCTGCGCGCGCAGCCCCTAGACAGCCCAACCGCCACTTAACGGCCGTCCCCGCCCCGCTGCGCGCTCAAGTTCCCAGAAAGAGGCGGGGCCAGGAGTGCGCACCGCTGCCCATCTTGGGAGCGGGCCATTCCGGGGGCGGGGGAGGCGCGTGCGCAGAGGGCGCAAACAAGAAGGCGGGAAAAGACGGAATGGAGCGGCAGGGAGTACGCTGCGCTTGTTTCCATCGCGCGGACGGCGGGAGGCGGGCTGACGGGCAGGGAATGGCAGCGATCTTGGGCTTCCCCGATGAACCAGAGCCCTGCCGTTTGTCTCCTGCCATCGCGGCCCCTCCTCGCCCGACTGGGCTCCGATTTCCTGACTGACCTACCGGGCCCTGACTAACCGACTGATTGTGTGACTGACGCACTGACAGCCCAGGCAGGACCGACTTCCACGCATGGCGAGTGGCAGGAGTAGGGTAGAGAGAGACTCAGACATCCACGCGCCTCACCCGTTTTTCTTCTTCTTTTCTCCTACCTCTTTTCCCTCCTTGAAGGCCTTGAGCCGACTCGCACACCAGTTAGCCCAGGCCCCCAGCACCCCATCCGGAGCACCTGTCCTCACCCCGGCCCCTTCAGGTCTCCCCACCTCAGTCCTCCTGTGCTCCAGGCACAGGATCCCCGCGGTCCTCGTGGTGCCCGTCCCAGCACCCCCCGTCTCTTCTGCGGGTCCCCAACATGCCGCATCGGCAGACAGAGGTGCCCAGGGTTGACGGGGCGGGAGCAGGGGGATCTGACTGCTTCTCGCCCTCCTTCGACCTCTCAAGCGCTGGCCGTGCTCACAGGTGGACATGCCCCAGACAGAGTGCAAGGACCAGGAGCCACAGCTGTTGGGAGAGAGCCAGGAGCAGCAGCAAGGCGAGGAGAGCCGCGAAGAGGAGGCTGGTCGAGGGCCAGCTAGGTGAGGAAGAACCCGGCCCATCGAGTCCAAACAGACCCCTGAGTCCCTCTCATTCACCCTTTTCTTCCACAAGACCCTTCCAGTGTCTGCTCTTGTCGCATTTGTTGCACATACTCGTCCAGCATCTCCCGTGTGCCTGGGATGGAAGTGCTGGGGACACAGCAGTGAGGTGACGTTCTAGGAGAATGTCTATAAACTTGGGAATATGCAGTAGTCAGGGGATGCTAAGTGCTCTGAGGAAAAAAATAGGGAGGGAGTGACAGGTGACCCGTTTATTTATTTATTTTTAAGTTGATAAAATACATTTTGTTTATTCTGATGCAAAGCCAGTCTAAATCAGCTAAGTCTAAATTATAAAATAAGCTTTTAACAACTAGGAAACAACTTTTATATATATATGCATTAGCCAGTCTAAATTAATCCAGCCAAGTATTGCTTTGAAGAGGCCCTTAGATACCTGGAGTTAATTTGAAAATGAAGAAAAAATTGCTTAAGAACATCATATAGCAGTTCCTGTTCAAGAGAGCTGTGTATTGGGGTGGCCAAAAAGTTTGTTCGAGTGTTCCATAAAATGGTCAGAAAAAACCCGAACGAACTTTTGGGCCAACCCAGTATGATGCCTGTGAACTCCCCTCCTCCCAAGAGGCTACAGCTACATATGGAAAAATTTCCTCTTATAAAAACCTAAAGGCTGGGTTTCCCTGGTGGCGCAGTGGTTGGGAGTCCGCCTGCCGATACAGGGGACACGGATTCGTGCCCCGGTCCGGGAAGATCCCACATGCCGCGGAGCGGCTGGGCCCGTGAGCCATGGCCGCTGAGCCTGCGCGTCCGGAGCCTGTGCTCCGCAACGGGAGAGGCCACAACAGTGAGAGGCCCGCGTACCGCAAAAAAACAAACAAACAAACAAAAAACCTAAAGGCTGGCTGAGTAATAACTACACATTAGACAAATGAGAAGAAAATCACATCAAAGTGGGTAGGAAAGGCTAGGAAACAATCTCACCATATACCCTACCCCCAGTGCGGTGTCCCACAAGCAGGAGGGAACTCAGACCCTGGAGCTTCTCCCTGAGGACTGAAGGGTTCAAACCCACTCCTCAGGCATTTCAACTTTTTTTGAAGAGGTGAATTGTTGCACCTGAGACCATATGGCCTGCAAAGCAGAAGACTTCCTATCTGGCCCTTTATAGAAGTTTGTAGCCCTCTGGACTAAAAGGCTCCCTCTAGCTGCTGTGTAGAGAATAGATTATTGAGGGCGGGATTGGAAGCAGGGAGGCCAGTGATTAGGCAATTGGAATAATTTATGTGCAAGATGACCCTAACTTGACTCAGGGTGGATCCATGTAGGTGACGAGAAGTGGTCAGATTCTGGATAGATTTAAGAAGATAGAACTAACATAAACTGCTAGGGGATTCGATGTTGGAGTGAGAGAAAGAGTAATGTCATGGATGACTTTAAAAAGACGTTGTCTTGCACATTTATTCACCAAGTATTTATCAAGGGTCTTCTTTACCCAAACACTGTTTTAGATGCTAGGGATACAATAGTGAACAAATCAGAATTCCTGCTCTCTTGGAGCTGACTTTCTTTCCCTTAGTAATACACGCTTAGTAATTTACACAATGTACCCCAGTTTATTTATCTACTCGCCTATTGAAGGACATCTTGGTTGCTTCCAAGTTTTAGAATTATGAATAAAGTTGCTATAAACATTCATATGCAGGTTTTGTGTGGATGTAAATTTTCAGCTCCTTTGGGTAAATACCAAGGAGCACAATTGTTAGATCATATGGTAAGAGTATTTTTAGTTTCGTAAGAAACTACCAAAATGTCTTCCGAAGTGGCTGAACCATTTTACGTCCCTGTCTTCAACGAATGAGAACTCCTGTTTCTCCACATCCTCACCAGCATTTTGTGTTGTCAGTGTCTTGGATTTTCCCCATTCTAACAGGCAGTAGTGGTATCGTTGTGTTGATTTGCAGCTTCTTTACGAAGTATGAAGTTGAACATCTTTTCATATGCTTGTTTGACATCTGTATATCTTTTTTGGTGAGGTATCTGTTCAGACCTTTTGCTTATTTTTAAATTGGATTTTTTGTTTTCTTATTGCTGAGTTTCAAGAGTTTTTTATATATTTTGGGTGTCAGTCCTTTATCTGATTTGTGTTTTGTAAAGATTTGCCCCCAATCTGAGACCTGTCTTTTCATTTTCTTAATGGTGTCTTTTGCAGAGTAGAAGTTTTAAATTTTAATAAAGTCCAACTAACCAATTTTTTCTTTTGATATTGTATCTAAGAAGTCACCACCAAACCCAAAGCCATCTAGATTTTCTCCTATGATATCTTCTAGGAGTTTTATAGTTTTGTATTTTAATTTAGGGATATCTATTTTGAGAAAAATTTTGTGAAACGTACAAGGTCTGTGTCCAACTTTACTTTTTTTGTATGTGGATGTCCAGTTGTTCCAACACCATTTGTTGAAAAGACTCTCCTTTCTCCACTGAATTTTCTTTGTTCCTTTGTCAAAGATAAGTTGACTATATATGTGTGGGTCTATTTCTGGGCTCTCTATTCTGTTCCATTGACCTATTTTCTATTCTTTCACCGGTACCACACTATCTGGATCGCTGCAGCTTTATAGTAAGTCTTGAAATCAAGTAGCATCAGTCTTCCAACTTCATTCTTCTTTAATATTGTGTTGGCTATCCTGGGTCTATTGCCAAGCTGCCTTTCTAAAAGGTAGATAATTTTTTTAAAAATGTGATTTCACTTGGTGGCAAGTGCTGTGAAGAAACAAAACAGAGAAGGAGCAACTAGAGTGACAGGGAGTTTAGAGTAGCTGGAGATCGCTAAGGAGGTCACATGAGGAGGAGCCAGCCAGGAGGTGCCCAGGACTCCAAACATTCCAGGCAGAGGGAGCTGCAAGTAGCAAGTCCCTGAGGCAGGAGCAGGCCTGGTGTGTTCACAAAACAGTGGGAAGGCCAGCATGTCAGTCATTGTGATTGGCAGCAGTGACACCCAGGGTACACTGACAGACATGCTCATACACTCCCAGTGCTTCCATCTGACAGGAAAGGCATATACTGAACAAGTACTGACACGGAGGAGCTCAGGTAGCTAGGAAAATGTTTCCCTTGTGGGCAGGGGAGTGAGTGCCAGAGGGGGACTCAGCACAGGCTAGGTTGCAGGGCATTTTGTCGGCTGTGGACTTGATCCTAAGGATTTTTTTTTTTTTGGTAACAGCTTTATTGAGATATAATTCATATACCATACACTTCACTTACTTAAAATGTACAATTCAATTGTTTTTAGTACATTCACAGAGCTCTGCAACCATTACCACAGTCAACTTTTTAACATTTTCATTGCCCTGAAATAATCCTTTGACCCCTTAGCCATCACCTCCCAGTCCCTGCGTCCTTCCCAGCCCCTGGCAACCACAACTCTACTTTCTGTCTCTACAGATTTGCCTCTGCTGGATATTTCATATAAGTAGAATCATACAATTATGTGGTCCTTTGTGACTGGCTTCTTTCACTGAGCATAATGTGTTCAGGGTTCATCCATGTTGTTGTAACATGTATCAGAACTTCATTCCTCTGTGTGGCTGAATAATATTCTATATTATGGATGTACCACGTTTTATTTATCCATTCGTCAGCTGATGGAAATTTGGGTTGTTTCTGCTCTTTGGCTCTTGTGAGTAATGCTGCTATGAACACCCGTGTACAAGTTTTCATTTCTCTTGGGTAGATACCTAGGTGGGGAATGGCTGGGTCATAGAAGTAACATGCTCAGGTTCCTGTTAAAAAAAGACACCAGCTGCTCTGTGAAGAATAGGTGGGAGGGGGCATGAGTGGAGCTGGGAGATAGGTGGGAGGCTTCTTCAGGGGTGGCATCTAGCAGGGCAAATGGAGAGAAGATGAGGGGGGTCATTTAGTGAGGCATGAGGAAGGTGATGAGCTGAGGATGTCTCCCAGCTGCAGTGTGCTGGAGCCAGCTCCTGCCCGCAAGAGCCAGTTCTACACATCACTTCCCAACCTGGCATTTAGCAACTTCATGTTAGTAGCTTGAAATTGGCTATAGTGGGAGTCTCCGCACCATGGAAACTGGCAGACACTACAAATCAAGGCTTCCCCTGCCACTCCTGCTCCCCGCTTTCTGGCTTGGGGCAGTTTCCAGCTGGCAGAAGCACAAGTTGTATTTTGCCCTTGTTGAGCCTGAGGTGACCAGAGAAATACACATGAATGCGTCCAAGATAGGGGTTGGACTTTCTGATGCAGAATTTGGGGCGGGGGGGGGGCAGGGGCTGGAGATGGTGCTGCTTCAGTGAAGGAGCTCACCTGGGGATAGAATGAGGCTCAGGACAGGGCGCCTGAGGACTGCACCACGCACGAAGCCAGCTTCCTCTTGCCTCCCAGATTCCTCAGTTGTAAACCAGACCGCAGGGCGGAATGGTTTCCAGGTGTGTGCAGTCAATTGGAGACCAGAAAAAAAAAGAATAATTGAAGTAGTTTGATAACACCTTCCTGCAAATAGTATGTTTAGACTGGGATCTAAGTGGTGAGGAGACACAGACAATTGCGAATCATTGAGAGACTTCGAGGAGTTCCAAAAGAGCTTTGGGCTGAGAAGCAGATGGATTAGAACCAGTGCAAGGACCAGTTAATAGATCCAGCAGCAGACTCTCAGTGACGTGATTAAAATGTGAGCACATTTCAGGCGAGAGGAGCAGAGGGTGAAAGGAATGGGCTCCGCAGCTTCGATTCAAACCTTCCCCCTTCCTGGCTGTACTTCAGCAAAACATCGTTTTGCCCAAGCGCCAAAGATTCTGTTGTGTTCCTCCTTGAATGTTTGATGAGCTTTCCTCCCCTCCTGGGACTGCCGCCTGCGGTGGTCATAAGTGGCTGGCGGATTGTTTACTTGTGTATCTGTTAGAAGCCATGGAGGGAGGGCCCCACCAGCGGGTGGCTCTGGCTCACACGCCTGCCAATCACAGCTTTACCTGGAGCGAACAGATGGTCTCTTCGCTTAAACCCATTTCCTCCGCAGTTCCCGGGCCCCCTGCCAGCCTGAGCTCTTCTCAGGAACTAGGTCCTAATCCTCAAAGCCGAATTAGGTACTCCTTAGAAGGACAGACCGTCATAGATGAGCGGAGGGATGTGTTCACAGCCCCCATCCCGACCCCCTACTGCCCTACCCCGTGCACACGCGGCCTACTGTGTTGAGCTGACTTCCATTCCCTGGCTTCCATCCAGGGTTGGGCAACAGAGGCAGGCCCGGGAATGGGGGGAAGCCGGTGGAGAGGACATGGTGCATTTTGTTTATTAAAGTTAATTGGTGAATGCAGGCCCAGGGAAGCCTATGATTCATTAGCATCCTGATTATATGCAGCTGCTGAGTATTAGAAAAATGAAATGGAAAGGAATAAATCCCCAAAGGAGAGGTTGGGGAAAATCAAGAAGCTCTCTGCAGACATCTGATGCAGGCCTTTGTCCCATAACGAAATGTGAGCGAGCTGAATTCCACTGATTTTTCACCATTTGTGTAGCTGCCACGAAGACCAGTTCCAGCTTTATCCCTTGAACTTGAAAAAGGAGCAACTCTGAACAGTTAGCAGCTCAAGCAGGTTGTGAGCAATTACACAAAAAGAAGCACCTGGTTCTATCATTGATTTTAATTTCAGAATCCTATACTTTTGGGACAACAAAGCAACTTTGGGTGCAAAGTGGCTTAAGAGCAAGAATGTTACATCTGGCTCTGGCTCCAGCAGCAGTTCATTCATTTAGGTATTCGGCAAATAGTTGTGATGCCTTTGGAGTGAAGGCAATGCAGCCCCTGCCCAGAGTGTGCATGGCGCCTGGGGGGAATCTAGTGTACAAACTGGCAGTGTTGTGATTAGAAAGCAAAGGTGAGGTAAGGATGCTCCAAACGTTGCCTCGTGAAGTTGACAGAAAGGAAAGGTCATTTCGGGCAAAGGCTGATGAGTTTGGTGAAATTGTGGAAAGTTTCGAGTTGCTGGGAGTGGAGTCTGAAAAGAGAAGGTGGAGGCCAGGGCCCTGGAAAGCCTTGTGTGCTGTGCTAGGGAATTTACTTGCTTCTGCAGCTGATAGGGGCTCTTGTAGGCTGTGGAGCAGAAGTGGGACATCAGATTGCGGTTATAAGGTCACTAGGGCCCAGGTGAGAATGATAGGCGCGGGGTTGTGAATGGTTGGGTGGCGAGGAGAGGATAGATTTGGGAGAAATTAAGGAGGTGGAAATGAAAGGATTCTGTGACAGGATTTGGAAGGACAGAGAGAAGCCAGGCTCCAGGCTGACTGCTAAGTTTCTGGCTTGGGAACCAGGTGGCTTTTGGTGTCATTCAATGAAATGAGGAGGGAGGACAACATTGGGCTGGTGTGCAGTTTTTTTTGCTGTTGTTTTTTTTGGCTGCACTGCCCTGCATGTGGGATCTTAGTTCCTCGACCAGGGATCCCCTGCATTGGAAGCGTGGAGTCTTTTTTTTTTTTTAATATATTTATTTATTTATGGCTGCATTGGGCTTTCTCTAGTTGTGGCGAGCAGGAGCTACTCTTCGTTGCGGTGCGTGGGCTTCTCACTGTGGTGGCTTCTCTTGTTGCGGAGCACGGGCTCTAGGTGCGTGGGCTTCAGTAGTTGTGGCGCATGATCTTAGTTGCTCCATGGCATGTGGGATCTTCCCAGACCAGGGCTCGAACCCGTGTCCCCTGCATTGGCAGGCGGATTCTTAACCGCTGCACCACCAGGGAAGTCCTGGAAGCATGAAGTCTTAACCACTGGACCGCCAGGGAAGTCCCTGGTGTGCAAATTTAGAGGAGTTTGAAATGCCTCTGGGACAGCCAAGTGGAATGGGCCTGGGGATAGTCAGGTACCTTGTTGGGAGCTCAGAAGTTTGGGAGAAGGCTTCCCTGGTGGCGCAGTGGTTAAGAATCCGCCTGCTGGGGCTTCCCTGGTGGCGCAGTGGTTGAGAATCCGCCTGCCGATGCAGGGGACACGGGTTTGTGCCCTGGACCAGGAAGATCCCACGTGCCGCGGAGCAGCTGGGCCCGTGAGCCATGCCCGCTGGGCCTGAGCGTCTGGAGCCTGTGCTCCTTAATGGAAGAGGCCACAGCAGTGAGAGGCTCGTGTACCACAAAAAAAAAAAAAAAAAAGAATCCGCCTGCCAATGCAGGGGACATGGGTTCGAGCCCTGGTCCGGAAGATCCCACATGCCGCAGAGCAATTAAGCCTGTGTGCCACAACTACTGAGCCTGCGCTCTACAGCCCGCGAGCCACAACTACTGAAGCCGGCATGCCAGAACTACTGAAGCCCATGCATCTAGAGCCTGTGCTCCGCAACAAGAGAAGCCACCACAGCGAGAAGCCTGAGCAATGCAACGAAGATTAGCCCCCGCTCACCGCAATTAGAGAAAGCCCACGTGCAGCAAAGAAGACCCAACACAGCCAAAAATAAAATAAATAAATTTATTTAAAAAAAAAGAAGAAGTTTGGGAGACATGAAAGCATGGATGGTAATGAAAACCCTTGCTAGTCATTCATTCTTTTATATGATGCACTTTTATTATTCTTCCCATGAGAGGTAGGTACCGGGGACAGCAAAACATTTTTAACAAGAATGCCCAGGGAGACTTTAGTTGGTCTGTTGTTTTCTAGCTGATATGAGGCTTTGCTATAAAACGTCTGCCTTAATCAGAGGCACGCTTTCTCATCTTGACAAATGCACTGAACACAAGTGTCTGGCTTTGGAGGCAGATGAACTTGCATGCTTTGTGTGAAGCCAGAGGAGGGAGGACTAGATCAGTATCCTTCAGTCATTCAGCAAACAGTGGAGGACTTACTATGTGCTGGATGCTGGGAATGCAGAGATAAATGGGGAGATAAGGGTGTGAACAGTGACAAGCATAGGTCATAGGCGGCTCTGAGATGCCGTGGTCTGGGCTAGGTCTCGCAGTCAGAGAGCAAATGCAAAGGCCCAGGGGCAAGGAAACTTCTGGTAAGGAATACACGAGGACAAGGACACAGCCAGCGTCTCAGGCCTGAGGACTTTTGTGTGAGTGAGAGCCTGGCTCTCATGCACCCAGGTTTCATTGTGCTTGCATCCTGGGCCAAAATGAAGAGCTCAGGCAGTCGGGGAGAAGTCAAAAAAATAGTTGTATGGAGGAAGCATCCAGAAATCAAGACGTGTTTTTCTAAGTAGCTGTGCCTGCCTTGCAGTCATGGCTGACTTTATGGTTGTGTGTGAACTGGTGTGTTGAGGAACTGCTGTGTTGGCACCTCCGAGTCAGCCATTCAGAGCTGGAAGCACCTCAGGGGGCGAGGAGGAAACAGAACTTTGGGGGAAGCAGGACACAGGCTGGGGGTCAGGCCAACTGGGCGCCACACCCAGCTCTGCACGGACTGGCTGGTGATCCTGAGAAAGTGACACAACCACGCTGAGCCTGTGTCCTCAGATATGAGGTAAAGATGATGGGGATAGACCCCAAAGCGTGGTTGTGAGGATGCAGCAAGATGAGGCATGTAGTTTAGCATGGTGCATGGCAGATAAAGCAAAGAAATGGCCAAAAAAAAAAAAAAAAAAGCAACTTACCTTAAACATTTTAGCTTAAAACACCAATGGGTCTGCTGATCAGATTGCAACATTTTTCTTTTTTTTGCATAAACCTCATTCATAATGCATTACCCACAATTTCCACTTTTGTGTTTTTATAGCGGAGCAAAAACTTACAGGCCTTGACAAAGCGATCTGTATGCAGAATCCTAGATTTTTACGTTCTTGGTCCCAATATATAGCTGTCTCCCCCACACTTGATTTAATAGTTATGTTTTATTAGGGTCACCTTTATTCATTCCATTTAGCTTTATTAGACACCTGTCCCTTTCTCACATGTCACTAGCTAACACGATATTTAATGAATTGCATAATTATAGCCCTGTACAGTGTGGGACAAACATAACTAACTCTTTTGAGGGGTATTTTTTAAATTTTTATTTTTTAACATAACTACCTCTTTTTTTTAAATTTTATTTATTTATTTTTGGCTGTGTTGGGTCTTCGCTACTGCGCGCAGGCTTTCTCTAGTTGCGGTGAGTGGGGGCTACTCTTCGTTGCAGTGCACGGGCTTCTCATTGAGGTGGCTTCTCATTGCGGAGCAGGGGCTCTAGGCGTGCGGGCTTCAGTAGTCGTGGCACGCAGGCTCAGTAGTTGTGGCTCACGCACAGGCTCAGTAATTGTGGCACATGGGCTTAGTTGCTCCACGGCATGTGGGATCTTCCCCCACCAGGGCTCGAACCCGTGTCCCCTGCATTGGCAGGCGGATTCTTAACCACTGCGCCACCAGGGAAGCCCCCCATAACTACCTCTTGACAGGCCACCTTACCTGATGGGAGCAGAGACACGCAGGTACACTAGCCCCAGGTGGTCTGCATGCTCCTATGAGCATCACTAAGTAGGTTTAGAAAGGGATGGAAAGGGATTCAGCAGGCTGGTGACAGGAAGATCATCTAAGAAAGCATCTAAACTATTTTTAATATTATTGATGCTCATTTCAAAGCAGCAAGTTGGTGTAATAAAACGACTGTGGGCTTTGCAGTCAGGCAGATCTTCTTGTTCGGGAACCTTGGGCAGATTTTGTTTGTGCTCCTGGGTCTGTTTTCACAGTTATAAGATGGGATGCCATCCCTGCCTCTCAGGGGTGGGGTGGGGGTGTATGTGTGAATGAAATAAAAAGTGTCACCCACGAGAGACACACAACACAGGTTCTCCTCCCACCACAGAGCTAATTCAGATCAGCCACTGTCAACAGAGTTTGGCACTGATCTCAGTTTCCTATACTTTCAGAAGTCAGGTTTCTAGCCCCTCTAGTGCCACCTCCAGTGCCAACCGCCAGCTGATGATGCTGGAAGGGAAGTCAGGACCCTACTTCTCCTCTCTGGACTCGAGCATCGACATCCTGAAGAAGAGGGCCCAGGAGTTGATCGAAAATATCAACGAGAGCAGGCAGAAGGACCATGCCCTCATGACCAACTTCAGAGACAGCCTCAGGATCAAGGTGACGGATTTCCTCCTACATACTGCCAAACCCCAGTGAAAGGGGAGGGGGTTCTTTATGTAAAAAGTGAAAGGGGAGGGAATGAACCACAGTTATGTTCCCAGCATGGTGCTAGGCAATTTGCATGCAGTACCTCATTTCACCCTTACAACAATCCTGCAAAGAGATTGGACCCATTTTGTAGATGGGAAAAGTAAGGTTTGGAAATAATTTGCCTAAGTGAGAGAACCAGGATAAGAAGCCAAGGTTCATCTGCACCCACAGCCCAGGCCCTTACTTCATGCCAGGACTAATGGCTGTGGCAGGAGGGCATTGAGGCATAACCTGCATTGTTACACCCATTTGTCCTCCAGAAGTTGAATGATTTGTGACAGGAGAGTGGAGGTCCCTGGACATGGCTGGGGCTTATGTCTAACAAAGCCTGATGTTATGTTCAGGTCTGGTGTTAATGGTTGTCCCCGCCGATGCTTCTTCAGGACGCGTAATGGGTCCTGTGAGCTGGACAGCTTGTGGATTCCACGTCATCTCTCAATGACAGGCTGACTTTTTTCCCTGCCCCCCACCATCCCTACCTACCTTGTACATAGAAAATTTAGAGAGTAGAGAAAAATATAACATAGCAGAAAAAATATAAAAACACCCTGATACCACCACCCAGAAGCCACTTTGTTGCACGTTTTCTTCCAGGCTCTGTTCTATGTACTTTCCTCCTAACCTGGTTGAGCTTATACTATATACATACTTTTGCAACTTGTTTTTTTTAAATATTTATTTTATTTTATTTATTTATTTTCCTTTTTTTTTTTTGGCTGCTTTGGGTCTTAGTCACGGCACACGGGATCTTTGCTGAGGCACGCGGGATCTTTTTCCTTACGGCACGCGGTCTGCTCAGGTTTCTCTCTAGTTGCGGCGCGCAGTCTTCTCTCTAGCTGTGGTGTGAGGGTTTTCCTCTCTCTAGTTGTGGTGTGTGGGCTCTGCGGCACACAGGCTCTCTAGTTGAGGTGTGGGAGCTCAATAGTTGTGGCACGCGGGCTTAGTTGCCGCACGGCATGTGGGATCTTAGTTCCCCGCCCGACCAGGGATTGGGTCCGCGTCCCCTGCACTGGAAGGCGGATTCTTTACCACTGGACCACCGGGGAATTCTCGCACCTTGCTTTTTAAAAAGAAAAACTTAACATATAGGCAATTTCACCTCCAGTCACAGGAGTTGTTTTTACCACTTTTATAAGATAAATTGCAGAAATCTTAAAGAGCCAGCTAGAACAAATGTCTTGTGATGCCTCTTGTTTGACTTTCCAAGAACATCTTATTCTTTCAAAGGTTTCAGACCTGACAGAGAAGCTAGAGGAGAGGATGTATCAGATTTATAATCACCACAACAAGATCATTCAGGAAAAGCTCCAAGAGTTCACCCAAAAAATGGCAAAAATCAGTCACCTGGAAACAGAGCTCAAAGAAGTGTGCCACAGCGTGGAGACCATGTACAAAGACCTGTGCGGCCAGCCTGAGGTAGGACTGAACTCACGCATGCACATGGGTGCCGCCAGAGGAACGAGAGTTGTAGCAGCTAAGGTGAAAGTAAATGTCAACAGAGAACAAGGACATTAGCACCACCGGGCCCTAAACCCCACAGGGGCCACTATTACTGCAAAAGCCCTGGGGCTCTTGCCATTCCACTTGTGGCGCCGTGCTCCCCTGTAATGTGGGGAGTCCGAACTGAGAAGCTGGACCGTTATTTCCCACACTGTGCGTCAGCTCTGTGGTGACAGAAAGGACAAAGTCCCCTCTGCCCTCAGCCCTGAGCCCTGGCAGTGCCTAACCGGGTTTATTTATTACAGCCAAGCCCAAAACTCAGGCATGGGTCACTCTGGGGCGGGGGAAATCCCCACCAGGTCCCAGCGCGCTTCACAGCCCCGACACATGTTCCTTTCTCCTGTGACTGAAATAACTTCTCGGTGGTTACAAGTAACTGTGGTCCAACACTGTGGGCTCAGACACGCAGACTCTTTATTATTCTCTCTTTCTCCCTCATTCTGCTCCAACGTCCAGCATAAGGCACTTACCCTAAGATGGGAGGGTCAGAGGGCGCAGAGTAAACTCTTGCTGTGTGGAGGGGGTAGTTTGCGTAGTCAGACACCAGGTGGGTCTCACAAGTTGCTTCCATGTCACTCTCCTTCCCTCTCCCTGCTCCCCTGTCAAAGGGAGCTTCTGTTCCAAGGTGAGTGGATTCTGTTCCCATCCACAGTTAAAACTGGATTGAGAAACTCAGTACAGACAGTCCCATCTTCTTTTTTAAGGAACACATTTGAATGACTTCAAAAGGGAAATTTTGATATTTAAAAATCAGCGTCTCTCACTTCCCACCAGAAGAAATGGCTCCATCTGCCACCTCCCTGACTAAGCTCAGAGCGCAGTATGTCCCTGGGAAGGGGTTTGGTACCATCCGGGCTCGCAGGTGAAGTGGGTTCACTTGCTGGCTGTGAACGCCTGGATCCCTGTGATTGCCCTTCCGAGGATCAGAGCATGGATGTCATGAGTGCCTGGGCGAGATAAATGCAGAGGTGGTTTGGAGTCTTAACAGCTTACAACTTCCCTTTAAAGTCAATCTTCATGTCTCCCCACAGGCTACTACTTTGGAAGAAGAACAGACCCACAAAGACAGCGAATGCTGACAGCTGCCAGGAGAGCCCCCTTAGTGGCAGCCACCAAGGGAAGGCTCAGAGGCCACCATTCTGGCCACGCCGAGAAAATTGTTTTTCAGAGTTCTGTAATGCATCTTGGCAAAAACCGACTGACCAACCAACCCAAAGCTCCTTGTGCCAGGCCCAAAACTGCAGCGAGTCCAGCCCCCACCATGGGCCAAGCTTTGGTGCTCCCCGATTCACCCGACCCCAACCCCAAACAGTTGATTAAACATTTCATTTTCAACCCAGCCATGCTTTCTTCCCACAGAGGTGGAAAGAGCTGATGAGCTCTGCAGAAATGGATCAGGCCCTTTCTCACTCACAGGAGGAATGGGAAAGCAAACATCAGACAGTTAGTTGCCTGTCCCAGATGATCCCCCATCCTAGAGCCACCACCCCACGCCCCACATTCCACATCCCATCCCACATCCACATGTCTAAGTAATACTTTACAGCCCGCAGTGTTCTCATTTGCTCTTCCTCAGCTTCCAGAGGTGGAAGGTAGAGATTATGGCCTCCCTTTTATGGAGCAAAATAATTCTATTTTCTTCCTAAAGTGCAAATCTGATCCTGTCCCTCCCCTGCGTAAAACTATCTGAAGGTGCCCTCTGCGTGTCGTCTGGGTCATTGTCATGCCTGTAGAAACCCCCCACCCCCAGCCCTCCTTCTTGCTGTTTCTGGAATGTCCCATCCAGAATACCACATGGATACTATTTCACCATCTCTGCCCACGGAGCTCCTACACCTCCCTCAAGGCTTAACATGGTCCCACTTTCTCCCTAAGAGATTGAGTGCCTGTTACAGCTCCCTCTAGTTCTGTGTGACTCACACTGGAATTGTACACCTCTTTTCTTTTTTTTTGGCCGCACCACGGCTTGTGGGGTTTTAGTTCCCCAACCAGGGATTGAACCCAGGCCACCGCAGTGAAAAGGCCAAGTCCTAACCACTGGACCGCCAGGGAATTCCCCACATCTCTTTTTAATTATCTTTTTCTATGTCTGTCTTCCCATGAGGCAAGGGGTTCTGGGCCCCATGTGAGTCATAACTAGTTGTCAGGTGCAAACACCACAGCCTGCAAATGATTTACCTTTTCTCTTTTTTTCTCACATAAAATGGAGTGGTGATTCCTGTGTGTAGCTGCATTCTCACTCCCTTGCATCCACCAGCTCCCTGGGCATTAATGCCCCACTCTGGGAATGCCTGTGGAAGCCATAAGCAGGCTTGGGAACATCCCTCCCCTGGAGCATAATGGAGGAAAGGACTGGGAGGGTTTACTTCCACGGTCCCAGTATGGGCCACTCCAGATGAGGGACACAGGGTGGGACTTGCCCCAGGTCATGCTGCCGACTGGTGACAGCTGGGAGTAGGACTTGGGTCTGCTGTCCTCTTCCCCAGACGTGAGGCCACTGTGAACCCCACCCCAGGGATCCGGCCCCCACCTTCATAGGTGTTCACGGCCTCCAGGTTCATGGCATGCCGGATCACGTGATACTCATCAGAAATCCCATTCCCTCCCAGCATGTCTCGGGCTTGGCGGGCAATGTCCAGGGCCTTCCCACAGTTATTCCTCTTCAGCAGGGAGATCATTTCCGGGGTGGCCCTGGGAACAGCACAGACGTGTAACAAGCATTGGATTATAAAGAACTGACCCTGCTTTGGGCATCCAGGCATCCCTACACCCTGGACAAACCCAGCTGGGGAGGAGGGTTACCGTCACAGCAACAGACACAGTTCCTAATGAGGGAGAGGCAGGAAGGGATGGGTCCCAAGGGGCCACCAGGCAGGAAGGACCTCTCTCTCCAGGGCCAGCTGCCACCATGCCCAGAAGGGGCACTGGGTCCTCCCACCACAGCTGCCTCCCGCTTCCTCCCCAAACACACAGCCCCTACTTGTCTTGATCCTTCAAGCGGCCGAGCTGCAGGCAGGCATGAAGGCCCAGCGTGATCTCGGTGAGCATGTCCGCCAGCTTCTTCTGAATCAGTTGGTTCTTGGCCAGTGGGACACCAAACTGGATCCTATGTGGTCAGGGTCAGGGTAAGTACAAGGAGGGCCCACTCCCCAGTCCTGTCCCAGGGCCTTCCCATGCTGCCTCAGCCCCCGTGCAGCTCACTCTGGCCCTATTGTTGACTGAGCCCCTCACTGCTCAGAAGGACTTCCTCGGCCATTTCACAGAGCAAGGAACTTAGGTCTTGTGGGTGGGGGCCAGGGGTGGGGGGGGTAAGAGATGGAACCCAAGCCCCCACGCACCCCCCCAGGAGTTCTCACGGCAGCCCCTACACACCTGTCCAGGGTGTACTGCCGGGCCGTGTGCAAACAGAACTCAGCAGCTCCAAGCACACCCCAGGCGATGCCATAGCGGGCATTGTTTAGGCAGCCGAAGGGACCCTGCAGGGTTCAGAGGGGGCCTCAGCCCCACCAAGAGGAGATGAGAGGCCTGCGCAGAACTAACTTTTAAGTAGTGGGGGGGAGGCCCCCTCCCCAGATACCCAAGACATGCAGTCAGTGTAAACAAGGGGGACTCAGGGCAACTGTTTAAGTCACACGTGGCCCTGACACCAAAGCTCATGCACATAAGGTCTTGCTCACTGCCGGCTCACTCTTGGTTTGCATACAGTTCTACCCAGCCCAGGGTCTGGATTGGATACTCAGACCCGGGGTTGATGTAAGGAGACAGGAAGATGCACATGCATCAAAGGATTAAGCTCGTTCAGGCCTATAAGTACTGGGCAGAGCCAGCATAAGTGAGATGGTCACCAAAACGGGGCAGCTTCTGCACATCAGTGAGCCAGGCAGAGCCCCTCCAAATCACTACTGTGTGAACTCCATGTGTGTCTGTTCCCCAGCTGGGTCTCTAGCGTGGTACCTGCCCAAGAAAAGAGAACCAGCAGGTGACCTGATGCCAGTTCCCAAGGTGGCTGCTGCTTACCGCCAGACCAGACGCCTTGGGCAGCACATTCTCCTCTGGCACTTTCACGTCGTCCATGATAATCATACCCGTGGCCGAGGCCCGCAGAGAAAACTTTCCCTCAATCTTGGGGGCCGAGAGGCCCCGCATCCCCTTCTCCAACAGGAAGCCCCGAATGCAACTATCTTCGCACCGAGCCCACACTACAAACAGGTCGGCCACAGGTGAGTTGGTGATCCTGGAGGCAGGACAGGCAGTGAGGCGTCTGGCCGTCACCCACTGCCCTTGCCCACCTGCCTGAGGCGCCCAGGCCCCTCACCAGGTCTTGGCCCCATTGAGGGTGTAGCTCCTGCCGGACGGGTTCTGGCGGGCTCTGGTCTCCATGCTGCCGGGGTCACTCCCATGGTTAGGCTCTGTGAGCCCAAAGCAGCCCAGGAGCTCCCCCTTGGCTGCAGGCATGAGACAGGGTCACGAGGCTGCCTCTCCCCCATTCATTTCCTCTACTGAAAATTGTCAGCCTCTCCGCTGAGCCAGGCCAAGGCAGGTCCAGCCCTGCCCTCACAGCACTCCCAGGTGGTGGGGGGACAGGTCTCACCCAGGCCATAGTCACAATGCCATGATGGGGTGAGGCCCAATAAAAGTCAGGAAAGGGTGGGCTAAACTTTCTTGAAGGGCAGTGAAAAGGAGTTAAGCAGGAAAAGGTGTGAAGAGCAGTCCTGGTAGAGGGACCAGGATGTGCAAAGGCCTAGTGGTACAACTGAGAATTCCAAGTAGTTGAGTGTGGCTGGGAAGGAGCAATCAAGGGAGTGGCCAGAGATGAGGTGGAAAGATCAGCAGAGGCCTGCTCACGTGGGGTTTTGTGGACCCGGTTAGGAAGTTAAGACTTTAAACTTTGGACTGGAATGGGGAGTACAGAAAGCAAATCACGGGGGCTATGATGGTGGTGAGGAAGGGGCAGAGTTAAGAGAGACCTAGGAAAAAAAAAAAAAGACTTAGGAGAATCAGATGTGGGGGTGAAGCCCAGGGTCTGGCAGGGGGCCTGAGTGGCCACTGGTAATATCCTTGGGGTGAGGACAGAAGGCAGGCCTGGGGATAGCCCTGCGCCTGAGTTTCAGACCATTGGGACTGCCCTCCTTCCACCAAGCTCCACAGGCAGCTGCTCACCCAGCCGGGGCAGGTACTTCTGTTGCTGCTCCTCGCTGCCGTACGCGTAGATGGGGTGCATGACAAGAGAGGACTGGACACTCATCGCTGACCTGTAGCCGCTGTCCACTCGCTCCAGCTCTCGGGCCAGGAGCCCATAGGCCACAGATGAGACTCCAGCACAGCCATACCCTGGTGGGTGGGGGGGAGGGGAGAAATAGGGCAATGGGGGACAAAGCCCTGCCCAGATGAGATCAGTGACTCCTGGGGCCCAAGAGACACAGCTACATAGGGGCACCGAAGGAGAGGGTACCAAGCTGGCCCTTACTTGAGAGTTTCATCCCCACAGCCACTTCAGACAGAGGGATTAACAGCCTCTCTTTACAGACTGGGAAACTGGGCTCAAGGAAAGGAAGGGGCTTTTCAGGACACAGTGGGGGCTGCAGAGTGTGGAGAGAAATTTGTCCCTACCTTTGATGGTGGGGCCCAGCACACCCAGCTCCCCCATCTCTGAGATGATCTCCCGGTGAAAAACTGCAAAGGGACAGATGCCCAACTTCAGCCTTGGCCCACTGGAGCCCCAACCCAGGGCCAGAGGTGCCCTAAGGCCCAGCTAGAGCAGGCAGAGCTGGTGTGAATGGTGGAGAGTGTGGTTCAGGTGGCAGCGGGAGCTCCAGGGTGCCCACCCGCCTGCCTGGGCACCTTCGTTGCGATTGGCCAGCAGGATGCGGGGCATGAGGCGCTCCTGGCAGTAGGTGCGGAAGGTGTCCCTGATGAGGACCTCATCTGCTGTCAGCTGCTCCTCCAGCAATAGTGGGTCCCTCCAGTCAAACTCGGGCCGCGAGGCTGGGCAGAGTTGGAGGAGGTGGGGCTCATCCCTGCCCACCCGATCACCACACCCTCCCCTCCCCAAGAATCATCAGCCCCATCCCTCAACCCCCATTTCGCTCCCAACAAATGTGGGCTGCAAACAGGACTGACAAAGTGGCCTTTCTCGGGGAAACTCACTGCCTCAGCGGCCCTGCCTCCCCGCCTGGGCAGCCCTCGGATTCCGGGACAGAGCCCATCCGGGACAGACAGACAGTTGGACAAGGGCCGCAGACGCACGGCGCGACAAGGGGTCCTTACACTTGGCTGATCGGCTCTGGGTCTTCCCGCCTTTTTCTGCAAACACAGGACGGGAAAATCACCCCGGGAAAGTCCCCAAGCCTCAAGTTTCTCCCTCCCCATCCCACCCCAGGTCCGGCACTGACCGGTCTGCGTCGCCGCCGAGCTCCATGAACGAAGGACTCGCAGGCTGGACTCGCGGCTCAGTAGCCACCCATAGACGCCTCTCAGGGCCATGTGGGCAGCGAGCTGGCGAGCGGAACAACCAAGGCCGACCTGGAGGAATGGAGGCGTCTGAGCGAGACTGGCTCCCCTGGCCCTTTGCGCCCTTGGCCCCTATAGCCAGTCCTTACCTGGAGACCCCGGGCTCACCGCACAGGCCACAGGGCTACTGACCAAGGCTTTTGACCTCCGGAGGGGGCGGGCTGGGAAGAGGCCAAATGGGGCTTGTCATTGGTTCGTCCTAGGACTCCGCTCTTTCAAGGCTCTGCCTTTTAAAGGGGCCACGGCAGCCTTGCAGGCGTAAGCAGGCGCGCCCAAGCCAAGGCACCTTAACCCCTTTAAGGGGCGGAAGAGGAAAGGGGCGGAAGGCGAGTGCGCCAACTCGATTGGCCAGCTGTATTCCTGCTCTGATTGGCCCTGGGAGGGAGCTCGGCCCACTCCTGGTGGTAGGGGGCGAGGGCAGAGTCTGGAGTTAAAGTAGGCAACTGAGGCACGAGAAAAATGAGTCCTAGTACCCAGGAGACCAGACCTCAAGGTCTCCTTTAATGGGGTACTCTGTGTGGGAGGAGGAGGTGGGCTCTGGTGGGCGATCTCAGCCCAAGCTGTCTGCCAGTCTGTCCCAGGAAGCTTGCTAGCCACATGTGACTGTGACTTGGTGTGATTCCCTATGCTTTGTGATTCTGTGCGGTTGATTGAGTGACTGTGTATCTATATGTGAATGGAGCTGACTGTTTCTGTGACGTTGTGGGGCTGTTGATTATGGGTGGTTGTGTGCCTGTGTAACTGTGACTGTGTGGCTGAATGTCTTTGTGGTTTCTTGTCTAATTGTAAGCTCGTGTAATGGTATTCTATGTGATCGTGTGTTTTTGTGGTACTGTGTGCATGACTCTTTTTTTAAATAATTTTTTCAGGGCTACTGATTTTTTTAAAATTTTTTGTTTTATTTTATTTTACTTATTTATTTATTTTTGGCTGTGTTGGGTCTTCATTGCTGCGTGAGGGCTTTTCTCTGGTTGCAGCGAGCGGGGGATACTCTTCGTTGTGGTACGCGGTTCTCTCACTGCGGTGGCTTCTCTTGTTGCAGAGTGCAGGCTCTAGGCGCGTGGGCTTCGGTAGTTGTGGCACGCAGGCTCCGTAGTTGTGGCGCACGGGCTTAGTTGCTCCGCATGTGGGATCTTCCCGGACCAGGGCTCGAAGCCGTGTCCCCTGCATTGGCAGGCAGATTCTTAACCACTGTGCCACCAGAGAAGCCCTATGACTCTGTTTTGATGGCTTTCTCTGTAGATGCGGCTGTTATCTTTGTGAGAATATGACTAGATATTTTTGTGTATGTCTGGGCGATTGTATATAACTATATGTGTCAGTGTGATTTGGTCTATGTGTTGTGTGTGGTTGTGAGCTTGAGTATATAGCTGAGTGAGTGGCTATGCTCACCTAGATCACTTTTGCGAGCACTTGTGTGGTGTGCTTTCGAATCTGGATGCATCATGCTTGACTATCTCTGTATCTGAAAGTCACTCATCTACCATGACCGTGTCCATTTCCCAGTTGGGGAAAGGAAGGCTCAGAAAGCAGATTGGTCTTGCTCAAGGTCACAATGGACCAGGCCTCCTGCTTCCCAGGACAGACCCCTCCCTGCTCACCCAGGAACACCTCTTCCCACATAGACAGTCTGGGTAGTTGTGTGTGTAGAATGCTCTGTCTCACACATTGTGGCTAAGTATGATGGGAGTAACTGTGAGATTGTGTCTGAAGGTGATCACTAGCCTGCATGTCCCCAAGTGCCTGGGGCCTGGGTGTGTCCAGACTCTTCCACTTTCTGGGCCCTTCTTGCCCTTAATATCCAAATAAAATGATTTGAACTCTCTTCACTCAGTAGGGAGTCCATCACCACCCTGAATTGTCTGGGATTCTACATAACTCTTATTCTTCTGGACACCTCCCTCCGCCAGGAACCAATGGCCTCCCTCCTTCCATCCCTTCCTTTCACCAAAGCTCCCTGCCCTGGAGTTGTTGTGGATATTGGAGTTCTCTGTAGGGGGGTGTAGAGGGTGCTGACAGCATACACATTAGGAAACCCAAATTAAGGCTCAGGCCTTGCCACCCAGGGAAGTCTGTCATCCGTACTGGCTACCTGCTCCCAGAGGCCTTATCTCCCAGCCAGATGCCCACCCCTCCCCCCCGACCCTCAACCTCTTGCCTCACCTTTCAGAGCCAAACATGCCTGTTAGTGCTTTATCCTAAATCAAGGAGATGTCTCCCCAAGAGACACTCTGCTTTCTTCTCCAGGAAACCACTCTAATTTCAAACATTTTGTTTGATTGAAGTGAAATTCACATAACATAAAATGAACTTTTATTTTTTGGCTGTGCCGTGTGGCTTGCAGGATCTTGGTTCCCCGACCAGGGACTGAACCCCAGCCACAGCAGTGAAAGTGCTGAGTCCTAACCACTGGACCGCCAGGAAATTCCCTAAAATGAACCATTTAAAGTGTACAGTTCAGTGGCTTTTAGTATATTCACAATGTTGTGCAACCACCACCTCTATCTAGTTCCAGAACACTTCCATCACCCCTGAAAGGAGACCTTATACCCATTTAGCAGTCACTCCCCATTTCCACCTTCCCCCCCAGCCCCTGGCAACCACTAATCTTTCTGTCTCTGTGGATTTGCCTATCCTGGATATTTCATATAAGTGGAATCATATAATATGTGACATTTTGTAACTGGATTCTTTTATGTAGCATGTTTTTGAGGTTCATCCATGTTGTAACATGTATTAGAACTTCATTACTTTTTATAGCTGAATAATATTCCTTTCTATAGATGGACCACATTTTGTTTCCATCCGTTAATGGACATTTGGGTTGTTTCCACCTTTTGGCAACTGAAACTAATGCTACCGTGAACATTAGTATACACATACTTGATCCAGTACATGTTTTCAGTTCCCTTAGGTATATACCTAGGAGTGAAATTGCTGGGTCATATGGTAACTCTGTGTTTAACTAATTGAAGAATCATCAAACTGTTTTCCACAGTAGCTGCACCACTTTGCATCCCCACCAGCAGTGTACGATGGTTCCAATTTCTCGGCATCCTCACCAACACTTGTTATTTTCCTTTTTTGTTGTTGTTAATAGCCATCCTAGTAGGTTTGTCGAGTTGATTTTTCTGATTTTTTTTTTTTTTTTTTTTTGCGGTACGCGGGCCTCTCACTGCTGTGGCCTCTCCCGTTGCGGAGCACAGGCTCCGGACGGGCAGGCTCAGCGGCCATGGCTCACGGGCCCAGCCGCTCCGCGGCATGTGGGATCTTCCCGGACCGGGGCACGAACCCATGTCCCCTGCAACGGCAGGCGGACTCTCAACCACTGTGCCACCAGGGAAGCCCTGTCGAGCTGATTTTTACATGAGTCTTTTGCTCCCCCCACCCTTGTTGCACATGATAATTTTTTGTCTTTTTGTGTGATGCATTTATGCTGCACCAGCTCTGGTGATGTACCTCCATCTGGGTGAGGTTGTATGCCTTTCACTACCAGGGTGTCTGATTTCATGTTAGTGTGGTTGTGTTTGGGTGCGCCCCCTGTGGTTGTGCATTAGTAGTTCAGTTGTGTGACTAAATAATTATACACAGTATCAGAGACAGGTGGCTGTGACTATGTAAGGTTGTAGCGTGTGATCATGTCTGTGCCTGATGTATAACTGTGTGCCTGACTACATCAAAAGTGTGTTTGTGAATGGTTGTGTGGATGTGTTTTACACTTTTGTGTCTCAGGCTTCGTCTGTGTTTGATGGGATTGTGTGACTGCATCTTCTATAGTTCTGTGACGATATATCCAGGACTCTCCATGTGCCTGTTTGGTTGTGACTAAATCGTGTGTGTGACTGTGTGTGATTTGGGTAACTGTGTATGACTGTCAGCGCCTGATTATGAATTCTATGTCTGAGGGATTGTGTGACTGTAACATCATGTAACCAACGTAGTGGATGGTTGTTTTTGTGCCTGAGAATTGTACGTCTGTGCATGGTCTATGTGACACACAGACACACAAGTATTTGTGCAGGGACTATATGGGGTGTGTGACTTAGGGACCAGGGGATTTGTGTCATTATGTAATTGCATAGTGAGTGTGTGTGTGTGTGTGTGACTATGAACTATGTGTCTGTGATGTGTGTCTGTGTCACCCACCTGGACTCCCTTGGTACCACGGTCTCTGGTGCGGAACCTCAGATTCCCTCCCCCATGTGGGGTAGAAATCAAGAAGCAGCCAGGTCTCCTGCAGGTCAGGTATTTCCTATGGCCCGATCCAACCTTCCCATGCCACACAGGAGAGGGAGTCACCTCCTCCTTCCCAGCCCCCATCACGCTGGAGCAGCTCTAGTTGCGCCAGCCTCAGCCTCCATGCAGCTACACTCCCTGCAATGCCGCCTGGGTTGGGGGGGTGTCCACGGTAGACAGTGACGGCTGATTGGCAGGGGCCTCTCCTGCCACTGGGCTCAGACCTGGGAGCTCACTACCCAGGAAATTTAAAACCGAGTTAATTCCCAGCCCCCAGCCCTCGCACTCACCAGGGACAGAGCCTTGGCTCTTCTGGGTCCCCACCTGATAGCAGCCTCCAACATCTGGGGAGTCTGATAATGCTTGGCCTGGCAGGGAGCTCATGCCAAGTCCCGCCATCAGCACAGCTGCTGCTGTTTATGGGGAAGGGGAGAGCTGCAAGGTCCTGGTCAGGGGCAAGGGGGTCTTGAAGCTCCTTCCCAGAATCCCCATTCTGCCTGTCATCCCTTCTCCAGGAAGGTAACTGAGAACAGACTCCAAGTTTCTCCTTCTTTGGGAACCCAGTGCCTCACTTTGCCCAACCCCTGAACCCCCAGCCCCTGAACCCCCAGCCCCTGAACCCCCAGCCCCTGAACATCTGATTGGCTTTGGATACAGGATCAGTCTTTAAGGCTCAGCCCCAAACAGGCCTAGGCGAAGTCTGTTCCCCCAGAAACGGTGACCCCCGCCTTTGCCTGCCCCTTATCAGGGGCTGCAGCCAATCAGCTGAGGGCAGAGAGGAGCCCTCCAAGGGGCCATCAGAGCCTCAGAGCCCACGAGGCCGCCAAAGGAGAGGAGGCCTGAGCCCCAGGGTGGGCACCAGCCAGCCATGGCTGCAGCGGAGACCGCCTTGCCCTCCATCAGCACGCTGACCACCCTGGGCCCCTTCTTGGACACACAGGAAGACTTCCTCAAGGTGGGGCCAGTGGGGTCTAGATGGGCTGCCAGGGGCTCCGGGCCCAGGCCGCAGAGCTGGGGGATCAGGTCTGAATATTGCCTTGGAATTCAGAGACCTGGTCGGCACTGGGTGTCCTCAGTGCCGGCCAGGGGTCTGAACTCGGTCTAAGGGCCGATTTCTGTCATAGAAAACTGAGGCTGGGAACTGAACAACTCAGGGATCTAGGCTCAGTGAGACACCCCCAGATATCAGAGGGAAATGGCAGATGTGTCTAGGGGACATCCAGGAATTAATCTTGGAATTAATCTTGCTGGGGGACAGGGAAGAAGAGGAAGATTCTTGGGGGAAACTGAGGCAAGGCTGAGCCTCCCCCAGCCTTCCATTCTTGACTCTGCCACCCCTTCCCCCTTGCCTGAGTGTGGCTCCAGATAATGTAAGCCTTATCTCCTGTCTCCAGCCTGACCGACAGACCTCTGTCTCTGGAGCTGAGGTGGTGGGGGGAGGGGGGAAGGACAATGTGAGGGACAGACTGACATGACAGACAAGCAAACAAGACCCCTTTACTGAGCCTCTAGCCAGTCTGCCCCCATCAGGGCATCCGGCCCCCACCGTCTCCGGGCAGGATACCCTGGTGTCCACTGAAACTTCGTGCTACCGGCTCCCTCCCACAGTGGTGGCGCTCTGAAGAGGTACAGGACTTGGGCCCAGGCCCCCCCGACCCCACAGGGCCACCCCTTCACGTGAGGCCTGAGTTGGAGGACACGCCCGGGGAGGACGAAGACGATGAGAGGGACGCGGCTACCCCCTGGGACCTGGATCTCCTCCTCACCAACTTTCCGTGCCCAGAGCCGGGCACCGCGCCCCAGACCTGCGTCCCCCAGACTTGCGCTCTGGCGCCTGGCGAAGGTTCCGGGGTGCAATTCCCACTGCCGCCCGAGACTCTGGGCGCGTACGCGGGCGGCCCGGGGCTGGTGGCTGGGCTCTTGGGTCCCGAGGAGCACCCGGGCTGGGCGCGCCCGACCCCACGAACCCCGGCTCCCGATGCCTTCGTGGGCCCAGCCCTGATTCCAGCCCCCGAGCCCAAGGCGCTGCCGCTGCAGCCGATGTACCCGGGACCGGGTGCGGGTTCCTCCAGCAGCTATTTCCCCCGGACGGGGCTTTCAGTGCCTGCAGCGCCGGGAGCCCCCTACGGGCTGCTGTCCGGGTACCCTGCGCTGTACCCGATGCCGCAGTACCAAGGGCACTTCCAGCTCTTCCGCGGGCTCCAGGCTCCGGCGCCCGGTCCCGCCACGCCCCACTCCTTCCTGAGTTGTCTAGGGCCCGGGACGACGGGTGCAGGACTCGGGGGGACCACAGGAGACCCAGGAGGGACCGCGGAGGCCGCGCCACCCAAGCGCAGCAGGCGATCGTGGGCGCGCAAGAGGCAGGCTGCGCACACGTGCACGCACCCGGGCTGCGGCAAGAGCTACACCAAGAGCTCTCACCTGAAGGCGCATCTACGCACGCACACAGGTGAGGGGGCAGGGCCCGGTGCAGAGGCGGGGCTGGGTGGGACCTTGGGAGCCTAGAGCTGCAGAGGAGCTGGAAACCGGGAGCAAGGGGCGGGGCTAAAGCAAAGTCTCGGAGCAAAAGGCTGGGCAGAAGGAGCTGGGGACGAGTCTGGAACATCAGGAGCCGGATGGGAAGTAGTGCGGAAGGCATGTGGGGACGGAGAGAGGACATGGAGAACCTGGGAAGCATTTCAAGGAACCGAGGGCTAAGACCTGGGCCAGGGACGGGCCGAAGAGCAGAAAGCCAGGCGAGATGTGTAGGGGCCGGGGCTAGAGGAGGGACTGCGGGGAGAGGACAGCTCGAAGTACCAGGGGCGGGGCCAAAGACCCAGGGTTCAGTTTTGGGGCAAGCGGGAACGGAGTTAGGTGTTCTGGGGTGGTAGCCAGGAGTATACAGAGTGGGTTGCTTGGTTAGACTGTAGGGGGCGTGCTGGAGCTCAGGAGAGTTAGTTTCAGGGGCCCGACGCAGAGGCAGATCCTGGAGAGCAAAGGGAAATGGCTGGGAAATACAGGAGGGTAGGCATAGGAGAAGCCGGGTCCCGAGGAGCCAAAGACAGGGGAGGGGACGTGGAACAGAGGCGGGGAGGAGGAGGAATGAGGCCTATGCATAGGGGTCCGCTCAGAGGATGGGGCCACGTGTACAGACCCGTCCAGGAACGCAGGGAGGAGGGGCCACGTCTAGCAGGGGGAGAGCATGATCACTGGGGACAGGGCCTGGAACACCAGGTGGATTTCGGGGCTCAAGGGCCAAGGCCAGGGACAGGATTGGGCAGCAGCTTGAGGGTCCCCTGGTGCAAAGGAGGGGCTGGGACATAGGGGCAGTGCCAAAGGACGAAGATTGTGTCGGCATTAGGACGCAGGGGCAGGGTACCGGGCACAGGAAGTAGGGCTAGTAGTGTAGAGGGCGCGACTTGTGACCAGGAAGTGAAGAGGGGCCTGGCGCCAGCAGGCACAGAAGAAGAAGGGTCGGGGTAGCAGAGGCCGGTCCTGGGTACAGATTCAGACCCTCCCCGAGAGTGAGTGCCTCCTTAAACGTCACGACCTAGGCGCCTCACTTGCCTCACCCTAGTCTCGGCCAAGGCTAGGAGGGAGGACTCTGGGACCAGGTGTGGGGGACAGTGGCTCTCAAGGCTTCCTCGTCCCCCCCAGGGGAGAAGCCATACGCCTGCACGTGGGATGGCTGTGGCTGGAGGTTCGCGCGCTCCGACGAGCTGACCCGTCACTATCGAAAGCACACCGGTCAGCGTCCCTTCCGCTGCCAGCTCTGTTCGCGTGCTTTTTCGCGCTCGGATCATCTGGCCTTGCACATGAAGCGTCATCTCTGAGCCCCGCCCAGGCACTTGGACCTTTTCTGGGGACTGGGGTGAGAACAAGAACGGATCCAGGCACGGTGGTTTTCCCTCGGATGAACCCTCGTCTGGACTCTTGGGCCCACAGATCCACCAAGGACTGGCCCATAGACAGACCTGGGGGAGCCTCCAGCAGAAGTTCCCACATGTCCTTGACCAAAGGGAGCCGCAGTCACACACGGTCATGCAGACCGAGCGAGATAGACCGCCAAATAAACGGACTCAGGTGGATACTTAGATACTTCTGACAAAGAGACAGACCCTCAGAGAGCTGGACCATCAGGCCAGCTCACAGGTGGCCCTAGACAACGGAGGTGTTGTGCGGTGAGGCTTCCCAGAGACCCTGGTTCTAGAAGAAGGCTTCACGCTGTGACTGCTGAAGCTCCAGATAGCGGCTGGCATTGCTGTGAATGGTTACGGGTCTCGTAAAAATGCTCCTCCCAGATAAAGCTTCAGTGTTGGTCTGAATTTGTGGGTTTTGGGTGTGGAAGTTGGGAAGAAGCTTAACCCCAGAGGTGATATTGGGGAGCCATACACACACTACACCCTCCTCTCCTAAAACTGGGCAACCCTCCTCAGGCACTTGCAGCCGGTCCTTCCCCCACCCCAAGGTCAGGCTACATTGTCCCTGTCTCCTGCCTCGAAACCCAGACACATTCACAGGGACCATCTTCCTCCACTTAAGAATCCTCAGCCCCGGGGGCTTCCCTAGTGGTACAGTGATTAAGAATCCACCTGCCAATGCAGGGGACACGGGTTGGAGCCCTGGTGGGGGAAGATCCCACATGCCGCGGAGCAACTAAGCCCAAGGGCCACAACTACTGAGCCCGCGCTTTAGAGCCCGCGAGCCACAACTACCGAGACTGCGTGCTGCAACTATTGAAGCCCGCACGCCTAGAGCAGGTGCCCCGCAACGAAAAGCCATCGCAATGAGAAGCCCGCGCTCGGCAAAGAAGAGTAGCTCCCGCTCACCGCAACTAGAGTAAAGCTCACGCGCAGCAACGAAAACCCAACGCACCCAAAAAAAAAAAAAAAAAAAAAAAATCCTCAGCCGGGTCCCAGAGCCCCGTCATCCTTCACCCTGTCATCATCCGAAGTGACCCCTTGGCTAGCTCAGCGACGGTGGCGGGGGCTGGGGGTAACGTGCAGAATGAAAAGGGGGAGGACCAGGAGGGCAAGCGCCCTTTAAGGGAGCAAAAATCACAAGAGTTGGACCTCAGGCTATAAGGCAGGAAAGGAAAAAAAAATCCAAATTTACCTCTGACGGAGAAGCCAGGGGAGGAGCGAGGTTCAGCGGAAGAGTGTTGATTGGGATTAGCCAGAATTGAAAGAGACGGAGGCGGGGCCTGCTGGAGGGGCGTGGGCTGTGATTGGCCAGGAGTAGAGCCGGAGGCCGGACACTGGAAACCACCTGGCCATGAGAGGCCGTGTCTGGGCCGAGCCAGAGCGTGGAGCCTATCAGGGACTAGTCTGCCGGAAGCAGGAGGAGGCCCCAGGCTGGCCGGGTCGGGGGCGGAGCCTGCAGGGAGTGACTGTTCGGAAGAAAGCCGAGCCCTCTGGAGGATCCTTGACTACCTGTTCAAACCTCTGCTTCTCACCTCGTGGGCGGAGTCTCCATCCTTGTGATGCCTGGGCCTGGGTTCCCAGGCGGGTTTGGGGAAGTGAAAGTCACCAGAGGCCGGGTCTGGCCCAGCTCGTGACCCTGCGCCTTGCGGTCCCGACACAGATTTCTAGACCCCAGCTAGAGCTCTGAGCTCATGGACGCCCTGAGTTTGCTGCTGTCGGCCGCGCTGCTCTGGGTCCCTGTAGGGACCCTGACCTGCTACGGGGACTCGGGGCAGCCTGTGGACTGGTGAGTGCGCGGGAGCCGACCATCCCTCCAGGGCCGCATTGGGGATTGCTGCGTTCCTAGGTGAAGACTGGGGTTCCTTCTCTTCTCCCGCTATTCTGTCCATTTCCTAACCTCCAGGTTCGTCGTCTACAAGCTGCCGGCGCACACAGGGCCCGGAGATGCGGCGCAGAGGGGGCTGCGGTACAAGTACTTAGACGAAGACTCAGGGGGCTGGCGCGACGGTGCGGGGCTCATCAGCAGCTCCACGGGGGCCGTGGGCCGCAGCCTGCTGCCGCTGTACCGAAACACCACCAGCCAGGTGAAGACGCCCCCGGCGGAACCAGGGGTGGGACTCTAGGGTGGGCCCAACTTGGGGGAACCTTCACGTTGCCCCTGTCCATCATCCCCAGCTCGCCTTTCTACTCTACAATGACCAACCGCCTCGACCCAGCGGGTCTCAGGACTCTTCCAGCCGTGGGCACACGAAGGGTGAGGCCAGACTGGGGACTGGGGAAGAGTTCTGGTTTCCCTGTGCATTTCCCTGAGCTAACCCATGAGTTGCCAGGGGGGTGAGGGTGGGCTGTTCTGTCAGGCCCTAGCCATCTGTTTCCTTATTTTAAATCAACACTGTCCTTCCTCTGGACTATGAGAATCGATGGCTGTGGAAACTGAGCTCAGCGGTGGTTCTGACACTGCCCACTGGTCCTGTGGTCCAGGCCCCCTACAGACTGAGTGTTCCTGGGTTGCACATGTGCTCGCTGGGATGCCTCAAGCAGTCCCCCTGATCTCCAGTTTCTGGTTCAGGTGTGCTGCTCCTGGACCAAGAAGGGGGCTTCTGGTTGATCCACAGCGTTCCGAACTTCCCTCCACCTGCCTCCTCTGCTGCGTACAGCTGGCCTCCTAGTGCCCGGAACTATGGGCAGACCCTGATCTGTGTATCTTTTCCTCTCACCCAGTTCCTGGATATCAGTGAGTGGAGACGGGGAGGCAGGGTGAGTCCCTGATTCCCAGGCTAGAATCTTGGAACAGTCCCTCGTTTTCTTCTCCCCTTGCCCTCCAGGCAGACAGCTGACCTACACCTATCCCCTCGTGTATGACCATAGGCTGGAAGGGGACTTTGCCCAGAAATTCCCCCACCTGGAGGAGGTAGTCAAGGGCCATCATGTTCGCCAGGGACCATGGAACAGCAGTGTAACACTCACATCAAACAAAGGACACGTGTTCCAGAGCTTTGCCAAATTTGGAAACTTTGGAGATGGTGAGCCTTGAGGTTGACAGTTGGAGAACTTTTTCTGCAGAGGGGGGGTCTGGCGTGTCCATGGCTGAGGGCAGGTCATGGTTAGGGACTAGAACACCTTGGAGTCATAATCACATGAGAGGTAAACAACCAATATACCTGTGTTCAAATGTTGGTTTCTGACTGTGTGATACACGATTTAACCAGGGCCTCAACTTACCTTTTTGAAAAATGGGAATAATGGTATCAACTTTAAAGGGCTGTTGAGTGGCATGATGCATATAAAGCATTTAGTAAGGGCTGTTAGTCTTAATGTTATAATCCCCCAGATTGCCAGGGATTGATAACTGAGGAAACAGCTCAGAGATGGGAAGTGGCCTAGGGAATCCCTAGCAGTGATCCTGACCCTGTCCATGTCCTCTCTCCATCTTCTGCAGACCTGTACTCTGGCTGGTTGGTGGAAGCCCTTGGCAGTGACCTACAGGTCCAGTTCTGGCAAAGATCTTCTGGCATCCTGCCCTCCAACTGCTCTGGGGTCCAGCACGTACTGGATGTGACCCAGACAGCCTTCCCTGGGCTAGCTGGGCCAGCCTTCAATGCCACAGAAGACCATTCCAAGTGGTGTGTAGCCCCAGAAAGGCCCTGGGCCTGTGTGGGTGACATGAATCGGAACAAAAGAGAGGAGCACCGGGGTGGGGGCACACTGTGTGCCCAGCTGCCCGCCCTCTGGAAGGCCTTCCAGCCTCTGGTGAAGGCATGGGAGCCCTGTGGAAAGTAGAGCAGGGCCTTCTCTCTAGGAAGCCCAGCAGAGCATATAAGAGCTAAGGCTCAGGGGCCAGTTTGGACTTCAGTTTGAATCTATTTAGTCTCTTCCTATCTGTTTGGCCTTAATCATGTGCCTTAACCTCTCTGTGACTCAGTCTACTCATCTGCAAAATGGGAATCATAACACCTCACTCAGGATTGTTGAGGAATAAAAAGAAATGGGTAAATGAGGCTGTTAGTCTTTTCTTCAGGTGGGCACTGGGACTCAGAACAGCACTGCAGTTTGCTGAGGGTCTGGGGGCAGCTGGCACATAGGTGAGACACAAAGTGGGACCACAAGGAAGGGCCAACCAAGACTCACCTCCCCTCTTTACGGTAACCAGGACTGGAGTTCCACCCCTCAACAAGCACACAGGCAAGGGGGAGGAAACATGATGTCCTGCCTTGCTAGGGGAGGAGGGGCGAGCTCTAGGAAGCTCACGCAGCACGGACGCACTTTATTTATATGTGTACATATGTATACAGGCGGCTGTACAGCGCGGGGCCAGTAGCTCCCTTTGCTATGGGCCCGGAGGCATGGGGCAGGGCGCCCCTTTTTTGGTCGGGGCTGCTGGGGGCACAGCTTCAGCAGGGCACCGGGAAGTCAGCGCCACCTCAGGCTTGGTGGTGGGGACCAGGAGGGAAGCAGGTGGGGCTGGGGGCCCTGCACTGCTGGGTACATTCTTTGTTAGGGCTTGGGAGGGGGTCTGGGGCTCTGGGGAGAGCTTGGGAGAGGCAGGTTTGGAACGAGGCCCGCTCAGCGTGGTCCGCTCCTCCACCACCTCCAGCACCCAGCGCTCCCGGCCCCGCGGGGCCTCAGGTGCGGGAGGTGCCAGGGGTGCAGATTCCTGCAACCCCTTGGAGTCCACACTTGGGAGTTGTGGCACCTCAGCCTTGGCCCCAGACCGCACAGGCTCTACGACAATGGGCACCGGGGGCGTGCCTGCTTCGCCGGAGCTGCTGCGCCGGCCCGTCTCGTGTTCCTGCACCGGGCTCAGCGCCGCCTTGGCCACGGCCCTGGCCGCCCCGCCCGCGCCGTCCTCTGTCTGCACGCTCTGGTGTCGCGTGCCGCTGGCGTCCCGCTCCAGGGTCCGGCCCCCGGGGGTCGTCGCGCGGGGCGGAGTGCAGGCCTCGGCGCCACCCGGGGACTCTTTCTCCTTAATCGAAGCCGGCAGCAGCGGGTCCGCGCCCAGGCTCAGGGGCGACTCCTGGCGGCCCAGGCGGCGGACGGCGACCTGCCGGGTCGCGCCGGGACCCTCGACAGGGGGCGTCTCGCCGTCCGACTCGGCGAGGCTATGCAGCGCTAGCTCGCCGTGGAAGTCCTTGCGGAAATCCGGGTGGCCCACCTCGAGGCTGTGTTTGCGCAGCGCGCCCTTCTTGTCGGCGCCCAGCGAGGCTCCCAGTTTCTCTGCTGATTGCACGCGTTTGAGGAGTGGCGAGCGCGGGGGCTCGGCACTCTTAGGGCGCGGGCGCACCACTGGCGGCGACGAGTGCAGCTTGGCCGGAAAGCTCTGCGTCGTGTGAGAGCTGCCCACCGTGTGGCCCGGCAGCGGCGGCGGCGACGCCTGTGTCGGGGACGGCGTGTGCGCTAGCGGCGACAGCGGGATGTTGCCGGCCGACTTGCAGCGCGCAGAGCGGTACTGGCGGTGCAGCTTCGGCGACAGGCCGTGCAGCGTGCTGGGCCGGATGTGGTGCGAGGCCGACGACGCTGGCGAGTTGGGCGTGCTCGAGGCCGGCGAGCTGCTCTGGGACGAGGCGCCTGTGGACGGGCGAGAGAGGACGATGAGCGCCGCGGGCGCCGCCAGGGCACCCACCCGCCACCGCGCGCAGCTCGGCCCCCGCGCAGGCTCAGGGCCTACCTAGGTAGGCGGAGTCAGGCGTGGAGCGGTAGCTGTGGGTGGGCGAGCGCGCCGGCAGTCCGTGCGTGGGCGAGCCCGGGAGGCTGTCACTGGACGACAGCGAACGGTTCAACGACGACAGAGAGCGGCTAGTGTGCAGCAGGTTCGACTGCTTCGTTATCTTGCGGAAGAGGGAGCTACGCTTCTTGCTGGAGGACAAGGAGGGGACCACCTTCCCTAGACCAGACTCCAGAGCTCCCGGCTCCTCCCACTTCAGGACTTCAAGGTACCTCCTGGAACCACCCACCCTTTCTGACCCCTCCCTCTTCAGCTACCACACAGTTCCAGACCGAAGAACTTCCTTTAGCTCCGTCCCACTTGGCTCCTCCCACCTCAGGTCTACCCATTCCTTTCTGACCACTCACAGTCCAAGCTGGAAACACCCATCAAAACAGAACCAACCTTTTTTGGCCGCGTCCACCTGTCTAGCCCCTCCCTCTCCAACTAAACCCACCTGTCAGATTGGGAAAAAATTCACTGGACTCAGCCAGGCTTATCTCAAATCCCCACTCACTCCTTGTCCAGGTCAAACCCACTGATCAAAACAGAAAACTCTCCTGGCTCCACCCACCTCTCCTAGTTCCTCCTACATATAAGGGAAGAAATTATTTCTACTGGCCTGGCATACTCATCCCAGATAGAAATCTCTTCTCCCGGCCCCTCTCAGTCGCCTAAATATAATACATCCAGCAAGGCAGAATCATCTCCTGGACGGCACCCTCTTGGTCCACATCTGCTGGCTCAGCTCTGCTCCCACAGTGCCTTTCCTTCAGCCTAGGAGCTTGGTACATCCTCCTTTCCTGACTCCTCCCGCTTTCCCAGCCCCTCCTTCTCTGTTGTCTTGGTTTTGCTCTTCACTTGGTGGCCCCGGCCACCTTTCCTGTGAATGTCCCTTCTCCTGTCCTCACCTATGCCCCTCCCACGTAAGCCCTGGCCATCGCTCATAAACTGGAGTGTTCCAGGGGCCTGCTGTTTATAGCCCCTCCCACTGCACTTGGCCCCACCCACCTCTCCTGGCCCTCCTTGGCAGAGGGCCGCTTGTTCCTCCGAGCCATTTTGGCCTTGTAGCTGCTGCGCCGCGCAGGGCCGATGCGGATGGAGGTATTTTCGAAGGGCGTGGTGGTCACGGCTACTTTGTTGCCACTCTGGGGGAAGAAAGGGGGAAAGTTCTCTGCTGGAAGCTGCTCTGGCAACTCCAACTCCCCGGGATCTCCCCCACCCTTCGCCCCACCCTCACCCCAAGACAGTTGGCGCTCTCCCATGGACTCACCTTAAGGATCAGCTCGACGACCTCAGGATGCACCATGCCATGCACAGGCTCCCCATTCACGTGGGTGATGAGGTCCCCGGCACAGAGCCCTGCCTCCTGGGCTGGGCCCCCCTCCTCCACGTGCTGGGGATAGGGAACCCCACAGGAGCAGAATTAACAGGCTTGGTAACAAGGAAAGCTCCCTAAGCTTATGTGCCAGACACCTAGCTCTGCAGGCACGGTCATCTTCATAACAGTTTATGAAATAACAGTTATTCTCCCCAGTTTACAAATGAAGAAACTGAGAGTCAGAAAGGAAAAGTTACAGAGGAGGGTCACAGAGGAGTCTCATGCAGGTTGCCTGGTTCCAGAGTTTGAGCTGTCCCTCACCCCTGGGGAGGGGGCGGTGTCTCTCTCCCCACTCCCACGGTGGAACACAGGCTCCGCCCATTAGTGCTCACCCAGACAATGTGGTGTACACTGTAGACATCTGAGTCACCCATGTAGACGCGGATAGCACGCAGTGTGAAGCCATACTTCTTGCCCGAGCGTTGGATGGTGATGGGGGAGCGAAGCCCACTGACAGCTGGCGAGTAGTCCCGACTCGGTGAGGAGTCCCGTGAGGACGGGTTGGAGGAGAGAGATCGTGGGGACATGGGGCTGGCCAAGGGTGAGCTTCCATGGGGGTCCACTGCAGACACAGACCCATGGTCAGAGGTCAAAGCCAACAGACACCGGTCTCCCTGTGTCCGCTCCTCCCTCCTCCCAAGTCAAAGTCCCAGAGCTCTCACTGGCCCATCCCAGAGCCAGTCACTGTGGACAAGGAAAATGCACCTGGCACCAATGGGGGCAGCCCCTCCCCTGCCAGGCGGGGCCCAGTGTCACCTGCAGGGATCATGACAGACAAGGCAGTGGCCGAGGCTGACTTGATGACTTTGCCCCCGGTTCGAGAAGGCCGCTTCTCTACCACCGGGTCTCCTGACAGCTGCTGGTGCCGCGCCCGGCGCAGAACCAGGTCATTGGTGGCTCTCAGGCCTGATGGGTCCCCATCCTTCGAGGATGGGCAGAGGTCGCCTGGGCGTGGGCGGTCGGCTGCAACAGGGCAGGTGGGTTAGGGGTCACTCCAAGGTTATAAACTTCTCGCACGCTGTTCCCTCTGCCTGGAATGCGCTTCCCACTTCTCTCCCTTGCTGGATTGTGAATTTCATGGGAGCAGGTAACATGCGTCACGAACAGCTCCTGACTCAGAGGAGTGCTCAGATACGTTTGTTGACTGACCATGGAAAACGGGTCTTCCTCATATTGATGAGAATCCCAGATTGGAGTGTGAAGAGTACACGAGAACTTGCATAAACAGTACAGGCTCATTGAACGCTCATATATGACCCCTGAGGAATTGGGGAAGGCGGCAGGAAGGGGCACTCACTGGCCTCCGGGTCCCCGGCGCTGGGGGTGCCATCCCCTTGAGCTGCCTCCTTGGGGGCCCGCGCATCCAGCGAGCCTGGGGGGTCGGAGCTGGGCCGAGCAGACCTGCGCAGCCGGGCGTCATCCTCGTCCTCTTGGGGGGCGCTGAAGCGGCTGGGCTCCAGCAGCGCCGAGAAACGGCGGCGCGCGCCCAACGGAGGACTGGCCTCCCCCTCCAGGAAGCTGGCCTCGGACGCCGAGAAGCGCTTGCTGCGCAAAGGGGGCGTGGTCAGAGGAGTTACTCCCCTTTAGGTCCAAAAGGACCCAAAAGGACCCAAACCCCAAATCCTGCCCCTGCTCACATCTCCGGGGAGCCCCCTCTCCAGGTCTTCTCGCGCAGGGTCAGGCCACCTAGGCCTTCCCGCTTGCCGGCCACCTTCTCCTCTGGGCCCTTGGCGCTCGGCTCCCGCTTGTTGGTCCCCGCTGCTGCCACGGGGGTCTTGGGCTCGTGCTGCGCCAGCTGCTCCATACTGCTATACACCTTCAAGGACGGATGAGTGGTGATGGAGGCAAGTCCAGCCCCCAGGTCCCGCCTTCCCTCCCGAACCAATCGAATTCCCGCTACTGGACCCGGCCAAACTACGCTCCGCCCCAGTAAAGCCGGGGTCCCAGCCCCCCAATTCTGGGCCGATCCCGACCACCTACAGTTCTTCAGTTCTGGCCCCACCCCACAAAATTAGGCTCCGACCTATTCTAGACCCTGCCCTGCCCAAGCCCTAAAGAATCTGCTCTCCTTCCTGCCCCGCCTCTCCAGGCCCCGCCCAGTTATGTGTGCCTTCGCCCTAGGCAGGTCCTGCACCCCCGCTACGTGCTGTTCCTAAAAGCGAGACGTTGCCCAGCCTCGCCAAGGCCTGGCCCAGCCCCCTCCATCCCCAGGCCCTGACCCCGCCCCTTCCAGATCTAGCCCCGTCCCACTGTGGGTCCTCATTTCCACAACTCTCCAGGCTCCCGTTAGATTCCACTCGATGCCAAAGGTCGGTTCCAAGACATCCGGCGAGGATGTTCCCCCGCCGCCCCCGCCCAAGCCTCATCACTCCCCGATTCTCACCGCCTCAGTAACTTCTCTAGTCTGAGACCTTGGGCCTGGACCCTGCTCCCCATAGCCTCCTCAGCCCCTGGCCACTTCAGGCCCACCTCCATCCCGTACTTAAACACAGGTCCCCCCTCCCGACGGTCTCACCCCACCTCTGTCTCCGGCTGGCCTCACCTTGCTGAAGCGCGGGGAGCAGGAGGAGAACTGGCGGATCTCCACGGGCTCCTCCTCCGTCGTGTCATCCTCGTCATACGAGTTCACATGGTGATACCTGTCTGAGCGGGCTGGAGTGGAGGTGTGGGTCGTGACCGCGGGCATGGGTCCACTCCTCAAATCACACCCCCACCGGAGCCAGGTTCGGGTCCTGCAGGCCCGGCCACGCCCCTGCCCCTTTCTCGGATCAGATTTAGGTCCTGCCCCCTCGCTGGGTCCCCGTCCCACTCTCTGAGGCTTCGTCTAGCCCCGCCTCCACAGAGGCCACATCCCCAGATTGCAACGAAGGCGCTCTCCACCCTGGCTCCGCCTCTGCCAGCCCAGGCTCTTGCCTCGTGCCGCGTCCTAGCACGGCCTCGTAACCTAGGTCCAGTCCCAGTTTTAGAACTTACTCCTGTCCAGGCCCCACCCCTACCCCAGCTTCCTTTCTTACCTTCTTCTCAGACTGAGCCCCGCCCCTATTCCAAGCCCCGCTCCCGACACAACTTCAGCCCTCTCCTCTCGTCTAAGGGGCTAGTCTCCTACCCAGCTGCGTCCCAGCCCAGGCCATATGCAAGTGCCCCCTCAAAGGATCCCACACCCCGTCCCCGCTCACTGTCAAAGTAGCTGGTGTCATCCTCGGACTCCAGGTGGGGGATGAACTCGGCCTTCTGCCTCAGGAGCCCTGTCCAATCCAGGTCTCGAAAGAAACTGTGCTGCTTCACCTCAAAGGCACCGCCTGGGGAGGAAGGGGTGGAGGGTGTAGGGGAGGGAATTCTTGCGACAGCTATGGCCAGCCAAGCAGCCCAGCTCCCCACCCATTTTCTGGCCCAGGGACACGGCACTTGGAGCCCTGCTCCCGGACAACAGACCACCCCAGCTCTGCGACCCCTTACCTGCCCCTAGCCGGCCCAAGGGGTTGGTCTGCAGGAGGCTGGATATCAGGTGCTGGGCATCCGTGGGCAGGGCCTCGTCCCCCTCGGGCCACAGGATGTCATCTGCAGAGCAAGGTGTAGGGCTGGGGTTCGCTTTTGGAGTCCATGAGGCCCCGGGCCAGCCCATGTTTCCATGCCCCCTGCCTGCCCACCGCGGAGGCACGCACCACTGATGACCTGTCCAAAGAGCTCTTCAGGTGTGTCTCCAAAGAAGGGCACGCAGCCCACCAGGAACTCGTAGAGAATGATGCCCATGGCCCACCAGTCCACCGGTTTGCCATAGCCCTGGCGCAGGATGACCTCGGGTGCGATGTACTCTGGGGTCCCACACACCTGGGGGCAGGACGTCAGCCCACGCCCTGGCCACAGGAGGGGCCTCCCGGGGGAGCAGTGCCCCCCGCCAGGCCCTGGGCCCCACAGTCCTGCCGGGTCACTCCACCCGAAGTGACCCCCACTCCCGCACACACACCTGTTTGTCCAGGAACTCCCGGGCGTCCTTCTCAATGTGGCCCTCATATAGGTTGGTGGTTAGGCTCATAAGCCCCATCTTGGAAAGGCCAAAATCCGTAAGCTTGATGTGCCCCATGGAGGTGATAAGGAGGCTGCAGAAACAAACTGAGGTCTCAGCGGCGAGGACCATCCACTTCACTCCTGGCCCTTCCATGCCAGGGCCTCCCGAGGGGCAGGGAAGGAGTGATGGGAAAGGTCAAGGCTCACTTGTCAGGCTTAAGGTCGCGGTGCACGATGCCATAGTTGTGCAAGTACTCGAGCGCCAGCACTGTCTCAGCGAAGTACATGCGGGCCATCTCCACAGGTAGCGCCCCAATGTTCTTCAGCAGGGTGGCGCAGTCCCCCCCTGGGGGTGAAGGAATAGGCCCACGTGAAGAGGGAGGTACCCCTGGCTCAGAGCTGAGCACTCAACATGCACCGTAGTACCGAGTGCCCCTCTCACATTGCCCCAATTTTATAGCTAAGGAAAACTGAGGCTTCGATAGGGGTCTCCCTCTCCCCAGCTTGCACAGGGACTGCCCTCTACCAGGCTTCTCTTGTCCTCTTAGCCATCCTCCAATGTCAGTATAATCAGCTGATTTTACCCAGGAGGGGACTGAGACTCAGAGAGATGTTGGGTCATGCAGGGAGTTGATGGTGGAGGTAAGGTTTGGTTTGGGCCAAGGCTGCCTGCTTATCTACTGAGTTTAGGCCCTTGATCTGGAGTCTGAAACTTGAGGGTCTGGGGCCTTAATATATAAATTACTTGCCCCCACCAGAGTTACTGCAAACAGCATTCATATTTTAGTCTCCTTCAGTGTCCATTTCTCCTTTTTCTTACAAGGGCCAGATTTCCTTCCTGGTTTAACAGCTGGGTCAGCATGTAACCCAAGTTGCGCCAATGACTTTTCCCTATTTTTTCACAAAGATTACTAAGCGCATAGAATGTAAACCGGAATCTGTTGGATAGTAACCCCACTATATCAGGGCCTGTTTAAAGGGAAGTCCACAGAGCCAAAATATGGAGCGATTACTAATGACATGATTTGAGCACCTAGATACAGCCATTCCTGAAGGTGACATGGATTTTTTCTATCACAAGTCAATAAATTTCTTTCTTTCCTTTTTTTTCCTCTTGAGCCAGGTTTATCTATGTCAGAAACTGATGAATCAGACTTGAAGCCGTGCCCTCTGCAGTGGAAGCACGGAGTCCTAACCACTGGACTGCCAGGGAATCTGAATTTGGGCACCAGATAATCCTGACACACACTTATGCAGAGAATAAAGTGCCCATGTTGCCATGGTCTTCCTGAGCCTTATATCCCTTGTTGCCAACCTCACTACATGAAACAACCTTGTCTCTTTTGGCTTATTTTTCTTGTTTATTGTATGTTTATACAGACTTGAATGTTACCTACATGAGGGAAAAGTGTGTCTGTCTGGGTAACCACCAGCGCCCAGCACAGCATGTGGCATGAGGGAGATGATGAGGGGACACCTGTTGAGTGACTGAATGCTCAATTAAGGCTCGGAAGTGGCACAGTTGTATCCCTGTGAGATCATGTGTGTGTCCTAATAACCATAATACATGTCTGTTTGGATGATAGATGGATTAATATTGGGGATGGATAAACAGATGAAAAACCTATACATTGGTGGTTGGATGATTTGGATGGATGGTAAATGGACAGATAAATTGATGGATGAATTGTGGATGAATAGATGGATTTAAATAGCTTGCTACAGAAAATGAGATAGCTGCTAGAATGGAGGTTTGGATGAATGAATAAAACTAAGAACAGTAAATGGATGGATGGAAAGAGGGATGGATAGCCGATGGATTAATAAATAGGTAAATAGGTATTGGTGGAGAGATGGATGGTAAGTAGTTAGGTGAATAAATAGATAGATGAATGAATGTCTAGATATAGAAAAAGATGGATTGATGGAAAACAGATGTACAATACAAGCAATGAACCCTAATATAAATTACGGACTTTAGTTAATAATTATGTATCAATATTTGTTCATCAGTTGTAACCAATGTATCATACTAATACAAGATGTAAATAACACGGGAAACTGGGGGGAGGGGGAAGCGAGTATGTGGGAACTCTCAGTACTTTCCAATCAATTTTTCTATAAACCTAAAACTGCTCTAAAAAGTGAAGTCTATTAATTTTAAAAAATAGATGTAGGGCTTCCCTGGTGGCGCGGTGGTTGGGAGTCCGCCTGCCAATGCAGGGGACACGGGTTCGTGCCCCGGTCTGGGAGGATCCCACATGCCGCGGAGCGGCTAGGCCCGTGAGCCATGGCTGCTGGGCCTGCGCGTCCGGGGCCTGTGCTCCGCAAGGGAAGAGGCCACAGCAGTGAGAGGCCCACGTACCACAAAAAAAAAAAAAAGATGTAATATAATATTGTAAATCAACTATACTTGAATAAAATAAATAACAATGTAATGGATAAACAGAAATATGGATGGACAAACAGACGGATAATCAAATGGATGGATGGATGGAGAGATGGCACATAGATATATGGATAGAAAAACAGATGGATTAGCAAATGAATAGATGAAATGAAGGAAGGGTGGATAATTGGATGGATGTATCTATATTGAGAGAAATGAAGATAAATCAATAGATGGCTGGATATAAATAAACAGATGGAATGGATGATCAGTGACTGGATGGATAAATGGTTGGATAAACATACAGGTGGGTAGTTAATTTGGTGACTGGGACTCAGGCAGGCCACCCCCAGCAGCCCTGACTAGCGAGCATCCCCTCATCTTCCCTGCAGCCCTGCAGGCAGCCACACCTTCCACATATTCCATGACCATGCAGAGGTGGCGCCGGGTCTCAAAGGAGCAGAACATGCCGACCACAAAGGGGTTCTCAGCGAAGGTGAGGATGTCGCGCTCCACGAAGGCCTGCTGGATCTGGTTGCGCAGGATCAGGTTCTGCTTGTTGATCTTCTTCATCGCGAAGCGCTGCCTCGTTTCCCGGTGCCGCACCAGGTAGACGGCGCTGCAGGGGGAGAGAGCGAGGACCGGCCATCACCTCCGAGACACCCGGCCTCCGCCACCCTCCCCCCGCCAGAGCCCCGGGTGGCTCACCCGTAGGCACCATTGCTTATGAGCTTGATGGTCTCGAAGTCATTCTCTCCAGGTGGTTTCTTAGCCTTGCTGCTTCGGCCCTGCAGGGGAAAGAGGGAGACCACTCCATCATCATCATGAGACTGGCACTCTTGTTATTCCACCTAACACATGGGGAAACTGAGGCACAGAGGGGGTGGGTGTGTCCTTCATCCAAGTGCCACAGTGAGTGAGTAACAGAGTCAAGACGTGAACCCAAGACTGGCTGACCCTGAAGCCATATACTGATACCTAACTTCTCTCCATTAGGAAAGAAACCTACAAAATGGCTAATCACTCTAATATATAAAGAGCTCTCAGACATCAACAAATAAACTAACAATTGAAGAGAAAAAATAGGCAAGATATGTGAATTAGAGTTAGAGCTCTTAACCATGTGAAAAAATGTTAAACCTCACATATAACGACAAAAAGGCAAACTAAAACTACCTCAAGATACCATTTTGCACTCAGAAGATTGGCCAAAAAAAAAAAAAAAAAAAATCCAAAAAGCTGACACTCTGTAGGTAAAGCTGTGGGGAAACAGATACTTTTATACCTTGCTGTTGGGAGTATAAATTGGTACAGCCCCCATGAAAGGTACTTGGGTGTATATCAGAATTACAAATGCATGTTCCCTTTAATCCAGCAATTTCACTTTTGAATTCATGCTACAAATATGCTTGCACATGTGAAAAATGACCTATGTACTATCCTGCTCATTGCAAAACTGGAAACAATCCATACACAGGAAATTGGTTAAATAAACACGAGGGGATATAATCTAAAGGAATATTGTACCGTTGTTTTGTTTTGTTTTGTTTTGTTTTTGGCTGCATTGCGCCACATGCAGGATCTTAGTTCCCTGACCAGGGATCGAACCCATGCCCCCTGCAGTAGAAGCATGGAGTCTTAACCACTGGACTGCCAGGGAAGTCCTGTACATTTTAAAAATGAGGAATATCTCTGTACACTTATTAGAAAGTTCTCCAAAGTATTTTGTTAAATGGGGAGGGGGGTAAGGAACAATATTACTGTATGCTTTTGTGTAAAAAAGGGGACAAAATATAATCATATTTGAGGTAATAGGGATATGGGGGACAAGAATGGGTATAAGATTTTTCACTGTATGTCTTTTTAAAAAATAATATTTATTTTTCTTAGGGACAAGAGATTTATTACATAAATATTTCACAAAAAGATCTATGAGATATAAAAATATTGAACTCTACACTCCTAAAAATGTAGCCCAAAAGAGTCTGACACAAACATTGACAGAATTACAAAGAGAAATTACTCAGAACAAGAATTTAACACATGGCTCTCAGAAACTATCAGATCAATCCAGCAAAAAAAAAAAGATGAATAGGAAGATGGAAGATTTGAATCACTCAATTCACAAGTTCGATTGAATGGAATTACATAGGATCCTACAAACAACAATTAAAGATAAATACCTTTTTCAAGTTTTAGACTTTTGAGTGATGTCATTCCATTACCTATTCAAAAAATTAAACAAATGGCATGTATAATGAGATTCAAAAAAATATATATATATATACATATATATATATATATATATATATATGACAGATGTGTGTGTATGTATGTGTGAATTCATAGACACAATTTGAAACAAAAGTCACAAATCCAAATGCCTTCATGGGCCAGGCATACCAGGTGAGAGCCATGGGTGGCTGGGGTGTGGATACCCCATATCATAGGCCAGCCCCCACTCAGTGTCAGCTGGTTCCATCACAGTATTGTCAGAACTTCTAATTTTTCAAAAAGGCACAAACCCAGATTCTAATTTTAATCTTCTGATTTCTATAGTTTGTTTCACATTTTTGAAAACACTAGGCAGCTCAGAGAAAACACATGCATGACCATTATGGTGGGCAATCTCCACCAGATATGTGGAACATCTACCAAGTGTGGTTGGCCTGGGGGGTGGAATTATAGTAATTTTTACTATGCTGAGCTGTTAACACACAGAGACACTCAACCCACTCAAAACTCCATGCAGTGTTCCTCAGGAAATTAAAAATAGAATTACCATGTGACCCAGCAATTCCACTCCTAGGTATGTACCTAAAAGAACTGAAACATTTGTTCCAACAAATACTTGTACACAAATGTTCACAGCAGCACTGTTCACACAATAGCTAAAAGATGGAAACAACCTAAATGTCCATTGATGAACGATGGATAAACCAAATGTGGCCTATTTTATTCAGCCATGAAAAGGAATGAAGTACTGATTTATGCTACAGCAGGGATAAGCCTTGAAAACATTATGCCAGACACCAAAGGCCACAGAGTGAATGATTCCATTTATATGAAATATCCAGATTCAGCAAATCCATAGAGACAGAAAGATCTAGAAAGCAGATCAGTGGTTGCCAGGGGCTGTGGGGGAGGGAGGATGGGGAGGAACTGCATAATGGGCACAAGGTTTCTTTTTGGGATGATGAAAATGTTCAGGAACTAGACAGAGGTAATGGCCACACAACATTGTGAATGTAGTAAATAACAATGTTATGTGTATTTTACCAGGAAAAGAAAAAAGCCTATGAAGGAAGAGCTATTATTAACCCATTTTAGAGTTGGGGAAACTGAGGCTCAGAGTGGGGACCAAGAGGTCCACCCAGCCTGAGGACAAAGAGCCAGGAGGTGAGCCCCGACCAGTCGGGCCAGACCAGAGTGTTGCCTGCTGGGCCACCTGGCCTTACCTCAGAGAGGTCGTCCTGCTCAGGTGTGTTAGAGCCGCCACTGTCCTGTTCCTCCAGGTGTACCACATCTAGGAAGGGAATGAGAGTGAGTGGAGACTGGCGTCCCAGCTGGTTCACCCACAGTCCCCTGCAGCCAGCAGCCAGCACCTGGAAAGGGGTCACGGGTGAGGCCCAGCTGGCGGATGATGTAGCGGGGGATGTCCGTCTTGACAAGGTGGCCCTCCTTCGCATGGCCCTCGGCTGCCTCCAGCAAGTGGTAGAACTCCTCGGGGTTGAATTCCTGAGGCAAGGCAGGGTGCGCTCAGGGTGAACTCCAAGGTGTCCCAGCCAACCCCTCCCCAGTCCCCCACCAACTGCCCCCCGCCCATGCCCAGCCCCCTTACCAGGCACTCCAGCAGCCTCGCTGGGCGTGAAATGATAATGAGCAGCTTCTTCACCAGCTGAGTGACAAAGGCCACCTCCAAGCTCTCGGAACGTTCATAGGCCTGGGGTGCAGGGCATAGTGGGGGTGTGGTTCACAGGTGCCTTTCCTGAGCCAGGCTTCTCTCCCATCCCCACAGGAACGGACAATACTGCTGCTGTTGTCCCATTTTACAGATGAGTAAACTGAGGCCCAGGCCACATGGTAAAAATAATCATTATTGTTACAGCAAACATGGTCCTAAAACCTTCACTCACTCAATTCATCTTCAAAACAGCTCTATAATCCAGGCCGAGTTAAAAATCCCTCTGCCTGGCATGCTCTCTTCTCAGATCCTTGCATGGCTTCCTAATTCTCCTCCTTTAGGTCTTTGCCCAGTTGTCAACTCCTCATGGAGGCCTGCCTTGAACCCTCCAATCCAAAATCACACTCCACTACCTGGTAGGACTCTCAATCGCCGTTACTCTACTCTCCTGTTCCTGTTTTCTATCAAACAGGCCACGTATTAATTTATCTATCATGCCTATCAAAGTCAGGACTATGGTGAGGCAAATGAGGCAGTCACCTTGGACACCAAAACCCTCAGTCTTCAAGATAACTAATATTTTAATGCACTATTTGAAAAATCAAAATTAATGCAGAAAAAAATGATAAGCAAAACTTATTTATTTTTTGGCCGCAAGGCTTGTGGGATCTTAGTTCTCTGACCAGGGATTGACCAGGGATTGAACCTGGGCCCTGGAAGTGAAAGCACCGAGTCCTAACCACTGGACCGCCAGGGAATTCCCAGAAAAATTTAAATAAGGACAGGATCCCAGAGGGCTGGGCCAAACCATACTGGAGCTTGAATCAAAAGGAAACGTGTGGGACCGTCTCTACATGTTTTTATGTTTTTCAAATGATTAATGATTTTAATGAAAACAGTATTACTGATTAGTTCGTTTCCATTAAAACCAGGAAAGTTAAATTATAACAAATTTTGGTTTAATTATAAATAAAATATTTAAACTTAATGTTAAGTTTTAACATACTTTTTCTTTTCAATAATTAATGCTCTGAAGAGGGAAAAAAATCACCTGCCTCATCCTAGTCTCAGTCCTGATGCCATTTGAGGAAGTAGCATTTGAGTAAAGATCTGAAGGAGGTGAAGGATGTTAAATTCCTGCTTCCTGTTTGGGGGGTTGGGAGGGATAAATTGGGAGATTGGGATTGACATATACACACTATTGTATATATAAAATAGATAACTAATAAGAACCTACTGTATAGCACAGGGAACTCTACTCAATACTCTGTAATGACGTATATGGGAATAGAATCTAAAAACGGAGTGGATATACGTATATGTATAACCGATCCGCTGTGCTGTACAGCAGAAACTAGCACAACGTTGAAAATCAACTATACTCCAATAAAATTAATTAAAACAGTGAAAAAAATAAAAGAAACTTTTACATTATTACTGTCAATATCACCAAATTATGTGAAAATCTTGGTTATAACAATATAGTGATTTTGATGAAATAAAGGCAAAAGGTGCATTTTGTGAAATAGATACGTGTATATATAAATTCCTGCTTCCTCCATCAGACCCAGAGCGGGGCTTTAGTCTTTCTCCTCCACCCTTCAATCCACACTAGCCCCTTGGCACGTGGTAGGCGCCCCCTGAGTGGATGTGGGATGAAGGAAAGTATGGGGCCATTGAGCCTGATTTGGGGGTTCAGAGCCTGAGGTGTAGCCGGCCTCCTGGTGCACTCACGTCCTGCAGCAGCTTCTCCAGGTTTTCCTGCAATTCGTAGAAGTATACGGTGGTGATGAGGCCGTCGCGGGACTTGGTCAGGCAGTCCCGGGCCAGCTCGATGATCTGGTGGTGAATGAAGCTGAGCACGCCGTCGGCCAGCGGCAGCACGCTGTCAGGTTCGTAGGCGCGGGCGAAGTCGCGCAGCTTCTCTTCCATCTGCGCGGTGGCCTGTGGGAGGGACGGAGGCAGGGCCGGGATGCCGGCGCGGGGCTCAGCCCAGAGGCAGTGGTTGCCAAAGCCTGCACGGCGCGGCGCCGGCCGCCAGGGGGCGCGCGGAGCTAAAGCGAGCGAGGGCTCCGGCCGCCCCGCTTCCCTGCAGCCGCCCCCTGCCCCGCCTCACCTTCGGGAACCTCTCCTTGTAGACATGGTTCATCATCACGATCTCGTTGTCGTAGGAGGAGGGGGAGCGCCCGGGGCTGCGGAGAGAGAAGCCCATCGCGTCCAGCCACTTTCCTCCAAAACTGCAGACAGGCGTCTCGCAGGGCATGAGCCCCCAGACCCACCAGCTTGGACGGGGAGGGGGATTCAGGCCCACCTGAGGCTCCGCGAGCGAGGCCGCACCGCAGGGGAGCGGCGGCCACCATCCTCATCCGTGATGCTCTCGGTGCTGCCGAAGTGTTTGGAGAGGAAGTGGAGCTCGTCCACGGTGGGCTGGTAGGGCAGCTGGTGCAGGCGCTCCTGGGAGGAGCAGGAAGACTGGGGGGAGGGGCGGGGCCGGGGTCAGAGCCACCACGTTCCCCCACAGCTCGGGACCCTGGTCTGGGACCCCCGCGGCTGGCGGGCCACTGAGTAAGGCCAGAATCTGGACCTGGCTTATGATCCTTGGATCCCAAGGCCCAGCTTGGGATTCCTGGCAACAGAGGGGGGCGGGGGGGGCAAGGACAGACACAGATGAGAACAGTGACACAGACATGAATGTGGCCCGAGGGAGCCTGTGAAAACCTGAGTCAAGTCTCATGCCTCCTCTGTTCAGAAGTCTCCATGGCTCCCACGGTACTCATGGTGAATGCCTAAGTCCTCCCCACAGCCCACAAGGTCTTGCAAGATCTGATCCTGTCTCCTTTCCATCACCTCCTCCCACTCTCCCCCTCACCTGCTTCAGCTGCACAGGCCTCCTTGATGGTCCTTGAACAAACCAGGCACACTAGTGCCTCAGGGCCTTTGCACTGACTGTTCTCTCTGTCTGTGACACATCTACTATGGATCACTTCTCCTTCAAGTCTTTGCTTTAAAGTCACCCTTCGGGAGGCCTCCTCTGACCACACGCATCATTCCCTCTCCTTGCCCCAACTCGTTTCTTCTTGCTGACTTCTTATCTCATTACTTACTACTGTACATCTTTATGACTTATTTGTTACTGCTGTCTGCTCCTCCAGGGCAGGGATTTGGTTCTGTTTGGCCCCAGTCAGGGCCTGGCATGCAGTTGGGGCAAACACAGACCCACAGACATCAGTGGAGAAACACAAGGACAGCCACCTGATTCTGCAGGCAGGACGATCTTTTTCAACATGATGTCACTCACTTTCTTGCTTAAAACTCCCCAACCCATCATTATCTATTAATGTTTTCAGTGCACACAATCTATGACCTACAGAATCAGTAGGTCAGACTGAATTTTTAATTTAATTTAATATAAAGCAAAACAGCCTTTCTACGGCTTCCCACTGCATTTAGAATAAAATCCACCTCACGATCCTGGCCAAGAAGTCCCAGCATGAGGAGGGTTGCTGCCTGCCTCACCTCCATCCCTCCACTTCCAACCCAAAGCTCCAGCCACACAAGGCTATTTTCACCTTTCTAAATGTGAAAAGTTCTCTGTTGCCTCTGGGAGTTTGCACATGCTGCTCCCCTTTGCTGAAACACCCTTCCCTCCCTTCTTCCACCTGCCAACCCCCTGCTGATCCTTTGTCTTGGCTTCAAGGCCACCTCTTCCAGGAAACCTTCTTTGACCCTCCTTCCAGCTCAGTCAGGTGCCTCCCCTCTGCTATCATCCCCTTGCCTTATGCTACCCCCATCACAGCTCCGACCACCCCAGCACCCCAAGTTATAAATGCCTTCTTACTGATCTGTCTCCTCCCATGAGGGCTTTGTGAATCCTTGGGCCCAGGCCCAGCTTGTAGAGCCCCACACACATGACAGTCATGTGATAAAAGTCTGCTGAACATCACACCAATATATGGAGGAGCGAACCAGAGAGACATGTAGAAAAGAGGGCAGATGGAGAGAGAGACTTTGGGTACTGCAGTGGGGGAGCAAATGGGCTCTGGGTGAAAGGGGTGTGTCCTGGCCCTGGCCAGCTGCAGACACTTGGGCAGTTGTCTTAACACATGAGCCTTAATGTCATTATCCGAGGTAAGTAAAATAAGTAAGTTAAATAAGTAAAGTAATTAAAATAAGTCCGAGGTAAGTAGGACCCCCAAGAAGATATGTTGAAGATGGAGAACAGGACCTTGGAGGGGACTTGGAACTCACTAAGGGATGGACAGATGACACCCTTGGAGAACAAGAGAAACCCAAAGCTCTCATTTAGGCCAGTCCAGCCGGCCCCCCGCGGCTCCCACCCACCGGCCCCGCCTGCCACACTCACCGAGACGGTGGAGCTGGGCGTGTTGGTGCCATAGCCAGACGAAGGGAGTGAAGCCAGAGACCAACGGCGTCCGTCCGCCCTGGAACCCAGCCGACATGCTCAGAGGCCGTCAGGCCCCACCAGACAGCCCCATTCCTCAGGGTGTGAGAGAAACCACTGGCCGTGGCCAGAGCAGGAGGTGGGGGAATATATCTGCACTCTGAGATTCCTGAAGTCCCCCAGAGTCAAGGAGGTAAAGAGGAAGTCTTCCAGCCAGGTACCCGGGACCTGGAGCAAAGATCAGTCTTCTCTGCTCCTTCCCATTTATACTCCTCTCCTGTCAACCTCATGCCAAACAAGCCCCCAAAGTGAAAAAAGCCCACTCAAGGAAGTCATCCCAGAGGGACCCCAAAAGATGACCGCTAGAGGACCCCCATGAGAAAATTCTCAGAGGAAGATCACTTGGGTCTTTTCAGAGAAGAAATATTCCTTCCTCATAGACACACACACACGCATGCTCCCATGGACACAATCACTCTCATGGCTACATCCATTAGTATTACTGTTACTAGTACGGTTGAGTTCACACACTGAAAGTCACACACATTCACACCACGTGACTCTTCAACACAGACACTCACATGCATTCACTGTTCCATACATGGACCCAAATATCACATGTTTCCAGGCTAACACATAATCATACATGAAAAAAGACACGTACACTCACATATAGACATATACACTTACAGAGACCTGGTACTCACACACTCTGACATACACACACACTCCCCCACACACTCTAGACTTTCACATTCACGTGACACACATTGAAGACACCCTCACGCAGTCAGTCACACATTCAAACTCTCAGCCACACACTCATTCACACTCCCACACAAATTACATATTCACATGGAGACACACATGGAGGTACATGTTTCCTCAGCTATTCACACACACATTTACAACCCTAGAAGTACACAGTCACACACGTTCACTCTCACACGCTGATACACACCCATGGATACAAAAACAGGCATGGGCTGCCTCCCATATTCACAGCCTCACAAACTCACACACATCCCCATCAGCACACAGATTGCACACTCACGTGTACACACACTCCCATGCACTGGAATCCTCTCTCCAGGCAGTGACCTCGCTCAGCTCACCTGCTTCCCAGCTCACCCTCCATGTAGGTAACCACATCCGGCCCAATCTTGGAGCCCTTTTCTGGCTCCCTATTGCCCTCAGCTGAATTCCACGGTCGGAGGGAATCCCCACTCTTCCAAGGGAGCCGTCCTCTGTCCCCACAGTCTCCTGTGACTCGCACCCCACAGCTTTCACCAGCCTTTGCGGTGACCTGCGTTGCCTCCCCAACTCAACTCCAAGGATAGAGAAGGGATGTGGTTCACCCCATATCCCAGGTCCCAGAACACAGCAGTTGTTCAGACGTTTTTAGAATGAATAAAGTTCAAAAAAAAAAGAGACCCACCCAAACACCCTGGTGACTCCTCAAAGATTCCCCCTCAAAATTCAAAGAATCTCTCTTTCTCCCCCAATCTCGACAAAGCCCCCCAGAAAATTCATCTTAGGGACACTCCAGAAACCCACAGAGACCCCCGGAGGGAAACCTGAGATTTCTCCTCTTGGGCCCTCGAGAAATAGCCCTAGGGGCCCTCCCCCACGTAAAGGACCAAGTCTTTCGATGGGCATCAAGCAGTCTGCGCTTGCGCACTTCCTCCCTGCTTCCCTGTCCTGTTGCTATGGAAACGCCTGGCCTAGAGAGCGAGGCTTGGGAGACTAAGACCCAGGCCCCATAGCGCAAGCGCTTTCACTCCGCGGCAAAGGAAGCTCCGCCCCTTCCCTGGTTCTGAACTGGTGGTTGGCCCCGCCTTCTTATAGGTCCCGTCCCTAAGACTGGGTGCCTGTTCCCGCCAGGACGTTGGGGCACTCTGCGGGTCTCTCAGGCCTGACTCGGGTGCAATTAGAAGGGGAACAGATGGTGGCCCAGACGGTGGGTAGGGAGGGTATGGCCAGGGTTCTGGGGCCCTGGGGAGAGGGACTCACCTTCGGGAGGAGGCGAAGGAGAAATGGGCGGGGGTGTTGGGGGAGAAGTTACGGGGACTGTCCAGGGGACTGCTACCTGTGGCGGAAAGAGAGGGATCTTCAGGCTTGGGATAGAAGGCAATCCCATCAAACCTCCTGATCCTCAAAGCGGGTTCCAAACAGCAGCTTGTCCCCTCTTTAGTCTAATCCCACCCACGTATGGGTGGACCGCTCCCCTTAGCTGTGGCCCTGCCTCTCAAAATGTTTTGGCTACCGAGTCAGTCCAGCCCCTCTCCAGGCCGATTCCGTCTTTTTCGAGGTGGCCCCGCCCCTTAGGTATGGCTCCTCCTTTCTGCTCCATCCCCTTTCCAATCAAGCTCCTCCTGGGCCTCCGCCCACAAATTCCCGTCCCCCTGCGGACCGGCCAAGCCAACACAAGATGGCTCCGCCCCTTGTCCAATCCCGGTCCTCTCCGTCTAGACTCTGGACCACCACTCCTGTGGCATGGACACACCCCTCGCCTGTGACCACGCCTCCTCTAGTCTGGCCCACAAACCCACCACCTGTCTCACCCAGGTGTCCAGGCAGTGGGGAGTGGGGTCGCGGCAGCGTGGGCGAAGTGCTGGTCAGGATGAGACTTTTCCGGTTACTGGTGCGGCAGCTGCGGGGAAGGCGAGGCAAGGGACCGGACCCGGCCGTAGCCCAGTGAGTTTGTGCACCCAACCCGCGGTCCTCCCATCTCAGATCCCCACCTGTCTCCCAACTGTGTGTGCTTGGATGTGCTCCCAAAGGACTGCTCAGAGGAGGAGGCAGTGGAGGCTTCGGTAGGACTGTGTATGGGAGGTGATGCGTATGTGTTGTGTATGTGCAAGACTCCTGGTGTGGATCATGTGTGCCCATGCATGGCACAGTGTATCAGTCAGGGGTGATAGTCATGTCCACGTGATACTAATGGAGATACTGAGTGTCTGTGTGTCTTTGGGTCCTTGCGTGACATTCGCTGTGTGTATCCAGGTGTGGCACCCGTGTGTGAATTCAGCACTGGGAGCATCCTAGTGTGACATCATGTGTGACAGTCCTTGGGTTTATCTTGTGTGACATGACCTGTGGCTTTGTGTGTCTATATGACACAGTGTAACGCCACTTGTCCATGGCTAGATGTGCCACTGTGTGCTGTAAAGTGTGCGTGATGCATGATTTCTGCTACGTGTCTGTCTTCGTGTAGCAATCTGAGTCTGTATGAGATACTGTCCTTGTGTCTGAGTGTGACATTCACCATGTGTGTTCCCGTGTGGCATCTACTGTGTGTGAGTTTAACACCCTGTGACACTGGGCACGTCTGAGCATACCACTGTGTGTGACATGGATGAAAATGAGTGAAAACCTGTGATATTGTGTGTGTCTCCGACTCTGCAAGATTCTGTGTCTGTTATTCTATCATCCGTGTGGCACAACATATGACATGCTTAGGTGATATCGTATATTGTGACATTGCACGGATGTCATTGCCACACATGTGTCTGTGTGCATTTCAGATGGCACAATTGTGTGTGTGGATCACCAGGCATGTGACATCTTACTGAGTGTACACTACACTGTGCCTGTGGGCTTACTTGTCTGTGTGATGCTGCGAGTGTCCTTGTGTGTCTGTGTGTGCCTCTGACCTATGGCCACCATATGGCTGGGTACGCGTGGCGGCTCCCGGGTGTATCTGGGACACTAGGGCTGTTGTGTGTGTATGTGTGTGTGACATCATGTCCTGAGTGACGCTATGTGTCACTATTTTTCGTATGAGGCTGTGTTCTTTGGGGGGCGGTTGTGCTATGATAAAAGCCCCCCCTTTCATTCTGCCCCTCAGGATCCCAGCTTCCAAAGAGGGACCCTCCAGCCCCTCCATTCTCTTCGCACACACCCCCCTCCCCGGCTCAGTGACTGAGCATATTCGCGCGGCCAGAGCACGCGGCATGGGGGTGGGGGGAGGCCAGGCTGCGGCTATTGTTCTGAGGGTGCTAAGCCCCCCACCCTCCCCTTCTTCCCCTACCCTCACCGGGCTGCCGGAGCCCGCAGCGCCATCAGACAAAGGCGCCTCAATCCCCCACCAGGCGCAGCCCCCTCCCCCCGCGGCGGTCCTTTCTAGCGTGCAGTCCCCCCAGCCTCAGCCCACACTGCCCCCCATTCAGCCCCATCCCTGGCAGGAAGGCGCGAGCGAGCACCTCTGGCGCAGCTGGACCGGGTGCAGCATCCCGGGCCCCGCCCTGCAGCAGCAGCCGGAGGGCGGTTTTGGGGGAAGGGCCAGGTCAGGGTCTGAGGGATCGGGGGTCTACCTCTTGGTGCGACGGAACATACTGCCGCCAGGGAAGGAGGGCATCGAGAAATTGGAAAGCGCGGTCCAGAGAGAGTCAGACATGACCCGGCGGCGGCGACATGGTGGCAGGTGCGGCAGCGGCGGCGGCGCGGGGAGCAAACGCGCGGGGCGGAGGCTGGAGCCGCAGCGGGCAGGGTAGGGCGGGGGAGGGGAAGGCCTGCGGCTGCCGCTAGCCAGAAGGGGGCGCTGCAGTGCACCAGCGCGTCTGGCCCCGCCCGCGCGCCCGCCTGGCGCCCCCACCCGGGCCGGAGAAGGGGCGGCCAGCCCCGCGCGTTTCTCCCCAGGGCTCACCTGCTGCTTTTCCGGGGCAGGGGCAAATCTTTCTGGAAGGCAAAGGAGCAAAAGGATAGAGGTCAGCGGGGACCAGCAGCCACTGCCCAAAAGCCCTGTCAGCCCCCTGGAGGGGTAGAGGTGGGATGGGACAGGTTCTTCATCAGCATGGTCACCTGCGCCCTTGGCCATGAGGTGAGGGCTGGGCTCCTAGGGGAAAAGGGTACCAGGGTGATTCCTCTCCCGACCCCCAGAGGCCAGCAGAGGGCCCCCTATAGGACTCCCGAGCTGGCGTCTCAGTATGTGTTTGTGCAAATGAAAACATCCAGGAGTCGTTATTTGAAAAATATTTCTTGAGCACCTACTGTATGACAGGCCCCGTGCTAGGCACTGGGGACACAGCCGTGAATGAGACAAAAATCCTGCCCTTTGGGGACTAGCATTGAAAGGAAGGAAGCAGACAACCAAGATTAACATAGAAGTGAATGAAATAATTTTAGACAGAAATAAATGTTATGAATAAAATTAAGCAAGGTGATGTGATGGAAAATGGCTAGGAGGGGGACATGATAGTTACAGAGGTCTGCTCTGTGGAGATGATTTTTAAGTTTGTTGCTGAAAAATAAAAGTCAGCCCTGGGAGGCTCTGTGGCGAGAGCATTCCGGGTAGAGGGAATTGCAAAGGCCTGGAGGTAGGAATAAACTTGGCATGCTCAAGCATGAAAGGGTGAATGACTGGATGGATGAATGAATGATTCCTCCACACCTCAATGGTTCTACCCCACTCTCAATCAGATTCACAGAGTTGGGGTGGGGAGAGTTAGGGTGGCTCAAACTGAGATTTGACATGGGAATCAGGTGATGGCTGGGTGGTCTTTTTCAGTAATGGCAGTGATAATAATTGGTAGGTATTGGGACTTCCCTGGTGGTCCAGTGGTTAAGACTCCGTGCTTCCAATGGAGGGGGCGAAGTTCAATCCCTGGTCATGGAAGCCACATGCCACGCGGTGTGGCAACAAAAAAAAAAGTTAGGTATTAACTCTGTCCACATCACAAGAAGGTTGCATTCTGTTTGTCAAGCACACAGGAAACCACTACAGGGACCAGAAATTACAGAGGTCTGGACGCTTTTCTGAGAGCACTGGGGAGAAGGGTCATCACCTTCCACCCAGTTCTGTGTCCACAGGCTAAGGTGAATAAAAGGGATTGGGTAGGGCTGCAGGCAGAAAGATTCAGGTTAGGGTTCCAAAAGCCCTTTGGTGGGGACTCCAACAAGGGAGAAATGAGGAGTGTTCTAGGATTTTTCTAGAATCTCTGATAGCAGAAAGCCCCGGGTTCAAATCCCAGTTTTGCCACTTATAACCTTGGCAAATGACCTTCCGATAGTCCATTCCTTCTAGAGGATTCTGTCAGATGATGCAGGTGCCTAGCACCTTAGTATGGTGTCTAGCATATAGTAAGTGCTCAATAAATGTTAGGTCATAGGAACAGGAGTTATTGTGGATGGACATGCTGCATGGCAGAAGATGGGCCAGAGGGACCTCACACTCCCATGTACAGAGGACAGATGGATGGTCGGCGTCAAAAGGAACACTGTCCACATTGGCAGCCCTGCCATCCTGAGCCAGGGGTGACCGGAAATCTATACCAGGTTTTCCCTCTGTCTTTGCAGGATCAGCTTGAATAAGCGGCCCCTTGGACAAGCCCCTTGGACCAGCCGGCCTGCCAGGGCCAGGCGGCTGCAATGGCACAATCAAAATCAAGACCTGGATTTTCCCCGCCACGGAGCCCGGTACTCCAGACTCGGGTACAATGGGCCTAGGAGGGTGAGCCCCAGGGGGACCTTTAAGTGCTACCTAGAAAAGTCCTCGACTCTAGCCCCATCTGCTAGCATCCCTAAACATTTTAGGGTCGAAGAAAGGGGCAAGGTGGAGAGGTAGAGGATCTGGATCCTTGGCGTCCGTGTAAACAGACGCCACTTCCATCCCCAGCTGCAGAGCTGCTCTGCCCAGCGGATTCTGCATCTCTTCGTGATTAACGGACGGCCCTGTGGCCGGGGCATTCGAACTTAGGTTGCTGTACGATCCCAACTGCACACAGGGGACCTTGGGAGCTCCGTGGTTGTGGGACAGCTCCTAAGGGGTTGCACCAGTGTGTGAGAGTGTATTCAGGCTGCGAAGTGGTTAACCCTGCCAGAAGGGAAGAGGTTCGGGCAGGACTTCGGTGGAGTAGCTCCCTCGGCCTAGAAGCCTGGGGAAGGATGGGTGGATGAGTGGGAGGATCCCGGGTTGGGGGCGTGGTCTTGCGCTGGAGAGCTAAGTCCCGCGTGGCACTGAGCCAATAGGAGTCGGCGCCGGCCCAGGGGGCGGGGACACACCCCATGCAGGCTCCGCCCGTTTCAGCCCTTTTCTGGGGACCCGACGGCGCGGACCCAGTCTAACTGCTTCAGCACTTGCTCTGGTTTTGCAGCAGCTCCCTCGCTTTTATCAGAACCCGTTCTCCTAACCCAGCCCAGGGAAAGGAAGGAAATCCGAGGAAGACCTGAAGAGCCCATCTGGGCTCTGGTTAAAACTCAGGTCTGGCTCCAGCATCATCCAGACGCCAGGGAAGTCCTTCCTGCCCTCTGAAATGGCCCCATCCAAAGATGGACGAGGCCCCTGGGTGATGGTTTGAATCCTCTCCTTCTCTTTCCAAGCTCCAGGCTAGGGATGTAGCCTGAGACTGGGCCCATTCTAGGCTTTATATAAACTTCTCCGGACTACCTAGCTCGGGGCTGCTTCAAGGAGGCTCAGAAAGACCAGATGCCAGGCAAACCTTAGGGTGAAGCTTTGACCGATTTCCTCTCTGGGGTTAGTTTGGGGCCAACACCGAACCCCCGTATTAACCCTTAGAAGTGCATGCTGCAGACCGAAGAGAACCCTTCTCAGCTTCAGAATCCCCACCTATCTAGGATGTGGGAGTTCCTGACACCTGGATTTGTCCCCGCCTTCCCCACACTCCACAGCAAACCTCAGTGTCCCACTCCGCGCAGTGGACCCACGTCTCCTGCGCCTGCGCAGCCTAGAGACCAACATCGTCTAAGGCTGCAAGGAGCTAAAAATCGCTCCCGCCCACCCACAAGCTGGGCTGGACTTGAGGATCGCGGAGTGGGGGTGGGGGGGTAGTGTTGTAGTGGAGCGGGGTGGAATGAAGAGTGAGGAGGGAGGCTGTCTAGATGCCTGTCCAATTAGGGCAGTAGGAAGAATCCTGGTGGCCGAGCAGGTGCGTGGAGGTCGCAGGGGGTCGGCATGCCTCAGGAAGGGACTCCTGGGGTGGTGAGGGGCGAGGCTGCAGCACAAATATGTTTACCACTGCTGCGGCGCCGGCAGCCCCGAGGGGCGCGGGCCCTGGGGCAATAACTTTGTTCTGCGCCCCCTCACCCCCAGCCTGGCTGGGCACCAGGGCAAAGACCTCGATCCCAGCCCCTTCCCCCTCTGACGGGCCGGGAGCCCCTCGGGTTATCCTCGAGGGGAGCGCAAGGCTGCATCCCCCTCTGTCAGATCCCTGGATCCCCGGGCGGCCCCTGAGGGGCGGGGTCCCCAGCGCGGCGGGACGCGCGGCCACCGCGTTCCCCTTAGGTAGAGTCCCGAGGCCATGGGAGAGGGCGCCTGGGCCAACCCTGGCGTAAGTTCTCCCGCCTCCTGCCGGGCCCCGCCCCAGGGCGCCGACCCCTTCCCCTCCACCCGGGGCCAGGGCTGCCGAGTACCTGCAGCCTCCGGCGACGAATCAGGCCCGAATCATCCATGGCGGCGGCGGCGGCAGAGGCTTCGGCCCCGGGGAGGGAGGTGGGAGGCGGCGGCAGGGGCGGCGGCGGGAGGAGGGAGGCGGGAGGCGGGAGGCGGAAGGCGGGAGGGAGTGAGAAGCCGCGGGGACCGCGGCGGCGGCGGCGGCGGCGGCTGGGGGGGGGGGGGGAGGGGGCAGGGAGGTGGCGGGGGCGGAGCAAAGTGGGGCGGACCCGGCGTCGTCACTGCGTCTGGGCGCCCGAGCCCGGCCTCGGCCAGGGCTGCCCGCGCTGGGGGCGGGGGGGGGGGGGGGGGGGGGGCCGGGGGGGGGCGGGGGCGGCGGACAAGAGGGGGAAGGAGCCTCCAGATGTCCCCAGGGAAGTCAAGCTACCGAGAGACCCCTGTAGAGACACGCCAGGGGAGAGACATGCCCATGGGTAGACTCCCAACCCAAGAAACACCCCAAAGGAGACAGTCTCACTAAGATATATTCCTTATGCAGACAACCTCCTCCCCGCGGTGACCCCCTCAGAGAGACACATTCCCACGGGGAGGTAGTCTCCATAGGGAGGCCCTCTCCAATCAGAAACTCCTCTCACCCTGAAAATCATTTCTAAAACAGATGGTCTCTGAGGGGTGACGCTTCCTCTCAAAAGCCCACCCTCCAAAGAGGAGACATTTTCGTAGAGAAAGATCCCCGCGGGTGATATTTCACTTGGGGAGCTTGGTGAGGTTACCCTCAGTGAAAGACCCCACGAAAGCCATATTCTCTATGGGAAATTGTCCCCACCCACGAGACCTCACATCCCAAGGAGATACACTCTTACAGAGTGTGTATTTGCACTGAGGAGACCCGTCCTTACGGGAGAAGCCCCCTCCGAAAATCATTTACATGCTTATACCAACCCGCTTCCCTAGCGATCCCCTCCCTCATCGTCAGGATTAAGAAGCCAGGCCAGGCTGGGCCGTATTTATAGGAACGATTAGCTGGTGGTTGGGGAGGAGGGCAGCCGAAGCGATTTTCACCACTCCCCCGCAGTGTTCCTGCAGCTGAGGCCAAGCCAACCATGCTTCCCCTAGTTGTAGTGAAAAGCGTCGGAGACCTCCCCACGCTAGTCTTGGCATTGGAGGGCATGGTGGGGTGGGGGCTTCCCAAGGGTCTCAGTCCATAACTGTCCCGAAGACCCTGGAGGGCGCGGTCACTGGGCGGGAGCGACCCCTGCCTGTCAAAGGGGGCTACAGCGAGGTCTAGGTCCCGGTGTTCCCCAGGCGCTTGTCTGCTCATCTCTGCGCCTTTGCCTGAGTTGTCTCGGTCTGTTTCTCTCTGTCTCTGTCAGCATGTTCGTGTTGCCATCTCGCTGAGTCTGTTCCTCGCACTTCTCTGTCCAAGGCCGGGAAACTGCTCTTGACGCGCCTTCTCCCGCCGGCTGCCGCGGGAGCTCTCCGTGGTGCTGATTTCTAGCGCTCCAGTCCGTAGTGCTGAAATATGAGCTCAGGTTGGGGGCGGAGGTTAGGGAAGGGGAAGGGTTGTCGGGAGGCACAGCCTAGAGGCTGGACAGATAAGACCCACGAGCACCCTGAACTACCCCAGGATGAACCGGAGGAAGGCTAGGTCCACTGAGTACTGGTTGCTGAAGCTTCCAGGACATCAGTGGGTGTCCTTAGAGGGGCCAGGAGACAGTGCCTCCTGATTAATTTACTCAACAGGTATTGAGCACCTACTGTGTGCAAAGCAGTGTTTTGGATTCTGGGAGTACATCAGTAAAAGAGACAGACAAAAACTCTGCACTATCCGAGAAAAGAGGGAGAGAGATTTGTGGTAGTACTCATTGCTCACAAAAACACATATGCAAACTCTACAAGCACAGGCACGCACACACACTGTGCAAATACACACACAAACACGAAAGTACCAACACATGCTCAACAAACAGACTCGCATATACCCATTCACACACCCTGCAAACACATACTCCACAAAAACACATATTCTGCAAATACACACACATACAAACACATACTCAGCAAACACAAACTCACAAACACATGTAATCATTTGCAAACATGGAGTTAGCACATAGACACAGAGAGTCTTATGCAAACACATAAACACAGAATACAAACACACACTCAGCAAACACAGAAACACATATTCACATAAACTCACATTCTGGAAACACACGTGCAAACACATACTTAGACATACACACACTCGGCAACGCAGGCATACACAAACAACACATAAAAACACTCAACAACACAAGCACACACTCATCGTCCCCAAACCAAAGGAAGCTCAGCTGCACACAAACTCTTGTCCAAAATACAGACTCATTATCCTCCCAATGCAAAACATGGACACATATACACACACTCACATACCCACTGGAGGGCTGTTTTTCTTTTCTTTTCTATTTTATTTTATTTTAGAGGGCTGTTTTTTCTTACTGGACTCCCCCACTAAACTATCAGCTCTATGAGGGTTGAGATTTTCATGTCTTAGTCACTACACTGCATCCCCAGAATCTGGCACACACTAGGTGCTCAATAAATGTTTGTTGAATGAATTGAGGGAATGTTTGCAGGGACACAAATTCACAGAAACTGCAAAGGGGCACACACACATACACACACACACACACATGTCAGATGGAGTCCTACACCCTCTCCACACATGACAACACCTTCTTGTTCACTCATTGTCAACATTCATGGTCAATAACCTTTGTCCAGTGACCTATTCACAATAATTTGCACAACATCTATCCTCATCCTTCATCCCCCTCCCCTTCACTTATTATCTGACTCTTACTCAACTGGACACACTTGGCTCTTGGAACACTTACAGACCTCCTTACCCAGATTTTGAGCACACACACACACCACACACTAAAGAGACGCACATAAACATATCGTCACACAACAAACACACATACCCACTCAATACATACACAAACACAAAACACACCCTCATCCCACACACACACACCCTCATCCATCTCCTCACACATATACAGAGTTTAAGTCACAAGCTCAACATAAAGACAAACACAAGGATATATACACACCAGCCTCAGATCCTCTGGTCTTTGGTCAGCTGGAGCAGAGGGCGGGGCGGTGGGAAATCCCTCCCCTGCATCAAACCACGCCCCTTTCAGCTGTTTCCTGGATTTGACCCTGAGGTGTCTCAGCAGTGCCCTAGACTCCAGTCCGGCTAACAGGTGAGGGGTGGCCGGAGGGGGCAGAGAGGGGGAGGGAATTGCCGTGTCTTCACAGATCCCTAGTTCCCCCTGCCCTGGGGCCTTTGGATCCCACTGGCAGAATCCGAGTCCTGCCACAGCCAAGCTTGGGTCCAGAGGTCCAGCCCTGGGTGTCAGCCCCTAAGCTGATTGTGGGCCGAGAGAAGGTGACCATGAAAGGGGCCAGCAGGGATCAAGAGGGAGGGAGGAGACTGGGCAGAAGAGAAGGAAGAATTACTGGACAAGAGGGGGGATTGGAAGATCTGGGGAGGTCCCTTTAGAGGACGGAGGAGGTTGCCTGAGGGCCCATAGGGTGGGAGATCCCACTTTGGGTCGGGGTGGGGGGGAAGGGAACCAATGTCAAACAGGGGTGGGGACACTTGCACCTGAAGGGATGGAGGGGACATGAGTCTGACGGGGGGGGGGCTCCTTGGTCAGAGACAGACCTTGGTGGCCCCCGGGGATTTGAGGGTCCTTGGCTATTGCTTCCTCATCAGCTGCCCTTTCTCTGCTCTGCCTGGCACTGTCTCCTGGCTGCGTATCAGGACAGTGCCACCCTGAGCTACCAGAAAGGGACAGCTGAACCTCACCCCGTATCCCAGCTGACTCTTATCTCAGGTGGACATGGTCTGCAGGGGTTGCACTCGACCCAGGGGCCTGGCCTGGGCCCTGCAACTGACCCTGGCATGGATCCTGCTGGGGGCTTGTGGAGGGAGCCACCCACTCCCAGCTAGATCCCAGAGACACCATAGGCTGGTGACCAATTTGGGCACAAGCCAGCTGCACCTGGCAGGTAAGCATTCCAGACTTTGCCTAAACTCTAACAACCAGAAACCCCAACTCAACCATAACAATGCCAGAATTTCCTTTGGAGAGGGGTTTAGGGTGACCGGAGGAGGCACCTGGGTCTAGTGGTGGTTAAACAGCACAAACTGCCTAGGTTTAAATCCCAACTCTGCCACTTCATAGCTGTGTGACCCTGGGCAAATCACTTAACCTCTCTGAGCCTCAGGTGGGCCATTAAGAAAGGAGGAGAAATAATAGACCTACCTCATAAGGATGTTGTAAAAGTGTATATGTAAGTATATGAGAATTTATATCACCACCAGGTTGTCATAAATGATAAGCTGATTATGATTAGTGATTATTTCTTGAAGCTCCATTTGCATCACAAGCGAAGTGTCTTTAACTTTTATGTTTGAGAGAACATATATAATTGGGGTCTCCCCGTTCAGAGGAACCCCAAGCCTTGGTTCCCCAACCCTACCTGAGGATCCAAGATGGCAACTCACTGGAGTCCCCTTCTCCATGACACTCTTGTCCCTCAGAGATGAACACACCAGAGGCATCGGACCCTGGGATCGTCTCAGGGAGCTGTGGGGAGCTGAGCCCCGGGCAAGTACAGCAACCTCCAGTGTTTCCTTGTGTTCTTTGCTCCAGCTGTCCCGACCAGGGGACAGAGCCCTTGCGCACCTTGACCTATCTGGGCCTGTCTCTCCCGATATCCAGGTGTGAATCCTTCCTGGGAAACCTCCAGGTTGCCCTCCGCAGTCGTTTCCACCTGCTGCTATTGGGGGTACGCCAGACACAGCCTCTCTGCTCGGAGCTCTGCGATGCCTGGTAGGAGTGGCGGGGCGTGAGGGGTGTGGTCTATGGCTTGGGCGGGGCCGAACGGGGGATCTGCAGCTTGATCCTCCGGGTGCCTGAAGGGGCGTGGCCTGCGTCCAAAGCCACCAAGGTGTACAGGACGAGGCCTGGTGTTTAGAGGCTAGGTAGAAAGGGACGGGGCCTGTGGAGGACCCGCTGCTAAGACTGGCACTACGGAGGACTGGCCTTCCATGGAGCTGGCTTTTTTTTTTTTTTTAAGGGGAGGGCCTCTTGATTGAAAAGAGAAGCTAAAAGGGTGGGGCTGGCCTGGAATAGATGGTCTGAGGTCGGCAGGTGTGAGGCCTGAAGTGACAGAGCCCTGGTAAGTTTAGAGAATATGGGGCAGGCTGAAATCTGGGGGATGGCTTTTGTAGGAGCGTGGTTCTAAGAGGCGGTGCCTGGATCTGGGGAAGGGACATACCCGGGGCAAAGCCTTGGAGAGCAGGAATCCCACTAGGACGTGGCTGCGGAGTCTTCACCCGCCTTCTTTTCTCCACACACCATCCCCAGGTTTGCCACCTGCGAAAGTGATATCATCTGCAGCCCGACTTGGCTCCCACTCCTAGAAAAGAGGGGCTGCGAGCCTGGCTGCACCACCTATGGGCAGGTGAGCATGGGACAGAGGAAGCCAGGAAGAGACTGATACTTCCCCTCACTATGTCCTGGGTTAGCCCGTCTAGGTCCCAGAGTCCGGACTGGCACTCCCAAGGCCCCCACTCCCATCCTTCCCGCTTCCACAGCCCAATCTCCATAGTAGGATATGCCTGTAGCCTCCCTAAGGCCCACTGAGTCTGGATTTGCCCTCCCCAAAGGACGGTCTCTGCTCTAGGCCCGTCCACAGTCCCCCTGGAAGGCCCAGAAACCCGAGTCTCCTTCTCCAAGGCCCCAGCCTTCATCTGGTTCTCTGCCACCCGAGCCCCCGGGACCCAGTAAAACCTCGCACTCCCCAAGGCCCCACCCCCACTATGGCCCTGCCCCCAGACTCCCGGGATGACCTAGAGGTGAGAATTTCCTGCCCTAAGATCGCGCCGCTGCCCCCAGGGTAGCTGGACTCCACCAACTCGGACCCAAACTTCACCCCTTCCCGCCAGACTTTTGCTGACGGAGCGGAACTTTGCCGCTCGTTTCTGGGCTACGCGGTACCAGTGGCGGATCCTGGCTCTGGTCACTGCCTCAACATTTCCACCTCGGTGCTGCCGCGTCCCAGACACGCACGGAGGGCCCGGGAAACCACTTTCCGGCGCTCCCGACGCCCTCGCACCTGGATCCTGGACGCTGCAAGCAGCGGAAGTGGCAGTGGAAGTGGCAGCGGCCCCTAGGGGGCGCCTGGCCTTGAATGGAAGATGCACCCCCTCTCCCCACCTCCGACCCCGCCGCTCAAGACACCCAGAGTCCCACCCCTGTCCCTCTCTGCATTCTAGTTTCCAGAGTCCCATCCTTCCTCTCTGGGGCCCCAGAGACTCGCGCCTCTTCAGATTATTTGAGAAATAACCCAATTGTAGTTCATTGTTTTCCTCACCCCCCTGAATAAAGTCGCCAGTTAGAGCACGTGATGTGGCTGCTTCTTGGGGGAAGTAAGTGGAAAGGAGAGTTGACAGAAAGTGATAGTTGTCTCTCAAATCTTCAGGTCCTAAAGTTAGCCACTGATTCACAGGAGCGTGTAAATGAGGGCTTGTCTACACCCTGGAGCATCTGTCACAACTTGGAATATCCAGGTGTCAGAAATGGGGAGGAGGACTTCCTGGTGGCCAGTGGTTAAGAATCCACCTGTCGGGCCTCCCTGGTGGCGCAGTGGTTGAGAGTCCTCCTGCCGATGCAGGGGACACGGGTTCGTGCCCCGGTCTGGGAAGATCCCACATGCCGCGGAGCGGCTGGGCCCGTGAGCCATGGCCGCTGAGCCTGCGCGTCCGGAGCCTGTGCTCCACAACGGGAGAGGCCACAACAGTGAGAGGCCCGCGTACCACAAAAAAAAAAAAAAAAAAAAAAAAGAATCCACCTGTCAATGCAGGGGACCCAGGTTCTATCCCTGGTCCAGGAAGATCCCACATGCAGTGGAGCAACTAAGCCCGTGCACCACAACTACTGAGCCTGCGCGCCTAGAGCCCATGCTCCACAATAAGAGAAGCCACACCAATGAGAAGTCCGCGCACCACAACGAAGAGTAGCCCCTGCTCTCCACAACTAGAGAGAAAGCTCACACGCAGCAACGAAGACCCAACACAGCCAAAAATTAATTTAAAAAAACAAAAACAAAAAGACACCGCTGGGCCTGTTTAATCAGAGGTGAAGGCCATAAAGGGTTTCTGGAGGTCTGTACAAGTCAGGAAGCTTCTTGGTGGGACTGGTGGCACACAGTGGGAGAGCACACCTCCTCTCCTTGTCAGTCCCTCTTCTGGACCCCTCCCCATTTTTTAAAATTTATTTATTTTTGGCTGCGTTGGGTCTTTGTTGCTGTGCACAGGCTTTCTCTCTAGTTGCAGTGAGCGGGGGTTACTCTTCGTTGGGGTGCGCAGGCTTCTAATTGCAGTGGCTTCTCTTGTGGAGCACCGGCTCTAGGCGCGTGGGCTCAGTAGTTGTGGCTCACGGGCTCTAGAGCGCAGACTCAGTAGTTGTGGCGCACGGGCTTAGTTGCTCCACAGCATGTGGGAATCTTCCCAGACCAGGGATCGAACCCGTGTCCCCTGCATTGGCAGGCGGATTCTTAACCACTGTGCCACCAGGTAAGTCCCAAGGGTGTCTTCTTCTTTCCTTCCTCCGCTTCTCCCAAATGTCATTCCTGGACCTAAAGCAAAGGACTTAACTCAGATTCAGGATTTGGGTTGTAAACACACTGTAACCACTGGACCGCAAGGAAAGTCCCATGTAAGCACTACCCTTAATCCTCCTCCTTATCCACAGGCTCTAGGAGAACCAGTTTCCTCACCTGAAAACAGGGGCAATATCCCTTTTAGTTCTATTCAATAGAGCAAGATTGGTGGATGCCTTGTGTGTCCAGGCACTGTGCTAAGATAGATAGATCAGGCCCATTCCCTGACCTCAGTGACGGTGAAATAGCATAAGAAGCAAAGTGTCCCACTGGGAGAGTAGTAGACAGGCATCTTTCAGATGCCAGAGACAAATTCAGTTCAAAGTGCCTTTAGCCAAGACAGTGATAAGCTTCAGGAATGGCTGTCTCTAGGTTCTTAAATGATGTTACGAATCTATCTGTATATATATATTTTTTGGCTGTACTCTGGGACAGGATCTCCTCACAGTAGCAAAGATGGACCAGCAACTCCATGATTTTATTGATTAAAATGGGCCTATTTCTCTGTAAAACCAGCAAAGTTCCCAGGGCTGGCTCTCATTGATCCAGCCTCCTCATAAGCCCATTACCAAGCCAATAATTGTGTCAAGGGGCGTGCTGTACTCTCACTGGCCTGATTTGGGTTATGCTTGTACCTAAACGTCCATGGTGGGGTGAGCTCCATCTGAACCACATGGACTGATGATGGGGGAGGGGTGTCCCCCCCTAAAGAAAGTCAGGTGATGAAACCAGGAGAAGGGGAAGGAGTGCTGGTCAGGGAGTCATGATATATTGACCACAGAGACTGGTGGTTATGACCTTGACTCTGTAGTGTATCTACCTGGGTTCACATCCCAGTTCTACCGTTTACTCACTCTGTAACCTTGGGCATGTTGCCCAGCACTGATGAGCCTCAGTTTCTTCATGTGTAAAATGGGAATAATAATTGATCCTCCCGTAGGGTTATTGGGAGAATCGAATGAGTTTATGCAAGTTGTTATGGTTATGCATCACTGTGGAACAAACAACTCCAAACTTAGTGCTGTAAAACAACAATCATTATCTTTCATGGTTCTGGAGTTTCCCTGGGCTCAGCTGGATGGCTATTGTTCAAGGTCTCTCATGCAGTTGCAGAGAGTGGCTGGGGCAGAGTCACACTCACGTATCTGGTGGTTGGTACCGGCTCTTGCCTTGAACCTCAGCTAGGGCTGTCAGCCAGAGTTAACTACACGTGGCCAATCATAGTGGCTTGGGCTTCCTCATAACATGGCATTTGGGTTCTAAAGGTACGTGTCCCAAGAAAGAGAGCCAGGTGGAAGTTGTCTCACCTTTGACGACCTAGCCTTAGAAGTCAAACTGTGCTGGAATTCCCTGGCTGTCCAGTGGTTAGGACTCGGCACTTTTCACTGCTGGGGCCCAGGTTCAACCCCTGCTCAGTAAACTAAGATCCTGCAAGCCAGGTGGTGAGGCCAAAACAAAAAAAAAAAGGTCACACGGTGTCACCTCTGCTTTCTATTCACTAACGTAAGTCACTAAAGACAAAAGGGAGGTGCCCTAGACTCCACCTCCTAATGGGAAGGATGTCAAATACAATGCTTAGAAAGTGACTGGCACGTAACTAATTAACACTCAATAAACGCAGACATCATCCACGATCACTGTTGTTGTTGATGATGTTTTATATGTACTGTTATTGTGACAAGGAGGATAAGCAGGTATTCAAGGAAGAGGAGTGAGGTAAGCCTTTGAAGGAGCTCCAGGTAGATGACCAGAACACAGGGAAGGGCGTTTCAAGCAGGCCTGAAGATTTCAGGTTCTGGGGAACTCCCAGCTGCTCAAAACGCCTGGAACAGAGCATGGGAGCTGGGGTCAGATCACAGAAGGACGTGAATGCCTTGCAAAGCACTTGGACCTGTTGATAAGGGGTATGAGAGCCATGGAAGGTTTAAGCAGGGGAAGGTTCATCAGACTGACACTCTTGCTTACAAGCAGGTCTGGGGGAGGGTGAGACTGGAGGTGAGGGGCACCAGTAAGGACCTTGGGACGAGAACTGAAAGATGGGCAGAAGGGGATTAATGAGAGAGAGTCAGAGGAATAACCCACAAGGCTGTCCTGAGGAGAGTGGGAGTGATCATTTGAAACTTTCAAGAAGCAGGGGTTGTTTTCAACCTCATTTGAAATAAAACCCTGGGGATCTTTGGCAGGTTAGGTGTGGGACTCTGAACTTCACATTTCTATTTTTTTTTCTAGCCATATTTCATTATTAAATACAACTGTATTTATTTGTGACTGGCTTATACCTGCTTTGTGGTTTTTTTTAATTAATCTATTTATTTTATATTTATTTTTGGCTGTGTTGGATCTTCGTTTCTGTGTGAGGGCTTTCTCCAGCTGCAGCGAGTGGGGGCCACTCTTCATCGCGGTGCGCGGGCCTCTCACTGTCGTGGCTTCTCCCGTTGCGGAGCACAGGCTCCAGACGCGCAGGCTCAGTAGTTGTGGCTCACAGGCCCAGCTGCTCTGCGGCATGTGGGATCTTCCCGGACTGGGGCACGAACCCATGTCCCCTGCATTGGCAGGCGGATTCTTAACCACTGCGCCACCAGGGAAGCCCCTCTATTTTTTTTTTTTTGACTCACATATTCATTCTTTATTTTCCACCCAACTCCATCTTGTGATTCTCTTGGTTCTCTATCACGGTCTTTGGAAGGTTGTCTCAGTTCCAAATAGCTGGACTCCACATTTTGTACTCCCTGGTGAGCTTGATGCTGCTGGTCTGGGAACCCCACTTTGAATAGCCAAGGATCCCTAGACTTTTGTTAGTAGAAATATTTGCGAGTTACAGCTTTAGGGTACCCACTCGTTTCTGCTTGTCACCAGATGGGAAGAAAGAGGTGAGCAGTTTCTCCTTATCTTTTTTAAAAAAATATTTATTTATTTATTTTTGGCTGCATTGGGTCTTAGTTGCAGCACGCTGGATATTTCGTTGCGGCACGCGGGATCTCTCGTTGCGGCGCATGGGCTCTTCATTGCGGTGCCCGGGCTTTTCGTTGCAGTGCGCGGGCTCAGTAGTTGCTGCATGTGGACTGAGTTGCCCCCCGGCATGTTGGATCTTAGTTCCCCAACCAGGGGTTGAACCAGTGTCCCCTGCGTTGCAAGACTGATTCTTTTTTCTTTTAAATAAATTTATTTATTTATTTATTTTTGGTTGCATTTGGTCTTCATGGCTGCGCACAGGCTTTCTCTAGTTGCGGCAAATGCGGGCTACTCTGTTGTGGTGCGCAGGCTTCTCACTGCGGTGGCTTCTCGTGTTGTGGAGCACGGGCTCTAAGCACGAGGGCTTCAGTAGCTGTGGCTCACGGGCTCCAGAGCGCAGGCTCAGCAGTTGCGGCACACGGGCTTAGCTGCTCCGCGGCATGGGGGATCTCCCCGGACCAGGGATCGAATCGTGTCCCCTGCATTGGCAGGTGGATTCTTAACCATTGCACCACCAGGGAAGTCCCTGAAAGACTGATTCTTAATCACTGGACCACCAGGGAAGTCCCTCTCCTTATCTTACCAAGGCAAATTCCATCAGCAGTCAGAGGGCCTATAATTTCAAGATGAACTGTAATTTTAATAATTCTGAGAGGGAAAGAGGCAAGTCTGAGATACTCTGCATATATGGCATAGAAAACGGCAGAATTACAAATGGAATCAGGTTCTGTAATGTTTTGCAACTATAGTGACAATCACAGGCAGAGGCGTGAATAGAAGATGGCTTTAGGTGGGAAAATGGGGTGGACATGGCTCCTCCCCAAGGTCTGCCCTCATCACCTCTGCTCTAGGGCCTTCTTGTAGCCAGGTACTCTCATCTCAGGGTCTCTGCACTTGCTGTTCCCACACCTTAGAACCCCTTTACCCTCCTGTTATCTGTTCCACCTCTCTCACCCTTCAGATCTCAGCCAGTCAGGTCCTCAGTCTCTATGAGCCCCCCTGGAGCTGGCCTCCCCATACACACTCCAGGGTCCCTCTGTCCTCAATGGGAGGTTTGGGACCCTTTCTGGCTGGTCAGCACGGGCTTCCCCATGTCCAGCACAGGACACGCAGAGTGCAGAGGTGCTCTCTCATGAACTGAATTGCACCCACTGCCCCCCCCCCCCAATTCATATGTTGAAGCTCTAACCCCCACTACCTCAGAATGTAACTATATTTAAAGATAAATCTTTAAAGAGGCAACTAAGGTAAAATGAGGTCCCATGAGTGGGTCCTAATCCAATGAGTGGAGTCCTTATAAGTAGCGATTAGGACACAGACACACACACAGGGATGTGATGACATGGGAAAAAGATAGCCATCTACAAGCCAAGGAGAGAGGCCTCAGAAGAAACCAACTCTGCTGATACGTTTATCTTGGACTCTCAGCCTCCAGAACTGTGAGAAAATGAATTTCTGTTGGTTAAGTGCCCCAGTCTATGATATTTCTTATGGCAGCCTTGGCTGTACACACTCCGTAATACTCCCACCATGCCCTGGGTTTCTGTTATCAGAGCATTTATTACAAAGTGAAGAGCCATTCTCTCTTCTTTTCCATTAAAATCTCACTATTCTGGTGACTTCCCTGGTGGTCCAGTGGTTAGGACTCTGTGCTTCCACTGCAGGGGGCACGGGTTTCGATCCCTCGTTGGGGAACTAAGATCCCACATGCCACATGGCATGGCCAAAACAATTAATTAATTAAAAAAATCAATCTTACTGTTCAGGAGTGCCCTGGTGGTCTAGTGGTTAGGATTCAGTGCTTTCACTGCTGTGGCCCAGATTCAGGGAACTGAGATCCTGTAAGACTTGTGGCCAAAATATAAAAAACCAAAAAAAGTGAAATAAAATCCTACTGTTTACTGTTCAAGTCAAGGTTGTGGGGGGAGGGTCAACAGTGGGGAGGATGGGAGGATATGGAGTCTCTCCCAACCCCCAGGAACCAATTTTTGACTCTTTACCCCAGATATTCCATTCCCCTTGCCACAGATTACTTCAGGCATAGACATGTTCTACTTTCAGCTAGGAAGGGACAGGGTGGCTGCTTGAAGATGAGGCCTTTGGAGGTTGGGATGTGATGTCTGGAGCTGTTGCAGCCATCTTGGTACGATAAGAGGTAAAAAAAAAACCCACCAAAATTGGCAAAACAGAAGATGGATTAAAAAAAGTGTCTTGGGGCTTCCCTGGTGGCACAGTGGTTGAGAGTCCACCTGCCAATGCAGAGGACACGGGTTCATGCCCCGGTCCGGGAAGATCCCACATGTCGCGGAGTGGCTAGGCCCGTGAGCCATGGCCGCTGAGCCTGTGCGTCCGGAGCCTGTGCTCTGCAACCGGAGAGGCCACAACAGTGAGAGGCCCGCGTACTGCAAAAAAAAGATGTATCTGTATGTATGTTTGTAACACGCCAGGATATCTCCAGAGGACCTAGAAGGCACCTGCTATGGTCTGAATATTTGTGTCCCCCCCAAATTCATATGTTGAAATCCTAACCCCCCAAAGAAGATGGTGTTAGGAGGTGGGACCTTTGGGAGGTGATTAGGTCATGCGGGTGGAGCTCTCTCATGAGTGGGATTAGTGCCCTTATAAAAGGGACCCCAGAGATTCCTCACCCCTTCCACCATGTGAGGACACGGCGAGATGGCAGTCTGTGACCTGGAAGAGGGCCCTCCCCCAAAGCTGACTGTGCTGGTACCCTGATCTTGGACTTCCAGCCTCCAGAACTGTGAAAAATAAATATACATTGTTTACAAGCTGCCCAGCCTGTGGTATTTCATTACAGCAGCCCACAAAGGACTGAGACACCCCAGTAAGCCCACCAGGGTGCTGCGGGTAGGATGGGAGGGAAGCTTCTCAGCATACTCCTTCTTAATTTTGCTTCAAATATACCATGTATTTAAAAAATCAAATCAGGGGCTTCCCTGGTGGTCCAGTGGTTAAGACTCCGCACTCCCAATGCAGGGGACCTGGGTTCAATCTCTGGTCAGGGAATTAGATCCCGCATGCCGCAACTAAGATCCCAGCGCAGCCAAATAAATAAATAAATATTAAAAAAAAATCAAATCACATCAATCAATCAATGTCCATCCTGTTTCAGTTCTAGAAGTCAACAACTTGGTCCAGATGCAGACAGAGCACACCTCCACCCTACCGCCACCCCAAAACAGAACCTCCACACTTAGTTTTCCTTGAAGAATTTTAATCACAAACTGGGGGTGGGGTGGGTGTGGGAGGAGGTAAAGGGAGTACAGGCTGGCTGCTAAAGAATGGTGGCTGACTCCAGGCCCCGCTCCTGGAAGTACCGATGGGGGAGGCGGGGGCGGGGGCCTTCGCTGAAGTACGACTTGATCCTCCTAAGTCCCTCCTGATCCCCCGTCTGCGAGTCCTCCCTGTGGGAGAGAGATGGCGACACTGACTTCTGGGGGATCGGCCCTCTCAGGCAGCGCTGAGCCCTGGCTTCTCACCCTCCTTCCTCATAGCACCTCCAGGACACCTACCATGTAACGTCTTCTGCCTCCTTCTCCAGGATGCTCTGGGCTGTGCGCCAACTGAACCGGACAAACTGGGGGAAGCCGAACACAGGGTCCACGTGCTCCCTCAACCACGCTTTTGTCTTGGGATCTGGGGGAAGGGTAGGGTGGACAATGTGCTAGCCCTGAGCCCTGCCGTAATGTCCCAGCTTCTCAGCTTGGCATCTGAGGCCCTACCACCTCATCTCAGTCCTCCTCTGGAGTACCTGAAGCACCGCCCACTGTCTGAGACATCTTCCTGTCTCAGGACCTTTGCACAAGCAGTTCCCCCCAACTCTTTGCCTGGTCAACAGTTGCTTATGGTGCAGTTTAAGGAGACTGCCCTTGAGACATCTCCCTTACCTCCCCCAAGGACATGAGGCATTGAACCAGCATTTGTGGACCATTGAGTTAATGCCCATCTCTCCCATGTAACCACGAACTCAGTGGGCACAAGGAGGTCCTTGTTTGTCTTGCTCATGGCTAAATCTTCAGGGCTTGGCCCTGCAGGTCACATACCAGGTGTTCAGTAAGCAATGAACACTGCCCAAAGTGTCTTTGGCCTGGACCTGGTTTCCTCCCTTTGGCCTCACCTAAGTTCCAATCCTAGACTTGCTGTGTTACCCCACCCAACTGCCAAAGGGTTCCTTGAACCCAGCCATTGAATCTTTGCCTCTGCCCTTGTGTGTCTTTGGGAGAGGTGGAGGGGAGGGGCACGATCATTTCCACTTTACAAACAGGGAGACTGAGTCTCCTAATGAAGAGAAAACAATGGATTCAAGCTGGGGCCACCGGACAGCACTGCACAGGAGCCAGTACCCCTCACTCTGCCCTTTGCGCCTTAACAAATGGACAGATGCCCATCGTGAGTCTCAGTCCTTCACTGGGGCTCCAGAGAGAGAGCAGAGAGGGAGGGAGGGAGAAGGGAAGAGGGAGTCTGCCAGCTGGAATCCAACTTTGCCACATTTTGGCCATAAGCAAGTGGCCGCCCTGTCTGGGCCTCAGCCTCTTCTGCTGCAGAGTGGGGTGGTCAGAACAACTTAGAAAACCTCAGAAGCATGCCAAGCCTGCCTTTTTAGTTTATTGTCACTCACCATTGGGGTAGCCTGAGCCATAATCAGTGTCCAGGTCCTGCAGTTTTTCCACAAACTTCCAGTTCTTCACAGCCTGGTCTCGGGCCACCTGTGGGCAAGATAGGCACTTGGGATCTCCCTCCCCATGAAGCAGCCATGCTTGCCTCCTGCCAGGGGGATGCTGGGAGCTGGCCATGGCCAGCAGGGGCCTAACCTTGGCACAGATACTGGCGGCACTGACCACGGGATAGAGGGCATCTGCCTTGGCCTTGACTGTCACCTCAACACCAGGAAAGCGCTGCTGCAGCCGCTCCTGGTATGTCTCTGGGGGCCCCACAGTGTCCACAAACACCTGCCGTGGTGACAGAAATGTATTCATTCAACAAACATCCAGAAAAACAACTGTGTAGATGATCCAACTTCACAGCCTTTGCACTTGATGTTCCCGCTGCCTGGAATACTCGTCTCTCAGCTCATGCCCAGGCTGCGTCTTCCTCTCGGGGGTCTCAGCTCAAATATCACCCTCTAAAGAGGCTTTTCCTGATCACACTATATCCATTCTACATTTATTAAGCACCTACCTACTGCATGCCATGGGCTGCTCTACGTGTTGAGGACATAGCAGTAAACATGACAGAGTAGACACCCTGGTGAGGGCCACAGACAAGAAACAGGACAAATAATAAAGAATAAGGGAGATCCAGAAGAGATTATAATTTTAAACAATTAGGGGGTGTTCAGGGAAGGTCACTCTGAGGTGGTGACATCTGAATAAAGGCCTGAAGGAAATGAGCCACAGGGAGATCTGGGAAAGAGTGTTCTAGTGCAAAGGCCCTGAGGTGGGACCATGTCAAGTACGCTGGACAGCAGTACGGGGACCACATGTCTAGAACAGAAATGAGGTCAGAAAAGTAGCAAGAAAAGTAATCTCCAGAGCATTTATTATTCTCAAAAATCACCTTTACTATTTGCTTACCAGCTGCCCATCCATCTCCTCTGATTTGGTCATGAATCCGAGGGCAGGCTCCTTGTCTGTCTGCTTCAGTACTGCATGGTCAGCTCCACATTCCAGCCCTGGACCTCAGCCACCTTCTCAGCAAGGCCTCCCTTGTTACATTCTCTATCTCAAGTATATTTACCCTTGTGATTCTCTCAAAACGGTCTGTTCTTTGCCTTGCAAACTCGATGCAATACCAACTTATAATTCTCTCTGGGGATTTAATCTCATTCTTCACTTGCCTGTAAACTTTCCTGATTTAATTCCCAGTGTGTTCAGAAAATTAAACGTCGAGATTTACATTTCAAAAACGTAAATGACTGTCTGCTGTGTGGGGAGCACATTGTAGGGGAGGGGGCTGGAGGAGGATGGGGCAGGTATCCAGGAGGGGAGGGTGCCCTGGGCTAGGATACAGACTGCGGTCGGGGAGAACAGATGTGGGATTCGTTCTACACACTGAGCCTTTAGAATATGGAAATAGATTAGATGGGGGTGAGGCTGGGGGCCCCACCATGGTCCTCAGTGGGGCACACATTTAAGGTAGGAAAAACAGTAGGACATCAACAGCAGTAAAACACATTCCTGAATCATCCATCGCACTTCTATACTCCTATTTTATCCTGAGGTGATTAAACGGGGGCAATCCAACCAACAGTTAGCTCACCTGGGCCACTTTCACACCTTGGTCCAACGCATACTGCATCAGCCCAGTAGCTGTATCATGAGACAGGGAGTTCAGGTTGTATTTGACCCTGTGGTGGTGGACAGAGCCCAGTCAACATCGTTCCAGCCACCCATCCCTTCCAGCCCATGATGGCTACCCCCCCGCCCCCGGGACCCCTCACCGCCCAAGCATGCTGGTAGAGATGAGGTTTGGAGACAGCACGTCCAGTGCCCAGCCCACAAAGTCTCCGTCCTCCTCCATTTTCGCAAAGAGCCTGTGCCGCTCGCTCTCCGACAAGGTCTTTGAGTCTGGGTGGAGGATTGGGAGAGAAGGGGAGCGGCTGGTTCCCCCAGTTCCTGCTCTCCCCCTCCAGCTTGCACCCGCCCCTGAACATGCCCAGGAACCGCCTCCCTAGATCTACCCCAGGGCTCACCTGCCACTTTCAGGGCCTCCAGATCTGCCAGGCGGGACAGGGGGCAATAGCAGATGGCGTAGACCATGGGGCCTGGGGAAGAGGGGGTCCAAACAGTGAGCCCGTGAAAGCCGCCATCTCTATTCCATCATCACCGCTTTTTTTTTCGGTGCCATCACCAATGCCATCGCCATCACCACTATCACCACCACCACCACCCCCCCGAGTGCGGTGCAATCCCAGCTCCTGTTCCAGTGCAACTTGCATCCACCTTATCACGCCCCTCCCCCACCCGGCCCTGGGGGCGCACCCAGCACCGGGCCCCGGCCCGCTTCATCGACGCCCAGGACGCAGGGCTCCTTGCGGCACACAGAAGGTACAGGCGAGTTCAGGCGACAGCGGCCCGTATTGTCTCTCTCCAGCTCGCTGAGATCCATGCCGCCGCAGCCGCCGCCACCAGCGGCAGGAACAAAGTCTGCAAGGAAAGGTCTCTGCGCGCTTTTTCCGCGGGCCCAGAGGCAGTGCTAGCTCTCGACCAATCGCCGCGCAAGACACGCCCCAAACGTTCCCGCCGCCGTTGTCGTTTGCGCAGCACACGCCGACGTCGCTGCCGTGCAGCTTCCTGGGAATTGTAGTTCCCGAGTCTGACAGCCGAGCTCTATGGTTGGGGAACTGGATAGGCGGGGTCGCTTTCCAAGCTCCGCCCGGGTGTCACTGGAGCTCCGCCCGCCGGGGCTGGAGGGAGGAGAGGGAAATAAAGGGGAAATTGAGGGGGGCCTTGAAGGATTCGAGCCGGTCAGAGCCTAGAAGGTCAGATACCACTAGACTCCCAGAATACGGTGTCCGCATCACTGAGTTCCTGTCCCCCATCTGGTTTCAGGCTCTTTGTACTCGAGGTCCCTGCTACTCCACACAGTCTAAGCCCCCTGGACTAGGTATCCTGGCTCACGCTGGGCTCAAACCTTCGGACTTAGAGTCCCCCAGCTCTCTCTCTCCGTAGCTCACCGGGAGAGCCACCCCCCCGCCTCTCGCCTGCTTTCTACCCTCTCTCTCATCCGGGCTAAGCCTCTCCTACCCCCGAACCGAGATCCCAGACCTCTACAGACTCCGGCTCAGAGTCTCCGCCCACCACGCAGGCTCCTTTCCCCTCCATCCCCAATTCAGGGTTCATGCTCCCGCCCCGTCTCCCACCCTTCTCCCTCTTTCTCCCACGTCTTAGCGAGGAGCACGCCTCCCAGATTTGTCCACCACTCCAACGACATGTCTCTTTCTATTCCCTGCTCTCAACAGAGCTCACGCCCTCAGACTGTGGGTTTCTGTTCCTCATCAGGGTCCCAGTTCCTCCATCTGCGTTTTCCCCTCCCCACCCCCACCACCTTTCTTCCTTTCTCCTCGGATATCAGCGGGGCTCCCATCTCCTGACTCAGCCCTCCCTTCCCACGCTGCACTCAAGCCCCAGATTTAGTGCCCCATTGTTCCCTCTTCGAGGCCCGCCTCGTACCCGGCCCCCACAGCCCTTCCTCTCTCCCCTGCCCACCCTGGGAACCCGCGGCCCCGGATTTGCCCATCAGCCCCGGCCCCGCCTCCTCCGCGCCCGAGGCTCACCCGGGCTCAGGGCCTCCAGTCGCAGTCGTTCGGCTCGCAGGATGAACAATCTCGTTGCCGGCAGGGCCGCACCTGAACCAGATTCTCGCGGTCCATGAACACCGGGCCCGGCGCTGTGCCCACAGCCTCGCGGCTGCGCTCCTGCTTGCCCAGGTCGCAGAAACAGCGCCACTTTCCCCACGGGCCAAGGGCAGAGTCTTCCAAGTCTAGGGATGGAGGGCCAGGTAGGAGGGAACCTTTCCCCCCCGCACCCCCAGGGAGGGAGGAGGAGAAAGACACTAACACATCACAACAGTTCGTATTTGCTCAGTTGTGCTTCTGTGCCAGGTACCCAGCCATAGATTATCTCTAATCTTACCGTTAGTCCCAGGTGGGGAAACTGAAACTTAGAGAGAACAAGCCACCCTTCCAAGCTCACACAACTGGTGAATGGCCCAGAGGGACTGCAAAATGACACTTCCCACCTGTGCCTGCCTGTCCAGTTGGGAATGTGGTACCACACCCTTGGTGTGTCCACCATCTGAAGATGACTCCTCTCTCCAGGGGCATGATCTTGAGCCTGTCCAACTGGCACAGTGTCACCTGACCAGCAGGGTTGCCAGGTGGTAAATTAAATGACATAATTGTCATAACGAAGGTACTTAAAGCCCCTGGCGATGTGCTAGTACATAACACAAAAACAATTATTATGATCACTTTCAAAGCGGCTACAACGTTTATTAGACGCCCTTCACAACCCTTCTTTTACTGACTCTTCCCTACAGCCCTAGTTGACAGGTCTTAGCCCAAATCTGTGGCTCACAGAGTCCTGACACCTCATGCCCTCACCAAGCCTCTGCCAGACAACACTGGCCTCTTTCCAGTCCTCTGTCAGGCCGTTTGGCCTTGGCACTTGCGGTTCCAACTCCCTGTTGCACTCTTCCCCCTAAATCTTCGCATTTTAGGCTTTTGCTTGTCATTCCGGCTGCATTGGTTACCTATCTTCAGCCGGGCCTTCTCTGACTTCAGAAGTTTACCTGCACCCTGCCTTTTCTATCTCCGCCTTTCCCAGCACTTATCCATGAGTTTATGGATATGTCTGCGTCGGTATTTATTGCCTGCTCACGTCCCCTCTCCCGGTGTAGGCTGCTTATAGACAGTCTCTATCTCAATTTACAGATGAGAAAACTGAGCCTCAGAGAAAAGTAATCAGCCCGAGGGGCGCCGCCAGTGCATAGCTGGCAGAGATTTTTTTTTTTTTTTTTTTTTTTTTTTTTTTTGCGGTACGCGGGCCTCTCACTGTTGTGACCTCTCCCGTTGCGGAGCACAGGCTCCGGACGCGCAGGCTCAGCGGCCATGGCTCACGGGCCTAGTCACTCCGTGGCATGTGGCATCTTCCCGGACCGGGGCACGAACCCGTGTCCCCTGCATCGGCAGGCGGACTCTCAACCACTGCGCCACCAGGGAAGCCCCTGGGCAGAGATTTGAGGTCCCTGAAGGAGGGTCTATTTGCAGCCAGATGGTGACGTGGGGCAATGAAGCACCTTTCTGCACTATCACAGCCGCAGCCTGCAGTTACCTTTCTCCAGATGCTGCAGCCGCAGCTGCTCCCAGGTGTCCCCTTCTCCCTGCTCGCCGAAGTATTGGTAGTCGGGGGAAACCTGGGCAGGAGTTGCCAGCAGCAGGAGTATCAGAGGCAGCAACAGTAGTGTCAAACCGCTCCGGGCCATGCCGGACTCAACCGACCCCAGCTCGCTCCAAAGAGGAGCCCCGCGCATCACCCCCGCGGGCCGACGCAGTGGTCGGGGCCGGCGGCTGCGCGTCTCCCCCTGCCGCCCGCGGGCAAGTGGTCGCGACCGGCTCCTCTTTCCCTCCCCTGCGCTTGCAGTGGACCCGACCGTTCCGCTCGTCCGCCCACCCCTCCGCGCTAGGCGTCATGGTTCGGGCCTAATATAAAAGGCTCCAAGGCCCAGGGCACACTTCGCCCTACGAAAGCGAGTCTGTGCGTCTGCGAGTCTGTGCGTCCCGCCCTTTCCCACGCAGGTATGGACACCTGGAGTGCATCGAGCTGCGGGGAGTCCCCTTGGAGCAGCTTGGGCCCTATCCGGACCTCAGCGCTGGCCGCCTTTGTTTTCCGCCCGCCGTAGTGGCCGCCTTTGTCCTTGCGGGGAAAAACGAGGCCAGAGCCTTGGAGTACAGGCCGCATCCCCAGGCTCCCCGCCCCCAGCTCGCGGCATCTCCTCCTGGGGCGGTGGGCTTGCGCGACCGCGCTCAGGCCGACACGCTAACTGGGGGCCGGCCGGCAGCTGCCCGGCCCCTCTAGCTGTCCAGGGGGGCGGGTCTCCCAAAGTCTCAAGGCCGTGCCAACCTGGTCCCGGAGAAGGTGCGAGGCAGTACTGCTGCCTCCGCCGCTCTGACTCAGTAACTGGGCCCGGTACGCAGCGTGACCTTGGGAAGCGAGGACAAAGGGTCGTCCAGGGCGCACTGACCGGGCGGGGGTCTCGGCTTTCAGTCATGACCTCCGGCTACGCGCACATCGGAAAGCCCGCCCCGGAATTCCAGGCCACCGCCGTGGTGGATGGCGCCTTCAAGGAGGTGAAGCTTTCAGACTACAAAGGTGAGGGCGGCCTGGAGGGGGCCCTGGTGGGGGCGGGGCACAGGCATTAGAGGGACTGAGCCCTAACTCCTTGTCTATTCCCACCCCCTTCCCCAGGAAAATACTTGGTCCTCTTTTTCTACCCGCTGGACTTTACCTTTGTGTGCCCCACGGAGATCATCGCTTTCAGTGAGCGTGCCGAGGAGTTCCACAAGCTGGACTGCGATGTGCTGGGCGTCTCTGTGGACTCTCAGTTCACCCACCTGGCTTGGTATGACCAGTGGGGACCAGTAAGGAGGAAGGGTGCAGCTAAACCTACACCTCTATAGGGTCTGAGCTGTGTGTTCTCCTGGCCGGTGCTCAACCTCTGCGTCTCCCTTTCCCATCAAGAAAATAATGGAAATAGTGATTCCCAAGTCCTCAATGATGATGACAGTAATTAGCTTTTGGAAACTAGTTTCGTGGCGTAGAGAGTTAGCAGATGCTTTTTTTCACTTAGGGCAACACAGCCTCCCTCCCGTGAACTATTTCAGCAAGGTGGAAACTCCAGTTCAAGAGAGTGAAGGGCTGGGCCCAGTGACACAGAGCTAGAGAGAGGAGGATGGGGACTCTAAGGCAGGTTCTCTGCCTCAAGGTGCTGGAAACCACCAGTACATGTGAAGCCACTTTGCTAGAGTATTAGCTTAGTCTTCCCAGCTGTGAGAAGCAGCCCCAGCAGCCACTTCAGGGTGGGGTGGGTGGCGCTCCCTGGGGTTTGCTCAAAAGCCCCTTATCTCTCACCTCCAGCACCCCCTCTCCAGCCCTTATCACATGCAGGCCCAAAGGGTGAGGACCCTGCTGTGCCAGGCATCCTGAGGTCCCAGCCCTGTCTCCCCCACCCACAGGATCAACACCCCCCGGAAGGAGGGAGGCTTGGGCCCCCTGAACATCCCCCTGCTGGCTGATGTAACCAGAAGCTTGTCCCGTGATTATGGCGTGCTGAAGGAAGATGAGGGCATCGCCTACAGGTACTGTGGGACCCTCAGGAAGCCCCCATCCTCAGAGTGAGGGGATCGCTCTTGGGTGATGCCCTCCCTGCCCCCAGCCCTGTGGCTAGCAGGAAGACGGTGCTCCCTCCCTGGGTCCTGACAGTGGGAACTCTGGCTCCTCACTGTGAACTCTGCTATCTCAGGGGCCTCTTTATCATCGATGGCAAGGGTGTCCTTCGCCAGATCACCATCAATGATTTGCCTGTGGGGCGCTCTGTGGATGAGGCTCTGCGGCTGGTCCAGGCCTTCCAGTACACAGATGAGCACGGGGAAGGTGAGCCGAAACCCACATTCACATGTGTTCACACATGGGTACATATGCAGCCCCTCTGTCATGCACACATACATTCACTGCCCGCCCTGTCGCTTGTGTGGGGTGGTTGTGAGGGCCCCAAAGAAGATTTAACTCAGGGCCTTGTCTGCAGGAAGTTTCTAGTCTGGTGGGAGAGATACCCCAATATAAGGGTGGGGAGCTGGGGAGGTAATAGAAATCTGTAGAAGGTATTTGAGAAGGCCTGTGCCAAGGCAGGCTTGAATGTTAGTTGGATCAGAGTATCTTCTCATGTGAAGGCCACAGCCTGACCACAGGCCCTCAAAGTCCACTGGGGCTGGCTAAGTCCAGCCTGACCACAGGCCCTCAAAGTCCACCAGCCGCCTAAGAGAGAAAGATGCGATTAAAGGAGCCAGAAAGAAATTAAAATGTCAGCCAGGGAATTCCCTGGCGGTCCAGTGGTTAGGACTCTTGCCTTTTACTGCTGAGGGCTCGAGTTTCCCCTGGTCAGGGAAACTAAGATCCCACAAGCCACACGGTGCGGCCAAAAAACTACATAATAAAATAGGTACTTCCCTGGTGGTCCGTTGGTTAGGACTCTGCGCTTCTACTGCAGGGGACACGGGCTCAATCCCTGGTCGGGGAACTAAGATCCCACGTGCCACATGGTGTGGCCAAAAATAAATAAATAAATAAAATAAAATGTCAGTCAGAAAATCCTGCAGCTGGGCTTGGAGGGCTCCTCTTACCATGTGGCATGGTCTTAGGCCTGGACCACTTGGCTCCAGGCTTTTTCTTCTGCAACTCATGCTCTTGCTTTGCCTCTTTTTGTCCCCTCACTACTGCTCTACCTTCAATATGGCACTCTGGCCTCATATGTGCACCCCTGTTTTTCCACAGTCTGTCCCGCTGGCTGGATGCCAGGCAGTGACACAATCAAGCCCAACGTGGACGACAGCAAGGAATATTTCTCCAAACACAACTAGGCTGGCAGAAGGGTGGCAAGCTTGGGCTCTTGGCCCCCATCTGTGCCCCCACCTGGGTGCCCCATACTGACCCAGGAAAGGCCCCTTCAGACTCTACAGTCCATGACCCCAGAGGGCTAGGCCAAGGCTTTCTCAAGCTACCAGCTGAGAGCTGGTGAACGGTGACCCCCTCCTTGGAGCCCACATAGCTGAGAACAGGCCTAGAGGCGACTAATAAAGTATTAGGGACAGATGTAAGTCTGTGTTGGTGTGATTTGTCCTGGCGTGGTACCACTCCCCACCCCCTTCTCCAGACTGTGGCCTGGGAAACTGACATTGTAGTTACCGATCTCCACCACAAGGTGGCAGTCTTGCATCATGCTCACTGCTTACTCTCCTCCCTCTTTCTCCTTGGCCTGAAGACGGGTGGAGGGGCCGGGGGCGATGGTGCTGTTGGCCCCTTGCAGGGAGCAAGTCCCAGGCTGCCTTACAACCTGAAACCTGGCCATGCAGAGCAGCGCCCACACCTAAACAGCAGCCAGCCTGGGTTCAAATGCCGCTTAAGCTGTGATCTTCTCTGGGTCTCTTCAACAGCAAAATGGGAATAAAGACAAACCTACATTTCACCATTTCACGTTAAAAGAGATGAAGTACGTGAAGCTCAGGGCTCTGTTAATGGTTATTAGGACCAAGTTCCTGGGGCTGGAAGAAGGTGGGGACCCAATCCTGAGCATAGAACCAAGAGAGGGAGCTTGAGGTAGAGGCACAGTCCCTGCTGCAAGTTCTACACCACCCCAGGTTGGAAGGGCTGTGCCTCTGCCCCTGAAGTGGAAGGATGAGGGTTAGGCTGGGAGGCAGGTGTTAGGAGCAAGACAGTGTTTGAAGGAGCTCAGTTTGATGCTGTGCATGTTCAGGCAAGTGGCTTTGCCACTCTGAGCCCCCATTTCCTTCCACAGAACAGGACTGACAAGCTCATTTAATCCACAGACCCATTATTACTGCTATCCAGCCTAATGCCCTCCAAGGTCACCCATCTCAGCCTTGGGATTTTATCTACAGTCCTCCCCAAGGCCCTGTGTGGTCTTCCCTGACCTCATCTCCCAACTCCTGGTTCACTCCATTGCAGCACACAGCCTTCTTGCAGTTCTTTAACAGGCTGATCTTGTTCTGGCCACAGGAGCTTTGCATGTGCTGTTCCCTCTGCCAGAACGCTGCTACTCAGGATTTTCTCAGGGCTCAGCTTCAAAGCTGCTGAAAAATCGCCTCATTAAAGTTCCATGTTCCCAATCCATTCTCCAAAGCAGCTAACCTCCCCGGCCCCATCACTACCACTTTGACCATTTTTTTTTTCTTCCTAGCACTTACCACCATCTCCGAATCACGCTTGCTTGTTTATTGTCTGTCGGCCCTGGTCCCGTCTGTGACTCCTGGGCCAGGTTGTTCAGTACTTTATAAATGAATTAATGAAGCGTCTGTTCTACCCCACCTCGCCCCTGTGGCTTGGTTTCTCGATCTGTGTTTTTCTCTGCTGCTCTGGGGGCTTCCAGCTCCGAAGCCAGCCAGATCCCCATCGGGGCTCACCAGCCGCACTCGCACCCGTCACAGCTGCGGGGGAGGCAGCCCCATGAGAGGGCGGCGGCGGCGCCCGGCGGCCCGAGCAGCCGCCCCGGCAGGACCAGACCTGGCAGTCGCCCCGCTCCCGGCCTGGCACCCGGGAGGGGAAACTGGCAGGCGGGCACCGCCCTTCCTGGCGGGGGTGGGGAGGGGATCGCGGCGGCAACGACGCGCAGGCAACTGCATCCCCCCTCCCGGGTCAGGTCAGACGGAGCTGGCGTGGGCTCGGCAGGACCCAGGCACCAGCCCGATGGGGGAGACTCTGGGGTGGCTCCCGGGGTTCTGGAGTGCGGCCCGCCCACCGCGGACGCTCTGGACCCAGGCCTGGGGCTTTCCGGGCCTTGGTAGCCGCCAGCCTGGGAAAATCCCGGCCCCTTTCCCGGCGCCGCGGCCCTGCCCGGCAGAGCGGGGGAGGGGATTCCCGGAATCTGCCCAGAGACCGCCGTCGCGTCACTGGGCAGAATCAGCCCATGTTTGGACAGCGCTTCCGTAGCGTCAGCGGGGAAAGCCCCGGCGCGCGCGGCTGGGCGGGGCCGCGCCTGCGCACTGCGCGTTTCGCCCCAGGCATCCTGTCCCCCGGTGCTGGGGAGTTGCGGGACCTGGTCCCCGCCCTGCACCTTCCAACCCGGGAGATCGGGGGACGCAAGAAGGGTTGGACACCCAGGCTGGGGACGCAAGATGTCTGAACAAAGCTGGCGAGATTGACACAGTTACAGGAGCAAGCCACAAACCGCAGTGGGGTGGGGGCATCCCACTACTCTCCTCCCTCCGCCCGCCCGGCTTGGAAAAAAAGACAACAGAAATTAATAAAGAACCTTTTTTTTTTTTACTTAAATAGATTCAATAAAAAGTAAGAACAACACACACACAAACACATCTTAAAATAAATTCTTTAGATACCGACTGCGCGTTTCTTCCGCACAGTACGGTGCAGAGGGGGGGAGGGCGGGGGCGGGGGTCCCCTCCCCAGTATCTCCGAGGGCTTGAGTACCGGTCGGCGGGGCCAGCTCCGCCGCAATCGCCCCCTCCTCCCCTCCCTGTTAAATACACAAATATATTATATTCAATATGAATTGAGTCCAGCAGAAAAAAAAATACAAAACAAACGTGGAAGGGGGGCTTGTAAACGTCGAGGTGGAAGGACTGGCCGCAGAGCGGGCGGGCAGGAGTCCAGTGTGGTTTGTGGCGTCCCCAGGCCCCGGGGCCGGTGCCCACCGCCTGCCCCCTCGCCCCATGGGAGGCGTGCGCCCAGCCGTCCAGGTTGGGAAAATGTCCGTACGGGGGATAGGGGGGCGCTCAGAAGGCGTGTCCCTTGACCCCAAGCAGTAGCTGGCAGCCGTTGCTGACGTGGGTCATGACCTTCTGTTTGAGCTGGGCCACCTGCTCGCGGAGGAGGCCGGCAGTGCTGGACAGCCCGGCGTTCTCGGCCTTGAGTGTCTTCACCTTGTCCTCCAGGCGCGCGATGCGCTCCAGCTTCCGCTTCCGGCACTTGGTGGCCGCCAGCCGGTTCCGCAGCCGCTTGCGCTCTACTTTGATGCGCTCCTGGTCTTCCATGTTGATGGGGGACACCGGCGGCGTGGCGTCGCGGCTGCGCGCCTCAGGCACGGTCTGCGGTTCCTCCTTGAAGGTGGAGGCGCCGCGGCCCAGGCCCAGCTGCGCCGGGTGACCGCCGGCGAAGGGCGGCGCGTGTGGGAGGTAGCTGATGGTGGCCGTCGGGTACGAGCTCCCAGTCCCGACGGTGGCCCCGGCTCCTCCGGAGGTCGCAGAGGCTGGAGAATAGCTGCTGAGGTTGGTGTAGACGGGAGGCGGCTCCGGGCCGGCATATACGCCCCCGGGCCCGGCCGGGGGCCCCCCGCTGGCGCCCAGGGACACGTTGGGGGGCGTCACGTGGTTCATCTTGTGCAGGTCGTCCAGAGCTTTTACAAAGCCGTCGGCGAAGCCTTCCTGCTCCTCGGTGACGCCGCCCCCTGCGCCCCCCGCACCTCCACCACTGCCACCCCCGCGGGGGTAAAAGTACTGTCCCGGGGGCGTGGGCGTCGTCGTGATCACGCCGTTGCTGTTGGGGACGATCAGGCGCTCCAGCTCCGATGAGGCGAGCTTGAGCGACGCGCCGGTGTCCGAGCCCTGGCTGGAAAAGTAGCTGCCGCCACCGCTGCCCTCTGGGCCGGGGCCCCGCGCTCCGGGTGCTTTAAGATTTCGGTAGGGGTCGGCCAGGTTGAGCGCCAGGCTGGGTTTCAGGAGTTTGTAGTCGTGTAGAGAGAGGCCGCCCGGGGTCCGGCCGTATCCGGCCGCTGCGTATGAGTCGTCGTGGTAGAAGGGCTGTTCCATTTTAGTGCACATCCGGGCGGCCCGGTCGGTCTGAGGGTCCCTGCGGGGCCGCCCCGGGCCTCGCTGCAGCGAGACGCGCGCAGTCCGCGGAGGTGGCTGGACCAGGTGTCTGGACGCGCGTTCCCGGGGGCCTGTACGGGCCGAGAGAGGCCAACAGGCGGCTGTGCACGGAAGCTCTGTGCGGCTTCTCTAGCCCCTCTGCCCCCCTCTGGCGCACTCGCTTTCTTCGTGTTGCGTCCCCCTTGCTCCCCGCTCCCCGTTGGCTCCGATGCTGGCCTGGACGCGCTCAAGGTCCCGGCCGCTCAGCCGGAGCCACACGCCTTTATACGGCGATTGTCAGCTGCGGAAGTGCGCTCCGATTGGCGGTCGCCCGAGCCGGGCCCCCGCGCCCCCCTCCTGGAGCGTGGGGAAGGGGAGGAGGCGGCTCGCGTCATTGTCAGGAAGCGCGTGTCCTTGTAAACAGCGGCCACGGGCTGGGTGGCTCGGAGCGACTGCAGGGGGAGGGGCTCAGAGGACCCTGGTGCGCGAGGAAGGGGGCGCTGGGGCGGTCAGAGGTACACGGGGAGAGGCTTCAGGGAGGGCGATGACTCCCCTGGAGTACTCGATGAGGGATACGAGGAACTGGTACAGAGCAAGTGTGCGTGTGTTGGGGGGACGGGGGTGGTCCCGAGCTGCACACGGAAAGGCCTGAGGGATCTGGAGTCTTCCAGAGGGGCTGGGGGGCTGAGAATACACTGAGAGACCCCCCAAAGGAGAGACGGGAGGGTTAAGCAGGGTAGGGGGGGGGAGTGGTAAGGAGACGCCTGACTCAGAAATTGAGTGGGGGGTCCAGGGTACAGAAGAGTTGAGGGACTGGAATTTTCACGAGAGGAACTGAACCCAGGAAAAGTGAGGAAGGGGAGCGATCAAAAGTGTACACGGGAGCTGCTGGACACCCATTATGCAGAAAATGAGTAGGGGTCCTGGAGTCCATGGGAGAGACTGAGAGTCCCCCACAAGTTGGAAGGGGAAGGAATTGGGGGTCCTATATATGGAAAAAGTGAGTGAGGGTCCTGGGGTACACTGAGTCAAGGAAAATATGTGGGGTAGAAGATTAAGACACTGTCAGAGGTTGAAGGTCACTGGGGGTCATCTGCGAAGGCCCGACGGAGGAGAATTAGAAGGGTCGGGGCACCCCTTCAGTACTGAGATAGTACTGACAGAGGGTCTCCGGTTGAGACATGAGAGAAGGAGGGGTCTTTTGAGGATCCTGGGGACCTAGACTGCTGCATCTTCCACGATCGGCGTCCCCTCTTGTGGGTGACCTCTAGGTGCCTGTATACTCTGTCCCCACCCCAAAGACCTCCCCCAGTGACCCTGGACTTGACCGACATAGTGTCGGCTCCTGGTGCCTAGACCCAGCCCGACGGCCGGGGCGCGGTCGCCCAACCCCACTCCTTCCTTAGAAACAGGCTGGGGAAAGAGCGCCGCGGCAGGAAGTGTGGCAACAGCCCAGGGGGAAGGAACAGGGCCCTGCCTCCGTCACTCGAATCCTACGGGACCATGCGCCCCGCCCTGGGTCCAGCCGGGTTCTGCGCCTCGTAAGAGGAACCTGGGCTTGCGACCCCAGAGGAAGCCAGGGGCGTGGGACAGGCCCCGCCGCAGAGGCCTCCAGTCGTCGATCCCCACCCAAGCAATGGTTCAGCCCTTGGCGCCCGCAGGCGATCGCCGAGGCTGGCAGTCCGGGACGATTCCATCGGCCTGACGGAGGGGGACTCACCGGGGCCTGGTCGCCGTGGCAACAGGCCGGAGTCCGCGGGCATGATTGGGGGCGGGGCGGCCCCCGGAGTCTCTCCCCGCCGCCCATATAAGGGCACAGGAAGGGGTGGGGTTAACGCTGTCCCGGAGCCCCGGCCAGGAGCCGGCTGCCCCGATCTGCCAGGTCCCAGGGCGCGCCAGGGCCCCAGGACGGCTAGTCCCGACCAGCCCCGGCCGCCTGGCCCGGCCCCACCCAGCCGCTCTGGGGCCGCGTCCTGCCAGGCCCTGCCCGACTCGACCCAGCCTGGCAGGTCCCCGCCTGCCCGCGGGCCTGGGTCGGACTTCGCCCCCGGCCCGACGGGCGTGGAGGGGGCGGGTCAGTGCCTCGAGGCGACCCCGGTGCCTGGGCGGGCTGGCACGGCTGCCTCCTACCTCGAGCTGGGTGCCCTTACTTTCTGCCAGGAGGTCTGGGGCCCCTCCCCCCATACATCCCTAGGGGCTGGGGTGTCCCCACCTTCACTCATGTGGGTGACGGGCCCTACTCCTGTTTCAGTGTGCGGGTCGCCTCACCATCCAGAATACCTAAAAGGGGGATCCTTTCCCTTATCTGAGTTGTCTCCCTCATCTGAGGGAACCCCTCCAGAGCCCCTTCCCCAGAAATGGGTGAAGGTTTAGATGGTGAGGCTTCCAGTTAGACTTAAGGTGGGACTTCCAAGCAGATAGGCTGTGAGCCACTAGAACCAGAGGTGAGCTCAGTTTCTCTCTCTCTCTCTCTCTCTCACTCAGAGAGAGTGTGAGGCCTCTGTCTTTTGGGAGCATGGAAGTTTCTTTAGGGTAGAGAGAGGCTGAGGGTGGGGGGCTAGCCAGACTTTGTAGGGCAAGCGCAGAGCTCACCAAGTGTGGAGGAGAGAAGGAAAACGAAAGAGGCAAAAGAGAAACTGAGCTCTGTGGGGGCTGGGGGAAGTCCGGCAGAGCAGTGGCTTTGGGGAGGAAGGTCCCATGAGAAGCTGGGGGTGTCCCCATCTTTGGAGGGTCCTTGTGATCCCTGGGTACCCCCTCTCCTCCTCCCTTGCTTGAACTGCTCCCCTCCCCCGCCTCAGGCTCAAGGGAGATTCCAGTGGCCGCTGAGTCTGGCAGGCAAGCTGCCAGGCCTGTGTCTCCTGCCCATGCTAATAACTGCAGCTGACATCTGGCTGGGCCCTGCGGGGGCGCAGCGGGCAACGTCGGGGGGCTGGGCAGGCCTGGCTGGAGGGCAGCATATCAGGAAGCCAACCTGCAGGTCCCACAGGCCAGGAGGCCACAGTGAGTCAGCCCTGACCAGTGCTGAGGCTGCCCATGCCAGGGGAGTCCTGGAGAGAGGTGAGACTGGCCTAGTAAGGGTAGAGATGGAGGCCAAGGACCCAGCAAGGAAAAGTGGATGTATGGGGGGTGGGGGTCAGGGCAGGGAGGGATGCAGGGTTAGAGTCATGCAGACAGCAGACTGAGAAATAATAATTATTATTTTTGTAGCTAACACTTATATGGCTCTTACCATGGGCCAGGCACTCTTCTAAGTGGTTTACATAGAATAATTCATTGCCTGCTTCCAACAGCCCAGCGAAATGCATGCTATTTGTAGCCCCGTTTAACAGACTAGAAAACTTAGGCACAGGAAGGTAAGGAACTTGCCTGAAATCCCACAGCTATAAGCACTGGAGTTGACCTAGAACCTGAGCTGTCTGGCTCCAGAGCATTAGCCACTTTTTATGTGGATAATGACAATCAGAGAGGCATTTATGCAGTGCCAACTGTATGCCAAGCTCTGCAGGCCCTTTCATGAAGGGTCTCATTTATCCAGGCTTGGGCACAGGGCAGAGGGCTGCTGGTGTGTTTGGGGGCAGGTCAGCATGCTCTCTGCAGGGTGTTTGACCAGGGGGTGGGGATTGGGCCAGTGAGGGAGGGCGGGGGCCCAGCTAAGCTGGTACAGCCGGTTCCAAGCCCCTGCCAGTTTCACCCTTCTAGCCTGGGTGCCACCACCTCATGCCGCCCCACTGGCGCCAAGGCTGGCCGTCCCTGTGAGGAAGGTGTGAGGATAGCCCCCTCCTCCGTCTGCCCTGGGTGCCCAGACTAGCATCTGGGTACTGCCCAGGCCCTGGGCTCCAGACTAGCATCTGGCTGAGGAGTCTGTGCCCAGGCTTCCCTCATGCCCAGGGGCCCGGGGCCTGGGGGACTGGATAAGGAGGAAGTTCGCCCCCCCCCTCCACCTACGGATCTCTCTGGGGCTTTTGGCCTTGGCAGGAGGGACTTCTCCTTCTTATAAATAGCCTGGCGACCCCCCTCCCCCCTGGCCTACTGGCTGGCAGGGCCCTCACCAGGAAACTGGGCTGGGGGCTGCCTGTGAGTCAGCCAGTGGGCAGGCCAGGACGAGAACCCGCAAGTCATAGCACCCAGGCTCCCTCGTCCCTGCCCCTGGGTGTGGACAGGCAGCTGGCAGGAAGAGGCTGAGGATCACGGAGGCCCTCCCCCAGGAACCCCTGGCTTTCCAGTTACTTCCCTCCTCCACCTCTGTGGTTTGGGGGGTCCCTCACCCCTCTCCTGGAGAGGAAGCTGCTCGGTTTTCTTGGAAGCAGGAAGGAGAGTCTGTCTCCTCAGGCTGACTCAGCTGGGCATGAGGGGAGTTTCCCACAAAGCTGTTTCTGTGCCCCCCACTGCTGGCGAGGTCTTGGGGGGCCTGAGCATGGCTGAGATCCCAGGTGCCCCATTTACGGAGGATGTGCTGAGAAAACAGGCCCACATCCCACCAGGGACTGAGGCTGCTGAGCTGGGCCTCCTAGGGGAAGTGACAAACAGCAGGCCGGGAAGGGGGGGGGCGATGGTTGGAGAGAGGAAGCACCAGGATCTCTGGGTGGGGGTAGAGACTGGCTGGGAAGCCCAGAGCCCCGCAGCATGGTCCAGGGGCACGTGTGTGTCTGGTTGGCTGTGGGTTAGTGTGTGGCTGGCCTGTCAGGACATGTGAGAGTGTGTGTGAGGCCTGTCTTCTCAGGGCATGCGTCTGTGTGTTGGCCCAACACTGCAGGGGTGTGTAGGACCTGCCTGCTTTGGCGCGGGGTGGGGGGGTTGGGGGGAGAGTGTGTGTGTGAGTATGTGTATGGTCTATGAAATAGGTTGCATGTGGCTGGCCTATGTACATGAATGTAGGTTGTTTTGGAGTTCATATGGCTAACCTATTCGTGTCTAGTGTGTCTGTGTGTCTGTGTGTGTGTGTGAGGTCCATGGCTTGCCTGTGTGAGGTCTGTGGCTGGTGTGTGTCTGTGGCTCAGCTATGTGTGTGTGTCTATGTGGGCTCTGTGGCTGGTGTGTGTGTGTGTGTGTGTGTGTGTTAGCCAACAGGTTCTGTCACGGTGTCTCTGTGCCAATGTGTTAGTGAATGTCCGACTGTGGCCTGTCAATGCTTCTCTGCGTTGGGTGTGACTGTCTGGCTAGACCATGTGTGTGACTGTCAGTCTGTCTGCTTACATCTGCCCAATCTGTCGGAGGGTCTGATGTGTGTGTCATCGGTGAGGTAGTGTGTATCTGTAAGGCTGACTTCTGATGTTCTCAGAGCATCTCTGAGTGTGTGTGCAACTGTGGCGGGAGGTGGGGGGATTCTGTTATGGTCTGTATGTGTCCTTCCCCATAGGTTTATATATGTCCATCTCCCATAGGTTTATGTATGTCTCTCTTGCCTCTGAGTATCTTTTTGAGTTGGTGATCTTGCTAGTGTGTGTTCATGTATGTGTGTGTGTGTGTGCGCGCGCGCACACGCCTGTGTTGCTTTCTTGTGTGTCAGGATCTGACACTGTGTATGAACATCTCTAGTGCAGCTCTTGGGGAGCCTGCACTGAAAGTGACTGTCCCTTCTCTCTGAGTCTATCCACATGCATGTATTGCCCGTCTGTGTCTGACACACAGTTCTGTGTGTCCGTCCTGCCTGTGTGTTTCTGGCCTGTCACATTTGTCTCAGAGTGCCTGTGAGCATGCCACTGTCTGCCAGGCTGTGTGCTTCTCACCAGAATGTCAATGTCCTTCTGTATTTGTGTCTGTCCGTGTGTCCATCTTGCCTGTGTGCTGAGTTGATTTATCTGTGTCACTCACTCCCTGCCTTTATGCTTCTGGCCTGTCGGTGTCTTTGTGTGTTTGGCAGCATTTCAATCTTCCTCTTGAGTCTGCCCTGTCACTGTGTCTGTGTTTGACAGCCGTCTTGCCCAGATTTGTGTCTGACCCTGTCAGTGTGTCCCCGGTTGGCAGTCTCTCTGTGGCCAGGGTGACACGGGTGTTGTGTGTGTGACTGTGTATGTGTACACTCCTTGCCGCCCCCCCCAAGTCTGGCCACCCTGGGCCATGTTTACTCTGCCCCCAGCCGATTTCTGCCCTGCCCGGGGAGGGGCTGACCCTCCGGTCTGTCCAGCCAGCAGTCCACAGCCAGCAGTCCACAGGATGTTCCCGAGACGCTGTCTCCGCCGACATCCCCTCCCTTGGGCCACCGTCGGGTCAGGACCCAGGCGTCCAGGGCGGTGGGGGTGGGGCCGCAACGTGGCGGGGGGCATGCCAGGGCCCCGGAATGAGGGTGAGGGGTGGGGAGGCAACGGGCCCAACAGGTTCCGCCTCATTCCTGCCCCGCCTCTCACTTCCTGGGTGCCTGCCCCGGGCAGGGGGTGGACGGGATGAACCCCATGGCCTCAGAGCGCCTGGGTGGGGCATGGCGCGCCCCACAAGGACTCGCTTCTGCTGGTCACCCTGACACCCAGGCCTGAGAGACAGGAGGAGCCTGGGTCCTTCTACCGGCCAAGCCCCCTCCCTGCTCCTCTGCCCAGCTCTGGGAACAAAGCGTCCCATCTATTATTCACTTAATCCCACAAGGCCACAATAAGTGGGTCATAGTTATTCCCCATTTTCAGATGGGGAAACCGAGACCCAGAGAGTAATGAGGGCAGAGGCAGGATTTGAACCCAACCCTGTATGCTACCCAAGACCCCCAGCCAGCTCACCAATAGCCTTCCCTCCCCTCTCTAAAAATGGTACATGTGGGGTGGAGTATGAACCCAGGCCCCCACGAGGCCCGGCTCAAGGGGGCGCCTGGCTTGCTCTGAGTCAAAAGGAGCCCCTGGATGAAATGAATAAGAAAACGGCTTTAACCGTTTCATCGCCGATGGGCTCTGCAAAAACTTCCTGTGGGCTATGGGGGAGGGGCTGGGGGCTGGGTTCCCAGAGGGTTGGGGGGTAGGTACTGCCAATTCAGGGGTGGGGGAAACGGCTCTAGTGACCTTGGCAAGGGATGTCTAAGGCAAGACACCAGACACCGACCCTCGCCGGAGGTAGAGCCCCACTCCTTAAGCTCTAGGCCCCCAGTACTCGGTTCTCAGCCCCCACTGCCTGGAGGGGGGGTCTCAGAGTCCGCAGCCCCCTCCCCAAGGGCTTGAGTCACACAAGGGGAAAGCCGCGAGGGGTGAGTCACGGGGTGGAGAAGGGGAGCGAGGTCGGCTGCGGCCAGGGGACCCTCAAGCTGGCCTGAGTCACGCACGCCAGGGCCTCGCTGACCCCAGCCCCTTCCCCGGAGACCAGGAGGCCAGGAGCGGGCAGCGCATTGTCGGTGGAATACGGAGCTGGAGGAAGAGCGGGAGGGGGGAGGAAGCACGAGCCCGGCCGCGCGGGAAGCTCCGGTTCCCATGGTAACCGAGGGGTCTCTCAGCTCGATGGCGGGGTTCCTCCCTCGTCAGGGACGGTCCCCGCGCGCCGGGGAAGCCCCCGCGCGCTCTATCGAGGGGCCACAAGTTTCAGGTCGGGCAGGAAGGGGTTAACGGCAGCCCCCTCCCGGGTTTCACCCGCACCCAAAGTCCCCGCCAGGGTGGGGCTGTGCCCCGCGCTCCCCCGCGCGCCTAACCCCCGCGGCCGCCCACGCACGCACGCACGCACGCAGCTAGCCCATCCCCCCGCGCTCGCACGCACGATCGCGTCTGGCTCCACGCACGCAGCGACCCCCGTCGTGCCTCACGTCACGCACGACGCACGCGCCCCCGCAGCGCCGGGAGGGGCCGAGAGCGGCAGGACTCCGGGCGCTTGACGCACCCCCCCAGCACATCACCGCCTCCTCACGCTGTCTTGTGTGACTTTGACACCCCCCCACGCAAGGTCACAAACTCTCAGATCCACAGTGTCACACGGACACAGGATACACCTGCCACACGTTGGCACAAACATTAACTAGTCCAGCCAGCTCCGCGGCGAATGTGGGCAGGGTCACACTGTCACACATCGTTTGTGGTAGGGCCATTTTCATACACAGATAGGTGGCATATACAGACACTCCGATAAAGCCACACCATCGAGACAAAGTAAGACACAGATAAAAGGCTTGGACCTCAGGACTCCAGTTGTCACACAGCCACTCCTCTCACATGGAGATTGTAGAAGCACAGAGACACATGCTGGGGACGGACACACGACGGTCATGCTGTCACGCAGACATCACAAGTAGGGCACATGAAGTAAAGTAGGGTCACAGACACAAACCCACAAGGCCACACACAGGGACACCAGATTGTCTCGGGGACATGGATAAACCAAGGACGAACATGACAGGCTCATGCTATCACAGAAAAACACATGATGGAGAGAAGTAGGACACGGTCACAGAAACACAACCTAAACCCATACTGAAGTACTGATTGCCATACATTCACTTCTCACACAAAGAATGACCTAGGGATATAGACACACAGCAAGGTCCCATAAAGAGAAGCATGTGCCCTAGTCCCTGACAGCACCCCCCAAAACCACCAAATCACACACACATAGCCTGTTGGGTAAATTCCCAGGGCCCCAAGACACAGATAGATGCAAACACATAGGCCTGTGCACACACAATCACAGACCCACCATCTCACACCTACATAGATGTGAACACACTTCACATGGACTCAGAGACATGTACAGACCCGGGGAGGGGGTCAGGATGGGAGTCCTGGTGGAATGTCAGTGTCTGGAGAGCAGAAAGCCTGCCAGAGTACCTCATGGTATGGAGCATGGTGTCCACCCTGAGCTTGTGGTCAGCCCCGGGGGTGGGGGAGGGGCACCATCTCCAAATGTGTGAACCTAGGGTCTCCATCCCAGCTCTCATGACTGGGTCTCTGCCCAGATGTGAAGGCCGGAGGGGGCGGGCGGGGGTCCAGCTGTGGCCGCAGGGAGGGGTTGAGTCACCCGCTTCCCAGCAGTACAGCCCAGGCTGGGCCCAGCTGTTCCTGGAAACAGAGAGGAGGGGGTGGGGTCCCCAAACCAGCTGGGGGCTGCTGGTCCAGACCTGCACCCCGTCCTTAATGGAGGCCTCCAGATCATTCCCCAAACTTGGGGGCTCTCTCCACCGAAAGTGGGGGGTTTGAATCCTTCCCCCAAATAAAGGATCCCTGCTTCAAAATGAGGGTTTGTGACCCCTCTCTTTGGATTGAAGGCACACTGATGCCCCCAACAGTGGGGTTCCCTGCGTCACATAATAGGGATTGCTGCTCTTCCCTGCCAACGTAGGGAGCTCCCTTTCCCCCCAAACATGAGATTCCTTGCCGCCCCAAATGGAGGGTTGTGACTCCTCCCCCAACGTGAGGGCACCCAGACCTTCCTTTAAATCTGGGGACTTTTGGCTCCCTGAACATCTATAACGCCTATAATATCATGGCAACGTTAAAACAATTCAAGTCCATGCTCCGAATATTTAGATTCCTCCTAAACATCAAGATCCCTGCGGGTTTTGCAAGTATTGGGGACCCCACTCCCAAATATTTGGCAGTCCTAGCATGTCTCCCAACATTGGGCAACCAGGTCCTCTCACAAATAATCCCAGCCTCCTCTCCTTGTAACAGCCATAGCTCCGGCTCACCTTCCACTTCTGCCTGGTGGCAGGGGGGCCCCGCTTCCCCTTACTGGCAGCACCCTCTCCTTAGTGGGTGCGGGATAAGGGAATCAGCGGCGGCTGTTCTCACGCCCGCCGCCGTAAGGCAGCCTTGTCCGGAAGCCGGCACTGTTGGCCCTTGTCCCCTTCCTCCCTACTCCCCCCCACTCCACTCTACTCCCAGGGGATGGAGGCTGAAAACAACTCGGAAGGGGACGTGGGTGTGTAGACGAGCCTCCAAGGCCCCTGCGTGCGTGCAGTTGTGCGTCTGAGTGGGCTGTAACCTGGAGTCTGGTGCTAGAGTGATTGTGTTCCTGCGATGGTGCGGGGAGCGGAGGAGTGCGGGGGGGAGAGGGGAGCTGTAGTCATCCTGCTCAACCCATTCGGGGGCAGGGTCGCCGAAGCCAGACTCTGGGTTGGAGGGAGCAGCTCCCCGCCCCTCAGACCTAGACCCACCCCCAAAGCAGAGTCCGCCCCTCTCTCTGGGTACAGCTAATAACCTCTAATTACTGCTCATTACCTCGCCCGCTCCGCAGGGGAGGGACTGCCGGGGAACTCAGGCGTCAGAGGTCCGGTGCTTTAACCCCTCCCTTAAAGCCGGATCCACCCAGAACCTCTGTTTCCTCGCCTGCGAACCGGGAATTTAAAGAGCACTTGCTACCTAGAGTCGTGGAGATTTCAACCATCTATATATTTAAATCGCTTAGCGGAGAGACTGCATTTTGTAGGCACCCCATAAATGGTGGCTGCGATTTTATTGTTAACTAGTATTGTTAGCACTTTTTCTTTAAGCCCCCTTCACTGCCCAGACGGGGTCTCAGAGTGGGCCCATCCTTTTCCCCGTAGGCCGCGTTCCTGCTGTCTGGGCGCCCCGGGTGGGCCGTGGCGATCAGGGCGGCCCTGTCCTGGGTTCTGAGGGAGGAGGGCCCAGGCGCGGGGCTCAGGGAGGGGAAAGGGCAGGGAAAGCTCAGTGGAGGACGGATCCAGGCTAGGCAAATAAGTCTGTCCGTTACCTAGGACATGTGTCTGACCCATCCTGCCGTCGACTTAGAACCCAAATCCCCTTGTCTACCCCTAGGCAAGACTATCAAGTCACCTACACTGGGAAGAACCCTTTAGTGTTGTTCCCCCTCCAAGTCCATAGAATATATTAAGACCTGCCCCTCTCCTGCACAAAGGCTCTGATCATAATGTGGCTAGACAGCAGAATTTCTTTCAGCCGAAGGGAAGGGACGAGAATGCGCCTGTACAACAGGGTGGGGCAGCTCCGCCTCCGATGAAAAGGAACGACGGTGAAGTCTCCGTTACCCCAAAAAGAGCTCGGGGAGGAGGGGAGGCGAAGCCACCCTTGGGATGCGCAAGGCTGGCCCAGACTGACCCCTAGCGGCAGGCTGGCGCCCAAAAGCTTCCCGGATCTAAGATGGAGGGTCTGAAGCCCTAAGCTGGTGCCGGGAGGAGATCACGTGTCCAGGGCGGGGCCTGCGCTTAGGGGGCGGGGCGGCGCTCTAGGCCGAGCGGGAGGTCGGGGCTGCGGGCGCTCGCTGGTGGCTGATCTGGACGCCGCTGCGGTGGCAGGGCTCCGCGGCCGGGGTTGAATCCAATCGGGAGCCATGAGCGTGGACAAGGCCGAGCTATGCGGGTCTCTGCTCACCTGGGTAGGTCGGGGGCGGGGCCAGGGACAGGTGTACGCCCTCTCTTTTCGCCCGGGAGCCCCGACCTTGGCTCTGTGCACCCTTCCGTCCTGGGGCAGGGAGGAGGAAGGGGTCGTCGGCCTGCCAGGCCGTTGCACTCTGGCCTGAGCACCTGACCCGTCAAGTGGCAGGTTTCCGTGTAAAGAGCAGGTGAAGCCACGCCCCTTGGTGGCTGGGTCATGTGGGGCGAGGGCACAGGTGAGCTGGCCTGGTCACGTGGTGCCTATGGGGACCAAGTGACTCGCGGTCTGACCTCGCCTGGTCGCGCGGGGTTTGTTGGGCAGAGGTATAATGAGGCCACGCCCCCTCCGGTCCGTCCAGGTGAGCAGAAGCCACTCCCCCACGGAGTTGGCTTGCTGAAGCAACAGGCCAGCCCCCACCCAGCACGTGAGGGTCCTGCTGACCGGAAAAGTCTGTAAAAGGGGTTTTGTTCCGTGGTCCCAGGCCCTGATAATGCCTGTTGCACTTTCCTCTCCCCCACCAGTTGCAGACGTTCCATGTCCCGCCCCCCTGTACCAGCCCCCAGGAACTGAGCAGTGGCCTCGCAGTAGCCTATGTGCTGAACCAGATGTGAGTGGGGCTGAGGGGGAGGGTCCCAAAAGGGTCCCCCAGCAGCTCATCCCACCTTCTCACCCCCAGAGACCCTTCCTGGTTCAACGAGGCATGGCTCCAGGGCATCTCAGACGACCCAGGTCCCAACCGGAGGTTGAAGGTGACAGGTGGACTCATGAATGGGGGACAGACTGGTGAAGAGTTGATCAGGGAAGGGTCAGTGAGACATGTCCTGGGTGATGGACAAACAGATCTGGACAGGAAGAGGGACAGATGTATGGTGACCAGCCAACTATGTATTTATTCCTTCATTCTTCTATTAAGCAGGCCTGGGTGTGCATCAAGGAATAACTCAGACAAAACCCTGCATACACAAACATTAACATTGACTTCCAATGGCAATTAGCTCTATGAAGACAATAAAAGCTGGGCCACGAGAGAGAGCAACTGAGAGTGGGTGGGTGGTTACTCCAGATGGGCTGATCTTACATGATCTCCATGTAAGATTTGGAGGAATAGCATTCCAGACACAGGGAGCAGCAAATGCAAAGGCCCTGAGTTGGAAATAAGCTTGGTGTGATCGAGGAAGGGCAGGGGGGTCAGAACAGAAAGCAAGGGGGCAGGAATGGTAGATGAGATCATCAAGGGCCTGGCAGGCTGGAGCAGGGAAGATAGATTCTATTTTAAGTGCTGTGTAAAGTCAAGGAAGGATTTTAGTAGAGGAAAGACACAAACCTGGCTTGGGCTTTAAAAAGCTCCCTCTGGATGCTTGAAGAGAAATGGAGGGGTGGGCAGCAAGAGTGGAAGCTGGTGCAATAATTCAGGTGAGAGATGATGATGGCTAGGGTCAAAGTGTAGTGGGGCAGGTGGTGAGAAGTGACTGGATTCTGGGGACACGTGAACAAGATGGGCAGGTGGGTAAGAAGGGCAGGCAGCCAGACAGGTCACTCCTAGGAGAGGGGACATACAGACAGAGAATGGGGCTAAACAAGATGAGATGACAAGGGATTGGGAGGCGAGACAGAGAAAAAAAGAATGGGCTAGACAGATTCAGGGTGGGGGCTGCTTGGCCCCTTCTGGGGGGATTTGGGACCCTGGACACAACTCCTTGCCCCTCCCCAGGTCAACAATCTGAAGACAATCTTACAGAGCCTGGTGGAGTACTCCCAGGATGTGAGTAACTGTAAAGGGATTTAGGGGGTTGGGTTGGGAGGAGGGGGGATCCGTCAGCCCCTGATACCCCTTCCTCCTCCCATCCTCAGGTCCTGGGGCATCCCATTTTGGAGCAGCACCTTCCAGATGTGAGCCTTATTGGCGAGTTCTCCGACCCAGAAGAGCTTGGCAAGCTACTTCAGCTGGTGCTGGGCTGTGCTATCAGTTGCGAGAAGAAGCAGGGTATGGGAGGTTAGGGGGTCCCTAGGGGAAGACCTGAGGAAACGCTTCTTGCCCTTCCACCCTCCATCTCAGTCTCCCCCACCTTGACCCCCCAGAGCACATCCAGAGAATCATGACGCTAGAGGAATCAGTTCAGCATGTGGTGATGGAAGCCATCCAGGAGGTAGGTGGGTATGCCCACTGTAGCGAGGAGCTTCAGGGGAGGGGACATCTCCAAGGCAGCTGGGCACAGGCTCTGCCCTGGTAAGGTCTGGGCTCTGTCTGGAACTCAGCTGGCCACATTTCCCTGTCCCATGTGTCTGCCAGCGCCCCCCAGCTCTAAGTCACAACCTAGCACACTAAAAGGGCCAGGCCTCGGAATTCCCTGGTGGTCCAGTGGTTAGGACTCAGCGCTTTCACTGCTATGGCCCGGGTTCAATCCCTGTTTGAAGAACTAGGATCCCACAAGGCGCGCAGTGTGGCCAGGTGGCCGGGGAGTGGGGAAGGACCAGGACTCCCTGCGTGCTGGACACATGAGGCAGCCTCTGGGCTGGGGTTATTGGGGAGGACTGGCTTTGGGGACAGGAGGATGGAGTAGTTCTTAGTCTGGATTGTAGAAGCCTTGGAGGCTGCCCTCAGAGGGCCCAGTTCATCTCAATGTCCTCCCACTGCACCCCCCCCTCCAGCTCATGACCAAAGACACCTCTGACTCCCTGTCACCGGAAACATATGGGAACTTTGATAGCCAGGTAAGGGGTGGGGACCTTGTTAAAGGTCCGACCCCATTACTGATTTTCAGGGCTACCTAAGGAGCAAGGGCTTGACCTTAAGCCTGTAAACCACTCCCATCCTCCAGAGTCCTATCCTCTTCCCTTGCCAGGTCCCCAGGGTTCCTGAATTGCCTTTTCTCCAGTCCCCTCAGGTCCCAGCCCTCTCTTCTTAGATCTTGAGGGTTTCTTGGCTCCCTCCTCTCTGTCCCTGAAGATCCCATCCTCCGTTTCCCCATTTTCCTCCCCTGGATCCCTGAGTTTCTTGTTTCTCCCCACCCTCCCCCCTCAACTCCTCTCATCAGTCCCGCAGGTACTACTTCCTGAGTGAGGAGGCTGATGAGGGTGACGAGCTGCGGCAGCGCTGTCTGGACCTGGAGCGGCAGGTGGGGCCGAGGTGGGGGTCCACAGGTTCTCCCAGGGCAGGGCCGCCCGCATAGCCCCTCTCCCAGCTCCGGCTCGTCTGTATGCCCTGCCCACAGCTGGTACTCCTGTCAGAGGAGAAGCAGAGCCTGGTTCAGGAAAATGAGGTGCTGAGGGAGCGGGTGGGCCGGTCCGAGGGTGAGGGTGCCACCGGCCTCACCTCCAAGAAGCTGCTACTGCTGCAGTCCCAGCTGGAGCAGCTGCAGGAAGAGAACTTCAGGTATGGTCAGTTGGGGACAGGGCCAGCAGGCCAGGGGACTGGGGCAGGCACAGTCCCTTCATGTGGTGCTTCCCCCACCCCCAGGCTGGAGAGCGGCAGGGAGGACGAGCGCGTGCGCTGTGCTGAGCTGGAACGGGAGGTCGCCGAGCTGCAGCAGCGGAACCAGGAGCTGACCAGCCTGGCCCAGGAGGCACAGGCCCTGAAGGATGAAATGGATGAACTTCGGTGAGTGGCAGGTCCCCACCACACACCCCCATTGCCAGAGTGCCCCTCTGATGCTATAGGACCTCTGTAACCCCCAAATTCCTAGTGGGCACCCACAATGCCCTGTTGACTCCACCACACTATCCTGGAATCCACCTTGTCCTCTGGACAACACCAAACTCCCTGGATCCATGGTGCCCCCCAGGACCCCACAGTGTCCCCCTGTTATCCCACATTGTATCCCACATACCTTAGAGCAGGGGTCACAAACCCCTGGGCCGCGGACTGGTTCCGGTCCGCAGCCTGTTAGGAACTGGGCTACACAGCAGGAGGTGAGCAGAGGGCGAGAGAGTGAAGCTTCATCTGCCGCTCCCCATCGCTCCCCACCACTCTCCATCACTCTCCATCACTCGCATTACTGCCTGAACTATCCCCCTACCCCCCGCCGGTCCGTGGAAATATTGTCTTCCATGAAACCGGTCCCTGGTGCCAGAAAGTTTGGGGACCGCTGCCTTATAGGATCCCTGTGACCCCAGCAAGCCTAGGGGGTCATAATGCTCCCCAGACCCCACTGCACCATTCTGGGACCCATCATGCCCCAGCATCCCATGGTACCCTTCAGGACCCCACAATGCAATAACTTTGCCCCTGGTGACCCCTCTGTCCCCCCATCACATGACTGTACCTTCTTATGACTCCACAGCATCCCTGCAAGCACAAAGTGCTTGGTAGGCCCCCATAGCACCCACCCCTCAACCTCACTGTGCCTTCTGTTGCCTCAAAGGGCTCCCCTGTGACCCCCATGGCATTCCTGTAATGTTAAAGTGCCTAATGAGCCCCTACCATACCTTCAAGAGCCCCACAGTGCTCTGCCTCAAAGATCCCCCATGACCCCACCACGGCCCTTGCACCCACAATACCCTTGTTAGGCCCATAGATACATCATGACCCCAAAGTGTCCATGGGGGCTCCTCAGAACCTCTGGGCCCCATCATTCCCCCTGTAACCCCACAGTCATTTTTGTGTCCCCCAGATTCTGATTTTGACCCTGGGCTAACCATTGATGTTTAGGGCTCCCTTTATGCTCCCTAATGATTCCCCCAACGCCACCAGGCCCCGCTGACCCCTGACCCTCATGACCCATCACCTTGAACCCAAATGCCCCAAGGCTGACCTGACACCTTCCCCTGCCCTGAGGGCCTCGCATCCAGGCTGAACCCTTGACCTCAGACCCGCCTCCTCTTCCCATTGCCCCCGCCCGCAGGCAGTCGTCAGAGCGCGCAGGGCAGCTGGAGGCCACGCTGAGCAGCTGCCGGCGCCGCCTGGGCGAGCTGCGGGAGCTGCGGCGGCAGGTGCGGCAGCTGGAGGAGCGCAACGCCGGCCACGCAGAGCGCACGCGGCAGCTGGAGGAAGAGCTGCGCCGGGCCGGCTCCCTGCGCGCCCAGCTAGAGGCGCAGCGGCGGCAGGTACGGGCGGGGGCCTGGACCTGGACTGGGGTGGGGGCTTCTCTTGGCCGGCCGCTGACTTTAGCTCACCCTCAGCGTGGTGCTAAGTCCTTCCACCCAGCGTCTGCTCCCATTTTTATATAGAGGCCACACCCTTTAGGCCAGCCAGCTCCTCCCTAGGCTTGTAAGCCCCACCCCTTAAGCCTCCTCCAAGTTCCCTCAGCTGGTCCCTCTGGCTCCGCCCTTTCACCTTGTACTCAGTCCCTGCCCCTCCTTCCCACCCTGCTGTCCTCTCCCCTCTCCTCTGTTTAGGTTCAGGAATTGCAGGGCCAGCGGCAGGAGGAGGCCATGAAGGCCGAGAAATGGCTATTCGAGTGCCGCAATCTGGAAGAAAAGTATGAGTTGGTGTCAAAGGAGAAGGAGGTGAGGCTGAGGTCCCTCCACCCAAGCCCCACCCTGACCATCGTGGCAGAGCCCATTCCCTAGGACAGCAGTCCCCAACCTTTATAAGATTTTTTTTTAAGGGAACTTTATTATTTTCATTTATTTATGTTTTGGCTGCGTTGGGTCTTCGTTGCTGCACGCGGGCTTTCTCTAGTTGCGGTGAGGGGGGCTACTCTTCATTGCGGTGCGTGGGCTTCTCACTGAGGTGGCTTTTCCTGTTGCAGAGCACAGGCTCTAGGCGCACGGACTTCAGTAGTTGTGGCACGTGGGCTCAGTAGTTGTATCTCACGTGCTTGGTTGCTCCGCAGCATGTGGGATCTTCCCGGACCAGGGCTCCAACCTGTGTACCCTGGATTCTTAACCACTGCGCCATCAGGGAAGCCCAGAAGTGCCCAACCTTTTTGGCACCAGGGACCGGTTTCGTGGAAGACATTTTTTCCACGGACTGGGGGTTGGGGGCAGTAATGCGAGCAATGGGGAGCTATAGGGAGTGGCAGACGAAACTTCACTTTCTTGCCCATCGCTCACCTCCTGCTGTGTGGCCCGGTTCCTAACAGGCCGCGGACCGGTACCGGTCTGTGGCCCAGGGGTTGGGGACCCCTATCCTAGGAGACCGATCCAGCCTCAAGTGGCCTGTTGCATCCCGTCCCTCCAGCGGCTGCTGGCAGAACGGGACTCCCTGCGGGAGGCCAATGAGGAGCTGCGCTGCGCCCAGTTGCAGCCTCGCGGGCTGGCCCAAGCCGGTGAGTTGGAGGCCCATCCCAGGGCCTGGGAGATGGCTGGCCTGGCCTTACCTGGTCTGGTGTGCTGTTAGGGCAGGCAGAAAAGGCAGTGTCCCAGGGCTTGTCTAGGTTGGGGGCAGAGCTAGGCCACATTGGAGGGAGGCTAGAGTGGAAAGAGGTGACATGGGCTGACAGAAAGCAGGGACTGTGTATCGGGGCTCTGGGTGGGGCAAAGGCAAACCCAGGCCAAGGATCATGGCTCCTTGTCATGCCAGGGGTGGGGTTTGGGTCAAGTCAGGCTTTTGGCCGAAGTTGAACCCCCAAAGATGCTTCTCGGAAAGAGGATCCCAGGGATGGGGACAGAAACTGTGCAGCCACCTGAAGACTTTTCACACATTCTCCAGACCCTTCACTGGATCCCACCTCACCGGCTGTGGAAAACTTAGCAGCCGAGATCCTACCTGCGGAGCTCAGGTATCCTGGGGTCACTCAGAGCTCTGGCCCCACTGGGGCCTGCCAGTGCCCACCCTCAGCCCCGTCCCCAGTACAGGTATTTACCACTAGCCAGGCCTGCTCAACTTGGTTCCCAAGTCCTAGCCGGGCTTCTAGGCCCACTCACTCCTAATTCTGCTCTTACCTGGCCAGGGCTCTACCCCTATTGGTGCCTCACCTCTTCAGGATCCGTCCTGAGTGCACAAATTAGATCCAACCCATCTGTCTCCACTCCCCAGGCAAAAATCCTTTGCTCCAGCCCTGCCCACATTGGGTTCTGCCCCCAGGATACAGCCCTGTCCTCAGTATATTCCCTGTTAGGTTCACTGCCCTGTGCGCTGCCCGTAAGAACTCCCACCCCAGCTTTTCACTTTTCAGTGTCTTACTTTACCGGCAGCCGCATCTCAGTGTTCTAACCCTCTCCTGTAGCCCCACCCTTCCCTGGCGCCACCCCTAGACCCAGCTCATGGCTCCGCCCACTTTGCCCCCCAGCCCCACCGGCGCTCCGCCCACCCATGCCTAGGCGCTGTCCCCTGTACTCTAACCCTACCCCAGGGTCTGGCTGGGCTCTTCCCCCAGGGCTCTATCCCTCTCCTGGCCGCGTCTGCCCAGTTTCCCTGCTGGAGCCTTGGTAGGCCTGAGTGGTGACCCATCTCCCGCACTGCTCACTCCTTCCCGGTCCGCAGGGAGACGCTCCTACAGCTTCAGCTGGAGAACAAGCGCCTGTGCCAGCAGGAGGCGGCCGACCGGGAACGGCAGGAGGAGCTGCAGCGCCACCTGGAGGAGGCCAACCGCGCGCGCCACGGCCTGGAGATGCAGCACCGGTGAGGACCCACCTGGCGGAGGGGGGCCTCTCACACGCTTGGAGGGGGGCTGAGGGCGGGCGCAGGCACTAAGTGGGCCCCCCAACCCTGCAGGCTGAACCAGCAGCAGCTGTCGGAGCTGCGGGCCCAGGTGGAGGACCTGCAGAAGGCCCTGCAGGAGCAGGGGGGCAAGACTGAAGATGTGAGTGCCCACCTCCTCCCTGCCTGGCCCTCCTTTGTGTCCCCCAATAACCCTTCTCTCTCTTCCCCCTGCTGCCCGATGCCCCGTGAAGTCCATTGTAAGTATCTTGAGCCCAGGGTGGCACCCCCTACCCTCAGTCTGGAAAGAGGTTGGGACCTCTGGAGCCCTCACTCACCCAGTGCCTCTTCTCTCCTCCAGTCAACCCTGCTGAAGAGGAAGCTGGAGGAGCATCTGTGAGTCCCAGAGTGGGGGTACTCTTCGTGGGGGGAAAGGCTGGGGCAAAGGTGTGGGAGGTGGATCCGGTGTCGATGGGGAGTTCTTGATGAGGAAAGGGAGTCTGACGGGTCAGCTCAAGTGGGGCCTTATAGACTAAGGGAAGGCATATGGAATGTTTTGGGGGAACAATGGGGTGCCACAGAGGAAATTGCAACAAGGTTGTGTGACAAAGTAATAGTCACCTTTTACTTTTGCATTGTTAAAAAGGAAAGTTGTTTTTTTGTGTTTTTCATTTTTGGCCACACTGTATGGCTTGTGGAATCTTAGTTCCCCAACCGGGGATTGAACCCGGGCCCACATCAGTGAAAGCTCCGAGTCCTAACCCCTGGACTGCCAGGGAATTCCCAAAAAAGGAACTATTAAAAAAAAAAAGAAAGAAAGAAACTATTTTAAATGGCTATCACATTTATAGTTTAAAAACCAAAATGTATACCGAGCTATACAGAAATAAAGGGTATACCTCTGAGTGCTCCCTCATTGACTCAGTTTCCACCCCATTCCACCCTCATTTCTATTAGTTTATTATGGAAATCCTTCCAGAATTTTTAAAGCAGATCCAAATGAATATGAATATAGATTTTTACTATCATTCCTTATTTACGCAAAAAGTAGTGTAATATGTGCACTTTGCTTTCCCTACTTAACAAGTTAACTGGAGAAATTTCTCCTTAAGAATAAATAAAGGAGTCCTTCTTATTTTTTTTTTCACATATAGCAGCCTTTGTCAACTGGGGTTCCATAGGGGAACTAGGCCTTACAGAAAATTATTTTCGTGACTATTTTCTCAGTTCTGCCAAGGATGCAATGAAGCTAAGGCCGACCTGGAACACAGAAAGTTATTTCCTTACAGAGGATGGATACCTGGAGGCATTAGGGCTTAATTCTCCTGTAGAATTCTGGTCCAGAAGGTCTGGCCTATAGCATTTTTTGTAATATTGTAATGTGTTTAACTCATTCTTTCTAGGTATTTGCAATTTCAAGCAATGTAACAAAGTAAACCTTGTATAGGCATCATTTTGCTTGTGTGCAAATATACACAAAAATGCAATGGGTGGCTCCCAGGGTACATGCCTTTGTAATTTTAGTAGACATAGCCAGAGGTTCACTATTAGATGCTACACCATGTTCCATGTCCGACACATGATAATAGTCTCACCTACAGGAATCTTTGGGGTTTTGCCACAGGTGGCAGAACTGTCAATTATTAGCTTGCATTTCCTTTCCTGTTTTAAAAATGTTTAAAAGTTTTAATTTATTTTTGGCTGCGTTGGGTCTTTGTTGCTGCACGCGGGCTTCCTCTAGTTGCAGCAAGTGGGGGCTACTCTTTGTTGCAGTGCGTGGGCTTCTCATTGTGGTGGCTTCTCTTGTCATGGAGCACGGGCTCAGTAGTTGTGGCTCGTGGGCTCTAGAGCACAGGCTCAGTGGTTGTGGCGCACGGGCTTAGTTACTCCACAGCATGTGGGATCTTCCCGGACCAGGACTCGAACCCGTGTCCCCTTCATTGGCAGGCAGACTCTTAACCACTGTGCCACCAGGGAAGTCCCATATTTCCTTTTGTTTTATAAGAGATTTGCATTCCAGAAAGATACCTGGCTGCTGGGTAGAGAATGGAACTGAGGGGTTGAGAGTAGAGGGGGCTGGCAAGGGATGATGGTGCCTGGACCAGCGAGTGGGCTGTGGAATGGGGAGAAGTGGACAAATGGGAGGGCTGGTCCAGGGCCCACCTGATGAGGGGTGTAGAGGGTTGGGACTCTGATGGCTGAGGAGATGGTGGGGCCAGCGCACATAACCCCCAGGCTTGGGGTCAGGCAGAAAGGTCTGCAGGGACACTTCTGGCTGGCTGGGAAGGCTGTGGCCACCACTAGGAGAAAAGAAATGGGCCCAGAGCTCAGCCTACTGCTGCCGGTCCCCTGCCCGCAGGCAGAAGCTGCATGAGGCAGATCTGGAGCTGCAGCGGAAGCGCGAGTACATCGAGGAGCTAGAGCCCCCTGCCGATAGCAGCAGTGAGTGGGACTGGGTGGCCGGCTGGGTGCAGGGAGCCCCAAGCTTGGCACAGAGCTGAGGGGCCACCTGTTCCCCCAGCAGCCCGGCGTATCGAGGAGCTGCAGCACAACCTGCAGAAGAAGGACGCGGACTTGCGGGCCATGGAGGAGCGGTACCGCCGCTACGTGGACAAGGCGCGCACAGTGAGGACGGGCGCTGGGTGCCCTACACGCCTTCTGCCGAGGCTGCTGCCTCCCATTGGTTCATGCCTCCTGCCCCCACACCTGTCATATCTAATCATGTCACAGACTTTTACACCACGGCCTGTGAGGCCAAGGTCACCCTGGCTGTGTCTTCCCCAACCCCTAGGTCATACAGACCCTGGAACCCAAGCAGCGGCCACCTGGGGGGGCTCCTCCGGAACTCCACACCCTGAGGACACAGCTTCGAGAGCGGGATGTCCGCATCCGGCACCTGGAGGTGGGTGTCCTTGTCCCTTCTCACTGTCCTCAGCATATCCAGGTCCTTGACTATTGCCTCCTTAGCAGATGGACTTTGAGAAGAGTCGAAGTCAGCGAGAGCAGGAAGAAAAGCTGCTCATCAGTGCCTGGTATAATATGGTGAGTGCACCGTTGCCATGGCTGAAGTATTGGGTGGGCATGGCGGTCCTGTGGGCTCACCTGACCCCAACTATGCCCCTCCCTCCAGGGCATGGCTCTGCAGCAGCGAGCCGGGGAAGAGCGGGCACCTGCCCATGCCCAGTCATTCCTGGCACAGCAGCGGCTGGCCACCAATGCTCGCCGCGGACCCCTGGGACGCCTAGCACCCCTGAACATGCGCCCCACTGACAAGCATTGATGGATCTCAGGATCCTGCCACCTGTCCAGCCAATCAGGGCTTAATCCACCCTGGATTCCCCTGACTCACATGGGGCCCAGCATTATGCCTCAGCCAGTTGCTTGAGAGCCTTGAAGTCATAATCTCTGCCCTTTTCTCTCCCAGGTGGGACGAGAGTGCAGGATGAGGCGGGAGGCAGGAATGGGCCTATTCTTTTTAGCAATGTGATTCTTATTCCTGATTTTAGTGAGCTGCCAGGGGAGAGAGTGATTTTATATTTGAGAAGAAAGATAATAAAGACTTTCAATCTGACCTGGCTGGACTCTGGGCTCTGAGGGGAGGGAGAGAAGGTAGGCCAGGGGCTCAGGTCACTGCTTTTAAGAAAATCCTAGCTTGTGTTCTTACTAAAGTGTGAGTGACCGATAGCACCCCGTAGGAAGTTTGAATCATGTTTGTATCTGTGTAACTGTATGTGTGTGTGGTGGGTTTTGAAGAAGCTTCAGACAAAAATCCCTACCTCAGGAAGCTGTCAATTCCAATGGAGACAGATAATAAACAAAATAGATAAAATATTTGATGTGAGAAGTGCTACAGAGAAAAATAAAGCAGACAAAGTCATGGGGTTGCAGGAGGTGGATTTGGGAGGTGGTGATTTTTTTTTTTTTCTTTGCGGTACGTGGGCCTCTCACCGTTGTGGCCTCTCCCGTTGCGGAGCACAGGCTCCGGACGCGCAGGCTCAGCGGCCATGGCTCACGGGCCCAGGCGCTCCGCGGCACGTGGGATCTTCCTGGACCGGGGCACGAACCCGTGTCCCCTGCATTGGCAGGCGGACTCTCAACCACTGCGCCACCAGGGAAGCCCAGGTGGTGATTTTTAATAAAAGGCCAGGAAATGAGGCCTCACCAAGGAAGTGACAGAATTTTTTATTTTTTTATTTTTTGCGGTACGCGGGCCTCTCAACGCTGCGGCCTCTCCCGTTGCGGAGCACAGGCTCCTCACGCGCAGGCTCAGCGGCCATGGCTCATGGGCCCAGCCGCTCTGCGGCACGTGGGATCCTCCCGGGCCGGGGCACGAACCCGCGTCCCCTGCATCGGCAGGCGGACTCTCAACCACTGTGCCACCAGGGAAGCCCTGAAGTGACGTAATTTAAGCAGAGACCTGCAGGAGGTGAGGCAGGGACCATGTAGGTATCTGGGGAAGAGTGATCCAGGCAGAGGGAATAGCACGTGTAAAGGCCCTGGGACGAGACCTTGCTCGGTGGGTTAGAGGAACAGTGAGGAGGCCAGTGTGGCTGGAGTGGAGTGAGTGAGGGGAAGAGTGGAGAGAGTCAAGACCAGGCAGACTGTCCAGGGCCTTGTAGGGTGTGTGGATTACTTTAGCTTTCATTCTAAGTGAAGTGGGAGCCACAGAGTGTTCTAAGCAAAGGAGCAACATGACCTGATTCAAGTTGTCACAGGCTCCCTTTGGCTCCTATGGGAGGAACAGACTGCGGGGGTGTCAGGGCCAGAGCTGAGAGACCAGGTCACTCGTCCAGGTGGGTGGTTGGGTGATAGGGCTCTGGCCAGGGTGTGGACCCTGGAGGAATGGGAAATGGTTGGATTCTGGATACAGTTTGAAGACTAAGCTGATGGGGTTTGCTACTGGGTTGATGAGAGGGGATGAAAGAAAGGAGTTGAAGGTGACTCCCAGGTTTTGTCCTCATCATCTGGAATGACAAAGCTGACAGAGGTTGGGACAGGTGGGGAGCTGATAGGGAGCTGGTTTGGGGGCATGTTATGTTCGAAGTGCCCGTGAGATCCCCATATGCAGATGTCAAGCAGGAAGTTGGCTCTCTGGGTCTCGAGTCAGGGGAGGGATCCTGGCTGGACTTCTAAATTCAGGAGTCACCTACATACGACTGATGTAAAACCTAGAGCACTGAAGGGGTATCTGAGAGTGCAGGGGCTTGAGGCAGAGGGGTCACTTGCAGAAGCATAAATCGAGGCTGGCAGGGGAATTCCCTGGAGGTCTTGTGGTTAGGACTCCGTGCTTTCACTGCCTTGGGCCCGGGTTCGATCCCTGGTTGGGGAGCTAGGATCCCGCAAGCCGCGTGGCAAAAAAAAAAAAAAAAAAAAGAAAAGAAAAGAAAAAGAAAAACGCTGGCAGGAGAAAGCTATGGTCCTTGGACCGTGGGTCCTACATTGATGAATGAGTAAAGCCCTGGGCACTAATGGGGCCATTTCAGAGAGAATTTAGGAAGAAGTGGGCAGGGCATCATCAAATAATCTGAAGGATTCCTTAAAGCTTACTTAGCATAAATGCCTGGCAGGAGTTGAGTAAAAAAAAAACACTAAAAGTTTATTGAGCACCTATTATGTACCAAACACTTTAAAGCCACATTTCATTTCATCCTCACAGCGCATTGAGGTGGGCACTCATATGTCCAATTTGAGGAAAGAAGAAAGGCAAGGCACACTGATAAAAACTCTCACGCAGTGGCGGGTAGGAAGTAGAGCTGGTGGTAAGGACCGACAGTTCAAAGATGCTGGAAGAATACCCTGCCCTCAGTGCAGTGCCTGGCCCACAGGAGGCGCTCCAAGCCTCTGTGCCAAACGTAAAGGCGGGACGCAGGCAGGTAAGAAGCGGGCAGGCGGAGTCCACAGGCAGCTTATAAAGCCCAAACCACTGCTTGCGGGCGGTGTTGGGGCATTTTCTCTATCCTTGGGGATCCAGGGTCCAAGGGTCTCAGGTTAGACTCTCCTCCTCCTCGCCAATAGGGCTGGGCACCCAGGGTGGAGCCGGCCCCCGGGGCCCGGGCATTGGCACAACGGTGAAGGGCTCGGCGGGTGGCCTGGGGGCTGGCGGCTCGCGGCCAGCGTGGGGCTCAGACTCCGGCTCCAGCAGGCCTAAGGGTAGCAGCGCGTCACTGCCACTGCACTCTGGGGCCGCGCCATCAGGGGCGCCCGCGCATGCGCAGCTGGCGGCTGTGGATTCCTCCGACACGCAGCTGTTCTTGCGGCGCAGTAAAGACAGGCGCCGGCCCAGCAGGCCTCCAGCGGCCATGCCCGCGCCCACCGGCAGGAGGCGCTGCAGGAAGTCGCCGTGTGCGTCGCTCAGCGGCGCATCCACGCCGTCCTGCCGCTGGAACTGCATGTCCTCCTTGGCCAGCCTGCGGAAGAGACAATGGGTCAGCGTTGCGGCCTCTCTCTTCTTCATCAACAGAGTTGGGACCGAGGAACACTGCTTTTCCACCCCATTGTCCCACTTATCCCAAAAGACCTTGGCTCCTCACCCGAGAGCCTGGCCTTATCCTCTGGCTCTGGCTATGCTCAAACTTAGGCCTCAAAAGGCTAAGTTGGGGCCCTGCCGCCTGTCCTTTGGTATCGCTTCTGGCCCGTCCAGTCCTCATAGACTGTAGCCCTTAGCTCTGCCCCCAGTTAGTGGCCGGGTCCCAGACCTTGACCCGGATCCCTGACCCCTGACCCGTCCTAGTCCTCATGACTTTAGCTCTTAGCCCCGAATCTCCAGGGTGTAGCCTTTAGCCCCGACCTGGTCACCCACAGCCCCTTCAATCAGATACACCCCGCAGTCATGAGCCCCGCCCCCAAGAGGCCCCGCCCATCCCCACTGGCTCACGTGATGTCGAAGGTGGAGCCCTGGAAGGAGGGCTGCTGCAACAGGAAGGCGGTGGCAGCGGTGTAGGGAGCGCGAGCCTCAGCTGCGTCCCAGTATAGGTCCTTCTCCAGCATGGCCAGGTCGTCGTACATCTCGTCCACGGCCAGCATTGACACCTGCGGGCGAGGATACGCGGGGAAGAGTGGGCATGGAACAGCGCCGGCACCGAAGGGTGGACCCCTCTGGACGGGTAGGAGTGTGGTGACCAAAGAGAAGGATGGATCAGGGGCGATGTCTGAGCGAGTCTTAGCAGGGGTGGGGCCAGGGCCGCTTTGGGAGCCCAGGGATGGTCTTAACCGAGAGAGTCTCACTTGGAAGTTGCGGTCGATCAGAAAGTTGGTCTCAAAGTCATCGTCGTCCTCTCCGAAGGGGTTGATGAGCTGCTCAGCTACCTGAGTGGGTAAGAGGAGAGGTAGGTGGAGAACTGAAAACCCCTGCCCGCTCCACCCCTGGAGTCCTGGCCTTGGGGCCCCACCCACCTTGAGCCAGCCCGCGTAGAAGAAGAACTGCAGCAGGGTGAAGATGGGTACGCACAGGTCCAGGTCGTGGTCTTTGTAGCCCTGCGCCGGGTCCAGGAACTGGCGACCGATGAGGCAGGCCAGGAAGTAGCTGTACACAGCGATGGTCACCACCTGGGGGAGGGGCAGGACGGAGTGCCAATTCAGGGTTCTCTGGGCCTTGGGGGGTCATGGAGAGACCAGAGCTAGGATCGCGAGTCACTGTGATGGGGTCTTAGCTGGCCCTCAGTTTCTCCTTGAGACCAACGCTCCAGGGCCTCTGACACGGGATAACGGCGGGGTTACCTGGGTGTAGACAAGGGGTACGCTAATCCAGTCGTAGTGAAAGAGCATCCCACACTTGGCCCGAAACACAGTCAGCTCCTGGAGGCAGATACACGTCATGAGGGGGCCTGAATAGTGAGCTCACACATGGGGATTAAGTGGGGGGGGGGTGTACCTGGGATGGAGGTGAGTGGTCACCCGGTGGGAGGCGGGCGTGTGCTTCTAGGGACTTCAGGGAGAATATTTAGTGGTGAGTGTACGCCTAGGAGCACTATGCACCTAGGAGCCGCCCCATAGAGATTAAGCGTACACCTGGGGGCTGCTAGATAAGGGTGGTTGGGATCCGCCTTGTGGGAGGCGCATGGCAGACACACAACCTCAGGGTGCGTGGGGTACAATTTCCCTGGCATTTGATATGAGTGACCACCCGGAGAGCCCACCTCCAGCAGCAGCTTAAGGGCGCCGTTGTTGCGGATGCGGCCCTCGCGCTGAGCCTGCGCCGCCAGGTTGGAGAACCAGACGCAAGGCACCCAGTACTTGTTGTAGGATGAGTTCAGGTTCTCGAACTTCTTGCGCTCCTCGCGGGTCATAAACCCTGGAGGGGCGAGGTCGGGGGTTATTTGCCCCACCCTCAGTCTTTGCGCCCCCCCGCCCCCCCACCACCCGCGTTCCTTTTGGCCGGAGCCTCACCTGCTTCCACCACATGGTCTATGGTGGGGAAGCGCTTGAAGACAGCGGTGCTGACAGAGCGCAGGATAAGCACAGCAGAGAGTCCTGCATAGCGCATGAGCGTGCGTCGGTAGAGGCGGCCGCGCTCGTCGCGCCCGTGCACTGTGCCGACCACCACGCACATGAGCGCGTCGGGCAGGGGCATGCATAGGTACTGGTTCCACCAGCGGTGCACCACCAGCGTTACGTAGAAGCCTGCGGGAGAGCCGGGAATGGGAGACTCAGTTGGGACACTAGGGCCAGGGGTTTGGGGTCCCAGGTCATGGGAAGAGGAGTGACATAGGGTCTTCATCAGGAACATTCGGTAGGCTGGATACCCAGACCATGTGGGGCCACCTGAGCTGGGAACCTGGAGATTCAGCCCTGAGGTCAGAGAGGTTGGTGCAGGCTGGATCACCCTGGCTACTTGGATGTCACCTGGGATGGGAGATTAGGATCTCCGTATAGAGGTGGAGACAGAGGGCCCACAGGCAGGTTGTCACCAAAGCCACAGGGAGCCCCGGAGCCAGGGATGTGTGAAGGGGTTGGGCATGGTGTCTAAGTCAGGGAACCTGGGGCAGGCTGGTCACCCCATCCTTGTGGGCCCAGAATGGTGGGAGGAAGGCTGAGGTCAAGTGAAGTCACTGAGGACAGGGAGCTGGGACTTGTCAGAGATGCCCCTCAGGCTGGACTTGAAAGGATGGAGTCATGAGGGGCTCTTGGATGGGGGTCCCTGGGGCTCAGTACATGTGAGGGGAGGCACTAGTAATCCCATGCAGACACAGATGGGAGTCCCTGAGTTGACCAGGGATAAGCCTATGCATGACACGGAGTTCTCATTGGGGGCACCTCAGGGGACCCTCTGACCAGATGACATACAAGGTCTCAGGAACTGGGGCCATACTTGGCCTAAAGGACGCAGAAATGGGGATTTGTGGGGGGGGTGGCTTTGATGGGGGGGGGCGTCTCAGAAAGGCAGGAATGGGAGTCTCCAAAAGGCATGAATGGCAATGGGTTTCTCAGGATGAAGGGAATGGGGAACTCAGGAGCGCGAACGCACCGAGCACAAAAGAGACCGGGATGAGACTGGCGTACTGGTCGCAGTAAAGAACGAGCTTCTCAAAGTAGCGCTTCTGCTCTTCGGTCAGCACGAAGCTGCGAGGGAGGGGGCGCGGGATCACGGGGGAGCCCCGGTCCCCAGTTGAAGGTCTCCCTTCCAGCACCTCCTCCGGGGCCGGCCCGGAGCCCTCCCCAAACGCCCCCACTCCGGCCGGCCCTCCCCCCTCTCCCGGGGCCGCCTCACCGATAGGCGGCACTCAGCGCCATGTAGAGCCCAAGGAAACACAGCAGCTCGCGCCACAGAAGTTTGTAGATGCTCCCGCGCCACAGCAGCAGCAGCTTCGAGAAGCCGCCGAAGCGCGCGTTCGCCACGCCAGCTGTGTACGTGACAGTCATCGCGGCGCCCGGGCCGGTCAAGCCCAAGGAGAGGGGGCTGGACCGGACCCGGGATTGGGGGCCGAGGAATGCGGGGCCGGGCCGGGCTGGAAGGCTGCTGGCGAGGGTGGAAAGGTGCGGGGACGACTCAGCTCCGCGTCACTTTCCACGCCCGGCCACCTCCTCGGTACCGGCTCTGGCTCAGCTTCCCGTCCCCTCCCACCTGCTCAGTCCTGCCCTAGCCCCCAGCCCTCCTCCCCAAGGCCCTCTGGCAGGCCACTCCCTTCCTTGGACTCCAGGTCCCAGCGTCCGGCGCCGACCTCCCCAGGCCCTCTCCGTTCATCCCCCCCCCACCAAGGCCCTTGGTCCACCGAGTTAACCCGAGCTGCCCTCTCTGATCCCATACCCCTTACCTGGACGCCATCTACAGCCTCCCCCCAGCTCCCCGAGTCCCTAGCGCCTCAGTTTCTATGTTCCCGGGGCTCCAGCTGACTTCCTTCCCTCAAGTCCCACTTCTGCTTTCCCTCCCCCTACTCCCCTAACCCAGTCTCGGCCCATTCTCTCCCCTGCACTTCCTTTTGAAGCCCTCCAAAGCCAGATCCCCAAGCTTCCAGGCCCCAGGTCCTCCCCCACAGCCCCTCAGCCTCGGGCTGGCTCCGTCTCCTGCACAGCTGCCCCAGCCTATCCCCCTCCCACTTAATCGAACTGGCTCTGCTCCCTCCCTCTTCTGGATCCACCTAGACCTTTCCTCTGTCCATTCCCCTCTAGCCTTCTGAGCCCTCCAACCCTACCCTGAGGACTCAGATTCTTGCCCGCAGACTGACTCGTCCTCAAGGTTCCCTATTCCCCCAGGCCTGGGTCCTTCTCACCTGGTGGCTGGTTCAGGGACACTCAGGGACAGGGAAAGGACGGGCTTCAGGGTTGGGTGGGGCTGAAGCCAGATTCTGTGAGGGAGGGGGCTGGGGAGTGGGCGTGGGTGGCCCCTCCCTGGCCCTCCCCCCTCAGTTGCAGCCTCAGAACTTTGAAGTCTCATCAGTTTGTTACCTGGGGCAGGGGGTGGGGAATTCACCTTGTCCTCCTTAGCTCCTTCCTGTCCAGTCTCCCAGTCAGTCACTGGCAGATCCAAGAAATCTTGGACCTAGACCTGGGGGAGGGGGCAGGAACGCTGTCTTTACCAGACCCAGACATATACACACACTGCTCAGTGAGTCTGGGTCGCTCCACACTCACCTGTAATCACACACAAAGACGCACCTAGAAACACACACCATAGACCCAGACACAAATTCAGCTTTCCTCAACATAGCCTCCCACAACCACGGTGACCCAGAAAGCAGTACGCACTGTCACAAAGACTTCCAGAGTCACCAAAGAGACAACACTTAGCCCCCCCGCCCCCATACGCAGATATAAAGCAGATGGACCCTAACCCACCAGGCTCTCAGCTCTCAGGCACCCACATAGTGCTCCAAACAGCCACCCAGGAACACAGGGGCAGGGACCCAGGCACCCTGAATTCCTTCATGATCATACTATGTAATAAAGACACACGCAAGGTCACACAACCAGCCAAGTGCAGACCCCAGCCCGACCCCAGAATGCCTTCACACGTGAGCCATCACACAGAGGGAGGTAGCAGACATTTATTCCTGATCTCCCCTGCACAAAAACACACCATGGCCACACACCAGATGCAGGAGCACAGCAGCACACAGTCCTGGGGTCAGAGCCGGGTCCTAGGGAGTCCCTTTGATATGCCAATGTAGCAAAGACACACTCATACAACAACGACCCCTCCCAACAGTCCCACAGACCCAGAGGGTCACATCCAGATGGAGTCAGGCCATAACCCCTCATGAAACTCACCTGCATTCATTTGTACATCAATACGTACGACACACGCTCCCCAACACCCCTTCACTGCGGGCGGCGACGGGCAGGCACACACACACCCTGGGTCTCAAACACTTTGGGCGTTGTCATGAACACACAAGCTTAGGGACACAAAACCTTGTCTCCACATTTGGCATGGATACAGGACAGATGTTCTCCCTTTACAGACACACCTACAAAGGGGGCACTCTAGCCTGGCACAAACAACCCTCCATCTTCACCATTGAATGCACAGCCCAGTGTGGGAGGGGTAGATGCTCAGGGTTTCAGCTCCAAGAGGGGTGCCCTGGGGCGCCCCTGAGCCTCTCAAGTCCACCCCAGCACCAGGAGTGCACATGGCTCCGCTCGACCCTGCACCCGAAGGTCTGGCCAGCCAGGACGCAGCGTTCCTAACCTGGCAGGTGTCTGCCCAGCCCGGGGTAGTTAGGAACCAGCTCGGACTGGCTGTACTCGGACCTGTGCCTCTGCCGTCCAGCTGCTGGACAGCACATCAAAGAGGATGAGGGGTGATGCTGCTAGCTACGGGAACTGGGGAGGGGACAGGCTTCAGGTTGATGGGCTCCATACCTGACCAGAGGCCCCTATTCCCTTGGATGTATCCTCACATACTGCAGCCAGCCCTCCCCTCCACAGCCCCCATCGACCCCCGTGCGCATCTCCCCTCCTCCAGCTCACTGTCCCCACATACTTCTGACTGCCTAACCCGGGCTGGGGCAGAGGCGGGTTGCCCAGGCTAGTTCACATGCTTACTAATTGTTACAGTGAATAGTAACAAATAGACCTTGGCAGGTACATGCCTGGGGCCACTGTAAAGGCGTTACCTATTTCATTTCATTGTGTCCTCAAAAGCAGGAAATGTGAAGTTTGTGCTCCTTATTCCCGCTATCAAGGTAGGGAAGCTGAGGCTCAGAGGACGCACAGTCTGTTCATGGCACAGCTAGGATCTGAAGCCAGGCAGTTTGGTTCGGAGCCGGGGGTCCTGCCATGGGCTGCGCTGCCATGTTCGTCTACAAGCACCTCCTCAATGTGGGCGTGCCCCCATGGGTTTGTGTACACCTGACTGAACTGGGGGGACACGTCTAGGCTCGTGGTTGCATTCCCCTCACACACACACCCTGGCACACCTAGACCCTGGGTGTGCACTGTCTGAACACCACTTCCTGACTCATGCATATCCTTAGTCACCCCCTTTCTCCCGCCATCCCCATCCAGCTCCAGCTTGGAACTTGCAAACGCCCAAGGTCATGCCAGTCCTGGGTCTTGGGGATGACCATGACTGTCCAGGCAGTGGCAGAGGGAGGAGTGAAGGAGAGAAGGGGTGCTGCTTTATGCCTTTCCGGCTGGTTTGCTAACCCTTCCAGGGTCAGGTGAATTTGTGCCACGGCCCTATGAATGGCCACACTTCTGTCTCCATTTTAGGAATACGGGGACTGAAGCTCAAACTGCAGGAAACAGGCGGCAGGCCACTCAGTGAGGCTGCTCTGGGGGCAGGACAGGACTTCAGGGCCCGTCCAGCCTGAGTCCTTTGTCATCCTGCCCCTTAATCAGCCCCCCTGTTGCAGCCCTGTGCTGGGAGGGGCTGAGGCCATTCCACGTAACAGGAATTGGGAGGTGGGGGTGGAAACTGTTAATCCGCAGTCTGGCAGGCCCAGCCTCTGCCCAGGGTGCCCACTAATTCCCAAACCAAACAGCAGGCAGTGCTGGGCCCGCTGCCAACCTAATCCGCTCCCCACCAGCCTGGAGCTGGCCAAGGGGCCTCCCCGTTCCCACGCTCTGAGCCTTGAAGGAAGTGGGCAGATGCCCCTTTCTTCTACTCCAGGCTTTACAGCCCCAGAGGACACCCTTACCCATATAGAGCTAGAAAAAGGCACCCGTTTACAGAAGAACCCTCCTTCCAAAATTACCACAATAAACACACATCTCTATTAGGTCTCTGTTGTGAGGGACCTAAACATACATCTATGCCTCTCTGGATGTGACATCTTTGTGCAGTGTACAACCTTTGCAACTGTACATGGAGGTACTAGGCCCCAACCCCCCCATGTCAACATCCACAGTAGTTTAAGATCATTTTATTGAGGGAGGAGAGGCGGGGAGAGGTGCGGGGGCAACTACAGCTCCCCCAGCCCCACCAGGGGGAAAAGACCCCCTCCCCGCCTCCCTTCCCCCAAGTGGTTCCCCTGTATTATGGGGGAACTTTGTGCAAACTCTGCCCCGGTGGGTGGCGGCTGAGTGTGAAATGGCAGCAGCTGGGGCTGGTGGTGGTGCTACTGGGCACTGGGGGGCTTGTAGGGCTCCAGGAGAAGAGCAGAGAAGGTGTTGACCTTGTCCGCCCCCCGAACCTCATGGGGCAGCAGTGGCAGCTTCACAATGTGGAAGTCTTCATATAGGTCCTCCATCTGCGGCAGGGGTAGAGGGCAGAAGGCAGCAGGGCCACAGGGCAGGGACAGAATGTGATCAACGTAAAGGGTCAGGCTAGGGGTCTCCCAGAGTCAGGGAGAGAATATGAGCAAGGGCTTCACAGGGACATAGGTGGGAGTGGCGCCAGTGAGGTCAGAGACCACTGGGCTGGACCTCCCACTCCCCAGGGTGAGAGGTATCTAGGCCAGGCCAGCCAGTCTATGAAGGCCAGAATCAGAAGGTCTGAAGCAGTGGGTGAAGGGCAGGGGGTTGGGGCGAGGAACAGAAGGTGGGCTGGAGCAAAAGGTCAGAGAATACAGTAAAAGGTCAGCAGTGCCTTGGCTGGGCTGGGACGGACCCCAGCTTCCAGGGTCAGAGCTACGAGGGCTGGGCGGGAGGGTGGGTGTGCGCACCTGGTCCAGGTACTTGGCCTGGATCTTGTGGCGGGCCTCACACATCTTGCAGGGCTTCTCGGGATCAGGGAAGACGAGTTGGTTGACAATGATGTTGTGCGTGTCGATCTTGCACTTGGCCAGCTCCTGGATCAGCCGCTCCGTTTCATACAGGGACAGGAACTCAGCAATGCACACACAGATGAAGGTGGTTTGCTCCTGCAGGATCCAAGACAGGACAGGGAGGGGCAGATTTCAGCCCTGTCTCTCTCCCCTGAGCTTCTCGCCGCCCGCCTGGACCGCAACTCACAGGGTCCTTGAACTGCTCACTGACGGAGCGGATGACAGGCAGCGTCTCCTCCAGCTTGGAGGCCAGCTGGTCTGCGTTCATGTCCCCGAGGCCCAGCATGTTGCACATCTGTGGGGACGATGTGAGAGGGCTCATGGTTTACCTGGGGCACATTATACTCCCTGGGTTGGGCTCACCCGGGGGACGACTCCTGACACCTCCCAGTGGTTAAAGGTGTGGGCCCTTGAGCAGATCGCAGGGGTCCAACCCTAGCTCTGCCATTTCTGCGGGACTGTGGCCAGGTTAGCTTGACCTCCCAGAGCCTCAGTTTCCTCATGTGTAGAGCTGTTGTGCTGTATGACATGTCACGTGCTTGGAACGGTGTCTGGCACACAGTAAGGGCCCCACAAATGTGACTGAGGCACAGGTCCCCGCCGGGGGACCACACACAACCAAGGAGGTGTCAGTGGCGTGCAAAAGTGTGACGGCATCAGGGTTGTCATGTTGTGCTAATAGTAACCCATGGGGGGATTCGCATGCTCTCCATTTGACAGATAAGGCCCAGAGAGGGGAAGTGACTGGAGGTCACACAGCTGTGTCACACCAGAGTGCAAAGCGTTTGAACCCGGGCCATCTGGCTCTGGGATATGTGCTTTCAAGCTCTGTCTGGGGCACTCAGCGGGTGGAGGCAGGGACACTGGGTGCTGTGGAGTAGGGGGGACAGTTCCCCCGCAGTGAAGATCCATCCCATCCATTGGGAAGCGCTGACTGAGAGCATATGTGGGAAATGCCTTTGTTTCTGCACATCTTGGGGTCCGGGGGCCCACTCTGATTCAGGGGACTCCTGGATGCCCTGGGGCTCTGCCTGCCTGTGAGATGAAGGGGCTGATCTGGTTCTTGATCTGCATGAGGCGGCCTAGTCCCCGCTCGACGATGGTGGGGAAGTTGAGCAGTCTTAGCGTGTGGCCTGTGGGCGCTGTGTCGAACACCACCACCGAGAAGTTCATGCCCTTCACCAGCCTGTGGGGAGATGAGGATCAGGCCCGCTCTGCCCCCTCTTCCACCCTAGCCCCAGGCAGCACCGGGCACCCAGAGTCCCCGCCGGGCCTGACCTCATGACCTCTGCATAGCTCATGGCCTCATCGATGCCTGGGAAGGCGCTCATGGCTTCCTGCATCATCTTCTTGCCCATGCTCAGCATGTTGTCCTCCTCAAAGAACTCGTCCGGCAGCTCCGCCACACCCAGGCTGGGGTCAATCTCCTGGGGGCCGAGAGGGTCAAGACTCAGGCTGCTGCTGCTGGAGCCTTCCCACCTGGGCACGGAGCCCGAGGGAGCCTGTGGGGTGCCCTGAGCACAGCCCTTCACCAGGTCACAGCTGGGGAGACCTCTGAGGTGCCCTGGCCCTTCCCTTAGGCGCTTAAGGTCTCGGGTGGTGGCACAGATTGTTAAAGTCTTTCACAAGCAGATGGAAAATCGCCAACTGTGCTCAGTGTCCCAGAGGGAAGCCAGAGTGCGTTGCAGTGCCTTCTCACGGGCTGTTCCCCCACCCGGGCCTGTGGCCTCTTCCAGATCATTCCTCTAACATGAGTCATCCCTGACCGCCCAATCTAACAGTGCAGCCCTAGCCCCCTCTGCCCTGCCTTCCTTTCTTCTTAACATCTGGCCTCTCCTCACATGGTTTACTTAGCATGTTTTTCGCCTGTCTCCCCAACCAGAATGCTGGCCCCACAAGGGCAGGGGTTTTTCTGTCTTGTTTACTGCTGTGTCCCCAGTGCCTGGAAGTGTCTGGCACAGAGTAGGTCCTCAACATGGATGCAGATTCCATGGAGGGGATGACCAAGCCTGGGGTCCCTGGCCCGTCCTGCACTCATTGCCTCTCTATCTCCCGCCTGTCACCTCTTCTACTTGAATTCATGTTTCCTGTGGCGAAGCCCTCCACTCCCTGGCCTCAGAGGTCATTTCCCTGCAGGGAGCTTGTCCACACATCACCCCCCCACAGTCACACCCTTGATGGGTTGTTCCTAGTCACCAGGCCACTCTCTGACCCCAGCCTTCTCACTTCCTGTTATTCTAGACCTTCCTGGGCCACCTCATCCCCGCACCTCTGCCCGCTTGTTCACCGTCAGTGTCCCTCTTGGGCGGCACTCTTATCCAGCCCAGTCTCCACAAGATGCCTCTGCAAACACTCCCTTCTCCCTCTGTGGTTGGCAAAAGCCCCATCCTGTTTATTCACAGCTCGCTGGCATGGCTACACCAAGGTGAACATCAGGGGAACATCCCAGACGAAGAACTCAACCTTGCTCCCCATTCCTGATCACAAGTCTCCAACAGGCACTCGACGAGCCAGAAAATCCACCCATGGGAATGTTAATGCCATATCTTCTCCCTGCTCAAACCCCTTCTGGCCCGTGTGTCCCTCACCCTCTGCTGAGGCCTGTGCCTCGCCTGTGTCTCAATGAGAAAGCGAAGCCACTGGCTGCCTACACCCTCATTTCCTCCCAGGAAACGCCCCAGTCCCCCCACATTCCTTCTAAGCCCCTGGTCCTGGCAGAGCCCAAGTCCTGGGTCTGTGCGCTGGAGTGAGCTCACACCTGCCTGAGGCCCGTCCTCAGCCGGCATCCTCACTCCTTCCTGCAATATCACTTGTCCCTCCCAGTTGAAGCTTCCCCCCACCCCCTCGGCTGCACCACGCAGCTTGTGGGATCTTAAGTTCCCTGACCAGGGGTTGAACCTGGGCCCTTGGCAGTGACAGCCCAGGGTCCTAACCACTGGACCACCGAGGAATTCCCTGAAGCATGTGCAGCAGCAAACAAACATGCTCTAGCATCTCCTTCCTCAGAAAAGCCTTCCTTAACCCTCATTCCCTTCTCCCTCCAGGGATGGCCATGCTCATTTCTCTGCTCCCATCATGGTGATCATTGTGTCCACCTCAGCTCACCCATTCCAGGCAGGCTTCTGCCCCCATTCCCAGGGTGATCTGCTTAAAACTCATGTGCCTGCTAGAGCCGACAACCTTTCTGCCCTAGTCCCTTTGTCCTCCTGGAGCTTAGGAGCCCACACTCTCTGGCTTTCCTCCCACCTCACCTGTGGCTCCTTCTCGGCCTCTTTCAACGGTTCTTCCTCCTCCTCTGCTGGACCCTAAATGCTGATGTGCCCCCGGGGTTGTTTCTGGGCCTCTCTATTCTTTCACGTGCTCCTCCACTCACACAGCTTTAAATACCACCCTTGGGACAATGACTCTCAAATCAATGCCAACCTCCTCTGAGCTCTAGGTTCACATAACTAAGCTGCTGTCCTGATGTCTCCACTTGGATGACCAGTGGGCACCTTGGTCTCACTGTGGCCAAATAAAATTCCTGACGTTTGGTCTTCTAAACCTGCTCCTCTCCCAGTCTTCCCCACCTCAGCTGCCCAGGGAGATAACCAAGACATGTACTTATGCTTAATTCATTTTTTTCTCTCACCCATTACAAACAAGCAGTTAAATTGCTTTAATTCCAAAATACATCCCAAATTTGACCACTTCTCACCCCTCCTCCCAATTTTGGGCTGCCATCATTCCTAGCCTGGTCACTGTCCCAGTCTCCTTGTTTCCATCCTTGACTTACAATCCAATTTCTGCATGAGAGCTACAGGGAACTTTCTGGAAAACAAATTTGGCCATGACATTACTCTGCTTAAAACAAACAGCTTCCCATTAACTTGGAAACAAAGCTAAACGGATCTCAGTGGGCTGCAAGGTCCTACACCATGTGGTCCTGATTGATGTCTCCCTCCCTTCCCTTGCTCACTAAGCGCCAGTCACTCTGGCTTCCTTTCTGCTCCACAAACGTTCCTCACTCGTTCCCCTGTGGGTATGCTGAAGAAGGAGTGAAAGTGGAGAGACAGAGGATGGAGAATGGGCAGGACATGGTAACTGATGGTGGGTGTTCACAGGAAAGGCCTGAAGGTGACTTTGCCAGAGTTGGGGTGGGGGGGTGGGGCTAAGCCCTGCTGCACTCACCATGGCGAAGAGGTTGTCATAGCCTTTGACCTTGGTAGGCACCTTGGAGAACTTCTGGTCAAATGCATCGGAGATATTGTGGGCTGGGTCAGTGGAGATGATCAGAACACTCTCCCGCCCCTTGGATAGCTGGACTGCTAAGCTGCAGCTGGGCAAGGGAAAGGCCAAAAGGTGGGAAGTGAAGGGTTAGGCTCTGCTCCTTAGGTCTGCATGGGGAGAAGAAGGGTCCCAGGAGCAGGGGACCTGGATCAGCAAGGGCCTTGAGAGAAGAGTACGGATGACTGTGGGATCAAGCCTCAATCCCTGCAGAGGGACCCTATCAGACCTCACCTACTGAGCCCTCCAGCTGGCTATATAGTGGTAAGGTTCAGCTGAATGTGTCCGTCCCGCCTGATGCCTGCTTCCTTGCTGGCACAAAGTAACATGGTCCAGCTATCCAGCCAACTCGACCCTGTGTCCCCTCCCTCAACTCTAAACTAAGGGGTCCTTTGCACCTCCTGCTAAATTCGATAGTTCAGTCCACTTGTCCAGGGTAATTTGCCCCGGGGACCCCTCCCCCTCTTCCCAGCTGAATGGGTAGTCTGATCATGTGCCCTCTCTCCCGCCTTCCACCCCCACCCCCACGTGGGCATAGAATGGCAAGGTTCACCAGACTAGGATAGTTCGCCCCGGTGCCCTTCCCCCTACTCTGGGCTCACTCTGGTACAGTCTAGCTGATTGGGACATTTAAACGCTCTCCAGGCTCCCGTGCGCTGGATCCAATGTGGTTCAGCCCTTGAACAGGCCTGCGTTCAGGAGGTAGCTTCCATTTGCTCCCGATAACTTCCGAAGAGTACAACCCAGAAGGCCCCAGCCCAGCCCTCCTGCCCGGCTGGTGGTGGAAGACCCGGTCCTTGGCCTCCCCTTCGCCCTGTGGTACATCCCACCCGTTTTCCCGGCCACCACCGCAGCCTCCTTACCTGCAGGTGGTCTTTCCAACACCACCCTTGCCCCCGACGAAGATCCACTTAAGGCTGCGCTGCTCGATAATGTTGCTAAGCGTGGGCTCCAGCGGCTCCACATCAGGGGCATCTTCGAACTCCTCTGCCTCAACCCCCCACCCAGCCACCCCTGCCGCCATCTTGGAAACGGCTCACGTGATCAAGCGGAGCGCACCATGCAAAGCACCTACAGGGGAAATTTCCTATCACAACCCCATCAAGGCTAGAAGATTGAACCAATTTTCTCATGGCCTAACTCTTAGGAGCTAATAGAAGCTATATTTCCAACGTCTTCCCCTTCCAAGGTTCAGCTTGTCAGCCTCTTGTCTATATTTTCTTCAAAGACTCCCCCTTCCTAATTAACATATTGGTACATCCCAGGTCACTCCCCTTTACTGATTGGCCCCTAAGTCTTGCAGCACTCCTTTCATTGGCTACATCTTTTCTTACTTTTACCAATCACTCTCAGGTCCCGGTAGCCGCCAACCTCTCCTTAGCAACCGGCCAAACACCCACTGCATACCTTTTTGAAGAAGTTAGATCCGAGGTCCACCCTGACCTGACCCCATAGGCTCAACTTCATGTCGATCATTCCCCCCCTATTCTCCAACCTGGGCTCCAACACCGCCTCAGGCTCGTCTCTTCTGTTATTCAATTGGCTGGGAACCACCGGGCTCCTGACGCAAACCAATCATAAACGAACCGATTAGTTGGCTGGAGACGGTCCCGGGGCTGCTGTGGGCGAGGTCCGCAGATCCTTGTCCAGTGAGCCCTGAGCCCCCATGCAGGACAGGACAGGGCAGGGACAACACTTGCAACTGCGCTCCTTGTCGTAGAAGGGACCCTGTTCCCGAAAACCTCCTTCCAGTTTGCTCTCTGTCCGAGGGGAAACTCCAGTTCAGCCAATTCTCTGAAACTCTGCCCTGGGCAGGAATACAGGCTGGGTCCCAGGCCCTTAGCGGATACTCTTAGGTGGAGACTCCAGCCTAGAAATATCCGCGGTTTCATGAGTACTCTAGCACATAAAATAATACCCTGACGTTCAAATGGGGATCCCCGCTCCTTGGAGTCAGCTGTGTCTCTATTCCCAAATAAAAGCTCCACCCCAGAGACAGGTACCCAATCCAGAGACACCCCTATTTCTATTCTGGGGGCCCAGGCTAGATATGCCCTCTAGTTAGTCCTAGTTAGGGACCCAGCTTCCGAGATGTCAGCTGAGCACACAGCCTCAGGCGAGGTCCCACCCCTCACTGAGATTATCCCTGGTGCCAGAAGTGGATTCTAGCCCCGAAAAGCTAATACGCCCCTAAGTCCCAAGCGGGAACCTCACTCCGAGAGCCCGCTACAGCCCCAGGCGCAGACAATAGTCTCATTCCGGAAGAGACCATCTCTGCGTAACGCCTGCGGGAGTCTAGCAGGGCTATAACCATCCGCGGGGCGGAGGCGGGGGCGGGGCGGGGCGGGGCGTCTGCCCGCCGGCGCGTAGCGTCAAACCTTACTCCTCATTCACCCCGCCCCTCATGCCCCGCCTCCACTGCGGATGCCTGAGGGCCAGACCGGTCTTCCCGGCATGCATTGCCCGGGACGAGGCAAGTCTGGCGCCAAGCGCGGGCCCGGAGCGGCCTTCCCGGAATCCTTTGCGAGGTACCTGGCGACAAAATGGCTGCCCGAGGGAGACGGGCGGAACCTCCGGGCCGGGAGGCGCCGGGCCCCGCGGGCGGCGGCGGCGGCGGGAGCCGATGGGCTGAGTCCGGGCCCGGGACGTCGCCCGAGAGCGGGGATGATGAAGTGTCGGGCGCGGGTTCGAGCCCGGTGTCGGGCGGCGTGAACTTGTTCGCCAACGACGGCAGCTTCCTGGAGCTGTTCAAGCGGAAGATGGAGGAGGAGCAGCGGCAGCGGCAGGAAGAGCCGCCCCCGGGCCCGCAGCGACCCGACCAGCCGGCCACCGCCGCCGCCGCGGGTCCCGGGGATCCGAAGAGGAAGGGCGGCCCGGGCCCCACGCTCAGCTTCGTAAGGAGCCGCGGGGGTGGGGGCGGGCACCAGGGCCTTCCTTGGCAGGGGGAATCGGGCTCGAGAAAGGGGAGCGGGATCCAGGTCCACCCTCCGACCCCGATGAGGGAGCCGTCCGGGTCACCCGCTGAGGATTCGGAAACTGGATTCTCGACGAGAGAGGTCTGGGGGCGGAGGTGGGGACCCCCGCAGTATGCCCGCAAGAACTGGGAGTTGGGGGGAATTCCATTGGAAACAGCGCTCCGAGGATGGGGAAACCAGGATACCAGGATTCCTGTTTGAGTGGAATCCCGAACTTTGGATACTGGGACCATCTCCCACTATGGGGATGGGGGGCATAGTCAAGTCTGGACTCTGAGCTGTGTGGATGAGAGACTCAGACTGCTTACTGTGTGACCCTAGCAGATTTGCTTGAGTTCCCTGAGTCTCATTCGTCCAGTGTCCATTTATTGAGCACCTTACCTTGTGCTGGGCAGTGTGCTAGGTGATGGGTATGCTGTGTTGATTATGACAGGCATCTCTGCTTTCCTGGGGCATCTGATCTGGTCTAACCTCATTTTCCCTGCTTGTAAAAATGGGCATCATCGCATCTTCTGATGTGATTAGCACTGGGCCTTTCTTATAGGAAGGGCTAAACCAGTGGTTCTCAACTGGGGACGATTCCCCTCACCTCATCCCCACATTTGCCAAAGTCTGGAGATATTTTGGTTGTCAGAACTGGGGGAGGGAGTGCTATTGACATTTATGAGTAGAGGGCAGGAATGGTGCTCAACATCCTACAATGCGCAGAACAACTGTCTCCCCCTCCCGAACAAAAATGATCCAGTTCAAAATGTCACTAGTATATGCGATTGAGAAACTCTAGGCCACAGAAATGGTACCTACCTTGATTGTCAACTCTGAGCTTGCTTTGTCTCTGGTGTTGAGAGCAAGTTCCTGTGGTATGGAGAAAAAAGTGTGGTGTGAGAGTAACGAACTGGGGGTCAAGTTTCTTCATCCGTCAAAAAAAAAAAAAAATGAGTGTGAGAATAGTCCCAACAGCGCAGGTCACTTAATGCCTGGCTGAGGGATAGGGATGGGATGTCTGTAAAGCCTGTTGCAGCCCCTGGGGCACAAGAAACCCTCAAGTGTGTGGGAGAAAACAGAAGACCAGGATGAAAGTTCAGAGTAAGACTTATGTTTGAGGAAGGGGAAGTGGCAGGACCTGGGCTGGTGTGAGAACTGGGTGGAGGCCGAGTGCCCCTCCGTGAGTGAGAATAGCAGTAGTTGTCGCTGCCTGTTTCATTTGTTCATCAAGGGGCCGTTTGCAGGAGCACCTGCAAAGAGGCCAGGCCCGGTTACGTGTAGGGGAACAGTGTCGCTTGGTGGTTAAGAATGCTGCTCTGGCCTAGACACACCTGACCCAGAATCCAGCTCCACTGTTTGCTGTTGGCATGATCCATGGTACAGGCTTCTCCTTTTCAGAGATGTTTCCTCATCTTTACAATGGGGATGGTAACCTTCATCGTAAGGTGACTGTGAAAGTGGAAGGAGATAGTATATCCAAAGCACTTGGCACAGGGCTTAGCATACAGTAAGTGCTCAATAAAGGGAACTGTTGCTGTCTGTGTGGTTTCTACTAGGGGAGGGTGAGGACAGTGCTCGTCCCCACCGATGTGGGAATTCTTTTCTCTCCCTGGGAGGGCAGCCTGGGGGCCCAGGACTGCCTGGGCATCATGGGCCCAGGGCAGGCGCTGAGTCGCGTGTGCTCCTCTCTGATTGCTGCGCAGGTCGGCCGGCTGGTGGAGCTGGGCGCGGCGTCGGGACGGGCCACCGGGCCGGGCTAGGAAGGTGTAGTGGGCCTCAGCGCCGCCAAGGGCGGGCCCCGGCTCCTGTAACCGTTGCAGTCTTCTGTCCCTTCACCCAGGTGGGCAAGCGCAGAGGCGGGAACAAACTAGCCCTCAAGACGGGAATAGTAGCCAAGAAGCAGAAGACGGAGGATGAGGTGAGCAGGCTGGGTGTGGGGGGCTGCCCACGTTGCCTTTTCCTTCCAGCCTCAGTTCCTGGCCCAGGTGCCCTGTCCCTCCCTCCTCAGTATCTAGCCCTTGGATGGGTGTACTGGGTGGGGGAGGAGGGCTTTCAACAAAGTTCCCAGATAACTTGATTCTCCATATCTTTATCTCACACCCAAGACCTTTGCGGTGACTCTGTGGGTGGGTCAGCTGTCTCAGGACAGTCCTGACCCTGGTTCCTGGCCTCCTTGGCATCTCCTTCCCAACCCCCGTGTGTCCCTCCCCTCCCCCCAACAGGTATTAACAAGTAAAGGTGATGCATGGGCCAAGTACATGGCAGAGGTGAAAAAGTACAAAGCCCACCAGTGCGGCGATGATGATAAAACTCGGCCCCTGGTGAAATGACCCCCCTCCCTACCTGCCCACGGCCTGGGACTCTGCGATGTACATAACTATTTAATGCAGCGGCAGCGCGGCAGCCTTTTTCCCCCAAGGACTTATATACAGAAGGAAACCGAGATGCTTCCTGCAGCTGCCGCAGCTGCGGACGATTCTCCAGGACTCTTTTTTACCTTGAGCACTTGTCTCCTGAGACTTCATAGAACAGTGGTTTACTGTCCCCTGTCTTCCCAGCTCCTCCCTCTCTCTGGCTCTTTCTGTCTTCCTCTTCTCATCCTCTCCTCCCTCCCTTTAGCCATCACTTCTGGGAAGTAAAGAACTTGACCTAGTGCTGGAGCTGTGTGCTTGGTTTGCCTTCTTTGCTGTTCTCCAACCTAAGCCCTCCCCTCATGGCTGGCACTGCACCCACCAAAGCCTGGATCTGGCCCAGTGAGGGAGGGATTTGGGAGGGTGTGGGGGGAGAACGAGGGTGCATCACCTCCTGTAGGCCTGAACTCTCCTCAGGTCTCACCCCTGACTTTCCCCCCCACTGTTGGGTGTTCTTGTTCAGTGTCCCTTCACAGTCCCATTTGGGCTGGGCCAAAGCTGTCAGTTTGTTCAAATCAGAAGACACTGAGCACCTCTGGTGTGCCTGGGTTTTTCTGGGCCCTGCGGCTGCTGCAGTGAACAGAACAGACCATGCATGCTCCCTGCCATTGTGGAAGAAAACAGACACAGATGAAAGGGGGAAGCCGTTCTGGGAGGTGACTGCGAAGGACAGGATAGAGGCTGCAGGGAGGGGTCTATTTTAGTTGACACATCTGACCAGAGTCCTGAGGGAGGTGAGAAAGCCTGTCCCAGGGGTAATGAACAGCCAGCATAAAGACAGGGAGAGTGCCTGGCCCTTATGGGCAGCTTTGAGGAGGCCCCTATGACTGGAGCTGGCTGAGTGAGGAGCATGAGTGGATTATATGCAGAGCCTTGTGTGCTAGGGTGAGAAACCTTTGGGGGTGTTGTGAGGTAAGGAGCAACATGATGTGTTTTATTCAGTATGTCTTAACAGGATCCCTCTGGCTGAAGGGGTCTGGGCAGAACCTGGGAGATGGAGGAGGCCAGGCCATGATCAGGCAAGGGGAGGTGATGGGGTGTTGGCAGTGGAGGAAGTAAAGAGGGCTAGGATCTGGATTCCCGTGGGGCTGCTCTGTCCTGCCAGCTACCTGTAGCCCTTCCAGGGAAGGGGCTTGTTTTTCCCACCTTGCAGAACATGACAGTTGATATATCAGGGGACAAGGTATCCTAAAGGAAACCTGATGCCCCTAGTGCCCCTCTAGTACTCCTTGTACTTCTGTGTCTTCCTGGCCTCATTGCTCATCCTGCTGGAGCTGAAGGCTGCCTGGCTGCCTGCTTTCCCTGGAGCCCACAAATATTTTAAGATGCCCTTGCCTCCTGACCCCTTTTCAAACCTATTAGACCTGGAGCAACATCTAGGCCCCCCAGCTGTGGGCCCATCTCCCAGGCCTTCCCAGGCACGAATGCTGAGCAGCTCGGCACTCCTGCCCATCCTAGGGCCAGGCTCCCAACCCTCTTACAACAGGGGAGCATCATGACTCTGAGGATCAGGTGGTAACCATGTGCTTGGCCCTCCACCACCCATAGAGGCAGGGGGAGGAGGGCTGAGGTAGCACCTACCCAGCCTCACACTGCCAGATTCAGCCTGTGGAGCGTGGGGCATCCCAAATACTGAGCACGAAAACACCAAACTCTCTGTCCTAGTGGAGCGAACATTCTGGTTGGGGGAAACAGACAAGAAACAAAATACAGAACACCACATGTTTATACATTCTGTGGCGGGGGAAAAAAGCATGAAAGGGGGACTGTGATGAGAGTGGGAGAGATGATAACTTTAAATTGGTCGGGAATGGCCACACCATTTGTTCCAAGTCCCGAAGGAGGTGGGGCAGGCAGTGAAGATGGTTCTTGGAAGAGTGTTCAGGCTAAAGGAACAGCAGGTGCAAAGACCCTGAGCTGAAACCACGCCCGGCTTGAAGAGTGAGCAAACAGCCTTTGGAACAGGCAACATGTCCCCCCTCACTTCCTGCTAACACACTGTAAGGCTTGTCTGGTTTATTTTCCACATCACCTCAATGGTCTCCCTCCTACTTTCAGGATGCTGAGCTGGCCCAAGTGTGACTTTAACCTTGGGGATGTAGTGTGGGGGAGAGGACATAGGAAGCCAATGGAGCCAACTCTACCTCCTCCTCCCTCAAAGCCACCCACAGCCTCTGGATCTTTAAAAAGAAACATAAGTGGGAGAAGTAGGTCGCCCCTGCAGCAGCTCAGCCTCTATTCTGGAGTATCAGGAGGCAGAGGGAGCTGATGGCGTCCCAGCACCTCCTTTCACTGAGCTCACCTACCCTGACCTGGGGAAAGTCTGAAGAGGGAGGAGAATCAAATTCAGGTTTTGGTGAGTCACACAGTCCCAGCTTCAAACTATTCTGGTGTCTGTTTGCTGTGTGATCTTGGGCAAGTCATTTAGCCTTTCTGTGGTTCAGGTTCTTCATCTATAAAGTAGAGAGGAAATACTGAAGCTCCTTGTAGAGTGAAGTTCTAAAGTAAGGGCACTGTTCATACAGCCATCGTTAACTCTGACAAAGTGGCTGTTATTGCTTCTCTAGGTGAAGCAATTGGCTTGTGTTTGGGGACCGTGTTTGAGAAATACCTTGATAGGAAGGTGCAGTGTGATGAGATGCTCAGGCAGGGAGGCTGTTGTAAACTGAGAGGTGTTTGTCTCCCATCTCAGATTCACGGTTGGGCATCAGTTCTTTGAGTTTCCTTTTTGCACTGAGCGCTTCTAGTTGAAGTAAGTTTGCCGTGCACAGCGCTGTTGTGAGAATACCATTTGTACACTGAAAGGCAGTAGGTGCATAATAAATACGGGGAAAAAAATTTTTTTTTGATTTTCTATTCAGTACTGAAATTCACCATCAGGGGAGAGGAAGAAAGATCTGTGATCACACGAGGGCCAATACTGTGGACTATACAGGCAGCAGGGGTCACATTATTCTGCCCTAACTCCTCGCTCCCCCGAGGCCTGCTCGGGGCCGTTGGACACTAGACATATTAAAAGTAGGGGGTGAGCATTAACAAATTTTCTCCTGCATCTCCAACTCGCTCCCCACCTGACCCTTGTCTGAGGCAACCCCCAACCGTGAGCAGAAAACTACGGTTCGCATCCTCTCCCGAAACCCCCAGATCCCGTCCCAGCCCCTCAGCCTTATTCCTCCTTCTGCTCAACGCCCAACTCTGGGGAGCTCTCCAACCCCTCAGATTCGAGTCTCAGCCAGAGACCGTAAGCGCGGCGACGCGGGCGCACGGCAAGATGGGATTTGTAGTTCTAGGTCCTCACGATGCGCGAGGGAAGACCATTGCGCATGCGAAGGCGGCGGCTTTCCGCACGTGTCCCTCAAACCGGTTTCCTGTCTAGCGGAGCCGGCTGAGGTGGGAATCCAGTCCGCTACTTTAGGGATCCCAACTCCTGAAGTGGAGTTTGGCGCCAGCTGACCCTTCCCAAAACCCTGGCGGCCCCAGTATTCGGCAAGAGAGGGCTTAGGTACCTGTTTTTCATGAATGAACGGAGCCAGGACTGACTTTGCCAATGGCAAGTGGGCTGAGAAAATTGTCCCCCTCCTCCAGGCTGGGGCAAGAATTGACCTGTGCGTCTCCCGAGGCCAAAACGTCCCTCAGGGCAGGGCGGCTGGGTTGTTCTTTGGGATTAGAGCCCTAGTTGATTCAGTGAATTCAGTAAATATTGGTTTAGGGAGGAGCCAAATACGGTAAAAGGACGGCCTTGAGCCTCGGAGTAAAAGCCACGTTTTTGAAGAACAATTTACTGCATATCTTGTAATGCTTAACTTGGATTATCTCAAACCCAGCAAACTATTCTTACACCCATTCCACAAATGGGGACACTAAAGCTCCGAGGGGCATAAGGTCGCCCAACTTTTTGTCAGGAGGGCGGAGACGTGGGGAGGGGGGAACGGGGACGCTCATGCTCCTCCCTACTCCGCTTTACTCTTAAGAGAAAGAAAAGGGGTGCCCTACTTTGTCCTCAGACGGCACAAGAATCACGGAATGTCTTTTTTCATCTTCCTTCCCTTACCTAAATTTCCTTAACTGTTTCACCTCATTCAGCCTCAGGGAACGAAAGGAGATAAGCCTTTTGCTCTACCGTTTATTTTATTAGTTCATTTTATTTAAAATTTTATATCCTCGTGGGTTTATTTTTTTATATCCTTTTAAAAGTTGTCAAACAGTACTGGAAAATAAATAACGCAAAATATGGCAGAGGCTTCTTCAGGAACCCAGCCCGTCTCAGGCACTCCCTTTGTCTGACTTTCCCTCCTTTGTCTCGGGTATAAAGTCCACCCCAGGCTCAGTCCCCTCCACTCTTTCTCTGCACGCACATGTACTCCTCCCAAGTACCGTCTGGATGGAGGGAGGAAGGCACAGTTAAATTCTTAGAGGAGGGGGGTGACAAAGGCGCAGGTGGCTCTGACTGAAGGGTTTACAGGTCCACCATACACCAAAAAGTCCCACGCGCCACCAAACTCCTAGTTCCAGAAAAGAGCTCCGGTCAGGCCGGCGTTGAGGCAGGCTGAGAAAACGAGATGGTGGGAGGACCGGCCGGCCAGAGAGGCCTAGAGAGCCTTCATCTCTTCGGTCACGTGACCCAGCCTCTGCTGGGCCTAGGTCTCCCGGTGCCAGGCCACGTGCGACGGCTGTTTCTCCTGATTGGTTCTTCTAGGCCAGTTTGAACGGCGTACGGAAGCCTCCGCAGTTCATATACGGCCGCGTTTTTTTTTTTCTTTTTTTTTTTTTTTTGCTCCCTGTCTTTGGCTCCCTCCTTCCTCGCGAGTCTCAGGAGAAGCCGCGGCTTAAGGCCCCGCTGCTGCTGCCCGAGGCCGGGTAAGTGAGCCTCACCCGGACCCTAACCGGCTGGGCCCCGGCTTGCGTCGACCCCCGCAGGGCTTCAGGCCTGCGCGGCGCGCGGCCCGGGCGTCGGGGCCGCGCCTGACCGAGAAAGGCCGAGAACCCGGTTGGGCCCGATTGAGGAGGCAGCGAGAATGGGCCGGGGCGGGGGAGGGGGGAACCGAGCCGGGCTTAGGGGGTGGGGCCTCGGAACCGGGCCAGGTCCCGGTGCCGCGAGAATCGGGCCAGTGGGACGTCTGGGGTCGGGCTGGAGGGGCTCTGATTGGGGGAATCGTATGGGGACTGCTTAGGGACTGATTGGGGGACGTCGCGAGGATCGGGTGTGTGTAGGGGGCTGTTTCGGTGGGGCATGGTTGGGTCTGGTTGGGGGAGGCCGCATTGAAAAGTTGGGGGGGTGCTTGTTGGACCCTGATAGGGAAAGGGCTTCAGACTTCGGCCTGGAGGGCTTTTCTGGGTCTGAGTGCGAGGCGTCGCTGGGATCAGTTGGAGGAAATGCCCTGGGGAGTGTTCGGCCAGGTCTAATTGGGGGTAGCCGCAGGGATCGGACGAAGAGGGTTTTCGGTTCGAGGTGGTGGGGGGCTTGGTCGAACTTGATTGGGGGAAGCAGCAGTGACCCGTTAGCAGGAGTTAATGCTGACTGGGGCGGGGGGTTGGAGCGCTGTGGCTTTGCCAGACCTGACTGAGGAAGCGACAGGGACCCGTCCAGGGGCCTTCTGTCGCCGGATAGGTGGGCTTGGTTGACTCTCCTGCGGAGAGGCATCAGGGACCTGTCTGGAGACTGCTTTGGGTCTGATTAAGGGGAATCGCTGGACTGCGTGCCGGCACGGGAGAGACCACGGGGGCTGGGGCACTATCGTGTTCTGGGGCAGGGTCCCTGGATGGGGAGGTGGCTGGGCCCTCGCCTAGCAGCTTCGAGGGAAGTGGAAGTCTTAGGGCCCGGAGCCGAGGGCGGCGGTATGGGCCGCGGTGGGCTGAAGGCCCAGTGTTGGGTGGGATGAGGATCCGCCGGGTCCCGTCGCCACCTCGCATGGCCCGCTTCCACATACCCGCGCCCGCGCTCCCGAGCCCGCGACTGCGCGGCCGTGGATGGCGCAGCTGGCGGGGACCCCGCACTTGGGCGGGCGTGGATCGGCGGCCTCCGTCTGTCCGCCGAGGACGCTCCCGCCCTGCTACCGCCGCAACCACCTCTGTGGGGGCTCAGCCCGGGACTCACACGGAGCCCCTGGGATCCAGCGCTGATCCTGGCCCCTACCCCCGCAGTTCACCTTGCACCATGGACTGGCAGCCAGACGAGCAGGGCCTGCAGCAGGTCCTGCAGCTGCTCAAAGACTCGCAGTCGCCCAACACAGCCACGCAGCGCATTGTGCAGGATGTATCCTTCCTTCCTTCCGGGTCTGGGGGGACGGGGCAGACATCTGCAGCTCCTGAAGGCCAGAGAGGAAGGGGTCTACTCCCTAATTCTTAGACTCTTTCTGCTGTGGCAGGAGCAGGCCTTGGCAGAGAATTAAGGATTAGGATTACTGGGTCCCATTCCCAGAGGAAATGTGGCCCGGCAGGAGAAGGGGGCACTTTTAGCTGGTGCTTGGCTTTAGTTGAGTTTCATGGGTAAAATTTCCTTTTTTCAATTGGTCATTTAAAATGCTATAAGTTAAACTTTTAAATTATTTAAACCATTAGCAAGTTTCACTTGAAAGTGTGAGTTCCCTTCTTTTTTTTAAAAAAAAAAAACATGCCACATTGGATTGCTAGTGAGTGGAGCTGCCAACATCAGAGAGAGCTGAGTTTGCTAACCCTCTCCTGCTCTGGCCAGATCTTCAGGAGTGGTGGGAAGCTCAGACATGCTCCCCCACCCGCTGTATGAATCTCATGTGCCTGAAATGCTGTGTTATTCTGGGCATGGGGGTTGACAGGTGGGGTTCCAGGAGCTGGTTGCCTCGTCCCCATAGTCAGAAGTAGTATCAGCTATATGGCAGTAAGGGGGCTCTGCCTGGGGAAGACCTCTGTCTCCCAAGACCCTTAACAACCTAGCAGAAACTCAAACAACTGAACCAGTTTCCCGACTTCAACAACTACCTGATATTCGTCCTGACCAGACTCAAGTCGGAAGGTATGCCCTTGGTGTCCCTCCACACAAGCCTGACCCCACTTTCTCCCTTGTGGTTCCCTAAGCCTCAGCCCTCTTCCCCCAGATGAGCCAACTCGCTCTCTCAGTGGCCTCATCCTCAAGAACAACGTGAAGGCACACTACCAGAGCTTTCCACCACCTGTGGCCGACTTCATCAAACAGGAATGTCTCAACAACATCGGCGATGCCTCCTCGCTCATCCGGGCCACCATAGGTAAGAGGGTGCAGCGGGAGTCAGCCTGTGATGATGCCCTGAGCTGTCACTCTTGGCCAAGAAACTTCTCAGTGTGTTAAGGATATTGATTCACAGAATGTTCCAGCACCGTGGATGGTAGTGTAGTACTGTTATTACTGCCATTTTACAGATGAGAAAACTGAGACACATAGATGTTAAGGGATTTGCCTGGCAAGTAGCAGAGCTCAGAAGTGACTAGGTCAGGTCCATGCTCTGAACCACTCCCTCCTGAAACAGCTGTTCTCATTTCTGAGAACAGAACCTAGATGGCTTCTCCCTCACCTCCTCAGGTCTTTGCTCAGATGTCAAGGTGTCACCTAGTAAGGCCTTCTCTAGCCACCCAATTAAAAATTGCTACCCTCATCCTCAGCACTTGCTAGCCATCTTCTCTGCTTTACTTCCTCCCTTATATCTTGGCATCTAGCCACCGAGGTCTTTTGCTGATTTATCTTTACCTCACAGCCTCCCTCACTAGATAGTCAGGTCCTAAGGGCAGGGATTTTGTGTTTAGTTATGTGCTGCATCCCAGGGCCTGAAACAGGGCTGGCTCACGGTAAGACTCAGAGGATCTCAAAGAGTGTGTAGGGTTACAGGGGGTAGCGCACAGAAAGTGTGCTGGAGTGAGTGCGCAGCAAGGAGGGCTGGGGCGCCAGGCAGGCCCGCACCCAGCCTGAGGCAGCGTCCTTTCCTGGCCGCCCCAGGCATTCTCATCACCACCATCGCTTCCAAGGGCGAGCTGCAGATGTGGCCCGAGCTGCTGCCCCAGCTGTGCAACCTACTCAACTCGGAGGATTACAACACTTGTGAGGTAGGGGATGAGCCATGGCCTGCCTGCCTAAGCGGGAGCTGGGGCCAGACCGGGACCCACACCCATGTGCCTGCTCCCCTCCACTCAGGGAGCCTTCGGAGCCCTGCAGAAGATCTGCGAAGACTCATCCGAACTTCTGGACAGCGATGCCCTCAACAGGCCCCTCAACATCATGATTCCCAAGTTCCTACAGTTCTTCAAGCACTGCAGCCCCAAGATCCGGTGGGTGCGGCTCCCCAGGGGTCTGCAGGGGGACTGGAGCAGGTGGGATGGGTGGGGTCAGGAGTGACCCATGTGCGCCTGCCCCCTGCCAGGTCCCATGCCATCGCCTGTGTGAATCAGTTTATCATGGACCGGGCCCAGGCACTGATGGACAACATCGACACCTTCATCGAGGTGGGCCACTGGGCTGGGGAGGGGAGCAGGGGGAGGGCCGAGGGCCCAGCCACAGCTGACCCCGGCTTCCCTGCAGCATCTGTTCGCCCTGGCCGTGGATGATGACCCTGAGGTGCGGAAGAACGTGTGCCGTGCACTGGTGATGCTGCTGGAAGTGCGGATCGACAGGCTCATCCCCCACATGCACAGCATCATCCAGGTATGCCTGGCCAGGGCCAGCCCGCGTGTGCGCTGAGGGGTGGGAGGCAGGTGGGGAGCCACCCCTAGCCGGGCCAAGCCTTAGCCTTTCTCCCATCCCACCCCAGTACATGCTGCAGAGGACCCAGGACCATGATGAGAACGTGGCCCTTGAGGCCTGCGAGTTCTGGCTGACACTGGCCGAGCAGCCCATCTGCAAGGAAGTCCTGGCCTCCCACCTGGTCCAGTGAGTGCTGCTTCTGCCCTCTGTCCCACCCCAGCCTCCACCTCTTGCCATGCCTATGCCTTTCCTTCTGGTCAGCTCCTGCGCTAGCCTCAGTCCACATCTTGTATCTTGGTTTACTTTTATTCCTGTGCACGTTTATTTTGCAAACGGTAAGTATGTAGCTTTAATGACTTAAAAATTAGGTTAAGTTATAGGTGGAAAAAAGTGAAGACTCAACAGAGGCTTTAGGCATAGCTGGATCCAGGTGCTCAAAGGATGTGAAAGGCGCCTGTCTGGTCTCAGATCTACTTCCTCTATGCTGGCTTTGTTCTCAGGCACAGCCTTCCCTCGTCGTAGTACTGTGGCCTTCTGCAGCCTTCCAGCTCAGGAGCCTCAGAGTAAAGAAATTCTCTCTCAACCAGTATCTCCGCAAAAGTCCTAGGGCTGATCCTCCTGGACCAACTTGGATTACTTTTCTATCCCCGAGTCAGTGAGGGCTCTAACCAAAATCTCCGATCCCGACGTGCATGGGCTCCAGCTGAGGGGGCAGGCTGCCCTGCCTGTTTGGTCCCCTAACCAGGCCCCATCCTAGGGAAGTGCCTGGTGACAGGGCCACATGTCCCTGCTTTATGGTGTGCTAGGGGTCAGGCACTATTCCAAGCTTCTCAGTGTATTCAGGGGTCGGGAATTCACTGAGTGGCCAGGGGTCTGGGTCCAGAACCTTCCTGTGGAGCTAGGAGTAGTGTCAGCTCTGACCCAGTCACAGTGGCTGAGACTCGGCTGAGATAGTACCCACTAAGGGAAATGAGTGGATGTAGCATAACCAGGATCAGCATGTGCAGTCGGCCCCTTGGCTCCCTGACCTCCTCCCCTCCCCGCTTCTTCCCTCTCCCCCAGGCTGTAAGCCCCCTCTGGGGCCCCTGCATCCTGATTAACAGCCTCTCTTCCAACAGGTTGATCCCTATCCTGGTAAACGGGATGAAGTACTCAGAAATCGACATCATCCTGCTCAAGGTTAGTTAGGGCTGACCACCAGGCACAGGCAGGAGGATGAAGGCTGGGGCACTGGGGATGGGGGCCTCTGTGGTGCTTAGCCATCTGCCTGGCTCCACAGGGGGATGTGGAGGAGGATGAGGCCGTCCCTGACAGCGAGCAGGATATCAAGCCACGCTTCCACAAGTCACGCACGGTGACGCTGCCCCATGAGGCTGAGCGGCCTGATGGCTCTGAGGATGCAGAGGATGATGATGACGATGATGCTTTGTCCGACTGGAATCTGAGTAAGTGGCCGGGCCTGGGGTGAGAAGGGGGAAGTAAGGGGCAGCAAGCCCTGGGCTCCCCTCTTAGGAGGGAATCAGAAGCCTATATGGAGCAGATCATGAAGATTCTAATCATGATCTCTGATCCTGGGGGGCACAGAGAGGAGGGCTGGTGGCCTGCCTGATGTGCCTCCCTGAGCCCGCCACCCCTCCCACCCCAGGGAAGTGCTCGGCGGCTGCACTGGACGTCCTGGCTAACGTCTTCCGGGAGGAACTGCTGCCCCACCTACTCCCCCTGCTCAAGGGCCTCCTCTTCCACCCCGAGTGGGTGGTCAAGGAGTCGGGCATCCTGGTGCTGGGCGCCATTGCTGAGGGTAAGTGACCTGCCAGCCTGGCTGCGCCTGACCTCTGATCCCCACGCTGGTGCGAGACGGGCTGGCCCAGGCAGGCTTGTGGGGGGCGACGCCATCCCCAGGTTCTCTCCAGAGGCCTGCTCACCCCACTCCAAACAGCTCTGGGATTTGAATCTTCCCTTCAGCCCGTGGGCCTGAAAGGGACCCCCGAAAGCAAGCTCTTTCCTTAATTCTCATGGACAGGCCATAAGCATAATAACAGCAACAATAATAACAGGCACTTCTGCAGTGCTTGCCCCACAGCAGGCAGCCCTGTCCTGCGGGCTCACTACCACCTGAGGAGGTGGGTTTCTTAGATGGGGGAACTAAGGTGCAGAGAGAATCAACGGCACTTCCCTCGTCACCCAGAGTGAAGCTGGGCCTCAAACCTGCTCTGGCTGCGAGGCTGGCCTGCCAGAATCAGAAGTGTGCAGTGGTGTTTCCTTAAACTTCACACGGTGTGCTTGTGCTGTACTGACACGGTTTCCAGGTTCCCCTTGTCCCGATGGATGGGGTGTACAGCGTGAACTACCAGAGGGCTTTGCAGAACTGTTACAGGCAGCACACACGACCCCCTCAGCATCCAGGCCTGCTAGAACAAGCAGAGAGGGCAGCAGGAGCCCTCACCCTGGAGAGCTTTTCAAAGTTGTCTAAGGAAATGTTTCCTCATATAATAAGTAATGGGTCTTATGTTAACAGGACAAATAACACGTTCCACAATGCACATATGTATTTTAATAGACTATGTGAAGTGTTCTGCATATATAATGGGAAAAGATCTCAAGGAACTGACCCTAAACTGGTAAAAATAGATCTCATGGCTTGGGATTATCAGAGGGTGTGCTATTTATTACCCGTGTTCTGTAATGAAAAGAGAGACACAGTTAAGGGTTTTTAAAAAGAGAAGATGTAAAGTAGAAAAAGAAAAATCACAAACATCCAAGAAAGGTTTCAAAGGAAAGGTCCTTTCTGTCCACCTGCGTTGTTACTGCCCATAAAGCCCAAGTCAGTGTGCAGCTTGGCCATCTATGAATGAACTAGTGACCAGATAAAAACATCACAAGCCCTGGAATGGGGTGGAGCTGATGGAGAGGAAAGTCTTGCTCTGATGCCGTTTCCCATCCCCATCCTGCCTTTCACTGGCTCTGTGACTCTGAGCCAGTTATTTAACTTCCAAGCCTCAGTTTCCCCATCTGTCAGGTGCGGCTGATCCTCTCCCCAGGAGGGTGGATGTGACCCGGCCCAGTTGGGCTCAGCCTTGCCTCTGTGCCGGCTCCTTGCAGGCTGCATGCAGGGCATGGTGCCCTACCTGCCAGAGCTGATCCCGCACCTCATCCAGTGCTTATCAGACAAGAAGGCCCTGGTCCGCTCCATCGCCTGCTGGACCCTGAGCCGCTATGCCCACTGGGTGGTCAGCCAGCCCCCTGACATGCACCTCAAGCCTCTGATGACAGAGCTGCTCAAGCGCATCCTGGATGGCAACAAGAGGGTACAGGAGGCAGCCTGCAGGTGAACCTCGACCCCTGGCCCCACAGCCCTCACCTCACCTGGCCCCACTGGCTGCTCTCTGGGAAGTGATGATACTCATGACCCCTGACATTGTACTGATTTCTCACGTATTCGTACTGGCTGATCCCGAGTGCACCCTCCCTGACCCGACTCAGAGCCTAGCCCTGCCTGTGGCTGCCTGCTAAACCCCTTCCCCCTTCCAGTGCCTTCGCCACCCTGGAGGAGGAGGCCTGCACGGAGCTGGTCCCTTACCTCAGCTATATCCTGGACACCCTCGTTTTTGCCTTTGGCAAGTACCAGCACAAGAACCTGCTCATCCTCTACGATGCCATCGGCACCCTGGCCGACTCTGTGGGCCACCACCTCAACCAGCCGGTGAGACCCCACAGCGGCTCCCTCCTCCCGATCCCTGTGCCCCTTGGCATCCGGTGACCTGGCGGCGACCCGTGTCGCACGCCAGGGACGTGGCCATGACCTCGACAGGCAGACAGACAGACCCGGCCCCAGCCCTCGCCCTGTTCCCAGTCTAGTGGGGGAGACAGACAGTTATGAGACAGCGTGGTAAGTGCTGTGCCGGGGGAGCTCAGGGGCCTGCAGGAAGCAGGAAGCGCTGACTCAGGCTCCAAGGGGCAGGAGGGGGGGTGGGGGTGGGGCTCGGGATGGGTGAGAAGGGAGTAAATTAGAAGGGCCTGGAAGTCTGGCTGGATGGCGAGGCCTCGCAGGGCCCCATGAACCAAAGCGAGGAGCCTAGACCTCATTGCTCAGATGACGGGCACCTCTGAGTCACAGGGAACCCTGCTGGTTCCCAGGCCACCACCCACACCCAGGGAGCCCCAACTTCCTGCTCCCCTTCCAGGAATACATCCAGAAGCTGATGCCTCCGCTGATCCAGAAGTGGAACGAGCTCAAGGATGAAGACAAGGACCTCTTCCCTCTGCTGGAGGTGGGTGAGCTCCAGGCCCTCTCCCGAGGCCCCGTCCCACCCACCTGAGCTCACCTCTCCTGCCCTCCTCCTTGCCAGTGCCTGTCATCAGTGGCCACTGCCCTGCAGAGTGGCTTCCTGCCCTACTGTGAGCCCGTCTACCAGCGCTGTGTTACCCTGGTGCAGAAGACGCTGGCCCAGGCCATGGTGAGCATCCCTCCAGCACCACCCCATCACCCGCTCCTCTGCTGCTGCCCCAGCCTGGGCCCACTCCCCTCACCTGCCTGCCCCCTTCTGTGCCCAGATGTACACCCAGCACCCTGAGCAGTACGAGGCCCCTGACAAGGACTTCATGATCGTGGCGCTGGACCTGCTCAGCGGCCTGGCTGAGGGCCTGGGCGGGCACGTGGAGCAGCTGGTAGCCCGCAGCAACATCATGACACTGCTCTTTCAGTGCATGCAGGTGGGTGGGCCCCTCGCGGGCCTCTAAGTGGACAATGGTGACACCCAGCAGCCTTTGTGGGCTGCCTTGGGTGGACTCAGGGCCTTGGTTATGCCCTGAGGACATCAGGGAGAAAGGACCCATTAAAAAAAAAAGCTTGTAATTATTTTTAAAAGTGATTCAAATAAAACATGTAAAATCTCATTGAAAAACCTAACAATGTAGAAAATTAAAAAGTAGAAAATAGGAAATGTGAAAGCACAAGCCCCTCCAATATGACGCCCCCACCCCCCAGCGTACTGAGGATGGCAGCAGTTCCAAGTGCTCTCTTCTGTAGTGGTACCGAGCTGGGCATTCTCGTTCACATGCCCCGAGTCCCAGATGTACAGATGGGGCCTGTAGCCTTGGCACTGGGAAGTGGCAGGGTCAGGTCATGCTCCAGGAACTGTTCCCTTAGCTGCCCTGCTCTGAGGGGTTAGTTGGGATCCCGGCTGGTTGGGGGAAGGGGAGCCCGGCCACGCTGACCCTGCTCCAACCCCCAGGACTCGATGCCTGAGGTCCGGCAGAGCTCCTTCGCCCTCCTGGGAGACCTCACCAAAGCCTGCTTCATCCATGTCAAGCCCTGTATCGGTACGACCCCCATTTCGTCCTTACCCCATGACCCCAGCCCTGGCCTCAAGTGATGGAGAGATGACCTGGGAGGACTGTGACCGCACTGGGATGTATTCGTACTGTCTGACGGGGCCTGCTTCGCAAGTGTCAGAAGCTTACCCTGGCTGGCCCTCCTGCTCAGCACCCTTCTTTCTCCCTGCCAGCTGAGTTCATGCCCATCCTGGGCACCAACCTGAACCCCGAGTTCATCTCTGTCTGCAACAATGCCACCTGGGCCATTGGCGAGATCTGCATGCAGATGGGTAAGTGCCCCACAGCTGGGCAGGCCCTGTCCCTCCCCATTGGCTTGTTCCCAGCCTGGGGCCAGGAGTCTGGCTCTAACTGACAGGTTCCCTCTAGAGGGCCCTGGTGCTCCTTGAGGAAGGCTCCGATTGGCCAGGGACAAGGGGACACCTCTGAGCATTTTCATCCGAGATGGGGACACATGGCTGAAAGGCCATCTGTAATTGGCTTTTCCAAAGAGGCACAGGACAGGAGGCCTGTACTTATTGGACTACTTGTCACCTCCCTCCCCTCCAAGCAATTGGCTGAAAGGCCCCCTGGGATTGGCTGGGAGACTGTCACTGCTTCTCTGCTCTCTGCCTAACCCCACAGGGAGGCTGGGTGGTGTGGTCTCACCCTGGTGTCCAGCAGTGACGCCAGGGAAGCTTCTGGTGTTGGGAGGGTGTAGGTCTGTCTCTGGTTGGCCATGGCGCCTGGGCAGCAGATAGCCAGAGAAGGTTGCTTGCTTCCTCACTGGTTGGCCAGTGTCTGGATACAACTCGGGTCAGTGTGGGTGGCGTGGGCTGTGTGGGGCTCTGACTGGCCTGTCCCCCAGGGGCAGAGATGCAGCCCTACGTGCAGATGGTCCTCAACAACCTGGTGGAGATCATTAACCGGCCCAACACGCCCAAGACGTTGCTGGAAAACACAGGTGGGCCCCAGGCCTGGGCCCTTGCCGCCCCCTTGCCCGCCTCCTGGAGGTGGGGTATCCTGGCTGGGAGGGTAGCTGACAAGAGGCCTTGGGAAAGAACCAGGGAGGGTGACTGGAAGGACCTGGAATGGGGCTATGGGAGGAGGCCTAAGAAAGATGTTGGCCTCGGGGGAGACCTGGGAGAGACCCAAGTGGGGGGGGGAGGAGACCCTGACCGGGCCAAGCTTGGGGGCCCAGGGAGCTGGCAGGAGCTATTCTCTTGGGGCCCGTGGGGCGGGGCTGGTGCCTCGTGCTAGAGGCCCTGCCACGTACCGGGGCCGCTCGGGGTTGCAGGTCGCCTGACGAGTCCCTCTGCCATTCCAGCCATCACCATCGGCCGCCTGGGCTACGTGTGCCCACAGGAGGTGGCACCCATGCTGCAGCAGTTCATCCGGCCTTGGTGTGTGCCCACCTGTGTGGGGCCTGCCGTACGGTGGGCTGGGCGGTGGGGGGAGGGTGGGACAGGCCCGACCCAGTCCCTCGCCTGTGCCCACCCAGCCCTACCCTGCCCACCCGTGGATGCCCGACCCAGCCCCACCGAGCCCTGATCTCCTGCTTCCCCCACGCCTCACAGATACATGTCCCATCCCAGCCCCACCACCCACTGGCCCACCGCTCCCTGCTGTCCCCCACAGATGTCCATCCTGCCCCAGGCCCACTGGCTGATTCCCCACTGCTTACCTTCCCCACAGGTGCACATCCCTCAGGAACATCAGGGACAATGAGGAGAAGGACTCGGCCTTCCGAGGCATCTGCATGATGATAGGCGTCAACCCCGGGGGTGTTGTGCAGGTTGGGGCAGCTGGGCTCTGAGGGAAGTTGCTGGGGCTGGGCTTGGACGGCCCCTCACGTGGGATCCGTCACGTTTCAGGACTTTATTTTCTTCTGCGACGCTGTAGCCTCCTGGGTGAGCCCGAAGGATGACCTTCGGGACATGTTTTATAAGGTAGGGCTCCCGCTTGGCCCTGATCTAGTCTCGGAAGGCGGCAGGGTGGGGAGAGACCGAGTTCATCTTCATCTTGCTCCGCTCCGGGGCGCCCCTCACCCCCTCCCTCGCTGCAGATTCTCCATGGCTTCAAAGACCAAGTTGGGGAAGAAAACTGGCAGCAGTTCTCAGAGCAGTTCCCGCCGCTGCTTAAGGAGAGGCTAGCTGCCTTCTACGGGGTCTAGATGAGTACTGCGACTGCCAGGTGAGGAGGCCGTGTGCAGAGAGGGCTGGCGCTGTTGTGGGAGCCAAAGGGGCGCAGACCCTGACCCTCTCCTCTCCTCACAGGTTTCTGTCTGCGTCGTCGTCAGAGGGGTTGCTGGGGAGCGCGCTGCGTCCAGAAGTCGCCGTGCCCTGGTCGAGGGGGGTTAGGGAGGAGTGAGTGGGACCCAAATCCAGACGCCCTCCCCGTCCAGCTACCTGCCATACCCGGCCATAGGCCGGTCAGCGGGTGGGCAGGTGGGTGGGGCCTCCACGTTCATCCTATAAATGGGAGGGGGGTGGGACTTCTTGGCAGCAAGGGCCCCTTGCTCTAATTGGGGTCACCTCAGGCAGCCTACTTGGGCCAGCCACGTGTGGGAGGGAAGAATCAACACGGCCGACCAAATCCGGCTTAGGATGAGGCAAGGGAAAAGCAGGTGGGGAGGGGGGTCCTTGTAGAGACACGTACACTCACACGTACACACGTGGCTACACGCATGTGCGGGCGCTGCAGCCAGCCAGGCTGGGCCAGCCGCCCCACCATTTCCCCGACTGCATGGAGACAGTAGAATTAGTGAACCCCTGAGTTAACTCGTAAGGCCTTCCGTGTAACCTGCATCTAGAGTTTAAGAAGCTTCTGCTGTTTTGCCGGAATTGGCGGTGATTAGGGAGGGCTGGGTGGGTTGGGGACCTCCGCTGGGACCCTGGGGCGGGTGGGGGGGAAGAGGACGGCCACCTTGGGGCCGCCCAGTCAGCACGCACACGCTTTGGACCTGCTCCGCACACTTCTTGCCAGCTCTGTGGCAGCCTCAGCCAGTGTGTCTCCCTCCTTGTCCCGTCCCAGCCAGAAGAGTGGGGACCACCGAAGTGGCCGGGGCTGGCCAGAGGTCGCCTTTTTCTCCCTCCCCTGTGCTCCAGTGACTTTCGAAGATGCTGGGCTGGAACTTTTTCCCCCTGAGGAGAGTTGGGGGCAGCCAGAGCTGCTGACATCTACCCCTGTGTCTCTCCATAAGCAAGTCTGTTTCAAAGGCAGTCCGTTTCTCTGCTTCCGAGAGCCCTCTTCCAGGCCTGGGTTTTAACACAAGGGCCGAGGCTGAGGCATTTAATTGATGGTGATAGAAAACCAAGGCTTATGCTTTGCCAGCAAGAGGGAAACCAAAGGCTTGGAGGAAGGGAAGGGTGCTGTATTCCCTTACCCGACTCTGGCCCTGGGACTTCCTGATCATCACAGCTCCCAGTAGGCCCCAAGACCCCACCAGATTGGGGTAGCGATCCTAGGGAAACTTCTGGGATTGGTTGGGGATGCAGGCACAGTGGGAGAGGCTCCCCTAGAGAGAGGAGGTGTGGTTGCTTCCCAGTTGGCCTCAAAACTGAAACCAAGCCTTGAAGCCCCCTTAATGTTGTTTTCCTCTTCCCTTTCTACTTCTCTGGGGGCCTCTTTTTGCGGTTTTGGGGGTTTGACTGGATTCCTGCATTCTGGGTCCTGCTCCATGCATCCCTCTCGAGCACTGGATCACACCCTCATCACAGCCCTGTGTCTCCTATCAGACAGGGTCAGGCCCCACCTCTCTTCCAAGGGGCACTTGGTGCACATTCCATAAACTCAGCTGGTTCCCCCGCTGTGAAACTCCAGCAGGTCTCTGGAAGCCATTTGTAAAAAAAAGAAAAGAAAAAAAAATTAAATACCATTTAATTTTCTGGTAATTCCAGTTCTTTGGAGCATCCTCTGCTGGGTCTTGGGGTGTGTGGATTGGCTGTCTGATGGGATTGGTAACCCCTTCTCCATCCAGGATGGGGGGCCTCCAACCACCTTCAGGGAAGGGGAGCCTGGTTCTAGTTATCTTTTTCTTCTTTTCTTTTTTTTAATTAAGGAAACTATTTAATTTTTTAATTTATTTTTTTGTTGATTTTTGCACAACGAAGTTTCAGCTTCTCAACCTTTTCCCCTGCGCAGGGCTGCGGACCCTGACTGGCCTCGATCTGCAGTCCCTCTCGTTCCCACATCCCTCCTTCCCCCTCATCCTCTTCTTCCTGCGGGCTCCCAGGGTCTGTCCATTTGTTACCGTGCTGTGCTGGGGACTGGTGCCAAGGTGGCGTGAGATTCCACTTGTGTAGAACTTTGTTGAGTAAAGATCAGTTTCTTGTGAAACCCTTGGTCTCCATCTGGCCTCTTGTGTCCTGGGCTTTGGCAGTAGAGAAGAGATGTGGAGGGGGGCCTGGGAAGTTTTAGAAATAGGGATGCACAGGAATCAGGTCAGGAAATAATTGTGGGAGTGGGGAAGTAAGTAAGGTTAAAGATTAAATGTGGTAACGTAACACATGCAGTGCAGTCTTTGAGACATAATTACAGCTCACTAGAGCCTGAGCTCACTAAAGGGGACCCATTAGTGTTACAGCCCAGATTCAAGATCCCCATCTACTAAAGACTAAACTGAGTGGCAAGGAGCAAGACCTTGCAGCATTCTTATAATCTTTGACTTCACAACTCTGGATTGCTGGGCAGGTTAGACATTTTTGTAGAATGCTCAGCTCAGCGCCAAGCCTGTGGGACATAGGTAAATATGTGCAACAGTTAAAGGCAAATGAGAAACTGCTCATCTGGGGACGCACAGGCCTCAGGATAAAATCTTGTTGCAACCTCAGTACAGCCCAAGCATCACCTGCATCAAACTGGGAAAATCTTTTGAAATGCTGACACACAACCAACTTTCGTTTAACAAGTGTGTGCATTTTAGTGAGAGGAAAGCTAATCAGTGAAACAGCGATATGTCCCATAGAGAAAAATACAGCGGGGAGAGGAGAAAGAACGTTATGGAAAATGGTCACAGTCTTGACAGTAGGGTACTCTGGGACTTCCCTGGTGGCGCAGTGGATAAGAATCTGCCTGCCAATGACGGGGACACACATTCGAGCCCTGGTCCGGGAAGATCCCACATGCCGCGGAGCAACTAAGCCCGTGTGCCACAACTACTGGGCCTGGGCTGTAGAGCCTGTGAGCCGCAACTACTAAAACCCGCGCGCCTAGAGCCTGTGCTCTGCAACAAGAGAAACCACTGCAAGGAGAAGCCCGCGCACTGCAACGAAGAGTAACCCCCGCTTGCTGCAACTAGAGAAAGCCTGTGCGCAGCAATGAAAACCCAACACAGCCAAAAATAAATAAAATTAAATTAAAAAAGAAAAAAAGGGGAGGGAACAGCTAGTGCTGCTTAGAATTTGTGTGTTAACACTGCCTGGCTCAAAAGAGGCTGTCGGTAAATGAGATGCTGTTTCTATCAGTAGGATTTTGGGTAACTCAGAGTTAACTTTCACCGAGGTCTCTGCAGTGTAACTGCTTGTTTCTGGCTCCGGAAGAAAAGAACAGGAGTTCGAGTCACTAGCATGCCCAGACTGCGAACCAGGAAAAAGGGGTTTTCTATCTGTAAGGTCAGTGTCACCTGTGAGAAGTGCCTTCGACAGGGCCGTGTTTTTCAAACCAGAGTCCGCTGGCCCTCTGCATCAGCACCATCAGAGATGCTAGTTTAAAAAACGCAGGAACCAGGAATCTGCATTTTCCAGCTCGGGGCCGACGCGGCTGAAGAACGAGACCCTTCCAGTGAGCTGGCTTTCAGTCTGTGGCCAGTTTCCCCACGACCCGCTCGCTTCCGGTTGGCGCCCTAACGTCATCAGGCAGCGCCGGAAGTACCCTTGCGCTGCCTAGGAGACAGGACGCGGGCTCGGCTGCTGACAGGGCCGGGCCGGCCGCGCCCACCCGGTCGCCATGGAGCTGCCTCCAGGGCCGCGCGATGATCCCTGCGCCTGGGACGATGACTCGGAGCCGGAGCCGGAGCCTGACCCCGACGCACAGGCCGAGGCTTACGTGGCCCGCGTGCTCAGTCCTCCGAAATTCGGGCTGGCGCCCCCGCGCGCCCCTCCGCTGCCTGCGCCCGCTGTGTCCCTTGGCGCTCTGGAGCCGCGGGCCGCGTCCAAGGGCCCGGCGGTGGCGGTTCCGGGCCTGCTGAGCCTTCCTCCGGAGCTACTGCTCGAGATATGCGCCTACCTGGACGCGCGCCTCGTGCTCCACGTCCTGCCGCGCGTGTGCCACGCGCTGCGCGACCTCGTGCGTGACCATGTCACCTGGAGGCTACGCGCGCAGCGCCGCGTACGCGCGCCCTACCCAGTGGTGGAAGGTGCGCGCGCCCGGGGGCCAGGGTGGCCCGCCCAGGTCAAGCTTGAGGCGGGGGGAGGGTCCAGGGTGCTGTAAGTACAGTCACTGGAGCAGACTACCTGGCTGTCCTGGCTCAGCGGTGGCTGAGGTACTTACTGGTGGTACCAAAGCCCCTGACCTCTGGGTGGACTATGAGACAGATACTTGGGGTCCTGAGGCTGTGGAAATCTACTTGGGTAGCTGGGGTCCCTGAACTCGGAATCCAGCGATCCTCAGGCTTGGGGTTGACACAGGGACTTGAAGTCTTAGGCTGTCAGAATCTCCTTGGGGCTCAGAGTAAGCCCAAGAATCCCCAGGTTCTGGGTCTAGGTGCTAAGGCAGTAACTGGTGATGCCAAATCCCCTTACCTCTAGAGTCTTGGCCTAGGTGAGGGTGCGGCAGGACTCAGGTCCAGAGCCTGCAACCCTTGAACTTATTAAGCTAGGGTTTAGAGGTTGGGATCCCTGATATTAGCAATCACAGACCCTCGAGTCCAGGTTCTAACCTGGGATCTTAGGCAGGGGCTGGTGGTAATTTCTCCTGCCTCCAAGGTCTTTGGTCCCTAGAGGATAAGGCAGCTTGGTGATCTTGAATTGATGGGACTTTACTGAACAGCTTGATAAAACATAGATGTTTGGTTGGGTCAAGGGCTTGGATTCTGCATCTTGACAAAGATCCCAGGTTTGGGATGCTGGTTTGGGAAACACTTCCATGGGTCCGGTTCAGATGGCCGAGGCAGGAAGTGTTAGTTATGAAGTCCTAGCTCTTGTGCCCAGCCTGAGGGTTGGGAGGGCTGAGGTTGGACCTTAGCCAGGGGTGAGGCAGGGCCTTAACGTCCTGAGGCTGCTATCCCCCAAACTTGGGTTGGGGGATGAGGCCCGGGAAGGTGATCCTGAGGCTCCAGTTACCCAATTTCTGGAAACTGGGTAAGGAGCAATCCTAGACCTGCTTGGCAGGTGCGTGGGCTGGTGGTCCCAAAGCTAGAACCTCGGCCTCCTTGGGTGGGGTAAGGGATCCAGGTGGGTTCTCTCCAAGTCTGGTTCAGGTTGTGCTCCCCGGAAGCCAGCGCAGTGAGCTTGGACAGCTGGTGTGGGTGGTGGCAGGGTTCCTGCCCACTGGGGACCCTGCTTTTGCGTCCCACAGAGGAGGACTTTGACTGGCCAGCAGCCTGCATTGAGCTGGAGCAGCACCTGTCGCGCTGGGCAGAGGATGGGCGCAGGACTGAGTACTTCTGCCTGGCCGATGGGCACTTTGCTTCCATTGACTCAGTGCTGCTGCTCCAGGTGAGACGGGGGTCGGTGGAAGGCCAGGCAGTGGTGGGCCAGGGTGACCCCAACAACATCACCTCACTCCTCTCCCAGGGTGGGACACTCTGCCTGTCAGGCTCCCGAGATCGCAATGTCAACCTGTGGGACCTGCAACAGCTGGGGGTGGAGCCCAGCCGGGTTCTGGTCAAGGCCCTGGGCACCCAGAAGAACAGCACTCACAAGGTGAGGGGGTAGGAGGCCAGGCAGAGGTAGGAGGCGTGCGGCCTGGGTAGGGTACCGTGGCTAAGGGCACAGGTTTTGGCACCAGACCTCACAGATTTAAATCTTGCTCTGCTATTGTCAGTGTGACTTTAAGTGAGATGTATGACTTATCTGGGCCTTAGTTTCTGCTTCTGTCCAGAGGTCAATTAGGATGAGGACGAATGAAATGAATATGCATTAAGAGCGTTGCTCAGGCTCATATACAGTAGGTGCTTAGGAGGTGTCAGGTATACCTTGAGTGGCCCCAGGTAGGGCAGTTATGAGGCCACCCCTGGGGATCAGACAGCTCTGAGCCTGACTGTCATCTCATGAGAGGTGGTCATGGAGGGGCACCTCCACCAGCCATTGAGGTGGTCTAGGCTGGTGGCCAAGAGCTTGGTCTCGGAGCCAGGCTGCTGGGTTCAAATCCCCACTCTGCTACTTCCTGGCTGTGTGACCTTGGGTGAGGGACTCAACCTCTCTGTGCACCAGTTTCATAATCTGTGGAACGGGACACATCATAGTACTATCCTCAGAGGGTTTGGTGACGAATGAGTCAGTGGGGAGCTAGCTGCGTTCTGTGCATTTTAGCTCCTGACACAGGGACTTTTTTTTATGCTCATTTTCCCGATGAAGAAACTGAGGGATGGTACTTCATTCACCCAGGTCATGGAGTAGAGGCCCCATTCTTTTTTTTTTCCCCCATACCAAGCAGCTTGCGGGATATTAGTTCCCTGACCAGGGATTGAACCCAGGCCACAACAACGAAAGCCCAGAATCCTAAACACTAGGCCACCAGGGAACTCCCTGGAGGTCCCATTTCTGTGTGTGCCACGTGGCTTGTGGGATCTTGGTTCCCTGACCAGGGATAGAACCTGGGCCTTTGGCAGTGAGAGCTCGGAGTCCTAACCACTGGACTGCCAGGAAATTCCCATGGAGGCCCCATTCTTAGTCACACTGTCATGTGGCCTCAAACCACTGCTGCAGCTGAGGCTCTGCAGAACTTGATTTAGGAATATTATTAGGTTGGGGTGCGCATGTCCTGGGCTCTGAGGTCAGACCCACAGACCTAGGCTCTAATCTCTACTCAGTGCTGACTCACTCTGGGTTCCGTGAAATGGGGAAGATCATACTGGTCTGGTCCCACAGGGCTGGGTGTGGTCACTGGCGGCGCTGGACCACCGAGTGTGCTCTGGTTCCTGGGACAGCACCGTGAAGCTCTGGGACATGGCGGCTGATGGGCAGCAGTTTGGCGAGATAAAGTGTGAGGGGTCCTGGGCAGGGGGGCCTGGGTGGGCAGGGGTCTGTCTGGCCACAGCCCCAGCCCTGCGGTCTGTGTGTCCCCAGGGCCAAGGCAGCTGTGCTGTGCCTGTCCTACCGGCCTGATATCCTGGTGACTGGCACCTATGACAAGAAGGTGACCGTCTACGACCCCAGAGGTGGGCTGGGGACCCTGAAGCCTAAGTGGGAGAGCAGGGCTGCCTGGTGTCTCCAGGGTCATCCTGGGGAAGGAGACACTTGGGCCTCACAGTCTAACTGGGGTGACAGTCACATAACGAGAGGCTGACCACTCAGAGTGGCCTGTGTTGTGCTGGGGGCCACAAAGGTGACAGGTGGGGGTGGGTATTGGGGGCAGAGGAAGCCCCGCCTCCACGTGGGGTGGGGTCAAGTACTGGAGGGCTCCCAGAGGAGGGGCCTCTGAGCCTGAGTCCCGTAGGAGGCAGGACAGTCCTTGAGAATTCTGGCTCCCCCACCTCCTAGCTGAGTGACCCCAGTCAGGTTTGAACCTCAGTTTCCCCATTTGTCAAATCCAGATAATAATAACTCCAGCCGCCTAGGGCTAATGGGAGGAGATGACAATAAGAACTGTGGTAGATTAAATGTTTACATTAAAATGCCTAGAATGAACTTGGCCCAGCCCATAAGCCTTTTCCATTGTTTATTTATTTATTCATTCTTATTTTAATTGAAGGGCCCAGTGTAACTTTTCCAGCCAGAGCCAGAGCCGGGATGGGGTGGGGGCAAGTCTCAGGCTGACCTGCAGGAGGAGTGAAGCATTTTATGCTGGGACTTGGCTGAGGTCCATTCCGTACTGAGAGCAGATGGGACTGGAGGAAGGAGCGGGAATGGAGATGGGTTGGGGGGTGGTCTGGTGGTCCTGTGAGGCCTGGATCCAGCTGGGGTGGCAGAGGACCAACAGGGTTACCTGTGGGATGGGGGTTGGGGGAGCAGACAGAGTAGTATTTTGCCAGGAAGGATGGAGACCCAGGGTCCTGGGGCGGGCCAGGGGGCCTCCAAGGGGCTCTGATGTCCCCCTCCTCCCTGGCCCATCGCCCATGCAGTCGGCCCGGCCCTGCTGAAGAGCCGGCGGCTGCACTCAAGCGCGGTGCTGGCGCTGCTGGCGGACGACCGGCACATCATTTCAGGCAGCGAGGACCACACGCTGGTGGTGTTTGACCGCCGAGCCAACAGCGTCCTACAGCGGCTGCAGGTGGGTGCTCCCCAGGGGGCTGGAGGGACCAGGGCTGCGGCGGGGCCCGGACTGGCCTGAGCTGCTCCGTCCCATGTCCCTCCCACAGCTGGACTCCTACCTGCTCTGCATGTCCTACCAGGAGCCTCAGCTCTGGGCCGGCGATAACCAGGGTCTGCTGCATGTCTTCGCCAACCGGGATGGCTGCTTCCAGCTCGTCAGGGTCTGCCAAGGCTCTTGCCCGCGCACGATACGCCCTGGGCTGCCTCCCTACCTCTTAATCCCTGGGTGGCGGTGGGGGACTGGCCTTGGGAGAGCCACACCTGAGTGTCACCTGTCCCTCCCTTCCACAGTCCTTTGATGTGGGCCACAGGTCTCAGATCACAGGGATCAAACACTCCCTGGGGGCCTTGTACACCACGTCCACCGACAAGACCATCCGGGTGAGGCCCTGCGACAGTCCCCCCTCTCTACCCACCCTCACTTGCCAGGAGCACACCTCGTGACCTTTGCCCATTGCCCCTCACCAGGTGCACGTGCCCACAGACCCACCAAGGACCATCTGCACTCGAAGCCACCACAACGTGCTGAATGGGGTAAGGCCCTGTCCCATGCGCCCTGCCTGGCTGCTCAGAGCACCCCTGACTCCTCATGTCCCCGCCCTGGCAGATCTGCGCTGAGGGCAACCTGGTGGTGGCCGCCTCTGGGGGCCTGTCGCTGGAGGTCTGGAGGCTGCAGGCCTGAGCAGGCAGATGTGGATGTGGATCTGCCAGCTGGCAGGCTGGGCTGGGGCCTCCGTTCTCAGGGGGGACCTTCCCCCACGCTGGTGCTGCCTTTGCCCCGCCCCCACAGGACTAGGGCACAAGGAGTCCTGGCCATGGTGGGTGGGTGGGTGGGGTCCCTGGGCTGGGCCCCATGCCAGGGGAGGTGAGGTTTGTGTTTCGGCCAACCCAGGGGGCTGCTCCCCACCCTCGGGCCCTTGTTTTTGTTATGATTTGGATGCCTGCTCTCCCTGGAGAGCAAAGGAGAAATAAACCTGATGTACTGGTGCTCCGGCCTGGACTGTGAGCTTGGTGTCACCTGAGGGATCCGCCCGAGGCTGCTTGGCGCTGGGATGCCAGGGATGTGTGTGTGTCTGTGAGTTGGTGTATGAAAGCCTCAGCGACAGCCACTGCTGTGTGTGTGTGTGGGGGGGGGGGGGGGTGCATTTCAGGGATCACGTGCGTCTGAGTGTCCCTGGGGAGGCCGGTCTGGCTGTGTGTGTTGTTATAGTATTCCTGTCTGTGTATGTCTGTGTGGAAGAGGGAGGCCCTTGAGAACGTGGCACCTGTACGATGGCACCTGTGTGTGTGTGTGTGTGTGTGTGTGTGTGTGTGCGCCATGTGGGCGTGTATGTGTGTGGCACGCGCTGGCATGTAGATTGGGACTCTAATCCCGGGTGTGTTTGTGCAGTGGGACAGGGGATCTGCTAATGCTACCCCATAGGCTGGAGGGTGGGTAGCAGGTAGGGGTGAGGGAGGGGCGTGCTTCTCTGTCCAGGGTCCAGGGTGTGTGTGGGCCCCTGTGGCCATGACCCTGGAGTGGGCGGGGAGGGAGGCTGGGCCAGTTGCACACCACACTGGTCCCTGCAAGCCCGAAGTCCCCCTTCGCCCCCCATCGCAACCTGGCCAAGCCATGCCCTAAGGAGCATTCACTTCATGTTTATTGAGGCCCTCTGGGTGGTCCAGGCTACAGGGTCATAGGATGGTGCAGGGCTTCTTCTCCTTGAAGGGGTTGGTGGCAGCTGGGATGCCCACGAGGAAAGGGTCACTCTCGGCCTGCTCCGTGCAGATCTGCAGCAGGTCAGCGGCCGCCTTGGATACCTGCAGGCCAGCCCGGTTAGCCAGACCTGGGCTGGGCTGTCCACCTGCCCCCTTGCTCAGATGCACCCGCCTTGCCCTGGCCTCACCTTTACACGGTTGATGCCCACCTCCATCTGCAGCTGCTCTACGGCCCAGCAGGCCTGCCCGATGTCGCTGCCAGTGGTCACCTTGCCGGGCATCTGGGGGAGTCGTGAGCAGAGCCACAGACAGCAGGCTGAACCCCAAACCCTGAGCTCCCACACATCCTCCTGTGTCCCCTGGGGACTGAGGGATGGGATTGGCTGCTCCCCAACCCCTGTCAGGACCACATACCTCAGCTGAGGACTCCGGCTGACTCCTGGCTGCTCAGTCCTCCTCCTGCAGCCCCGCTCTGGCTCCCGCCCCCACCACCCTGGCCTCTCCAACCCCCTCCTCTCCCTCCCCAACCCCTGCAGAGACTTTGAAGCCAGGACACTCATGGAGTGTAATGTCACCAGCGGCAGCAGTAGCTGCTGAGGCTGAGGGGGGGGGGGGTCCCTGCTCCAAGAGGCCCAGTGGCTGCCCTGGTGTCATGTGTCACCTTGGCTGGGGGAGTGTAGGGGCCCTGGGCTCTCACTGACCTGTTTGATCCCCTGCTAACTGGCCCCTACAGACCTTCTTTGCCAGGCTCCGGCCCTACTCCGATGGGCGGAGGTGCAAAGTGTAACCTGGTTCAGGTGCAGCCCCGTCTCTCCTCTCTCCAACTGCACTCATGGCCCAGGGATCCACAGATGACTCAATCCACTCACTCATGCTGATGGCTTCCCCTGCCTCATCCCAGCCCCTTCCCTGACCTCAGACCCACCTGAGGACCCTCCTCCCTCCTCGGTCCATCACACCCATCTCTCTGTTGTCCCCCACCTAACTTGGCCAAAGCTGGACTCTGGATCATCTTCCCCCGAAACCTCCAGCCCCCAAATTCACCACCATCCATCCAACTTCTCTGGCTCAAATCTTTAACTCCTTCATTCCTTTCTTCCAGTATTCCCACATTTGATCCTTCCTCAAGAGCCATCAGATCAACTTTCTTTTGTTTTAATTAATTGTTTTTAATCGGCTGTAGTTGATTTACAATGTTGTGTTAGTTTCTGCTGTACAGCAAAGTGAGTCAGTTATACATACACATATATCCACTCTTTTTAAGATTCTATTCCCATATAGGTCATTACAGAGTACTGAATAGGGTTCCCTGTGCTATGCACAGATCAACTTCCAAGTTGTCAAACTGGTCACTTCTCTCCACCCTGTTGGTAGCATCCGGGTCCTGGTGCCCCCAGCTCAGTGTGCCTGGACCAGCGCAGTTGCCTGGTCTCCCCTGCCCTGCACAGCCCCGACCCCGTTCTCCTCAAGTCAGCCAGTGGGATCTGTTAAATAAATCACACTACAACACGAATGTACCTTGAGGACATTATGCTAAGTGAAATAAGCCAGTCACAAAATGACAGATAATGTATGATTCCACTTATGTGAGGTCCCTAGAGTAGCCAAATCCATAGCAACAGAAAGCAGAATGGGGGTTGCTGGGGGCTGAGGAGAGAGAGGGAATGGGGAGTTAGTGTTTGATGGGTAAGTTCTGAAGATGAATGGTGGTGACGGTTGAACAACAATGTGAATGTACTTAATGCTTCTGAACAATGCACTTAAAAATGGTTACAATGGTGAATTTTATGTGTATTTTACCACAATTTTAAAAATTGGAGAAAAATAGGGCTTCCCTGGTGGCGCAGTGGTTAAGAATCCACCTGCCAATGCAGGGGACACAGGTTTGATCCCTGGTCCAGGGATCTGGATCCATGTGCTGCGGAGCGACTAAGCCCATGCGCCCCAACTACCGAGCCTGCGCTCTAGAGCCCGCGAGCCACAGCTACTTAAGGCCACAGGCCTAGAGCCCATGCTCCACAACAAGAGAAGCCACCGCAGTGAGAAGCCCACGCACTGCAGCCAAGAGTAGCCCCCGCTCGCCGCAACTAGAGAAAGCCTATGTGCAGCAACGAAGACCCAATGCAGCCAAAAATAAATAAATAAATAAATAACAAAGAAAAGCACCTATTTTGTAGGTAGAATTTGGCAGACGTGTGGAGGGATGGATGTGGGGTGTGAAAAAGGGGAAACATCAGGCTCAACTCCCCAGTTTTCAGCCTACTAGATGAGTGGAAGGTAGGGCTGTTTGCAGAGATGTGGCAGACTGCAGGAAGATCAGGGTTAGGTGGTGAGGGAACTGAGGCCAGGAGTTTGAGATCCAAGTGGGGGCTGTCAAGGAGGATGTTCTGTTCCTCTAATTAAATAGGCTCCTTTTTAACCTCAGGGCCTTTGCACTGGCTGTTCTCTCTCCCAGTGGGAATGCCCCCTCCCAGATCTTCACATATGGGACCTCTTCTGACCTTGGCTGAAATATCACCTCCTTGGCATCCTTCCCCAACCACCTCTCCCTCCAAATAAAACCACCAACTCTTCCACCCACCCCCAACCCCATGGACTCTCACATCAGCCCGTTTAATTCTAAATAGCACTTACCACTGTTGTTACCCTTCTAGCTCCCCAAACTGTGGGCTCCAGAAGGGCAGGGTCTGCATTTTGTTCACTGATAAATATGCAGCACCCAGCACAAAGCCCAGTGTATAGTGTAGACTCCATAAACTGCAGAGTGAGAGTGATTAAAGAGGTCTGGACCAGACCCTATGCATGGTTTGGAGGACCCATGAGATACAGACACCACCCTCCAGGAGCTCAGTCTTGCTGGAGGGAAATAGATGTCAGCCCTGGATCTCAGAGGAGGTCTCTTACCCAGAAAAAGGTCAGGGAAGGCTTCCCAGAGGAGGTGACAGCTGCAGCTGCCAGGGGAAGGAAGACCAGAAGGTTACGCAGCATGTGGAGGCTCTGGAGACTTGCAAGACACGAACAGGGATCACCATCCCATTTGACGAGAGACGCTCAGCGGCAGAAACTATCTGATACTTCCTGGTGATTCGAATTCTGTCCAAGGGCGACGACTAAGAAGCCATCCTCTCTCTCTGAGAGGACAGAAACGAATGGGCAAGCGCCACGCAACGCGGTGGGTCTCCAGCGGGGTCCTCATTCATCTGAGACTGAGAACACGAGAAACAGGAAATAATGGCTCCTTGAGGCTTCCGTACTACGGAATACACAAGCAAAGAAGCCGGCATCCTGGATTCCGGGCGTCGGCGGTTCATGTGACATGCACAACTTCCGGCCCTCCGCAGGTTGTGCGTGCTGGGGCTTAGAGGTGTTCGAGGCCGCCGGAGGCCTGGCCTGGGGCGGCTCTGATTTGACAGTGCGGCCGCAGGAGCATGGAGGGTCCCCTGGAGAGGGAGGCGCCCGCGGCGGCGCTGGCCGCCGTGTTGAAGCACAGCTCGGCACTGCCGTCCGAGAGCGCCCAGGTCCGGGGCTACGACTTCGACCGTGGCGTGAACTACCGCGCGCTGCTGGAGGCCTTCGGCACCACTGGTTTCCAGGCCACCAACTTCGGGCGCGCGGTGCAGCAAGTCAACGCCATGGTGAGGCCTGGGTGGGACTTCCTGGGTTGAGGGGGGCGTGGCCTCCAGTAGCACTGTGGGGTACTTGGGGGCGGGACTTCCTTGGGAGGAGGTGTGTTTTTCGTCCGATAGTTGGAGAGAGACGGGGACCCCCTCCTGGGCGCGAGGTTTTGTTCTGGGGAGTGGGTTGGGACTGATTCTAGGTAGGAGGCGCGTTATAGGCAACATGTGCAGGTATTCTGGAATGCGCGGAGTCTGGGGCCAGACCGCGCAGTTGAGGGAGGGATTGAAGGAGGAGCCTAAGGCAGGGCGGGACCTGAGGTTGGATTTGGTTTTCCCAGTGGGGAGAGGGTTCGGGACTGCAAAAGTGATTCCTGAAAAGAGGCAAAGCCTGAGTGTGTGACCTGAGACTTGGGCTGTGGAAAGGGCGGAGCCTGCACAGGGGCGTTCACTCCCTGGTTCCAGGTAGAAGTGGTCCCATATCCCTCAGTGGGCAGGGCCTGGGCGCGGAGTCTGTCTCTGAAACCCACCTGGGGTCCTTGGGCTGGAGTTTGGGGCCAGAGGTTAACTCGACCCTGCCCTTACACACCTAGATAGAGAAGAAACTAGAGCCGCTGGCTCAGGATGAAGACCAACATGCAGACCTGACCCAGAGCTGCCGCCCACTCACCGGCTGCACCATTTTTCTGGGCTACACATCCAACCTCATCAGTTCGGGCATCCGTGAGACCATCCGTTACCTCGTGCAGCACAACATGGTGGGGACCTGGTGGGGTTGTGGCCTTGGCCTCTCTGGGTCTTAATGGGCAATAAGATTACTGGTCATTGAAGTGAGATAGGGAACTATGGGTCAGTTTTGTTTTGCAGCAGAGCTCCCCACAAGGGTCACTGGATGAGAGTTGGGAGTTAGGAGTCCTGCCTGGTACGAAAGCAGGGCCTCCCTTCCTTGGCCAACCTCACTGCCTTGTGACTGCAGGTGGACGTCTTGGTGACCACGGCTGGGGGTGTGGAGGAGGATTTCATCAAGTGTCTGGCGCCCACATACCTGGGCGAGTTCAGCCTCAGGGGGAAGGAGCTACGTGAGAACGGAATCAACAGGTGGGGGGCCCTGAGTGGTGCTGGGTACGGGAGCCAGGCTGAGGGTCCTGGACCCTGATGCCCACATGCCTCCTGTCCCCAGGATCGGAAACCTGCTGGTGCCCAATGACAATTACTGCAAGTTTGAGGACTGGCTGATGCCCATTTTGGACCAGATGGTGCTGGAGCAGAACACGGAGGTGAGGCTGGAGGAACCTGGGGGGGGGGGGCGGGTGGCACGGTGGGTGTCAGGGGAGGTGCCGCTGGCTGAAGCTGATGTCTCCTCCTAGGGTGTGAAGTGGACACCTTCCAAGATGATCGCCCGGCTTGGCAAGGAGATAAACAACCCAGAGTCAGTGTATTACTGGGCCCAGAAGGTGAGGGGCTGGGTGGGGGCAAAGTTGCCAGGCTTTGGCATGTGTTGTTTCATCTTTACAGCCACCTGGGGAGTTGGTACTATTCTTATTCCCACTCCTAGGAGAGGAACCTCAGAAACAGAGAGGTTAGGCAATTTGCCTGAGGTCCCACAGCTGTTGAGTGTGGTCCTTGTATTCTGGTTCTACTCCTAGACTACTGGGAAGCAGTTGGGGGCAGTGCTTAGCAGCCGCCATGGGGCCTGGTGTAGGGTCCCATGCTCCTCAGAGGCTATGGGGCCCAGCAATCAGAAAAACAAGAGCTACCATTCTTTATGTGCCAGGCACAAGTGAAGTTAAGCTCCCTGCCCAGAATCAGGCAAAGAGGAGGGAGTGCTCCCAGACTGCCCCTGCAGGGCTCTGAGCTCTAACCGCTCTCCTGCCTTGCTGTTTCCCAGAACCACATCCCTGTGTTGAGCCCGGCACTCACAGATGGCTCGCTGGGTGACATGATCTTCTTCCATTCCTATAAGAACCCAGGCCTGGTCCTGGACATCGTTGAAGGTAAGGTGCTGGGGCTCCAGAGGAGCGGGGGAGGAGGGCTGCCTGGGCCCGCGGCCTGACACAGCCCTCTTTTCCAGACCTCAGGCTCATCAACACACAGGCCATCTTCGCCAGGCGCACTGGGATGATCATCCTGGGCGGTGGCATGGTCAAGCACCACATTGCCAACGCCAACCTCATGGTGAGCAGGGATGGAGTGTGTGTGCTCCCTAGTAGGGGGTGGCACTCAGGCCCGTCATGCAGACAGGCCTGTGTAGTAGGCCTATGCCATGTGCTGGGTAGACAGCTGTGGACTAGACAGGCCAAGATCCCTGCCCTCCTGGCACTGATGTTCTAGTGGGGGGAGATAGCAAACAGGTGACATGAGTATCAGGTGGTAGTAATTGCTATGGAGAAAAATAAGGGAGGATGACAAGATGGCAAGTGAAAGGGGTGCTGTTCATAAAAGGGAAAGCTTCCTGGGAAATGTGACCTGCCAGCAGAGGTTTTTCAGGGGGTGGTCCCATGAGCCATGTGGTTGTCTTGGGGGGTGGGGGCGAGATAGAATTCCCAGCAGTGGAACCAGTCAGTGCAAAGGTTCTGAGGTGCCTGATGTAGGTCAGGGAACAGCTAGGAGGCTGGCGAAGGCGAGAGTGGGAGGAGGAGGTGAGGCAGGAGGTGACAGGCAGAAAGTGCAGGGCCTTGAGAGCCACTCAGGTGCTCTCAGGCGCTCTCTGGCTGCTCTGGGGGGAACAAATGAGGGGCCCAGGGTGGGGGCCATAGAGAGGGGAGAGGTAAGTTGGATTTGGAGGTCTTCTACAGAGCTGGTGGCAGATGTGGGAGGGCTCTTGCTACCTAGCAGGCGAATCTGGAGCAACGCTGCCCACTGTCTGCCCAGCATCCCGTGACCCCTCACTCTGCCCAGATGTTGACGTGGGGCCCTTCCCTTGGAATGAGGGGCAGCCAAGGGCTTCCTTCATCTGGAACACGTCCCTCAGCCTCTAGCTACAGTGCCCTGCCTTGGAGTCTGTGTGGCTGACAGCCCACTCTGCCCCTCCCTACAGCGGAATGGGGCTGACTACGCTGTCTACATCAACACAGCCCAGGAATTTGATGGCTCTGACTCAGGCGCCCGGCCAGATGAAGCTGTCTCTTGGGGCAAGATCCGGGTGGACGCACAGCCTGTCAAGGTGAGGGCCGGCCAGCCAGCTGGGGCACAGGGTCTTCTGGGGTACGGCCTTGGGTCCCATGGCTCACCTGAGTCCCCTCCACAGGTCTATGCTGATGCCTCCCTGGTCTTTCCGCTGCTCGTGGCTGAAACCTTTGCCCAGAAGGTAGATGCCTTCACGCCCGAGAAGAACGAGGACTGAACACTGGACGGTGCAGCCCCAGGGAGGCCTCACCACCTGCTCTATTTATTAGTTTGCAGACCCAGCTCCTCCCAACTCCTTGGTCAGCAGCATGTCTAGAATACATGGTCTCAGTGGTCCTCCTCAGGCTGTCTCTCTCTGTCCTTGGTCGTGGGTCCCCCGGCTTCAGCCTGTGCCATCCTCAGCCTTGTAGGTCTCTTCCCGCCAGCATTGGATGCTGCCCCCCATGGCGGTCAGCAGGCAGGGCTCCGTGGGGTGGTAGGCCAGCGACTGTACCACACTGGGACCTACAGGCAGGGCCAGCGCCAGGGCACCCTGTGGAGTGAGGGGGTTGGGAGTGTCACCAGTGTGTCTCCCTCCCCTCAGCTGCTTTTCCCCCGCTCTCAGCCACATGCGTCTAAGTGCTTCCGAGACACTGTAAATTGAACCAGCCACAAACTGAGCCCCTCAGTCACTCCGTCCTTCTAGGTGCTCAGGTCAAACATCTTGAATCTTTCTCTTACATCTCACATCCCTTTGTCGGTAAATCCTCTTGGTTCTACCTTTAGACCATGCCCAGAGATTGCTGATTCTCTCCACCTTCACAGCCACTACCCTCCTCCATGGCCGGTCACATGTGGGTCCCAGCTTCCCTCCCCCTCTGCCGCCATCTGGGCTTCACCCGCCCACTTGATAGCCTCAATGCCCGCTCCCTTCATCACCCTGCAGACACAGCTCAACAAACACAGTTCTTCAAGGAGGCCACCATTCCTCTTCCCACCTGGAAAGTGTCCCTTCATGTGCCCTCCCCTTCAGGGTGACTTCCGGTCTACAGGAACCTCGAGAAGTAGGCAGAACGTTGGCACCTTCTTAGTTCCCAGAGGGAGAGCTGGCCCCTGGACTCTCCAGGGCCCCCTGGTTCCCTCCATCCTCTTAGGAGGCTTACTTCTCTGGCCAAGCCCCAGCTCTGACCCCACTACGCCTGGCTGGTCAGTTCACATCCTGACACCCCCAACAGGCTGAGACACATCAGGACAGGGCCCACAGGGCTTGGGGGCTGGATACCACAGGGATGCTCAGGGGTAGCTCAGATTTCCTGAAAACTATAGCCCTGTCTCCCCTGAGGTCAGATGCCACTATCCGCTCCTCCTACCCCAGGGTCAGTCCCAGTGGCCCTGCCTGACCTGGATTCTGCTACCGCCAGTGCCATCCAAAGTGCTTCTATCTCCTGACCAGTGTGTGTGTGCCACAACCCCGAGGCTTATCACATGCTGTGCCCTTTGCCAGGAATGTTCTCACCTCATCCCCTCACTCACTCCTCCTTCCAGCCCCCAGTTCTAACAGCACTCCCTTATAAAGGCCTGGGAGTGACTCAGGTAAGGACCGGGCAGGCCCCCCGGTGCACAGGCTCACCTCCACCAGGTCCCAGAAGAACACCTTCCCGTCCTCGGAGCAGCTGACCACGTGCGTGTCGCGCTCGCTCAGGCAGCAGTCCAGCTTGTACTCCTGGTTCTTATGGCCCGTGTACCTGGGTGTGAGTGGCATCAGTGGGGGTTTGGGGCCTTACTGGGAGTGGGGGAGGGGCCCCACAGCCCTGAGAACTCACTCGCCCAGCAGCTCCCCTGTGTCCTTGTCTAGAAGCCGCAACGTGGAGTCCAGGCTGGACACCAGGGTGCACTGCCCGTCCCGGCTGAAGCAGGTGCAGGTGATGGGGCCTGGGGGAAGGGGAGGGGTGGGCAAGCAGGTCAGGCTGGGGTCTCCCGTGCTGCCCCCACCTTCCCTGCCTGCCTCACAGCCCCAGCCACACTCACTGCCCACGTAGTCTGAGAAGAGTTGCCCCATCCTCAGGTCATAGCGCCTTACCCGGCCATCTACGGAGCTGCAAGAGAGGATGGATCCAGCTGAAGCATCACAGGGGCCAGCAGGTCCAAGGCTCCAGCTTTGGTGTTCCTGTACCCTCTCACCTGGCCAGGGCCCTGAGAGCAAGGCTGGGTGCCTGCCCTTCCTGGGCACCCTTCACTGTCATGTCATGTTCAGGACTGGCCACAGAAAACATGCATTGAAGTGAATTCATGAGTGGAATTCTGAGGCACTGGCTTTGAGACTCAGCCCCAGGGGCCAATCAGGTCCCACTGCATCTGTTTCTGATTTATACTGAGCTCCTTCTCTGGGCTACACCCTGTGTGGGAGCTTGGGACACAGCTGCTACCAAGCCAGGAGCACTTGCTGCCAACGTGGAGCCTTGCTGACTGAGGGTAATCAGGTCCCCGAGGAGGTGACGTTTGAATTGGTACTTAAAGATGAGAAGGAGCCAGCCATATGCAGTCCAAGGGGGGATGTGTGGGAACTGGGTAGGCCACCACGCCATGCAGCCCAAATGCCCCCAGTGGTGGTATCGGCACTCCCTCAGGTTGTGGCAACATTTGGGCAGCCCTGCATGGGAATATTTTTTTTTTAATTGTCTCCTGCAGGTAGAACATCAACTCTATGTAAGTGGGGTTTTTCCTTGTTTTCCTATCTTTTCACTCCTGTATGCTCATTGACTGAAAACGTGACCTGCAGGTGGTGCTCAAACACACTCGGAATAAGTAGTAGAAGGGTAGCCCAGGCAGAGGAAGAGCAATTGCAAAAGTCGGTCCTGGGGTGGGAGCATGTGTGGCATATTTAACAGAAATGAGCCTGGGAATGAATAAAAACTGAGAGCACAACAGAGACCAGACCATGCAAGGCCTTGTGAGTGCAGTGAGGAGAGTAGATTTTTTTTTTTTTTTTTGAGAGTAGATTTTAATCTAAGTACAGAGACAGCTATGATCCCCAGTGGCACCTGGGGAGGGGCAAGGTCCTGGTCCCACTCACCCTGCGAGGACCTCATGGTCTGACACCTTCACGCTGGATATGCCATCCTTGGCTTCGTCCAGCGTCTGTATGGGCTCAGGTCTCCGTGAGCGGCAGTCCCAGCAGCGGATGGTGGAATCGATAGAGCCTGTGAGGTCAGCATGAAAGTGGATCAGGTTTGGGGGGGCCGGGGCAGCCCCCTGCGCCCACCTGCCTAGGCCCCGGACTCACCAGACAGGATAACTGTGGCCTCTTCATTAAACTGCACTGTGTTCACCTTCTGCAAAACAGGAACAGCAGCTTAGAGAAGGCTGGACTTTGGATGGGGATAAAAGCAGGGTTCCCAGTGCAAGTTAAAGCAAGGGAAAAGGCTAGGGGTAGGGGAGGTGAAAGTTTTTGGAGGAACTGCAAGGACAGGGCTTGGTGAAGGCGGGGCCGTGGGGAAGGATCCTTGCGCTGTAATTGCGTGGGGAGGGGTGGGTGCCTGTCACCACCTACACGCAATTCCGGTCCTTTCTAACCAGGCCCCTTCTTGCTTGCACTCACCCCCGCGTGGCCCCGGAATTTGCGCACGACCTGCCCCGATGCCACATCCCACAGCACCACTGCCTTGTCCCCGCCGCCGGAGCAGAGACTGCTGTTGTCAAAGGAGCTAGAGAGCAGAGCAGGGAAGATCAGCGTCTACCTCTGACCCCGGCCTCAGCGCCTCGATCCCGCTCTGGCCCCCGGCTCACCCTGCCGCGTCCAGCACCTCGTAGCCGTGGCCGCTGTACGTCCGCAGTAGCGTCCCTCGCAGCGGGCTCCACAGCTTCAGGGTCTTGTCGCTGCCGCAAGTCAGACAGTAATTGCCATCCACTGGGGAACACCACGAGGGGGTTACTGGGCCGCCGACTTCAGAAGGCGGAGGTAGGACCCGGAATGACGATAAGGGTGCTCACCATTAAATCGCACGGCTCGCACCGCCCTCTGCCCGCAGTCCAACGTCTTCAACAGCTTCCGAGGCAGCTCCGGGGCCCGCGGTTTTGGCTCCGGGAAAGCCATTGCTCCGCCCTCCCTTCCTCACCACCGTACAGTAGCCTGCACCGGGGCTTTCTGCCCTGGGAACCCACGCTTTGGTGTAACCTTATTATTGTCCTCCATAGTCTACTGCCTATTTCTCACTTCCTGGTTCAACGTTTAGGCTTTTTGGAGAAAGCGCTGGAAACACTGAAGCTTGTTTCCAGCGTCTCGGTTTCTTTCCCCACGTCCTGTTTTCTTGGAACATTTTTGGCTTCTTCGAATTCTCTGTCCCCTGGATGGGGGGAGTTCCAGCTCCCGCCGGCAGGAACGGAAGCGCGAGGGCTGAGGGTGTTACTCTAAAAGCCATCCTCCGTTTCCCTGCTGGAAGCCGCCGGAAGCTGAGCCTCCCGCAGCGGAAGAGGCGCGACTCGCTATGTCCGCGAACAATATGTCGGACCCACGGAGGCCCAACAAAGTGCTGAGGTGAGGATCCTAGTTGTCATGGTGTTAAAAAGCAAAAAAAAACAAAATTCATCTTTAAAATTTAAAGATATAATTGGATTTATCAAATGATTCATGAATTGGGCAGCATCCCATCTAGCAAGTAGAGGGGAGCGCTAAAGGGCTACAGAAAGGGAAAGGTTTTTTAAAGGCAAGGCGAGGAAGTCATAATCAGAAAAACGGGTGATTTCAGATTAGGTCATTTACCTTTCGGGGGAAAAAGCGTCTTATTAGGTGGGGTTACCTCGTCTTCCTTTTGGAGGATGGAGAGGGGAGAGGACCCATGTGACCGACTACCTCATTGGTGCTGACCAGAAAATTCCTGACTGACGGTTAAGACTACATTTTTGGAGGAGGTTGAAGCTTCGGTTAGGTTAGGTATTGAGCCCTGCTTTGGTTGCTTGGCCTAGCATAAGGGACTCCATTTTTGGCCTGTGGTTTTCTCTTTAACAATGCCCCCTCCTCCCACCCTCCCCACCTTAATCAGACTCTCAGCTTAACTGAGAGATGTGAGCAAAACTTAAGGCATGAGGGCCACTCTCAGCTACTGCTCTGAGGTTCTCGTAGTTTTTCTTGTTCCTTTGTGTGCTAACCAGAGGTTATGATATTTTTGCTTAACCCCTGTGATAGTCACAGGTCCTGGCTGGCTTCAGGTTCACAGTTTTTAAGTTGGTCACTTTTTTGTTACTCTTCTGATGTTCGAGTCTTAAGGAGATCTTTTGCTTGGTGGTTAGTGGCAGTGAGTATGCATTTAAAGCTTTTGAGAGATTAAGTGCACCAGGGAGATTATTATAATAAACAGGATAATTCACAATGTTTGGAGTGCACTTCAGAGCCATGGTCCCCAGGATCCAAACCAGGCAAAATCAAATACGTCAAAGAAAGTTCCCATTGGGAATTCTCTGGGGGTCCAGTGGTTAGGACTCCACGCTTTCAATGCAGTGGGCACGGGTTCGATCCCTCCTAAAAAAAGAAAGTTCCCGTTGAAGGAGTCACCTTCTTAAGCCAACTGGCTTGTTCAGTGATTTTATATAATAGAGTTTCAGCTAATCCAGAAGGGTTAATCCAGGTGCAGCTGGTGGTATTGACCACAGCATAGACACTCCTTGCTCAGCTAAAAGATAATCAAGGGCTATTCTATTATAAAGAACAACTTTGGCCAGAGAATCTAAGGATCTTTCTTGGGCTGATGGCCCTGCCGAAGGAAATGAATCCTGAGTCATGAAATCCTCATCGTTATTTTTAAAAAAATATTTATTTACTTATTTGGCTGCGGTGGGTCTTAGTTGCGGCATGTGGGATCTTCCTTGTAGCATGTAGCATGTGGGATCTAGTTCCCAGTTCCCTGACCAGGGATCAAACCCGGGCCCCCTGCCTTGGCAGCGTGGGGTCTTAGCGACTGGACCACCAGGGAAGTCCCGCTCATCGTTATTTTTTAACTTGATGATGTAAATCCAGGGGATTTGACTAATGAGGTGTCTTAGTTCCCTTGTGGAATGTCAGGGGCCCAGTTACATAACCTAAGAGGTATTGCCCCCTGTGCACTGGCTATCTAAGCATTCAGAGGCCCAAAGAGAATGATAACCACCATGGACAAAGACCCTATGGGGACACAAACCATTCCCGTTAAGAGGTACTGTTAATGGAGTCAGTCACAGGAATTACTGCGTTTACCCATTCCAACCAGGTGTCAGTTAGGTTTTCAGCACGTATGGGAAGAGAATCTCCCATCCTGAAATAAAGTGTTGTTCTAAATGCCTTGCAAACATGGTTGCTGCTGGTGAGATCTCTTAGTGATTGGGGGCAAATCTGATCTAGATTATCATGGGAACATGGGGGTGCAAATGCACTAAAATTTACTAGGTAATTGTGTCTAACTGAGTAAGTTATGATGGGAGAAAGGCAACAACAAGGCATAGGTTGTTCTGGCTGTACAAGTTGAACCGCATAAGAAATTTTTAGGGGGTTCGATTGTAGTTTTCTGTGACTTTGAGAATAGAAGAGAAATTGGTCACAGGAAGGACCAGGGGGTCTCTGGCATCATGGATAGATTGGAATCTTTGTTGACAAATCCAGCAGTCTGAAAGCTTACCTCCTTTAGCAATGGTCTGGGAGAGAAGGGTGAAAACATCTTTCCAGGTCAATACCAGAGTAAAGAAAAGAAAAAGGAGGAAGGGTTTCACGTTTAGTTCAAGTATGGTCTATAGCTGGCGTCTGGGACAGAAGCAGTCCACCTTGATGTCAGCTGCTTCTCTTCCTTATCAGTTACATTCAGAGGTCTCCAGCGTCTGTACAGGACTAGATGTCTGGTGGAGCCTTCCTTAGCTGTGAGATGTGTACCCAAGGCTCAATGCCTTCTAGTTTTGCAGCAGTGTCAGTGGTTAGGAGCACTTGGTGTGGTCTCTTCCAATGGGCTTGAGGGCTGTCTTCCTCTGATGACGTTTCCATAATACCCAGTCACCAGGCTCCAGACTGTGACCAACACAATCCTTTGAACTGGGATCTTGGAAGGCTTCTTTAACCTGTCGATGATAGGCCTAAGACATGAAAGACTTATAGTAGGTGGTCATACTAACATGAGGTAATAAGGGATCAGCAGAAAGGTGTATACCAATTGACACTGGTCTCCTGGTGACTGTTCCATGTGCAGTGAGTCTATGTTTTCCACAGGGGGTACTGGGAACAGTTGGCATGGCCAGAGGCAATACCTTAGGCCAAGGGAGTCCACTAGTTTTAGCAAGTTTAGAGATTTTTGAGGATCCCATTTGTTCTCTCTACCTTGCCTGATGATTGAGGGTGATAGGGAAAGTGATAATTCCAAGAAGTTTGCACGGTTTTCATTAAGCCTTGTCTGGTTTGCCCAGTGAAGTCGGTGCCTCAATCACTGGAGATTGTGGAAGGTATACCTCGCCTGGTAAACACATTTTCTAACAGCTTCTTTGCCATTGTGAGGGCATCAGCCTTGTGGCAAGGGAAGGCTTCAACCCATCCTGAAAATATACATACAATAACAAGAACTTACTGATAACCGATACTAGGTGGCAGTTGAATGAAATCCAGCTGTAGGTGCTCAGAGGGTCCAGAGGGAGGAGGTCTGAGGCCTCTGGGAACAAAAATAGTTTTTCCAGGGTTATGGACCTGACAGGTCAAACATTGGTGGTAAACTGTTTTTGTAATTTTGTGTCTCCCCACCAATGTCTATTCATCATTTGAGTCATCTTAAATGCACTGTGGGGCTTCCCTGGTGGCTCAGTGGTGGAGAGTCCGCCTGCCGATGCAGGGGACACGGGTTCGTGCCCTGGTCCGGGAAGATCCCACATGCCGCAGAGCCGCTAGGCCCGTGAGCCATGGCCGCTGAGCCTGCGTGTCCAGAGCCTGTGCTCCACAACGGGAGAGGCCACAACAGTGAGAGGCCTGCGTACCGCAAAAAACAAAAACAAAAACAAAAACAAACTGCACTGTGATGGGTGAAGGGATGCAAAAACTGAAAAATGGGGTTTGCCGTGGAGCTGGAAGTGGCCATCCTGGGTTTCCCATAGCCCCAATTGTTCATTTAATTTACAACCATTGTTTGTGCACCTTAATTCCTCTGTTCAGGGAATTCCCTGGCAGACCAGTGGTTGGGACTCTGTGCTTTCATTGCCGAGGGCCAGGATTCAATCCCTGGCGGGGGAACTGAGATCTCACAAGCCGCCCATGGTGTTGCCAAAAAAGAAAAAAAAAAATTAAAAAAAAAATGTCTCTGTTCAGGAGCAGGCTGGTGCCATGTTACAAGGACATCAGGATGGCCAGTCAGGCAATGAGGGGTCATTTTTTGCTGAAGCAGAATGGTCTTCATCCATATGTGCCTTATTTATTTATTTACTGGCTGCCCCGTGCGGCTTGCGAGATCTTAGTTCCCCTACCAGGGACTGAACCTGGGCCACCACAGTGAAAGCACCCAGTCTTAACCATTGGACCACCAGGGAATTCCCAGTGCCATAATATTTATACTCTGTTGCTGCTGTCTGCATGAAAGTCAGCTAGGGCATTCCTGGAACTCAGGTTCAGTTCTTTTGGTCTGAACCTCAATTTTTTTTTTTTTTTCTTTGCGGTACGCAGGCCTCTCACTGTTGTGGCCTCTCCCGTTGTGGAGCACAGGCTCCGGACGCGCAGGCCCAGCGGCCATGGCTCACGGGCCCAGCCGCTCCGTGGCATGTGGGATATTCCCGGACCAGGGCACGAACCCGTGTCCCCTGCATTGGCAGGCGGACTCCCAATCACTGCGCCACCGGGGAAGCCCTGAACCTCAATTTTAATGATAGCAATTTCAGAAGGTAAGAGAATAGCAATAAGAAGGTAGTTTATTTGTTGCCCTTTTTCTTTTTAAATAAATGGATTTTTTTCAGCGTTTTTAAAAACAATTATTGGGCTTCCCTGGTGGCGCAGTGGTTGAGAGTCTGCCTGCCAATGCAGGGGACACGGGTTCGTGCCCTGGTCCGGGAGGATCTCACATGCTGCGGAGCGGCTGGGCCCGTGAGCTATGGCTGCTGAGCCTGCGCGTCCGGAGCCTGTGCTCTGCAACGGGAGAGGCCACAACAGTGAGAGGCCTGCGTACCGAAAAAAACAAAAACAAAAAACACAATTATTTATTGATTTATTTTTGGCTGTATTGGGTCTTCGTTGCTGTGCGCGGGCTTTCTCTAGTTGTGGCGAGTGGGGTCTGGTCTTCGTTGCGGTGCGCGGGCTTCTCACTGTAGTGGCTTCTCTTGTTGCAGAGCACAGGCTTTAGGGGCGTGGGCTCTAGAGCGCAGGCTCAGTAGTTGTGGTGCATGGGCTTAGTTGCTCCAAGGCATGTTCGCCCAGACCAGGGCTTGAACCTGTGTTCCCTGCATTGGCAGGTGGATTCTTAACCACTGCACCACCAGGGAAGCCCTGCATTTTTGATTGGGAGCCCAGAGGACATAAGAAAACCCCTTTGTTTCCATAATATCCCCAAATCATGGATGACCCCAAAGGCATACCAGCTATTGGTATAAATATTAACAGTCTGTCATTTGATAACTTGCTGCTTTAGTTTGTGGGAAGTTTCCCTTTCAAGTTATTCATATTGGTTAGTAATATCATAACCAGCTTGGAAACAAAGTATCCCTTTTTCATTTTTAGAGTAGGACCCATCAGCAAGATTAGATCAGTATGTTCTTACCTGGCAGTCATGGGGCTCACCTTTGTCAGGCAGGGGTGGTGATGTAGCAGGGTTAAGGACGTTGCAACATTTAAGATGTTGAGTAGGTAGAAAGCAGAAGGATCTCATAGGAGGTTAATCTGCTTGCAGAGAAATGTTGAGTCATTTCAGAGTTAAGAAGACTTTGGACAGCCTGAGGAGTTTGTAAATAAATGCCATTACCTAGGGTTAGATCTGCTGAGGCTCCTACTAACTTTGCAGCTGCAGCTATAGCCTTAAGACACTTGGTATAGGGACTGGCAACTGAATCCAGTTATATGCTGTGATAGGAAACAGGCTATGTTTATTGCTATGCTCTTGTGTGTGCATTGCCAGGGCTTGCTTATCTCTTTCATGCACGCATAAGGTGAAAGGTTTTGAGTAATTAGGTAGGCCTAGGGCTGGCGGTTCTTACAGCACTGGTTTTAGTCTTAGAAAAGCCTGCTTATGTTTATCTTCCCTAGGAAGGGGCTCAGGGACTAAAAGTTTAGTAAGTTCATAGAGTAGGAAAGCCAATAGAGAAAAATTAGGAACCCATAGTCTACAGTAGCCAATCAAGTCTAGAAATCCACAAAGCTGTCGCTTAGTTATAGGCATAGGACATTCTTGGTTTAGCCTAATCCTTTTTGGAGATAGCTGGGTTCCTTCAGCACTAGGTAATGAACAGTATATAGAGATAATTGTAATTTTTCCTTGGAGAGTTTATGTCCCTTTTGTCAGTGGAAATAATCAACAACCAACCTATAATAAGAATTTTAGGGCTTCCCTGGTGGCGCAGTGGTTAAGAATCTGCCTGCCAATGCAGGGGACATGGGTTTGATCCCTGGCCTGGGAAGATCCCACATGCCGCAGAGCAACTAAGCCCATGTGCCACAACTACTGAGCCCACGTGCCACAACTACTGAATCCCACGCGCCTAGAGCCCGTGCTCCACAACAAGAGAAGCCACGACGATGAGAAGCCCACATACCGCAACAAAGAGTAGCTCCTGCTCGCCGCAACTAGAGAAAGCCCGCGCACAGCAACGAAGACCCAACACAGCCAAAAAAACCCCAAATAAATAAATTTATTTTTTTTAAAAAAGGATTTTATTCAAGCCGACCTGAGGACTGTAGCCCAGGAAACACAGATTCAAGAAGCCCTTGAATTGTGTTTTGCCAGACTACAAAATGGCAGAGGCTTATATAGGCAAAAACTGCAGTTACATAACTTGTTTGTCAAGAATTATAATTGGGGCTTCCCTGGTGGTCCAGTGGTTAAGACGCCACGCTTCCACTGCAAGGGGCACCGGTTTGATCCCTGGTCAGGGAAGTACCGCATGCCACGAGGTGCAGCAAAAAAAAAAAAAAGGAATTATAACTGGAACTGGCAAGAAGTAAGGGTGCCTGTCAAGCAAGGATTGGTTGGGGTCTGAAGTGGTTGTATAGTTACAGTGGGAGATCTTGAGACCATAAGGTTGCAGCTGGCAGCTGCTAGCAGATATTGTCTTGAGAATAGTGGTGTAGTTAAGTTTGATACAGTTCAGAAAATTCAAGTTCTCGGTGATGCAGGAATATATCCACATCCACAATGACCACCCGGCTCCATTTCGATGCCTGAAGCACAGTTCTGTCTTGTCAGAACAAAGAACAAACATCAAACATAATACATTCCTTCGAGGTTTCAAGAGACAGATTAGCACATACACAGTGAGTCAGCATGACCTTAGTTTTGGGGAAGGGAACCTCATCTTCAAAGGAGTTGATGCATTGGCATCTTAGGGATGGCGTGAATGGACATCTATCCCTATCTTCAAAGTGGACATTCTGAACAGTCTGATAACTGTATTCCATTTTTTGTCTGTTTGTTTTAATGGTTAAAGCAGATGTACAATGTCTGTTTGACAGGCCACAAGACGGTCTGCTCTAATTAGCAAAAAGTTCAAGCCCAGGGGACTTCCCTGGTGGTCTAGTGGGTAAGACTCCAAGCTCCCAATACAGGGGGCCCAGGTTTGATCCCTGGTTGGGGAACTAGATCCCACATGTATCCTGCAACTAAGACGCGGTGCAGCCAAAATAAATAAATAATAATAAAAAAAAGTTCAAGCCCAGTCATGTATGAGCTAGGATGACTTCCCCATACCTCAATATGTGAAAATTTCTTCCATCACTTCTCAGCTAACTGTTGCAGCAGATACATGGAGTCTTTTATGGATGCCTCTTTGGTTACTGAGCACAGCAAGAAGTCGTCTGCCTATTGTAAAAGAGTTGATATCCCCGGGACTGGCGGGTCCTTACATTTTGGTGGAGCACTTGGGAGAAATAAGAAGGGGCCTCAGTGAGCCTTTGAGGCATGACTGTCCAGGTGTATTGCTGATTGTTCCAAGTTAAGGCAAACAGATATCAGCCGTTGGGGTCTACAGGGGTGCTGAAAAAGGCTGAACCAAGGTCTGCAACAGTGAACCATTTTGAGTCTGGTGTCACTCATGACAAAAGGGTGTTCTGGGTTTGCAACAACTGGGAAATGGGGAATAACTGTCTCGTTAATAGCTCTTAAGTCCTGAGGGAAGGGATAAATTGGGAGACTGGAATTGACAAATACACACTACTATATATAAAATAGATAACTAATAATAAGAACCTCCTGTATAGCACAGGGAACTCTACTCAATACTCTGTAAAGACTTAAATGGGAAAAGAATCTAAAAAAGAATGGATATATGAATATATATAACTGATTTACTTTGCTGTACAGCAGAAACTAACACAACATTGTAAATCAACTCTACTCCAATAAAAACTAAAACAAACAAAACCTTTCCCTGGGGGGAAAAAGGAAAAACCTCAAGTTCTGGACAAATCTCCATCCTCACCCATTAGGTTTCCAGGCTGGCAGGATCTGTGTGTCATGGGGGCTAATACAGGGCACGATTACCCGCTGGGAGATGAGATCTTTTGTTGCGGGTGTGAGGCTTTAGTGGATATTGAGGTAATTGAGGAAGAGGTTTAGTTATGTGTCTCTGAATCTTTATAGGCTCTGTACTTTTTATTGTCCCAGTGTCAGTATTAGAAATAGCCCACAGGTTTTTGGGCACCTCAATTAAATTAGGGGACTTCTGTTGGAATCCTTCCTCTTCTACGTCAAGGACAGATTGTAAGAACGTAAGAGAACATCAGGTTCAGTTTGGTCAGGAAATTTTACGGTGAGGTCCCCATTGGAAACAAAATGTATTAGCCCTTTTAACTTAGAAAGCAGATCTCTACCTAACAGATTGACCGGGGCTATGTCACATAGCAAAAAAGAATGCTTTTCAGTCAAAAGTCCCAGAGTCATTTGTATTGGTTGAGGTAGAAATTCTCTCTGAACGTTTATTAGATACTTCTACTAAGGAAACCTCTTTTTCACTCTGAGGGATTTGTCGTCCTATGGGAGTGGGGTTTAAAGTAGAAAGTGTAGGGACTTCCCTGGTGGTCCAGTGGGTAACTCCACGCTCCCAATGCAGGGAGCCTGCGTTTGATCCCCGGTCGGGGAACTAGATCCCGCATGCGTGCCGCAACTAAGAGTCTGCATGCTGCAACTAAGAAGCCCGCCTGCTGCAACTAAAAAATAAATAAATAAATAAAAGTAGAAAGTGTAGCTCCATTATCGACTGGAATTTGGCACGGTTTCCCATTAATTTTAATTTTAGTTTCCCCTTGGCTGTTTAAGGGAATTACTGATAACAGCTTACTGGAGAATCCCTCGGAATACTGAGGGGGTAGATGTGGGGCACTCAAGTTGAAGAATTTGCATAAGACCTTTGAGGACAATCTCTTTTTCCAGTGTCCCAGTTGATTACGTGTGAGACATTGGGTCTCGGGCCAGCGTTTTGATGGTGGACCCCTAGGAAGGTGTTATGTTAGGTCTCTGGCCTTGGAGCTTTTGTAGCTGTAAGGCCAACGACTTGGAAAATTTTTGCTTGTGGTCTTGCTCTAAGGTCATTTCAAAGTGCTCAGCTCTGGTCACTGGCTCCATCAGACTGGTGGTCTCCCATCCTATTTCCTGTCTTTTTATCAATGCACTAATCTCAGGAGATAATCTACTTGCAAATAGGGCAGCTAAGAGCAGGTTGAGTGACTCTTTTATATGGGACCGGAACGCCATAGGAGGAGTGCTTCCAAGCGTGCCTTAAAGTTGGCCCAATTCATCTTTCTTTGGTTTGCATGTTTGAATAACAGACCGATCAGTTGGGGTAGGGAAGATCCTAGGAATGGCTTATAAAAGGTCAGGTGCTGTTTTGCCAGCTTTCTCTGGTTGAGGATCTTGAAGATCATCCTCCGGGTTTTGCCATTTTGCTTCCTGTGTCCATTTGGTGCTTCATCAGGTCCTACCTGCATGTGCACGAGCTGATAAAGATTTTGCAGCCTGGGATCGAGGCCCTGATAATGACTCCAGATTCTTCAAAGAACTTTTGGGGTTCCTCCCTAGGTTTAGGAAATGCCTTAACTATGGCCCTTAGTTCCATCTTTGACCAAAGAGTGAAAGATACCCGAGGAGGTTCGTCTGCAACCTTGGGTAGTTCTCTCTTACATGGTAACTGTTGAATAGTCCCTTCAGAGTGGAAAAGCAGTTCAGAAAGAAAATCAGTAAAACATGAGTACTCAGGGGCTTCCCTGGTGGCGCAGTGGTTGAGAGTCCGCCTGCCGATGCAGGGAACACGGGTTCGTGCCCCGGTCCGGGAAGATCCCACATGCCGCAGAGCGGCTGGGCCCGTGAGCCATGGCCGCCGAGCCTGTGCGTCCGGAGCCTGTGCTCTGCAACGGGAGAGGCCACAACAGTGAGAGGCCCGCGTACCGCAAAAACAAAACAAAAACAAAAACAAAAAAAAACCCAAACATGAGTACTCAGGTAAAGAAGGAGAGAGGGGCTTCCATGGTGGCGCAGTGGTTAAGAATCTGCCTGCCAGGGCTTCCCTGGTGGCGCAGTGGTTAAGAATCCGCCTGCCAATGCGGGGGACACGGGTTCGAGCTCTGGTCCAGGAAGATCCCACATGCCGCGGAGCAACTAAGCCCGTGCGCCACAACTACTGAGCCTGCATGCCACAACTACTGAAGCCCACACGCCTAGAGTCCGTGCTCCAAAACAAGAGAAGCCACCGCAATGAAGAGTAGCCCCTGCTCTCTGCAACTAGAGAAAGCCCGCGTGCAGCCACGAAAACCCAACGCAGCCAAAAAAAAAAAAAAAAGGAGAAAGGAGAGCAGTAGGAGTCATGTCAGCCCTTCCTTTTTTGTTTTAGGTACTTCTTGTGTTTTTAATTTTTCATTAGCCTTTTTGTAACCCATCTTTTAATGAAACTATTTTGGAAACTTGAAGGCTTTTGGAAGCTTCCATATACCAATGAAAATAGGTATCCCATTCTGTTTGCTTAATTTGGAAACCCTCACTTTCAAGGGCACTGGTTTTTTTTTTTTTTCTTTTTTTTTGCGGTACGTGGGCCTCTCACTGCTGTGGCCTCAGCAGCCATGGCTCACGGGCCCAGCCGCTCCGCTGCATGCGGGATCTTCCCGGACCGGGGCACGAACCTGTGTCCCCTGCATCGGCAGGCGGACTCTCAACCATTGCACCACCAGGGAAGCCCACTTTTTTTAAAAAATAAATTTATTTATTTGTTTTTTGGCTGTGTCGGATCTTCGTTGCTGCGTGCGTGCTTTCTCTAACTGTGGACAGGGGGCTGCTCTTCATTGCAGTGTGTGGGCTTCTCATTGCGGTGGCTTCTCCTGTTGTGGAGCATGGGCTCTAGGCCCCCGGGCTTCAGTAGTTGCAGTGCGTGGACTCAGTAGTTGTGGCTCGCGGGCTCTAGAGCTCAGGCTCACTAGTTGTGGTGCACGGGCTTAGTTGCTCTGTGGCATGTGGGATCTTCCCGGACCAGGGCTCAAACCCGTGTCCCCTGCATTGGCAGGCGGATTCTTAACCATTGTGCCACCAGGGAAGTCCCTCAAGAGCACTTCTGAAATAAACAATCTTGTCTCACTGACACATTCCCCACAGTGGCCACTGTAATTCTAGGTTGTTTTTAGTAATATTTTGCCATTTTTGTAGATATTTACAGCTTTTGGGATTATAGTTCTTAGACATAAAAAAGGCAGGTGTGCTGATGGGTGGCATGCTTGATTCATTAAAGGTGAAAGCTCCCATCTCTCTTAGCCTCTCTTAGCTGGCTTTATCTACACAAAGCAAGACAAACAAACATGAATACCTTAACATTCCACCTGTAACCAGTTACTGCGGCCTGGCCAAGAAAAAGGCCCTGGGCGCACCACCACCAACTGCCTACACAGAACCTGGGGCTGGGGGAAAGGATTGAACCAGCAGACCCCAAATGGGGATTGTGGGCTGATTCCAAACGAATGGGGAACTGCAGCTGCCACCAGCAGTGCCCACCGTGGAATCTGGGAAAGGATCCCAAATAAATGGGGAACAGCAGACCATACCGCCAGCAGTTCCTAACATGGAATCTGGGAACAGAACCAAGGCTGGGGGTTTCCAACCAAATGAAGAACTGTGGTCCGAACTACCAGCAGCTCCCAACGTGGAACTAGTGATACCAGACAAATGGGGAACTGGCTGGAAAGCCAATTAGACTGGGAGTGACACAAAGAGAGCAGAGGTCAGAACTGAGAGGAACTTACCCATGGCCCCCAGAAATGGCAAGAAAGACAGTGGACTCAAAAAGGGGTTCATGGGTACCATGCTTATGTTCCTCGTCCCCGAATGCTGTCAGAGGTTCACTTTGGATCCTGTCGCTGCCACCAGATCTGTTGAAAAAACAAAATTCAACTGAGTAAATTTTAAAGATCTAATTGACCTTATTGAAGGCTTCATGGATCAGGCAACATCTCATCTAGCAAGTAGAGGGGAGCTCTAAAGGCTACAGAAAGGGAAAGGTTTTTAAAGACAGGACAAGGAAGTCATAAACAGAAAAAAGGATTATTTCAGATTAAGTCACCTCCTTTTTGGGAAAAAAGGGTCTTATTAGGTGGGTTACCTCTTCCTTTGGCGGATGGAGAGGGGAGAGGGGCCCATGTGACACTACCTCATTGGTACTGACCAGAAAATTCCTGACTGACTGGTTAAGACTACATTTCTGGGGGAGGCTGAAGCTCCAATTAGGTGAGGTACTAAGCCCCAGTTTAGTGGAAGGCCTAGCATAAGTGACTCCATTTTGGGCCTGTGGTTTTATTTTTAACAATGGGAATGGGCCTCGCGTTGTGGGTTGGAGGCCCAGGGGAGCACCTGCCCATCCTGGGGGCAGAGCTTGAGCACCCCAACCCTGCTGCAGGTACAAGCCCCCACCGAGCGAGTGTAACCCAGCCTTGGATGACCCAACACCAGACTACATGAACCTGCTCGGCATGATCTTCAGCATGTGTGGCCTCATGCTCAAGGTGGGCAGGGCTGAGTTTCCTTCCCGTAGCTCTGCCTGACAGTGGGGAAGGCATGGATTCAGAATGAAGCAGGACCAGTGCTGAGGGGGCAGGGCTGTGGTGATGCTGGGTGAAGAAGGCTAGAGCTGTCGGGGAAGCCAGGTGTCCGGGTCAGGGTGGCACATAGGACGTCAGTCTGAGGGTGGGGCCAGGCTTTAATGCAACTTGGTGGGGACTGGTGGAGAAAATGTGGGGTCCGTAGCACGATGGGGGATGTCAAAGGCCAGGCTCCTTAAGCCTGAGGGGACATGGTGGGGTCAGAGATGCAGGACAGGGAGTAGGACCAGAACTTGGGTACCTGGAGTTAACTATGGGGGTCTGGAACTGAGAGACTCCTGGGGCTCAGGGTTTGAGCTGTATCAGGTGGAACTGGGGTTGGAACTGGTGCCTGGGAATGGCCCTTGTGGGGGCTCACTGGGGTGCCTCTCACCGACCTAACCCACCCACCCACCTACCTCTTCCAGCTGAAGTGGTGTGCTTGGGTCGCTGTCTACTGCTCCTTCATCAGCTTTGCCAACTCCCGGAGCTCTGAGGACACTAAGCAGATGATGAGTAGCTTCATGTGAGGCTGGATCTGGAGAGGGAGGGACTCCTGGGTGAGGGGAAGGGGACCCCAAGCCTATCCATCCTGGACTGACACCTCTCTCCCATCTCAGGCTGTCCATCTCTGCCGTGGTGATGTCATATCTGCAGAACCCTCAGCCCATGACGCCCCCCTGGTGATGTCAGCCTAGAGGGGTCACATCCTGGACCCCTCTATCTACCTTACGCCCTAGGCCTGGCCCATGGCTGCTCAGCCTCCTGCCCTCAGCTGCAGTCCTGGGCTTCCCTGGGTGAGGTAGTCTTGGGGCCTGCAGCTGGATGGAGGGAACCTGGCCCTGTCCTTGGGATCCCACTTCGCTGGAGCAGAGAGGGGAATCTCCTGGGTCTACCCCTCCTGCCTTCCTTCCCCACCCTGCCTGCTGTTGGGGGAGATACTATCCGTGTTTCTAGGTGTATCCACTTATTTTCTTGTTGAAACCAGTTAATAATAAATTTTTGCATTCTGGTTGTTCTCTGAGACCTCTCTCTCCTTCTATGCATTGTCATAACAGGGGGAAGGGCTCTAGTTCCTCCACTTAAGTCAGGCTGGGGGTGGGGTCCCCAGTCTGGAGCCTTTTGGTTAGTTCACTTGCTTATTTCACAAGACTCGAGCCTTAAGTCAGCTGCCAGAGACTGAACAGTGGTCCCTGCCCTCTGGCAACTCAGCAGACAGCCCTGCTGATCTAAGGAATCTGTGCTTTGGTTTTCTTATCAGAGGAATGGGGGTACTGTCAGCAAATCGGATGGACTGGTAGGGACTGGGGGAAGGCATGAAAGACTGAGTTCTCCCCCACCTGCCATGTTCTCACTCCTCATCAGAGGACACCGGTATCTCTCGAACAAGGCTGGATGCCTCCCCTCCCCAGCACCGTAACGGCGGTTACTTTACATCTCCATGCATAGGACAGAACAGAGCTCCCATTAACCTCTGTTCCTAGCCAAGCTAGGTCCCTCGCGGACCCTAGCCCAGAAAGTCAACGGAATACCCTAGGATCCTAGGCATATACTCTACCTCCAAGGCAAACACAGTATCCGTAGGAAAATCTGAGACCTCTGCGCCCAGGGGGAACAAAAGGGCACTCGAAGTCCACATGGAGGCCACACAGAGGCCACGAGAGGCTAAAGGCTCGTCTGGCCGAACCAGCACCCGAGAGTGGGACGCGCTCAGCGCCTCCTTGCGCTCCTAGCGCCCGCATTGTCCCCAGCGGTACCCAGAACTACCGCCTTGGTCTCGTGACGCGCCGGCCACTCCCTAGCCCCGCCCCTCCGGTGCCCATTGGCCAAGCCGGGTTCTGGAGGCGGGGCGTTTACCCGGCCCCAGGCAGGCCCGGGAACCCCCGGGAGGCGGAGGCGGAGGCGGAGGCGGCGGCGGTGTTAGAGCCATGGCCGCTGACGCGCGGTCTTCAGGGGTCCGCGCTGGCGGCGGCCGGGGCGCGGCGGCGTCCCGGACGAGCTCCTGGTCGCTGTGGCCACCGCTCCCGCCTCTCTCCTTTCTCTTTTTGTTGTTGCTGGCGACGCCCAGCGCTTGGGCCGCGGGATACCAGGTGAGCGGGGCCAGCGAGCGGAAATGTACAAGAGCCAGAGTGAAGCCTCCAGTAGGGTCCGGAGGTGTGGGTGGGTCTGTTTTGTGGGCGCCTAGTGAATGGTTGCTAATATGACAGTGTGGTCTGAGTGCATGCTTTGTGTCATTGAGAAGTCTGGCTGTGCGTGTCTGAGAATGGGGCTGTCTGTGGCTGCTTCCCTTGCTTCTGGACTTTGCACGCATTTACCTGTGTGGCTGGATGTGAGCGGGCCAGCAGCTGTATGTGTGGCGAGGACTGGTGGAGAGCTGGGAGTCAGCTGCCTGAAGTTCTAGCTTGGCTCCTCCACTTCCTGGCTGCGTGATCTTGGCCAAGTCACTTCACCTCTCTGATCCTCAGTGTCCTCATCTGAAAACTGGAGATAATGTCGCCCCCACCCCGCAGGCTGACTGCTTGGTATTTGCAAATGCTTAATAAACATTAGCTACTACTATTATTTCTACAGGGTGTGAATGAGAGGTGCTCTGAGAAGTTGTGTCAGGTGGGAGTTGCATCTGTGACACAACTATGTGTGTCCTCCCTGGGAGGGGCTGGCCCCACCTGAGCCACTTGCCTCTAAATCAAGGCTCACCTTATGCCCTCCCCAACGCCCCACTGCAGCCTGCCTCGTAACCTTGGGGTTACTGACAGGGTATGTGTGTTTGTGTTTGGGGTCCCTGTGCAGACATGCCCCAAGGTGGAGCCGGACATGCTGAATGTGCACCTGGTGGCCCACACACATGATGACGTGGGCTGGCTCAAGACGGTGGACCAGTACTTCTACGGCAGTGAGTAGAGGGTGGGGACTGACCCCTAGGACTCCCATGGCCCCTCGGAGCCCCTCGAATTCTTTTTCAGCCCTGGACATTAGGGTGGGGGCAATACCCAGCTTGGGCTTCTGTGTCTAGGATTATGCCCCTTGGCTTGCTGGTCCCTGACTGCCTGACCCCTATTCCCATAGTCAAGAATGATGTCCAGCACGCGGGCGTGCAGTACATCCTAGACTCGGTCATCTCTTCCCTGCTGGCGGAGCCCACCCGCCGCTTCATCTATGTGGAAATCGCTTTCTTCTCCCGTTGGTGGCGACAGCAGACAAATGCAACGCAGGAAATCGTGCGGGACCTGGTGCGACAGGGTGAGGCTGCCCTAAGGAAGTGAAAAGAGGAAACCCAGCCCAGCTTCTGTTTCCACTACTCTGGCTTCTGAGATTTTTATCATACCAAGTGCTGCCTGTATGTGGCTGCACCTGCCTGGAATTTCTCTGTATTTGGAGAACTCCTGTGCGTCCTCTAAGGCCCCACCTCCAGTGAATCCTCTGGAAAGCCTGCCATGCCAGGAGGGCTTCTGTTCAGTATCTCTCTACACTGGCCTGGGAGTGACCCCTCTTCGCCTCTCAGGCCTGGGCATGCAGGCAGGTCTTCTCGTCCCCGGCATCACCAACCCCGGCCCCACTCCTGGCCCTGACAGCTGACTTGGACTTTGCCCCTCCCGGCACAGGACGCCTAGAGTTTGCCAATGGTGGCTGGGTGATGAACGATGAGGCGGCCACCCACTATGGAGCCATCATCGACCAGATGACACTCGGGCTGCGCTTCCTGGAGGACACGTTTGGCAGCGACGGGCGCCCCCGTGTGGCCTGGCACATCGACCCCTTCGGCCACTCTAGGGAGCAGGCCTCGCTGTTCGCGCAGGTCTTTTCCTGGCCTCTTGGGCCAGCCCCTTCATTCCCTCTGACTCCTCCCCCGGTCACTCAAGCCCCTCCCTTCCCTGAAAGTTCACTCAGACCAGGCCCTGCCCCTGGCCCTCTGGCCCCTTGAGACCCTGCCTCTTGGGTGACCTGTGAATCCCATTCCTTTTCTGCTCTGGCCTTGACCCTTCTCTGCCCCAGCCTAGGCTGACCGCCCCCCCCCCGCCACCGCACGCTCACGTCCAGCTGGCTCCTCCCCCCCCTCCCCGACCCCACCCCGTCTGCTCTGATCCTGGCTCCTCCCCAAGTGGGGTGGCAGGCGATGGCCTGCTGTTTTGCAGCCGGCTTCATTACCTGTGCCATGACCCCGCCTCCTTCCCGTGCTTAGGCTGCGGAAGGTGGAGGTGGGTTCTAGCGTTGGACCAGCTCCCTCCCGGCGCTCCCCGCAGGACTTCCGACCCTCCCCAAGTTCAAAATGAACTGGAGGGCCTCCCTGGTTTTAGACCTGGTTTTTCTATCCGTGCTCTGAAGGGGTGGCGGTTGGTGAGGAGAGGGCTAGGCCCTTATTTATCCTGCCCTGTCCTGCTCTCCCATCCCACTCTTCATCCTGCCCCACCTCCAGATGGGTTTTGACGGCTTCTTCTTCGGACGCCTGGATTATCAAGACAAGAGCGCGCGGAAGGAGAAGATGGAAATGGAGCAGGTGTGGCGGGCCAGCGCCAGCCTGAAGCCCCCCGCCGCGGACCTCTTCACCAGTAAGGGGGTGGAGTGGGGAGAGGGCTGCCCCCACGCTCAGAAGGGCCCTGGGCTTGGTTTTATAGCCAGCTGTCATTGTCTTGAAATTCTTAATAATTTAGGAACAAGGGCCCGGCATTTGCACTTTGCACTGGGCCCTGCAAATTCTGAAGTCCGTCCCCTGTGGGGCCTGGCAGGTCTAGGGGGTGGGGCCACCCCTGAGCCTGGTGCGGCCCACAGGTGTGCTCCCCAACATTTACAACCCACCGGATGGTCTGTGCTGGGACACGCTGTGTGCCGACAGGCCCTTTGTGGAGGACCCACTCAGCCCTGAGTACAACGCCAAGGACCTGGTCCATTACTTCCTGCAGTTGGCCACTGCCCAGGTAACCTGGTACCCAGAACCTGTGCCTCTGGTGTACATGCACGGGGCCCTTCCACCGGCCCAGGCAATCCCTAGCACCTCCTCACCATCCTCGGAGGAAGGTAGTGTTCCTTTCACCATCACTATGCCCTCCTCCTGGATTTGTGTGTGTTCCTGACTAGAAATGTGGACCCCTTCACCACTGCACACCTCCACCATGATCATGAGACAGCATGGCACGGTGCCTCAGTACCCATGTCTGGGTGGTGAGCCCAAGAGAATTACCCAACAGCTTGTGGCTATTTTTCTGTTATGTCCCTCTGCTCTCACGTGACACACTTCCACCCCTGCCCCCCCATGCCTCTGTGCACCCACATTCTTGACCACGTATATATCGAGACACAGCTGTCCACAGGGGTGGCCCAGGAGACCCTGGCCTGAGGACACCCCCCCATCCCACCTACAGGGCCAGCACTACCGCACCAACCACACTGTGATGACCATGGGCTCAGACTTCCAGTATGAGAATGCCAACATGTGGTTCAAGAACCTTGACAAGCTCATCCAGCTGGTCAACGCCCAGGTGAGTGTGCCTACCCCGTGGGCACCTGTGCTTGTATCCCTGGGCCTTGGGTCACGTACATTATCTATGGGTGCTATCTTAGTTTTCTATGGCTGCTTTAACAAATTACCACAAACTTAGTGGCTTAAAACAACAGAAATCATGTTATCTTACAGTTCTGTAGGTCACAAGTCTGACATGGGTCTCACTGGGCTAAAATCAAGATGTCAGCAGGGCTGCGTTCCTTCTGAAAGCTCTAGGGAAAAGTCTCCTTGCCTTGTCCAGCTTCTAGAGGCTGCCCGCTTTCCTTGGCTCATGGCCCCCTTCTCCATCTTCAAAGCCAGCAACACAGCAGCTCTCTGACCCTGCCTCTGGTGTTACATCTCTTTTTCTCACTCTCACTTCTTTCTCCTCCCTCTTCAACTTTTAGAGACCCTTGTGATTACATTGGACACACTAGATAATCCAGGATAATCTCTCTAGTTTAAGGTCAGCTGATTAACAGCCTTAATTCTGCAGGCTTAATTCCCTTTTGCCACGTAACCTAACATAGTCACAGGTTCTGGGGATTAGGACATGGACATCTTTTGGTGGCCATTATTCTGTCTACCGTGGATGTATTGATGTGGCCTCTGTAAATGGTCTGTGGCCATGTGGGCAGGCATTCACTCTCCCATCAGCACAGAACCTCGTCTCCCCTCCCCCAGCATTTCATCCCCAGAGTTGTCTACTGGCACAGTCTTTTTTATTTTTATTCTTTAAAAAAATTTATTTATTTATTAATTTATTTTTGGCTATGTTGCGTCTTCGTTGCCGTGCGCGGACTTTCTCTAGTTGCGGCGAGTGGGGGCTACTCCTCGTTGCGGTGCACGGGCTTCTCATTGTCGTGGCTTCTCTTGCTGCGGAGCATGGGCTCTAGGCACGCAGGCTTCAGTAGTTGTGGCACATGGGCTCAGTAGTTGTGGCTTGCAGGCTCTAGAGCTCAGGCTCAGTAGTTGTGGCGCACGGGCTTAGCTACTCCGCGGCATGTGGGATCTTCCCGGACCAGGGATCGAACCTGTGTCCCCTGCGTTGGCAGGCAGATTCTTAACCACTGTGCCACCAGGGAAGCCCTGGCACTGTCCTCACCTTCCACGCGCTCCCTGCATTGCTGTTTCACCAAAAACAGCTCTCAGTAATGTAATCAAGGGCCTTCCAGAAGACATTTCCCAATCCTCCCCAAGCCCCTGGTCCCTGAGGAGGCTTCAACACTTTGACTACTTCCTCCTGCAAATACCATGTTCCTGGGCTGCCAGAAGATCACACTCTTTTGGTTTTTCTCCTGCCTGCTCCTTCACACACTCCATTTTACTGGAAATGGAGTTCCTTGGTTCAAATCCTGGTTCTGCCACTTACTGGCTCTGTGACCTTGAGGAATGTTCTTAAGCAGTCAGTGCCTCAATTTTCTTATCTAGGAAATGGGCATAATAGTGGTTCCCAGCTGACAGGGCTATTGATGAAAGTTTAATGAGTTCATTTGCATAGACCAGTAGACCAGTGCCAGGTAAATAATAAGTATTACGGTTGTTTATTATTATTATTTGGGGCTGAAAATCTGCTGCTGCTTAAGACACCAGTTGCAACTGGTGTTGCTTCTCTAGGAAGCCTTCACCAGGCCCCAGCCGAGCTCTTGCTCTTTCTCTGTGCTCACAGGAGTCCCCACAAATACCTGTGATGATACATCTAGGCTGACTGTAACCAACTGACTATCTGTTCAGTTTCTCTCCTCTGCACTTGGCTGTGAATACCGTGAGAGTAGGGTTGGCCTTTGGTTGTAAATTGTGTCCACAGTCCTGAGCATGCTGCAGAATCAAGTGATTGTTTGCTCAGTGAACACAGTGTGTGTGTATGTAAATCTGTACATGAGTGTGTGTTCAGGGGTGTAAATGTGTGTTTGCACATAAAGGCATGTAGTCCTATGCACTTCTCTTCATTCACTCAAGTGTTTGTTTTGTTTATTTTTTAAATTATAGTTGATTTACAATATTGTATTGCATTACAAATATTGTATTAGTTTCAGGTGTACAGCAAAGTGATTCAGTTATATATAATTTTTCAGGTTATTTTCTATTATAGGTTATTATAAGATGTCGGATATAATTCCCTGTGTTATACAGTAAATCCTTATTGCTTATGTACTTTATGTATAGTAGATTATATCTGTCAATCCTATACTCCTAATTTATCTCTCCTCCCCTCCCTTTCCCCTTAGGTAACCATAAGTTTGTTCTCTATGTCCGTGAGTCTGTTTCTGTTTTGTATATAGATTCATTTGTATTATTTTTCAGATTCCACATATAAGTGATATCATATAGTATCTGTCTTTCTCTGACTTCACTAAGTATAATATTCTCTAGGTCATTCAAGTGTTTATTGAGCACCTACTGTGTACGAGGCACTGGGGACACAACTCGAGCAGAACAAACATCCTTTAACTCACGGAGGTCACCTTCTTGTTCCTCCACCTCCCTCAGTTGAAAGTGAGCCTCCATTCATTATAACAGTTGTGTCATCTGGCAATAACCTTACAGTGCTGAGGAGTTATTATTCCTGTCCTATAATGTCATATTTAGTTTTTCCATGAAAGTTTTAAATAATAAAATTGGAATTATTTAAAGTTTAGTAAAATCTTAGGTTTATTCTTGCATCCCTGAAATTCTTTCCAGGCTGGTAATATTTAGCTTCGGCCAACATTCATTTTCACACTTGGCCATTGGTTTGCACTCAAACTGTGTATTAAGAAAGAGAATCTGAACCGACTGGATGCATGAATGTGTGCACGTGTGTGTGTAAGTTTGTGCACACTTGTGGGTCCCCCCCTCCCCGGGCTCCTGAGCTCACACAGACACCTCCCCGCAGCAACAGGCCAACGGGAGCCGCGTCAATGTTCTCTACTCCACTCCAGCCTGTTATCTCTGGCAGCTGAACAAGGCCAACCTCACCTGGTATTTGGGGGGACTGGGGAGCCTGGGGATGGGTGGCATGCCCTGTGGGTCATGACCCTGCCCTCAATGCTGCTGCCGTTGCAGGTCGCTGAAAGAGGATGACTTCTTCCCTTACGCCGACGGCCCCCACATGTTCTGGACCGGTTACTTTTCCAGCCGGCCTGCCCTCAAACGCTATGAGCGCCTCAGCTACAACTTCCTGCAGGTAGGTGGGCGCCAGGCTCAAGGGGGTGGCTCAGGGGTCCTGACAGACCTGGTGCCCCAACATACCCCCTGCTCTACAGGTGTGCAACCAGCTGGAGGCGCTGGCGGGTCCGGCAGCCAACGTGGGACCCTATGGTTCCGGAGACAGTGCACCCCTCAGTAGGTGTCCAGCGGGTGAGGGGACGGGGGCGAGGCTGAAGCTGGACTCCAGACCTCCACTGCCCCCTCGAGTCCCTTCTTTTTTTTTTTTTTCGAGTCCCTTCTTAAAGCCCCTAAGAACCCAGCCTGCCAGCACATGACTTTTCACGTCTCCTTGGGGTCGGGGGCCAAGAGTCCTGCGGAGACCCCACCCGGCTCACCGTCTGCCTGCAGATGAGGCGATGGCCGTCCTCCAGCACCACGATGCGGTCAGCGGCACCTCCCGCCAGCACGTGGCCAATGACTACGCTCGCCAACTTGCAGAAGGCTGGGGGCCCTGCGAGGTGCGAGGGCGGAGCCTGGGAGAGGCGGAGACAGGAAGGGGCAGGCCCTGGAGCAGAAGGGGCGGGGCCAGCACGGGGCGTGGTCGAAAACAGCGGAGTGGTGTCTGGAAGGGCTCGTGGGGCGGGGCTTGTGGAAGGAGGGGCGGGTCCTGGGATGGGAGGGGCGGAGAAGGCAGGGGCGAGGCTGGGGGCGGGGCGGCGAGGAGGAGACGCGCGCTTGGTGGCCGGAACATACCTTCCTCTTTACGCGCCTCCCCAGGTTCTCTTGAGCAATGCGCTGGCGCGGCTCAGTGGCTCCAAGGAGGACTTCATGTTCTGTCGCAAGCTCAACATCAGCGTTTGTCCGCTCACCCAGACCTCAGAGAGCGTGAGGCGGCTTGGACGGGGAGGGGCGGGGCCGGGGGACCATCCCGTGGGTGGTGGGTGGGACGGCAGCGCGGAAAGGAGGCGGGGCTGATGGGCTCTCGAGGCCTCAGCGGGTTGCTAATCACCCTGGGGCGAGATCACTGGGGGCTCAGTGAAGTGGCGGCAGGACGGAGACCAGTGTACCACTTGGGGGTTTGAATCACCCAGGGACGTTGCTGCACATGGTGAGTGGGTTTGCAGAAGGCGTATTGTGACCCATGCCTGCTCTGATCCTCCCACCCCAGTTCCAGGTGACCATTTATAACCCCTTGGGGCGGAAGGTGGATTGGATGGTGCGGCTGCCTGTCAGCAAACACGTTTTTCTCGTGAGGGACCCCAGTGGCACAGTTGTGCCCAGCGATGTAAGGCCACTCGACAAATATTTTTCCCTGAATACCACAACCCATGAATACCTAACCCCTTGGAAACCTCCCGCCATGAGCATTTCTCCCTTCGCCCCATGGACACTTCCCCCAGGTTTATTTCCCTCCATGGATCTCTCCTTCCATGGACACCTCCCTCTCTTGGATACCTCCCCCTCCATGGATACCTTCTGCTCATTACTGTCTCTTCTTCTGAATATCTTCCCCCTCTACCCCTTAATATCACACCCCCTTGGGAACATTACCCCCTCTCATGAGTATCTTCCCCCCCCGTTTTTAAAAATGTATTTTATTTATTTATTTTTGGCTGCGTTGGGTCTTTGTTGCTGCACGTGGGCTTTCTCTAGTTGCTGAGAGCGGGGGCTATTCTTTGTTGTGGTGTGGGGGCTTCTCATTGCGGTGGTTTCTCGTTGCGGAACACAGGCTCTAGGCGCGTGGGCTAAAGTAGTTGTGGCACGCGGGCTCAGTAGTTGTGGCGCACAGGCTTAGTTGCTCCGCAGCATGTGGGATCTTCCCGGACCAGGGCTTGAACCCGTGTCCCCTGCATTGGCAGGCAGATTCTTAACCACTGCGCCACCAGGGAAGCCCTCTTCCCCTTTTAAATATCTCCCCGTGAAAAAGTTTCCTGTTTATGAATATTCCCCTCATCCTGGAAGGCCTCTTCCCACTAACCTCTTCCTCCCCCAAGAATCTGTCTTTCCCTCCCTCCCCTGTGTCAAGGATCTCTTCCTGAATTTACTCCCTCACTTCTCCCACTTCCCACAGTAGCTCCACCCTCCTAGTGGATTTTTCCCACCTTATGAATCTTTGCAATCATTTTTTTTTTTGGCCATGCAGCTCGCAAGATCTTCGTTCCCCAATCACAGATCGAACCCATGTGCCCTCTGCAGTGGAAGCACAGAGTCCTAACCACTAGACTGCCAGGGAATTCCCTCTTTGCAATCTTTAACTCAGCATTTCTGACACTCGCATCCCTTCTGCCCAACTCCTAAATTTCCTCTCCCCATCCTGGAACTCTTTCCCCTCCTCAAGTTTGACCCCTCCCTGTATGTGTGGTGTGGCTTTATATGTGTACTCAACAGCTTCTTGACTTGGTTTCCTTCCTCCCTTACCCAAGGTGGTGATGATTCCCAGCTCAGACAGTCAAGAGCTGCTTTTCTCAGCCTCAGTGCCTGCCTTGGGCTTCAGCATCTACTCAGTAACCCAGGTGCCTGGCCAAAGCCCCCAGGCCTACATCCACCATCCCAGATCCCAGAAGCCCTGGTCTCGTGTCTTGGTCATCCAGAATGAGGTGAGACCCTATTCATATCCCCTTCCATTCCTGGGTGACAAATTTGAGATGTGGCAGTAAGCCACATGGACCCTGGGTCAGTGGGTCTTAGGTTCATAGTCTAGCATCATCAGCCCCCCATTGTGTGTCCTCAAGTGAGTGACCGTCTTCCTTTGAGCCTCAGTGTCCTCTCCTGGGGCTGTTATGAGGACCCAATGTAATCATGGGTGACACTTAACAGAAATGTCAGAGCTGATGGAGGTAGGGTTTTGCAAATTAAGTGAGGCATGTCAGAGACTTGGGGGAGGGAGCCGTGTGGCCATTTTCGGGGAAGAGGGATCCAGTCAGGTAGGGAGCAGCAGACACAAAAGCCCTCAAGTAGGCGGGCGATGGGTGTTCAAGGAACACTCAGTGTGGCTGAAACAGGGTGTTGGGGTGGAGGTGATAGGTCAGATCATGTGAGCCTTAAGGGAAGGCTGAGGGGAGGACTCTGGCTTTTACTGTGAAGGAACCACGGGAGGAACAGGGTTGCATTAAGACTCTTGTGGGTCCTAGCACTTTGGCCTTTGTGGGTCCCTCCTTCCATAAAAATATGTTAATTATATTTCATGATAGTATGGATATTAACATGAATATTAACCATGCAGAATTCAATATAATATATTCATTATTATTTCATTCAGGTTTTCTTCTGAACCTAAAAGAAATTGAGATTTATACCTTTCCATGGGCCCTAAAAATCCTGTGGGTCCTGGCACTGTGGTTCCTCTGTCAGTTGCATAAGCAGCCTGGGTCCCGAGCAGATGGGCTGTGATCTCACTTCTGGTGTTACAGGCACCTTTTGGCAGTTATGGGGGGAAAAGACTGGGGAGCGAGCATGGAAGGTGGGAGATCAGGAAGGGGTTGGCTGCAGTCCAGGAATGCCATTGAGGTAGTGAGAAGTGGTCAGATTGAGGGTAAGGTAGAAAGTGGAGCTGTTCAGATTTGCTAAAAGAGTCAGAGGTGAGGAGTAAGAGAGAGAGAGGAGGGAAGGGTGGGTGACTCCAGGGTTTTCTCCTGAGCCCCAGGAAGGATGAAGCTGCCGTTGGCTGAAGCGGTGGTCATTAATGTCTGTCCACCCATTTCTCCCCAGTACATCCGGGCTAGGTTTGACCCTGACTCAGGGCTCTTGATGGAGTTGGAGAACCTGGACCAGAACCTCCGGCTGCCTGTTCGCCAAGCCTTCTACTGGTGAGGGAGGACCACCAGGTCAAGGAACAGGTGTGAGCAGAGCTGGGGTCCCTTGCCTGACTCTCACCTGCCCTGGCCCCAGGTACAACGCCAGTACAGGCAACGGTCTAAGCTCCCAGGTCTCAGGTGCCTACATCTTCAGACCCAACCGACAGCAACCACTGCTTGTGAGCCACTGGGCTCAAACCCACCTTGTGAAGGTAAGGGGTTAAGACTGATGAGTGGGCACTTGGGGATGGGGCATGTGAGGGGTGTGTGTGTGGAGGGTGGTGTGCCATGCGTGCAGTGAGGGGAGGATTTACATCTCCAACAAATAAGAAGGCTAAGACCCGAGGGGAATACTTGAGGATCCTCCCACAGGGTTGATATTCATGGCTGGTTGTGTGACAGTCACGCCATGGAAGCACATAGAAAGGCATTCACGTCTATTGTGAATGTCAAGATTATACTTAGCTTTTGAAATTGGGGGTGGGATGCTCCCATTTGGCCAACAGATAGGGAGAGCCAGGGGTAACTGCTTGCAGATTTCACCAAGGATCTGTGGTAGGAGGGGATTTTATCTGGGGTGGACATTTAAAGGTTCACACTTGGATAGGGCTTGGGTGATTCTAACTTAGGGTGGATATTTGAGGGTGCATCTGGCTGGGAACAGGGGCTTAGGCTTGTGGGGTTTCCTGGGGCCTCTCGTTGACGTTTCCTCTTAGGGTGGGAATGGGGCAGGTAACGGAAAGCCTCACATTTGACATGATTCTCCTTGAGGTGAACACCTGCATACCTGGGTCACTGTATGAGGATGTAGTTTTGCTTCCTGTAACAGGGTTACCCAAATTAACCATGCCTAAAACAAGATGGAAGTTTCTTTCCATCTAACGGAAAGTCCGGGCAGGTGGGATGGTTCAGTAGTCATCTAGTCTTCTATCATTTTTTATTTTTTAATTTTTAAAAATTTTTGGCTGCTTTGGGTCTTCATTGCTGCGTGCGGGCTTTTTCTCTAGTTGCGGAGAGCGGGGGCTACTCTTCATTACGGTGTGCAGGCTTCTCATTGTGGCGGCTTCTCTTGTTGTGGAGCATGGACTCTAGGCGCGTGGGCTTCAGTAGTTGTGGCACTCGGGCTCAGTAGTTGTGGCTTGCGGGCTCTAGAACACAGGCTCAGTAGTTGTGGCACACGGGCTTAGCTGCTCTGTGGCATGTGGGATCTTCCCGGACCAGGGCTCGAACCCATGTCCCCTGAATTGGCAGGCAGATTCTTAACCACTGTGCCACCAGGGAAGCCCTAGTCTTCTTTCTTATTGCTCTACCCTCCTTAGCATTCAGCTTCCACCTCATGGCCCAAGATGGCTGCTCAAGCTCCAGCCATCACATTTGCATTTGAGCCAGTGGAAGAGGGAAAGGGGCAAGGAACATTGTTCACACCACTTTAACTGAGCCAAACATGGTCACGCAGCTACTCAGAACCTCAGGGAAGACGAAACAGTACAATCTATTCCCAGTAGCCACGTGCTAAGCTAGAATCCTGTTCTAAGGAGGGGAGATAGGGTAATGATGGGCAGCAAGCATGTATGCCAAACTCAAAATTTACATGGCTATGACTTCGGTACAAAGTGTGGGCATCACACCTAGGCAGGTGGGGGAGGTGGGTGGGGCTCCCAAGCTATCAGTGGGGTTGACCCTGATGTAGGCCTTTATGAGCTTCACAGCAGGGGTGGACATTTGCAGGGCTTACCTCTGCTCAGCTGCACGCTTACACCTGCCCTTCACCCCCATGTGCTTGCAGACAGCCTTGGTGCAGGAAGTGCACCAGAACTTCTCAGCCTGGTGTTCCCAGGTGGTTCGTCTGTACCCGGGACAGCGGCACCTGGAGCTGGAGTGGACGGTGGGGCCAATACCTGTGGGGTGAGTGGTGGAGGCTGGGAGTGGGGGCTGAGTGACGGGCAGAGTGGAGTTAAAGTGAGGCTCACCACCTTGCCATCCCATTGGGTATAGTGATGGCTGGGGGAAGGAGGTCATCAGTCGCTTTGACACTGTGCTGGAGACAGACGGACTCTTCTACACTGACAGCAATGGCCGGGAGATCCTGGAGAGGAGGTGGGGTGATTGGGGGCACTGAGGGGTGGTCTGTGGTCTTTTGGGGCCCAGGGCCAGTGGGGGCACCTGCTGATCCTAATGAGTGTGGGAGGGAGAGGGTGAAGGGGGAGTGAGGAGTGGGTGAGCGGGGAAGGGGAGCCAGACCCCGGGCCTGATCAAATCCCACCCCACCCCAGGCGGGATTATCGACTCACCTGGAAGCTGAACCAGACTGAGCCAGTGGCGGGAAACTACTATCCAGTTAACAGTCGCATTTACATCACGGTACCCATCCCCCATCCTGCTCCCCACATCTTCCTGACACCCCTTTACAGAGCAGGGGTTATCTCTCATTCTTAACATCTCCCAACTGTTCTTAGCAGTCTCCACCATCCTTGTGGGGCCTGCCTGGGGGCCAGGGCTGGCCGGCAGTGCAGCCCCTCACTCACCCCTTGCCCCCCAGGATGGGAACGTGCAGCTGACTGTGTTGACTGACCGCTCCCAGGGGGGCAGTAGCCTGAGTGACGGCTCCTTAGAGCTCATGGTGAGTGGTCCGAGCCCCATCTAAGTCAGGGACCTCCTACCAGTTCCCTCCCTGGCCCCCTGCAGGACCTTGAAGCCAGTTTCTGTTGCTAGGTGCACCCCTCTGTTTGTGGTCCCCGCTAAGCAGAGCCCTCCATTCCTATGTGAGACATTTACTCCGTGCTTTTATCCAACCCTTACCCAAGCCTCCCCTCCAGGCCCTGATTTGCCCTATCCACGCCCCCATTAGATCTTTACCTCCCGCTGTCCTAGTACCTTGTTAGGTCGGATCCCCACTTTTACTGGGGACCCCCTACCAGACATTCGTCCTCATCCGTTCCACCCCAGTCTTCAATTTTTCTTGAAATTCCCACTTGCTTTTGCCCAATTTCTGGCCCAGAAATTGGCTAGAAGGACCCTCACCCTCTCCTGGCCACTCTCCCCGCAGGTGCACAGAAGGCTGCTGAGAGACGATGCACGCGGCGTAGGGGAGCCGTTGCTGGAGGAGGGGTCGGGTCTTTGGGTGCGAGGGCGCCACCTCGTGCTGCTGGACAAGGCCCGGACCGCGGCCGCCGGGCACCGGTTACAGGCGGAGAAGGAGGTCTTGGCCCCGCAGGTGGTGCTGGCCCGAGGTGGCGGCGCTCCCTACCGCCTCGAGGTCGCCCCTCGCACGCAGGTGAGGGGCGGTGGGGCCGGCAGAAAGAGGACCCGAAGGAAGCCTGCGGGGGAGGGGCGGGGTTGAGGGCGGATTTACCTAGGCTTAACTGGGACCCACCTCGCCTGCCCCTACCCGTCCTGGGGAGGACGTATGCTAGTCCAGTCCCCTTAGCTCAGCCCCGTCACCCCGGCAGCCTCGGCCCGGCCCTCTCGTTTACTCACCTCCTCCAGCCGGGTCTCTCCACTCTTCCTCCCCGTCCTAACTCAGTCTCAGACCGAATCCTTTGTGCCCCCAACTTGACACCGCCCCGTTCCCTCATTGGCTCTGTCCTGGGTGAGCCCCGCCACTCCCCGGTAAGCCCCGCCCCCTCACCGCGGTCCCTCCACGCCGGGTCTCCGCCTCCTGACCGCCGTTCAGTCCCGCCCCTCGTGGCTCACGCCCGCGCCACTCTCCCGCAGTTTTCGGGGCTGCGCCGAGAGCTGCCGCCCTCCGTGCATCTACTAACATTAGCCCGCTGGGGACCGGAGACGCTGCTGCTGCGCTTAGAGCACCAGTTCGCCGTAGGGGAGGACTCGGGCCGCAACCTGAGCTCGCCGGTGACCTTGGACTTGACGGTGAGGAGGGCAGAGGTGGGAAGGAGACAGGAGAGAGGCGGGAGGGGAAACCCCAGCTTTGTCCCAACACAGCCCGGTCCATCCACTGCCCGCAGGACCTGTTCTCCGCCTTCACCATCACCGACCTGCGGGAGACCACGCTGGCGGCCAACCAGCTCCGGGCCCATGCCTCCAGGCTCCAGTGGACACCAAACACGGGTGGGGGCCTGCCCGGAGCTGGGGGCCGGGTGGGAGGTGTGGGAATGTTGACCAGGTCCAGGTATAGAGCTCGAGGGCCTGAGTCGGTCGGTGTTCAGATCTAGGTTAGGGGTTTAAGGGACTGAGGTGGGTCCGGCAAATTAGTGGTAGTTCTTGAGGGTTTGAGAATGGAGTGCAGTCCCAAGAACAAGATTTGAGAATCTCCGTCGGTGTCTAGTTCCAGAGGCAGGCGTTGGCTTGACGGTCCTTGGGGTGGGGCTTGTGGGTGTGAGGATGGTGACCAGGCACTGGGGAGGGATTTGGGGATCTGGGGGTGGTATCTAGGCCCTGGGAAGCAGTTGAAGGGTCTGCGAGTGAGGCCCTGGGGACGGATTTAAGGTGGTATGTCTGTGTTCAGGATAGGGAGCACAGGGGTGGTGTGGGGTGGCATATGGGTGTTAAGGCAAAGGAAGTCTACGTCCCTCACTCCTTCTCCCCTCCACCTCCCCAGGCCCCACACCCCATCCTTCTCCTTCCCGGCTGCTCTCCACCACCATCACGCTACAGCCCATGGAAATCCGCACCTTCTTGGCCTCAGTCCAATGGGAAGAGGACAGCTAGACCTGGTGGAGGCAAGATTCCCCCAGAGCCTGAGCCGGGTCCTCCAGGGGTGGGGCAAACTCTCCCCCTTCTCTTGCTGCTGCTGCTACCACCAAGGAAAGCCATTAAAATGCCACTACCAAGAAAAGACTCAGGTCAAGGTGTAACTGAGCGTGGGTTTTTTTTTTTTTTTTTGGAAGGCAGTGGAATTTATGACCCAGAAAGGTCCGCAAACCTTAGCTGACCCTTGACCCAAGGCCTTGCAGGAAGACCACTTGCTGGTTTGAATCCTCTCACCAGAGTCTACACGATTCACACCCCACCTCACCTACCACTCTGTCCTCCACTCCTGCTTTACTCCTCCGTCCACTAGGGCTTTGACACAGCTGTATTTTTGTTTTGTTTTGTTTTTTGCCGTGCCCTGCGGCTTGTGAGATCTTAGTTCCCAGACCAGGGATTGAACCCGAGGCCACGGTAGTGAAAGCGCCGGGTCCTAAGCACTGGACCGCCAGGGAAGTCCCTGACACAGCTGTTTTGAGAAGCCACTAAGGGCAGGCTTGTGCTGGCTTGTCCTGGGTCCTGGAAGCCAGACATACCCCAGGGCCTCCCATACTCTACTTTGGGGCCCTGAAGGTGGGGAATCTGGGACGTCTTGGGGTGGAGGAAGACTTAGAGGCAGGTCCCAAAGTGGGGCCTTGGACAGGTGGGCTGGAGCTTTGGGCCTCCCAGGAGACAGGTAGAGAGCCTGGTATACCCTGCTTCTGGTGTGTTCTGGAGTCTGTTACAGAGAAAGGAGACCTTGGGATGAAACCTGAGGTTTAGAGTTGAAAGGAAGTAACTTGCCCTCCAGTTGATACAGTCTTGTGTGGTTCCCTTGAAGGCGTCTGGAGGCTGGGAGGGCATGTCGAGCCCACCTGTAGGCCATGTAGAGAACAGTGTTCGGATGCTCTGGCCCCTGATTCTCAGATGTGCCTTCAGAAAATATTTCTATATCCCCCTTGGTGGGGGAACAGGCACGAGCCTGGGCTGGCTTGGAACCCCCGGGCAGAACACACATGGGGTCTAGGTGGCAGATGTGCCTCCTGAAAAGTTTTCTAAGTCTCCCCCTAGAGAGATAGACCAGAGAGGCCCAAGGAGGGCACCCCAGTCTATTTGCCATCCTGCATGGGGTCCAATCACCCATGCTGTGTGGGTTACAGGATCTTAGTTCTGCTGACCAGGGACTGAACCCCGGGGCTATGGCAGTGAAAGTGCCAAGTCCTAACCACTGCACCACCAGGGAACTCCCATCCCCAGACTTCTAAAAATTTTATTCCAGAAGGGGAAGGCAGCAGAGCTGACTAGGACAGTCTGGGGCATGTGCCCCAGGGCTGCCTGCTGTCCTGCATCGGGTCCTGTCGTAGGAAGTGCCCACCAAAACTGCTTGTAAATATTCCTCTGGTGGCAGGGATCAGGCTGAGCCAGGCAGTGTGCCCCAGGAGTGGCATCTCGTGTCCGGTCATCCACGTGCCTTCTGAAAATGTATCCAAATCCAGGGCATTATCCCAGGAGACCCATGGAGGTTGCCCTGGGTCCTCCCTCAGTTGTGCATGGAGCCCAATCACCGATGCATCCTGTAAACCTCTCTAAGGTGTCCTTGGTAGTGGGCACAGGCACAGCCTAGCCAGAAAGACTCAGGGTGGGTGCCTGAGCCAGCCTGTGGTTCTGCACAGGTCCTGGTATCGGACCCATGGCACCTGGTGGTGCCTCCTGAAAACACACCCACATCCCCGTTCAAAGAGGCAATGACCTGGGCTGGACCTACTGGCCCATTGCGTGTGCCACGGGCTCAGGTGCTATCACTCTTTGGTCATGGTCATTGAGAGCCCCTCCTGAAAAGTTTATGTGACCTTTTGCGGAGGGGAGGACTGGTCTGGGCCAGACATGGAGGCCCGAGGGCATGGCAACCCACTTACTATCCATGTGGGTCCCTGTTGGCAGAAACATGCGCCTAATACATTTCTAAGTCCTGATCCAGTGTGGACAGGCTCCGGGATAGTCAGGGAGTTCTGTGTGGAGACCTTAGCATGCCAGTGGTCTTGTGTGGCATGACTGAAAACATGTCTAGTCCCCTCTGGTGGTATAGACAGGGCTGGATGGACCAGTGTGTCCTGGGGAGTGTGACCGTGGCCTGGCTGTCATCCTCTTGTGCCCTGATCATTGCGTTCTTCTGTCCTGAGCAGGGGCACAGGTCCAGGCTGGCAGAGAGGCTGGGTCAGGGCACACTGGCCCATAGTGGTCCTGCTTGGGTGCCAACTTTTAAGATCACCTTCTGAAAAGATCTCTGCGTCCTCCTCACTAGGCTAGGGCCAACCCAGGCTGGGTGGGAATGCCCATGGCCTGTCTGGGGCCTGGATTGAAGATGTGCCTGGGCCAACCAGGGAGGGTGTCCCAGGTGCACCCAATGACCCACTTAGGGCCTGGTCACTGGAGACAATCCCTAAAAACGTAAGTTCCCTTTAGAATACTGGACCAGCTGTGCCAGCCTTGGAGGCTGAGGGGGGCGGCTAGAGGCCTGCTATATGGTCCTGCTTAAGGGTCCCATTTTCAGAGGTTCCCCCTTTGTTGGTGGGAACTAGTTGGAGCCAGGAAGTCAGCCAGGGGGGCAGGTACCCAGACATGACTGTGGTCATGTGTTGGCATCGTGCCTCTCAAGAGTTTCCAAGTCCCCCTCTGGATGAGGGCCACTGGTCTGGGCTTAGAGGGCTCCCCACTTCTACCTGCAGACACCTGTGTGGTCCAGTTGGTGGATGCGCTTCTCCCCTGCTTCATTTTTCGAAATCTCTCTCTGGAGGAGACAACTGGTCCTAGCCATCCAGGGAGGCCCCAGGGAGGATGTTCTGGGCCTAGCCATAGTCACAGGTGGGCCCTATTCATCACATATACTTCTGGAAAATGTTTCCAACTCCTCTGCAGAGAGGCAGTGACCAGGAGGGTAAAGGACCACTTCCGAGGTTGTCCAGGGCTTGGGGGAAGTCCCACGTGGGAATGGGTCACCAGATGTGCTGCCCCCAAATATATATATATATATATATATATATATATATATATATTTTTTTTTTTTTTTTTTTTTTTTTTTTTTTTTTTGCGGTAGGCGGGCCTCTCACTGTTGTGGCCCCTCCTGTTGCGGAGCACAGGCTTCAGATGCGCAGGCTCAACGGCCATGGCTCACGGGCCCAGCTGCTCCGCGGCATGTGGGATCTTCCCGGACCAGGGCACGAACCCGTGTCCCCTGCATCGGCAGGCGGACTGTCAACCACTGCGCCACCAGGGGAGCCCCCCCAAATATTTTTAAGCCCTCTTGGGACGGGGAGACTGAACTGAGATGGCCCTGGAGGCGCGTGGAGAAGGCTGAGTCACAGCCCCCAGCCCCGTCACAGTCCCCAGTCCCGCCACAGTCCCAAGTGGGGCCGGGTCATTGGGGGTGCCTCCTAAAAAATGGCTAAGTGCCCCTTTGGAGGCTGAGATCAGCCCCGGTCGTCCAGGGAGTTCCGTGGACGGTGTCCCGGGCCCACCAGGCCAACCCCGGATGCTGAGCTGAGGTACACTGTTTGAGTGAGACCCAGGAGAGGTGGTGTCTAGGGGTCCAGGTCCGTCCAGGTCGCGCTGGTTGTCGGGCGCCACCTGGTGGCCTTTTTTTTAAAAAAAAATATAGTCCCCGGAGCTCCACTGAAGTGGGATCCGACTGCCGAGCCCAAGGGCGAGTTCCATAAGGCCGGCAGCGCCGTCTTCTGGGATGCGATACTCTCTGCCTCCGAACACGGACTCCTCTGAGGTTGTCTCTGCTGTATTAAAGGAGAGGGGCATCTGGGAACTGCATGGCTGGCGCATGGAAGTCCCCTCCACCAGCGAGGACTGACGAGGTGTTGCAGGTGACCGGGGTAGGGAGCCCCGGACTCGGCTGCATTCCCACCTCGTGCCCGCTTGTCTGGAGTGCCTCCTGAGAATTTTTCTAGGTCCCCCTCTTGGGGCCAGGATCGCGCGGTGCACTGTTGCATGATGTGCATCCAGAAAATTTTCCCTTCTGAAGAGGGGACAGGGAGGCCGAGAGAGGGCACCCAATGTCCAACTGCAGTTACACTGGGGGCCTGTTCTTGGACACTCCCCCCGTCCCCGAACCTTTGCAAGCCTCCCTCCAGTGGCAGGGACCATCCCAGGCCAACCAGTGGGGTGCAGGGGTAGGTACCATGGACAGGGTCCCCAGGAGATGCTTGGTCATCTGAAGTTGCTGGAATCGGTTCCAATTCTGCCTGGGGTGAGGGTGTGGTACTGGCCCTGGCAGGTGAAGAAGGTTCCAGTTAGATGCCGTCGGGGCTTCATTCCCATGTGGGCCTTCCAAAAAAGTTTCTTTTTTTTTTTTCTTTTTTATTGGGGGTATAGTTGCTTTACAGTGTTGTGTTAGTTTCTGCTGTACAACGAAGTGAATCAGCTATATGTATACATATATCCCCTCTTTTTTGGACTTCCTTCCCATTTAGGTCACCACAGAGCATTAAGTAGAGTCCCCTGTGCTACACGGCAGGTTCTCATTAGTTACCTATTTTATGCATATTAGTGTATATATGTCAATCCCAATCTCCAAAAAGTTTCTGTCTTCCTCAGATGGCTGAATCCTTAGGGGGCTGCAAGGGAGGCCTGAGGAGGTTGCTCTTGGGGTCAGCTGTCCTCAGCGGGACCCACTCACCACCTGTACCTCCTGAAAATGTTTCCTGAGGGGAGGAAGGCCCCAGGTCAGGTCCCTATACCAGGAGAACTACAGTCACATGTGGGTCCTGTTCGCTGAATCCACCACCTGAAACATTTTCTAAGTCTCTCTGTAGTCACCAGTGAGCCAGCCAGAGAGGCCCTCCAGCTGCTGTGGGAGGATGCCCGGATCCTGTCCACAGCCCAGATCAGGCCTGGTACTTGGAGGTGTCCCCCAAAACATTTCTAAGTTCCCCCACCCAGGCTGTGACCAGCCCTGGCTGGACCTGGAGTCTGGAGAGAGCATCCCTGTCTTGGTCGTGGGCTCACATAGCCCCAGTTGTCATATTCATCCCTTGAAAATGTTTCCAAGTTCCCCTCAAGAAGGGGTCACCAGTGTGGGCTGGTGAGGGACACCTGAAGAGCATGCCTGGGCCTGGCTGTAGTCACATATGGGGCCTTGACAAACACGCCTTACCAAATTTTTATTTTACTTTATTAATTTTTATTGGAGTATAGTTGATTTAAAATGTGTTAGTTTCAGGTGTGCAGGCTTCTCATTGTGGTGGCTTCTCTTGTTGCAGACCACAGGCTCTAGGTGCATGGGCTTCAGTAGTTGTGGCATGAAGGCTCAGTAGTTGTGGCTCACGGGCTTAGTTGTTCCACAGCATGTGGGATCTTCCCAGACCAGGGATGGAACCCATGTCCCCTGCATTGGCAGGCGGATTCTTAACCACTGTGCCACCAGTCCCTGGTTTGCTAATTTTTTTGAGGATTTTTGAATCAATATTCATCAGAGATATTGGTCTGTAGTTTTCTTTTCTTGTGGTGTCTTTATCTGACTTTGGAATCTGGGCAATGCTGGCCTCAGTGAATAAGTTAGGAAGTATTCTCTCCTTTTAAATTTTTTTTGAAGAATTTGAGAAGTATTGGTGTTAATTCTTCTTTAAATGTTTGCTAGAATTTACCAGTCAAACTATCTGGTCCTGGTCTTTTCTATGTTGGGAGATTTTTGATTAATGATTTGTTCTCCTTACTAGTTGTAAGTCTATTCAGTTTTTCTGTTTCTTCATGATTCAGTTTTGGTGTATAGTGTACTTCTAGGAATTTGTCCATTTCATCTAAATTACCCAATTTACTTGTGTAAAATTATTCATTATATTCTCTTGTAATCCTTTTAATGTAAGATCAGTAGTAACATACACTCTTCCATTTTTTAATTTTAGTAGTCTGCATCTTCTCTCAATCTAGCTAAATGTTTGTCAGTTTTGTTGATCTTTTCAAAGACCCAAACTTGGTGTCATTGATTTTCTCCATCGTTTTTCTGTTCTCTGTTAAAAAAAACACCTCTTTGTCTAGTAAGTCTGATGTCTTGACTTCTTCAGGAACAGTTTCTGTCAGTTTTGTTTTGTTTCCTTGAGTGGGCCATGTTTTTCGGTTTCTTTGCATGTCCTCTTTTGGTTGTTGTTGTTAAAAATTGGGGATTTAACTATTTTATTTTTTTATTTTTGAAAATTTATTTATTTATTTATTTTTGGCTGCATTGGGTCTTTGTTGCTGCACGCGGGCTTTCTCTAGTTGTGGCGAGCGGGGGCTACTCTTTGTTGCAGTGCGCGGGCTTCTCATTGTGGTGGCTTCTCTTGTTGCAGAGCACAGGCTCTAGGTGCTCAGGTTTCAGTAGTTGTGGCATGGGGGCTCAGTAGTTGTGACTGGTGGACTTAGTTGCTCTGCGGCATGTGGGATCTTCCTGGACCAGAGCTCGAACCCGTGTCCCCTGCATTGACAGGCGGATTGTTAACCACTGAGCCACCAGGGAAGTGCCGATATGACTGTTTTAATGTGATAACTCTGGAAGTTAAATTCTTTCCCTTACCTAGGGTTTGTAGTTTGTTTTTTTTTTTAATTGTAGAAATCTGCAGTAGCCTGTTTTGAGACTTTTCTAAACTATTGTTGCAAACACCATTCCTTGTCTGTGATTACTGAAGTCTGTGTTTCTTTAGCTTGTGTTTAATGTTTTGATAGTGTTTCTTTTTTAAAATTAAAAAAAAATTTAAAAATTTATTTTAAATTTTTATTTTTTAAAATTGAAGTATAGTTGATTTACAATGTTGTGTTAGTTTCAAGTGTACAGAAAAGGGATTCAGATATACATATATATATATTCTTTTTCAGATTCTTTTTGGTTACAGGTCATTACAAGATATTGAATATAGTTCCCTGTGCTATACAGTAGGTCCTTGTTGTTTATCTATTTTGTATATAGTAGTGTGTATATGTCAATCCCAAACTCCTAGTTTATCCCTTCTCCTGCTTTCCCCTTTGGTACCCATAAGTTTGTTTTCTATATCAGTGAGTCTATTTCTGTTTTGCAAATAAGTTCATTTGTACTTTTTTTTTGTTTTTTTTAGATTCCACATGTAAGTGATAGCATATGGTATTTGTCTTTCTCTGTCTGACTTACCTCCCTTAGTATGATCATTTGACAGTATTTCATGACTGTCAGGAGCACTCCTGGTCTTTGCAGTTTGGATCTGCTCTGGGCCACTCGTTCAACACTTAGCTGGACTTGCTCTGAACCTGGGGTGAGAACTTTGAGGTCTTAGCTTTTTTCAGAGTGTGCATCTTGTCTGGGTGTGCACATGGCCTTCTAAATTCCCCTGTACATCGCTGCTTTTTTTTAAATTAATTTTTTATTGGCATATGGTTGATTTACTTTATTTATTTATTATTTTTTGCCACACCGCGCAGCAGGTGGGATCTTAGTTCCCCGACCAGGGATCGAACCCACCATGACCCCTGCAGTAGAAGTGTGGAGTCTCAACCACTGGACTGCCAGGGAAGTCCCGGAGCATAGTTGATTTATAATATGTCAGTTTCTGCTGTATAACAAAGTGAATCAGTTATACATATACATATATCCACTCTTATTTATTTATTTATTAGATGTTGGGGGTAGGAGTTTATTTATTTATTTACTTTTGCTGTGTTGGGTCTTCGTTTCTGTGCGAGGGCTTTCTCTAGTTGTGGCAAGCGGGGGCCACTCTTCATCGTGGTGCGTGGGCCTCTCACTATCGCGACCTCTCTTGTTGCCGAGCACAGGCTCCAGATGCGCAGGCTCAGTAGTTGTGGCTCACGGGCCTAGTTGCTCCACGGCATGTGGGATCCTCCCAGACCAGGGCTCGAACCGGTGTCCCTTGCATTAGCAGGCAGATTCTCAACCACTGTGCCACCAGGGAAGCCCAATATCCACTCTGTTTTAGATTCTTTTCCCTTATAGGTCGTTACAGAGTATTGAGTAGAGTTCCCTGTGCTATACAGGAGGTTCTTATTAGTTATCTATTTTATACGTAGTAGTGTGTAGATGTCAGTCCCAGTCTCCCAATTTATCCGTACCACCCCACCCACAGCTGCTTTCATTTACTTTTTTATAAATTTATTTATTTATTTGTTTTTATTTTTTGGCTGTGTTGGGTCTTCGTTGCGTTGAGTGGGCTTCTCATTGCGGTGGCTTCTCTTGTTGCAGAGCACGGGCTCTAGGTGCGCGGGCTTCAGTAGTTGTGGCTCGCGGGCTCTAGAGCGCAGGCTCAGTAGTTGTGGTGCAAGGGGCTTAGTTGCTCCGCAGGATGTGGGATCTTCCTGGACCAGGGCTTGAACCTGTGTTCCCCACCTTAGCAGGTGGATTCTTAACCACTGTGCCACGAGGGAAGCCCCACAGCTGCTTTTAGATGTCCTAATTTCCTGAAGAGTTTCACTCCATCTTCTCAGGCCTCAGATGGTATGTCGTATGTCTCTACCCACATTCTCTTGCCCCAGTCATCTGCAGGTCTGTGGTCACCTTTATAAGCCATTCAGGCTGCTTTTCCCACTGGGGTTCCTAGTTAGGTGAAACAGAGACAAGTGCCTGTGTCAGTCCTTCAGGGGTCCTCCAGACAGGTTAGAACAGAGATGCATAATAATTTGCAGTTAAGGTCTGCTCTGCTCCTTTGGGTTCCAGGGAGGGAACTGGGAACCAGGCTGCCATTGCTTCCATACTACGGGCACCACCATGCCAGGGAGAGGGTCAGGAAAAGATGAATAAAAGAGGCATAAAATGTTCCTACTATTTGAAGATGGCCTCTTCTTTCTTTCTTTCTTTTCTTTTTTATTTATTTTTTTAACACATATATACATTCTTTTTTTTAAAAATATTCTTTTCCATTATGGTTTATCCCAGGAGATTGGATATAGTTTGCTGTGCTATACAGTAGGACCTTGTTGTTTATCCATTCTATATGTAATAGTTTGCATCTACTCACCCCAAACTCCCACTCTATCCTTTCCCCACCCCTCTCCCCCTCAGCAAACCACAAGTCTGTTCTCTATGTCTGTGAGTCTGTTTCTGTTTTGTAGATAGGTTCATTTGTGAAGATGTTTTTTTCTTGATTGGGCATTCACTTGGTTGCTCTAAACCTTTGATTGTTTTCCAGAGCTTTGCAAAGTTGGCTCAGACAGTTTCTGCTCCCCCTGCCAATATTTCTGTGGGGGAACAAGAACTTGGAGCTTTCTAGCCCACCTTTTTGCTGACATCATTCTGTGCATAATATTTTGTTACTTTCTTTGTCCTGTGTCTTATTCATGGAGACAGACAACACATTGATCTCAAGCAGGAGGAAGAAGACACTTAGACCTCCTCTTTCATGCCTCTACACCAAAACCCTAGGGTGCTTTGGTTACTTTTGAGTACAATTAGTTTATAGACTGTAGCAAGGGTCAGCATCCCATGTGACCCACATGCCAAATCTAGCCCTCCACCAGCATTTGTATGTCACATTTAATTGGAACACATATATTTGTTTACAGGTGTGTTTACATTATATTTATAGTTGCCTATTAGGGGAACAAAGGCAAAATTGAGTAGTTGTGCCAGAGACCATATAGACTGCCAAGATGAGAAAATCTACTCTCTGGCTCTTTTGCAGAAAAATTTTGCCAACTTCTGACTTAGAACACCTGGCACAGAGGAGATGCTCCTAAATTAGAGCTGCATTAAGAGCATGATCTCTGAGGGACTTGCCTGGCCGTCCAGTGGTTAAGACTCTGGGCTTCCACTGCAGGGGGCACGGGTTTGATCCCCAGTCAGGGAACCAGGATTCCGCAAGCTGCATGGCCAAAAAAAATAGCACGATCTCTGAGCCAAATGATCAAATGGTATGGGTTTGAATTCAATCTTTTGTCATTTACTAGCTTTTGTGACCTCTGGAAGTTTCCTGAAATTTATTGCCTCACTTCTTTTTTATAAAGATATGGAAAAAAAATCTACTTTATAGAATTTGCTGAGGGTTTACTGAACTAATCTATGTGTACTGAGTTCACTTCCATAAAACATTGGAAATGGTATCTCATAGACAGTAATCACGCTCTGCAAAGTGGTAGCTGAACAGATAATCCAGATAGGCCTTGGTGTGTCTAGCTGCTGGCCTGGCACTCACAGCAAGGCTATGTTGCTCTACTGTTGAACATAAATTATTATTATTATTATTTTGGCCATGCCACACGGCTTGCAGGATCTTAGTTCCCTGTCCAGGGATTGAACCCGCGCCGTTGGCAGTGAAAGCATGGAGTCCTAACCACTGGATCACCAGGGAATTCCTGAACATAAACTATTTTACAGACAATCAGCATCACACAGGTTTACTCGCTGACTGTGATGGAACAAGACTAATACGAGGCCACTATATGTCTGTACCTGGATTATATAAGAAAATTATCCAAACCACAAAAATGACCACATCTCTCAGTATTCTGTCACAGATGACTGACGGTTGCTTCTTGATCTCTTTTTAGCCCCATTCCATTCTTTCTGCTTTCTGGATAAGAATGATTCCAGAAATGATTCCAATCATAGAATTATATTTATTTCCTGATACTATTAATCCAAAACTCTGATTCCTGAACTTCCCCCCCAAACATCCAGTGCAAGCTTCAAATCGTACAATAAGTCACCCTATACTGAGATGCATCATGGTTCCTCATGGCGTGTGGTTTCCATCATTACAATGAATCAGTAACTCAACTCTGTTCCGCTACAACTGTGTGCCTAGTGATCTTTGGCTGCAGGGTATCAATGAAAGCAAGATATAAGTTTTTACTAATAGGAGTGGATACTAAGTCATTTTAATGGGAAAAGATGGTAACTATATAGGAATTCAAGAATTTAACCGTAAAAAATTGCCTTGGATCCTAGAAGGAATCACATAATTCAAATCACAAAAAAGAAGTTTGAAAAAATCGAAGTAATCAGAAGAAAAATTGTAAAAATATCTCAAAGTAAATAAATACAAACATAGAACATCAAAGTTTATGGAATACACACAAAGAAGTTTTAGGGTCAAATTTATAGTTTTAAATACATTAGAAAAGAAGATCTAAAATCACTAAGTTCCAACTTCAGGAAGCTAGAAAAGGAAAAGCATATCAAATCAAAGGAAAAAAATAAATATTAAGAAAAAGCAGAAATCAATGAACTAGAAAGCCAGAAAACCAATAGAGAAAAATTAATAAAACCAAAAGTTGGTTCTCTGACAAAGGGGCAGGAATTTAACTGGATCAGACTCTGGAGCATGAGACTTCTGTGTGTGTGCTTTTTCTCAATTACAATTACCCTGTATACTTTGCTGTTTGTTTTTTTAAAAAAATTTTATTGGAGTATAGTTGATTTAAAGTGTTGTGTTAGTTTTAGGTGTACAGCAAAGTGAATGTTATACATATATATATTGGGTTGGCCAAAAAGTGCCTTAGGTTTTTAAGTAAAAATAAAAGACACTTTTCATTTTCAACCAAGAACTTTATTGAACAACATATTCACCCTTTTGTTCCACTACCTTCTGCCATTTTTCAGGCAACTTCATAATTCCATCTTCCCAAAACTTTTTATCTTTTTGAGCAAAGAATTGTTCCAGGTGCCTTTTACAGTCTTCCAGGGAATTGAATTTTATTCCATTAAGAGAAGTTTGTAAAGACCGAAATAAATGGAAATCCAAAGGTGCAATGTCTGATGAATACGGCGGATGATCAGAACTTCCCAGCCAAGCTGTAACAGTTTTTGCCTGGTCATCAAGGATACATGTGGTCTTGCATTATCCTGATGGAAGATTATGCGTTTTCTGTTGACTAATTCCAGATGCTTTTTGTCGAGTGCTGCTTTCAGTTGGTCTAACTGGGAGCAGCACTTGTTGCAATTAATCATTTGCTTTTTCTGGAAGGAGCTCATAATAGAGAACTCCCTTCCAATCTCACCATATACACAACATCACCTTCTTTGGATGAAGACCGGCCTTTGGTGTGGTTGGTGGTGGTTCATTTCGCTTGCCCCATGATCTCTTCCGTTCCACGTTATTTTACAGTGTCCACTTTTCACTGCCCGCCACAATTTGTTTTAAAAACGGAACGTTTTCATTATTTTTTTAAAAAAACTAATTAATTAATTTTATTTATTTATTTATTTATTTTTGGCTGCGTTGGGTCTTCGTTGCTGTGCGCGGGCTTTCTCTAGTTGCGGCGAGCGGGGGCTACTCTTTGTTTCGGTGCACGGGCTTCTCATTGCGGTGGCTTCTCTTGTTTTGGAGCACGGGCTGTAGGCGCGCGGGCTTCAGTAGTTGTGGCACACGGGCTCTAGAGCGCAGGCTCAGTAGTTGTGGCGCACGGGCTTAGTTGCTCCGCGGCATGTGGGATCTTCCCAGACCAGGGATTGAACTCATGTCCCCTCGCAGTGGCAGGCGGATTCTTAACCACTGCACCACCAGGGAAGTCCTCATTACTTTAAAGTAGAGAATCGCATGCAGAAATACGGTCAAGAAGGTGTTTTTCGCTTAACTTATGTGGAACCCAAACATCAAAGTGATTAACATAACCAAGCTGGTGCAAATGATTTTCAATGCTTGATTTGTATATTTTGAGTATGTCGGCTATCTCCCGCATGGTATAATGTTGATTGTTCTCAGTTAATGTCTCGATTTGATCACTATCAACTTCATCTGGTCTACCCGACTGTGGAGCAACATCCAGCGAGAAATCTCCAACACGAAACTTCGCAAACCACTTTTGACACGTTCAATCAGTCACAGCACCTTCTCTATATACTACACAAATCGTTTTTTGCGTTTCGGTTGCGTTTTTACCTTTCTTGAAACACTAAAGCATAATATGCCGAAAATGTTGCTTTTTTCCTTCCATCTTCAATATTAAAATGGCTACACAAAAATTCACCAACTTTGATAAGTCTTTTTTTTTAAATGCACGCCGATATGACAGCTGTCACATACAATCTAACAAAATTGTTTCTAATGAAGTTAAAGACAACTAAGTGCTCCTAGAGCCATCTTATGGGAAAAAAACACAAACGAACCTTTTGGCCAACCCGATATATCCAGTCTTTTTTAGATTCTTTTCCCATATAGGTCATTACAGAGTACTGAGAAGAGTTCCCTGTCCTATACAGTAGGTCGTTATTAGTTATCTATTTTATATGTAGTAGTGTGTATATGGCAATCCCAATCTCCCAATTTATCCCTCCCCCTGCCTTCCCCCTGGTAACCATAAGTTTGTTTTCTACATCTGTGACTCTATTTCTGTTTTGTAAATAAGTTCATTTGTACCATTTTTGTAGATTCCACATATAAGCGATATCATATTTGTCTTTGTCTGACTTATTTCACTCAGTATGACAATCTCTAGATCCATCCACGTTGCTGCAAATGACATTATTTCGTTCTTTTTTGTGGCTGGGTAATATTCCATTGTATATATGTACCATATCTTTATCCATTCACCTGTCGATGGACATTTAGGTTGCTTCCATGTCCTGGCTATTGTAAACAGCGCAGCAGTGAACATTGGGGTGCATGTATCTTTTTGAATTACGGCTTTCTCTGGGTATATGCCCAGGAGTGGGATTGCAGGATGATATGGTAACTCTATTTTTGTTTTTTAAGGAACTTCCATACTGTTCTCCATAATGATTCTACAAATATACATTCCCACCAACAGTGTAATGGTTGTACAAATTTACATTCCCACCAACAGTGTAGGAGGGTTCCCTTTTCTCCACACCCTCTCCAGCATTTATTGTTTGTAGATTTTTTGATGATGGCCATTCTCACTGGTGTGAGCTGATACCTCATTGTATTGATAGTTTTCATTTGCATTTCTCTAATAATTAGTGGTATTGAACATCTTTTCATGTGCTTTTTGGCCATCTGTATATCTTCTTTGGAGAAATGTCTGTTTAGGTCTTCAATCCGTTTTTTTGATTGGGTTGTTCGTTTCTTTGATATTGAGCCGCATGAGCTGTTTGTATATTTTGGAGATTAATCCCTTGTCATTTGCTTCATTTATAAATATTTTCTCCCGTTCTACATGGCTGTTTTTACTTATTTATTTAAAAATTTATTTATTTATTTTTGGCTGCGTTGAGTCTTCATTGCTGCACGCAGCCTTTCTCTAGTGGCGAGTGGGGGCTACTCTTCGTTGCAGTGCCCGGGCTTCTCTTCGTGGTGGCTTCTCTTGCTGTGGAGCATGGACTCTAGGCACGTGGGCTTCAGTAGTTGTGGCTCGTGGGCTCTAGAGCTCAGGCTCAGTAGCTGTGGTTCACGGGCTTAGCTTCTCTGCAGCATGTGGGTTCTTCCGGGACCAGGGCTCTAACCCATGTCCCCTGCATTGGCAGGCGGATTCTTAATCACTGCATCACCAGGGAAGTCCCTATGTAGCTGTTTTTTGTTTTTTTTTTTTTTTGCGGTACGCGGTCCTCTCACTGTTGTGGCCTCTCCCGTTGCGGAGCACAGGCTCCAGACGCGCAGGCCCAGCGGCCATGGCTCACGGGCCCAGCCGCTCTGCGGCATGTGGGATCCTCCCGGATCGGGGCACGAACCCGTGTACCCTGCATCGGCAGGCGGACTCTCAACCACTGCGCCACCAGGGAAGCCCTGTGGCTGTTTTTAAATGTATTAATTTCCCAAAGAGTCTCACAAACCCGAAGCCTACAAGAAGTCCTTTTGAGCACCCTCTTACTGATGCAAGTCATTGTCACTTATGGTTTGCAGTCCTCCTTATTACCATGATTCTTTACACCCCTTCTCTTTGACTACAGATGTCATCCTGGTAGTGTTTGTCAAGAAGGCATTGACAAAACCATGATGTAAGTTTTCAGTATCAAGAATGAAAGAGAAGGACTGAGACTGAATCCTAGGAGTATAGAACAATCCCCCTCAACGCACACCTACCACTACATCAAGAGGGCTCCTGTTTAATAACAATGGAATGCACTGAAAGAACTGTACGTTTCAGATCTTATTTAAGAAGTCTCCAGAGAACCCCAAAGATGATGGGAGACAAAAGCTACCACCCTTATAGCCCATTCTGTGTATCGTGGGTGCCAATGTTTCATTTTGGGAACCCAGAACCCTCTGGCCCGTCTCAAAATAAAAGTGCTATTTTCCTATCAATTGCACTCACTTGTCACTGGCACTGCCCTACACACATGATGTCATTCAACAAACTCCTACCATTGATGCCGGTCAAGAAACATCCAAAACACATGCAGCAGGAGACTAATATTTCAGATGTTTTTCCTGGAGGAAAACTTTCCCTGGCAACCATGGGAGCTGATGTCCACACGGCTTTGGACTATTTATTGGCCAGCCAGGGAGAGTTCTGTTCCCTTAAAAAGCGTCTGATTGGGACTTCCCTGGTGGTCCGGTGGTTAAGACTCTATGCTCCCACTGCAGGGGTCTCGGGTTCTATTCCTGGTCAGGAAACTAAGCTCCCACATGGTACGTGGTGTGGCCAAAAAAAAAAAAAAAAAGCAGTTGATTGCTGCATGTAGGTAGACAACACTAGCAAGGTGCCACCAATAACTCAATGAAATAATCAACATAATTTTTAATCTTTTTTAAATTAAAGTATAGTTGATTTACAATGATGTGCTAATTTCTGCTGTACAGCAAAGTGATTCAGTTATACATATATCTACATTCTTTTTCTTTTCCATTCTTTTCCATTTTGGTTTATCATAGGATACTGAATGTTGTTCTCTGTGCTATACAGTAGGACCTTGTTGTTTATCCATTCCACATATAAAATCTTCCATCTGCTAACCCCAACCTCCCACTCTATCCTCCCCAACCCCCTCCCCCTTGGCAACCACAAGTCTATTCTCTAGGTCCGTGAGTCTGTTTCTGTTTCGTAGATAGGTTTGCTTGTGTCATATTTTAGATTCTACATATAAGAGATATCATATGGTATTTGTCTTTCTGTTTCTGACTTACTTCATTTAGTATGATAATCTCTAGTTGCATCCACGTTGCTGCAAATGGCATTATTTTGTTCTTTTTTATGGCTGAGTAGTATTCCATTGTATATATGTATCACATCTTTATCCATTCATCTGTCATTGGACAAAATGATCAACATAATTGACAAATCTTGAGGTAGATTGACCTAGGAAAAAAGAAGACTCAAATTCCTTGAATCAGAAAGCAAGAGGAGGCATTACTTCGAATGCTACAGAAATTAAAAGGATTATAAAGGAATACAATGAACAATCATAAGACAACAAATTAGAACTCTTGTGTGAAATGGACAAATTCCTAGAAAGACAAAATCTACTGAAACTAACTCAAGATGAAATTTAAAATGTGAATATCTATGTCTATTTATATATATCTATAACAAGCAAAGTAGCGACTTCCCTGGTGGCACAGTGGGTAAGACTCTGTGCTCCCAATGCAGGGGGCCTGAGTTCGATCCCTGGTCAGGGAACTAGATCCCAAATGCATGCCACAACTAAGAATTCGCATACCACAACTAAGGAGCCAGTGAGCCACAACTAAGGAACCCACCTGCTGCAACTAAGACCCAGTGCAACCAAATACATAAATACATAAATAAATATTAAACAACAACAACAAAAAAAAAACAAGCAAAGTAGTTGAATTAGTAATGAAAAATACTATCCATAAGGAAAAGCCCAGCCCCAAATGTTTTCACCAACACATTTAAAAAAATTTTTTTTAAATAAATTTATTTTATTTTTTTATTTTTGGCTGTGTTGGGTCTTCGTTGCTGCACACGGGCTTTCTCTAGTTGCAGTGAGCGGGGTCTACTCTTCGTTGCGGTGTGCAGGCTTCTCATTGCGGTGGCTCCTCTTTGTTGTAGAGCACGGGCTCTAGGCACGCGGGCTCATTTTTTGTGGCGCATGGGCTTAGTTGCTCTGTGGCATGTGGGATCTTCCCGGACCAGGGCTCGAACCCCTGTCCCCTGCATTGGCAGGCGGATTCCTAACCACTGTGCCACCAGGGAAACCCTCACCAACACATCTGAAGAATGGATAATACCAATTCTTCACAAAAACTTCCAAAAAGTAGAATGGGAACAACACTGAGACCAGTAATTACTCTTACTCCAAGATCATACAAAAATATCATGAAAAACTGCAGACCCAAATCTCTTAAAACATATATGCAAAAATCGTCAATAAATACTAGCAAAATGAATCCAGCAGTATATAAAAAGAATTACACACCATAAGCAAGTGGGATTTATTCCATATGGAAAGTTGGGTTAACATCCCCAAATCAATAATGTAGTAAAAGATCACATCAATAAAGGGCCAAGGGACTTCCCTGGTGGTGCAGTGGTTAAGAATCCCCCTGCCAATGCAAGGGACCTGGGTTCAAGCCCTGGTCCGGGAAGATCCCACATACCGCGGAGCAACTAAGCCCATGCACCACAACTACTGAGCCTGTGTGCCACAACTACTGAAACCCGTGCACCTAGAGCCCGTGCTCGACAACAAGAGAAGCCACCGCAATGAGAAGCATCCCCCACTTGCTGCAACTAGAGAGAGCCTGTGCACAGCAACGAAGACCCAACGCAGCCAAAAATAAATAAATAAAAAAAAAGACAGTTTAAAAAATAAATAAATAAAGAGCCAAATGACACAAGCATCTCAATAGGCTCAGAGATATTACTGGGGGAAATCCAACATCATTTCATGATAAAAAACACTCAGCAAACCTAGAATGGAAGGAAATTTCCTCAATCTGATAACGAGCATCTATGAAAAACCCACATAAAATATTATATATATATATATATATATTTTTTTTTTTTTTTTGCGGTATGCGGGCCTCTCACTGTTGTGGCCTCTCCCTCCCGTTGCAGAGCACAGGCTCCGGACGCGCAGGCTCAGCGGCCATGGCTCACGGGCCCAGCCGCTCCGTGGCATGTGGGATCTTCCCGGACCGGGGCACGAACCTGCGTCCCCTGCATCGGCAGGCGGACCCTCAACCACTGTGCCACCAGGGAAGCCCATAATATTATATTTAATGGTGAAAGACTGGATGCTTTCCCTTCAAATATCAAAAGTGAAATAAGGATGTCTATTCTTGCCACTTCTGTTCAACAATGTACTAGAGGTTTTAGCCAGAACAATTAAGGAAGGAAGTAAAATGCATCTAGATTGGATAGTAAGAAGTAACCCTATCTCTACACACAGATAACATGTATTGTATAAATAAAACCCTAAGGAATCCACTAAAAAACCCTACTAGAATGGTTTTTAAAAATAATTAATTAATTAATTATTTTTTGGCTGTGTTGGGTCTTCGTTGCTGCGTGTGAGATTTCTCTAGTTGCGGCAAGCAGGGGCTACTCTTCATTGGGGTGTGTGGGCTTCTCACTGCTGTGGTTTTTCTTGTTGTGGAGCATGGGCTCTAGGCACGTGGGCTTCAGTAGTTGTGGCACATCAGCTCAGCAGTTGTGGCTCGCAGGCTCTAGAGCGCAGGCTCAGTAGTTGTGGTGCACGGGCTTAGTTGCTCCACGGCATGGGGGATCTTCCCAGACCAGGGATCGAACCTGTGTCCCCTGCATTGGCAGGTGGATTCTTAACCACTGTGCCACCAGGGAAGCCCTAGAATGTTTTTTCATCAAGTTTAGCAAGGTTGTAGGATAGGACATTGGAAATTATTGAGGCTGAAGAAGGGTAAGAAAAAGATTAAAGAAAAGTAAACAGAGTGTAAGGAACTTGTGCAAAACTATCAAGTGGACAAATGTACACATTTTGGAAGACCCAGAAAAGGAAAAGTGAAAGAAAAAGGGGCAGAGAATATTTGAAGAAATAACGAAATAATTGAAAACTTCCCAAATTTGATGAAACCTGTGTATATAAACATCCAGGAAGCTCAATTAACTCCAAGTAGGATGAACTCAAAGAGACCCACATTAAGACACATAATCCAATGGTCAAAAGCCAAAGAGAAAGCAAGGATGTTGACAGCAGCAAGAGAAAAGCAACACATCATATACAAGGGATCATCAATGAGATAATCAGCAGATTCTCATTAGAAACTATGGCCAGGAGTCAGTGGGCTGATATACTCAAAGTGCTAAAAGAAAAAAACTTGTCAACCGAGAATCCTATACCCAGCAAAACTATCTTTCAAACGTGAGGGAGAGATTGACATTCTCAGATAAACAAAAGTGGAGGGACTTTATTATCATTAGACCTGCCCAGCAAGAAATGCTAAAAGGAGTCCTACAGATTGAAATGAAAGGACACGAGAGCATAACTTAAAGCCATATGAAGAAATAAGGATCTCAGTAAACGTAAATACAGGGACAATGATAAAAGCTGGTATTATTGTAACAACACTTTGTAAATCCACTTTTTATTTTCTACATGATTTATGAGACTAATACATTAAAAATTAATGTGCCATCTTATAGATGGCTGAACCTATCCATTTTACATTGATTTTATTAGGTTATATTTCAACGAGTGAGCTTTCTGATACAACCTTGTCACTGAGTTAAATATATGATTACACAGTCTTTCTGGAAGCTCTAGTAAGAATCAACAACAGTCATTAGCAAAAACCAAGATGATCATTAGGAAATTTGTGAAGTCAGTGAAGTTAACATTTAAACTAATCAGACTTATATTCCATCCTTTCTTTATATTTTTCTCTTGAAACCTCAACAAAGATTAATATAATTATTCACCTTGAGATTCACATAAGAAATGAGTAGTAACAACCAACATTTAAAAAGTTGCATGTTTAAGATTATCAAGCACTTTAATATATAGTATTTCCTTTAATCCTTACAGCACTGGTAGATGATCATATTTAATTACTTTTAACCTTTAGACTAGAGCAGTGGTTCTTAGAATGTGGTGCTTATATCAGCAGCATCAGCATCATATGGGAACTTGACAGAAATGCAAACCTTTGGTGCCATCCAGATGGGCAGAATGAGAAACTGCGTTTGTGTGTTTTGATTTTAAAATACTTTTCCTCATCATGAGACATTCAGATCTCTTGGGCATAGGGGTGGAAGCTTCCCCACCAAGCTGCCTTTCAGTTAGTATCTGAGAGGGATATTAATGAGACACTCAGAAAGCCTTTTGCAAAACCAGCAAGTCATCTCTTATGTTTAATAAAGACTAGAGTGCCTCAGTCTAGTTAAGGTGACCAAAATGTCTCAAGGCTACAATTTAACCATGGGAGAAGGAAGCTGTGTTGTTACCTGCTTAATATGATGATGAGTTAAAGTAGGGAGTTGAGGGACTTCCCTGGTGGCGCAGGGGTTAAGAATCCGCCTGCCAATGCAGAAGACACGGGTCTGGGAAGATCCCACAGGCCACAGAGCAACTAAGCCCATGTACCACAACTACTGAGCCCATGTGCCACAACTACTGAAGACCATGTGCCTAGAGCTTGGGCTCCACAATAAGAAAAGCCACTGCAATGAGAAGCCCGCACACCAGACGAAGAGTAGCCCCCACTCGCTACAACTAAAGAAAGCCAGCAACTAAGACCCAGCACAGCCAAAAATAAATACATAAATAAATTTATTTTAAAAAATAATAAAATAAAATAAACTAGGGAGTTGACCCGCATGAAGAACACAAAAATAAATAATTGAATAGTAATAACGTTTTGATATATACCTGGCAGTGTCTAGAGAAGGGGGTTAATATATCTGGTAGACATAAGACACTAGAGGGGAGTAGTTTAATAAATAACAAGGAGAATTCACTGAGATTAACTTTTGTTTTTAGCAAATAGCTGGTGAAACCATGAATAAATAATTTTTTTGAAAAAAAATTAAAGCTAATGTTATCGTAGCTTTGGTTTGTAACTCCACGTGTTAGTTTCTACATAATCTAAGAAACTAATGAGTTTTAAAAATTATTAGTTTATGTTTTTAGACACAAAATGTATAAAGATATAATTTTGGAACATCAGCAACTGAAAGGATTGGGGGTGGAAATGTAAAGGATAAGAGTGTTTGTACGTTTTTAAACTGGTATAAATTCAAATTAGAGTGTTATTATAACTTCAGGATTTAAAAGAACTTTTTTTTTTTTTTTTGTCCACACTGCACAGCTTGTGGGGTCTTAGTTCCTCAACCAGGGATTGAACCCGGGCCTGGCAGTGAAAGTGCCGAGCCCTAACCACTGGACCACCAGGGAATTCCCATAACTTTAGGATTTTAAACGTAATCTCTATGGTAACTACAATGAAAATAGCTATAGAATATATACAAAAGGCAATGAGAGAGGAACTACCAATGAGATTTCACTACCAAAACAAAACAAAACAAACAAACAAACAAACAAACACAAAGAAGAGAGTAATGCAGTAAATGTGGCACAGGAAACCTATGAGGCATATAAAAAACAAATAGCAGTGTATAATTGATTCACTTTGTTATAAAGCAGAAACTAACACACCATTGTAAAGCAGTTATACTCCAATAAAGATGTTAAAATAAAAAAAAAAAACAATTAGCAAAATGACAGCAGTTAAGTCCTTCCTTATTAGTAAGCTTTTAACAAGTAAGGAAATTCTGACATATGCTACACCATGCATCAACCTGAGGACATCATGCTCAAGATGAAATAAGCCAGTAACAAAAGGACAAATACTGTGTGACTTCACTTGTATGCAGTACTTAGAGTAGTCAAAATCATAAAGACAAAAGGTAGAATGGGGATTGCCAGAGGTGGAGGAAGAGGGAAATGGGGAGTTACTGGTTAATGGATACAGAATTTCAGTTTTGCAACATGAAGAGGTCTGTACATGGATAGGTGGTGATGGCTGCACAGCAATGTAAATGTACTTCGTATCACTGAAGTGTATACTTAAAATGCTTAAGACTAAATATTATAGGTGTATTTTACCATAATAAAATTTAAAAAACAAATCAGTTATTGATACATGCTACAGCATGGATGTCCCTTAAAAATTATGCTAAGTGACTTAAGTTGATCCCGTAGACCGCATATTATATAATTCCATTCACATGAAAGTCCAGAATAGGGAAATCTACAGAAACAGAAAGTATTGATAGATTAGCAATCGCCTAGGGCTGGGGCTTGGAGGAGGAAGATGGGAAGTTAGGAAACTGATAGCTAAAGCGGAGAGGAATTTCTTTTGAGGTGATGAAGATGTTCTAAAATTGACTGTGGTGATGATTGCATGTATCTGTGAATATACTGAAACCACAGGGCGTTTTTTTGTTTCTGTTTTTTTTGGTGCGCCATGTGGCTTGCGGGATCTTAGTTCCCTGACCAGGGATTGAACCCTGACCCACCGCAGTAAAAGCCACGAGTCATAACCACTGGACCCCCAGGGAATTCCCCTGAAACCATTGAATTTAAACTTTAAGGGAGTCCATTGTATAATATGTGTATTATATCTCAGTAAAGCTGTATAAATAAACAAATGCACACATGCATTAGTTTTGATCCAATCTGCTAAGCATATTAAGACTTTCCAGGGGACTTCCCTGGTGGTCCAGTGGTTAAGAATCTGCCTTCCATTGCAGGGGACATGGGTTTGATTCCTTGTTGGGGAACTAAGATCCACATGCCATGGGGCAACTAAGCCCAGGCGCCTCAACTAGAGAGCCCGCTGCAACTAAGACCCCACACAGCCAAACATGAATTAAAAAAAAAAGTTTCCAGCTACATCCCAATTTAAATAACCCTTTATTTATTTATGTTTTTATATCAGTAAAAATAAGAATTCGATTGCCTTATGGATATTATACCTGTTTGCATTTCAAGGTTCTCTAGAGAAACACTAAAAAACAGATATAAATTTCCTTCCAGTGTAAAATGTACTCTTGAAAGTTTTATTGAGCACATCTCATAGCTTGTGGTTGGTCTGAGAGGAGTCCCTATGCTCAGGCTAGGGCTGTGTGTTCAAACTTCCTACCAGAGCCACCTTCTCTCGAGACCTCGGGATCTTTAAAGTAACAAATGTGTGGGAGTGGGGAAGGAATGAGTGGATGCCTCAGCGCTGTCAACAGTCAAGGATGCAAATGGAGCCAGACTCTATTACATATGGTCAGGTAATTAAAAAAAAAAAAAACTTTCTTGACTATTTTTTTTTTAATTTATTTATTTTTGGATGCGTTGGGTCTTCGTCGCTGCGTGTGGGTTTTCTCTAGTTGCAGCAATCAGGGGCTACCCTTCATTGCGGTGCGCGGGCTGCTCATTGCGGTGGCTTCCCTTGTTGCGGAGCTCCGGCTCTAGGCGTGCGGGCTTCAGTATTGTGGTGCACAGGCTTGGTAGTTGTGGCGCATGGACTCTAGAGCTTAGGTACTTGTGGTGCATGGGCTTAGTTGCTCCGCAGCATGTGGGATCTTCCTGGACCAGGGATGGAAACCGTGTCCCCTGCACTGGCAGGCGGATTCTTAACCAGTGCGCCACGAGGGAAGTCCCTCGTCAGGTAAATTTTAAGTGTGCTTGTAAACAGGGGTCACAGTTCCATGAGTGGCCTCGAAGCATTATCCCAAGACCCTGACTCTGGTAGGATATCAGGCGCTCCTGTTCTAGTCTACCTGGCCTGGGGGCTCCTCTTGCCCTGGCCAAGGGCGTTTCTCCATCTGGAAACTGACACTGAATTCCCTGTGCACACTTGTTTCTCGCTTTGAGAAGGAGCTGCAGTGTCCGACCAGGGGTCCAGGACCAGTTCTGGTTAAATACCAATATCTCTGGTGGCAACAAACAAGCCCACAGATACTTCGGCACGTAGGGGCGGAGCCTTAAGAACTGTCCAATCAGGGACGCCGCTGGGGAAGGTGGGTGGGGCGACGCTCCGTAAACGGCGTGGACGTTCTTACTCTCTCAGATCATGCAGGTTGTGGCTTGGCGTCTCCTTTACCCCGGAGGGCTCCGTGTGGCTCTGCTGTGCCGCCTGTCGCGTTGTTACCTTCACCAGCCGGGGGAGCCGCCATGAAAGCCGTAGTGGCGACTCCGGGGGACGCTGGAAGCCGGGAAATGGTGAGTGCGCGAGACTGGGCGTCCAGAGACAAGAACTGGACGAAACTGGCCATGGCGGAACCTGGGCTTCCCCTCGGTCAACCCCAGAGTTTGCGGAGCCGAGTCCGCCTCCGGCGCAGCTCAGACCTCAGTCCCCTCTGGCTCGCAGCCTGGGGGCGGGGCCGGCAGTCGGGACCCCGGGCGTCTGGTCCCGTCACTGCGGGCGGCATCTTCGGTTCCAGGACCGGAGCCTTTCTGGGCAGCTCTGCGCCCACAGCCCGTCGTTTGCCCCAGGTTGTGCGGTGACCACGAGGATGGTCAACAAGGGACAATCCTGACTCAGCCTTCGTGGTTCGTGCGTGGGAGGAGCTGTGGTCTGGGGGAAGGGTCCCCAGTCCCGTTTTCTCCTGAGTTTTCTGGAGTCCAGTTTTCAGAGCTGGACTCTAGGCGTGTGGTCTTCAGTAGTTGCGGCATATGGGCCCTAGAGTGCGCGGGCTTCAGTAGTTGTGGTGCACGGGCTTAGTTGCTCTGCAGCATGTGGGATCTTCCTGGACCGGGGATCAAACCCGTGTCCCCTGCATTGGCAGGTGAATTCCTAACCACTGCACCACCAGGGAAGTCCCATAGATGCCGTGTTTTAATTATCATTTTACCACAGAGACAAGGACAGCTTTTTAAAAGATTTATTTGTTGTCTGTGGATATTTTACATGAGAGAAAGCTGAGAATAACCACGTGGAACTACATTACATGAAATCCTTGTGCCCTCCCTCTGAGATCTTCCCTATGGGAAGTCCTGTGGTTGTAAGTTCCTCTTAGGAAACTTTCATGGCTAATCTGTCCTGTCAGCACTTCCCCTCCCTGGTTGTGTGACACTGAAAAGTTGTCCAGGAGGACTTGGGCTATTTTATCATGCATGTGCATTGTTGCACGTCCATTATTTTATAGAGAACTAAAGATGTGATCAGTAGTTTCAAGTTGTTTAGATATCATTATCTTAGTAGGAGTAGGTGATAACACAGCACAAAAGGCAAGAAACAATCACTTTCTAAGTTACACAAACGGTAATCAAAATCGCCAATAGGAGTAACAATGTCATCAGTAAAGATTTAAGCCAAGATCCTCCAGAACCAAACCATTTCCTAGTATTTCCCCTAAACTGGGAAGAGGATCATTCAGAGCAGAAATTTGGTTCTTCGTATGTGTTATAAGATGGGTTATGTTAGAAAACTCGTCAGGTATAAAAACACAACATTCAGGATGTATTATAGCACAAGTTTCCCATTTGGAAGCAGTTAAAATATCGAGAGCCATACGATTCTGTAGGAATTTTTTCATCGTGGAAACTTCTGAATTGAGCACACTAATAGCTTGATTACTGTTATTCAAGGCTTGCTGGGTAGATTTTGTTAAAGCTTTTATGTAATAAGTAATAACATTTTCTTCTCCAAGTGAAGGAACAAATATCTCAGCCAAATGATCATACCAATGGAAAACTGATTGAATCCAGCGTGCTCACATTAAAGGCAGATTGGCAGGGGTTGTTTCCAAGGTTACCTGTAGTTGACCCTGGGCCCAAGGGAAACCAATTATGCATTTCTCTAGCCAACCTGGGGGAAGCCAAGACCATATATTTGTTTCACAGATCCACTGGGTTTCATTAGGAGCCACCCAATACATTCTAGGCTGTCTGAACCAGTCAGTTCCAAACCAACCACTGTTTTTTTTTTTTTGGCCACGCCATGCAACATGCAGGATCTTAGTTCCCGACCAGGGATCGAACCTGCGTCCCTTGCAGTGGAAGCTCGGAGTCCCAACTGCTGGACCACCAGGGAAGTCCCAAATCACTGGTTCTTTTTTTTAAATTAATTTTTATTGGAGTATAGTTGCTTTACAATATTGTATAATTTATACTGTACAGCAAAGTGAATCAGCTATACGTATACATATCTCCCCTCTTTTTTAGATTTCCTTCCCATTTAGGTCACCACAGAGTACTGAGTAGAGTTCCCTGTGCTATACAGTAGGTTCTCATTAGTTATCTATTTTATACGTAGTATTGATAGTGTATATATATCAATCCCAGTCTCCCAATTCATCCCCCCTTCTTCTCCCCCCTGAATTACTGGTTCTTAAAGTTATAGTATGTTGATAATTTTCAGGTGGTGTTCACCCTAAATTAGGGTGAATGAATGAATGAATGCCGTTAGGTTGATTATCTTTGGTATACTTGGCTTGCTCCCAGCAAAGAGGGGCCCTCATATTTATGTGGCCATATCCTGGGATTGGCAAATAAATCCATCCCCTAACTGGAGGATAACACCACCAAAGAGATGGGTAGTTAGTTACATTTTTAGGTTTAACTCTAGCAGGTTGTTCTGGTTGGCACTGAGTAACATCTAGTGAAAATGAATATTTATGGCTGGGTTCAGAACAGGTGTTACTAATTGGCCATGTAAGAGGGTCCCACTTAGTGTGTTTTTTAATTAATTAATTTATTTTTGGCTGCGTTGGGTCTTCGTTGCTGTGCGCGGGCCTTCTCTAGTTGCCGCTAGCGGGGGCTACTCTTGGTTGCAGTGAGCGGGCTTCTCATTGTGGTGACTTCTCTTGTTGTGGAGCATGGCCTCTAGGCGTGGAATAATTTCATGTTCCGCCATAAAATTATTTTTTCAGGAACCAAATGGGTCAGGGAATGCACATGCTGGAGTAAGGGTAACTGAGCCCCTATAGGCACTATAGGTCTCTTATTTGGTCCGAACCATATTTGTGAGGTGGGATCAAAGAATCCTCCTTTCTTTTTCCGTTTTTGTTTTTCGTCTTCTGGTACTGATTTTTGAGCCTGTAGAAGAAGCTTCTTAACAGTTACATTGGGTTTGAGCAGCAGACAATCCTTGAAGTTGGACAGAAATAGAACTTAAAGTACCTCATTTAGCTGCTATGTCAGTGAATTAATTCCCTTTTGCCTTTATTGAACGAAATTTGAAATGTCCAGGTATTTTAATAATTGCCAATTGTTTAGGTCATTGTATAGAGTCTAATAATTATGACACTATCTTCCCATTCTTTATGGGTTGGCCTGAGGAAGTAAGAAATCCCCTTCACTTCCAGAGCATTCCAAAATCATGAGATACTCCTAAAGCATAGTAGCTATCAGTATAAATATTTGCTGCTCGATCCTAAGCTAGCTGGCAAGCTCTGGTTAGAGCAATTAATTCAGCTTGTTGTGCCAACTTTGCATCTGGTAAATAAGAGCTTTCAGTTATGTCCACAGTGGATATTACTGCATATCTAGCTAGGTAATGTCCCTTTACATCCTTTAAGTAAAATCCATCTGTCAACCAAATTAGGTTAGCATTATCAACAGGAATTTCTTGTAAGTCATTCCTAGGCATAAGAAGATAATGTTAACATAATGCAGTCATGGTCATTATCATTCCTGGGTTGCTGGAAGTAAAGTTGCAGGGTTAAGATAACTACATTGAGCCAAAGTAATATTAGGTGAAGAAAGCAACAATACCTTGTAAGAGGAGAGTTGACTCACAGCATAGCAGAGCGTGATGAGAATTCAAAAGCATTTCAACTGAATGTGGAACATGGGTAGTCAAAGGAGACCCCATTATAAGTTCTTCCTAGCTTTGCACAAGAGAGCTGTCGTTGAAAGAGCCCTCATGAAGGGTGGGAGCCCCTTCACCACTGAATCTAGCTGCTGACTATGATATCCTGTGGGTTGATGCCTGTCACCATGCCTCTGAGTTAACACACCTACGGCGTTTCCTTTATCTTCATGCACAAACCGAAAAAAATGGTAATTTTTGATTTGGATGGCCTAATTCCAAAGCCTACATCAGTGCAGATCTTAAGGAATCTATAACGTTTTCTTCTGTTGTGCATTCAGTTGGGTCTGGTCAGTTAGACTTAAGTAACACATAGAGGGATTGGGCCATGAAGGAAAAATTAGATACCCAATTCCTACAATATCCGGTCAGACCTAGAAATCCTCTCAGCTGTTTCTTTGTTCTGGGAAGCGAGAAAGCCAGGGATTCCCTTGATTCTTTCAGAGTCAATTAACAGTTCTTCTTTGGACACTTTATGCCCCTTAGAGACTAACTGTTTGTAACAGAGGAACAGTGTCTCTGTCCAGCTCTAGACCACAAAAGCAAATCGTCTACATATTGAATTAAAACAGTCATTAGGAAAGGGTACATCAGCCAAATCAGCTTTAAGTGTTTGAGAAAAATAAGTAGGGCTTTTAGTATAGGATTGTGGCATAACAGTCCAGGTATACTGATGATCTCCCCATGTAAAGGCAAAAAGGTCTTGGCTTCCTTTTCCAGTATTAAATAACACACTGCATAGGTCTATTACTGAAAAATAATAGGTGTCTTCTGGATGGCTGAGAGCAGGGCGTGAGGATTAGGAACCACAGAGTGGCGAGGGATAACGGTGTTATTTACAGCTCTCAGGTCCTGAAAAACCTTCAGCCTTTTACATTTGGCTTTCTTACCAACCAAATGGGGGTATTGCGAGGACTGGTACGAGGAATCGTAAGTCCGTTCTCAAGGAATTCCTGAATAACAGGAATGCCTCTGGTCTAAATGGGTACTGTCAAATACTGCGTAGAGGCTTGGGATTATCAATAGTTACTTTATTTTTCTGCGGTACGCGGACCTCTCACTGTTGTGGCCTCTCCCGCTGCGGAGCACAGGCTCCGGACGCGCAGGCTCAGCGGCCATGGCTCACGGGCCCAGCTGCTCCGCGACATGTGGGATCTTCCCGGACCGGGACACGAACCCGTGTCCCCTGCATCGGCAGGCAGACGCTCAACCACTGCGCCACCAGGGAAGCCCTGTCAATAGTTATGTTAATGGGAGTGGCTGACTTGATTTTCCCTGTGTCTGAGGAGGAGGATGAGCATAATTCCTCAGGCACTTGGAACAGTGAATCGTTAATTTCCCCTTACATGTCTGAACTTCTGTTTTCACAACCATCAGTTTCTCGGTAATTATGTTCTGGTCTGCGTCCAAGTTTACTAACTCTAAAATCATCTTGCCCTTCAGGCAATATGGGCATTATATGCCTCTAAAAGGTCTCATCCTGTCAAATGAGTTGGAGCACATGTCACCAAAAGGAACACCTGTCTTCCTGTGATTAGTTCCTAACTGAAAAGTTACGGTTTCTGATTTTAAAACTCGCACAGGTAAACTAGAAACACCTGTCATTTGAATTGACTGCTTACTCTGGGGGGAGAGGGCAATGAACGAGGGTAGGGTTGAGAATGGATAAGGTAGCCCCCGCGTCTACAAGGGCCTTAGAAGTCACCCCTCCGATTGTTATTTCAGTTTCCCCTAAGGTGTTTGTGAGGAGGAGGGGGAATGCCCTCTCATACTCCTTAGAGCAGCCCTGTTCCTTACCGTGTTCTAAATCTAATTTAAACCTGTGGCAGTCTCTTTTAAAATGCCCAGGTTTGGGCAATAAAAACGGGTGTGGTTTTTTTTTCAAAACTGACTGAAATTTGGTCCAGGTGGTTTCAAGGGACCACTGAACTGCTGTTCGTAACCTTGGAAGCTTTCTTTTTCTCATTTCTGTAAGGTTTTGGAGAGCTTGTCACCAACGGTGACAAGCGCATTAGAATGCAGAGTAGCCCGATAAAGTTCATATCTTTTAAACAGTCACGCCAATTCTTCATCTAATCCTTCTTAAAAAAAAATAGAATGTAGTACTGAGTCATTCTCATGGTCCAGAAAACTCTCTGGAGTCATGCCAGAGTGTTGTTTGAAATGTCTTTTCAAATCTTTTGAAATAATAGTGTCTCTTGACCTTTGCATTGATGGATTTTTGCCCAACCTATTTTCTTTGGGAAGATTTTCATAGTAGCCTGATACAGATTGTGGGTAATTTCTCTACATTTCTGGTGATCTGCCACCTCATGTTTATGAAGACCTTCCACAGGCATTTTCCAGTTTATTTCTTGAAGCCATTCTTTTGCTTTACTTTCAGAGACTAGTAAATGTACAAGCTGGTACAAGTTTGAATATTCGGGCTTGTAAGTTCTTACTGTAAGATCAAATTCTGTGGCAAAACCCAAGCAAAGGATCTTTTTAAAAAATATTTATTTATTTATTTTTGGCTGTGTTGGGTCTTCGTTTCTGTGCGAGGGCTTTCTTCAGTTGTGGCAAGCGGGGGCCACTCTTCATCGCGGTGCGCGGGCCTCTCACTGTCGCGGCCTCTCTTGTTGCGGAGCACAGGCTCCAGACGCGCAGGCTCAGTAGTTGTGGCTCACGGGCCTAGTTGCTCCGCGGCATGTGGGATCTTCCCAGACCAGGGCTCGAACCCGTGTCCCCTGCATTAGCAGGCAGATTCTCAACCACTGTGCCACCAGGGAAGCCCCCCAAGCAAGGGATCTTATAAAGGATCTGGAAATTCCTTAGTTATGTTCTGTCCTAGTCTAAGGGATATGGATAAGAGCAGGTTCCCCTCTATCTGTGGGTTTCTCCTTAAAGGGGGCAGCTGTTATTTTAGGGCTGTCTTTATCCTTTTTGTTAGACTCAGTAGGTTCTTCCTTTGAAATCGGAGGTGGAAGAGTAGGGAGGTCAGGACAGAGGAACTCAGAAGAGGATACAAAGAATCTGAAAGGGAAGGAGAGAAAGGAGGAGAAGCAATGGCTTCTGAGGTCTTTTCTAATTAACTACCGTTTCTAGTAATTTTTGGTTTGTGTCTTGTAATGAAGCCATTCTATCATTCCCTCATTTTGAGGTTTCTAGGTACCAATTAAAATATGCTTCCCATTCTGGCTGTTTGATCTTATAGTTAGCTGTTTCTAATTGAGTGCACAGATAAACCAATTTAGGTAAATCAAAAGTGCCCCATTTGGGCCATCTCAGGGAGAAGTTATCGTTGGTCAGACCTTGCTGCTTAGTTAAATACTTGCAAGTGTCAGTTCCATAGGTGTTCTACATAAATGTATCTGGGGTTCCCATGGGTGGCTGTCTGTCAAGGAGCTCTTTGGCCTTTGAGGCATGGTTCCCCATTCTTGATTTGGTAGCCTAATTCAGATATGATCTGAACAACTCTGTGAGGACAGTGTGATGAATCAAATGTGTGCTGCTTCTAAGTCCAGATCCCCAAAGCATTACCCTTGACTCGGTTCAGCTCTTACATGTCTTGGTTTCTCCCTCCAACAGTCTAAAACTGCCACAGGTGCTTAGAGCACTAGGTGATCCGCCTTTATATCATGCGTCCCCCGGATAAGCAAAATTTATTTAATGGTTGGGGACCCCTGCACGTCATGAGGATTAATACTCAAGACACTTCCCCTAGGTTCTCAGACGCCTGAGGACACCTTCTGGCCAGAGGGAGAAAGTGTCCCTGTTCCTCAGAGCTGAGTAATTCAGTCTTTCATTTCACTAGCAGTTTCTTCAAACCGTATATCAGCTTGTTTTTCAATTTAACCAAACTAACAAAAACTAGCCACCTATGTTTCCCTGTGTCTCCTACCCTGATGCCCCTAGATCAGGGGTCCCCAACCCCCAGGTCATGAACCGGTACCTGTCTGTGGCCTGTTAGGAACCGGACCGCACAGCAGGAGGTGAGCGGCGGGCCAGCGAGCAAGCGAGCGAGCGAGGCGAGCGAGCGAGCGAAGCTTCATCTGTATTTACAGCCACTCCCCACTGCTCACATTACTGCCTGAGCTCCGCCTCCTGTCAGCATTGCGGTGACTTGTATAATTTTTTCATTACATGTTACAATGTAATAATAATAGAAATAAACTGCACAATAAATGTAATGTGCTTGAATCATCCCCAAACTATCCCCCGCCACCCCCATCCACAGAAAAATTGTCTTCCACGAAACCGGCCCCTGGTGCCAAAAAGGTTGGGGACTGCTGCCCTAGACCCCTACCTATGAAAATGCACCAGTGTCCCTTAAGATACCAAGTCTCAAGTAAAAACAGCTCAAATAAAATTTTAGGACTGTCACTTAAAGGAATGAGATCTGGATATCAGAACTCGCCGGAGCACCTGAGGAGTACTGAGAAGCTGGCGGGGCTCAAAGGGTCCAGGCTGGTACCAGGTGCCAGTCTGGAGTAGACTCGAGGTATCCCCCGGTGGATGTCTTTGATATCCTGCTTGGTGTAATACACCAAGCAAATGTTGGTGAAAGATTAATCAATACTTAATCTAAGAAAGAAATAGAGAATTTTATTCACGCCAACCCAAGGATTCATATGCAGGAGACAATCTTTCAGAAAGCTCAGAGGACTGTTCAGCCTATTAGAAGTCAAAGCACAGTTATCTACGTTGTTGAGGCAAAGAAGTATACATCAAAATGGCATATTGACATTTTACATAGTCCAGATCTGCAGGCACAAGGTGATGGGTCGTCATGACCCCTTACAGGACTGAGAGAGGAATGTTATCTTTTAAGGCATATCCTTACTGGAATCAGAAGAAAATTGTTCTTTATGGTCAAGCAGGCATTCCTGTCTTTGAGGAGATCTGGTTAATGTAGAATATAGAGGCACACTGCACATAAAAGGGGGGGGAGTGGCCCAAATGGGCAGAGAGAATATGTTTAAATTTTCTTGTCCTGCATTAAAATATAAATTTTAGTTCATGAACATTTTGTATGATTTGCAGTTTTATAACTGTTAGTGTGTAAAGGATGAAATCTTTGGATGTTTTCCTGTGTAGAAGAGTTAAGATTAAATTAAGTTAAAATCAAATTTAAAAAGCAGGATAAATAAAAACTATTTAATGGTAAGAGGGTTTCTATAAATTACCCAGTTTATTTTAAATTAAAAATGCATGGGGACTTCCCTGGCCGTTCAGTGGTTAAGGCTTCGTCTTCCAGTGCAGGGGGTGCAGGTTCAATCCCTGGTCAGCGAGCTAAGATCCCACATGCCTTGTGGCCAAAAAACCAAAACAGAAGCAATATTGTAACAAATTCAATAAACACTTTGAAGATGGTCCCCATCAAAAAAAAGTCTTAAGAAAAGATGCATAGAAGGTTAGCAAAAATCTGAAAGATAAGAAGGTCTGAAGTAGACTCATCACCGGAAAATCCTGGTCCCTCCAGTGCTCTTGCTTCAGCCACCCCCAAATAACCAGTGTCGATCATTTCTTGAGCATCTGTTAGTGTTTCTTTATATGAAAAGAGACAGTTGCAAACGCATGTCTTTTGACCCACCTTTGTCCTTGTAATGACGAGTCGTTCCCATTTTGAAAAAAAGTTTTTGTATATATTTTGAATTGTTAAATCTTATTCTTTTATTATTTTAAAAATATTTTAATTTTATTGGAGTACAGTTGATTTACAGTGTGTTCGTTTCAGGTGTACAGCAAAGTGATTCAGTTAAACCTATATTCATTCTTTTTTAGATTCTTTTTTCATATAGGTTAGCACAGAATATTGGGTAGAGTTCCCTGTGCTATACAGTAGGTCCTTGTTGGTTTTTTTTTGTTTTTTTTTTGATGTTTGACAGCCCCTAGCTTAAGCCTCCCTTCCCTTCCCCTTGTGCCGCCACCTGGGCAAACTGATGAGGAAGCCTGAGTGGTCTCTCCTTGAGAGCAGGAGGTTCCGGCCACACAAGCCCTGCCAGTGCAGGAACTATTGCCCCCGCCCTAACTGCAGTGAACACCCAGGCCAGGCTCCTTTCCTTGCTTTCTGAAGCCATTTCAGTGCTGCTGGAGAGGCTGCCCCTTCCCTGAGACCTCAGTTATGTGATTCATAAGCCTTTTCCTTCCCCCTTGGTGTGTGTGTGGGGGGGGCACACTGCATCCACACATGACCACCACCCGTGGGTCTGTCTTCTGCTCTGACTCGCTCACCTGCTCTGCTGTCTGATGGCGGCCGGTGCCGTGGGCTGCTGGGTGTCGGGGAGCTCGTGCTGTGAGCTGTGCTGCCTGCCCTGTGTTGTATTATTGACCCCACCAGTTCTGGATTCAGGTAATTTCTTGTTGTTTGGGAGCAAGTACGGGATTGGGGCCCTTCTTAAAGTGGTCCTGGGTCGATGTCTTGGTGGGAACCTATGTGTTTAGAGGGAACCATGTGTTTAGAGTGAATCTGTGGAGTGTGGTGCTTGTTTGGCTTCAAAGTACAGGGTATGGGGGGGTTGGGTATACTCTGGGCAAGAGCTGGCTCCATTGGCCGGTCACTCCTGAAAGAGTAGTTCCTTAAAAAGAGAAAGGAAAACCGAGGTGAGACGGGGAATGGCAGCCCTTAGGCGGCAGGCTGAATCTACACTCTTAACACCAGAGGGCTCATCAGGACTCTTCAGTACCTCTGCTGCTGCTACTGCCCCGCCTCTGAGGTAAGATTCTGGCTCTTGGGGCTCTAGGGGAAAACACCCATGGCATCCCTGTAGCACAGCAAAGCCAATCTAATCCCGAGGTCTTTAAACCCTACAACTCCCACTGGAGAGGTCCCTAACTCTGATGGCACTAATGTGATGCTCTCTAGAGGAAAAAATTTATAAACACCAGGGTAGAGAGGTCACCCCCCTCCACAAAGCATGTCCAGTGGTGAAGGAAACAGAATAGGGAAGGAATAGAGGGAGGAAAAGAAGGAAAAATACTGAAACAAAGGTCCACAATTTGACCCAATTGGAAATCTGAAATATTCTAAAAGAATTTGTACAACCAAAAAGATAAAGGGGTGCTGCTTGGCTTTCAGGCCTCTACAACATGGTTTTTAAATTAACTTTACCATCTACTGTACTGCACTAAGTCACAAACCCTTATGCAATTAATTAATACAAGGTCTCAAATTATAGTTATATCTGGGAGTCACACTAAATTTAAGCAAGGTACTCCCGATAATCATAGGGCAGAGGGCTTCCCTGGTGGCGCAGTGGTTGAGAGTCCGCCTGCCGATGCAGGGGACACGGGTTCGTGCCCCAGTCCGGGAAGATCCCACATGCCGCGGAGTGGCTGGGCCCATGAGCCATGGCTGCTGAGCCTGTGCGTCCGGAGCCTGTGCTCCACAACGGGAGAGGCCACAACAGTGAGAGGCCCACGTACTGGAAAAAAAAAAAAAAAAAAAAAAAAGTAAGCACATATAAATTGAGTATTTCTAAAGTGTAATAGAAACTAACCCAAATGAATCTCAAGTTCATGTGATCTAGGAAATACTCAAATTAATATTTGATATTAAAGTTTAAATTTCTTAGCTTACTTAATACAGACATGTCTTAGGTTTATTACACCTAGGTCTACTAAAAGTCAAATAAGATCATATTATCTCCGTTACAAAATTTATTAGCAAAAATAAAAACAGCTTGGGAAGATGACTGACTTTGTCTCATGAAGTTTTTTTGGGTCATCTAAATATAATTGTTGAGAACAAATAGATATAAATGGGGTAAGAGCTTTTAGGTGAACTCTTTAAAGTAATATGTTTTATGATATGTCTGCTTAAAAATGGTTTCTCCAGATTTTTGGTAAGTTGAAACCATAGAATTTTGCTAAGTTAAGTGACAGAAGTTTATTAAATATCTAGGTCATTCCCAAATACGATACTGAAACGTTAATTACTGAACAAAGACTTCCTTTTACAGAAAAACTAAGGATATTTAGGACTATTAATAAAAATGTTTGGTGTCACACAAAATTTTTCTAACAAAAGTACATGTTTTTAGAAATCATAAATAGTATTTATAGGGCTTCCTTGGTGGCACAGTGGTTAAGAATCCGCCTGCCAATGCAGAGGACACAGGTTCGAGCCCTGGCCCGGGAAGATCCCACATGCTGTGGAGCAACTAAGCCCATGCGCCACAACTACTAAGCCTGCGCTCTAGAGTCCACGAGCCACAATTGCTGAGCCCATGTGCCACAACTACTGAAGCCCACATGCCTAGAGCCTGTGCTCTGCAACAAGAGAAGCCACCACAATGAGAAGCCTGTGCACCACAATGAAGAGTAGCCCCCACTCGCCACAAATAGAGAAAAGCCCGCGCACAACAACGAAGACCCAACACAGCCAAAAATAAATAAAAATTAAAAAAAAAAATTTATTAAGAAAGACAGTTCATAATTGTTTACTTCTTAGTTTAGACTAGAAATTAAGGTTTTTAAAGATTAAGAATTCTAGTTAATATATGTAATTAAAACTACTAAAATTAATAAGGAAGACATCTTTGTAAGGAAAAAAAGGTATAAGGAGTGGAAATACATTTTCTTAAGGGAAAAGAAAGTAATTTTATCCTGGGGACATAGAAAGAAGGGGAGAGCACAGAACAAAATCTGAAGGTAAAAAAGTAAGTTATAGGGCTTCCCTGGTTTTCTTGGAATATTGATCTGCTTTTGATAACAAATTGTAAAGTTTCTTTACCTTTTTCTTTTTTTGCGGTACGCGGGCCTCTCACTGTTGTGGCCTCTCCCATTGCGGAGCACAGGCTCCGGACGCGCAGGCTCAGCGGCTATGGCTCACAGGCCCAGCCGCTCCGTGGCATGTGGGATCTTCCTGGACCGGGGCACGAGCCCGTGTCCCCTGCATCGGCAGGCGGACTCTCAACCACTGCGCCACCAGGAAAGCCCTCTTTACCTTTTAAGTAATCTGTTGTAACTTTCTGTATTTGCCATTAAAATCTTTATTGTCACTTTGGTTGAGTGAATAAGTATTGTTTCACAGTAGCTGTTTCACAAGAGCTGTTTCACAGCTCACACCTGTGAGCCTATTTGACTAAGTGTTTTAAAACCTTTTGATATCCTTGATAAAATTCCCCATGTCGAATTCTAAGTGAAGTTCTTTTGACCTCTAGCTAACTTGGGATGCTTTTGAGGGCCCCTGAAACATCCCAAAGAGAGAGATTAAACTAATTACGTTTATTTGGTATGTTAAATTACTGAGAAACATTGTCAAGTAAGTGGTGATAAACCTTCTTAGGTTATATTGTGTGGGTAAATGTCATTAATATAGATATTCTAGAAATTATATGGAAATCCTAAAAATCTGATATGTCTTAGTATAATATTATCAGTCGTAATTCTAGTTATTACCTTAAAATGTATGTCACAGAAATAACCAAATTTCTTTGTCAATTGCATTGTAATCAGATCTTTATGCCATTTTAAATCTTTAAAATTTTTTTTATTTTATTGACGTATAGTTGATTTATAATGTTGTATTAATTTCTACTGTACAACACAGTGATTCAGTTATACATATATACATTCTTTTTCATATTCTTTTCCATTATGGTTTATCACAGGATATTGAATATAGTTCCCTGTGCTGTACAGTAGGACCTTGTTGTTTATCCATCCTATATATAATAGTTTGCATCTGCTAATCCCAAACTCCCAATCCATCCCTCCCCCTCCCCCTTGGCAACCACAAGTCTGTTCTCTATGTCTGTGAGTTGGTTTCTGTTTTGTAGATAAGTTCGTCATAGTTTATTTTATCTTAAAAATTTATTTATTTTTTGGCCACACTGTGAGATGTGTGAAACTTCCCTGACCAGGGATCGAACCCACAGTGGAAGCGCGGAGTTTTTACCACTGGACCACCAGGGAAGTCCCATTTTTGTCATATTTTAGATTCCACATATAAGTGATATCATATGGTATTTTGCTTTCTCTTTCTGACTTACTTCACTTAGTGTGATAATCTCTAGGTCCATCCATGTTGCTGCAAATAGCATTATTTCATTCTTTTTTATGACTGAGTAGTATTCCACTGTATATATGTACCACATCTTCTTTATTCATCTGTTGATGGACATTTAGGTTGTTCCCATGTCTTGGCTGTTGTAAGTAGTGCTGCAATGAAAGGGGGTGGGATGCATGTATCTTTTTGAATTATAGTTTTCTCTGGATATATGCCCAGGAGTGGGATTGCAGGATCATATGGCAACTCTATTTTTACTTTTTTGAGGAACCTCCATACTGTTTTCCATAGTGGCTGCACCAATTTACATTCCCACCAACAGTGTAGGAAGGTTCCGTTTTCTCAACACCCTCTCCAGTATTTGTTATTTATAGACTTTTTAATGATGGCCATTCTGACTGGTGTGAGGTGATACATTGTAGTTTTTTAAAAATGTTTATTTACTTATTTGGTTGCGCCAGGTCTTGTTTGCAGCAGGTGTGCTCCTTAGTTGCGACTCGTGGACTCCTTAATTGCGGCATGCGAACTCTTAGTTGTGGCATGTGTGTGGGATCTAGTTCCCTGACCAGGGATCGAACCCGGGCCCCCTGCATTGGGAGCGCAGAGTCTTAGCCACTGCACCACCAAGGAAGTCCATCCCCATTGTAGGATTTTTTTGAAAATCACTTTTCAAAATTTATTTATTTATTATATTTTAAAGGGAACTTTATTTTTATTTATTTATTTATGGCTGCGTTGAGTCTTCATTGCTGCGCAGGCTTTCTTTAGTTGCAGTGAGCAGGGGCTACTCTTCATTGCAGTGCATGGGTTTCTCTTTGCGGTGGATTCTCTTGTTGCGGAGCACGGGCTCTAGGCACATGGGCTTCAGTAGTTGTGGCACAAGGCCTCAGTAGTTGTGGCGTGCAGGCTTAGAAGTTGTGGTGCACAGGCTTAGTTGCTCCGTGGCATGTGGATCTTCCTGGGTCAGGGCTCGAACCCGTGTCCCCTGCATTGGCAGGCGGATTCTTAACCACTGCACCACCAGGGAGGCCCCCCCATTGCAGTTTTGATGTTCATTTCTCTAATAATTAGTGATGTTGAGCATCTTTTTGTGTGCCTGTTGGCCATCTGTATGTCTTCTTTGGAGAAATGTCTGTTTAGGTTTTCTGTCCATTTTTTGATTGGGTTATTTGTTTTTGTTAGTTGTATGAGCTGTTTGTATATTTTGGAAATTAAGCCCTTGTTGGTCATATCATTTGCAAATATTTTCTCCTAGTCCATAGATTGTCTTTTCATTTTGTTTATGGTTTCTTTTTCTGTACAAAAGCTTGTAAGTTTGATTAGGTCCCATTTGTTTATTTTTGCTTTTATTTCTATTGCCTTGGGAGACTGACCTAAGACAGCCATTTTAAGTCTTTCGTCACTTACAATCATCGTTTTACTCTGATGCTTTTATAAAATGAAGATCTTCAGGAAGATTCATAAGAGGACTTTTTGACAAATATAGGTTTCTGATGAGTTGTAGATCATACTACTAGGCTGGAAAACCTTTCCTCTTATGCTAACTATGACCTGCAGCAAGTTGATAAAGTATACCTTTGTAAAAGAAGATGAAACATTTATCTTTTTCTCTTTACCTGATCCCTCCAGAATTTGCCTTCTCCAGCTGGCTCCCCTCTGGACTTGATGACTTCTTGTGATCCAGATTACAACTAGTTATACTATACTAATCATTGTTTTAATTTGTTCTCTCTTGGTTGTTTTCAAGCTGTTTATGCTTTGTATCTCTTTTTGTTGTACTATGACCTTATTAATGTTACTAGCTATATTACTTACATCGTGTCTGTTTTATAGGATGGTTGTCTCTTGCATTACCCAATGTGTAACCAGCCTCTGACAAAATTAATGATGACTAAACATCTTGAGGCAATTGATCACATTTATAGCTCTATATAAAATTAATTGTATGGGCTTCCCTGGTGGCACAGTGGTTAAGAATCCGCCTGCCAATGCAAGGGACACGGGTTCGAGCCCTGGTCCGGGAAGATCCCACGTGCCACGGAGCAGCTAAGCCCATGCGCCACAACTACTGAAGCCCATGCGCCTAGAGCCCGTGCTCTGCAACGAGAAGCCACTGCAGTGAGAAGCCACGCACTGCAAGGAAGAGTAGCCCGCGGTCGCCGCAACTAGAGAAAGTCCGTGCGCAGCAATGAAGACCCAATGCAGCCAAAAATAAATAAATTAATAAATTAAAAAAAATTAATTGTAGTAGTGCAACTGTAGATATGGGAAGAAGCAACAAGGGAAAACATTTCCTCGTTGATAATAGACTTGTAAGACGGATGATCCAGAGAATTTTAGGTTATTAACAGGGTCTAATCCAGATACAGCACATGAACAGCCTATCACCGAGATCCTCACCTGACCTAGCAATGAGCCTTCCTAGCACCAGGGGTCAAATTGGTCATGAAATGCCTCTCAAACCTCGATAAGATTTATGCCCAAGGGGCATTGTAAAGAAAAAATGTTTCCCGTGATTCCAGTTCTGCAAGGATCAAGCCATTAGCTTGAGTCACCCACCAACAGTGCATCCTAAGGGGAATTCAGGATGGAGAAAAACAGGAAGCATTCTGTGCTTTGGATATATTGACCCTGGGATAGTTAGGTTGCATATCTGAGAAAACTTTCAGTGACCCCAGATTCTTACGTCTTCCCATACATAGAGAAGCACTAAAATCAGTAACTTGAGATGTCTGTTCTTTGTTATTAGCAGTAATCTTTTTTTTTCTTTGGCCATACGGCACATCTTGCAGGCTCTTAGTTCCCCGACGAGGGATTGAAGCCATGCCCCAGTGGAAGCGCGGAGTCCTAAACACTAGACCGCCAGGGAATTCCCGGCAGTAAGTTTTTTATGTTTGACTACATGTTTTTTCCAGCAAAAAAATTCATATATATCCTGGCTCCGCCCTTACTCTTCAGAGCAGTTCCTCAGAGCTCTCTGAGAGGCTGTCTCCTGGGCTATAGTCTTCAGTAAGGCCCCCGAATAAAAGTTAACTCATAACTTTTACATTATGCATTTTTCTTTCAGTTGACAGGGCCTTGAATGATTTATATTCTTTGAGATGGTCAAAGTGCAGCCACAGGTGGAGACAGGAGAGGCCCAGGAAAAAAAAAAAAATAGCATTTTATTATACTCACACTGTTCATGTTGGTCTCAGCCTATGGTAGTGATGCCAAAATTTGATCAGCCAGGAATGCCTGAGATACTCACCTAGGCTTGTACTGCTTGTGGTGAGCCCTGATAGACAATTCCCCACCTGAGTCAGTGTGGTTGCTGGACAGGCCCTTGTGGTTCTATCATGATGGTAAGATGAATCTCAGCAACAACCATCAGGGTTATTGGAAAAAAAACAAGATTAATTACTAACAAGTTCTGGGCCCAAGGGTTGTGGGTGGTAGTGGGGAGCACACCAGGAGACTCAGACTTTATTGGGGTCCAAGGGCAAGGTAGCTAGGGTTTCTGGGGTTCACCCATTATTGGAGAATTTAAAACATAAGAGCGAGAATTAAAGCCCAGGGTGGGGGGACTTCCCTGGCAGCACAGTGGTTAAGAATCTGCCTGCTAAGGTAGGGGACACAGGTTCGAGCCCTGGTCCGGGAAGATCCCCCATGCCGTGGAGCAACTAAGTCCGTGCGCCAAAACTACTGAGCCTGCGCTCTAGAGCCCACAAGCCACAACTACTGAAGCCCGCGTGCCACAACAACTGAAGCCCGCACGCCTAGAGCCCATGTTCTGCAACAAGAGAAGCCCCTGCCCTGCAATGAGAAGCCCGTGCACCACAATGAAGAGTAGCCCCCGCTCGCCGCAACTAGGGAAAGCCCGTGCGCAGCAACGAAGACCCATCGCAGCCCAAAGTAAATAAATACATACATACATACAAACCTTGAGTATATTGAAAAAAAAAAAAGAAAACAGAAAAACCCAGGGTGGGAAAAGCTGGGTGACTCAAGTAGTCAGTTGCCTGGGTCACCCAGGGCTTTCTAGACAGGGAATTCATGGATGGTGCAGCCTGGCTCTATCTAGTTGTGTAGTTGGCAAGATGGATGTCTTTGAAATGGATGCCTCAGCAGTCAAAAGCTTAAAATCAGGTACTTATGTTACAGTCAAAAATGTGCCTTAGTGTCGGGCAGTTACACTACACCCATCCTAGAGACAGGAGGCATGGCGTGCCACACCATCCCGTGCGGGGCCATGTGGGAAAGATACCAGGGCAGTCAGGAGGCAGAAGTCTGGAGGGTGGGAATGGATAGAGTTTAGGCTACAGGCTTTCTTGGGGGTTTCTCCAGCAAAAGCAAAGCAGGGCAGAGTGAACAGTTTAGGATTGGCTAGTTTGAATAATTTTGGTGGGCTTTGGACTACAGGGGTGGTACCTAGTTGCCTGGTACCTGGCCCTGGGATGATGCAGGCAAGGGAATATTGCTGGGGACAGGGTGAGGGGGTGGGTACAGGCGAGGCAGAGGAGGTCTGGCTCTGAATTCGTTAGTTTGCATATCAAAGGCATGCTCCCAGCTGGGCCCTTTGCTGCCTCTTAAATTGCCTCGCCTTGGAACGGACAGTTTCTCCCCAGACAGAAAGGTTTTGTAAGATGTCAAAACATCATAATACACAGAATATTTTAGATATTTACAATACAGTTGGTCCTCTGATGTTTTGACATATTAAGGAAAGTTTGGGGTGATGATAGATTGGTAAAGATTTTAAGAGAGTAGGGCATAAGTTGCCCTAAACAGCATAGAAAATAATTTATTATGAGAGTAAAGGAGGAATACAACAGAAGTACAGGGAGTGACCTCAGGCCGGCCCATAATTAAGGTTCCCATTGTATGGCATTAGCTAAAATCAATCTGAAATTGTGTGTGGGGAGCTCTAATATATCTTGGTGGAGTTGTGAACTGTGTTACGAATATGCTCAGGTCAAATTATGTTGTTGGAGGTGTCGATGGAAATAATAAATAATCTATAATAAGAATAGAAAAGCGGCTTCCCTGGTGGCGCAGTGGTTAAGAATCTGCGTGCCAATGCAGGGGACACGGGTTTGATCCCTGGTCTGGGAAGATCCCACATGCCGCGGAGCAACTCAGCCCGTGCACCACAACTACTGAGCCTGCGCTCCAGAGCCCGCGAGCCACAACTACTGAGCCCATGTGCCACAACTACTGAAGCCCACATGCCTAGAGCCCGTGCTCCACAAGAGAAGCCACCACAGTGAGAAGCTGTGCACCACTATGAAGAGTGGCCTCTGCTCGCTGCAACTAGAGAAAGCCCATGTGCGGCAAGAAAGACCCAATGCAGCCAAAAATAAATAAAATAAATTTATTTAAAAAGTGAACATCCATTTAAAAAAAAAAAAGAGTTTTACTCAAGCCAAACTGAGGACTATAGCCCAGGAAACATCTCTCAGTAGCTCTGCGGGGACTGCCCCAAAGAGGTAGTGGAGGAGCCAGGATATACGTGAATTGTTTTGGCTGGGAAATACATGTAGACAAGCATACATCTTGGTGAAAGATTACTGCTCACCACAAGGAACAGATATCTCAAGTTAATGGTTTTAGTGTTTTTCCATCTGTGGGGAGATGCAAGAATCTGGGGTCATTGAAACTCTTCTTTAGTACATATCTTTACTATCTAGGAGGCCATATATCCAAAGCACAAAATGCTTCATCCTTTATTCTTTAATAGTTTCTTTAATAGCTAAAGCAGATGTACAGTGTATGTTTGACAGGGCATAAGAGTATTTTAGTTAGCAAGAAGTTCAAGTTAAATCATGTATAAGCCAGAATGACTTCCCTATACCTCAGTATGTGAAACTTTCTTCCATTAGAGGATATGAAATAAGTTAGTACGTGTAACTTCTGTAAAGATTAGTGGTATTTGTATGTAATTATAGGAGTGGTTGTGGAGATCATGGTGGAAAGCTGGAGGAGAGGAGTAGAGGAAAGCACTGAGGAGTGAGTAGTTCTCTTACCAGGGGGTCCAGGGGTTGACTGATAAGAGGCAGGTGCCTCCTGGGGAAAGCAGTGGTCTCCATTAATTTTCAGGATGGTGCAGATAGTAGTAACCTTTGCCAGATTTCCCTTTAGGCATGGGCGTGTAAGGGGTGTCCATTTTAGCAGAGAGCAAGGAATATACCAGGATCATGGGCTAAGCAGACAGTGAGCCCAGAAACATGACACAATTCTTAAACGAAAAAAAAGCAATAAATGTCCTGTGTCCGATCTGTGCTTTAGGAGAGGCAGTATATAGGGTCACTGAGGCAGAGGTTTTAGTGTTGGGATGAAGTTGTCTCCAGTGCAGGGGGTGAAATCATTTCCAGAGGCAAGTCTTGGACAGGGGCAATGTCATTTGAGGCAGTGTCCTCTCCAGTGGTGACCTCTGTCAACCAAAAAATAATGCAGGAGGCTGCAAATAAGAAAAGAGTTTATTTGGTGTCTTAAGAATTGCAGTTCAGGGACTTCCCTGGTGGCACAGTGGTTAAGAATCCGCCTGCCAACGCAGGGGACACGGGTTCGAGCCCTGGTCTGGGAAGATCCCATATGCCGCGGAGCAGCTCAGCCCGTGCACCACAACTACTGAGCCTGCGCTCTAGAGCCCATGAGTCACAACTACTGAAGCCCGTGCGCCTAGAGCCTGTGGTCCGCAACAAGAGAAGCCACCGACCGCAGTGAGAAGCTCGTGCACCACAACAAAGAGTAGCCCCTGCTTGCCACAACTAGAGAAAGCCCGCGTGCAGCAACAAAGACCCAATGCAGCTGAAAACAAACAAACAAAAACAAACAAAAAAAGCAGTTCAGGAAGCACAGATTTGGGTAACCCCAAAACAATGTTCTGGAGAATAGAAAGAGTCAGGGACTTGCAAACACAAAAAGCCATGAGGTTGTTAAAAGTTCCTGGTGAGAACTGTGATTGACTCTGACTTGAAATTTCTGAGTCAGGATATATTTGTCCTGTTGATATATTACTCAGCAGGAATCACTAGTTATTTTAGGGTAGGGGTCTGATAAATATCTTGAGTTTCTGGCAGATGTGCTGGTGACTTCATTAGGACAGTAAGTGGTCAAAAGGTCAGATTTCATCCAGACTGAGATGTGCATAAGTCACAGTGCCTTAATGGCCTCCCGCTTCCATTTTAGAGAGCAATACCAACTCCATTTTTATTTTCCTTTCACAACTCCTGGGCTATGGTGATGTTGTGTGGGATATGGGACTGGAGTATCCCTTCCAAGTGGATCCCCACCAGTTGTTATGTATCTTGACATTTGCCATGTTTAGTTGAAACAATGGCCACATTTAGTTGTAGGCTCTGGACCTGCAGATTGTAAACCAGTGAGAAAGCACCCAGACCAGTAGTAATAAGACTAATAGTCCATAGAATGGTGTGCAGCTGCACCTGACAGGGATTTTTGTGTTTGTTTGTGAAGTCTAGGCTCAAATGGTTCCCATACCAGAGGAGTAACTGTCTGGCCCTTGGATAATTTATGGTTGATGGGTCCCAGGAGAATGTGAGCCCTGGATCTGGCCTCCAGCCTTATGGAATGGGGGCAAGATTGAAAATTCATAAAGATGGGTTAAGGCCAGGTAGGGTATTTATAAAGATGGGTTAAAGCCAAGTCTGGCTCTGGATTGGTTGGCTTGCGTATCAAAAGCATGCTTCTAGGTGGACCCTTTGCTGTCTCAAGAAGTGGCTGACCCCAAGGGTCAGTCTCTCCCCAGCTAGAAAGACTGATGTCAAAACATCATAATATACAGGAAATTATAATTATTTACAGTACGAAACCATTGTACAAAATCTGCTTAGTGAAGGAGTAATTATCATTATCCCCAGTGCTTCTCCTTTGAACAGCCAGATTTGGCCTTTTCTTAAACCTGGAAAGAATGAATGACACCTCGCAGTGGATTGCTGCAAACTTGAGGCTCTGATCTCACCAAATAAGCCCCTGTTCCCAGTCCCCAGCATTATGGAAATTACTGACTCCATCCACTCAGCAACGGGTAAATATCCTGTTATCACAGATTAGACTCAGTGTTCTGTTCAGTGCCTATTTCAATGACTTCTAGATACACCTTTATCTGGTTACCCTCAGGGAACCTAAACGCCACTGCAACGACGGCACATAGCCTCTGCAGGCAAGACTTGAACTGCAGACACCTGGTCCAGGAGCAGAGGTGTGACGTTACTTTAATGACGTTCTCCTCTGAGGACATTCGTTTCACAGTCATTCAGAACATAAAGATATTCGGAAAAGGGGCACATCCTTGCCTTCTTTCTGATGTTACCAGGAGAAAGCTTCTAGTCTCTCATCAACTATGATGTTAGCTGCAAGTTTCTTATGGATGTTTCTTTCTCCTCAAGAAGAGAAAGTCCCCTCTATCCTACCTTGCTCTTATAAATGGATGTTGGTTTTTAAAAATACTTCTTCATTTCCATTAACCGCCCCCCTTCCATTTCTAAGATTAGTAATTTCTGACTTCCCTCTTTTTTCTCAGTTAGCTTGACTAGATGTTTACCAATATTATTAACCTCAAAGAACCAGCTTTTGGTTTTATTAATTATGCCTTTTGATTTCCCTCAATTACACTGTTTTCTAATTTTTTTGTATATGAATTTTATATTATTACTTTGGGTTTCATGATATTTTTAACCACTTTATATATATATATAAAGACGCCATCATGTTTATCTTTTATCAGCCAACATGTTTTGAGTTCTTTAGCAGATGGAGAGCACTGTTTTCCATAGATAAATCACCATTCTTTGGTTGTACACACCTACTCTAAGAAAAACTGCACAATAAATTGAACACAGTCATATTTCATTATATCTTATGCCAGTTACTATTTTCCATGAAAGAAAAACAGAACCAAATCTCAATTATACTGTATTTTCTCCCCTCAACAGAGACTATTCGCCTGTGGATCCAGACCCATCTCTCTGTGATTAGGTCACACAGTTATTAAATGCATGTCATTCTGGGCATTTTACCCATAGCTTTACATGGACCTTCTACCTGAATCCTTACACCACCACAATGAAATGGAATTATTATTATTAAAATTAGGTAAACGATGAACCCGAGGCATGTAGAAAGGTAAAGCAACATATAAATACACAGAACACATATTCTTTGAAAAATTTATCTGAAAATGTTGTTTGGTGATTATAAGAAGGAAGAATAGGCAGGTACAGTAGTAACATATTGTAGATTAAAAAACTAAGGTTGATTGTGCATTCAGGATAAGAAATCCCACATTTCCTAGCTCTTTGTACATACCATGAAATATTTAATTTACCCCTCTAAACCACTTGAATATTTATAAACAGTGAAACCTACCTTATGTGACTGTTGTGAGAATAAATCAGAACACAGAGTATGAAGTATTTAATATGGTTCATTGAATCAAAAATACTTATTTTAGTTATATTGTTACTATTTCATTTATCCATTCATCCAACAAACATTATTGAGGTGCTACCATGTTGGAGATACTGCACACATGCTGGGGCCATAGGTGTGAATATCCCAATCACTGTTATCACAGCTTCAAAGCCTTGCTTCTCAAAGAGTGGTTCATGGGTCATCAGCATTACCATCACCATCACTTGGAAACTTGATATAAATACAGAATATCAAGCCACATTCCAGACCCACTAAATCAGAATCTGCATTTTAACAAGGCACTAGTGTTCAGCGTAAACATTAAACTTTGAGAAGCACTGCTTTACAAGATGGGCAAATAGTGATACAAAGCAGGGCTGTCAGTTCTATGATATTTGAAATGTGTTTCTCTAAGAGGTGAGACAGAAAGTCACTGATGTATATCATAGCTGCCAGTCCTCAGATATACTTAAGCATAGGGAGATACTAGAGTATCTAAAAGGAATTCCTTAATCAGAGAGAGATGGTCACAAAGGCTTGCCAGGTGATGATTTTCCTAGTGTACCTTGAGGAATGTACGTGAAAATCAAGCAAAGGGACCAGGAATGGAGTAGGTTTAAGAATGGAGGAGGTTCATGGGGGGAGGCAGTTGATGTGATAGATGTCAAATATAAAGGCATATTATTTATCCATCTTCACTATATATGGATATATATATTCAATACTATATATGGATATACTAAGTATATATAGATATGTATATATCCAGAGTAATGAGTATATGTGTATTAATATATATATACATATAATCTATATAATGTACATACTATATAGTATACTAACAAGTATATATATGGGTATATATATTTTTACACAGGTTAACTAATAGATACACACACATGGATACACATATACAAAATATCTAAGTATTCATATTGTAGTTTGGGATTTAAAATTCATGGTGGTGTTTGTGTCTAATACTAAGAAAATGATTGTGGTATTTATACACATCCTTTATTATTTATAATTAAGATTCCTTAAGATAATAATGCAATAGGGACTTCCCTGGTGGCGCAGTGGTTAAGAATCCGCCTGCAAATGCAGGGGATACGGGTTCGAGCCCTGGTCCAGGAAGATCCCACATGCCATGGAGCAACCAAGCCTGTGTGCCACAGGTACTGAGCCTGCACTCCACAAACCACAACTACTGAAGCCCGCGCACCTAGAGGCCGTGCTCCACAACAAGAGAAGCCACCACAATGAGAAGCCCGCAAACTGCAACGAAGACCCAACACAGCCATAAATAATAAAAAAAAAAAAATGCAATATATCTTATTAAAGGAAGACTAACAAATGATATGACTGTCATTTAAATTAATGTTCCTGCTCCTGATGAGTAAACCAGAGAACATATTGATTCTTTGGATTGTCTCCATTTTCAAAGAAGTTATAAACCTCTTAGGTAATCTTAATTTTGTCTCTAATTGAAATTTGGATCATACCACATAGGATTCTTCATAAATTATATTGGGATCTAAAAAGAACTGTATATTCCTTCTGTAATTAATGAACTCACAAGTGAACAATGTGAATAAATTTGAAAAATTGAGAAATATTGTTGGCATTCACTTGATATACAAAATAGAAGGGTTAATAAATATTTGAGAAAGAAAGCACTTTATTCAAATGTTGTTATTATCTCTATATTTACCCTTACTCTATTCTAATTCTTGACATGTAATGGAAAGTCTTACATAGGTTAAGAGGATGAATCAAAAGACTATTCTACTTAAAACAGGTGTAAAAATTTGAAATTAAGTTAGGATATATTGTAATAGATGTATAAATTGGCAAGTTGCTTCTGTTTTAAATGATCTCTGTTGGTTTCCCACAATTACATTTTCCAATTTTTGTTATTTTTCCTGCATTTACTTAGATTTAATTCATTTTCTTTTTGTAGTTTCCTTAGGTAGACACTTACATTATTTTTTTTATAAATTTATTCATTTATTTATTTTTGGCTGTGTTGGGTCTTAGTTGCTGAGCGTGGGCTTTCTCTAGTTGTGGGGAGTGGGGGCTACTCTTTGTTGTGGTGCACAGGCTTCTCATTGCGGTGGCTTCTTTCATTGCGGAGCATGGGCTCTACGTGCGTGGGCTCAGTAGTTGTGGCTCACGGGCTCTAGAGCGCTGGCTCAGTAGTTGCACATGGGCTTAGTTGCTTCACGGCATGTGGGATCTTCCTGGACCAGGGCTCGAACCCGTGTCCCCTGCACTGTCAGGTGGATTCTTAACCACTGTGCCACCAGGGAAATCCAACCTTGTATTTTTAAAATTTATTTTATTCAGGTATAGTTGATGTACAATGTGTTAATTTCTGCTGTACAGCAGTTAGTTATACATATATATACATTCTTTTTCATATTATTTTCTATTATGGTTTATCACAGAATATTGAATATAGTTCCCTGTGCTATACAGTAGGACTTCGTTGTTTATCCATTCTATATATAGTAGTTTGCATCTGCTAATCCCAAACTCCCAATCCATCCCTCCTCTACTCCCACTTCCCGCTTGGCAACCACAAGTCTGTTCTCTATGTCTGTGAGTTTGTTTCTGTTTCATAGATAAGTTTGTGTCATATTTTAGATTCCACATATAAGTGATATCATATGGTATTTGTCTTTCTCTTTCTGACTTACTTCACTTAGTATGATAATCTCTAGGTACATCCATGTAGCTGCACATGGCATTATTTCATTCTTTTTTAATGCCTGAGTGTGTTCCACTGTGTATATGTACCACATCTTCTTTATCTATTCATCTATCGTTGGACATTTAGGTTGTTTCCATGTCTTGGCTATTGTGAATAGTGCTGCTATGAACATAGGGGTACATGTATCTTTTTGAATTAGAGTTTTATCTGGTTATATGCCCAGGATTAGGATTGCTTGGTCATATAGCAACTCTATTTTTAGTTTTGGGGGTTTTTTTTGGCAGTGCCGCACGGCATGCGTGATCCTAGTGACACAACCAGGGATCGAACCCTCGCCCCTCACAGTGGAAGCGTGGAGTCCCAACCACTGGGCTACCAGGGAAGTCCCTATTTTTAGTTTTTTGAGGAACCTCCATACTATTTTCCATAGTGACTGCACCACTTTACATTCCCACCAACAGTGTAGGAGGGTCCCCTTTTCTCTACACCCTCTCCAGCATTTGTTATTTGTAGACTTTTTAATGATGGCCATTCTGACCGGTGTGAGGTGGTACCTCACTGTAGATTTGATTTGCATTTCTCTAATAATTTAGACGCTTACATTATTGATTATAGATCTTTTCTACAGTATGCATTCAGTGGTATAAATTTCCCTCTAGGTACTGAATTTGCTGTTTCCCACAAAATTTGATAAGTTGTATTTTCATTTTTATTTAATTCAAAATAATGTTTAATTGTTCTCAAGACTTCTTTGATTCATGTGTTATTTAGAAGTGTGTTGTTTAATCTCCAAGTATTTGGGTGTTTTCCACTATCTTTCCGCGATTGATTTCTAGATTAATGCCAGTGTGGTCTGAGCATATTTTGTATGATTTCTTTTTTTCTTTCTTTCAAATCTATTAAGGTGCATTTTATGTCCCAGAATGTGGTCTGTCTTGGTGAATGTTCCATGTGAACTTGAGAAGAATGTGTATTCTGCTGTTGTTGCCTGAAGTATTCCATAGATTACAATTAAGTCCAGTTGTTTCATCGTGCTGTTCAGTTCAACTTTGTCCTTCCTGATTTTCTGCTTGCTGGAATTTATGATTCATGATAAGGGGGTGTTGAAGTCTACCGCTATAGTAGTGGATTCATTTCTCCTTGCAGGTCTATCGGTTTTTTAAAAAAATAATTGATTTATTTATTTTGGCTGCACCAGGTCTTAGTTGTGGCATGTGGGATCTTTGTTGAGGCATGCAGGATCTTTTGGTTGCAGGATGCAGGATCTTGTGGTTGTGGCACACAGACTTCTTAGCTGCGGCATTTGGGCTATTAGTTGCGGCATGAGGGGGCTTTTAGTTGTGGCATGTGGGATCTTAGTTCCCCAGCCAGGGATCGAACCTGGGCCCCCTGCATTGAGAGTGCAGAGTCTTACCCAGTGGACCACCAGGGAAGTCCCTCTGTCCGTTTTTGCCTTGTATATTTTGCCCCTCTGTTGTTACACACATACACGTGAAGGATTGCTATGTCTTCTTGGAGACGTGGCCCCTATATAATTATGTACTGCCCTTCCTCATTCCTGTGAGTTTTCATTGCTCTGCAGTCTGCTTTGTCTGAAATTAATATAGCTATGCCAGTTTTCTTTTGTTTGGTGTTGGCATGGTATATGTTTCTCCATCCTTTTACTTTTATCTATCTCTGTGTTTATATTCAAAGTGTGCTTCTTGTAGACAACATATAATTAGGTCTTATTTTATTATCTACTATGACAGTTTGTGTCTTTCCATGTGGTATTTAGACCACTGATGCTTAAAATGATTGATACAGTTGGATTAATATCTACCATATTTTTTACTATTTTCTTACTATTTCTTTATTTACTTTGGCTCCGCCAGGTCTTAGTTGCAGCATGAGGGATCTTTAGTTGTGGCATGTGAACTCTTAGTTGCAGCATGCATGTGGGATCTAGTTCCCTGACCAGGGATCGAACCCAGGCCCCCTGCATTGGGAGTGTGGAGTCTTAGCCAGTGGACCACCAGGGAAGTCCCCACTTTAAAAGTTTTATCCTGCTTGGTATTCTCTGAGCTTCCTGAATCTGTGCCTTTGGTGTCTATCATTAATTATGGGAAGATCTCATTAATTAACTGAGATCTTCAGTTATTTCTCCTGTTCCTTTCTGTCTTCTCCTTCAGATATTTCCATTATGTTTATGTTACACCTTTTGTTAATTGTTCCAGAGTCTGTTCTTTTTGATCTTTATTTTCCCTTTGCATTTCATATTAGAAGGTTCTATTGGCATTTCTTCAAGCTCACTGATTGTTTCCTCAGACATTTCCAGTCTACTGATGAACCCCTCAAAGGCACTCTTCATTTCTGTTACAGTGTTTTCTATTTATTGCATTCCCCTGTGATTCTTAGGGTTTTCACCTCTGTTTACATTACCAATCTGTTCTTTTTTTTTAAAAAACATTTTTATTGGAGTATAATTGCTTTACAATGGTGTTTTAGTTTCTGCTTTATAACAAAGTGAATCAGTTATACATATACATATGTTTCCATATCTCTTCCCTCTTGTGTCTCCCTCCCTCCCACCCTCCCTATCCCATCCGTCTAGGTGGTCACAAACCACCGAGCTGATCTCCCTGTGCTATGCAGCTGCTTCCCACTAGCTATTTATTTTACGTTTGGTAGTGTATATATGTCCATGCCACTTCTCACTTTGTCACAGCTTACCCTTCCCCCTCCCCATATCCTCAAGTCCATTCTCTAGTAGGTCTGTGTCTTTATTGCCATCTTACCCCTAGGTTCTTCATGACCTTTTTTTTCCCCTTAGATTCCACATATCTGTGTTAGCATATGGTATTTGTTTTTCTCTTTCTGACTTACTTCACTCTGTATGAAAGAATCTAGGTCCATCCACCTCACTACAAATAACTCAATTTCATTTCCTTTTATGGCTGAGTAATATTCCATTGCATATATGTGCCACATCTTCTTTATCCATTCATCTCTTGCTGGACACTTAGGTTGCTTCCATGTCCTGGCTATTGTAAATAGAGCTGCAGTGAACGTTTTGGTACATGACTCTTTTTGAATTACGGTTTTCTCAGGGTATATGTCCAGCAGTGGGATTGCTGGGTCTTATGGTAGTTCTATTTTTAGCTTTTTAAGGAACCTCCATACTGTTCTCCATAGTGGCTATATCAATTTACATTCCCACCAGCAGTGCAAGAGTGTTCTCTTTTCTCCACACCCTCTCCAGCATTTATTGTTTGTAGATATTTTGATGATGGCCATTCTGACTGGTGTGAGATGATATCTCATTGTAGTTTTGATTTGCATTTCTCTAATGATTAATGATGTTGAGCATTCTTTGATGTGTTTGTTGGCAATCTGTATATCTTCTTTGGAGAAATGTCTATTTAGGTCTTCTGCCCATTTTTGGATTGGGTTGTTTGCTTTTTGTTATTGAGCTACATGAGCTGCTTGTAAATTTTGGAGATTAATCCTTTGTCAGTTGCTTCATTTGCAAATATTTTCTCCCATTCTGAGGGTTGTCTTTTAGTCTTGTTTATGGTTTGCTTTGCTGTGCAAAAGCTTTAAAGTTTCATTAGGTCCCATTTGTTTATTTTTGTTTTTATTTCCATTTCTCTAGGAGGCGGGTCAAAAAGGATCTTGCTGTGATTAATGTCATAGAATGTTCTGCCTATGTTTTCCACTAAGAGTTTGATAGTGTCTGGCCTTACATTTAGGTCTTTAATCCATTTTGAGTTTATTTTTGTGTATGGTGTTAGGGAGTGTTCTAATTTCATTCTTCTACATGTACCTGTCCAGTTTTCCCAGCACCACTTATTGAAGAGGCTGTCTTTTCTCCACTGTATATTTTTGCCTCCTTTATCAAAGATAAGGTGACCATATGTGCGTGGGTTTATCTCTGGGTTTCTATCCTGTTCCATTGATCTATATTTCTGTTTTTGTGCCAGTACCATACTGTCTTGATTACTGTAGCTTTGTAGTATAGACTGAAGTCAGAGAGCCTGATTCCTCCAGCTCCATTTTTCGTTCTCAAGATTGCTTTGTCTATTCGGGGTCTTTTGTGTTTCCATACAAATTGTGAAATTATTTGCTCTAGCTCTGTGAAAAATGCTAGTGGTAGTTTGATAGGGATTGCATTGAATCTGTAGATTGCTTTGGGTAGTAGAGTCATTTTCACAATGTTGATTCTTCCAATCCAAGAACATGGTATATCTCTACATCTATTTGTATCATCTTTAATTTCTTTCATCAGTGTCTTATAATTTTCTGCATACAGCTCTTTTGTCTCCTTAGGTAGGTTTATTCCTAGATATTTTATTCTTTTTGTTGTAGTGGTAAATGGGAGCGTTTTCTTAATTTCACTTTCAGATTTTTCATCATTAGTGTATAGGAATGCCAGAGATTTCTGTGCATTAATTTTGTATCCTGCTACTCTACCAAATTCATTGATTAACTCTAGTAGTTTTCTGGTAGCATCTTTAGGATTCTCTATGTGTAGTATCATGTCATCTGCAAACAGTGACAGCTTTACTTCTTCTTTTCCAATTTGTATTCCTTTTATTTCTTTTTCTTCTCTGATTGCTGTGGCTAAAACTTGCAAAACTATGTTGAATAATAGTGGTGAGAGTGGGCAACCTTGTCTTGTTCCTGATCTTAGTGGATATGGTTTCAGTTTTTCACTGTTGAGGATGATGTTGGCTGTGTGTTTGTCATATATGGCCTTTATTATGTTGAGGAAAGTTCCCTCTATGCCTACTTTCTGCAGGGTTTTTATCATAAATGGGTTTTGACTTTTGTCGAAAGCTTTCTCTGCATCTATTGAGATGATCATATGGTTTTTCTCTTTCAATTTGTTAATATGGTGTATCACGTTGATTGATATGCATATATTGAAGAATCCTTGCATTCCTGGAATGAACCCCAATTGATCATGTTGTATAATCCTTTTAATGTACTGTTGGATTCTGTTTGCTAGTATTTTGTTGAGGATTTTTGCATCTGTGTTCATCAGTGATATTGACCTGCAGTTTTCTTTGTGACATCTTTGTCTGGTTTTGGTATCAGGGTGATGGTGGCCTCATAGAATGAGTTTGGAAGTGTTCCTCCCTCTGCTATATTTTGGAAGAGTTTGAGAAGGATAGGTGTTATCTCTTCTCCAAATGTTTGATAGAATTTGCCTGTGAAGCCATCTGGTCCTGGGCTTTTGTTTGTTGGAAGATTTTTAATCACAGTTTCAATTTCAGTGGTTGTGATTGGTCTGTTCATATTTTCTATTTCTTCCTGGTTCAGTCTCAGCAGGTTGTGCATTTCTAAGAATTTGTCCATTTCTTCCAGGTTGTCCATTTTATTGGCGTAGAGTTGCTTGTAGTAATCTCTCATGATCCTTTGTATTTCTGCAGTGTCAGTTGTTACTTCTCGTTTTTCATTTCTAATTCTATTGATTTGAGTCTTCTCCCTTTTTTTCTTGATGAGTCTGGCTAATGGTTTATCAATTTTGTTTATCCTTTCAAAGAACCAGCTTTTAGTTTTATTGATCTTTGCTATCGTTTCCTTCATTTGTTTTTCATTTATTTCTGATCTGATCATTATGATTTCTTTCCTTCTGCTAACTTTGGGGTTTTTTTTGTTCTTCTTTCTCTAATTGCTTTAGGTGCAAGGTTAGGTTGTTTATTCGAGATGTTTCCTGTTTCTTAAGGTAGGATTGTATTGCTATAAACTTCCCTCTTAGAACTGCTGTTGCTGCATCCCATAGGTTTTCGGCTGTCGTGTCTCCATTGTCATTTGTTTCTAGGTATTTTTTGATTTCCTCTTTGATTTCTTCAGTGATCACTTGGTTATTAAGTAGTGTATTGTTTAGCTTCCATGTGTTTGTATTTTTTACAGATCTTTTCCTGTAATTTATATCTACTCTCATAGCGTTGTGGTTGGAAAAGATACTTTATACGATTTCCATTTTCTTAAATTTACCAAGGCTTGATTTGTGACCCAACATATGATCTATCCTGGAGAATGTTCCATGAGCACTTGAGAAAAATGTATATTCTGTTGGTTTTGGATGGCATGTCCTATAAACATCAATTAAGTTCATCTTGTTTAATGTATCATTTAAAGCTTGTTTTCTTATTTATTTTCATTGTGGTGATCTGTCCATTGGTGAAAGTGGGGTGTTAAAGTCCCCTACTATGATTGTGTTACTGTCAGTTTCCCCTTTTGTGGCTGTTAGTATTTGCCTTATGTATTGAGGTGCTCCTATGTTGGGTGCATAAATATTTACAATTGTTATATCTTCTTCTTGGATCAATCCCTTGATCATTATGTAATGTCCTTCTTTGTCTCTTCTAATAGTCTTTATTTTAAAGTCTATTTTGTCTGATACGAGAATTGCTACTCCAGCTTTCTTTTGATTTCCATTTGCATGGAATATCTTTTTCCATCCCCTCACTTTCAGGCTGTATGTGTCCCTAGGTCTGAAGTGGGTCTCTTTTAGACAGCATTTATATGGATCTTGTTTATGTATCCATTCAGCCAGTCTGTGTCTTTTGGTGGGAGCATTTAATCCATTTACATTTAAGGTAATTATCAATATGTATGTTCCTATTCCCATTTTCCTTAATTGTTTTGGGTTTGTTATTGTAGGTCTTTTCCTTCTCTTGTGTTTCTTGCCTAGAGAAGATCCTTTAGAATTTGTTGTAAAGCTGGTTTGGTGGTGCTGAACTCTCTCAGCTTTTGCTTGTCTGTAAAGGTTTTAATTTCTCCATCAGATCTGAACGAGATCCTTGCTGGGTAGAGTAATCTTGGTTGTAGGTTTTTCTCCATCACCTTAAGTATGTCCTGCCAGTCCTTTCTGGCTTGCAGAGTTTCTGCTGGAAGATCAGCTGTTAACCTTATGGGGATTCCCTTGTGTGTTATTTGTTGTTTTTCCCTTGCTGCTTTTAATATGTTTTCTTTGTATTTAATTTTTGATAGTTTGATTAATATGTGTCTTGGCGAGTTTATCCTTGGATTTATCTTGTATGGGACTCTATGTGCTTCCTGGACTTGAACTATTTACTTTCCCATATTAGGGAAGTTTTCAACTATAATCTCTTCAAATATTTTCAGTCCCTTTCTTTTTCTCTTCTTCTGGGACCCCTATAATTCGAATGTTGGTGCGTTTAATGTTGTCCCAGAGGTCTCTGGGACGGTCCTCAGTTCTTTTTATTCTTTTTTCTTTATTCTGCTCTGCAGTAGTTATTTCCACTATTTTATCTTCCAGGTCACTTATCCGTTCTTCTGCCTCAGTTATTCTGCTATTGATACATTGTAGAGTATTTTTAATTTCATTTATTGTGTTGTTCATCATTGCTTGTTTCCTCTTTAGTTCTTCTAGGTCCTTGTTAAATGTTTCTTGCATTTTCTCTATTCTATTTCCAAGATTTTGGATCATCTTTACTATCATTATTCTGAATTCTTTTTCAGGTAGACTGCGTATTTCCTCTTCATTTGTTAGGTCTGTTGGTTTTTTTTTTATCTTGCTCCTTTATCTGCTTTCTGTTTTTCTGTCTTCTTATTTTGCTTATTTTACTGTGTTTGGTGTCTCCTTTTTGCAGGCTGCAGGTTCGTAGTTCCTTTTGTTTTTGGTGTCTGTCCCCAGTGGCTAAGGTTGGTCAGTGGGTTTTGTAGGCTTCCTGGTGGAGGGGAGTAGTGCCTTGTTTCTGGTGGATGAGGCTGGATCTTGTGTTTCTGGTGGGCAGGTCCACGTCTGGTGGTGTGTTTTGGGGTGTCTGTGGCCTTATTATGCTTTTAGGCAGCCTCTCTGCTAATGGAGGGGGCTGTATTCCTGTCTTGCTAGTTGTTTGGCATAGGGTGTCCAGCACTGTAGCTTGCTGGTCATTGAGTGAAGCTGGTTGTTGGTGTTGAGATAGAGATCTCTGGGAGATTTTTGCCATTTGATATTACGTGGAGCTGGGAGGTCTCTGGTGGACCAATGTCCTGAACTCAGCTCTCCCACCTCAGAGGCTCAGGCCTGACACCTGGCTGGAGCACCTAGAGCCTTTCATCCACATGGCTCAGAATAAAAGGGAGAAAAAATAGAAAGAAAGAGGACAAAATAAAATAAAATAAAAGATAAAATAAAGTTATTAAAGTAAAAAATAATTATTAAGAAAAAATTTTAAAAAGTAAAAAAAAGACGGACAGAACGCTAGGAAAATTGGTGAAAGCAAAAGCTATACAGAGAAAATCTCACAGAGAAGCATACACATACACACTCACAAAAAGAAGAAAAGGGGAAAAAATAATATATCTTGCTCCCAAAGGCCACCTCCTCAATTTGGGATGATTCGTTGTCTATTCAGGTATTCCACAGATGCAGGGTGCATCAAGTTGATTGTGGAGATTTAATCCGCTGCCCCTGAGGCTGCTGGGTGGGATTTCCCTTTCTCTTCTTTGTTCACACAGCTCCCGGGGTTCAGCTTTGGATTTGGCCCCACCTCTGCATGTAGGTCACCTGAGGGTGTCTGTTCTTCGCTCAGACTGGACGGGGTTAAAGGAGCAGCTGGTTTGGCGGCTCTGGCTCACTCAGGACAGGGGGGAGGGAGGGGTACAGATGCAGGGTGAGCCTGCGGCGGCAGAGACCAGCATGACGGTGCACCAGCCTGAGGTGCACCGTGCGTTCTCCTAGGGAAGTTGTCCCTGGATCACGGGACCCTGGCGGTGGCGGGCTGCACAGGCTCCCAGGAGGGGAGGTGTGGATAGTGACCTGTGCTCGCACACAGGCTTCTTGGTGGCTGCAGCAGCAGCCTTAGCGTCTCATGCCCGTCTCTGGGGTCCGCACTGATAGCCACAGCTCGCGCCCCTCTCTGGAGCTCCTTTAAGCAACGCTCTTAATCCCCTCTCCTTGCGCACCAGGAAACATAGAGAAAAGAAAAAGTCTCTTGCCTCTTCAGCAGGTCCAGACTTTTTCCCAGACTCCCTCCCAGCTAGCTGTGGCGCACTAGCCCCCTTCAGGCTGTGTTCACGCAGCCAACCCCAGTCCTCTCCCTGCAATCTGACTGAAGTCTGAGCCTCAGCTTCCAGCCCCTGCCCGCCCCGGCGGGTGAGCAGACAAGCCTCTCGGGCTGGTGAGTGCTGGCCGGCACCGATCCTCTGTGCGGGAATCTCTTCACTTTGCCCTCCGCACCCCTGTTGCTGTTCTGTCCTCCGTGGCTCCGAAGCTTCCCCGCTCTGCCACCCGCAGTCTCCGCCCGCGAAGGAGCTTCTAGTGTATGGAAACCTTTCCTCCTTCAGAGCTCCCTCCCACTGGTGCAGGTCCCATCCCTATTCTTTTGTCTCTGTTTTTTCTTTTTTCTTTTGCCCTACCCAGGTACGTGGGGGAGTTTCTGGCCTTTTGGGAGGTCTGAGGTCTTTTGCCAGCGTTCAGTGGGTGTTCTATAGGAGCAGTTCCACGTGTAGATGTATTTCTGATGTATCTGTGGGGAGGAAGGTGATCTCCATGTCTCACTCTTCCGCCATCTTCTCAAATCCCCTACCCATCTGTTCTTGTATGACATCCACTCTTTCCATTAGAGCCTATATATAGCATGTTAATCACAGTCTGATAATTCCAACATCTTTGCTAAATCTGAATCTGGTTCTTTGCTTGCCTCGTCTCTTCAAACTTTGTTTTTTACGTCTTTTGGTAGATGTTTAAATTTGTTGTTGGAAGCTGCACCTGATATACTACGTGAAAGGAACTGAGTTAAATAGGACTTTACTGTAAGCTTTTACATTTCTCCTAGAGTTTCAGCTATGTTTACCATTTGCTGTAGGTGTCAGAGGCTGAAATATCCTCTTCAGTCAGGCACCGTTACAATAAACCAGAGCCCTGTGGGAGTGACCATATTGGTATAAATGTCTGGTATAGGAGGACTTCTACTAATAAGGTGCCAGTAAGGCTGATCACAACAAAGTAGTGGGTACTAAAGGCTGGGGGTTGAGTCTAATGCCTCCGAAAGGAGGAAGAACTGTTTAGAAGACCATGCATTAATTTTGCAATGTTAACATGGTCTGTCTAAGCAAGGCTTTCTGGCATTCTGTGAGAGCTGTAGCCTGAGGTTGTCAGGGAGGTAAAAGTTCCACCATATGCTTTTTTAAAAGAGCCCAGTGTTGCATATTTTAAGAAATTAATTGAACACAACAAAATGGTCAGAACACTGAAGGCAATAAGGAGTATCTTGGTGGGTTCTTGCCTTTTGGCTTCAGAAGTGGCGTCTGGTGACATAGATGAGTAATATACCTGTACAAGCATCTATCATGGTCAGAGCATAATGAGTAGCTCCTGAAGAGGGGTGAAGGGTCCTGTAAAGTCTATTTGCCATCAGCTGTAGGAGCCCCACCCTTAGTCTTGGAAGTTAAACCGATCAATTTTATTGCCAGTGGAATTTTAAAATGTGGAATAAGCTACATTTGTAAGTTAGCCAAGGCAGAGGGGGTCCTGGCATTCTATCTAGACCTTTAGGGCAGAGGCCTGTCAATGTTTTTTATATTTTATGGGCCTCCTGGGCCAAGGTTATAGCATCAGGTCCGAGGTGTAGGCATGTGTCTCAGAAACTCAGGTCAGTTTATTGGCTTGAGTATTGAAATGGGCCTTTGAAGCGTGAGGTTTATTACGTGCATGGATGTGTCTGACCTTGACTTATATTTGGGTAATTGTGAGGCAAGATATTATGAGTTCTTTATCCCTAAAGGGTTGACTTTGGATAAGAAGGTCTTGGTGGTGGTTGAACCAGACAGCTAGACCATTGGCAATGGCCTAAAAATTTGCAAAAAAGGGTGCAGATGCACCTGACTGTTGGCCAGGACATCCTCTAGTGCTAGAATGATTTCCAGGAGTTTGATTAATTGTGCTGATGCTTGGGTCCCTTCTTTGAATGGGGATGGTGGTTTGTTTTTTTTTTTAGGGATAGAAAGCAGCAGCTCTCCAGTGGACTCCTGATTGTGCTTGAAGCAACCGTCCATAAAACATACAAACCCTCCTGGTCACTCAGGTGATCTCAGAAGGCTTCTCAAGGGGCCATTGGGTCTAGAAAAAGGGAGACCTTCTCAGAGCCATTGCATCAAACTGAGGACAAGGGAAACACTTTCTCCTGTTGGTGGAATATGCCAGAAAGCCATGTTTCACTCTCTCTGCAAGTATTGTTATCTTTTCAATGAAGTGGTCTCTGTGGTGAAGCAAGCCTGAAGGGTGCTGCCTCATGACTCAAGGCAAAATGGGTAGCCAGCTGTACGTGGTCTTCAGCTCAGGGCCTGTGAGAGCCTCCAACTCCAGAAGGTCGAGTGGGTGGCAGTGGCTGTTCTAATTGGTGCAGCACTAGGGGGAGGAGCAGAGTTTCTTGCAGCCGAGTGCCCTGAGCAGTCTGTGGCCAGCATGGTATTTAGGCTCTGGGAGGTGTGACAGGCAGGCTTTGGATGTGGGGAGGGAAATACTCATAGAGTGCCCGTTGTCCCAACGGATTTTAGAACTGTCGCCCCACCCAAAGTTGATTTCACTAGTAACTTGTTAGTGGAGCTGCTAATTGTGACAGTGGGGGCTGTTGATGCTGAGAGACATGTGCCCCATGACATGATTTCTTTTTTTTAACATCTTTATTGGAGTATAATTGCTTTACAATGGTGTGTTAATTTCGGCTTTATAACAAAGTGAATCAGTTATACATATACATCTGTTCCCATATCTCTTCCCTCTTGCATCTCCCTCCCTCCCACTCTCCCTATCCCACCCCTGTAGGTGGTCACAAACCACCTAGCTGATCTCCCTGTGCTATGTGGCTGCTTCCCACTAGCTATCTATTTTACATTTGGTAGTGCCATTCTCTCACTTTGTCCCAGCTTACCTTTCCCCCTCCCCATATACTCAAGTCCATTCTCTAGTAGGTCTGTGTCTTTATTCCCATCTTACCCCTAGGTTCTTCATGACCTTTTTTTATTTTTTCTTAGATTCCATATATATGTGTTAGCATACGGTATTTGTCTTTCTCTTTCTGACTTACTTCACTCTGTATGACTCTAGGTCCATCCACCTCACTACAAATAACTCAATTTCGTTTCTTTTAATGGCTGAGTAATATTCCATTGTATATATGTGCCACATCTTCTTTATCCATTCATCCGATGGTGGACACTTTGGTTGCTCCATCTCCTGGATATTGTAAATAGAGCTGCAATGGACATTTTGGTACATGACTCTTTTTGAATTATGGTTTTCTCAGGGTATATGCCCAGTAGTGGGATTGCTGGGTCATATGGTAGTTCTATTTGTATTTTTTTAAGGAACCTCCATACTGTTCTCCATAGTAGCTGTACCAATTCACATACCCACCAGCAGTGCAAGAGTGTTCCCTTTTCTCCATACCCTCTCCAGCATTTATTGTTTCTAGATTTTTTGATGATGGCCATTCTGACCGGTGTGAGATGATATCATATTGTAGTTTTGATTTGCATTTCTCTAATGATGTTGAGCATTCTTTCATGTGCTTGTTGGCAATCTGTATATCTTCTTTGGAGAAATGTCTTTTTAGGTCTTCTGCCCATTTTTGGATTGGGTTGTTTTTTTGTTATTGAGCTACATGAGCTGCTTGTAAATTTAGATTAATCCTTTGTCAGTTGCTTCATTTGCAAATATTTTCTCCCATTCTGAGGGTTGTCTTTTGGTCTTGTTTGTGGTTTGCTTTGCTGTGCAAAAGCTTTTAAGTTTCATGAGGTCCCATTTATTTTTGTTTTTATTTCCATTTGTCTAGGAGGTGGGTCAAAAAGGATCTTGCTGTGATTAATGTCATAGAGTGTTCTGCCTATGTTTTCCTCTAAGAGTTTGATAGTTTCTGGCCTTATATTTAGGTCTTTAATCCATTTTGAGTTTATTTTTGTGTATGGTGTTAGGGAGTGTTCTAATCTCATACTTTTACATGTACCTGTCCAGTTTTCCCAGCACCACTTATTGAAGAGGCTGTCTTTTCTCCACTGTACATTCCTGCTTCCTTTATCAAAGATAAGGTGACCATATGTGCGTGGGTTTGTCTCTGGGCTTTCTATCCTGTTCCATTGATCTATATTTCTGTTTTTGTGCCAGTACCATACTGTCTTGATTACTGTAGCTTTATAGTATAGTCTGAACTCAGGGAGCCTGATTCCTCCAGCTCCGTTTTTCATTCTCAAGATTGCTTTGTCTATTCGGGGTCTTTTGTGTTTCCATACAAATTGTGAAATTTTTTGTTCTAGTTCTGTGAAAAATGCCATTGGTAGTTTGATAGGGATTGCATTGAATCTGTAGATTGCTTTGGGTAGTAGAGTCATTTTCACAATGTTGATTCTTCCAATCCAAGAACATGGTATATGTCTCCATCTATTGTATCATCTTTAGTTTCCTTCATCAGTGTCTTATAATTTTCTGCATACAGCTCTTTTGTCTCCTTAGGTAGGTTTATTCCTAGATATTTTTTTTTTTTTTTTTTTTTTTTTTTGCGGTACGCGGGCCTCTCACTGTTGTGGCCTTTCCTGTTGCGGAGCAACAGGCTCCAGACGCGCAGGCTCAGCAGCCATGGCTCATGGGCGCAGCCGCTCCGCAGCATGTGGGATCCTCCCGGACCGGGGCACGAACTCGTGTCCCCTGCATCGGCAGGCGGACTCTCAACCACTGCGCCACCAGGGAAGCCCTCCTAGATATTTTATTCTTGGTAAATGGTAAATTTTATTCAATGGTAAATGGGAGTGTTTTCTTAATTTCACTTTCAGATTTTTCATCATTAGTGTATAGCAATGCCAGGGATTTCTGTGCATTAATTTTGTATCCTGCTACTTTACCAAATTCATTGATCAGCTCTAGTAGTTTTCTGGTAGCATCTTTAGGATTCTCTATGTATTGTATTATGTCATCTGCAAACAGTGAATGCTTTACTTCTTTTCTGATTTTGATTCCTTTTATTTCCTTTTCTTCTCTGATTGCTGTGGCTAAAACTTCCAAAACTATGTTGAATAAGAGTGGTGAGAGTGGGCAACCTTGTCTTGTTCCTGATCTTAGTGGAAATGGTTTCAGTTTTTCACCATTGAGGACGATGTTGGCTGTGGGTTTGTCATATATGGCCTTTATCATGTTGAGGAAAGTTCCCTCTATGCCTACTTTCTGCAGAGTTTTTATCATAAATGGGTTTTGACTTTTGTTGAAAGCTTTCTCTGCATCTATTGAGATGATCATATGGTTTTTCTCTTTCAATTTGTTAATATGGTGTGTCACATTGATTGATTTGCATATACTGAAGAATCCTTGCATTCCTGGAGTAAACCCCAGTTGATCATGTTGTATGATCCTTTTAATGTGCTGTTGGATTCTGTTTGCTAGTATTTTGTTGAGGATTTTTGCATCTGTGTTCATCAGTGATATTGGCCTGTAGTTTTCTTTCTTTGTGACATCTTTGTCTGATTTTGGTATCAGGGTGATGGTGGCCCCGTAGAATGAGTTTGGAAGTGTTCCTCCCTCTGCTGTATTTTGGAAGAGTTTGAGAAGGATAGGTGTTATCTCTTCTCCAGACGTTTGATAGAATTTGCCTGTGAAGCCATCTGGTCCTGGGCTTTTGTTTGTTGGAAGATTTTTAATCACAGGTTCAATTTCAGTCATTGTGATTGGTCTGTTCATATTTTCTGTTTCTTCCTGATTCAGTCTCTGCAGGTTGTGCATTTCTAAGAATTTGTCCATTTTTTCCAGGTTGTCCATTTTATTGGCGTAGAGTTGCTTGTAGTAATCTCTCATGATCCTTTTGTATTTCTGCAGTGTCAGTTGTTACTTCTTTTTCATTTCTAATTCTATTGATTTGAGTCTTCTCCCTTTTTTTCTTGATGAGTCTGGCTAATGGTTTATCAATTTTGTTTATCTTCTCAAAGAACCACGTTTTAGTTTAATTGATCTTTGCTATCGTTTCTTTCGTTTCTTTTTCATTTATTTCTGATCTTTATGATTTCTTTCCTTCTGCTAACTTTGGGGTTTTTTTTGTTCTTCTTTCTCTAATTGCTTTAGGTGCAAGGTTAGGTTGTTGATTCGAGATGTTTCCTGTTTCTTAAGGTAGGATTGTATTGCTATAAACTTCCCTCTTAGAACTGCTTTTGCTGCATCCCATAGGTTTTGGGTCATCTTGTCTCCATTGTCATTTGTTTCTAGGTATTTTTTGATTTCCTCTTTGATTTCTTCAGTGATCACTTGGTTATTAAGTAGTGTATTGTTTAGCCTCCATGTGTTTGTATTTTTTACAGATCTTTTCCTGTAACTGATATCAGGTCCTATAGCGTTGTGGTCGGAAAAGATAATTGATATGATTTCAGTTTTATTAAATTTACCAACGCTTGATTTGTGACCCAAGATATGATCTATCCTGGAGAATGTTCCATGAGCACTTGAGAAAAATGTGTATTCTGTTGTTTTTGGATGGCATGTCCTATAAACATCAATCAAGTCCATCTTGTTTAATGTATCATTTAAAGCCTGTGTTTCCTTATTTATTTTCATTTTGGATGATCTGTCCATTGGTGAAAGTGGGGTGTTAAAGTCCCCTAATATGAATGTGTTACTGTCAATTTTCCCTTTTATGGCTGTATTTGCTTTATGTATTGAGGTGCTCCTATGTTGGGTGCATAAATATTTACAATTGTTATATCTTCTTCTTGGATCAATCCCTTGATCATTATGTAGTGTTCTTCTTTGTCTCTTCTAATAGTCTTTATTTTAAAGTCTATTTTGTCTGATATGAGAATTGCTACTCCAGCTTTCTCTTGATTTCCATTTGCATGGAATATCTTTTTCCATCCCCTCACTTTCAGTGTGTATGTGTCCGTAGGTCTGAAGTGGGTCTCTTGTAGACAGCATATATATGGGTGTTGTTTTTGTATCCATTCAGCCAGTCTGTGTCTTTTTGTGGGAACATTTAATCCATTTACATTTTTTACAAGGTAATTATCGATATGTATGTTCCTATTCCCATTTTCCTTAATTGTTTTGGGTTTGTTATTGTAGGTCTTTTCCTTCTCTTGTGTTTCTTGCCTAGAGAAGTTCCTTTAGCAGTTGTTGTAAAGCTGGTTTGGTGGTGCTGAACCTCTCAGCTTTTGCTTGTCTGTAAAGGTTTTAATTTCTCCATCAGATCTGAGTGAGATCCTTGCTGGGTAGAGTAATCTTGGTTGTAGGTTTTTCTCCTTCATCACTTTAAATATGTCCTGCCAGTCCCTTCTGGCTTGCAGAGTTTCTGCTGGAAGATCAGCTGTTAACCTTATGGGGATTCCCTTGTGTGTTATTTGTTGTTTTTCCCTTGCTGCTTTTAATATGTTTTCTTTGTATTTAATTTTTGATAGTTTGGTTAATATGTGTCTTGGCGTGTTTCTCCTTGGATTTATGCTGTATGGGACTCTCTGTGCTTCCTGGACTTGATGAACTATTTCCTTTCCCATATTAGGGAAGTTTTCAACTATAATCTCTTCAAATATTTTCTCAGTCCCTTTCTTTTTCTCTTCTTCTTCTGGGACCCCTATAATTCGAATGTTGGTGCGTTTAATGTTGTCCCGGAGGTCTGAGACTCTCCTCAGTTCTTTTCATTCTGTTTTCTTTATTCTGCTCTGCAGTAATTTCCACTGTTTTATCTTCCAGGTCACTTATCCGTTCTTCTGCCTCAGTTATTCTGCTATTGATCCCTTCTAGAGTTTTTTTTTTTTTGTGTGTGTGTTATGCGGGCCTCTCACTGTTGTGGCCTCTCCTGCTGCAGATCACAGGCTCTGGACGCGCAGGCCCAGCGGCCATGGCCCATGGACCCAGCCGCTCTGGAGCACGTGGGATCTTCCCGGACCGGCGCACGAACCCGTGTCCCCTGCATTGGCAGGCGGACTCCCAACCACTGCGCCACCACTGCGCCCTTCTAGAGTATTTTTAATTTCATTTATTGTGTTGTTCATTGTTGCTTGTTTCCTCTTTAGTTCTTGTAGGTCTTTGTTAAATGTTTCTTGCATTTTGTCTATTCTATTTCCAAGATTTTGGATCATCTTTACTATCATTATTCTGAATTCTTTTTCAGGTAGACTGCGTATTTCCTCTTCATTTGTTAGGTCTGGTGGGTTTTTTTTTATCTTGCTCCTTTATCTGCTTTCTGTTTTTCTGTCTTCTTATTTTGCTTATTTTACTGTGTTTGGGGTCTCCTTTTTGCAGGCTGCAGGTTCTTAGTTCCTGTTGTTTTTGGTGTCTGCCCCTAGTGGCTAAGGTTGGTTCAGTGGGTTGTGTAGGCTTTCTGGTGGAGGGGAGTAGTGCCTTTTTTCTGGTGGATGAGGCTGGATCTTGTGTTTCTGGTGGGCAGGTCCACATCTGGTGGTGTGTTTTGGGGTGTCTGTGGCCTTATTATGATTTTAGGCAGCCTCTCTGCTAATGGGTTGGGTTGTTTTCCTGTCTTGCTAGTTGTTTGGCAGAGGGTGTCCAGCACTGTAGCTTGCTGGTCGTTGAGTGGAGCTGGGTTTGGTGTTGAGATGGAGATCTCTGGGAGATTTTTGCCGTCTGAAATTATGTGGAGCTGGGAGGTCTCCTGTGGACCAGTGTCCTGAAGTTGGCTCTCCCACGTCAGAGGCACAGCAGTGACTCCTGGTTGCAGCACCAAGAGCCTTTCATCCACACGGCAAAGCACCTGAAGGATACCAAGAAATAGGTGAAGCTCAGAGGGTCCCTGCTTGTACATATCACTGGTTTGGGGTAGACTCCAGGTGTCCTCTGGTGGGTGTCTCTCATATCCTGTAGACTGCAAAGTAGGGAGTCAACCACAGGGGGAGCATCCAGAAAAGCAAGGCTCTGTGGTATAAGAAAAAAACGCCCTGGACGAGCGCCCCTCCTCAGACACTGGGGCGCAGACCGGGAGCACTTGTCTCTGGCAGGCACTTGTGGTGCTTTCTCCATTGGCCCAGAAGAAAAAAAATCTCTTGACCTCAGGGAAGAATGGCCACTGAGCATGGGGGCGGGTTGTGCCCCATGACATGATTTCTGTCACTGCTTGTTCCGCCCTGTCAGCTCACAGCCACCTGGCGTTGCTGCAGAGAAATTTTCGATTGGGACAGACCTGGATTTCTATAGATGCTTCCCACCCAGCAGACACAGTAGGTTTCAGGTGGGACTCAGAACTAGAAATACCCTCAAGATGGCCCTGGAAGACATGATACCGATGCCCTGGAAACAGTATGTCCCCAGGCAGAGCCCACTTGGGGAGAACTGTGGGGTAAACCTTTGTTTTAGACCCCTGCCTTCCCAGAGATCTGCCTGAAGAATCTGACTTAAAGTCAAAGGCAGATCCTGGGAGCCCTTTCACTTCTCTCCAGTTGTGTGTATAGGCAGTGGGCAGGTGCAGCCCTAGAGGACATTTCCTAATTAAGATGGGATTGCAAGAAAGGCTTGTTGGGCACTAAGTCCTTCCTCTCTAGGTCTTCAATTCTTCATACTATTGTTAAGCATATTTAAAAGTTTTCACAAATTTATACTAATACTACTTCCAAAAGATGGAGAATACTCTATTACCCCCAAAGAACGCCCCTATGGTGCCCATTTGTACTAACTCTGTCCACCTTTAATCACTGATCTATTTTAGGTCCCTATATGTTTGCCTCTGCCTTTTCCAGAATGCAATATCAATAGAACACCATGTCGTCATGTGAGCCCTGTTTGTAAACTTTGATTCCATTTGTAAAAGTGCACAATTGTGCACTGTTCTCCTGGGCATAACAATTTTGACAGTGCCTAGTAGGGGTGGTGGCACACATTAGGCCTTTAAGCTGAGATTCCATTATTATGAGCTCTGAGTTTGGTAAGACCCTGTTCTCCCTGTGTCTGACTTTCATTTGTAACACAGGAGGCCAAAAAAGACTCTGTGCTTCCACTTCAGGCAGCACAGGTTGGATGTGTGGTCGGGGAACCAAGATCTCACATGCTGCAAGGTGTGGCCAAAAAAAAAAAAAAAAAAAAAAGATGGGAGGAATACTTGGGGAAGGGGCAGAGCAACTGAGAAATAATTATGAAATTACATCTATACCATGCAGAGAAGACATAAGTTAGTACTGAAAACATGGAGGAAGTTTAGACTTCTTTTGCTCTTTAATGAAACACAAAGCTGGTAATCCGTCCCCCTCCCTTTTTTAAAAAAATAAATTTATTTTTTAAATTTTTATTTATTTTTGATTGCATTGGGTCTTCGTTGCTGCATGTGGGCTTTTTCTCTAGTTGTGGTGAGCAGGAGCTACTCTTCGTTGCAGTGAGCGGGCTTCTCATGTTGCGGAGCATGGGCTCTAGAGCACAGGCTCAGTAGTTGTGGCACACGGGCTTAGTTGCTCTGTGGCATGTGGGATCTTCCCTGACCAGGGCTTGAACCCATGTCCCCTGAGTTGGCAGGTGGATTCTTAACCACTGCACCACCAGGGAAGCCCTCCCTCCCTTTTCATAACATGTGCTGGAGGTCTAAAACTATGGGAATAACACCTATGAACAGCAAAATGGGCTTTGTAACTCTGTGGACCATTGAAACAAAAAGCTTCCAGTTCTCTTCTTATAAAAGGCATTAAAAACTTTCCATTTTGAGGATGTCAGACGTACCTCCTTTCCCACTAACTTGGGATATTACTGAAGAGGATAGCCGTCTGTCTGCAGCTCACTTCACTTATTCCTTGGATGACTGCCCCCCTAAACATCCGTAGCTCTTTTTAGTGTTTCATGTTGGACTTGCAGAGATATCACTCACAGGAAAACCCATGACTGGCTACAAGTGTGCAGATGACCAGAACCCTTCCTCAAACTTGGAGGACCAGAAAGGCTTCATGGTGTCACTCCTTCTGTGTAGCAGCAAAATTATAATGGAAATATAAAAGGCAGTTTATTTTTTTTACAATTTTTGGCCGTGCCCAATGTCATGTGGGATCTTAGTTCCCTGACCAGGGATCGAACCTGCATCCCCTGCATTGGAGGCTCAGAGTCTTAACCACCGGACTGCCAGGGAAGTCCCTAAAAGGCAATTTAAATCTTTTCAAATGATGTTAAATACAAACATAAACACCAAAACTACTCATGGCCCAAAGTAATGGGAATGGGGAGTCTCAAGTCTTGGATAATCCATGTCCAAACTCATGATTACTATTACATGCAATAAAACTTTCAACTGTGGCGAAGATGAAGATGAACCATGTCTACATCTTTATGGGGAAACCATTATGGTTGATCCCAGGAATGCAGGGATGTCTGTATTGCTCTCCACTTCTTATATCTGCACCCAAGCAGTTCCTCAAATAGTGTTTAAGATGCAAGATGGTGTAAATAAAAAGTGATCAGTGATGACATCCTCACTCATGAGGCCCTGACCTGCCACAGACACACAATTCCAGTCTCCCTATTACCTCATAGCATTGTTTACTTTCCTCAAAGCTCTTATTTCCATCTTATAAACCCAGATTGTGCTATTTGTTAGTCACCTCTTCCCACAAAAATATAAGAGCCAGGACTTGAAGAACTTGTTTCACACCTATATATCCAGAGTGTGTAGTGCCCTATTTATGCTAAATTGTGTATGATTTGAGTCTACAGTGCCTAGTAGAAGAGGGATGCTGAAAAATTAGCATCAAGAGTAGCTTCTGAGCAAGAAAGCCTTGCTTGGAATAGTAACCCTGTCTTTGTCCCTTGCCAGGTTTGTGTTCTTGACAATTTACCTAAACTCATAAAGCCTCAGTTGATTGGAAAAGGAGGTAATACCTAAGACAAGTCCAAATCCTGTAAGACCTTTTGGACAGTCTCTTACTGATATGACCCATTATCATTTATGGTTTGTGTTCATCCTTATTATGATGATTCGTTATGCCCCTCTATTTGTTGTTGTTGTTTTTACATTGCTTTTTCTGATCCATTTTTCAAAAATATTTTTTATTGGAGTATAGTTATGTACAATGTTGTGTTAGTTCTAGGTGTACAACAAAGTGAGTTAGTTATACATACATTTACTCTTTAGATATTTTTCCCATATAGGCCATTACAGAGTATTGAGTAGAGTTCCCTGTGCTATACAGTAGGTTCTCATTAGTTATCTATTTTATATACAGTAGTGTGTATATGTCAACCCCAGTCACCCAATTTATCCGTCCCCCACACCCCTCTATTTGAATACAAGTGTGAACCTGGCAGTTTTTGGCAAGAAGGCAGTAACAAAACCATGATTTAAGTTTTTAATTAAGAACAAATGAGAAATCCATTTCATGACAAAAATTCTAACTATGAAAAAAAAATTTGCCTGAGGAAGAATATACATGGTAATACTGAATCAAAATGTATAATGATTATCTTGAAAAAAACCACAAACTTGATCTAAAAATCTACAATTGCAATGGGATGTTTCAATATATCCTATTAGGAAATAGAAAAGATAATATTTGTTAGTATACAAGATTTTTTGAAAGAGAAGCATTTGACAAAAAAAACCATTGTTTTCAATCACATACAATCAGTCATAACTGAAAATGTACTGAGAAATTATGTTCAATTGTGAGTGATTGGAAATATCCATAATCTATCCGATAAGAGGAAGGTGCTAATTCTCACATGGAAGGATTGGGCCACAGAAGTCACTGCACAGTGCAGTAGAGGAACTCACTACAGGACCACTGCTTTCTTCTGACTGCACCACTGTAGCTGCTATAGTGGAATCAAGAACACACAGTCACTAGCAATATCAACAGAACAATGTGTTTACTACACAAATTAGACCTTATACAAATACAATATAGAGAAGAGGTGAGTCAGTGCTTCACAAAACGTTCTCAATCACAGCAGTCTAAATTTGTTGCCTGGTGGACACATGAGGACTTGCAGGAAAATCCAAACTGTGAGGGATCTTTGCTGTGGAACTTGTGGAGGTATCTGTGGAAACCAACAGGTCTGAGAAAATGGAAGTCATGTAGCTGGTGGTAATGAGCCTACTTTGGACTGGCAGGGCAAAGAATCAGGAAAATGGTTTAGAACCAGGTATATGTGAAACTCCTGTGTGGCTCAAGAACTAAGGCCTTCTTCACTTTGCCTTCCAAGTGTCATGCAAGGGAGGCTAGTGGTGAATTCTAACATGGAACCATGAAAAGAACAGGTTCTAGAAAATGTAGGTCACAACATATTACCCATGTTAACAACACATTCCAGGAGAGCATCTCCAATTCTACATTTTAGTGTCCTGTAACAGGTAGGTCTCTTTTCTTTCTGCAAATATAAAGACTTACTGGTCCATTAACATACAAGGTTATTACAAAAATGAATCAGAACTTAAATGTTAATAACACTTTAAAAAGTAGCTAGAAATGTGATGTTTATATTTACTCTCACAGACTTGCAATGTGAGAGCAGTAACCACATCAGTTATGATCACTGTTGTATTTACAGCACAGGCACATAGTAGGTGCTCAATATGAATGAAGGGATGGTAATACCACTAGTTGACTTCAGTGATATAATTATTCTAATTGAATTATGGGTAAAGAGACACTAACTGGTGATATCAGAATAATGTAGGAGAATTTTTAATGCATTGGTGGGGGAAAAATGTTGCTTCAGTGCAAAGATATTGTAGCTACGAATTTAAAATAATTGCACTTGTAAACAATGTAAGGTTGCTTTGTTTAAGTATGCAGTTGATGTCAACATGGGTGTCTTAAAGTCTCTTCCCCAAATCACAGTCAGATGGAATGACAAAGAGTAAAGAGAAAATGACAAAGAGAAAAGATGTAAATACTAAGTCAAGTGAGATTATACTCTGTGTTAAACTTCACATAATCACAAATTTATGCCAACTATTTATTAGCAAGGAAAAAATGGAAGAAGGCTCTTCTGACAAGAGCAAAGTTTTTCTAATAAAAGAGGCATATTTACAATGGGTAAGAAATATCCAGTACCTGCCACATGAAGCCAATAGGAAAATCCCAACAACTACCAGAGTGTCATTAGTCCATGCCCCCTTTACTTACAGAACAACAAAAATTATATATTTTTGGCACATTATATAATATTGGCACATTACAATTATATTCCAGTTCACTCATGGATCCAACAGATTTCAAAATGGAAAGACAAAAATTCTATAAGCTAATTTAAGGAAAAATACTACCTACTAAGCTTATATACTATTGCTTAAAGAGTACTTACAGAATTGTTTCAACTCAGTGTTGTGTTCATTTTGCAAAATTAACAAGTAGAATCCATAATTAGAGACTGAGTTTCAGAATAAGCCACTGATAAAGATATATTTTTAACTTTTAAAACGTTTCATGTTATGAATTTTTTGGAGCATTATATATGAATTAATCTACATCAGGCTTTCCCATATTATTTACATGTTATAGCATTTCTCTCCAGTAGAGTTTTCATATGACTTTGAATGTATTGGGTTGGCCAGAAAGTTCATTCTTCTGTAAGATGTTACGGAAAATCCCGAATGAACTTTTTGGCCAGCCCAGTATTTGTTAAGATAGGAAACTCTTGTATTTATCACTTATATCCAGTGTGCATTCTCATGACATGTTTATGTAAGGATGTGGGCCAATTAAAGGCTTTCCCACAATGCTTACATTCAAGAAGTTTCTCTCCAGTGTGAATTCTTTCATGGCTTCTGTATGAACTGGGTCGACTAAAGGCTTTCCCACAGTCTTTACACTTATACGGTTTCTCACCAGTGTGCATTCTCATGTGACCTCGAAAGGTTGTGCGGTAAATGAAGGCTTTCCCACATTCCTTGCATTCATAGGGCTTCTCTCCAGTATGAGTTCTTTCATGTACTTGAACATAACTGGAACAACTGAAGGCTTTACCACATATTTTACATTCATAGGGTTTCTCTCCTGTGTGAGTTCTTTCATGTATTCGAAATGAACTAGGACAATTAAATGCTTTCCCACATTCCTTACATTTATAAGGTCCATCTCCAGTGTGCGTCATCATGTGTCTTCGAAAGCTTGTGAGAGAAACAAATGCTTTCCCACATTTCTCACATTTATAGGGTTTCTCTCCAGTGTGAGTTCTTTCATGTATTTGCAAACCTAAAGGAGAACTGAAGGTTTTCCCACATTGCTTACATTCGTAGGGTTTCTCTGCAGTGTGAGTCCGTTCATGTCTTCGAAATGAAGTGGGACAACTGAGGGCTTTACCACACTGCTTACATATATAGGGTTTTTCACCAGTGTGAGTTCTCACATGGACTTGAAAAGTGGTGAGCCAATGGAAGGCTTTTCCACATTCCTTACATTGATAAGGTTTCTCTCCAGTGTGAGTTCTTTCATGTGTTCGAAAGGAACTGGAACAACTGAAGGCTCTACCACACTGTTTACATTCATAGGGTTTTTCTCCAGTGTGAGATCTTTCATGTATTCTATATGAACTGGGACAATTGAATGCTTTTCCACATTCTTTACATTTATAAGGTCCAACTCCAGTATGTGTTATCATGTGTCTTTGAAAGCTTCCAAGAGAAATAAAGGCTTTCCCACATTCCTTACAGTCATAAGGTTTCTCTCCTGTATGAGTTCTCTCATGTTTTCGAAGAGAACTGGGACAACTGAAGGCTTTACTACACTTTTTACATTCATAGGGTTTTTCTCCAGTATGAGTCCTTTCATGACTTCGAAAGGAACTTGGACAACTGAGGGCTTTACCACATTGCTTACATTCATACGGTTTCTCCCCTGTGTGAGTTCTTTCATGTGTTTGAAAGGTTTGATGATATCGAAAGGCTTTCCCACATTGTTTACATTGATAGGGTTTTTCTCCAGTGTGAGTCCGTTCGTGTTTTCGAACAGATTGGCGATATCTAAATGATTTCCCACATTCCTTACATTTATAGGATTTCTCTATACTATGATTACTTTCATGTTTCTGAAAAGGCTGGAGATAACTGAAGGCTTTTCCACATACCTTACATTTATAAGGCTTCTTTCCACATTCCTGATACCTGGATGGTTTGGGTGCAGTGTGAGATCTAACGTGCCTATTAAAGGATGAACGACTCATGAGGACTTTTCCACACACACTGCACTCCCATGGTTTTACTGCAGTAGAATTCTTGTTCAGATTAAGATTTGGAATAAGGCTGATATTTTCGCCACACTGACTACCTTCTTCACTTTCACAGCATCTCCGTAATGTATGGCTTCTGTTAAAAAAAAATTAGAAGCACACTGTTAATGATTTCTTTGTTAATGATTTTACAGTAAATATTAGTATTACATTTTTATCATTTATCGGGAAAGTATTAGGTTTTTCTGCACCATGTAAGTTTGAAAGTGAATATACTGAATGCTCTACAAGAAAGCTCAACCATTGCTATTATCATAGTGATATTCATATATGCAGTCTCTGAATATGTTTTAAAGTAAACTATTTGGGAAACAATGAACATCCATGACACAGTTAAGAAAACATTTTTTTGGTAAAAATTTTCTGAGAATAAATAAATTTGAAGCTGGGCCCTTTTGTGTCTACTTGTTTCTAAATTTCATGACATAAGAAGATTCTCTTGTGGGACACTGCTTTAAACTGTGAGTGCAACTCACCTCAGATTTCTTCCCTGGTTTTTGTACTGATCTTCAGTGTTATGGTCTTCCCATTTTTCCCCTGAAATGCCAACCAAAAAGATCAATAAATTATAGGAAAATTATTATTTCACAGGTCTATGATGACCTCAAACTATGATTTACTTACCAAAGTATTCCCTTTCCCCATTCCACATCTTAGAACAACACTGATGGGCAGGAAACACTTGTTCTCTAATTGATTAAGTGAAGGAATGTCATCATCCTTACCTATTGAGGCCAGGTTCCTCAAGGTTTCCCGCATCACATCTCTGTAGAGTTTCTTCTGTGAAGGCCCCAGCAGAGCCCACTCCTCCAAGGTAAAGTTCACAGCCACATCCTCAAAGGCCACTGGGTCCTAAAACATCACAAATATGTGTACAGGAAGATGGGTGAGATAGACAGTAGTGGGAATCTGTAGTCCATTCACAAGAAGTTCACATATGATGCTGTTATTGAAATATTTATTCTGTGACTTGATCATCAAAATCCTTATTCTCTATATGACCACTTCCTCACATTCAACAGCATCATGTACACATGGAAATCATTTTTACTATGATCACTTAAGTCTTATCATTCTCTAACAGTAGGATCCAGAGCACGCTGGAGAAATGTGAACTCCAAACGAAAGAAGTATTTCCAGATCATCAACTCCTCGTAAGAAAAATCCACCTCCTTTAATACCCACCATATCTATCACATAGCACTCCATGAAACACAGGATCACATTTGCATGAGGTGTTTTTTTTTTATAACTTAATTTTGGGCTGTGTCAGGTCTTCGTTGCTGCGTGCGGGCTTTCTCTAGTTGTGGCAAGTGGGGGCTACTCTTTGTTGTGGTGTGTGGGCTTCTCGTTGCGGTGGTTTCTCCTGTTGCAGAGCACGAGGCTCTAGGTGTGCGGGCTTGAGTAGTTGTGGCGCATGGGTTTAGCTGCTCTGTGGCATGTGGGATCTTCCTGGACCGGGGCTTGAACGCATGTCCCCTGCATTGGCAGGTGGATTCTTAATGACTGTGCCACCAGGGAAGCCCCTTGCATGAGGTTTTAATGGAAAAAAACACAGTGAACTGGAAGCTTTTTCTTCCATTCCCATCACCAAACGTGACAAGGACAGGAGACCTGTGGAAATCCAGCTTATCACTAGGTCCAGCTGGCCATATTGTCCTAAAGTACTCCAGGCTATCAGAAGTAGTCAGATGCAACTGGCTGAATAAAAATAATCTTGTGGAAAAGTATTAAGTTTAACTTGCCTGTAAAAATATTTGACAGATACTCAGTTACTCCTTTTTATCTCTGTCCTATTTCATGAGGCTAGGAAGCTATTCTGAAGTTAGTACTCAGGCATGAGAAAGAAGGCATGACAACTTAGACCTCCACAAAATCCCTATATTCAGAGTGGCTTCTCACCATCTTTACCACATATATGTGCATATACTGAGAAAATAAATGCCAGAAGAGCATTTTCCGGCAAAACCATAACAGTGTACCCTGGACCTTGCTGACCTTGGGGAACTGAATAAGAATTGCAGTTTGCACCAGAGGCCACTGAAGACCACAATGGTTTGATGGTGAACGTGCCCATCATTATAAAACACAAAGGGTCCAGCAGTGCTTTCCTCTAAAAAACATAAAACTTATCTTCTCCAATTATAGGAGGCAGTGATTCTCAACCAGCCACTTGAGAGGCTGCCTTTCCACTTCTCTCATTTCCATGCCTCCATGTGGTGCACAGGGACATGATAGCGCAACGTCTGGGCATAGGAACCACATAACTTCCCTAAATGCTGGTCTCTGTAAAAGATCACTAACCTACTGATGTCCACGTGCAGGGGACAGAGAAAAGGTTCCCACACAGTAATTACAATGGTAGAATTTATCTATTCAGTTAAGGAACAGAAAAAGAAATCCCCAGTTCTTGAGAAGTTTTTCTCACAGGAATCGATGGTCTTAAAATGGAAATATTTATTTGTGTAGCATTTCTCTAATTTTTCCAATGTGCTCTGGACCCTACCATTAGAGAACAGTAAGACTAAGTGATCATAGTAAAAATGTATAATTTCCACATGTTCATGATGCTGTTAAATTTGTGAGGAAGTAACCACTTCCTGCTTGAGCTGCTTGCATCAGCTCTAATTACACTTTCTATGGTGTATCTGTAGCGCTTGCTCCTAACAATGTCCTATTGTGAAGTGTGCAGAAGAGAGTTACTAACAAGTCTGAGATCGCTGATTCTTAGGAATGCCTGCTCACCATGTTTGTCCTTTGTTGGTCTCTGGGAACTGGGATTTATGAGTGACCCCACCAACCTGATAAGAGTGGCTCAGTGTGTCTAAACTGTTTATGGTACATTATAAACGCTTTTCATTATGAGCGTCTGAACTTTCATTATGCTTAGGCAGAGTTCCTATGTGATCTGCTCCCCAAAATCACTCTGGGTATTGAGGCTCTAATGAGCTTCTCTGGAAGACAATTATTTTATATGTGTTGTCACAACCCGCTGCTTGTAGGCTTGAGCCCTTCCTATGTGATTACACTAGGAAAGACCATCTGGAAGTTTGCATCTGGCTCCCTCCAGAACAAATTTAATTCGGTACTAAAGAAAAATGAACGAGATATTTAATGATCCTCATGGGAAAAATTTAAAATTTTTGTTGGGTAACATTAAAGGAGAATGAGATAAATGAAAATACAAAAGATGTTTTTAGAAATAACCCAAACATCACTAAGATGTTACCTCTCCCAAAATATATCTCTAACAAAATGTTATCTAACTGGGAAAAACATTGTATTCCCCTGTATTCCATGGGCAATAGCCAATTCATTATAGATTGAAACGTGAAAGAAAAAACTGGGACACTTCTAGAAATCACAAGTAAATGCTTCATTGATCCAAAAATAGAACTTTCTCATTTAAGAGGAATAGCCCTAGAAGCAAGAAGAACTACAATCCTGCAGCCTGTGGAACAAAAACCATATTCACAGAAAGACAAGATGAAAAGGCAGAGAGCTATGTACCAGATGAAAGAACAAGATAAAGCCCCAGAAAAACAACTAAATGAAATGGAGATAGGCTATCTTCCAGAAAAAGAATTCAGAATAATGATAGTGAAGACGATCCAGGACCTCCGAAAAAGAATGGAGGCAAAGATGAAGAAAATGCAAGAAATGTTTAACAGAGATCTAGAAAAATTAAAGAACAAACTAACAGAGATGAACAATACAATAACTGAAATGAAAAATACACTAGAAGGAATCAATAGCAGAATACCCGAGGCAGAAGAATGGGTAAGTGACCTGGAAGACAGAATGGTGGAATTCACTGCTGCAGAACAGAATAAAGAAAAAAGAATGAAAAGAAATGAAGACAGCCTAAGAGACCTCTGGCACAACATTCAACTCAACAACATTCGCATTATAGGGATCCCAGAAGGAGAAGAGAGAGAGAAAGGACCTGAGAAAATATTTGAAGAGATTATAGGCAAAAACTTCCCTAACATGGGAAAGGAAATAGCCACCCAAGCCCAGGAAGCACAGAGTCCCATTCAAATTGGCAAAAATTAAAGACAAAGAAAAATTATTGAAAGCAGCAAGGGAAAAATGACAAAAAACATACAAGGGAACTCCCATAAAGTTAACAGCTGATTTCTCAGCAGAAACTCTACAAGCCAGAAGGGAGTGGCATGACATATTTAATGAAAGGGCAGAACCTACAACCAAGATTACCCAGCAAGGATCTCACTCACATTTGATGGAGAAATCAAAAGCTTTAGAGACAAGTAAAAGCTAAGAGAACTTAGCACCACCAAACCAGCTGTACAACAGATGCTAAAGGAACTTAAGTGGGAAACACAAGAGAAGCAAAGGACCTACAATAACAAACCCAAAACAATTAAGAAAATGGTAATAGGAAATACATATCGATAATTACCATAAACGTGAATGGATTAAATGCTCCAACCAAAAGACACAGGCTTGCTGAATGGATACAAAAACATGACCCATATATAGGCTGTCTACAAGAGACCCACTTCAGACCTAGGAACACAGACTGAAAATGAGGGGATGGAAAAAGATATTCCATGCAAATGGAAATCAAAAGAAAGCTGGAGTAGCAATACTCGTATCAGATAAAATAGACTTTAAAGAATGTTACGAAAGACAACGAAGGACACTACATAATGATCAAGGGATCAATCCAAGAAGAAGACGTAACAATTATATATTCACCCAACATAGGAGCACCTCAATACATAAGGCAACTGCTAACAGCTCTAGAAGAGGAAATTGACAGTAACACAGTAATAGTGGGGGACTTTAACACCTCACTTACACCAATGGACAGATCATCCAAACAGAAAATTAGTAAGGAAACACAAGCTTTAAATGGCACAATAGACCAGATAGATTTAATTGATATTTATAGAACATTCCATCCAAAAACAGTAGATTACACTTTCTTCTCAAGTGCGCACAGAACATTCTCCAGGATAGATCACATCTTAGGTCCACAAATAAAGCCTCAGTAAATTTAAGAAAATTGAAATCATATCAAGCATCTTTTCTGACCACAACACTATGAGATTAGAAATCAATTACAGAGAAAAAAATGTAAAAAACACAAACACATGGAGGCTAAACGTTATTAAATAACCAAGAGATCACTAAAGAAATCAAAGAGAAAATCAAAAAAATACCTAGAGACAAATGACAATGAAAACACGATGACCCAAAACCTATGGGATGCAGCAAAAGCAATTCTAAGAGGGAAGTTTATAGCTATACAAGCCTACCTCAAGAAACAAGAAAAATCTCAAATAAACAATCTAACCTTACACCTAAAGGAATTAGAGAAAGAAGAACAAACAAAATCCAAAGTTAGTAGAAGGAAAGAAATCATAAAGATCACAGCAGAAATCAATGAAATAGAAACAAAGAAAACAATAGCAAAGATCAATAAAACTAAAACCTGGTTCTTTGAGAAGATCAACAAAAGTGATAAACCATTAGCCAGACTCATCAAGGAAAAGAGGGAGGGATTCCCTGGTGGTGCAGTGGTTAAGAATCCACCTGCCAATGCATGGGACATGGGTTCGAGCCCTGGTCTGGGAAGATCCCACATGCTGCGGAGCAGCTGGGCCCATGTGCCACAATTACTGAGGCCCAGGCGCCTAGAGCCCATGCTCCGCAACAAGAGAAGCCACTGCAATGAGACGCTCATGCACCGCCATGAAGAGTAGCCCCTGCTCGCTGCAGGTAGAGAAAGCCCAACGCAGCAACGAAGACCCAAAGCAGCCAAAAATAAATAAATAAAATAAATTTTTTTTAAAAAAGAGGGAGAGGACTCAAATCAATAAAATTAGAAAGGAAAAAAGTTAAAAACAAGCACTGCAGAAATACAAACCTTCCTAAGAGACTACTACAAGCAACTCTATGCCTATAAAATGGACAACCTGGAAGAAATGGACAAATTCTTAGAAAGGTATAACCTTCCAAGACTGAACCAGGAAGAAACAAAGTATGAACAGACCAATCACAAGTAATGAAATTGAAACTGTGATTAAAAATCTTCCAACAGGGCTTCCCTGGTGGCACAGTGGTTGAGAGTCCGCCTGCTGATACAGGAGACACGGGTTCATGCCCTGGTCCAGGAGGATCCCACATGCCGTGGAGCGGCTGGGCCCGTGAGCCATGGCCGCTGAGCCTGCGCGTCCGGAGCCTGTGCTCTGCGATGGGAGAGGCCACAACAGTGAGAGGCCCCCGTACCACAAAAAAAAAAAAAAAAAATTTCCAACAAAAGTCCAGGATCAGATGGCTTCACAGGTGAATTCTATCAAACATTTAGAGAAGGGCTAATACCCATCCTTCTCAAACTCTTCCAAAAATTTGCAGAGGAAGGAAAACTCCCAAACTCATTCTATGAGGCCACCATCACACTGATACCAAAACCAGACAAAGATACTATAAAAAAAGAAAATTACAGACCAATATCACTGATGAATATAGATGTAAAAATCCTCAACAAAATGCTAGCAAACAGAATCCAACACATTAAAAAGGATCATACACCATGAATCAAGTGAGATTTATCCCAGAGATACAAGGATTCTTCAGTATACGCAAGTCAATCAATATGATACACCACATTAACAAATTGAAAAATAAAAACTATATGATCATCTCAATAGATGCAGAAAAAGCTTCTAACAAAATTCAACATCAATTTATGATAAAAACTGTCTAGAAAGTGGGCAACATAATAAACGCCATATATGACAAACCCAAAGCAAACATCATTTTTTTTTTTTTTTGCGGTACACTGGCCTTTCACTGTTGTGGCCTCTCCCATTGCGGAGCACAGGCTGTGGACGCGCAGGCTCAGCAGCCATGGCTCACGGGCCTAGCCGCTCCGCGGCATGTGGGATCTTCCCAGACCGGGTCACGAACCTGTGTCCCCTGCATCGGCAGGCGGACTCTCAACCACTGTGCCACCAGGGAAGCCCAACAAACATCATTCTTAATGGTGAAAAAGTAAAAGCATTTCCTCTAAGATCAGGAACAAGACAAGGATGTCCACTCTCACCACTATTATTCAACATAGTTTTGGAAGTCCTAGCCATGGCAATCAGAGAATAAAAGGAATACAAATTGGAAAAGAAAAAGTAAAACTGACATTGTTTGCAGATGACATGATACTATACATAGAGAATCCTAAAGATGCCACCAGAAAACTACTAATCAATAAATGTGGTAAAGTTGCAGGATACAAAATTAATGCACAGAAATCTCTTGCATTCCCATACCATAGTGATGAAAAATCTGAAAGAGAAATTAAGGAAACACTCCCATTTACCATTGCAACAACAAAAAAATACCTAGAAATAAACCCCCCTAAGGCGACAAAAGACCTGTATGCAGAAAACTATAAGACACTGATGAAAGAAATTAAAGATGATACAAACAGATGGAGAGATATACCATGTTCTTGGATTGGAAGAATCAACATTGTGAAAATGACTATACTACCCAAAGCAATCTACAGATTCTGTGCAATCCCTATCAAATTACCAATGACATTTTTCACAGAACTAGAACAAAAAAAATTCACAATTTGTATGGAAACACAAAAGACCCCGAACAGCCAAAGCAATCTTGAGAAAGAAAAACGAAGCTGGAGGAATCAGGCTCTCTGACTTCAGACTACTACAAAGCTACAGTAATCAAGACAGTATGGTACTGGCACAAAAATAGAAACACAGATCAATGGAACAGGGTAGAAAGCCCAGAGATAAAGCCCACGCACCTATGGTCAACTAATCTATGACAAAGGAAACAAGGATATACAGTGGAGAAAAGACAGCCTCTTCAATAAGTGGTGCTGGGAAAACTGGACAGGTACATGTAAAAGAATGAAATTAGAACACTCCCTAACACCATACACAATAGTAAACTCAAAATGAATTAGAGACCTAAATATAAGACCGGACACTACAAAACTCTTAGAGGAAAACATAGGAAGAACACTCTTTGACATAAATCACAGCAAGACCTTTTTTGATTCACCTCCTAGAGTAATGGAAATAAAAACAAAAATAAACAAATGGGACCTAATGAAACTTAAAAGCTTTTGCACAGCAAAGCAAACCATAAACAAGACCAAAAGACAACCCTTAGAATGGGAGAAAATATTTGCAAACAAATCATCTGACAAAGGATTAATCTCCAAAATATATAAACAGCTCATGCAGCTCAATGTTAAAAAAACTAACCACCCAATCCAAAAATGGGCAGAAGACCTAAATAGACATTTCTCCAAAGACATACAGATGGGCAAGAAGCACATGAAAAGCTGCTCAACATCACTAATTATTAGAGAAATGCAAATCAAAACTACAATGAGGTGTCACCTCACACCAGTTAGAATGGGCATCATAAGAAAATCTACAAACAACAAATGCTGGAGAGGGTGTGGAGAAAAGGGAACCCTCTTGCCCTGTTGGTGGGAATGTAAATTGACACAGCCACTATGGAGAACAATATGGAGGTTCCTTCAAGAACTAAAAATAGAATTACCATATGACCCAGCAATCCCACTACTGGGCATATACCCTGAGAAAACCATAATTCAAAAAGACACATGCACCCCGATGTTCACTGCAGCACTATTTACAATAGCCAGGTCATGGAAGCAACCTAAATGCCCATCGACAGACGAATGGATAAAGAAGATGTGGTACATATATAATGGAATATTACTCAGCCATAAAGAGGAATGAAATTGGGTCATTTGTAGAGACGTGGATGCATCTAGAGACTATCATACAGAGTGAAGTAAGTCAGAGAGAGAAAAACAAATATCGTATATTAACACGTATATGTGGAACCTAGAAAATGGTACACACGAACTGGTTTGCTTAGCAGAAATTGAGACACAGAAGTAGAGAAAAAACGTATGGGCACCAAGGGGGGAAAGCGGTAAGGGATGGGGGTTGTGGTGTGATGAACTGGGAGACTAGGATTGACATATATACACTGATATGTATAAAATGGATGACTAACAACAAACAAAAATTAATTAAAACAACCCCCCCAAAACAAAAAAAGAAGAAGCCCTAAAGCAAAAGCCTGACCAATTCAAACATATTAAAACTAAGGGAGTTATAAGACAAACAACAGGTGGAAAAAAATACATGCAATGTTAAAGGGTTAGTGTGCGAAGTAAGATGAACGGACACAATAGTTAAGGGGGAAAAAAAAGGGAAAATAACCAAAACATGTTTAACAGAAGATGCGAGATCATGTATGAGAAAATACCTGTCTGATTGGTAATAGGAAGTAATGAAACAACATGTCAAGCAGATTACATTTCACACTGATTAGGACAAAAATTTAGTCAATTTAGTAATCCCAAGTGTTGATGACCATAGGTGACAAATACGTAAATTATGCACGAATGGAGGAATCATTAACTGATGCACTCCACTGCCATTTCCTGTACATTCGAACTCGCTATCTACAGCTTAGCAATTTTTCTCTAATGTCCAGAGGATTTATGTTCTTGGAGACTAATGCAAGAATATAGAAAATGTATTTTTAAGGAGATTAAAAATTAAACTGGAGAGAATTCCCTGGAGGTCCAGTGGTTAGGACTCCGTGATTTCACTGCCAAGGGCCCAGGTTCAATCCCTAGTTGGGGAAGTAAGATCCCATAAGTTGTGTGGCACGACCAAAAAAAATTTTTTTAACTGGAAAAAGCCGAACCCTATAACCACTGCAATGGATGAGTACCTTGACTGGCCTGTAGACCCTAGATGTGTATGAAACATACTTCTGCAAAGAACCAACCAAAAAACATTTTGACCGTAATTTCATTAATACTCATTTACTGAAAGGTCAAAACAGACAAAACTAAAACAACACTGTGTAGTGAAAAGAATAGATGGTAAAGGTATGAATAACTAAACAATCAACAGAGATCATCTATGGGGCAGCACAGAGATGAGCAAGGGAGCAAGAACATCATGAGACTCTAAAAACTGCCTAAAGGCCCAGTTATGAATCTTGATGATTACAAAGATGTTTATATTGTTATTATTACTAGATCTTCCAATAAAACATTTTGTATGGGCTTCCCTGGTGGCGCAGTGGTTAAGAATCCACCTGCCAATGCAGGGGACACGGGTTCGAGCCCTGGTCCGGGAAGATCCCACATGCTGCGAAACAACTAAGCCCATGAGCCACAACTACTGAGCCTGCGCTCTAGAGCCCGAAAACCACAACTACTGAGCCTGCACTCTAGAGCCTGCGTGCCACAACTGCTGAAGCCCAGGCGCCTAGAGCCCTTGCTCTGCAACAAGAGAAACCACCGCAATGAGAAGCCCGTGCACCACAATGAAGAGTAGCCCCTGCTTGCTGCAACCAGAGAAAGCCCGCACACAGCAACGAAGACCCAACATAGCCAAAAATAAAAAATAAATAAAATTTATATAAGAAAAATACTTTGTACATTCTTTTTTGAATATATGTGATGACAAAATAAATAAGGAATTAATGAAGTTTGGAGAAGAACATAATTTTACTATGTTTGCCCTGTGATGTGGCAACCTGAGTTTTAATTCACAGATTCTGGTAGCAAAAAGTGGTAGCAAACACATATATTTGGAATTTAAGAAAAAAAAAAATGTCATGAAGAACCTAGGGGTAAGGCAGGAATAAAGACGCAGACCTCCTAGAAAACGGACTTGAGGTTATGGGGAGGGGGAAGGGTGAGCTGTGACAGGGCGAGAGAGTGTCATGGACATATACACACTAACAAACGTAGTAAGGTAGATAGCTAGTGGGAAGCAGCCGCATGGCACAGGGATATTGGCTCGGTGCTTTGTGACAGCCTGGAGGGGTGGGATAGGGAGGGTGGGAGGGAGGGAGACGCAAGAGGGAAGAGATATGGGAACATATGTATATGTATAACTGATTCACTTTGTTATAAAGCAGAAACTAACACACAATTGTAAAGCAATTATACCCCAATAAAGATGTTAAAAAAAAAAAAAACTGGTAGCAAGACAAGTGTCTATTTTGTAAGAACTGGTTACATAATCTCACCCTCATATTCACTTTTTTTTTTTTTTTTTTTTGCGGTACGTGGGCCTCTCACTGTTGTGGCCTCTCCCGTTGCGGAGCACAGGCTCCGGACGCGCAGGCTCAGCGGCCATGGCTCACGGGCCTAGCTGCTCCGCGGCATGTGGGATCTTCCTGGACCGGGGCACGAACCCGCGTCCCCTGCATCGGCAGGCGGACTCTCAACCACTGCGCCACCAGGGAAGCCCTCATATTCACTTTTTAAAAATAAAGGGTGAAGGGACTTACCTGGTGGTCCAGTAGTAAAGAATCCGCTTTCCAATGCAGGGTATGCAGGTTCAATCCCTGGTCAGGAAAGTAAGATCCCACACGCCGCGGGGCAACTAAACCTGCATGCCACAACTACAGAGCCCACGCGCTCTGGAGCCCACATGCCACAACTACAGAGAAGCCCACACACCTAAACGAAAATCCCTGCACGCCACAATGAAAGATCCCGCATGCCACAACTAAGACCTGACGCAGCCAAAAATAATAAATAAATTTTAAAAAAAGGGTAACATGAACTGGTATAAAAAGATGTGGAAGATTTTTCAATAGAATAATTTTTTTTAATTAATTTATTTTTTGGCTGCGTCGGGTCTTCGTTGCCGTGCGCAGGCTTTCTCTAGTTGTGACGACAGGGGCTACTCTTTGTTGTGGTGTGCAGGCTTCTTTCTCACTGTGGTGGCTTCTCTTGTTGCAGAGCATGGGCTGTAGGTGCACGGGCTTCAGTAGTTGTGGCTCGCAGGCTCAATAGTTGTGGTGCACAGACTTAGTTGCTCCGCGGCATGTGGGATCTTCCCAGACCAGGGCTCGAACCCGTGTCCTCTGCATTGGCAGGTGGATTCTTAACCACTGCGCCACCAGGAAGTCCCTCAATAGAATAATTAAGCAGTGTGTTGCAATATACAGATCATGTTCCCTTTTCTTGTGGACCCCATCTGAGATTTGTAGATGTGTAGGCTGACGACAGCACACAATGCCAAGAGGGTATGAAGTTTTTTACTTCTATAATGCAAGTGTCTGGGGAGGGCAGGGCGGGCCTCTCAAGCAGGTGGGAAATGCCTTCGGAGAGCAAGGTAAGGAGCCTGGCTTGGGTTTTTTCATTGAGATTAGGGGGTGAGCTAGGATGACAGTTTGCACACATGAGCAGGGACTTCCATGGACTTATTACTCTCTTACCAGCATCAAAGGAAGGAACACTCAGGCTTTCTTAGCACTTTGTACAGATGTGGGATACAAAGAGGAATAAGGAGGGATGAAAGTATAAAGCTGTCAGCAGACAAAAATAAAAACTGAGGTCAGAGACTTCCGGTTCCTGATCTGGCATGTTAAGGAGCTTAGAAGCTGGCATTAGCACCCTCATAGGGAAAAAACAACAAACTAAAAGTTAACAATAGACCCATCAGAGAATTTAGGTCATCGGGAAACTGCTGTCTCCAAAATCAGCGAGACAAAAAAGTAGCCATGTCCAGAATACTCTGTTCTTAACAAGAACTGTCCTCAAAATAATCTATTTTGTAACAGTGCAACTGATCTGGGGCGTGCGTGTGTGTGTGTGGTGGAAACACCCACTTGAGTCTCCTCTAGCCTCCCTGCTCTCCAAAGGTGGGGGTAGAGGACAGAAGCACTTGTGACAGTGGTTTCCCCTCCTTACGTCAAATATGTGGTGTCTTTTTAACACCACTGCTCCAACTCTGTCATCAAATATGTGTCTACCAGTTTGAGTCAATATGAATGCTACCTGGAGTTAGTGTCGGACCTCACAGATTAATAAACACTCCCACAAGACTGCCCCCACTTCAGCTGCTGGCCACAAACAGGGTGCCTGGGCTACTGACATTTCTACCCAGCCTCCTACAAAGTCATAGATTCCCTTGACATTCCCTCAGGTTTGGTAATTTGCTAGAACAATTCTGAGAACTCAGGAAGACACTTGGCTTTACTATTACTGGTTTATGATAAAGGATACAACTCAGGAACAGCCAAATGGAAGAGATGCATAGGGAAAAATATGGGAGCAGAGAGTAAGGGGCTGGGGTCAAAGGAAACAAAAGCAAAAGAAACAAATGGGACCTAATTAAACTTAAAAGGTTTTGCATATCTAAAGAAACCATTGACAGGCCTGGAGATTATCATACTAAGTGAAGTCAGACAGAGAAAGACAAATATCATAATATTGCTTATATGGGGAATCTAAAAAGACGTGATACAAATGAACTTATTTACAAAAGAGAAATAGGCTCACAGACTTAGAAAAAAACTTATGGTTACTAAAGGGGACAGGTGGTGGGAGGAAGGAATAAATTGGGAGTTTGGGATTGACAGATACACACTACTATATTTAAAATAGATAACCAACAAGGACCTACTGCATAGCACAGGGGATTCTGCTCAATATTCTGTAACAACCCAAATGGGAAAAGAATTTGAAGAAGAATAGATACATGTATACATATAACTGAATCACTATGCTGCACATCTGAAACTAACACAACATTGTTAATCAACTATACAGTACTCCAATATAAAATAAAAAAATTAAAAATTCTGTAAAAAAAACTTGGTTAATACTACATTTAAAGTATTTTGTATGTCAATAAAATACCAATAAAAAGAAAAAATTTAAATACAGGAGAAAGTATGGAAAGGTATGTGTACCAATAAACTTTTTGTGGTTAAAAAATAAGTAAATAAGCCATCGACAAAATGAGAAGACAGCACATTGAATGGGAGAAAATATTTGCAAATGATATGACTGATAAGGGGTTAATATCCAGAAGATATAAACAGCTCATATACCTCAGTATCAAAAAAAACCTGATTAAAAAATGGATAGAAGACCTGAGTAGACATTTTTCCAAAGAAGACATACAGATGGTCAAGTAGCATATGAAAAGATGCTCAACATCACTGCATCAGAGAAATGCAAGTCAAAACATCGAGGTATCACCTCACACCTGTCTGAACACCTACCATCAAAAAGACCACAAATAACAAATGTTGGTGAGGATGTGGAGAAAAGGGAACCCTTGTACACTGTTGCTAAGAATGTAAATTAGTGCCAACTAATATGGAAAACAGTACTGAGATTTCTCAAAAAACTGAAAATAGAACTACCATATGATCCAGCAATTCCACTCCTGGGTATATATCTGAAGAAGATGAACACTATTTCAAACAGATACACACACCCCAATGTTCACAGCAGCATTATTTACAATAGCCAAGATATGGAGGCAACCTAAGTGTCCATTGACAGATGAATGGATAAAGAAGATGTGGTGCATACATACAATGGAATACTTCTTGACCAGAAAAAAGAATGTAATTTTGCCATTTGCAACAACATGGATAGATGAAGGGTATTATGCTCAGTAAAATAAGTCAACAGAGAAAGACAAATACTGTATGATTTCACTTATATGGGGAATCTAAAAGAAACAAATGAATATAACAAAACAAAAACAGACTCACAGATAGAACAAACTAGCAGTTACAAATGGGGAGAGCGAAGTGGGGAGGGGAAAGACGGGTGGGAGATTAAGGGGTACAAACTACTATGTATAAAATAAATAAGCTACAAGCGTATATTGTATAGCACAAGGAATATAGCCAATATTTTGTAATAACTTTATATGGAGTATAATCTATAAAAATTTTGAATTATTAGGTTGTATACCTGAAACTGATATAATATTGTAAATCAACTATACCTATAAAAAGGTCAATGGTCTAAAAATACAACAACTGAAGCCACATACTGTCATAGTGGATTTAAAAAAATTATATGTTGTCTGAAATAAAGCCGCATTCACAATAAAGACAGATGGATTAAGACTAAGGGATGGAAAAAGATGTTATCATGTTAACATTAAAAGTAGAATATCCATATTACTTTCTGACAAAGCACAGAGATAAAGAGGGGCAATGCATGAAGATAAAGGGGTCAAGTCTCCAAGAAGACAAAGTAATCCTTAGTGCTTACGTGCACAGCAACAACACAGTGGCAAAATACACCAGGGAAAAATGGATAGAATTACAAGGAGAAACAGACAACTCCACTATTATAGTTGGACTTCAACACCCCTCTAATAAATGATTACGAGAACCAGCAGGAAGAAATTCAGAAAAGCCACAGAGCTGAATTGAACAGTGCCCTCAGACAACCGGATATAACTGAAAACTGTGTATTATTTCATCAAACAATAGCAGAATACACATCCTTCTCAAGTTAACATGGGAAATTCATAAGGACAGAACACATTCTGGGGGAATTCCCTGGTGGTCCAGTGATTAGGACTGGGTGCTTTCACTGCCGTGGGGCCGGGTTTGATCCCTGGTTGGGGAACTAAGATCCTGCAAGCTGTGTGGCGTGGCCAAAACAAACAACACATTCTGGGACATAAAACACATATTAACTAATCTTAAGGGAAATCATACAAAATATACTCTCAGAACACAAAGGCGTTAACCTGGAAATCAATAATAGAAAGATATTTAAAAACATTTAAATACTTCAAGATTAAACAACACACTTTTAAATAACCCATGGATCAAAGAAAAAGTTTCAACAGCAATTAAAAATTACCTTGATTAAATAAAAATGAATGTACAATTTACTGAAACTTGTGGAATGCAGCAAAAATAGGGTGGGCGTAGAGGGAAATTTATGGCATTGAAGGCATACACTTGAAGAAAGAGATCTGTAATTAATGATCCTAAGCGTTTAGCCTTAAAAAGTAGAAAAAAGAAGAGGAAATTAAGCCCAAAGTAAGCACAGGAAGAGATGTAACAATGTGAGAAGAAATCAATGAAAGTACAAGAAATCATTGAGAAAAATCAACAAAACATCTGTTTTTTGAAGAGATGAAATTCAGAAATGTCTATATAAGCTGAGAAAAAAAGAGAAAAGACATGGGAATTTCCTGGTGGTCCAGTGGTTAAGGCTCTGTGCTTTCACTGCTGAGGGTTTGGGTTCAATCCCTGGTTGGGGAACTAAGATACTACAAGCCACACAGCACGGCCAAAAAAAAAAAAAAAAAAAAGAAAGAAGAAAATCCAAATTATTAATATGAGGAATGAAACAGATGAAAATGTAAAAGCATTTGAAAAAATCCAAAATCCATTTATGATAGCACACTAGGAAGAGAGGAACTTCTTCTTGAGAAAGACCATCTACAAAAAACCTGCAGTTAACATCACACTTAATGGTGAGAAGCTAGATGCTTCCCTGGTAAGATCAGGAGGCAATGATGTCCCCTCTCTCACAAGTCCTAGTCAACACTGTACTGGAAGCTTACAGAATAAAAGGACATGTAAGGTATACAGAATGGGAAGTAAGAAATAAAACTGTCTTTTGTCATGTAGGACATGATTATGGAGAAAAAGTATCAACAACAACAAAGAAAACCCCTGAACTAATAAGAGAGTACAGTAAGACTGAAAGTTAGTTAACATACAAAGTCAATGATTTCCTATAGATCCAAACAAATCTAGTCAATTCATCTTTGACAAAGGATCAAAGGCAATTTAATGAAGAAACGACAGTCTTTTCAACAAATAGTGCCAGGAAAACTAGATATCCACATTGAAAAAAAGAACGTCTAGACACAGATCCTACACCTTTTGCAAAAATTAACCCCAAATGGACCACAGATCTTATGTAAAAGGCGAAACTACAGAACTCCTAGAAGATAACACAGGAGAAAGTGAACCTATCTATGAAACAGAAACAGAATCATGGACATAGAGAACAGACTGGCGGCTGCCAAGGGGGAGGGGGTGGCGGAGGGATGGAGTGGGAGGCTGGGGTTAGCAGATGGAAGCTTTTATACATAGAATAGATGAACAACAAGGTCCTATTGTACAGCACGGAGAAACTATATTCAATATCCTATGATAAACTATAATGGAAAAGAGTATTAAAAATGTATATATGTGTACAGCTGAACCACTTTGCTGTATAGCAGAAACTGACACAACACTGTAAATCAACTATACTTCAAGTTTTTAAAATATTGAGAAAAAAGGTAACATAGGAGAAAATCTATATGACCTTGGGTTTGGTGATGAGTTTTTTGATTCAACACACCAAAAGTAGGACTGAAGAAAGAAAAAAATTAGTAAATTGACTTCATTAAAATGACAGTTTGCTCTATGAAAGACAGGGTTAAGAGACTGAAAATAAGCCACAGACTGGGAGAAAATCTCTGCAAACCACTTATCTGATAAAGGACTGCTATTTGAAATATCCAAAGAACTCAAAACTCAACGATAAGAAGACAGGCAACACTATTAAAAATGGACAAAATAAGACACATGGATGGTAAATAAGCATAAGAAAAGACACTCCACATCATATGTCATTAGGATTGCAAATAAAAGAAGAATGAGATTATTACTAGATACTTATCAGAATACTAAAATTCAAAAAACTGAGAACACCAAAGGACAGAGACAATGTACAGCAACAGGAACCCTGTTCCATTCTCAATGCTGGTGGGAATGGAAAACGGTATGTCTACTTTGGAAAACAGGCAGTTTCTTAAAATACTAAACCTATTCTTAACCATACAATCCAACAATCAGGCTCCTTTGTATTTTGCCACATTAGTTGAAAACTTATGTTCATAAAAAAAACCTGTGCATGAATTTCTATAAAAGCTTTACTTGTGATTGCCAAGACTCAGAGGTAAACAAGATATCCTTCAACAGGTGAATGGAAAAATCATCCCTGGAACATCAATACAATGAAATATTTTTCAGTGTTAAAAGGACATGAGGTATCAAACCAAAAAGACATGGAGAAACCTTAAATCATATTGTTAAGTGAAAGCAGCCAATATGACAAGGCTACACACCATAGTTCTGGAAAGGAAAAAACTATGAGTAAGACCTTCAGCTGCCAGGGATTTCGGGTGGGAGGGAGGAATGAATGAATAGGTGGGAGCACAGGGCCTTTTAGAGCATGAAAGTAGAATACATGATACAGAAATGATGGACACAACTCATTTTATGTTGCCAAAGCCCAGACTGTCTAACATAAGAGTCAACGCTATTGTAAATTGCAGACTTTAATGCATCAGTATTGGTTCATCAAATGTAACAAATGTACCACAGTAATACTAGATATAAAAAATAGGGCAGGGACCTCCCTGGGTGTCCAGTGGTTAGGACTCCCTGCTTCCACTGCAGGGGGCGTGGGTCCAATCCCTGGTGGGGGAACTAAGATCCCGCATGCCCTGTGGCATGGCCCCCCAAAAAAATACAGGGCAAACTATATGAAGGCAGAGGGGTTAAGTGGGAACTCTGTACTCTGTAATCAAGTTTTCTATAAACCTAAAACTGCTATAGAGAAAGATAAAGTGTTACTAGGAAAAAAAAAAAAGATGAAGTCAGATGCCTTAATATCCATCTCAGATGACTGATGGCTGAAAGAGGTCATCTTTCAATCAACTGATCTGAAGTTATTTCAATGAGCCATTTTGGTGCTTTTATGAGGCCTAGACTCTGAGACTTACAAGAGAGGGTTAAACTACACTGAATGCTGTGTTCCACAGTGCGGCATTGGATATTCTGAGAAGTGAAATGAGTGCCTTGGTTACTATTAGCAGCGCCCGGAACTCTGACATGGACAGACGAGTGTTACCTTAATTTTTGTGTGTGTGGCTGCTCAGCATGTGGGATCTTAGTTTGCTGACCAGGGACTGAACCGGTGCCCTCTGCAGTGGAAGCACAGAGTCTTAACCACTGGACCACCAGGGAAATCCCTACCTTGATTTATATCGTGGATATCTGTTAGGCAAGAGAGTCTCAGAATTCTTTTACCACAAAGGGGCAACTCTTAGACAACCATCCAGGGGTCTATAAACACATGCTGATGAAGCCAGTTGCTGGTCAGTGCTAAGATGACAGCCTGATGTTTCGTCAGTTGTGCACCCTTGAGTCCCATCCTTCATCAGAATGTCCCAAATAAGGGATGAAAAGCAGCAACTCTGCCTGAGCTGGATCATGTATGAATGTGGTGATGCTGTCTCTAATGCCTAAAACTCCCACTGCTTTTCACTCAGAGAATCCTAAGGAGCTCCCCAAGGAGCCTAGGGGTCTGGGAAGGGGGTGACCTTCTTCAGAAAGGGACTGAAGAGAGGGTAGGCCACCCCTCCTGCAGGTAGGTTATGGCAAGGGGCCCAGGTTTAGCTGTATCTTGCCTGAAGGGGGTCTCCATAGCTGAGCTGAGCTCTTGGGGTGCTCTTCACAGGTCCCAAATCACAATGGGAATCTGGGTGAAGGGTCACATGCTCAGGGCTATCTGTGTTTAGCACAGCTCTGTCAGAAGGGATAACTGCAGCTCGAATGGCATATAGCGTGGAGCCTAGGGCAGTTACTGACGGCAACTCCAGGGGCAGGAGACGAGGTCACTGAAGCCTCTACTGTGAATCAGTGTCTGATGGCACTAAGGGAAGTAAGTGCCTGTCATCTGGCAGTTTGACCTGAGTCCAGAGCCTTTTTGTTTTTTGTAGGGGGAATATTCAAGGTGGGCCGATGTACAAGTAATAGTATAAATGGGCTCAAGTAAAATTCATAAACAAGGAATAAGATGCCTCCAGAACACCAGAAGAATCTAGACAAGGTTGTGGGTGCTGAGAGAGACAACAGTTACTTCTTCACTGTGTCAGGGAGAGCGGGCCCCAGGTTACCAAATAATTGTTAGGAATTTAAGCTAGGTGGCAGGAACCTCACATCGTATACCAGCAATGGCCTGTCTACTGCTTAGGAGCTCTTTTTGTCAATATTTTTATGTTCTGATGTCCTCAGAAAGAGGATGTCGTTGGTGTAATGTCACACCTGTGCTTCTGGACCAAGGTGGCTACAGTTCAGATCCTGCCTGCAGAGACTGTGCATGGTCACAGTGGTGGTGAGGTTCCCTGAGGGTAACTAGGTAAAGGGGTACCATGCCCCCTTCGAGGTGAAGGCCAACTGCAGCTGAGAAGCTGCTGAAATAGACACTGAACAGAACAGACTTAGCCAAATCTGTGGGAGCAGGATATTTACGTTGCTGAGTGGGTGAAGCCAGTAATTTCCATTATGTTGGGGGCTGGGAATTGGGGCTTATTTGGTGAAATCACAGCCTCAAGGTTGCTGTAATCCAGTGTGAGGTGTCATTCATTTTTTCCAGGGTTGAGAAGAAACCAAATAAGGCTATTAAAAGGAAAAGCACAGGGGGTTAATCACCTCCTCACTAAACAGATTTATACAATGTTTTTCAATCTTTCAAAACCCTGTTAAATTTACACTGGGCCATATTTAACTAGGGGGTAAGGTCAGTGGTGTCTCATTTATCAATATAATTTGAAAGTGGCAAAGACTAAATTAAAATTTCATTTATAATTCACTGGATCAGACCTTCCTTGCTGGGGGTGGCTATTTTAGGACAGTGGGTGATAAGACCACAGGGAATTTAGGTAAGATAACACTTCTCAAAGTTAAGGCGAAATACACCTGTTAGTCTTCTATATGATATCTAGTAACTCCCCTAAATTTATCAGGGGTACCTTGCTTAAATTTAGTGGGATCCCAGGTATAACTGTAATTTGAGCCCTAGTATTCATTATTTGCATGAAAGTTTGAGAATTAGTGCAGCACAACAGATGGCAAAATTACTTCATAAACTATGTTGTTGAGGCACCAAAGCAAGTAGTGCCCTTTCATCTTTTTCATTGTGTAAATTCTGTATATTTTGGATTTCCAATTGGGTCAAATTGTGGACCTTTGTTTCATTATTTTTTTCATTTGTCCTCTCCCTCTTGTCCCCCCCCCCCCCACCGCTTTTGCTTTTTTTTTAGTCACTGGTTATATTGAATACTTCGGGGGAGGGGGTACCCTCTGGTATTTATAAACTCTACTTCTGGAGAGCCTCACACATCAGTGCTATCAGGGTCACAGGCCTCCTCTATGATATCTGGCTGCTTTATAAAGTACAAGGAACTTGGGCTTAAATCAGGTTTGAAGGAATCCCTTGGTTGTGCCACATGGGTGCCATGGTGTTGTCCCCTGTAACCCTGAAGGTCAGGATCTCTGTTGCAATAAAGGCAGCAGCAGAACTCAAGGGTCCTGGGGAATTCTCTGGAATTACGAGTGGGGACTCAGCCACCATCTAATGACTGCCTTTCCCCCTCTCTTTTCTCTCCAGTAACTGCTCTGTCAGGAACTACCACCCAACTAGCCCAGCTCTTGCACAGGCTACTGTCTCTCTTTCCCACCTGTGCCTTAGATGTTGGGTCCAACCCAGGCACTAGCACAGCTTCACTGTAACATGCAGATAAATCCCAGCAAACACACTGGCCCAAGACTAATTTAAGGAGAGCTCCAATCCCATACTGCTGCTCCCAAATGCCTAGGAGTTCTTAAAACTGACAACTCCGCTCGGCTGAACACAGAACTGAGTCCTGGTATGGTCAACAATGCAACACAGGGCAGCACAGCTCACAGCTCCAGCTCCCCAGCACCCAGCAGCCCACAGCGCCGGCCGCCATCAGACAGCAGAGCAGGTGAGCTGAGTCAGAGCTGGAGAAGACAGACAGGTGGTGATCATGTGTGGCCATGCCGCTCACAGTGCCAGCTGCTATGGTCACCTGCGGAGGTGTGGCTGAGGCTGTCACCGGTGTAGTACACACCCACCAAGAGGATAAGAAAAGGGTGACGACTCACAGAAGAGAGGTCTCGGGGGAGAGCAGGCCTGGCCTCTCACGTAGCTCTGAAATGGCTTCACAAACCAAGAAAAGGAGCCTGGTCCCGGTGTTCACTGTGGGTGCAGGGTGAGACCGAGGCAAAAATTCTTGCCCAAGGGCAGAAGCTTGTGTGGCTGGAACCCCCTGCCACCTCTAGAAGGGAGGCCACCCAGACTTCTCATCAGCTTGTCCAGGTCAGGGCACAAGGGGAAGAGGGAGGTGTTAAAAAGAAACAGTAGGCCCCAAATGGAGTCATTTGTGCTAAGCCCATGTCACCAAACCAAGACTTAATACCTAACCTAACTGCAAATACGACCTCCCCTAGGAATGTCATCTTAACCAATCTGGAATTTTCTGGTCAACACCAACGAGGTAATCTGCCACATAGGTTTTTCCTTTTTAAAAAAAATATATATTTATTTGGCTGCGCTGGGTCTTAGTTGCAGCACGCCAGATCTTCGTTGCGGCATGTGAACTCTTAGTTGTGGCATGTGGGATCTAGTTCCCCGACCAGGGATTGAGCCCAGGGCCACTGCATTGGGAGCACTGAGTCTTAACCACTGGACCACCAGGGAAGTCCCCGCATAGGTTTTTTTCTGTCCCTCAAAGAAAGATGAGATAATCCACTCTTTCCTTACCTCTTCCCCCTTCTGCCCATCTAAGCCTTCCATCTGGACACCTCTCTACTTGCTAGATGTGATGCTGTCCAATTCACCACCAATCACTTAATAAAGCCAATAAGACCTTTAACATTTATTTAGTTGAATTTTTGTTATTTTAACAGATTGGTGAGGCTTTAACTGTGAGCAAACATCAAAAAATGCGGAGTCTGGGGACTTCCCTGGCAGTCCAGAGGTTAAGACTTCACGCTTCCACTGCAGGGGGGCACAGGTTCAATCCCTGTCGGGGAGCTAAGATCCCACAAGCCGTGTGGTGTGGCCAAAAAACAAAAAGAAAGAAAGATATGCATTTGCAATTGCTTTTTTTTTTTTTTTTTTTTTTTTTTGCGGTACGCGGGCCTCTCACTGTTGTGGCCTCTCCCATTGCCGAGCACAGGCTCCGGACGCGCAGACCCAGTGGCCATGGCTCACGGGCGCAGCCGCTCCGCGGCATGTGGGATCCTCCCGGACCGGGGCACGAACCCGTGTCCCCTGCATCGGCAGGCAGACTCTCAACCACTGCCCCACCAGGGAAGCCCACAATTGCTTCCTTTCTGATAAAGAAAACACCAAATCAAGATGCTCAAGAAATGATCAATACTGGTTATTGGGGGTGGCTGAACCAAGAGCACTTGAGGGGCCAGGGTGTTCTGGAGTGAGTCTACTTTAGATCTTTTTTTTTTTTTTTTTTGCGGTACGCGGGCCTCTCACTGTTGTGGCCTCTCCCGTTGCGGAGCACAGGCTCAGCGGCCATGGCTCACGGGTCTAGCCGCTCCGCGGCATGTGGGATCTTCCCGGACCGCGGCACGAACCCGTGTCCCCTGCATCGGCAGGCAGACTCTCAACCACTGCGCCACCAGGGAAGCCCTAGACCTTCTTATCTTAACAGCCTTTTCCTAACCTTCGCATGATTATTTAAGATTAACTGAGTAATCTGCATAAACCATATTTTTCTATTTAACAGCCTTTACTTTTAATTAACTTGCTTTCAATTTTAACTTATTTTTTACTTTTCTATGGAGGAAACCATGCTAAGATTTACTCCTTTAAACATTTAACACTTATAAAAAGCATAAAAAGTGAAAAGTTTCATATCTCCTTCTAACTAAAATTACAAGAGCGGCATCATAGTTTCTCCTTATATCTCACTCTGGGGGTTATTTCAGAAATAAGTAATGTGTAATGCACTAGGAATTTGGGTCTAATCCATTAAATATACTAGGATTTTCGATGACTTAGGTAAGTTTTGAATAGTTTTCCTCATATCAATTAAAGGAATTCATTTGCTTCAGTAATATTGCAGCACTTAAAATTTCAAAGCTCTCTAAGGACATGCACATACAAAAACTGACTTACAAATGTAAAAACCATCTGAGAACTCAAATACACCCATCTCGTATCTTGAGGATCTCTTGCCTAAAAGGAACAAATACTCTGTTTGGTTCCAAAATTCTTGGCCTTACTCCCACTATGTCTCTCAATCAACATACATTTAAAGCCTGAGAACTATAAATATTATACACTCACACAGTAAATTATATCACAAACCATTAAGGGAAACTAGAGTTAAGAGCTGCAATATTCAATATATAAACATATACAAGGAAAGAAATGCAAATATTTCAATCAGTGAGATAAGCAGCCTGTTTCCCTACAGTTCAGAAGGAAACCCAGATTTCCAAGCTTGAGGTCCAGACTCCCCCTGTGGGGATACAACCCCTAGAGTGTGTCAGTCCCTGGTGATGGAGGGTAAGGACACCTGAGCAGCCATAGAAATAAACTCTGGAGGCTCCAACATAATGCAAATGCTCCCTTCTCAGGCTTCAATTCTTACAAGTGAGAAAACTCTTGGCCAGATTCAATTTAAAGTTCTAACTGAAATGTACTCCAAAACTCATTAAACTCTTGTCCAGGAGACAGAACACATGACCTTCACAGACTTTCTCAATGTATTCATATTACTCTGAGTGCACCTACACTGCAAAAGCGACTCAAACCTGTATCTCAAAACAGGCACCAAGAAAATCACAGTTATAGCTTCAGAAAGGGCATCACTCCCCATCCCCCACCCACCATCACAGGTGCATCCCCAGCTTTCCAGGGATCTGTATCTTCTCTTCCTATAAAGACTCCTTCCACAGTGGGTGCAAGCAGGTAGGACACTTACAGGGGGAGGCTCCCCAGCAAGAACAACTGGTCGTCTGAGTACTTCCCTTTGCAGGCTTAAGGGGGCCTTAGCTTAGAAATACTGACCACAGGTCTCGGTTCCCCACTGTTGTTGCCTTGGACACCACTGATATTTTAAATGACACAAGCCCAGTGTTTGAATAATACAGCACAACCATTCTAAACCAGGATTTATGTGTAAAGGAAGGAAGAAAATTGTAAGGCATTTTTCTAGTTCAAGAACAAAACACACAAATGTCTATTCCTTTCTGAAAATAAATGTCAGTTAATTATTATTTCCATGGCAAGGAACTGTTTGGAAATAATCATAATTGAAGAAAAGAAAAAAACAGATCTCGAATGTTCCATGCAGTCACTTATGGGACCAAAAAAAAGAAAAATTTTAACTAATGGAATGGTATAATAGAATATTTTGTTTTATTTTTTCTGAAATTCACCTCTTTCTTCCCCTTTGGAAATATTTTATACTCTCTTTCAAGATCTACTGATTAAATACATTTACAGTTACCAAAAACCGAGACTTAAAGTGAATAAAGTCACAAACTCAGGGAGGGGCAAGGCTGACCTGGAACTATGATAAAAAGATTACCCAGGAGTCTCCAAAGAGGAACCTCCACCCAAAGGGCTCAAACAGGATGTCTGTGCCCAGCAAAGGTCCTGGGGGGGAAGCGCAAGACTTATACAATGTAGTTCCAGGTTAGTCTCTGATTTCTTCTCATGGAAAATATACACAGACAAAAAAATGAATCTTTAAAAAGAGCCATTCATGGCTCTGTGGAGCAATGATACAATTAAAATACTGCGTAGTCTGAAATGCACCGCAGAAGACAAATAGTTAATGATGAAGCTATGCACTGGAGAGGGGAAGATGGCGTTTGGGAACGTGGGGAAAGATCTGGAAATCTAGGCATTTACTGCCTGCCCTGGGAAGATCTAGGGTACAAGAACAGGGTCGTGGATTTGTGACCATGTTTCTCAAAATTTGGAAAGTGAGGGGGAAATGAGTCCCCACACCCCGGGGAGAAAGGAGGGACTGGGGACCCCAAAGACCACAGCTCCTCCAACGCAGGAACCCCGGATACTGAGTCACGACTGTCTCCTGATCACCCTCCCCGTGGACACCACACAATCTGGAGTAGACCCGGCCACTGCAGTGAGCGGAGGCCGCCCTGGGTCCCGACTGCCGGCCGAGCCCCAACGCTGCCTGCCGCGCCGGCTGTGGACTCGGGTCCGCAGGTCCGGAGTTGACCGCGGGGAGGCCCGGGTCCCACAACGGCCAGTTCCAACTGGTCCCTCCGCCCCCGTCTCCCAACACCAGGCTCCCCAACTCACCATTTTTCGGTTTCTCGGCTTCCCTGTCGTCCACCCCACAACTGCCGCGGCAAGTGCAGGTCTCAGCGACAGAGGATGCCGCGGAGCCACCGGAGCCCTTTAAGGGCATCGAGCGGGGACGTGCTGCACAGCGGGAGCAAATGAGAATGAGCAAGCAGTCCACGCCACCCACGCACGTCACTGGAGCGTCGCCCGCTGGCGCCCACACGTACGTAACCAGCGACTCCCCTGATTGGACAGTTCGCAAGGCCCCGCCTCCCGTGCCTGAGTGACAGGAGGCCGGAGTTCTCGTCTTTGCGCCGACCTTGTCCTGGCAGGGGCCCAGAACTGTCCCCTCCACGGACACTGCACTGAACCATAAGGCCGCGAGGCCCTCACGGAACTGTGACACTTCTTCACAGACACGGAGACTTAAAAGTGACCTCACCATATGAAATGAGTCTGGCTCCACTTTTATCTTTGACCATTTCCTGTGAGAGACGCCCATCCATCCCTACCTACCCCCACTCATTTGGTACTTTAAAAGCCCGCCGGCCTCAGGGGCACTTGGCTCTGGTGGGAGGATGAACCCCGCAGTCCTAGACCAGCCCTGAAACCTCAAACACTAGCATGTGTGAAACACTGAGAAAGAGAAACCACCGGAAAACCTTTTCAGTGTAATTCCTTGTTTGTTGAAAGGTCAAAGGAGGCAAAACTGAAAGACCACTGCTGAGTGAAAAATGACAGCGAAGGTATGAAGGATAAACAAAGAATCACAACCACCGTCATGTATGGGGCAGGACCGAGATGAGTGAGGGATGGGAACGTCAGGACACTCTCACCACTGCCCACAGGCCATTTATGAATCTTCATGAAGATTCCAAACATGTTTCAATTATCACTAAATCTTGCCACAAAACATTTCGTATATTCTTTTCTGAATATATTTGCTGATAAAAATTTCAAGCAGTAATTAAGTTTGGAAACAATTTTTGTATGTTAGTTTGTCCTATAATGCGGCAATCTGAGTTTTCACTCACGGTTTTGGCAGAAAAATCAGCAAGAAGCCAACTGTTGGGAAAGAATGGGTTCCATAAATGCATCATCATATGTAGTTTTTAAAAACAAAAGGTATTGCTATGAAAAGGTCTGGAGGATTTATCAATAGAGCAAATAAGTGCAGTGTATTGCAATATATATACCATGTTACCTTTTCTATAACCTTCGGAGACAGGTGGACCCTCCACACCGCCCCCCCCCAACTGCAAGCGTTGGTTGAGTAGTGGAGACTAACACACACCTACCAAGAATATATGAAAGGGTTAGTTACTTCTGAAACTGAGGTCTCTGGGGAGAGCAGGGCGGGCCTCTCAAGCCGGTGCGAAATGGATTGAGAACAAGGAAGGGAGCCTGGCCTGGGTTTTTTAAACTGAGGTCAGGGGCTGGGCTAAGGTGGAGGTTCACACACAGCCTTTCTTATCACCTTGTACAGATGTGGGGCACAAAGGGAAGAAGGAGGGGTAAGACTCTAAAGTTGTCAACTGTCAAATAATGGAAAATACATATACTGGTCTCTGCCCCTGGTTACTGGCACCCAGCTCCTAAAAGCTTGTAAATTCCTAAAGGATAAGAGCACTAGGAACAACTCTTGTTCCGCTGAAGCGACTCTGGGTGGGCTCCTGGATAGCTGCTGGGTGGGGGCTGGTCACCAGAAAGAGCAACGCATGATAAGGAGCTTGGAATTTTCAGCCCAACACCCTCATCCTCCAGAGAGGGAATAGGGCCTGGAAATGAAGTTAATAATCAATCATGCCTACGTGAGGAAACCTCCGTAAAATCCCAAGGGTATCCCAAGGGTATGGGGTTCAGAGAGCTTCCAGGTTGGTGAGCACATCCATATGGGGGAGGGTGATGCACCCCAACTTCACACGGACCCTCCCAGACCTCACCCTTTGTATCACTTCATCTGGCTCTTCACTTGTATCCTTTATCATATCATTTAATAAACTGGGAAATGTAAATTAAGTGTTTCTCTGAGTTCTGTGAGCCGCTCTAGCAAACAGAACCCAAGGAGGGGGTTGTGGGAACCCCTCATTTGTAGCCAAGTTAGACAGAAGTTGTGAGTAACCTGGGGACCTACTCCTTGTGATTGGCATCTGAAGTTGGGGGGCAGGAGTGGCTGCCTTGTGGGACTTAGCCCTTAACCTGTGTAATCTGAAGCTGTCTCCAGGCAGACAGTGATAGGATTCAGTTAAGTTGTAGGACACCCCACTGGTGTCACAGAGAATTTACTTATTGTGGGGGGAGGCCCTCACATATTTGGTGACCAACAGTGTCAAGAGGGAAGGGTTCTGGGTAAAAGTTAAGGAGAAACACAGGCAGGAAGAACTGGATTTTCTCTACTCAGGAAAAATACTGAGTTTTCCCAACATATCAGCAGTCAAACATTAAAAGATGGAGCCAGAGACCTCTGATCCGGCAGATAAGGAGCTTAAAAGGTAACAGTCCCATCCTCAACAAACTTTTTGTAAAAAGCAAACTGAAAAAATCAATGACTCTTCTTATATCTTTCAAAGAACTGAGGTCACAGGGCAAAGTGCTGTCTCCAAAACTGCAGAGAGACTGAAAAATAGCCATTTTGAAATATGCCCACAAAACTCCACTCTTCTTAACAAGTCCTGTCCTCAAAAGAATCTGCTTCATTAGAGGCTAACCAGCTGGGATTCTACCAGTGCCTAAATGACATGAGGGGTGGGAAATAGGCAACTGGAGTCCCCTCTAGCCTTTCTGCCTGACCTCTCAGCAAATACTTGGTATGTTTTCCAAAACTATGCCAACTCTCCAGCACCAACTGGGTGTCCTGCAATTCAATTCAAGTCTAACACAAACTAATCCGAGTTAACATCAGACTCCACAGTTTACAGGTTCAATCCTGTAAGACTGCCCCCATGTCAGATGCCAGCTGCAAACAGGGCAGTGGGCAGGTTACACACATTTCTGCATGGCCCGCTACAAATTCGGAGGTTCCCTGGACAATACCTCATCTTTGTTAATTGGCTAGAAGAGCTATCAGAAAAGCACTACTTATTATTACCAGTTTACTGTAAAAGATACAAGTCAGGAATAGCCAAATGTGAAGGGTGCACAGGGCAAAGTGGTGGTCGGGGGGTAGGGAGCTTCCATGCCCTCTCCTGGAATGACAGCCTCCCAGCATGGTGATGTGTTCACCAACTCAGATTTCTCTGAATCCCGAGGTTTAGGGGTTTCCATGGAGTTCCCTCATGTCGACCACTGGTGAATAACTCAATCTCCAGTCCCTCTTTCCTCCCCAGAGGCTGGGAACTGGGCTGAACATTCTAAGCCTCTAATCAAAGCTTGGTCTTCCTGGTGACCGACCCATACCCTGAAGCCATCTTGGGGGCCTGGAAGCAGTTGCCTCATTACAACATAAGATGCTCTCATCACTCAGAAAGTCCAAGGGCCTTAGGAGATCTTTGATAAGATCTGTGGACAAAGACCAAACATTTTTATCATACCACAGAAGGTCACAGCCCAAGGACACACACTCATTAAAATACTGAGACCAAATCATGGGACGCTAGAACATTTCCTCTCCACCCACAACATGCCACTACACCAAGCAGACGCCTGTTTCATCACAGTGGGAAACACAGAAAGAACAGTATGTTTCAGAACTTACTTACAAGTCTCTACAGTACCCCAGAGGTGACATGGGAGACAAAAGCAAGGACACCTGAGGGTATTTCATCCCGGACAGCTACAACAAATAGTCGATACAGCCTAAGGCTAGTCAGATAAACAAAAAGCCTCACATTAAGGTCTATTTACCTCAGTTCCTTTTCACACTACATCACTTCCAGTATTCAACAAAAAATTCAAAGGCACAAGAAAAGACTTAAAAAACACACCTTCAGGAGACAGTGTAAGCAGCTCTTCGCAGGAAACTGCCCTCAGCAGGAAGTCCCTTTCCTTGTCACTGTAGCAAAGTTGTAATGTAACTAACTTTTAAACCAGGCACCCCCATGCTCTACTCATCTCCCGCCCAAGCACACCTTTCAAATCCTTTCATCACACAACACCTTGCCTAGCCTGTTGGTTCAAAGAAGTAGAAATGAGTAAGTAGAATAAGTAATTAACAGATGACCAGATCTCTTCCCTAGCTTCCCTTTCGGTAATCTCGTGAACAAACTGTGTGATTAACATCTGGAGGAAGATCACAAGTCGATGAACCTGCATGCAGTGGGGGGCAGTGATGACTGTGACACCCTATTTCAATGATTGAGATTACTTCCCTCTTTCCCTTTAAAACTTTCATGGCCGAGCAGGCCCTTGGGAGGTGGTTTTTTGGGTCCACCATCTTCCTGGATTGCCGGCACTCTGATTAATCAAAGACAACTTTCCTTTCTATCAACATTTGTGAATTTGATTTTGTAAGCTGCGAGCAGCGGGCCCTGATTCGATAACAATAGGACAAGGAAAAGAAACTAATTCAGATGTAGCGGGTATGCTGGAATTATCAGACCAGAAATTTGAAGCAACCATGATGAATATGCTAAGGACTCGAACAGAAATAGTGGATGAGGGACTTCCCTGGTGGTCTGGTGGTTAAGACTCCACGCTTCCAATGCAGGGGGTGCAGGTTCGATCCCTGGCCGGGGAGCTAAGATCCCACATGCTGCAGGGCATGGCCAAAATAATAAAAAAAAAAAAACAAAGAAATAGTGGGTGGCGTGCAAGTACAGATAGGTCACGTACGCGAATATGGAAACACTTGAGAAAGAACCAAAAGGGAAATACAAGAAATAAAAACCAAAAGCACAGAAATGAATTATTCCTTTGGCAGGATGGGGGTGAGGGCACATCAACACAATGGAAACATGTGAGGAAAGAATCACTGAGTTTGAGGAAATGTCAAGAGAACCTTCCAAAACTAAAATGCAAAGAGATGAAAGAACAAAAAAGGGAACAGAAATCCATGAACTTTGAGACAATTATAAAAAGTGTAACATACACATGATGGGAATACATGAAAGAGAAGAAAGAAGGGAACAGAATAAGTGAAGCTTATGGGGACTGAGATTTTCCCAAAATTAATGACAGTCACCAAACCACAGATCCAGAAAGCTCAGAGAAATGAGATTAAAAACTGAAAAATGCACATCTAGAAATACCATATTCAAACTTGAGAAAAATCAAAGACAAAGAGAACATCTTAAAAGAAGGTAGAGTGAGAAAATATTAGGTATAGAAAAACGAGGATAAGAATGAAATCAAACTTCTTTAAGAAACCATGTAAGCAGGAAGAGAGTTTCATGAAATAAAGTGCTGAAAGAAAAACCACCCAACTAGAATTCTGTGTCAAGCAAAATTATCCTTCCAAAGTGAGAGAGAAATCAAGACTTTCTGAGACAAACAAAGATCAAGGGAATTTGTTATCAGCACACCTGCTTTGCAAAAACTGTTAAAAGAAATTTCTCAGGGACTTTCCTGGGGGTCCAGTGGTTAAGAACTCCATGCTCCCAATGCAGGGGGCCCGGGGTTCGATCCCTGGTCTGGGAACTAGATCCCACATGCTGCAACTAAGAACCTGCATGCTGCAACTAAAGATCCTGCATGCCACAATGAAGATCCCACATGCCGCAACTAAGACCCAGTGCAGTCAAATAAATAAATAAACATTAAAAAAAAATTTGTCAGGAAGAAGGTAATGATGAAGAAAGGAAGAGTGTTAGAGAAGGAATAAATGAAGGTAAAATAAAATGATTTATTTCTGTTATTTTTATGTATTCTGACAGAAAACACTTTGTTCAAAATCATAACAGCAACTATATAATTATAGCTTATAGCAAGTAATTATAGCTTACGGTTAAATGAAATGAATGATAGCAATGGTACAAGGTCAGGGAGGAGGAATTGGAATACTCTGTTATGAGAAAACTGTACATCCACTGAAGTGATGGTATACTGTTACTTCCGACAGGACAAGGTTAGTTGTAAATGTATATTGCAAACTCATGGGCAACTACTGAAAAATGTATAATAGTAAGCTAAAAGAGGAGAAAAAAATGGAACCACATAAAATGCTCAATAAAAGGTAGAGAAAGAAGAAAGGTGGAAGAGAATGAAGAAACAAAGAACAAAGGTAACAAATAGAAAAGAGTAGAAATATGGTAGATATTGATCCACTCTATCAATAATCACCTTAAACATCAATGGTCTAAATACAAGAAATGAAAGACAGAAATTGTCAAGTGAATAACAAAATAACAATTATATGTTGTCTGCAAGAATCAGTTTAGATATAAAGACACAGATAAATTAAAAGTAAGGACCTTCTTTAAGATCCTCTCTGGTCGTCCAGTGGGTAAGACTCTGTGCTCCCAGTGCAGGGGACCTGGGTTCGATCCCTAGTCAGGGAACTAGATCCCGCATCCCATGCTGCAGTGAAGAAGCCCATGTGGTGCAGCTAAGAGCCCGCATGCTGCAACTAAAGATCAAGCATGCCACAGCTAAGATCCGGTGCAGCCAAAAAAAAAAAAAAAAAAAGTAAAGGGTGGAGAAGGATATACCATGCCAACACTAAACAAAAGAGAACTGGCAGCGCCACATATATATTTCTTTTAATTTTACTGAAGTATATAGTCGATTTAGAGTGCTGTGTTTAATTTCTGCCGTACAGCAAAGTGACTCAGTTATACATATTCTTTTTCATATTCTTTTCCATTATGGTTTATTACAGGATTTTGAATATAGTTTCCTATGCTATACAGTAGGACCTTGTTGTTTATCTATCCTATATATAATAGTTTGCATCTGCTAATCCCAAACTCCCAATCCTTCCTTCCCACTGACCCCCCTGGCAACCAGTCTGTTCTCTGTATCTGTGAGTCTGTTTTTGTTTAGTATGTTCATTTGTGTCATATTTTAGATTCCACATATAAGTGAGATCATATGGTATTTGTCTTTCTCTTTCTGACGCACTTCGCTTAGTATGATCATCTCTAGGTCCATCCATGTTGCTGCAAATGACATGGCATAGCTATATTAATTTCAGACAAAGCAGACTTCAGAGCAAGGAAAACTCACCCTGATAACGAGGAACATTACATAATGTTCAGTGTCGGGAATTCCCTGGTGGTCCAGTGGTTAGGACTCGGCACTTCCACTGCTGTGGCCCTGGGTTCAATCCCTGGTCAGGGAACTAAAATCCCACAAGCTGCTTGCTGTGCCCACCCCCACCCCGTGAAAAAAAAACCAAAACAAAAAGCCCAAAGTGTCAATTTTCCAAGAGGACATAGCAATACTTAATGTCTACATGCATAACAACACAGGGCAAAATATACGAGGAAAAAAATACTAGAATGGCAAGGAGAAGTAGATGAATTCACCATTATAGTTGGAGACTTCACATGCCCTCATCAGTAATTAAGAGTTCCAGCAGGAAGGACATAGTTAAATTAAACAGCACAATCCAACAAGTGGATTTAATTGAAATCCATGCAATACTTCATCCAAACACAGCAGAATACACATTCTTCTCCAGATCATATGGAACATTCACCAAGACAGACCACATTCTGGGACACAAAATTCCCCTTAAATTTGAAAAGAGAGAGATCACACAAGATATGCTTGCAGACCACAATGGTATTAATCTAGAAATCAGTAACAGAGAGATAGTTGGAAAACTCCCAAATACTTGGAGATTAAACAACAAGCTTTTAAATAACACTTGGGTCCATAAGAGAGTGACATCAACAGGATGGTGGAAGAGGAATTTTCTACTGTCATCTCCCCACAGTGCACTGATTTTGACAACCAGTCAAGGATGAGAGTACCTTTGTGGAAGTCAGGGAGCCCAGTGGAGAATTTCCAGCACACCAGTGGAGCAAAAAAATCTGAGAACAGACACCACAAGAAAAGTACAAAGAACAGTCTCACTCCTCCCCAAAGGTGGCATAGCTTGATGCTAAGAGTTCTCTTTGGCCCAGGATTCCTCCCATGGGAAAGTGAGAGTGTAGTGACTGAGCACTTGGTTTCCCGAGTGGTGTGAGATGCTGCCCAAGAGGCTCAGTGATTTCTCATCTCACCAAGAATACTAAGGGAGAATACTAAGGGAGTCAGGACAGCTGGAGGGCTGGGAGCAGGGAAGAGTTGCAAGGACCCACAGAAATCAAGGCTCAGAACACAACAAATGGCTGCAGATCCTACTAGTCCCTCACAGACTCCATCAGGAGGCTTGCATTTCAGCCACTTGGGATGTGATGTCTGCAGACACTCCTGTCCGGTGCATGGGCACACCCAATGCTCTGCGCACCTGACTCCCCCACCCTCCCACCCCATCCATAGCCAGCTCCATGTATGTACTCCAGACAGCGAGGGAAAGCCCCTCCCCTGTCTCGTAAGCACATGCATTCAGCTGGCTCAACTCAGTGGGACTGGAAGAAGACAAGCATTTCAGGGGACTACATCTCAGGAAAACAAATGGGAGGCTCTCACTACCCCGCCTGGTTGTGAGGGATCAAAAGAAGGCATACAGGGAATTCCCTGGTGGTCCAGTGGTTAGGACTCCACGCTTCCACTGCAGGGGGCACAGGTTCAATCCCTGGCTGGGGAACTAAGATCCTGTAGGCCGAGGGGTGCAGACAAGAAAAACAAAAAAACAAACGAAGGCATACAATCTTAAGAATTCCTGCTAAAGAGGGAACAAGAGGTGTGAGGTGGGTGCGTTCATAGATAAGGTCTGACAGAATCACAGAATTCCCAGCTGGGCTGACTGGTGAAAAGTGTTTCTTTCCCAAAACCAGTCAGTGGAGGAATTGACTGCTCCTTCACATGCGAACACAGCAATGCAAAACCTCAAGGAATGAACACACACACACACACACACACACACAGAAAAATGACAACAAGGAAACTCAATAATTTTCTGGTAACCTATTCCACAGAAATGGAGGTCTAGAAATTGCCTAATGAAGAATTTAAGATAATTGTTCAAAGGAAGCTCAGGGAGCTTCATAAGAATACATACAGTCAACGCAACAAAATAAACAATACATGAACAAAAGGAGATGTTTGACCGATAGATAGAAATCACAAAGAACCAAACAGAAATTCTGGTGCTGAAGAATACAATAAATGAATTGAAAAATGAAATACAGCTTCGAGAACTGACTTGATCAATCAGATAAAAGAATCTGTGAACTTGAAGACTGTTCATTTGAAATTATTCAGTTAGAGGAGAAAAGAGGAAGAAAAAAAGGATGAAAAGGAATGAAGAAAGCTTATGGGAATTAGGGGACACCAGCAAAAGAAATAATATACACATTATGGAATGTCTATAAAGAGAAGGGTAGAAAGCCTATTTAAAGAAATGATGACTGGAAACTTCCCAAATAATGGGAAAGATATGGACATCCAGGTACCTAAAGCTCAAATATCCCTAAACAGGTTAAACCCAAAGAAGACTTCATAAAGATGCATTATAATCGAATTATTAAAAATCAAAGAAAGAGAATTTTGAAAGTAACAGGAGGAAAGTGATACATCACATAAAGGGAACCCCAATAGACTATCAACAAATTTCTCAGCAGAAACCGTGAGGCCATAAGAGAGTGGCATGACATATGCAAAGAGCTGAAAGAAAGAAACTGCCAACCGAGAAAGCTTTACTCACCAAAGCCGTCCTTCAGAAATGCAGGAAACAAAGACTTCGCAAACAAACAAAAGCTGAGGGAGTTCACCACCACTACACCTGCTTTACAAGAAATACTATAGGGATTTCCTCAAACTGAAATGAAAGGATGCTAATTAGTAACGTGAAAACACATGAAAGTATAAAGCTAGTCAAAGTAACTAAGAATTGGTTGTTTGAAAAGACAAACCATTAGCTAGACTAAGAAAAACAAGAAAAGATTCAAATTAATAAAATCAGAAATGAAACGGGATAAATTATATGGGGTACAACAGGAATATAAGGGATCATAAAAAATTACTATGAAGAGTTATATGCTAATAAATTGGATAACCTAGAGCAGCGGTTCCCACCCTTTTTGGCACCAGGGACCGGTTTCATGGAAGACAATTTTTCCACGGACTGGGGGCAGGGGGGGGATGGTTTCAGGATGATTCAAGCGCATTACATTTATTGTGCACTTTATTTCTATTATTATTACATTGTAATACATAATGAACTAATTATACAACTCACCATAATGCTGACAGGAGGCAGAGCTCAGGCAGTAATGTGAGCGATGGGGAGCAGCTGTGAATACAGATGGAGCTTCGCTCGCTTGTCTGCCGCTCACCTCCTGCTGTGCGGCCCGGTCCCTAACAGGCCACGGACCCATATCAGTTCGTGGCCCGGGGGGTGGGGATCCCTGATGTAGAGATATTAGATAAATTCTTATAAACATACAACCTACTGTGACTGGATGACGAAAACAGAAAATCTGAACCGCTAAATAAGGAGTAAGGTGGTTGAATCAGTAATCAAAAGCCTCCCAACAAAGAAAAGTCCAGGACCAGATGGCTTCACTGCTGAATTATACCAAAGATGTAAAGAAGAATTAATATCAATTCTTCTCAAACTCTTGCAACAACTTGGAGAGAAGGGAACACTTCCAAACTCATTTTATGAGGCCAGCATCACCGATACCAAAGCCAGACAAGGACACTACAAGAATAGAAAATAACAAGCCAATACCCCTGATGAACATAGATGTAAAAATCCTCTACAAAATAAAAGAAACCAAATTCACAGCACATTAGAAGGCTTATACAACATGATCAAGTTGGATTTATCCCTGGGATGCAAGGATGGTTCCACATACGCAAATCAATAAATGTGTTACACTAAATTAACTAAATAAAGGGAAAAAATTATATGATCACCTCAACAGACGCAGAAAAAGCATTTGACAAAATTTAACATCCTTTCGTGATAAAAACTCTAAGCAACTTAGGTATAGAACGAATATACCTCAACATAATAAAAACCATACATGACAAACCTATAGGTAACATAGTGAATGGTGAAGAGACCTCTTCCAGAACTGTGGCATCTAGAAAGGGACTGAGGCGGTGGGTGCCCCCTCCTGCAGGCAGGCTGTGCCAGAGGGCTCCATCATGTCTCAAGGAGGTCTCAGTAGCCTGTGCTGAGCTTATGGGGGGCTGTTTTCAGGGTGGAGGAGATCCTCTGTTTTCAGGAGAGCTCAGTACCTGGTGGTAATTACAGCTCTAATGTCATAAAGTGTGGGCCAAGGAGGGGAGTTTCTTGCATAGAAGTAAAGTTTGTAAGGAAAGAATATGTTGCCTTCCAAACACCAAAACAACCTAGGAGATGCTGTGAGTGCTAAGAGGGACAACAGCTATTTCTTCATGGTGTCAAGGAGGGAACAGCCCCTTGTTTACCATGTAATTCTTAAGAATTTAACCAGTGTCAGGGCCTTATTTATGGATGGGCTAATGACCCATCCACTTGCCAGGAGCTCCTTTTTTCAGTATCTGTATGTCCCCAAATGAACTTCCTCAGAGGAGAATGTCATTAATGTAATGTCATACCTGTGCTCCCAGAGCAAGGTCGATACAGCTCACATCCTGCCTGCAGAGACTGTGTGCAGTGACAATGGTGTTCAAGTTCCCTAAGGTTAACCAGTTAAAAGTGCATCACATCCCTTAAGAGGTGAAGGCCAACCGAAGCTGAGAGGCTGTTGAAACAGGCACTGAACACAACAGACTTAACCAAATCTGTGGGAGCACGATATTTACCAGCTGCTGATTGGACAGAGTCAGTAATTTCCACAATGTTGGGGACTGGGTACAGGGGTTTGTGTGGTGAGACCACAAACTCAAGGTAATCCACTGTGAGGTGTCATTCATTCCTTTTCTTTTTTTTAATTTTACTGGAGTATAGTTGATTTACAACGTTGTGTTAGTTTCAGGTGTATAGCAAGGTGATTCAATTATACATATGATATATTCTTTTTCAGATTCTTTTCTCATATAGGTTATCACACAATATTGAGTAGAGTTCCCTGTGCTATACAGTAGGTCCTTGTTGGTTATCTGTCTTACATATAGAAGTGTATGTAAATCCCAAGCTCCGGATTTATCCCTCCCCCCAACGTTTCCCCTTTGGTAAACATAAGTTTGCTTTCAATATCTGTAAGTCTGTTTCTGTTTGGTAAATAAGTTCATTTGTATCATTTTTTAAAAAAATTAGATTCCATTTGTATCATTTTTTAAAATTATGACATTTGTCTTTCTCTGTCTGACTTACTTCACTTAGTATGACAATCTCTAGGTCCATGCATGTTGCTGCAAATGGCATTATTTCATTCTTTTTTTATGGCTAAGCAATATTCCATTGTATATATGTACCACATCTTCTTTATCCATTCCTCTGTTGATAGACATTTAGATTGCTTCCATGGCTTGGCTACTGTAAATAGTGCTGCAACGAACACTGGGATGCACGTATCTTTTTGAATTATGATTTTCTCCAGATATATGCCCAGGAATGGGGTTGCTGGATCATATGTTAGTTCTACTTTTAGTTTTTTAAGGAACCTCCATAGTGTTTTCCACAGTGGTTGTACCAAGTGCCATTCCTTCTTTTCATGTTTTAGAACAGGCCAAATTCAGCTGTGTAAAGGAGAAGCACTGCAAGTAATCACCTCTTCACGAAATAATTTTTTGTAATGGTTTTCAATCCTTCAAAGCCCTGTTTAATTTACTTTGGCACATATTATCTACCTGGGGGATAAATCTGTGGGGTCCCATTTTGTCAAGCCAATTTGGAATTGGCAAAAACATTATTTAAGGACTTCCCTGGTGGTGCAGTGGTTAAGAATCTGCCTGCCAATGCAGGGGACACAGGTTCAAGCCCTGGTCCAAGAAGATCCCACATGCCGTGGAGCAACTAAGCCCATGCACACAAGTACTGAGCCTGCGTTCTAGAGCCCGCGAGCCACAAGTACTGAGCCAGCATGCCACAACTACTGAGTCCGTGTGCCACAACTACCAAAGCCCGTGTGCCTAGAGCCCGTGCTCCACAATGAGAAGCCACTGCAATGAGAAGCCCACACACCACAATGAAGAGTAGTCCCCACTTGCTGCAACTAGAGAAAGCCCACGTGCAGCAACGAAGACCCAAAGCAGTCAAAAATAAATAAATAAATAAATTTATTTAAAAAAATTATTTAATTTTAATTTGTGAATCATTAGTTCAGAGCTTTCCTGTTCACTATAGGATACTTTAGGACAAATGAATCCTATGACCATGGGGTCTTTAGGCAAGTTGGCTGATGGTTAAGGTGAGACATGCTTATTTGTCTCCTATTTTATTTTATTTTTTTTATAGTTATATTTTTGGAATAATGTTTTTACTGCAAAAAATACATAGAATTATAAAGGAAACAAATTATGTAGAAATACAGTTATCAAAATATTTTTAAAATGTGCGATATAGCACATGTAGTTTTTATTAACATAGTAAAGTTTACCGTCTATCAGTGGGTCTTATAGCTTTGATAATTTTTTTTTTAAATATGGAAAGCTTCACGAATTTGCGTGTCATCCCTGCACAGGGGCCATGTTAGTCTCTGTATCATTCCAATTTTAGTATATGTGCTGCCGAAGCGAGCACTGTCCCCTATTTTATATCCAGTAACTCCTCTAAGATTATTGGGAATCTTAGATCATCTTAGATAATCTTAGAAATTATCTTACCTTGCTTAAGTTTAGTGGGATCCTAATATAACTGTACCGTGAGACCCAGTATTACTATTATTACTTTTTGCGATACGTGGGCCTCTCACTGTTGTGGCCTCTCCCGTTGTGGAGCACAGGCTCCGGACGCGCAGGCTCAGCGGCCACGGCTCACGGGCCCAGCCGCTCCGCGGCATGTGGGATCTTCCTGGACCGGGGCACGAACCCGTGTCCCCTGCATCGGCAGGCAGACTCTCAACCACTGCGCCACCAGGGAAGCCCGAGACCCAGTATTATTTGCATGAAGGTTTGTGAATCAATGCAATATAGCAGATGACAAAATTAATTCAGAAACTATGTTGTAGAGGCCCCAGAAACCAAACAGTGCCCCTTTATCTTTTCTGTTGTGTAAATTCTTTTACTGTATTTTAGATTTCCAGTTGGGTTAAATTGTGGACCTTTGTTTCAGTATTTTTTCACTTATTTCCTCTCTCCTGTCCTTCCCTGTTTTAGTTTTTCAGTCACTGTATATACTTCGGGGGAGAGGGTGACCTCTCTACCCTGGTATTTATAAAATTTTTCCCTCCAGAGGGCCTCACATTAATGCCATGAGGAATAGGGGTCTCCTCCAGGACAACAGGTTGCTTTATAGGGTTTAAGGACCGCAGGTTTAGGTCAGTTTGAACTAATCCCTTGGCTGTGCCACAAGGATGCCATGGGTGTTGCCCCCTGTAACTCTGACGGTCAGGAGCTTTGTTGCAGTAGAGACAGGGGCAGCAGCAGAGGTACTTAGGGGTCCTGGTGCGCCCCCTGGTATTAGGAGGGCGGATTCAGCCTGCCATCTATTGGCTGTCTTTCCCCCTCTCTTCTCTTTTTCTGTCTTTTTAAATGACTGTTCTTTCAAGAGCAACACTCAGTGGAGCCACCTCTTGCACAGGGCATAGTCTCACTCTCTCTCTCACCCTCACTGGGGTATGTCGGGGCCAAGCCTGCCTCTGTCACAGCTTCACTCTAACACACAGATAAATCCTGGCAAAGATATCAACCCAGGACTAATACAAGGAGGGTGCCAATCCCATACTGCTGCTCTGCTCACAGCACGAGGTCCCTGGCACCTAGCAGCCCACAGCCCCGGCTGCCACAAGACAACACAGCAGGTGAGCGAGTCAGAGCAAGAGAAGACAGACCCACGGGTGGTGGTCATGTCTGGCCAGGCTGCTCACCACACCAACTGTTCTTGCCACCTGCAGAGATGTGATTTCCATGTTGAGACTGATGCTGGTGTGTCATGCAAACACACACACACACACACTCAGGGTAGGAAAAAGCCTATGACCGGGACTTCCCTGGTGGCCCAGTGGTTAAGGCTCCGCTCTCCCAATGCAGGGGGCATAGGTTCGATCCCTGGTCAGGGAACTAGGATCCCGCATGCCACCCAGTGGGGCCAAAAAAAAAGGTCTATGACCCACGTAATCACGCTCTTGGGGGGAGGGCAGGGCTGGCCTCTCCAGCAGCTCTGAGAAGGCTTCAGCAAGCAAGGAAAGGAGCCTGGCCTGGGTTTTTATCACGGCTAGGGGATGTTAAAGGAAAAGTATTCAGTGACACTTGTCAAAGAGGTAAAGCAGATTTTATCCAGAACCCCTGGGACAGGTACAGAGACCACTGCGATGGGATTTCACAGCCAGGGGGAAATGAGACTAGGCTCAACTCTGAATACAGCACGTGGAAGTGGGAATTCATGGCCAGAGCAGGGTGGGGGGGCGTCAGTGGATGGAAAATTACTAAAAGAAAAACCAGGGATTGGTGGGTCTGGATAAACTGACCTAACAGGATTCTTACTGAAGTCAGGCCAGGGTGATCGCACATCACCTGAGCAATGGCGGGAGTGTAGGAACCCAATCAGATACAGAAGGCAATCAGACATGGGCAGCTGGGGAATTCGGTTTAACTGACGCAGCAGGGTTTCTGGTAAAACTGGATTTCATGAGGAACTACACAGATAGGCCCAGGAGAAGGTTTAGGGTCAGAACCAACGATTCTCTGGTCAAGCAAAGAATCTTTGTCAGGGGTTGGGCCAGGATAAGAGTTCTGCACACAGACAGGGGCTTGTGTGGCTGGAATGTGAAACTAATGCCAGAGGGCTACAGACTTTGTTATCGGCTTTTCCGGGCGTGGACACAAGGGGAAGAGAGAAGGGAGGCGCAAGCTGTCGGTAAACATCAAAAAACGTGGAGTCTGTACAAACACAGAGAACAGACTTGTGGTTGCCAAGGGGGAGGGGGGCTGGGGGAGGGAAGGACTGGGAATGTGAGCAGATGCAAACTGTGATATATACAATGGATAAACAACAAGGTCCTACTGTGTAACACAGGGAACTATATTCAATATCCTGTGATAAACCATAATGGAAAAGAATATGAAAAAGAATGTATATATGTATAACTGAATCACTTTGCTGTACAGCAAAAATTAACACAACATTGTATACCAACTATACTTTAATCAAGTTTCAAAAATGTGGAGTCTGACTACTCATTATAAGGACAAACTTGGGTATGAAAAATAGGAATTCACAATGGCTTGTTTTTATATAAAGAAACATTAACAGGAAGCTCAAGAAATGATTAAAACTTTGTATTTGCAGTGGCTGGAGTAACAATGCTGGAGGGGACCAGGATAGGTGGGCAGTGACTTTGCTTAAGTTAGGCTTTTGTATCTCACAGGTTTCTTGAAAATAAGCAACGTATATACATCCTGTGTTACTATTTAATAGTTTTTCTTTAATTTTAACTTTTGTACATAGGAAACTATTGTTAAGATCTAATTCCTTTGAACACTAATGGTTACAAAAGTATAAACCATAATTTTCAAATCCCTTGCTAACTAAAATGACAAGGTGTATCCTAGTTTGTCCCTTCCCTATATCTCACCTGGGGGAGGGTGGTATTTTCAGAAATCAATATAACATTATAATGCAACAGGGGTTTGGGTTTAGTTCTTTAAATGCAGTAGAATTTTCAAAGATGTATGTAAGCTTTGATTAGCTGTCCTCACATCAATTGCTTTAGCTTTTCTTTTTTCTTGGCTGTGCTGCACGGCTTGCAGGATCTTATTTCCTTGACCAGGGATTGAACCAGCAGTGAAAGCCATGAGTCCTAACCACTGGACTGCCAGGGAGCTCCCTGCCTTTTAAATTTCAATTTCCCCTAAGGACATGCACAAACACTGATGTAAAATGAAACACATACCTGAAAACGTAAACACATTCATCTCACATCTTGAGGTTCTCTTCCCTAAAAGGAACAAAAATTCTATTTAGTTCCACAATTTTCTTGTTACCGACATCGTATCTCTCAATCAACTGAGATTTTTCTTTAAGCCCAAGAAACTAAAAATGTTATTTCCCACACAGGGAATTAATTACAAAGTGCTAAGGGAAACTACAGCCAAAGGGCTGCACTATTCAATGGATGAAAGAATCCAGAGGAAAGAGACACAAATATTGGAATCAGCACAGATAAGCAGTCAGCCGTCTCACAGGACAGAAGGAGCCTGTTTGAAAGTTTAACACCCACTAGCCTCTCCTGGTTGAGATAGAACCGCTGGACCAGGTCAGTCCCTGGTGAAGGAGGGTGGCGGCACCTGAGCAGCCACAGGGATGGACTCTGGGAGCGTCACACGCCCTCCTCTCCCTGGGGAATAATGGAACCACTCCCTTTTTCAGGCTTCCATTCCCACAGTGAGAAAACTCTCAGTAGAATTCAATTTAAGATTCTGACCCAAAAGAACTCCCAAATTCATGACCCCTACCCCAGGACACAGAACTCCTGTCACCGACTTTCTCAATGTAAACAAATTACACTCTGAGCGCAGCTATACTGTAGATGTAAAAGTCCAACCTAGGGCTTCCCTGGTGGCGCAGTGGTCAAGAAACCACCTGCCAATGCAGGGGACAAGGGTTTGAGCCCTGGCCCGGGAAGATCCCACATGCCGTGGAGCAACTAAACCCATGCGCCACAACTACTGAGCCTGCACTCTAGAGCCCGCAAGCCACAACTACTGAAGCCCACATGCCTAGAGCCCGTGCTCCACAACAAGAGAAGCCACCGCAATGAGAAGCCCGTGCACCACAACGAAGAGTAGCCCCTGCTTGCAGCAACTAGAGAAAGACCACACGCAGCAACAAAGACCCAACTCAGCCAAAAAATAAATAAATAAATTTATATTAAAAAAAAAACCCAACAACTCCAGCCTATACCTAGAAACAGACCTGCGGGAACCACAGTTACAACCTCAAAAGGGGCATCACCATCCCATCTCCCCCAAAACCCTTTCTGCCATGTGCAGTTGTTATCCCCAGCTTTCCAGGGCTCTGTAGCTTCTCTCCGCTTAAAGGCTCCTTCCATGGTGGGTGTGAGCAGGTAGGACACCTGCTGGGCTCTCCAGGAAGAACCAGCTGGGCCTTCAAGTACTTCCCTTTGCAGCCTCAAGGGGGCCTCACCCTGAGTCACTGACCTCAGGCCTCTGCTCCCAGTCACATTGCTTTGGACCACAAGATGCTATTTTAAATGACCCCAGTGGCTGAAGAATCTAGCAAAATCACACAAACCTAGTGTTTATGCAGAAAGGAGGGGAAAATTGTAAGGCTTTTTTCTAGTTCAACAAGAAAACACATAAGTATCTATTACTCTCAGAAAATAATGATATTAATTAATTATTTCCACAGCAAGAAATTGTTTTATAAAAACATAATTGGGGGGGTAAATTAGGAGTTTGGGATTAAAATATACACACTACTATATATAAAACAGATAACTAACAAGGACCTACTGTATAGCACAGGGAACTATACTCAATATCAATAACCTGTAATGGAAAAGCATCTAAAAAGTATATATACATATATTCACATATAAATATACACGTATATATGTATATATGTGACTGAATCACTTGACTGTACATCTGAAACTAACACATTGTAAATCAACTATATTTCAATAAAAATTTTTAAAAAACTGTACTTGAACACCTCAAGCCTAAGCCCTGGAATTGCATTTGAACAACCCCCCGCCCCCCCCCCAAAAAAAACCCAAAACAAAAAGAACAGACCTCAGGATATTACTACGCCTGCTCAGGGAGGGAAGAAAAAAGAAACAAGAATTTTTAATGCAATGTAATACAAGAATATTTTTTTTTTCTGAAGCTCACCTATTTCTTGCCTCTTTGGAAAATGCTATCGTTCAAGCTCCACTGCTTACATAAATTTTAATTTTTTGAATAACTGAGGCTCACATACATGAATAAATCTTTCCAGGGTGACAAACCCAGGGAGGGGAAGTGATTACAGGAGAGAACACCCAGGAACGATTCCAAAGAAGAAACTCTACCTAAAGGACTACCCATAGGATGTCTGTGCCCAAGAAAGATCCTCGAGGAGAGGCACAAGGATTCCATACAATGTAGTTCTGAAACAGGAGGGAAGGGGACACGGCACAACCTTTAAAAGAATGACATAGCCTGAGGACATGACATAAACTGATTAGAACAGAATAGGTCCAAGATGGCGGACAAGTTGACTTCCACTAGACCTTGAGCCTCAGTATACACTCGCTGTAACACACTCACAGGTGCCATGACAGTTCCAAGGCCGAGCATAAAGGCCAAAAAGTGGGCAGTGGCCCAATTCCTGGAAATCCCCACCCCTTCTCCAAAATAGCTGGAATACCCCTCCCACTCATTAGCCTATGAAATTATCCACCCCTATAAAAATGGCCAACCCCACACCCTGGTGCCACTCTCACCTTCTGAGATGGCCCACACTCTGTCTGTGGAGTGTGTCCACTTCTTACCTATCGCTTTGTCTCTCACTGAATTCTTCCTGCAATGAGACATCAAGGACCTGAGCTTCATTAAGTCCTGAGACCAGGTGTGAGATCTCAGTTAAAAGACCATGGGTTCAAGCCCCAATCTGAGTTATACGGTTTCAGTTCCAGGTGGTTGGTTTCAGTTCCTGGTGGTTATTCTCAGATTTCCTCTCATGGAAAATATCCACAGCAAGTATAAATCCTTAAAAAAGAGCCACCCATGACTCTTTAGAAAAAGGATAGTGGCGCAGCGGTTAAGAATCCTCCTGCCAATGCAGCGGACACGGGTTCGAGCCCTGGTCCAGGAAGATCCCACATGCCGCGGAGCAACTAAGCCCGTGCGCCACAACTACTGAGCCTGTGCTCTAGAGCCGGCGAGTGACAACTACTGAGCCCGTGAGCCACAACTGAAGCCCATGCGCCTAGAGCCCATGCTCCGCAACAAGAGAAGCCACTGCAATGAGAAGCCCGTGTGCCGCAACCAAGAGTAGACCCTGCTCGCCGCAACTAGAGACAGCCCGCGTGCAGCAATGAAGACCCAACACAGCCAAAAATAAATAATTTTTTAAACAAAGAAAAAGGATAAACAATTAAAATACTGGGTCTGTTTGAAATACACCAGGGAGAACGAAGAGTTGATAATGATGCTCTGAATTGAAGACGGAAAGTTGGCTGTGGGAATGAGGGAGGGATGTGGAAATTTAGGGATTTATTGCCAGTTTTAAGAAGAGCTAATCTGGAAATTAGTCTGGATCCTGGATTTGAGACCCTGCTCTCCAAACATTTGGAAAACTCAGGAGAAAACGAGTGCCCCCTGGGGAGAAAGGAGGGACTGGGACCCCACAGGCCACAGCTCCTCCCACGCACGAACCACGGAGACGGAATCACGATTGTCCCCTGATAACTCTCCCCATGGTCACCACACATTCTAGACGAGTCGCGGGGCTGTGGGCGAAGAGCTGCCCAGAGAGGCTCCAGGCTTAAGTCACCGCCTGCAGTGACGGGACAGGACGCCCGGGGTCCCGGCTGCCGACCCAGCCCCGCCACTGCGACAGCCGGAGGGAATGAGGTCTGAACGGCGTCCCCTGCGATTTTGGGTCCGCAGACTCCTGAGTTTACCGCGTCGGGAGGCCCACGTCCCGCCACGGCCGGTTCAGACTGTCCCTCCTCCCTGTCCTGGGACACCTGGCCCAGCACACTCACCATTTCCCGGCTTTGGGCTCCTCCGGCGTCTTCCCATAGACTCCCGCGGCCCGTGCAGCCCGTATTTACGTTGCAGCAGACACACCTGAGACACCTAAACGCAGACGAGATTCCACGCAAATCGTGGCCACGAGCGTCCACGCAGTTTGCAGAGCGTGGCCCGCCCACTTTCCCCTGCTGCGCCCCTGATTGGGCAGTTCGCAAGCACCCGCCCCCCCTTTCTCCTGAGTGACAACAGGTCAGGAGGTCACATGATTGAGCAGAACCAGGTTCCACAGGAGGGCAGGAGCTTGTCCCTTCCAGCGACGTTTGCCTTTTTTTTTTTTTTTTTTCGGTACGTGGGCTTCTCACTGTTGTGGCCTCTTCCGTTGCGGAGCACAGGCTCCGGACGCGCAGGCTCAGCGGCCATGGCTCACGGACCCAGCCGCTCCGCGGCATGTGGGATCTTCCCGGACAGGGGCACGAACCCGTGTCCCCTGCATCGGCAGGCGGACTCTCAACCACTGCGCCACCAGGGAAGCCCAGCGACGTTTGCCTTTAAACCACACTTGTCACTGGCCCTTGAGGGACAGTGGCGGCTTCCTCAAATCTTTCAGAATGTGGGGACACTGGTGTGCTCAGGGAATTCCCGAGTAAGATTCCGGAACAACCGATGTCCTTATCCAAAGCAAGAGGGGCGCCCTGGTCAGGCCAATTGGGAGAAGAGGGTTTGCGGACCTCCACAGGGCAATACTTGGCATAGACTGTGAGGTCACTCAGGATACTGTGACCCTTGTTTACAAACACACTGAAAAATGACCTCACCATGTGTAATAAAGAGTCTGGCTCCATTTTTATCTTTGTTGACAGCGTTGAGGCCGTCACTTTTACCTCTCCACACATGTGGTATTTTAGCTAGAGAATCCCCTGGCCTCCCAAGCACTTGACTCTGGTGGGAAGTTTGAACCCTGCAGCCCTTGCCTGGGAACAGGGACTCTTCTCCCACCAATCATAATTTGCGAGATGTGTTCAACAATACTCTCAGGTATACATTTTACACTAGAAGGAAATTTATTTTAGTTTCAGAGTGTGTGCCTAGAAATTTTGAAATGTAAACGGCTATGATATCCCTAAGGCAATCCAGTTACTATTTTTTTATAAATTTATTTATTTATTTTTGGCTGCATTGGGTCTTCGTTGCTGCGTGCAACTAGGGAAGCCCCTAGTTACTATTTTTACCAATATAACAAAAAACAATAAGTTTTGGGGGCTTCCCTGGTGACACAGTGGTTAAGAATCCACCTGCCAATGCAGGGGACACGGGTTCGATCCCTGGTGCCGCGGAGCAACTAAGGCCCTGTGCCACAACTACTGAAGACTACCTGCCACAACTAGTGAAAACCGAGCGCCTAGAGCGCGTGCTCTGCAATGAGAGAAGACACCGCAGTGAGAAGCCCGTGTGCTGCAACTAGAGAAAGCCCGCGGGCAGCAAAGAAGACCCAATGCAGCCAAAAATAAATTAGAAAAAAAAACATAACCAGCGGCTTCCCTGGTGGCACAGTAGTTGAGAGTCCGCCTGCCGATGTGGGGGACACGGGTTCGTGCCCCGGTCTGGGAAGATCCCACATGCCGCGGAGTGGCTGGGCCCGTGAGCCATGGCCACCGAGCCCGCGCGTTCAGAGCCTGTGCTCCGCAACGGGAGAGGCCACAACAGTGAGAGGCCCGGTACCGCAAAACAAAACCAAAACCAAAACCAAAAAAAAACAAACGAGGTATAATTGACATTGAACATTATATATATAAAAAACAATAAGTTTTGGAAATGTGGGATATACTTGAAAACTTTTAATATTCTTAACACATTGGTTCAAAACTTCTAATGCATTTATTTATCTGAATAGTTTTATTGAGGTAAAATACACATACCATACACTGCATCCCTTTAATGTGTACAAGTCAATGTTTTTCAGTACATTCACAGATATGTTCAATCAGCACCACAATTTTTGAACATTTTTGTCACCTCTAAAAGAAACCCTGGTACCCTTTAGATATCACTTCCCTATCTTCCCATCTTCCTCCTCCAAGCCAGAGTTGTAGGCAACCTCTAATCTTTCTGTTTCTACAGATTTCCCTGTTCTGGAGTTATATACGAATGGAATCATATGCAGTATTATCTTTGTAATTAACTTCAGTTGCTTAGCATAACTTTTTCAAGGAATTTCTATGTGGTAGCATGTATGGATACCTCATTCATCTTTATGGCTGAATAATATTCCACTGTATGCATAAAACACATTTTCTTTATTTACTCATTTCTTAATGGACATTTAGTTTGTTTCCACCTTTTGGCTATTATGAATAATGTTACAATAAACTTCCGTGTACAAGTTTTTGTTTGGACATATTTTCATTTCTATTGGGCATATACCTAGGAATGAATTGATGGGTCCTATGGTAATTCTAGGTTTAATTTCCAAGGAATTGCCAGATTTGTTTTCCAAAGTTGTTGCACCATTTTATATTCCCACCGGCAGTGGTTGAGGGTTCCAATTTTCCCATATCATCCACAAAAATTTTATTATCTCACTTTTTTAACTCTAGCTATCCTAGTGGTTGTGAAGTGGTATCTCATTTTTTAAAATATATTTATTTATTTGGTTGCACTGGCTCTTATCTGTGGCAGATGGGCTCCTTAGTTGTGGCATGCATGTGGGATCTAGTTCCCTGACCAGGGATTGAACCCCAGCCCCCTGCATTGGGAGCATGGAGTCTTAACCACTGCACCACCAGGGAAGTCCCTCTCACTGGGGTTTTGATTTGAATTTCTCTGATGGCTAGTGCAAGCATCTTTTAATGCGTTCTTGACCATTTGTACATTTTCCTTTAAAAATGTCTATTTACATTCTTTCATATTTTAAAATTGGGTTAGTTGACTTCTTACTGAGTTATTAGTGTTCTTTATATACCTTCAGTACAAATCCCTTAGATATTTTATTTGCAAAACTTTCTTCCATTCTGTGGGCTGTGTTTTCCTTCTCTTGCTTTAAAATTTTACCTTTTAACACATACTATGAAGTTTACATCTTAAATGTCCAGTTCAGTAGTGAGAAGTACACTGACATTGGGAAATCAATCTCAGAAGTGTTTTCATCTTTCAAAACTGAAAATCTAAACATATTAAACAACATCTCCCACTTCCCTTTCCCCCAGGCCCTACCAACCACCATTCTACTTTCTGTCTCTATGAATTTCACTATTCTAAGTACTTCATACAAGTGGATTCATATAGTAGTTGTCCATTTTTGACTGGCTTATTTCACTTAGCATGATGTTCTCGTTTCACCCATGTTACAGCATATGTTAGAATTTCCTTTCTTTCTAAATCTGAATAAAATTCCATTCTATGTATATACTAAATTTTGTTATCCATTCATTTTTGATGGACACGTGTTGCTACCACCTTTTGGCTCTGAATAACATTCCTGTGAACATGGGTGTAGAAATATCTGAGTCCTGGGAGTACATACCCAGAAACAGTATTGCTGGATCACATGGTAACTTTGAATATAATTTTTGAGGAACTGCTATACTGTTTTTTTTTGTTTGTTTGTTTTTGTGAGGATTTTGTGTGTGTGTGTGTGTGTGTGTGTGTGTGTGTGCGTGTTTTGGTCGCATCGCCCGGCTTGCAGGATCTTAGTTCTTTGACCAGGGATAGAACCAGGCCCCGAGCAGTGAAAGCGCGGAGTCCTAACCACTGGACTGCCCGGGAATTCCCATGCCATACTGTTTTCTAAAGTGGCTGCACCGGGCTTCTCTGGTGGCGCAGTGGTTAAGAATCCACCTGCCAATGCAGGGGACACAGCTTCAAGCCCTGGTCCGGGAAGATTCCACATGCTGCGGAGCAACTAAGCCCGTGCGCCAGAACTACTGAACCCGAGTGCCACAACTACTGAAACCCGCGTGCCTAGAGCCCGGGCTCCACAACAAGAGAAGCCACCACAATGTGAAGACCACACACCGCAACGAAGAGTAGCCCCTGCTCGCTGCAACTAAAGAAAGCCCGCGAACAGCAAGGAAGACCCAATGCAGCCAAAAATAAGTAAGTAAATAAATTAATAAAAAATAAATAAATAAAGTGGCTGCACCATTCTATATTCCCACAATAGTAAACTTGGGTCCCAATGTGTGTTTTCACCTTTTTGATAGTATACTCTTAAGTACAAAAGTTAATAATTTTGATTAAATTCAAGTTGTCTTTTTTTTTTGGTGTCATCTTGAATAATTTTGTGCCAAATCCAAGGTCATGAATATTATCCTCCATATACATATATATTTTGGCCGCGCCACTGGTCATGCGAGGATCTTAGTTCAAGGACCAAGAATTGAACCTGTGGCCCCTGCAGTGGAAGTGCAGAGTCTTAACCACTGGACCTCCAGGGAAATCTCTACATTTTTTCTAAGAGTATTAAGTTTTAACCTCTTATGTTTAGGTCTTTGATCCATTTTGGTAAATTACTGTATGTGCTGTGATGTAAACATCCACTTCATTCTTTTGCATGTGGCTATCCACTCGTCCCAGTGCCAACTTTTAAGAATAATATTCTTTTCCCATTCTTGGCATTGTGTTTGAAAACCAGTTGACCACAGACGGATGGGTTTATTTATGAAATCTCATTCTATTCCAATGATTTATATGTCCATCCCTGTGTCATTACCACACTACCTTCATTACCACTGTTCAGCAGAAAGTTTTGAAATAAGGAAATGTGAGTCCTCCTACTTGATTTTTGCTTTCATTGTTTTGGTTATTCTGGATACCTTGCAATTCTATCTGAATTTTTGAAACAGTTTAACAATTTCTATAAAGAAGTCAGTTGGGATTCTGACAGAGATTGCACTCAATCTGTGGATCATTTGGAGGAGTATTGCCATCTCAAAATATTGTCTTCCAATGTACGTACACGGGAGGTTATACCATGTAATTAGATCTTTAACTTTGCTCAACCTTTTGTGGATTTTGGAGTTTTTGCTTGGTATCTCTTTTGTTAAATTTAGTCCTAACTATTTTATTCATTTTTATTGCGGTACAGTTGATTTACAATGTTGTGTTAGTTTCAGGTGTACAGCAAAGTGAATCAGTTATACATATACATATATCCACTCTTTTTTTAGATTATTTTCCCATATAGGCCATCACAGAGTATTGAGCAGGGTTTCCTGTGCTATACAGTAGGCTTTTATTAGCCATCTATTTTATACATAGTAGCATTTAAATGTCAATCCCAATCTCCCAATTTATCCCTCTCCCCTATTTTATTCATTTTTATGCTCTTGTGAATGGATTTGTTTTTTAAATTTCATTTTCAGATTTTTTGTTGCAAGTGATTAGAAATAGAATGTATTTTTATATATTGATCTTGTACCCTACAACCTTGCCAAACTCCATTATCATTTCTAATATTTTTTTTAAAAAAGTGGATTCCTTATAGAGTTTTCTATTTACAGGATACATCATCTACATGTAGAGACAGCATTACTTTCTCTTATCCAACCTGGATTCATTTTATTTCCTTTTCATTCATTTATTCATTGCACAATTGTCCTGGCTAAAACCCCCAGGGTATTGTCAAATAGAAATGATAAGAGCAGATATCATTGTTTCCTTCCTGATATTCAGGGGAAAGCATCCAGTTTTTCACCAATTAAATATAATATCAGCTGTGATTTTTTTCATCGATGCTCATTTTCATGTGAAGGAAATTTCTATCAATACCTGGTTTGCTGAGGGTTTTTATCATGAGAGGGTACTGTAGGTTGTCAACTACAGCTGACCCTTGAACAATGCAGGGGTTAGAGGTGCTGTCCCCAGGCAGTCAAAAATCTACATATAACTATTGACTCCCCCAAAACTTTATTAATAGACTACTGTTGACCAGATAACATAAACAGCTGATTAGCACATATTTTGTATGTAATATGACTGTATACTGTATTATTACAAGAAAGTAAGCAAGAGAAAATAAAATATTATTAAGAAACTCATAAGGAAAATACATTTACAGTACTGTACTGTATTTATCAATACCATAAGTTTGTCTTCTGTTTACAAGATGAATTGTCTATCAGTACCTCCATCAATATTGTCTTATATGATACAAAATGCTGTGATGTTATATGTATTACTAACACGACATCAAAAATGAAAAGATAATGTGAAAAAGAAATTCATAATTATAATGATTCATGCACTGATAATGAAGAAATGGCAGTATGATTGCTTTATGGTAGCCTCGTGTAATGGATACAGTTGCTTCATGGTATCCTAGCCTATAACTAATGAATAAATCATTATAAAATTTTTATCATGTATTATGGTCATATTCATAATACAGTATTGAAAACATTGTTCCATTTTTTGAAAAAACCACTTACCTGTGATCATAGGCTGATATGCAGTTTCTCCAGTTACGAGAGAGAAGCATACTGTATGGTAACGTAATTCTTTGAAAGCAAAGTTATAAAACAGTAATAAAATTTACACATCACTAATTTTATATTAAATATCACTCACTTTATACCTAAGTAAGGATAGGCTTTCCACTTCCTTACAAGTCTTGCAGATGATAATAATTAAGAGATGATGACAATAATGACACAAAAACATCTCATAGAGTTCTTGCCACACAGTTATTAGATTTTCACATGAAGACATTCACACACATATACAATAAAGTTGATTAACTGTACAGTATGATGAATATTTACTATTCATTAAGTAGAAGTGAATCATCATAAAGGGTCTTCATCCTTGTCTCCACATTGAATAGACTGAATAGGAGGGGGTGGTCTAGCTCTCTGAGGGATGGCAAAGGTGGAAGAGGTGGAGAAGGTGGAAGGAAAGGCAGGAGAGGTGTAATTTTATGGAAATACACTATAATTTCTGTCTGACTCTTTTGCTTATTCATTTCTCTAAAAATGTTTCATTTCTCTAAAAATATTTCATTCATTTCTAAAAAAATGTTTCTATAGTACCAATTCTTCTTCCACCATTTGCTTTAGTTTCAGTGCCTGTATTATAGAAGGGTCCATGTCAAAAAGAAGTCAAAAGCAGTCTTTTTTTTTTTTTTTGGCTGCGTTGGGTCTTTGTTGCCGAGCGTGGGCTTTTCTCTGGTTGTGGCGAGCAGGGGCTACTCTTCATTGCCGTGCGTGGGCTTCTCAATGCAATGGCTTCTCTTGTTTTGGAGCATGGGCTCTAGGCACGGGGGCTTCAGTAGTTGTGGCGTGCAGGCTTAGCTGCTCCGCAGCATGTGGGATCTTCCCAGACCAGGGATTGAATCCATGCCCCCTGCACTGGCAGGAGGATTCTTAAGCACTGCGCCACCAAGGAAGTCCAAAAGTAGTCTTGAATAACGGAAACTCTTTGATTGTCATTAGACATTAGTTTTTTTCTGGCACTGCTTCTATATCTTCATCGTCTGGCAATGATTTGGAAGCACTCATCTCCATCAATTTATCTGTTAATTCCTCTGGTGTGGTGTCTACTAGATCACGAATTTCTCCAAAATCCGTATCTTGAAACCCTTCACCACCCCACCGAATTTTTTTTGCCATACCCACAATCTCTTTCATGATTTCCTTGATTTGCTCTGTCATAAATTTTGTGGGGTCATGCACAACATCTGGACACAGTTTTCTCCAGCAGGAATTTATTGTTTGGGATTTCACAGCTTTTTCTATAACAAAGATGGCATCTTTGATGGTGCAATACTTCCAAGCTTTCATGATGTTCTCTCTTTTGGAGTTCTCCTCCATAGCATTGACAATCCTTTTCATAGAGTGGTGTGTATAATGAGACTTAAAGGTCCTTATGGGGACTTTCCTGGTGGTCCAGTGGCTAAGACTCCATGCTCCCAATGCAGGGGGCCTGGGTTCGATCCCTGGTCAGGGAACTAGATCCCACATGCCACAGCTAAAGATCCTGCAGGCCGTAACTAAAAGACCCTGCATGCCGCTATGAAGATCCTGTGTGCCGGAACTAAGACCTGGCACAGCCAAATAAATAAATAGACATTAAAAAAAAAAGTCCTTATGACTGCCTGATCTAGAGGCTGAATTAGAGACCTTGTGTTTGGGGGCTAGTAGACCACTTTGATGCCTTCAGTGTTGAACTTGTGGGGTTCTGGGTCATCAGGGGCATTCTCCAATACCAAAAGAACTTTAAAAGGCAGTCTTGGGACTTCCCTGGTGGCACAGTGGTTAAGAATCCACCTGCCAATGCAGGGGACATGGGTTCGAGCCTTGGTCTGGGAAGATCTCACATGCTGCAGAGCAACTAACTCGTGTGCCACAACTACTGAGTCTGAGTGCCACAACTACTGAAGCCCACGTGCCTAGAGCCCGTGCTCTGCAACAAGAGAAGCTACTGCAGTGAGAAGCCCATGAACGGCAACAAAGAGTAGCCCCTGCTCGCCACAACCAGAGAAAAGCCCACGCGCAGCAACAGAGACCCAATGCAGCCAAAAAATAAAATAAAATACAATAATAAAATAAATTTTAAAAGAAGTATTTCATAAAACGTGCAAGATTTCCATACCTGCTGGCATAGTGGCAGCAATGGCTTAAGGAATACCCTTCTCTCTTTTTTTTTACTATGATCCTTATGTTTTGTATTTTTTTTTGTATTACTAGTCTTTTTAAAAAAATTTATTGGCGTATGGTTGATTTACAATGTTGTGTTAGTTTCAGGCGTACTGCATAAGTTTTGATAAGTTTTAACATTTTATAATAGATGTGTGTATATTTTGTGGTAGTAAATGATAAAATAGACTAGTATCTACATTTAATAGATTCGTGACATATCTAGCTTTTCCTTAATTTTTTCAATATTTCCAGGCTACATGGTTCATCTGCAAGTTTTTTCAAATTGTTGCAAATCTCCAAAGTTTTTTCCAATATATTTTTTGGAAAAGATCTGCATATAAGTGGACCTGTGCAGTTCAAACTTATGTTGTTCAAGGGTCAACTGTACTTGCTATGAGTCTACTGAGGCGATCATGACATTTTTGCTTATTACTGTATTAATACATTATATTGCCTAAGTTGATTTTGAGATATTAACACAACCTAGCATCCCTGAAGTAAATCCAACTTAGTCACGCTGTGTATTTGTGGTTAGATGATGCTGGATTAGGTTTTCTAGTATGGTTGATTTTTTTGGCATCCATTTACACAAGGAAAATTGGTTTCTTCGTTTTTTAATAATACCTTTGGTTTTAAAGTAAGAGTAATACTGGTCTGATAGAATGAGTTTGAAGTGTTGTGTTGATTCTATTTGTGGGGAGGGTTTCTGAAGAATCATATTAAACCTATGAATGATTTGGAGAATTCTATGGTGAAGCCATTTGGGCCTGGGCTTTCCTTTTGAGTAGTTTTTGCTTAGTAATTCAACCACGTCACTCGTATAGTCAGAAACTCTATTTTTTTCTTGAGTTATTTTCTGCAGGATGTATATTTCTAGGAGTTTGTCTATTTCATCTAAATTATCTAATTTGTTGCCATACTGTTCATTGAATTCCTTTATAATCCTTTTTATTGCTGTAAGGTTGGTGGAATAGTCTTTCCTTCTGTCCGATTTTCGGAATTTGAGTCTTCTTTTTCTTTCAGTCAGTTTAGCTAAAGATTTGTCAATTTTATTAATTTTTTTCAAACACCTCACTTTTGATTTCACTGATTCCTATATGCTGTTTCTATTCTCTATTTTCTGCTCTTTTTTATTTCCTTCATCTCATTGGGGGGGGTGTGTGTTGGGGCCCATCCTTTCAAGTGTGATAAGGTGGAAGGTGAGATTATTGGTTTGAGACATTTCCTCACTTCTGTATGGATTTCTTCTTTGACACATTGGTTATTTACGAGTATTTTTTTTCATATTTGTGAATTTCTCCAGTTTTTCCTAAGTTATTGATTTCTAATTTCATTCCATTGTTGTCACAGACCATAAAAGTATTTATTCTTAGTATTTTAAATTTAGTGAAGTTTATGTCCTAGCATTTGTTCTACCCTGGAGGTTTCATATGCACTTCTGAAGAATATATATTCTGTTGTTGTTGGGTGCAGTGTTCTGCAGACATGTAAGGTGTACTTAATTTATAGTGTTTTACAAGTCTTTTATTTCTGTGTTGATATTTTGCCTAGTTGTGTATATAATATTCAAAGTGAGATACTGGAGTCTCCATTTACTGTTGTTTTTCCCTTCATTTCTCTTTTGCTTCATTTATTTTGGCACTCTGTTATTAAATGCACATATAAATGTTACAGCTTCCTGATGAATCGACCTTTTTCATGATACAGCCTTCTATATCTCTAGTAATATTTTTTCTTTTAAAGTCTTTTTCCCTCCTGGTATTAGGAGAGTCTCTCCAGCTTTCTGGTGGGTGTATTTACATATACATCTTTTTCTGATCCTTTTACTTTCAATCTTTTTGCATCTTTGAATTTAAAAGCATTTCCTATGGAGAGCATATAGTTGCCTCTTTTTTTTTTTGTCTTAAACATATGGTGATAATTTCTGACTTTTTTTTTTCTGACTCTTGATTGGATTATTTTACCCATTATATGAGTATTTATATTACACCTGCATTTTACCTTTTTTCCCCAACAGTTCTCATGACATTTCAGTCCCAACTTCGCTTCTTTATTGATTTCTTTTCCATTAGGTTGAATATGTTGAATGTAGTATTTTACTTTTTAAAATAAATTTTTCGTAAACAAACAATAGGACAGGCTTCACATAGTCCCTGAGGCTTAGGCCAGTGAGTGGGGTTGCAAGGTCTGGAGAGGAGAGGTGAGGAGGTAGGTAAGCCAAGCCTGGGGACCAAGTCTAGAGACAGCCTTAGAGTCAAAGGCACTGCTTTGGAAAAGGTCCTTTATGAACACAGGAAAATGGACAGATTTAGTGCTGTAAACAAGGAGGAAAGAAGCTTAGGGCTTTGTGGCATTTTAGGGTCCAATGGGGTCTGTGCAGTCCTGTGGATTTTCCCCCATGTTTTATTATTGTGGTAAAACACACATAACATAAAATTTACCATCTTAACCATTTTCAAGTATATAGTTTATTGGCATTTACATTTATACTGCTGTACGACTATCACTACCGATCTCCAGAACTCTTTTCATCTTCCAAGATTGAAATTCTATGTCCAGTAAACAACTACCCCCTCCATTCTGCTCGCTCCCCTGCAAACCACCATTCTACTCTCAATCTCTATGCATTTGACTCCTTTAGGTACCTCATATAAGTGGTATCATACAGTATTTGTCTTCATATGAATGGCTTACTTCACTTAAAATAATGTCCTCAAGCTTTATCCATGTTGTAGCATATGTTGGAATTTCCTTATTTTTTAATGTTGAATAATATCCCATTGTATGTATATACTACCTTTGATTAGCCATTCATAAGTCTATGTACATTTGAGTTGCTTCCACCATTTGCCTAGTGTGAATAAATGATGCTAAAAAGATAGGTTTACAAGTATATCTTAGAGATTCTGCTTTCAACTGTTTTGGGTTGAAAGTGAAATTGCTAGATTATATGGTGATTCTGTTTTTAATTTTTTGAGGAACTACTTATCTTTTTCCATACTGATTGTACCATTTTTATATTCCTACCAACAGTGCACAAGTGTTCTAATTTCTCCACATTCTTTCCAACACTTCTTATTTTCTGTTTTAGTGTTTTCTTATATTACTTATCTTAATGTGTGTGAATATACCTTTATTTTAATAGGAATCATTACTGTTGCCCTCACAAATGCTGGATGCTGTCTGTATCACACCTACTATTTATATTCATACCTGAGCAATTCCTGAAACAGTGTTAATTTAATTTGTATTAGATGGTGGCAACATAAATAATTCCTGATGACATCCTTAATCATGGAGACCTCTACCCTCCATAGAGGAAATACACAACACACCTCTGGTTCCCCTGTTATCTTACATTCATTGTGAACTTTCCTTCAAAGCTCTTATTTCTGATTGACGGACTGATTGATTGGATGCTGTTTTTTTCTTTCCTTTATTATGCTTCCATGAAAGGGAGAGCAATAGATACAAATAAGGCCATGTCTATAAAGCTAAAGACAAATTGAACTGGCTCCAAAAATTCATTTTAATGACATTGCAACAGAGTCAGATGTTCAATGGGGCCATAACAGTCCATCTACATGTTTTCATAAGGTTTTTGCCCAGGGCTTGAAATGGGAGAAAGAAAATATCACTGGTTTTAACAATAAATCTCTTCCAAATGTAACTTCTTTTTTAAAAAATTAATTAATTAGGTTGCATCAGGCCTTAGTTACAGCAGGCGGGCTCCCTTGTTGCGGCTTGCCAGCTCTTTAGTTGTGGTATGCAAACTCTTAGTTGAGGCATGCATGTGGGATCTAGTTCTCTTACCAGGGATCAAACCCCAGCCCCCTGCGTTGGGAGCATGGAGTCTTAACCACTGTGCCACCAGGGAAGTCCCACAAATGCAAGCTCTAATTCCCTCTTTTTTTTCTTTTTTGGCGGTACGCGGGCCTCTCACTGTTGTGGCCTCTCCCGTTGCGGAGCACAGGCTTCGGACGCGCAGGCCCAGCGGCCATGGCCCATGGGCCTAGCCGCTCCACAGCATGTGGGATCTTCCCGGACTGGGGCATGGACCCGTGTCCCCTGCATCGGCAGGCAGACCCTCAACCACTGTGCCACCAGGGAAGCCCTAATTCCCTCTTTTAAGTAGCAAAAGGTATTATCTCCTTTTACTTTCTACTCCTAACCAAAAATATCTAAACAAGTTGTAATTACTGATAACCCCAACTGTATCATGCAGACAGACAATGCAATGACAAAATCCCAGCATCCACAGAAGCTTCTGAGCAAACCAGGTTCTTCCTCACCCTTAAATATGCACAGACCCTCACAAGATGTTGCCAAATGTCAAACGTTATATGGGAGTCAGAGTATTTTACTTTCAAATAGGAAAAGAGATGAGGCAAAATATTAAAAATGAATATTGTATGTGGGGATACTGAATCTTTTAATATCTTACTTCAGATTTATAAACCAAATTTTATTGTTTGTTAACAGTATTTCTTTCCCCACAAACCTAAAAGCACCAGAATTGTAAGAACTTGTTTCATGCTACTATATCCAGACCATAGAGTGCCTTGATTAATTTTGTGCTTAATTACATAAGTTTTGACGCTAGAGTGCTGGGTAGAAGAGGGATGGTCAAAAGTTAACACTAAAGACTAGGTCCCTCAGCACTGGACAGCTACATGTAAAACAATGAGATTAGAACATTTCCTCATACCATATACAAAAATAAACACAAAATGGATTAAAGACCTACATTTAAGATCTGAAACCATGAAACTCCTAGAAGAGAACATAGGCAGAACACTCTCTGACATAAATTGTAGATATATATATTTTTGGATTTGTCTCTCAAGGCAAAAGAAATAAAAACAAAAATAAACAAATGGAACCTAATTAAACTTAAAAGCTTTTGCACAGGAAAGGAAACCACCAACAAAATGAAAAGACAACCTACTGAATGGAAGAAAATATTTGCAAATGATATGACCAACAAGAGGTTAATATTCCAAATATATAAACAGCTCATACAACTCAGTATCAAAAAAACCCAAACAACCCAATCAAAAAATGGACAGAGGAACTAAATAGACATTTCTCCAAAGAAGACATACAGATGGCCAAAGGCACATGAAAATATGCTCAACACCAGTAATTATTAGAGAATGCAAATCAAAACTACAATGAGGTACCACCTCACACCAGTCAGAATGGCCATCATTAAAAAGTCTACAATAACAAATGATGGAGAGGGTGTGGAGAAAAGGGAACCCTCCTACACTGTTGGTGGGAATGTAAGTTGGTGCAGCCACTATGGAAAATAGTATGGAGGTTCCTTAAAAAACTAAAAAGAGAGCTACCATATGATTCAGCAATCCCACTCCTGGGCATATATCCAGAGAAAACTCTAATTTGAAATGACACACATACCCCAATGTTCATAGAAGCACTATTTACAATAGCCACGACATGGAAATAACCTACATATCCATCAACAGATGAATGGATAAAGAAGATGTGGTACATATATACAATGGAATACTACTCAGCCATAAAAAATGAAATAATGCCATTTGCAGCAACATGGGTGGACCTAGAGATTATCATACTATGTGAAGAAAGTCAGAAAGAGAAAAACAAATACCATATGATATCACTCATATGTGGAATCTAAAATATGACACAAATGAACTTACCTATGAAATAGAAACAGATTCACAGACATAGAGAAAAGACTTGTGGTTGCCAAGGGGGATGGGGGTGTGGAGGAGGGATGGATTGGGAGTTTGGGATTCGCAGATGCAAACTATTATATATAGAATGGATAAACAACAAGGTTCTACTGTATAGCACGGGGAACTATATTCAATATGCTATGATAAACCATAATGGAAAAGAATATCAAAAAGAATATATATATATATATATATATATATATATATATATATATAAAAAACTGATTCACTTTTGACTTTTGGTGATTTCAGCAGAAATTAACACAACATTGTAAATCAACTATACTTCAATTAAAAAACCCCCCAAAAAACAAAAAAACAAAACCCCCAAAGAAACAGCCTGCTTTCCTCAGCTACCGCTAAGGTGGCTCAGCCCTTCAGAGGAAGCTAAGGTCCACATTGGGGACCAGCAACTAGCATCACACCAGGCAGTACCACACCTAGCACTCACTTGCACTGTGGCCTCCACTGCCTTGTAGCCCACCTGCACCTACTCCTGCACCTACTCAGCCCTCATCCTGCATGACAATGAGGTGAAGATCACGGAGGATAAGATCAATGCCCTCATTAAAGCAGCCGATGTAAATGTTGAACCTTTCTGGCCAGGCTTGTTTGCACAGGTTCTGACCCATGTCAACATGGTGAGCCTCATCTGCAATGTAGGGGCTAGTGGACCTGCCCCCTCCACCACTGCCGCCCCAGCTGAGGAGAAGAAAGTGGAAGCAAAGAAAGAATAATGTGAGGAGTCTGATGATGACATGGGCTTTGGTCTTTTTGACTAAACCTCTTTCGTAACATGCTCAATAAAAAGCTGAACTCTTAGAAAACAACAAAAACAGCACAATCAAAAAATGGGCAGAAGACCTGAACACACATTTTCCCAAAGACATACAGATGGCTAACAGGCACATGAAAAGATGCTCAGTATCCCTATTTATTAGATAAATGCAAATCAAAACCAAAATGAGATATCACATCATACCTGTCAGAATGGCTATTGTCAAAAAGTCTACAAATAACAAATAGGATGTAAAGAAAAGGGAACCCTTGTACACCGTTGGTGGGAATGTAAATTGGTGCAGCCATCATGGAACACAGTATGGAGGTTCCTCAAAAAATTAAAAACAGAGTTGCTATATGATCCAACAATTCCACTCCTGGGTATATATCCAGAAAAGACAAAAACACTATTTTGAAAAGATACATGCACCCCAATGTTACAGTAGCACTGTTTAAAGTATGGAAGCAACCCAAGTGTCCATCAACAGACGTATGGATAAAAAAGATGTGAGATATATATCTATATATCTATATATAGATAGATATATAGATATATATATATAAATGGAATATTACTCAGCCATAAAAAGAATGAAATTCTGCCATTTGCAGAAATATGGATGGACCTAGAGAATATTATGCTTAGTGAAATAAGTCAGATAAAGACATATACTGTATGATATCACTTATGTGTGGAATCTAAAAAATAATACAAATGAACGTATATAGCAAAACAGAAACAGACTCACAAATGTGGAAAAAAAACTAGTGGTTACCAGAGGGGGAGGAGAGGGGGGAGGGGCAACTTAGGGGTATGGAATTGAGAGATACAAACTACTATGTATAAAATAGATAAGCAAAAAGTATGTATTACATAGCAGAGGGAATTATAGACATTATCTTATAATAACTTTTAATGGAATATAAACTATAAAAATACTAAATCACGATGCTGTACACCTGACACTAATGTAATATTGTAAATCAACTATACCTTAAAAAAAAACACTGGTCCCTCAGCAAGAAAGGCCTGATTTGAACAGTGGTCAGTCTTTGTCCCTTGCTAGCACATATGTCTGACATTTAATCTAAACGCATACACCTCAGTTGACTAAATGTGTTAAAATAATCAAAGAGAACAGTTTAGTTGATCTAAGCAAATTTATTTCGTACATCATGAAGCAGGTGGTCTCTACTTTCAAGAGTCCAGAGAACTGCAAACCAAGGAACAGGGCTGCAAGCTTTTGTAGAGAAAGGCATTCAGGGAATAAGGAAAGAGTATGTGTGTTCAGTTCATTGGCGGAGGTTGCATATCTGAACTTATATGGAACAAAGTAATCGTTATAGATTCTTGGCAGTTAGAGATTGGCTGGCTGGCTGTACTGCATTTCCAGTCAGGTAGTGCATTTACAGGGACAGGAAAGTTATCTCAGTCTTGGTTTATGTTTTGAGGTGGCAGCTCCAAATTGGGCCTAGAAATTTACTTCCACAAAACATAATGAAAGCACTATGGAGTCTGCTAAGGAGTGAATTTGTATATTATGCCTAAGCTACTGTTTGGAAACAGTTAAAAAGCGTCAACTACACAGTAAGAAACGTCTAAATGTTTAGATAACATGTAAGGAAGGAAAAACAGCACTGGACTGGCCCACTCAACAGTAAACCAAGTCTTACTCTGTTGAAGGGAAAAAAGTCACAAACCTCCACCATCAGACAATGCTGTTGTGTGACCATGCTTGATGAAACAAGATCAAGGAAACTTTATAATCATTTGTCTAAAATGGTAAAAGAGAACATAGTATCTACAACAAAGATGACCAAATTCTCAACGATTATGATCACCAATCACAGAATTACATTTACCTTCTCACAGCATCCAATAGAGAGCAACGTCTTGCTTCATCAAACATCAAATCACTAACACTAGTCCAAATGCTATAAGGGTGCTCAAGGCACCCTCTTACCTGTAAGCCCAGTCATTTATTGGTTGTGGTCATGCCTATTACTACAAGTCAACACATAACTCTCTGTGACTACAGGTGTGTCCTGGTTTTCTTTGGCAAGAGGGTACTGACAGAAACGTGTCTGTGATATTATGAGTGAATGAGAAGTTAGGTTAATCACAAAAATTTAAACTATATAAGAACAAAAATAAATTTTCCTGAGAATAAATTTCCCGAACTTGTATTACATGCTAGTATTGACTCAGAATGTGTAATGATTAAATGAAGAAAATTAGAGTGGATCTTAAAATCCATAATTGAAGGGGGATATTTCAACATATGCTCCCAGTAAGTGAAAAATAAAGATAACATTTGTTAGTATACAGTAATTTGTAAACACAGCTAATAGAATATTTATAAGAAACATCCACATACGGTTTTGACCAAAAAGTTGCATGTTGTTATTGGTGTTTTTTACAGTATGAGATGTAAGTTGAATTATTCTTATGATTTTGAATTTTGTCCCAGGCTTTTTAAAAGTTTTATCTTGCATTTTTACTTATTTATTTACTTTTACTTTTTTTTTTTTTTTTTTTTGGCCACACTGTGTGGCATGTGGGATCTTAGTTCCCCAACCAGGGGTTGAACCTATGCCCCCTGCAGTGGAAGTGCAGGGTCCTAACCACTGGACCACCAGGGAAGTCCCTCAGGCTTTTATTTTTGCACCTTATCTGCTTATAACATTTGAAGCAGATATACATTTTCTCTTCAAATGCAGATGTACATATAAAATGTCTATCTTTAATGCTCAGATCCAACACTTACCTGTCTTCTGGTTGAAATTCCAAGGTTCGGATAATGTCTGATCAGGGAACTTGAAATTTGAATACTGTTTATGGAAAATAAGATGAATATGGTTTATGGAAAAATGAAACCAAAACAATTTTAACAAAGTGAAACCAAAATGTTTATGGTTTATGTAAAAATGAAACCAAAACAATTTTAACAAAAAAGTGAAACCAGGGAGCACATGTTATTTAATTTCCACGTTTCTCAATTTTCACAAGATTTGAGGTAAATAGGCCTTCAGTGTGACATTCTTTTTTTTTTTAAATAAATTTATTTATTTATTTATTTTTGGCTGCGTTGGGTCGTCATTGCTGTGTGCAGGCCCTCTCTAGTTGCAGCGAGCGGGGGCTACTCTTTGTTGCAGTGCGCAGGCTTCTCATTGCGGTGGCTTCTCTTGTTGTGGAGCACAGGCTTGATTGCTCCATGGCATGTGGGACCTTCCCGGCCCAGGGCCCGAACCCGTGTCCCCTGCATCGGCTGGCGGATTCTTAACCACTGCACCACCAGGGAAGCCCCCAGTGTGACATTTCTTAAATAGGAATTTTAATGTTTGCCCTAGCTGTAGGTTGGGGGCTTTAATATCCTCCAGTGTCCTTGTGTTTTTCTCCCCTGCTGTGTCTGGGTATCTCTAGAAACTCATTAGTAAGTAGAGTCTGGGTCTTGCATCTGTTTTTTTAATCCACTGTTTTTCTACTGGAGCCTTGTTGATATGGTGGGAAGGTATGCGGGTGGGAAAAGGTTCTTTTATGTTAGGATTAAATCTGTAATGTTTTGGTGGGACAGAATCCCTGGACTATGAACTTCAGAACAAGCTCTTAGCATGTATTCCTCCTTTTTGTCAGAGAAGAAACCTGAAGGGTCAGGGAGTTGTCTGACTGCTCTTTCTCCAATCAGATTAGGCACTGGCAAATCAGTTTCCTTTGAGGAACCACATAAGTTACAGAGAATGGAACGCTTTGTGAGTATATCAAAATGTTTCCCTCCAATTCCTGCATGAGACAATTTTTGCCAATCTTTTCAGGAGAACCTATTTGGACTCCTGCAAGAAAAATTCACAAACTTTGTGTGGGGGGGAGTTGTCCCTTAACTTCCTCCTCCTAGAGCTCAAGCTAGTTCATATTGTGTCCAGCAATTTATCTATTACAGTTTATATGTTCCCAGAGGATGCTGGCTCCAGTGGCTTCTCTTCTCAGTAACATAATTCTCTGTATCCACCAATCACTTGTTTTTGGAGCACTGGTTTGCCATATAACCTCAAATATCTCATGGATATATGAAGAGGTGTTGATTTTCAGTTTCTTCAGCATTTTTTCTTGTTCTAAAGATGAGAATGTTGACTCCAAGGTCTTTACTTATCAGAACAGAAACCATCCATTCACTTGTGTTGCTCTGTATTTTTCTCTTGTGAGATGATATCATTTTCAGAGAGACTGTACTGCAAGTGACCACGTAGGTGGTTTCCTTTGTGAGCAATGCATTCAAAAACATTATCACACTGGGATCTCTGCATTTGGATGTCTTATCCTCATCTTCTCAAAATTCCCTCTCCTGTCACCTCTGCATCAATAAAGACATTTTCCATGGGTTACCTTCCATTTTACCATTGCCCTTTTGGGGGTCAGGATTAATACCCTACTGAAAATGTCACCACATGCATCAAGGTAATAGAAATATGTTTATTACTCAGAGGTACTTACTAAGGAGAGTAGGGCAAGGGTAAGTGGGTTGAGGTGACTTGTGCAAAGGTTAATGGCTTGGCCCTTTAAGGTGTATAGGGGTAGAGGCTACAGGTCTTCACAGTTTGACCCTCGTACCCACTTACACAAAAATAAAAGGGGCATGGGTCACCTTTGCTAATTTGTTTACCCCTTGTGGGCCAAGCAGGGTGAGCAGGTATCTGGAGCCAATTAAGAGTCAAACAACAAAAATGAGGTCAGGGTCTTTATTAAAGTTCACTCTTAGCTTTGTTGACTGAATGATGCCACATCTCATTTAAATGATTTTGAATCTGAATATTAATTAAAAGTACATTAATATGTACTTGTATAAAGCACAAGTACATATTACAATTAAGATGACAAAACTTCAAAAGAACATTTGAATCCAGTTGTCCCAGTGTACTGGAGAGATCCAGTAAAGTGTTCAAGTATGATTCCAGAACTACATTCAACTATTTTCATAAGGTTATTTAATTTGTCTCATTTGTTGTGTTATTAGTGGCACCTTGCCAGTGTAGCCAACATACACACTGCAAGCAGCCCTTTTAGGGCAACAGAATTCTCTGGCTAATAAACAGTCCAAAGTCAAGTGTTCATCAGCTACCATGGCTGCCAGAGAGCTGTCCTTCATGGAAAACATCTCAAACATTACCTGTATGCTACATGTATTTTGAATAAGTTTTGGTCATTTCACGATTGGCATTAACAATGTATTTGATATCATGTGTGCATAGGTCAGTACCAGTGACTCCCATGACATTGAGCATGTGAGTACAAATGGTAGGAAAACAGCACATTTGTGTTGGATGGGCCAGAGTAGTTTTAAAGGAGTGTGCCCAGAATGAAATACTGACCTGCAGGGTACATGATACAGGTGATGCTGGGAGTGGGATATAAATGTGGTGGCCAGGGTGCACTATTACAATAAAACAAAGACAGAAATGTCTAGTATAGAAGGGCCTCTACTTCTCTACTTATAAGGTGCCAGTAGATTTAATGATCAGAATGAAGTAGTTGGCTCCAAAGACTTGGGATTGAATGTAACTAAAGCCTAGCGCAGCAGAAAGACCTATTTAGAAGTAAGATTTGTCTAGGTAAACTATTAGGCCATCTTCTGAGGGTTGTAGCTGGGGATCTTAAGAGAGGTACAAGGTCCACTGAATACTTTTTTCAAGAGCCCAGTGCTTTGTATTTTGAAAAAATGAGTTGATACTATCAGTATTTTCTAGAGTGTCTTGGTGAGTCCTTAGGTTTTGGCTTCAGCAGGTTATTTATAATAGAATGAATAATTTGTCTATATACAGTTTCTTAAATGGTCCCATCATAGCAAGTAGTCCAGCAGAGGGGGTAAGGGGCCCTACAGAGTCTATTTGCTGTCAGCTGTAGGGAACACTTCCTCAGCCTGGACAGTAGATGCATCAAAATTATATTAGCAGTGGTGCCTTTTCTTTTTTTTTATTGAAGTAGAGTTGATTTACAAGGCTGTGCCAATCTGCTGTACAGCAAAGTGTCAGCAGTGGTGACTTTTCCTACATCAGGTGCATTAGTCAGTCACTAAGTTAGCCATGGCAAAGGAGGGAAGTCCCTTGAATTTTTATTTATTTATTTATTTAATTTATTTATTTTTGGCTGCGTTGGGTCTTCACTGCTGCACAAAGGCTTTCTCTAGTTCTGGTGCGTGGGCTTCTCCTTGTGGTGGCTTCTCTTATTGCGGAGCATGGGCTCTAGGTACGCGGGCTTCCGTAGTTTTCACTCGCGGGCTCTAGGCGCACAGGCTCAGTAGCTGTGGTGCACAGGCTTAGTTGCTCCGCGGCATGTGGAATCTTCCCCGACCAGGGATCGAACCCACGTCCCCTGTACTGGCGGGCGGACTCCTAACTGCTGCGCCACTAGGGAAGTCCCGTCCCTTGAATCTTGCTTAAACTTTATGCTAGAGACCTCTAAATGGTTACTGATTACAGGAGCTCACAGGGCCAAGATTAATACCGTAAGATCTCAGGTGTAGGTATGTGTCTCAGAAATATGAGTCAATTTGTCATCCTGAACAATGAAATGAGCTTCTGCAGACTGAGGCAGTATGTGTAGCGTAAGCAGTGACCTTGATTTGTACTTAGGTATTTGAGGTGATATAGTCCCAGAGTTCTTTTGCTCAAAAGGGTGACCTTGGATAAGTTGTTGCTATTGGATGGATGAGACAGCTAGATCATTGTCAATGGCCAAAGAATCTGTAATAATATGCAGATGAGTTTGATTCTTGGCCAGGGAATTCTCTAGTGCTAGTGCAATGGCCTGGAGCTTGACTAATCCATCTGATGCTTGGGTCCAGTTTTTGATCACAGGTGTCTCTTTGATCTAAAGACAGAACACAGCATCTCTGTAGTAGACTCCATCAGATTTGGTGGCAGCACAATGTCCATAAAAATATGAACTCCATGGTAACTCATGTGCTTCTGACTGATTCTCAAAGACACCAATATATCTAGAAAGGTGACATCTTCCAGAATGGATTACATCAATCAGAGGACAGGGGAACACACATCCTCTTCAGGTGGGATTATGTTGGAGGTGCCAATTTTGGCTCTGTTTTGTAAGTATCAGTTTATGTTCAGTGAAGAGGCTTCTGGTTAGAAAGCATGAGGGGTCCTGCATTTATGACCCAAGGACAAGTGAAAAGCTGACTTTGGAGGATCAACTCCGTTTACAAAAAGACTCTGTCAGTTGCTAGTAGTGGCTTCTGTACTTGTGTGCAGCACTGGCTGAGAATAGTTTCTGGTACAAGAATGCCTTTGGCAATTTAAATCCACCATGGGTGATTTAAAGACTCTTAGATGCATAACAGGAGGCTGCAAAAGCCTCTATGGTAAAGGAGTGTGGGGAGTGAGACAGGAATGAACTGTTAAGTTTGAAAAATACTAGAGCCATTTATTTCCCAACTGTAAGTGTTTGTGAACAAGTAAGCAAGCATATCTGATAAACATGCGATGCCTGTGGTCTCTGTGGCTGATGGAATGTGCCCATGACATGGGTTCTGCCAATTGCTTCTGTCACCCTCGCAACTCACAGCCCCAGGTATTGTCTCAGATAAATTTTCCAGAGTGGAATACGCATGGATTTCTAAAGATGTTTCCAAGTAAGCAGGCACAAGTAGGCTTGAGTTGGGAAACAATGATCTGGAAACGGTCTATGGATGGCCAAGGAAGGAAATCATGCTGGTTTACACGAATGAGGATGTCCCCAGGCAGATCCCACTTGGGACACACCTTTATGTTTCAGAACCACAGTATTTCCAAAGATCTGTCTGAGGAATCTGACTTACTCAAAGATAGATGTGGGAGCCCTCTCTCTTCACTCTTAGTTATGTGATGAGGTGATGAGAGGAGGACGGGTGCAGCCCTAGTGGGTGTTAAGACAGGGTTGTAAGAAAGGCCTGTTGTGGCCCATGTCCTTCTTCCCCAGCCCTTCAATTCTTCCTGGAAGGATCCCAGAATGGTGGGGAAAAAGGCTGAACACATAATCAAAGTTCAGGAGAGTTTAACCATCTCCTAGCATATGAAGGCATTTGTGTTATTCATTTCCTCCCTCCCTCCCATCTATCAATCTATCTATTTTACATATCACAGCTATTACTTTTTTAAAATTGAGGTATAGTTGATTTGCAACGCCGTGCCAATCTCTGCTGTACAGCAAAGTGACCCAGTTATACACATATAGACATTCTTTTCCATCATGGTTTATCACAGGATATTGAGTATAGTTAGGACCTTGTTGTTTATCCATTCTAAATGTAATAGTTTGCCATCTGCGAACCCCAAACTCCCGGTCCATCCTCACAGCTATTACTTTTGTCTCCTACTCTTACACAACACATGCTGGAAGTCTAAGCATATGGAAATGAAACCTCTGAATAGCAAAATGGGCCAATGGATCACTGATACACAAGACTTCCAACCACTCCTGCAATAAAAAGACATTGGAAAATTTCTCATTTCTCCTTTTATACTAAATTAGGATATTACCCAAAATAATACCCCCTCTCTACAGCTCACCTCAATTATTCCTTGGATGACTGCCTCTAAACATCCACAGCTTTTTTTCATGTTTCCACTCTGAAACCACAGCAGACTTGCACAGTTATCACTCTACTCATAGGATAAAGTCAGGATGGGCTAGAACAGTGCAGATGAATGTGTTTCCCTAAATGGGAGGAACTCCATGATTTAATGGGGTAAACATTGTGTTGCTTAGTGTGTAAAGGAACAAAATGAAAATGCCAAATACTGTAACATTTTAGAAAATGTAAAGGTAAATGAAAATTCCCTCAAATGACGTGGCCCAAATCAATAGGAAGTCCCAAGATCCAGGTGACAATGTCCAAACTCATGAGCACATATTCTATAAACAAAATGTTTAACAGTTGCAAAAACAAAGATGAACCATGTCTGTATCTTTATCTTTATGGGGAATCTTTACTGTGAATCACAGGAATACAGGATTTCTATACTGGTGCAATCTATTTAATTACACAGCCAAGCAGTTCCTGAAAGAGTGTTTAAGATGTATTATATGGTAGAAATTCAGTGATCAATAATGACATCATCATTCACTGAGGCACCTACCCTCAGAGAAAAGATATATACACACCGCAGGTTCCCTATTTTCTCACATTATTGCCTTACATTCCATCAAAGCCCTTATTTCCATCTATAAACCAAAGCTTTACCATATCTCTTTTCCCACAAAAATATAAGCACCAGGAATGCAAGAACCTGTTTGTCTCATGCTGCTGTATCCAAATCCTACAGTGCCTTGATTATTTGTGCTAAATGGGGTATACTGACTCTAAAGTGCATGGCAATGAGGGATGTTGAAACATTAGCATTAAGAGTATAGTCGACCCAGCAATCCCACTACTGCACATATACCCTGAGAAAACCATAATTCAAAAAGACTCATGTACCACAATGTTCATTGCAGCTCTATTTACAATAGCCAGGATATGGAAGCAACCTAAGTGTCCATCAACAGATGAATGGATAAAGAAGATGTGGCACACATATACAATGGAATATTACTCAGCCATAAAAAGAAACGAAATTGAGTTATTTGTAGTGAGGTGGATGGACCTAGAGTCTGTCATACAGAGTGAAGTAAGTCAGAAAGAGAAAAACAAATACCGTATGCTAACACATATATATGGAATCTAAGAAAAAAAAAAAAAGGTCATGAGGAACCTAGGGGAAAGATGGGAATAAAGACGCAGACCTACTAGAGAATGGACTTGAGGATATGGGGAGAGGGAAGGGTAAGCTGGGACTAAGTGAGAGAGTGGCATGGACATATATATGCTACCAAATGTAAAATAAATAGCTAGTGGGAAGCAGCCACATAGCACAGGGAGATCAGCTCGGTGGTTTGTGACCACCTAGAGGGGTGGGATAGGGAGGGTGGGAGGGAGGGAGATGCAAGAGGGAAGAGATATGGGGATATATGTATAGGTATAACTGATTCACTTTGTTATAAAGCAGAAACTAACACACCATTGTAAAGCAATTATACTCCAATAAAGATGTTAAAAAAAAAAGAGTATAGTCTCTGAGAAAAAAAGGCTTGATTGCAACAGTGGTCCTGTCTTTCTCTCTTGCTAGGTATGTGTTCTCTCACAAATTACCTAAACTTACAAAGTTGAGTCATAAATGAGATATTAAAAGAGACTTGAACTTTATAGTAAAGGGTGTCTAATACACTGTAGGAAGTACACCAGTGTTTGGATAACAAGTAGGAAAGGAAAAGCTGTTCCAGAGGACAGGGAACTGGCCTGCATTCTTTGCAAGGCCAAGTCTTTTCCTGGTGAAGAGAAAAATGTCACACACCACCTCCATCAAAGGTATTCGTTGACTATGATGGACCAAGACAAAAATTAGGGTATTTTGTAACCATATCTCTAAAATTGATAAAAGATAAAGCTCCAAATAATAAAAATGACCAGTATAGCCCTCTTCTTTCTAATGTAACTGGGGCTTCTTACGAATTAAGTTTAGCTCCACTACACTGTTTTTGCCTTCTAGAAAACAAGGATTATGATAACCAACGAAAGAATAAAGTTACCCTCCTCACGGCATCCAATACAGAAAAACATCTTGCTTTCTTGGGTAGAAGTCAAATCCTCTAAAGCCAAACTCCTATAAGAAGAAGTCCTTCTGAGCATCCTGTACTATTATACCTCACATCACTTAATGGTTTGTGCTCATTCTTATTAGAATTCATTACATTCCTCTCTTTGACTACAAGTGCAATCCTGTAGGTCACTGACAAGAGGGCGCTTAAAAAAAAAACATGATTTAAGTATCTGGTACTAAGAATAAATGAGAAATTAATTTCATAATAAATATCGTAACTACAAAAGAATAAAAAGTAAAATTTGCCTGAGGAAAACATACCTGAACTGTATGTACATAAAATTGACTTAAAATATAAATGATTAAGTGAAAGAAAATTGCAAAGTTTATCTGAAAATACATAATTATAAGAGTATATTTTAATATATCCTGTCAGGAAATGAAATGCACAATAATATTTGTTAGCATTGGACAGCTTAGAAAACAGTTAATAATATATTTCCATGAAAGAACTATAGAAGCATTCCTGTAACAAAAAAATATACATAGTTTAATCACATACAATCAAACAAAATTGAAAACACTGAGGTATTACATTGAGCTCCAAGAAACAAGAAAAACTCAGTCTCCTGACAGGAGAAAGGTTCTTATTCTCACATGGAAAGACCAAGTGAAGGCAGCCAGTGAACACTGCAGTAGAGAAAAAACTCCCATGTCATTCTTTTTGATTACACCATTGCAGATGTCATGGTGAATCAGGAAAACATACTCACTAGGACTGTTAACAGTACAAGGTGTTTCCTACACAAATCAGACCTTATATGGATATAATCTAGAGAAGAGGGGAATCAAAGAGTACTCCCAATCACGACAATCTGATTAGTTTCCTGGTGGACAAGAGACCCTGGAGAAGCTGGATTTTTGATGTGGATCTTGGGAAGACATCAGTTGAAACCAGAGCTCTCAGAAAAATTGATATCATACAGTTATTTGTGGTTTTGAGGATACTCTTGACTGGAAGGGCAAAAAATATAGAAAATGGGCTGGAAGATGGTATACCTGAAGCTCCTGTGCATCTGTCTCTCTGTATGTAAAATCTGACTGCTGCCTTCCTCACTTCTGCCTTCCAAATCTCATGCAAGTCAGATGGATTCTAACAAGGAACCACAAAAGGGATGAGTTCTGGAAAATCTAGTTCCTAACATTACCTACAGGGGGAATAACTCCAGCTCTAGATTTTGTTGTCCTATCAGGCCTCTCTTCTTAATTCAAAGTCTATTCACCAAATTATAGTCAGAAGGAAGGACATAAAGCAAAGACCCAAATATGAAAATAATAATTCACATGGAAACTATATTCTTTTATAAGTGAGGCATACATAAATATTTATTCAACTGTTTATTAGTATGGAAGACGGAAAAAGGCTCTTATACTCTTCACCCCCAAAAAGGAGCTTTGTCGGTAAGAAAGATAAATATATATTCTGGACTAGGATATCCAAGAACTGCCACAAGGCCATTAGGAAAATCCAAATACCAAACTGTCATTTTTCAGTGGCCCCTTAACACAGAACAAATAAAACATTATAAAACAATGTTAACCTAATTGCATTATTAGAAATATGCTTCAATTCACCTATGATCCAACAGGTTTCAAACAGGAAAGAAAAAATATTATTAACTGATTTAAAGAAAAAGCACTACCTATTAATCTTATGTACTGCTGTGGAAACATATGACTTATAAAATCATCTCACCTTGTATTCATTTCTGAGAGTAATTACTAGAAATCCACCATCCAATGGTGCACTCTAAGAAAAGAGGCTTGATAAAGACAACATATTTACAACTTTAATAACAACTCTTTCCTATTTTCTGGAATGTTATACATAGATTAGTTTCCGTCAAGCTTTCTCATGTTACTTACATTTATATTCTTTTTCACATGTAAAGATGTGGGCTCACTGAAATCTTTCCCAGGCTGTTTAACTCAAGAGTTTTTGTCCAGTGAGTCCTTTCATCCTTTCAGAACTGGGATGACAAGGCTTTCCAACATTCTTTACATTTATATGGTGTCTCTCCAGTGTGTGTTCTCACACGTCTTCAAATGGTTTGTGACAAATGAAGGGTTTACCACATTCCCTCCACTCTGATCTTTTGCACATCTTCAAAAAAAAAAAAAACTCTGATAACATCTGAAGGCTTTTCCACATTCCTTACAGTCACAGGGTTTCTCTTCACTATGAGCTCTTTTGCGCGTTTCTAATGAAGTGTAATCTCTGCAGGATTTACCACACTGCTTACAAGGTTTCTCTTCTATGGGAGTCCTTTCATGTGTTTTCAAGCTTTGAAAATATCTGAAGGCTTTCCCGTCTTGTTTACACTGACAGGCTTTCTCTCCAGTGTGGCTTCTTTCATGTTTTCAAAGTGAAGTTGATCAACTAAAGGCTTTTCCATATTCCTATTCACAGAATTTCTTCTCAGTATGAACTCTTTTGTGCTTTTGGAAGGAAGTGTAATATCTGAAAGCTCTACCACATTGTTCACATTCATAGGGTTTCTCTCCAGTGTGCAGTCTCATGTGTACTCTTAAGGTCTGGTGATGGGAGAGGGCTTTCCCACATTCCTTGCATTCATAGGGTTTCTCTCCAGTATGAGTTCTTCCATGTGACTGTAAGGAATTGTAATAACTGAAGGCTTTACCACATTGTTCACATTCGAAGGGTTTCCCTCCAGTATGAATTTGTTTGTGTTTGTGAAAGGAAGGGTAATATCTGAAGGCTTTACCACATTGTTTACATTCATAGGGTTTCTCTCCAGTGTGCAGTCTCATGTGTATTTTTAAGGTTTGGTGATGGGAGAGGGCCTTCCCACATTCCTTGCATTCATAGGGTTTCTCTCCAGTATGAGTTCTTCTGTGTGATTGTAAGGAATTATAGTAACTGAAGGCTTTACCACATTGTTTACATTCATAGGGTTTCTCTCCAGTGTGAATCCTTTGATGTATTCGAAAAGAACTAGGAGAAATGAAGGCTCTCTCACATTCCTTACATTTATAAGGTCCATCTCCAGTGTGAGTGATCATGTGTGCTCGAAGGCTTGAGAGACCTCTGAAGGCTCTCCCACATTCCTTACATTCATAAGGCTTTTCCCCAGTATGAATTCTTTCATGTTTTCGAAAAGAACTGGGACAACTGAAGGCTTTACCACACTGCTTACATTCATAGGGTTTCTCTCCTGTATGAGTCCTTTCATGTGTTCGAAAAGTATGATAATATCTAAGGAATTTCCCACATTGTTTACACTGATAGGGTTTCTCTTCACTGTGAGTTGTTTCATGTGTTCGCAATGAAGAGGAACAATTAAAAGCTTTCCCGCATTCCTTACATGTATATGGAGCATCTCCAGTGTGTGTTACCATGTGTCTTCGAAACGCTGTGCTCCACATGAAAGCTTCCCCACATTCCTTACATTCATAGGGTTTTTCTCCTGTGTGAATCCTTTCATGTGTTTGAAAGGATGCGCGGGAATGGAACGCTTTTCCACATTCCTTACATTTATATTTTTTCTCTCGATTGTGATTTTTTTCATGCGTCTCCAAAAACTGGAGATAGCTAAAGGCTTTACCACATTCCTTACATTTATATGGCTTCTCTCCATGTTTCTGATACTCATATGGTTTACGTTCAGTGTGACAGCTCATGTGTCTCTTAAGGGATGAATGACGCGTAAAGATTTTTCCACATATACTGCATTCACGTGGTTTCACTCCAGTAGTTTTCTTTTTCAGATTGAGATTTGGAATAAGGCTGAAGTTTTCTCCACATTGACTACCCTCTTTACTTTCACAGAGTCTCTCTACCACATGACTTCTGTAAAAAACAAGGAGTATATTATCAATGAGGTCTTTATTAACAATTTTATACTCAATAGTAGGATATTTGAAGTACATTTTTATCACTTATAGCAATAGTGTAGGTTTTATGCCTTGTCTGAATTGTTTCAAGTTAAATATAAGAAATGCTCTTGCAATCATCAAAACAGTGACATTCATATAGAGTTTATCTATAGTGTTGAACTATTTTGCAAACACTGAACATCTATGTCATATAAGAAAGTAATTTTGGTGAAAATTTTCTAAGAATAACTAAATTTGGAGCATGCATTATTTCTTTTATTTCCTTCTTTTAAAACTGCATAACATAACAGGATATTCACATGAGGCACTATTTTATATTGTGAGTGTGACTTACCTTAGTTTTCTCCCCTGGTTTTTGTACTGATCTTCAATGTCATGATCTTCCCATTTTTCTCCTAAATTGCAGACCAAGAAAAATGATTCCAAGATATTAGAAGTTATAGAAAAACTATCTAAGTCCATTGTTGGCTGTGACCATGCCTAGTTTATTTAGCAACATCCTGCATTTCCACATTCAACATCTTGGAACAATGTTAATGAGCAAGAGACATGTGTTCTCTAATTGACAAAGTAAAGGTAAGTTGTCATCCTCACCTACTGAGGCCAGGTTCCTCAAGGTTTCCCGCATCACATCTCTGTAGAGTTTCTTCTGTGAAGGATCCAGTAAAGCCCACTCCTCCAGGGTGAAGCTCACAGCCACATCCTCAAAGGTCACTGAGTCCTAAAACATCCCAGATATGTGTATAGTAGGATGTGTGAGACTAACAGAACTGGACATCTGTACACCATTTATACGAAGGTTATGTAATTCTGTCATCTCCAAACATTTATTCTATGACTTGGTCATCAGAAACTTACTCTCTGTCCACACTTCCTAATAAGTTTAACAGCATCGTGAAAACATGCAAATTATTTACACAGTTTTATTGTGATTTCGTCACATCTTATTTCTCTCTAATTGCAGGGTCCACAGCATGTTGGGAAATGACAGAAATGCTACACACATGAAACAAATATCATTTTAAGATCATGGATTCCTCGTGAGGAAAACTCTTTCCTTGCCCTTCTTATTACCCACCATTTACAGCACACCATGAACCAAAGGGTCAAATCTGCATAAGATTTTACTAAATAAAAACATAGTGAAAACTAAAAGCTTTTACTTCTATTCCTATCACCAAACATGAGAATCCAGAACACCTGTAGAAATCCAGCTTTTAATAAGGTCCAGCTGGCTATTTCGTCCCTAAGTACTCCAGGCCTTTAGAAGTAGTGTGGTATGATGTAGCTGGTGGAATGAAAATATCCTTGTCAGGAAGTATTGCTTTTAACTTGTGTAATACTTACCACAGGCTCAGTTTTCCCTTTCTCTCTCTGGTTTGATGGGCTAGAAAGTTATTTGGAACTTAGAGTTCAGATACTAGGAAGAAGATGTCACAACTTAGACCACAAAGTCCCTATACTTGTGCACCTTGGGGCTGCTTAGAGGCACACAAAGTGCAGTAGTATGCCAGAAGAGCTCTTTATGGCAGAACCAGAACACTGGGCCCTGTGCCTTGTTGACCTTGAGGAACAGCTGCAGACTACAAGTGTGTTCACTGAAAATCACAATGGATTCATGGCTAATTTGCCCATAAAATATATGAAGGATTCAGCAGTGCTTTTCTCCAAACAACTCTAAAATCTCCATTTTCAAACAGCAGGAAGAAGTGTTTCCCGACCAGCCATTCTAGAGGTTCTTCTCCCAATTTCTCTAATTCCCAAGCTCCTTTCTGGTCTACAGAAGTATGATGGCTTGACCACTGAGCATACGAATTCCTTAGTTGATGACACCACATACTACCAATAGTGAATGAAAGGGTTTACTTCCATAATTGAGGTCTCTGGGGAAAGTAAGGCATACTTCTCCAGCTGCCATGAAATGGCTTGAGAGAGAAACAAAAGGTGCCTGGACTTTTTTTTTTAATTGAGGTTAGGGGGTGGGTTTAGGTGAGGGTTCACACACAAGAACAGGATCTTATGAGGACTGACTGTTTTGCTACTGCCAAAGGAAGGAGCACCAAGGCACTCTTATCACTTTGTATAGATGTGGGTCAAAGAGAAATGAGGGGGGATGAGACTTTAAGGTTATCAGCAGCCAGTCATCAAAAACCGGAGTCAGAGAACTCTGGTTTCTCGTTTTGGATGCCATCATTCCCAACCACATAGAAAAAAGTGAAAACACTTGAAATCAACAACTCTTCTTAGTTCCATCAGAGCTCTGAAGTCACAGGAAACCACTGGTTTCAAAATTGGGAAACAGAAAATAAAGATACAAAGCCTATACTGAAAACAATCTATTTCACCAGAAGCTAGTTCAAAGACAAAAAAGAGCAAACAATGCAGAACACAATATCCATGAACTGTAGGACAATGACAGAATGTTTAAAATACACACAATGGAAATACCTGAAGGAAAAGAAAGACAGAAAGGAACAGAAGAAATAAGTGAAATAATAATAACAGATTTTTTTCAAAAATTAATCATTGATGGCAAACCACAGATCCAGGAAGCTCAGAGAACACAAAATGAAAATGCTGAAAAATGTACACCCACGATGCAGTGGTTAAGAATCTGCCTGCCAGTGCAGGGGACACGGGTTCAAGCCCTGGTCCAGGAAGATCCCATATGCTGCGGAGCAACTAAGCCCGTGCACCACAACTACTGAAGCCTGAGCGCCTAGAGCCCGTGCTCTGCAACTAGAGAAGCCACTGCAATGAGAAGCCCACGCACCGCAACGAAGAGTAGCCCCCACTCGCCACAGCTAGAGAAAGCCCACACAGAGCAACAAAGACCCAATGCAGCAAAAAAATAAATAAAATTAATTAAAAAAAAAGCACACCCAAGTATATCATATGCAAACTGAAGAAAAAGAATATATTGAAAAGAGCTAGCAGAAGAAACACCTTAGTGAGCTGAGAAAAAAAGATTAAAAAATTTTTTTATTTTATTGAAGTATAGTTGATTTACAATGTTGTGTTTTTTTTTAAAGACTAGTCCTTTGTTTTATAAATTTATTTATTTATTTTTTCTGTGTTGGGTCTTCATTTCTGTGCAAGGGCTTTCTCTAGTTGTGGCAAGCGGGGGCCACTCTTCATCGCGGTGCGTGGGCCTCTCACTATCATAGCCTCTCTTGTTGTGGAGCACAGGCTCCAGACAAGAAGACTCAGTAGTTGTGGCTCACGGGCCTAGTTGCTCCGCGGCATGTGGGATCCTTCCCAGACCAGGGCTCGAACCCGTGTCCCCTGCATTAGCAGGCAGATTCTCAACCACTGTGCCACCAGGGAAGCCCAATGTTGTGGTTTAAAATATATATATATATATTTATTATTTATTTTATTTATTTACTTATTTAGGCTGCACCGGGTTTTAGCTGTGGCATGCATGATCTAGTTCCCTGACAAGGGATCAAACCCGAGACACCTGCATTGGGAGCTCACAGTCTTACCCACTGGACCACCAGGGAAGTCCCTACAATGTTGTGTTAATTTCTGCTGTACAGCAAAGTGAATCAGTTATACATATATATTCTTTTTCATATTCCTTTCCATTATGGTTTATTACAGGATATTGACCATAGTTCTGTGCTATACAGTAGGACCTTGTTGTTTATCCATTCTATATATAATAGTTTGCATCTGCTAATCCCAAACTCCCAATCCATCCGTACCCCACTCCCTCTTGGTAGCACTAGTCTGTTCTCTATATCTGTGAGTCTGTTTCTGTTTCGTAGATAAGTTCATTTGTGTCATATTTTAGGTTCCACATATAAGTGATATCATATGGTATTTGTCTTTCTCGTTCTGACTTACTTCACTTAGTATGATAATCTTTAGGTCCATCCATGTTGCTGCACATGGCATTATTTTATTCTTTTTTATGACTGAGTAGTATTTCTGTTTGTTTTTTTGGTATGTGTGTGTGTATATATATATATGTATGTATGTGTGTATATATATATATATATATATACCAATCTTCTTCATTCATCTATTGATGGACATTTAGATTGTGAATAGTGGCTTGGCTATTGTGAATAGTGCTGCTATGAACATAGGGGTGCATGTATCTTTTCTAATTATAGTTTTGTCTATATGTCCAGGACTGGGATTGCTGGCTCATATGGCAACTTTATTTTTAGTTTTTTAAGGAACCTCCATACTGTTTTCCATAGTGGCTGTATCAATTTACATTCCCACCAACAGTGTAGGAGGGTTCCCTTTTCTCCACACCCTTTCCAGCATTTGTTATTTGTAGACTCTTTAATGATGGCCATTCTGACCAGTGTCAGGTGGTACCTAATTGTAGTTTTGATTTGCATAGAGAAAAAAAGACTTGAATTAAATCAGACTTGTTTTCAGAAACAACACAAGGAAGAAGAGAGTGGAGTGAAATACTGTATAGGCAGGCGTACTTCATTTCATTGTGCTTCACTGTATTGTACTTTGCAGATTTTGTGTATTTTACATATTAAAAGTTTGTGGCAACCCTACATTGCCAGATGATAGTTAACACTTTTTAGCAATAAAGTTTTAAAATTGAGCTATGTAGATTGTTTTTTAGATATAATGCTATTGCATATTTAATAGGCTACAATATAGTATAAACATAACTTTTATATACACTGGGAAACCAAAAATAAGTGTGACTCACTTTATTGTGGTGGTCCTGAACAGAAGCCCCAATCTCTGAGGTATCCCTGTATTTAAAGTTTTGGGGGAAAAAAAAACACTCTCTTGGGACTTCCCTGGTGGTGCAGTGGTTAAGAATCTGCCTGCCAATGCAGGGGACATGGGTTTGAGCCCTGGTCCGGGAGGATCCCATATGCCATGGAGCGACTAAGCCCATGCACCACAACTACTGAGCCTGCGCTCTAGAGCCCGCGAGCCACAATTACTGGGCCCGTGTGCCACAACTAATGAAGCCCGCACATCTAGAGCCCATGCTCCACAACAAGAGAGGCCACTGCAATGAGAAACCTGTGCACCACAACGAGGGGTAGCCCCTACTTGCTGCAACTAGAGAAGCCCACACGCAGCAACGAAGACCCAACATAGTGAACAATAAATAAATAAAATAAATAAATTTTAAAAAAGAAAGAATAAAGTATGGTTCTTTAAAAAAAAGACCCAAAACTCTTAGTTTTCAAATCCCAAAGCTAGTCCTTTGAAAATATTAATTTAATAAAATTGATAAACATCTAATCAAGACAACTGAGAAAAGAAGAAAAACGGAAATTACTAAATCAGAAATAAAAGGAGGAGGAAATAACCATGAAAAAAGATTTGACAACATCCAACATCCATTTATGATAACAAACTAGAAATTGAGTGGAAGGCTCTCTTAAAAAAGAACAACTACACAACACCTGTAGGTAAGATCATACTGAGTCGTGAGACGCTGGATGCTTTACTGTTAAGAGGGGAATAGGGCAAGGAAGTTTCCTTTCACTGCTCCTATTAAACAATGTACTGGAAGGCCTAGCCAATGCAGTAAGGTAAGAAAAAGAAATAAAAGGTATACATAGTGGGAAACAACAAATAAAACTTTGTTCCTTATGATACAATTGTTTATGCAAAACATCTGATAGCATCCACAACAACAGAGATAACCCCTGGAATTAGTAACAGTGTATAGCAAGGTTGAAGGATACACAAGTCAATTGGTTTCCTATAGACCCAAGCAAATACAGTCAATTGATCTTTGACAAAGGAGTAAAGGCAATTCAACAGAAAAAGTAAAGTCTTTTCAACAGTGCTATAAATAATGGATATTCACATAGAAACACACATGAGCATAAACAAAATGAAAGTCGACACACACCTTACACCTTTCACAAAAATTAACTTAAAACAAATCATATATCTAAATGTAAAATGAAAAAGCAAAAACATTCTAGAAGATAACATATGAGAAACTACAGGTGACCTTGGTTTCGGTAATAAATTTTTCAATAAGACACACACACAAAAATCCCCAAGAGAAAAAATGCTAAGTTTCACTTCATTAAAATGAAAAACTCCCGTTCTGGAAAAAGTGTTTAGAGAATGAAAAGGCAAGTCACACACCAGGAGAAAATCCTTTGTAAAACACTTATCTGATAAATGACTGATACCCAAAACAACTAAAGAACTCTTAAAGCACAACAATAAGATTACAGATACTCCAAATAAAAATGGGCAAAAGATGTGAACAGACAAGTCACCAAAGAAAGACAGATGGAAAATAAGGAATTTGAAAACATGCTCAACATACATCACTGGGGGATTACAAATAAAACAATGAGCTATCACTACATACTTATTAAACGCCAAAAATTTTGAAACACTCAGAACACCAGCCATTGGTGAAGACGTGAAGCTATAGATAATCCTTATTCATTGTTGGTGGGAATGAAATTTGATATGCCTGTATTGGAAGACAGAATTTTCTGTCAAAACTAAATACACTCTTACTTCTCATACTAAGATCCAACAATCACACTTGTTGGTATTGACCTAAATGAGTTGAACTCACGATCTCACATTTTCACAAAACCCTACATATGAATGTTTGTAGGAACTTTATTCATACTTGGCAAGGGTTAAGAGTTAAGCAAGATATCTTTCAAGAGTCAAATGGATAAATCAGTGGTATATCCTTACAATGAAACACTGTTCAGTGATAAAAGGAAATGAGGTATCAAGCCATGAAAACACATGGAGGAACCTTAAAAGTATACTGCTAAGTGAAAGAAGCCAATCTCACAAGGCCACACACTGTATGATTCCAAGTGAATAACACCCTGGAAAAGACAAAACTATGGGCCAGTAAAAAGACCTCAGGCTGTGAAGGATTTGAGGGTTGGAGGGAGGGATGAATGAATAGGTGGGGCATAAAAGATGTTTAGGGAAGTGAAACTACTGTATGTGATACAGAAATGAAGGACACAGGTCATTAAACATTTGCCAAACCCACAGATCTTATAATGCAGAGTCAATGCTAATGTAAACCATGCAATTTACTGTATCAGTGTTTGCTGAGCAATTTTAACAAATGTACCAGTTAAACAAGAAGTAAAAAATAGTGCAAACTGTGGACGCAGAGGGGTTATGTGGAAATTCTCTATACTTTCTGTAAACCTAAAACTACCCTAAAACAACTGAAGTGTATTAGAAAAAAAACAGATGAAGACAAACGAATTACAATTCACCCCTGATTTGACTGACTGATGACTGAAACAGGACACCTTTCATTCAACTGACTTGAACTTATTCAATAAGGCAGTATGGTGCTCCATGAGCCTGAGACCAGTAAGAGAGGTAAAACTTCCACTGAATGCCATGTTGAAGAGAACTGCACTGCATATTCTGAGAAGTGCCATGGTTACTATCAATAGTGTCTAGAACTCCAACATGGATGAGGATTGTTCTGGCAAGACCGTGTGTTCTGGACCTAGGGCATGTTAGACGAGATTTACCTTGATTTATATTTTTGGTATCTCTTGAGTTCAAAGGTTCCTAAAATTCTTCTACCACAAAGGGGCAACTCTTAGACAATCGTCCAAAAGTCTGTGAATACAAGTAGATGAGGCCAGTTTTGGTCAGTAGTAAGACGACTGCCTGATGTTTGGTTTGTGTGACCCTGGGGTTTGGTCATTCATCAGGGATATCACAATTAAGGGATGAAGAGCAGCAACTCTCCACAGAGCTCATCATGTAGGAATGCATATTGTCATCCTTAAAGTCTGTGCACTCCCAAAAGCTGTGCATTCCGTCAATCCCAGGGAAGCCTCCATCTGGGGAAGTGGTGACCTTTTCCAACACCAAAGCAACTTTCAAGGGACTGAATAGGGAAGAGGCCACCCTCCTGCAGGAGGCATAGGCCAGGACAAGTTTGACTCCATCATGTCACATGGAGGTGTTGGTAGGCATGCCGACCCGATGGGGTGCTATTTCCAAGGTTAAAGGCATAATGGGCAGCTCAGCAGAGGATCGCATGCTCAGCACTTGTGAGAGCCTCTATTTTCAACAGAGCCTGGTACATGGTGATAATTGAAGTTCTAAGGCAGTTCCTTGCACCAGAAGCCTATAGATAACTTAAGGCCATCATGGGTAATTCCAGGAGGCATTAGCCTCTATACTGAGGGAGACTCCAAAGGAACTAACAGGAATGCCTGTTGTATGGCCATTTAAACATAGTCCAGAGTCTTCTGTAGTAGAGTTGCCCTCAAGGTAGGGGCCAATTTCCAAGTAATAGTAAAAATGGGCTCAAGTAAAATTCATAAATAAGGAATATGCTGTCTCCCCAACACCAAAAGAACCTACTAGATCTTGTAGGTGCTGAGAGGGATTACAGATATTTCTTCACATTGTCAGGGAGGGAAAAGCTGTCTAATTACCAAAAAACATTCAGAAACTTAACCAAGGGCCTCACATATGTGTGGGGTCAATGGCCCATACACTTTTCGCAAGCTCCTTTTTTCAGTAATTTTATGTTCTGAATGAATGAGAAATGAATGTCCTCAGAGGAGGATGTCGTTAGCGTGATGTCATACCTGTGCTCCTGGAACAAAGTGCATGCAGTTCAGATCTTCCTGCAGAGACTGTGGGATGGCCAAGCTGCTGAGGTTCCCTGAGGGTAACCAGGTAAATGTGTATCATGTCCCTTCAGAGGTGAAGGCAACTGCAGCTGAGAGGGTGTTGAAATAGGCACTGAACGGAACAGACTTATCAAATCTGTGAGAGCAGGGTATTTACCAGCCGCTGATTGAATGGAGTAAGTAATTTCCATAATGTTGGAGACTAGGAATAAGGGCTAATTTGATGCAACCACAACTCGGGTTGCTGTAATCCACTATGAGGTGTCATTCATCCTTTCCAGGTTTAAGGGCAGACCAAATAAGGCTATTAAAGAAGAAAATTGGCGGTAAACACTTCTCCCTGAATACATTTCTTATAATGGTTTTCAATAATTCAAGGCCTTGTTTAATTTAAATCAGGCCATATTAACTAATTTAACTGATAGTTAAGGTCTCTCTCTGGGGTCTCATTTTGTCTAGCCAATTTGGAAGTAGAAGACAATTTAATTTTACTTAATGAACCATGGGTCCAGAGCTTTCCTGCTCACTATGGGATATTTTGGGACAATGGGCGATATGACTATGAGAAATTTAGGCAACATGAGAGTTCTGCTGCTGAAGGCAAATTATACCTATTTGTCCTTTATATTATATTCAGTAATTCTTCCTAAGATGATGAGGTAAATTGTTTAAACTTAGTGGGATCCCCAGGTATACCTGTAATTTGAAACCTAGTTTGATTAATTACATGAAGTTTTGTGAATTAGTGCAGTACAGGAGATGTTAATATTAAATCAAACCCATATTATAGAGGACCAAAAGCTAAGCAGGCCCCTTCCATCTTTTGCTATGCAAATTTTTTAGCATAATTGCAAATTATGCAAAAATGCAAATTTTTTTCACAGTTGAGTGAAATTGTGTTCTTTATTTCAGTACCTTTCTTCTCTTGTTCCCTCCCTCCAGTTCTTCCTTGTTTTGCATCTTAGGTCACTAGATATACTCTGGGGGAGAGGGTGTCCTCTCTTCTCTTGTATTGATAATTTTTTTCCTCCAGAGAGCCTCACCACAGTGCCATCAGGGTCAGAGGCCTCCTTCATGATAACTGGTTACTTTATAGAAATTAAGCACCCTGGGCTTCCCTGGTGGCGCAGTGGTTGGGAGTCCACCTGCCGATGCAGGGGATGCGGATTCGTGCCCCGGTCTGGGAGGATCCCACGTGTTGCGGAGCGGCTGGGCCCGTGAGCTGTGGCCACTGAGCTTGCGCTTCCAGAGCCTGTGCTCCGCGGCCCACGTACCGCAAATAAAAAAAAAAGAAATTAAGCACCCTAGGCTTAAATTGTTTTGTCCACCATAACTCAGAGGGTCAGGATCTTTGTTGCAGTAGAGGCAGGGGCAGCAGCAGCAGAGGTACTTAAGGGGCCTGGTGAGCCCTCTGGTATTAGGAGCGGACTCAGCCTGGCACCTACTGGCTACCTTTACCCTCTTTTCTCTTTCTCTCTGGAATAATTGTTCTTTTTGGAGTGACCATCCAAGGGGCTCACCTCATTCACAGGGTATAATCATCCGAGTACTCCCCAAAGATCACCCCCTGCCCCAAGGTCTGGGTGAACCCAGCCTCAGTCACACCTTCACTCGAAACACAAATAGGTTCCATCCACGCCATGGACTCAGGACCACTATAAGGAGGGCCCCAGGGCTCCTGCTCCCAAAAGACAAGGAATTACCAAAACTGCCTCTGTATATAGAGCCCAGGCTTGGTGGATCAGCAACGCCACACAGGGCAGCACAGCGCACAGGAGGAGACCCCAGCAAACAGCAGCTCACAGGGCAGGAGCCTCCAGGCTTTCTTATCAGCCTCTCCTGATAAGAAGCACTAGGGGAAAAGGGAGAGGTGAGGCTTACCTTTCAGTAGTCAAACATCAAATATGTGGATCCTGACTACTCATTATAAGAACAAACCCAGGGCTTCCTTGGTGGCGCAGCGGTTGAGAGTCCACCTGCCGATGCAGGGGACACGGGTTCGTGCCCCACTCCGGGAAGATCCCACATGCCGCGGAGCGGCTAGGCCCGTGAGCCATGGCCGCTGAACCTGCGCGTCCGGAACCTGTTGCCCCCGCAACGGGAGAGGCCACAACAGTGGGAGGCCCGAAAAGAACAAACCCAGGTAAGAGAAACACGCATTCGCACTAGCTTCTTTTTATATAAAGAAACATTAACAGGATGATCAAGAAGTAATCAAAAACTGGTATTTTGAGAGTGGGTGGAGTAAGAGTACAGGAGTGGAGGCGGATATGTAGGTAGGGAGTCTTCTTAAGTTTCTTATTTTAGGAATATTTTTTAACCCTCTTGTGCATCATTTATTTAAAATCAGGAGAGAAATTGATATGCGTCATATTTTCCCATGCTTAATCATTATTTTAAATTAATTTTTGTTTTTTAAAATTAATTTTAACTTTTCTACATAGGAAATCACTCCAAGATTTAATCCTTTAAATGCTAACAGATATAAAACTGTACACCGTCAAAGATTTACAAATCCCCTTCTAACTGAAAGGACAAGAACATTATAGTTTGTCCCTCCACTACATTTCACGCTGGGGATATTTTCAAGAATGAGTGGCATAATGAAAAATATTAGGGGTTTGCAATTAAACCCTGAAATAGACTAGGAATTTAAAAGATGTATATAAGCTTTAAGGTGTTTTCTTCATATCAACAGAAATATAATATCATATATTATATCTTCATATCAACAGAAATTATAATTTTTTCCTCACATCCATTAAAATAAGACTTTATTTGCTTTAGGAATAGCATGACCTTTTTAAATGTCAAAGTTCCCTAGGGACAGGAGAGCATTATGCTAAATGAAATAAGTCAGAGAAAGATAAATACTTAATAACTGTAAATGGAGTATAACCTTTAAAAATTGTATAATAAATAAATAAATTTTTTTAATGGAAAAAGCACCTGAGCACTTAAATACACCCATCTCATGTTGAAGTTCTTTTTTTTTTTTTTTTTTTCCAAATGGATGCTTCTTTTATTTATTTATTTATTTGTTTGTTTATTTATTTTTGCGGTACGCGGGCCTCTCACTGTTGTGGCCTTTCCCGTTGTGGAGCACAGGCTCCGGAAGCACAGGCTCAGCAGCCATGGCTCACGCGCCTAGCCGCTCCGCGGCATGTGGGATCTTCCCGGACCAGGGCACGAACCTGTGTCCCCTGCATCGGCAGGCGGACTCTCAACCACTGCGCCACCAGGGAAGCCCCTGAAGTTCTTTTGTCTAAATGGAACAAAATTCTAATTGGTTCCACAATTTTCTTGCTTTACTCACATCGTACCTCTCAATCAACTTACACACTAAAAGCCCCAAAGCTAATGGAAACTAGAGTCAAAGAACTGCAATCTTCAGTTGAGAAAGAAATCCAAAGAAAGAAACACATATTTGAAATGACTGTGTGATTTTGAGGATTCCAGTATTTATGTGAAAAATTTAACAATTTTTGCAAAGTACTTGGAAATTGATATTGGCTTATTAAACCTCCTTAAGGTAGAATTTTAAAGCTTTGTACGCATTGGAACTCTACCTGGTTTTGGACCAACCCCAGAACAAAACAGAGCCACCTCTTACACACACACACACACACACACACACACACACACACACACACACACACACACACGACTGCAATAAACCTGGAGAACTTGTATGAGGGAACTCACCTTAAAAGGAGAAATTGTATAGTTTTTAAAATTGTATAAAATAAAATCGTTTGCTCTGCTATAAACCACCATTAAAAATCACAGTGTTTCAATTTGGTACTCAAATACCATTTTTGGATTAAAAATTGTCACGGAAGTAATAAATGATTCCAACAACAACAACAACAAAAGAAACACAAATACTGGAATCAACACAGATAAGCAGCCTTCTAGCTACAGTTCAGAAGAAAAACCCACTTTCAGAAAGATGACCAAATTCCCAGACTTGGGGTCTAAGATATAACCCCTAGAGTGGGTTAGTCGCTGGAGAAGGACGGTAGGGACAGCTGAGGAGCCACATGAATGAATTCTGGGAGCTCACACGCCCTCCCTCGTCCTGTAAGCATGGAAGTGCTACCTACACTAGGTTCTAGTCTCACAAGTGAGGAAACTCTCAGCCTCATTCAGTTTAAGGTTCTGACCCAAATTTATAAACCCTTTGTCCACAAGACAGAGGATGTGATCGTAACAGACTCTCTCAATGTGCACAAATTACACTGAGTGCACCTACACTGTGGATGTACAACTCAAACATGACGTCTAGAAATGTCTAGGCCTATGGAACCACAACTACAACCTCAGAAAGGGAATCAATCCCACCTCCTTGCAGGTGCACCCCCAGCTTTCCAGGGCTCTGTAGCTTCTCTCAGCATAAGTCTCCTACTGTGATGGGTGTAAGCAGGTAGGACACCTGCAGGGGAGGCTCCCCAGGAAGAACAACTGGGCCTGCAAGTCCTTCTCTTTACAGGCTCAGGGAAGCGTGGATCACTGTCTATAGGCCTCTGCTCTGCACTGGAGTTGCTTTGGAACATGGTTGATGTTTTAACTGACACAAACCTGGTGTTTGAACAATCCAGCAAAATAATTTAAACCCATCGTTTATGTGGAAAGGAGATAAGAAAATTGTAAGCCACTGTTACTAGTTCAACCAGAAAACACAAAATACCTACACGTTTCAGAAGAAAAGATGTCAGTTAATGATTATTTCCAAAGCAAGAAACTGGTTTGAAAATAATTAATCGCACTTGAACACTTGGTCTGCAAGTCTCAGCAGACACCACACAATCTGAGAATTTCATTTGAAATCACCCAAAAGTAAAGAATAGTCCTCAGAAACTTACTACACACGCTTGGGGAAAGAAAAAAAGCAAAACAAGAATTTGTAAATGGAATGTAATCCTGGAATATTTTATTTTTTCTGAGATTCACCACTTCTGCTTCTTTGGAAATATTTTATACTACTGTCTTTGAAGCTGTATTGATTAAATACATTTTATCTGATTGAAAAATGATGCTTAAATACATGAATAAATCTTTTAAAGGTGACAATCCCAGGGAGGTCCAACGCTGACAGCACATATCACCCAGGAAAGTTTTAAAGAGGAACCTCCACCCATAGGATGTCTATGCCCAGGAATGAGGCTGGGAGGAGAGGCACAAGGATTTTGAACAACCTAATTCCAGGAGGTTATTCTTTGCTTTCTTCTCATGGAAAACACCCACAGACAAAAGTAAACTGAAAAAAAAGGGCCATCCAGGGCTCTGGGGGAAAATGATAAAGTTAAAATACTGGGTCTGTTTGAAAGGTACCACGGAGGACAAATAGTTGATAATGATGCTGTGAATCAGAGAAGGAAAGATGGCTTTGGGAATGTGGGGTGGATTGTGAAAATTTAGGGGTTTATTACCAGCCCTAGAAAGAGCTAGGCTGAGGGGACAGGGTCGTGGACTTGAGACTCTGCTACCCAAGTAATTGGAAAACTCAAAGAGAAAACGGGTGCCCCCTGGGAGAAAGTAAGGACTGGGGACCCTCCAGACCACAGCTCCTCTCACGCACGAACCACGGAGACCGAGTCACGATGGTCCCCTGATGACCCTCCCGGTGGTTACCACACAATCTGGGGCGGACGTGGGGCTGCGGGGCCGGGGCCGAAGCCGCGGCTTGCAGTGACGGGACAGGACACCGGGGTCCCGGCTGCCGGCCCCGCCCCCACGCGGCAGGACGGGGGGGACCGAGGTCCGAGCGGCGCCACTCGTGTCCTCAAGACTCCGGAGTTGACAGCGGGGAGGCCCGGTACCATCACAGCTGGTTCGGATCAATTCCAACCAACGCCTCCTTCCCTCCCGCTCCAACTCCGCACCCTGGTAACCCACACTCACCATTTCTAGGTTTCCTGGGTCTCTCTGAATCCTTCCTACGACTCCCACGACCACCGCAGGTCACAGCGCGACAGACTCTGAGGCACTGCCACCTCCGTCATTGAAGGATAGGAAACCGGATCGCTAGCCTGGCCTGAGGGAGTGAAAACGCCCGAGCTAGAGCAGTGCGTCGCCCCACCCACCTGCCCAAGCGGCGCCCCTGATTGGACAGTTTGCAAGGCCGCATCCCCCAGTGCTTGAGTGACAGCTGGGCGGGAGGACGTGTGACTCTTGGAAACTAGCTTCCGCCCCGCCCCTGCCCCGACCCGTGCTGAGGGCAGCGGGTGGGGCGGAAACCTGACCCAGGCTGATTCCTTTGCGTTGAAACAGAACTTTTTCGCCCAGCTCTATATGAACACATGAGCGCAGGGAATTTCTGACTGAGTTTCCCAATGGAGCAACTAAGCACAGAGCATGAGGGTAGCCCAGGCAGGTGTATGACCAGGCCACCCAAGATGGCTGTTCTCTTGCTCTCTGTACATCCCCTGCTCTACCAGGCCCTGCTTCACCTACACCCTATTCACATGACTGATCCTCCCTCTTAATCTTAGAGCCTAATCAGTAAATGCTTAGGTACTTGCCCCTGGCTACTGATTGTTCTAATCTTCACATCAGACTATCTCCACTTTCATAGCTTATCAAAGGGGTGGTGAGGTTTCATGGTAACTGATGAGCCAATCTGAGGTCAGTTTCCTCCATTATTGGTAACTCCCACCCAACGAAGACCGTTCTGCCTGACATCTGCTGTCTACAGTGGGGTGCAGCTCCAGGGGCCTTCTGCTTCGGACATGTAAGATCCCCTATCCGTTAAACCATTGATTTCTCTACGGCTGATTCCGGGCTCTTTCTTTGGTCTTGAGACTGGGCAGTTAATGGGTTTGCAAACCTGCAGGGTGCAACCCAACACCTGGCCACACTGGAAAAGAGGGTCTTGTGTTCTCTAGGGGCCAAGGGTGTCGACCAAAAAAAAATTCACCACCTAAAAGTTGAGAGTTATGTTTTATTCGGCAGACATACTGAGGACTTCAAGCCTGGGAGGCAGCATTTTAAGCAACCCTGAGAAGATTGCTCTGAGGAGGTGAGGGGGTAGCTAGGATATATAGGAGTTTTGCAACAAAGGGCAGGTAGTAGGAACAAAAGATTACTGTTAATAAAAGAAAACTAGATATCTCAAGTTAAGGAATTTAGCACTTTTCTATCTATGGGAAGATGCAAGAGTGTGAACTCACTGAAATCATTCCTTTGATGTGAACCTCAGCTACAGTATCCTACGTTTTCACATCCTGAGTTTCTTCAGGGCTCACCACTGTTGGGAGTGGCTGCAGTCTGATGGCTGCTAGATGGCAGGTATTCTTTGTTTCCTTCCTGAGTTCCCGCAAGGCTCCCCGGCTCACTGCAGTTGCTGATAAATGTAACATCCTTTGTTTACTGACATGGCAGGCAGGCAGTATTTTATTTCTCAAGGGTTTGGTGTAAGGCTGGGAGGCCACTCATGGAACTGTGACCCTTTTTCAGAAACTGAAATGTGACCTCACCATCTGTAATAAAGAATCTGGCTTCATCTTAATCTTCAGTTTTAAGTTATTTTTTATTTTTTTAAAATTTGGCTGCACTGCGCAGCTTGCGGGATCTTAGTTCCCTGACCAGGGATTGAACCTGCACCCTCGGCAGTGAAAGTATGGAGTCCTAACCACTGGACCGCCAGGGAATTCCATCCATTTTAATCTTTGATCCTTGACAGCGCTGAGCCTTCGTCCATCCATCCGTGGTCCAACCCCACTCATTTGGTACTTAAGAGACGGAATCCCAAGCACTTGGCTCTGGTGGGAAGTTTGAACCCTACAGTCCCAGTTGGGCTCAAGGACTCTTTTCAGTCTAAGCATAGGGTGTGAGATGTATTCATTAAATTCTCAGGTAAGGAAATTTATTTTAGATTAGTTTTTGCCTTTGTCCCTAGAGAACTTGAAATGTAAGTGACTATAATATCCCTAAGACAACTGATTTCTATTTCACTAATATAAGAAAACAATAAAGCGTTATGTAAATTTGAGATGCACCTAGAACCTCTTCCCCCGCCCCCAGATTTGTTGAGGTATAATTGATTAATAAAATTGTCTATATTTAAAGATTACAATGTGATGATTTTCTGATCTACATATACTATATTGTACATTTGTTAAGACAGTGGATTAAGAATTCTCACCACATATACACACAAACAATGTGAGGTGATGGACGTGTTAACCTGGAAACTCCAAGATGCTGAAGAGACTGGATTACAAAACTCTTGCATTGCAAAGTGCTTAATGCATTTATTTACTTATTTCAACAGCTTTATTATGATATAATGTACATACTATACACTGCACCACTTTAAAGTGTATAATTCAGTGGTTTTTGGTATATTTACAGATAAATGCAATCATCACCACAATTTTTGAACATTTGGGTCACATCAAAAAGAAAACTGTCTCCCCTTTATCTGTCACCCCCAATTGTCCCATCTTCCTCCTCCAAACCCCAGCCTTAGGCAACGCCTAATTTACGTTCTGTCTCTATAAATTTCCCTTTTCAGGGTTTTCATATGAAAAGAATCCTAGTATCTAGGGTTTTTGTGACTGACTTCATTGATGTAGCATAATTTTTTTAAAAGGGACAACCGTGTTGTAGCAGGTATCAATTGTTCATTCATTTTTGTGGCTGAAATATATTCCATTGGATGGATAAAACATGTTTTGGATATTTGGTATGTTTTCACCTTCTGGCTACTATGAATAACATTGCTATAAATTTCATGTACAAGTTTTTGTTCCAACATGTATTTTTCTTGGGCATATACCTAGGAGAGGAACTAATGGATCATATGATAATGCTAGGTTTAATATTTGAGGAACTCCAAGACTGCTTTACAGAGTGGCTACACCAGTTTATATTCACACCATCAGTTTATCAGGGTCAAATTTCCCCCCATAAACCTGAAATTTGTTATCTCACTTTTTGATTCCAGCCATCCTAGTGGGTTTTTTTGGTTTGTTTTTAATAAATTTATTTATTTTTGGCTGCGTTGGGTCTTCGTTGCTGCACGCGGGCTTTCTCTAGTTGCGGCGCGCCGGCTTCTCATTGCGGTGGCTTCTCTTGTTGTGGAGCACAGGCTCTAGGTGCACGGGCTCTAGGTGCACGGGCTTCAGTATTTGTGGCGCGCGGGCTTAGTTGTTCCATGGCATGTGGGATGTTCCCGGACCGGGGCTCGAGCCCGTGTCTCCTGCATTGGCAGGTGGGTTCTCAACCACTGTGCCAACAGGGAAGCCCCCTAGTGGTTTTGAAGTGGTATCTCCCTGGGGTTTTGATTTTCGTTTCCTTGATAACTAATGATGTCCAGCACCTTTTCATATACTCTGGGCCATCTGTATATCCTCCTTGGAAAAATGTGTGTATTCAATCCTTTGCCACTTTTAAATTGACTCATTTGACTTTTTATAATTAAGTTATAAGAGGTATTTAGATATTTTCGAGACAAGTTTCTTATCAGATATATGACTTGCAGACTTTTCCTCCATTCTGTGGGTTGTTTCCATTCTCCTGCTTTAAAATTTTTGCTTTTAATTCTGGTAATGTACACATGCCATAAAGTTTACATTTTCAACATTTTAAAACTGTACAGTTCAGTGGTGGGAAGTAAATTGACATTGTGAAACTAATCTCCAACTATTTTCATCTTGCAAAACTGAAACTCTTTTCCCATTAGAAAAAAACCCTCTTCATTATCCCGTTACCCGAGCCCCTGGTAGCGGCCGTGGCTCACGGGCCCAGCCACTCAGCGGCATGTGGGATCCTCCCAGACCGGGGCACGAACCCGTGTCCCCTGCATCGGCAGGCGGACTCTCAACCACTGCGCCACCAGGGAAGCCCACAACCACTCTTTTTATTTCTATAAATCTGACGACTCTAGGTCCTCATACAAATGGAATCATACAGGGTTTAACCTTTTTTGACAGGCTGATTTCACTTAGCATAATGTTCGTAAGGTTCATCCATGTTGTAGCACGTCTGAATTTGCTTTCTTTTTAAAGCCAAGTAACACTCCATGGAATGTTAAGTGCCACGTTGTTTTTTTTTAATTTTTAAAAAATTTTACTTTCTTTAGGCTGTGTTGGTTCTTCACTGTGGTGCGCGGGCTTCTCACTGCGGTGGCATCGCTTGTTGCAGAGCATGGGCTCTAGGCATGCGGGCTGCAGTAGCTGTGGCACTTGGGCTCAGTAGTTGTGGTTCGTCGGTTCCAGAGCGCAGGCTCAGTAGTTGTGACGCACGGGCTTAGTTGCTCCGTGGCATGTGGGATCTTCCTGGACCAGGGCTCAAACCCGTGTCCCCTGCATTTGGCAGGCGGATTCTTAACCACTGTGCCACCGGGGAAGCCCCAGTGCCAAGTTTTTTTGATCCATTCATCTGTTGATGGACATTTGGGTTACTTCCACCTTTTGGCTATTGTGAATAATGCTAATAGACACACGAGTGGACATATATCTTTTTGAGTTACTGCTTTTAATTCTTTTGAGTACTTACCCAGAAGTAAGAGTTGCTAGATCAAACGGTAACTCAGTTCCAAATTTTTGATGAACTGCCGTGTTGTTTTTCATCCTGGAGACACAATTTAATAGCCTTAGCAATAGCACACACGGATTCCTAAGGATGTTTTCACTTTCTGGTGTCCTTTTTCTTTCTTTGGCCGAGCGGCATGCGGATCTTAGTTCCCCAACGAGGGATCAAACCTGTGCTCCCTGCAGTGGAAGATCGGAGTCCTAACCACTGGATGACCAGGGAATTCCTTGATGGTGTCCTTTGAAGCACAAAAGTCATTAATTTGATGAAGTCCAATTTACCTATTTTTCCTATTCCTACCTACTATTTCCTATTTCCTACATATTATTGCTCTTGGTGTCATATCTAACAGTATTTTGCCAAATCCAAGGTCATAAAGTGTTCCCTATGTTTTATCAAAGTATTTTATATATTTATTTTTTAACATCTTTATTGGTATTATATTGTTTTATGTTTAGGCCTTTGATCTTTTTTGGTAAATGATTGATTATGGTATGATGTAATGGTACAACCTCTTTCTTTGCATACGGCTGTCTAGTTGGCCCAGCAGCAATTTATGAAAAGAATATTCTTTCCCCATTTTTGGTACCTTTGTCAAAGATCAGTTGACCACAGATATAGGGGCTTATTTCTCAGTTCTCAATCTGTTCCATAAATCTTTATGGTCTAGCCTTGTGTCAATTTCATACTATCTTGATTACTTTTGCTTAGTATAATGCTTTTGTAACGGGGGAGAGCCAAATCTGACTACACGTGGGATCTATTTCTTTTACTTTAACCTTTGTTTTCCTCTGCTTTTGTTCACTAAAAGGATACTGTCTATACATAATGGCCTGCCTTGGGGAACCCTGCCCCTCTGCCTGAATGTTGAACCAAAGTGCCTTTGTTCAGGGAAACATCTGGAACCTGTCCACCTGTGGATGGCTACAAGAAAGAAGAAATTAACACATCCCCTCCGAGGCTGGCCATTCCAGGTGATATTTGCAAAACTTATGGCCTTTTTACTTTACTTCCTCATCTCCACCCCCTCTCTGTGTTATAAAAGAAACTGGCATCCAAACCCCAATAAAATGGTTATATTGAGACTTTGGTCTGCCATCTTCTCCATCGGCCGGCTTTCCTTGTCTCAACACCTCGTCTCCGATTCATTGGCTGTCGTGCGGCGAGCAGAGCTAGAGCTTGGGCTCGGTAACACCTTGATGTCAGGAAATGTTAATACTACTACTTTGTTTTTCTTTCTTTCTTTTTTTTTTAGGCCGCACTGAGCAGCTTGCGGAATCTTATTTCCCTGATGAGGGATTGAACCCAGGCCCTTGGCAATGGAATCTCGGAGTCCTAACCATCGGACCACCAGGGAATTTCCTGTTTATCTTTCTCAAGATTGGTCTGGCTAATCTAGTTCCCTTGAAATTCCACATAAATTTATGAAACAGCTTGCCAATATCTATAAAGATTACAGCTGGGATTATGATAGGTATTGTGTTGAATCTCTAGATCATTTTGTGGAGTAGCAGCAATTCAACAATGTGAAGTCTTCTGAACCATGAAATTGGGAGTTTTCCCATTTATTCATACATTTCTTAATTTCTTTTACCATGTTTTGTAGTTTTCAGAGGATTTGTTTTGTACTTTGAGTTTAGTTTGTTGTTCTTTTTCTAGTTCCCTGAGGTGTTAGGTTGTTAATTTGATATCTTTCTTTCTTAATATAGATGTTTATCACTATGAACTTCCTTTTTACTACTACTTATACTGCATACGAGTGTCCTGTTTGGGTATCCCTAGAAAGCCTATCTGAAGTAGCCTGTGTCTAGCAACTCTCTGTTTCAATTCACTCTTTATACTGGAGCCCCGTTGATATGGTGGGAAGGTATTTGGGTGGGAAAACGTTCTTTTATGTTATGATTAAACTTGTAATGTTTTGGTGGGACAAAATTCCTTGACTATAAACTTCAGAACAGTTTCTTAGCAAAAGATTTATTCCTCATCTTTTGTAGAGAGGAAATTTGAAGGGTCTGGGAGTTATCCTCTTTCCCCAATAAGATAAGGTTTTAGCAAATAAGTTTTCTTTAAGGAATGGTCTAAGTTACAGAGAACAGAACGCTTTGTGTGTTTATCATTTTCTGCATGAAGAATGAGGTCATTTTTTTCCATTCTTCAAGGTGAGAACCTGCTTCGGATCCTGCAGGAAAAAATTGATGAGTTTGTGGGGTTCCTTAGGACTGAACTCACTAAAGCTTTTAACTCTCAAGCAAGTCCAATCTGGGTCTCCAGTAAATTCATTGTTAACAGTTTCTGTGCTCCTAGAGTTTGTAGACTCCAGTTGTTTCTCCTCCAGGTAAGTGGTTATTCTCTGTATTCACCTGTCTCTCATTTTTGGGAGCACTGTTATGCCATGTAATCTCAAATCTCTCTTAAATCTAAGAACAGGTATTGCTTTTCAGGTTCATCAGGTATTTTCTTGTTGTGAAGACAAGAATGATCGCTCTGAGTTTTTATATATTGGAACAGAAACCATCCATTCACTTGTGTTGCTCACTTGTGAGACTACAGCATTTTTACTTATTCATTCTACTGCCAGAACCACGTAGGAAGCTTCAAAGGTTTTCTTTTGTGACCAATGCATCTAAAAACATTATCATACGTGGATATCTGTATTTGGATTTCTTTTCCTCGTCTTATAAAAATCCCCTACCCTGAATGTGTGTTTATAACCCCAAAGACATGTTCCATTGTAACCACTTTCTCTTTTATCACTGCCCTTTGGAGGCAGGATCAACCCCCTACCTAAAATGAATCAGATGTTAAGACTGCTGTCGCCACATGCATCAAGCAAAGTTTTAAAAAATTATTACACAAAGGTACTTTCTAAGGAATGTAGGGTAAGTGGTTTGAGGTGGCTTGAGCAAAGGTGGCTTGAGCAAAAAATTATTACACAAAGGTACTTTCTAAGGAATGTAGGGTAAGTGGTTTCTAAGGAATGTAGGGTAAGTGGTTTGAGGTGGCTTGAGCAATGGGTTGGTCCTTTAATGTGTACAGGGGTAGAGGCTGTGGGTTTTCAAGTTCGGATCATATTACCTGCTGACACAAAAAAGACAGGGGCATATGTCAACCTTCCTAACTTGTTTACCCATTGTGGGCCAGGCAGGGTGAGCAGTTGTCTCAAGCAGATTGAGTCAGATATGAAAAATGAAGTCAGTGTCTTTTCTAATGTTTACTCCTTAGGTTTACTGACTGAATGACAACACATCTCTGTAAAAAATTAACAAATAGAAACCACAATTAAAATAGAGTTGAGAGACCAGAAGGGGGAGTTCTCACACTCTAGGACATAGCCAAGCCCAACAGGAAAAAAAAAGACTCCTCTTGGTTCCTGGCAAGGACTCATTCAATGAAAAGCCATGGACTCTTTGTTTCCTACAGCCCTCCCATCTTCCTTTCCCTCTCTCTGAAAGTGTTCTGTCCTTGCTGTGTGGGGACTTGCCTATGGCTTGCCATAGTTCCAGACCCTGAATTGTGGTCCTCTGCTGATCCCAAATAGACCCATCTTTGCTGCAGAAATATGTAGCACAAGCAACATAATTCAGATGACAATGCCTGAAGAAAATATTTGAATTCAGTCATCCCAGGGTGTTGGAGAGAGCCAGGAAAGTGTCAGTATACTTCCAGAATTTGTTCAAATATTTTAGTAATGTAATTACTTATTTTGTTTTTTGCCCTTTAAAAAATTTTTTTTATTTTACATTAGCGTACAGTTGATTTACAATGTTGTGTTAGTTTCAGGTATCAGCAAAGTGATTCATTTATACATATACATATATCCATTATTTTTCAGATTATTTTCCCATATAAGCTATTACAGAATACTGAGTAGAGTTCCCTGTGCTATACAGTAGGTCCTTGTTGATTATTTTATATATAGTAGTGTGTATTTGTTAATCCCAAACCCCTAATTTATCCCTTCCCCCCCCGTTTCCACTTTAGTAACCATAAATTTGTTTTCAAAGTCTGTGAGTCTTTCTGTTTTGCAAATAAGTTCATTTGTATCACTTTTTAAAGATTTCACATATAAACGATATCATATGATGTTTGTTTTTGTCTGGTTTACTTCACTTAGTATGATAATCTCTAGGTCAATCCATGTTGCTTCAAATAGCATTATTTCATTTTTTTTTATGACTGATTAATATTCCATTGTGTGTATATATATATATATATATATATATATATATATACCACATCTTCTTCCATTCCTCTGTCAATGGACATCTAGGTTGCTTCCGTGTCTTGGCTATTGTAGATAGTGCTGCAATGAACACTGGGGTGCATATATCATTTTGAAGTACGGTTTTCTCCGGATATATGCCCAGGAGTGGGATTGCTGGATAATACAGTACTTCTATTTTCAGTTTTTTAAGGAACCTCCATACTGTTCTCCATAGTGGTTGTACTAATTTACATTCCCACCAACAGTGTAAGACGGTTCCCTTTTCTCCACACCCTCTCCAGCATTTACTGTTTGTAGACTTTTTGATGATGGCCGTTCTGACCGGTGTGAGGTGATACCTCATTGTAGTTTTGATTTGCATTTCTCTAATAATTAGTGATGTTGAGGATCTCTTCATGTGCTTCTTGGCCATCTGTATGTCTTCTTTGGATTTAGATCTTCTGCCCATTTTTTGGTTGTTTTTTTTTTTTCGATATAGAGCTGCATGAGCTGTTTGTGTATTTTAGAGATTAACCTCTTGTCAGTTGCTTCGTTTTGCAATTACTTATCTTAATTTGTTGTCTCATTTGTTGTGTTCCTGGGGCACCTTGCTAGTGGAGCCTACCCACATGCAGCCAATAACGCTTTTAGGGGAACAGAACTCTCTCTGATGGCTAATAGTCAAAAGCCAAGTGGTCATCAGCTACCATGACTGCCAAGGAGTTTTCCTTCAAGGAAAACATCTGAAGTATTAGCTGTCTGCCACCTATAATTAGAGTGTTTTGGACATTTCACGATTGGTATTAATGGTGTGTTTGTTGAATGATATCATGTGTGACCAGGTCAGTGCCAGTGCCTTTCAGTACAACGAGCACCTGAGTGCAAATGGTAGGAAAACAGCACATTCATGTTGGATGAGCTGGAGGGATTTTGAAGGAGGGTGCCCAAAATGAAATACTGACGTGCAGGGTACACAGATTACAGGTGATGTTAGGAAGAAGAGCAGGGAGTGAGATAAAACAGTGGTGGCCAGGGTGCACCATGACCATCAACTGAAGACCTGCATGAGTGACCAGTCTGACAGAAATGTCTGGTATAGAAAGGCCTCTACTTATAAGGTGCCAGTAAGTTTGATGATCAGACCAAGTTATTGGTCCCAAAGACTGGGGGAGTGAATCCAAGTAATGCCTCAAGCAGCAGGAAGACCTAACTCTAAGAAAGCAAGGTTTAAGTGGGCATTAAGATAACCTATGAGGGTTGTATACTAGGGTTGTAAGAGAGGTACAAGGTCTACCAAATGCCTTTTTCAAGAACCCAGTGTTTTGTTTTTCATAATTCAGTTGATAATATCAATAATATACAGAGTGTCTTGGTGAGTCATTTCATTTCGGTTTCAGTAGGTTCACGTATGATAGAAAGAGTAATTACTCTATATAAGTATCTACCACAGTCAGAGCATAGCAAGTAGTCAGTAGAGGGGGTGAGGGGCCCTAGAAAGTCTGTTTGACTTTCTGACTTCCCTGGTGGCGCAGTGGTTAAGAATCCGCCTGCCAATGCAGGGGACATGGTTTCGAGCCCTGGTCCGGGAAGATCCCACAAGCTGCGGAGCAACTAAGCCTGTGCGCCACAACTACTGAGCCTGCCCTCTGGAGCCCGTGAGCCAAAACTACTGAGCCCACGCGTCACAACTACTGAAGCCCACACGCCTAGAGCCCGTGCTCCGCAACAAGAAGCCACCGCAATGAGAAGCCTGTGCACCGCAACGAAGAGTAGCCCCCGCTCGCCGCAACTAGAGAAAGCCCACGTGCAGCAATGAAGACCCAACGCAGCCAAAAGTAAATAAATAAAATAAATTTATAAAAACAAAACAAAAAAACAATGGATCTCCATTTCCTTAAAAAAAAAGAAAGTCTGTTTGCCATCAGCTGTAGGGACCCTTTCCTTGGTCAGGAAAGTTATGTCCCTTGATTATATTATCAGTGTTGTGTTTGTTCACATCAAGTGTATCATTGGTCGGTCACTAAGTTAGCCATGGCAGAAAAGGGAAGTCCTTTGCTTTTTTTGTTTTTTGTTTTTTTTTTTAACATCTTTATTGGGGTATAATTGCTTTACAATGGTGTGTTAGTTTCTGCTTTATAACAAAGTGAATCAGCTATACATATACATATGTTCCCATCTCTCTTCTCTCTTGCGTCTCCCTCCCTCCCATCCTCCCTATCCCACCCCTCCAGGTGGTCACAAGGGAAGTCCTTTGAATTTTGCTTAAACTTTAGAAGTCTCTACATGGTTATGGATTACAGGGGCTCACAGGGCCAAGGTTAATACCATCAGATCTCAGGTGTAATGATATGAGCCTCTGCAGACTGAGGTTTAATATGTGCAGTATAAGCAGTGGCATTTGATTTGTACTTCGGTATTGTGAGGCAAATTATTCTCAGAGTTCTTAATGCCAAAGGGGGCGACTTTGTTTTTATTGGTGAGACCAGACAGGTAGATCATGGGCAATGGCCAAGTGATCTGTAACACTGTGCAGGTGAGTTAGATTGATTCTTGGGCAGCGACTTATCTATTGCTAGCATAGTTGCCTGGATTGTGACCAGTCTCATGCCTGGGTCCAGTCTTAATCATGGATGGCCCGTTTGATCTCGGGACAGAATGCAGCATCTCTGCAATGGAACCCATCAGAATTGGTTATGGCACATTGTCCATAAAAAATATCAACTTCCTGGTCATTCATCTGCTCCCAAGTGACTCCCAAAGTGGATAATGTGCCTAGAAAGTTGGCCTCTTCCAGAATGGATTGCATCAGACAATACGGGAACACACTTTCTTGTCTCGGTGGGATATGCCAGAGGCGCCATTTTTGACTCTATTCTGTACGCACCAATGGATATTTAATGATGAGACCTTTGGTTGGAAAGTCTGAAGGGTCCTGCATTCATGACCAGCCCCAAGACCACTGCAGCCCCGCAGCCTTCTGTGGCAGGACACAGCCCACTCACTAGCAGGCTGGCACCAGCCCCAGGACTCCCTGGGCCCCGGCCCTGCCCACCAGAAGGCCAACAACAGCTTTGAGCCACTTTGGGCCCCTCAGCCAGCTGCCACGGGATCCAGTTCCACCCACCAGCAGGCTGACACAAGCTTTGGAGCACCCTGAGCCCTGCAGCCAGCTGTGTGAGGAACCAGCGCTGCCCATCAGCAGGCTAACACCAGCTCCAGGACCCTCAGAGCTCTGCAGGCAGAATTCCCAGGATAGGGCTCTACCCACCAGTGAGCCAGCACTGGCCCCAGAAACCCTTGGGCCTTGGCCCTACCCACCAATAGGCTGACACCAGCTCTGGGACCCCTGGACCCTTCAGCCAGAGACTCCAGGATGAGCTCTGCCTGCCAGTGGTCCAGCACCAGCCCTAGGACCTGATTTCACCCCCCCAGTGGATGGGCACCAGCCCCAGGATCTCCTGGGCACTAACCCTGCCCACCGGCGGGTAGACACTAGCACAGAACTACCATAGTCCTACAACATGCTGTAGCAGGGCCCAGCCCACCCACCGGCAGGCCAGCACCAGCTCTGAGACACCTCAGGTCCCTAAGCCACCCGCCCAGGGACCTGGTCCCACCACAAGCTGGCTGACACAAGCTTTGGGAAACCCCAGACACTGCAGCCAGCTGTGCCACCAACTGGTCCTGCCTACCAGTGGGCCAACACCAGCTCTAGGATCCCCAGGGCCCTGCAACCAGAGATCCTGGGACCTGGCTCTACCCATCAGTGAGCCAGCAGTAGCCACAGGACACACATAACTATATCTACTTGCTTTAGACTGTCGTATAAAGTCAAACATATTCTAAAAGATCTATTAATGCATTTTTTACTGCCCTCCTCCACATTTTGTGATTTTGATGTCCTATTTTACATCTTCATGTTTACCCTTTTGCTGTTGATTGTAGTTATCATTGCTTTTACAAAAGTTTTTTGATTGTTTTTTAATCTACGTACTGGCTTATTGAATGATCTTCAATCCCTTTGTATATTTGCCTTTCCTATGGTGATTTTCCCTTTCCTATAGATTCATGCTACTTTTCTATTTAGAAAAGACCTTTCAATATTTCTTTTAGGTTAGGTTTAGTGTTGCTGTATTCTTTTAGTTTTTGCTTGTCTAAGAAATTCTTTATTTCTCCTTCTATTCTAAATGGTAATCTTGCTGGGTAGAGTATCCTACGTTACAGGTTTTTCCTTTTCAGGCTTTTGAATATATCATGCCACTCCTTCCTGGACTGCAAAGTGTCTGCAGAGAAATCAACTGATAGCCTTATGCAGGGTCCCTTGTAACTGACTCTTTGTTTTTCTCTTGCTGCCTTTAGAATCCTCTATCTTTAACTTTTGCCATTTTAATTATGATATGTCTTGGTATGGGTCTGTTTGGGTTCATCTTGTTTAGGACCCTCTGTGCTTCCTATACCTGGACATCTATTTCCTTCTTTAGGTTTGCGAAGTTTGCAGCCATAATTTCTTCAAATACATTTTTCAATCCCCGCTCTCTCTTTCTTCTGGAACCCCTATGATGCACAGGTCGGCATGCTTTATATTATCCCATAGATCTCATATGTTGCTTTCATTTTTTAACATTTGTCTTTCTGTCTGCTGTTACGATTGAGTGATTTCCATTATTCCATCTTCCAGATCACTTATTCGTTCTACTGTGTTATTTACTCTGCTATTCATTGCTTCCAGATTGGTTTTTATCTCAGCAATTGAGTTGTCTAATTTTGACTGTTTCCTCTTTACAGTTTCTAGTTCCTTGCTACAGTTATCTGCATTTCTATAAGTAATCTTTCTTAATTCCTTTAGCATTTTTATTAACTCCTTTTTGAACTTGGGGTCTAGTAGACTAGTGAGATCTGTTTCATTCTTTTTTCTTTTTTTTTTTTTTTTTTGCAGTACGCGGGCCTCTCACTGTTGTGGCCTCTCCCGTTGCGGAGCACAGGCTCCAGACGCGCAGGCTCAGCGGCCATGGCCCACGGGCCCAGCCACTCTGCGGCACATGGGATCTTCTCAGGCCGGGGCACGAACCCGTGTCCCCTGCAGCGGCAGGCAGACTCCCAGCCACTGTGCCACCAGGGGAGCCCCATGTTTATTGTTTTTGCAGTTTATCTCTTTACAGTGTTTGAAGCATAAAGAAACCTATTTTTTATTCAATTACTCAGCCATAAAAAGGAACAAAATTGGGTCATTTGTAGAGATGTGGATGGACGGAGAGTCTGTCATACAGAGTGAAGTAAGCCAGAAAGAGAAAAACAAATATCTCATATTAACGCATATATGTAGAATCTAGAACAATGGTACAGATGAACCTATTTGAGGGCAGGAATAGAGACGTAGACATAGAGAACGGACATGTGGACACGGTGGGGAAGGGGAGGGTGGGATGCATTGGGAGATTAGGATGGACATATATACACTACTATGAATAAAATAGATAGCTAGTGGGAACAAGCTATAAAGCACAGGAAGCTCAGCTCCGTGCCCCGTGATGACCTAGATGGGTGGGATGGGGGTGGGGAGGGAGGTCCAAGAAGGAGGGGATATAGGTATCCATATAGCTGATTCACTTCATTGTACAGCAGAAGTTAACACAACATTGTAAAGCAATTATACTCCAAGTAAAAAAAAAACTATTTCATGTTGTCTTCAAATGTGCATGTACATGGAAAGATATCTATCTCTCCTGCTCTCAAATCCAACATTTACCTGTTTTCTGCTTGAAATTCCCGTTGGCTAATACCTGACCAGGGACCACGAGACTATGGAAAATATTCAAAATGCTTGCTTATGGAAAAATTAAACCAAAACAATTTTAGCCAAGAAATGAAACCAGGAAGCACATATGTTATATAAATTCCAGGACTTCCCTGGTGGCACAATGGTTAAGAATCCTCCTGCCAATGCAGGGGACAGCCACAGCTACTGAGCCTGTGCTCTAGAGCCCGCGAGCCACAGCTACTGAAGCCTGCGTGCCTAGAGCCTGTGCTCCACAACAAGAGAAGCCACAGCAATAAGAAGCCCGCGCACCGCAACGAAGAGTAGCCCCCGCTCGCCGCAGCTAAAGAAAGCCTGTGTGCAGCAAAGAAGACCCAGCACAGCCAAAAATAAATTCCAAATATTATGAGTTTTCACAATAAGAGCTGAGGTAAATAGGCCTTTAGTGTGATGTTTCATGTTTCCTTGACTACGAATTAGACTGTTTTGTGTTTTTGCTTGTGTGTTTGTTTGCAGGATGTTCCCCAACCAGGGATTGAATCCAGGCCACAGCAGTGACAGCACCGAGTTCTAACCACTAGGCCACCAGGGAAGTGCAGAATTAGACTATGTTTAATATTTGCTGTAGTGGTTAAGTGTCAGGGGCTTCAATATCCCCTAGTATCCTTGTATTTTTCCCTGCTACTGTGTTTGGGTATCCCTAGAAATTCATTTATAGGTAGAGTCTGTGTCTGGTATTTGTTTTAATCCACTCTTTTTATACTGGAACCCTGTTGATATGGTGGTCAGGTGTGTGATGGGAAAATGTTCTCATGTTATGATTAAACCTGTTATGTTTTGCGGGGAGAGAATCCCTGGACTATGTATGTCAGAGAGGTTCCTGGCTTTTATTCCTCACCTTTTGTTAGATCAGAAACCTGAAGGGTCAGGAAGTGGTCTGGCTGCCCTTCCCTCGTCAGATAAGACTTCGGCAAATTAGTTTTTCTTGAGGGATGACCTCAGTTACAGAGAACAGAATGCTTTGTGTGTGTATCAAAACGTTTTCCCCCCATTTCCTGCATGAAGCGTGAGTCCATTTTTCCCAATCTTCCCACTGAGAACTTGCTTGGGCTCCTGTAGGAAAAACTAATGAATTTTGGGGGGCTCCAGAAGACTGGCTCCTCTTAGAGCTTTTAACTCTCAAGCTAGTCTGTACTGTGTATCCAGCAATTCTTCTGTTAAACTTTATGACTTCCTAGAAGTTGCTGGCTCCAGTGGCTTCCGCTTTCAGTAATTCTCTATACTCAACCAACTCTCATTTGGGGGGCACTGGTTTACCATATAACCTCAAGTATCTTATGGAGGGAATTCCCTGGTGGTCCGGTGGTTAGGACTCCATGCTTCCACAGCTGGGGGCATGAGTTCGATCCCTGTCAGGGAACTAACACATGCCATGCGGCATGGCCAAAAAAAAAAAAAAAATCTTATGGATCTAAGAAGGGGTGTGGATTTCTGGTTTGTTCAGTACTTTTTTGTTCTAAAAAGGAGAAGCATGAACAGAATCCATCTACTCACCTCTGTTGCTCTATACTTTTCCCTTTTGAGACTAAATCATTTTCACTTATTGATTCTACTGCTAGTGACCATGCGGTTGGTTTCAAAGTTTTTCTTTTGTGACCAATGAGAAAACAATATCATTGGGATCTTTCTATTTGGGTTTCTCTCCTCATCTTATAAAAATTCCCTACACTAAACACCTGTTTGTCACCCAAAAGACATTATCCATTGGTTACTTTCTGTGTTACCACTGCAGTATTTGGGGGCAGGATTAACACCCTACCTGAACTGGGATCTGTTGTCCATAGTAATGTTGTCACATTCATCAGAAAACAGAAAAAGGTTTATTACTCGAGTACTTTCAAAGGAGAGTAGGGCAAGGGTAAGTGGGTGCAGATGGCTTGTGCAAAGGAGAATGGGCTGGCCCTTTAATGCGTGTAGGGGTAGAAGCTGCAGGTTTTCAATGTTTGGCCCGCCTACTGGCTGCCACAAAAATAAAAGGCTCATGTGTCAACCTTTGTAAATATTTAGCTCACTGTGAGCCAGGCAGGGTGAGCAGGTATCTGAAGCAATTAAGACTCCAATATCAAGTTGAGGCCAATGTCTTTTATTAAAGTTCACTCCTGAGGTTTATTGACTGAATGATGAAACATCTCACTTAAATAAATTAGAATATTAATTGAAAAGCCATGTGTAAGGCACAAGAACATATTACAATTAAGATGACAAAGCCTCGGGAATTCCCTGGTGGTCCAGTGGTTTGGTCTCTGTGCTCTCAATGCTGAGAGCCTGGGTTTGATTCCTGGTTGGGGAACTAAGATCCCACAAGCCGTGTGGCGCGGCTAGAAAAAAAAAAAAAAGATGACGAACCCTCAAAAAAAAAAAAATTGAGTCTAGTCATCGCAGGGTGTAGTAGAGATACAGGGATGTGTCAGTAGGACCCCAGAATTCTGTTCATATGTTTTCAAAATGTTATTTTTTAATTTGTTGTCTCATTTGTTGTGTAATAGGTGGCACCTTGACAGTGTAGCCTACCCACGTGCAGCAAACAGCTCTTTTACAGGAAGAGAACTCTCCCTGGCTGGCTAATAAATAGTCCAAAGCCAAGTGAACATCAGCTACCATGGCTGCCAGGGAGTTGTTCTTCATGGAAAACATCTAAGACATTAGCTGTCTGCTACATGTATTTTGAGTGTCTTGGACATTTCATGATTGGCATTAATGATGTGCTCGTTGAATGACATCATGTGTGCACAGTTCGGTGTCTGTGTCTCCTATGATAATGAGCATGTGAGTGCAAATGGTAGAAAAACGGCACATTTGTGTTGGGTGGGCCAGGAGGGTTTTGAAGGAGGGTGCCCAAAATGAAATATTGACACACAGGTTGCACAGACTACGGGTGATGGTAGGAGGGGGACCAGGGAGTTGGATATAACAGTGGTGTCCAGAGTGCACTATGACAATAAACCAAAGACCTGTAGAGGTGACCATTCTGATAGAAATGGCTAGTATAGAAGGGCTTCTACTTATAAGGTGCCCGTAAGCCTGATGACCAGAACAAAGTAATAGGCTCCAAAGACTGGTGATTGAATCTAATTAATGGCTCCAACAGGAGGAAGACCTATCTATAAGAAAGCAAGGTGGGGGCTTCCCTGGTGGCACAGTGGTTAAGAATCCGCCTGCCAATGCAGGGGACATGGGTTTGAGCCCTGGTCTGGGAAGATCCCACATGCTGCGGAGCAACTAAGCCCGTGCACCGCAACTACTGAGCCTGTGCTCTAGAGCCCACGAGCCACAACTACTGAGTCCGTGTGCCACAATTACTGAGCCCGCACGCCTAGAGCCCGTGCTCTGCAACAAGAGAGCCACTGCAATGAGAAGCCTGTGCACCGCAACAAAGAGTAGCCCCTGCTCGCCGCAACTAGAAAGCCCACGCGCGGCAAAGAAGAACAAACGCAGCCAAAAATTAAAAAAGAAGGAAAGAAAGGTGGGACTTCATGGCGGTCCAGTGGTTAGGACTCCATGCTTCCACTGCAGGGGGCACGGGTTCAATCCCTGGTCGGGGAGCTGAGATCCCACAGTGTGGCAGAAAAAAAAAAAAAGAAAAAGAAGAAAGCAAGGTATAAGTAAGCCATTAGGCCACTATGAGTGTTATAACCTGAGGTCATTAGGGGAGGTCCTCTGAATGTCTTTTTCAAGAGCCCAGTGTTGTGTAGTCCCAGAATTCAGTTGATAATATCAATAATTTCTTGGTGGCTCCTTGTATCTTGGGTCATGGTGAGACCATAACAAGTAGCCAACAGAGAGCATGAGGGGCCTTATCAAGTCTGTTTGTCAAAAGCTGTAGGAACCCCTTCCTTGCTCTGAAAGTAAGTCCATCAGTTATATTACCAGTGGTATGTTTTTCCACCTCAGGTGCATTGGTCAGTCACTAAGTTAGCTGTGGTTGAGGAGGGAAGTCCCTTGAATTTGGCTAACCTTTAGATTAGAGGCCGCTTGGAACTTCCCTGGTGATCCAGTGGTTAAGACTGTGCACTTCCACTGCAGGGGGCACGGGTTTGATACCTGGTTGGGGAACTAAGATCTCGCATGCTGTGCAACGCAGCTGAAACAAAAAAAAGATTAGAGGCCACTAAATGGTTATAGATGACCATTTACTCACAGGTCAAATGTAATACCATTAGAGCTCAGGCACAAGTATGTGGTCTTAAAGTTGAGTAAATTTATTACCCTGAACAGTGAAATGAGCCTCTTCAGATTAGGGTTTAATATGTGAAGAGCAAGGATGCCACTGATTTGTACATGGATTTTGTGAGGCAAGTTAATCTCAGAGTTCTTTATGCCAAAGGGGGAAACCTTGGATAAGGAGTTGTTATTGGTGTAATCAAACAGGTGGATCATGGGCAATGGCCAAAGGATCTGTAACAATGTGCAGATGAGTTTGATTCTTGGCAAGGGAATCCTCTACTGCTAGCATGATTGCCTGGAGTTTGACTAATCCATCTGATGCCTGGGTCCAGTCTTCCGTCTAGGATGGCCTATTTGGCCTAGAGACAAAATGCAGCATCTCTGCAGTGGACCCCGTCAGGTGTGGTGACGGCACACTCTAGATAAAGTATGTGAGCTACCTGGTCACTAATGTGATCCCAAGTGACTCGCCCAATGGCCAATGTGTCTAGAAAAGAAGTGACCTACTTCAAAACAGATGGCATCCATCAGAGAACAGGGCAACACACTTCCTCCTCTGGATGGGATATGCCAGCAGCACCATGTTTGGCTCTATTCTGTAAATACCAATATAGGTTCAAAGAGAAGGCCTCTGGTTAGAAAGCCTGAGGGGCCCTGCATTTATGACCCAATGCCCAACGGGAAGCTGACTTTAAGCGATCATCAGCTCAGGCCCTGGGAGGTCCTCCATTACACAAAGACTCTCAGCTGCCGGCAGTGGGGTCTGTATTTGTGCGCAGTAACAGCTAAGAATAGTTTCTGGCATAAGAATGCCTTAGGTAACTTATGTCCACCATGGAATGTTTAAAGACTCTTGGATGCATAATAGTAGGCTGCTAACGCCTCTATAATAAAGCAATGTGGGGAGATAATGTTGAGCGTTATTTTGAAAAATACTACAGCTGCTTGTTTCCCACTTCGAGGCCAGTTACTTTTTAGTGTTGTACGAATAAGTAAGCAAGCAGATCTGGTAAACATGTGATGCCTGTGGTCTCAGTGGCTGATGGAATGTGCCTGTGACATGGGTTCTGCCAATTGCTTCTGTCACCCTTGCAACTCACAGCTCCCTGGTGTTGCCTCAGAAGAATATTCCACAGTGAGACGTGTGTGAATTTCTAAAGATGTTTCCACGTAAGTAAGCACAGAGTAGGCTTGAGAGGGGGAAAGGGTCTCTGGATGGCCATGAAGGAAATGATGCTGATGCACACAAATGAGGATGTCCCCAGGAAGATCCCACTTGGGATACACCTTTCTGTTTCAGAACCACAGTATTTCAATAGATCTGTCCGAGGAACCCGATTTAAACTCAAAAGAGATCTGGGAACCCTCCCACTTCACTCCTAGTTATATGCATGAGGCGACGGCAGGTGTAGCCCTAGAGGGTGTTTTTTCAATTAAGGCAGGGTTGTAAGAAAGGCCTCTTGTGGCTCATGTCCTTTCTTCCTAAGCAAGATCCCACAGTGGTGGAAAAAAAGAGTTGAACACATAATCACAGTTCAGGAGAGTTTAACATTCTCCTAGCATATGAAAACGTTTGTTATATAATTTTAAGTATACTTGTTGAGTTTTCACAAATGTATAGTAATACTGTCATCAAAAGATGGAAAATATCCATCACCCCAGAAAGAACACTCTTGTGGTACCCATTTTAATGAAACCCCTTCAATACATAAGGTAACATTTTTTTAAAAAAAGGAAAAGGTTGAATTTCCTTCACTGTTTTAAACTTCAAAGCTGTTACTGTTGTTTCCCACCTGTGAGTAGCAAAACGGGCTATGGATTGTGGATCACTGAAACAAAAGAACCCGAGCCACCCGTGCGATGGAAAGACATTGAAAATTTCCCACTTCTCCTTTTAGACTCATTTAGGGTATTGCTTAAAATGACATGCTCTCTCTCTCTGCAGGTCATCTCAATTATACCTTGAATGATTTCCTCTAAAGAAGCACAGCTCTTTTTGGTGTTTCCACTGAGAAGTACAGTGGAAACCTACTCATAGAATAAACTCAGGATGGGCTACAATGGTGCAGATATATATAACTCTTTCTCCAATTGAGAAGAACTCCACAGCTTAACGGGGTATACACTGTGTTAGTCTGTACAGCAGTAAAAGGAAAATGCCAAATAGTACAATATTTTGAATATTTATATAAAAGTGAAAGTCCTCTCAAATGATATTAAACACAACCCTAACCCTAACCCTAACCTAGACTGAATGGTGGAAGTATCTGTGCCCAAATCAACAGGAAGTCTCCAGTCCCAGATAACAATGTCCACACTCATGACCACATATTATACAAACAAAATTTGTAATGACGGCAAAAATGAAAATGAACCACATCCATATCTTTATCTTTATGGGGAATCTTTATGTTAGTCAAGGAAAGCAGGATGTTCTATGTTGCTCCCTCTACTTCCACACTCAAGCAGTTCCTGAAGAGTGTTTAATATGTATTACACGGCAGAAACATAAGTGATTAGTAATGACATCTTCATTCACTGAGCCCCATACCAGGATAGAAGAGATATGTATACACCTCAGCCTTTTATACCACATGTCATTTTTCACTTTCCTTCAAAGCCCTTATTTCCATCTTATAAACCAAAGCTTTACCATTTGTTAACCAACCCTCTTTTCCCACAAAAATATAAGCGACAGGACTGCAAGAAGTTGTTTGTCTAACACAGCTATAACCAAATCATACAGTGCCTTGATTATCTATGCTAAATGAGGTACCTTGACTCTAAACTGCAGGGCAATGAGGGATGTTGAAACATTAGCATCAAAAGTATAGTCTCTGAAAGAAAAATACCATATGATATCACTTATATGTAGAATCTAAAATATGACAAATGCACTTATCTACAAAACAGAAACAGACTCACAGATACAGAGAACAGACTTGTGGTTGCCAACGGGGAGGGGGTCGGTGAGAAGGGAAGGATTGGTGTTTGGGATTAGCAGATGCAAACTATTATATAGAGAATAGATAAACAACAAGGACCTACTGTATAGCACAGGGAACTATATTCAATAACCTGTGATAAACTATAATGGAAAAGAATATGAAAAAGAATGTTTGTGTATACATATATATGTATATATGCAAATAACTTTCCTGTACAGCAGAAATTAACACACTGTAAATTAACTATACTTCAATAAAATAAATTCAAAAAGTAAAATTTCCTTAGTATATGAAAATAAAAAAAGAGTACAGTCTCTGAGAAAGAAAGACGCGATTGGAACAGAGGTCCTGTCTTTCTCACCTGCTAGGTTTATGTTCTCTCACAATTTAACTAAACTTATAGATCTTAGTTGAGTCATAAAGGAGATATTAAAAATATTATGTGGTATACTAAGAAGTGAATTCATGTGTTTTAACTGAGGTGCTTTGTAGTAAATGGTGTGTAATACACTGTGGGAAACACATCAATATTTAGATAACAAGTAGGAAAGGCAGAAGCTGTTCCATAGGACCGGGAGTTGGCCTGCATTCACTGCAAGGCCCAGTCTTATCCTGTTGAAGAGATAAGGTACACAGTGACCATGACAAATCAAGACAAGAATAAGGGTGTTTTGTAACCATGTCTCTAAAAATGATAAAAGTGACAATTCCAAATTATAGAAATGACCAATATATCCCTCTTCTTACTAATATGACTAATTAGGACTTCTCATGAATTAAGTTTAGTTCCACTACATTGTTTTTGTCTTCTAGAAAGGTTTACAATTACCAATGACAAAATAAGTTTACCTCCTCATAGCACTCAGTACACAAAAACATCTTGGTACCTTGAATAGCAATCGAATCATCCAATATGAGCCAAAATCCTTCAAAACTCCTAGCAACCTTTTATGTTACACCCCGCAGTCACGTGTACTTGTGGTCATTCTGCTTATTAGAATTCATTACACCCGCCTCTTTGACTTTAAGTATGATTCTGAGGATCAATGGAAGGATGATACCGAAAAAAACCATGATCTATGTTTTTGGTATTAAGAATGAATGAGAAATTAGTTTCATGATAAAATTAACTAGAAAAGAATAAAAAATAAAATTTGCCTGAGGGAAAAAATACCTGAACTTATATGTAAACAATAATATTGACTCAATGTATAATGATTAAATGAAGAAAACTGCAAAGATCATTTGAAAACCTATAATTAAAATGAGATATATTAATATATCCTCTCAGGAAATGAAAATTTGTTAGCATATTATGGTTTAGAAAAGTTTCATTTCCTGAGAGGATATATTAATATATCTCATTTTACATATGTTTGGCATTTGTTCGACAAAAAAATGTACATACTCTTAATCACATACAATCAAACACAACTGAAAACATACTGAGGGATTATATTTAGCTATAAGTAACAGAAAACACCCAGTCTTCTCCATATGAGAAAGATGCTTATTCTCACACTGAAGGACTGAGTCAAGGCAGCCACTGCACAATGCAGCAGAGAAACAAACTCCCATGTTGCTCTTTTTGGCTGCACCATTGTGAATGTCATGGTGAATCAGGAAAATATACTCACTAGCACTGTTAACAACATAAGGTGTTTCCTATACAAGTTAGACTTTCCACAGACATAGTCTAGAGGACAGGGTAAATACTCCCAACCATGAAAGCCTGAATTAGTTTCCTGGTAGATACATGAGGCCTTACAAAAAAAATCCAAACTCTCATGAATCTTTGAGGTGGAACTAGTGAAGACATCAGTGGAAAGCTACACCTCTACGAAAATGGAAATGAAATAGCTGGTCATCGTTTTGAGTACACTCTTCACTGGAAGGAAAAAGAATCTGGAAAATGGGCTAGAAGATTGCTTTCTCAAAGCTCCTATGTATCTGCTCTCCCTCTGCTGGCTACAAAGTCTGAGTAATGCCTTCTTTGCTTCTGCCTTTCAAATCTCACATAGGTAAGGCTATTGGGAAATTCTGACAAGGAACCATTAAGAGGATGGATTCTGGAAAATCTAGTTCCTTAAATTACTCTGGATATCTCCAACTCCAGATTCTTTGTCCCATCACAGGCCCTCTTCTTTTTTTTTCTTTGCCATGCTGCATGGCTTGTGGGATCTTAGTTCCCTGACCAGGGATTGAACCCAGGACCATGCCTGGGTTCACTCAGTGAAAGTGCCGAGTCCTAACCACTGGAGCACCAGGGAATTCCCACAGGCTACTCTTCTTAATTCAAAGTCTATTCACCAAATTATAGTCAGAAGGAAAGATATAAAGCAAAGGCCCAAATATGAAAATAATAATTCACAGGAAACTATATTCTTTCATAAATGAGGCATACATAAATATTTATTCAACTGTTTACTAGTATGGAAAATGGAAAAAGACTCTTATACCTGTCACCCTAAAAAAGGAGTTTTTCAGTAAGAAAGGTAGACTATACCTAATAAACTAGAGACATCAAGGAACTTTCACAAGGCCAGTAGGAAAATCCCAACAAATACCACACTGTCATTTTTCAGTGGCCACTTAACACAGAACAAATAAAATGTTATTAAAAAATTAAACCTAACTGCATATTGGAAATACACTTCAATTTACCCATCAGTTCAAGAGGCTTCAAAATACAAAGAGAAAATATCATTAACTCATTTAACAAAAAAGAACTACCTATTAATCTTATGTATTACTATTGAAAGGCAACTCACAGAATTACCTCACCTCAATCACCATTTCTAAAAGTAATTGGTAGGCAGGTATAAAATAAGCTACAAGGATATATGGTACAAACAAGGAATACAGTCAATATTTTATAGTAACTACAAATGAAGTATAACCTTTAAGAATTGTGAATAACTATATTGTATGCCTGTAACGTATAATATTGTACAGCAACTATACTTCAATAAAAATAAAATAATAAAAACAATAATTGGTAAAAATCCACAGTCCAATGATGTCCTTTAAGAAAGAGGCTTAGCAAACATATTTAAATTTTTATAATTCTTTCATATTGAAATTTTTCTTATGCTTTATACATAGATTAATTTCCAGCAAGTTTTCTAATGTTACCCACATTTTTTTTTCTTTTCCATGAGAGTTTTAACATGTAGGGATGGGGTCAAATGAAGTCTTTCCCACGTTGTTTACATTCAAGAGTATCCAGTGACTCCTTTCATGCCTTTGGGATGAACTGGGACCACTAGTCTTTCCCACATTCTTCACATCTGTATGGTTTCTCTCCGGTGTGAAGTCTCATATGTCTTTGAAAGTTTGTGTGATAAATGAAGGCTTTCCCACATTTATCACATTTAAAGGGTTTCTTTCAGGACTTCCCTGTTGGCACAGTGGTTAAGAATCCACCTGCCAATGCAGGGGACACGGGTTTGAGCCTTGGTCCAGGAAGATCCCACCTGCTGCGGAGCAACTAAGCCTGTGTGACACAGCTACTGAACCTGCACTCTAGAGCCCACGAGCCACAACTACTGAAGCCCACACACCTAGAGCCCATGCTCTGCAACAAGAGAAGCCACTGCAATGAGAAACCCGTGCACTGCAACGAAGAGTAGCCCTCGCTCGCCACAACTAGAGAAAGCCCACGTGCAGTAACAAAGACCCAATGCAGTCAAAAATAAAAGAATAAAAATGTTTTAAAAAATAAATAAATAAAGTAAAGGGTTTCTCTCCAGTATGAATTCTTTCATGTACTTGCACATAACTGGAACAACTGAAGCCTTTACCACATATTTTACATTCATAGGGTTTCCCTCCAGTGTGTCTCCTTTCATGTATTTGAAATGAACTGGGAGAAAAGAATGTTTTCTCACATTCCTTACATTTATAAGGTCCATCTCCACTGTGAATGATCATGTGTGCTCAGAAGCTAGAAAGAGAAAGGCTTTCCCACACTGCTTACATTCATAGGGTTTCTCTCCTTTGTGAGTCCTCTTGTGTGTATGTAAGGAACTCTGGTATCTGTAGGCTTTCCCACATGCCTTACATTGATAGGGTTTCTCTCCAGTATGAATTCTTCCATGTCTTTGAAGAGAACTGGGGCAGCTGAATGCTTTGGTACATTTTTTACATTCATATGGTTTCTCGCCACTGTGATTTCTTTCATGTATTTTGAAACCTAGATGAGAATTGAAAGCTTTACCACATTCGTTATATTTGTAGGGTTTCTCTCCAGTATGATTTCTTTCATGTATTTTTAAACCTCAAAGGGAAATATAAGCCTTACTACATTGCTTACATTCATAGAACTGCTCTACTGTGCCAGTTCTGTCATGTGTTTGATATCTATAAGCTCTTCCAGAGTGTTTACAATGATAGGATTTCTCTTCAGTGTGAGTTCTTTCATGCACTCAAAGTGTAACTGGAGGGCTTCCCTGGTGGCGCAGTGGTTGAGAGTCCGCCTGCCGATGCAGGGGACACGGGTTCATGCCTCGGCCCGGGAGGATCCCACGTGCTGCGGAGTGGCTGGGCCTGTGAGCCATGGCCGCTGAGCCTGCGCGTCCGGAGCCTGTGCTCCGCAGCGGGAGAGGCCACAGCAGTGAGGGACCCGCATACCGCACAAAAAAAAAAAAAAAAAAAAAAAAAAAAAAAAGTGTAACTGGAACAACTGAGGGCTTTCCAACATTCCTTACATTTATAAGGAGCATCTCCAGTATGCGTTATCATGTATCTTCGAAGGGTTTTGAGACACATAGTAAAAGCTTTCCCACAGTCTTTACATTTATACGTTTTCTCTCCATTGTGATTTTTCATGTTTTTTAAAACACTGCAGATAACTAAAGGCTTTCCCACATGCCTTACATTTATATGTCTTCTCTCCATATTTCTGATACTCATATGGTTTGTGTTCAGTGTGCCACCTCATATGTCTATTAAGGGATGAATGACATGTAAAGATTTTTTCACATGCACCACATTCATGTGGTTTTACTCCAGTAGTTTTCTTGTTCAGACTGAGATTTGGAATAAGGCTGAAGTTTTCTCCACATGGACTACCCTCTTTATTTTCACAGAGTGCCTCAACCATATGACTTCTGTAAATAATGAGAAGCACACTGTTAATTATTTCTTTATTAATGATTTTATACTTATTATATTTATTATGATTTATAGGGATAGTGTAGAGTTTCTCCCTTGCCTGAATTGTTTGAAATTGAATATACTGAATGCTCTGCAAGAGAACTTCACCCTTGAGACTATTTAAACGGTAACATTCATAGGTAGGGTTTACTAATACTGTTTCCAAGAGAAATATTTTGCAAACACTCAATGACTATGTCACATTTCAGACAGTATTTTGGGGAAATTTTTTCTTTCTTTTGTTTTTGTTTTTGAAAAATTTCTAATAAATACATTTAAAGCAGGGATTATTTGTTGTTTGCTTCTATTTATTTATTTATTTAACATCTTTATTGGAGTATAATTGCTTTACAATCGTGTGTTAGTTTCTGTGTTTACTTTTTTAAAAAATATCATAACGTACTAGGATGCTCACATGAGATACTGCTTCTCATTGTGAGTGCAACTCAGCTTAGTTTTCTCTCCTGGTTTTTGTACTCATCTTCAATGACATGATCTTCCCATGTTTTCCCTAAAATGTAGACCCAGAAAAATAATTCCAAAGTATTAGAAGTTACAGAAAAACTATTAGAGTCTAGGTCCATGCCTAGAGCTGTGACCATGTCTAGTTTACTTACCAACATTCTTCCTTTTCCACGTTCCACATCTTGGAACAACGTCGGTGGGCAAGAAAACTCATTCTCAAACTGACAAAGTGAAGGAATGTTGTCATCCTTACCTATTGAGGCCAGGTTCCAGAAGATTTCCAGCATCACATCTCTGTAGTTTCTTCTGTGAAGGATCCAGTAAAGCCCACTCTTTCAGGGTGAAGTTCACAGCCACATCCTCAAAAGCTACTGAGTCCTAAAAATATCCCAAATAAATGTACAGTCAGATGCATGACACTGACAGCACTAGACATCTATACTCCATCTATAGGAGGGTTATGTGTGAGTCTGTCTTCTCCAAACATTTATCTATGACTTTTATCTAACTATGATCATCAAAATCTTACTCTCTGTCCACACTTACTCCTTCATAAGTTTTTTGGGTTTTTTTTTCCCGCCATGCTGTGCAGCATGCAGGATCTTGGTTCCCCGACCAGGGATCAAACCCAGGCCACCTGCAGTGGAAGCACAGGGTCCTAACCACTGGACCAATAGGGAAGTCCCACTCCTTTTTAGAGTTTAATGGCATCATGAGCACATGCAAATTATTTACACATTTTTACTGTGATCACATTTTTTCTCTCTAACATCTCATTTCTCTCTAACAGCATGGTGCGCAGCATGTTGGGAAATGGTTGGGAAATGCTATAGGAATGAAACAAATATTATCACTTTAAGACCACTAATTCCTTGTGAGAAAGATTCTTTCATCTTCTTCCTTACCACCCCACCATTCACAGCACTCCATTAGGCAAAGGGTCAAATCTGCATGAGGTTTCAATAAATAAAAACACAGTGAAGAACTGGAAGCTTTTTCTTCTAGTCCCATGACCCAACATGTGAGTCCAGGAGGCCTGTAGAAATCAAACTTGTAAAAAAGCCCGGCTGGTCACACTGTCCTAAAGTCATCCAGGCCATTAGAAGTAATCAGAAACAGCTGCCTGAATGTAAATATTCCTGTGCGGAAGTGTTGCTTTTAACTTGTGTAATATTTGTCACAGACACAATTCTTCACTTTTTCCCCTGATTTGATAGGTTAAAACATTATTTGAAACTTAGAGCTCAGACATGAGGAAGAGGCATGACAACTTAGAATGAAAGAATCCCTAAACTCATGTGCCTCGGGGCTGCTTCCAGGCATTTTTTAGAACAGCTAATGAGATGATGTACCAAAAGGTCTCTTTCCAGTCAATCCTGAATGGTGCACCCTGGTCCTTGTTGCACTTGAGGAACAGGTTAAGAGCTGTAGATTGCAAGTTCACTGAAGTCCACAATGGCTTGATTGTAAATTAGCCCACGATTATAAAATATGTAAAAATGTCAGCAGTGCTTTCCTCCAAAAGAATATAAAATCTCCATCCTCCAATTTCAGGAAGAAGCTATTCCCAACCAGCCAATATTGATGGTGCCCTGCTAACTTCCAGTCTGGAATTTAGGGAACTTAGAATATGTCATTCTCGGTCTCACTAGAAGAAAATGAAAGACCTTGAAATGAACAACCCTTCTTAGATCCATGTGTGCATTGAGGTCAAAGGGCAAGCCAGTGTCTCCAAAATTGGGAAAGAGAAAAGGAAGATGGAATTTTGAAATGTGCCCAAATATTGTTCCTAATAAAGCCTATACTGACAAAAAAGTCTATTTATTTACTAGGCCACAATCTAATACAAAGACAAAAAAAAAACCCCAAAAAAGACAGAATACAACATCCATGAACCCCAGGATAATGTTCTTGAACAGAATGCTTAAAATACACATAATGCTAATACCTGAAGGAAAAAACGGAAAGAAACAGAAAAAATAAGTGAATTAATAAACACCAAAATTTTGGACTTCCCTGTTGGTGCAGTGGTTAAGAAACTGCCTGCCAGTGCAGGGGACATGGGTTTGAGCCCTGGTCCGGGAAGATCCCACATGCAATGGAACAACTAAGCCAGTGTGCCACAACTACTGAGCCTGTGCTCTAGAGCCCGTGAACCACAACTACTGAGACTGCGTGCCATAACTACTGAAGCCCGGGGGCCTAGAGCCCGTGCTCCACAAGAGAAGCCACCACAATGAGAAGTCCGTGCACTGCAACGAAGAGTAGCCCCCACTCCCCGCAACTAGAGAAAGCTCGAACTCAGCAACAAAGACCCAACGCAGCCAAAAAATTAATTAATTAATTAATTAATTAACCCAGAAAAAAACAACACCACCAAAATTTCCTAAAACTAATGACAGACTGCAAACTGTAGATACAGAAACACTAAATATGAAAACATCAGAAGTGCACACCCAAGTACAGTAGACCCTTGAACAACATGGGTATGAACTGTATGGGTCCACCTATATGTATATTTTTTCAATAAATATACAGTCAGCCCTCCATACTTATGGATGTGCATCCCATGAATACGGAAGGCCAACTATGGGACTTGAGCATTCATGGATTTCAGTATCCGTGGCAGATTCTGGAACCAATCCCTCAAGGGCACCAAGGGACGACTATATATCATATTCAAACTAGTGAAAAATCAAAGACAAAAAGGATGTATTGAAAGAAGCCAGAGGGGAAAACACTTCTTAGGTTCAGAGAAACAAAAATTTTAATTAATCAGACTTCTTTTCAGACGTTGTGCAAACAAGAACAGAATGGCACAAAATATTTAAAGTTTTGAAATTAAAAAAAACACTCTCCTAGAACTTTTAAAAATTAATTAATTAATTTCTGGCCCTGTTGGGTCTTCATTGCTGTGCGCGGGCTTTCTCTAGTTCCGGCAAGCGGGGGCTACTCTTCGTTGCGGTGCGCGGGCTTCTCATTGTGGTGGCTTCTCTTGTTGCGGAGCACAGCTCTAGGTGCATGGGCTTCAGTAGTTGTGGCACGCAGACTCAGTAGCTGTGGCTCGCAGGCTCTAGAGCGCAGGCTCAGTAGCTGTGGCACACTGGCTTAGTTGTTCCATGGCATGTGGGATCTTCCTGGACCAGGGCTCAAACCCATGTCCGCTGCATTGGCAGGTGGATTCTCAACCACTGCACCACCAGGGAAGCCCACTCTCGTAGAATTGTGTCAAGCAAAATCATTCTTCAAAAATAAAGAAGAAATAAGGGGGACTTCCCTGGTGGTCCAGTGGCTAAGACTCCATGCTCCCAATGCAGGGGGTTTGGGTTCAATCCCTGGTCAGGGAACTAGATCCCACATGCTGCAACTAAGAGTTTGTATGCTGCAACTAAAGATCCTGCATGCCGCAACTAAAGATCCTGTATGCTGCAATGAAGATCCCATGTGCCGCAAATAAGAACCGACGCAGCCAAGTAAATAAATATTTTTAAAAGAAAAATAAGGACCTTCTGAGACAAAAATTGAGGGAATTTGTCATTAGTACACCTACTTTGAATGAATGTTCAAAAATTCATCAGAAAAAATGTAAATGACAACAGTGGAGGATTATAAAAGGAATAAAGGATGGTAAAGTATCTTTGAGGTTTACTGTCATTAATGTAACAGATGGTACTTTGTTTAAAATAATATTAGCAACAATGTATTTGGTAATAATAAGCTTATAGATAAGTGAAATAAATGACAGCAATATGACAAGGGACAGGAGAGGGGGAATTGGGAACAATGTGGTATGAGCTACCTGTACAACCAGTGAAATGGTATAATGGTACAGACACACCTTGAAGTTATTTTGGGCGTGGTTCCAGACCACCGTGGTAAAATGAATATTGCAGTGAAGTCATTAACATGAATTTTTTGGTTTCCCAGTGCATATAAAAGTTATATAAACACTATACTGTAGGGAATTCCCTGTTGTCCAGTAGTTAGGACTTGGTGCTTTCACTGCCAAGGGCCCAGGTTTAATCCCTAGTCGGGTAACTAAGATCCCACAAGCTGCGTGGTGTAGCCAAACAAACGAACAAATGAAAAACTATACTGTAATCTGTTAAGTTGCAATAACATTATGCCTAGAAAAAATGAACATACCTTAATTAAAATATAATGGTGTTAGGGCTTCCCTGGTGGCGCAGTGGTTGAGAATCTGCCTGCTAATGCAGGGGACATGGGTTCGAGCCCTGGTCTGGGAAGATCCCACATGCTGCGGAGCAACTATGCCCATGAGCCACAACTACTGAGCCCGTGCGTCTGGAGCCTGTGCTCCACAACAAGAGAGGCCGCGATAGTGAGAGGCCCGTGCACTGCGATGAAGAGTGGCCCCTGCTTGCCACAACTAGAGAAATCCCTCGCACAGAAACGAAGACCCAACACAGCCAAAAATAAAAAAAAAGAAAAAGAAAAAGATAATGCTGTTAGAAAAATGGTGCCAATAGCTTGCCTGCCAGAGTTGCTACAAATGCAATATCTGCAAAGTGTAATAAAGCAAAGCACAGTAAAATGAGGTATGCCTATACTTGACAGAGAATGTGGCTTAGTTGTAAATGTACACTGCAAACTCAAAGGCAACCACAAAAAATATTTTTAAAAAATGTGTTATTGATATGTTAAGAGCAGATAAAAAAAATGAATCATGTAAATTGCTCAATTAAAGCCAGAGAAGGCAGGAAAAAGGTGGAAGACAGAAACAAAAAACAGGGACTTCCCTGGTAGCGCAGTGGTTAAGAATCCACCTGCCAATGCAGGGGACACGGGTTTGAGCCCTGGTCCGGGAAGATCCCACATGCCATGGAGCAACTAAGCCTGTGCTCTAGAGCCTGCAGGCCACAACTGCTGAGCCTGTGTGCCAAAACTACTGAAGCCTGCATGCCTAAAGCCGGTGCTCCACAACAAGAGAAGCCACTGCAATGAGGAGCCTGTGCACCGCAACGAAGAGTAGCCCCTACTCGCCACAACTAGAGAAAGCCCGTGTGCAGAAGACCCAACACAGCCAAAAATAAATAAAAATTAAATGAACAAACAAACAAAAACAAGGGCAAGAAAGAGAAAACAGTAACAGGTGTGGTTAATATTCATCTGACCTGATCAACAACTTTAATCATCAATGCTCTCAATACAGTTGAAAGACAGATGCAGTAATATCAGATATAAAAAATCACAGTTATATGTTGCCTATAAGAAACCCACTTTAGGGATTTCCCTCATGGTCCAGTGACTAAGACTCCATGCTCACAATGCAGGGGGTCCGGGTTCGATCCCTGGTCAGGGAACTAGATCCAACATGCTGCAACTAAGAGTTTGCAGGCCACAACTAAAGGTTCCACATGCTGCAACTAAAAGATTTGGCATGCTGCAATTAAAAACTCTCACATGTTGCAACTAAAGACCCCACATCCCACAACTAAAGATCCCGCATGCTGCAATGAAGATCCCATGTGCCGTAACTAAGACCAGGCGCAGCCAAATAAATATTAAAAAAAAAGAAACCCACTTAATTTTATTTATTTATTAATTTATTAATTTTTTATTTTTGGCTGCATTGGGTCTTCATTGCTGTGTGCGGGCTTTCTCTAGTTGTGGTGAGCAGGGGCCACTCTTCCTTGCAGTGTGTGGGCTCTAGGTGCGCAGGCTTCAGTAATTGTGGCATGTGGGCTTAGTAGTTGTGGCTCACAGGCTCTAGAGCGCAGGCTCAGTAGTTGTGGTGCACGGGCTTAATTGCTCTGCAGCATGTGGGATCTTCCTGGACCAGGGCTCGAACCCGTGTCCTCTTTATTGGCAGGGGGATTCTTAACCACTGCGCCACCAGGGAAGCCCAAGCAACCCACTTTAAATATATAAAGACTCAGATGAAAGGTAAAGGAATGGAGAAAAATGTCCCACGCCAACACTAATGAAGGAAAGCTGGTGTAGGCGTATGAATTTCAGGCAATGCAGATTTCAGACCAAGGAAAACTCACAGATGAAGAGGGCATTACATAAAGACAAAGGGGCCCATTCTCCATGAAGGCATAGCAATCCTTCATGTGTACATGCATAACAACAGAGGGGCATTAGAATGCAAGGAGAAAGGAGCTGATAGAATGCAAGGAGAAACAGATGAATCCACTACTATAGTGGAAGACTTCAATGCCCCCTTACCATAAATTATAATTTCCAACAGGAGAAAATCAGGACAGTTAAACTGATCAGCACAATAAAACAACTAGATTTAACTGTGATCTATGGAATACTTAAGGCAATAACAGCAGAATATACATTCTTTATAAGTTCACATGGAACGTTCACCAAGACAGACTACATTTTGTAACACAGAACACACCTTAATAAACTGAAAGAAAAGAAACCATATGAAATATGCTCTCAGTCCACATTGACATATTCTAGAGATAAATGACAGGAAGATAGCCGGAAACCCCTAATATACATGGCAATTCAATAACAGAATTCTAATAATACGTGGAATCACAGAAGAAGTCTCAAGAGAGACTATTTTGTGACTAAAGGAAATGAAAATACACCTTATTAAAGGCTGTGGGATGCAGCATAACTAATGTAAAGAGGGAAGTTTAGGCTATCAAGTTTCTAGGCTACACGAGAAGTTTCTAGGCTACACTAGAAAAATCCAAAGATCTATATTCAATAACGTAAGCATCTAACTGAGGAAGCAATAAAAATAACAGCAAATTAAAATGGGAGTAAGCAGAAGAAAAGAAACATTTAAAGTTAAAAGAGGAATCAGTGTAATTATGGGAAAGCAATAGAGAAAATTAACAAAACCAAAAGCTGGTTCTTTGAAAGATTAATTTAATAAAATTGATAAACATCTAGTCAAGATTACCAGGCAAAGAGGGAAGACAGAAATTATTAATATCAAAAATGAAAGGAGAGGGAAATAAAAAATGAAAAAAGATTTGATACAATCTAACATCCACTATGATAATAAACTAATAATAGAAGGGAATTCTCTGTTCTTAAAAAAAAAATCTACACAACACTTGTAGTTAATATTGTACTTAATGGTAAGAAACTGGATGCTTCACGGGGAATATAAGAACAGGGCAAGGAAGCATCTATCCAACATTGTACTGGAAGCTCTGGCCAATGCAGTAAGACATGAAAAGAAAATAAAAGGTACATAGACTGGTAAGCAAGAAATAAGACTGTCTTTGTTCTATATGACATGATTTTCTATGTAAAACATCTGATAGCATCCACAACAAACAGACTCTGGGAATTAATAAAAGTGTACAGCAAGGCTGCAGAATATAAATATCAATTGCTTTCCTGTAAACACACAAAAAATGTATTCAACTGATCTTTGACAAAGAAGTAAAGGCAATTCAACGGACACAAGAAAACTTAAAAAAATAGTTATGGAAATAACAGATAGCCACATACAAAGCACACACACACACACATATGTACATACAAAAGGAAGGTAAACACAAGCTTTTCACAAAAATTAACTCAAAATAGATCAGAGATCTAAATGTGAAATGCAAAAGTAAAAAATCCTAGATATAACATAAGAGAAAATCTAGGTGACCTTGTCTGTAGTGATGACTTTTCAGATACAACACCAAAAAAACAAAAAGTCCACAAAGAAAAAAAGTTATACTTCTTTAATATGAAAAACTTGTGTCCTGGGAAAGTGTTAAGACAGGTCACAGACAAGGCTAAAATCTTTGTAAATATCTGATAAATGACTGGTATCCAAAATATACAAAGAACTCAAACTCAACAGTAAAAATACCAACAACCCAGTTAAAAATGGGCTAAAGATCAGAACAGACACCTCACTAAAGAAAATACACAAATGGGAAATAAGCAGTATGAAAACATGCTCAACATATGTTCTTGGAGAATTACCAAAAAAGAGAGAGAAAGAGATGTCCCTACACACTTATACATGGCTAAAATGAAAAGACTCAGAACACCAGATACAGCCAAGACGTGAAGCTGCAGGTAATTCTCATTCACTGCTGGTGGGAACAGAATTTGGTATGCCTACGTTTGAATTTAGGAATTTTATGTCAAAACTAATAATACTCTTATATAGTAAGATCCAGCAATCACACCTTGGTATTGACCTAAATGAGCTGAAACCTTATATTCACAAAAAACCTGCATATGAATGTTTGTATGTACTTTATATTCATAATTGCAAGAGTTAGAGGTAAGCAAGATATTCTTCAAGAGTCGAATGGATAAACAATCAGTGGCATATCCATACGATAAAATATTGTTCAGTTAAAAAAAAAAGAAATGAGGTATCAAGCCATGAAAACACATGGAGGAAACACAAAAGCATATTGTGTGAAGGAAGTGAAGGAAGACAATCTGACAAGGCTATATACTGTATGATTTCAAATGTAAGACATTCTGAAAAAGACAAAATTACAAGCTAGTAAAAAGATCTTTGGTTGATAAGGACTTGGGGGTTGGAGGGAGGAACGGATGAACCAACAGGTGGAGCTTAAGGGATTTGACGTAAATGAAACTACTCTATATACTACAGAAATGATGGATATATGTCATTAAACGTTTGCAACCCCAGAGAGCATATAACACAAATAGTCAAGAGTAATGTAAACTGTGGACTTTAACACACGAATATGGGTTCAGTAATTGTAACAAATGTACTGTAGTAATACAAGATGCAAAAAGTAGTGCAAACTGTGTGGATGCAGAGGGGTTATTTTTCTACTAAGGAAAAGAAGAATTACAGGAACACAATATTCAATAGATAAAGGAATCCAAAGGAAAGAAAGCAAATATTTGAATCAGCTGAGATAAGCACACCACTTCCCTACAGTTCAAAACAAAAACCCACATTCAGAAAGTTAAACATGTTCTTAAAATTGTGGTCCAGACACTCCTGACTGAGATAGAACCCCTAGAAGTGAGTCTGTCCCTGGTGAAGAAGGGTAGGGACCCAAAAATAAAACTGGCAGCAGTACATACTCTTCTCTTGCCTGGCGGTATGCAAGCCCTTCCTCCCCCAGGCTTCCATTCTCACAAGTGAGGATTTCTCAGCAGGTTCCAACCCAAATGAACTCCCAAATTCCTAAACACTTTGACAAGGAGACAGAACACCAACCTCCACAGACTACCCTGTGCACAAATTACACTGAATGCACCGACATTATGGATGCGACACTCAAAAAAATAATGTCTAAAAATGTCTAGGTCTAAGGAAACCACAACTACAACCCCCTCGCCCCCATGTGCACTTGCTTTCCCAGATTTCCAGGGCTCTGTAGTTTCACTCCTTCCATGGTGGGTGCGACCAGGTAGGAGGTAGGCTCCCCAAGAAGAACCAACTGGACCTTCAAGTACTTCCCTTTGCAGACTTAAGGAGGCATTAACTTGGGTCGCTGACCACAGTCCTCTACACCCCACTGGAGTTGTTTGGGACCTACTTTTACATTTTAAACGACACAAACCCAGTGTTTGAACAATTCAGCAAAATCATTCAAACCCAGTATTTTTGCAGAAAGGAAGGAAGAAAATCATAAGGCACGTTTACTAGTTCAACCAGAAAACTCCAAATATCTATTTATTTGTAAAAGAAGATGTCAGTTAATTATCATTTTCATGGTAATACACTGTTTTGTAAATAATTAACCACACTTGAACACTTCTGATTTTCAAGTCTAAGTCCTGGAGTTCCTATTGAAATCATCCAAAAATAAAGTACGCACCTCAGAAACTTACTACCCATTCTCAGGGGAAGAAAAAAGTGAAACCACAATCCTTTCCTTTTTTGAGAAAAGAAAGCATAAAGCGCTTTTATTGCAATATTAAAACCTGAAACTCATATGTAGTGTAGGGGGTGGGGATAGGGGTGGAGGAGTAGGCAGAAATTTCTCTCACCAAATCGCTACACCGGACAGCAAAGGGGTGAGGGGGGGGGGGAAGGCAAAGCCAGGAAACTCTGAGATCAGCAGGGGGAGATGAGCATCAAAAAACAAGAGATGCTGAAGCTGTGATGACCAACATCATTTTCCTAAGACAACACTCAAGGATTTGTCATGATGTCTGGGGTTTCATGGGTGTTAAGTGTCTACAAACAGCAACTTCAATTTAACTTTCAATTAAAGTTCTTAAAATTTACAAGTGGAGCTTGGATAGCTATGAGATTACAAAAATCCTGAATATCCATTAGAAAAACTACAGGATGAAAAAAAAAAAGCCAGGCCATGAAGAAGGCTTCAGAGGTCCCTGCTGGCCCAGGGACAGACACCTGTAGTGTCCAACATCTCAGTGAAAATGATCTGCTTTCAAAAGGCAGAGGGTTTAAGGGGAGGGTAAAGGTGGGGCAGTGGAGGCAAAGACTCTCCCCCTTCCCACTTTAGTGAAACCACAATTCTTAACAAATGGAATGTAATCCTGGGATATTTTCTTTTGGCTTAAATTCACCTCTTTCTTGCCTCTTCGAAAATCTCTTACATTGTCTTTCAAGCTCTATAAATTAGATACATTTCACCTCTATTGAAAGAGAGACTTAAATAAGTGAATAAATCTTTTCAAGGTGACAAACTCAGAGGGGGTAGTTCTTACAGGACAGTTCGCCCAGGAAAGTTCCAAAGAAGAACCTCATCAAAGTATTTCCCATAGGATGTTTGTCCCTAGAAAATAAATTTGGAGAAAAGATTTCATACAACAAATTCCAGGTGGTTATTCTCTGCTTTCCTCTCACGTAAAATACCCACAGACAAAAAAAAAAAAAAAAAAAAAAAAAAAAAAAGCCAACCATGGCTCAGTGTTAAAGGATATACAGTTAAAATACTGGACCTCTTTGAAATGAACCCCGAAAATGGACAGTTGGTAATGCTGTTGTGAGTCAGTGTGGGGAAGAGTGTTTTGGGAATGCGGGGAGCGATCTGGAAATTTAGGCATTTGTTGCCAGCTACTCTGGGGGGACAGCATCGTGGATTTGAAATCTTGCTTCCCAAACAGTTGGAAAACTCAGGAGGAAAGTGGTCCCCCTGTGTCAAAAAGGAGAGGCTGGGAACCCACAGGATGCGCGGAGGCCCCGCTACCGGCCCCGCCCCCACGCTGCGAGCCGGAGGGAATGAGGTCTGAGCGGCGCCGCAGGGGTGGACTCGATCCGCAGACTCGGGAGTTGACCGCGGGGAGGCCCGGGTCCTGCCACGGCCGGTTCCAACCAGCCTCTCCTCTCCGTCTCCGCACGCCAAGGGGCAGCACACTCACCATTTCTAGGTTTCCTGGGTCCCTCCTAACGACCAGTGCAGATCACAGCGCGACAGAGACTGTGGCAAAGGAACTAGCAACGGTAAAGGGCACAGAAGAGTCGACCCTGGGGTGGGCCAAAGCGAGTGGATAAAACCAAGTCGGGAAGCTGTGTAGCACCACTCACCTGGCCCACCGGCGCCCATGATTGGATAGACGTATGCTGCACCCCTTGGAGAAAGCTTTGCTCTGCAGAATTCTCTGTGGCCTGTGGGGAGAGCCTGTCTCCATCTGGCACATTTGATTTTTTTTTTAATTTATTTATTTGGCTGCCTGGGGTCTTAATTGCCGCATGCGGGATCTTCCGTTGTGGCATGTGGGCTCTTTCATTGCAGCTGCGTGGGCTCTGTGTTGCAGCGTGCGGGCTTCTCTCTAGTTGTGGTGCGGGGGCTCCAGAGCGTCTGGGCTCTGTAGTTGAAGCACGGGCTCTCTAGCTATGGCATGCAGGCTCAGTTGCCACGCGGCATGTGGGATCTTAGTTCCCGGACCAGGGATGGAACCCGCGTCCTCTGCATTGGAAGGTGGATTCTTAACCATTGGACCACCAGGGAAGTGCGGGTACATTTGATTTTAAACCGAACTTTTATCTGGTCTGGGCTACTTTTGATTGTGGTAATATACATGCAATAAAAATTTACATTGTCATTATTTTTAAAGTATATGGGTAAACATTGTGAAATACATTAACATTGTGAAACCAACCTCCGGAACTATTTTCGTCTTCCAAAACCACAACTCCATACCCACTAGACAACAACTCCTCATTCTCCCTGTCACCCAGCCCCTGGCCAAAAGCCATTCTACTTTATGTCTTTATGAATTTGACTATGCCAGGTAACTCATACAAGTGGAATCATACTGTTTCAACTTTTTTGACAGGCTGATTACAATTAGCATAATGTCCTCAAGGTTCATCCATGTTGCAGCAGGTGTCAGATTTGCTTTCTTTTAAAAGCCTAACAACACTCTGATGTGTGTATGTGCCTCATTTCTTTGATCCATTCAACCATTGATGGATGCTTGAGTTACCTCCACCTTTTGGTTATTGGGCATAATGCTGACATGAACACAATTGGATATGTATCTTTCAATTCGAGTCACTGCTTTCAATTCTATTTCAATTCCCTGAAGTAAATTTGCCAGATGGTAACTCAGTTGAAATTTTTTGAGGAATCGCCTTGTTTTTCATACCATCAACAAGATTTTATATTCCCAATAACAGTGCACAAGGGTTCTGAAGGGTGTTTTCACTTTCTGGATGGTTATCTTTGAAGCACAAAAGTCATTAATTTTTTTCTTCCAGTTTCATTGAGATATAATTGATATACACCACTGTGTAAGTTTAAGGTGTACAGCATGATTTGACTTACATTCATCTTGAATCGATTATCACAATAAGTTAGGTAAACATCAATCATTACATGTAGATACAAAATTAAAGAAATAAATTTTTTTCTTTGTGATGAGAACTCTTGGATTTACCCTCTTAACAACTTTCATCATATATATCATATATTTATCTATTGTATATTACATTCCTAGTAATTACTTATAACTGGAAGTTTGTACCTTTTGACTACCTTCGTCCAATGATGCCTCCCCCATCCCTACACCCCTGCATCCCCCACCTATGGTAACCACAAATCTGATCTGTTTTTCTGTGTTTGTTTGTTTTTGAAGTATAATTTACCTACAACACTATGTTAGTTCCTGTTATGCAACATACTGATAGATATTTCTATACACTTCAAAAGGATCACTGTAAGTCTAATTATCAACTGTCGCCATGCAAAGATTTTACATAATTATTGGCTGTACATTTCATACCAGTGACATTTATTATTACTATTTTTTAAATTATCTCCCCTCTCTCTTTTTTTAAAGATTTTTCTTTTGTGATGTGGACCATTTTTTTTTTTTAAAGTCTTTATTGAATTTGTTACAATACTGCTTCTGTTTTATGTTTTGTTTTCTTGGCTGAAAGGTATGTGGGATCCTAGCTCCCTGATCAGGGATCGAAACTGCACCCCCTGCATTGGAAGGTGAAGTCCCAACCACTGGACCGCCAGGGAAGTCCCTATACCAGTGATATTTATTTTGTAACTTAAAGTTTGTACCTCTTAATCTCCCTCACCTATTTCTCTCCTCCCCTCACTTCCCTCCCCTCTGGCAATCACCTGTTAGTACCTGTATCTATGACTCTGTTTTTGTTTAGTTATGTTTGTTCATTTGTTTTTTAGATTTCACATATAAGTGAAATCAGTATTTGTCTTTCTGTGTCTGACTAATTTCACTTAGCATAATACCCTCTAGGTCCATCCATGTTGTCTCAAATGACAAGATTTAATTCCCTTTTTGGCTGAGTATTATTTCATTTTACATATATATACAGTCTTCTTTATCCATTAATCTATTGATAAGTACTTAGGTTGCTTTCATATATTGGCTATTGTAAATAATGCTGCAATGAACATATGGGTGCAAATATCTTTTTGAATTAGTATTTTCACTTTCTTTGGATAAATACCCAGGAATGGAATTGCTGCATTGTATGGTAATTCTATTTTTAATTTTTTGAGGAATCTTCATACTGTTTTCCATAGCAGCTACACCAATTTACACTCCCACCAACAGCACACAACAGTTCCGTTTTCTCCATGTCATCACCAACACTTGTTATTTGTCGTTTTGAAAATGGTCATTCTGAAAGGTGTGTGGTGATATCTCATTGTGGTTTTGATTTGCATTTCCATGATGATTAGTGATGTGGAGCATCTTTTCATGTGCCTGTCGGCCATGTGTATGTCTTCTTTGGAAAAATGTCTATTCAGATCGTCTGCCCACTTTTTAACTTTTTTTTATGTTGAGTTGATTGATTTATTTTTATATTCTGGATATCAATCCCTTATTGAACATATCATGTGCGAATATCCTCTCTCATTCTGTAGGCGGCCTTTATGTTTAGTGGATAGTTTCCTTCACTGTGCAAAAGCTTTTTAGTTTGATGTGGTCCTATATGATTATTTTTGCTTTTGTTTTCCTTGCCAGAGGAGATGTATCCAAAAAAAATATTGCTGAGACCAATGTAAAAGGTCAGAATGACTATATTTTCTTCTAGAAGTTTCATCATTTCAGGTCTTACATTTAAGTCTCTAATCCATTCTGAGTTTATCTTTGTATATGGTATGAGAAAGTAGTCCACTATGATTCTTTTTGCATGTAGCTGTCCAGTTTCCCCAACACCATTTTATTCCCCTATTATATATTCTTTCCTCCTTTGTCATAGCTTATTTGCCTATGTAAGCATAGGTCCACCTCTGGGCTATCTATTCTGACCCATTGATCTATGTTTCCGTTTTTCTGGCAGTACCATACTGTTTTGATTACTGTAGCTTTATAGTATAAGTTGAAATCAAGAAGCATAATACCTCCAGCTTTGTTCTTTTTTTTTAAGATTGTTTTGGCTCTTCAGGATCTTTTGTGTTTCTATACAAATTTTAGAATCATTTGTTCTAGTTCTGTGAAAAAATGTCATTGGTATTTTGATCGGAATTACATTGAATCTGTAGAATGCCTTCAGTGGTATGGTCATTTAAACACTGTTAATTTTTCCATTCCATGAGCACAGTATATCTTCAGTTTCTTTCATCAGTGTCTTATAGATCTGAGTCAGGGCTTTTCCTCCTTAGTTAGATTTATTCCGAGGTATTTTATTCTTTTTGATTCAGTTGTAAGTGGGATTGTTTTATTTTTTTTTTTTTTTTTTTTTTTTTCGCAGAGGTTATTTTGGAATAATCTGAAAATTAATGACTATTTTCCATACTTTATCCAGAAGGCTTGCATTTCAAGTCTTGCAAATTGTTTTTTAGTTGCTTTCTCCAGTGTTAAATGGTATATACATGTTTAAACAGGGCATTTGACCTGACCAGCCATCCCACGATAATTTAAGTTCTTTGAGAGCTAGAAGTTGATCTGTTATTCATTGCCATGTTTCAGCTCCACAACAATGTATGGCACATAGTAGGTACTCAGTAAATACTTGTTTGAATTACTAAGCAATAGTTATATGGGTGCAATGAGGCAGTCTTCATGACATGGAAGCCAGGACTAGATGGTATACTGGAATACTTTTAGGAGAACAGATCCTAGACAGGGAAAATAAGACTTGAGGATTATTTAATTACCAAGTTCAGGAAGAATTGGGATGGCAAAAATCCAGGTAGATAAGTAAAGAGGTGAAAGTTAGACTGACAGTTGTGATCAAGATAGTAAAATTTGAATTCCAAGAGATAGAGAAGTCTGATCTAGGAACCTGCAACTAGAGGACAGTAATATGAACTTGACTCTAAAATATCATCTGTTTTAGTGAGCAACCCTTACATCTTTACCTGCTGAGGTCATGGGTATTTAAGTTGACATGTCTGTAGATAAAATGAGGGATCTGGTCAAAAGCAGGTGAAAGAGTTATTCTTTTTTTTTTTTTTACCATCCTATTTTATTTTTTTATTTTATTTTATTTTTTTTTTAACATCTTTATTGGAGTATAATTGCTTTACAATGGTATGTTAGTTTCAGCTTCACAACAAAATGAATCAGTTATATATACACATATGTTCCCATATCTCTTCCCGCTTGCGTCTCCCTCCCTCCCACCCTCCCTATCCCACCCCTCCAGGCGGTCACAAAGCACCGAGCTGATCTCCCTGTGCTATGCGGCTGCTTCCCACTAGCTATCTACCTTACGTTTGGTAGTGTATATATGTCCATGCCTCTTTATCGCTTTGTCACCGTTTACACTTCCCCCTCCCCATAGCCTCAAGTCCATTCTCTAGTAAGTCTGTGTCTTTATTCCTGTTTCACCCCTAGGTTTTTCATGACATTTTTTTTTTTTTAAATTCCATATATATGTGTTAGCATACGGTATTTGTCTCTCTCTTTCTGACTTACTTCACTCTGTATGACAGACTCTAGGTCTATCCACCTCATTACAAATAGCTCAATTTCGTCTCTTTTTATGGCTGAGTAATATTCCATTGTATATATGTGCCACATCTTCTTTATCCATTCATCCGATGATGGACACTTAGGTTGTTTCCATCTCTGGGCTATTGTAAATAGAGCTGCAATGAACATTTTGGTACATGACTCTTTTTGAATTATGGTTTTCTCAGGGTATATGCCCAGTAGTGGGATTGCTGGGTCATATGGTAGTTCTATTTGTAGCTTTTTAAGGAACCTCCATACTGTTCTCCACAGTGGCTGTATCAATTTACATTCCCACCAACAGTGTAAGAGGGTTCCCTTTTCTCCACACCCTCTCCAGCATTTATTGTTTCTAGATTTTTTGATGATGGCCATTCTGACTGGTGTGAGATGATATCTCATTGTAGTTTTGATTTGCATTTCTCTCATGATTAGTGATGTTGAGCATTCTTTCATGTGTTTGTTGGCACTCTGTATATCTTCTTTGGAGAAATGTCTATTTAGGTCTTCTGCCCATTTTTGGATTGGGTTGTTTGTTTTTTTGTTATTAAGCTGCATGAGCTGCTTATAAATTTTGGAGATCAATCCTTTGTCAGTTGCTTCATTTGCAAATATTTTCTCCCATTCTGAGGGTTGTCTTTTGGTCTTCTTCATGGTTTCCTTTGCTGCGCAAAAGCTTTTAAGTTTCATTAGGTCCCATTTGTTTACTCTTGTTTTTATTTCCATTACTCTAGGAGGTGGGTCAGAAAGAATCTTGCTGTGATTTATGTCATAGAGTGTTCTGCCTATGTTTTCCTCTAAGAGTTTGATAGTTTCTGGCCTTACATTTAGGTCTTTAATCCATTTTGAGCTTATTTTTGTGTATGGTGTTAGGGAGTGATCTAACTTCATACTTTTACATGTAGCTGTCCAGTTTTCCCAGCACCACTTATTGAATAGGCTGTCCTTTCTCCACGGTACATTTCTGCCTCCTTTGTCAAAGATAAGTTGACCATATGTGCGTGGGTTTATCTCTGGGCTTTCTATCCTGTTCCATTGATCTATCTTTCTGTTTTTGTGCCAGTACCATACCGTTTTGATAACTGTAGCTTTGTAGTATAGTCTGAAGTCTGGGAGCCTGATTCCTCCAGTTCCTTCTTTCGTTCTCAAGATTGCTTTGGCTATTCGGGGTCTTTTGTGTTTCCATACAAATTGCAAAATTTTTTGTTCTAGTTCTGTGAAAAATGCCAGTGGTAGTTTGATAGGGATTGCATTGAATCTATAGATTGCTTTCGGTAGTAGAGTCATTTTCACAATGTTGATTCTTCCAATCCAAGAACATGGTATATGTCTCCATCTATTTGTATCATCTTTAATTTCTTTCATCAGTGTCTTATAATTTTCTGCATACAGATCTTTTGTCTCCTTAGGTAGGTTTATTCCTAGATATTTTATTCTTTTTGTTGCAATGGTAAATGGGAGTGTTTTCTTGATTTCACTTTCAGCTTTTTCGTCATTAGTATATAGGAATGCCAGAGATTTCTGTGCATTAATTTTGTATCCTGCCACTTTACCAAATTCATTGATTAGCTCTAGTAGTTTTCTGGTAGCATCTTTAGGGTTCTCTATGTATAGGATCATGTCATCTGCAAACAGTGACAGCTTTACTTCTTCTTTTCCGATTTGGATTCCTTTTATTTCCTTTTCTTCTCTGATTGCTGTGGCTAAAACTTCCAAAACTATGTTGAATAAGAGTGGTGAGAGTGGGCAACCTTGCCTTGTTCCTGATCTTAGTGGAAATGCTTTCAGTTTTTCACCATTGAGGATGATGTTTGCTGTGGGCTTGTCATATATGGCCTTTATTATGTTGAGGAAAGTTCCCTCTATGCCTACTTTCTGCAGGGTTTTTATCATAAATGGGTGTTGAATTTTGTCAAAAGCTTTCTCTGCATCTATTGAGATGATCATATGGTTTTTCTCCTTCAGTTTGTTAATATGGTTTATCACATTGATAGATTTGCGTATATTGAAGAATCCTTGCATTCCTGGAATAAACCCCACTTGATCATGGTGTATGATCCTTTTAATGTGCTGTTGGATTCTGTTTGCTAGTATTTTGTTGAGGATTTTTGCATCTATGTTCATCAGTGATATTGGCCTGTAGTTTTCTTTCTTTGTGACATCCTTGTCTGGTTTTGGTATCAAGGTGATGGTGGCCTCGTAGAAGGAGTTTGGGAGTGTTCCTCCCTCTGCTATATTTTGGAAGAGTTTGAGAAGGATAGGTGTTAGCTCTTCTCTAAATGTTTGATAGAATTCGCCTGTGAAGCCATCTGGTCCTGGGCTTTTCTTTGTTGGAAGATTTTTAATCACAGTTTCAATTTCAGTGCTTGTGATTGGTCTGTTCATATTTTCTATTTCTTCCTGATTCAGTCTTGGCAGGTTGTGCATTTCTAAGAATTTGTCCATTTCTTCCAGATTGTCCATTTTATTGGCATAGAGTTGCTTGTAGTAATCTCTCATGATCTCTTTTATTTCTGCAGTGTCAGTTGTTACCTCTCCTTTTTCATTTCTAATTCTATTGATTTGAGTCTTCTCCCTTTTTTTCTTAATGAGTCTGGCTAGTGGTTTATCTATTTTGTTTATCTTCTCAAAGAACCAGCTTTTAGTTTTATTGATCTTTGCTATTGTTTCCTTCATTTCTTTTTCATTTATTTCTGATCTGATTTTTATGATTTCTTTCCTTCTGCTAGCTTTGGGGTTTTTTTGTTCTTCTTTCTCTAATTGCTTGAGGTGCAAGGTTAGGTTGTTTATTCGAGATGTTTCCTGCTTCTTAAGGTGGGCTTGTATTGCTATAAACTTCCCCCTTAGAACTGCTTTTGCTGCATCCCACAGGTTTTGGGTCGTTGTGTCTCCATTGTCATTTGTTTCTAGGTATTTTTTGATTTCCTCTTTGATTTCTTCAGTGATCACTTCATTATTAAGTAGTGTATTGTTTAGCCTCCATGTGTTTGTATTTTTTACAGATCTTTTCCTGTAATTGATATCTAGTCTCATGGCGTTGTGGTCAGAAAAGATACTTGATACAATTTCAATTTTCTTAAACTTACCAAGGCTTGATTTGTGACCCAAGATATGATCTATCCTGGAGAATGTTCCATGAGCACTTGAGAAAAATGTGTATTCTGTTGTTTTTGGATGGAATGTCCTATAAATATCAATTAACTCCATCTCGTTTAATGTATCATTTAAAGCTTGTGTTTCCTTATTTATTTTCATTTTGGATGATCTGTCCATTGGTGAAAGTGGGGTGTTAAAGTCCCCTACTATGAATGTGTTACTGTCGATTTCCCCTTTTATGGTTGTCAGTATTTGCCTTATGTATTGAGGTGCACCTATGTTGGGTGCATAAATATTTACAATTGTTATATCTTCTTCTTGGATCGATCCCTTGATCATTATGTAGTGTCCTTCTTTGTCTCTTCTAATAGTCTTTGTTTTAAAGTCTATTTTGTCTGATATGAGAATTGCTACTCCAGCTTTCTTTTGGTTTCCATTTGCATGAAATACCTTTTTCCATCCCCTTACTTTCAGTCTGTATGTGTCTCTAGGTCTGAAGTGGGTCTCTTGTAGACAGCAAATATATGGGTCTTGTTTTTGTATCCATTCAGCCAATCTGTGTCTTTTGGTGGGAGCATTTAGTCCATTTACATTTAAGGTAATTATTGATATGTGTGTTCCTATTCCCATTTTCTTAATTGTTTTGGGTTCGTTATTGTAGGTCCTTTCCTTCTTTTGTGTTTCTTGCCTAGAGAAGTTCCTTTAGCAGTTGTTGTAGAGCTGGTTTGGTGGTGCTGAACTCTCTCAGCTTTTGCTTGTCTGTAAAGGTTTTAATTTCTCCATCAAATCTGAATGAGATCCTTGCTGGGTAGAGTAATCTTGGTTGCAGGTTTTTCTCCTTCAACACTTTCAATATGTCCTGCCACTCCCTTCTGGCTTGCAGAGTTTCTGCTGAAAGATCAGCTGTTAACCTTATGGGGAGTCCCTTGTGTGTTATTTGTTGTTTTTCCCTTGCTGCTTTTAATATGTTTTCTTTGTATTTAATTTTTGACAATTTGATTAATATGTGTCTTGGCGTATTTCTCCTTGGATTTATCCTGTATGGGACTCTCTGTGCTTCCTGGACTTGATTAACGATTTCTTTTCCCATATTAGGGAAGTTTTCAACTATAATCTCTTCAAATATTTTCTCAGTCCCTTTCTTTTTCTCTTCTTCTTCTGGAACCCCTATAATTCGAATGTTGGTGCGTTTAATGTTGTCCCAGAGGTCTCTGAGGCTGTCCTCAGTTCTTTTCATTCTTTTTTCTTTATTCTGCTCTGCAGTAGTTATTTCCACTATTTTATCTTCCAGGTCACTTATCCGTTCTTCTGCCTCAGTTATTCTGCTATTGATCCCATCTAGAGTACTTTTAATTTCATTTATTGTGTTGTTCATCGTTGCTTGCTTCATCTTTAGTTCTTCTAGGTCCTTGTTAACTGATTCTTGCAATTTGTCCATTCTATTGTCCATTCTATCTCCAAGATTTCGGATCAACCTTACTATCATTATTCTGAATTCTTTTTCAGGTAGACTGCCTATTTCCTCTTCATTTGTTAGGTCTGGTGGGTTTTTATCTTGCTCCTTCATCTGCTCTGTGTTTTTCTGTCTTCTCATTTTGCTTATCTTACTGTGTTTGGGGTCTCCTTTTTTGCAGGCTGAAGGTTCGTAGTTCCTGTTGTTTTTTGTGTCTGTCCCCAGTGGCTAAGGTTGGTTCAGTGGGTTGTGTAGGCTTCCTGGTGGAGGGTACTAGTGCCTGTGTTCTGGTGGATGAGGCTGGATCTTGTCTTTCTGGTGGGCAGGTCCACGTCTGGTGGTGTGTTTTGGGGTGTCTGTAGACTTACTATGATTTTGGGCAGCCTCTCTGCTAATGGGCGGGGTTGTGTTCCTGTCTTGCTAGTTGTTTGGCATAGGATGTCCAGCACTGTAGCTTGCTGGTCGTTGAGTGAAGCTGGGTGCTGGCGTTGAGATGGAGATCTCTCGGAGATTTTTGTTTGATATTATGTGCAGCTGGGAGGCCTCTTGTGGACCAGTGTCCTGAAGTTGGCTCTCCCACCTCAGAGGCACAGCACTGAGTCCTGGCTGCAGCACCAAGAGCCTTTCATCCACAGGGCTCCTTAATTTGGGATGATTCGTTGTCTATTCAGGTATTCCACAGATGCAGGGTATATCAAGTTGATTGTGGAGCTTTAATCCGCTGCTTCTGAGGCTGCTGGGAGAGATTTCCCTTTCTCTTCTTTGTTCTGACAGTTCCCAGGGGCTCAGCTTTGGATTTGGCCCCGCCTGTGCGTGTAGGTCGCCGGAGGGCGTCTGTTATTTGCTCAGACAGGACGAGGTTAAAGGAGCCGCTGCTTCGGAGGCTCTGGCTCACCCAGGCCGGGGGGTAGGGAGGGTCACGGAGTGCGGGGCGGGCCTGCCGCGGCAGAGGCCGGCGTGATGCTGCAGCCTGAGGCGCGCCGTGCGCTCTCTCGGGGAGCCGTCCCTGGATCCCGGGACCCTGGCAGTGGCGGGCTGCACCGGCTCCCCGGAAGGGCGTGTGGCTAGTGACCTGTGTTCGCACACAGGCCTCCTGGCGGCGGCAGCAGCGGCCTTAGCGTCCCATGTCCGTCTCTGGGCTCCGCACTCTTAGCCGCGGCTCGCGCCCGTCCCTGGAGCTCTCTCAAGCAGCGTTCTTAATCCCCTCTCCTCGTGCACCAGGAAACAAAGAGGGACGTAAAAGTCTCTTGCCTCTTCGGCAGGTCCAGACCCCTCCCCGGACTCTCTCCCGGCCAGCCGCGGCGCACCAACGCCCTGCAGGCTGTGTTCACGCCGCCAACCTCAGTCCTCTCCCGGCGCTCCGACAAAAGCCGGAGCCTCAGCTCCCAGTCCCGGCCGCCCCGGCGGGCGAGCAGACAAGCTTCTCGGCTGGTGAGTGCCGGTCGGCCCGATCCTCTGCGCTGGAATCTGTCCGCTTTGCCCTCCGCACCCCTGTTGCTGTGCTCTCCTCCGCGGCTCCCAAGCTCCCCCACTCCGCCTCCCGAAGTCTCCACCCGCGAAGGGGCTTCCTAGTGTGTGGACACTTTTCCTCCTTCACAGCTCTCTCCCGCTGGTGCAGGACCCGTCCCTATCCTTTTGTCTCTGTTTAGTTTTTTCTTTTGCCCTAACCAGGTACGTGGGGGGTTCCTTGCCTTTTGGGAGGTCTGAGGTCCTCTGCCAGCGTTCAGTAGGTGTTTTGTAGGAGTTGCTCCACGCGTAGATGTATTTCTGGTGTATCTGTGGAGAGGAAGGTGATCTCCGCGTCTTACTCTTCTGCCATCTTCCCGGAAGTTCCGGGATTGTTTTCTTAAATTCTCTTTTGGATACTTTGTTGTTAGTGCATAGAAGTGCAACAGATTTCTGTATATTAATTTTGTAGCCTGCAAATGTATGCATTTATTGATGAGTTCTAGTAGTTTTTTGGTGGTATCACTAGGGTTTCCTATGTGTAGTATTATGTCATCTGCAAACAGGGACAGTTTTATTTCTTCCTTTCCAGTTTGGATTCCTTTTGTTTCTTTTTCCTGTCTGATGTGGCCAGAACTTCCAATACTATGTTGAATAAAAGTGGTGAGAGTGGGCATCTTTCTGTTCTTGATCTTAGAGGAAACTTTCAGCTTTTCACTGTTAAGTATTTAATATTAGCTCTGGGCTTGTCATATATGGCCTCTATTATGTTGAGGTATGTTCCATCTATACCTCCTTTGCAGAGAGTTTCTATCATAAATGGATGTTGAATTTTGTCAAAAGCCTTTTCTGCATTTGATGAGATGATCATATGGTTTTTATTCTTCAATTTGTTAATGTGGTGCATCACATTGATTGATTTATGATATTGAACCATCCTTGAATCCCTGGGATAAATCTCACTTGATCATGGTATATTATCTTTTTAATGTATTGTTGAATACTGTTTGCTAATATTTTATTGAGGATTTTTGCATCTGTGTTCCTCAATGATATTGGCATGTAATTTTCTTTTTTGTGATATCTTTGATCTGGTTTTGGTATCAGGGTGGTGCTGGTCCCATAGAATGAGTTTGGAAGCATTCATTCTTCTGAAATTTTTAGAAATAGTTTAAGAAGGTTAGGTATTAACTCTTCACCTGTGAAGCTGTCTGGTCCTGGATTTTTTTAAATTAATTAACTAATTTATTTATTTTTGGCTGTGTTGGGTCTTTGTTTCTGTGCGAGGGCTTTCTCCAGTTGCGGCAAGTGGGGGCCACTCTTCATCGTGATGCGTGGGCCAATCACTGTCGTGGCCTCTCCCATTGCAGAGCACAGGCTCCAGATGTGCAGGCTCAGTAGTTGTGGCTCACGGGCCTAGCTGCTTTGTGGCATGTGGGATCTTCCGGACCAGGGCTTGAACCCGTGTCCCCTGCATTGGCAGGCAGATTCTTAACCACTGCACCACCAGGGAAGCCCTGGTCCTGGATTTTTGTTTGTTGGGATTTTTAAAAATCACTGATTCAATTTTTTTACTGGTAATGGGTCCGTTCATACATTCTTGATTCAGTCTTGGGAGAATGTACATTTCTAGGAATTTGTCCATTTCTTATAAAAATTAGCTTATAATTGTTCATAGTAATCTCTTAGGATACTTCCTTTTTTTTCTGTGGTGTTGGTTATAACTTCTTTTTCATTTCTGATTTTATTGATTTGAGCCCTCTCTTTTTCTTTTCTTTCTTTTTTTAAATTTATTTTTGGCTGTGTTGGGTCTTCATTGTTGCACACGTGCTTTCTCTAGTTGTGGCAATTGGGTGCTACTCTTCGTTGTGGTGCACAGGCTTCTCATTGTAGTGGCTTTTCTTGTTGCAGAGTATGGACTCTAGGCATGCAGGCTTCAGTAGTTGTGGCACTCAGTCTCAGTAGTTGTGGCACATGAGCTCAGTAGTTGTGGTGCACAGGCTCTAGGGCATTCAGACTTCAATAGCTGTGGCACATGGGCTCAGTAGTTGTGGCATGTGGGTTCAGCAGTTGTGGCTCAGGGGATCTAGAGAGCAGGCTCAGTAGTTGTGGTGCATGGGCTTAGTTGCTCCATGGCATGTGGGATCTTCCTGGACCAGGGATTGAACCCGTGTCCCCTGCATTGGCAGGTGGATTCTTAACCACTGTGCCACGAGGGAAGTCCCACTCTTTTTTTCTTTATGAGTCTTCCTAAAGGTTTATTAACTTTTTATCTTTTCAAGAAACCAGCTCTTAGTTTCATTGATCTTTTCTATTGCTATTTTAGTCTCTATTTCATTTATTTCTGCTCTGGTCTTTATGATTCTTTTCCTTTTACTAACTTTGGGTTCTGTTTGTTCTTCTTTTTCTAGTTCCTTTAGGTGTAAGGTTAGGTTGCTTAGTTGAGATTTTTCTTGTTTCCTGAGGTAGGCCTCTATCACTATAAACTTCCCTCTCAGAACTTCTTTTGCTGCACCCCATAGATTTTGGATCTCTGTGTTTTCATTTTTACTTCTCTACAGGTATTTTTTGTTTCCCTCTTTGATTTATTCAGTGACCCACATGTTTTTTAGCCTCCACATGTTTGTGTTGTTTGCATTATTTTAATTGTAGTTGATTTCTAGTCTCATAGCTTTTTTTTTTTTTTTTTTTTTTTTTTTTTTTTTTTGTGGTACACGGGCCCCTCACTGTTGTGGCCTCTCCCGTTGCAGAGCACAGGCTCTAGACGTGCAGCTTCAGTGACCATGGCTCACGGGCCCAGCGCTCTGCGGCATGTGGGATCTTCCCGGACTGGGGCACGAACCCGTGTCCCCTCCATCGGCAGGCGGACTCTCAACCACTGTGCCACCAGGGAAGCCCTCTAGTCTCATAGCTTTGTGGTTGGAAAAGATGCTTGCTATGATCTCAGTCTTGTTAAATTTACTGAGACTTGTTTTGTGGCCTAGCCTGTCATATGTCCTGGAGAATGTTCCATGTGCACTTGAAAGGAATGTGTATTCTGTGGCTTTTGGATAGAACGTTCTAGATATAGCTATTAAGTTCACCTGCTCCAATGTGTCATTAAAGGTCAATGTTTCCTTATTGATTTTCTTTTTTTCTTTTAAAAATATTTATTTTGGCTGTGCTGGGTCTTAGTTGCAGCACATGGGATCTTTGTTGCAGCATGCGGGATCTTTAGTTACAGCATGTGGGATTTTTTTTTTTAGTTGTGGCATGAAGGCTTCTTAGTTGTGGCACAAGGACTTCTTAGTTGCGGCATGTGGACTTCTTAGTTGTGGCATGCGGTCTTCTTAGTTGTGACGTGCAAAGTCTTAGTTGTGGCATGCATGTGGGATCTAGTTCCCCACCCAGGGATCGAACCTGGGCTCCCTGCATTGGGAATGTGGAGTCTTACTCACTGGACCACCAGGGAAGTCCCTTGATTTTCTTTTTGGATGATCTGTTCATTGATGTAAGTGGGGTGTTAAAGTTTCCTACTATGTTTGTGTTTCTGTCACTTTCTCCTTTTATGTCTGTTAATATATTTAAAAAATATATTTAGGTTCTTCTATGTCAGGTGCATATATATTTACAATTGTTATATCTTCTTGAATTGATCCCTTGATTGTTATGTAATGTCTTTCTTTGTCTTTTGTCCAGTCTTTGTTTTCACGTCTATTTTGTCTAAGTATTGCTACCCTTTTTTGTTTGTTTGTTTCCATTTGCATGTAATACTTTTCCATCCCCTCACTTTCAGTTCATGTGTGTATTTAGATCTGACGTGAGTCCCTTCGAGGCAGCATATATATGGGTCTTGTTTTTGTATCCATTCACCCGTTCTATGTCTTTTTATTGGAGAATTTAGTCCATTTACATTTAAAGTAATTGATAGGTATGTACCTATTGCCATTTTGTTATTTATTTTTGGATTTTTTTGTAGTTCTTTTTTGTCCCTTGCTTCTTCCTTTGCTCTCTCCTCTTGTGCTTTGATGACTATCTTTAGTGTTATGTTTGAATTCCTTTATCCTTTTTGTGTGTGTATCTATTATAGATTTTTGGTTTGTGGTTGCCATGTGGTTTATATGTAGCCATATAAGACTATTTTAAGTTGCTGATCTCTTAAGTTCAAATGCATTTTAACAACCCTGCATTTTTACTGCCCCCATCAATGTTTACTGTTTTTGACATCATACTTTATATCTTTTGTTTTGTGTATCCCTCAACTACTTACTGTGAATATAGATGATTTTACTACTTTTGTCTTTTACACTTCCTACTGGCTTTATAAGTAGTTCATCTATTATCTTTACTGTATATTTGCCTTTGCCAATGAGATTTTTCCTCTTGTAACTTTCATATTTCTAATTGTGGTGTTTTCTTTTCCACTAGAGAAGTCCCTTTAACATTTCTTGTAAAGTTGATTTGGTGGTGTGTTGGGGAAGCTAGTAAAGTAGTCTTATTCAGGCTTCAGAGGTGGCACTACACCTCTCTCTGACCGGGCAACAAGCCTAAAAACTGGTTATGTGTCAAGCTACATGCAGGCCAGCAGGGGTGGTGCCAGCACACCTTGTAAATCATTAGATAAGATAGGGAGTAAGTCTGGAGGCTTCTTGAACGCTGAGGGCCTGGCCAGCCCCAGGGGATCAGAGAACACTCCAAGACTTTATGAGTTAAGACCAAGGCATTTATAACAATAACCAGAGCTGCAAATTTGCATGTAGGCCGATTGTTATCACTCTGGGCCTGGTGCCAGAAGTGGGACTCCTTTGAGTAACAAACTGAAGTCTCACCTGTGGGGTAGACACACTGCTTAGGGCTTTTTCCCACATGGGACTCCAGATTGCTCTTCCAGGGACTTCCCAGTGCTGCTTGGATCTGGATGTAGGTGCTTCACCAATTTGGTGATGTATAAACGTCTATTATTCTTTCTTAATTAGTTATAATACTCTTTTCTTAATTGATATACTGTATTCTTGTGTTAATCCAATAAACTCTTTAAATTTTTGCTTAACTTAGTGTGGAGTGGTTATTTGCCAGTGAATCCTATTAACCTGAAATGAAAGTAAAACTTTCAGCAAAACATGGTGCTAAACCCTTTTAGATTTTTCTTCTCTACAAAACTTTCGATCTCTTCATGAAATTTAAATGAAAGCCTTACCAGGTAGAGTATTCTTGGTTGTAGATTTTTCTCTTCAGCACCTTAAATATATTGTGGCACTCCCTTCTGTCCTGCAGAGATTCTGCTGAAAAGTCAGCTGATAGCCTTGTATGCAATTTAGAGCTTTGCCCTTACTGTTTTTAATATTCTCTTTAAGTTTTTCCATTTTAATTACAATATGTCTTGTGATCCTTTTTAGGTTAATCCTGTTTGGGACTCTCTGTGCTTCTTGAACCTGTATGTCTGTTTCCTGTCCCAGTTTATGGATGTTTTCAGCTACTATGTCTTTAAATACATTTCTGCCCCCTTTCACTCTCTTTTCCTTCTGGGACCCCTATAATGTGAACATTAGTAGGCTGTATGTTGTATCTTATACTGTCCTTATTTTAAAAGATTTTTTTGTTGTTTTTCTGTTCAGCTCTCTCTTCCAGTTTGCTAACCTGTTCCTCTGTATCAACTAAACTACTGTGCCTTCCTTCCAGTGTATTTTTTATTCCAGTTATTGTATTTTCAGCTCTTTTTGATTCTTTATATTTTTTTGCCTTTGTTAGAAAATTCTAACTTCTCACTGTGTTCACCCATTCTTCTCTGGAGTTCTTTGAGCACCATTATGATTATTACCTTGAACTTTTTATCAGGTAGATTGCTTATATGAACTTCACTTAGTTCTACTTCTGGGGTTTTATTTTGCTCCTTCATTTGGAAAATTTTCCTCCATTGCTGCATTTTGCTTAATTCACTGTTTTTATATCAATGAATTTGGTAGGTTGCTTATGTTTCCCAATCTTGGAGAAGTGGCCTTATGTAGAAGACATCCTGTGTTGCCCAGCAGCACACTCCCTTCTGGTCACTAGAGCTATAGGCTCTAGGGGTGCTATCCATGTGGGCTGTGTGGGTCTTTCTGTTTTAGTTGGATGACTACTATGGGCGTGTTGGTAGGTATGGCTGGCCCATGGTCTAGTTGGTTGCCAGGAAAGCCTTGTGCAGAGAGGTTGATAGCTGCTGACGGTTGAGGCCAGGTCATGGCACATCCAGGGGAGTCTTGGTCCTGGCCCATTGGTGGGCAGGGTCAGGTCATGACAAGACTGGCTGTGGAGCCCATGGGTTCTGGGGGCTAGTGCTGGCCCACTGGTTTGTGGAGTCATGTCCTGGGGTGCCTGGCTGCGGGGCCAGTGTTCTTGGAGCTAGTGTCAGCCTGAAGGTGGATGGGACTATGGCACAGAGAAGGGGTCCTGGGGCTGGTGTCAGCCTGCTAGTGGTTGGTGCTGGTTCCTGAAACAGCTGGCTGTGTGGTCCAGGGAGTCCCAGAGAAGGTCTTGGCCTTCCAGTGAGTGGGGCCATGGCCCAGGGAAACCCAGAGTGGTACTAGCCTGCTGATTGTAGGCCAGGTCTTCACACAGCTGGCTGCAGTGGTCCTGGGGTTTGTATCTGCCAATTGGTGGGTGTGGCTAGGGCTCAGGGTTTCTCAGTGCTGGTGCCCACCCTCTAGTGTGTGAAGTCAGGTCCTGGGGCTAGTATCAGCCCATTGGTGGGTGGAGCCAGGTCCAGAAATCTCTGGCTGTGAGCCTGTAGGAATCCTGGTACTATTTCCAGTTCACCGGTGCATGAGATTGGGTCTTGGACCCTCTGGTGGGTAGGGTCAGGTCTCAGGGCAGCTGGAGGTTCAGGGGGTCTTAGAGCACCTGGCCTGCTGGTTAGTGGGGCTGTGTCCCTGCTTGGCTAGCTGCTTGGCCTGGGGTGTGCTAGGACTGGTGCCAACCAGCTGGTATGTGGGGCCAGGTCCTGGCACTAATAAGCTAGAGGGAGGATTCCAAAATGGTGTTCGCCAACACCAGTGTCGTCATGCTAATATGAGCCCACCAAAATGGCTGCTGCCAGCGCCTTGTCCCCAGCATGAGTCCCAATTGCCTCCTGCCTCTCTGGGAGACTCTCCAATGTCAGTAAGTGGGTCTGACCCAGGTTCCTTTCAAATTACTGTGTCTACCCTGGGTCTTGGAGCATGTAAGATTTTGTATAAGCCCTTTAAGACTGGTCTCTCTTTCCCACAACCCTCTAGCTCTCCCCAAAGTAAGCCCCCATGACTTTCAAAGACAAATGTTCTGGGGGTTCTTCAACCTGGTGCAGTATCCCCGGGCTGGGGAGCCCAATGTGAGGATTGGACCCTTGCTCCTTGGGAAGAACCTCTGAAATTGTAATTATCTTCATGTTTGTGAGTCATCTATCTATGGGCATGGGTCTTGACTATACTGCATCTCTGCTCTTCCTACCCAACGTGTTGTGGTTTCTTCTTTGTATCTTTAGTTTGTAGAAGATCTTTTTTGCTAGTCTTCAGGTTGTTCTCATCAATAGTTTCTCTGTAAATACTTGTAATTTTGGTGTGCCCATGGGAGGAGGTGAATTCAGGGTCTTCCTACTCTGCCATCTTTGCCAAACCCCAAAAGTCATTGATTTGATGAAGTCCAAACTACCTATTTTTTCCCCCATTTTTGCTCCAGCACTGCTCCCCTTTGGGGCAAAAGTGCCAATACTGAGAGGGGGGAGAGCACACACTTAGAGGGAATGGAACCAACTTGAACTGGACCCTGAGGGTTTCTGCTCCAGTACCTTTGGACGTGATCCCACCCTGATAGGGCAGTATTGTCTACTCAGCATATGAGAAGCCCTGGCTCACACCCAGCTCTGGCTTCAGCCCCTCTGCCTCTAGCCCCATTGACCACCAAGGTGATAGCTGCCAACACACCCTGAGGTGACGTGATGAGATAAAACTAGTGGTCACTTCAGGTCCAGCTCTCAAACCAAAGCCACTGGGCACACAAGAATGTATAGGGACTTTCCCACACAAGACACACATTTAACCTTGGGATAAGTAACTGTTTCACCCAATATCATAGAGACAGAGAAAGTTAAGCAAAATGAAAAGACAGAGAAATATGTTTCAAACAAAAGAACAACAACAAAAAAGAAACCCCTGAAAAAACAACTAATGAAACAGAGATGAATAATTTACCAGTTAAAGAGTTCAAAGCATTAGTAATAAGAATGCTAACTGGGGACCTCCCTGGTGGCACAGTGGATAAGACCCCATGCTCCCAATGCAGGGGGCCCAGGTTCAATCCCTGGTCAGGGAACTAGACCCCACATGCATGCCACATCTAAGAGTTCTCACGTCACAACTAAGGAGCCTGTAAGCCACAACTAAGGAGCCCACTTGCCACAAATAAGAACCAGCACAACCAAAAAAAAAAAAAAAAAAAGAATGCTAACTGAACAAGGAAAAAGAATAGATGGACAGATGGACACAGTGACAATTTTAATAAGGAGCTAGAAAATATAAAAAAGAAGCAGTCAGAGCCAAAGAATACAATAACCAAAATGAAAAATACACTAGAAGGAATTAACAGCAGACCAGGTGATACAGAAGAATGGATAAGGGATCTGGAAGATAGAATAATGGAAATAATCCAGAACAGCAAAAAGAAAAACAAATTAAAAAAATAAGAACAGTAAAAGGGACCTCTGAGACAACAAAAAAGCATACTAAAATTTGCATTATAAGAGTCCCAGAAGGAGAAAAGAGGGAGAAAATGGCCAAATATGTATTTGATAAAATTATGGTTGAAAATATCCTGAACCTGAAGAAGGAAACAGATACCTAGGTACAGGAAGCACAAAGAGTCTCAAATCAGTTGAACCCAAACAGACCCGCACAAAGACATATCATAATTAAAATGGCAAAATTTAAAGATAAAGAGAGAATTCTAAAGGCAGCAAGAGAAAAACAAAGAGGGGACTTCCCTGGAAGTCCAGTGGTTAAGACTCCATGCTTCCACTGCAAGGGGTGTGGGTGCAAACCCTGGTCAGGGAACTAGGATCCTACATGCCACACAGCATGGCCAGAGAGAGAGAGAGAGAGAGAGAGAGAGAGAGAGAGAAACAAAGAGTCACATAAAAGGAAGCCCCTGCAATGCTATCAGCTGATTTTTCTTCAGTAACTTTGCAGGCTAGAAGGGAGTAGCAAGATACATTTAAAGTACTGAAAGGAAAAAACCTACAACCTAGAATACTCTACCCAGCAAGATTATCATTCAAAATGAAAGGAGAGATAAAGAACTCAGACAAGAAAAAACTAAAAGATTCATCAATATTAGACTGATTCTAAAAGAAATGTTAAAAGATCTCCTCTAAGTGGAAAAGAGAAGGCCGATATAAGAAGTAAGAATTCATAGAAAAGGAAAAATCTCTGCAGTAAAAACAAATATACAGTAAAGGCTGTGGATCAACCACTTAAATAAGCTAGTATGAAGATTAAAAGAACTTAAATGACTATCAGTTTAAAACAAGTAGATCTAGTTAGCAGTCAACATATATAAACTCCATGGTAACCACAAACCCAAAATCTACAAAACACAAAAGCTAAGGAGAAAGGAACACAAGTATACCACTAAAGAAAATCATCAAACCAAAAGAAAAAGAAAAGAACAGAGAAGAACTACAAAAACAACCAGAAAACAAGGAACAAATGGCAATAAGTACATACTAATCAATAATCATTTTAATAAAATAATGATTTAAACGTCAATGGACTAAGGCTTCAGTCAGAAGACATGTTATCTGATTGGATAAAAAAACAAGACCCATCTATATGATGCTTACAAGAGACTCACTTAAGATCAAAAGACACACAGGACTGAAAGTGAAGGGACAGAAAGATATTTCATGCAAATGGAGACAACAAGAGAGCTGGGGTAGCAATACTCATATCAGACAAAATATACCTGAAAACAAAGTCTATAACAAAAGACAAAGGAAGGCATTATATAATGATAAAGGGTTCGATACAAGAAGAGGATATAACACTGGTTACCATATATGCACCTAATATAGGAGCACTTAAATAAATATAGCAAATCTCAACAGTCATAAAAGGAAAAATTTACAGTCATACAATAATAGTAGGGGACTTTAACATCCCAGTTACATCAATGGACAGATCTTCCAGAGAGGAAATTAATATGGAAACAGTGGTCTTAAATGACACATTAGACCAATTGAACTTAATAGATATCTACAGGACACTACATCTCAAAATAGCAGAATACACATTCTTTTAAGTGCACATGGAATGTACTCCAGGATAGATCACATGCTAGGCCACAAAACAGATCTCAACAAATTTAAGAGAACAGAAATTATATCAAGCATTTTTTCCTGACCACATGGTATGAAACTAGAAATTACAGGAAGAAAAATGGGAAAAACACAAACACACGGAGACTAAACAACATGCTACTAAAAAAAACAATGAATCAATGAAGAAATCAAAGAGGAAGTCAGAAAATACCTCAAGACAAATGAAAATAAAAAGACAACTTGGGAATTCCCTGGTGGTCCAGTGGTTAGGACTCCACGCTTTCACTGCAGGGGGCACGGGTTTTATCCCTGGTTGGGGAATTAAGATCCCACAAGCCATGTGGTGTGGCACAAAAAAAAAAAAAAGAAAAGAAAAAAAAGACAACTTTCCAAAATCTATGGGAGCAGCAAAAAGAGTTTTAAGAGGGAAATTTATAGTGATATAGGCTTACCTCAAGAAACAAGAAAAATCTCAAATAAAAAACCTAACCTACCATCTAAAGGAATTAGGAAAAAAAAAAACCCAAAGTCAGCAGGAGGAGAGAAATGATAAAGATCAAAGAGGAAATACATAAAACAGAGAGAAAAAACAAGAGAAAGAAAAATCAAGCAAGAGTTGATTTTTTGAAAATATAAACAAAATTGATAAGCCTTTAGCCAGGCTCATCAAGAAGAAAAGAAAGGTGACCCAAATAAAATAAGTAATAGGGCTTTCCTGGTGGTGAAGTGGTAGAGAATCTGCCTGCCAATGCAGGGGACACAGGTTCAATCCCTGGTCTGGCAAGATCCCACATGCCGTTGAGCAACTAAGCCCATGCACTACAACTACTGAGCCTGCATTCTAGAACCCATGAGCCACAACTACTGAGCCCACGTGTCACAACTACTGAAGCCCACATGGCTAGAGCCTGTGCACTGTAACAATAGAAGTTACCACAATGAGAAGCCCACACACCACAATGAAGAGTAGCCCCCGCTCGTCGCAACTAGAGAAAGTCATGCACAGCAACGAAGACTCAACACAGCCAAAAATAAATAAATTTATTTTAAAAATTAAGTAATAAAAGAAGAGAAATTACAACTGATATCACAGAGACACAAAAATATCATAAGAGAACACTACAAACAGTTATATGTCAAAAAATTGGACAACACAGAAGAAATGGATAAATTTCTAGAAACTTACAATCTTCCAAGACTGAATCAGGAAGAAACAGACAATCTGAACAGACTGATCACTAATTGTGAAATTGAATTAGTAATTTAAAAAACTCTCCTAAACCAAAGTCCAGGACTGTGCAGCTTTAAAGGGAAATTCTACCAAACATATGAAGAAAAGCTAATAACTATCCTTCTCAAACTATTCCAAAAAATTGAAAAGGTGGGAACACTCCCAAATTCATTCTGTGAGGGCACCATTATCCTGACACCAAAATCAGAAAAAGACATTACAAAAAAATTTACAGGTCAATATCACTGAGGAATATAGACACAAAAATCCTCAACATAATATTAGCAACTGAATTTAACAATGTATAAAAAGGATCAAACACCATGATTAAATGCAATTTATTCCAGGGATGCAAGGATGGTTCAATATCTGCAAATCAATCAGTCTGATACACCACATTAACAAAAGGAAGGATAAAAATCATGTGATCATCTCAATGGAAGCATAAAAAGCATTTAATAAAATTCAACATCCATTCATGATAAAAACTTTACCAGAGTTGGTATAGAAGGAAATATCTCAACATAATAAAGGCCATTTATGACAAACTCACAGCTAATATCAAACTCCGTGGTGAAAAGCTGAAACCTTTTCCTCTAAGATCAGGAACAAGACAAGGATGCTCACTCTCACTACTTTTATTCAACATAGTACTGGAAGTCCTTGCCACGAAAGTCAGAAAAGAAAAAGAAATAAAAGGCATCCACACTGAAAGGGAAGAAGTAAAACTGCTACTATTTGCTGATAATGATACTTTACTTAGAATACACTAAAGTCTCCACCAAAATCTATTAAAACTAAGAAATAAATTTGTAAAGTTGCAGGATTCAAGATTAATATACAGAAATTTGTTGCATTTCCATACACTAATAATGAAATATCAGAAAGAGAATTTAAGAAAACAATACCATTTACAATTGCATCAAAAAGAACAAAATACTTGAGAATAAATTTAACCAAGGAGGTTAAAGACCTAGAGTCTGAAAATGATAAGACAGTGATGAAGGAAATTGAAGACAATACAAATAAATGGAAAGATACCACATGTTCAAGGATTGGAAGAATTAATATAGTTAAAATGTTCCTATTATGGCAAGCAATCTACAAATTTAATGCAACCCCTATCAAAATACCCATGACATTTTTCACAGAACTAGAACAAATAATCCTAAAATTTACTAAAATTAATAAACTATTAATAGAATAAACGTTAAAATCTAAATGATCATCTCATTAGATGCAAAAAGCTATTGACAAAGTTCAGTACCCCTTGACGAGGAAAATGCAATAAACTATGACTAGAAGAGAATTTCCTCGACCTGAAAAAAGGCATCATTAAAAAGCTCAGAGGTAACAACATACTTCACAGTGAGCCTGAACACCTTCTCCGTAAGATCAGAAGCAAGACAAAGATGTCTGCTCTAACCAGTTCTATTTAACATTGTAAGGGAAGTGCTACCAGGGAAATTAGGCAAGAATATGAAATAAAAGCATTCCAGATTTCATAGGATATATACACATAACTCCACAGGCAGACACACAAAATCATACGGATGTTGTCAAGGCACATACAGGAGGACACACGCAGACACAGACCCAAAATCCTCAGAGTCAATGGCTCAGACACACAGATGCTCCCATAGACACATGGATCTCAAGCCCTCTGCACTCCTCCCCAGTTTTCTTTCTCTGTTTAGGACTAATTACAATCAGATATGCTATAATTTTACTTAGATATCTTCTTTCTTCTCTATTAGAATGTCAGCTTTTAAGCACACAGGGATATTTCTTTGGCTTTGTTCATCACACCACCTACTAGTAGGGCACCCACGCTTCTATAATCACTTCCAGAAAAGCACCGGTCACAATGTGACCGTTCCTCACTTTATTTTCCCATTGGAAGCTCATGAGGGCGACAAAGGTTTCTGTGTTCTCACTCGGCCTCCATGTCCTTGTCCTCTGAGAGGTCTCCTCCATACGGTATCCATCACCCCCCAGGTCTCACCTGCCCACTGAGGTCGCTCCGGTCCGCCTCACAGGCCGTCCCCACCGAGCCCTTGATCGCTGTCCCCTACTTGAACTTCCACTGATGGGGAGAGAGGCGGCCTCCAGACCTCGGACCCCAGGTTTCCCAGCCACACAGAGAGCACTTTCTGGGACCCTGGAAAGCACTGAAAGCTGTTGCAAGAGCAGGTGGGGACATGGCTCCGCCCATTTCTGCCTCTTGAGAAACCTGGAGCTTGTCCTCCGATTAAGGAGGAGGCACCACCTCCTGCGCCTGTGCACTTCAGGGATCCCGGGCGTTTCGCGCATCTTATTTGGAGACAGTGTCGCGTTGCATTCTAGAGTTCTGGGAAGCAAAGGGGCCCCAGAGGCGGAGGGTCTGGCTGAGATCACCATTTCCCACAGGCCACGGGTCAGGAGTTCTGCAGAGATTTTCCTGCACCAGGAAAGGGTAGACACCAGCCTCAGCAGCAGAGAGCCAACTCTCTGTGGAGGCAGACACTGAGGTGAGGAAGCCGCGCGTGGTCGGTGCATACGCTGCCGAAAGCACGGGGTAGTATGTGCCAGAGAACAAAGGGAGGGTGGTTTGCTGACAGTGGGGTCTGCCTGAGTGATTACTAGACTTAGGACAAGGCAGGGTGTCCCTTTATGACATTATTGTTTTGAGACTATTGTGGAACCATGCTTGTTGGTGCAACGCTGTTGTTTATGTGACAACGGGGAATATTGTGTCTGAGGGCGCTGAGCTTCATGACATGGGTTCTGGGTTTTGTCACTGCTTCACCTCACAGTCACCTGGAGTTACAACAAAGAAAACTGCCAGAGTGAGACAGTGTTGCATTTAAACGTGTTTACTGGTAAGAAGGTGCAGAGTATGCTAGAGATGGGAAATATAAGCTGGAAATGGTCTCAAGACCAGCTCTGGGAACACGTGATGTTGATGTCCAAGGATTAGATTAGGACACACCCAGCCATATTCCACTTGGGGAGGTCTGTTACATGCACCTTTCTGTCAGGCCACAGCATTGCCAAGATATGACTCGAGAAACCTGGAGTCAACTCAGAGGTGGACTCCGAGAGCTCTATTACTTTCTCACCAGTTATGTGAATGACAGCGAGAGCAGACGTAGCCCTGGAGCGATTTTCCTAAATCAGATTTGGTACCAAGAAAAGTCCTGTTGTGGCCCATTCCTTTCCTAGTCCTTCCATTCTTCTGAAGAACGATCCCAGAGGGTAGAAGAAATTGTGGAACATGTAAAAATCATGGTTTCGGAGAGTTTAACATTCTCCTAGCACGTGAAAGCGTTTTTGTTGCTTTCTATTAGTTATTAAGTAGTATACACTGTTGGGGCCAAAATGTGCCTCAATTTTATATTGACTAATTTGGATTTTTTTTTTTTTTTGGCCACACCATGCAGCATGCAGATCTTCCCCAGCCAGGGATCGAAGCTGTGCCCCCTGCATTGGGAGCAGGGAGTCTTAACCACTGGACCACCAGGGAAGTCCTAATTTGAATTAAAGTTACTTAAGAAATGGATAGGGGCCTCCCGGGTGGCACAGTGGTTAAGAATCTGCCCGCCAATGCTGGGGACACGGGTTCAGAGCCCTGGTCTGGGAAGATCCTGCATGCCGCGGAGCAACTAAGCCCATGTGCCACAACTACTGAGCCTGCGCTCTAGAGCCCGCAAGCCACAACTACTGAGCTCACGTGCCACGACTACTGAAGCTTGCGGGCCTAGAGCCCGTGCTCCGCAACGAGAAGCCACCACAATGAGAAGCCTGCGCACCACAACGAAGAGTAGCCCCCGCTTGCGCACAACCAGCCCCCCCCACAGCAACGAAAACCCAACGCAGCCAGAAATAAAAAATAAATTAATTAAAAAAAAGAAAAAAGAAATGGATAACGCAAGAGGGATACTCTGACTCTTCCTGAAAGCAGGAAAGAAATCTCTTACGTGAAGGGTCTACTGCTTGCATATGGAGGTAGCAGGATACCCTTATGACCCAAGATAGAGAATTCTGGTGAAGAAGCCTATAGAAATGAACCCTGTTACTTCTTTAATTCCCTACCCCAAGCCCAAACTCTGTTTAGATTCTTCACTAATTGGGCACCCAAAACCTAAGTTTCTTTGTCCTGTCAATTCCACACAAGTTTATTATTTCTTTGTCTAAAAAGTATAAAAGCTGCCTGCTTTGGCTACTTCTTAGGTCCCATTTCTATGGGACTTCCATGCGTGTGAATTAAAATGTTTTCTTTTCTCATGTTAATCTGTCTGCTATCAATTTTATTATTAGTTTAGCCACAAGAACTCAACACAGGTAGAGGGAGAAATTTCCCCCTCCTAACAATATATATACTATGTTAAGCGTAGTTGTTAGTTTTCACAAATGTATAGTTATACCACCATCAAGATGGAGGACACTGTCACCCCAAAAGAACTCTCCTGTTTGTACTGAACCTTCCCACCCTTAACCACTGATCTGTTTTAGCTTCCTATACCTTTGCCTCTTCCAGAATGTCATACAAATTGACCAGCATATTGCCTTGAGTCTTAATGGAAAATTTGACTCTGTTATCTGTAAAACTGCATATTGATACAAACTGTGTTCTTCTGAGTTTGCGATTTTTGGCATTGCCCAGAAGAGTGGCACACATTATGCTTTCAAAACTGAGAGATTTCATTGTTATCAGCTATATGAATTAAGTTAAGACCCCATGCTTAACTTTCTTCATTTGTATGTGGGAGGAATGATGGGGACAGATCAAATGAGATACTAATAATTGTAAAGTCACATGTCAACACTGCTAAGAAAGCATAAATTAGTACTGAAAAATAAGGGGAGCAAGTTTGAACTTCCACCGCTGTCTAATGAAACCAAACTGTCACCTTTTACCCTACCTTCCATAACATGTGAAAATGTAAACACGGATATGATCCCTGAAAACAGAAAAAAAAAATGAGCTTTGAGGGCTTTGTGCATAAACCTCCCAGCTACTCCTCTTATAAGAAGGCATAGAAAATATCCTAGTTTGAGGACGTCAAATATACCTCTTTTCCCACTCCATTCAGATATTACTCAAAATGATACCTCTGATTGCAGCTTACCTCATTTACTCCTTGGATAATTGCCCTCTAAACAGCCATAGCTATTTTTGGTGTTTCAAGGAGGAAATCATATTGGACTTGCACAGATATCACTCTACTCATAGGAAAACTAATGATGAGCTACAGCTGTGCAGATGACCTTTACTCAAACCCAAAGGAACTCGAAAGTTTCATGGGGTACAAATTGTGTCCGTCGGTCTAAATAGCAGCAAAATGATAATGCCAAATCAAAAGGCAATTTCAATTCCCTTCAAATGCTAATCAGAAGCATAAATACTATGAAAACTGATAGCCAAAAGCAAAGGGGAAACTCACATCCCAGATACCCATGTCCAAACCCATGATCAAACAGCACATGCACTAAAACTTTTAACCATGGCTAAAATGAAGATGAACCATGTCTATACCACCCATTGCTGCTAATCCCAAGAACGCAGGACTGAAGTATTGTTTACATCCACATCCAAGCAGTTCCTCAGTATTTTAAGATGTTAGATGGTGGAAAAATGATCAGTGGTGACATCCTCACTCACTGAGGCCACTACCCTCCATAAAAAAGATATACAACATACCCTCCCTTCCCTATCATCTCACCTGTCATCCTTTCCTTTCCTTTCACACACTTATATTCTTTTATAAAAGCAAAGGTTTCTTATTTAACCATCTCTCTTTTCCCACAAAAATATAAGCACCCAGAAGTTCAAGAACTTCTTTTATACTTCCATATCCAGAGCCTAGAGTGCCTGGAAAATTTTTGCTAAACTGGATATGTTTTCAGTCTACACTGCCTGGCATAGGAGGATGTTGAAAAATTAGCATCAAGAGATTAGTCTCTGAGCAAGAAGGTTTCACTGGACCAGGTATCCTGACTTTTTCCTTTGCTTGGTTTGTGTTCTCTGAAAATTTGTAAGCTTCACTTGACTCATAACGGAAATAACAAAAGAAAATCTAATTTGCTAAGGAGTTTGTCATTACAAATATATATTTTAAGTGTGTACTTCTTTTAAAATCATCCAGTACACTGCAGGAAATATTTCAGTATTTAGACAAGAAAGGCAAAACCTGTTTCAGATGACTGGGAGCTGGCCTCACACTCCCCACAAGGCCTAGATATATCCTGTTGAAGAGAAAAATGTGACACACATCCATCATCAGACAAAGCTACTCTGTGACCATGATGGATCAAAATGAAAACCGTATCTCTATAAATAATAAAAGAGAACAGATTCTAAAGTTTTTGTTTTGTTTTTTGCTTTTTCTGGCCACACCAGAAAAACAGAATCTTAGTTGCAGCTTGCAGGATCTTAGTTCCCCAACCAGGGACTGAACCGGGGCCTTCTGCAGTGAAAGTGCGGAGTCATAACCACTGGACTGCCAGGGAATTCCCTAAAGATTTTAAATGACCCAAATTCCCCTCTTCTCACTAATGATGGGTACTTCTTAAAAATTAACTTCAGGGCTTCCCTGGTGGCACAGTGGTTGAGAGTCTGCCTGCCGATGCAGGGGACACGGGTTCGTGCCCTGTTCCGGGAAGATACCACATGCTGCAGAGCGGCTGGGCCCGTGAGCCATGGCCGCTGAGCCTGTGCGTCCAGAGCCTGTGCTCCGCAACGGGAGAGGCCACAACAGTGAGAGGCCCGCGTACCGCAAAAAAGAAAAAAAAAAAAATTAACTTCAGCATCACGCCATTCTTTCTGCCTTGTTAGATAATAACTATTATGATTACCAATGACAGAATTTGGCTCACTTCCTCACAGCATCCAATGTAGAATAATGCCTTGCTTCCTTGAATAGCAATCAAATCATCTGACACAAGTCAAAATCCAATAGGAAGTCCTCAAGTGCACAGTTACTGTTACACCCCCCATTTTGTGGTCATTCCTAGTATGAGAACTCATTACACCCCTCCTTCTCCTTGACAACAGACGTGATCATGGTGGTCTTGGCAAAACGGGACAGAAAACACCATGATTTAAGTGCTTGGTGTTATGAATGAATAAGAAACTAGTCTCATGACAGAAATTATAAGTATAAAAGAATAAAAAATAAAAAGTGCCTGAGGTAAAAATACCTGCCCTTGTATGCACAATAATATTGACTCAATGTATAATGATTAGGTGGAGAAAATTACAAGTTGATCTGAAATTCCATAATTACAACGGGATATTTAATATACCCTCTCAGGAAATGAAAAACACAGTTATTTCCTAGCAGATGAGTGCTTGTTTCTAATAAATATTTCTAAGAAAAAGCTACAAAAGCACTCATTACAGAAATTAATGCACATGCTTTGAATCATATACAATCAAAGAGAACTGAAAACATATTCAGGGATTACACTCAGATGTGAGTAAAAGGAAACACTGAGAATCTGCCTGATATGAGGAAGGTGCTGATTCTACATGGAAGGACTGGGTCTGAGCAGTCACTGCACAGTGAAGAACAGGAACAAACTCACAGGCAGTTCTTTTGGACTGCAACACAAAGGGGAATCAGGAGCACAAAGTCAACAGCAGTTATTAACAGACCAAGGTGTTATTACAAATTAGAGCTTATATGAATACAGTCTAGAGAACAGTGTTCAGAGGATATTCTCAACCACGACAGTCTAAATTTCCTGCCAGACGGACACAGTGGGCTTGCAGGAAAATCCAAACTGTGCTGAATCTTCCATGTTGAACTTTGGAAAACGCTGTGGAAGCCTACAGCTCTGATCAAATGGAAGTCAAACTGTCTGTGGTGGTTTTGAGGATATTCTCTTTTTTTCCAGTTTTATTGAGAAATAATTGACATACAGCAGTGTATAAATTTAAAGTGTACAGTATGATTTAACTTATATACATCGTGAAAGGATTATCACAATAAGGTTAGTGAACATCCTTCACTTCATATAGATACAAAATTTTAAAGAAATAGAAAAAATTATTTTCCTTTTGATGAGAACTCTTAGGATTTACTCTCTTTAACAACTTTCTCATGTTGTACATTACATCCCTAGTACTAATTATTTTATAACAAAGTGTGTACCTTTTGACTGTCTTCCTTCAATTTCCCCTTCCCCCCACACCCTGCCTCTGGTAATCAGAAATCTGATCTCTTTATGAGTTTGTTTTTGAAATATAAATGACCTACAACACTATTAGTTCCTGTTACACAACATGGTGTTTCGATATTCCTATACATTTCAATATGATCACTAATATAAGTTTAGTTACAATCTCTCACCATACAAAGATATAATTATTGACTATATTTCCCACACCTTACACTTCATACCTGTGACTCATTTTGCAACTCTAAGTTTGCACCTCTTCGTCTCCCTCACCTATTTCTTTCCTCCCCTACCTCTTCTCCCTTTGCCAACTACCTGTTTGACACAGTATCTGTAACTCTGTTTCTGTTTTGCTATGTTTGTTCGTTTGTTTTGTTTTTTAGATTCCAAAAGTAAGTGAAATTATACAGTATTTGTCTTTCTCTGTCAGACTTATTTCACTTAGGATAATACCTTCTAGGCCCATGCACAATGTTGCAAATGGCAAAATTTCATTCTCTTTTATGGTTGAGTAATATTCCATGATATATTATAATATAAATATATACAATTAATATGGATTAGATTGGTCCTTTTGGGACTGTAATTCCTGAACCTGGATGTCTGTTTCCTTACCAGGTTACGGAAGTTCTTGGCTATTATGTCTTCAAATATGTCTCCCGTCCATTTTCTCTCCTTTCTTTCTGGGACTCCTATAATGAGAATGTTAGTATGCTTCTTGTTGTCTCAGAAGTCTCAAACTGTCATTTAAAAAAACTTCTTTTTCCTTATTTTCTGTTCAGATTGAGTGATTTCCACTACTCTGTCTTCCAGTTGCTGATTCATTCCTCTGTATCATCTAATCTACTACTGATTCTTTCTAGTGTATTTAAAAGTATCACTTATTGTATTCTTCAACTGTTTGGTTCTTTGTATTTTTTAAATTTTTGTTAAAAATGACAAATTTCTCACTCTGTTCACCCATTCTTCTCCCAAGTTCTTTGAGCATCTTTATGATCATTACCTTGAACAAGCAGATTGCTTATTTCTGCTTCCTTAGTTCTACTTCTGGGGTTTTATCTTGTTCCTTGTTTGGAACATATTCCTGTCACCTCACTTTGCCTAATTTGCTTTTTAAATTTCTATGTATTTGGCACATTGCTTGTTTCCAGACGTTGCAGAAGTGGCCTTTTGTAGGAGACGTCCTATGTGTGCCAGCAGTGCTCTCTCCTCTGGACACCAGAGGTATATGCTCTAGGTGTGCCCCCTACGTGGGTCCTTCTCGTGCAGTGGGCTGACTAGGTGTGGCTGCCCCTTGGTCCACTTGGTTGCCAGGTCCTGCCTTGTGGGGAGGTTGCTGACTGTTGGTAGGTAGGGTCAGGACATGAGGTGGCTGGCTATAGAGCCCCAGGGGGTCTGAGGGCCAGTGCTGGCCCACTGGTGGGTGGAGCTAGTTTCCAGGGTGGGAGGTCATGGGCTCGGGACCCCCAAATCTACTGTCAGCCTGGTGGTGACTGGGGCCAAATCCCAGGGTGGCTGGCTGAAGGGTCCAAGGTGTCTTAGAGTTGGTAGGTGGGGCTGAGGCCCAGGGGGTCCTGGGGTTAATGCCAGCTCACTGGTGGGTGGAGCCAGATCCTGAGGTCTTTGGCTACAGTAAGCTGGGGGTCTCAGAGTTGGTGTCAGCCCACTGGTGAGCAGGGCTTATTTCTGTCACAGACGGCTACAAGGTCTGGGGTGTCCCAAAGCTGGTACTGGCCCACTGGTGAATGGGGCTGGATCCTGGTGTAGGCCCACTGGTATATTGGGTTGGGCCCCAACAGCTGGCTGTGGGGCCTCAGGGGTCCCAGAGGCAGTGCCAGGGCAACTGGGGTCTCAATGTATCTTAAGGCAGCTGGCCATATGGTGAGTGGGCCAGCTGCATCCCCACCTGGCTAGCTGCTTGGCCTGAGGTATCCCAATACTGGTGCCAACAGGCTGGTGGGTAGCGCAGGTCTCTTGTGCTAATAAGCTAGAAGGACAATTCCAAAACCACACTTGTCAGAACCAGTATCCTTGTGGACAGCCCCAAAAGGGCTGTCACAGTGTCTATGTCCCAAGAGTAAACACCAGTTGCCTCCTGCTTTTCTAGGAGTCTCTCCAAGATCAGCAGGTGGGTCAAACCTAGGCTCCTTTCAAATTACTGCTTTTGCCCTGGATTTTGGAGCACATGAGATGTTATGTGCATCCCTGAAGAGTGGAGTCTCTATTTCCTACAGCCCTCTGACTATCCTGAAAGTAAGCCCTGCTGGTCTTCAAAGCCAAATGTTCTGGGGGCTTGTCTTTCCAGTGCAGGGCCCTTAGGCTGGGGAGCAAGATGTGGGGTTTGGACACCCTCGCTCCTTGGGACAACTTCTGCAATTGTAATTATCCTCCTGTTTGTGGGTAATGGGTCTTGACTGTAACATTTCTCCACACTTCCTACTGGTTTCATTGTGGGTCCTTCCTCCTATCTTTACTTGTAGAAGATCTTTTCTGCTAGTGTTCAGGTCTTTCTCATCAATAGTTGCTTGGGAAACAGTTGTAATTTTGATGTGCCCATGGGAGGAGGTGAGCTCAGTGTCTTCCTACTCCACTGTCTTGGACTCTCTTCAGTTTTGAGAATATTCCTGACTGGCAGAGCAAAAAATGAGGAAAATGAGCTGGAAGCAAGTGTCTGCAAAGGCCCTATGCTTCTTGTGTGTCTCTTTCCATACAAGTGGCTCCAAAATCTACCTAATCCTATTTCACATCTGCATTTCAAGTTACCTGTAAATTAGGCTTTGGTGAATTCTAACATGGGGCCATAAAAGCAACAGAGTCTAGAAAATGTAATTCACAACATTACTCACATTGACGTAACAGAGTCAAAAAGGGTCATCTCCAACTCTAAATTTTATTGTCCTCTCACAGGTCTCTCTCTCTTTTTTTTTTTCAGTACGTGGGCCTCTCACTGCCGTGGCCTCTCCCGTCACGGAGCACAGGCCCCGAACATGCAGGCCCAGTGGCCATTGCTCATGGGCCCAGCCGCTCCGTGGCATGTGGGACCCTCCTGGACGGGGGCACGAACCTGTGTCCCCTGCATTGGCAGGTGGACCCTCAACCACTGCGCCACCAGGGAAGCCCTCACAGGTCTCTCTTAATGCAAATTCCATAGCCCAAATCCCAGCCAGAAGGAATGACAAGTAACAAAGGACAAAAGATGAAAACAATAATTCACATGAGAGTATATGATGAACTTTGCATACTTACAAATATATGCCAACTCATTGTTAGCAAAGAAATGGAATAAAGCTCTTCAGGCCAATGAAAAGTTAGTTTTCTCTTAAGAAGTAAAGGTGGAATATGTATATAATGTATAAGGGATGTTGAGTACTTGCCGCAGGAGGCCAGTACAATAAACAAACAAGTACCAAAGTGTCATTTTTCAGTGTTCTCTTATTTGCAGAAGAGTATTATATAAAAATTAACCCCACTTACATATTAGAAGTGCACTTCAATTCACCCATGGATCAAAGAGTCTTCAAAATAAAAACAAAAATTTTACTGAGTAAAGGATAAAATTACCTATTAAACTTAGGAACAATTGCCTAAAGAGTACCTACAGAATTATCTTACCTCAATATTTACTTGCAGAAGTAAGTACTACTCCATACTACAGATAATAATTTTAAGAATGTGCCACTGATAAGAACAATGTATGTTTAAAGTTTATAACACTTCTTCCATACTGTAACTTTGAGTATTCTACATGAATTAATTTGTACCAGGCTTACCCATATTACTTACATTAACATGAGTTTTTTCCAGTGCAGTTTTCACATGACTACAAAAATATGTGTTTCAACTGAATAGTTTGTCTTACTTTTCAGTTACTTGGTATCTATCCAGTGTACATTCTCACATGGTTTTGTAAGGATGTAGGGCAAATGAAGGTTTTCATATATTGTTTATATTTAACAGAATTCTCTCTAGAGTGAGTTCTCTCCCAAGAAAATGGGACTGAAAACTTCCCCAATTCCTCATGCTTACATGGTGTGCACCGTCTTGTGTCCTTAAAATGTTGTGTGATAAAGGCTTTCCAATATTCCTTACGTTCAGTTTCTGGTAAGAGTTCTTTCACATATTTGAACATAATAGGAATTGTTGAGGGCTTTACCATACATTTTGCATTCACAGGGTTTCTCTCCAGTGTGAATTCTTTTTTTGTATTCAAAATGAACTGGGACTACTGAAGGTTCTCCTACATTCCTGACATTCATAGGCCTACTTTCCATTATGAGGATTTTCATGGTTTTGAACAGAACTGGGACAATCGAAGGCTTTCGTATAATTTTCACATTCGTGTGGTTTCGCTCCAGTGTGTTCTTTCATGATTTCATAATGAACTGAAAAAAATCGAAGGCCTTCCCACATTCCTTACACTATTAGGTCCATCTCCAGTGTGCTTCACCACATGTCTTGGAATTTTAGTGACAGAACTGAAGGCTTTCCCAAGCGCTACTCTCCAATATGAGTTCTTTCATGGTTTCGTAAAGAACGGAGATGACTGAAGGCTTTACTACAATTCTTACATTCATACGGTTTCTCTCCAGTGTGAGTTCTTTCATGGTTTTGTAATGAACTGGGACAATCGAAGGGTTTCCCACATTTCTTACATGTATAAGATCCAACTCCAGTGTGCTTTATCATGTGTAAATGAAATTTTGAGAGAAAAATGAATGCTTTCCCACATTCCTTACATTCATAAGGTTTCTCTCCACTATGAGTCCTTTCATGACTTCGAAGGGAACTGAGATAACTGACGGCTTTACCACATTGTTTACATTGATAGGGTTTCTCCCCAGTATGACTTCTTTCATGTTTTTGAAGGAAACTGGGATAACTGAAGGCTTTACCACATTCCTTACATGCATGAGGTTTCTCTCCAGTATGAGTTCTTTCATGTCTTCGAAGGGACCTAGGAGTACTGAAGGTTTTACAACATCCCTTACATTCATAGGGCTTTTCTACACTGTGAATCCTTTCATGACTTTGAAAGTAATTGGGACAATCAAAGACTTTCCCATACTCCTTACATTTATAAGGTCCATCTCCAGTGTGCTTCATCACGTGTCTTTGAAATTTGATGAGAGAACTGAAGGCTTTCTCACATTCTTTACATTCATAAGGTTTCTCTCCACCATGACTTCTTTCATGTTTTTGACAGGAATTTTGACAACTGAAGGCTTTACCACATTTTTTACATTCATAAGGCTTTTCTCCACTGTGTCTCCTTTCATGGCTTTGAAAGGATCTGGGACAACTGAAGGCTTTACCACATTGCCTACACTCATAGGGTTTCTCTCCACTATGACTTTTTTCATGTCTGCGAATGGAAGTGGGCCAATTGAAAGTTTTCCCACATTGTTTACATTTATAAGGCTTCTCTCCTGTGTGAGTCCTTACATGTATTTGAAATGAACTGGGAGTAATGAATGCTTTCTTACATTCCTTACATTTATAAGGTCCATCTCCAGAGTGACTTATCATGTGTGCTCGAAGGCTTGAGAGAAAAATAAAACCTTTTCCACAATCCTTACATTCATAGGGTTTCTCTCCAGTATGATTTCTTTCATGTTTTCGAAGAGAACTGGAATAACTGAATGCTTTACTACATCTTTTACATTCATAGAATTTCTTTCCATTGTGATTTCTTTCATGGTTTTGTAATCCTACACGGGAAATAAAAGCTTTACCACATTGCTTACATTCATAGGGTTTCTCTCCTGTGTGAGTCCTTTCATGTGTTTGAAAAGTTCGACGATATCTAAAGGCTTTTCCACATTGTTTACATTGATAGGGTTTCTCTCCCATGTGGGTTTTTTCATGTATTTGTAGTGCACTTAAAAAAGTAAAGACTTTCCCACATTCCTTACATTTATAAGGAGCATCTCCAGTGTGTGTTATCATGTGTCTCCGAAAGGTTGTGAGCCACTTAAAGGGTTTCCCACATTCCTTACATTTATAAGGAGTATCTCCAGTGTGCGTTATCATGTGTCTTTGAAAGGTTGTAAGCCACATAAAGGATTTCCCACATTCTTTACATTCATAGGGCTTTTCTCCTGTATGAATCCTTTTATGTGTTTGAAAGGATGTGCGAAAACGAAAAGCTTTCCCACATTCCTTACATTTATAGTTCTCCTGTCCACTGTGTTTTCTTTCATGTTTTTCAAAACACTGAAGATAACTGAAGGCTTTACCACATTCCTTACATTTATATGGCTTCTCTTCATATTTCTGATACTCATACAGTTTGTGCCCACTATGACGGTTGATATGCCTATTAAGGGATGAATGATGCATAAAGACTTTTCCACATGCACTGCATTCATGTAGTTTCACTCCAGTAGTTTTCTTCTTCAGACTGAGTTTTGGAATAAGGCTGAAGTTTCCTGCACATTGACTACCCTCTTTACTTTCACAGAGTCTCTCTACAACATGACTTCTGTAAAAAATGAGAATCACGTTAGTAATGATTTCTTTACCAACAATTTAATATTAGTAGGATATTTGAACTACATTTTTATGATCTATAGCAAAACTGTAGGTTATCTCCCTTGTCTGAATTGTTTTTGATTGAATATAAGAAATGCCCTGCAAGAAGACTTCACTCTTGGAATTATCAAAACACTGATATTCACATACAGGGCTTGTTAATACTGTTTCCAAGAGAACTATTTTCCAAACACTAAATATCTATGTCACATATTAGAAAGTATTTGGGGGAAAGTTTTTCTGAGAATAAATAAATGTCAAGCAGGCATTATGTGTTTAGGTCCCTTCTTTTAAAATTTCATCACGTACCAGGACCCTCATATAAGGCACTACTTTCTGTTGTGAGTGTGACTTACCTTAGTTTTCTCCCCTGGTTTTTGTACTGATCTTCAATGTCATGATCCTCCCATTTTTTCCCTAAATTGCAGATGCAGAAAAACGATTTCAAAATATTAGAAATTATAGAACAATCATTAGATTCTATATTCATTGTTGGTTGCGACCAGGCCTAGTTTATATACCAACATCCTCCCTTCCACATAGGACATCTTAGAAGACCATCAATGAGCAAGAAACATTTGTTCCCTAATTGACAAAGTAAAGGAAAGCTGTCACCCTTACCTACTGAGGCCAGGTTTCTGAAGGTTTCCCGCATCACATCTCTGTAGAGTTTCTTCTGTGAAGGATTCAGTAAAGCCCACTCCTCCAGGGTGAAATTCACAGCCACATCTTCAAAGGCTACCGAGTCCTAAAATATCCCAAATATGTGTATAGTAGGATGAATGACACTGACAGGACTAGAAATCTATACACCATTTTTGTTTTGTTTTGTTTTGTGTTTATTTTTGGCTGCTTTGGGTCTTCCTCTAGTTGCAGCAAGCAGGGGCTACTCTTCATTGCAGCGTGCAGGCTTCCCATTGTGGTGGCTTCTCTTGTTGCAGAGCACAGGCTCTAGGCGCGTGGGCTTCAGTAGTCGTGGCACGCGGGCTCTAGAGTGCAGGCTCAGTAGTTGTGCCGCACAGGCTTAGTTGCTCCATGGCACGTGGGATCTTCCTGGGCCAGGGATCGAACCCGTGTCCCCTGAATTGGCAGGCAGTTTCTTAACTGCTGTGCCACAAGGGAAGCCATATACACTATTTATATGAAGGTTATGTATGATCCTGTCATATCCAAACATTTATTCTATGACTTGATCATCAGGAACTTACTCTGTCTCTACTTCCTCACAAATTTAGCAGCATAATGAACATGGAAATATTTACTCTGATCACATTACATCTCATTTCTCACTAACAGCAGGGTCCAGAACATGTTGGGAAATGACAGACATGATATACAAATGAAACGAATGTTACCATTTTAAGACCATCAATGCCTTGTGAGGAAAAACTCTTTCATCTCCTTCCTTTTTACATACCATTTATAGCACTTATGAGGCAGAGGGCCAAATCTGCACAAACTTTTATGAATAAGAACATAGTGCTGAACTGGAAGCTTTTTCTTCTATTCCCATCACCAAACAAGAGTCCAAGAAAACTGTAAAACTTTTAATAGGATCCAGCTGGCCAATTTGTCCGTAAAGTAATCCAGGCCTTTATAAGTAGTCAGATGTAGATGACAGAAAAAAAAATATTCTTGTGGGGAAATAGTGCTGTTAACTTGTGCAATATTTACCACAGATTCAGTTTTTCCTTTCTCTTTGTTTGATCTGATGCACTAGAAAGTTAATTGGCGCCTACAGTTAATTGGCGCAGACAGTAGGAAGACAGCATGAAAACACAGACCACAAAATTCCTATAGTCATGTGCCTCAGGGCTGCTTAAGAGGCATACATAGGCACACAGAGTGAGACAATATGCCAGAATAGCTCTTTATGGCAGATCTAAAACACAGTGCCCTGTGCCTTTCTAACCTTGAGGAACAGATTAAGAGTTGTAGATGGCAAGTGCATTCACTGAAAATCACAAGGGTTTGATGGTGAATCTGCCCAAAAGTATGAAATACACAAAGGATTCAACAGTGCTTTCCTCCTAAAGAACATAAAATCTCCATTTTCAAATTGCAGGAGGAAGTTATTTCCTGACCAGCCACTCTAGAGGCTGCCCTGCCAACTTCTCTAATTTCCAAGCTCCCACAAGGTTTACAGGAACATGACAGCTTGACCCCTGGGGATAGGAATCCCTTTGCTGATGACAGCACACATTGCCAATAGTGTATGAAAGGTTTTATTACCTAAATAATTGAGGTATCTGAGGAAAGTAAGGCAGGCCTCTCCAGAGCTTTCAAGAAATGGCTTCACAAGCAAGGAAAGGTAATTGGACTTTTTAAAAACTGAAGTTAGGGGCTGGGTTAGGATGAGGGTTCACACACAAGAGCAGGATCTTAAGAGGATTGAATCTCTTGCCACTGCCAATGGAAGAAGGACTAAGGCTTTCTGATCACTTTGTATAGATGTGGGTAAAAGTGTAAAGAGGATGAATGAGGTTTTAAAGCAGTCAGCAATCACCAAAAATTGAAGACAGAGACTTACAGGTTCTAATCTGGCATTTAAGAAACTTAGAAGTCATCATTCCTGGCCTCAAAGAAAAAAAATGAAAAAAACTTGAACAAGTCTTCTTAGACCCATCAGAGCATTGAGGTCACAGGCAAAACACTCTCTCTAAAACTGGGAAAGAAGAAATAAAGATGGCATGTAAAAATAAGCACCAGGGACTTCCCTGGTGGTCCAGTGGTTAAGACTTCACCTTCCAATGTAGGGGGTGCAGGTTTGATCCCTGGTTGGGGAGCTAAGATCCCATGTGCCTCGCAGCCAAAAAACCTAAACATAAAAATAGAAATAATATCATAACAAAATTCAATAAAGACTTTAAAAAATGTCCACATCAAAAAAAGTAATAATAATAAAAAATACCAAATACTCTGTTCTTAACAAGGCCTGTACTGAAAACAATATATTTCACCAGAGGCTAACACAAAGCCAAAAAAACAAAAACAAAACAAACAAAATAGAACACAATATCCATGAACTGTACAATGACAGGTTTAAAATACACAAAATGGGAATATCTGGAAAAAAAAAGATACACAGAAAGGAACAGAAAAAATGAAGTAATAATTATTGAGATTTTCCTAAAATTAATCATAAATGGCATGCTGTAGATCCAAAAAGCTTAAAGAACACTAAACGTCAAAAATGCATACCAAGGCTTCCCTAGTGGTGCAGTGGTTGAGAGTCCGCCTGCCGATGCAGTGGACACGGGTTCGTGCCCCGGTCCAGGAAGATCCCACATGCTGTGGAGCGGCTAGGCCTGTGAGCCATGGCCTCTGAGCCTGCACGTCCGGAGTCTGCGCGTCCAGAGCCTGTGCTCCGCAAGGGGAGAGGCCACAACAGTGAGAGGCCCGTGTACCGCAAAAAAAAAAAAAAAAAAAAAAAAAAAAATGCATACCAAGTATATCATATTCTAACTAGAGAAAAATCAAAGAGAAAGAGAATATAGTGAAAAAAAGCCAGAGGGGAAACCCACCTTACTTATAGAGAAAAACGATTAGAATTAAATCAGACTTCTTTTCAGAAACCATGCAAGCAGGAAGAGAGCAGAGTGAAATATTTAAATTTTTGAAAGAAAAAACTACTCTTCTACTTTTCAAAACCAAAAGCTGGTCCGCAGAAAATATTAATTATAATAAAATTGACTGACGTCTAGTCAAGATAACGGAGAAGAGAAGGCAAAACAGAAATAATATCAGAAATGAAAGAAGGGGGAAATGAACATAAAAAGATTTGATACAATTCAACATCCATTTATGGTAACAAACTAATAATAGAAGGGAACTCTCTGTCCTTGAGAAAAATATCTACAGGACACCTGCAGCTAACATCATACTTAGATACAACACCAAAAACAAACAAACAAACCATGAAGGGAAAAAATGATAAGTCTCACTTTATTAAAAGGAAAATTCCTGTGCTGGGAAAGTGTTAAGAGAATGAAAAGACAAGTCACAGACTAGGAGAATGTCTTTGTAACACACATATCTGATAAATGACTGGTATCCAGAATATACATAGAATTCTTGGGGACTTCCCTAGTGGTGCAGTGGATAAGACTCTGTGCTCCCAATGCAGGGGGCCCGAGTTTGATCCCTGGTCAGGGCACTAGATTCCAAATGCATGCCATAATTAAGAGTTCACATGCCACAACTAAGGAGCCCGTGTACCGCAACTAAGGAGCCCTGGAGCCACAACTAAGAAGTCCTGGAGCCACAACTAAGAAGCCCATGTGCCACAACTAAGGAGCCCATGAGCTGCAACTAAGACCCAGTGCAACCAAATAAATAAATAATTTTTTAAAAAACCCCAAACAAAATATATATATATATATATATATATATATATATATATATATAATTCTTAAAACTCAACAGTAAGAAGACAAACAACTCAATTAAAAGTGGGAAAAAGATCTGAATAGACACCACACCAAACAAGATATACAGATGGGAAATAAGCAATATGAAAACATGCTCAACAAATGTCTTTGGGAAATTATAAAAAAAACAACAATGATATGTCACTACACACTTATCAAATGGCTAAATTCAAAACACTCAGAACACCAGATATTAGTGAAGATGTGAAGCTGCTGGTAATCCTCATTCCTTGGTGGTGGGAATGAAATTTGGTATGCCTACATTGGAAGATAAGAATTTTCCATCGATACTTAATATACTCTTATACGTATAGTAAGATCCAGCAATCACATTCCTTGGTAGAGACCTAAATTAGACTCTACCAAGCCTACACATGAATGTTTCTAGGTGTTTTATTCATAATGGGCAAGAGTTAGAGTTAAGCATGATGTCCTTCAAGAGTCGAATGGCTAAACAATCAGTGTCATTCCCACTGTAATAAGATGAAATATTGTTCAGTGAAAAAATGAAATGAGGTATCAAGCCATGAAAACACATGAAGGAATCTTAAAAGTACATTGCTAAGTGAAAGAAGCCAATCTGACAAGGCAACACAAGATTCCAAGTATTGGACATTCCGGAAAAGACATTATTATGAGCCAGAAAAAGATCTTTGGTTCTGAAGGATTTGGGGGTTGAAGGGAGAGATGAATGAATAGATGAAGCATAAGGGACTTTGAAGGAACTGATACTACTCTACAGGACAGAGAAATGATGGATACGTTTCAATAAACATTTACCAAAACCCATAGATCCTATAACACAAAGAGTCATTGATAATAAAAACTGTGGACTTTAGTGCATCACTATTGGTTCAGTAATTGTTATAAATGTACTGTGGTAATACAAGATGTATAAAACAGTGCAAACTGTGTGGATGCAGAGGGGTTATGTGGGAACTACTAAGGAAAAGAATTACAGGACCACAATATTCAAGAGATAAAGGAATCCAAAGGAAAGAAAAGCAAATATTTGAATCAGCTGAGATAAGCACACTGCTTCCCTACCGTTCAAAACGAAAATCCACATTCAGAAAGTTAAATACATTCTTAAAATTGTGGTGCAGACACTCCCAACTGAGATAGAACCCCTAGAAGTGAGTCAGTCCCTGGTGAAGAAGGGTAGGGACCCAAAATAAACTCTGGCAGCTGCACATACTCTTCTCTTGCCTGGCCACGTGCGAGCCCTTCCTCTCCCAGGCTTCCATTCTCACAAGTGAGGAATTTCTCAGCAGGTTCCCACCCAAATGAACTCCCAAATTCATAAACCCTTTGTCAAGGAGACAGAACACCAACCTCCATAGACTTTCCTGTGCACAAATTACACTGAATGCGCCAACATTATGGATGCAACACTTAGGCATACATCTGCACCTGAAGAAACCACTATTACAACTGCAGAAAGAAATCACCGTGTCTCCTCCACCTACCCAGGTGCACTTGAACCCCCATCTTTCCAGGGCTCTGCACCTTCTCTCAGCATAAAGGCTCCTTCTGTAGTGGGTGTGAGCAGGTGAGAAAACCTACAAGGAGAGGTTCCCCAGGAAGAACCAATTGGCCTTCGCTTCTACCTCTCTGTGCACGCTCAGAGAGGGCCTTGGTTTGGCTCACCCACCACAGGCCATATTCAACACTGGAGTTACTTGGCACCACTATTACATTTTAATGACACAAACACACTGACCAATCCAGCAAATTCACTCAGACTCAGTGTTTATGTGGAAAGGAGGAAAGAAAACTGGAACGTACTTTACTAGTTCAACCAGAAAATCCCAAATATATATTCCTTTCAGCAAAGAAGATGTCAGTTAATTATTATTTCATGGCAAGACTTGTAATTAATTAATCATACTTGAACACTTCTGGTTTGCAAGTCTAAACCCTGGAATTTCATTTGAAATCATCCAAAAGTAATGAACAGCCCTCTGAAACAACTACAGTCAGGGTAAGAGGGAGTGAAACCAGTATCTTAAGAGAAATGCAATACTGGAACCTTTCTTTTCACCCCTGAAATTCACCACTTTTTTTTGCCTCTTTGGAAATGTTTTATGCTATCTTTCGAGCCTATTGATTAAATAAAAATGTATTTACCCCTACTGAAAACGAACACTTAAATAAAGCAATAAATCTTCTCAGGTCAACAAAAGCAGGGAGGGGCAAGGCTGACAGAACAGATCACCCAGGAAAGTTTCAAAAAGGAACCTCCAACCAAAGGATTTTCCGTAGGATGTCTGGGCCCAGGAAAGATCCTGTGACGAGAGGCACAAGGATTTCATACAACATAGTTCCAGGCGGTCATTCTCGGCTTTCCTTTCATGTAAAATACACACAAAAAAATAAAGCTTTCAAAATCAGCCCATCCGTGGCTCTACTTAAGAAGGATAAACAATTAAAATATTGAGGCTATTTGAAATGTAGCACGGCGGACAAACAGTAGAATATGTTGTGAATCAGAGAGAGGAAACTGGCGTTTGGGAATATGAAAGGGATTTGTAAATTTAGGGATCTATCGCCAACCCTAGGAAGAGCTACGCTGGTAAAACAGGGCTGTGGATTTGAGACCCCGCTCCCATCAAATTTGAAAAACTCAAGAGAAAACGTGTCGCGCTGGGGAGAAAGGAGGGAATGGGGACCTCACACACCACAGCTCCTCCCACGCATATAGCCCTGACCCCGAGTCTAACGACCCTCCCGCGGTCACCGCACAACCTGGGGGAGACGCGGGGCTGCGGGCGCAGAGCTGCGCAGAGAGGCTCCGGGGTCAGGGCCGACGTCGCCGCGCACCAAGGGACGGGACAGGACGCCCGGGGTCCCGGCTGCCGGCCCCGCCCCGCCCCCACGCTGCGAGCCGGAGCGGACTGAGGTCCGAGCGGCGCCCCGGGTGGACTCGGGCCAGCGGACTCCGAAGTTGACCGCGGGGAGGCCCGGGTCCCGCCACGGCCGCTTCCGGCCGGTTCCCACCAGCCCCTCCTCTCCGTCTCCACATCCAGGGAAGCACACTCACCATTTCTAGGTTTCCTGGGTCTCCCCGAATCCTTCCTACGACTCCCACGACCCGTATAGATCACAGCACAACACAACCTGCGGCAGAGGAAGAAGACCACTAGGGGAAGATAAGCATCCGGAGCAAAGCCAGAGCGATTAGCTACAGCCCTTCCGTTGAGGGGCGTCACCCCACCCACAGGCCCCAGGGACCTCCCTGATTGGGCAGTTCCCAAGGCCTCGCCCCCTCGTGCCTGAGTGATAGCGGGGCGGGAGGACGCTTGGATCAGGCGAACAGGCTTCAGCCGATGGTGGGTGACCTGTTCCCGCGGGAATATTTGAATTTAAACAGAGCTTATTCCTGTCGTAAGGCTGACTCTGTAGTCTTCCCGCAGCTTGGTCGGAACGCGAGGTCACAGGTGTGCACAGGGAATTCCTCATTCAGTTTGAAGATGAAGCAAGTATAGACAAGAGGGCGCCCAGACCAGGACAAACTGCAACAAGAAGGCTTGGTGTAATTGGAACTGTGACCTTTGTTTAGAAACGTAGCCACTTCAGTGTGACATCACTATCTGTAATAAAGAGTCAGCCTCCGTTTTTTTTTTTTTTTTTTTTTTTTTGCGGTACGCGGGCTTCTCACTGTTATGGCCTCTCCCGTTGCAGCGCACAGGCTCCGGACGCGCAGGCTCGGCCATGGCTCACGGGCCCAGCCGCTCCGCGGCATGTGGGATTCTCCCGGACCGGGGCACGAAACCGTGTCCTCTGCACCGGCAGGTGGACTGTCAACCACTGCGCCACGAGCGAAGCCCTCAGGCTCCGTTTTAATCTTTGAAATTTGACAGCCTTGAGACTTCTACCCATCTCTTCCCCACCCCCCACTCATTTGAGAAGAATCCCAGAGCGTTTGGCTCTAGTGGGGAGTTTGAACCCCACAGTCCTAGCTGGGGGAAGGGCCTCTTCTCTAAGCAGACGGTGTGAGATGTGTCATTAAACTACCAGCTTTCATTAAATTCATATTTTACACTAGAAGGAAATTTATTTTAGATCAATGTTAGCTTGTGTCCCTAGAGAATTTTGAAATGTAAAAAGCTGTAACATCCCTAAGGCAACTGAATTCCTATTTTCACTAAAATAACAAAAACAACAATAACAAACCGTAATGTAAATGTGAGATGCACCTGGAAAGTCTTTTTACCCCTCCAAGCTCTACTTTGAGGTATAACTGACTAATAAAATGGTCTAATTTGAGGATGACAATACGATGATTTGAGATACTTATACTGTATTGTATAAATGAAATTTGCTAAGAGAGTGGATCTTAAGAGTTCTCAACACACACACACACACACACACACACACACACACACGATAACAATTTGAGGTGATGGATGTGTTAAATAACCTGGAAACTCTTAGATGTCTAAGAGCCTGAATTGCTTGCATTGCAAAACCTTAACGCATTTATCCACTTATTTGAACGCTTTATTGAGATACAACACACATACTATACAATGGACCCTTTAATGTCTAAAACTCACTGGTTTTCAGTGAAACCGAATTCCCCTAAAACAAAGTTCCCTTACTGAGTTTATGATTAATCTCTTTATCCAAAACTTTATTCCCTTTCTTGTCCCCTCTGACCTAATCAACTACAGTCAAATTGCTGTTGTAGATAACATCGTTAATGTACTAAAATTGTTATTACAGATATCATCATTAACGTACAAACAGAGGTTGTTTCTCCAGGGCAAGATAAGCTAACAGACCTCCAAGCCATGGACCACCTGGGCTGGGAATCATAAAGGAGAGACATCCTGACTCCTGAAGCTATCATTAAGAAATGTCACAGAAGTGTCACGAGATGATGATTAATCCCAGCCTCTTTATTCTTCCCCTTAAAAAAACCCTTAACTCAAAGATCAAGCTGGAGTGGATCTGAGACTTGCCTCCCACTCCCTTGCTTGGAACCCTGCAAATAAACCCTTACTTTGCTGCAAACACCCACTGTCAGAGCTTTCTGTGCTGTGGGCACATGAGCCCTTGTTCATAGCATCAGTATATTCACAGGTAGATTCAATAATCACCACTACAGCCAATTTCTGAACATTTTCCTCACCTTAAAAAGAAACTCCTCTTCTCCTATTCCCTAGTGGGAACAAATTAAACAGCTATCTATCCAGTGATTTATATACAGGAAGGGTCTCTGGGGAAAAAAGAATGCAGGTGACCAAGTGTAATCTCCTTGTAAATATACTGAAAACTGAGCTCTTGGTAAATAGACTAATAACCTTTGATAGAGAAGAGTCCTCACCAAAAGAATACTTTTATTAGGACATTTCTGGTTTAGTATTTTTATGGTAAATAAATCATAATCACAGATTTATAGAAGAGCATGACTACTTAGAAAATGCCACATAAACTACTCAACTGAGTGTAAAATGGAAATTTATAGTAACCTGAGTTAAATCAATCACATTTTCACTCTGGAAACTGGGCTCAAGGGACACACAAAAAAAGTTGACAATCAGATATAATTTCCCTGATCACTTGACTTAAAATTGCAACTCACTGCCAAACCCATTTCTGATTCACCCTAGTCTTCTCTAGTATTTTTCATAATGCTCACGATTTCCTTATGTAGTGTGTAATTTATTCTTCATTGTTTATTGTTTATTGCCTGTCTCTCTTCATTGGAATATAAGATGCATGAATAAAGGAATCTATTCTTGCTTCATTGATTTATACTAAACCCTTGAATAGTGACAAGTGTGCAACAAAGCGTTAACTGAATGCAGACTGGAGCTACTATGTGTCATGTGCAAAATGAAGCTATGGGAATTCAGATTGGGGTTAAGAGATTGCATTTGTATGAATTATAGAAGTTAAGAAGGAGAGAGAGGGTTTCCCTGGTGGCGCAGTGGTTAAGAATCCATCTGCCAATGCAGGGGACACAGGTTCGAGCCCTGGTCCAGGAAGATCCCACATGCTGCGGAGCAACTAAGCCTGTGCGCCACAACTACTGAACCTACGCTCTAGAGCCCACGAGCCACAACTACTGAAGCCAACGCGCCTACAGCCTGTGCTTCCCAACAAGAGAAGCCACCGCAATGAGAAGCCTGCGCACTGCAACGAAGAGTAGCCCCCACTCACCACAACTAGAGAAAGTCCGTGTACAGCAATGAAGACCCAACACAGCCAAAAATAAATAAATTAATTAAAAAAAAAACCTCTGTGAAGAAGGAGAGGCGGGAGGAAGACAAGAAAAGAGATAAGACAATATGAAAGAAAAGGAAAAAGGAATTGATGGGAATGAGGAAAAGGAGAGGAAAGAGTAAAGAAGAGTATAGGATTAACTCATCTCTAGAGATCTTTTAGTTCTTGTCCTTATAATCATTGGTTGTTTATCTTCTTGGATCTCTAAGGAATTCTCTAAGAGACCCCTATACGTAACTACACTAAACCACATATTTCCCAAACATTTAAAAAGTGGATTTCCAGTTCCTGACACACAAAAAACTCTCATGAGAAAGAATGAATTCCCTGAAATCTACTACAAAATATTTTAATCTAATTCAATAGTAACATGAACAATAATCACAGTAAAATCATTTTGATGACAAACAAAACTATTCTCATTTTTTAAAAAAATGAATGAAACCTTTTCTTTAAAATGAATGAATCTTTCTTTAAAGGTTGCATTCAAATTTTTATAAATCTGATACTTTTGGAGATATGTGTATTTTTTAAATTTTCAATAAAACTATGAAAATATAATTGAGAACACTAGTTCTTGGTAACACATTACTTCTAGTCCACAATAGCTATAATTAGAGTTGACTGCTCTCCTTTTGACCTTGCAGAAACAATAAATGTTAATGAGGCACTCATTTTTTGTGTGGAGTTGTTCAGCAAACAAACAAAACAAAACAAAAAACCATTAAAAATTCACCTGCTAACATCTGTGGTGCCCACAGACTTTACACAGAGAGTTGAATGCTTTACTCTCAATGATGCACAAAATATTCCTATGTTGACAAAATATAATCTTGTAGCTCCAACACCTTGTTATTAAAAACAAGATACTAAAAAGATTTTTAAAAAAACTCCTCTGCTCTTTAGCTTTCACTCCCAATTTCTTCCTCCAGTCCCCATGCCTAGACAACCACTACTCTTTGTATCTATATAGATTTCCCTACTCAAGGCTTTCAAATGAATGGAATTATATAATATATGGTCTTTGTGATTGACCTCACTCACTTAGCATGATTTTTTCAAGGTACTCCCACGTTGTAGCATGTATCAACACTTCATTTGTGTTTACGGCCAAAAAATATTCCACTGGATGAATAAAACACATTGCATTTATCTATTCATCCATTAATGTACATTTGGAATTTTTCTATCTTTGGCTACTATGAATAATGCTGCTATACAATTCATGTACAGGGACTTCCCTGGTGGTGCAGTGGTTAAGAATCCGCCTGCCAATGCAGGGGACACGGGTTCCAGCCCTGGTCCAGGAAGATCCCACATGCCACAGAGCAACTAAGCCCGTGCGCCACAACTACTGAGTCTGCACTCTAGAGCCCATGAGCCACAACTACTGAAGCCTGTGTGCCTACAGCCCATGCTACACAAGAGAAGCCACTGCAATGAGAAGCCTGCACACCGCAAAGAAGAGTAGCCCCCCGCTCACCACAACTGGAGAAAGTCCGTGCACAGCAATGAAGACCCAACACAGCCAAAAATAAATAAATAAATTTATTTTTAAAAAAATAAATAAAATTCATGGGAGACGCAAGAAGGAGGGGATATGTGGATATATGTATACGTATAGCTGATTCACTTTGTTATACAGCAGAAAATAACACAACATTGTAAAGCAATTATACTCCAATAAACATGTTAAAAAAATTCATGTACAAGTTTTTGTTTGAACATGTGTTGTTATTTCACTTGGGCATATAGGTAGAGAGAAATTGATGGATTATATGGTAATTCTAGGTTTAATATTTGAGGAACAGCCAGAATGTTTTCCAAAGTGACTGCACCAATTTTTATTTGCACCACTCAGTTATGAGGGTTCCAGTTTCTCCATATATCCTCAACAACAGTTGTTATGATTCTAGCTTTTTGATTCAAGCCATCCTAGTGGCTATGTAGTGATATTTCATTAGTGGTTTTTTTTTCCTTTTTTTTTTTTTTTTTTTTTTGGCCATACCACGCAGCATGTGGGATCTTAGTTCCCCAACCAGGGATTAAACATGCTCCCTGCAGTGGAAGTGCAGAGTCTTAACTGCTGGACCGCCAGGGAAGTCCCTCATTAGTGTTTTGATTTGCATTTCTTTGATGACTAATGATATGCAGCATTTTTTCATAGCTCCTGGTCATTTGTATATCTTTTTTGGACAAATATGTATGCAGATCCTTTGCCATTTTTAAACTGAGTTATTTGACTTTTATTATTAAGTAATAATCTTTATATTTTTCTATATAAGTCCCCTATCAGATATATGATATGCAAAGTTTTCTTCCATACTGTGGGCTGTGCTTTCACTCTCTTGGCTTAAAAACTTTATATTTAATTGTGGTAATATACACATATTATAAAATTTACTTTTTTTTTTTTTTACTATATATAAAATAGATAAACAAGAAGGTCCCACTGTATAGCACAGGGAACTATATTCAATATCTTGTAATAAGCCAGAATGGAAGAGAATCTGAAAAAGAAAAATGAAAGCATGGGGTAAATCTATAAGCACTGATCTATATGTGCTGCAGAATGATGTAGCTATGTTAAAAATTTCCAATTTGCTGGGAATTCCTGGCGGTCCAGTGTTTAGGACTCCATGTTTTCACTGCCAAGGTCCTGCGTTCCATCACTGGTCAGGGAAAAGAAAATTTCCAATTTGCAGTTATATATATATATATGTTTCCATCATGGTTACCTCTACTGAGTAGGACTGAGGGTACTGAAGAATGGTTAACTTTCTCCACACTTTGAAATGTTTATTATGTATGACTTTTTACACTTAATTATTATTTTTTTAATTTTAATTTTTTAATTTATTCATCTTTTGGCTGTATTGGGTCTTTGTTGCTGCACGTGGGCTTTCTCTCTAGTTGCGGCGAGCGGGGGCTACTCTTCGTTGCAGTGCGCGGGTTTCTCATTGCGGTGGCTTCTCTTGTTGCGGAGCATGGGCTCTAGGTGCGCAGGCTTCAGTAGTTGCAGCCGTGGGCTTAGTTGCTCCGAGGCATGTGGGATCTACCCAGACCAGGGATTGAATCTGTGTCCCCTGCATTGGCAGGCAGATTCTTAGCCACTGCGCCACCAGGGAAGTCCCTACATTTAATTTTTAAATGTTTAATTAAGCAGGTAATTCATGACTACCAAAAATAAAAATAAAATAATAAATTAGTCATTTGACTATAAAGTATTAAAAATAAAATATGGGTACTTTTTTTTGTTTAGCATGAGTTGTTTATTTTGTATATCAACTTTCAAAACCTCAGCCTGAGACATAGAAGTATGCCTGAAGACTCACTCCTGGCATGTCTTCTACCATTGGCGACTAAATTCCCCATGCTCCTGTAGATAATGATGTGAGTTGTTGCTTATAAGTCTTTTCAGCACTTACGTAAAAAGAAGCTTAAATTGTTTCTTTTAAATTATTTAAATTATATATATTTTTGTTTCTTCCTCTTGAAATGCAAAGGCAATGTGGTTTACATTTTGAAATATGCTTGCTTTCTTGTTCATTTAAAATAAATCCTGGAAGCTCCCTGGTGGTCCAGTGGTTAGGACTCTGTGCTTTCACTGTCAAGGGCCTGGGTTCAATCTCTGGTCAGGGAACTAAGATCCCTCAAGCCAAGCAGCTCCACAAGCAAGCAAGCAAGCAAGAAATAAATAAATAGATAGATAGAGAAAAAAAATCCTAAATAAATAAATAGATAAATAAAATAAATCCTGTACATGTTTTCCTATCAATGGTGGTGTGCTACCAGCACATGTGAGCAAGAACACTGGAGAGTTGCTGCTACAATCCCTAACCAGGCCACTCCTAGTCTGCAATGGCACCCAATGGGCAGCAGGATTAGTTAATCTCCAGGCAATCATGCTAGAGGATGCCCTGGGCAACAGTTGACCTCATCAGCACATTTTTACAGACTTTTAGGCTATTATCATGGTGTAGGTGCTTGGTACCAAGAACAATGTTAACCAAATTTTTCTAAGTGGAGATCTGATTGAAATTAAAAACTATTTATTTGGGGTTTGTTAGGACTGCAGCCCCGGAGACACGGATTCAAGAAGCACTTGAATTGTGTTTTGCCAGACTACAGAATAGGGGTGGTTTATAAAGGTAAAAAGCTGCAAAGCTACGGTCAGTTATATAAATTGTTTGTCAAGAATTATAATTGGAGCTGACAGAAAGTGAGGGTACTTGTTATGCAAGGATTGGTTTGGGATGTGAAATGGTTGCATAGTTACCAGGGGAGACCTTGAGACAATAAGGTTGTAGCTGGCAGGTGTTGTTCTGGATATGGCTGGTGGTCCCTGGGTCTGGTTCAGTTCAAAGAAAGTTCAAGTTCTCAGTGGTAAAGAGATGTCTGAGATTAAATCCGCAGTGGCCATCTGACTCCGTTTTAGTATGCCTGAATTGTGATTACTCCATTATAATTTCAATTTGTCATCAACAACAACTCCTTATCCAAGGGCATCTCTTCGGGATAAAGCACTCTGGGATGATCTTGCCTCATAATCACACAAACACAAAGGTCACGTATCTCTGCACTTACTAAAAATCAAACTTCAGTGCTTCATTGCAATCCTCAGGCTGGTAAATTAGTTCAAATTTCTGAAACACATACTGACACCTCAGTTGCACTCAGGAACCCAGAGAACAACCTGGGTGAGGGAGGCAGACTTTGCACTGTCAAGAGGGTGAGGTGCCCTGTGTTCTCACGGGAGGATGTGAGTGACTTATTTGATTGCTTTTGTGGACAGACATGGAAATTATACTATACTACAGACTGATAAGACTGTAATACAGTCACCCCTAGGTAACCAGGGGGGATTGGTTCCAGGAGACACTGACTATACCACAATCCACCGTTGCTCAAGTCCCATAGTAGGCCCTCTATATGCCCAGGTTCTGCATCCACAGATTCATCCAACGTCCAATGGAAATTTCAGTATGAGTTTGGCTAAATTCTCCAACGCTAAACACGGGACTAGAGAGGACCGACTCTATATATGTTGAAAAAATCCGCATGTAAGTGGACCCTCGCAGTTCAAACTCATGTTTTGCGAGGGTCAACTGTACTATTCTGTAAAAGTACAATACTATACACTGTAAAGTAATTATGTATATGCTAATTATATATAATATATTCTATTTTCATATAGTATAAGCTAATTACATATAATGCTATGCTACATACTACCTATGCTATGTACAGGTAATACACTACATTTTACAGGTAATATACTACATTACAAAGTGTAATATACTACACTTTACTTTTTTTAGCTTTTTAAAATTTTTTTAAATTTTTATTTATTTAATTTTGGCTGCGTTGGGTCTTCATTGCTGCTCGCGGGCTTTCTCTAGTTGTGGCGAGCAGGGGTTACTCTTTGTTGCAGTGCGCGGGTTTCTCACTGCAGTGGCTTCTCTTGTTGCGGATCACGGACTCTAGGCGCACGGGCTTCAGTAGTTGTGGCTCGCAGGCTCTAGAGCGCAGGCTCAGTAGTTGTGGGGCAGGGGCTTACTTGCTCTGTGGCATGTGGGATCTTCACAGACCAGGGCTGGAACCCGTGTCCCCTGCGTTGGCAGGTGGATTCTTAACCACTGTGCCACCAGGGAAGTCCTACGCCATTTTATATAAGAAAAAATTCTCAGGAGCGTGAAGAGGTGAGGGTCAGGGTCTGCAATGCCAGGAGTTATCCTGTTCCAACCACTCACGCTGCTATAATCACTTTCAGAAAAGCACCCCTCACGATGTGACCCTTCCTCACTTTATTTTCCCATTGGAAGCTCAGTGAGGGCGACAAAGGTTTCTGTGTCCTCACTTGGCCTCCATGTCCTCTGGGAGGTCTCCTCCGTATGGTATCCATCACCCCCCAGGTCTCACCTGCGCACTGAGGTCGCTCCAGTCCGCCTCACAGGCTGTCCACACCGAGCCCTTGATCGCTGTCCCCTACTTGGACTTCCACTGACGGGGAGAGAGGCGGCCTCCAGACCTCGGACCCCAGGTTTCCCAGCCACAGAAAGAGTACTTTCTGGGACCCTGGAAAGCACTGAAAGCTGTTGCAAGAGCAGGTGGGGACATGGTTCCGCCCATTTCTGCCTCTTGAGAAACCTGGAGCTTGTCCTCCGATTAAGGAGGAGACACCACCTCCTGCGCCTGCGCACTTCAGGGACCCCGGGCGTTTCGCGCGTCTTATTTGGAGACGGTGTCGCGCGTTGCATTCTAGAGTTTTGGGAAGCAAAGGGGCCCCAGAGGCGGAGGGTCTGGCTGAGATCACCATTTCCCACAGGCCACGGGGCAGGAGATCTGCAGAGATTTTCCAGCACCAGGAAAGAGTTGTCACCAGCCTCGTTAGGGGAGCGCCAAACTCTGGAAGCGGTTGCCGAGGTGAGGGACCTCCCGGTGGTAGGCACATGTGCCACCGAAATCATAGCGTGCAGGGTTTTAGAACAAAAGGAGGATGATTTGGTAACAGTGGGGTCTGTCAGAGGGACTCTATAGCTAGGACAAGGCAGGGTGTCTCTTTTCGACATTATTGGTGGTTTTGAAAGTATTGTGAAACTGTGCTTGTTGGTACACAGCTGACCTTTATGAGACAGCGGGTAATAAATGTCTGAGGGGCCTGAGCCTCGCACTCATGACATGGGTTCTGGGTTCCATCACTGCTTCATCTCACAGTTACCTGAGGTCACAACAGAAAATTTCCAGAGTGGGATAGTGTTTGATTTAAACATGTTTCCTAACAAGCGGTCACAGAGTACACTAGAGATGGGAAATTTATAAGTTGGAAATGGTCTCAAGACCTTCTCTGGGAACACGTGATGTTGATGTGCAAGGATTAGATTAGGATACACCCAGCTGTATCCCATTGGGGAGGTCTGTGACATGCACCTTTGTGTCAGACCACAGCATTGCCAAGATATGACCCAAAAAACTTGGAGTCAACACAAAAGTGGACTCCAAGAGCCCTATCACTTTCTCACCAGTTATGTGAATGGCAACGAGAGCAGGTGTAGCCCTAGAAGGTACCTCTTTCCTAAGTCAGACTTGGTACCAAGAAAGTCCTGTTGTGACCCATGACATTCCTCCATTCTAGTCCTTCCATTTCTTCTTATGAAGGATCACAAAAGGTGGAAAGAAGGGTTACACGTGTAAAAATCAAGGTTTGGGAAAGTTTAACATTCTCCTAGCATGTGAAAGCAACTTTGTTGCTTTCTATTACTTTTTAGTATATACACATACTATTTGGAGTGTAGTTGTGAAATTTTACAAATGTATAGTTATACTACCATCAAGATAGAGTATACTTCATCATCTCAAAGGAACACTCTAGTGGTGCCTGGTTGTAGTGAACACTCCCTACCCTTAATCACTGATCTGTTTTAGCTTCTTATACCTTTGTCTCTTCCACAATGTCATATATATGTAACACCATGTTGTCTTATGTTCCCTGCTGGAAACTCTGATTCTGCATTTGTAAAAGTACGTAATTATACAAACCTTATAGTGTCCTTCTGAGTTTGCAATTTTTGACATTGCCCAGAAGAGTGGCACACATTATGCCTTCAAAACTGAGAGATTCCACTGTTATCAGCTATGGGAATTGAGGTAAGACCCAATGCTTAACTTTCTTCATTTGTATGTGGCAGGAATGATGGGGACAGGAGATCAAACGAGATACTAATAATTGTAAAGTCACATGTCAACACTGCTAAGAAAGCATAAATTAGTACTGAAAAAAAAGAGGGGAGCAAGTTTGGACTTATTTTGCTGTTTAATGAAACCCAAACTGTCACCTTTTACCCCATCTTCCCTAACATCTGCTGAAAGTGTAAACGTGGAAATGATCCCTGAAAACAGAAAAAATGAGCTTTCAGGGCTTTGTGCATAAACCTCCTAGCTGCTCCTCTTGTAAGAAGGCATAGGGACTTCCCTGATGGAGCAGTGGTTAAGAATCCGCCTGCCAATGCAGGGGACATGGGTTTAAGCTCTGGTCCAGGAAGATCCTACATGCCGCAGAGCAACTAAGCCCGTGTGCCACAACTACCGAGCCTGCGCTCTAGAGCCTGTGAGCCACAAATACTGAAGACCGTGCGTCTAGAGCCTGTGCTCCGCAACAAGAGAAGCCACTGCAGTGAGAAGCTCGCACACCACAACAAAGAGTAGCCCCCGCCTCGCCACAACTAGAGAAAGCCTGCGCACAGCAACGAAGACCCAACACAGCCATAAATAAATAAATAAATTTATAGAATAAAGTTAAAAAAAAAAAAAAGAAGGCATAGAATATTTCCTGCTCTGAGGAAATATACCTCCTTTGCCACCACATTCAGATATTACTCAAAATGATACCCTCTGTCTGCAGCTCACCTCAATTATTCCTTGGATAATTGCCCTCTAAACATCCATAGTTATTTTTGGTGTTTCAACCAGGAAATCATATTGGACTTGCACAGATATCACTCTACTCATAGGAAAGTGCATGATGAGATACAGTTGTGCAGATGACCTTTACTCAAACCCAAAGGAATACCTTTAAAAGATGTATTCACTTGATGTTAGTCTGTGTTCAATTAATACATTTTATTTAATCAATAAAACTTGAAGCACAGTATGAAATTATATCTAAGATACAATAAAGAGATAAATATCAGAAAGAAATAAAAATATTCCAATATAATACTCTATGTATTAAAAATTGTTTTTCATTTCCAGATCGTGTGCAGTAATAGTCATGAGGTGTGTTCTTTTTTTTTTTTTTTTTTTTTTTTTTGCCGTACGCGGGCCTCTCACTGTTGTGGCCTCTCCCATTGTGGAGCACAGACTCCGGACGCACAGGCTCAGCAGCCATGGCTCACGGGCCCAGCCGCTCCGTGGCATGTGGGATCTTCCCAGACTGGGGCATGAACCTGTGTCCCCTGCATTGGCAGGTGGACTCTCAACCACCGCACCACCAGGGAAGCCCAGGTGTGTTCTTTTATTTCAGGTGAGTTCAAATCGATTTCCAGGGCTTAGACTTGCACTCCAGAAGTGTTCAAGTATGATTATATTCAAAACAATTTTTTTTGCCATGGAAATAATAATTAACTTTTTTCTTTTTATGGAATGTAATATTCAACAGATACTTGTGGGTTTTCCTGTTGAGCTAGCAAAATTCCTATAATTTTCTTTTCTCTTTTCCACATAAACACTGGGTTTGAGTGAATTTGCTGGATTGTTCACTTGGTTTGTGTATTTAAAATAGCAGTGGTGGTCCTAGCAACTCCAGTGGGAGTAGAGGCCCTGAGGCCAGTGACTTCAAGCTAAGGCCCCCTTGAGCATGCGAAGGGAACTGCTTGAAGGCCTAGTTGGTTCCTCCCAGGGAGCCTCGCCCTGCAGGTGTCCTACCTGCTCACACCCACCCTGGAAGGAGCCTTTAGGCTGAGAGAAGCTACAGAGCCCTGGAAACTGGGGATGCACATGCACTTGCGGGGATGGGGGCTAGGGGGTGAGAGAGGAATGGAAAGGCAGGAGGTGCCCCTTCTGAGGTTTTAGCTGTAGTTCCCTTGGGCCTTCTTGTAGAAAAAGGTTGGAGTTTTGCATCCAGTGTAGCTGCACTCAGAGTGTAACTTGTATACGTTAAGAAAGTCACGGGGGCTTCCCTGGTGGCGCAGTGGTTAAGAGTCCGCCCGCCAATGCAGGGGACATGGGTTCCAGCCCTGGTCCGGGAAGATCCCATATGCCACGGAGCAACTAAGCCTGTGCGCCACAACTACTGAGCCTGCACTCTAGAGCCCGCGAGCCACAACTACTGAGCCCACGTGCCACAACTACTGAAGCCCATGCACCTAGAGCCCATGCTCCGCAACAAGAAAAGCCACCGCAATGAGAAGCCCGCGCAACGCAACGAAGAGTAGCCCCTGCTCGCCACAACTAGAGAAAGCCCATGCGCAGCAACAAAGACCCAATGAAGCCAAATTAAAAAAACAAAAAAAAAAACCTTTAAAAGAAAAAGATTAGTAAATAGTAAAATATAGTCTATATAAATTTCTGTTTTACATACAGAGTTTAATTAAATCTGTAAGATAGTAAAGTCTAACTTAAGACCTTAACCCACATATCCTGGTCCCCTCCAGTGCTCTTCCTCCTGTCACCGCAAAATACAGTTTTGAAAATTTCTTGAGCATCCTGTGTTTCTTTTAAACCAAGCAATTGCGAATGCATATTTATCTTACCCAGGTTTGTCCGTGCAGTGAGCAGTCAAGACTCCACATTTTTAGATGTTTGACTGCTCACCCCTTAAGGCTTACCCCACCCTCTTCCCCTTGTGCCCCTACTTGGACAAGCTGAAGAGGAAGCCTGGGTGGTCTCTCCTCTAGAGCAGGCAAGAGATTCCAACGATAAGCCCTGCCAGTGCGCAGGGACTCTCGCCCTAGCCCCATGCCCAACCACAATGAACACCCAGGCCAGGCTCCTCACCTTGCTTTCTGAAGCCATTTCAGAGCTGCTTGAGAGGAGCCCTCCCTCCTCCCCCAAGACCTGAGTCAGAAGCTTTTTCCTACCTTCTTGGTGTGTGTGTGGGGGGGGGCACTTTGGCATCAGCCTCAACAAGGAAACCACATCTCTGCAGGTGACAATAATAACTGTCATCGTGAGCAGCATATCCACACATGACCGCCACCTGTGGGTCTGTCTTCTCTTGCTCACCTGCTCTGCTGCCTGATGGTTGCCAGCGCTGTGGGCTGCTGGGCGCTGGGGAGCTTGTGCCGTGAGCTGTGCTGCCCTTGCACTGTTGACCCCACCAGGCCTCTGTTCTATGGTTGGCTGACCAGAATTGAAAGTTTCAAGAATTTCTAAGCCTTTGGGAGCAGGGGTGTGGGATTGGGGCTCTCCTTAAAGTAGTCCTGGGTTGATGTCTGTGCCAGGATTTATCTGTGTGTTATAGAGAAACTGTGACAGAGGCTGGGTTGACCCCAAAATGCCATGGGGATGGGGTTGGGAGAAAGGGACTACACCCTGTGAAAGAGGTAGCCTCATTGTGTGAGGGGGTAGTCCTGAAAAAGCAGTCACTTAAGAAGAAAAGGAGGGCTTCCCTGGTGGCACAGTGGTTAAGAATCCACCTGCCAACACAGGGGACATGGGTTCGAGCCTTGGTCCGGGAAGATCTCACGTGCGACGGAGCAACTAAGCCCGTGCAACAAAACTATTGAGCCTGCTTCCTAGAGCCCGTGAGCCACAACTACTGAGCCTGTGTGCCACAAGTACTGAAGCCCACGCACCTAGAGCCCATGCTCCACAACAAGAGAAGCCACTGCAATGAGAAGCCCGTGCACTGCAAGGAAGAGCAGCCCCCTCTCACCGCAACTGGAGAAAGCCCACGCACAGCAACGAAGACCCAACGCAGCCAAAAATAAAAATAAAAAAAAGAAAGAAAAGAAAAGAGGAGAGGGGGAAAGGCAGCCACTAGGTTGCAGGCTGAGCTCACATTCCTAATACCAGAAGGCTCACCAGGACCCTTAAAGACTTCTGTTGCTGCACACCCATGGCATCCTTGTGGCACAGCCAAGGGATTAATTCAAAACTGACTTAAGCCTGGGTTCCTTAAACCCTATAATGCAACCAGTTGTCATGGGGAAGACTCCTAACCTTGATGGCACTGTTTTGAGGCTCTTGAGAGGAAAAAATATTATAAATACAAGGGTAGAGAGACACCCCTTCCCCAAAGTATATCCAGTGAAGAAGGACACGAAACAGAGTAGATCAGGAGGAAGGAAATAATAGATACAATACTAAAACAAAGGTCCACAATTTGATGCAACTGGAAATCCAAAATATACTAAAATAATTTATACAACAAAACAGATGAAAGTACATTGCTTAGCTTTTGGGCCTCTACAACATAGGTTCAGAATTAATTTTGCTCTCTGATATAAAGTACTAATTCAGATACCTTCAAGCAGTTAATAAATACTAGGTCTCAAAGTACAGATCTACCTGAGTTCTCACTAAATTTAAGCAAGATACCTCTGATAATCTTAGGAGCACTAATGAATATAGAGGACAAATAGGACAATGTTTCTCCTTAACCATCAGAACCACGGTTGTGCCTAAATTCTCCATGGTCACAACACCCATTGTCCTAAAATATCCCATAACGAGCTGGGAAGCTCTGAACCAATGATTCATAGATTAAAATTAAAGTTTTTGCCACTTAAAAATTGCCTTGGATTTCCCTGGTGCTCCAGTGGTTAAGACTCTGCACTTCCAGTGCATGGGTTGGATCCCTAGGTGGGGAAGTTCTGCATGCTGCGTGGCACGGCCAAAACAAAAAAAGAAGAAAAATTGGACCTCACAGACCTTACTCCCCAAATAAGTTAGTTAATATGGCCCAACATAAATTACACAGGGCCTTGATGGACTGAAAACTGTATATAAAACCTAGTTAGTGAAGGGTTAATTATTCTCCATCCTCCTTCTAACAGCCCAGTTTATCCCATTAAACCAGGAAAGAATGACACCTTACAGTGAATTAAGGCAACCTCAAGGCTGTGGTCGTACCAAACAGAACGCTATTCCTAGTCTCCAACATTATAGAAATTACCGACTCCATCTAATAAGCAATTGATAAATATTCTGATATCACAGATTTGGCCAAGTCTGTTGTGTTCAGTGCCTAGTTCAACAGCCTCTCAGCTGCACTTGGCCTTCACTGCTGAAGGGATGTGTGATACACCTTCACTGGGTTATCCTCATGGATCATTAACAGCTTTGCCCTCCCACACAATCATTGCAGCCAAGATCTGAACAGCATGCTGGTTTCTCCAAGAACACAGGCAGAACATTATATTAATGACGTCTCCTCTAAGGACATTAAGGACACACAAATATTGAAAAAAGAAGCTCACAAAAAGCAGATGGGACAAGGCCATGCATATAATGTGAGTCCCTGATAACTCTGTTAAATTTCTGGAAATTATTTGATAAGCTGAGGCCAGCTCCCTCCCTGACACCATGAAGAAACGGCTATCGTTCCCCACAGCACCTACAACATCTACATGGTTCTTTTGATGTTCTGGAGGCAACATATTCCGTGTTTATAAATTTTACTTGAGCTCATTTTTTTTGTTATTTGCAAGTTTGCCACCTTGTATGGGTACCCTGCCACAAAAGGCTAAAGACTCTCTTCAATTACAAGTGGCACTCCAGTTAGTGCCCTTAGAGAATCCTTCACTAGAGGCAGTATGTGAATGACTTGCCTCTTTGCTCTCCTTCTCAGGCCTCCTCACAGGAAGATAGCAGCCACCTCCTAAAGCTTTTAGCCTTAAAGGAACATAAGGTCGCCAAAGAAAAATTGCAGTTTGCCCGAACCCAGGTTCAATATTTAGGGCATCTGATATCAGAACATGGGTGACACATAGATCCAGATAGACTTCATAGTTTCCTAAGTTTCATGGTTCCCAAAGTAAGCACCAATGGTGAGGTTTTCTCAGGCTAGTGGGTCACTGCCAAAACTGGATTCCAAATTTCTCTCTTATGGCTAAATCTCTGTATGTTTTACTCAACAGTAACAACCCTGACCCAATTTTATGGGAAGAACCGGACAACAAAGCTTTCAAGGCCTTAAAGAAGGGTTTGATGGGGACTTCCCTGGCGGTCCAGTGGTTAAGACTCTGTGCTTCCAATGCAGGGGGCAGAGGTTCAATCCCTGGTTGGGAAACTAAGATCCCACATGCCATGTGGCGCAGCTAAAAAGAACAAAAAAGAAAAGAATTGCAAAGAAAAGAGGTGTTTAATGAACCCACCTACCCTTGGCATTCCAATTATCAGATTCCCTTCATCCTTTTGGTATATGAAAAGGAATGGAATGCCCTTGGGGAACTCACCCCAAAACATGTACCACCATCCACCCATAGCATAGGGTTTTATAGCCAGCCAACTGGACCCTGTGGCATGGGGACACACCCCTGCCTCAGCTTAGAGCCATTATGGCCACTGCCCTTTTGGTTATGGCCATGCATAAAATCATTGTGGGATCCCCTTTAGCCATTTTTGTACCTCATGCATTTGAAGCTCTCCTAAATTTTCATCACACTCAACATTTCTCAGGCAGCCGCCTCACTTCCTCTGAAGTCCCTTGTTAACTGCCCCTCACATAACTCTTTTACACTGTAATAACTTTTAACTCTGCTACTCTTCTCCCTTCCATCACTGATGAAGTACTCACAACTGTTTTAACACTGACGGACCACCTCCTGACTTGTAATGATGTGCAGGAAATTCCATTGGGTAATGTTGACTTCTCATGGTTCACTGATGGTTTTTTTTTTTTTTTTTTTTGCGGTAAGCGGGCCTCTCACTGTTGTGGCCTCTCCTGTTGCGGAGCACAGGCTCTGGACGTGCAGGCCCAGTGGCCAAGGCTCACCGGCCCAGCCGCTCCGCGGCATGTGGGATCTTCCCGGACCAGGGCATGAACCCGTTTCCCCTGCATCGGCAGGCGGACTCTCAACCACTGCGCCACCAGGGAAGCCTTCACTGATGGTTCTTATTGAAAAGGTGACAATGACAAATACTGTGCTGGGTATGCTATTACAACTCCTTTTGATGTTGTTGAGGCAGCATCTTTACCTATGGCTGCTTTGACCCAACAGGCTGAATGAATTACGTGCTCTTACACAGGCTTGTACATTAGCCAAGGACAAAACTGCCAGTGTTGGTACTGATAATAGATACACTTTCACAGTAGCTTGTGATTTTGCAATGCTGTGGAAGCAACGTGTCTTCCTTACTTCCGATGGAAATAAAGTTAAAAATGGCCTCTATGTTCAGGAATTACTGAATGCAATAATTCCCCTTCCACATTAGCTATTAAGATTCTGAGGGTTTTTTTTTTTTTCTTGGCTGTGATGCACGGCTTGTAGGATCTTAGTTCCCTGAACAGAGATTGAACCCATGCCCCCCAGCAGTGGAAGCGTGGAGTCCTAAACACGCCAGGGAATTCCCCAAAGGCATTTTAAATTTGACTCTCTGAAGCTAGGGAAAATCACCTTGCTGATATTTCTGCAAGGAATGCTGCCCTTAAAGGGATCTAGAGCAGCCAAATGTCTGTCATAGACCAAAGGGATATTTGCCCAAATAATTTAGAAAAACTGGCTAGACAAGCCCAACAATTGGTCTCAGAAAAGGAAAAACAAGATTGGAAATTCAACAACTTTTGGTTTGATAAAAAGAGAAAGCTCTTGTTTGGACCAAATACCAATCCATTCCTACCAGAGATTCTAAAATTCCCACTCCTTACCACTATCCATGCATTAAACCATTGGTCAACTGACCAAATGATATCCTTCATCACTCAACATTGGTGGGGAAGCATTAACAAGTCCACAAAAAGTGCCTACCTCACTTGTCCCACTTGTCCAAAGCATAGCCCAGTGAAGCCTGTCTGTTTCGCCAATAAACATTTAAAATTGCATAATAGGGATTTCCCTGGTGGCGTAGTGGTTAAGAATTCACCTGCCAATGCAGGGGACACGGGTTCAAGCCCTGGTCCGGGAAGATTCCACATGCTGCGGAGCAACTAAGCCCATTTGCCACAACTACTGAGCCTGTGCTCTAGAGCCCACGAGCCACAAGTACTGAGCCCGAGTGCCACAACTACTGAAGCCCACGTGCCTAGAGCCCGTGCTCCGCAACAAGAGAAGCCACTGCAATGAGAAGCCCGTGCACTGCAATGAATAGTAGCCCCGGCTCACCACAACTAGAGAAAGCCCACGTGCAGCAACGAAGACCCAATGCAGCCAAAAATAAATAAATAAATAAATTTATTAAAAAATAAAAATAAATAAAACTGCCTAATGAACCATTTGAGGCCAGCAAATAGATTTCATGCAACTTCCTGTCTAATGGATATAAATATGTTTAAGACATGGTCTGTTATGTTTTCATACTGGACTGAAGCCTTCCCTTACAGACATGCTACTGCCTCTACTGTGGCTAAAATCCTTTTGGAAAAGATTATCCTTACCAGGGGAACTCCTCAAATTTCACAGTGATTGAAGAACCCACTTTACTGGTTAGGTGCTTTGACAAGTCTCTGCTGTTTGACAGGCAACACTGTCACTGTGCTTACCACCTTCAATCGTCTGGTTTAGTCAAACACACTAATGGTATTAAGACTCAATTGGCAGAATTTGTTGAGGTCCTACAAATACCTTGACCAAACGCACTGCCGTTAGTTCTTCTAAATCTCAGACCCACCCCTTTTGGAACTCATAAACTCTCACCCTTTGAGACAGTCACAGAACACCCAACGCACTTGACCTACTGCTTCTTTTGACCCACAACTCATAAAAGGGGAGATGCTCCAACATTGCAAAGGCCTAATTTTTTCTATGAAAAGTAATCATGTTTTGGTAGAAGAGTCTTTTCACAGTGTACCCTTGGGAAACAAAGACCTTTAAGTATCACATCTTGCAACCTGGAGATTTCATTTATTCAAAAATACACCTCCAGAAGAACTCTCTTCAAGCTCATTGGAAATACCCCTATCAAGTACTGCTGACCAACCCTTGTGCCATCAGATTCCAAGGAATGGACTCTTGGATTCATGTGACACATCTATGACACACCTAAAGAAAACATCAAACCCTGACTGGAGCTGCACATCATCTGGTGACCTGCAAGTAAAGATCTCCCAGAATTGAAGCAGACAAGATTTGATGAGACAGCTTTCCCAAGATATCAGGACCAAGTCTGCTGGAAGTTTGTTGCCAAACCCTTGATGATGACATAACTCTTCAGATGATAGCCAATGCTTATTATCTTAATAACATATGGACTAGATAAAAAGTGCCTGAAGGTTCTCTCTCTTACCCTTTCTTGTTACTCAAATGTGATCTTAGTATCTGGTCACTTTCCCTTTGACATGAGATACTAAACCCAGGAAACCCTGACATTGAGGGAAAAAAGCTGCTGAAACTATATAGAAAACCTGACTCTTGATCAACGATGCTTTCAGAGAAAGATTTTCATCAAAAGGGGAAAATGGAAAAAATGAATACACAGAAACCTCAAATAGAGTGGGAAGACCACAAGGGGGAGCTCTCACATCCTGCAATGACAGTAGACCCCAACAGGAAAGAAGAAAGATACCTCTTCTTTCCTGGCAAGGACTCAGCCAATGAAAAGTCACTGATGCTCTGTTTATTACAGCCCTTCCAACTTTCTTTTCTGCTCTACACAAGCGTTCACCTTCCCTTGCTGTGCAGGAACCTGCAATGTGACTCACCATGTTGCAGACCACGAGTTGCAGTGCTCCGCTGATCCTGAATAAACTCATCTTGGCTAGAGTAGTATCTTGTAGTCTATTTGTTTCAGGTCAAGAAGGTAAAAGGTTAGGTTATTGATTTGCGATCTCTTGTTAACATAGGCATTAATGGCAAATAGAAACATTTCTATGTACTATTTTAGATGCAAACTATAAACTTTGACTCCTTAGGCATGATATAATTTTCCTCATTATCTCTAATTATATATTTTTTGCTTTAAAGTCTATTTTGGGGGCTTCCCTGGTGGGGCAGTGGTTACGAATCCCCTGCCAATGCAGGGGACATGGGTTCAAGCCCTGGTCTGAGAAGATCCCACATGCTGCGGAGCAACTAAGCCTGTGCACCACAACTACTGAGCCTGCGCTCTAGAGCCCGTGAGCCATAACTACTGAACCTGCGTGCCACAACTACTGAAGCCCGTGCGCCTAGAGCCCGTGCTCCACAAGAGAAGCCACCACAATGAGAAGCCTGTGCACCTCAACCAAGAGTAGCCCCACTTGCCGCAACTAGGGAAAGCCCGTGTGCAGCAACCAAGACCCAACACAGCCAAAAGTAAATAAATTAAATAAATAAATAAAAAATAAAATCGATTTTGCTAGATATTTTTATAATTTCTCCAGTTGTGGAATCATACTCCCCTAGACCTCATTGATTCCTCCCATGGTGGTTCCACCTTCTTAACTGAACCCTTTCTCCTTGACATCAGTGTCTAATTTGCACCCATGAGATTTTAAATTGTGGAGATGACTGGCAACACTGCTGGTGGGTGGGCTGAGTCCTGACATGAAAATGTACACTTTTTTTTTTTTTTTTTTTTTTCAGTATGCAGGCCTCTCACTGTTGTGGCCTCTCCCGCCGCAGAACACAGGCTCCAGATGCGCAGGCCCAGCAGCCATGGCCCACGGGCCCAGCCACCCCGTGGTACATGGGATCCCCATGGACCAGGGCACGAACCCGCGTCCCCCACATCAGCAGGCAGACTCCCAACCACTGTGCCACCAGGGAAGCCCCACACTTTAAATTAAATACAATAAAACATGACTGAAGACATATTAGGGATTACACTCAGCTATGAATAACAGGAAACACACAGAACCTGCCGGATATGAGGAAGGTGCTGATGCTACACAGAAGGACTGCATCAGAGCAGTCACTGCACAGTGCAGTAGAGGAACAAACTCTCATGTAGTTCTTTTGGACTGTACCACTGTAACTGTCATAGTGGAATGGGGAGCACATAGTCAGGAGCAGTATAAACAGAACAAGGTGCTTACAAATTAGACCTTATACAAATAAGATCTAGAGAACAGGGCACTCAGTGCTTCAGAGAATATTCTTAACCATGACAGTCTAAATTTCTTACAAGGTGGACACATGAGAGCTTGCAGGAAAATCCAAACTGTATTGGATCTTTAATGTTGAATTTGGGGACAACTGTAGAAGCCTACAGCTCAGATCAAGTGGAAGTCAAGCAGTCTACGGTGGTTTTGAGGATATACTTGACTGATAGGGAAAATAATGTGGAAAACGGGCTGGAAGCAAGTGTCTACAAAGGCCCTATGCTTCTGTCTCCTTCCATACAGGTGACTTCAAAACCTGACTAAATCATACTTCATCTCTGCATTCCAAGTTTCATGTAAGTTAGGCTTTGGTGACTTCTCACATGGGATCATAAGGCAACACATTCTAGAAAATGTAGTTCATGTTACTCACATTAATGTAACAGGATCAGGGACATTGCCAAATCTAAATTTTTTTGTCCTTTCACACGTCTCTCTTCTTTTTTTTTTTTTTTTCAGTATGCGGGCCTCTCATTGTTGTGGCCTCTCCCGTTGTGGAGCACAGACTCCGGACGCGCAGGCTCAGCGGCCATGGCTCACGGGCCTAGCCGCTCCGCGGCATGTGAGATCCTCCCAGACCGGGGCACGAACCCGTGTCCCCTGCATCGGCAGGTGGACTCTCAACCACTGTGCCACCAGGGAAGCCCCGTCTCTCTTCTTAATGTAAATTCCATAGTCCAAATCCCAACCAAAAGAAATGACAAAGTGTAAAGGACAAAAGATGAAGATAATTCACAAGAGACTGCACTATGATAAACTTTGCATACTTACAAGTATATAGCAATTATATATTCCATGGAAAATAGAATAAGGATCTTTAAGCAATAAAAAGTTAGTTTTCTGCTAAATAAGGTGGAATATATATATATATACATATATATATATATAAAATGAATAAGGCATATCCAGTACTTGCCACAGGAAGCCAGCAGGAAAAAAAAACCAAACCGGCATTTTTCAATGTTCTTTTCCTTACATATAACTTACAAAATTAGGTAAAAATTAAACCTACTTGCATACTAGAAATAAACTTCAATTCATGGTTCCAATAGACTTCAAAATAGACACACAAAAAATTACTAAATAACTAAAAGAAAAGACTACCTATTAATTTTTAAGGAACTCTTGCTTAATGAGTATCTACAAAATTATCTCACTTCAATGTGTACTTTGAAAACTAATTAGAAATCCATACTAGAGAGAATCACTTTAAGAATGAGTCAATTACAAATAAAATTTATAACATTTCTTTCATGTTGTGAATTTTCAGACAGCGTACCCATAGTACTTACATGGAGATAATTTCTCTTCAGTGCAGTTTTCATATGACTTTGAAAATATTTGTTAAAATTGAAAAGTTTCCCTAATTTTTCAGTTACAAAGTTTCTAACGCGTGTACATTTTTTTTTTTTTTGGTGGTACGCGGGCCTCTCACTGTTGTGGCCTCTCCCGTTGAGGAGCACAGGCTCCAGATGCGCAGGCTCAGTGGCCATGGCTCACAGGCCCAGCTGCTCCGCGGCATGTGGGATCTTCCCGCACCGGGGCATGAACCTGTGTCCCCTGCATAGGCAGGCGGACTCTCAACCACTGCGCCACCAGGGAAGCCCCGCATGTACATTTTCACATAGTTTTGTAAGGATGTGGGGCAAGTGAAGGTTTTCCTACATAGTTTACATTCAATACAATTCTCTCCAGTGCAAGTTCTTTCGTGGCTTTCCAAGGAAATGGGACTGAAGGCTTTCCCACATTCCTTACATATATACTGTTTCTCTCCAGTGTGCACTCTCATGTGTCCTTGGAAACGTGTGATACATGAAGGCTTCCCCACATTCCTTACATTCAGTTTCTGTCTAGTACGAGTTCTTTCATGTATCTGAATATAACAGAGAGTGCTGAAAGCTTTGCCATACTGTTTGCAAAAATACGGTTTCTCTCCAGTGTGAGCTCTTTTATGTATTTGGAATGAACTGGGAAAAATAAAGGCTTTCACACATTCCTTACATTCATAGTGCTATTCTCCATTATGAGTTTTTTCATGGCTTTGAAAAGAACTGGGACAACTGAAGGCTTTACTACAAGTTTTACATTGATAGGGTTTCTCTCCAGTGTGAGTGTTTTTATGTGCTTGTAAAGAACTGGGACAATCAAAGGCTTTCCCACAATCCTTACATTTGCAAGGTCCATCACCAGTATGCATTATCATGTGTCTTTGAACATTTGAGGGATAAATAAAGGCCTTTCCACATTCCTTACATTCATAGGGTTTCTCTCCAGTATGAGTTCTTTCGTGTTTTCGAATGGAACTGAGATAAGTGAAGGCTTTACCACATTGCTTACATTCATAGGGCCTCTCCCCAGTATGACTTTTTTCATGTATTTGACGACAACATAGAAAACTGAAGGCCTTACCACATTCCTTACACTTATATGGCTTTTCTCCACTGTGAGTCCTTTCATGACAACGAAAGTAATTGGGACAATCAAAGACTTTCCCACAGTCTTTACATTTATAAGGTCCATCTCCAGTATGCTTCATCATGTGTCTTTGAAATTTGGCAAGATAACTGAAGGTTTTCCCACATTCCTTACATACATAGGGTTTCTGTCCAGAATGAGTCCTCTCATGTTTTCAACAGGAATTTGGACAACTGAAAGCTTTACCACAATTTTTACACGTATAGGGCTTTTCTCCACTGTGTCTCCTTTCATGACTTCGAAAGGATCTGGAATAACTGAAGGCTTTACCACATTGCTTACATTCATAGGGTTTCTCTCCAGTATGAGTTCTCTCATGTTTTCGAAAGGAACTTGAACAACTAAAGGTTTTACCACATTTTTTACATTCGTAGGGCTTTTCTCCAGTATGTGTCCTTTCATGTCTTCGAATGTAACTGGCACAACTGAAGGTTTTACCACACTGCTTGCATTCATATGGTTTCAATCCACTATGAGTTCTCTCATGTTTTATAAAGTAACTGGGACAATTGAAAGCTTTACCACATTGCTTACATTTATAAGGTTTCTCTCCAGTGTGCGTTATTTCATGAATTCGACAGTATCTGAGAGAACTGAGAGCTTTACCACAGTGCTTACATCTATAGGGTTTCTCTCCAGTATGAGTTCGTTCATGTTTTTGAAAGTTGTGGTGATATCTGAAGGCTTTTCCACATCTTTTACACTCATAGGGTTTCTCTCCAGTGTGAATCCTTTCATGCCTTTGAATAGACTGGCGAAGCTTGAAGGCCTTCCCACATTTCTTACAATCATAGGGTTTCTCCCCAGTGTGAATCTTCTCATGGGTATGTCTGGACTGACGATGCTTGAAGGCTTTCCCACATTCCTTGCATTTATATGGCTTCTCCTCATATTCCTGATACTCACGTGGTTTGGGTGTAGTGCGAGATGTCATGTGCCTATTAAAGGATGAATGACGCATGAAGATTCGTCCACATACACTGAATTCACATAGTTTTATTCCAGTTTTCTTTTTCTGATTATGATTTGAAATTTGGCTAAATGTTTCCCCATACTGACTACCTTCATTATTTTTACAGAGTCTCTCTACCATATGACTGCTGTAAAAAATAAGAAGGATATTATTAATGAATTGTTTATTAATTATATTTAGTAATAGTTATGACAATGAAAATTTTACCATTTTAAAGGAAAGTGCACATTTTCTGCACATTCTGATTGAAAGTGAATTTACTAAAGTTCTGCAAGATAATCATAGCAATTATCAAAACAGTAATATTCATAAATGGTGATTCTGAATACTGATTCCAAGTGTACTATTTTTCAAACACTCAACATTTAGGACACATTTGAGAAAAAAGGTTTGATGCAAAAATTCTAAGATTCATTAATTTTAAGGCTGGAATGATTTATTTTATTTCTTTGTTTTACAATGTCATGGCATAAACAATCTTGAGAGAGAAGAAAGAAGCTAGAGGAATCAGGCTCCCTGACTTCAGACTATACTACAAAGCCACAGTAATCAAAACAGTATGGTGCTAGCACAAAAGCAGACCATAGATCAATGGAAAAGGATAGAAAGCCCAGAAATAAACTCATGCACTTATGGTCAATTAATCTATGACAAAAAAGGCAAGAATATACAATAGAGAAAAGACAGTGTCTTCAACATGTGGTGCTGGGAAAACTGGACAGCCACATGTAAAAGAATGAAACTAGAACATTCTCTAACACCATATACAAAAATAAACTCAAAATGGATTAAAGACCTAAATGTAAGACTGGATACTATAAAACTCCTAGAGAAAAACATAGGCAGAACACTCTTTGACATAAATCGCAGCAATATTTTTTTTGGATCTGTCTCCTAGAGTAATGGAAACAAAAGCAAAAATAAACAAATGGAATCTAATGAAATTTAAAAGCTTTTGCACAGCAAAGGAAACCATAAACAAAATGAAAAGACAACCTACTGAATAGGAGAGAGTATCTGCAAACGATGCAACTGACAAGGGATTAATTTCCAAAATATACAAATAGCTCATACAGCTCAATATCAAAACACCAAAGGACCCAATCAAAAAATGGGCAGAAGACTGAAACAGACATTTCTCCAAAGAAGACACACAGATGGCCAACAGGCACATGAGAAGATGCTCCACACCACTAATTATCAGAGAAATGCAAATCAAAACTACGAGGTATCACCTCACACCGGCCAGAATGGCCATATTAAAAAGTCTACAAATGCTGGAGGGGGTGTGGAGAAAAGGGAACCCTCCTACACTGCTGGTAGGAATGTTAATTGGTGCAGCCACTCTGGAGAACAGTATGGAGGTTCCATAAAAAAGTAAGAATAGAATTACCATATGATCCAGCAATCCCACTCCTGGGCATATATCTGGAAAAGACAAAAACTCTAATTCGAAAAGAAACATGCACCCAGTATTCATAGCAGCACTATTTACAACACCCAAGACATGGAAGTAACCTAAATGTCCATCACGGATGAATGGATAAAGAAAATGTGGTATCACTTACACGTGGAATCCAAAAAAATGATACAAATGAACTTATTTATAAAACAGAAATAGACTCACAGACATAGAAAACAAACTATGGTTACCAAAGGGGAAAGGGTGGGGGAGGGATAAATTGGGAATTTGAGATTAACAGATACACACTACTCTATATAAAACAGATAAACAACAAAGACTTGCTGTATAGCACAGGGAACTATATTCAATATCTTGGAATACCCTATAATGGAAAAGAATTGGAAAGAGAATGGATATATATATACGTATAACTGAATCACTTTGCTGTACACCTGAAACTAACACAACATTGTAAATCAACTGTACTTGAATAAAACAAAAAATATCATGGCATACTAACATTCTGTCATGGGACATTGCTTTCTCGTGTGAGTATAACTCACCTTAGATTTGTCCCATGATGTTCATACTGATCTTCAGTATCAGGGTCTTCCCATTTTTCTCCTAAAATGCAGACCAACAACAACAAAAATCATTATAAGTTATAAAATATCAGAGAAAAGTTGTTACATGACAGGTCCATGATGAACTATGACCATGCCTGGTTTATTTACTAATGTAGTCCCTTTCCACGTTTCACCTCTTGAAAATGTTGAAAAGCAAGCAACACTGGTTCTCTAATTGACTAAGTAATTAAGTAAGAATGTCATCATCCTTACCTATTGAGGTCAAGTTCTTAAAGGTTTCCTGCATCACATCTCTGTAGAGTTTCTTCTGGGATAGATCCAGCAGAGCCCACTCCTCTGTGGTGAACTTCACACTCACATCCTCAAAGGTCACTGAATCCTAAAACATCCCAAATACGTATGTGAGAGAATGGACAGAATGAAGAGCACCAGCAATCTATACTCAATTCATAGGAAGTTCACATATGACTCTGCGGTCTCCAAACATTTATTCTATAACTTTGTCATTAGAACTCTTACTCTATGGTGACACTCCCTCATGAATTCAAGAGCATCATGAACACAAGGAATTTACTGCTACATTTGTACTGTGATCACTTCAAGTCTTTATTCCTCTCTGTCAAGACATAGAGCACCTTGGAGAAATAAGAGAAACTTGCTATACAGATGAAAGAAATAATCCATTTTAAGCACACTGGTTCATTCTGATAAAAACTTTCTCATTCCCTCTTTAGTACCCACCATATCGTGCAGCACTATACGAGCACAGGTTCCCATCTGCATGAGGTTTTAACAAATAACAACACAGTGAAGAACTGGAAGGTTTTCTTTCTATTCTCATCATCAGACACGAGGCCAAAAGTCCTGTGGAAATCCAACCTGTAACAAGATCCAGCTAGTCATATTGTCCTGAAGTACTCCAGGCTAACAGAAGTAGTCAGATCCAGGCGGGTGAATGAAAATATTCTTGTGGAGGAGTATAAATTAAAATTTATATAATATTTATCACATACTCAGTTTTGCTTTCCTTTCTCTGTCTCATTTCATGGGGCTAGGAAGTTATTCAGAGTCAGAGCCGAGACATGAGGAGGAAAACAGGACAACTCACACCTCCACAAAATCCCTACATTCATGTGCCTTGGGATGGCTTCTGAACAATTTTTAGAACACCCATACTGAGATGATAAGATCACAGAAGACCTCATTTTGGCAGAATCATACAACTATAATCTGGGCCTTGATGACCTTGGGGAACAGGTTAAGACAAAGTTTGCAAGGGCTTCATTAAAGCTTCAGTGGTTTCATGGTGAATTTGCACAAATTATAAAAATACATAAAGAGTTCAACAGTGCTTTCTCAAAAAAAAACACAAAACCCTTTTCTCTTATATCAGCGAGTGATACCTGACCAGCCACTCTAGAGGCTGTCCTCCCACTTTCTCTCATTTCTGAGCTCCCAGGTGGGGCACAGCAGCATGACAGCCCATCCTAGGTATAGGAATTCCCCAGTGGCATAATTTCCTAAATGCTGGTCCCTGAAAGAGACCAATTACCCGTTGACGTCCATGTGAAGGGAACAGAAAAAAGGCTCCCATCCATCAATTCTGATGCTAGAATTAGCTTGTTTGGTAGAGCAACATCAATGAAGGAACATCTCTCTTGTTGTGGGTCCAGGGAGTAAGAGGAGCAGCCTAGGGCAGCCCTAATTACTCTTTCTTCACTGGAACAACAGCACTTGCTCATAACAAAATCCAACTACCTAGTGTGCAAAAGACAGTGAACATTAGCAGGCCCAAGAATGCTTAGCCTTAGAAATGCTTGCCCACAAATTTCATCTTTCACTAGTATCTGGGATCTGTGATTTTTGGGAGTAAGCTGACCAACCTTACAGATAAAAGTGCCTCAGTGAGCCTAAAGTGTATATGGTAAACTCCTGTTTTCCTTTGGAGAGTGGTAATTTTGTGTCATGTTCAGCAGAAGGTGCCTACCTGATCAGCACCCACCTCCCTAAACAACTATGGTCACTGAGTCTCTAATCTGTTACTTGGAGAACTGAGCCCATCCTACGTGGTAACACCAAGAGACAACATTTGAGAGCTTCCTTCTGGTTTCCTCCACACCAAATTTAATTCAATACTAAACAAGACTAATACAAAATATTTAATGATCCTCATGTAAAAAAATTTTTTTAAATTATTGGGTAATGTTAAAGTAGACTGAAGTAAGTAAAATGATGGCATGTGTTCTTAGAAAGAATTCAGCGTCGCCCAGATGTCATCTCTCCCAAATGATACATTTATTAAGTTTTGCAAATACCTAAAACAGTTTTTAGGACTCGATAAAAGCTACTCCTCCAAACCTAATACAAAGAAGGAATGTCCAAAAATGGACAAAGTCTTCTATGGAAAAACATGGCAGTCTACCTAACACACCTCTATGGTAATTCAGAGGATACAGGTATTAGCAGAAAGAAAAACAAACAGAACAAAGGAAAGGAAAAGTGTCTTCCATAGACCAGCATTTAATATGGAAAGTTGTTCAAGGACAGAATAGGAGAGTAGTGGCAAATATCATGAACACTTGACTACATAAGGGACAAACTATTATCCAGTTGGAAAAATGCAGCATATTTCCCTTCATTCCATAGACAATGGCCTCCTCATTGTAGATTTAAATGTGAAAGATAAAACTAGGCCACTTTTAAAAGTCACAGGTAAATGTTTTATTGATAGAAGAATAGAAAGAGTATCTCATATAAGCAAAAGAATGATCTATAAAGACAAAGACAAATTCAAATGTATTAAAATTAAGGTAGTTAAAAGATACATAGGGCTTCCCTGGTGGCGCAGTGGTTGAGAGTCCGCCTGCTGATGCAGGGGACACGGGTTCGTGCCCTGGTCCAGAAATATCCCACATGGCGTGGAGCGGCTGGGCCCGTGAGCCATGGCCGCTGAGCCTGTGCATCCGGAGCCTGTGCTCCACAACGGGAGAGGCCACAACAGTGAGAGGCCCGTGTACCCAAAAAAAAAAAAAAAAAAAAAAAAAAAAAAAAATTACATAAAAAGGAAAATATCTGCAATGCACACAGATATAAAAATAGAAAAGGGCTACTTTGTAGAGTTAAAATGAACAGAGACAATTTTAAAATGGAAAAAGAAGCAAAACATATTTAACAGATATGAAAAGGATAATATATGAAAAAATGTCTATCACCTTGGCAACTGGGTAATAGGACACTAATATGTCCAGTAAATCCCATTTCACAGTGATTAGAACAAAACTTAGTCAATTTAATAATCTCAAGTGTTGGGACTTCCCTGGTGGTGCAGTGGTTAAGAATCTGCCTGCCAGTGCAGGGGAACAGGTTCAATCCCTGGTCTGGGAAGATCCCACATGCCACGGAGCAACTAAGCCTGTGCTCCACAACTACTGAGCCTGCATGCCACAACTACTGAAGCCTGCGTGCCCTAGAGCCCATGCTCCACAAGAGAAGCCACTGCAATGAGAAGCCTGCGCACTGCAACGAAGAGTAGCCCCCACTTGCCACAACTACAGAAAGCCCGCGCGCAGCAACGAAGACCCAAAGCAGCCAAGAAAAAAAAAAAAGAAGAAGAAAAAGAAAATCCCAAGTGTTGAAGACCATTGGGGGAAAAAATCATTAAATTATGCACAAATGGAGGAATGGAATGGCCAAGTGATATACTCCATTGCTATTTCCTGTGAATATGAACTTGATCACTATTTACAGCCCAGCAATTCCCAACAATGTCCACAGAATTTATTGCATAGTTGCACTTGGAGAAATATACAAGGGTGGCATACACTAATATCAACAGATCTGAAGGTTTTATCAATAAAACAGTAAAACAAAGAGTACTGCAAAAAGTGCAGCATGTTACCTATTCTGTAACTGTTATGGTCTCCTGCAAAGACAGATGAAGCCTCGCCCGAGATTTAGTTCAGATGTCTGCACTGATGATAACACATACACACGTAAAGAGCATGAAAAGGGTTTCTTACTTCTATAATGGAAGTGTTTGAGAAAAGGAAAGGAAGCCTCTGAAGAAGGTGAAAAATGCCTTGAGACATCAAGGAAAGAAGGAAAGGAGCCTGGCCTGGGTTTTTTATTGAGCTTAGGGGATGGTATAGGGTGAGAATTCAAGTACACGAGCAAGGCCTTCTGTGGATTCAATCACTTGCCAGAATCAAAGGAAGGGAGACTGAGGCTTTCTTATCACCATGTACAGATGTGGGCACAAGTAGATGAAAGAAAGAGGAAGTAAGGTTTAAAGCTGTTAGCAGTCAAACATCAAAAAAAGGAGTCAGAGACTTCTTATCTATGGTCTGGTATCTAAGGAGCTTGGAAGTCAGCTTCTGGTACCTTCTAGTCCTCAGAAGAAAAAAAGCCAAGAAACTTAAAAGCAACAACTCTTCCACCAGAGAACTGAGGTCACAGGGTAAACTGCTGTCTCCAAATTAGAAATAGAAACAAAAAAGTATACCCAGACACCTGAAACTAAAACAACATTGTAAATCAACTGTACTCCAATAAAAATTTTTAAATAAAACTGGAACAATACAGAGAAGATCAGCAGGATGACATGCAAATTAATGAAGTGTTCCATATTTTTATAAAAATACTGAATCACTGTGCTGTACACCTGAAACTAATATAATACTGTAAATCAACTGTAAAAATAAACAAATAAAAATAAATAAATAAATAAAAATATACCCAGAATAGTTTCTTCTTTTTAACAAGCCTGTCCTGAAAACAATCTATTTCACAAGCGCGCAACTAACTGGGATTTTGCTAGAGCCTAACTGACCTGTGGCTGTAGGGAAATAGCCAACGTGAGTCTCTTTTAGCATTTTCTGCTCTCAAAGGTGGGGGCACCTCTGAGGATAAAAGTGTTTTTTTCCCTTCCTAACAACAAATATGTGGTGTCCCAATGCCACTTCTCCAACTCTCTGTCACCAAATAGATGTCCAACAGTTCAATTCTAACACTAAATCACATATGTTACACTCTATAGATTTAAGCGCTCAGTACTAGACAATGCCTCTACTTCAGATGCCAGACACAAATGGCGTGCTTTGGTTACCAACGTTTCTACCCAGCCGTCTACAAATCATAGATTTCCTTGACACACCATCAGGTTTCATAATTTACTTAAAACAAAAGACACTCTATCACCCTTATTACTCAAGTCATTCCAAGGACTTCAAAAGTTTTTGCTAGGAATGCGGGACAAAGACCAAACGTCTTTCTCATTGTATCACAGAAAGTCAAACCCAGAGATACAGGATCACTAAAAGATTGAGATCAAATCAGTGTCCTAGAGAATGCTTCCCCTCTGCCCACATCTACTTCTACATCAACTGGCCTCTTGTTTAATATAAATGGACTATACAGAAAGACCTAGATGCTTTCCGGTAACATCAAGAAGAAGGCAAGGATGTCCCCTCTCACCATTCCTTTATCAATCTTATACTGGAATTTTTAGCTAATGCAATCAGACAGGAAAAGTAAATAAAAAGGATAAAAAATGAGAAGAAATAAAACTGCCTTGGCTGGCATATGACAAGACTGTCTTTGGAGAAAACCTCAAAGAATTCCAAGAGCAAAAAAAAAAAAAAAAAAAAAAAGACCTTGAACTACTAAGAGAGTAGAGGAAGGTTGAAGATTAAAACGTTAACATGCACAAGTCAAGTGCTTTCCTACAGATCCACACATAATACTGAACTCAACTTTGACGAAGGACCAAAGGCAATATTTAATTTAGAAAAAATTTAGTCTTTTCAACAAATAATGCTGGAAAAATTGGATATCCACATGCAGAATGAAGAAATGAATCTAGACAGAGATTTAAAACCTTTCATAAAAATTGGGCTTCCCTGGTGGCGCAGTGGTTGAGAGTCCGCCTGCCGATGCAGGGGACACGGGTTCGTGCCCCGGTCCGGGAAGATCCCACATGCCGCGGAGTGGCTGGGACCATGAGCCATGGCCGCTGAGCCTGCGCGTCCGGAGCCTGTGCTCCGCAATGGGAGAGGCCACAACAGTGAGAGACCCGCGTACCGCAAATAAATAAAAAAAAATAATAATAATAATAAATAATAAAAAAAAAACAACACAAACCTTTCATAAAAATTAATCCAAAATGGGTCAGAGTAGTTAGTATAAAATGTAAAGCTACAACATTCCAAAAAGATAACATATGAGAAAATCTAGGTGACCTTGGTTTTGGTGATTAATTTTTAGATACAAAAGCAAATGCAAGATCCAAAAGATAAAAATAACTTTGACTTCATTAAAACAAGAAACTCCTGCTCAGTGAAACACAGTGCTAAGAGAATGAAAACACAAGCCACAGACCGGCAGAAAATCCTTGGAAATCATCTATATGATAAAGCGCTGGTATCCAAAACATCCAAAGGACTCTTAAAACTGAACAAAAAGAAAACAACCTTAAAAATGAGCAAAAGATCTGAACACACATTTTATTGACGACATACAGATGGTAAATGAGCACATGAAAAAATTCTTAATATATTACCAGGAAACTGAAAATAAAAGAATGAGATATCACCCGACACTTCCTACAATGGCTAAAATTACAAGCCTTCAGAACACCAAATAATGGCAAAGATGAAGAACTGGTGGTAATGGAAAATGGAAAGCTGGTGGAGTTTTGATGTGGATCTTGTGAAGCCATTAGTGGAAAACTAAACCTCTCAGGAAACAGAAATTAAACAGTTGGTGGTGCTTTTGAGGATAAGCTTGATTGGAAGATCAAAGAATGTGGAAATATTTAAAGGAGCAAAAAATCTGAAATTATTTAAAATATATTGGAAAAAAACACTCTTCTCTTTTCAACACCAAAAGCCGTCCTTTGATGAGATCAATTTAATAAAAGTGATAAGTATCTAGTCAACATAACAGAGAAAGGAGGGAAGACAGAAATTACTCATAACAGAAATGAAAGAAGGGGGAAATGAACATGAAAAAGGACTTGACACCATCCAATATCCATTTATGATGACAAACTAATAATAGAGGGGAACTCTCTCTTTTTGAGAAAGAACATTTACATGACACCTGGAGCTAACATCATACTTAGTGGTGGGAAACTAGATGCTTTACTGGTAAGACAGGAATGGAACAGAGCAAGAAGATCCCTCTCACCACTCCTATTCAACACTGTACTACAAACAACACACACACACACACACACACAAAGAAAAAAATAAAACATATTGTACTAGAAGCCCTAGTCAATGCAGTAAGAAAAGAAAAGGAAATAAAAGATATACAGATTGGGAAGCAAGAAATAAAACTGTCTGTTCTATATGACATGATTGTCTATGTAAAAGATCTGAAAGAATCTACAACAGAGATTACTCTTGAAATTAATAAGAGCAGAGCAAGGTTGAAGGATACCAAAGGAAATAAGGTATCAAGCCATGAAAACACATGGAGGAACCCAAAAGGGACTTCCCTGGTGGTCCAGTGGTTAAGACTCCATGCTCCCAATGCAGGGGGCATGGGTTCGATCCCTGGTCGGGGAAGTATGATTCCCCATGCCGTGCAGCCGAATTAAAAAAAAAAAAAAGTATACTGCTAAGTGAAAGAAGCTAATCTCACAAAGATACACACTGTATGATTCCAAGTATGTGACAATCTGGAAAAGACAAAACTATGAGCCAAGAAAAAAATCTCTGATTGTGAAGGATTTGAGGGTTCAAGGGAAGAATGAATGAATAGGTTGGCCATATAGGATTTTTAGGGAAATGAAACTACGCTATAGGATACAGAAATGAAATGAAGGATATATGTCATTAAACATTTGCCAGGATCTATAGATCTTTTAACACAAGGAGTCAATGCTACTGTAAACTGTATACTTTAATGTATCAACATTCACTGAACAATTTTAAATGTTCCACACACAAGATTTAAAAATAGTGTAAACTGTGTGGATGCAGAGTGGTTATGTGGGAACTCTCTGTACTCTCTATTTTTCTTTTTCTGTAAGCCTAAAATTGCTCCAAAAGAAAACTGAAGTGAATTAGAAAAAAAAAAAAAGTCGAAGACAGACTCATTGCAATTCACCCCTGATGACTGATGACCAAAACGGGACACCTTTCATACAACTGATTTGAACTTATTTCAATAAGCCAGTATGGTGCTCCATGAGCCTGAGACCTGTTAACGGAAGTGAAACTTCAACTGAATGTCATGTTGGAGAGCAGCACTGTATTTTCTGAGAAGTGCCACGGTTACTACCAGTCATGTCTGGGACTCCAACATGGATAAGAATGTCCTGGTGAGTCCCTATATTGTGGACCTAGTATATGTACAGATTTTCTATTTTGGGTATCTCTAAATCAAGAGATCCCAACATTTCTTTTAATACAAAGGGGCAATTCTTGGACATCGTCCAAAAGGCTGTGAATACATGCAGATGGGGCCAATTTTTGGCCAGTATCAAGATGACTCTCTGATGTTTGGTTAGTTGTGTGGTTTGGTCATTTATCAGGGATATCACAAGGGATGAAGAGCAGCAACTCTCCACTGAGCTCATCATGCACAAATGCATATTGTCATCCTTAATGTCTATGCACACCCCAGAGCTATGCATTCAGTTAATCCCAAGAAACTCCCGAGGGAAGTCTCCATCTGGGGGAGTAGTGACCTCTTCCAAGACCACAGCATCCTTTAATGGACTGAAGAGAGAACAGGCCACCCTCCTGCAGGAGGCATAAACCAGGACAGGTTTTGCTCCATCATTGCACACAGTGGTGCTGGTAGGCATGCCAACCCGATGGGGTGCTAGTTCTAGGGTCAAAGGCACAATGGGCAGCTCAGCAGAGGGTCACAAGCTCAGTGCTTATGAGACCCTTTCTTTTCTTTTCTTTTTTTTCTTTTTGGCTGCGTTGGGTCTTCATTGCTGTGCGCAGGCTTTCTCTGGTTGCAGCGAGCGGGGGCTACTCTTCGTTGTGGTGCACGGGCTTCTCATCGCGCTGGCTTCTCTTGTTGGGAGCACGGGCTCTAGGCGCACGGGCTTCAGTAGTTGTGGCTCGCGGGCTCTAGAGCGCACGCTCAGTAGTTGTGGCACACGGGCTTAGTTACTCTGCGGCATGTGGGATCTTCCCAGGCCAGGGCTTGAACCTGTGTCCCTTGCATTGGCAGGCAGATTCTTAACCACTGCGCCACCAGGGAAGCCCCGAGACCCTTTATTTTCAAGAGAGCTTAGTGTGTGACAGTCACTGCAGCTCTAATGGCAAACAGTGTGAGGCACAGGGCAGTTTCTTGCATCAGAAGCCTATGGACAATTTAAGGCCATCGTGGGTAACTCTAGGAGGTATGAAAAGTCACTGAAAACTCTACAGTGAAGGAGGCTAAGAGGACTCTAACACAAGTTAGTGTTATGTATGGCTGTTGTACGGCAATTTAAACACAGTCTAGAGCCTTCTGTGGTAGGGGTGACCTCAAGGTGGGCAAATTTCCAAGCAATAGCAAATATGGGCTCAAGTAAAATTAGTAAACAAGGAAAACGTTGCCTCCCAACACCAAAAGGACCCAGCAGATCTTGTGGGTACTGAAAAAGACTATGTAACCATTTCTTCACAGTGTCAGAGAGGGAGCAGCCATCTGATTATCAAAGAATTTTCAGGAACTTGACCAAGGCATGAGGGTCTTATCTTATGCATGGGTCAATGGCCCATCCATCTCGTATGAGCTCCCATTCCAATACTAGTTCTGAATGAGTGTGAAACGAATATCCTCAGAGGAGGACGTCATTAGTGTGATGTCATACCTGTGTTCCTGGAGCAAAGTGCACGCAGTGCAGATCCTACCTGCAGAGACTGTGAAATGGCAAGGATGCTGAGGTTCCCTGAGGATAACCAGGTGAAGATGTATCATGTCTCTTCCTCCATGACATATAGTTTAAGTAACCCAAGCTTAAATCAGTTAAAGCTAATTCCTTTGCTGTGTCACAGTGAGGTTATGGTGTCGTCCCTAATAACTCAGAGGGTCAGGATCTTTGTTGCAGTAGAGGGAGAAGCAGCTGCAGCAGAGGTGCTGCCGATGAGCCCTCTGGTATTTGGAGAGTATACTCAGTCCACCAACTACTGGCTCCCTTCCTTCTCTTCTCTTTCTTTCTCTTTGAAATAACTGCTCTTTAAGAAGTAATCCCTAGGCTCACCTCATTCACGGGGTATAATAGTATTCATAACACCCTAATGTAACAGGGGCTATTTGCTCTCTTGCCTTGTTACAAAAGTCCTTTTACACACACACACACACACACACACGTGTGTATGTGTGCGTGTGTATGTGTGTGTGTGTATATATATATATATATATATATATATTCCCCCCCACCCTTTGCCAAGCCAGTCAGCTTGCGGTATCTTAGCTTCCCGACCAGGGGCTGAACCTGGGCCACAGCAGTGAAAGCACCAAGTCCTAACCACTGGACCACCAGAGAATTCTCAGGCCTTCTATATTTTATTAACTGACCTGATTAAGCTGTACTAACTTCACAGAATGCACTAAAGTATTTTACTTTGTCCTCCTAAACTTCATCCCCTATAGCATGATAATCATTAACCAAACCCTAATTCCTAAGAATAACAGCACTTTTGACTAGCTGTTTTCCAGGGCTAGATGGTATCTACAGATAAGGGTGACTTAGGAGCTGGGACCTCCTGCCTCCTGGGAAAATGCCACAAGAAGATGAAAAACTGCCCTCTCACTTCTCCTCCTAGCATAAAAGAAACCTAAATTCTTTTCTGAATTAAGATGGTTCTTTAGGAAGTTAGTCCACCTTCTCGGTTTGCTGACTTTCAGAATAAAGTCACTACTTCTTGCCCCAACACCTCATGTCTCATTTTATTGGCCTGTCATGCAGCTGTAAGCAGGTAAGTTAGGGGAACCTCAGGAAAAAAGAACCCTGGCTTTCTTGACATAAGAGAAGCCATTTCTGGCCTAAGCCATTTTGTGATCTAAGCCTGGCCACAATGCTTGCCCTTGAACAGGTCTCAGTAATCAATGAGCTTAAGGAACAAAGGAATGAAAGAACAGAGAAAAAGTAGTCAAACAATAGTGCAGTGATACAGCAGAGTCCTAGTTCCTCCTCAAGGGATATAGATATATATACAAAATAATATATCTTTGAGTTCTGCAGGAACGAAGGCCCCCACCCGGGTGGAGGACAGAATGATGATGTTGACCCTCCTGACTTCACAAACCAAAGCTTGGACTCTGTCGACCTTTGCCCCAATTTTATGCTGAATTCTCCTCTGCTAAATCCCCTTCATGAATATGCATGTACCCTTAGCTTTAAACTTCCCCAATTTTGTTGTTCAGGGTGACAATGCTTTGGGAAATATCCCCAGTGTTCTCCTTACTTGCTGCAAGTAATAATAAATCCTTCCTTCTCCCGATCTTTGGCTTGGTTGTGTCTATTGGCTCAACACCCACCAAGAGGTGAACCCAGTTTTTGGGTGACACAGTGAGCAGTATGAGCTTGAACTTGGTAACACTAAACCCCTCCTAAAGTTGGGGAGACACCAGCCTCAGACACATCTTCACTCCAAACACATAGATGGGTTACACCCAAGACATCCACCCAGAAACACTCTAAGGAGGGCCCCATTCCCATACTCCTGCTCCCAAAGGACAAAGAATTACAGAAACTGCCAATTCAGAATCCTCTGTATATAGAACCCAGCGTTGCTGGGATCAACAGTGCCACACGGGGCAGGAGAGCGCACAGGAGGAGACCCCAACAAATAGCAGCTCATGGAGCAGGAGCTTCCAGGCTTTCTTATCAGCCTGCCCAGGTAAGAAGCGCTAGGGGAAAAGGGAGGGGTGAGGCTTAAGTTTTCAGTAGTCAAACATCAAATATGTGGATCCCCACCACCCCACCCAAGAACAAACAGAAGAAAAATGTGCATTCACATGACTTGGTTTTATATAAAGAAACAATAGCAGGACGATGGAAGTAATCAAAACTGGTTCTTTGCACAGAAGTGGAGTGGGATGTGTGGGCAGGGAGTTGCCTTAAGTTAGTTTCCTATCTTAGGGATTTTTTTAACCTTCCCATGAATTATTTATTTAAAAGAAGGAGAAAAAATTTTATACGCCATATTTTGCTATGCTTAATAATTATTTTATATTAACTTTTACATTTAAAAATTAATTTAATTTTAACTTTTCTACATAGGAAACCACACCAAGACTTAATCCTTTAAACAGTAAGGTGTATAAGACTGCAGACTGTAAATAATTTACAAATCCCTTTCTAACAAAAAGGACTAGGGGCCTTACAGTTTGTCCTTCCACTATATTTCACACTGGTGATGTTTTCAGGAACGAATGGCATACTCTAATACACTAGGACTTGCAAAGTAAGAGCTGAAGTAAACTAAGAATTTCAAATATTTACAGAGGCTTTGAGGATTTTCCTCATATCGATGAAAATAGAAATTCAATTGTTTTTTTCCTCACATTCATTAAAATAGGAACTCATTTACCTTAGGAATAGTATAATAGCTTTTAAATGTCAAATTTCTCTAGGGACAGGCACATACACTGATCTAAAAATGAAAAAAGCACCTGAGAACTTAAATATGCCCATCTCACATCTTGAGGTTCTCTTGCCTAAATGGAATAAAAATCCTATTTGGCTCCACAATTTTCTTGCCTTACATCGTATCTCTCGATCAACTTACATTTTAAAATCCCAAGTGCTGGTGCAAACTAGAGTTAAAGGGCTGCAGTATTTTGGATAAAAGAATCCAAATACTGAAATCAAAACAGATAAGCAGGCTGCTTCCCTCAAATTCAGAAGAAAACCCCATTTTCATAAAGTTGAACATATTCCAGACTTGGTGTCTAAACACTCCAGGTTGAGATGGAACCCCTAGAGTGGGTCAGTCCCTGGTGAAGGAGGGTAGGGACAGGTTAGCAGCCACACGAATCATCTCTGGGAGCTCTACATGTCCTCCCCTCTCCTGTAAGCATGGAAGCACTCCCTCCTCCAGGCTTCTCTTGTCACAAGTCAGGAAACTCTCAGGCTGATTCAGTTTAAGGCTCTGACCCAAAGGAACTCCCCAATTCATAAACCTTCTGTCCATGAGACAGAACACCTGATCTTCACAGACTCTCAGTGTGTACAAATTACACTAACTGCACGTACACTGTGGATGCAAAACTCAAACTCTCTGTCTAAAAGTGGCTAGGCCTACGGAACTACAACTACAACCTAAAAAAGGCATCATCCCCACCCCCACGTGCAGGTGCACCGCCAGCTTTCCAAAGCTCTGCATCTTCTCTCACTATAAAGTTTCCTTCTGTGGTGGATGTGAACAGGGAGGACACCTGAAAGGGTAAGGCTTCCCAGGAAGAACCAACTAGATTTCGCAGTACTTCCCTTTCCAACCTCAAGGGGGCCTTAGTGAGGCTCACTGACCACAGGCCTCTACTCTCCCTGGACTTGCTTTGGATCCCTGAGATTTTAAATGACACAAAGCCAGTTTTTGAACAATACAGCAGAATAATTTAAATCCAGTGTTTATGTGGGAAGGAGGAAAGAAAATGCTAAGGCACTTTAGTAGTTCAAGCAGAAAACCCCAAATATCTATTCCATCCAGAATAAAAGATGTCAGTTAATTATTATTTCCATGGCAAGAAATTCATTTGTAAGTAATTAACTATACTTGAACACTTTTGGTCTAAGCCCTGCAATTTCATTTGAAAATATCCAAAAGTAAACACAGACCTCAGAAACTTACTACACACGTTCAGGGAAAGAAAGAGTGGAACCAAAACTCTTAACAAATGTAATGTAATACAAGAATATTTTATCTTCTCTCAGAGTCACCTCTTTCTTGCCTGTTTGGAACTATTTTATACTGTCCTTATAGCTCTATTGATTAAATACGTTTTTCCTTTATTGAAAAATGCAGACTAAGTGAGTAAATCTCTTTAAAGTTACAAACCCAGGGAGAGGCAGTGCTGACAGTTTCCACAAAAATAAACTCCACCCAAAAGCCTTCCCATAGGATGTATGTGTCCTGTAAGGATTCTGGGGGAGAGGCACAAGGTTTTCATACAATGAACATGGTTCCGTGTGGTTATTCGTCTTTCTTCACATGTAAAACATCCACAGATAAAAAAAATAAATCTTTAAGGGCCATCCATGGCTCTGTGGGAAAAGGATAAACAGTTAAAATATTCGGTCGCTTTGAAATGCACCACAGAGGACAAATAGTTGATAGTGATGCTGTGAATCGGAAAAGCGAAGCTGGCTTTGGGAATGGGAGGAGGTATTTATTGCCAGAGCTAGGCTGGGGAAACAAGAGCTGTGAATTTGAAACCCTGCTCTAAAAACCACAACACTCGTAAAACTCAGAAGAAAACGAGTCCCGCTGACGTGAAAGGAGAGACTGTGGACTCCATAGAGCACAGCTCCTCCCACGCACGATCCCCGGAGACCCAATCACAACTGTTCCCTGATGACCCTCCCTGTGGTCACCGCACAGTCTCGGGGAGACGACAAACTGCGGGCGCAGAGCTGCCCAGAGAGGCTCCGGGGTCAGGGCCCAAGTCGCCGCGCGCAGTGACGGGACAGGACGCCCGGGGTTCCGGCTGCCGGCCCCGCCCCCACGCTGCCAGACCGAGGGGACTGAGGTCCGAGCGGAGACACACGCGGCTCGGGTCCGCATACCCCAGAGTTGACCGCGGTCAGACCCGGGTCCTGCCAGGGCCGGTTCCGACCAGACCCTGCACCGCATCTCCACATCGCTGGGCAGCGCACTTACCATTTCTAGGTTTCCCTGAGTCCCTCCTATGACTCCCACGACCGCTGCAAAGCACAGCGTGAGGGACACTGCGGCAAAGCCACAGAGACGATTAGGGGCGAGTTAGGGATGTCTGCGCCAATGCAGTGCATGTCCCCACCCACTTTCCCCAGCGGGGTTCTTGATTGGACAGTTTGAGAGGCCTCGCCCCCCACGCTTGAGTGACAGCGGGGCAGGAAGATGCATGTCTGCGGAACCAGACTCTGCGGGTGGGCGGCGACCTGATCCGGCAAAGGATGTTTGCATTTAAACGGAACTTCTTTCCGGCTTCGGGCGGCCTGTGTTGTTTTCGCCCAGTTCTTTATGAACGCGGGGGTACAGGGAAATGCTGATTAAATTCCCAAACGAATAAAGTAAGTACAGCACTGGAAGATGGCCCATATCAGGCGACACTGAAACAATAGGGTCTTACGTCCTATATGGGTCAGGGTCTTGGCTTAAGTCTGTCAGACCATTCTAAATTGTGACCCTTGTTTAGAAACAAAGACACTTAAGGTGACCCCGCCATCTGTAATAGTCTGGCTCCATTTTAATATTTGTCCTTTGACAGGATTGAGCCTTCCATCCATCCCTGCGTCTTCCCCACTCATATAAAATTATGAAACAACTTGCCAATCTTTCTTACAAAGATTATAGCTGGCATTATAATAGGTATTACATGGAATCTGCAGATCATTTTGTGAAGTAGTGCCAGTTCAGCAGTGTTAACTCTTCTGAACCATGAAATTGGAATGTTTCCTATTTACACTTGTCTTAATTTCTTTTCATCATGTTTTGTAGTTTGAAAAGTACTCATTCTATACTTTAGGTTTAGCTTGTTCTTTTTCTAGTTTTTGAGGTGTAAATTTACGTTGTTAATTTGATAGCTTTCTTTCTTAATATAGGTGTTTATAAGTTTCCCTTTTACTATAACTTATGCTGCATAAAAGTCTCCTTGTATTCATCTCCCCTGCTGTGTTTGGGTATCCCTAGAAACTCAATGTTAAATAGTCTGTGTCTTAAAACTCTGTTTTAATCCACTCCTTTTATACTGAGCCCTGTTGATATGGTAGGAAGGTACTGGTGTGGGAAAATGTTCTCTTATGATTGAACCTGTAATGTTTTGGCAGGACAGAATCCCTGGACTATGAGCCTCGGAACAGGTTCTTAGTATTCATTCCTTCCCTTTTGACACAGAGAAAACCTGAAGGGTCAGGGAGCTGTCTGACTGCTCTGCCCCATTTCAGATAAGGTTTTGGCAAGTTAATTTTCTTTGAGAGCCTGAGTTACAGGGAACAGAATGCTTTGTATGCTTATCAAAATTGTTTTCCTGATTCGTGCATGAAGCATGAGGCAGTGTTTTTCCATCACTCATGAGGAGAACTGGTTGGGCTCCTGTAGGAAAAATTCATAAATTTGGGGGGTTCCCTCAGACTGGACTCCCTAAATGTTTTAAATCTCAAGGTAGTCCAATCTGTGTCTCCAGCAAATTCAAGTTACCAGTTTAAATGTTCCTAGAGGTTACTAGCTCCAGTTGCTTCACCTCCAGGTAACTGACAGTTCTATTTATCTGTCTCTGATTTGGGGAGCATTGATTGCCATGTACTCAAATCTTTCATGAATCTAAGAACAGGTGTTGCCTTTCAGGTTGTTTAGTTTTTCTTTCTTGTTGTGAAGATAACAATGATCTCTCAGAACTCTTTACATATCCGAGCAGAAACCATCCATTCAGTTGTGCTGTTCTGTATTTTTCCTTTATAAGACTGTTTATCATTTCACTTATTCATTCCTCTGCTAGTGACCATGTAGGTGGTTTCAAAGTTTTCCTTCTGTGATCATATTTGGATCTCTGTATTTGAATATCTTTCCTTATGTTCTAAAATAGCTTACCCTGAATACATGTTTGTCACCCTAAAGACATTTTCCATGCGTTACCTTCTGTTTTATCATTGCCCTTTGGGGACAGAATTAACACCTTACCCAAAATGGGATCAGATGTGAACACTGATGTTCTCAAGTGCATCAAAAGAAAGATGTTGGACTTCCCTGGTGGCGCAGTGGTTAAGAATCCGCCTGCCAATGCAGGGGACATGGGTTCAAGCCCTGGTCCAGGAAGATCCCACATGTCACGGAGCAACTAAGCCCATGTGCTACAACAGCTGAGACTGCGCTCTAGAGCCTATGAGCCACAACTACTGAGCCTGCATGCCACAACTACTGAAGCCCGCACACCTAGAGCCCGTGCTCCGCAACAAGAGAAGCCACTGCAAGGAGCAGCCCGCTCACCTCAAAGAAGACTAGCCCCGTTTGCTGCAACTAGAGAAAGCCTGTGCGCCGCAATGAAGACCCAATGCAGCCAAAAATAAATAAATTTATTTAAAAAAATAGAAAGATGCTTATTACTCAAAGGTACTTTCTAAGGAGAGTCGGGCAAGGGTAAGCTACTTGAGGTGCCTTGTGTAAAGAATGGCTTGGCTATTTAATGTGTGTATAAGTGGAGGCTGCAGGTTTTCAAGTTTTGACCCTCCCACCTGCTGACACAAAAAGAAAAGGAGCAGGTGTCACCCTTCCTAACTTAGTTATGCTCTGTAGGCCAGACAGGTGAGCAGATACCCGAAGCCTTAAGAGTCAGATATCAAAAATGAGGTCAGTTCTTTCACTCCTTAAGTTTACAGACTGAATGCTGCCACATCTCATTGAAATGAATTTGAATATTAATTGAAAAGCCATGTGACACAAGCGACATAATTAAGATGATGAAGCTTCGAAACAACATTGGAATCCTGTCATCCCCGGGTATTTTGAGGGATCCAGGAAAGTGTGTCAGTATGGTTCTGGAATTCTGTTCAAATATTTCAATAACGTTGTTGTTGTTTATTTTAATTTGCTGTCTCATTTGTGTTACTGGTGGCACTTTGCCAGTGTATTCCACCCACATGCAGCAAGCAGCCCTCCTAGGGGAACAGAACTCTCCCTCCCTGGCTCATAAATAGTGCAAAGCCAGGTGGTCATCAGCTACCATGTCCACTAGAGAGTTGTTCTTCATGGAAAACACCTGAGGCATTAGCTGACTACTATATGTATTTTGAAAGTTTTTGACATTTCTTGATTGGCATTAATGATATGTTTGTTGAATGACGTTATGTGTGCCCAGGTCAGTGCCAGGGGCTCTAACGACGATGAGTCTGTGATTGTAAACTGTAGGAAAAGAGCACATTTGTGTTGGATGGGCCAGAGGGGTTTGAAGGAGGGTGTCCCAAATGAAATACTGACATGTAGGTTACCCAGTCTATGGATGATGTTAGGAGGAAGAACTGGGAGTGGGATATACATGTGGTGGCCAGGATCTACTATGACAATAAACCAAAGACCTGTAGGAGTGACCAGAAATGTCACTGACAGAATGTCCAGTATAGAAAGGCTCTACTCGTAAGATAACAGTAAGCCTGATGACCAGAACAAAGTAACTGGCCTCAAAGACTGTGGATTAAATCTGAATAATGCCCTGAACAGCAGGAAGACGTATGTATAGAAGAAAGCAAGCTTTAAGTAAGCCATTAGAACATCCTATGAGGGTTGTAGACTGGGGTCCTGAGACTGCCAGTGAACGCCTTTTTCAACAGCCTGGTTTTTCAGAATTGAGTGGATATCAATAATTTCTACTGTGTGTTGGTGAGTGATTGCATTTTGGTTTCAGAAGGGTTATGTGTGATAGGATAAGTAATTTTTGTATATAAGTATCTACCAAGTTTAGAGCATAGCAAGTAGCCAGTAGAGGGGGTGAAGGGCCCTACAAAGTCTGTTTGCCATCAGCTGTAGGGACCCCTTCCTTGGTCAGGAAACTATGTCTATTGAGTTTACTACCAATGGTGTGTTTGTTCACATCAGATGCCTTGGTCAGTCACTAAGGCAGCCATGGCAGAGAAGGGATGTCCCATGAATATTGCCTAACATTGAGGTTAGAGGCCTCTAAGTGGTTACAGATTGTGGGGACTCACAGGACCAAGGTTAATACCAACAGATCCCAGGTGAGAGTGTGCCCAGAAGTCAATTTATCACTCTGAACACAGCCTCTGCAGACTGAGGTTTAATATATGCACAGAGTAAGGACTGTCATTGATTTGGACTTGGATATTGTGAGGCGTTACTCTCAGACTTCTTAATGCCAAAGGGGGTAACTTTGGATAAGGAGCTGTGATTGGTGCTTGAGGCACCTAGATCATTGGCAGTGGCCAAAGGATCTGTAACAATGTACAGATGAGTTCCATTCTTGGCTGGGGAATTCTCTATTGCTAGCACGATTGCCTGGAATTTGACTAATCCATCTAATGCTTGGGTCCAATCTCTCATCTCAGATGGCCTGTTTGATTTAGGGACAGAACACAGCATCTCCCCAGTGGACCCCATCAGGTGTGGTGGCAGCACACTGTATATAAAGTATGTGGACTCCCTGGTCTCTCCTGGGATCCCAAGTGACTCCTCAGTGGCCATGTGTCCAGAAAGAAGGGACCTACTCTAGAACAAAAGACATTAACTGGGGGGGAACACAGTTCCTTCAGCAAGTGGGATGTGACAGAGGGGCCAATTTTTGCTTTATGCTGCAAGTACCAATGTCTTTTTAACGAGGAAGACTCTGGTTTGCAAAACTGAGGGGTCCTACATTCATGACCCAAGGCAAAATGGGAAATTGGCTGTGGAGGCTCAACTCTGGCCATGGGAGGGCCTCCATTTACAGAACAACTCTGTCAGCTGCCAGCAGAGCTGTTCTAATTGTGTGCAGTTAACAGCTGAGAATAGTTTCTGGTACAAGAATGCCTTGGATAACTTGTGTCCACCATGGGTGGTTTAGAGACACCTGGATGCATAAACAGAGGCTGCTAAAGCCTTTATGGTAAATGGGTGTGGGGAGGGAGACAATAATGGAGTAACCGTTACGTAGACAAATTCCAGAGTGTATGATTCCCCATTCAAACTCAGTAAAAACTGAAGTACTGTGTGAACAAGCAAGCAAACATATTTTACAAATATGAGACAGCCAGGATTACTGTGGCCGATGGAATGTGCCCATAACATAGGTTCTGCCAACTGTTTCTATTACCCTCTCAACTCACAGTCACTGGCGTTGCCTCAGGAAATTTTCCAGAGTGGGATATACATGGATTTCTAAAGATGTTTCCACATAAGCAGGCACAGAGTAGGCTTGAGAGCTGGAAATAGTCTACAGATGGTGATGGGAGGAAATGATGTGATTTATACAAACGAGGATGTCTCCAGGTAGATCCCACTTGGGATACACCATTAGGTTTCAGAACCACAGTATTCCTGATATGAGGAAGGAGCTTATTCTCACATGGAAACAATGGGTCAAGGCAGACACTACCCAGTGCAGCAGAGAAACAAACCCCCATGTTGACCTCTTTGGCTGCACCCTTCTGAATGTCATGGTGAATCAGGAAAACATACTCACTGACACTATTAATGGCATAAGGTGTTTCCTATACAAATTAGACATTATAAAGATATAAGCTACAGAAGGTGGTAATCAGACAATACTCCCAATGATGAAACATGAATTACTTTCCAAGTGGACATGAGGCCTTACAGAAAAATTCAAACTCTGATGGATTTTGATGTGGAACTAGTCAAGACATCAGGGGAAAACTAGACGTCTAATAAAATGGAAATCAAATATTTGTTGGTGGTGTTGGAGATACTCTTAACTACAGGGACACAGAATCTGGGAAATAAGCTGCAAGACATTGTCCTCAAACCTCCTATTCATCTGTCTCTTTCCCAGTGTGGTGGCTCCAAAATCTGAATAATACCCTCTTTGCATCTGCCTTTCAATCCAACTCAGGTAATGCAACTGAGGACTTCTAACACAGAGTCACAAAGGAGATGAATTCTGGTAAATCTAGCTCCTAACATTACTCACAGGCAATGTTAGCTCCAACTCTATAGATTTTTTGTCCTATCACAAGTCTCTCTTCTTTTTTTTAAATTTAATTTTAGTTTTGTTTATTTTTGGCTTGGTTGGGTCTTCGTTGCTGCGCACAGGCTTTCTCTAGTTGCAGCAAGCAGGGGCTACTCTTCGTTGTGGTGCGCGGGCTTCTCATTGTGGTGGCTTCTCTTGTTGCAGAGCATGGGCTCTAGGTGTGCGGGCTTCAGTAGTTGCAGCACATGGGCCCAGTAGTTGTGACTCATGGGCTCTAGCATGCAGGCTTAGTAGCACACAGGCTTAGTTGCTACACAGCATATGGGATCTTCCCGGACCAGGGATTGAACCCATGTCCCCTGCATTGGCAGGCGGATTCTCAACCACTGTGCCACTAGGGAAGCCCCCTCCCCTTATCTTCAGTATTTATTTATTCATTTGGCTGTGCTGGGTCTTAGTTGCAGCACACGGGACCTAGTTCCCTGACCAGGGATTGAACCTGGGCCCTCTTCATTGGGAGCACAGAGTCTTAACCACTGGACCACCAGGGAAGTCCCATAAGTCTCTCTTCTTAATTCAAATTCTATTCACCAACTACCAGTCAGAAGGAAAGACGAAAAGCAAAGAGGAAAATCATAATTTACGTAAAAGTATACTCTTTGACAACCTTCCCATACATAAAAATTTATTCCAAGCCTTTAATAGAATGGGAAACTGAAAAAGGCTCCTATACCCACCACCCCCCAAAAAGGATCTTTCTCAGTAAAAAAGGTGCAATATATATAATAGATTAGGGGTATACAGGAACTGCGACCCAAGGCCAGTAGAAAAATCCCAACAAATACCAAACTGCCATTTTCAATGACCCTTTAACAGAGAATGAACAGAATATTATAAAAATTTAAGCCTACCTGCATATTAGAAATACATTTTAATTCATCCATGGATCCAACAGACTTCAAAACAGAAAGAGAAAAAAACCATCTGATTAAACTCAAAATCACTACCTTTGAACCTTATGTACTACTGTTGAAAGACAACTTACAGAACTCACATTAATATTTATTTTTGAAATTCGTAGAGATCCTATGTCCAAGGATACACTTTAAGAAAGATCCTTGCTAAACACAGCATATTTAAAAACTTTTAAAACAACTCTTTCATACTGAAGGTTTTCTGGAACATTAGGCATGGATTACTTTCCATCAAGTTATCTCATGTTACATTTATACCTCTTCATAGGAGTTTTCACGTCTAAGGATGTGGGCCAACTGAAGTGTTTCCCAAGCTGTTTACAAACAAGATGTTTTATCTAGTGAACCTTTTCATGCCTTCGTAAATTACTGTGATAAAGGAAGGCTTTCCCACATTCTTCACATTTATATGGTTTCTCTCCAGTGTGCAGTCTCATGTGCCGTCGAATGCTTGACAGAGAAATGTAGGCTTTCCCACATTCCTGACATTGATAGGGTTTCTCTCCAGTGTGAGTTCTTTCATGCACTTGAACATAGGTGGAACTGAACGTTTTCCCACATATTTTACATTCATAAGGGTTTTCTCCAATGTGGGTTCTTGCATGATTTTGAAGAGAACTGTGAGTACTAAATGCTTTAGAACATGTTTTACACACATACCGTTTCTCTCTAGTGTGAGTCTTTTCATGTCTTTGAGAAGAACTGGTAACAAACAATGCTTTCCCATATTCCTTACATTCATAGGGTTTTTCTCCAGTGTGATTTCTTCCATGATTTTGTAAACCTTTTTGAGAACTAAAACTTAAACCACATTGTTTACATTGATAGGGTTTCTCTCCAGTGTGACTCCATTCATGGATTTTAAGAGAACTGGGATTAATGAACACTTTCTCACATTCTTTACATTTATAAGGTCCATCTCTAGTGTGTGTTATCATGTGATATTGGAAGGTTTTGTACCATGTATAGGTTTTCCCACATATTTTACACTCATAGGGTTTTTCTCCAGTATGGGTTCTTTCATGCATTTGGAAACCTTTTTGAGAACTAAAACTTTTACCACATTGTTTACATTGATAGGGTTTCTCCCCAGTGTGACTCTTCTCATGTATTTTTAGAGAACTAGGATTAAGGAATACTTTCTCACACTCTTCACATTTATAAGGTCCATCTCTAGTATGTGTTATCATGTGATATTGGAAGGTTTTGTGCCAGGTGTAGGCTTTCCCACATTCCTTACACCCATAGGGCTTTTCATCAGTGTGGGTTCTTGCATGATTTCGAAGAGAAGTGGCACTACTCAATGCTTTAGAACATGTTTTACACACATACGGTTTCTCTCCAGTGTGATGCCATTTGTGTATTCGGAAGGAACTGAAATAACTGAAGCCTTTACCACACTGCTTACATTCATAGGGTTTCTCTCCTCCGTGACTCCTTTCATGTGCTCGAAAGGTTTGTTTACATCGAAAGGCTTTTCCACACTGTTTACACTGGTAAGGTTTCTCTCCAGTGTGACTCCTTTCATGGGTTCGAAGAGAACTGTGGTATCTGTAGGCTTTCTCACAGTGTTTACATTGATACGGTTTCTCTCCTGTGTGAATTCTTTCATGTGTTTGAATGCTTTCATGACAACTAAAGGCTTTTCCACACTGTTTACATTCATAGGGTTTCTCTCCAGTGTGAGTTCTTCCATGTACTCGTAAGGAACAGTAATAACTGAAGGCTTTGCCACATTGTTTACATTGATAGGGTTTCTCCCCAGTGTGACTCCTTTCATGTATTTTAAGAGAACTGGGATTAACAAATACCTTCTCACATTCTTTACATTTATAAGGTCCATCTCCACTGTGTGTTATCATGTGTTTTTGAAAGGTTATGAGCCATGTGAAGGCTTTCCCACATGCCTTACACTTACAGGGTTTTTCTCCAGTATGAGTTCTTTCATGTTTTCGAAGACAACTGAGAGTACTCAATGCTTTAGAACATATTTTACATTCATACAGTTTCTCTCCAGTGTGACTTCTTTTGTGCATTAGGAAGGAAGTGAAATGATTAAAGGCTTTACCACAGTGCTTACATTTATATAGCTTGTCACTGTATTTTTGAAACTTTCCCGGTTCACGTTCAATGTGACATTTCATGTGTCTAGTAAGGGATGAACGATCCATGAAGACTTTTCCACATGCACTGCACTCACATGGTTTTAGTCCAGTAGTTTTCTTCTTCAGACTGAGAGATGGAATAAGGCTGAAGTGTTCTCCACAGGAACTATTGTCTTTACGTTCAAAGAGTCTCTCTACCATAGGACTTCTGGGAAAAATGAAAAGCACATTTCTAATGATTTCTTTATTGATCTTATATTTCTTGTATTTATTATGATTTATAGGAATAGTATAGGTTTTCCACCTTGTGTGAATTGTTAGAAATTGAATATACTGAATGTACTGCAATGGGACTTCACCCTTCCTACTATTAAAAGTGATATTCAAATATAGGGTTTATTTATAATATTTGCAAGTGATCTATTTTGCAAACACCTAACATTTATGTCACATTTAAGAAAATGTTTTTGGTAGAAATTTTCTAAGAAGAACTAAATTTGAAGAAGGGGCTATTTGTTTTGTTTGCTTGTTTTAAAAATTTCATAATTTACCAGGATTCTCACTTGAGACAATGCTTTGTATTGCGAGTGTGACTTACCTTAGGTTTCCCCCCTGGTTTTTGTACTGATCTCCAATGTCATGATATTCCCATGTTTTTCCTAAAAGGCAGACCCAGAAAAATTATTCCAAAATATTAGAAATTAATAAGAATTATTTGATTCTATATCCATTGTTTAGGGTGACCAAGCCCAGCTGATATCCCAATATCCTCCCTTCCCCAATTCCACATCTTAGAACAATGTCAAGTAGCACAAAGCATTTGTTCTCTAACTGACTAGGTGAAAGAACGTCACCATCCTTACCTACTGAGGCCAGGTTCCAGAAGATTTCCTGCATCACATCTCTGTAGAGTTTCTTTTGTGAAGGATCCAGCAAAGCCCACTCCTCCAGGGTGAAGTTCACAACCACATCCTCAATAGCCAATGAGTCCTAAAACACCCAAAATATGTGTACAGTAAGATGCATGAGACTGACAGCACTAGGCATCTATATTCCATTTATAGTAAGGTTACTTATGAACCTGTTGTTTCCAAAGAGTTATTCTATGACTTGATCATGAGAAAAACTTATTCTCTCCATGCTTCCTCATAAATTTAATGGCATCATGAACATACGGAAATTATTTACACATTATTTCTGTGATCACATGATAACTTATACCTCATTAATGGTAGAGCCCAGAGATTGCTGGGAAACAACAGAAATGCTATACAAGTGAAACAAATATCATTTTAAAGACATTGATTTCGTGTGACAAAATTCTTTCATCTTCTCCCTTATTTTTTTTTTACATCTTTATTAGAGTATAATTGCTTTACAATGGTGTGTTAGTTTCTGCTTTATAACAAAGTAAATCAGTTATATATATATATATATGCTCCCATATCTCTTCCCTCTTGTGTCTCCTTCCCTCCCACCCTCCTTATCCCACCCCTCCAGGCAGTCACAAAGCACCGAGCTGATCTCCCTGTGCTATGCGGCTGCTTCCCACTAGCTATCTACCTTACATTTAGTAGTGTATATATGTCCATGCCTCTCTCTTGCTTTGTCACAGCTTACCCTTCCCCCTCCCCATATCCTCAAGTCCTTTCTCTAGTAGGTCTGTGTCTTTATTCCTGTCTTACCCCTAGGTTCTTCATGACATATTTTTTCCTTAAATTCCATATATATGTGTTAGCATACGGTATTTGTCTTTCTCTTTCTGACTTACTTCACTCTGTATGACAGACTCTAGGTCTATCCACATCATTACAAATAGCTCAATTTCGTTTCTTTTTATGGCTGAGTAATATTCCATTGTATATATATGCCACATCTTCTTTATCCATTCATCTGATGATGGACACTTAGGTTGTTTCCATCTCCAGGCTATTGTAAATAGAGCTGCAATGAGCATTTTGGTACATGACTCTTTTTGAATTATGGTTTTCTCAGGGTATATGCCCAGTAGTGGGATTGCTGGGTCGTATGGTAGCTCTATTTGTAGTTTTTTAAGGAACCTCCATACTGCTCTCCATAGTGGCTGTACCAATTCACATTCTCACCAGCAGTGCAAGAGGGTTCCCTTTTCTCCACACCCTCTCCAGCATTTATTGTTTCTAGATTTTTTGATGATGGCCATTCTGACTGGTGTGAGATGATATCTCATTGTAGTTTTGAGTTGCATTTCTCTAATGAATAATGATGTTGAGCATTCTTTCATGTGTTTGTTGGCAGTCTGTATATCTTCTTTGGAGAAATGTCTATATAGGTCTTCTGCCCATTTTTGGATTGGGTTGTTTGTTTTTTTGTTATTGAGCTGCATGAGCTGCTTATAAATTTTGGAGATTAATCCTTTGTCAGTTGCTTCATTTGCAAATATTTTCTCCCATTCTGAGGGTTGTCTTTTGGTCTTGTTTATGGTTTCCTTTGCTGTACAAAAGCTTTGAAGTTTCATTAGGTCCCATTTGTTTATTTTTGTTTTTATTTCCATTTCTCTAGGAGGTGGGTCAAAAAGGATCTTGCTGTGATTTATGTCATAGAGTGTTCTGCCTATGTTTTCCTCTAAGAGTTTGATAGTTTCTGGCCTTAAATTTAGGTCTTTAATCCATGTTGAGCTTATTTTTGTGTATGGTGTTAGGGAGTGATCTAATCTCATACTCATCTTCTCCCTTATTATCCACCATTTATAGCACTCCATGAGGTAGAGGGTCAAATCTGCATGAGTTTTCAATGAATGAGTCTCCTGAGGAGAACTGGAAGCTTTTCCTCCTAGTCCTATCACCAAACATGAGAGTCCAGGGGGCCTGTAGAAATCAAACTTTTACCAAAGCCCAGCTGGCCCCACTGTTCCAAAGTCTTCCAGCCCTTTAGAAGTAATTAGATGCACCTGACTGAATGTAAATCTTCTTGTGGGGAAGCACTGCTTTTAAGTTGTGTAATAATGATCACAGACTGTGTTCTTCCCTTCTCTCTATGTATAATTTCATGCAGCTAGAAAGTTATTCTAAACTTAGAGCTCAGACCTGAGGAAAAAGGAATAACAACTTAGACCACAAAATCCCTCCACTCATGTGCCTCAGGGATTGTTCCAGCCAAACTGTAGAATACATACGGAGATAATAGCCAGAATAGCTCCTTCTGATCAAACCCTGTTCCCTTGAGGAAAAGGTTAAGAGCTACAGATTGCGAGTGAGTTCACTTAAGTTCCTATGGGTTGATGGTGAATTTGTCCATGATTATAAAATATGTAAAGGTTTCATCGGTGGTTTCCTCCAAAACAACATAAGGTCTCCATTCTGCAGTTGCAGGACCTAATGTTTCCTGAGCAGCCACGCTAGCTGCTGCCTGGCCAACTTACGTTCTGGAATTTATGAACCTAAAAGTTGTGATTTTCAATCTTACTAGAAGAGAATGAAAACATTTGAAAGTCTTCCTAGAGCCATGAGACAAATGCCTTCAAAAGACAAACTGGTGTCTCTGGAACTGGGAAAGAGAAAATAAAGACGTTTGAAAATATGCCACAAATATTCTGTTCTTAAGCGCTGTACTGAAAAAAAATGTTTCACCAGAGTGTAATGCAAAGACAAAAGGAACAAAACAGATAGAACACACTATCCATAAATCCTAGCATAACTTTTTCTAACAGAAGATTAAAAACACATATAATGAAAATAACTGAAGGAAAAGAGAGACAGAAAGAAACAGAAGATGTAAGTAACAATCACTGAGATTTTTCTAAAATTAATGATAGACAACAACTGTAGATCCATGAATCTCAGTGAACACTAAACATGAAAACACCTAAAAAGAAGACTAAAGTATATACTCTAACTAGAGAAAAATCAAATGCAAAAAGAACATATTTTAAGAAGCCAGAGGGGGAAACAGACCTCAGGTATAGAGAAATTAGAATTAAACTGGACACCTTTTCAGAAAACAAACAAGCAAGAACAGAGTGGATTGAAATGCTTAAAGTTCTGAAATTAAAACCACTCTAAGAATACTACATCAAGGATAATTATCCTTAAAAAACAAGGAAGAACTGAGGACTTTCTGAGACAAAAATTGAGGGAATTTGTCATTACTACATCTACTTTGAAACAAGTGTTCAAAATTCATAAGAAAGAATACAAATGATGAAGGTGGATTAGGAGGGGAATAAATAAACATCGTTAATATTATCATATATAACAGATAAGACTTTGTGTAAAATAATATTAACAACAATGACACTGGTAATGAAAGCCTTGTGGATAAGTAAGGTAAGACAGGAGGGAATTGAGAATAGTGTGGTATGAGATACCTGTACAACCAATGAAGAGATAGTATTACTTGACAGAAGATGTAGGCTAATTCTAAATATATACTGAAAACTCAAGGGCAACCACCAAAAATATTTTTTTTAAATGTGTAACTGATAGGCTAAGAGAGGATTAAAATGAACAATCAGGTAAAATGCTCAGTTAAAGCCAGAGAAGGTAGAAAAAAGGGGGAAGGCAAATGAAAGAAAGAACAAAGGCAACAAATAGAAACAGGAGAATGTACGGTAGATATTAATCCAACTGTATTAATCACCATTTCAATCATCAATGGTCTCAATACAAGTGAAAGACAAATACAGTAATATCAGATTTTAAAAACTGTAATTATATGTTGTCTGCAAAAAACCCATTTTAAATATGGAGACACAGGTAGATGAAAGGTAAAGGGATGGAGAAAAATGCACTATGCCAAAACTAATTTAAAAAAAAGGCTAGCATTGGTATATGAATTTCAGATAATGGAGATTTCAGCCCAAGGAAAACTCAGCGATAAAAAGGGGCTTTACATAGGGACAAAAAGGTCCATTCTCCAAGAAGGTATAACAATCCTTCATGTGTACATACATAGCAACAAAAGGGCAAAGTACTTAAGGAAAGACGTGAAGAATGCAGGGAAGAATACATGAATCCATTATTATAATTGTACATGAACACCCCCTTATCACAAGCTATAAATTTCAGCAGGCAGAAAATCAGGAAGGACAGAGTTGAACTGAACAAGCACCATGAAACAACTCAACTTAACTGTAACCTATGGAATGCTTTATGCAACAAGGGCAGAATACACATTCTTCTCAACTTCACATGGAACATTCACTAAGACAGAACACATTCGGGGATATGTAACATACCTTAACAAATCTGAAAGAAGAAAAATCATACAAACTATGCTCTTAGACCTCAAAGGCAATTAATCTAGATATCAATAACAGCAAGAGTTGGAGAACCTCTCAATGCCTGGAGATTCAACAACACCCTTAGAAATAATACAGAAGATCAAAGAAGTCTCAAGAAATATAAAATTTATTTTGAACTAAATGAAATGAAAACATAATGTGTCAAAGGATGTGGGATGCAGCAGAAGAAGTGCCTAGAGGGAAATTTATGCCATAAAACAAATACACTGGAAAAACACCAAGATGTGTAAACAATAACGTAAAAGCATGTACCTTAGGAAACGATAAAAAGAAGAGCATATGAAACGCAAAGTAAACAGAATAAAAGAAATAATAAAAATTAGAAAAAAGGTAACTGTGGGATATCGATGGAGAAAAAAAATTTTTACTCTTGTTCTTTTTTTAAAAAAAATATTTATTTATTTATTTGGCTGCACCCAGTCTTAGTTGCGGTTCATGGGGTCTTCATTGCAGCATACGGACTCTTAGCTGCAGCATGCATGTGGGATCTAGTTCCCTGACCAGGGATGGAACCCAGGCCTCGTGCATTGGGAGCGAGAAGCCTTAACCACTGGACCACCAGGGAAGTCCCTAACTCTAGTTCTTTACCAAGATTAATGACATTAATAAATATCTAGTCAAGATAACTAAGAAAATAGGGAAGAGAAAAAGTACAAATATCAGAAAGGGACAGAGGGTGAAATGAAAATGAAAAAGAATTTGATAAAATCCAACATCCATTTATGAAAACAAACTGCTAACAGAGGGAACTTTCACCTCCTGAGAATGAACATCTTCATGAATCCTGTAGCTAAATCTATAACATTTGTTTGTATAACATGATTATCCCTGTGAAACATCTGAAAGAATAAACAATGAAAGAGATAGCTCCTGGAATCAATAAGAGACTGAGATTGAGGGTTAATCAGTTGCTTTCCTATAGACCCACACAAATGCATTCAACTGAACTTGGAGAAAGATGGCAAGGAAATTCAAATGAAAAGGGAATCTTTTAAACAAATAGCACTGGAAATAACGGATATCCACGTAAAACACATGCACACACACAGACATACAACAATGAATGTAGACACAGGCCTTACACATTTCACAAAAAATAACTCAAAACACATCATAGATCTCAATGTGAAATGCAAAAGTAATAAACTCCTAGAAAATAATACAGAAGGAAATGTAGGTGACTCTGGGCTTAGTGATGAATTTTGAAATATAACACCAAATGCAAGGTCTGTAAAAGAAAAAGGTATAATTTCACTTCACTGAAATGAAAACGTTCCTGCTCTGAGAAAGAAAAGTGTTAAGAAAATGAAAAGACAAGTCAGAGAGTAGGAGAAAATCTTTGCAAAACATTTATCTGATAAATGACTGGTATCCAACAGATGCAAAGAACTCTTAAAGCTCAACAGTAAGAAGAAAAACAACCTAATTAAAAATGGGCAAAAGATCTGAACAAACAGCTCCCCAAAGAAGATACACCAAAAAGAAATATGCTACATGAAAACATACTCCACATCAAATGTCAATGGGAAATTGAGTAAACAACAACGAGGTATCACGACACACTTATAAATGGTTATAATTCAAAATACTCAGAACGGCAAATATTGGTGAAGATGGGAAGATAATCCTCAGTCATTGCTGAGGTGGAAGGAAATTGGTACCCTAACAATGAAAGACAGGAGCTTTCTTTCAAAAAATATACTCTTATTATGTATAGTAAGATTCAGCAATTACACTCCTTGCTATTTGTCCAAATGAATTGAAATCTTATGTTCACAGAAAACCTGTATACAAAAATCTGTAGAGGTTTTATTCATAATTGGCAAGAGTTAGAGTTAAGCAAGATATACTTCAAGAGTCTAATAAATAAATGATCAGTGCAATGAAATACTCTTTGGTGATAAAAAGAAATGAGGTATCAAGCTTTGAAAATACATGGAGGAAGCTTAAAAGTATATTGCTAAGTGAAAGAAGCCAATCTAACAAGGTTATATACTGTAGGTGCCAAGTATACGAGGTTCTGGAAAAAACAAAAGCATGAGACCATAAAAATATCTTTGGCTGTGAAGATTTTTGGCTTTTGTTTTAAAGGAATTGAGGATTAGAGAAAGAGATGAATCAACAGGCTGAGCACAGAGTATTTTTACGTAAGTAAAATTACACTACATATGCATAAATGATGGACACATATTGTGTATTTGTCAAATCCATACATTACATAACACAATACAAAAGGTCCACACTAATACAACCTGTGCACTTTTAATGCATCAGTATTGGTTCAGCAATTCTAACAAATGTAGCAGTCCTACAAGATTTAAAAAACAGTGAATACTGTACGGATGGAGAAGGGTTATGTGAGAACTCTCTATAATTTCTGTTCAATTCTTCTCTAAACCTAAAACCGATCTAAAAACGCTGAAGTCTACACCAAAAGAAGAAGAAGACGATGACAGATCTGTACAGCTCACCCCTGAGGACTTTCTGATTTTTCCTTAGGTGTGGTGAACCATGGGTGTGCTTATCTACCAAGGCTGTCCCAATTGAGGGATGAAGGGCAGCAACTCTCCACCGAGTTCCAATACACCCTGACAATACCTCAGGGTGTACTGTCATCCTTAGTCTATGCACTTCCCCAGACCTGTGCATTCAGTTAATCCCAAGCAACTACCCAGGGAAACAAGGTGTTGGAGACAATGGCTCCTCCACCACCACAGCATGTTTCAAAGGACTGTAGAAAGAAATGTCATCTCTCCACCAGGAGGCATAAGCCAGAGGGCCAAGGTTTAGCTCCATTATATAACAAGTAGGTGTGAGTAGTCAGTCTGAGCTGACTGGGATGCTCTTTCCAGTACCAAAGCCATAACAGGCACCTCAGTGGAGCCCTCTATTTTTAAGAGATCCCAGTACGTGGAGACAATTACAGCTTTAATGGCATATTAAGATGGGACCTGGGCAGTGCCTTGCATCAGAAGCCTATGGACAACTTAAGGCCCTCCTCCAGAGAGCCTCCCATCACTGACAGCGAGGTTAGAGGCCTCCTCATGACACTGATTGCTTTATAGAATTTAAGGAACTCACTTATGTTGGGTTTGAACTAATCTCTTTGCTGTGCCAAACTGAGACAGTGGGTGTTGTCCATCATAACCCAGAGGGTAAGGAGCCTTGTTGTAATAGATGAAGGGGTAACATTCTCTTAAAAGTTATTTAAAAAGTTTTGGTGAGCCTTCTGGAACCTCACCACCTACTAGCTGCTTTTCCCTGTCTCTTTTCTTTCACTTTCTTTGAAGTAATTGCTCTCTAAGTAGTGACTGTCTTTTGGGCTCACCTCATTCACAGGGTATAATCATCCTCCTACTCCCCCAGTCCTTCCCTCAACACTAATGTCTGGGCAAACCCAGCTTCAGTCACACCTTCACGCTAAACACAGATAGGTTCCAGCTCAGACATCAACGCAGGACCACTGGAAGGAGGGACCCATTCTCATATTCCTGCTCCCAAGGTACAAGGGATTAACAGAAACTGCCAACTCGGAGTTCTAAGTGAATACAACCCAGGCTTGGTGGGGTCAACAATGCAATACAGGGCAGCACAGCGCACAGGAGGAGACCCCAGCAAACAGCAGCTCACAGGGCAGGAGCCTCCAGGCTTTCTTACCAGCCCGTCCAGGTAAGAAGCACTAGGGGAAAAGGGAGGGGTGAGGCTTAACTTTCAGTAGTGAAACATCAAATACGCGGATCCCAAGTAATCATTCCAAGAACAAAAACTGTAAGGAAAACAGGCATTCGCACTGGATTGTTTGTGTATAAAGAAACGCTAAAAGGATGATGAAGTAGTAATCAAAACTAGTTATCTGAGGGTGGCTGGAGTTAACAGTGTAAGAGTGTAGGAGGATATGCGGGCAGGGAGTCCTGAGATACTTCCCTCCCTTTGGAGTTTTCTACAAAGGAAACTACTGCAAGATCTGATCCTTTAAACAGTAATGGATATAAACTTGTAATCCATAAAAAATGAAAACCTCCTTTCAAACTAAAAGGACAAGGGACATTATAGTTGGTCCCTCCACTATAGTAAACAGAATGGTCCCTTAATGACCCTCCCCGTGGTCAACGCACAATCTGGAAGAGACACGGGGCTGCGGGTGCAGAGTTGCCCAGAGAGGCTCCGGGGTCGGGCTGAAGACGCCACCCGCATGGACCGGATCCCGGCTGCCGGCTCAGCCCCCACGTTGCAAATCGGAGGGGACTGAGGTCCGCGCGGCGCTCCCGGTGGATTCGTGTCCGCAGACTCCGGAGTTGACCGCGAAGATGCCGGTTCCGGACGCTTCCGACCACTCCCTCCGCCCCGCCTCCGCTCCCCGGGGCAGCACACTCACCATTGCGAGGTTTCCTAGGTCTTCCTGCGTCCTTCCCTCGACTCCAACCACCAGAGCAGGTCAGAGCGGAACAGAAGAGACGGAAGCTCTACCAGAGACCCTGAAGGGTAAGCCGCCAGCCCAACGCGGTGGGAAGAACCGACGTCCACGCCGGTGCGCCGCGTCGCCCCGCCCACCCGCCTCACCGGCCTCCTGATTGGACAGGTCCCAGTACCCCACCCCCTCATGCCTGAGTGACAGCCTGGGAGAGGAAGCCTGAGTCAGCGGAACCACTTTCCGCGGTTGGGATGGGACCTGTCCCGGCCTGGCACTTTTGGTTTGTGACAGAAATTTTTCCTGCCCCGGGATTGTCTCTGCTGTCTTTCGCAGCTCCTCGTGCACTGGGATTCCTGACTCAATTTTAAGACGGAGCTAGTACAGATAAGAGGATGGCTCAGGCCTGCCCTGCCTGGAACAAGGTTTTATGTCCTCCAGGGCTCAAGGGCTTGGTGTAAGGCTGGCTGTATGGCCATTCATGGAGCTGTGCTTCTTGTTAAGAAACGCAGACATTTAAATGTGAACTCATTATCTGTAGTAAAGGGCCGGCTCCATTTTCATCTTTGGTCCTTGACAGCGCTGAACCTTCCATCCCCACTCATTAAGTACTTAAGGTACCTAATCCCAGCGCACTTGGCTCTGGTAGGAGGTCTGAATCAGTCAGCTGGGTGCCAGGACAAATCTCAGTCAAACCACAGGCTGTGAGGTGTGTGCATTAACTTCTCAGGCGTACATTTTACACTGAAAGGAAATTTATTTTAGATCAGTGTTCCCTGTGTGCCTAGAAAACCTTGAAATGTCAACAGCTATAATATATATATATAAGGCAATTGTATTCCTATTTCCACTGACAGAAGAAAAACTATAAATTGTACTTAAAATTGGAATGCACCTAGAAACTCTTCCTGCCCCCATCTTTATTGAAATATAACTGACTAATAAAATTGCATCTAAAGATTAAAACATAATGATTCTGATACTTACACTGTATTGTATAATAGATATTTGCTGAGAAAGTGGATCTTAAGCATACTTACCATGCAAACAAAAATAAAGGTGACTAACTGAGGTGATGGATGTGTTTAACCTGGAAAGTCTTATATTCCCAAGAGATTGAAATGCAAACTGCTTTACATTGCAAAATACTTCATGCATTGATTTCTTTGAACAGCTTTATGGAGACATAATGCACATACTTTAGAAGGCATCTATTAAGTGTACATTTTAATGGTTTCCGTATATTTGCAGATACACACAATTATCACAATTTTTGAGGATTTTTGTTACTTCAAAAAGAAACTCTTCTGCCCTTTAGCTATCACTGCTAATCTTCTTATTCTCCTATTCCAATCCCCCAGCCTAGAAAACCACTACTCTACTTTCTATTTCCATATTCTGCTCTTTCATATTAAAAGAATTATGTATGGCCTTTTGAAGGACTTCATTCACTCAGCATAATTTCTTCAAGAGACAACTATGTGTGAATATTGCCTTCGTTTTATGTCAGAATAATATTCTACTGATTGGATAAAACATGTTGTGTTTATCTATTCACCTGTTAATTGACATTTGGATGTTTCTCCCTTTTGGTCACTATGAATCACATTACTACAAAATTCATATATAAGTTTTGATCAAATATGTGTTTTCATTTTCTTGAGCATGTACCTAGGTGGGATTGATGGGTCATATGATAATTCTAGGTTTAATATTTAAGGATCTCCCAGACCTTTATCCAGAGCAGCTTCGCCATTTTATCTTCATTCCACCCCATATGAGAGTTCAAATTTCTCCATGTATCCTCGATAAAACTTATTGCCTCACTTTTTAATTTTAGCCATCCTAATTGTTGTCAAGTGGAATCTCACTGTGGTTTTGATTTGCATGTCCTTGATGACTAATGATATCCAGAATCTTTTCATATGCCCTTGAACATTTGTGTAGTTTACTTGGAAAAATGTGTATTCAGATCCTTTGTCATATTTAAATTGAATTATTTGATTTTTATAAATTGTTATGTCTAGATATTTTCATTACAAGTTCCTTTTCAGATATAAGATTGGCAAAATTTTCTTCCACTCTGTGGGTTGTGTTTTCACTCTCTTGCTCTAAAAATTTTACTTATATTTGTAGTAATATACACATACCATAAAATGTACATGTTCACCACTTTTAAGTCTATAGTTCAGTACTATGTAATACACTGCCATTGTGAAACCAATCTCCAGACAATTTTCATCTTCCACAAACATGTTGAGATAAACAAATAGACTGCCAGTTATTTCTCCAGCAAAATATGGGTTTATCCAGGACGAGCAAAGAATTGTAATTTGGGATCTGCAACCTTGGCATGCGAGATCCCTGGAGCAAGGAGATGACTCTTTTAAAGAAGGGAAAAGGATGTTGGGAGGGCTATCATAAACAAAGAATGATCTGAGCAACTGAGGGTTCAAAGTACAGTGGCTTTTCATTGGCTGAGTTATGACAGTTTCTCACTGGCCAAGATCTTGAGGCAAGAAGAGAAAGCCCTCCTTCTTTCTGTTGGGCTCAGCTATCCTCATAGGGTGTGATAGCTTCCCTTCTGGTCTCCTATTTAATTTAGGTTTCTGTTTATTAATTTTTTACATCCGTAAGACAACAAGTCCTCATTCTCCCATTGCCCAGCCCCTGGCAAAAACTATTCTACTTTTTGTCTCTAGGAATTCAACAACTCTAGGTACCTCATACCAATGAAACCACACAGTGCCATTTCAACAGTGTTAAATTTTCTGATCCAAGAAATTAGGATGTTTTCACATTTATCTTACATTCATTTATTTATGTTGACCATGCTTTGTAGTTTTCTGAGTATTCATTTTGTATTCCTTTTGCTAAATTTATTCCTAATTATTTTATTCCTTTTCATCTTATTAGAAGTGCATGTCTTAGCTTCATTATATCATTCCAAGTGTATAGAAATACACTAAAAATAATTATTATATTTTGATCTTGTATATTATCACTCTGCTGAACTCAATAATGAGCTCTAATACTTTAAAAAAATTCTTTAGTCTTTTCTGAATAGACGATATCTCATCTGGAAATGGAAATAGTTTTTCATCTTCCTAACCAATCTTTAAGCATTTTATTGCCTTTTCTTGTATAATAGTTTTGGCTAAAATCTCTAGTACATTCTCAAATAGAAGTGACAAGACCAGATATCCTTGTTTTGTTCCATATCTTCAGATGAAAGCATCCAATCTTTCATCATTAAAAATATTAGCTTTGGGTTTTCCACAGATGTTCATTATGAGGGTAAGAAATTTCTTTCTATTCTGAGTGTTTTAATCATGGTGTATATCATAGGTGTATATCACTACAACCTTCCCTTTTACTACTCCTTATGCTGCATACAACTGTCCTTGTATATTTCTCTCCTGGTTTTTACTTAATACTAAACACCATGGAAAATATTAAATTTCTTCTGCTCTTTAATAAAAATTGAAGTTGTTACTTTTATTTTCTAGGTTTCCAGAAAATGTGCTGGAAGTCTAAGCATATGGAAACGAAACCTGTGAATAGCAAAATGTGCTGTGGGCTTTGTGGATCATCAAAACGAGAGGCGTCCTGCTTAAAGGAAAAAACATTAAAAATTTCCCATATCTCCTTTTATACTCAATTATGATATTACATGAAATGACACAAATCACCAAAACTTATAGGCCTCACTTGAGTCATAAAGGAGATATTAAAAATATTACATAGTATACTAAACAGTAAATTTATATATTATAACTGAGGTACTGCTTGGTACCTCAGGAAATACATCAGTGTTTAGATAAAAAGTAGGAAATGCAAAAGCTGTTCCAAAGGACCAGGAACTGGCCTGTATTCTTTGTAAGGCCAAGTCTTTTCCTGTTGAAAAGAAAAATGTCACACACCTCCTTCATCAAGGCACTCAGTGGCCATGAAGGACAAAGACATTTATATGGATATTTTGTAACACTATCTCTAAAAATGGTAAAAGATAAAACTCCAAATCATAAAAATGACCAGTACTTTCCTTTTCTTCCTAATGTGACTGACTGGAATGTCTTATGAAAAAACTTTCACTCTAATTCTCGTTTTTACCTTCTAGAAAACAACAATTATGATCACCAATGAGAGAAAAGTTTACCTCCTCACACCATTCAATACAGAAAAACATCTTGCTTGGTTAAATAGCAATCATATCCTCTAACAAGAGTCAAAATCCTATAAGAAGTCCATTTCAGCATCCTGTTGCTATTATACTTCACAGCCCTTTGCGGTCTGTGTTCATTCTTATTAAAATTCATTATACTCCCCCCTTTTTTTTTTTTTTTTGGTGGTACGTGGGCCTCTCACTGCTGTGGCCTCTCCCGTTGCAGAGCACAGGTTCCGGACACGCAGGCTCAGCGGCCATGGCTCATGGGCCCAGACGCTCCACGGCATGTGGGATCTTCCCGGACCGGGGCACGAACCCGTGTCCCCTGCATTGGCAGGCGGACTCTCAACCATTGCGCCACAAGGGAAGCCCCCTCTACTCCCCTCTTTGACTACAGGTGTGATCCTATGGGTCAGTGGCAGAGGGCACTGAAAAATTTTTACATTTTTGGTATTAAGAGTGAATGAGAAATGAATTTCAAATCAAAAATTTTAACTACAAAAAAGTAAAATTTTTCTGAGAAAAAAATACTTGAACATGATAATACTAATGCAAAAATATAATGATTAAATGAAGAAAAATGCAAATTTATCTGAATATCCATAGTTATAATGGGTATTTTAAAATATATTCTGAGAAAAGATAAACCACAGTATTTGTTAGCATACGAAAGCTTAGGAAAGAGTTGATAAAATATCTATCCGAAACAACTATAGAATCATTTCTTTCACCAAAAAATGAACATACTTTTAATCATGTACAATCAAACATAACTGAAAACAAAGAGGGATTATATTCAGCTACAAGTAACAGAAAACACCCATATTTTTCTTGATATGAGGAAGGGGCTTATTCTCATATAGAAGGAGTGGGGTCAAGGCAGCCACTGCACAATGCAGCAAACTCCCATGTCATTGTTCATCGCTGCACCATTGTGAATGTCATGGTGAATCAGGAAAACATACTCACCAGCAATGTTAACAGCATAAGGTGTTTCCTACACAAGTTAGACATGATGAAGCTATAATCTACAGAAGAGGGTAATCAAACAATACTCCAAACCATGAAATTCTGAATTATATTCCAAGTGGACACAGAAGGCTTCACAGAAAAATTCAAACTATAACAGATTTTGATGTAGAATTGTGAAGACATCAGAGGAAAACTACACTTCTGATAATAGAAATCAAACAGTTGGTGGTGGTTTTGAGGATACTCTTGAATACAAAGGCACAGAATCTGGAAAATAGGATGAAAGGTGGTGTCCTCAAACCTCCTAGGTATCTGTCTCTCTCCCAGCGTGGTGGCTCCAAAATCTGAAGTATGCCTTCTTCTCATCTGCCTTTAAATTGTACACAGGTGATGCTATTGGTTAATTCTAACATTGAACCACAAAGGGGATAGATTGTGGAAAATCTAGGTCCTAATATTACTCACAGGCAGGATATCTCCAACTCTAGATTTTTTTATCCTATCACAAGTCTCTCTTCTTCAAAGTCTATTCACCAAATACCAGTCAGAAGGAATGAAGAAGCAAATGGAAAAACATAATTTACGTGAATGTACACCCTTTGACAACCTTGCCATACAGAAAAAATTATTCCAAGTGTTTAACAGTATGGAAAATGGAAAAAGGCTCCTATACTCACCACCACCCAGAAAAGATCTTCTTGTAAGAAAGGTACAGTATATATAACAGATTAAGGATATCCAAGAACTGCCACCCAAGGCCAGTAGGAAAATCTCAACAAATACCAAGCCTAATTGCCTATTAGAACTACACCTTATGGGGTATATGTATACATATAGCTGATTCACTTTGTTATAAAGCGGAAACTAACACACCATTGTAAAGCAATTATACTCCAATAAAGATGTTAAAAAAAAAACAAACTACACTTTAATCACCATAGGTCCAACAGACTTAAAAATGGAAAAAGAAAATATCATTACCTGATTAAAGGAAAAATCACTACCTTGTAACCTTATGAATTATTATTAAAAGATGACTTCCAGAATTACCTCACCGAAATATTCATTTCTGAGGGTAACTTGTACAAATCCAACATCAAGAAAGGCACGTTCATAAAGATCCTTAGTAAACACATATATTCATAAATTTTTATAACAAGTCTTTTATATTGAAAATTTTCTGAAACATTATTCTTGGATTACTTTCCAACAAGTTACCTCATGTTACTGACATTTATATTTGTTTCTCATGGGAGTTTTCACATATAAGTATGTGGGCCCACTGAAGTCTTTCCTAGGCTCTTTAAAAACTATATTTTTTATCTAGTGAACCCTTTCATGCTTTTGCAAAGTAGAGAGATCAGAAAAGGTTTTCCCATATTCTTCATATTTACATGGTTTCTCTGTAGTATGCATGCGTCTCTGAATGCCTAAGACAGAAATGTAGGCTTTCCCACATTCCTACGTTCATAAGGCTTCTCTCCAGGGTGAGTTCTTTCATGCACTTGAACATTAGTGGAAGCGAAGTTTTCCCACATATTTTACAGTCATAGGGTTTTTCTAGTATGAGTTCTTTCATGTTTTTGAAGAGAACTGGAAAAACGAAATGCTTTAGAACATATTTTACACACACACGGTTTCTCGCCAGTGTGAGTCCTTTCATGTGTTTGAAGAAAACTGGGAATAATAAATGCTTTCCCACATTCTACACATTTATATGGTTTCTCTCCAGTGTGCAGGCTCATGTGTCTTTGAATGCCTGAGAGAGATATGTAGGCTTTCCCACATTCCTTACATTTATAGGGTCTCTCTCCAGTGTGAATTCTTTCATGCACTTGAACATAGGTGGAACTGAAGGTTTTCCCACATATTTTACATTCATAGGGTTTTTCTCCAGTATGGGTTTTCTCATGTTTTCGAAGATATCTGGGAATACTAAATGCTTTAGAACATGTTTTACACATATATGGTTTCTCTCCAGTGTGAGTCCTTTTGTGTATGTGAAGAGAACTGGGATTATTGAATGCTTTCCCACATTCTTCACATTTATATTTCTCGCCAGTGTGCAGTCTCATGTGCCTTCGAATGCCTGAGGGACAAACGAAGGCTTTCCCACATTCCTGACATTGATAGGGTTTCTGTCCAGTGTGAGCTCTTTCATGCACTTGAACGTAAGTGGAAGCAAAGGATTTCCCACATACTTTACATTCATAGGGTTTTTCTCCAGTATGGGTTCTTTCATGTTCTCGAAGGTATCTGGGAATACTAAATGCTTTACAACATGTTTTACACACATATGGTTTCTCTCCACTGTGACTCCTTTCATGTATTTGAAGAGAACTGGGGTTAACCAATGCTTCCTCACATGCCTTACATTCACAGGGTTTTTCTCCAGTGTGATCTCTTCCATGTTTTTGGAAACCTTTTTGAGAACGTAAACCTTTACCCCATTGCTTACATTCATAGGCCTTCTCTCCAGAGTGAATTCTTTCATGTGTTTGGAAACCTTGATGATTACTGAAACTTTTTCCACATTGCTGGAATTCATACAGTTTCTCTCCTGTGTGAGTTCTTTTGTGCCTCTGTAAGGAACTGTAATATTTGTAAACTTTCCCACATTCCTTACATTTATATGTATTATACAGTCCCTGATCATATTTTTTAAAATCTTGAGGTTTGTGTTCAATGTGACATTTCATGTGCCTATTAAGAGATGAATGATGCATGAAGACTTGTCCACATACACTGCATTCACATGGTTTTAATCCAGGAGTTTTCTTGTTCTGATCAAGAGGTGGAATAAGGCTGAAATTTCCTCCACATGGATTACGGTCTTTACGCTCAGAGAATCTCACTACCGTATGATTTCTGAAAATGTGAGAAGCACATTATTAATGATTTATTAATCATTTTATATGTATTGCATTTATTACAATTGATAGGAATAGTGTGGTTTTCTAATTTGTGTGAATTGTTAGGAATTGAATATACTGAATGCTCCGCAACGGACTGCACCCTTTCTATTGAAAAGTAATATTCAAATACAGGGTTTATTAATATTGCTTGCAAGTGAATTATTTTGCAAATACTGGACATTTATATAACATTTAAGAAAATATTTTTGAAAGAAACTTTCTAAGAATAATTAAATTAGAAGAAAGGGCTATTTGTTTCGTTTGCACATTTTTAAAATTTCGTAATATACCAGGATTCTCACGTGAGTCAAAGCTTTCTATTGTCAGTGTGACTTACCTTGGTTTTCCCCCCTGGTTTTTGTACTGCTCTTCAATGTCATCATCATCCCATTTTGTTCCTAAAATGCAGACCCAGTAAAATGATTCCAAAGATTGGAAATTAAAGAAATATTATTTGACTCTATGTACATTGTTAGCTGTGACCATGCCTGGTTTATATACCAACATCCTCCCTTCTCACATTACACAACTTAGAACATCAATGAGCAAGAAGCATTTGATCTCTACCTGAGTAATTGATGGAAAGTCCCCATCCTTACCTACTGAGGCCAGATTCCTAAAGGTTTCCTGCATCACATCTCTGTAGAGTTTCTTCTGTGTAGGATTCAGTAGAGCCCACTCCTCCAGGGTGAAGTTCACAGCCACATCCTCACAGGTCACTGAGTCCTAAAACATCCCAAGTATGTGTACAGTAGGATGAGTGACAGCACTGGACACCTATATTCCATTTATGGGAAGGTTATGTATGATTCTGTCCTTTACAAACATTTACTCACCCTCTGTCCATACCTTCTTCCTCATTAATTTATCAGTACCATAAAGACATGAAAATTATTTACACATTTTTACTGTGATCACATTACATTTTATTTCTCTCTAATGGCAGGGCTCAGAGAATACTGGGAAATGACAGAAATGCTATACAAATGAAACCAATATTATCATTTTAAGACCATCAATTCCTTATGAGAAAAATTATTTCATTTCCTTCCTTATTACCCACCAATTCCAGCACTCCAAGAGACAAGGGGTCAAATCTGTGTGAGGTTTCAATGCATAAACCACTGTGAATAACTACAAGCTTTTTCTTCTCTTCCCATTACCAGGCATGAGAGTCCAGGAGGCCTCTGGCATGTAACATTTAAAAAGGTCCAGCTAGTTACAGATCCTACAGTCCTCTAGGACATTAAAAGTGACAAGATACAACTGGCTGAATGAAAATATTCTTGGGGAGAAGCACTGCTTTTGCCCTGTGTCATATGTATTACAGATTCAGTACCTCCTTTGTCTCTCTGTCCAATTTAATGGACTAGAAAGTTATTTGGAACAGAATTCGGACATGACAAAGAAGACATGACAACTTAAACCACAAAATCCCTACACTCCTGCACCTCAGGGCAGCTTCCTGCCAATTCTGGGAACACACAGGCATACACACTGAGATAATAATGTCAGAAGAGCCCATGTGGCACACCATGACAGTCGATCCTCATCCCTGCTGACATTAAAAAACAATTTAAGGAGAGGAGAACAAGATGGAGGAGTGGAGGGACATGGAACTCACCTCCTCCCGCCAGTACATCTACATGTGGAACAAATTTTTTAGAATACCTATTTAAAGCTTGCAGAAGATCTCATATAACCAAAGCTGCAAGAAAGATCCCCACATAACTGGGTAGGATGAAGGGAGAAGAGAGAAGAGGAACTGAGATGAGACCTGTGCCCCTGGGAGGGAGCTGTAAAAAAAGGAAAGGTCCCCTAAGCCAGGGAAACTTCTTCACCAGCTGGGAGGTCCACCAGGATAGGGAGCTTCAAAGGCTGAAAAGGAGAGTGTGGCAGCTGGCCTGTAGCCTGGCAGGGTAGAGGGAGATCCGAACTGAAGGTCCTGGTAACGTGCCCACACTTCTCAGCCCAAGACATGTGCCTGCTGGTGTGTGCAATGACTGGGTGCAGAAACGTGGCTTCAACGGACAGACCCAGGGAGAGGACTCAGTTTGCCTGCACAGAGACAGCCCACAGGGCCTGGACTGTGGCCTGGGTCGCAACTGAGGGCATGAGCAGGACGGAGAGTAGGTCTGCCATAGGAGCCCCATTGTCAACACAGGCAGGAGGGGTACAGGTCTGCCACAGCAGCCTCATTGTCAGCATGCTCATAGAAGGGATCTAGCTGCAGTGGGTTCTTTGAACTTTGTGGGCCTGCACAAGCAGAGGCAGGGCTGAAATCTGAGCCAATTGCAGGCAGTCCTACTGCGGGTGCTGGGATGCAGCTCCAGCGGGTTCTTGTTCCAACAGATTTTGGGACCGGGACTGCTTGTGCTTGCCTGAGAGCCACCTGAGCCAACTATCTGCTGGCTCAAGGGGACATGACTCTGTGGGTTTAAACACTGGTGGCCCTGTGGGCACACATACACGCCTAAGGAATCTCTAACCTGATTACCAGAGCCCCCAAGGGAAGGTGGCCATCAAGGGCAGTGCCAGTAGCAGTGATCTTTGTGGGTACGCACACCAGGTGGCAAGTAGCATCACAGAATCACACACCCCACAGACATCTCCTGGGGATGAAGATGAAGCAGCTCCTCTCCCAGTGGGAGGCCTCCAGTGTCACCTACCTCACACCACAGCTTAGAACCGGATCTAGGAGCTTCTATTCCAACAACTAGAGAGCAGACCCTGCCCCCAACAGACCTGTGACAACCACAGAGCAAAGAGGAGGCCCGGCCAAACATCCAGTGCAGTCTCTGGTCACCACAAGGCCAAACACACCAACAAGGGCCAGCAGAACCTGATGAGACACATGGCAAGCATACATACTAAAAACAGCCCTTGCACCATGAATATTGGACTCAAGCAGTCTACACAGTGACACTCCCACAAAACATCAGCACTGCAAGACCACAGTAGATAACTGTTTCTCCTAAACTGACAGAGTCAGAGAAATATAAGAAAAATGCAATAGCAGAGGAACTACTCCCAATTAAAAGAACAAGAGAAATCCCCTTAAAGAACAAACAATGAAACAGACCTCTCCAGTCTACCAAACCCCAAGTTCAAAAAGGAGGTAATAAAAATGCTGAAGGTATTAAGAAAGGCTACCAATAAAAATGTGGACCACTGCAACAAGGAGCTAGAAACTATAAAGATGAGCCAATCAACATTAGACAACTCCATTGCCAATATGAATACTGAGTCAAACATAATAAATAGCAAACTTAATAATGCAGAACAATGAACAAGTGACCTGGAAGAAAGAATAATGGAAATCACCCAATCAGAACAGCAGACAGAAAAACAAATGAAAAATATGAAAGTAACATATCAGATGTATGGAACAATATAAAGCATGCCAATTTACACATAATAGAATCCAAGAAGGAGAAGAAAGAGAAAAGGGGATTGAAAAAGTATTGAATAAATTATGGCTGAAAACACCCCAAACCTAAAGAAGGAAACAGAGATCCAGGTACAGGAAGCACAGAGGGTCCCAAACAAGATGAACCCAAACAGACCTGCTCTAAGATATATCATAATTAAAATGGGAAGAAGTAAAGATAAAGAGAGGATTCTAAAGGCAACAAGAGAAAACCAAAGAGTCAATCACAAGGGAATCCACATAAGGCTATCAGCTGATTTCTCTACAGAAGCTTTGCAGGGCAGAAGGAGTGGCAAGATACACTGAAAGTCCTGAAAGGGAAAAACCTGCAACCTAGGATACTCCACCCAGCAAGATTATCATTTAAACTAGAAGGAGAGATATAGAATTTCTCAGAAAAGCAAAAACTAAAAGAATACAGCAGTACTAAGCCTATCTTATGAGAAATATAGAAAGGTCCCCTCTAAATGGAAAAGCAAGAATCTATATGAATGGGAAAATCAAAATAGTAAAGGTAAATATATAAGAGGACTGAAGATCACTTAAATAAACCAGTACATAGATTAAAAAAGAATCAAAAGAATACTGTGAAAGCAATTATAACTATAAGGAACAGCAAAAGGGTAATAAACATGAAGATGTAAAATAAGACATCAAAATCACAAAACGTGTGGGAGGGGAGTAAGAATGTAGATCTTTTACAATGTGTTTGAGCTTATATGACTACCAGTCTAAAGCAAGTACATAAAGGTTAACAAACTTGAAAATCAGGCTAACCACAAACCAAAAACATACAATAGATTCACAAAACCCAAAATGAAAGAAACTCAAGCATAATACAAAGAAAACCATCAAACTACAAAGGGAAAAACAAAAAGAAGAAAGGAACAAATAAGAAATATAAAATCAAAAAAGAAAAAAAAAGAAATATAAAATCAACTGGAAAACAAGGTGTTAAATGTCAATAAATACATACTTATCAATAACTACTTTATATGTCAATGGAATAAATGCTCCGATCAAAAGACAGAGTGGTAAATTGGACAATAAAACAAGAACTTCAATATGCTGCCTACAAGAGACCCGATTTACGGCAAAAGAAACATAAACATTGAAAGTAAGGGAATGGAAAAAGATATTTCATACAAATGGAAATTACAAGAAAGTAGGGGTAGCAATACTCATATCAGACAAAATAGACTTTAAAACAAAGGCAATAAAGAAAGACAAAGAAGGACACTAGATAATGATAAAAGGATCAATACAAGAAGAGGATATTGCACTCATTAACATACATGCACCCAATGTAGGAGCATCTAAATACATAAAACAAATATGAGCAGACATAAAAGGAGAAATTGATGGGAATACAGTAATAGTAGGAGAGTTTAACACCCCAGTGGCATCAATGGACAGATCTTCCAGACAGAAAATCAGTAAGGCAACAGAGATTCTGAATGACACAATAGTTAGACTTAATAGCTATATATAGGACACTACATCCAAAGAAACCAGAATACACATTCTTTTCAAGCGCACATGGAACATTCTCTAGGATAAACCACATAGTAGAACAAAAAACAAGGCTCAACAAATTTAAGAGGACAGAAATTATTTCAAGCATCTTTTCTGACCACAACAGCATGAAACCAAAAATGAAGCACAGAAAGAAAAATGAGAAAAAAATGATTACATGGAGACTAAAAACATGTCCCTAAAAAAACCAATGGGTCAACAATGAAATCCAAGAGGAAATTAAAGAATACCTCAAGAAAAATGAAAATGAAAACACAGCCATACATAATCTATGAGATGCAGCAAAAGCAGTTGTGAGGGAATTTCATAGTGATACAGGGCTTCTTTAAATAAAAACAACAAATCCCAAATAAATAACCTAACCTACCATTACAAAGATTAGAAAAAGAACAAACAAAACCTAAAGTCACAGAAAGAGGAAAATAATAAAGATCAGAGAGGAAGTAAATAGAGATTTAAAAAAAAAAATAGCAAAGAACAATAAAACTGAGACCTGGTTTTTTGAAAAGATAAAAAAAAAAAAAAAATCAACAAACCTCTAGCCAAGCTCACCAAAAAGAAAAGAGAGAGGACCCAAAGAAACAAAATGAGAAATGAAAGGGGAAAAACAACAACCAATACCACAGCAATACAAAAAAATCATAAGAGAATACTATAAACAAGTATATGCCCACAAAATGGACAACCTAGAAGAAATGTACAAGTTCCTAGAAATATACAGCCTACCCAAATTGAGTCAAGAAGAAAGAGATAATTTGAACAGACCAAGCACTAGGAGTTAAATGGAAACTGTGCGAATCCCCTGGTGGTCCAGTGGTTAGGGCTCAACAATTTCACTGCTGTGGCCTGGGTTCAACCTCTGGTCAGGGAACTAAGATCCCACGAGCCATGTGGTGCGGCCAAAAATAAATAAATTAATTTAAGTTTAAAAAATTGAAGCTGCAATATAAAAACAAAAACAAAAAACTCCCTGCAAACAGAAGTCCAGGACCAGAGAGCTTCCCTGGGGAATTCTACCAAACATACAAAGAAGAACTTATACTGATCCTTATCAAACTATTCCAAAAGACTGAAGAGGCGGGTACACTCCCAAAGTCATTCTATGAAGCAACCATCACCCTGATGCCAAAACCAAAGACACTACATAAACAAGAAAATTACTGGCCAATACCTTTGATGAATACAGATGCAAAAATTCTCAACAAAGGGCTTCCCTGGTGGCGCAGTGGTTGAAAGTCCGCCTGCCGATGCAGGGGACACGGGTTGGTGCCCTGGTCCGGGAAGATCCCACATGCTGCAGAGTGGCTGGGCCCGTTAGCCATGGCCACTGAGCCTGCGCGTCCGGAGCCTGTGCTCCACAACGGGAGAGGCCACAACGGTGAGAGGCCCGCATACCACAAAAAAAAAAAAAAAAAAAAAATTCTCAACAAAATGTGATCAAATCAAATCCAACTATACACAAAAAGCACGATACAACATGATCAAGTTGGATTCATCCCAGGCTCACAAGGATGGTTCAACACACACAAATCAATCAATGTGATACATGACATCAACAAAAGAAAAGACAAAAACCACATGATCATCTCAACAGGTGAAGACAAAGTATCTGATAAAATTTAACACACATTCATGATAAAAACTCTCACCAAAGTGGCTATAGAAAGGACATATCTCAACATAATAAAAGCCATTTTTGGCAAACCCACAGCCAACATAACACTCAATGGTGAAAAGCTGAAAGCATTCCCAGTAAATTCTGGAATGAGACAAGGATGCCCACTTCCACTACTTCTACTCAACAGAGTATTGGAAGTCCTAGCCACAGGAATCACAGAAGAAAAAGAAATGAAATCCAAATCAGAAGGGAAAAGGTAAAATTGTCATTATATGAAGATGACATGATACTCTATATAAAAACCCTAAAGACTCCACACAAAAACTACTAGAACTGACAAATGAATTCAGCAAGGCAGCAGAATATGAGATAAACATACAGAAATCTGTTGCATTTCTTTACACCAAGAAAGAAATATAAAAAAGAGAAAGTAAAAAGACAATCCCATTTAAAATCACATCAGGGACTTCCCTGGTGGTGCAGTGGTTAAGAATCCGTCTGCCAACGCAGGGCACACATGTTCAAACTCTGGTCCAGGAAGATCCCACATGCTGCAGAGCAACTAAGCCTGTGTGCCACAACTACTGAGCCTGCACTCTAGAGCCTGCAAGCCACAACTACTGAGCCCACATGCCACAACTACTGAAGCCCACGTGCATAGAGCCTGGGCTCCACAACAAGAGAAGCCACCGCAATGAGAAGCCCACACATTGCAACGAAGAGCAGCCCTCACTCGCCACAACTAGAGAAAGCCTGTGCAGCAATGAAGACCCAATGCAGCCAAAAATAAATAATAAATATATAAATTTATTAAAAAAAATTACATCAGGACTTCCTTGGTGGTGCTGTGGTTAAGAATCCACCTGTCAATGCAGGGGACATGGGTTCGATCCCTGGCCTGGGAAGACCTCACATGCCACAGAGCAACTAAGTCCGTGCACCAGAACTACTAAGCCTGCACTCTAGAGCCTACAAGCCACAACTACTGAAGCCCGCTTGCCACAAATACTGAAGCCCGCTTGCCTAGAGCCTGTGCTCCGCAACAAGAGAAGCCACCGCAATGAGAAGTCCATGCACTGCAACGAAGAGTAGCCCCTGCTCACCGCAACTAGAGAAAGCCCGTGCACAGCAACAAAGACCCAATGCAGCCAAAAATTAATTAATTAATTTAAAAAATAAATAAAATAAAATCACATCAAAAAATGAAATACCTAGCAATATGCCTAACCAAGGAGGTGAAAGACTTGTATGCTGAGAACTATAAAATATTGATAAAGGAAACCAAAGATGATTCAAGGAAATGGAAAGATATTCTGTGTTCTAGGATTGAAAGAATTATATTGTTAAAATGGCCACACTACCCAAAGCAATCTACAGATTTAATGCAATCCCCATCAAATTACTCATGACATTTTTCAAAGAACTAGAACAAATAATCCTAAAATTTATATGGAACCGTAAAAGACCCAGAATTGTCAAAGCAATTCTGAGGAAAAAGAACAAAGTTGGAGGAATAACCCTCCCAGCCTTCGGACAATATTACAAAGCTACAGTAATTAAAACAGTGTGGTACTGAACAAAAACAGACATAGAGATCAGTGCAACAGAATAGAGATCCCAGAAATAAACCCACACACCTATGATCAATTAATCTTTGACAAAGGAGGCAAGAATAAACAATGGAGAAAAGATATTCTCCTCAGCAAGTGGTGTTGGGAAAACAGGACAGCCGCATGTAAATCAATGAAGTTAGAACATTCCCACACACTATACACAAAAATAAACTCAAAATGGCTTAAAGACTTAAATATAACACCTAATACCGTAAAACCCCTAGAAGAAAATATAGGCAAAACATTCTTTTGCATAAATTGTAGCAGTGTTTTCTCAGGTCAACCTACCGAGGCAATAGAAATAAAAGCAAAAATAAACAAATGGGACCTAATCAAACTTATGAGCTTTTGCACAGCAAAGGAAACCATACACAAAACAAGATGACAACCTATGGACTGGGAGAAAATATCTGCAAAGGATGTGAGTGACAAGGGCTTAATTTCTAAAATATACAAACAGGGCTTCCCTGGTGGCGCAGTGGTTAAGAATCTGCCTGACAATGCAGGGGACACAGGTTCAAGCCCTGGTCCAGGAAGATCCCACATGCCATGGAGCAATTAAGTCTGTGGGCCACAACTACTGAGCCTGCGCTCTAGAGCCGGCAAGCCACAATTACTGAGCCCGTGTGCCACAACTACTGAAGCCCGTGCACGTAGAGCCCGTGCTCTGCAACAAAGAGAAGCCACCGCAATAAGCCCGCGCACTGCAATGAAGAGTAGCCCCTGCTCACCGCAACTAGAAAAAAGCCCACGCACAGCAACAAAGACCCAACGCAGCCATAAATTAATTAATTAATTAATTAATTATTTTTTTAAAAGGGACCTAAATAGACATTCCTCCAAAGAAGACATACAGATGACCAATAGGCACATGAAAAGATGCTCAACATCACAAATCAAAACTACATTGAGGTAACACCTCACACCAGTCAGAATGGGCATCATCAGTCTACAAATAATAAATGCTGGAAAAGATGTGGAGAAAAGGGAACCCTCCTACATTGTTGGTAGGAATGTAAATTGGTACACTATGCAGGTTCCTTAAAAAACTAAAAAGAGTTACCATATGATCCAGCAATCCCACTCCTGGGCTTTTATCAAGAAAACAGGAAAGCTCTAATTTGAAAAGATACATGCATCCCAATGTTCACAGCGGCACAATTTACAATAGCCAAGACATGGAAACAACCTATGTGTCCATCAACAAATGAACGGATTCCAAAGATGTGTTTTATATATGCAATGTATTATTACTCGGCCATAAAAAAGAAGGAAATAATGCCATTTGCAGCAACATGGATGGACCTAGGGATTATTAGACTAAGTAAATCAGACATTGATAGACAAATATATAATATCTCCTATATGTGGAATCTAAAAAAGAGTACAAATGAACTTATTTACAAAACAGACAGGCTCACAGACATAGAAAGCAAACTTATGGTTACCAAAAGGGAAGGGGGGAAAAGGGATAAATGGGGAGTATGGGATTAACACATGCAGTTTACTACATATTAAATAGATAAACAACAAGGATTTGCGTATAGTATAAGGAATTTATAAATTGAAAAATAAAATTTAAGAGCTGCAGATTGTAAGGGAGCTCACTGAAGTCCATGATGTTTTCATGGTGGATATTCCCATGATTATAAAATAAATAAATCTGTTCACAGTGTTTTCCTCCCAAAGAACATAAAATCACCATCCTCTAATCAGAAGGAAGTCCTCTGTGACCAGCCACTGTAGAGGTGTCCTTCCTTCCTCTGCCATTGTCAGGCAGAGGAATGGGGGAAATGGGAATAACTTCATATGAGGTACTTGCATGCCCAATGAAGTGGTATCGTGGCACTTGACAAATGTGGCTTAGTTGTAAATGTATACTGAAAACTCAAGGGCAAGCACTAAAAAAGTGAAAAAATATGTGTAATTGATATACTAACAGAGGATTAAGAAAAACAATCAGGTAAAATGCTCAGTTAAAGCCAGAGACGGCAGAAAAAGTGGGGAGACAAAAAGAAACAAAGTACAAGGGTAACAAATAAAAACAATAAAAGGTGTGGTAGGTATTAATCCAACTGTATTAGCCACCACTTTAATCAAGGTCCCAATACAACTGAAAGACAAATACAGTAATGACAGATTTTTAAAATCACACTTAATCGTATGTTGTCCACAAGAAATTCACTTTAAACCTAAAGACACAGACAGACGAATGTTAAAAGGATGAAGAAAAATGTCCTATGACAAAGCCAGAGAGGCGCAAGGCTGACAGATCAACCAGGAAATCTTCCAAAGAGGACCACCACTGGCAGGATTTCGGATAGGATGTCTGTGCCCAGAAAAGATCCTGAGGGAGAGGCATGAGGATTCAAACAGTAGTTCCACGTAGTTATTCATGGCTGTCCTCTCATGTCAAATATCCACAACGAATATAAATCTATAAAAAGGAGTCATCCATAACTCTGTGGGGAAAAAAATTAAAACAAAAAAAAAATTGGGTCTGCTTGAAATGTACCACGAAAGACAAATAGTTGATAATGATGCTGTGAATCGAAGAGGAGAAGCTGGAGTTTTAGAATTCGGGAAGGAATCTGGAAATTGAGGCATTTATTGCCACTCTAGGAAGAGCTAGGCTAGAGGGACAGGGTCGTGGATTTGAGACCCTGCTCCCCAACCATTTGGAAAACTCAGGAGAAAACGGGTCCCGCCCTGGGGAGAAAGGAGGGACCACACAGCTCCTCATACACAGGTACCCCGGGGACCGAGTCAGTATTGTTCCCTGATGATCCTCCTCGTGGTCACTGCACACCCTGGGGAAGACGCGGGCTGCGGGCGCGGAGCTGCCCAGAGAGGCTAGGAGGCGGGGCCGAAGTCGTGGCGCGCAGTGACGGGACAGGACGCCCGGGGTCCCGACTGCAGGCCCCGCCCCCACGCTGCGAGCCGGAGGGAATGAGGTCCCAGTGGCTGTCCAAGTGGACACGGGTTCGCAGACTCCGGAGTTGAACGCAGGGAGGCCCGGGTACCGCCTCGGCCTGTTCCCGCCGGTTCCTACCAATTTCTCCGCTCCGTCTCCACACGCCGGGGAGGCACACTCACCATATCCAGCTTTTCCGGGTCTCCCCGAGTCCCTCCTACGCCTCCCACGACCACTGCAGAAACGACTGGGACCATTAAGGGCGGGGAACGCCAGATATCGTCCCTGGGACATCGGAGTCCGTGGCGACTTTCTTGCGGGTGCTGTGCGTCGCTCCGCCCACCTCCACCAGCGGCCCCCCTGATTGGACAGTTCGAAAGTCCCGCCACTTCGTGCCTGAGTGACTGCAGAGCAGGAGGGCTGGGCTCCGCCCAAACATCTTCTCTAGGTGGTAACCTCACCAGCCAGCTCCATTTGCATTTAAACAGAAAGTTTTCCTGGCCTGAGGCTGCCTATGGTGTTTTCACCCAGCTTTTTGTGAAAGTGTGGGCTCAGATGTGCGCCGGGAATTCCCGATTCAGTCTCAGGTTGGAGAAATACAGAGCAAGAGGATGGCCCAGGCCAGGTCTGCTTGTAACAAATGGGCCATCTGTCCTCTGCAGGTCAAGAGCTTGGCGTAAGGCTGCGGCGAACCACTCATGGAACTATGACCCTTATTTAGAATGTCAACCATAAGGACCACCAATTATAAAGAGGCAAAATGGCAGTCTATTGAGGGATCTTAGAATTGCAATTCAAGGGGTCACAGATTCTGGAGAGACCCAGAATGGCGTCCGACCCGAGGAAAATGGGTAAAAGTTTTTCTAGGAGAAAGGTGGTTGTTCATTCAGGCTTAAAAACTTCTTTACCAAGAATTTGGATTGGAGGGTAAAATTCGTCTATACATACCATTGGGTTACGGAACACATCTCATCCGTTTCTAGGGAAAGGTGTGTTTTCTTTAGTCCAGAATAAGTCCAGTTATCATCATCATTATTTGGCAACTCAGCAATTATTCAGCCATTTTATTTAGAGAGCTCAGCAAAATTCCAACGCGGGAAGAAAGATGGGGGTCCTTTGGTCACATCTTACTCGTTCCTGACACAGTTCTTTTCATAAGAAACACACTTGGTCCATTTTAGTCTTTGATCTTAGCGAGCACTGAGATTTCCCTCATCCCTTTTCCGCCCCCACTCTTTTGGTACTTAAGGTAAAGAATCCCAGAACACTTGGCCCTGGTGAGAAATTTGAAGCCCGCAGTCCTAGGTGGGTGCAAGGACTCTGCTCAGTCTAACCATAGGCCTGTGAGAGGTGTTCATTAAGTTCTCATGTCTGCATTTACACTGAAAGGAAATTTATTTTACATCAGTTTTTGCTGCAAACCCTAGTGAACTTTGAAATGTAAACGACTATGACATCCCTAAGGCAATTGATTCCTATTATTTCTGTTACAAGAAAAACAATAAATCATCCTGTAAACTTGGGATTCATCTGGAAACTCTTCCCCCACAGCTTTCTTGAGGTATCATTGACTAACAAAATTGTCTATCCTTCTGTTACTACCACATCTTGATTACCTTTGTTTAGTACAAAGTTTTGAAATCAAGAAATGTTAATCCTACAATTTTTTTTTTCTTTTTCAAGAATGGTGTGGCTATTCTGGTTTCCTTACAATTCCCTATAAATTTATGAAAGAGATTGCCAATCAAATTACTGTTCAGATTATGATTATTGAATCTTAGATCATTTTGCAGAGAAGGGCCATTTCAACAATGTTAAGTCTTCTGATCCATGAAACTGGGATGTTTTCCCATTTGTTTATACATTAATTAATTTCTTTCAAACATGTTTGTAGTTTTCAGAGTATTTGTTTTATACTTCCTTTGTTATATTTATTCTGTTTTATTGCCTTTGATTCTATTGTAAATACATTTCTTTTCTGAACTTCATTATCAGAATGTTCATTGCAACTGTATAAAAATGCAGTTGTTTTTATTTTGATCTTGTATCATACAACCTTGTTAAATTCAATTACTAGTTCCTGTAGTTTTTTTTTAGCAGACCCTAGAGTCTATTATATATAAGATACCTGACTGGAAGTAGAGACAGTTTTACATCTTTCTAACCAATATGCACGCATATTAATCCTTTTCTTGCCTAATGAGTTCTTGGCTAAAATCTCCAATAAACTGTCAAACAGAAGTGACAAGAGTAGACATCTTTTGTTAGTTATGGCTGGGGGTAAGCATTCACTGTTTCACCATTAAATATAATATTAGCTGTGGGTTTTCCATAGATGCTCAATATGAGGTTAGGACATTTCCTTCCATTTTATTTTATTTTTTTATTTTTGGCTGCGTTGGGTCTTCATTGCTGTGCGAGGGCTTTCTCCAGTTGCCGTGAGCAGGGGCTACTCTTCGTTGCAGTGCACAGGCTTCTCATTGCCGTGGCTTCTCTTGTTGTGGAGCACGGGCTCTAGGCACCCGGGCTTCAGTAGTTATGGTATGTGGGCTCAGTAGTTGTGGCTCGCAGGCTCTAGAGCACAGGCTCAGTAGTTGTGGTGTGTGGACTTAGCTGCTCTGCAGCATGTGGGATCTTCCCGGACCAGGGCTCGAACATGTGTCCCCTGCGTTGGCAGGCAGATTCTTAACCACTGCGCCACCAGGGAAGCCCTCCTATTTTTGGTGAGTGTTTTAATCATGAAGGGGTATTATTTCTTTTGTCAATTATTTCTTTGAATCTATTTAGAAGACCTTGCATCTATTGACCTCACTCATTACATTAATGATTTTGAGATGTTAATCCAAACTTTCATCCCAAGAACAAATCCCACTTGGTCATGATGTATAATTCTTTTTATCTGTGGCTGAATTGAGTTTGCTAGTATTTGTTGGGTGTTTTTCCATCCATATTCACAAAAGAAATAGGTGTGTCTTTTTTTTTTTGGTACTTCATGTGTTGGCTTTGGTATTAGAGTAGTTCTGGCCACACAAAATGAGTGTGAAGTATTGTCTTCATTCTATTACTTACAAGACTTTGTGAAAATCAGTAATAAACCTGACACCCAGGGGAGAAACCCGACGGCCCCTAACCCACCATGCCTAAATTGTCTCTAAAAACAAGTACACCTGTCTTAGGCAAGGAGGCAAGGAAGCCAACCGCCCCATCCTCCCATTCTAGTAAAAACCTCCCTCCTGGCAAACTTGCAGAAAACCAGAACTAACTGTATCTACTAGTTGTGTTTACATGACAGCAAAAAGAGGGCTTAACCATAAGAATCCAGGATAATCTGACTGAACTTCAAAAGTGGGACAAAGGTCACTCTACAGCCGATTGCCATCTCATCGTAATAATAAAATCTCCACCCCTCACCCCCCTGCCATATTGGTTCTACCTGCTTCTGACCCAGACCCAGAAGGGCCACCACACAGCAGCAGAAAAGAGAACTGAATTGCATTCCAGGAAACCTCCATCCATTTCCACGAGTCAGGATGACAAAAGACACTCGTCCCCTGTAACCTCCTTCACCATTTTCTATAAAAAGCTCATCCCTGCTTGTAATCAGAGAGAAGGTGTCTTTAGAGCATTAGCTCCCCTTCTCTTTCTCTGGCCATTGAAGAAAAGCCTGTCGTCCTTGCACCAAACTCAGTTTCCTTATTGGCAGCTCAAACCTGAGCAGGAAAGAACTCCTTGACCCAGCCAGGGGGTCTTTGGTTCAGCTAGGGGCCAGGAGGGGAGTCTCCAGTCTAATTCAGTAACAAATCTTCTTTAAAATTTTTGGAGAACTTTGTGTAGAAGCCATCTACGCAAAGGTAGAGTCTAGGTTTATTTTACGGGTGGATTTTGTTTACTAACTCAACCACTTCACTTTTTATAGTTCTATTCTGATTTTCTGGGTTTTTTTTCTTTTTCTGTTGTTTTTTTCTTTTTACTAATATGTAGTTTTTAAACTTATTATTGAAATATAGCTGATTTACACTGTTGTGTTAGTTTCTGCTGTACAGCAAAGTGATTCAGTTATACATATACATTCTTTTTCATATTCTTTTCCTTTATGATTTATCACATGATATTGAATCTAGTTCCCTGTGCTATACAGTAGGACCTTATTGTTTATCCATTCTATATATAATAGTTTGCATCTGCTAATTCTCTACTAATATGTTTTGTTTTCTAGTCTATTTTGCCTGGTATTTATATAATCTCTCCAGTTTTCATGTTGGTGTACCTATCATACGCTTTTACTTTCAATCTGTTGGTGTCTTTGCATCTAACGTGTGCTTCCTCTCAGGTAGAAGGTAGTTGGGTCCCTGGGCTGAGCAGCTGGGAGTGTGTCAAGCAGAGTAGATTGGAGCTTTGTTTTCCTTAGACACACCAAGGACAAAGTTAATGGCAGGAGCTGAGCTCTGCTGGAGTAACGAGATAAGAGGACCACATCTATCAATCCTGAGGTCAAGGAAACCTCCCTATCTGCACATGTGCAGGAAGGCTCCTTGGAGGTCAAAAAGGGAGGGGGCACCACCCCACAAAAAGTGTGGACATACTCCTGAAGTCCTCTGTGTTGGAATCCATTTTGGCAAAAAGTTGCGCACGCATATTGGGGAGAGCTCTAGGACAGGTCAAGTGTGGAAAACAAACGAGATAACTGGCCAAACGTAAACAAAGATCCAGAAGAACTGCCCTGTATAAATGATGTAACCACCTCTTTACTGTGCTCCTCATTAGGGAGGACCCCACACCCCTTCTCTCCAGGTGTGTATTTCTGCCTTGCTTCTGTCTTAAACAAACTGTTTCTCTGTGTGCTCTCCCACATGATATGCTGTGTCTCTGATAATAAACTCTGTACCTGTTTTTACAGTTTTTGCCTCTTTGAGAAATCCATTTTTCAAATGGGGCAAGAGCCAGGGGAAATTTGCTTCTAGCCTGGTGGTCTAGCAGCTAGGATTCCTGGGTTTTCATCCAGGCTACCCAGGTTCAATTCCTGGGCAGGAAACTAAAACCTAGCTTCAAGACCACTTGCTGTTGTCTCTCTGAGATCACCTCTACACAGAATATAAATTTAGATCATCATTTGTTTGTTTAATCTGGGGCGACAATCTCTTCCTCCTGTTTGGATCATGTAATCCATTTACATTTAGTATTTTTGACATAGTTGCAATTATACCTGCCATTTTACTTTTTGTTTTCTACAATTCTCATGTTGTTTTTAGTTCTTAGTCCTCCTTTACAAGTTTCTTTTGCATTAAGTGAATATTTTCAAGTGTAACACTTTCATTTTCAAATGACTTCTCCATTATATATTTAAAACATTTCAGAGGTTGCCGTTTTAACATAGATGTATTAAATTACTAAAATGAGACTCAGATTTATACTAGCTTAATTCCAGTGATACATGGAAACGTTACTCATATAAAGCTCTATTCCCTTTTGCCATTTTTGTGTTATTATTGTTATGCAGATTACTTCAACTTATGAAATAACCCCCAAAGTATTTTCTTACACTTATCTACCATCTGTAGTCATCTCCTTAGCCCAGTACAGCTTTACTCCCACCTTTGTGCTCTTTAATGGCAAATGCACTCACTACACAGATATTCTATGTTGCGCATTAGACTGTTACTGTTACAGTTACTAGACTGTGTGTTACGACACACAGTCTAGTAACACATTACATACATAGGATTTATACAGTTCCTTTGACGTCAGTTGAAAGAAGAAAAGAGAAAATATGTATTGATTCTGCCTTTTCTAATTACAGAATTACCTGTATGAGTGTTTTTGTTTCTTTATGTTGATATGAACTACCTTCTGGAGTCCCTTGCTTACAGCCTGAAGAACTCCTCCAGTAATTCCTGTGGGGCAATTGACAGTCAATATATTCTTCTAGCTTTTGTTGATCTGAAAAATGAAGGGCAGCCTTCATTTTTTTCAGAAGGCAGTTTTGGTGAATATAGGATTGTTGGTTGACAGGTTTTTTTCCTAGTGCGCTTTGAATGTTTCCCTCTGCCTCTGGCCTCCCTGGTTTTTGCTGAGACATCACCTGGTTTTACTGGGGTCTCCTTGTAAGAGTTGGGTCATTTTTCAATTGCTCTTTATTCCCACCATCTGGTTCCTACCTTCCTATTTCTTTGCATGTCTCATATTTTGTTGTAAACTAGACATTTTAGGTAATATATGGCAGCAACTCTGGGTTCTGGACCCATTCCTTCTGGGGATTATTATGGTTATGTGCCTATTTATTTGTTCAGTGACTGCCTGGATTATTTTAATGCAGCCCGTTCCCACTGTACTGAGAAGCCAGAGCTGGTGTATTGAATTAAGAATATGCAGATTATGACCTGCTGAATAACGGGCACATCCTGTTCTTGACCTTAAAAATAGAAGTTATTTTACCAGTAAAAATGAGTTTATGCAGAAACAGCAAAGGATTGTGACTCTGGACAAGCAAGCTATAACAAAAGCCTAAGTCAAGACCAACAAAGAAAGGAGAGGAATGTTGTCTTATTGAGATAAAGGAGGAAGGTGGGAGGAGCTTTTTTTTTTTTTTTTTTGGCTGTGCCGCACAGCATGCAGGATCCCAGTTCCCTGACCAGGGATCAAACCTGCACCCCCTGCATTGGAAGCACAGAGTCTTAACCACTGGACCACCAGGGAAGTCGGGAGAAGTTGCTTTGATGGAAAGTCCACTGGAGAAAAGTGAGAGTTCAGGGTGATGACAGTTTCTCATTGGCTGAGCTGCTGGGCAACTCAATTTTTTGTAGGAAATGCAATGTACATTCTTCTCTTTGTGACCTATAAAGGATGATTCTTTCCTGATGAAGATTCTACTGTTGAGGTGTGTAAATGACAATTCCTCCTACAACTGATGTGGAGAGGTACTGGGCTACAGGTCCCCATCATAGGCTCCCAACTCCATTTTAGTGAGGTTCTCTTTTATAAATTCTCATAACCATCCACATGGGGTGGGCAGGTATCTCCCTCAGCAAATGAGTTCCCACTTTGGGTAAGTGAAACCCATGGGGTTGTTTTGATTGAAGGTGCAGTTTCAATAAACCCAGAGAAAGCAAGTACAGCCAGGAGATCTATTACTTACACATCCCAGAAGTTGGGGGCTGAGGGGGGCGGTTACAATGACCCTGGGAAAAGGGCAGTCCTCAGTCCCAGGTCAGGAGCAAGCAGGAGAGAGAGTAGGCACCTACCAATTATAAGACGGATGGCGCTGTCAAGTAAAACAACAGTGCACAACCTAAAAGTTGACAAATATGTTTTTTAAATTAATTAATTAATTATATTTTTGGCTGCATTGGGTCTTCGTTGCTGCGCACAGGCTTTCTCTAGTTGTGGCGAGTGGGGGTTACTCTTCGTTGCAGTACGTGGGCTTCTCATTGTGGTGGCTTCTCTTGTTGTGGAGCATGGGCTCTAGGCGCATGGGCTTCAGTAGTTGTGGCTTGCGGGCTCTAGAGCACAGGCTCGGTAGTTGTGGCGAACGGGCTTAGTTGCTCCGTGGCATGTGGGATCTTCCCAGACCAGTGTTCGAACCTATGTCCCCTGCATTGGCAGGCGGATTCTTAACCACTGCACCACCAGGGAAGCCCGAGAAATATGTTTTATTTGGCAGAACTTCTGAGGACTCAAGCCCTGGAGACAGCCTCTCAGATAACTCTGAGGGACTGCTCTGAAGAGGTTAGGGAGGAGACAGAATACATAGGAATTTTTACAATAAAAACCAGGTAGTTGGAACATGAAAATCAGGTAGTCTGGTTAATTAAAGAAAACCAGATATCTCAGGTTAACGAATTTAGCACTTTTCCATGTACAGGAAGATGCAATAATCTGGGCTCACTGAAATCGTTCCTTTGATATGCACCTTAACTTACTATCCTTGATGGTCCTTACTATCTAGGACCAGTATCCTGCTCTTCTCCAACCTGAATCCCCTCAGGGAGCACCCTTGGGGGTGGCAGCAGCACTTGCTGGCTAGATGGCCCCAACATCCTTTGTTTACTGATACGGCAGATAACAGTCTTCATCCACAGTGCAAAGGTCACTAACTTTTCACAAGCATAACTCTTAAGTGGTTTTATTGTTTGTTTTTGTTGTCGTTTGCTTGTTTTTGGCCACGCCTGGCAGCACGTGGGATCTTACTTTCACAACCAGGAATGGAACCTGCGCCCCCTGCATTGGAAGCACGGAGTCTCAGCCACTGGACCGCCAGGGAAGTTCCCCTAAGTGGTTATTTTAATAAATGTCCTGAGAAAACCTTAGCAGGAACTAAGAATGGAATCCTAAACTCAAGTCTTTATCTAAGTGTCCAGATTCTGGGTGTGAGCAGGGTTATCATACTGTAAAATGCCTAGGCAGTGACTAGGAAAGACAAAAGCAGTTTTTTGAAAAGTGGTTTTTCTCACCACACCCCAGACATAGTGAAACCTCTAACACAGGTCCTCAGATTGGGCGCAGCTTTGGGTAAACCCGCTATATCCTGGGATGACAGGACCATTGGTGAGGCTCTCTTGCTCTTTCACAGACCTCACCCAGTGGTGAAATTAAATCAATCTGTGGCTGATGGCTTGACTGTTTTCACCGACACGGAGCAGAAAGGGGGAGGAGAGCAGGAAAGGGCATAATTTACTCTCCAATTTATTCAATGCAATTATGGTTCCTTTGTAGAAATATCTCCCAAAATCAGTACGTGATATTTGTTTAACCCTTGGAATCCTCCTCTCAGCACTCTAAGTTCCCAACTCTACTCAGAAAACTAGGCAGTGTACAGGTAGGCTACTTTCATTAAATACAGAATCTACTCCTAACTGATTTTCACCTCATTTTCCACTTTTTTGCTAGGGTCCTTTGACGTCCACTTTTCATAATCTTTTGCCAGGCACTTTAATTCTTTGGAAAGGTAGTCAGAGCTCGCTTCCCACCCACCCACCTACACCCCACCACCCCATACTCAGGAAAAAACCTCTGTGCCAATCCTGGAGCTGTTTGGGGGTAATAGGAAGCCTCTCTGAACGACAATCCCATCCTAAGAGCCGAGTGCTCAATGGAGGGGAGACAGCAGCCAGTGGTCCTCTTGGTTTTATCTTCAGGCACCTCAGGAATGACTTATGATACAGCCACCTCACCTGCTGGGAGGAGGGCAATCAACACCCTGTACTGTCAGTGCACACAAAGGCATCACCTCTGTTCCATGTGTAGGGAATAAAAGAATCGTGTCCCAAGTTTGTAAGAAGTCATCCAGCAAGTATTAACCCCCAGCAACAGGCAGTGGGGGCCGGTTTGAAAAGCTGAAGTCTGTTCTTTCTAGGAAAACAGTCCTCTTGAGTGGGAGCTGCGGTAACATTGTGCCATGTTTTCTAGGTCACAGTAGTCTAAAGTGGAATCTTCAGCAACCTAAGCTGAGAGGAGCTAGAGAGGGAGTGAAATAAAATGCGTGTTTTATGGCAAGTCAAGAAAAATTTAAACAAATTCTTCTCTGCCCTTGGCTTCCTCTCTCCTCCCACTGTGCATTGTGTATCTGCATTATGCATCAGCTGGACCTCCCCCATCAGCAGGAATGTCTGCTCAACCATAAAGAGTAACATTTTTCTAGCATCAACAAGACAACTCCTTAAAAGATAACATTTCTTCTTGATCTTGTAAGGGGTCACATGACCCACCATGATCCTGCTTAGATCTGGATTATGTAAACTGTCAATAATATGTCATTTGATGTACAGCCCTCTACCTCAAAAACCTTATATAACTGTGCCTTGATTTCTTTTTTTTTTTTTTTTCCGAAGTGTAAGCTTTTACTACTCCAGCACAGCTTGGACTTCACCAATGCCTACCTTCGTGGGGCATGTAGTGTGACTCATGATTGCAGACACAGCCTGTGTTACAGCTCTGGGCTACTTTCAAAGACATTCAGTTACACGAACCGTGACTTGCTTCTAAAAATGTGAGTCCCATTTTCATTTTCCTTCCTCTCTGCCTTGCTCCCTACTTCCCGCCTTCTTGGGACTTCTCACTGTCTGGGTAACAAAGCTTGGGCCTAGCCAAACCTGGGGTAGTGAGACCCCTCTGTCACAAGCAGTGCCCGGGCCTGAGGCTGAGCCTGTGGCCTCTGGAGCCCAACTAGCTTGGTGCAGCACCAAGGGGTGGCCTGTTAGGCTAGTTCCCAGCTCCCTGGGGAAGCCTGCGGACACTGGCCTGATGGGAGGCGCTACTGCACTCCCTGGGGCCTCTCAGAACTCCCACTTCTAGTTAGTGGACCGAACCACGGGACAGCCACACCTCACTTTTCCTTTTCCCAATTACAAGCAGCTGGGAGGGCCCCTGGCCTCATCAGCTCTGTCATCAGAGTGGCTGCTTTTCCCCAGGGCTTCAGCAAAGTCCGAAAAGAAGGGCTAAGGGCTGCTGCTGTAGGCCTGGGCTGCAGAGGCCCCGCCCAGCTCTCAGGGGAACTGGCACCCCGCTAGTCCCACTGGACCACTCACCTCTCCTCCTTGGCCTGTGTAGCCAGCAGCCTTCAGACCTGCCCTCCTCCCCGCCACCGGCCCCTCCAACGACATCGGCTTTCCTCTCCCGTGAATGCTGGCCTCAAGGCAGGCTGTTGAGAAGTCCTGCCCTACTGACAGCCAGCAGCAGTCAGCCCGGAGGGCTCTGAGCCCTGCCTGTGCCCACACCCCAAGAGCAGCAAGGCCACCACCTGCCCTCCTCCGTGAGGACGGAGCCCCCACCCCCCTGCCCACAGACTGCAGAGGGTTCGCAAGCTGTGAGAACTTCCAACCATGAGAATTTTGACCTCCAGGTTTAGGGATCTGACCAGATGGACAGTTCAGCTCTGAAACTCATCACTCTCTTTGGGGCCCTGCCTGTTCTGTTGTTCCAGGCCCAAGTCTGGGAAGGAGCTGGACGACAGCAGCTGCAGGCTGTCTAGGACCCCATCCTCGTGCAAGGCCAGCTTCTGCAGCATCTTCTGTTGTGCTGGCGTGATGACGTTCTGCGGGGGCTGTGACATCGAGCCGTCCAGGAGTGATTCTTCCATAGCTGTGGGCTGGAGCCCCGGGCCGCTCCCCCAGCTCAACTCTCGGGTGGTACCCCCTTGAGTGCAGCCAGCCTGCCTGAGGGGTGCTGGTGCACAAACGGCGGCCCCTGGGCCAGAGCTGCCTGGCTGGGCTGGGCCCAGGGGGCAGCTTGGGGTCAGCAATGCAGGGCAGCAGATAGGCCGGACATGCTCTTGTCTCTATCCACGGGCTGGCTGGCACCTTTCTGCGGCCTCTCTGGAGCCTGGGCCAGGCCTCCCGAGGGCGCTGCCAGGGGCTGCCATGGGCGGGCACCGCTCAGGGCACTGCTGGTGGTGGACACGTAGGAGTTCTCTTGCGGGAAAAGGGTTGGCGGCTGGCGGCCTCTGGCTCCAGAGACGGCCCTGCCACTGCTGCCTGCAGCTTCTCCAGCCTCTGGTACACCTGGTTCGTGGGAGGGGGGGTGGGGGCGGTCTCCTCTTGGCCCGGTGGTGCAGGCAGCAGCAAGCCAGATGGCCCAGGGCCAGGCCCAGCTCTGGTGGGCATGGCCCGGGCCTGCGTTCCAGGTGTTTCTTGTAGATTTGGGTGGAGATCGGGGCCGCTCAGGCATCTGCAGCCAGACCTGCTTGCAGTGTGGTCTGGGTGCTTTTCAGGGCCACCCCAGCCTCCTCGGCTTCCTCTTCAACCAGGTCTTTCAGATACTTGGTCTGGGCACCGTGCATCCTCACAGCCCTCCGGCCTGTGCCATGACTTCTAACGAGCGAAACAGTTCTCAGAGCTTTCTGAGATGCTCTTCCCAGGTTACAATCCTCAAATTTGGCTCAAATAAAATTTTCCAATTCTTTCTTAGATTGACGGATTAATTTTTCATTCACAGGGAGTGCTCTTGGTTCAAATAACACAGACTCATATTTCATACAAATCTTTATGAGTTTTTCTCTTCTTCAAGTTTTATTGAGATATAATTGCATACATCACTGAAGGTGTACCACATAATAATTTGACCCACATACATCAATGCAATGCAAACTTATCACACTAAATTTAATGAGCATCCATCATCTCCTATAGATACAAAAATAAGAAATAGAAAATAAAGTTTTTCCTTGTGGTGAGAACTCTTAGAATTTATTCTCTCAGCTACTTTCATATACCACATACAGCAGTGCAAATTATATTTGCCATGTTGTACATTACATCCTTAGTACTTATTTATCTTTGAACTGGAAGTTTTGACCTTTTGACTGCATTTATTGAATTCCCCTCCCCCACCTCTGGTAACCACAAATCTGCTCTCTATTCCTATGAGTTTGTTTGCTTTTGAAATATAATTGACCTACAACACTATGTTAGTTCCTCTTACACAACACTGTGATTCAATATTTCTATACATTTCAAAATGATCACTGTGATAAATCTAGTTACAATATGCCACCTTACAAAGATACTACATGGTTATTGACTCTTCCTAGATTTACTTGAACAAATGTTCTTCATCTGTTGTTTGCCTTTAAGACTATTTCTGGCAGCTTGAAATATTTGTTATTAAAATAATTTTCACCAGTTTTATTGAGGAGTGAGTCTGAAGACCTCCTCACACTGTAAGGACATCCTAATACATTTAGTATGAAGCCCATTCCAGTCAACAGAGAATGAAAGTGATAGCTCTAAAATCACTTGTCATTTTATATGTGATCAAAATTGAGAAATTTTGTTTTTTATGATTTCCAAAACGATACTGAACACTTCACAAAATTTACTGTTTAGGAGATTACACAGAAAAAATGACTCCTCAATTATAAGGCACAATTTGATTTCTAATAGATAAAAATTAAAATACAATGTTAGTCATGATCCTTCACATAAACAGAACCATCATGATGCGTGTAAGTGTATGTGTTTATACACATATATTAATTTTCCTTTTCCTTTTTTTTCCTCTTTAAGAAAGTGGCTCATGTTCTTATGGAGGATTGGCTAAATAAAAAATATGCAATCGAGGGAATTCCCTGGAAGTCCAGTGATTAGGACTCTGCGCTTTCACTGTTGAGGGCCCAGGTTCAAACACTGGTCAGGGAACTAAGTTCCCACAAGCCATGTGGCACAGCCAAAAAAAAAAAAAAAAAAAAAAAAATCAATCTAAATGGGCACGTTGGAAACCTAAGGGAAGAATTGTAGTTGAAGTCCAAACGCAGTCTAGTGGCAGAATACTTCTGGTTCAGGGAAGATCAGTTTTTGTTCTGTTAAGAACTACAGGGGCTTCCCTGGTGGTGCAGTGGTTAAGAATCCGCCTGCCAATGCAGGGGACACGGGTTCGAGCCCTGGTCCGGGAAGATCCCACATGTGGCAGAGTAACTAAGCCTGTGCACCACAACTACTGAGCCTGCACTCTAGAGCCCATGAGCGACAACTACTGAGCCCGCGTGCCACAACTACTGAAGCCCGCGTGCCTAGAGCCCATGCTCCACGACAAGAGAAGCCACCACAATGAGAAGTCTGCACACAGCAATGAAGAGTAACCCCTTTGGGCTTCCCTGGTGGCGCAGTGGTTGAGAGTCTGCCTGCCGATGCAGGGGACATGGATTCGTGCCCCAGTCTGGGAAGATCCCACATGCTGTGGAGCGGCTAGGCCCATGAGCCATGGTCGCTGAGCCTGCGTGTCTGGAGCCTGTGCTCTGCAACGGGAGAGGTCACAACAGTGAGAGGCCCGTGTACCACAAAAAAAAAAAAAGAAGAGTAGCCCCTGCTTGCCACAACCATAGAAGGCCCGCTCACAGCAACAAAGACCCAATGCAGCCAAAAAAAAAAAAAAAAAAAAAAAATCAGAGCATAAATAAGTGAAATAGGGACTAAAAAAACAGAAAAGATCAATGAAACTAAGAGCTGGCTCTTCGATAAACCTTTAGCCAGACTCATCAAGAAAAAAAGAGGGCCTAAATCAATAAAGTCAGAATGGAAGAAAGAAAAGTTACAACCAATACCACAGAAATACAAAATAACATAAGATACTAGTATGAACAATTACATGCCCATAAAATGGACAACTTGGAAGAAATGAACAAATTCTTAGAAATGTACAAACACCCAAGATTTAATCAGGAAGAAACCCAAAAAAAAAATTGCTAATTATCAGGGAAATGCAAATCAAAACTGCAATAAGGTACCACCTCACAGCAGTCAGACTGTCCATCATTAAAAAGTCTACAAATAACAAATGCTGGAGAAGGTGTGGAGAAAAGGGAACCTTCCTACATTGTTGGTAGGAATGTAAATTGGTGCATCCACTTTGGAACACAGTATGGAGGTTCCTCAAAAAACTAAAAATAAAGTTGCCATATGATCCAGCAATTCCACTCCTGGGCGTATATCCAGACAAAACTATAATTCAATAGATACATGCATCTCTATATTCAGAGCAGTGCTATTTACAATAGCCAAGACATGGAAACAACCTAAATGTCCATCGACAGATGAATGGACAAAGAAAATGTGGTACATATAAACAAGGGAATACTACTCAGCCAGAAAAAAGAAGGAAATAATGCCATTTTCAGCAACATGGATGGACCTAGAGATTATCACACTAAGTGGAGTAAGTCAGAAAGAGAGAGACAAATACTATATGATATCACTTATATGTGAAATCTAAAATATCACACAAATCAACATATCTACAAAATATTATATATATAGGATGGATAAAAAAATGGTCCTACTGTATAGCACAGGGAACTATATTCAATATCCTGTGATAAACCATAATGGAAAACAATATGGAAAAGAATATATACATATATATAACTGTGTCACTTTGCTATATGGCAGAAATTAACAAAACATTGTAAATAAACTATTCTTCAATAAAATTTTTTAAAAATTAAAAAAAAAACAGGAATAGGGGCCAAGGTGCTATGCCTATTTATATACACTGGTTACTCTATGCACATTAAAGGAATGGAGAAGGTGTAAAAAAAATGACACAACTGAATGTATTTAGGAAACAGAAATAGACTTACAGACATAGAGAACAGACTTGTGGTTGCCAAGGGGGAGAGGGGGTGGGGGGAGGGATGGATTGGGAGATTGGGATTAGTGGAGGCCAACTATTATACATAGAATAAACAACAAGGTCTTACTGTATAGCAAAGGGAACTATATTCAATATCTGTGATAAACAATAATGGAAAACAATATGAAAAAGAATGTGTATATGTATAACTGAACCACCCTGCTGCACAGCAGAAATTAACACAACATTGTAAATCAACTATACTTCAATAAGATAAACATAAAAAAAAAAAAGAGTATAGTGTTTCAGAAAGGGATCACTGGCAAAGTAGTCCTATCTTTCTCCCTTGCCAGCTTTGTATTGCCTCACAATTTACCTAAATTTATAGACCTCAGTTAAGTCACTAAAATGATTTCAAAAATATTACCTAGTATACTAAGAAGTGAATTTATGTATTTTATAACCCTATCTCTAACAATGATAAAAGATAAAATGCAAAACCATAAAAATGACCAATAGTCCCCTCTTCTTACTAATATAATTGAACGAAGCTTCTTACTAATTAAGTTTATCTCCACAACACTGTTTTTGCCTTCAGGAAAATGATTATGAACACCAACGATAAAATAAACTGCCTGAAAGCATTCAATAAAGAAAAATGTCTTGCTATCTTGTATAGCAATCAAATCCTCTAACACAAGTGAAAATGCTGTAAGAAGTCCTCTCAAGCACACTGTTACTATTATACACCACAGTCGTATAGGGTTTGTAATCATTTTTTTAATTGAAGTATAGTTGCTTTACAATTTTGTGTTAACTTCTGCTGTACAGCAAAGTGATTCAGTTATACACATAGATATTCCTTTTAGTATTTTTTCCATTATAGTTTATTAAAGGATACTGAATACAGTTCCCTGTGCTATACACTGGGACCTTGTTGTTTGTCTATAATCATTCTGAATAGAATAGTTTTAATCACATACAATAAAATAAACACACTGAGGGATTATATTGAGCTAAAAGTAATACGAAACATGCATAGCCATCCTGACAGAAGGAAGGTGCTTATTCTCACATGGAAACAATGAGTCAAGGAAGCCACTGCACAATGAAGCAGAGAAACAAACTCCCATGTCATTCTTTCTGGCGGCACCATTGTGAATGCCGTGGTGAGTCAGGAACACATACTCACTAGCACTGTTAACAGCATAAACTGTTTTCAACACAAATTAGACATTATAAAGATATAATTCAGAGAAGAGTGGAATCAGAGAATATTCCCAACCATAAAACACTGAAATACTTTCATGGTGGATATAAGAAGACTTACAGAAAAAATTCAAACTCTGATGGATCTTTTATGTGGAAGGTGTGAAGACATCAGGGGAAACTACACATCTATAAAAATGGTAATCAAACACTTGTTGGTGGTGTTGACAATACTCTTGACTATAAAGACACAGAATCTGGAAAATAAGCTGGAAGATGGTGTCATTGAAGCTCCTATGTGTCTGCCTCTCTCCCAGTCTGGGGACTCCAATATCTAAAGAATGTCTTCTTTGCACCTGCTTTAAAATCACACAGGTGAATTATTGGTGAATGCTGATATGGAACCAAAAAAAGGATGGATTCTGGAAAGTCTAGGTCTTAATATTACTCACAGGCAAGATATCTCCAACTCCAGATTTTTTGTATTATCACAAGCCTCATAGTCTATTCAACTAATACGAGTGAGAAGAAAACACAAAAAGCAAATAGGAAAAATCATAATTTACATAACAGTATGCTCTTTGACATCCTAGCCATACATAAAATTTATTCCAAGTGTTCAATAGAATGGAATGGAAAAAGGCTCCTATACGCACCACCACAAAAAAGGATCTTTCTCAGTAAAAAGGGTGAAATAGGGATTTCCCTGGTGGTGCAGCTGGTGCAGCGGTTAAGAATCCGCCTGCCAAAGCAGGGAGCACAGGTTTGAGCCCTGGTCTGGCAAGATCCCACAAGCCGCAGAGCAACTAAGCCCGTGTGCCACAACTACTGAGCCTGCGCTCTAGAGCCTGCGAGCCACAACTACTGAAGCCCACGTGCCTAGAGCCCATGCTCTGCAACAAAGAGAAGCCACTGCAACGAGAAGCCTGCACACCTCAATGAAGAGTAGCCCCCACTCGCCACAACTAGAGAAAGCCCACGTGCAGCAACAAAGACCCAACGCAGCCAAAAATAAATAAATAAATATTTCTAAAAAGGGTGAAACATATATAATGGATTATGAATATCCAGGAACTGCCACACAATACTACTAGGAAAATTCCAACAAATACCAAACTGCCATTTTTCAATGTCCCATTAACAGAGAATGAATAGAACATTATAAAAATTTAAGCCTAATTGCATATTAGAAATACACGTAAATTCACCCATGGATCCAACAGGCTTCAAATGTAAAGAGAAAAAAATCATTGTCTGATTAAAGGAAAAATAAGTACCTTTGAAACTTATGATTATTGTTGAAAGACAACTTATGGAATTAACTCACATTAATATTCATTTCTGAAATTAGTATAAATCCATCATTCAAGGATACACATGAAGAAATACCCTTAGTAAAAACAAAATATTTATAAACTTTTAAAACAACTCTTTCATATTGAAGGTTTTCTGGAACATTAGGCACGGAGTACTTTCTATCTACTTATCTCATGTTACTACTATTTATACTTCTTTTCCATGGGAGTTTTCACATGTAATGATATGGGTCAAAGTGTTTCTCAGGTTTTTTTTAAATTAACATATTTATTGAGGTATAATTGCTTTACATTTTGTGTTAGTTGCTGCTATATAACAATGTGAATCAGCTATACATATACATATATCTCCATATCCCCTCCCTCTTGCGTCTCCCTCCCACCCTTTGTATCCCACACCTCTAAATGGTCACAGAGCACCAAGCTGACCTCCCTGTACTATGCGGCTGCTTCCCACTAGCTATTTATTTTATATTTGGTAGTGTATATATGTCAATGTCACTCTCTCACTTCGTCTCAGCTTACCCTTCCCCCTCCCCGTGTCCTCAAGTCCATTCTCTCTGTCTGGTCAGGGAACTATGAGATGTGGCAACTACGAGTTCGCATACTGCAACCAAAGATCCAGCATGCCTCAATGAAGATTGAAGATCCTGCATGCCACAACTAAGACCCAGCACAGCAAAATAAATAAATAAATATTGGGTTGGCCAAAAACTTCCTTCGGTTTTTAAGTAAAAACGAAAGACACATTTTTCATTTTCACCAAAAACTTTATTGAACAGCATATTCACCATTTTGTTCCATTACCTTCTGCCATTTTTCTGGCAACTTCATAATTCCATCTTTCCAAAACTTTTTATCTTTTTGAGTAAAGAACTGTTCAAGGTGCCTTTTACAGTCTTCCAGGGAATTGAAATTTTTTCCAGTAAGAGAATTTTGTAAAGACCAAAATAAATGGAAATCCGAAGGTGCAATGTCTGGTGAATACGGCAGATGAATCAGAACTTCCCAGCCAAGCTGTAACAGTTTTTGCCTGGTCATCAGAGAAATATGTGGTCTTGCGTCATCCTGATGGAAGATTACGCATTTTCTGTTGACTAATTCTGGATGCTTTATGTTGAGTGCTGCTTTCAGTTGGTCTAACTGTGAGCAGTACTTGTTGGAATTGATCGTTTTGTTTTCCAGAAGGAGCTCATAATAGAGGACTCCCTTCCAATCCCCCCATATACACAACATCACCTTTTTTGGATGAAGACCAGCCTTTGGTGTGGTTTGTGGTGGCTTGTTTCACTTGCCCCACGATTTTTTCTGTTCCACATTATTGTACAGCATCCACTTTTCATCACCCGTCCCAATTTGTTTTAAAAATGGAACGTTTTCATTACATTTCAGTAGAGAATCGCACGCAGAAGTACGATCAAGAAGGTTTTTTTTTGCTTAACTTATGTGGAACTCAAACATCAAAGCGATTGACATAACCAAGCTGGTGCAAATGATTTTCAGCACTTGATTTGGATATTTTGAGTATGTAGGCTATCTCCCACGTGGTATAATGTCGATTGCTCTCAATTAATGTCTCCATTTGATCACTATCAACTTCAACTGGTCTACCCCAATGTGGAGCATCGTCCAGCAAGAAATCTCTAGCATGAAACTTGGTAAATGAATTTTGACACGTTTGGTCAGTCACAGCACCTTCTCCATAAACTGCACAATTGTTTTTTGCTTTTCAGTTGCGTTTTTGCCTTTCTTGAAATAATAAAGCATAATATGCCGAAAATGTTACTTTTTCCCTTACATCACCAATATTAAAATGGCTACACAAAAATTCACCAATTTTGATTTTTTTTAAATGCTTACTGATATGAGAACTGCCACAATACAATCTAACAAAATTGTTTCAAATGAAGTTAAAGACAACTTAGTGCTACTAGACCATTTTTTTTAATTAAAAAATTTTTTTTTAAATTTATTTATTTTTGGTTGCATTAGGTATTTGTTGCTGCATGCAGGCTTTCTCTAGTTGCAGCCAGCAGGGGTTACTCTTCGTTGTGGTGCGTGGTCTTCTCATTGCAGTGGCCTCTTTTGTTGCAGAGCACAAGCTCTAGGCATGTGGGCTCAGTAGTTGTGGCTTGCAGGCTCTAGAGCACAAGCTCAGTAGTTGTGGCACATGGGCTTAGTTGCTCCACGGCATGTGAGATCTTCCCAGACCAGGGATTGAACCCTTGTCCCCTGCGTTGGCAGGCAGATTCTTACCCACTGTGCCACCAGGGAAGCTCTGCTAGACCATCTTACAGAAAAAAATGAACAAACCTTTTGGCCAACATAATATTTTTAAAAAACTTACTCACATTGCATAATGATTAAATGAAGAAAGCTACAAGGTTTTTCTGAATATTCATACATAAAAAGGATACTTTAATATATTCTTTGAGGAAATGAAAAGTAACATTGTTAGCTAATGAAAGCTTCGAAAAGAGTTGGTAAAATATTTGAAAAGACTACAAAAACTACTGTTTCACAAAAAATTCAAACAGTTTCAATCATGTAAAATAAAAGACAATAAAAAACATGTTGGGGGATTATATTCAGCTACAAGTAACAGGAAACACCCATAGCCATCTTGACAGAAGGAGGTGCTTATTCTCACATGGAAACAATGGGTCACCAATGTCCCTGTGCAATGCAGTAGAGAAACAAACTCCCATGTCATTCGTTTTGGTGGCACCTTTGTGAATGTTGTGGTGAGTCAGGAACACATACTAGTATTACTAGTATTATTAACTACATAAAGTGTTTCCTACACATATTAGACACTATAAAGATATAATCCAGAGAGGAGTGTAATCAGAGACTATTACCAACCATAAAATACTGAAATAACTTTCAAAGTGGACACAAGAGGCCTTACAGAAAAAATTCAAACTCTGATGGATCTTTGATGTGTAAGCTGTGAAGATATCAGGGGAACCTACATGTCTATAAAAATGGAAATCAAGCATTTTTTGATGGTGTTGAGGACACTCTTGACTACAAGGGCACAGAATCTGGAAAATAAGCTGGGAGATGGTGTCCTTGAAGCTCCTACATATCTGCCTCTCTCCCAGTGTGGGGAATCCACTATCTGAAGAACGTCTTCTCTGCATCTGCTTTAAAATCGCACACAGGTGAGCTGTCGGTGAATGCTAACATGGAACCACAAAAGGGATAGATTCTGGTCTATCCCTAGGACCTATTAGTCTAGGTCCTAATATGACTCATAGGCAAGATATCTCCAACTCCAGATTTTCTGTATTATCACAAGTCTCACAGTCTATTCAACAAATACCAGTCAGAAGGAAACACAAAAAGCAAATAGGAAAAATCATAATTTACATAACAGTATACTCTTTGACATATTAGTCATACATAAAATTTATTCCAAGTGTTTAATAGAATGGAAAATGGGAAAAGGCTCCTATACACACCACCACCAGAAACGATCTTTCTCAGTAAAAAGGATACAATATATACAATATATTATATACCTAGGAACTGCCACACAAAACTACTAGGAAATCCCAACAAATACCAAACTGTCATTTTTCAATGGCCCATTAACAGAGGATGAATAGAACATTATAAAAATTTAAGTCTCACTGCATACTAGAAATACACTTAAATTCATCCATGAATCCAACAGGCTTCAGAAGTAAATAGAACAAAGTAACTATCCAAGTAAAGGAAAAATCACTACCTTTAAACGTTATGTACTATTGTTGAAAGACGAATTACAGAATGAATTCACATTAATATTCGTTCGTGAAATTAGTAGAAATCCACCATTGAAGGATACACTTGAAGAAAGATCCTGAGTAAACACAACATATTTATAAATTTTTGTTTGTTTGTTTGTTTGGCTGCATTGGGTCTTTGCTGCTGTACATGGGCTTTCTCTAGTTGTGGCGAGCGGGGGCTGCTTTTCGTTGCAGTGCACGGGCTTCTCATTGTGGCGGCTTCCCTTGTTGTGGAGAATGGGCTCTAGGTGCACAGGCTTCAGTAGTTGTGGCACGTGGGCTCAGTAGTTGTGGCTCATGGGCTCTAGAGCCCAGGCTCAGTAGTTGTGGCACATGGGCTTAGTTGCTCTGTGGCATCTTCCAGGACTAGGGCTCGAACCCATGTACCCTGTATTGGCAGGCAGATTCTTAACCACTGCACCACCAGGAAAGTCCTATAAACTTTTAAAACAACTCTTTCTGGACTTCACTGGCAGTCTAGTGGTTAAGACTCCGCACTTCCATTGCACGGGGCACAGGTTTGATCCCTGATTGGGGAACTAAGATGCCCCACATGCTGCACAGCCTGGCCAAAAAAAAATAATAATAAATAAAATTTTTAAAAACTCTTTCATATTGAAGGTTTTTTGGAACATTAGGCATAGATTACTTTCCATCAAGTTATCTCATGTTACTTACATTTATACTTCTTTTCCATGGGAGTTTTTACATGTAATGATATCGACCAACAACCCAGGCTGTTTACAAATAAGGTTTTATCTAGTAAACCCTTTTATGGTTTCATAAACTACAAAGATCAGAAAAGCTATTCCCACATTCGTCATATTTTATATGATTTCTGTCCAGTGTGCAGTCTCAGGTCTTTGAACGACTGAGAGGCAAATGAAGGATTTCCCACATTCCTGTCATTGATAGGGTTTCTGTCCAGTGTGAATTCTTTCATGCACTTGAACATATGCAGAAGTGAAGGTTTTCCCTTCATTTTTACATTCATAGGGTTTTTCTCAAGTATGGGTCCTTCGATGTATTTTCAAAACTGCTAGATATCTATAACTTTTACCACATTGTTCACATTGATATGGTTTCTCTCCAGTGTGACTCCTTTCATGTGTTTTAAGAGAACTGGGATTAATGAATATTCTCTCACATTCTTTACATTTATAAGGTCCATCCCCAGTGTGTGTTATCATGTGTTTCTGAAGGGTTATTTTCCATGTGAAGGCTTTCCCACATTCCTTACATTCATAGGGTTTTTCTCCAGTGTGGATTCTTTCATGATTTCGAAGAGACCGGGCAGTATTCAATACTTTAGAACATGTTTTACACACATATGGTGTCTCTCCTGTGTGATGTCTTTTGTGTAGCTGTAAGGAACTGAAATGATTGAAGCCTTTTCCACACTGCTTACATTCATAGAGTTTCTCTCCCCTGTGAATTCTTTCATGGATTTGAATAGTTTCAGGACTTTTAAAGGCTTTTCCACATTGTTTACATTGATAGGGTTTCTCTCCGTTGTGACTGCTTTCATGCATTCGAAGACAACTGGGATAAATGAATGCTTTCTCACATTTCTGACATTTGTAAGGTAAATCCCCAGCGTGAGTTACCATGTGTTTTCGAAAAGTTGTTTCCCACATGAAGGCTTTCCCACATTCCTTACATTCATAGGGTTTCTCTCCTGTGTGAGTTCTTTTGTGTAGTCGGAAGGATTTTTGATATCGAAAGACTTTTCCACATTGTTCACATTCATAGGGCTTCTCTCCAGTGTGACTCCTTTCATGTGTTCTAAGAGAACTAGGAGAAATGAATGCTTTCCCACATTCTTTACATTTATATACCTTCTCATGGTACTTTTGATACTCTCTTCGTTTGTTTTCAATGTGACATTTCATGTGTCTATTAAAGGATGAATGATGCATGAAGACCTTTGCACATGCACTGCATTCCCATGGTTTTAAACCAGGAGTTTTCTTCTTCAGATTGAGAGTTGGAATAAGGGTGAAGTTTTCTCCACAGAAACTACTGCCTTTACTTTCAGAGAGTCTCTCTACCATAGAACTTCTGTAAACAATGAGAAGATTATCAATGATTTCTTTATTAAGAAATCATTTATTTATTGTATTTATTATGATTTATGGGAACAGTGAGGTTTTCTATCTTGTGTGAATTGTTAGAAGTTGAATAAACTGAATGCTCTGCAACAGGACTTCACCTCTTCTATTAAAAAGTGATATTCAAATATAGGGTTTATTGACTGCACATGAACTATATTGGAAACACAGAACATTTATATCACATTTAAGAAAATACTTTTTCGGAGACATTTTCTGAGAATAGAATAACTAAATTTGAAGACTGGGCTATTTGTTTTTGTTGACTTCTTTAAAATTTTCAGAATATACCATGATTCTCACAAGACAATGCTTTGAATTGCGGGTGTGACTCACCTTAATTTTCTCCCCTGGTTTTTGTACTGATCTTCAATGTCATGATCTTCCTGTTTTGTTTCTGAAATGCAGAACCAGAAAAATGATCCCAAAGTACTAGAAATGACAGAAAAATTATTGGACTTTAGGCCCATGATGAGCTCTGACTATGTCTAGTTTCCTTTCTTTCTTCTTCTCTTTATTTTGGGGGGGCGGGTGCTGTGCAGTATGGCCTACAGGATCTTAGTTTCCTGACTAGAGACTGAACTGAGGCCACAGCAGTGGTGAAAGTGCCGAGTCCTAACCACTGCACCGCTGGGGATTTCCCTTTGATCCCCACCTCCCCTAGTTTCTTTACCAAAGTTTTCCCTTTCCACATTCCACAACTTTGAACAATATTGACAGGTAAGAAACACTTGTTCTCTAATTGACAAAGGGAGGGAATTTTTCATTCTTACCTACTGAGACCAGGTTCTGGAAGTTTTCCCGCATCACATCTCTGTAGAGTTTCCTCTGTGAGGAATCCAGTAAAACCCACTCCTCCAGGGTGAAATTCACAGCCACATCCTCAAAGGCCAATGAGTCCTAAAACACCCAAAATAGGAGCACACTGAGATGCATGAGACTGACAGAACTAGACACGCACACTCGATTTATAGGAAGGTTACATACAATTCTGTTGTTTACAAAGAGTTATTCTATGACTTGATCATGATAAACTTATTCTCCATACTTCCTCAATAATTTAACAGCATCATGAACAAATGGAAATTATTTACACATAACTTTTGTGGTCACAGTATCGCTTATGTCACAATAATGGCAGAGCCCAGAGAATGAGAAATACTTTACAAATGAAAGAAACGTCATTTTAAGAACAATGATTTCTGCTGAAAAAATTCTTTCATCTTCTTCTTATGATCCACAAGTTACAGTACTCCATGAGGCAGAGGATCAAGATTGCATGAGGTTTTAATAAATAGGCATACAGTGAAGAACTGGAAGCTTTTTTCTAATCCTATCACCTATCATCAGAGGCCAGGTGACCTGTAGAAATCAAACTTTTAACAAAGCCCAGCTGGCCACACTGTCCCAAAGTCCTCCAGGCCTTTAGAAGAAATCACAATCACACACAGTTGCCTGAATATAAATATTCTTCTGCAGATGCACTGCTTTTAAGTTGTATAATGATTAGCATAGACTCTGTTTTTCCTTCCTCTCTACATATAATTTGATGCAGGTAGAAAGTTACTTCAAATTTAGAGCTCAGACATGGGGAAGAAGCATTAATATGTTAGATCACAAAATCCCTGTACTCAGGTGCCTCAAGGCGCTTCCAGCCAAATTCTAGAACACACAGTGCAATTACATGCCCAAAAAACTCTTTCTCTTCACACCATAACAGTATACTCTGGGTCTTACTGCCCTCAGGGAACATGTTAAGAGCTACAGTTTACAAGGGAGCTCACCAAAGTCCATAACACTTTGATGGTGAATTTTCCCATGATTATAAATTATGTAAGGGTTTCATCATTGGCTTCCTCCAAAAGAACATAAAGTCTCCATCCTGCTATTTCAGGAACAGGAGTTTCCCAAGCAGCCAGTATTGCAACTGCTAAGTGAAAATCTAGTCTGGGATTTATGAAATTAGAAGTTGTGATTCTCCATCTCACGAGAAGAGAATGAAAAATTTTGAAATAAACAAGTCCTCCCAGAGCCATGAGAGCACTGACTTCAAAGGGTAAACTGGTGCCCTAAAACTGGGAAAGAGAAAAGAAAGACTTTTTTTTTTTTTGCAGTATGCGGGCCTCTCACTGTTGTGGCCTCTCCTGTTGCGGAGCACAGGCTCCAGACGCGCAGGCTCAGCATCCATGGCTCACGGGCCCAGCCGCTCCGCAGCATGAGGGATCCTCCCGGACCAGGGCACAAACCCACGTCCCCTGCATCGGCAGGCGGACTCTCAACCACTGTGCCACCAGGGAAGCCCAGAAAGACATTTTTTAAATATGCCCCAAAGATTCTGTTCTTAAGGCTGGTACCCAAAAAAACTGTTTCACTGTAGTCTAACACAAAGACAAAAAGGATCAAAAAAGATAGAACACAGTATCCATGAACTCTGGCATGACCTTCTTTAACAGAAGATTTAAGACACATATAATGAAAATAATTGAAGGAAAAGAGAGACAGAAATAAGTAACGACCACTGAGATGTTCCTAATATTAATGATAGACAACACCCATAGATCCATGAGGCTCAGTGAACAATAAAAATGAAAACACCTAAAATGGAGACCAAAGTATATTATATTTAAAGTAGAGAGAAAAACAAAGGCAAAGAGAATATATATTGTAAGAAGCCAGAGGTATACTTTAGGTACAGAGAAATAAAGATTAGAATCAAACTGGACTTCTTTTCAGGAAAAAAAAACAATAATAATAATTATATACATACGTATATATAAAAGAACTAAGTGGATTGAAACATTTAAAGTTTTGAAATTAAAAAAAAAACAAACAGTGTCCTAGAATTCTGTTAGGAAGCACAATTATCCTTAAAAAATAGAAGGCCATTTTGAGACAAAATTTGATGGAACTTGTCATTAGTATGCCAACTTTGAAAGACATTAAAATTCATCAGAAAGAACGTAAATTATGTAGGAGAATTAAAAGAGGAATAAATAAAGGTAAACATCTTTTATATTTCTTTTATAATAGATGATACTTTGTCTAAAATCATATTAGCAAGAATGACATTGATAATGATAACCTTGTGGATAAGTGAAATAAATGACAGCCATATCAATAGGGACAGAGGAGGGGAAATGGGAATAGTGTGGTATGAGGTACCTGAACAACCACTGAAGAGGTACTGCGTTAAGTTGCAGACTGATGTGGGTTAGTTCTAAATGTATACTGAAAACTCAAGGGCAACCACTAAAAAAGTTCTTTACAAAGGTATAGGTTAAGAATGGAAAAAAGGAAGAATCAGACAAAATGCTCAGTTAAATCCAGAGAAGGTAGAAAAAAGAGAAAAGACAAATGAAAAAATAAGGGCAACAAATAGAAAGAGTAAAAAGTGTTAGATATTAATCCAACCATATTAGTCACCATTTCAATCAACAATGGTCTCAATACAAATGAAAGAAAATTACAGTAATATCAGATTTACTTATTCACTTTTATTGAAGTATAGATGATTTACAAAGTTGTGTTAGGTTCTGGTGTACAGAAAAGTGATTCAGATATATATATACATATATATCTATCTATCTATATATATATATATTCATATATATATATTCTTTTTCATATTCTTTTCCATTAAGGTTTTCTACAGGATTTTACAGTACCTTGTGCTATACAATAGGACCTTGTTGTTTATCTATTTTATATATAATAGCTTGTTTCTGCTAATTCCAAACTCCTAATTTATCTCCCCCCACCCCCTTTCCCCTTTGGTAACCGTAACTTTCATTTTGATGTCTGTCTGTTTTTGTTTTGAAAATAAGTTCATTTGTGACATATTTTAGATATCACATATAAGTGATATCATATGGTATTTCTCTTTCTCCATCTGATTTACTTCATGTAGTATGATAATCTGTACATCTATCCATGTTGCTGCAAATGGCATTATTTCACCTTTAATGGCTGAGTAGTATTCCACTGAATATATATACTACATCTTTATCCATTCATCTGCCAATGGACATGTAGGTTGTTTCCATGTCTTGGTTGCTGTAAATAGTGCTGCTATGAACATTTGGGTGCCTGTATCATTTTGAATTAGAGTTTTCTCTGGATATATACCCAGGACTGGGATTTCTCGATGATATGGCAACTCTAGTGTTTTGGGGAACCTCCATACTGTTTTCCAAAGTAGATGCACCAATCTACATTGCTTCCAACAGTACAAAAGGGCTCCGTTTTCTCCACACCCTCTCTAGCATTTGTTATTTGCAGACTTTTAATGATGGCCATTCTGACCAATGTGAGGTGGGCACCTCACTGCAGTTTTGATTTGCATTTCTCTAACAATTAGCAATGCTGAACATCTTTTCATGTGCCTATTGGCCATATGTATGTCTTCTTTGGAGATATGTCTATTTAGGTCTTCTGCCCATTTTTTATTGGGTTGTCTGGTTTTTGTTATTGGATAGTATGTGCTATTTGTATATTTTAGAAATTAAGCCCCTGTTGGTGGCATCATTGACAAATATTTTCTCCTAGTACGAAGGTTGTGTTTTCATTTTGTTTATGGTTTCCTTTGTTGTACAAAAGCTTATACGTTGTTTGGGACCCATTTGTTTATTTTTACTTTTATTTCTATTGTCTTGAGAGACCAACCTGAGAAAACATTGGTATAATTTATATCAGAGAATGTTTTGTCTATGTTCTCTTCTATGAATTTTATGATGTCATGTCTTACATTTAAGTCTTTAAGCCATTTCGAGTATATTTTTGTATATGGTGTGAGGGTGTGTTCTAACTTCATTGATTTACATGAGGCGGTCCAACTTTCCCAACACCACTTGCTGAAGAGACCGTCTTTTCCCCATTGTATATTCTTGTCTATTTTGTCAAAGATTAATTGAGCATTGGTGTGTGGGTCTATTTCTGGCCTCTCTATTCTGTTCCATTGAGTCTATATTTCTGGTTTTGTGGCAGTATCACACTGTTTTGACAACTTTAACTTTGTATTATTGTCTGAAATCTGGGAGGGTTATGCCTTTAGCTTTTTTCTTTTTTCCTCAGAACTGCTTTGGCAATTCTGGGTCTTTTACAGTTCCATATATCTTTTAGGATTATTTGTTCTAGTTCTGTGAAAAATGTTATGAGTAATTTGATAGGGATCACATTAAATCTGTAGATTACTTTGGGTACTATGGCCATTTTAACAAAAATAATTCCTCCAATCCAAGAGTATGGGTTAGCTTTCCATTTTTTTAAAAATAAACTTATTTATTTATTTTTGGCTGTATTGGGTCTTCACTGCTGCACGCGAGCTTTCTTTAGTTGTGTCGAGTGGGGGCTACTCTTTCTTGTGGTGTGCAGGCTTCTCAGTGCAGTTGCTTCTCTTGTTGTGGAGCACGGGCTCTAGGCGTGCAGGCTCTAGAGTGCAGGCTTAGTAGTTGTGGCACATGGACTAAGTTGCTCCACGGCATGTGGGATCTTCCCGGACCAGGGCTCGAACCCATATCGGCAGACGGATTCTTAACCATTGTGCCACCAGGGAAGCCCAGCTTTCCATTTTTTGATTCAGTTCAATTTCCTTTATCAATGTTTTATGGTGCTCAACATATCTCTTTCACCTCCTTGGTCAGGTTTGTTCCAAAGTATTTTATTTTTTTCGGTGCATACTGTTTTTTTTTACTTTCCCTTTCTGATATCATAATATGTGATTTTTAAAATTACAATTATATGTAGTCTACCAAAAACTCATTTTAAATATGAAGGCACTGGCAGATGAGAAATAAAGCAATGGAGATAAATACACCATGCCAAAACTAACCAAAAGAATGCTGGCACTCATATATGAACTTTAGAGAATGCAGATTTCAGACCAAGGAAATCTCAGGGGTAGAAAGGACTTTACATAATGACAAAAAGGTCCATTCTGCAAGAGGCCATAACAATCCTTCATGTGTACATACATAGCAACAAAGCGGCAAAATACATAAGGCAAGACATGAAGAATGAAGGGAGGAATACATAAATCCATTATTATAGTCATACATCAACACCCCCTTATCATAAGCTGTATATAACAGCAGGCAGAAAATCAGGAAGGACAGACTTGCTTTGAGGAATACTATGAAATAACTAAATGTAATTGTAATCTAAAGAACACTTCATGCAACAAGAGCTGAATACACATTCTTCTAAAATTCATATGAAACATTCAACCAGACCGAACACTTTCTGGGACATAAAGCATACCTTAACAAATCTGAAAGAAGAAAAATCATACAAACCATGCTCCTAGAACTCAAAGGCATTCATCTAGCAATCAATACAAGCAAGAGATTTGGAAAAACCCCTAACACACAGAGGTTCAACAACATATTTCTAAGTAATACATGGGATCAAAGAAGAAGTCTCAAGAGAAATTAAGATTTGTTTTGAGCTAAATTGTGGCATGTAGCAAAAGCAGTGCCTACCGAGAAACTTATGTCATCATCAACTGGGAAAAAACAAAGGTCTGTAAACAACAACACAAGCATCTACCTTAAGAAACAATAAAGAGGGCTTCCCTGGTGGCGCAGTGGTTGAGAGTCCGCCTGCCGATGCAGGGGACATGGGTTCGTGCCCCGGTCCGGGAAGATCCCACATGCCGTGGAGTGGCTGGGCCCGTGAGCCGTGGCCACTGAGCCTGCGCGTCCAGAGCCTGTGCTCCACAATGGGAGAGGCCACAACAGTGAGAGGCCACAACAGTGAGAGGCCCGCGTACCACAAAAAAAAGAAACAATAAAGAGAAGACGATATAATCACAAAATAAAGTTATAAAAATCAGAAAGGAAATTAATGTAATTGTGGGTAATTGAAGGAGAAAAAAACTTTTAAGCTAGTTCTTTGACAAGATTAATAACACTGATAAACATCTAATCAATATGCCTATAAGGGAAGACAGAGGGTAAAAGGAAATATCAGAAAAGAACAAAGGGGGAAATGAAAATTTCAAAGGATTTGGTAAAATACAGCATCCATTTTTAATCACAAACAAGTAATAGAGGGAACTTCTACTTCCTGAAAAAGAATATATTCATGTATCCTGTAGGTAAATTCAAATATTTGGTCTCTAGGACATAATTATCTCTGTGAAACATCTTAAAGATCCTCCAACAACAGATAACTCTTGGAATTAAGAGGGCATATCCTGGGCTTCCCTGGTGGCGCAGTGGTTAAGAAGGTACCTGCCAATGCAGGGGACACGGGTTTGAGCCCAGGTCTGGGAAGATCCCACATTTCGTGGAGCAGCTAAGCCCGTGTGCCACAACTACTGAGCCTGCACTCTAGAGCCTGTGAGCCACAACTACTGAGCCAACATGCCACAACTACTGAAACCTGCACATCTAGAGCCCGTGCTCCACAACAAGAGAAGTCACCGCAATGAGAAGACCACGCACCGCAACGAAGAGTAGCCCCCGCTCGCCACAACTAGGGAGAAGCCCACGCGCAGCAACGAAAACCCAAAGCAGCCAAATAAATAACATAAATAAATTTATTAAAAAAATAGAAGACATATCTCAAGATTGAAAGATAATCAACTGTTTTCCTGTAGACCCACACTGAACTTGGACAAAGAAGGAAAGGCAATTCAAATGAAAGGAAAATCTTTTAAACAAATAGTGCTGTAAATAATGGATATTCACAAACAAACACACACACAAACAAAGCAAATGTAAACATAGGACTTACACGTTTTACAAAAAAAGCCTCAAAACACATCACAGATCTAAATGTAAAATGCAAAAGTAATAAACTCCTCCAAAATATCATGGAAGGAAATCTAGGTCACTTTGGGTTTGGTGATGAATTTTCAAATATAACAACAAACACAAGGTCTGTAAAAGAAAAAAAGGATAATTTCACTTCATTAAAATAAAAAACGTCTCCTCTCAGAAAGGCAGTGTTAAGGGAATGAAAAGCTGAGTCACAGGATATGAAAAAATACTAATATTTGCAAAACACTTATGTGATAAATAACTGGTATTCAAAATATCCAGGAACTATTAAAACTCAACAGTAAGAAGATAAATAATCCAATTGAAAATGGGCAAAAGATCTGAACAAACAGCTCCCAAAAAAAGATATATAGAAGGGAAACAGGAAATATGAAAACATGCTCAATGTCAAATGTCAGTAGGAAATTGCAAATAAAACGAGCTATCACTACACACCTATTTAATAACTAAAATGCAAAACACCAAATAGATGTGAAGGTAATCCTCATTCATTGCTGGGGGGAATGGAACTTGGTACCCCTACAAAGGAAGACAGGAGCTCTCTTTCAAAACAAAATATACTCTTAGTATGTATATTAAGACCCAGCAATCACACTCCTTGTTATTTGTCCAAATGAGATCAACTCTTATATTCACACAAAACTCATACACAAATACCTGTAGGAGCTTTATTCATAACTGGCATGAGTCAACAGGTAAGCAAGATATCTTGCAAGAGTCAAATAATCAGTGGTATATCCATATGATGAAACAGTGTTCACTAATAAAAAGGAATAAAGTATCAAGCTATGAAAACACATGAAGCAAAGCTCAAAAGTATATTGCTACCAGAAAGAAGCCAATCTGGCAGAGCTATATACTATATGATTCCAAGTATAGGAGGGCCTTCAAGTACTTCCCCTCGCAGGCTCAAACGGGGCCTTGGCCTGAAGACACTGACCTCAGGCTCTGCTCCCAACTACAGGTGCTCTCCACCACCACTGATACTTTAAATACACAAACCCTGTTTGAACAATTCAGCAAAATCACTCAAATCCAGTGTTTATGTGGAAATGAGAGAAGAAAATTATAAGCCACTTCTACTAGTTCACCAGGAAACCCCAAATATCTATTCCTTTTCAGAAAAAAATGTCAGTCAATTACTTCCAAGGCAATTTCATTTACTACATAATTAATCACGCTTGAATACTTCTCCTCTACAAGTCTAAATCTTGGAACTTTATTTGAAATCCACCAAAAGTAAAGGAGAGGCCACAAAAATTTAACCACACTTCCTCAGGGATTGAATAAAAGCAAAAAATTCTTAACAAATGGAATGTAATACTGGAATTTTTTTCCCCCTGAAATTCACCTCTCTTACCTCTTTGGAAATATTTTATATGGACTTTGAAGCTCTATTTTACACTATTGAAGAAAGAAACTTAAATAAGCGAGTAAATCTTTTGAAGGGGACTAACCTAGGGATGGGCAGGGTAGATCGTCCATAAAAGTTCAAAAAAAACCTCCACGAAAGGACTTCCTATAGGATATCTGTTTCCAGTAAAAAATCAGAAGAAAGGACTTCATACAACCCACTTCCAAGTGGTCATTGTCGGCTTCTGCTCTTGTAAAATATCCACAGACCACCCCCCGCCCCCAAAATAATACCATCCACCTCACTACGGAACTAGGATAAACAATTAAAATATTTGTTTGAAATGCACTGCGGAGACGAATAGGTGATAGGTAATTTGAATCGGAGAGGCGAAACCGACTTTGGGAATGAGGGAAGCGATCTGGAAATTTAATGATTTATTGCCAGCCCTACAAAGAGCTCCTCTGGGGGGCTAAGGTCTTTGAAATTCTGCTTCCCAAACATTTGGAAAACTCAGAGAAAAAAATGAAACCGTGTAAGTCAGATGGGACTTGAACCCACGTGCCGGGACTCGAACCCTGCCTAAACCCAGATTGGGACTTGAACCTATGGTCTTTTAATTAGAATCACTCACCTGGTGTTGGACTTACTGAGGCTCGGGTTCTTTGTGTCACAGTGCAGAAGGAATTCAGCAAGAGGCGAAGAGATAGGCAAGATGTAGATTTATTAATATAGGACGCTTGCAAGAGACGCAAGCAGGCAGGGGGGCTCTGCCCTGAGGATTAAGTGGGCTATATTTTTATAGTCAAAGGAAAGTGGGGAAGGGGAAAAAGACTGCCTTCTTCCTCATTCTTCGAGTAGATGTCAGGCTTAGGTCACTAGCTCCTCCTTCCTATGGCATAGGAGAGTGTCTGACCCTATGAGGTCAAACTAGGACTGTCGTAGAGCTTATTCAAATCAGGAGAAAGGTGGTAACATACACTAAAGTATGTTGTTTCATCTCAAGTCTCCATATAATGAGGGTCTCCTACTTTGGAATGTCACATTTCTCTTAAAATTCCTGTCCTTGGTGTTAAGGATCATTACCTTGCTGAACTCGACCAGCAGAATGCAGGTCTCATTTTTTCTTTCACTTAATGATCTGGGGCATATCTCATGCTTTTATTTATGGCTTTATACTTAAGGAGCCCTGATTGGTTCCACAACATTTTCGATAGCTTTCTTGAGCGATCAATAAGTTACAGTGGTCTCCCAAAGTTCCCTAGGTTTCCCTCGCTATTTACAATCCCCTACTGGGACTTCTACAACTACCAGTGTAACTATCCTATTCTATCCCTATCAAAACGGGTGCCCCCTGGGGCAGAAAGGAAAGGCTGAGACCCCTCAGACCACAGCTAATCCCACGACCGAACCCTGGAGAACGAGTCCCAGTTGTCACCTGAAGGCCGTGCCTGAGGTCACCACACAATCTGGGGGGAGAAGAGGGGCTGCAGAGCAGCCGGGTGAGGCTCCGGGGCCAAAGTTCCTGCAGCGAAGTGACCGAACAGGACGCCCGGGGTCCGAGCTGCCGGGCCAACCCCGCCACTGAGACCCGGAGGGGACTGAGGTCCGAGCAGCGCCCCAGACCCCCGCGTATCCGCAGACTCCGGAGTTGACCGCGAAGTGACCGGGTCAAAAAAGATGGCCGGTTTCGGCCGGTTGCGACCAGTCCCTTCGCAGCGTCCACAGTCCGGCTCAGCACACTCACCATTTCGAGGTTTCCTGGGTCTGTCTGAGTCCCTCCTAACGACTCCAAGGACTACTGCAGAACACAGGGCAACAGAAGGTACGTGAAAGTTAACAGGTTAGTGAACCCGGAACAGACGCGCGATCCCTCCGCTGTAGAAGGTAAGGAAGTCCACGCCTGAGTGGGGGACCGCTCCGCCCACCTGCCTCAGCGGCCGCCTGGTTGGACAGATCTCAATACCCCGCCCCCTAATGCCTCCCACCTGTGGGAGGTGGGATGGGACCTGTCCCCGCCTGGCACGTTTGCTTGGTAAAACAACATTTCCTGGCCTGGGATTGTCTCAGTTGTCTTCCGCAGCTCCTCCTGCACTGGGATTCCTGATTCTGTTTCAAGATGCAGCAAGTACAGATAAGAGGATGGCCCAGGTCAGTCCTGCCTGGAACAAGAGGGTCTTATGTCCTCCAGGGGTCAAGGGCTTGGTGTAAGTCTGTGTGGCCAGGCACGGAACTGTGCTTCTTGTTAAGAAACGCAGACACTTAAATGTGAATTCACCATCTATAATAAAGGGGTTGACTCCATTTTCATCTTTCGTCCTTGACAGCGCTGAGCCTTCCACCAATCCCTGCCCCATTCCCACTTATTAGGTACTTAAGCTAAAGAATCCCAGAGCACTTGGCTCTGGTAGGAAATTTGAATCAGTCAGCCTAGCTGGGTGCCAGGACAAATCTCAGTTAAACCACAGGCTATGATATGTGTTCATTAACTTCTCAGGTGTACGTTTTACACTGGTAGGAAATTTTATAAATAAATTAATTAATTACTAATTTTTGTTGGACTATAGCTGATCCACAATGCTGTAGTAGCCTCAGGTGCACAGCAAGGTGAATCAGCCACACATATACATACACCAGCTCTTTTCTTAGATTCCCCTCCTATATAGGCCATGACAGAGGACTGAGTAGAGTTCCCTGCGCTACACAGCAGGCCCCCATCAGTTATCCGTTCTACATATAGTAGTGTGTACACGTCAATCCCAACCTCTCAATTTATCCCTCCCTATTTATCCCCTGGTAACCATAAGTTTGCTTTCTACACCCTCGACTCTACCTCTGCCCTACAAACAAGTTCATTTGCACCCCCTTTCTAAACTCCATATATAAGCAACATCACATGACATCCAACCTTCTCTGTCTGACCCACAGCACTAAGCACAACAATCTCCAAGTCCATCCATGTCGCTGCAAATGGCATCATTTTGTTCTTTTGTATGGCTGAGTAATATTCCACTGTATTTATGTACCATATCTTCTTTATCCATTCCTCTGTTGATGGACATTTAGGTTTCTTCCAAGTCCTGGCTATTATAAATGTAAATAATGCTGCAATGAACATTGGGGTGCATGTATCCTTTCAAATTATGGTTTTCTCTGGATATATGCCTAGGAGTGGAATCGCTGGGTCATATGGTAGTTCTGTTTTTAGATTTTTAAGGAACTTCCATACTGTTCTCCATAGTGGCTGTATCAATTTACATTCTCACCAACAGTGTAGGGGGTGTTCCCTTCTCTCCACACCCTCTCCAGCATTTACTGTTTGTAGATTTTTTGATGATGGGCATTCTGACCCATGTGAGGTGATACCTCCTCGTAGTTTTAATTTGCATTTCTCTAATAATTAGTGATGTTGAGCATCTTTTCATGTGCTTTTTGGCCAACTGTATGTCTTCTTTGGAGAAATGTCTATTTAGATCTTCCTCCCATTTTTTGATTGAGTTGTTTGTTTTTTTGATATTGAGCTGTATGTGCTGTTTGTATATTTGGGAGATTAATCCCTTGTCGGTTGCTTCATTTGCTAATCTTTTCTCCCATTCTGAGGGTTATATTTTGTGTTTGTTTATGGTTTCCTTTGCTGTGCAAAACTTTTAAGTTTAACTAGATCCCATTTGTTTATTTTTGTTTTTATTTTCATTACTCTAGGAGGTGGATCAAAAGAGATCTTGCTGGGATTTGTGTCAAAAAGTGTTCTGCCTATGAGTTTTATAGTATCCGGCCTTACCTTTAGGTCTTTAATCCATTCTGAGTTTATTTTTATGTATGGTGCTAGGGAGTGTTCTAATTTCATTCTTTTAGGTAATTTGGACAATTAATAATTTTGTGCTTCAAAGGAAACTATCAAGAAAGTGGAAATATCCTTTGGAATTCTTGTGTGATATTGCTTGGAATATAAAATTGTATTGATGGTATGAAAAGAAAAAGGCAATTCCTCAAAAAATTGCAAACTGAGTCACTATCTGATCTAGCAATCCGACTTCTGAAGTAGAATTGAAAGCAGTGACTCGAACAGATATGTCAAAACAGATATATATGTTCATTTCACATTATTCATAGTAGCCATAGGTGGAAGCAACTCAAGTGTCCATCAACAGTTGAATAGACAAAAAAAACACGGTGCATACATACATCAGAGTATTATTTAGCTTTAAAAAGAAAGCAAATTTTACTCTTGCTACAACATAGATGAACCTTAGGACATTATGCTAGCTGAAATTAGCCTGACAAAAAAGGTCAAACACTGTATGATTCCATGGGTAGGAGGTACCTACAGTAGCTAAATTCCTAGAGACAAAAAGTAGAATGGTTTTCTCCATTGTATATATGTACCACATCTTCTGTATCCATTCACCAGTCGATGGGCTTTTAGGTTGCTTCCATGTCATGGCTATTGTAAACAGCACTTCAGTGACCATTGGGGTGCATGTATCCTTTCAAACCATGGTTTTCTCTGGATATATGCCCAGGAGTGTGATTGCTGGACCATATTGTAGCTATGTTTTTAGTTTTTTAAGGAACCTCCATACATACTGTTTTCCATAACGGGTACAGCAATTTACATTCCCACCAACAACCCCTTTTCTCCCCACCCTCTCCATCATTTATTGTTTTTTTGTTTGTTTTTTTCTCTAATGATGGAATACTCTCAAAAGGGAGAGCTTAAAGCACCTTGTGAATTATTTATTTTATTTATTTTTTTTTCCAAATTCTTTTCCCATTTAGGTTGTTACATAATATTGAGCAGAGTTCCCTGTGCTATACAGTAGGTCCTTGTTGTTAATCCATTTTATTTATTTATTTTTCAAATATTTATTTATTTATTTGTCTATGCCCGGTCTTAGTTGTGGCATGCGGGATCTTCAGTTCTGGTGTGCAGAACTTTTAGGTGCGGCGTGGGAACTCTTAGTTGCAGCATGTGGGATCTAGTTCCCTGACCAGGGATCAAACCCAGGCTTCTTGCACTGGGAGTGTGGAGTCTTAGCCACTGGACCACCAGGGAAGTCCCTGGTTATCTATTCTAAATATAGTAGTGTACATGTAAATCCCAAACTCCCTAAGTATCCCTCCCCCTTGCCCCTCTGGTAACCATAAGTTTGTTCTCTAAGTTTGTGATTCTGTTTCTGTTTTGTAAATAAGTTTATTGTATCTTTTTTTTTTTTTAGATTCCACATATAAGTGATATCATACGATATTTGTCTTTCTCTGACTTAGTTCACTCAGTATGACATCTAGGTCCATCCATGTTGCTACAAATGGCATTATTTCATTCTTTTTAATGGCTGAGTAATATTCCATTGTACATATGTACCACTTCTTTTTATCCATTCATCTGTCATCCATCATTTATTGTCTGTAGACTTTCTGATGGTGGCCATTCTGACTGGTGTGAGGTGATATCTCACTGTAGTTTTGATTTTCATTTCTCTAATAATTAGCAATGTTAAGCATTTTTTCACATGTCTCTTGGCCATCTGTATGTCTTCTTTGGAGAATTGTCTATCTAGGTCTTCTGCCCATTTTTTGATTGGGTTGTTTGTTTTTTTAATATTGAGCTGCATGAGCTCTTTGTAGCTTTTGGAGATTAATTCCTTTTCAGTCACATCATTTGCAAATATTTCCTCCCATTCTGTGGATTGTCTTTTTGTTTTGTTTGTGGTTTCTTTGCTGTGCAAAACTCTTTGCTTACTATAGACCTCCCAACTTCCTTTTCCCTTCTTTAAAAGAATACTCTCCTTGCTGCAGGGGAACTTGCATGCCAAGGTTGCTGACCCCAAATTACAATTCTTTGCTAATCCTGGATAAACACATATTTTGCTGGAAAAATAATTGGCATCCTATTTGTTTATGTCAACATGGGTATAGAGTTTGGTTTTGAAAGATGAAAATAGTTCTGCAGATTGGTTTCCCAATGTCAATGTATTTTGTACTACTGAACTATACACTTAAAATGATGAAAATGTAAATTTTATGGTATGTGTATATTATAAAAATTAAACTTTTAAGGCAAGACAGTGAATACAACCCTTAGAACGGAAGAAAATTTTGCAAATCATATATTTAAAACAGAACTTATATTGAAAATATCTAGAGACTTCTTATAAGTTAGTTATAAAAAGTCAATTAACTCAATATTAAATGTGACAAGCATCTGAAGTCACATTTTTCCAAGTAAAATATACAAATGATCAAGGGCATATGAAAAGATTCTGGCCATTATTAGTCATCAAGGAGATGCAAATCAAAACCACAATGAGATTCCATGTCACAAAAACTAGGATGGCTAAAATCAAAAAGTGAGGTAATAAGTTTTATCCAGGATAGATGGAGAAATTTGAACTCTCATACAGGTTGGAATGAAGACAAAATAGCAAAGCCACTCTGGAAAAAGTTCTGGGAGTTCCTCAAATATTAAACCTAGAGTTATCATATGGCCCATCAATCCCACTCCTCGGTATATGCCCAAGAATATGAAAATACTTATTTGGCCAAAACTTATACATGAATTTTAGAGTAATGTGATTCATAGTAGCCAAAAGGTAGAAACATCTAAAGTTCCATTAATAGATGAATAGGTAAACAATGTGTTTTACCCAATCAATAAAATGTTATTCTGATGTAAAATGAAGGAAATATTGATTTATAATTTTCCCTTGAAAAAAATCATGCTGAGTCAATCAAAAGACCATATACTATAGAATTCTTTTCATATGAAAGACCAGGATGGAGAAAAAGAAAGCAGATTAGTGGTTTTCTAAGGCCGGGGATTGGAGGAGGAAGATGGGAAGATTAGCGGTGACAGCTAAAGAGTAGAAGAGTTTCTTTTTGAAGTGAGAAAATCTTCAAAAATTGACTGTAGTGATAAATGCATGTATCTACAAATATACTAAAAGCATGAAAATGTATACTTAATGGGTGCCTTCCACAGTATGTGCCATACATTTCAATAAAGTTGTTCAAATAAGTCAATGCATGAAGTGTTTTGCAATGTAAGAGTTTTGCAATTAAGTCTCCTGGGAGTATAAGAATTTCCAGGTTAATTAATATCCATCACTTCACTTAGTTATCATTTTGTTTTTTTTATTTCGCTGTGCTGGGTCTTAGTTGCAGCATGCGGGATCTTCCATCTTCCTTGCAGCATGCGGGCTCTTTTAGTTCCAGCATGCAAACTCTTAGTTGCGGCATGTGGTATCTATTTCCCTGACCAGGGACGGAAGCCGGGCCCCTGCGTTGGGAGTGCGGAGTTTTACCACTGGACCACCAGGGAAGTCCTAACTATCTTTATTTTTGTTTGTGTGGTCGGAATGCTTAAGATCCACTCTCTTAGCAGGCATGGAGCAACTGGCAGGCCTGGCTGCTGCAACGAATGGCTTGGCTGCCGCCGCCTTCTCCAGCTCCGCCACAGGGGTCACAGTGGCCGCGGTGCTGTCCTCGAGTTTCCAGCGTGAGGAGGTGGCCGGTGGAGAGAGGCATCATGTTTGAGGCAGAGACCCTGAGGCAGCCTCGCAAGTGGCCTCCTTCATTGCTGTTAACAATGCCATCACCCTGTGGCAGTTCCTCCTTCAGCTCCTAAAGGAGCCTCAGAACGATCACATGATCTGCTGGACCTCTAATGACGGGGAGTTCAAGGATTTGCAGGCAGAAGAGGTGGCTCGTCTCCGAGGGATTCAAAAGAACAAGCCTAACATGAATTATGACAAACACAGCCGACCCCTCAGATACTATTATATGAAGAATATCATTGAAAACGTGAGGGGTCAGAAGTTTGTGTACAAGTTTGTCTCGCACCCAGAGATTTTGAATACGGTTCCTATGCCAGCGGGCAGGCTTGAGGGAGACTGAAGCTTTACGCATCAGTGAAGTCAGCAGCGAGAGCTCCATAGATGAAGAGAATGGAGGGAAAAAGAAGCCACCGCAGCCTGGTGCCAAGACCCCTAGCTGCAGTGACTACAGACACTCTGGCTTATATTCTCCATTTACCCTCAGATCTTTGAACTCCTCCAATAGGAAGCTTTTCAAATCTATAAAGGTTGAGAATCCAGCTGAGAAATTGGCAGAGAAAAAAATCCCCTCAGGAGCCAACACCATCTGTTACCAAATTTGTAACACCTTCTAAAAAGCCACCAGTTGAACTTCTCGCTGCCACCAGTTCAACTGACCCAAGTATTTCTCCATCTTCCAAAGAAACTGCCCAAGCGCTGGAGACTTTGTCTTCCCCCAAACTGCCTTCGCTAGAAGCACCAACTTCTGCATCCAGTGCAACTGCCACTTTTACCACACCTCCTATTTCGTCCATTTGCCCTTTTCAGGAACCTCCTAGAACACCTTCACTACCGCTGAGTTCCAACCCAGAGATGGACCCAGACATGGACGCAGACATGGAGCCTCAAGACCAGGATTCAGCTTTGCCAGAAAAAGACAAAACAAGTAATTCATCAAGGTCCAAGAAACCCAAAGGGTTAGAACTAGTACCAACCATCATGATCACAGGCAGTGATCCAAGCCCACTGATTATTACGCTAGGATTATTTTCACAGACACCCTTCTCGACTCTGAGTGCCTTGGTCTCCAGTATCCACTTTTGGAGTACCCTCAGCCCTGTTGTTCCCCTAAGTCCAGCCAGACTGCAAGGTACTAACACACTTTTCCAGTTTCCTTCTGTGCTGAACAGTCATGGGCTCTTCACTCTGTCTAGCCTGTATGGACCTTCCACCCCTGGCCCATTTTCCACAGATCTACAGAAAACAACCTATGCACTTGTGGAATGGGAGAAACAACGAATAAACAGAGAGACATTGAACATGAATATATTTAAAGTGTGCGATTAATACTTCCACAATGATGATAATAGTCTATTGTGATTTCTGCCATTCCCCATTAAAATGCATTTTTTAGGGTTCCCTTAAAAAAAAAGATCCACTCTTCATCAATTTCAATTATACAATACAGTATAAGTGTATCAGATCATCATGTTTTAATCTTTAAATGCAGTTTTATTAGTTAGTTATACTTCAATAAACCTGAGGGGAGGCAGGAAGACTTTTAAGGTATTTTCCAATTTTCAGTACAACTTACAGTTTTTCTTCTATCAGTGGAAATAGGAATACAATTGCCTTGTTGACATTTCGAGGTTTTCTAGGCACACAGGGAACACTGATCTAAAATAAATTTCCTTCCAGTGTAAAATGTACAGCTGAGAAGTTAATGCACACACCTCACAGCTTGTGGTTTGACTGAGATTTGTCCTGGCACCCAGCTAGGACTGAGTGATTCAGACCTCCTACCGAAGCCAAGTGCTCTGGGATTCTTTAGCTTAAGTACCTAATGAGTGGGGATGGGGAGGGATGGGTGGAAGGTTCAGCGTTGTCAAGGCGCAAAGATGAAACTGGAGCCAGCCTCTTTATTACAAACGGTGAGTTCACATCTAAGTGTCTGCCTTTCTTAACAAGAAGCACAGTTCCATGCCGGGCAATCCCAGGCCAGGGAAAAGTTCTCTTTCAAACCTTAAGTGCCAGGCGGGGACAGATTCAATCCCAGCGGCGCTAAGTGATTCTGCTGAGTCAGGCTTCCTCTCGCAGGTTGTCACTCAGGTACTTGGGGGCGGGGTATTGGGAATCTGTCCAAGCGGGAGGCCGCTGGGGCAGGTGGGTGGGGCGATGCTCTGCACAGGCGTGGATGTCCTTTTTTTCTCCAATTGCGCCTAGACAGAACTTTTCCCTGGCCTGGGATTGCCTGTGATAAGAGGATGGCCCAGGCCAGTCCTGCCTGGAAGAAGAGGGTCTTATGTCCTCCAGGGATCAAGGGCTTGGTGTAAGGCTGTGTGGCCAGGCATGGAACCGACCTGCAGAATAGCTCTTAGTAGGGCTGGCAAGAACTCATGAAATTTCCAGAGCGCTCCCCGCCTTCCCAAAGTCAGTTTCCCCTCTCCGATTCACATCATCTATCAACTATTCTTCTCCCGTGGTGTATTTTAAACACACCCAGTATTTTAATTGTTTATCCTATTTGCGCAGAGTCGTGGATTGCACTGGGGAGGGGGGCGGTCTGTGGATGTTTTACACGAGGGGAAAGCCGAGAATAACCACTTGGAAGTAGGTGTATGAAATCCCTTCTCCTCCCAATTTTTTTTTCTTGGAAGAGACATCCTATGGGAAATCATTTTGTGGAGGGTTTTTTTTTTCAAACTTTTCTGGACGAGCTAACCTGTGACCACTGCCCATCTCTGGGTTAGTGCCCTTCAGAAGATTTACTCACTTATTTAAATTTCTTTTTTCAATAGTGTAAAATGTACTTAATTAATACAGCTTGAAAGACCGTATAAAATATTTTCAAAGAGGCAAGAAGGGTAAATTTCAGGGGGGAAAAAAAATCCAGTGTTACATTCCAGTATTTAAGAATTTTTATTTCACAGGCTTCCGTGGTGGCACAGTGGTTAAGAATCCATCTGCCAATGCAGGGGACATGGGTTCAAGTCCTGGTCTAGGAAAATCCCACATGCCGCGGGGCAACGAAGCCCGTGCACCATGACTACTGAGCCTGTGCTCTAGAGCCCACGAGCACAACTACTGAGCCCTCGTGCCACAACTACTGAAGCCTGCACACCTAGAGCCTGGGCTCTGCAGCAAGAGAAGCCACCAAAATAAGAAGGCTGCGCACTGCAACGAAGAGTAGCCCCCACTCGCCGCAACTAGAGAAAGCCCGCGCGCAGCCACGAAGACCCAACGCAGCCAAAATAAATAAATAAATAATAAATAAATAAATAAATATTGAGAAATGTCCTTTTGGGGGGCTTGTGGATACAGGAGCTTTTTTCAGTTTTCCATTCTATTAAACACTTGGAATAAATTTTAATGCATGGCAAGGTTGTCAAAGACTACACTTTTATGTAAATTATGATTTTCCTGTTTGCTTTTTGTCTTTCCTTCTGACTGGTATTTGTTGAATAGAATTTGAATTAAGAAGAGAGACTTGCGATAGGACAAGAAAAATCTAGAGTTGGAGATACCTTGCCTGTGAGTAACGTTAGGGCCTAGATTTTCCAGAATCAATCCTCTTTGTGGTTCCTTGTTAGAATTTACCAACAGCTCATCTGTGTGTGATTTTAAAGCAGATGCAGAGAAGGCATTCTTCCGATTTTGGAGCCACCACACTGGGAGACAGACAGATACATAGAAGCTTCAAGGACACCATCTTCCAGCTTATTTTCCAGATTCAGTGCCCTTGTAGTCAAGAGCATCCCCCAAACCACCATCAACTTTTTGATTTTCATTTTCATAGAAGTGATTTTCCCCTGGTGTCCCACATGAAGATCTATGAGAGTCTGATTTTTTTCTGGAAGGCTTCATGTCTCCACCGAGAAAGTATTTCAGAGTTTTACGATTGGGAGTATTTTCTGATTCCACTGTTCTCTAGATTATACCTTTATAATGTCTAATTTGTGTGGGAAGCACTTGATGCTGTTCACAGTGCTAGGGAGTATGTTTTCCTGATTCACCATGATATTTACAATAGTGCAGCCAAAAAGAATTACATGGGAGTTTGATATTTGACTTTTAATTGGATTTACATACCTAGTCACCCTTCCTGGCCCACAATGGAGAAACAAGTTAGGAAGGTTTACTCATGTTCCTTTTTCTGTGCCAGTGTGTAAGAGGGTCAAACCTTTAAAACCTGTAGGCTCTACTCCTATACACCTTAAAGGGGCAACACATTAACTTTTGACAAGCCAGCTTAACCCACTTAACCTTGCCCTACTCTCCTTCAAAAGTATTTTTGTGGAATAATACTACTTCTATTAACTTAATGCATGTGTCAACAACAGTCTTAACATATGATCATATTTATTTTAGGTTGGGTGTTAATCCTGTCTTCAAAGGGCAATGATAAAATGGAAGATAACCCATGGAAAATACCTTTTAGGTATTGGACAGGTATTCAGCATAGGAAATTTTTAGAAGATGAGGATAAGAAATTCAAAAGTAGAAATCCCAGTATGATGTATTTAGGCACATTGGTCACAAAAGAAAAACTCTGAAACCAACTCCATGGGCACTAGCAGTAGAATCAATAATTGAAAGTGGTATAGTCTTAGAAAGGAAAAATAGAAAAAAAAAAAAAACCCGAATGGATGGTTTTTCTTCCAGTACGTAAACAGCTCTGAGTGATTATTCTCATCCTCACAACTGGGAAAAAACTGAACAACGAGAAGAGCAATATCTCTTCTTAGATCCATGACAGATTGGAGATTACACGTGTTAACTGAAAGAAAAACACATGATGTGAGATCTGTGACTTTGTTTTATTTATGGACTTACTGAGGACTGTAGCAGGAGACAGCTTCTCAGGTAGCTTTGAGGAACTGCTCCAAACAGTAAGTTTGAAGTTCCATATACCAGTGATTTAGAGAAGGGGTATGTGCACTCAAGCACACATTTTTGTAATAGAAGGTTACTTTTAGTCATGAGGAAGAGATATCTTCATTGATGATTTTAGCGCTTTTCTAAGTATAGGAAAATGCAAAATTGGGGTTCATAAAGTTTTTACTGACAATATCTAACTATCTAAAGTCCTGTTTTTCCACTTTTCCCAGAGCACAGGGTGCCTCATTCCTGATCTCATCCCTGAATTCATTTCATAGTGTGTGGGAAGTCAGCAACTGTATCAACTAATGGCTTACTTTTTGTAGAACTGGGTGGTGTTTGACATTATTTTTATTTATTTACTTGAAGTTTATTTTACTGAAGTATAGTTGATATATAGTATTATGTAAGTTACAGGTGTACAACATAGTGATTCACAATTTTATAGTCATAAAATACTGAATATATTCCCTATGTTGGACAATATATGCTTGTAGCTTATTTATCTTATACATAATAGTTTGTACCTCTTAATTCCCTACCCCTGTCTTGCCTCTCCCCCTTACCCTGTCCCTACAAGTATGCACTAGTTTGCTTTCTGTATCTATGAGTCTTTGTCTTTTTTGTTATATCCTCTTGGTTTTTTTTTTTTTTTTAGATTCCACATATAAGTGATATCATACAGTATTTGTCTTTCTCTGTGTGACTTATTTCACTTAGCTTAATACCCTCTAAGTCCATCTATGTTGTTTCAAATCACAAAATACATTCTTTTTTATGGCTGAGTAGTATTTCATTGCATATATATACCCCATCTTCTTTGTCCATTCTCCTGTTAACGGACACTTAGGTTGCTTCCATATCTTGGCAGTTGTAAATAATGCTGCTGTGAACATTGGGGTGCATGTATGTTTTTGAATTAGTGTTTCCAGTTTTTTCTGGATATACATACCCAGGAGTGGAATTGCTGGGTCATATGGCAGTTCTATTCTTAGTTTTCTGAGAACTCTCCATACTGTTTTTCAGAGTGCCTGCAACACTTTACATTTCCACCAACAGTGTAGGAGGGTTCACTTTCTCCACTTCCTCACCAACATTTGTTATTTGTTTTCTTTTTGGTGATAACCATCCTGAAAGATGTGAGGTGACATCTAATTGTGGTTTTAATTTGCATTTCTCTGATGATTAATGACATTGAGCAACTTCTCATGTGCCTGTTGGCCATCTGAATGCTCTCTTTGGAAAAATGTCTATTCAGGTCTTTTGTCTAGTTTTAAATCGATTGTCCAGTCGTGTGAACTTTTTACGTGTTTTGGATATCATTAACCCCTTATCAGTCACACGATTTGGAAATATTTTCTCCTATTCAGTAGGTGTTCTTTGTGTTTTGTCCATGGTTTCCTTTGCTGTGTCACAGCTTTTAAGTTTAATTTGGTTCAATTTGTTTATTTTTGCTTTTATTTCCTTTGATTTCAAAGACATATCCAAAAAAATATTGCTATGATTTAGGTGCAAGTCTTTTCCTCTAGAAGATTTCTGGTTTCTTGTCTTATATTTATTTATTTTTAAAATTAATTAATTAATTTTATTCTTGGCTGCTTTTGGGTCTTCATTGCTGCATGCCAGCTTTCTCTAGTCGCGGTAAGCGGGGGCTACTCTTCATTGTAGTGCGCAGGCTTTTCATTGCGGTGGCTTCTTTTGTGGAGCATGGGCTCTAGGCACACGGGATTCAGTAGTTGTGGCATACGGGCTCAGTAGTTGTGGCTGGCGGGATCTAGAGCGCAGGCTCAGTAGTGTAGTTGCTCCATGGCATGTGGGATCTTCCAGGACCAGGGCTTGAACCCGTGTCCCCTGCATTGGTGGGCAGATTCTTAACCACTGTGCAACCAGGGAAGCACTATATTTAGATCTTTAATCCAGTTTGAGTTTATTTTTGTACATGGTGTTAGAGAATGTTCTAATTTCATTGTTTTACATGTAGCTGTCCAGTTTTCCCAGCACCACTTATTGAAGAGAGTTTCTTTTCTCCATTGTATATTCTTGTTCCTTTTTGTAGATTAACTGACCATAATTGGGTGGATTTTTTTCTGGACTCTTATTCTCTTCCATTGATCTTTGTGGATGTGTTGGTGCCAATGCTATAATGTTTGATTACGGTACATTTGTAGTTTGGTCTGAAGTCATGAAGCATGATTCCTCCAGCTCTGTTCTTCTTTCTCAAGATTGTTTCAGCTATTCAGAGTTTCCAAACAAATTTTAGAATTATTTGTTCCTGTTCTGTGATAAATGTCATTGATATTTTGAAAGAAATTGCATTGAATCTGTAGATTGCCTTGTGTGTTATGGTCATTTTAACAGTATTAATTCTTCCAGTCCATGAACACAGTATATCTTAACATCTGTTTGTGTTGTCTTCAGTTTCTTTCATCAGTGTCTTACAGTTTTCCAAGTACAGGTCTTCTTACCTACAACATAGGTTTATTCCTAGGTATTTTATTCTTTTTCATGGGATGGTAAATTGGATTGTTTCCTACATTTCTCTTTCTGATAGTTTGTTTTTGCTGTACAGAAATGCAACAGATTTCTGTATATTATTTTTTTATACTGCAACTTTACTGAATTCATTGTTGAGCTCTGGTAGTGTTTAGGTGGCATCTTTAGATTTGGTATGTATAGTATCATGTCATCTGAAAGCAGCAACATTTTTACTTCTTCCTTTTCTGTTTGGATTCTTTTTATTTCTTTTTTGTGTCTGATTGCTGTGGCTACAACTCCCAATGCTATTTTGAATAAATGTGATGAGAGTGGGCATCCTTGTATTTTTCCTGGTCTTAGAGGATATGCTTTCAGCTTTTCACCATTGAGTATATTAGCTGTGAGTTTGTCATGTATGGTCTGTATTATGTTGATGTACGTTCCCTGTGCACACCCATTTTGAAAAGTTTTTATCATAGACGGATGTTGAATGTTTTCAAAATCTTTTCCTACATCTATTGAGATGATCATGTGGTTTTTATTCTTCAATCTGTTAATCAGGGGAGCTCTAACCCAGATCTTCTCCACCTCAGTTACAGGAGGAATTGTCAGTTTAATTACACACCCCAGCAATAAAATCTGCATCACAAAAGAATGACCCATTATAGGCCACATAGAAAAAGAATGCACATTATATCTCCTACAATAAATCGACCCCTTCAACTACTCACCCAGTGAGCAACTGTCATCACCCTGAACTCTTGTTTTTCTCCAATGGAGTTTCCATTAAAATAACCCTTCCCAACTTCCTTCTTTTTCTCAGTGAAATAATGTTCCTCTGCTTTGTTTGTTGGTCTTGACTATGGCTTCTGTTGTAGCTTGCTTGCAACTCAGGAGCTGCAGTCCTTTTCTATTTCCCCATAAACCCATTTTTACTGGTAAAATAAATGACCATTTTATTTTTAAGGTCAATAACGGGGTGTGCCACCTTATTCAGCAGGTCGTAATCTGCATATCCTTAATTCAGTATTGGAATCTGTCCAACCAGGAGGCCTCTCAGGCAGGTGGGTGGGGCGACCCTCAGACCAGCTTAGAAGTCCTTTCTCCCACCACACATAAGGTAGCACGCTGTGTAAGCTTCCCAGGCTCTGGAGACCCTCACATATACGCACTAGTCATTGGAGTCGTTAGAAGGGACTCTGACCCAGGAAACCTCGAAATGGTGAGTGTGGTGCCCTGGGGTGCCGAGACGCAGAGAGGGGCTGGTCGGAACTGGACATCTTTTGAACTGGCCTCTTCATGGTCACCGTTGGAATCAGTGGATACTTGTGGGTTTGGGGTACCGCTCGGACCTCAGTCCCCTCCAGCTGTGGGAAGGGGGTTGGCCCCCAAAGCCAGGACCCCGGGCGTCCTGTCCCGTTACTTCTCATAGGAATTTCCACCCTGGAGCCTCTCCCCGCAGCTCTGCACCCGTAGCCCCTCTTCTTCCCCACATTGTGCCAGGCGAGTGTAGGTTCAATCCCAGCGCCTAAGCGTGGTTTTGCCGGGTCAGGCTTCCTCTCGCAGGTTGTCACTCAGGACAAGGGGGCGGGGTATTGCGATCTGTCCAACCCGGAGTCCCCTGAGGCAGGTTGGTGGGGCGTTGCTCCGCACCCACGTGAATGTCCTTTTTTTCTCCCAAGGCCTGGCAGAGGTCGAACGCTGTGTATGGTTCACTTGCTCTGGAGACTGTCACATATCATCTGTCGCCCTGTGATCTGTGCTGGTCATGGAGTCGTTAGTAGGGACTCAGACCCAGGAAACATTAATGATGAGAATCCAGAATAATCTGACTGGACTTCAAAATTGGGACAAATATCACTTTACAGCTCTTTACCGTATCATTGTAATAATAATATCACCCTCCCCCTGCACCACAGACTGTCAGAATAGAGGCACGAATTGCATCCTGGGAAATCTCCACCCATTTCCATGAATCAGGAAGACAAAAGACTCCTGCCTCATATAAGCACATTCACCCATTTCTTTTTTTTTTTTTTTTTTTTTGATGTGGACCATTTTTAAAGTCTTTATTGAATTTGTTACAGTATTGCTTCTGTTTTATGTTTTGGTTTTTGGCTGTGAGGCATGTGGGATCTCAGCTCCTGGATCAGGGACTGAACCCACATCCCCTATCTTGGAGGTGAAGTCTTAACCACTGGCCTGCCAGGGAAGTCACCACCCACTTCTATAAAAAGTTTGTCCTCACTTGTAATCAGAGAGAAGGTGTCTTTAGAGCATTAGCTCCCCCTTCTCTTTCTCTGGCCATTGAATAAAAGCCTGTCTTGCTTGCACCAAACTCAGTTTCCTTATTGGCAGCTCAAACCTGAGCAGGAAAGAACTCCCTGACCCAGTGAGGGTTCGGGGGCAGGGGGGTGTTGGTTCAGCTAGGGGCCCAGGAGGGGAGTCTCCAGTCTAATGCAGTAACAAATCTTCTTTAAAATTTTTGGAGAACTTAGTGTTGAAGCCACTTACACAAAAGTAGAGCCTAGATTTATTTTATGGGTGTTTTTTGTTTACCAACTCAACCACTTCACGCTATAGTTCTATTCTGATTTTGCTTTTTGTCTTGAGTTAGTCTCAGTTGCTTGTTTCTCCTGAGGAATTTATGCATTTCTTCTAAGTTATCTTATATTTTGGCATACAGTTGTTCATTGAATTCCTTTATAATCCTTTTTATTTCTGTAATGTCCATAGTCATATCCCTCATTCTTTGTGATTCTATGAATGTGAATATACCCTCTTTCTCTCTAGATCTATCTAGCTAAAGATTTGTCAATTTGTAAGAACTTGTAAGAAGACAGGGTAAGGGGGTCCCTAGAGAAAGAGAACCAGGCATGACTTTCTTGACAGACAAGAAGCCATTTCTGGCCTAAGCCATTTTGTGATCTAAGCTTGGCCGGAATGCTTGCTCTTGAATAGATCTCAGTAATTAACCAAAATAAGGGAATGTAAGAACAAAAGAAAAGGATCAAGTAACCATAGGTCAGGGATAAAACAGCGTCCTAGTTCCTCAAGGGTACACATAAAAATCTGATACATGTCTTTGAGTTCTGCAGGACCTAAGGCCCCCAAGTGAAGGATGGAATGATGGTGTTGACCCTCCTGACTTCAGTCAACTATAGCTTGGACTCTGTGAACCTTTGCCCAAATTCCTGGCTGAATTCTCCTCTTCTCAAGCCCCTTCAGAATATGCATGTACCCATAGCTTAGAAGTTCTCCAGTTTTGCTGTTCTGAGTGACACTGCTTTGGGAAAGATCCCTGTGTTCTCCTTACTTGCTGCAAATAAATCCTTTCCTCTCCACACCTTTGGCTTGGATGTGTCTTTTGCCGAACACCCACCAAGAGGCAAACCCAGCTTTTGGGTAACAAACTCACTTTTGGTTTCATTGGTTTTCTCTACAGTTTTACTATTCCCTGTTTCACTCATTTCTACTTTAATTTGTATTAATTCCTTTTCTCCTTGTGTTTAAGACCTCATCTTTACAGTCTCTTGAAGTACATACAGGGTACTGATTTGAGGTCTTCCTTCTCTGTTAGTAGAGCTATTAATGGCTATAAATTTTTTCAAGGTTCTGTTTTAGATACAAGCCATAAAGTTCGACCATGTTGGAATGATGTAATGTCCCTCAATATGCCTAATGATATCTTTTGTATTCAAGTCAATTTTGCCTAATATTTGCATAATCTCTCCAGTCTTCATGTTGGTGTTGTTCACAGATATATCTATCACAGGCTTTTATTTTCAATTTGTTGGTGTCTTTGAATCTAAAGTGTGCTTCCTCTACATAGCACATATTTAGATCATGGTTTCTTTGTTTGATCTGAGATGACAATCTCTTCCTCCTGTTTGGGCTATGTAAACCACTCACATTTAGTATTAATACATAGTGGCAATTACAACTGCCATTTTACTTTCTGTATCCTACAATTCTCATGTTGTTTTTGGTTCTTAAGGCCTTCTTTTACATTAAGTGAATATTTTCAAGTTTCCACTTTCTTTTTTTTTTTTTTAATTGTGGTACGCGGGCCTCTCACTGTTGTGGCCTCTCCCATTGTGGAGCACAGGCTCCAGACGCGCAGGCTCAGCGGCCATGGCTCATGGGCCCAGGCGCTCCGCGGCATGTGGGATCTTCCCGGACGGGGGCATGAACCCGTGTCCCCTGCATCAGCAGGCGGACTCTCAACCACTGCGCCACCAGGAAAGCCCATCCACTTTCATTTTTAAATGACATCTCCATTATACATTTAAAATATTTTTAGAGGTTGCTCATTTAACATATATGTATTAATTAAAAAAATGAGACTCAGATTTATGCTAGCATAATTCCAGTGATATATGGAAACATTACTCATATAAAGCTCTATTCCCTTTTGCCATTTTTGTTATTACTGTTATGCAGATTATATCAACTTATGATATAACCCGGAAATATTTTCTCACACTTATGTACAATCTGTGGTCATCTCCTTAGCCTAGTACAGTTACTCCCACCTTTGTGCTTTTTAATGGCAAACATACTACATAGATATTACACTGCTATATATAATGACCTAGTAACACATTACATACATAGGATTTTACACAGTACTTTTGACATCTGCTAAAAGAGAAAATATGTATTGATTCTGCCTTTTCTGGTTACAGAATTACCTGTACAGGTGTTTTTGTTTCTTTATGTTGATATGAATTATCTTCTGTAGTCCCTTGCTATCAGCCTGAAGAACTCCAGTAATTCCCGTGAGGCAATTGGCTATCAATATATTCTTTCACTTTTTGTTGATCTGAGAGAGTCCTTATTTTGCCAAAAACTACCTTTTTCAGAAGGTAGTTTTGAATATAGGATTGTTGGTTGACAGCCTTTTTTCCTAGCGCACTTTGAATGTTTCCCTCTGCCTTCTGGCTTCCCTGTTTTCTGCTGAGACATCACCTGGCAATTTTACTGCAGTCTCCTTGTAAGAGTTGGGTCACTTTTCAATTGCTCTTTATTCTCACTGTATGGTTTACCTTCCTGTTTGTTTACATGTCTCATATTTTTGATATAAACTAGATAGTTTAGGAAATATAATGTAGCAACTTTGGGAACTGGACCCATTCCTTCTGGAGATTTTTATTGTTATGTGCTTATTTGTTCAGTGAGTGCCTGCATTATTTTATTTATTTTTTCAATATTTATTTATTTGGTTGTGCTGGCTCTTAGTTGTGGCAGGCGGGCTCCTTAGTTGCAGCTCATGGGATCCTTAGTTGTGGCATGCGAACTCTTAGTTGCAGCATGCACGTGGGATCTAGTTCCCTGACCAGGGATTGGACTCAGGCCCCTTGAATTGGAAGTGCAGAGTCCCAACCACTGTGCCACCAGGGAAATCTCAAGTGCTTGCATTAGTTTAATAAAACCTGTTCCCCCTGTAGTGAGAAGCCAGAGCTGGTGTATTGAATTAAGAATATGTAGATGAGTGACTTCCCTGATGGCGCAGTGGATAAAGACTCCATGCTCCCAATGCAGGGGGCCCAGGTTCGATCCCTGGTCAGGGAAATATATCCCACATGCATGCCACAACTAAGGAGTCTGTGAGCCGCAACTAAGGAGCCCGCCTGCCGCAACTAAGACCTGGCACAACCAAATAAATAAATATATTAAAAAAAAAAGAACATGCAGATTATATGATCCTGCAATCTCACTCCTAGGCTAATATCTGGAGAAAACTACGATTCTAAAAGATACATCTGGGGATTCCCTGGTGGCACAGTGGTTAAGAATCCGCCTGCCAATGCAGGGGACATGGGTTCAAGCCCTGGTCTGGGAAGATCCCACATGCTGCAGAGCAACTAAGCCCGTGAGCCACAACTACTGAGCCCACGTGCCACAACTACTGAAGCCTGTGCACCTAGAGCCCGTGCTCCGCAACAAGAGAAGCCACTGCGATGAGAAGCCTGTGCATCACCATGAAGAGTAGCCCCCACTCGCCACAACTAGAGAAAGCCTGCATGCAGCAACAAAGACCCAATGCAGCCAAAAATAAATAAATTAAAAAGATACATCCATCCCTATGCTCACAGCAGCAGTATTCACAATAGCCAAGAGATGGAATCAGCTTAAACGTCCATCGACAGGTGAATGGATAAAGAAGATGTGGTTAATATATACAATGGACTACTACTTGGCCATAAAAAAGAATGAAATAATGCCATTTGCACAACATGGATGAACCTAGAGATTATCACACTAAGTGAAGTTAAGTCAGGGAGAGAAAGACAAATACCAAATGCTATCACTTACATGTGGAATCTAAAATATGACACAAATGAACTTATCTATGGAACAGAAACAGACTCACACACATAGAGAATAGACTTGTGGTTGCCAAGGGGGAGAGGAAACGGTGGAGGGATGAACTGGGAGTTTGGAATTAGCAGATGCAAAGTATTATACATAGAACAGATAAACAACAAGGTCTTACTTTATAGCACAGGGTACTGTATTCAACATCCTATTATAAACTGTAATAAACTGAAAAAAATATAAATATAAATAAATAAATATATATGTATATATAACTGAATCACTTTGCTGTACAACAGAAGTTAATACAACATTGTAAATCAACTGTAGTTCAATAAAATTAATGTTTAAAGAAAAGAGTATAGTCCTTCAGAAGGGTTCACTGGCATAGCAGTCCTATCTTTCTCTCTTGCTAGCTTTTTATTGTCTCACAATTTGCCTAAATTTATAGGCCTTGGTTATGTCACAAAAGAGATTATAAAAATATTACCTAGCATACTAAGAAGTGAATCTATGTATTTTATAACCTGTCTCTAATAGTGATAAAAGATAAAATAAAAAATCATAAAAATGACCAACAGCCCCCTCTTCTAACATAATTGAATAAAGTTTCTTAGCAATTAAGTTTAGCTCCACGAGAATGTTCTTGCTTTCAAGAAAATGATTTATGATCACCAATGATAAAATAAAGTTAACCGCCTAAAAGCATTCAATACTTCTTGCTACCTTGAACAGCAATCAAATCCTCTAACACAAGTAAAATTCCTATAAGAAGTCCTTTTGAACACCATTACTGTTACACACCACAGTCTTATAGGATTTGTAATCAGTCTCTTTTATAATTTTATTGTATAGTTGATTTACAATATTGTGTTAATTTCTGCTGTACAGCAAAGTGATTCAGTTATATATGTACAGATTCTTTTTTTTTTATTTTTGGCTGCGTTGGGTCTTCCTTGCTGCATGCAGTCTTTCTCTAGTTGCAGCAAGCAGGGCTACTCTTCATTGTGGTGTGCGGGCTTCTCTTGTTGCTGAGCAGGGCTCTAGGCGCGTAGGCTCAGTAGTTGTGGCTCATGGGCTCTAGGGCGCAGGCTTAGTAGTTGTGGTGCACAGGCTTAGGTGCTCCACAGGATGTTGGATCTTCCCAGGCCAGGGCTCGAACCCATGTTCCCTGAATTGGCAGGCGGATTCTTAACCACTGCCCCACCAGGGAAGCCTGCCTGTAATAATTCTTAATTGAAATCATTTTGCCCCAGTATTTGACTAGAGGTATGATCTTGTGGTCACTGGCAAGACAGCACTGAAAAAAACCCAAGATTAAACTTTTGCAGATGAGTAAGAAATTAGATCCAGGACAAAACTGTAACTAAAAATAAGAAATGGCCTGAGGATAAAGTAGTTGACCTTCTATTCACAGGATAAAAATTCACAGACTCATATTGTATAATGATCAAATGAAGAAAACTGCAAGTTTTTCTGAATATTTATAAAATGGGTACTTCAATATATTCTTTGAGGAAATGAAAAACAACATGTGTTAGCTAACGAAAGCATAAAAGAATTGGTAAAATATTTGAAACGACTACAAAAAGTGTTTTACAAAAAAATTCAGTTTTAATTATATAAAATAAAATAAAAAACACATTGAGGGGTTATATTCAGCTACAATTAACAGGAAAAACCCACCATCTTCCTGACGGAAGGTGCTTATTCTCACATGTAAACAATGGGTCAAGGAAGCCACTGTACAACGCAGCAGAGAAACAAACTCCCATGTCATTCTTTTTGGTGGCACCATTGTGAATGCTATGGTGAGTCAGGAACACATACTCACTAGCACTATTAACAGCACAAAGTGTTTCCTACACAAATTAGACATTATGAAGATATAATCCAGAGAAGAGTGGAATCAGAGAATATTCCCAACCATAAAACACTGGAATACTTTGACAGTGGACACAAGAGGCCTTACAGAAAAAATTCAAACTCTGATGCATCTCTGATGTGGAAGGTATGAAGACAGCAGGGGATACTATATATCCATAAAAATGGAAATCAAACATTTGTTGGTGGTGTTAACAATACTCTTGACTATAAGGACAGAGTCTGGAAAATAAGCTGGAAGATGGTGTCATTGAAGCTCCTATGAATCTGCCTCTCTACCAGTGTGGGGATTCCAGTATCTGAAAAATATCTTCTTTGTACCTGCTTTTAAATCTCACACAGGTGAGCTATTGGTGAATGCTGATATGGAACGAAAAAGGGGATGGATTATGGAAAGTCTAGATCTTAATATTACTCACAGGCAAGATATCTCCAACTCTATAGATTTTTTGTATTATCACAAGTCTCATAGTTTATTCACCAAATACCAGTCAGAAGGAAATACAAAGCATAATTTACATGAAACTATACTTTTTGACATCTTTCCCATACATAAAATGTATTCCAAGTGTTTAGTATAATGGAAAATGAAAAAAGGTTCCTATACTCACCACCACCAAAAAGTATCTTTCTCAGTGAAAAGGGTACTATATATAATAGATTATGAATATCCAGGAACTGCCACACAAAGCTACTAGGCATAACCCAACAAATACCAAACTGCCATTTTGCAATGGCTCATTAACTGAGAATGAATAGAACATTATAAAAATTTAAGACTAACTGCATATTAGAAATGCACTTGCGGACTTCCCTGGCAATCCAGTGGTTAAGACTCTGTGCTCCCACTGCAGGGGGTGCAGGTTTGATCACTGGTAAAGGGACTAAGATCCCACATGACGCATGGCACAGCCAAAAAAAAAAAAAAGGAAAAAAAAGAAATACACTTAAGTTCACCCATGGATCCAACAGGGTTAAAATGGAAAGAAAAATAATCATTATCTGATTAAAGGAAAAATCACTACCTTTAAATCTTATGTACTATTGTTGAAAGACAATGTACACAATTACCTCACATTAATATTCATTTCTAAAATTAGGAGAGATCTACTGTTCAAGGATACACTTGAAGAAAGATCCTTACTAAACAACATATTTATAGAACTTTAAAAAAAACTCTTTCATATTGAAGGTTTTCTGGAACATTAGGCATGGAGTACTTTCCATTAAGTTATTTCATGTTATTTACATTTATACTTCTTCTTCATGGGAATTCTCATACATGATGTTGGCCAACTGAAGTTGTTACCCAGGCTGTTTACAAATGCAGTTTTATCTAGGGAATCCTTTCATCCTTTTAAACTACTGAGATCAGAGAAGCCTTTCCCATTCTCCACACTTTATATGTTTTCTATGCAGTGTGCAGTCTCATGTGTCTTCAAATGATTGAGAGATAAATGAAGGCCTTCCCACATTCCTGACATTGATATGTTTTCTATCCAGTGTGAATTCTTTCATGCAGTTGAACATAAGTGGAACGGAAGGTTTTCCCACATATTTTACATTCATAGGGTTTTTCTCCAGTATGGGTTCTTTCATGAACTTTGAAACCTTTTTTTGAACTAAAACATTTACCACATTGTTTACATTGATAAGGTTTCTCTCCAGTGTGACTCCTTTCATGGGTTCGAAGAGAACTGTGGTATCTGTAGGCTTTCTCACAGTGTTTACATTGATACGGTTTCTCTCCTGTGTGAATTCTTTCATGTGTTTGAAGGCTTTCATTACAACTAAAGGCTTTTCCACATTGTTTACATACATAGGGTTTCTCTCCAGTGTGAGTTCTTCTGTGTACTCGTAAGGAACAGTAGTAACTAAAGGCTTTGCCACATTGTTTACATTGATACGGTTTCTCTCCACTGTGAATCCTTTCATGTATTTTAAGAGAACTGGGATTAATGAATACTCTCTCACATTTTTTACATTTATAAGGTCCATCTCTAGTGTGTGTTATCATATGTTTTCGAAAGGTTTTTTGCCATGTGAAGGCTTTTCCACATTCTTTACACTTATAGGGCTTTTCTCCAGTGTGGATTCTTTCATGATTTCGAAGAGAACTGGCAGTACTCAGTACTTTAGAACATGTTTTACATACATACAGTGTCTCTCCTGTGTGATTTCTTTTGTGTATTTGGAAGGAACTGAAATAATTAAAGGCTTTGCCACACTGCTTACATTCATAGGGTTTCTCTCCTCTGTGAATTCTTTCATGTATTTGAATAGTTTCAGGACTTTTAAAGGCTTTTCCACATTGTTTACATTGATAGGGTTTCTCTCCGTTGTGACTCCTTTCATGCATTCGAAGACAACTGGGATAAATGAATGCTTTCTCACATTTCTTACATTTATAAAATCCATCTCCAGTGTGTGTTACCATGTGTTGTCGAAAGCTTGTTTCCCACGTGAAGGCCTTCCCACATTCCTTACATTCATATGGTTTTTTCCCAGTGTGATTACTTTCATGTATTTGGAAACGTTTTTGAGCACTGAATCTTTTACCACATTGCTTGCATTCATAGGGTTTCTCTCCACTGTGAATTCTTTTATGTGTTCGGAAGGATTTCTGATATGGAAATGCTTTTCCACATTGCTTACATTCATAGGGTTTCTCTCCAGTGTGACTCCTTTCATGCATTCGAAGAGAACCAGGATAAATGAATGCTTTCCCACATTCTTTACATTTATATGGCTTTACACCATATTTTTGATACCCTCGTGTTTTGTGTTCAATGTGACATCTCATGTGTCTATTAAGGGATGAATGATCCATGAAGACTGTTCCACATGCACTGCATTCACATGGTTTTAATCCAGGAGTTTTCTTGTTCAGATTGATAGTTGGAATAAGGTTGAAATTTTCTCCACATAAACTAATGTCTTTACTTTTACAGAATCTCTCTACCATAAAAGTTCTGTAATAAATGAGAATATTATTAATGACTTCTTCTTTAATCATTTTACATTTATTATATTTATTATGAATTATAGGAACTGGTTTTCTATCATGTGTGAACTGTTAGAAATTGAATATACTGAATGTTCTCAATGGGACTTCACACTTTCTATTAAAAAGTGATATTCAAGTATAGGTTTTATTGTTAATGACTGCAAGTGAACTATTTTGCAAACACTAAATATTTATATCCCATTTAAGAAAATATTTTTGGGAAACATTTTCTAAGAATAACTCAATTTGGGGCTTCCCTGGTGGTGCAGTGGTTAAGAATCCACCTCCCAATGCAGGGGACACAGGTTCAAGCGCTAGCCTGGGAAGATCCCACACGCCGTGCAGCAACTAAGCCCAGGTTCCACAACTACTGAAGCCCGTGAGCCTAGAGCCCGTGCTCTGCAACAAGAGAAGCCACCACAGTGAGAAGCCCGCGCAGAGCAACCAAGAGCAGCCCCTATTCGCTGCAACTAGAGAAAGTCTGCACATAGCAATGAAGATCCAACACAGCCAAAAATAAATTTAAAAAAACAAACAAATCTCAATTTGAAGGCGGGGTTATTTATTATGTTGCTTCTTTTAAATTTTTCATAATATTATTGCAATTCGCACGAGACAGTGCTTTGTATTTTAAGTGTGACTCACCTTAATTTTCTCCCCTGGTTTTTGTACTGATCTTCAATGGCATGATATTCCCGTTTTGCTCCTGAAATGCAGACCCAGAAAAATGATCCCAAAGTACTATAAATTATAGAAAAATTATTAGATTCTAGGTCCAGGATGAGCTCTGACCATTTCTAGTTTCTTTACCAATGTCTTCCCTTTCCACGTTCCACATCTTGGAACAATATTGACAGGTAAGAAATACTTCTTCTCTAATTGACAAAGTTAGGGAATTTTTTCATTCTTACCGACTGCAGCCAGATTCCTTAAGGTTTCCTGCATCACATCTCTGTAGAGTTTCCTCTGTGAAGGACCCAATAAAGCCCACTCCTCCAGTGTGAAGTCCACAGCCACATCCTCTATGGTCACTGAGTCCTAAAATACCGAAAATATGTGTACACCAAGACGCATGAGATTGACAGAACTAGACATCCACACTTCATTTATAGGAAGTTTACGTACGATTCTGTTATTTACAAAGTTATTCTATGACTTGATCATGAGAAACTTACTCTCCACACTTCCTCAATAATTTAGCAGCATCATGAAGAAATGAAAATTATTTACACATTATCACTTATATCACAATGGCAGAGCCCAGAGAATGCAGGGAAATGACAGAAATACTGTACAAATAAAACAAATATCATTTTAAGAACATCAATTTCTTGTGAAAAAAATTCTTTCATCTTCTTCCTATGATGCTCCATTTACAGCATTTCATAAGGCAGAGGATCAAGACTCATGAGGCTTCAATGAATAGAAACACTGTCAAGAACTGGAAGCTTTTTCCTAGTCCCATCATCTAACATCAGAGTCCAGGTGCCTGGAGAAATCGAACTTTTAACAAATCCCAGCTGGCCACATTCTCCCAAAGTCCTCCAGGCCTTTAAAGAAATCAGATGCAGACGCCTGAATATATTCTTCTGGGGATCCATTGCCTTCTACTTGTGTAACAATTATCAAAGACTCTATTTTTCCTTTCTCTCTCTATATAATTTGATGCAGCTAGAAAATTTGAAACTTAGAGCTCACTCACGAGGAAGAAGCAATATTATATTAGACCACAAAATCCCTATACTCATGTGCCTCAGGGCTGCTTCCAGCCAAATTTTAGAACACACAGTGCAATTACATGCCAGAAAAACTCTTCTCATCACACCCTAACAGTATACCCTGGGCCTTACTGTCCTTAAGGAACAGTTTAAGAGCTACAGTTTGCAAGGGGGTTCACTGAGGTCCATAATAGTGTGATGGTGAATTTTCCCATGATTAGAAAATATGTATAGGTTTCATCAGTGGTTTTCTCCAACACAACATAAAGTCTCCATTCTGCAATTTCAGCTACAAGTGTTGGGCATGCAGCCACACTGGCTACTGCCAGGTGAAAATCTAGTTTTGGGATTTATGAATTTAGAAGCTGTGATTCTTAATCTCACAAGAAGAGAATTTAAAAGCTTGAAATAAACAAGTCCTGCTAGAGACATAAGAGCACTGACTTCAAAGGGCAGACCAATGTCCTAAAACTGGAAAAAAGAAAAGATGTTTTTAAAATATGACCCAAATATTCAGTTCTTAACGCCTATACCCAAAAGAATCTGTTTCACCAGAGTCTAACAAAAAGACCAAAAAGAACTAAAAGATACAACACAATATTTATAAAGCCTGGCATGACCTTCTTTAACACAAAACTTAAGATACACATAATGAAATTAACTAAAGGAAAAGAAAGAAAGAAATAGAACATGTAAGTAACAACTAAGAGTTTTCTAAAATTAATGATAGACAATACCTATAGGTTCATGAAGCTCAGTGAACAGAAAACATGAAAACACAGAAATGGAGATCAAAGTATATCATATTCAAACTAGGGAAAAAACGAAGAGAATACACTGTAAGAAGCTAGAGAGAAAAATGTAAAATGCAAAAGTAATAAACTCTTGGAAAATATCACAGAACAAAATCTAGGTCACCTTGGGTTTGGTAACAAATTATCAAATATAACAACAATCACAAGATTTATAAAAGGAAAAAAAGTATAATTTCACTTCATTAAAATGAAAAATGCCTCTTTCAAGAGAAAGTGTAAAGAGAGTGAAAATCACAAAATAGGAGAAAATCCTTACAAAACACATGCATGATAAATGACTGGCATTCAAAATACCTAAAGTATTATTGTCAAAGTAAGAAGACAAACCACCAATGAAAAACTGGCCGAATATCTAACAAACAGCTTCCCAAAGAAGACATACAGAAGGGAAACAGGAAATATGAAAATGTGCTCAACGTCAAATGTCAATGGGAAATTGCAAATGAAACAATGAGATATCACTACACACTTATTTAATGGCTAAAATGCAAAACACTCAGAACAACAAATATTGGTGAAAAGGTGAAGAAAATCCTCATTCATTGCTGGGGGAAATGGAATTTGGTAGCCCTACAGTGGAAGACAGGAGCTTCCTTTCAAAATACTACATACTGAGTAAGATCCAGCAATCACACTCCTTGCTATCTGTCCAAATGACTTCAACTCTTATAGCTCTTAGGTTCACATGAAACCCATACACGAATACCTGTAGGGGCTTTATTCATAACTGGCATAAGTCAGAGGTAAGCAAAATATCCTTCAAGAGTCAAATAAATAATGAGCAGTATAGCCATACAATGAAATACTGTTCACTGATGAAAAGAAATGAGGTAGAACTATGAAAACACAAGGAGGAAGCATAAAAGTATAGTGCTAAGTGAAAGAATCCAATCTGACAAAGCTATATACTACATGATTCCAAGTATATGACATTCTGGAAAAGACAAAAGCATGAGACAGGAAAATGATCTTTGGTTCTGGAGGATTTCGGGATTAGAGGAAGAGATGAATCAATCTCTGAAGCAGAGAGGAAGTTTAGGAAAGTAAAATTACACTATATGTGCAGAAATGATTAATACATGTTATTTTACATTTGCAAAATCCATACATTATGCAACACAAAAAGTCAACGCTAATGTCACCTGCCCACTTTAATGCATCAGTATTGGTTCAGTAATTGTAACAAATGGACCAGTCATACAAGATTTAAAGAATAATGACTACTGTGTGGATGCCGAGGCGTTATTTGGGAACTCTGTAATTTCTGATCAGCTTCCTAGTAAACCTAAAAAAAGCTGAAGTCTATTTTAAAAAAAGAGCACTGACTCATTACAACTCATCCTGATGACTGCTTGATGTTTGGTTAGGTGTGGCGACAGTTGGTTTTGGTCCTTCATCAAGGCTGTCTCAACTAAGGGATGAAGGGGAGCAACTCTCCACTGAGCTCCATCATGTTCCAGGGTGTACTGTCATCTTTAGTCTATTCACTCCCCAGAGCTGTGCATTCAGTGAATCCCAGGCAGCTACCCAGGGAACCAAGGAGTTGGAGAGGGTGGCTCCAACAGCACCACAGCATCTTTCAAAGGACTGAAGAAAGAAATGTCATCTCTCCAAGGGAGCATAAGCCCAACGGCCAAGGTTTGGCTCCATCGTATCACAAGTAGGTGTCAGTGGCCGAGCTGAGCTCCTGGGGTGCTGTTTCCAGTACCAAAGCCATAATAGGCACCTGAGTGGAGTCCTCTCTTTGTAAGAGATCCCAGTATGGGGGGATAATTGCAGCTTTAATGGCATATTAATGTGAGACCTAGGACAGTGCCTTGCATCAGAAGCCTATGGCCAACTTAAGGCCCTCCTCAGAGAGCCTCCCATCACTGCTCGCAGGGCTAGAGGCCTCCTCATGACACTGATTGCTTTACAGAGCTTAAGAAACCCGAGTTCAAGTTGGGTTTGAACAAATCCCTTTGCTGTGCCAAGCTGAGACGGTGAGTGTTGTCGACCGTAACCGAGAGGCTAAGGATCTTTGTTGCAACAGATGCAGGGGCAACAGCCTCAGAGTTACTTAAAAGTTTTGGTGAGCCTTCTGGAATCTCACCACTTACAGGCTGCCTTCCCCTGTCTCTTCTCTTTCACTTTCGCTGAAATAACAGCTCTTTTGAAAGTAGTGACTGTCTTTTGGGCTCACCTCATTCACAGGGTATAATCATCCTCCTACTCCCCCAGTCCTACCCTCAACACTAATGTCTGGGCAAACCCAGCCTCAGTCACACCTTCGCTCTAAACACAGATAGGTTCCATCTCAGACATCAACCCAGGACCACAGGAAGGAGGGCCCCATTGTCATATTCCTGTTCCCAAAGTACAAAAAACTGACAGAAACTTTCAACTCAGTATCCTCCCTGTATACAGCCCAGGCTTGGTGGGGTCAGCAGTGCAACACAGGGCAGCACAGGGCACAGGAAAATCTCCCCAGCAAACAGCAGCTCACAGAGCAGGAGCCTCCACACTTTCTTATCAGCCTGTCCAAGTAAGAGGTACGAGGGGAAAGGTAGGGGGTGAGGCTTAACTTTCAGTAGTGAAACAACAAATATGTGGGTCCCAAATAATCATTACTAGAATAAAAACTTTAAGAAAAACAGGCATTTGCACTGGATTGTTTTATATAAAAAAACACTAAAAAGATGATGAAGGCTTAATCAAAACTGGTTATCTGAGGGTGGCTGGCATTAAGAGCAGAGAAGTGCGGCAACATGTGGGCAGGGAGTCTTAATTTCTTCCCTTAGGAATTTAATTTTAACCATTCTATATAGAAAACCACTGCAAGATTTGATCCTTTAAACAGTAATGGATATAAAAGTGTAAACCACAAAAAAAAGAAAACTCCCTTTCTAACTAAAGGCACACAGGGTATTATAGGTTTTCTCTCCATTACAGTAAACGTTGGAGATATTTTCAGAAATAAGTGGCATATTACACTGTATTTTAGGTTTGCAATTAAGCCTTAAATGGACTAGGAATTTGAAAGATTGACATAAACTTTGAGGTGTTTTCCTCATATCAACTGAAATAGAATTTGTTTCTTCTTTTCTCCCACATCCATTAAAATAGAAATTCATTTGCTTTAGGAATACTAGAGGACTTTTAATTGTTAAAGTTCTCTAGGGACAGGCACTTACAAACACTGACCTAAAAATGGAAAAGCACCTGAGAACTTAAATGCACCCATTTCACGTCTTGAGGTTCTCTTGTCTAAATGAAACAAAAATTCTACTTGACCTCACAACTTTCTTGCCTTAGATGGTATCTGTTAATCAACATAGATTTTAAAAGCCCAAGTGTTAATGGAAAATAGAATCAAAGGGCTGTAATCTTGAATGGATAAAGGAATCCAAGAAAAGAAACACAAATATTGGAATCAAAACATACAAGCAGACTGTGTCCGTACAATTCGGAAGCCCATATTCAGAAAGTTGAACATCTTTACAGACTTGAGAGTCTAGATAAGCCCGGTTGAGATAAAACTCCTGTAAACGGTCAGTCCCTCAATGAGGGCAGGGACACCTGGGCAGCCACAGGAATAAACTCTGGGAGCTCCACAAACCCTCCCCAGTCCTGTAAGCAGGGAAGCTCTCCCTACCCCAGGCTTCCATTATCACAAGTCAGGAAACTCTAAGCCTGATTCAGGTTAAGGTTCTGATCCAAATGGACTCCCATATTCATAAACCCTTTGTCCACGAGACAGAACACCTCATCCTCACAGACTTCTCAATGGGCACAAATTACACTCTGAGTGCACCTATTATCATGGAGGGACCACTCAAATATAACATTTAAAATGCCTAGGCTAGGGCTTTCCTGGTGGCGCAGTGGTTGAGAGTCCGCCTGCCGATGCAGGGGACACGGGTTCATGCCCCGGTCCAGGAAGATGCCACATGCTGCAGAGCATCTGGGCCCGTGAGCCATGGCCGCTAAGCCTGCGCATCCGGAGCCTGTGCTCCGCAACGAGAGAGGCCACAACAGTGAGAGGCCCGAGTACCGCAAAAAAAAAAAAAAAAAAAAAAAAATGCCTAGGCTAAAGGAAATCACAAGTACCACCCTGAAAGGGCAACATCCCTACACCCTTGTGAACTTGCACCCCCAGATTTCAGGGCTCTGCAGCTTCTCACAGTATAAGGACTACCATTGGTGGGTGTGAGCAGGTAGGATTGGGCAGGAGGAGGATGTCCAGGAAGATCCACTTCCCTGTGCAGGCTCAAAGGGGGCCTTAGTTTGAAGATACTGACTTCAGGCTCTGCTCCCCACTACAGGCGCTCTCAACCACTACTGATATTTTATGTAAGATACCCAGAAAGGCAAATATATAGAATCAGAAAATAGATTAGTGATTTCCTAGGCCTCGGGATGAGAAGGGAGAGTTACTGCTAATGGACATGAGGTTCATTTTGGGAGTGATGGAAATGTCTTAAAATTAGTGTGGTGACAGTAGAACAAGTCTTTAAATACGGTAAGCACCAGTGATCATTTAAATACAGAAACCCTGTTTGGACAATTCAGCAAAATCACTCAAACCCAGTGTGTATGTGGAAATGAGAGAAGAAAATTCTCAGCCACTTTTATTAATTCACCCAGAAAACCCCAAGTGATCTATTACTTTCAGGAAAAATATGTCAGTCATTTATTATTTCCAAGGCAAGTTTAATTAGTACGTAAGTAATCACACTTGAATACTTTTTGTCTCCAAGTCTAAATCCTGACATTTCATTTGAAATCAACCAACAGTAAAGGAGACTCCAAAAGAACTCACCTTACTCAGGGAATTAAAAAAGTGAAACAAAAATTCTTAACAACTGGAATGTAATACTGAAAATTTTTTCCCTCTGAAATTCAACTCTCTTACCTCTTTGGAAATATTTTACATGGTCTTTCAAGCGCTATTAATTAAATACATTTTACACTATTGAAAAGAAAAACTTAAATAAGTGAATAAATCTTTTGAAGGGGACTAACCCAGGGACGGGCAGTGGTCACAGCACAGATCGTCCAGAAAAGTTTCATAAAAAACCTCGACAAAAGGACTTCCCATAGGATGTCTCTTCCCAGAAAAAAAAACGGGGAGGAGAAAGAATTTCATACACCTACTTCCAAGTAGTTATTCTTGGCTTCCCGCTCCTGTAAAACATACACCGACCGCCCCCCTTCCCAATGCAATCCACGACTCTGCGCAAATAGTAAAAACAATTAAAATATTGGGTTTGTGTGAAATGGACCACGGAAGATGAACAGTTGACAGACGATGTGAATCGGAGAGGGGAAACTGACGTTGTGAAGACGGGGAATAACATGGAAATGTAATGATTTACTACAAGCCCTACAAAGAGCTACTCTGCTCGGGGGCCTTTGATTTGAGACTTTGCTTCCCAAACATTTGGAAAACTCAGAGGAAAACGGGTGTCCCCTGGGCAGCTAGGAGGGGCTGGGACCCGTCAGGGAACAGATAATCCCAGGACCGAATCCTGGAGAACGAGTCACGATTGTCACCTGAAGACGGCGCCCGAGTTCACAGCACAATCCGGGAGAGAAGAGGGGCTGCGGGCGCAGAGCCGCGCAGAGAGACGCCGGGGCGGAAGTTCCTGCACGAAGTGACAGAACAGGACGCCTGGGGTCCCGGCTGCCGGGCCAATCCCCACGCTGCGAGCCGGAGGGGACAGAGGTACGAGCGGCGCCGCAGGCCCCGCGTATCCGTAGACTCCGGCGTGGAGCGCTAGGAGGCCGTGTCAAAAAGATGGCCGGCTTCGGCCGATTTCGACCAGTCCCTCCGCGGCGGCCGCAGCCTGGGGCACCACACTCACCATTTCGAGCTTTCCTGAGTCTGAGTCCTTCCTAACGACTCCAAAGACCCGTGCAGATACGTGACATGGAGGGCTCTCCAGGGGTAGTGAACCGCACACAGCCAGCGGCTCTAGGCGCAATTGGAGAAAGAAATGACGTCCACGCCAGTGCAGAGCATCGCCCCACCCACCTGCCTCAGCAGCCTCCCGGTTGGACAGATTTCCAATACCCCGCCCCCTCGTGCCTGAGTGACAACCTGCGGGAGGCAGCCTGACTCAGTTGAATCACTTAGCGCCGCTGGGATTGAATCTGTCCTCGCCTGGCACTTAAAGTTTGTAACAGAACTTTTCCCTGGCCTGGGATTCCCTGGCATGGAACCGTGCTTCTTGTTAAGAAAGGCAGACACTTAGATGTGAACTCACCGTTTGTAATAAAGAGGCTGGCTCCAGTTTCATCTCTGCGCCTTGACAGCGCTGAGCCTTCCACCCATCCCTCCCCATCCCCACTCATTAGGTACTTAAGCTGAAGAATCCCAGAGCACTTGGCTTTGGTAGGAGGTCTGAATCACTCAGTCCTAGCTGGGTGCCAGGACAAATCTCAGTCAAACCACAAGCTGTGAGGTGTGTGCATTAACTTCTCAGCTGTACATTTTACACTAGAAGGAAATTTATTTTAGATTAGTGTTCCCTGTGTGCCTATAAAACTTTGAAATGTCAACAGCTATAATATATATAAGGCAATTGTATTCCCATTTTCACTGATAGAAGAAAAACAGTAAGTTGTACTTAACATTGGAGTGTACCTGGAAACTCTTCCTGCCCCCCACCCGCAGCTGTACTGAGGGATAACTGACTAATAAAACTGCATTTAAAGATGACAACATGATGATCTGATACACTTATACTGTATAGTATAATTGAAATGTAGGAAGAGAGTGAATCTTTTTATTTTTTTGAGGGACTCCTAAATAAGCATTTTAATGGGAAATGGCAGAAATCACAATAGACTATTATCATTGTGGAAGTATCAATTGCGCACTTTAAAAGTATTCTTGTTCGATGTCTGTCTGTTTCTTTATTCCTTGGTTCTCTCATTCCACAAGTGCATAGGTTATTTTTTCTGTAGATCTGGGGAAAATGGGCCAGGGGTGGAAGGTCCATCCAGGCTAGACAGTGAACAGACCATGACTGTTCAGCACAGAAGGAAACTTGAAAAGTGTTTTAGCACCTTGAAGTCTGGCTGGACTTAGGGGAGCAACAGGGCTGAGAATACTCCAAAAGTAGATACTGGAGAGCGAGGGACTCCAAGACAGTAAGATGGGTGTCTGTGAAAATAGTGCTGGCCTAAGAAAAGCTCTAGGGAGAGATGGGCTTAATATTATCGGTGGGCTTGGATCACTACTTGTGATCATGAGGGTTGGTGCCAGCTCTAACCCTTTGGGTTTCTTGGACCTTGATGAATTATTTTGTCCTTTTCTGGCAAAGCTGAATCCTGGTCTTGAGGCTCCGGTGACAAGTTATCTGGAATTTCCATTGGCTGAGAAGCCACTAATTCCCTGTCTGCGTCCACGTCTGCGTCCATGTCTGGGTCCATGTCTGGGTTGGAACTCAGCGGTAGTGAAGGTGTTCTAGGAGGTTCCTGAAAAGGGCAAACGGACGAAATAGGAGATGTGGTGGTAAAAGCAGCAGTTGTGCTGGATGCAGAAGTTGGTGTTTCTAGGGAAGGCAGTTTGGGGGAATATAAACTCTCCAACGCTTGGATAGTTTCCTTGGAAGATGGAGAAATACTTGGATCAGTTGAATTGACGGCAGCAAGAGTTTCTGCTGGTGGTTTTTTGGAAGGTGTTACAAATTTGATAACAGAGGGGATTTTTTTTCTCTGCAAATTTCTCAGCTGGATTCTCAACCTTTATAGATTTGAAAAGCTTCCTATTGGAGGAGTTCAAAGATTTGAGGGTAAGTGAAGAATATAAGCCAGAGTGTCTGTAGTCACTGCAGCTAGGGGTCTTGGCACCAGGCTGCGGTGGCTTCTTTTTCCCTCCATTCTCCTCATCTATGGATCTCTCGCTGCTGACTTCACTGATGTGTAAAGCTTCAGTCTCCCTCAAGCCTGCCCACTGGCATAGGAACCGTATTCAAAATCTCTGGGTGCGAGACAAACTTGTACACAAACTTCTGACCCCTCACGTTTTCAATGATATTCTTCATATAATAGTATCTGAGGGATCGGCTGTGTTTGTCATAATTCATGTTAGGCTTGTTCTTTTGAATCCCTCAGAGACGAGCCACCTCTTCTGCCTGCAAATGCTTGAACTCCCCGTCATTAGAAGTCCAGCAGATCATGTGATCGTTCTGAGGCTCCTTTAGGAGCTGAAGGAGGAACTGCCACAGGGTGATGGCATTGTTAACAGCAATGAAGGAGGCCACTTGCGAGGCTGCCTCAGGGTCTCTGCCTCAAACATCATGCTTCTCTCCACCGGCCACCTCCTAACATTGAGAACTCAAGGACAGTGAGGCAGCCACTGACACCCCCGTGGTGGAGCCAGATATAAGACTTTAATTTATTTAAGAAAATGAACATCCTCTTAAATGACATTAAACACACAAAAAAGCAGCATCACAAATATTTGTAGGCCATATCAGTTGGAAGTCTCAATCTCAGTTAACAATGTCAATACTCAAGCCCACATCATATATATATATATATATATATATATATATATATATATATATATATATATATAAAATTTGTAATGGTTACAAAACTGAAGATGAACCATATCCATATTTTATCTTTATGGTGAATCTTTACTGATAATCAAGGAAAGCAGGACTTTCTATATTGCTACCTTCTATTTACTTACACAAGAAAGCAGATCCTGAAACAATGTTTAAGGTGTATTATGTGGTGGAAATACAAGTGATCAATAGTGACATCTTCATTTACTGAGGCAGACTTTGATCTAAGAAGAGGGATGTGATAGGACCATAAAATGTAGAGTTGGAGATATCCTCCCTGAAGGTTAAATCAGGAACTAGGTATTCCAGAATTCATCCCTTTTGTGGTTCCATGGTAGAATTCACCAATAGCCTCTTTTGCATGAGATTTGGAAAGCTGATGTGAAGAAGGCGTTAGTCAGATTTCTGAGCCATCATACAGATAGAGACAGATACATCGGAGTCAAGGACACCATCTTCCAGCTTATTTTTCAGATTCTTTGCTTTCCTAATTAAGAGTATTCTCAGGGGCTTACCTGGTGGCACGTGGTTGAGAGTCCGCCTGCCGATGCAGGGGACACAGGTTCGTGCCCCGGTCTGGGAGGATCCCACATGCCGCGGAGCGGCTGGGCCCGTGAGCCATGGCCGCTGAGCCTGCGTGTCTGGAGCCCGTGCTCCGTAACAGGAGAGGCCACAGCAGTGAGAGGCCTGCGTACCGCCAAAAAAAAAAAAAAGAGTATTCTCAAATCCACCAATGATTTATTTGACTCCATTTTCATAGAGGTGTAGCTTTCCACTGATGTCTTTATAAGATCCATATGAACAATCCATTGGGATTTAGATTTTTTTGTAAGGCCTTTTGTGTCCAACAGGAAACTATTCAGACTTTACTGCTTGGGAATATTCTCCGATTCTCTTCTACTTTATATTCACATAAGTCTTAATTGCATAGGAAACACCTTATTCTGTCAATAGTGCTAATGAGCATGTTTTCTTTTTTTAAATTTATTTATTTAATTTATTTATTTTTGGCTGCATTGGGTCTTCGTTGATGTGCACGGGTTTTCTCTAGTTGAAGCCAGTGGGGACTACTCTTGGTTGCGGGCTTCTTGTTGCTGTGGCTTCTCTTGTTGTTAGGCGCGCGGACTTCAGTAGTTGTGGCGTGCGGGCTCTAGAGCACAGGCTCAGTAGTTGTGGCACATGGGCTTAGTTACTCTGCAGCATGTGGGATCTTCCCAGACCAGGGCTCGAACCCGTGTCCCCTGCATTGGCAGGAAGATTCTTAACCACTGCGCCACCAGGCAAGTCCCTAAAGCTAATATTTTTAATGATGGAAGGTTGGATGCTTTCACCTTAAGATAAGGAACACAACAAGGATATCTGGTCTTGCCACTTCTACTTGAGAACGTACTGGAGATTTTAGCCAAAACCGTTATACAAGAAAAGGCAATAAAACACCTAAAGATTGGTTAGGAAGATGTAAAATTATTTCTACTTCCAGATTGGCTATCTTCTATTCAGATAAATGTAAAGAATCTAGTTTAAAAAAACAAAACAGGGGCTTCCCTGGTGGCGCAGTGGTTGAGAGTCCGCCTGCTGATGCAGGGGACACGGGTTCATGCCCCAGTCCGGGAAGATCCCACATGCCGCGGAGCGGCTGGGCCCGTGAGCCATGGCTGCTGAGCCTGCGCGCCTGGAGCCTGTGCTCCGCAGCAGGAGAGACCACAACAGTGAGAGGCCCGCGTACCGCAAAATAAATAAATAAATAAATAATAATAATAAATTTTTTAAAAAATCAGTGGTGGTCAGTAGCAGTGTGCCTGGGAGCAGAGGCCTGAGGTCAGTGTCTCCAAGTACTGTGTCCTGGGTTAGAGCTTATGCATTTGGGAGCTTATTTTAGTCACAGCCTTAAACTGAGTCCTGATGAGTTTTCTCACTGTGGGAATGGAATTCTGAGAAAGGGAGTGGTTCCATTATTACCCAGAGAGAGGAGGGAGAGAGTTTATTCCTGTGGCTGCTCAGCTGGCCCCTACCCTCCTCCACCAGGGACTGACCTGGTCCAGCAGTTCTGTCTCAACCAGGAGAGCCTAGCGTGTGTTAAACTTTCTGAACGTGGCTCCTTTTGTCCTGTGGGTTGCTGGCTACTTATCTGTACTGATTCCAATATTTGTGTTTCCTTCTTTGGATTCTTTTATCCATTGAATAGTGCAGCCATTTGGCTCTAGTTTCCCTTAATACTATATAATTAATTCCCCTGTGAGAAATAACATTTTTGGTTTGGGAGGGGGCTTAAAAATCTAGGTTGATTGAGAGAAATGATGTCAGCAAGGCAAGAAAATTGTGGAACTAAATAGAATTTTTGTTCCTTTTAGGCAAGAGAACCTCAAGATGTGAGATGAATGTTTAAGTTTTCAGGTACGTTTGATTTTCAGATCAATGTTTGTATATGCATGTCCCTAGAGAACATTGAAATTTAAAAGCCTAAAGCAATTGATTTCCTTTTTTAATTGATGTGAGGAAAACTATTCAAAGCTTATGTAAATCTTTGAAAATCCTGCTACGTTTAAGGAGCTAAAGCCAAGCCTCTACTGCATTATAATATTCTACTTATTCCTGAAAATAACCCCCATGAAAGATAGAGTGGAAGGATAAGCCAGGATGTACCTTGTTGTTTTAGTTAGCAGAGATTTGAAATTTTTCCTTTCTTGAAAAATTTATGGTTTATACTTTAGTAATTGTGTTTAAAGGAATTAAATCTTTGAATGTTTTTTATATACAAAGGGTGAGAAATATTAGTAAATAGTAAATCATTGTATATATAAATTTTTCTGTTTATTTCAAAGTAACTCTGTAAGATAGGAAATTCTATTTCTAAATTGTAACTCACCACCAACATACCCTGGTTTCCTTCAGCACTGTTACTCCAGCCACCCCGAACATACACTTGATTATTTATTGAGCTTCCTGTGTTTTTTTATATAAGAACAGGCAATTGGGAATGCATATATTTGTTGCCCACCTTTGTCTTTGTAATGAGTAGTTGGAATCTGCAGAGTTGATGTTTGCTGACAGCTTACCACCCCAATCCCCCTCACCCCCGCCACCCGTCTCTCCCTCTTCCCCTTGTGTCCCCACCTGGACAAGCTGTTAAGAAAGTCCTGGGGCTCCCTCCTCTGGCACTGGCTTCAGATACCAACTGCACAAGCAGAACTCTTTCCCTGCCCTCGCCCCCCCTCAAAGATTTTTTCCTTGCTCAAACTATTAAAGTTTGAGCCTGATTAACAGGCTCCTGAACCTCCTAGGCCTATTTGTGTAGTTCTTTGTAAATCCATTTTTAGTAAGAACCCTGCTTTGTCAGTTGAACCAGAATCCCCCTACCCCCCATATCTGATCGCATTTCCCCACTTTCATCACCCCTCAAGTGATGTGTGATCACCCTGGCCTGTCTTCAGTACAATCCTGTTAGGTCCGTTTAGTCAGAACCCCCTAACTCCTGACTATTTCTTTTAATATTCCATCCCCACCTTGACCTCTGGCCATGAATTCCCACTCGCCCATACTGTATTCAGTGTTGAGCCCAAACTCATTTTTCACCCCCTGTGAAATCCCATTGCAGTGGTCTCTATACCTGTCACAGTGGTTCTGGGTAAAATTTGCTTTACCCTCTTTGACAAGTGTCACTGAATATCTTTTCTTTAACACCCCCTAGCCATGATAAAAACCCAGGCCAGGATCCTTTCCTTGCTTGCTGAAGCCATTTCAGAGCTGCTTGAGAGGCGGTTCCTGCTCTCTTCTGAGACTCCAATTGTGTCATAAGCTTCATCCTACCCTGTGTGTGTGTGTGTGTGTGTGTGTGTGTGTGTGTGTGTATGTGTGTATGTGTATGATATACCAGCATCAGTCTCAACATGGGAACCACACCTCTGCAGATAACCATAACAGTTGGTGCTGTAAGCAGCACGTTCAGACAAGACCACCACTCATGGGTCTGTCTGTCTTCTCTTGCTGTGACTCGCTCACCTGCTCTGCTGTCTGATGGCGGCCGGCACTGTGGGCTGCTGGGTGCTGGGGAGCTTGTGCTGTGAGCTGTGCTGCCCTGTTCCATTGTTAACCCCACCAGGACTCAGTTCTATGATCAGCTGACCAGTGTTGAAAGTTTCAAGAATTCCTAAGCCTTTGGGAGCAGGAATATGGGGTTGGGGCTCTTGAAGGAATCCTGGGTTGATGTCTGTGCCAGTGTATATCTGTGTGTTAGAGAGAAACTGTGACAGAGGCTGGGTTAGTCCCAGCGTACCCTGGAGGTGGTGGGAGAGAGGGACTATACCCTGTGCAAGAGGTGAGCCCATCAGGTCCTTGTTCCCGAAACAGCTGTCATTTAAAATGAGAAAGAGGGGCTTCCCTGGTGGTGCAGTGGCTAAGAATCTGCCTGCCAATGCAGGGGACACGGGTTTGAGCTCTGGTCTAGGAAGATCCCACGTGCCGCGGAGCAACTAAGCCCGTGTACCACAACTACTGAGCCTGCGCTCTAGAGCCTGAGAGCCACAACTACTGAGCCCGCGCGCCACAACTACTGAAGCCCGAGCGCCTAGAGCCCATGCTCCACAACAAGAGAAACCACTGCAATGAGAAGCCTGCGCACTGCAACGAAGAGTAGCCCCTGCTTGCTGCAGCTAGAGAAAGCCCGTGCACAGCAATGAAGACCCAACACAGCCAAAAATAAATAAAATAAATAAATTTAAAAAAATAATAAATGAGAAAGAGAAGGGAGGGGAACGGCAGCCATTAGATGGCAGGCCAAGTCCATACTCCTTATACAGAGACTCACCAGGACCCTTCTCACCAGGACCAAGTTCTTCTGTTGCTACTGCCCCTGCCTCTACTGCAGCTAAGATCCTGACAGTCCAAGTTATATTGGGGACAACACTCATGGCACCCCTGTGGAACAGCAAAGGGATTAGTTCAAACCTGACTTAAGCCTGGGGTCCTTAAATTCTATAAAGCAACCAGTTGTCATGGGGAAAGCTTCTAATCCCGGTGGTGTTGATATGAGGCCCTCTAGAGGAGAAAAATATATAAATACCAGGGTAGAGAGGACACCCCTCCCCCAAGGTATATCCAGTGACACAAAAAACAAACAAGAGAGAGGGAATCCAAAAAAAAAAAAAAAAAAAAGGAAAGGCCTGCAATTTGACCCATTGGAAATCCAAAATATACTAAAAGAATTTATACTACAAAAGAGATAAAGGGGTACTGTTTGGTTTCTGGGGCCTCTACAACATAGGTTCTGAATTAATTTTGCCATCTGCTGTAATGCACTAATTCACAAACCTTCATGCAACTAATCAATATCAGTTCTCAAATTACAGTCATATTGGGATCCTACTAAATTTAAGGAAGGTACCCCCGGTAATCTTACGGGAATTACTGAATATAAGATAGGAAACAAATAGGCATGTCTCACCTTAACTATCAGCCAGCTCTTCTCTTGCCTAAATTCCTCATGGTCATAGCAAGCATTGTCCTAAAATACAGGAAAACTCTGAACCAATGATTCAAAAATTAAAATTAAATTAAATCTTTGCCACTTCCAAATTGGCTTCACAGAATGGGACCCCACAGACCTTATCCTCCAAGTAAATTATGTAACATGGCCCAAGGGTAATTAAACAGAGCCTTGAAGGATTGGAAAACATTATACAAAAGTTATTTAGTGAAGAGGTGATTATCCCCTCTTAAAAGGAGAAGTAAAGGTACTTCTCCTTTTAACAGCCAATTTCACCTATTCTTAAACCTGGAAAAATGAATGACACCTCACAATGGATCACTGCAAACTTGAGGCTGTGGTTACATCAAATACGCACCTATTTTTTAGTTTCCAACATTATGGAAAGTACTAACTCCATCCAATCAGCAAGTGGTAAATATCCTGCTGTCATAGGATTGGATGGAGTTGGCTAAGTCTTTTCTGTTCAGTGCCTGTTTCCACAGCCTGTCAGCTGCAGATAGCCTTCACCTCTAAAGGGACATGAACACCTTTACTGGTTACCCTCCAGTAACCTCAGTACCATTGCTACTGCACACAGTCTCTGCAGGTATAGTCTGACCTGCCTCCACCAGGCTCCATGAGCAGAGGTATAACATTACATTAATGACATCTCTTTGAGGAAGTTTATTTAACATTCATTCGGGACATACAGATATTGAAAAAGGGAACTCATGAAAAGTGGATGGGCCATTAGCTTACACATACTGTGAGGCCCTGACACCATGGTTAAGTTTCTAAAAATTATTTGGTAAATTCCCTCCCTGACACCATGAAGAAAGATCGTCCTTCTCAGCACCCACAGCATCTCCTAGGTTGTTATGATGTTTGAAGGCAACACATTCCTTGTTTACCAATTTTGTTTCTATTCAAGAAACTGCCCCGTCTTAGCTCACACTTTATGCCATTGAAGCTGTAATTTCCACCAGGTACTAGGCTCTCCTGGAAATATAAGCTGTCCTAGGACGTGACCATCTGACCCTCCACGCAGCTGCTCGTTGTGGCTTGGGTCCTGGAAACAGCCCCCCATGAGCTCAGCATGTCTACTGAGATTTGAGACATGATGGCAGAGTGCAACCTGAGCCCTCTGGCATAGCGTACCTGCAGGAGGGGGCACCCTCCCCCTCAGTCCCTTTCTAGATGCCACAGTTCTGGAAGAGGTCTCTTCGCCGTTCACTATGATGTTACCTAGCATCTGAGAGGCCCAGGGGCCTGGTCTAGACTGTGGGGTTCATCCTCCCACCAGTACCAAGTGCCCCTGAGGTCCCACAGGAAATGATCAAAGCTCAAAATGGAGCCAGACTCATTATTACATATGGGGAGATCACTTGTAAGTGTCCGTGTTTGTGAAGAAGTGGCACAGTTCCGTGAGGGCCTCTTGGCCTCATGGTTCAATGCAGTGTCTGTGGAGGGGACAGTTCCCGCCCACGGCCAGTACCAGCTCCGCTCTGAGACCTGACCTCCTGCTTGCTGTCACTCAGGCACGGGAGGGCGGGGCCTTGCAAACTGTCCAATCAGGGGAGTCACTGGTTACAGACGTGTGGGCGACGCTCCAATGACTACGTAGGGCGAGTGGTCTGCGTGCTCTGTTGCTCTTCAGTCGGGCCTCGACCTGGGTGCGTGATTTCTGCCCTTAAAGTCCTCAAGTGGCTCAGCGGCAGCCTCTGTTGCTGTGACCTGCACTTGCCACGAGAGTCGTGAGGTGGACAGCGCAGAACCAGAGAAACTGGGAAATGGTGAGTTGGGAAGACGGGTGTTGGAAGACGGGGGCGGAAGGACCAGTTGGAACTGGCCGTGGTGGGACCCGGGCCTCCCCACGGTCAACTCCGGAGTCTGCAGACCAGAGTCCACCCGGGGCGCGGCCGGCAGTCGGGACCCAGGGCGGCCTCTCCGCTCACTGCTGCGACCGTGTCTACTCCAGACTGTGTGGTGTCCACAGGGAGGGTGATCACTGGACAACCGGGGACTCGGTGTCAGGGCTTCATGCATAGGTGGAGCTGTGATCTGTGGGGTCCTTAGTCCCTCCTTTCTCCCTGGCGGGGGTGGGGACTCTTCTTCCCCTCACTTTTCCGAATGTTTGAGGAACAGGGTCACAAATCCACGACCCTGTTCTTGCACCCCAGCTCTTCCCAGAGCAGGCAGTAAATGCCTAAATTTCCAGATCTTTCCCCACGTTCCCAAACGCCATCTTCCCCTCTTCAGTTCATAGCTTCATTACCAATATTTGTCCTCCGTGGTGCATTTTGAAGTACGCAGTATTGTTTATCATTCCTCCACAGAGCCGTGGATGGTTCTTTTTAAAGATATATTTTTTGCCTGTGGATGTTTTTACATGAGAGGAAATCAGAGATTAACCACCTGGAACTATGTTGCTTAAAAGCCTAGTGTCTATGTCCCCAGAATCTCCCTGGGCACAGACATTCTATGGGAATCCTTTGGGTCGAGTTTCCTCTTTGGTGACTTTCCTGGGTGATCTGTCCTTTCCTCACTGTTCCAGGTCAGAACTGCCCCTGCGTGAGTTTGCCCCTTATTCACTTTTTAAACTCTGTTTTGAAGTAAACATTTAAACATTTAATCATAGATCTTGATAGAAAATATAAAATATTTCCAAAGAAGCAAGAGAGTCGTGAAGATAAGAAAAAATAAATATTTTATTATTACATTCCATTTGTTTACACCTTTGTTTCTTCCCCCCCCCCCCCCCCCCCCCTTTAGCAGTGTAGGAACATTCTGAATTCTGCCCATTTCTTTTGGGTGATTTCAAATTACAGTATCAGGGCTTAGGCTTGCAACACCTAGAAGTGTGTTCAATGTGATTGTTTTCCGAACAATTTCTTTTTTTCACCTTTTTCTTTTTCTAATTGAAGTATAATTGACTTACAATGTTATATTGGTTTCAGGTTTACAACATAGAGATTTGATGCTTTTTTTTTTTCTTTTTTGCGGTACGCGGGCCTCTCACTGTTGTGGCCTCTCCCGTTGCGGAGCACAGGCTCCGGACGCGCAGGCTCAGCAGCCATGGCTCACGGGCCTAGCCGCTCCGCGGCATGTGGGATCTTCCCGGAGCGGGGCACGAACCCGTGTCCCCTGCATCGGCAGGTGGACTCTCAACCACTGCGCCACCAGGAAAGCCCCGAGATTTGATACTTTTATACATTACAAAATGATTAGGGTAAGTCTAATTACCATCTGTCATCATATAGAGTCATTCTAGCATTATCGACTATATTCCCTCTGCTGTACATTACATTCCCGTGACTTATTTATTTTATAACTGTAAGTTTGTACCTCTTCATCTCCCTCACCTACTTCACTCATTTCCCACCCCCTTCCCCTCTGGCAACCACTAGTTTGCTCTCTGTATCCATGGATCTGTTTCTGTTTTGTTTGTTTTGTTTTTTACATCCCACATATAAGTGAAATCATACAATGTTTCCAAACAACTTCTTATCATAGAAATAATTATTAACTGACATTTACTTTCTGAAAGGAATAGATATTTGTGGGGTGTTTTTGAACTAGAAAATTGCCTAAAAATTTCCTTCCATGCTTTACACATAAACACTGGATTGAATGATTTTTCTGTATTGTTCAAACCCTGGGTTTCTGTATTTAAAGTATCAGTGGTGGTCCAGATCAACTATGTGCGAAGAGAAGCCCAAGGTCAGTTTCTCTAAGCTAAGGCCCCCTTGAGCCTGCAAAGGGAAGTACTTGAAGGCCCAGTTTCTTCCTGGGGAGCCCCCCTCTGCACGTGTCCTACCTGCTCACACTCAGCACAGAAGGAACTTTTCTACCGAGAGAAGCTACAGAGACCTGGAAAGCTGGGGATGAGCATGGGATAGTGGGTAGGGGGATGGGGAGGTGATGCCCTTTCTGAGGTTCTAACTGTGGCTGTAGAGGTAGGCTTGAGCTTTGCATCCACAGTGTAGGTGCATTTAGTAATCTGAGTACATTGAGAAAGTCTGTGAAGGTCAGGAGTTCTGTCTTCTAGACAAAGGGTTTATGAGGTGGGGAGTTCATTTGAATCACAACATTAAATTGAATCCAGCCAAGAGTTTTCTCACTTGTGAGAACTGAAGCCTTAGAGAGGGAGTATTTTCATTATGCCCTGAGAAGAGGGTGTGCAGAGCTCCCAGGGTTCTTTCCTGTGGTTGGTCAGGTGTCCCCCCATCCTCCATCACCAGGGATTGACTCTAGGGGTTGTATTCCAGCAGGCAGAGACTGGACTGCAAGCTTGGGAATCTGGGTTTTCTTCTGAACTATAGGGAAACACCTGATTCAAACATTTGCATTTCTTTCCTTGTATACCTTTATATATTGAATATTGCAGCTCTTAACTTTGTTTTCCTTTGGTAATTTGTGATATTATTTCCTGTGAATGTATGAGATTTTTCTTCGTTGGGCTTTGAAAATGTAGGCTGACTGAGAGATACAATGGAGGTAAGGCAAGAAATTCTGGAACCAAACAGAATTTTATTTTTATTTTAATTGCTATGAGAAAAACTACTTAAAACTTATATAAATCTTTGAGAGGTCTAATACATTTTATGGATTAGTCCCAAATCCTGTTACCAACCAGGGTTCTTAGCCTCCTTAACCAATAGAAATTGATAAGAGGCCAGACAGGAAATCCAGGCAAGGCTTTATTGGGGCCTCTGCTGTAGCAGGAGGGAGCAAAAACAAGTAACAGACTCCCTTGCTCGCTCCCTGGGGGTTGGGGGAGTGGGCAGCTGGTACCTTATATGGGGTCGTTCTGGATGGGTGGCTTAGGTGGTCTGCCTTCTCCTTTGGTGGTACTGTGTGGGTTTTGGTCTTTTTGTATCTTATTGTTCAGAATTTGCCCCAACTTCACATACATGCATTTATGTTAGTTCCTTAAGTTTCTCTGTATTTTGTTGCTTGTCCCTTACAGTTTGTATTTTGTTGCTAGAGGTTTGTGCAGATGCAAGCACTGCAGCAAAGGGTCCCAGGTCCCAGCCTGTCTCAATCCTTAGTGCATTATATTACTCATAATAATAATGCATAATAATAATCCCCCAGAGTAAGATATAAGGAGAAACTATAAAGCTTCTTATGGTTTATAATGTTTATAGAGTTTGTAGTTTATAGTGCTTCTTAGTTAGAAAGAGATTTGAAATTTTTCTCTTTTTTATGGTTAAAACTTTTATAAGAGTTAGTGTTTAAAGGATTAAATCTTAGAATGGTGTCCTTATAGAAAAGTAAAAATTAAATGAATTAAAAATTGTTTTAAAAAGCAAAAGCAAGTTAATTAAAAATAAAGTCTATTGAATAGACAAATATGGTTTATATAAATTACTCCGCTTATTTTAAATAATCGTGCAACAGTTAGCAAAATTCTATAAGATAAGAAGGTCTAAATTAGACTCAGTGTCTGAACATTTTGTTTTCCTCCAGTTTTGTTGCTTCAGCCACCCCGAAAAAACTAGTGGTGATCATTTCTTGAGTATCCTGTGTTTCTTTATCTAAAAAGAAGCATTTGCGAATGCATATTTTTCTTACCCATCTTTGTACTTGTAATGAGCCCACACTTTTTGATATTTGACTGCTCTCAGCTTAAGCCTCATTCCCCAACACCCCCCCGAACCCCACCCTGTGCTGCTTCAGAGACCTGCCCTGCCCTCACCTGAAACTTCAATTCTGTGATTCATAAGCCTTTTCCTACCCTCCGTGTGTGTGTGTGTGTGTGTGTGTGTGTGTGTGTGTATTTATGCCACACTGGCATCACTCAACATGCGAACCACCCCTCTGCAGGTGACCATACAGTTGGTGCAGTGAGCAGCAGCATGTCCAGACATGACCACCACCCGTGGGTCTGTCTTCTCCTGCTCTGACTCTCTAACCTGCTCTGCTGCTTGATGGGGGCTGGTATTGTGGGCTGCTTCTTGCTGGGGAGCTCGAGTTGTGAGCTGCACTGCCCTGTGTTGCATTATTGACCATACCAAGCCTCAGTTCTAGGTTAAGTGGACCAGAATTGACAGTCGAGAATTCCTAGGCATCTGGGAGCAGGAGTATGGGATTTAGTCATCCTTAAGTTAATCCTAAATCAGTTTCTTTGCCCGAATTATCAGTGTGTTAGAGTGAATTTGTGACAGAGAATAGGTTGGCCCTAACCCATCATATCATTGATGAGAGAGGGAAACTATACCCTGTGCAAGAGATGAGCACATTGGATAATTGCTCTGAAAGAACAACTATTTAAAAAAAGAAAGAAAGAAAGAAAACATGGGGGAAAGGCAGCCATTTAGATGGTGGGCTGAATCCACACTCCTAATACCAGAGGACTTCCCAGGACGCTTTAGTACCTCTGCTGCTGCTGCCTCTGTGGTAACAAAGATCCCCACCATCAGGTTTATGGGGGACAACAACCATGGCCTCACTGTGGCACAGCAAAGCTTAAGCAATCCTTAAGCTTTATACTAAACAAAATTCAATTGATAAATTAAAAATATCTTATTGGCTTTATTCAGTGATTCATGCATCAGTCAGCATCTCATCTAGCAGAAAGGAACTTCGAAGAGCTGCACAAAATGGAAGGCTCAGGTAGGCAGAAGGGAGTGGGGACAAAGAACTTTAATACTATGGAAAAGTGGATTAGTCTGGCAAGGTATCAATACTATTCCTTTAGGGGATAGTAGCGGTCTCTGTGGCAGATTACTTAACTAGTGCTGAACGGGTAATTCCTGATTGATGGTTTAAGATTCCATTTTGGGGACAGCTGAAACTATAATTAACTTGGTTTGGTGACATGCTGCTTAGTATAAGTGATCTCATTTTGAGTGTGTTATCTTGTTTTTAACATTTACAAGGGAACAGTTGTCATGGGGGATTGGCACTTTTTTGTGGCTCTCTAGATGAAAAAATTTACAAATACCAGGGTAGAGAGCATACCACCTCCCCGGTAGTATATCCAGTGACCAAAAAAACCCTGGAAAGATAGGAGGAAGAGAACAAAGGAAGACGAATACGGAAACAAATGTCTACACTTTGACCCAATTGGAAATTCAAAATATCCTAAAAGAATTTACATAACAAAAAGATTGAAAGGAAAGACAAATAAAAAAAATTTTTTTTTAAAGAAAAAAGATATGAAAGGACACTATTCTGCTTTTGGGCCTCTACATCACAGGTTCTGAATTAATTTTACCTTTTATTGTAATGCACTCATTCACAAACCTTCATGCAAATAATCAATACTAGGGCTCAAATGTGGGATACCTGGGAATCCCACAAAATTTAAGCAGGGTATCCTGGATAATTTTAGGGGAGTTAACTATCATAGAGAGGACAAATGGATATGTTTCACCTTGACCATGAGGACTAAATTCCTCTTGGTCATAGCACCCATTGTCTTAAGATATCCCACACTGAGCAGAGGAAGGTCTGAACCATTGAGTTATAAATGAAATTTTAATTTAGTCTTTGACACTTTCAAATTATATAGGGAAAATGGAACACCACAGGCCTTACCTCCCAGTTAAATTACTTAGTCTGTCCCACTATAAATTAAACCTTATATTGGGCCTTGAAGGATTGAAAACCATTGTGTAACACCTTTTAATGAAGAAGTGATTATTCCTTCTGCTTCTTCTTTTAACAGCCTCATTTAACCTGTTCTTTTTTTTTTTTTTTTAGCTTGTGGGATCTTAGTTCCCTGACCAGGGATCAAACCTGGGCCCTGGCAGGGGAAAGCGCTGAGTTCTAACCATTGGACTTCCAGGGAATTCCCTTAACCTGTTCTTAAATCTGGAAAGAATGAATGACACTTCACACTGGATTACTGTAACTGTGAGGCTGTGGTTACACACAAAAAAACCCTACTCCCTGTCCCCAGGATTATGGAAATTACTGGCTCTACCCATTCAGCAATGTAAGTATCCTGCTCTCCCAGATTTGGCTAGGTCTGTTCTGTTCTCTATTTGAACAGCCTCTCAGCTGCAGTTGCCTTCACTTCTGAAAGGATATGATACACCTTCACCTGGTGCAGTTGCCTTCACCTCTGAAAGGATATGATACACCTTTACCTGGTTACCCTCAGGGAACCTCAACACCACTGTGAACACACACAGTCTCTGCAGGCAGGATCTGAACTGTAGCCACCTTGCTCCAGAAGCACAGGTGTGACATTACACCAATGACATCCTTTTCTGAGGACATCAGAACATAAAAATACTGACAAAGGGCTTCCCTGGTGGCGCAGTGGTTGGGAGTCCGCCTGCCGATGCAGGGGACACGGGTTCGTGCCCCGGTACGGGAGAATCCCGCGTGCCGCGGAGCGGCTGCGCCCGTGGGCCATGGCCGCTGGGCCTGCACGTCTGGAGCCTGGGCTCCGCGGCGGGGGAGGCGGCAGCAGTGAGAGGCCCGCGTACCGCAAAAAAAAAAAAAAAAAATTATTTGGTAACCTGGGGCCCGCTCTCCCTGACACAGTGAAGAAATAACTGTTGTCCCTCTCTGGACCCACAACCTTGTCTAGATTCTTCTGGTGTTCTGGAGGCATGTTATTCCTTGTTTATGAATTTTACTTGAGCCCATTTATACTATTACTTGTACATCGGCCCACCTTGAATATTCCCTCTACAAAAAAAAAACAAAAAGGCTCTGAACTCAGGTCAAACTGCCAGATGACAGGCACTTACTTCCCTTAGCGCCATCAGACACTGATTCACAGTAGAGGCTTCAGTGACCTCGTCTCCTGCCCCTGGAGTTGCCATCAGTAACTGCCCTAGGCTCCACGCTATATGCCATTCGAGCTGCAGTTATCCCTTCTGACAGAGCTGTGCTAAACACAGATAGCCCTGAGCATGTGACCCTTCACCCAGATTCCCATTGTGATTTGGGACCTGTGAACAGCACCCCAAGAGCTCAGCTCAGCTATGGAGACCCCCTTCAGGCAAGATACAGCTAAACCTGGGCCCCTTGCCATAACCTACCTGCAGGAGGGGTGGCCTACCCTCTCTTCAGTCCCTTTCTGAAGAAGGTCACCCCCTTCCCAGACCCCTAGGCTCCTTGGGGAGCTCCTTAGGATTCTCTGAGTGAAAAGCAGTGGGAGTTTTAGGCATTAGAGACAGCATCACCACATTCATACATGATCCAGCTCAGGCAGAGTTGCTGCTTTTCATCCCTTATTTGGGACATTGTGATGAAGGATGGGACTCAAGGGTGCACAACTGACGAAACATCAGGCTGTCATCTTAGCACTGACCAGCAACTGGCTTCATCAGCATGTGTTTATAGACCCCTGGATGGTTGTCTAAGAGTTTGTGGTAAAAGAATTCTGGGAATCTCTTGCCTAACAGGCACAATATAAATCAAGGTAACACTTGTCTGTATATATACTAAGGCCTCGCCAGGACACTCTTATCCACGTCAGAGTCCCAGGCACTACTGATAGTAACCAAGGCACTCATTTCACTTCTCAGAATATCCAGGCCTGGGCTGTGGAACACAGCATTCAATGTAGTTTTAACCTCTCTTCCAAGTCTCAGGGTCCAGGCCTCATAAGAGCATCATAATGGCTCATTGAAATAAATTCAAATCAGTTGAATGAAAGATGGCCCTTTTCAGTTATCAGTCATCTGAGATGAATGTTAATGTATCTGTCTTTATCTTTTTTTTTCCTAACAAACTTTTATTTACAGCAGTTTTTGGTTAACAGAAAACTTGATCAGAAAGTAAGGAGTTCCCACATAACCCCTGTGCCTTCACGTAGTTTGTCCTATTTTTAATATTTTGTATTACTGTGGTGTATTTGTTACATTCGATGAACCAATATTGATGCATTAAAGTCTACATGTAAGATTGCTTTGATTCTGTGTTATACAATCTCTGGGCTTTGACATCGTGAAATGACATGTGTCTATCGTTTCTGTATCATGTACTTTTACTGCTCTAAAAATCTCTTGTGCTCCACCTCTTTATTCCTCCCTCCCACCCCAAAATCACTGGCAACCAAAGATCTTTCACTTTCTCATAGTTTTGGCCTTTCCAGAACTATACAATCACTTAGCAGTCTTATTTTAAGGTTTCTCCATATCTTTTTAGCCTGATACCTCATATCCTTTTTTAAAAATAATCTTTATTTTATTTTTAATACTAAGTTTATATCTTATCACTTTCATGAGGTTGTTTTTTTTGTTGTTGTTGCTGCACCGTGTGGCATGTGGGATCCCGGACCAGGGATCAAACCCGCACCCCTTTCAGTGGAAGCACAGAGTCTTAACCACTGGAGCACCAGCGAAGTTCCACCTCATATCCTTTAATAATATTAAATATTAATATCTTAATATTAAAAATATTTAATAATATTTAATCGAATGGATGTTCCCATGGTTATTTTTTCTGTTATTTATTGGAGGATATCTTGGTTACCTGTATGTCTTGGCAATCATGAATAAAGCTCTTATAAAAATTTGTATGTAGGTTTTTTTATGAACGAAAGTTTCAACTCATTTGGGGAAATGGGAAGGAACCTGCTTGCTAGGAGGAACCTGGTAAGAATAGGTTTAGTTTTAAGAAACTGCCAAAGTAGGCATATCATTTCACATTACCACCAGCAGTGAGTGAGGGTTCATGTTGCTGCACATCTTCTCCATCATTTGGTGTTTGTTCTTGATGTTTTGATTTGAGCCATAATAGTGTCTAGTAGTATCTCATTCTTCTTTTATTTGCAACTCCTGTTGACATATGATGTTGAGCATCTTTTCTTATGCTTATTTACCATTCATATATCTTCTTTGGTGAGGTATGTGTTCCGATATTTTGTCCATTTTTAATTGTTTGATATATTGATTTATAAGAGTTCTTATAAATGGACATGTTGAATACCAGTCCTTTACAAGAGAAGTGTTTTACAAAGATTTTCTCCCAGACTTCAGCTTGTGTTTTTAATCTCCTAACACTGCATTTCACAGAACAAGTTTTCATTTTAGTGAAGTCAAACTTACTATTTTTTTCTTTCATTGATCTTGCTTTTGGTGTTGTTTCTAAAAATGTATCACCAAAGCCAAGATCACCTAGATTTTCTCCAGTGTTATCTTCTAGGAGTTTTGTAGTTTTGCATTTTACGTAAGATCTATAATCCATTTTCAGTTAATTCCTATGGAAGGTTTATGATTTGTGTCTAGGTACATTGATTGATTACATGGTAGGGATTTTTTGATGTTGTTTTTGTTTTTGGCAGGTGGCTATCTAGTTTCCCTGGCACTATGTGTTGAAAAGACTGTTTTTTCCCATTATATTGCTTTTGACTCTTCGTCAAAGATCAATTGACTATATTTGTTTGGAACGATAGGAAAGCACTGACTTTTGTATATTAACCATTTATGATCTATAGGAAGGCGTAGACTTTTGTATAACCATTTATCCTTCAACCTTAATCTACTCTCTTATTTTAGTTCAAGAGGTTTTCTTTGTTATTGTTGATTCTTTGAGTTTTTCTCCATAATCATGTCATATGTGACAAAAGACAGTTTTATTTCCTACTTCCCATTCTGTATACCTTTTATTTCCTTTCGTTGTATTTTCTTTCATTGGATTAGCTTAGACTTCTGGTACAGTGTTGACTAGGACTGGTGAGAGAGGGGCCGTCCATTGCCTTCTTGATCTTACCAGGAAAGCATCTGGTTTCTCACCATAAGTATCATGTTAACCACAGATTTCTTGTAGATGGTGTTTCTCAGGAAGAGGAACTTCCCTTCTATTTGTTGTTCGCTGTCATGTATTTTGTCAAACGCTTTTACAGTTTTATTTTCTCCCTTTTTGTTCCTGATACTAATAATTTCTTTTTTCCCTCTTTTTTTCCTCAGCTTGTGTACACGTATCTTAATTTTATTAATATTCTCAAAGAGCCAGCTTTTGGTTTTGTTGGGTTTTCTCCATTGGCTTCCCATAATTTCATTGATTTCTTCTCCAACTTTTATTATTTATCTTCTCGTGCTTAATTTTCGTTTAATTTGCTTATCTTTTTCTAGTTGTGTAAGGTTGAGGTTTAGATCACTTATTACACAGATCTCTTTTTTCAAGTGTATGCCTTCAATGCTATAAATTTCCTTTAAGCACTTTTTTGCTAGATCCCACAATTTTAATCAATTGTACTTTCATTTTTGTTTAATTCAAAATAATTTTTAATTGCTCTTGAGTCTCCTTTGATCCATGAGTTATTTAGAAGTGTGTTGTTTAATCTCCAAGTATTTGAGGAGTTCCCAATATCTTTCTGTTATTGATTTCTAGATTAATGCCTTTGTGGTCTGAAAGCATATTTTATATGATTTCTCTTCTTTCAGATTTGTTAAGGTGTGTTTTATGTTATACAATGTGTTTTATCTTCATGAATTTTCCATATGCACTTGAGAAGAATATATATTCTGCTGTTGCTTGATGGAGTTATTTCACAGTTTTCAGTTAAATCCAGTTGCTGCTGGTTCTCATAATTATTAATGGAGTGTTGAAGTCTCCAGTAATAATAGTGGAGTCATCTATTTCTCCTTGCAGTTCTATCCATTTTTCCCTGGTGTATTTTGCCACTTTATTGTGTGCATAAGCACAAGGATTGCTGTGTCTCCTTAGAGACTTGACCCCTTTATCATTATGTAATGCCCCATTTTATCCCTGTGCTTTATCTGAAATTAGATATTTCAACTATTAAAAAAAAATTTTTTTTAATGTTTTGTCCATACCGCGCAGCATGTGGGATCTTAATTCCCCAACCGGGGATTGAACCTGCTCCCCCTACATTGGAATCATGGAGTCTTAACCACTGGATCAGAGTCTTAACCACTGGACTGCCAAGGAAGTCCCCTCAACTATTTCTTTTGTTAACATGATACATCTTTACATATCTTAGTCTTACTCCATCTGTCTTTAATGTTAATGTCAGTTTGTTACAGACAATACATAATTGGGTGTTGTTTTTTTATCCATTCTGACAGTATCTGTCTTTTGATTGTTGTATTTAGACCATTGAATTTTAAAGTGATTATTGATACAGTTGCATTAATATCTACAATAATTTTTGTGGTTTCCAGTTGTTGCCCTTGTTCTTTTTTTTTCCCTTTTGTCTTCTGCCTTTTTTCTGTCTTCTCTGGCTTTGAGCATTTTATTTGATTCTATTTTTTCTTCTCCTAGCATATCAATTATACTTCACTTACTTTATTACTGGTGGCTCTTGAATTGTAGTATACATTTACAGTTAACCCAAGTCGACCTTCAAGTATCACTAAACCACTTCACTGGTTGTATAAATTCCTCATATTCCCAGTTCCTCTCTTCCTGTCCCTTTCAACATTGCTGTCATTCATTTTGCTTATCCATAAGCTATAATTACCAAATAAATTGTTTCTGGTATTATTTTCAATAATTGTTATCTATCAGATTAATTAAGAACTTTTTAAAGTGATATTTTCCCTTCATTTATTTTTTTCTCAAAAGCTCTCCCTTTATCACTTTCCTTCCTTTTGAAGAATTTCCTTTAACATTTCTTGCAAAGCAGGCGTACTGGTGACAAATTCCCTAATATGTTGTCTCAAAGTCTTTATAAATTCTTTTTTAAAATAAATTTATTTATTTTAGGCTGCGTTGGGTCTTCGTTGCTGTGCGCAGGCTTTCTCTAGTTGCGGTGAGCGGGCGCCACTCCTCGTTGCGGCGCACGGACTTTTCATTGTGGTGGCTTCTCCTGTTGCAGAGCACGGGCTCCAGGCGCACGGGCCTCAGTAGTTGTGGCTCGCGGCCTCCATAGCACAGGCTCAGCAGTTGTGGCTCACGGGCTCAGTTGCTCCACGGCATGTGGGATCCTCCCGGACCAGGTCTCGAAACTTCATCCCTTGTTTTGGTAGGTGGACCCCTGCTTTGGCAGGCGGATTACCAACCACTGCGCCACTAGGGAAGCCCTGTCTCAAAGTCTTTATTTCCCCCTTACCTTTGAAGGATAATTTTGCTCAACAACGAATTCTAGTTAGATCCTTTTTTTCTATCAACACTTGAAATATTTTATTCACAAATGGTGCAGCCATTTGATCAACAGTCAGGCAGTTTCTCAAAAATTAAATCTATAATTATCATATGACCCCCCAGTTCCTTTCCCAGCTATATGCCTATGAAAAATGAAAACGTGGTCAAACAAAATTTGTACATGAAATTTATAGCAATGTTACTCATAGTAGCCAAAAAGTGGAAATAATCTGAATGTCTATTAACAGATGAAAGGGTAAACAAAACATTTTATCCATCTAGTGGAATATTATTTGGCCATAAAAATTAATGAAATATTGATCAATGCCAGTGTACCTTGAAAAAGCTATGCCGAATGAATGAAGTCAATCACAGAAACCATATATTACATAATTCCATTCATTTGAGAGCCCTGAATAAGGAAATCTATAGAGACAAATAGTAGATTAAGGTTTCCTAAGGCTGGATATTGGAGGAGGAAGATGGGATATTGGGAGTGAAAAAGTGAAGAGGAATTTCTTTTTGAGATGATGAATATCTTCAAAGATCAACTGTGGGAATGATTGTATATATCTGGGAATATACTGAAAGCCTTTGAATTGTACTCTTTAATGTGATGCATTGTATGGTATCTACATTGTCTCAATAAAGGTGTTCATATAAATTAAATACATTAAGAGTTATGCAATTCAATCTTGTAGGCATATAAGAGTTTCCAGATTGATGAACACATCCATCACCCCACATGGTTACTTTTTGTGTGGGTGGTGAGATTACTTAATCCACTGCCTTGGCTGATTTCAAGTATACAATGTAGGATACCGTATATTTTTTTTGTTTTGTTTGTTTGTTTGTTTGTTTTGCGGTACGCAGGCCTCTCACTGTAGTGGCCTCTCCCGCCGCGGAGCCCAGGCTCCGGACGCGCAGGCCCAGCGGCCATGGCTCACGGGCCCAGCCGCTCCGCGGCATGTGGGATCCTCCCGGACCGGGGCACGAACCCGTGTCCCCCGCATCGGCAGGCGGACTCCCAACCACTGCGCCACCAGGGAAGCCCCGGGATACCGTATATTAAATCATCACATTGTAATCTTTAAATACAGGCAGTTTTATTAGTCATACCTCAGTAAAGCTGGTGGGGGCGGGGCGCAGATTTCCAGATACTTTCCTGTTTAGATAAAGACTATTTTTCTTCTATCAGTGAAAATCGGAATCAGTTGCCTTAGGGACATTATAGTCAGTTACATTTTGAAGTTCTCGAGAAACACTGGCAAAATCTGATCTAAAATAAATTTCCTTCCAATGTAAAATGTGAATTTAATGAAACCTGTGTTGACAAAAAAATTAATTAGTCGATCTAAGAAAGAAATGGAAAATTTTATTCGAGCCAAATTGAGGATTATAACCTGGAAATATACCCTCAGAAAGCTCCAAGAACTATTCTGCCCACTAGATGTCGAAGCACAGTTATATAAGATTTTGAGGCAGAGGGCTGCACATTAAATGATGTATTACTGACAGTTTACACAATCCAGGGCTGCATGTACAAAGGAAGTATGAATAGTGGGTCATGGGTATTCGTGGCCCCTTACAAGATTAAGCAGGAAGGCTATCTCCTAAGGAGTTATCTTCTTGATACTGGGAGAATGTTGCTCTTTATGCTTGAGCAGGTATTTCTGCCCGTGGGGAGGTTTGGTTGATGCATAATGCTGATACACAATGCACAGTAGAGGGGGAGGAGGAGGCCAAAGGGCAGAGAAAATTTTTTATGTTTAAATTTTCCTTGACTTGCCTTAGAATATGAAATTTTATTTCATGACCTAATAGTTTAATGAGTACATCTCACACCCTGTGGTTAGACTGAGTCCTTGTGCCCAGGCTGGGGTTGTTGGGTTCAAACTTCCCACAGACCCAAGTGTCCTGGGTTTCTTTCACTTAAGTGCCAAATAAGTGGGGGTGGGAAAGGGATGGGTGGAAGGCTCAATCCTTGCAAGGATCAAAGATCAAATGCAGCCGGGTTCTTTATTATCAGTGGTGAGGTCACATTTAGTGTCTTGTGTTTCTGAACAAGGGTTGCAGTTCCCTGAGTGGCCTGACAGCCCTATGCCAAGCCCTTGATCCCTAGAGACAGAAGACCCTCTTGTTCCAGTGTGGCCTGGCCCACCCTCATGCTGTGTGCTTGTTTCACGAAAACTCAAGAATTCCCTGTAAATTGTGACCACATGTTCACGAAGAGCTGGGAGAAAAAAACTGTAGCGGCAGCCCCAGGCCAGGAGAAAGTTTTTTCTCCATGCAAACGATCGTGGCTGGGTCAGTTTCCCACTCACTGGCAGAAGGTGGTTCGGGTGAGCAGCGCATCCTCCCTCCTGTTGTAGCTCAAGCTGAGGGGCGTGGCCCTCCGAGCTATCCAATCAGGGGCGCCGCTGGAGCAGGTGGGTGGGGGCGACGTACCGCACCGGAGTGGACGTCCCTACTGGCGCCGGCCTTGCCGAAGATCGGGTATAGCCTGTGGTTCACGGTTCCTGGTGAGCGGGCCGTGGTCTGTGTTGCGCTGTGACCTGCACTGGTCGTGGGAGCCGTAGGAAGGACTCAGGGAGACCCAGGAAACCTAGAAATGGTGAGTGTGCTGCCCCTGAGTGTGGAGTCGGGGCGGAGCGTCTTGTGGGAACCGGCTGTGGCGGGGCTCGGTCCTCAGTCCCCTCCCGCCCGCAGCGTGGACGCTGGGACGGCAGCCGGACGCCGGGCGTCCTGTCCCGTTATTTAGCTCGGCGCCCGACCCCAGAGCTTCGCTGGGCAGCGCTGTGCCTACGTCCCCGCGTCTCCCCAGACTGTGCGGTAACCACGGGGAGGGTCATTAGTGACAATCAGGCCTCGGTCTCTGGGGTTCGTGCGTGGGAGGAGCTGTAGTCTGCGGTGTTCCCGGTCCCTTTCTCCCAGGGGTCACCTGTTTTCTCCTGAGTTTTCCACATACTTGGGAAGCGGAGTCTCAAATCCATGCTCCCGTCCCCCCGCCGTAGCTCTTCCTAGGACTGATAATAAATCCCTAAATGTTCAGATCCCTCATCTCCTTCCCAGAGCCAACTTCCCCTCTCTAATTCACATTATAATCAGCTAACTGTTTGTCTTCCGGCTGCAAGTCACACAGATCCAATATTTTATCTTTTTTCTCCAGAGCCATGGAATGCTGTTTTTAAAAGATTTATATTTGCCTGTGGCTGTTTTTGTGAGAGGAAAGCCGAGAATAACCACTTAGAACTAGGTTGCATCAAATCCTCTTGCCTCTCCCCCTAATCTGTCCTGCACACACACATCCTATGGGAAGTGCTTTGGGTGGAGGTTCTTCTTTGGAAATTTTCCTGGGTGTTTTGTCAGAACAGCCCCTCTCTGGGTTTGTCACCTCAGAAAGATTTTTTTCACTTATTTAAGTCTCAGTTTTTCAATAGAGGTAAAATGTATTTAATCAATAGAACTTCAAAGAGAGTATAAAATAGTTCTAAACAGGCAAGAAAGAGGTGAATTTTAGAAGAAAATAATATGTTCCAGTATTACACGTTCCATTTGTATAGGATTCTTTCACTCTTTATTCCCCTGAGCATGTATAGGCAGTTCCTGAGGTCTATTCTTTACTTTTGGGTGTCTTCAAGTAAATTTCCAGGGCTTAGAATTGCAGAGTAGAAGTGTTCCAGTATGATCAGTTGTTTACAAACCAGTTTCTTTCCCTGGAAATAATAATTACCTGACCCCTGAATAGATATTTGGGGTTTTCTATTTGAACTCGTCAAAGTGCCTTACAGTTTTCTTCCCTCCTTTCTATGTAAATGCTGGGTTTGAGTGACTTTTGGGATTGTTCACACACTGGCTTTGTGTCATTTAAAGTATCAACGGGGGCTTCCCTGGTGGCACAGTGGTTGAGAGTCCGCCTGCCGATGCAGGGGACACGGGTTCGTGCCCCAGTCCAGGAAGATCCCACATGCCGCGGAGCGGCTGCTGAGCTTGCGCGTCCGGAGCCTGTGCTCTGCAACGGGGGGGGGGCCACAGCAGTGAGAGGCCCGCGTACCAAAAAAAAAAAAAAAAACTAAAGTATCAACGGTTGTTCCACAGCAACTGCAGAGTGGAGCAGCGGCCTGGCCCAAGCTATGGCTCCCATTTTGTCTGCAAAGGGAAATACTTAAAGACCTGTTGGATTCTTCCTGGAGAGCCACCTTCTGCTGGTGTTCTTCCTGGTCACACCCACCACAGAAGGAGTCCTTTATACTGAGAAAAGCCCCTGGAACACTGGGGATGCATGTGCACACGGGGGTGGGAGGTGTGTCGTGATGGTATTTCTGAGTTTGTAGTTGTGGTTCCTTAGGTCTAGACATTTTTAGGCCTTATGCTGACGTTTTGCATTCAGAATGTAATTGGTGCACATCGAGAAAGTCTGAAGGTCAGGTGTTCTGTCTCATGGACAAAGGGTTGATGAATTTGGGAGTTCATTTGGGTCAGACCCTTAAACAGAATCAGGCTGAGAGTTTCCTCACTTGTGAGAGTAGAAGCCTGGAGGAAGGAGAGCGTCCATGCTTACAGGGGGGAGGACATATGGAGCTCCCAGTGTTCTTTCTTGTGGCTGCTCAGGTGTCCCTACCCTCCTTCACCAGAGGCTGACACACTGTAGGGGGTTACATCTCAACCAGGAGTGTTTAGAACCCAAGTTGCGATTACGTTCAACTTTGTGAACATGGTGGTGTTTTTGTTTTCTGAATTGTAGCGAAGCATGCTGCATATCTGTGTTGATTCTGGTTCTCATTGGCATTCGGGGTTATACTATGTAAGTTGGTTGACACATACAGTGTAAGATAAGAAAATTGTGGAACCAGGTAGAATTTTGGTTCCATTTAGGCAGGAGACCCTCAAGATGTGAGATATGGGTGTTTTTAAGTTCTCAGGTGCTTCTTTCATTTTTTTTTTTTTTTTTTTTTGCGGTACACGGGCCTCTCACTGTTGTGGCCTCTCCCATTGCGGGGCACAGGCTCCGGACGCACAGGCTCAGTGGCCATGGCTCACGGGCCTAGCCGCTCTGCGGCATGTGGGATCTTCCCAGACCGGGGCACGAACCCGTGTCCCCTGCATCGGCAGGCGGACTCTCAACCACTGTGCCACCAGGGAAGCCCTGCTTCTTTCATTTTTTAGGTCAGTGTTTGTCCATGTCTCTAGAGAACTTTGACTTTTAAGAGGCTATACTATTCCTAAGGCAAATGAATTCCTATTTTAACGCATGCGAGGAAAAAGCAGTTGAATTTCTTTTTTCATTGATATGAGGAAAACACCTCAAAGCCTATGGAAATCTTTGAAATTTCTAGTACATTTCAGGGCTTAATTGAAACCCCTAATGTATTATAATATGCTACTCATACTATAAAATATTTTATGTTAAATATAGTGGAGGGAGGAACTATTACAGATCTTACTCAATTTATGATGGGCTTACATCCCAATAATCCCATCGTAAATTTAAAATATTGATAGTTGAAAATGCATTTAATACACCTTGCTTACTGAACATCATAGCTTAGCCTAGTCTGCCTTAAGCATGCTCAGAACACTTACATTAGCCTCCATTTGGGTAGAATCATCTAACACGAGGCCTATTTTATAATAAAGTGTTGACTGTCTGATGTACTTTATTGAGTACTGTACTGAATGTGAAAAATAGAACGGTTGTATGGGCACAGGATGGTTGTAAGTGTATCTGTTGAAAGTCGAAAAATTGTAAGTTGAAGCATTGTACGTTAGGGCTGTTGATAGAAATCCCGTTTTTTTAGTTGGAAAGGGATTTGTAAATTTTTCATGGTCTGCAGTTTTATATCTGCTAGTGTTTAAAGGATTAAATTTTGAAGTAGTTTCTTATGTAGAAAAGTTTAAATTTTAAAAATCAAAAGCTAATTTAAAATAATGATTAATCATAGGAAAAGGCAGTGTATGTAAATTTCTCTTCTTATTTTCAGTAACTAATGCATGGAAAGGTTGATTTTTTAAAAAAATTCCTGAGATAGGAAACTAACTTACATATCCTGTTCTACTTCTCTGCTCTTATTCCAGCCACCCTGAAATAACCAGTTTTGATTACTTCTTGATCATTTTCTTAGTGTTTCTTTGTATAAGAACAAACCAGTGCTAATGCTTTCTGGATTTGTTCTTATAATGAGCTGTTGGGGGTCCACATATATGATGTTTGACTACTGAAAGTTAAGCTCACCCCTCCCTCTTCCCCTAGTTCTTACCTGGACAGGCTGATAAGAAAGCCTGGAGACTCCTGCCCTGTGAGCTGCTCTTTGCTGAGGAGCTCCTTCTCTGCGCTGAGCTGCCCTGTGTGGCATTGCTGACCCCACCAACCCTGGGTTCTATATACAGAGGACACCGAGTTGGAAGTTTTGGTAATTCGTTGTCCTCTCTGAGCAGGAGTATGAGAAAGGCTCCTTTGTTAAAGTGGTCCTCAGTCGATGTGTTGGCTGAAACCTATCAGTGTCATTAAGTAAAATTGTAACTGAGGCTGGGATTGCCTTGTCTTTGGGGAGTAAAAGGCTGATTGTATACCCTGTGAATGAGGTGAGCCCATGAGATGGCCACTCCTTAAAGATCAGGTATTTCAGAGAGAGAAGGAGACTGGGAAAGGCAGCCAGTAGGTGGTGAGCTGAGTCCACTCTCCTAATATGAGGGCTCACCTCTGCTGCTGCTGCCCCTGCCTCTACTGCAACGAAGATCCTGACCCTCTGAGTTACAGGGGACAACACCCATAGCCTCACTGTGGTACGGCAAAGGGATTAGTTCAAACTTAAACTAAAAACTCTATAAAATACCCGGTAGTCGTGGAGGAGACCTCTGATCCGGATGGCACTAGTGTGCACCCCTGGGGGAAAAATTTTATGAGTGCCAGGGTAGACAGGACACCCTTGTTTCCGAAGTATATCCTGGGACTTAAAATATAATATAGGGAAGGACGGGAAAGAAGGAACAAAAGGAAAAATGTATAGAAAAAAGGCTCACAACTTTCCAGTTGGAAATCCAAAATATACTAAAAAAATTTACATAACCAAAAAGATAAAAAGGGCAGTCCTTGCTTTTTTTTTGAATTATGAGAAAGTGTAGTTTATTTTATTTTACATCTTTATTTGAGTATAATTGCTTTACAATGGTGTGTTAGTTTCTGCTTTATAACAAAGTGAATCAGTTATACATATACATATATTCCCATATCTCTTCCCTCTTGCATCTCCCTCCCTCCCACCCTCTCTATCCCACCCCTCCAGGCGGTCACAAAGCAGTGAGCTGCTCTCCCTGTGCTATGCGGCTGCTTCCCACTAGCTATCTATTTTACGTTTGGTAGTGTATATATGTCCATGCCACTCTCTCGCTTTGTCCCAGCTTACCTTTCCCCCTCCCCATATCCTCAAGTCCATTCTCTAGTAGGTCTGTGTCTTTATTCCTGTTTTACCCCTAGGTTCTTCATGACATTTTTTTTTCTTAAATTCCATATATATGTGTTAGCATACGGTATTTGTCTTTCTCTTTCTGACTTACTTCACTCTGTATGACAGACTCTAGGTCCATCCACCTCATTACAAATAGCTCAATTTCATTTATTTTTATGGCGAGTAATATTCCATTGTATATTTGTGCCACATCTTCTTTATCCATTCATCCGATGATGGACACTTAGGTTGTTTCCATCTCGGGCTATTGTAAATAGAGCTGCAATGAACATGACTCTTTTTGAATTATGGTTTTCTCAGGGTATATGCCCAGTAGTGGGATTGTTGGGTCATATGGTAGTTCTATTTGTAGTTTTTTAAGGAACATCCATACTGTTCTCCATAGTGGCTGAACCAATTCACATTCCCACCAGCGGTGCAAGAGTGTTCCCTTTTCTCCACACCCTCTCCAGCATTTATTATTTCTAGATTTTTTGATGATTGCCATTCTGACTGGTGTGAGATGATATCTCATTGTAGTTTTGAGTTGCATTTCTCTAATGATTAATGATCTTGAGCATTCTTTCATGTGTTTGTTGGCAGTCTGTATATCTTCTTTGGAGAAATGTCTATTTAGGTCTTCAGCCCATTTTTGGATTGGGTTGTTTGTTTTTTTGTTATTGAGCTGCATGAGCTGCTTATAAATTTTGGAGATTAATCCTTTGTCAGTTGCTTCATTTGCAAACATTTTCTCCCGTTCTGAGGGTTGTCTTTTGGTCTTGTTTATGGTTTCTGTTGCTGTGCAAAACCTTTTAAGTTTCATTAGGTCCCATTTGTTTATTTTTGTTTTTATTTCCATTTCTCTAGGAGGTGGGTCAAAAAGGATCTTGCTGTGATTTATGTCATAGAGTGTTCTGCCTATGTTTTCCTCTAAGAGTTTGATAGTTTCTGGCCTTACGTTTAGGTCTTTAATCCATTTTGAGATTATTTTTGTGTATGGTGTTAGGGAGTGATCTAATCTCATACTTTTACATATACCTGTCCAGTTTTCCCAGCACCAGTTATTGAAGAGGCTGTCCTTTCTCCACTGTACATTGCTGCCTCCTTTATCAAAGATAAGGTGACCATATGTGCATGGGTTTATCTCTGGGCTTTCTATCCTGTTCCATTGATCTGTCTTTCTGTTTTTGTGCCAGTACCATACTGTCTTGATTACTGTAGCTATAGGAGCACCTCAATACATAAGGCAAATACTAACAGCCATAAAAGGGGAAATCGACAGTAACACATTCATAGTAGGGGACTTTAACACCCCACTTTCACCAATGGACAGATCATCCAAAATGAAAATAAAAAGGAAACACAAGCTTTAAATGGTACATTAAACAAGATGGACTTAATTGATATTTATAGCACATTCCATCCAAAAACAACAGGATACACATTTTTCTCAAGTGCTCGTGGAACATTCTCCAGGATAGATCATATCGTGGGTCACAAATCAAGCCTTGGTAAATTTAAGAAAATTGAATTTGTATCAAGTATCTTTTTTGACCACAATGCTATGAGACTAGATATCAATTACAGGAAAAGATCTGTAAAAAATACAAACACATGGAGGCTAAACAATACACTACATAATAACAAAGTGATCACTGAAGAAATCAAAGAGGAAATAAAAAAATACCTAGAAACAAATGACAATGGAGACACGACGACCCAAAACCTATGGGATGCAGCAAAAGCAGTTCTAAGAGGGAAGTTTATAGCAATACAATCCTACCTTAAGAAACAGGAAACATCTTGAATAAACAACCTAACCTTGCACCTAAAGCAATTAGAGAAAGAAGAACAAAAAAACCCCAAAGTTAGCAGACAGAAGGAAATCATAAAAATCAGATCAGAAATAAATGGAAAAGAAATGAAGGAAATGATAGCAAAGATCAATAAAACTAAAAGCTGGTTCTTTGAGAAGATAAACAAAATTGATAAACCATTAGCCAGACTCATCAAGAAAAAAAGGGAGAAGACTCAAATCAATAGAATTAGAAATGAAAAAGGAGAAGTAACAACTGACACTGCAGAAATACAAAAGATCATGAGAGATTACTACAAGCAACTCTATGCCAATAAAATGGACAACCTGGAAGAAATGGACAAATTCTTAGAAATGCACAACGTACCAGGACTGAATCAGGAAGAAATAGAAAGTATGAACAGACCAATCACAAGCACTGAAATTGAAACTGTGATTAAAAATCTTCCAACAAACAAAAGTCCAGGACCAGATGGCTTCACAGGTGAATTCTATCAAACATTTAGAGAAGAGCTAACACCTATCCTTCTCAAACTCTTCCAAAATATAGCAGAGGGAAGAACACTCCCAAACTCATTCTACGAGGCCACCATCACCTTGATACCAAAACCAGACAAGGATGTCACAAAGAAAGAAAACTACAGGCCAATATCACTGATGAACATAGATGCAAAAATCCTCAACAAATACTAGCAAACAGAATCCAACAGCACATTAAAAGGATCATACACCATGGTCAATTGGGGTTTATTCCAGAAATGCAAGGATTCTTCAATATATGCAAATCAATCAACGTGATACACCATATTAACAAATTGAAGGAGAAAAACCATATGATCATCTCATCATCTCAATAGATGCAGAGAAAGCTTTCGACAAAAAGTCCTTGCTTTTTGAACCGCTTCAGAACATAGGTTTTGAATTAATGTTACAGTCTCCTATAATGCCGTAATTCACAAACCTTCCTACAATTATTGAGTGAGAGATCTCAAGTTAGTTATCCCCAGAATCTCAGTAGATTTAAGCAAGGTGTACTGCATGATCTTAGAGGAAGTACGGAATATAATATAGAGGGCAGATTGGTATACTTCACTGTAACCATCAGAACTCTTTGCCTCTCCTTACGATCATAGCACCCATTGTCACAAAATGTCCCATAGTGAGCAGGAAAGCTCTGAACCAATAAATCATAAATTAAAATTAAGTTAAATTAAGTTCTTGCCACTTCCAAATTGGCTTCACAAAATGAGACTCCATGGTCCTTACCCCTTAGTTAAATTAGTTATATGATCCAGTATAAGTTAAACAGGGCCTATGAGGATTGAAAACTTTAAGAAACCTGTTATTTTGGGAAGAAGTGATTATCCCCAGGGCTTCTGCCTTGAACAGCCTAATTTGACCTGTTATTAAACCTGGAAAGAGTGAAAAACACCTCACAGTGGATGCTACAACCTTGAGGCTGTTGTCCCATCACAGAAACCCCTTATTCCTAGTCCCCAACATTATGGAAATTACTGACTCCATCTACTCAGCAACTGCTAAACATTCTGCTCAACATTCTACTCTCACAGATTTGGCTACGTCTGTTCTGTTCAGTTCCTGTTTCAACAGCCTCTCAGCTGCACTTGGCCTTCACCTCTGAAAGGACATGATACACCTTTAACTGGTTACCGTCAGGGAACCTCAACACCACTGTGAAAACACACAGTCTCTGCAGGCAGGATCTGAACTGCATCCACCTTGTGCCACGAGCAGAGATACGACATTAATGACATCTCTTCTGAGGAAGTTCATTTGATATTCAGGACATACAGTATTGAAAAAGGTGGGCTCGTAAAAAGTGGATGGGCATTGCTCCAAACATATGAGGCCTGGATACCTTTAATGAATACATTAAAAAAAATTAATAAACAGAAGCCCACCCCTTCCTGGCACCATGAAGAAATACCAATAGTCCGTCTCAGCACTCACAACATTGTCTAGATTCTTGTGATGTTTGGGAGGCAACATATCCCTTGTTTATAAATTTACCGGAGCCCATTTATGCGGTTACTTGGAAATTGGGCCACCTTGAATAGACAGCCCTACCATAGAAGGCTCAAGACTGTTGCCATACAACAGGCACACCTGGTAGTGTCCTCAGAGACTCCTTCACTATAGTGAAGAGGCTTCAGCACCCACCTCCCATACCTTCTGGTCACCCCTGATGGTCTTGTGTTGTAATTTCTCTCTTTTTCTTAGTTATGATCACAAGATGTTTATCAGTTTCATTGATCTTGTCAAAGAACCAGCTTTTTTTCTTTTAATATACTCCACTGATTTTTCCCCCAACTTTTATTATTTCTTTTATTCTGCTTACTTTGGGTTTAAATTGTTCTTTTCCTTCTGAAGGTACATTGTTGATTATAGATTTTTCTTTTTTTTCTAGTGTATTTGTTCAGTGGCATAAATTTCCCTCTAAGCATTGTTTTGCTGCATCCCACAACCCTTGATTAGTTGTATTTTCATTTACTTCAAAATAATCTTTTCTCTTGGGACTTCTTTTTTGATCCCACGTATTATTTAGAAGCGTATTGTTGAATCTTCACGTATTTTGGGGAGTTTCTGACTATCTTCATGTTACTGATTTCTAGGCTAGTGCCTGTGTGGTGTGAGAGCATATTTTGAATGACTGTTGTCCTTTCAAATTTGTTAAAGTATGTTTTATGTCCCAGAATGTGTTCTGTCTTGGTGAATGTTCCTTATGAACTTGAGAAGAATGATTTCCATGGATTACAATTAAATCCAGTTGTTCCATGGTGTTATTGATTTCAGTTCTGTCCTTCCTAATTTTCTGCCTGCTGCAATTGATAATTCATGGTAAGGAGGTGTTGAAGTCTACAACTAGTAGTGGATTCACTTACTTTCTTGCATTCTATCAGTTTTGGCCTCATATATTTTGCCCATCTGTTGTGATGCATGTACACATGAATGATTGTCATGCCTTCGTGGAGAATTGACACCTTTGTCATTATGATAAAGTCCCTCTTTATCTTTTTAAATTTATTTTATTGAAGTATAGTTGATTTACAATGTTGTGTTAGTTTCTGCTATACAGCAGAGTGATTCAGTTATGCATATATATACATATTCTTTTTCATATTCTTTTCCATTATGGTTTATTACAGGATATTACACACTCTGCATCATGGAGTGTGTAAATGGTGGATAATAAGAAATGGGAGGAAAGAGTTTTTCTCACCAATGGATGGTCTTAAATTGATAATATTTATTTCATTTTTATAGCATTTCTGACATTTCCCAACATGCTTTGGACCCTGCCATTAGACAGCAATAGGATTTGTAATGTGATCGCAGTAAAACTATGTAAATAATGTTCATGTGTTCCTGATGCTGTTAAATTTATGAGGAAGTAAGTATGGACAGAGAATTAGTTTCTGATGATCAAGTCAGAGAATAAATGTTGGGAGATAGCAGAATCATATGTAACCTTCCTTATAAATGGAGTATAGATGTCCAGTGCTGTCAGTCTTACTCATCCTACCATACATATATATGGGATGTTGTAGGACGCAGTGGTCTTTGAGGATGTTGCTGTGAACTTCACCCTGGAAGAGTGGGCTTTACTGGATTTTTCACAGAAGAAACTCTACAGAGATGTGATGGGGGAAACCTTCAGGAACCTGGCCTCAGTAGGTAAGGATGACAACTTACCTTCACCTTGTCAGTCAAAGGTCAAGTTTTTCTGCCCTACAATATTATTCTAAGAGGTGGAATGTGTACAGGGAGGACATTGGTAAATAAACTAGGTATGGTCACAGCTCACTGTAGCACTAGAATCTAATAATTTTTCTATAACTTCTAATACTTTGGAATCATTTTTCTGTGTCTGCATTTTAGGAGAAACATGGAAAGATCATGACATTGAAGATAAATGCAAAAACCAGGGGACAAAACTAAGGTGAGTGGTACTCCCAGCAGAAAGCAGTGTTTCACATGAGAATTATATTATTGTACCAGATCTTAAAAAGAAACAAGACAATCCATGCTTCAAATTTATTGCTTCTCAGAAAATTTTCACCAAATTACTTTCTTACATATGACATAATGTTCAGTGTTTGCAAAATAGTTCACTTGGAAACAGCATTAATAAGCCCTATGTATAAATATCACCGTTTTGGTGAGCAAGGGTGAGTCCTCTCGCGGAGCATTCAGTATATTCAGTTTTGAACAATTCACCCGAAATAGAAAAATACCTATAGTTTTGCTACAAATAATAAAATTGTAGCTGAAATATTGTAATAAGTATGAAATCATTAATAAAGAGATCATTAATAATTCCTCCTTGTTTTTTGCAGGAGTCGTAAGGTAGGGAAAATATGTGAAGGGAAAGAGGATAGTCCATGTAGAGAAAACCTCAGCCTTATTCCAAATCTCAATCTGAACAAGAAAACTCTTATCAGAGTAAAACCATGGGAACACAAAGTATGTGGAAAAGTCCTCACGCATCATTCATCCCATAATAGGTACACCAGAAGTCACGTTGGACACAAGCCATATGAGTATCAGAAAAATGGAGAGAAGCCATATAAATGTAATGTATGTGGGAAAGCCTTTAGTTATCTGCAGTGTTTTGAAAAACATAAAAGAAATCACACTGGAGGGAAAACCTATAAATGTAAGGAGTGTGGGAAAGCCTTCATGCAGCTCGAAACTTTTCAGAGACACATGGTAACACATACTGGAGGTGCCTCTTATAAGTGTAAGGATTGTGGGAAAACTTTTAGTTCTTTAGCTTCACTTCAGATACATGAAAAAGCCCACACTGGAGAGAAACCTTATAAATGTAAACATTGTGGAAAAACCTATAGATATCATCAAACTTTACAAATACATGAGAGGATTCACACAGGAGAGAAATCCTATGAATGTAAAAAATGTAGTAAAGCATTCAGTTGTCCCAGTTCCCTCCGAATACATGAAAGAACTCACAATGGAAAGAAACCTTATGAATGTAAACAGTGTGGTAAAACCTTCAGATATTACCCTTCCTTCCAAACACACGAAAGAGTTCATACTGGAGAGAAACCCTATGAATGTAAGCCATGTGGTAAAACTTTCAGTTCTAATATAGGTTTCCAAATACATGAAAGAAATCACACTGGAGAAAAACCCTATGAATGCCAAAAATGTAGTAAAGCCTTCAGTTGTCCCAGTTCTTTTCGAAAACATGAAAGAACTCATACTGGGGAAAAACCTTATGAATGTAAGGAATGTGGGAAAGCCCTTAGAGCTCTTGCAAGCCTTCGAGTGCACATGATTACTCACACTGGAGTGGGACCTTATAAATGTAAGCAGTGTGAGAAAGCATTTATTTCTCCCAGTTCATTTCGAATACATCAAAGGAGTCACACTGGAGAGAAACCCTATGAATGTAAACAGTGTGGTAAAACCTTCAGGTATTACCCTTCCTTTCAAAAACATGAAAGAACTCACACTGGAGAGAAACCCTATGAATGTAAGGAGTGTGGAAGAGCCTTTAGTTGTTCAACTTTGCTGCGACAACATGAAAGAACACACACTGGAGAGAAACTCTATGAATGTGAGCAGTGTGGAAAAGCCTGCAGAGATTACACTTCCTTAGAAACACACATAAGAATTCATACTGGAGAGAAACCCTATGAATGTAAACAATGTGGAAAGGCCTTCAGGTGTTATCAAAGTTTTCGAAGACATGAAAGAAATCACACTGGAGAAAAACCCTATGAATGTAAAAAATGTAGTAAAGCATTCAGGTGTCCCAGTTATCTTAGAACACATGAAAGAACTCACACTAGAGAAAAACCCTATGAATGTAAACAATGTGGTAAAGCCTACAGAGGTTACAGTTCCTTGCAAACACATGAAAGGACTCACAAAGGAGAGAAACCCTATGCATGTAAGGAATGTGGAAAAGCTTTCAGGTGGTATCAGAGTTTTCGAAGACATGAAAGAACTCACACTGGAGAGAAACCCTATGAATGTAAAGAATGTGGGAAGGCCTTCAGTCATCCCACTTCCTTCCGAAGGCATGAAAAGACTCACAGGGTAGAACCTTTTGAATGTAAACAGCGTGGGAAAGACTTCAGTTGGCCTTCATCGTTACATGTTAAAACTCCCACCAGAAATAAATTATAAATGTAAGTAACATGAGAAAGCTTGATGAAAATTAATCCATGTATAACGTTCCAAAAAACTTTCAACACAAAAGAATTGTTTTTTACAAGTTGTAAATATATTGTTTATCAAGCCTCTTTCTTAAAGTATATCATTGGAGTGTGGGTTTCTACTAGTTTCAAAAATGAATATTGGGGTGATATAATTCTACAAGTCATCTTTCTACAGTAGTACATATCATTAAAAGGCAGTGCTTTTTCCTTGAATCAGTTAATATTTTCTCTCCCCATTTTGAAGTCTTTTGGATCCGTGGGTGAATTGAACTGTATTTCTGATATGTGCATAGTCAGGTTTAATTTTTTATAGGTTTATTCTGTGTTAAGGGACAATTGGAAAATGTGGTATTTGTTGGGATTTTCCTACTGGATATCTGGATACTGGACAGTTCCTGGATATCTTTATAGTCTATTTTATGTATTCTACCTTTCTTAATGACAAAGCTCCTTTTTTGGAGTTTCATGTGAATAATTGTTTTTATATTTGGGCCTTTGCTTGTTGTTCTTCCAATGACTGTTATTTGGTGAATAGATTTTAAGAAGAGAGACCTGTGATGGGACAAATATCTGAGCCTGTGGGTAATGTTAGAAACTAATTTTATTTTTTATTGGAGTATAATTGCTTTACAATGTTGTGTTAGTTTCTTCTGTACAGTGAAGTGAATCTGCTATATGTATACATATATCCCCACCTTCTTGGACCTCCCTCCCCACCCATCCCACCCATCTAGGTTAATACAGAGCACCAAGCTGAGTTCCCTGTGCTCTACAGCATGTTCCCACTAGCTATCTGTTTTATACATGGTACTGTATTTATGTCAAACCTAATCTCCCAATTCATCCCACACTCCCCTTCCCGCTCTGTGTCCACACGTCTGTTCTCTACTTCTGCGTTTCCATTCCTGGCCTGCATATATGTTCATCTGTACCACTTTTCTAGATTCCACATATATGTGTTAATATACAATATTTGTTTTTCTCCTTCTGACTTATTTCACACTGTGTGACAGACTCTACGTCCATCCACATCTCTACAAATGACCCAATTTCATTTCTTTTTTTTTAAGGCTTATTTTCTTTATTCTTTTAATTAATTTATTTATTTTTGGCTGCATTGGGTCTTCGTTGCTGCTCGTGGGCTTTCTCTAGTTGTGGCGAGCAGGGGCTACTCTTCATTGTGTGCAAGCTTCTATTGCAGTGGCTTCTCTTGTTGTGGAGCATGGGCTCTAGGTGTGCAGGCTTCAGTAGTTGTGGCACGCAGGCTCAGTAGTTGTGGTTCGCAGTCTCAGTAGTTGTGGCACGCAGGCTTCAGTAGTTGTGGTTTGTGGGCTCTAGAGCGCAGGCTCAGTAGTTGTGGCGCACAGGCTTAGTTGCTCCACAGCATGTGGAATCTTCCCAGACCAGGGCTCTAACTCGTGTCCCCAGCATTCGCAGGCAGATTCTTAACCACTGGGCCACCAGGGAAGCCCCAATTTCATTTATTTTTATGGCTGAGTAATATTCCATTATATATATATATATATATATATATATATATATATATATATATATATAGTGTGTGTGTGTGTGCATATATACACATGCGTGCGTGCACGCACACACCACATCTTCTTTATCCATTCATCTATCAATGGATATTTAGGTTGTTTCCATGTCCTGGCTATTGAAATAGTGCTGCAATGAACATTGGGGTACATGTGTCATTTTGAATTATGTTTTTCTCAGGGTATATGCCCAGTAGTGGGATTGCTGGGTCATATGATAGTTCTGTTTTTAGTTTTTTAAGGAACCTCCATACTGTTCTCCACAGTGGCTGTATCAATTTACATTCCCACCAACAGTGCAAGAGGGATCCCTTTTCTTCACACGCTCTCCAGCATTTATTGTAGATTTTTTGATGATGATTGTTTTGACTGGTGTGAGGTGATACCTCATTGTAGTTTTTTTTTTTCTCATTGTAGTTTTGAGTTCCATTTCTCTAATAATTAGTGATGTTGAGCATCTTTTCATGTGCCTCTTGGCCATCTGTGTGTCTTCTTTGGTGAAATGTCTGTTTAGGTCTTCCACCCATTTTTTGATTGGGTTGTTTGTTTTTTTGACATTGAGCTGCATGAGCTGTTTATATGTTTTGGAGATTAATCCCTTCTTTGCTGCTTCATTTGCAAATATGTTCTCCCATTCTACGAGTTGTTTTTTCATCTTGTTATGGTTTCCTTTGCTGTGAAAAAGCTTTTAAGTTTAGGTCCCACTTGCTTATTTTTGTCTTTATTTCCATTTCTCTAGGAGGTGGGTCATAAAAGATCTTGCTGTGATTTATGTCAGAGTGTTTTTCCTATGTTTTCTCTTTAAGAGTTTTATAGTGTCCAGTCTTACATTTAGGTCTTTAATCCATTATGAGGTTATTTTTGTGTCTGGTTTTAGGTAGTGTTCTAATTTCATTCTTTTGCATGTAGTTGTCCAGTTTTCCCAGCACCATTTATTGAAGAGGCTGTCTTTTCTCCATTGTATACTCTTGCCTCCTTTTTCATAGATTAGGTAACCATAGGTAAGTGGGTTTATCTCTGGGCTTTCTATCCTGTACCATTGATCTATATTTCTGTTTTTGTGCCAGTACCATACTGTCTTGATTACTGTACCTATGTAGTATGGTCTGAAGTTGGGGAGGCTGATTCCTCCAGCTCCGTTTTTCTTTCTCAAGGTTGCTTTGGCTATTAGGGGTCTTTTGTGTTTCCATACAAATTGTAAAATTTTTTGTTGTAGCTCTGTGAAAAATGCCATTGGTACTTTGATAGGGATTGCACTGAACCTGCAGATCGCTTTGGGAAGTATAGTCATTTTCACAATATTGATTCTTTGAATCCAGGAGCATGGTGTATCTCTCCATCTGTGTAATCTTTTATTTCTTTCATCAGTGTTTTATAGTTTTCTGAATACAGGTCTTTTTCCTCCTTAGGTAGGTTTATTCCAAGGTATTTTATTCTTTTTGTTGCGATGGTAAATGGGATTGTTTCCTTAATTTCTCTTTCTGATCTTTTGTTGTTAGTGTATAAGAATGCAAGAGATTTCTGTGTATTAATTTTGTATCCTGCAACCTTACCAAATTCATTGATGAGTTCTAGTGGTTTTCTGGTGGCATCTTTAGGATTTTCTATGTATAGTATCATGTCATCTGCAAACAGTGACAGTTTTACTTCTTTTCCAATTTGTATTCCTTTTATTTCTTTTTCTTCTCTGATTGCCGTGGCTAGGACTTCCAATGCTGTGTTGAATAATAGTGGCAAGAATGGACATCCTTGTCTTGTTCCTGATCTTAGAGGAAATGCTTTCAGTTTTTCACCTTTGAGAATGATGTTTGCTGTGGGTTTGTCGTATATGACCTTTATTATGTACGGTATGTTCATACATAGGTATGTTCCCTCTCTGCCCACTTTCTGGAGAGTTTTTATCATAAATGGGTGTTGAATCTTTTTCTGTCTATTGAGATGATCATATGGTTTTTTTTCTTTAATTTGTTAATACAGTGTAACACATTGATTGATTTGCGTATATTGAAGAATCCTTGCATCCTTGGGGTAAATCCCACTTGATCATGGTGTATGATCTTTTGAATGTGTTGTTGGACTCTGTTTGCTAGTATTTTGTTGAGGATTTTTGCATCTATGTTCATCAGTGATATTGGTCTGTAATTTTCTTTTTTTGTGATATCTTTGCCTGGTTTTGTTATCAGGGTGATGGTGGCCTTGTAGAACGAGTTTTGGAGTGTTCCTCCCTCTGCAATTTTTTGGAAGAGTTTGAGAAGGATAGGTGTTAACTCTTCTCTAAATGTTTGATAAAGTTTGCATGTGAAGCCATCTGGTCCTGGACTTTTGTTTGTTGGAAGATATTTAATTACAGTTTCAATTTCATTATGTGTGATTGATCTGTTTATATTTTCTAACTGTTCCTGGTTCAGTCTTGGAAAGTTGTACCTTTCCAAGAATTTGTCCAGTTCTTCCAGGTTGTCCTATTTATTGGCATATAGTTGCTTTCAGTAGTCTCTTATGATCCTCTGTATTTCTGCGGTGTCAGTTGTAATTTCTCCTTTTCATTTCTAATTTTATTGATTTGAGTCCTCTCTCTTTTTTTCTTGATTATTCTGGCTAAAGGTTTATCAATTTTGTTTATCTTCTCAAAGAACCAACTTTTAGTTTTATTGATCTTTGCTATTGTTTTCTTCATTTCTATTTCATTTATTTCTGCTCTGATCTTTATGGTTTCTTTCCTTCTACTAACTTTGGATTTTCTTTGTTCTTCTTTTTCTAGTTGCTTTAGGTGAAAGGTTACATTGTTTATTTGAGATTTTTCTTGTTTCTTGAGGTGAGCTTGAATTGCTATAAACTCCCCTCTTAGAAATGCTTTTGCTGCGTCCCGTAGGATTTGGATTGTCATGTTTTCATTATTTGTTTCTCGGTATTTTTTTCATTTCTTCTTTGATTTCTTCAGTGATCTCTTGGTTATTTAGCAGCACACTGTTTAGCCTCCATGTGTTTGTGTTTTTTACAGTTTTTTTCCTGTAATTGATTTCTAATCTCATAGCTTTGTTGTGAGAAAAGATACTTGATACGATTTCAATTTCTTTAAATTTTTCAAGGTTTGATTTGTGACCCAAGATGTGACCTATCCTGGAGAACGTTCTGTGTGCGCTTGAGAAGAAAGTGTATTCTTATGCTGTCAGATGGAATATCTTATAAATATTAATTAAGTCTATCTGGTCTATTGTGTCTTTTAAAACTTGTGTTTCCTTATTTATTTTCTGTCTGGATGATCTGTCTATTGGTGTAAGTAAGGTGTTCAAGACTCCCACTATTATTGTGTTACTGTTGATTTACCCTTTTATGGCTGTTAGCATTTGCCTTATGTATTGAGGAGCTCCTATGTTGGGTGCATAAATATTTATAATTGTTATGTTTTCTTCTTGGATTGATCCCTTGATTGTTATGTAATGTCCTTCCCTATCTCTTGTAACAGTCTTTATTTTAAACTCTATTTTATCGGATATGAGTATTGCTACTCCAGCTTTCTTGTGATTTCCATTTTCATGGAATATCTTTTTCCATCCCCTCACTTTCAGTTTGTATGTGTCCCTAGGTCTGAACTGGGTCTCTTGTAGACAGCGTATTTTCGGGTCTTGGTTCTGTATCCATTCAGTCCATCTGTGTCTTTGGTTGGAGCATTTAATTCATTTACATTCAACGTGATGATTGATATGTTATGTTCCTATTACCATTTTCTTGTGGATTTGGGTTTGTTTCTGTGGGTCTTTTCCTTCTCTTGTGTTTCCTGCCTAGAGAAGTTCCTTTAGCATTTGTTGTAAAGCTGGTTTGGTGGTGCTGTATTCTCTTAGTTTTACTTGTCTGTAAAGCCCTTGATTTCTCCGTCAAATCTGAATGAGATCCTTTCTGGGTAGAGTAATCTTGGTTGTAGGTTTTTCCCTTTCATCACTTTAAATATATCCTGCCACTCCATTCTGGCCTGCAGAGTTTCTGCTGAAAAATCAGCAGGTAAATTTATGGGGATTCCCTTGTATGTTATTTGTTGCTTTTCCCTTGCTGCTTTTAATATTTTTTCTTTGAATTTAATTTTTGTTACTTTGGTTAATATGTGTCTTGGTATGTTTCTCTTAGGGTTTATCCTGTATGGGACTCTGTGCTTTCTGGACTTGGGTGGCTATTTCCTTTCCCATATTAGGGAAGTTTTCGACTATAATATCTTCAAATATTTTCTCAGACCTTTTCTCTTTCTCTTCTTCCTCTGGGACCCCTATAATTCAAGTGTTGGTGCATTTAATGTTGTCCCAGAGGTCTCTGAGGCTGTCCTCAATTCTTTTCATTCTTTTTTCTTTATTCTCTCCTTGGAAGTTGTTTCCACCATTCTATGTTCCAGCTCAGTTATTCACTCTTCTGCCTCAGTTGTTCTCCTGAGTTGTTCTGCCTCAGTTGTTCTCCTTCTAGTGTATTTTTCATTTTAGTTATTGTGTTGTTCATCACTGTTTTGTTTGTTCTTTAGTTCTTCTAGGTCTTTGTTAAACATTTCTCGTATTTTCTTGACCCATGCCTCCATTCTCTTTCCGAGATTTTGGATCATCTTTACTATCATTACTCTGAATTCTTTTTTTAGGTAGGTTGCTTATTTCCTTTTCATTTATTTGGTCTTGTAGGTTTTTACCTTGCTCCTTTGTCTGTAACATATTTTTTTGTCATCTCATTTTTTTGTGATGGGAGGGGCTGTATTCCTTTCTTCCTGGTTGTTTGGCCTGAGGTGTCCAGCACTGGAGTTTGCAGGCAGTTGGGTAGAGCGGGTCTTGGTGCCGAGATGAGGACCTCTGAGAGACCTCACTCTGATTAATATTCCTTGAGGTCTGAGGTTCTCTGTTAGTCCAGTGGTTTGGAGTTGGAACTCCCACCAAAGGAGCTCAGGCCCAACTCCCGGCCTGGGAACCAAGATCCTGGAAGCTGCATGTCGTGGCAAAGAAAAGAGAGAAAAAAAGGAGCAGTACAATAGCAAAGAATAAAAAATAAAATTAAATTTAAAAAATAAATAGTATATTAGAAAGAATAAAAATATAAGTGGAACAACTACAGCAAGGTAAAACAGAACCACAACAGAAGGAAAAAAAAAAAGGAACAAGCCAAAAGGAGCAGAACAATAACAGAGTATAAAGAATAAAATAAAGTTAGAAAAATAAAAAATTTATTAGAAAATATATATATAATTGAATCAACAACAACAAGGTAAAACAGAATCACAACCTTAAAAAAAAAAAAAGCTGGAAAAGACCTTGGCTGTGGGGGGCGGAGCTTAGGCGGGGTGGGGCCTAGGCAGGCATGACATTTAAGCGTGGGCTGTGGCTTAGGCTCAGGACCTTTGCAGCTGGAAAAGGCCTTGGGGGTGGGGCCTAGGCTTAGGGCCTGTGCAGTGGGGAAAGGAAGGAGGCCTCAAGGGGCTTCCGAATGCCTTGAAGCTGGAGTTTGGAGGTAAGGCCCTGGGTGAGGGGGTGGGGGTGGGGCTTAGGCTCAGTGGCAGGAGGGAGCCTCTGAGTGTGGAGGGTTAGGCCCAGGATCTCAGCAGGCTCCCCAGGGCCCAAGTGGTCAGGGGAAACGGTGGCCGCACTCCCTTCCTTTCCTCTGCTTCCTGAGGGTCTCCCCTGTCCCTGTTGATCCCCTAACCGTGGGTGGGCCCAACTGGGTGTGGGAACCCCTTCCCTCTCCTAGCCACCCCTGGGGGGCGCTGATCCCATCACTCTGGGCTTTACTTTTCCTCCCCCCCTCCCTCCCACTCCCTCAGAACCCAGGTGGTTGGAGGGGGGCTCAGTAGACAGAGGATCAGGTCTAGCACCTCAACAGGCTCCCCAGGGCCCAAGTGGGCAGGGGAAACACTGGCCATGTTCCCTTCTGATCCTCTGCACTCCCAGCATTCTCCCCGTTCCCCGTCTGGGTGTAGGAACCCCTCCCCTCCCCCAACTGCCCCTCAGGGGTGCTGGTACCATCCCGCCTCCACTGCTTCTCCTCCCTCACATCCTACCCAGTTGCTTGGGGGTTCCTTCCGTCCCCTTAGGTGTCCATGGACCCCCTCCAGTGCTGGTAGGTGCCCTAGTTGTGTGGAAACGCCAACTCTGCGTCCTTCTAGTCTGCCATCTTGACTCTGTTAGAAACTAAATTTTATAGAATCCATACGTTTTATGGTTCCACATTAAAATTCACCAATAGCCTCACTTGCCTAGGATTTGGAAAGGAGAAGTAAACAAGGCATTAGTCAGAGTTTGGAGGCACCATACAGGAAGTGAGACCAATACATAGGAACTTCAAGGATATCATCTTCCAGCCCAGTTTTTGGATTCTTTGACCTTCCAATCAAGAGTACCTCAAAACCACCACCAATGTTTGATTTCCATTTTCCTGGAGTTGTAGGTTTCCACTTTTGTCTTCCCAAGATGCACCTCAAAGATCCATCAGAGTTTGGATTTTTCTTTAAGGCCTCTTGTATGCACCAGGAAGCTACTTTGGACTTCACTATTTGGGAGTATTGTCTGAGACCCCTCTTCTCTAGATTATATCCATTTAAAGTCTAAAATGTGTAACAAACACCTTATGCTGCTAATGGTGCTAGTGAGTATGTTCCTGATTCACCATGACGCCTGCAATGGTGCAGTGAAAATACAACAGGGGAGTTTGTTTCTCTACTGCATTGTACATGGGCTGCCTTCACCTGATCCTTCCATGTGAAAATAAACTCTTTCCTTGTGTTGGTGTGTCTTGTTCTTACAGTTGAATGTAATCTCTCAATATGTTTTAAATTATGTTCATATGTAAGTAGAAGTATGTCTATATTTTTGTCACAGGAATGCTTCTGTAGTTGTTTCATAGAAACATTTTATTAACTGTTCTCTAAGCCATCAAGTGCTAACAAATGTTGGGTTTTTTATTTCCTGAGAGGATATATGAAAATATGCCATTATAATTATCAATTTTAAGGTAAACTTTATAATTTTCTTCATTTATTTATTATACATTATGAGTGAAGATTATGTGCATATGAGTTCAGGTATTTTTTCCTCCAGGAAATTTTCTTTTTTCTTTCTTTTTTCTTTTTATTTTTTTGTATTTTTGTTTTAGTTGCAATTTTTGTCATGTAGCTAATTTCTTAATCATTCTTAATACCCAAAAGTTAGATCATGTTTTTTCAGTATCCTCTTTCCAGTGCCTCACAGGATTGCACCAGTAGTCAAAGAGAAGGTTGTAATGAATTCAAATAAGAATGACCACAAACTGTAAAGGACTGTGGAGTATAATTGTAATACGATGTTCAAAAGGAATTCTTATAGCATTTTAGCTTGTGTTGGAAGATTTGACTACCACTCAAGGAAACAAGATTTTTTTCTGTATTGAATGTTGTGAGGAGGGAAACTATCCGTGGTAATCATAATCATTTTCTAGAAGGCAAAAAACAAAGGTGATAAAGCTAAACTTAAGAAGCCTCAGTAAGAAGACAGGAATACTGGTCTTTCTAATGCTTTTGAACTTTATCTTTTACCATTTTTCGAGCTATGGTTACATAGCTTATAATCCCCTTATAAATGTCTTGATCCATCATGGTCACCAATTATCTTATTTGCTGAAGTTGTGTGGCATTTTTCTCTTCAACAGGAAAAGACTTACCCTTGCAATGAATGCAGGCCAGGTCCTGGTCCTCTGGAAGAGCTTTTGCCTTTCCTACTTGTTTTCTAAACACTGATGCATTTCTCTCAGTGTATTAGACACTGTTTTTGTAAAGTTAAAATATGTAAAGTTAAATATGTAAAGTTACTTCTTATTATACTATGTAATATTTTTAATATCCGTTTTATGACTCAACTGGGGCCTGTAAGTTTAGATGAATTGTGAGAGAATGCAAACCTACCAAGGGAGAAAGACAGGACCATTATTTCTTTTTATTTGGCTGTGCTGTGCAGCTTGTGAGATCTTGGTTGCCTGATCAGGGATTGAACCCAGGCCCATGGCAGTGAGAGCACTAAGTCCTAACCACTGGACTGCCAGGGAATTCCCATGGACCACTATTTTAGTCAAGCATTTCTTTCTCAGATACTATAGTCTTGTTGCTGATTTTTCAGTATTCCTCATTGCCATGCACTTTACCAAACTCAGCACACATAATTAAGGCGTTGTAGGATTTGGATAAAGTAACATTAGGAAAACAGGTTCAAGCAGTGCAGGTGCTTACATTTTTGTGAGAAAAGAAAGACAATTAACAAATGGTAAAACTTTTGGTGTATAAGATAGATGAATATTAAAAAATACCATGAGGGAATTCCCTGGAGGTCCAGTGGTTAGGGCTCTGCTTCTACTGCAGGGCATGGGTTCGTTCCCTGGTTGGGGAAATCCCACATGCTGCGAGTCGAGGTCCCCCAGCCCCCCAAAAAAACATTAGATCATAGAGATGCTGCGGTGTTAATAAATCTTTTCTGTGAGGGTAAGAGCCTCAGTGAATGATGATGTTAGTGATCACTTGAATTTGTGCCAGGTGGTACATCTTGAACACTGGTTGAGGAAAAACTTGGATGTGGAAGTAAATAGAGTGCAACAATAAATTCCTGCATTCTGGATTCACAGTCAAGATTACCCAAAAGTATAGACATGGTTCATCTTCATTTTTGCAATTGTTATACATTTTGTATGTAGAATATATAGTCATGATCTTGGATATTGTTTTCTAGGGCTTGGGACTGCCTATTGATTTGGGCCATAGATGTTTGTGGTACCTATTTGTGTTTAATGTCATTTGAGAGGATTTTCATTTCCCTTTAAAATTTTTAAATGTTACAGTATTTGGCTTTTTCATTTTGCTGCATTAAACATGGAGTTTCTCCCATTTAGGGAAATGGTTACATTCATCTACACAGTTCCAGCTCATTCTGAGTTTATTCTGTGAATAGAGTGTTACCTATGCAAACCTACTGTGATTTCTCAGTGGAAACACCAAAAAGAGTTGATGCTTAGAGGCTATCATCTGAGGAATAATTGAAGTGAGCTGTAGAGAGAGGCTATTACAGCTGACCGTTGAACGACATGAGTTTGAATTGTGCGGGTCTACTTATACGAGGATTTTTTCATTAAATATGTACTTCAATACTATACAATTGGTTGAATCCAAAGATGCAGAACCGCAGATGTGCTTTTGTATGATAAGAGAGTGTTAAGCTCCTGAACCTTGAATTTTATGTGTTCAGCTCTGTTTCACCACTGTGGGATCCTTAGGAAGAATTGCAGGACTGGGGAAGAAGAACATGGGCCACAACGGGCCTTTCTTGGAGCCCAACCCGCACTGAGAAAACACCCTCTAGGGCTGCACCTGTCTACATCTCATCACATAAACTAAGAATGGAGTGAGAATGCTTTTAGAATCTGAATTTAAACCAGGATCTTTGGACAGATCTTTGGAAATTCTGCAGTTCTGAAACATAAAGGTGTATCCCAAGTGGAATCTGCCTAGGGGTATCCTCATTCACGAGCATCAGCGTAATTTCTTTCCATTGCCATCTTTAGAGTATTTTTGGCAATTTGTTTTTAACTGAAGCCTACTTGTCTCTGCTTATCTTGAACATCTTTAAAAATCTATGTATGCCCCATTCTGGAAAGTTTCTCTGAGACAACACCATGGGACTATGAGCCGAGAGGGAAACAGAAGCAGTCATAACATATTCATGGGCACAAAGCCATGTGCTCTAACAGGGCCCTGTTTTTACTATGTTCCCCACACTGTACATTTCATACTCATTTATTTTGACACTGAAAGTTTGTACCTCCTAATCTCCCACACCTATTTCGTTCCTCCCTTCCCTCTCCTCCCCTCTGGCAACCACCTGTTTGTTTTCTGTATCTATAACTCTTTCTATTTTGTTATGTTTCTTCATTTGTGTTTTTAGATTCCACCTATAAGTGAAATCATACAGTATTTCTCTTTGACTGATTTCACTTAGCATAATACTCTCTAGGTTGATCCATGTTGTTGCAAATGGTAAGTTTTTTTATGGCTTAATAATATCCCTTTACACACACACACACACACACACACACACATCACAATTTCTTTATCCATCATCCATCAAGGGACACTTAGGTTGTTTCCATATCTTGGCTATTGTAAATAATGATGCAATGAGCATGGGCGTGCATATATCTTTTGAAGTTAGTTTTTTCATTTTCTTTGGATAAATTCTCAGAAGTCAAATGGCTGGGTCATGTGGTATTTCTACTTTTTAATTTTTGAGAAACCTCCATACAGATCTCCATAGTGCCTGCACCAATTTACAGTCCCGCCAACAGTGCACAGGGTTTCCCATTTTTCCTACATCCTTGCCAACATTTTTACTTTTGGTCTTTTTGATAATAGCCATTCTAACAGGTATGAAAAAGGTAATATCTCATCGTGGTATTGATTTGCTGTTCCCTGGTGATGAATGATGTAGAGCATCTTTTCATGTACCATTGGCCATATATATGTCTTCTTTGGGAAAATGTATCTTCTTCCCACTTTTTAATCGCTTTTTTTTTGCTATTGAGTTGTGTGAGTTTTTATATATTTTGGATATTAGCCCCTTATCAGATATGTGATTTTCAAATATTTTCTCTCACTCAGTACATTGCTTTTCATGTTGTTTGATGGTTTTGTTTGCTGAGCAGGTTTTAATTTGATGTATCCCCACTTGTTTATTTTTCCTTTTGCTTTTGGTGTCAGATTAAAAAATTCAATGCCAAGACCTGTGTCAAGAAGTTTGCCATCTGTGTTTTCTTCTGGGAGTGTTCATGTCTTACGTTCAAGTCTTTGAACCATTTTGTTGATTTTTGTGTATGGTGTTAGTGTGGTCCAGTTTCATTCTTTTGCATATGGCTGTCCAAGTTTCCCAACACCATTAATTAGAGAGACTGTCCTTTCTCCATTGTATGTTTTTGGATCCTTTGTCATAAATTAATTGACCAGGTTTATGTGTGGGTTTATTTCTGGGCTCTCTGTTCTGTTCCATTGATCTATGTGTCTGTTTTTACCTGGATACCATATTGTAATTTTAATTAGTATAGCTTTAAAATTGGAATGAGATGCCACCTGCTGAGTTCTTCTTTCTCAGGATGGCTTTGGCTATTCTGGGGTTTTTATGGTTCCATGCAAGTTTCAGGATTGTTTGTTCTATTTTTGTGAAAAATGCCATTGGAATCTTGATAGGGATTGCACTGAATTTGTAGATTGCTTGGGTAGTGTAGACGTTTTAACAATGTTGATTCTTCCAGTCCATGAACACAGAATATCTTTCCATTTATTTGTGTCTTCAGTTTCTTTAATTAATTTCTTGTATTTTTGTCTTGTCTTTCATTTCTTGGTTAAATTTATTCCGAAGTATTTTATTATCTTTGATGCAACTGTAAATGGGATTGTTTTCTTAATTTCTCTGATAGTTCATTATTAGCATATAGAAACACAACAGATTTTGTGTTATTGATTTTGTATCCTGTAACTTTACTGAATTCATTTATTAGTTCTAACAATTTTTTGATGGAGTTTTTAGGGTTTTCTATATATAATATGTCATCTGCAAATGGTGACACTTTTACTTCTTCCTTTCCAATTTGAATGCCTTTTATTTCTATTTGTTGCCTAATTGCTCTAGCTAGGACTTCCAATACTGTGTGGAATAAAAGTGGCAAGAGTGGAGATCCTTGTCTTGTTGCTGATCTTAAAGGAAAAGCTTTTGGTTTTTCACCATTGAGGGTGGTGTTAGCTGTGGGCTTATTATAGATGGCCTTTATTATGTTGAGGTATGTTTCCTCTATTCTTTGTTGAGAGTTTTAATCATAAGTGGATGTTGAATTTTGTCAAATGCTTTTCCTATATCTGTTGAGGTGACGTGATTTCTACCCTTCATTTTGTTTATGTGGTGTATCATTTACTAATTTGCAGATGTTGAACCATCCTTACATCCCTGGAATTGGGATCCTTTTAATGTATTGTTGACTTTGGTTTGCTAATATTTTATTGAAAATTTCTGCATCTATGTTCATCAGTACATTGTCCTGTAAATTTTTTTCTTTTTTTTTTTTTACCACGCCACACGGCATACAGGATCTTAGTTCTCTGACCAGGGATTGAACCCACGCACCCTCTCCCCCTGCAGTGGAAGCGTGGAGTATTTTTTTTTTTTTTTCCTTCTTTTTTTGAGATTTTACATGATTTTCTTTAATATTTACATTTTTATATGTAACTTTTTGTGCTAAAAAACTCCGTACTGCTAGCCCTACTGCCATTCCCCTGGTCTTGGAAACCACCCTCACCCTGCCTGTGCTGCTTGCTATAGCATCCCTACTGGCTTCCCACTGCTGCTCTTGCCCCCATGATCTGCTTGCTCTGCACACTACAGCTGGATGTGCTTTTTTTAAAAAAAACATCTTTATTGGAGTATAATTGCTTTACAATGGTGTGTTAGTTTCTGCTTTATAGCAGAGTGAATCAGTTATACATATACATATGTTCCCATATCTCTTCCCTCTTGCGTCTCCCTCCCTCCCACCCTCCCTATCACACCCCTCCAGGCAGTCACAAAGCACCGAGCTGATCTCCCTGTGCTATGCGGCTGCTTTGCACTAGCTAGCTATTTTATGTTTGGTAGTGTATATATGTCCCTGCCACTCTCTCACTTTGTCCCAGTTTACCCTTCCCCCTCCCCATATCCTCAAGTCAATTCTCTAGTAGGTCTGTGTCTTTATTCCCGTCTTACCCCTAGGTTCTTCATGACCATTTTTTATTTTTTTTTTAGATTCCATATATAGGTGTTAGCATACGGTATTTGTTTTTCTGACTTACTTCACTCTGTATGACAGTCGCTAGGCCCATCCACCTCACTACAAATAACTCAATTTTGTTTCTTTTTATGGCTGAGTAATATTCCATTTTATATATGTGCCACATCTTCTTTATTGATTCATCTGTCGGTGGACACTTAAGTTGCTTCCATGTCCTGGCTATTGTAAATAGAGCTGCAATGAACATTTTGGTGCATGACTCTTTTTGAATTACGGTTTTCTTAGGGTATATGCCCATTAGTGGGATTGCTGGGTCATATGGTAGTTCTATTTTTAGTTTTCTAAGGAACCTCCATACTGTTCTCCACAGTGGCTGAACCAATTCACATTCCCACCAGCGATGCAAGAGGGTTCCCTTTTCTCCACACTCTCTCCAGCATTTATTGTTTGTAGATTTTTTGATGATGGCCATTCTGACTGGTGTGAGATGATATCTCATTGTAGTTTTGAGTTGCATTTCTCTAATGATTAATGATGTTGAGCATTCTTTCATGTGTTTGTTGGCAGTCTGTATATCTTCTTTGGAGAAATGTCTATTTAGGTCTTCTGCCCATTTTTGGATTGGGTTGTTCGTTTTTTTGATATTGAGCTGCATGAGCTGCTTGTAAATTTTGGAGAGTAATCCTTCGTCAGTTGCTTCATTTGCAAACGTTTTCTCCCATTCTGAGGGCTGTCTTTTGGTCTTGTTTATGGTTTCCTTTGCTTTGCAAAAGCTTTGAAGTTTCATTAGGTCCCATTTGTTTATTTTTGTTTTTATTTCCATTTCTCTAGGAGGTGGGTCAAAAAGGATCTTGCTGTGATTTATGTCATAGAGTGTTCTGCCTATGTTTTCCTCTAAGAGTTTTATAGTGTCTGACCTCACATTTAGGTCTTTAATCCGTTTTGAGTTTATTTTTGTGTATGGTGTTATGGAGTGTTCTAATTTCATTCTTTTACGTGTAGCTGGGAGATCAGCTCTTTTGTGACCACCTAGAGGTGTGGGATAGGGAGGGTGGGAGGGAGATGCAAGAGGGAGGGGATATGGGCATATATGTATACATATAGCTGATTCACTTTGTTATACAGCAGAAACTAACACACCATTGTAAAGCAATTATACTCCAATAAAGATGTTAAAAAAAAAAAAAAAAAAACCTCCTGTTTGCTCTCCAAATGGAAGTAACAAGAGAAACAGGGTAAATAGGCAGGCTTTGTCTCCTGTGGACGCCTTAAGATAACAGTCATGGCAGGAACAGAGAGGGGCTAAACCTTGTTTGAGGAAAAGGTCAAGAGGTCATACATTTCCCATCCTTGGGGCAAGGGAAACATTGCACATGTGCAGAAAGGCTCCTTGGGGGTCAAAAAGGAGGAGGCACCACCCATAATACGTGATGCTAAGGCTGTCCCATAGGCCTCTGGGCTGAAATCCATCGTGGAAAAAAGATGCGCACACATGTTAGGGAGGGTCCTAGGGCTGGTCAGGTGTGGAAAAAGAAACCAGATAATCGGCCAAAGGTAAAGACCCGGAAGAACTGCCCTATATGAATGACTTAACCACCTCTTTACTGCACCCTTCCTCCTCCTTAGAGAGAACCCCACACCCTTTCTCTCTGGGTGTGCATCTGCCTTGCTTCTATCTTAACTAAACAAACTGTTTCTCTGTGTGCTCTCCCACTTGTTGTGCTGTGTCTCTAATAATAAACTTTGCACCTGTTTTTACAGTTTTTGCCTCTGTGAGAAATGCATTTTTCACTGGGTGCAAGAGCCAGGGGGTATGGTGGCTAGGATTCCTGGTTTTCATCCAGGCTACCCAGGTTCCATTCCTGGACAGGGAATTAAGATCTTGCTTCACGCCACCACTCACTGCTGCCTCTCTGAGATCAGACCGAGAAGATGGCAGACTAGTGTCTCAAAATAACCATCCTATTGGGGTCTGGATGTCAGTTTCTTTTATAGAATCAGAGAGGGAAGTAAAGTGAAAAGGCAGAATAGGGAGGGAGAGGCAGAGAGGAAGTAAAGTAAAAAGGGCAAATATCTGGGATGGCCAGACTTGGGGAGGGGGATGTGTTAATTTCTTCTTTCTTGAAGCCATTCACAGGTGGGTAGGGTTCCCTGAGGCAGGCCATCATGTGTGATTATAATAACAAAAGCAACGAAAAGCAAAGACTAAAGTCAAAGAAACAGATCCAACACATAGTCAAAATTGGCTGTTACGGTTTCAGTATCAGGGTAACACTGGCCTTGTAAAATGAGTTTTACAAGGTTCCCTCCTCTTCTATTTTTTGGAAGAGTTGGAGAAGAATTGGCATTCGTTCTTCTTTAAATGTTTGGTAGAATTCACCAGTGAAGCCGTCTGGTCCTGGACTTTTGTTCGTTGGGAGGTTTTGGTTACAGATTCAATCTTTTTACTAGTAATCAGTCTATTCAGATTTTCTGTTTCTTCATGATTCAGTCATATTAGGTTGTCTGTTTCTAGGAATTTATCCATTTCTTCTGGATTGTCCAATTAGTTTGTGTATAACTTTATAGTATGCTCTTTTTTTTTTTGCGGTACGCGGGCCTCTCACTGTTGTGGCCTCTCCCGCTGCGGAGCACAGGCTCCGGACGCGCAGGCTCAGGGGCCATGGCTCACGGGCCCAGCCGCTCCGCGGCATGTGGGATCCTCCCGGACCGGGCCACGAGCCCGTGTCCCCTGCATCGGCAGGCGGACTCTCAACCACTGCGCCACCAGGGAAGCCCAGGATGTGTTTTTTGACTTGGAAGGATATTCACTCCCCGTCACGGGCAGGGTCTGAGGGAGTGGATAAGTCCAGCTCAGACTCAACCTCCTGTAGCGTTGCTGTCAGGCAGCTCTGAGCTTCATCTGCCCAGGGAACTGGGAGGGCGGCTTATTCGGAGGCTCCTTTCACTCATAACTAGGACGGGCCTAAGTCCCTGCTCCCAAGGGCGGCTGTTAGGCTCCCATGAGAGGAGGTTTGCCACGTGCTGAGAGCTAAGGGCTCAGGGTAGGGCTGTCTCCTTCCCAGCCTCGGGATCCTGCCCAGCCCCCCACTCCAGGCTCACTTTCTCATGACCGTCCATTATGTAGTCCAGCAGCAGCAGGTGACTGAGGAAGGTGTTGAGGAAAGGGACGACACTCTGCCATCGGGATAGGAATGGTGATGAGCCCCCCCTCTCAGGGGCCATCTGAAGGTCCCCTGAAACCCCTCACTCTCAGCTTCCTATCCCACCCCCAGACCCCACACGGAGTAACCCAGGACTCTTAGCAGCCTCCTCCGAACCCCCTCCCTTCCCCTTCAGGAGCACCAAACTTCCTCCAGTCACCTCCTGGGGCTGGCATTTGGCAAATCCCAGGTTCTGTGGTCCCTGGCCCATCCCTCCCCAAATCCCTCCTCCTGGTCACTTCCACTGCAGTCAATTCAGGTCCTGTGGTACCGGGGGCAGGTCTGCAGATGGAAAGCGCCCCTCTCCTGGTGGATGCCTCCAGCTGGGAGGGAGGAGCACCCTCTGCTCGGACCCCTGGGCCCCTCCTCCGCAGGCAGTCTCACCTGCTGCTGCTGTGTCTCCTGAGCTCCCTGGAGGTCCACCTCCACAGTGGCCAACAAGGAGGTTGCCTCCTGCAGGGTCGAGGACAGTGTCATTGTGGCCATACTACCCTCCCACATTTCCCCCCAGGGCTCCTGATCTCAACCCCTGGACATGTGGCCTGAGTGACCTGGTACCTCTGCTGCCCCAACCTCCAGTGAGCTCTGATTCTAGAACAATCCCAGCTCTAACACTCACTTGTGTGTGACCTTGGCTGTGTGACCTGGCCACCCTGAGCCTCTATCCTCATCTGGACCGTGTGAGAACTCTGCCGGCGTCCCTGGGTCTCCTGAGCGCTCAGTGTCCTGTGACTGTCATCACTGCCCTCACCCGTCCAGGTGGAGCCATCACAAAGCTCCACACATTCTCTTCCTCCCTTCATCCTACTCACTGAACCTCCTTGTGCAGCCTAAGTACAGAATCATCTCTCTCCAGATCTCCCCGGTTTAAGGGACTGAGGCCCTCAGAGGTGAGTGACTTACAGAGGGGTCCACAGAGGAGAGGCCACTACCCCTCCCAGCCATAGGCCCTGTCCTGGATGCCTTCACCCCACCCCCGGCTCCACCACTGACCACAGTCCTAACCTCTGGACTAATGAGTGTCCAGGCTCCCAGCAAGGAGCTGAGCCATGGAGGAAAATTAACAGGGTATATTGGGGGGCCTGGTTGAGAGGCTCCTGACTGTCCTAGCCTCCTGTCCTCTGACCCTAGGCTGACCCGAGGCCATGCTAAAGCCTCACTTCCCTAAGAACCCCTCATGACATTCCCTTGCACAGAAATCCTTTTTCAGGTACTCAGAAAGGGGACCCTTGAGGTGCTCTGACTGACAGGGCAGTGGGCGATCAGAGCACTAACTTCCACCTTTTTTTTTTTTTTTTAAACACTACACTTTCAAGATTAAGGATTCCATTTACTTACAAATAGGAACCCTGAAACACCTACGACTCCAGACCTCCCGGCCAGAAGCAGGTAAATGCTTTTTTATTTATTTATTTTTGGCTGCGTTGGGTCTTCATTGCTGCCCACGGGCTTTCTCTAGTTGCAGCGAGCGGGGGCTGCTCTTCCTTGCAGTGCGCGGGCTTTTCATTGCGGTGGCCTCTCTTGTGGAGCACGGGCTCTAGGTGCGCGGGCTTCAATAGTTGTGGCGCGTGGGCTCAGTAGTTTTGGCTTGTGGGCTCTAGAGCACAGTCTCAGTAGTTGTGGCACACGGGCTTAGTTGCTCCGCGGCATGTGGGATCTTCCCAGACCAGGGCTCGAACCCGTGTCCCCTGTATTGGCAGGCGGATTCTTAACCACTGCACCACCAGGGAAGCCCATAACTTCCACCTTTTTTGTGGCAACTTCTGAAGTCCAGTCAGGAAGGATCCATTAGGAATCTATCAGTTCCTCAGATACTTCTCATCACCATCTGGGGCAACTATCATTGCTAAAAAGGCATCAGGCAAGAATCCCTCTGGGATCGATTAGCAGTGACTCTGTAGGACAGAGTGGGGAGTTTCAGAAAGCACACATAATCTGTCTTAGGCTGGGCAGCGCCCCCCGCCTCCGTCCCCCTGGTCCCTGGGATTCTCGCTGTGTCCATCCCTGTTGCAGCCAGGGTCCCCTTCTTCTGCGAGGTACAGTGAAGACAGAAGGAGCAGCAGCGGCCTGGCTTAGTGAGGACAGTCTGGGCTAGTTTAGGAAGAAAGGACCCCCACCTGCACCGTCCACCCAACAGCCTGTAGGAAGATGAGTGGCAGCTGATGGACCAGCAAGGAATCCAGAGAACTACTAATTCTACCAGCTTCTCACCCTCCTGAAACAGTCCAGCCAACACTGCTACATCCCATGACCAAGGCCTCCTGCCCCAGACTGCCCCCACCTGCCTGTAGAGCTCACACATCCCTCTTCCTGTCAACCTGGACAAGACAGACTGAATTTCTCGGAGAACTTTTTGTGATAAGCTACCCACACCACATCCTGCCTGGTCCCCCCTCCTTCCAGATCTACAGCCTCCACGTCACCTCAATGATCGTCCTGTTCAGCAGTTTGTTTTTCCAGCATAACTTTTCAAATTGTTGGGGGCTCTTCCTGAGGGGATGGGAAAGAAGGAAGAAAACAGGGGAATAATGTGCAGGGATTTGAGAGCAAATCCTTTAAGAGTACCTGGAAAATTAACAGGCCTCATGAGGGTATCCCTTGCGTCGTCTGGGCCCAGAGGTCTCTGTGGGACTGGGGAGGAGGCTGTCTCCTGGGGCCTTTGTTCCGTTCACTCCTGAGCAGATCTGTTTTGACCGGTGTTGGTTTCAGTTGGATAGAGAGTTCTGTCGCTGTCACTTGAAAATCTCCCATTGGTTCAAATCTCCCATTTGGTTCAATGCAGGATCTGACATTTAAAGATCCTAATTTTTTAAGCAGAACCACAGGCCTCAGGTCCTAGAGAGACTCAAGAGTCCCAGCAACCAGGTGGCTTCCTGTCCCCAGGGTCCACTGTCTCCCAGGAGCTCCCAGCTGACGGAGGGGACACAGCCAGCAACATGGTGGGTAGTGTCTTGTCTACTCTGGTGCTCAGATGGAAAGCAGCCTACTCACCTGGAAACCTGTCCCCATGTCTTTCTGAGGTGCTTTAATGGAGGCCTCTGCAGAGCCAAAATGATGGCTTGTAGAGAGGAGTAATTCCTCAGGCCTCTGCACACTTGGGGAAGGAAGGGAATGATCAGTGAGGAGAGAGCTGGAACCCCGCTCCTCTGGCTTCTGTCCCCGAGAAAGATGCCCAGTGGCCCTGGGGAGGGTGCACCTGGGACCCGAGGGTTTTAGCTCAACCCAAGGAGGAAGTGAGCAGCCCATCACTGGGATCTGAATGTCAAGGTCAGTGTGCCCCTGGCAGGAGGGGCCTAGGGACTGTGTAGGAACTCAGACCCCAGACTTCAATCCTGAGAGCTGAGAAAGGAGAAGGGGCAGTGCCCATGGCTCCAGAGAGTGCTCCCTGGGCCCTCCTACAGCATACCTTGGCCACCTGGATCCAGAATTCCACCACCTCGGCCCTGTTCTGGGCTGTCATAATTGGGTTCCCGAGGTAGGTGGTGGTGATAAAGTTGACCACCTTTTGGAAGTGGGTGACGGTGTTGTGGACAGTGGGCACCAGGTGCTCATGGCCCCTTTTGGTCCCCTGGGACCAGATGGAGCCCAGGCAGTGATGGGGCACCACCTTCTTGAACAGCTCCTGGGGAGGATGAAGAGTGTCACTCAGCCTCCACACCACAGCTAGCATCTGCAGTTCCTCACGGTTCTACACCGGGGTCTCTGGTCAGAGCTGGAGCTCAGGAAGCTGAGGATGTGACCTGAAGCTTCTTGGAGTCCCTGGGTTTGTTTATGTCCAATGAAGATGCCCAGCACAGGATGACACAGAACACAGTACTGGGGAGGGGGGAGTGGCATTTGCATCCAGCCCAGCTTCACTTCTTCCAAGCACCAGAAACATGACTCACACCTGCCCATCTCAAGGGGCATCTTCCACTCATTCTGATCACCCCTTGGGTCTGACTCCCCATTCAGATGCACATTCTCCCATGGCTGCTACAACCAGGGTCTTTGTCTCCCATAAGACAAGTACACACCAGGTGCCTAATGAATGCTGAGGCTGTTGAGGCCTCCTGGGCAAATGGATGATTGATCCCAGGACCTGGAAGCACTTCAGTGAGCTCACCTCCCACCCTTAAAGGACCAGCCCCACCCAACGTACTATCCGTTCTTCCTCATTAATCTGCAAAGCCACCCTGTGCAGCAGGCTCTCTCAGTGTCCACCTCTACTGTCCACATTGGACAACGAAGATTTGGGGATTAAGAAAGTTGCTCAGGGGCTTCCCTGGTGGCGCAGTGGTTGAGAGTCCGCCTGCCAATGCAGGGGACATGGGTTCGTGCCCCGGTCCGGGAGGATCCCACGTGCCGTGGAGCGGCTGGGCCCGTGAGCCATGGCCGCTGGGCCTGCGTGTGCGGAGCCTGTGCTCCGCAACGGGAGAGGCCACAGCAGTGAGAGGCCCGCGTATCACAAAAAAAAAAAAAAGAAAGAAAGTTGCTCAGGTCACGCAGTGGGAAGTGGGGGGAATAGGGCTTTGGACCAAGATCATCAGGTTCTTGATCAGGAAAGGGCAGGTGTGGGGCAGCTGATGAGAAAGCTGGGTCCACCCAGCCTTCCTTGAGAGCCAGCTGCTCACCGCACCCATCAAAGTCAACTGTTCAGCCACCAGCCGGGGAGGGAATATTCTAGAATATTAGGCCTCTAACATTGGGTACCTTGTGCTGTCTTATTAAGCCCTGAAAAGGGGATGTGAAAAGGAAGGAAATCAGAAAACATAAAAATTCTCATCTCCCACTTTGAAGGAAACAGTGAAGTGGGTGGAAAGAGACAAAATAATTATGGACAGTTGTGGGGAAGTCGGGGTGCAGGGGAAAGGACGGGACAGGTGATGCAGAGAGCCTTGGTTCATCCATCCACAGATCCCCTTGGCATCATTCATCATAATAATCAAGCAGAAAATGAATAAATAGAAAGGCACTTCCTGCTGGAAAATAACATCCCACTCTATGGGAGAAATATAAAAAAGGGGAAGAAAACACCAATAACCAGTCTCCTTTTTTGTATACACTGGGTTTATTCTCAGAAAGCTGCTGGGATCAGCCAAAGTGCAGACAAAGGAAAATGCAGGAACAGGAAGATGAAAATCAAAGGGAATATCTTAGAAGTATCTGCAAAGCCCTAAGTCTGTGGATGGAGCAGAGGTGGAACCTGCAGCCTCAAGCAGGCATATATATATACATATATCTGTACATATACATACATACACATTCATGTGCATGTAATTGTATGTGTATATATAAACACGCACACACATTTATATGTGTGTGTGTGTGTGTGTGTGTGTGTGTGTGTGTGTGTGTGTTATTCTATGGATGGGACAAGCAACTGTAATGTCTCCAGACTCCTTTCAGCAAAGTCTCTTCCTCTCCCCCCGAGGATCCGTACCTCTTTCTGCCCCCACTCCATAACCTTAGCACAAGCATCCAAATCAGAACATAGATATGTAAAACTTTGAGTTCACACCAATTTCTCCAGTCCAACCTCACAGAGTTCTTTTTAAGCTTCTCACTTTCCATATTTGTAACTCCGTCCTATGACAGAGAGAAACCTGCTCTCACCATCCTCCGTGTACTTCCTTATTTTCCCAATACCCCTGTGGATAACAGATCTCCCTGCCATGCTGGTTGTCCCCTCTTCCCCACCCCTGTGGCTGCCTGCTGCTTGGTCCAGCTGTGCCCATCCCAGTCCCCGTTAGCCTCCACGGTGCTGGCTGCTGCCTCTTCAGGCCTTGGCCCTGACCATGCCAGTTGCTGGGAAGGGAAAGTTAATTAATTTATTTTTGAACGGTGTGATGTAGAGATATAGCTTTTTTTTTTTTTTAATGGATAACCAATTGTCCCAACACCTATTCTCAATTACTTGAAATTCTATCCACAATTTTGTGTCAGTAGCTGATGGATCTTTTCTCTTCTGTTAATCTTTTTTTTCTGTTTTCTTTATCATCCTTTAATGACTGTGATTGTATATTTTGATACCTGGTAGTTAGAGGCCCCTCAGTATGCTTAAAAAATGTCTAGCTCTTCTTTTTTTTTTTTTTTTTAGCTCTTCTTAAGTATGTATTCTTCCAGATGAGTTTTAGCATTAGCATATCAATTTTGTTAAAAATCCTATTGTAATTTTGATTGGAATTACATTGAATTTGTAAACTATTTGGGTAAAATGGCACCTTTACCAGATCAAGTCTTCCCATTAGGGAATGTGGTATGCCTTTTTGTTTACGCAGTTTTTAAAATTTCCTTCAGTGAATATAGTTTTTTGTGTGTGTGTATTGCACATAGAGTTTGTTCTGAGGTTTAAAAAATTTTTTCTGTGGCTGTTATTAATGAGATCAAAAGATCTTCTTTCTACGTATTTTACACATTATTAAGATTATGCTGCGTATACAATTCTGTATCCTGTTTTTTTAACTTCATGTGTCATACACATTTCTTCACTAATAGTTTTTATGATTTCATAATTGCCCATCAAATTTTCATGTCATAATTTATTTAACCATTAACATACACTTGACTTCTTTGTATTTCTCAGTGTCATATAAAATCATCTTCAAAATTTCAAAAATTTATTGTGTGCCTTATAGAGCTATTTACATAAAGTTGAGTGCTGCATAATTCAGAGAATGTCTGTATAGTGAATATAATTTAATTTTCTTGATTGCTCAAGGTTAATATAGAATCAGATTTTAATATTTCTTCCACAAGGCCTATAGAGGTGTAAGACTCTTTCCCCCTAGTCTAAAGACACTAAATTGCAGTGCTTTTTGATCATTAAGTCAATTTTTATGCCTTTTTTTATCTCTGTCCTGCTTATAGACTTCCAGTCTTCTTACTGCTATCTGCATGCCCACATGGGATAGTTTCTCCTCCCACTTCTAGTTTACCGATTTTAATTTTTTATGAGTTTGGAAACCGGACTGCCAGGTCCTTTAAAATTGAATCCAAGTAAACATTAATAACCTATGAGAAAGGGCTTTGATGAATCTCTAGGAGTAATGGGCTTGATCTTTAGGGCATGGACTTTGGTGATCTCTGTTTTATTTCTGAAGAGGGCTTTTTCCATCTCTTTTATTTCCTTGGTTCTTTGCTGTACTTTAGATAGATGAGATTCTCAGATAGCCAAATTACACCTGAATGAAGTTTCATTACAATTATTAGGTTGGCAACGTAACATGAAAATGCCCCACTCCCTTTCTTCTGCTGAATTCTGACTCTCGACTTCCTTTTTTGTTCCTTTCACACTGCGCATCAGGCTTGGTTCACTCAACCTAGAGAAACTGTGACATGGGCTTCAGATGTGTGGGATAAAGTCCAATTGAAACCTTTATTTCCCCTCACTTTTCTTCCTCTCACCTCTTTTTTTTTTATAATTGAAAACTTTATATTTCACATCAACAAAGCTATAATTCAATTATATTAAAAAAATTCATCTCTTGTCTGAAGCCATTTTGGATTCAAAGAAATTAGGGGTATTCCATTATATGAAAGAAAATAAAGACAGTTTACACAACTCTACTGTATTCTTCCCTTTACTCATTGCTACTTGATAAGGGCTATGGTACCAAACCATATGACTGTGTGGTCATTCTCTGTAAAGGCCAATCATGCTCCCTTTGCTGCCAATGGCTCCTCCTAATATTTAACTCCCTTGTAAGTACTTAGGTGCTTTGAGTAAGGGGATCTGCAGGTTCAATAAAACCCATACAACACTGGAGAATCGACTCAAACTTCTTATTAGTGGTGGGTCAGTGGTGTCATGTTTGTATTTGGGTACAGTAAATACCCTTGATGATGACAGAATTGTAATTTCTTTAGTATACTGTCTTTGAAAAAAATGCGTCAACAATGAGTGCAAAATAGGTGCTCATCAATGTTTGTGGTTTCAACTTTAGATCAACTTAGAGTTTCTCTTACAGTGCCATTGCTTAGTCATCTTTTAATACATGGAATTGTGACATACTTGCATTTGCTGGTGAATGAACATTTTAAGCTCTTACACAGTGGCACAGCCTACCAGTCAAGAGTTTATTTTTGGCAGCATCTTCATTTACGGGTATTTGTTTATATGATTGTTTGAACATTTCATTACATTTTTATTACCATTTATAAATATGAATAGAAAATGGAAATGCTGATACTAGTAATAAGAAACATAGTTTTCTTAAACTTAATACAACTGAGCAAAGATGGAGTCATTAACTATATACAAAGCAATGACTCTAATTAGGACAAAATCAGAAAATATAATACAAGCTGGAAGTACTTTTTCAAAGATCAGATCTTAAAGGTGAGTTGCAATTAGGAATTGAATAGTGATTTTCAGCTCTCTCGGGGAAAAATGCTCTTGTAATATACTGTGCATTTAAATTTTTTCATAATCAACTTTTGTATATGTGTTCAGGATTATATGAATAAACTAGAAGGGAATGGGTTGGAAATAAACTAGGGTTCCACCTGTAGAAAGTTCCAAATGGAACTTAATTTTCCCCCCTTTCTCAGTCGAAATGTCTTTTACAGAATTTACATTGTCAATACCAAGTACCTTCAAACTCTGTAGAGAACTGAGGAAGAGGTCTGTGCCTAAAAGTGTCTGTGCCAGACAAACAGATGTGCTTTTTGCCTGTTGCTTTTGCCCACTAAAGAGGTCTGCTGCTAAAACTGAACAATTACAGTGGTTTCTTAATTTTCAGGAAGAATGGATTTAAAGGTTTGCATTTTGTGAATTGTTCCTAAATGTTTGATACTTTCTATCTTGTGAAGCGTTGCCAACAAATTTTAAAGGAAAAAAGCAAAATCAACTATACTTCAATAAAATTTTAAAAAAAGGGAAAAGGCAGACATATTATTTCTTAAAATACATTTTTTAATATGTGGGAGATCTGCATAAACAAAATATAGCCAAATTTAGTGTTAGTAAATTTGTGTGAAGTCCATGTGGAAGAAATAAATCCATCAACATTTCATAGGGTTCCACAATGACTACCCTAATTTCTAAGTCCTGCCACCTGAGCTAGTTTGAAAACCAACACTTGACACTTCTGACTGCCTTTTGTTATTTTGGGGGAAAGGAATGTTATTAGTTCAGTGGTACAAAGTAATATTTAAAATAAATTAAAAAGACAAGAGGAGTAGAGTAAATGTGAGTGTAAGAAAGATAATGTAACAATGGCTACTGTTTCCCAAGCACTTATTATTTAGCAGGGTTAGTACTAAGTATTTTGCAAACATAATTTGATTTGATCCTTACAACCATCCTGTGAGGTAACATCACCCATATTAGCTAGATGAAAAAAAGAAGGCTCAGAGACTTGCTCAAGTTCACATAGCTGGTAATTGGCGAGTGACACTGAGATTCAAACCCAAGTTTCCAGATTCCAATCATGGTCATGTTGTAATGCCTCTTTGTGTGTATAAAATTTTAAAAAAACATTTTAGAATTGATATGCAGTAAAGCACACAAATCTTTTTGCACATATGTTAACCTTTGTAATCATTAACCAAATCAAGATACTGACCATTTCCAGTAACCCAGAAGGCTCCCTCCTGTCCCCTCTCAAGTCAGTTCCCCCAAAGTAATCACTACTCTGCCTCCATCACCATAGACAGATCCGTTTTAGAGTAATCTAAGTTTTTGGAGTTATCACCAGAAAGTTCCACCTACCAATCCTTCACCCTGCCATTTTAGCCATAGTATTCAAAGCTGCTCTAGTTCTAACTTTTCAAGCACTCACTGTAGAGACTAGCTTTTGGAAATGGTTTCATATTCAATCTCCTGTATTATTCTGAAATTCATACTAACTTTGGGGGGGGGGTAAATAAAAGAAAGTCCTGAAGTAGACTCAAAGGACTTACCAAACCAACCTCTCCTAGAAACACCAGGGAACAGGTTGCTTGACTGAAGTAATTTGGGTTATCTATTTCCAGTCACTTCTCATTAGGCTTCTCATTAGGGACCGGATGAACACAAAAGGTCGTCTCAGTTGATGGAAGGAAAGACTAACCAGGAAGAGTATGTGACACTGATTGCTTTGCGTCATCTTACAGCCCATGAGGAAAACGTATGTCCAGATATCTTTCACAGTTGGCTTCCTCTTGTGTGATGCGAGGGAAAGCAGAGTCAAAGGGAAGAGGATCTATGTGGAAGCAAATGGGGGAAATAGGACCTTCAAGGAGGCTTTAATATGGGGGCTTTCTGTACCTTGCTGACTAGCTCTCAAAACCGCATTCCTGGGCTTCCCTGGTGGCGCAGTGGTTGAGAGTCCGCCTGCCGACGCAGGGGTCACGGGTTTGTGTCCCGGTCCGGGAAGATCCCACATGCCGCGGAGCGGCTGGGCCCGTGAGCCATGGCCGCTGGGCCTGCGCGTCCGGAGCGAGAGGCCCGCGTACCGGAAAACAAAACAAAAAAACCCCGCATTACTTCTTGTCCGACCTGGCAGTGACAGAAGGAGTGTCACAGCTTCACCACAGGCTCTCGGGCTGGCGTTGGTGAATTTCAGCGGTGATTCTAGACAACACAGTCGGCCTTCTCTCTCTTCCATCCCCACCCCACCCCCCAGGGCTGCTTTTTGCACCTCATCCCCGATTCCCACCTCAGCCAATTGTGGCGTTTCAAACAGTCTACAGATTACAGCTCAGCATCAAGGAAAGAATAACTGACATTTATAAGGACCAATGACTCACCTGTGCGTGTGAGGGGACTGAGGTGGGGGAGGGGGGCATCTAAAGGAACGTTCCGGCCCTCAAAGCAGGAGGACTGGCTCAGAAATGGGCGCACGTGACAACAGCATCACCCAGCGCGACCTCACCCCTGGGGGCAGAGCTGAACTATCTAGGGCCTGGAGATCTATTGAATTCCCCTTCCTCTTCCTCACAAAATACCAAGGACCCCACCAGTCAGAGGCCCCTGAGGAAAAGAGGAATGCCCAAACTTCACAGGGCGGCAGAGCCAGGGTTCACCTTCTCCGCGCAGAGAACGGTTTGGTCTCCGTTCTCTCTCGAAGCTGCTCATCACCCATAAACTGTGGAGAGGGCAGGGTTCTTTGGAGGGTGCAACAGCCCCGTCGCGAAGGCGGCGCCACCGGGAGGCCGGGAACTGCGGGTTCCCGGGTGCCGCTCAATTGGGCTCTGGCAACGCGGGCCAGTGATACCCAACCCCCCCGCAGGGGAAGCTGGGAGCTCTCTGAGCGCAGGGCAGGGATCGCCCTTACGGCCTCCGGCATCGCCCTCCGCGCATGCTCCGCGAGGCCCCGCCCCCGGCCGCGTTCGCATCCCAGCTGAGCGCTCACTTCAGAGCGGAGAGCTGACGCCGAGCTGAGGCGGAGAGCCGGCGTCTGTGAGGCGGCCGCTGACAGGAGAGGGTCGCTGACAGGAGAGGGCCGCTGACAGGAGAGGGCCGCAGCGCTTTGCCGGGCGCAGTTTCACCTCAGGCAGCGAAGCGCGGCGAGGTGCTCGGGGAATCGCGGGCGGCGCCAGCCTCACGGGAGACCCCGGGACCTGGGGCTTGACCCCCACGTGCCAAGAGCAACTCGGAGCGGCAGGTAAGAGACTGGCGAGCCGGGCGGGAAAGGTGGTTTCGGGAAAGGTGGGCGTTCGTCTCCAGCGCCTGAGCTCCAGGGAGAGGGACGGGGCGAGCGGGAGACGGCGAAGTGGGCAGCCAACGGAGCCCATGGCGATTCGGCTACTGATTTGTGTCCTGAAATTTTCTTTTATGAAGGATTTGATAAGAGCTGAGAGAAAGAGTACTTGAATAACCGTAAACTTAGTGAAAAACTTTTAGGACAAAAATTCTGTTGGGCAGACTCCTAGTACGCATTTCTTTCTGTACTATTCTCCTTTAACCACCACAGAGCTGACAAAAATTAAATTTTTATCTCCTTGGTGAAATAGCAAACCACAGCTTTTCTAGAGAGAATGAGACCTTTGACAATTTTTAAAAATTCGATTATGTAAATATTTTCAAATTTTACACACATTTCTTACTTTTGTGAGTAACTGCAACTTTCTGAGTGTGAGAACTTTATCGCTCCCCCCCCACCCGGCCCCATGCTCCATGTTGATAGCTTTTTGTAAGTTTTCATTTTAAATTGTTTCATATGTGGCGATCGGTCAAGGTGGTTGGTTTTCCTTTGTGATTTAGTAAAAAGGACTTGTCTATTTACGGTGTAAAATATAACACACTAGGAAAAAATTTGCCCCTCTTTCTTTAGTGAAGATGACAAGCTGACTATTCAGAATGTCATTTTTTTCCCCAAGCTTCAATGATTTCTGTAATATTTTGCCTTTTTCAGCTAATCTGTGTATGTATGATGGGTACAATTATTCCTTAAATATTTTCCTTTAAATGGACTTGACTCATTTTCTCTTTGTTTTATCCTTGGTTGTCCTCATATCCATGAACCGATAATTTTGTGCTAGTTGTAAATGAAAAACTAGTTCTTCCTGAAGATGTCTTGCTTAATGCACTTGGGAAAGACCACGTCTATGTAACTTTGGTTCCAGATTGATTGCTTTGTATTTTCAGGTAAATGAACTTCATAATGATTCTTCTTGCTTTTGATAATTTTATTCTATTTTCGTTTTTGGATGTATTAATTGTAGCTATTTATTGGTTCTCAACAGATGTTAATTGACATCACTTTTAATAGATAACTGGTGTTTCCTCCCCCCACCACCATCCTACCTTTGTTAAAAGAAAAAATTACAAAAGGAATACTCTGCTTGCAATCACTAAACAAACCAGGAGTGAATAAAGAAAAAGTTAATATATTCCTCCCCTCTCAGGTCTCTCCCTTCTCCACTGTACTCCTTGGGGTAGCCAACATTAACCAACACTTTGAGTATTTTTCGACATCTTTCTCTTTGCTCAAAAATATATAAGCATATATACAAACATATATAGACTTTTTGTAACTTGGTGTATTCATTTAAGAGTATATCATGGCTATCTCTTTGGGTTAGTCAATGGACCTCTCAAAATTAAGAAAAAGCTGAGTAACATTCCATAGTATACTACACCATAATTTATTCTGTTGTTCTCCATCTGATGGATGTTGTTTGTTTTCTTTTTTTTTGCTATTGTAAACATTAGCCCACTCTAACACATGATTAGAGAAGTAAACATTCAGAATAAAATATTAGCAAAATAAATCCAGCTGTGTATTTAAAAGACATACATCATGATCCAGTAGAGTTTATTCCATAACGGCAAGGACAGTTAAATATTAACATGATTTATTGTATTAACATATTTCAGGGTAAAAACTATATGATTATCTCTCTTTTATGGTAAGTGGGGGGTGGGGGGTGGAATTTATATTGTATTTCTATAAATTGCATAGGGAGATACCTGCCCAGGTGGGCAGTAGTCCAAGTTTTGTACCATTTTTGATCCTCAAAGTTGATAGACAAAAGCTTTTTTCCTGGAGTCTTTGGGGGAACTTTTTGGGACCTTGGCCTTTGCTTTGACCTTGGCCTCACTCATGGTCTGTGATTGCCAAAGTGTAGTACTCTTGACTATATGGGAAAAGAAAAACAACATACTTCTAGAGACTGGGGTGGATGATATGGGTGAGACTGTCTAATTTAGGGCTGGCACTTTTTAACGTCTTGTATTTGACTACTTTGGGCTTAATGAGCACCTTGTTGGCCTCTGTACAGATTAATTTTCATTGTCTTGGAAACATTGGCCTGAATCTTTTGAGGCCTTTCTTGTTGTGCTTGTTGACCAAATATGCATTCCCACCTCAGTCCTCCATGCATCTGGGAGTCAGGACTGAGGATTGAGGCAGACCCGTGAGCACATTTCTCCCACGTCTCCTGTCCTGGGCCTGATGGTGGGTGTCAGGAGTGGTGGATGTGGAGGGGGCCAGGTAGATCAAGATGGGACTGTGGTGGGGATGGTTATTTCAGGAGATGCTCAACCCATCCTCCCCTTTGATTCTCAAGGGACCTGGGACCCCATATACAGTTCTCTTTCCTCCTGTTCTGAAGCAGAAGCTTCCAGACCTCAGCCCTCCCAGGGAAATCAAAAGATTGTGTGAGATCCAAGGTTCTGCCAGTCACTCCCTACACACAGCCCCTATACTCTCCCCATCTGTTTTGTGGAGACAGGAGGTCCTTCTTCTGGGCCCAGACACCACTCAGGTTTTTAGTTGGTCCTGTGGTTCATCATCCCAGTTAGAATATGGGAGGGTGCTTACAGATCTAGATGAGGGCATCACATGTGATGTACAGTGGGCAGGACCTGCAAATGATGTCTAGTATGACTGTGACTCTTCTGCTATATTGAGGCCTAGGTATTGTGTTTGCTTCATTCACTGAGTTTGTTAAGTGTCTCAGAAAGTGCCTGCATGTAGTAGATGCTTAATATATACTGTGGAATGAATGAACTTCAACCAGAACCATGCCAGGTATCTGAGTGGGCCTGGGGCCTCTCATCCTGCCCACAGAGATCCCTACTCTGGCCTCACCAAGGACAAGGACCAGGATCAGCAAGATGGAATCTCAAACCTTTGCCTTGGAATAGCAGGTTGCTTTCCATGTGCTTTTCTAAACTCAGGAAGGCCACAGACCAGTGGGGTGTGGCAGATGGCCTTTCATGGGGGAGGGGAGGATAATAACGAGGAACAACCCCGGCACATCAAGCAGCCCTTTCTGCACCAGACAGGCACCTGCCATAGGTGATCCAGTAGTCCCTACAAGGAGGACTCTATGAGGTTTATCCTCTACCACCCCACTTTGAGGAGCAAACTGAGGCTCAGAGAGATTTGGCCACATTCTCAAACACACAGCTAGCAATGGGCAAGTCACCACTGTGCTGAGGAGGGGGCCACACTCACCTAGTGAACCACTGGTCCAGTACCTGTTGGGCGGTGTTGGAAGTGGGGTAGGTGGACAGCAATGTGGCCACGTAGGAGACATTTCTCCCTGGTAGGTACCATGGATTTCACAGGCTTCTACACTGTATCTTCCTGGAGGGTACCCATCCTGCAGGCCTCATTTAGTTTAAGAGTTGATTCATCTTTGCCTGCAACAACAGGGGACAGTCAGTGGCATCACCATGAACTACCAGGAGGATGGAGGTCTGTAGCTCACCCAAGAACTCCCAGCCCTCTCAGGCACATGTGCAAGAGGCGGGACAGGAGCGCCGGCAGTGAAAAACGCTTTGGCCTTTGAAAGTACATTTTGAGTCTGGTTGAGGGGGAAAGTTATACAATTGTTACCTTCTAGGCAGTTTGTTAGCTGAGGAACAACAGACCTCCCTGTATTAATAGTCTGTATTCCTTCCCCTGGGGAAGCCGGGAGCAGGATCTACGTACAACCCCAGCTCTCCTGATCTGGTGCTTGTTGCTCACAGGGCTGAGCAGGAGCTGCCAATGGTAGGCAGCAAGGCTGCTTCCTTCTCCTTCTGGAGCCCCACCTCCCCGAGAGCAGGTTGGGGGGAGCAGCAGCCCCAGCAGGAGGGAGGGGACGGTGTGAACAGGCAGTGCCCTCCTACCTTCAAGTCTTGAGGCGCGATGTAGCTGTAAGGGCAAGACGTGTGTCCCTTGCCTCTGCCCAGCCTCGCTGCCACCGCGCCAGGAGAGGAACTGCGGAGCCCACACTTGCAAACTCCCCTAGAAGTCTCAGGGTGCAGCGCCCCCCTCCCCAAAATTCCCCACGGCCTCCACCTCTCGCGGGTGGTCGCAGTCCCTGTCCGGAGACCTGTGCCAATGACCCTAGTGGCGGTTCCGCTTTCTCCCTCGGCGGTGTGATCTTGCGTCTGCAGTGTGATGGGAAAGCATGCGGAGAAAATGACCCGCCTAAGTTATTAGGAAGTTCCCACAGCCGACCCGACGGGCCCCACATCGGAATCTCCTACATCTTCTCCAATGATGATGAGGCCGTGGAGCCGCAGCCGCTGCCCGCGCCGTGGACCTCTGACCCGCAGCTGCGCGAGGTGGGGCGCTCTAAGTTCTACCGCCACGACTGCATCTACCAGAAAAGCTTTGCGCGGGCTCCGTGGCGCTGAGCACCTACACGCCCAAGAACCTGCTCAAAAATGCCGACCTGGCAACCTGGGGGAGTTCGTGTGGCAGGCGCAGTACCCGCAACTGGACTGTATACGTGGGCTATTTCCAGGTGCATTTGCATCGGCTGGAGGTGAGCAACAGCCTCCCACCCGACGCGAGCCGTGTGGTGAACCGTCTACAGCTACGAGCCGCGGAGCCCCAGCGCCACGGTGCGCAGCGCGAGCTGAGCAGATGCCACTCCGAGAGCTTCACCCGATTGATGCCGCCTAGGCCAGCGCGGGTTCAAGATCGGCGACGAGCCGCGCTTCGGCCAACAGCCCTATGGGGTGCAGATCCAGTTCTTTGCCCAGCGCAGCCACGAGCTCGAGTTCCAGAGCCTGGAGGACCTGATTATGGAGAAGCGGCACAACGACCACTTCGGACGTGCAGCGGCGCTGCGGGAGATCGCCAAGCACCTGCACCCCGCGGAGCTGGAGGAGGGCGAACGCAACGCCACGCAGACTGCGCCAGGCCGGGAGGAGGAGGACCGAAAGGCAGTGGTGCGCTGATGCGCGAGCTGAGTGCGGAGCTGTGAGGCGAAGCTGTTTGCAGCACCTGCTGCCCCCTCCCTTCCTTCACTCCCTCCTCCACCACTTTGTGGTCCCTGTCTGGGCTCCTGGGCCACTTAGAAAACGGAGAGTTGGCGAAATGCGCAGGCTTTGGCTTGAGCTTGTTATCTTGGACGGAGGAGGAAGAGGGAGCAGGTAGGAGCCCTTTGGCAGGGGGAGATTCCTGTCCGCCCGCTCAATCTTTCGTCCTTTCTGAAGTGGGGTAAACTGTTGACTTGCCTGACAATTAATCCCTGCTAGACCTGGATCCAAAAATCGACGCTTCTAATGAGCGCGGGGGTGGAGAAAAGTCGGAGTACCGTCGCCTGCCATTGCCTCCTACCCGCTTCGCCTCCCACCCTGGGCTTGGAGGATGCCCTGTACTAAGGACAGAGCCGGCTTGTGGTGGCGTTAACCCCGCGGAGCTGTCTGTGGGATCCGGGAGTAGGGGGTGATTTATTTTATGGGATTCCTAGCGTGCAAATCTGGTGAAATCAGGACCAGGTCTGGGAGCAGCAGGCTAAAACCTAGCAGCCTTCTATGATGTGTAACGAATAGTTGAGTAAATTTGGGCTACAAAACAGAGATTTTGCTACCTCCCTCCTCCCCATCCCCAAGCAATTCATCTTCTGGAGCTGGCTTCTAGCTGAGTCTCCTGCTCCAGCTGTCACTTCCCAGGTTACAGGTAAATAACAGGCCAGCTAGGAGAAGGACCAATTATGGTTCTGTTTTGCTGCCTTTGTTTCTCGACTGCTATTGTAGGCGCTTACAGCTGCTTCATTTGTTATCGAAGGAGGGAATAGCCCTTTGTGTCTCTGATCTAATTAAACCTGTTTGGCTGCTCATCTACCAGGTCACACGTTGGCTGGTGTCACCCCATAAAGTATCCACTACAGAAGCAGCCAAACAGGGTCAAATATATATATTTCACTGTCATCATTGACTGTTAATGATGTACCACACTCAGCCCTGGTCTGGGACTTTGAAGAAATATCAGTCTCCTTTTGGAAATGTAGATCTAGTTCCTGTGTTTAATAATCTTGAAAGTTTAGTAATAAGCTCTGTGTTTATATTCTCCTGGTTGTGGAGAAATGGAGCAAGATAAATGTGGGTAAAGACATGTAACAGAGAGCCTGCAATACCTAACAGATTTGGATTTTCTTTTATGCTTAACACAGTAGTGAAAGTTGAAAGAAATGACCAATGTGCAGGCAGCAGTAGGGAAGAACAGAGCAGCACTGTCTAGCAGCTCTGGGGGCTGGGGAAGCCAGCTCTCTTTTTCACTCCCTCATCTCTGTCTCCCTCCCTTGCCCTCAAATGGAAAGTGAACGTCAGATCACACTGAGGCATAGCAGTGACCAGCTGTTGTTACAAACGTCTTTGTGAGAAATCTGAATTTGAGGGAAGAACGCCTGTAAAATCCATACCAAGAGTAGCATTCTCCATCTAGAGAAGAGATTTTTGATAATAGGGCTTGAAAACGAACTAGAAGAGGAAATAGATCTGCTCCAGATGCTGCTTTCCAGTGCAATGCAAACGTTTTTACAGGGTACCAGAAGTGTGAAATATGTTATGCTTCAGAATGGTGATTCCGTTGGAAGTTTTCTTAGGGTTATCATGCTTAAAGTAAAGCAACAACCCACCAGTGAAGCTTCCAAAAAAGGGAATCACATCAACTGTTGGATCTTTCCTGAAAATGGCAGTGTTGTGGATAAGAGTTTTTAATGCCCGGGCAATGGCTACATTGGCACTTAAAATATATATATATAAGGACACGGGGAGGGAGAAGGGTAAGCTGGGACGAAGTGAGAGACTAGCATTGACTTATACATACTACCAAATGTAAAATAGATAGCCAGTGGGAAGCAGCCGAATAGCACAGGGAGATCAGCTCAGTGCTTTGTGACCAACTAGAGGGGTGGGATAGGGAGGATGTACCTCTCCACGCCCATGCAAGTGGGAGGAGATATAGGGATATATGTACATGTATAGCTGATTCACTTTGTCATAAAGTAGAAACTAACACACCATTGTAAAGCAATTACACTCCAATAAAGATGTTAAAAAAATATATATATATATTTAATAATATTTGTTTCTCCTTAGGAATAAGACGTTAGAACTATTTTGTCCTGTACAATTTCATGATTAATTTTATAGGATAAGAAGAAAAGAAGCATGATGGTCAAGACTTCACAGAGGAAGCAACGTGATTGTAGAAACCAATCCAAAGCGTGGCTTAAGCACCTCCATCCCTCTGAGAATGTCTGTACATATTCAAGAGGCTGGTTGCTAGAATCACATCCTATCCTGGCAATGAGATCAGATGCCATCAATGGGAGGAAACTTTGGATAAGCCCCAGCAAGTGCTCTGGCCGAAGAGACTACATGGATTCCAGGTCTTCAGTGGAACCAGAGAACCCTTAAGTACTTTGGATCTTGCCAAAGCCTTGCAAAAACTTGCAACTAGTTGCACAGGTGAATCTCTGCCAGGAGTTCTCACAGGTAGTCTGAACTCCAGCCCCAGGCCCACCCCTGCCCAGTCTTCAGATTTGGCAGAGATGATTCCAGGAGCTGGTCTGGGTATCTCACAGCTCCTCTGCAAACAATTTCCGGTGACTGAGGAAGATATCAGGAAACAGCAAAGTGAAGATGGCAAGAGAGAGCCTGAGGATAGCATTGATTGCAGACAGGCTAGCTATCAAGGCAGAAAAAGTGAGGGGCTAAGAAGGATGTCCTGACAAACACTGTTGAAAAAAAGAGAAAATGGTGCAGATGAAATGGTACACCACAGCACTTTATTAATGACTCTCTGGAGTGTCTGTAAGTTTTTCTTGCTTTGAGCTTTTGAAACTTTAAAATAAACCAATACTTTTCTCTCATTAAATTCTTTTGCGTGGCATAGAAAATATAGACAGTGATCTATTTATATTTGTTTGTTTGTTTTTTGCTGGCCCCTCAGCTTGCGGGATCTTAGTTCCCTAACGAGGGATCAAACCCGGGCCCACGGCAGTGAAAGCGCCGAGTCCTAACCACTGGACTGCCAAGGAATTCCCTAGACAGTGATCTTTTTGAGGGGAGTGATTTGGTTTCTGGTGAGAAGAGGAGATCTTTCCTCTTCATGTTGTTATCTCATTTTCCTCTCTATGTGTGTTATTTATTTGTATTTTAAAGTCAATAGAGAGTTATCAAAGTTATGGGATTATTTAGTTTTTTTTGCCCTTACAATCACAGAATAAAACCTACCTTTTCACAATAGATTATCCTGTTTTGTATAATACCCAGTAGATTCCAAAATAATATTTCATTAAAGAGCTGTTATAATTATGTTCTCAAATAAGATATCTACTACTAGGTCTCTATTTTTGTGTTGTTGCATGCTAATTCAGAGTTGCATATAATGAGATACCAAACTTTTCCTTACTTTTAAAGATGTTTATGTGTTGAAAATTTGATTCATGAAAATTGACATGCCATTTGGGGTATCATGATATCAAAAGAGACTGTTTTCAGCATCATTAATCTAACAATAAGTCACTGCTTGTTGGGATTTATTTGCCTGTTTGCCTCATCAAGCATGTTGTATTATTCAAATCCTCTTTATCATGACTTACTTTTGTCTGAGGGATTTATAGTTTCTGAGAGCGAGGTGTTAAACAATAATAGAGCATCTGTAGTAAAACAATAATAGAGCATCTGTAGTATTTGTTTCATGCCTGGGATGCTTCACACTGCCTGTTAGAGAGTTTCTGCTTTAACTGTTTGGTTAGATTCAGTGCAAAAAAAAAATGAAAAAAAGACTATCTTTTTTTCTCTCAGACCTTTCCCCTAAGTTTTATAAATCTTTAAATCCAAAGCAGACCCTATCTCTCTAGAGTTTGGTATTACTCAGGGATTCAGTCTTCCCAGATACCTAGTCATTTCAGCTCCCAAGTCCCAGGGCTGATTGCAGAGTCATGTCAGACCCACTCATTCCTTCTTGGTCTGTTTCTCACCTTGTAGGACCTGTGATGAGGGAAAGGAGTCACCAAGGCAGATTTTCTGGATGTCCTGGTGAATCTGAACATCAGAGAACGAAGTAGTTCAAGGGGAACTTGAGACTGTCAGGGCTTCAGGGAAGGGGGTGCAGAATATGGAGGAATAGAGATGGGGTGATGGCTGCGCAGGAGTCAAGGAGAGACGTGTGTAGTGGGTGACTAGGTAGGCAAACCTCACACTTAAGTGGGATGTTGATTTTGTTCATCATCCCAACGTCTGTGCCTGTTTCACCAATCCTTGTGTCCCTGAGGGTTGATATGGTGTGAAACCATAAGACAGAAGTTGCAGTTGTCTTTAGGACATAATGAAGGGGAAGAATTTTATCTCAGTACAGTGTGAACCAGGTAGGGGCCAAGTCAAGAAAGACCCAGAGGTTGTGTCTGACCAATGTGGTTTATTTCTGTTCCGGCCAAGCTCCTTTGGAACCTGACTGGGAAAAGGGGACTCAAGCAGATGTCACTGCAGCTTCCTCAGGTCCCAGGTAATAATAGCCCAGGCGTTGTTGCTGAGCCTCACAGTCTTCCTTCTCCTTCTGCCTGGAGACAGTGACCTGTGAGGGTGAGCAGAGGGCATCAGAATGGACCAGTCATTGCCAAGTATTGGGGGTTACAGGGGAGGGACATGGCCACAGCCACAGAGACCTGATGTTCCTGTGTGTCTCTCTTCCTTTTTTCTCTTTTTCTCTTAATTTTCTCTCCCAGCCCTTTTCGTCTCTTTTCTCCCTCTTTCACCTCTTTCTCTTCTTCTCTTTTCCTTTTAACTCTCTTTTTTTTCTACCATTTTCTCTCTGATATCCCCTTCATATCTTCTGTTTTCCTCCCCCCACCCCAGCTTAACTGATGTATAACTGACATACAGTAAACTGCATACATTTAAAGTGAATGATTTGATAAGTTTGGATTATAAACTTATTGAACCATCCCCACAATCGAAATAAGGAATGCTCATTATCCCCCCAATCGTCCTCATGTTCTTTTGCAATTCCTCCTCCCCTGCTATTTACAAACACATTCTTATTCCCAGACAACCACTGATCTGATTTCTGGCCTCAGAGATTAGCTAGTATTTTCAAGAGTTTGTTTATAAATGGAATCATACAGTAAGTACTCTTTTTCATCTGACTTCTTTCATTCAGCATAATTATTCTGAGATTAATCATTGCATGTGTTAATAATCCAGTACTATTGCTAAATAGTATTGAATTGTGTGGATATACCACAGTTTGTTTATCCCTTCACCTGTTGATAGACTTCTGGGTTGTTTTTAGTCTTTGGCTAGTACAGATATTATTATGAACATCTGTGTACGAGTCTTTGTGTAGACATATGTTTTCATTTCTCTTGGATAAATTCCTAGGACTGGGTGGTTGCATAGATGTATGTAACTTCTTTTAAAATTTATTTTTTAATTGAACTATAGTTGGTTTACAATGTTGTGTTAATTTCTGCTGTACCGCAAAGTGACTCAGTTATACACATATATACATTCTTTTATATTCTTTTCTATTATGGTTTAATCTCAGGATATTGGATATAGTTCCCTGTGCTATACAGTAGGACCTTGTTTAGCCATTCTATATGTAACAGTTTGCATCTACTAACCGCAATGTAACTTTTAAAGATGTGTCCATGTTATTTTTTACCAGCACTATATGTGAGTTCCAGTTGCTTCATATCTTCACCAACACTTGTTATCTTTTTAATTTTAGCCATTCTCATGTGTAGTGGTATCTCATTATGACTTTCATTTACATTTCCCTAATGACTAATGCTGTTAAGAAAAGGAAAAGGCAAACTACACTCAGACTAGGAGAAAATATTTGCAAAACATATCCCCAGCAGAAGACAGGTATTTGTAATATATAAAGGGCTCTTACAACCTGATAGTAAGAAGACAACAGCATTTTCTTGCTAACCAGGAAACAGCACATCAGGCACGTGATGAGCACCAGGAGTCCTGCCAGGCAGATGAGGATGATGGCCCAGAAGGGGAGGTCTGGGGAGACAAGTGCTTGTGTGAGCCACCTCCTATCATTCCCCTAGGGCTCCTGATCCCCCCCTACTGTGCCTCAAAGTCCTTAGCATGGGTTGGCCAACATTCATCATCATCCAATACCCTGGGTACATGGTTCCCTTTAGTGAGGCAGAGAATCAAAATATTCCCTCCCCATCCTGGGCTGGAGCGTCTTTGAGGCTTACCCGAATTCTCAGTCAAGACAGCATTTCTATTGGGAGAATACCCTGAAAGTGAATGAAATGGAGAATGCATGTGAGTGTGTTTTACTTTTTTAAATAAAACTTTTCAAATACACAGAAAAATAGAACCACATTATAAACGTCCATCACCTAGAAATAACAATATATAATTTATCCAGTTAAAACAGTATCATACCCAATGTATAAATTAGTAACACTTGCTACCCTTGCATCATCCCATAATTCCATTGAAATATTAAAGTCATGTAGCCATAATGATGATTCACTCCATTTTAGTTTGCATCACTGGAAAATGAGGATATTTTGCTACATAATAACAAAGCCATTATCACACTACAAGAGTGATATTTCAAATCATACCTCTGGGAATGGATGACTGATGATGGGCTGGACCCTCTTATGCTAGTGGAGGGGAGAATGGATCATCACAGTTGACAAGACCATGGGATCTCTTTAAATTTATAAATTCCCACTCAAAACTCTCTTCTCTGGCTATGAGTACATTCTCTCCCTTCTCCTTTACTGAGTTTTTAATGCTTATTTTCCAGGATTCACCTATACTGTAACTTCCTCCAGGAAGCCTTCTGATTACCACTCCCAAGTATGGATTGGTTCACATCAAATAATTTATAATTTTAAATTGCCTATTGTTATTTCCAACTGCAACACAAACTCTATGAGGGTAGGGACACATAGCACCCATTGGGCAATGGGAGAGGGTTTCAGGTCCCCCTGCTCGTACAACCCCAGGCAAATTCTTAAGATGTGCTGCCTGATACGAGCAGGAACAAGTGCTTTTTAATTTTTTTTTTAATTTTATTTTTTATTTTTTTTCTACATCTACTTGGAGGTTTATTCTTACTTCCATTCAGACCAGGTTTATAAAATATATGCTGTGATTAATTAATTAATTTTTTACTTTTTAAAAATTTTTTAAAAATTAAAAAAAAATTTTTAACATCTTTATTGGAGTACAATTGCTTTACAGTGTTGTGTTAGTTTCTGCTGCATAACAAAGTGAATTAGCTATATATCCCCATATCCCCTCCCTCTTGGGTCTCCCTCCCACCCTTCCTATCCCACCCCTCTAGGTGGTCACAAAGCATCGAGCTGATCTCCCTGTGCTATGCAGCTGCTTCCCACCAGCTATCTGTTTCACATTTGGTAGTGTATATATGTCAATGCTACTCTCTCACTTTGTCCCAGCTTCCCCTTCCCCTTCCCCGTGTCCTTAAGTCCATTCTCTACGTCTGCGTCTTTATTCCTGTCCTACCCCTGGGTTCATTAGAACCATTATTCTTTTAGATTCCATATATATGTGTTAGCATAGGGTATTTTTCTCTTTCTGACTTACTTCAACAAGTGCCTTTTTAAATTAAAATTAATTTTAATTAAGTGAAATTTTAAAAATCTGCTAGTCAGTACTATTAAAAATCATTAACCATAAAAGCCAGTCACAATAGCCGTGTTTAATATGCTCAAGAGCCTCATGTGGCTTATGCACTGGATAGCACAGATATAGAACATTTCCTTCACTAAGAGAGTTCTATTGCATGGTGCAGTCTAGGAGAAGGCGAGCGTTTCCGATATCCCACTGAATGTCCTTTCCTCTCCCTCAGTAGTGGGTAAAATCTGTGGGAGTATGCACCTCCTGCCAGCCTGGGGAAGTTCAGTGCTGACTCATCCCAAAGTCTCCAGATTCCCAGGAAAGTCCCCAGGTGAGGAAATTGGAAGCCCCCACTTCTGCCTCAATGATCAGGGAGCCTTACCATCCACAAGGACACTATTCCTGTCCAGGATAAAATTCTGCAGCTGGGTACCGTTCTTGGTCAGCCGCAGGAATTCCTCATAGATGGCAACTCTGTCCAGTCTCTGAGCCAATGGTGAGAAGTTACACTGAGCATCTACCCCAGTGTGGTTGCTGCGGGGCTCAGACCTGGAAGGACACAAGGGATGAACAAGGATATCTGGAATTCTACCCCGATTCCTGGTTCCCTGCTTCTGGTCCTGTCTAGGAGAACTTTCTGCAGTGATGTAAACATTTGTGTCTGTACTATCCAATACAGTCATTATTTGCCCCATGTTGTTATCGAACACTTAAAATATGGCTAGTGTGAGTGAGAAGCTGAATGTCTCATTTTATTTAATTGAATTAATTTATAAATAACTAGCTGCAGGGAGAACATTTTGAAATGTTGGAGTAAGGACTTCTGAAAATCTGTAAAAACAATGAGAACGCTGGCAAACATGGTCAAAATCAACTTTTTCAGGAGTCTAGAAATTAACCGAAGGCTTGTAACAATTCAAACAGCATTTAGTTAAGAAAAAATGTTTGAATCTTGGTAAATGGAGTAAACGTTATGGTGTTATAACTTGCACAGTTCTCATCCTGCTCTCACAAGGGGCTCAGTAACTTTGAAAACCATAATGGGTTTAGAGCTCCCCAAAAGACCCATCACCATTGAATTGTCATTATTTGACCTATCTGGCAGCTCCTTGAAAAAGCCTTATTTTCGGAGCTTGTCTTTATTTGACTCAGAGTTTTATTGGAGTATAATTGCTTTACAATGTTGTGTTAGTTTCTGCTGTATAACAGAGTGAATCAGCTATATGTATACATATATCCCCATATCCCCTCCCTCTTGCATCTCCTTCCCACCCTCCCTATCCCACCCCTCTAGGTGGTCACAGAGCACCGAGCTGATCCTCCCATGCGATGCAGCTGCTTCCCACTAGCTAGCTATTTTACATTTGGTAGTGTATATATGTCAATGCAACTCTCTAACTTTGTCCCAGCTTCCCCTCCCCCCTCCCTGTGTCCTCAAGTCCATTCTCTACGTCTGTGTCTTTATTCCTGTTCTGCCCCTAGGTTCTTTAGAACCATTTTTATTTTTTTAGATTCCATATATATGTGTTAGCATACAGTATTTGGTTTTCTCTTTCTGACTTACTTCACTCTGTATGACAGACTCTAGGTCCATCCACCTCACTACAAATAACTCAGTTTCATTTCTTTTTATGGCTGAATAATATTCCATTGTATATATGTGCCACATCTTCTTTATCCATTCATCTGTCAGTGGGCACTCAGGTTGCTTCCATGTTCTGGCTGTTGTAAATAGTGCTGCAATGAACATTGTGGTACATGTCTCTTTTTGAATTATGGTTTTCTCAGGGTATATGCCCAGTAGTGGAATTGCTGGGTCATATGGTAGTTCAGAGCTTGTTTAGAGAGGAAAGCCTAACCCCATGGCACTTGCCACAGTCAGTGGTAATTGTTTTACACTATATCTGCCCAAGGGAGCAATACCAGTTGAGGCAAGCAAGAGGTGAGCTAATAACTTAAAAGAAAAAATTGGGGAATGAGATGTCTACAGGGGGCTTTGAAAAGCTCCAATGTATTCCTGGGTATCCAGAAGACCACAAGAGTGCTGTGCAAGACTTGAGAAGGTCTTAAACTCTTACCTCTAGCTGAAAGGTTGGCTTAATATCTAAAAAAATTGATCAATGTAACATACCATATTAATAGAATAAAGGACAAATACCACATGTTTTCTTTTTTTCCACATGTTTTCAATAGACACAAAAAAACTGACAAAATATAATTTCATGATTAAAAAAAACTCAACAAACTAGGAATAGAAAGAAACTTTACAAACCTGATAAAGAGCATTCATGCAAAGACTACCCCTAACATCATACTTAATGGTGGAAGAGTGAAAACTTTTCCCTTAAGACCAAGGACAAGACAAGTATGTCTGCCCTCCTCTTATATGTTATTCACATCATACTGAAGGTTCTTATGGGGCCAATTAGGAAAGAAAAAGAAATAAAAGGCATTTAGGTTGGAAAAGAAGATGTTAAACTCTCTATTTGCAGATGACATGATACTGTATATAGAAAAATCCCAAGAAACACACACACACACACACACACACACACACACACACACACACACACTACTAAATCCTATTAGTTCAGCATGATTGTAGGATATAAGAGCAATATGCAAAAATCTATATTGTATTTCTATACACTAGTTATTAACATTCTGAAAATAAAGTTAAGAAAGCAGTTCCATTTACAATAGCATCAAACAATGTACAAAACACTTTGGAATAAATTTAACAAAAGAAATGTAAGATTTGTATATTCAAAACTATAAAACTTTGTTGAAAGACTTTTAAAAAGACCTAAATAAATGAAAAGGCATCCTATGTTCATGAATTGGGGATTTAGTATTATTAAGATCATAACACTCCCCAGATTGACCTAAAGATTAAATTCAATGCCTATCAAAATCCCAGCTGGCTCTTTTGCAGAAATTGATAGCTGATACTAAAATTAATATGGAATTTCAAGGGACTCGAATAACCAAACCAATATGGAAAAAGAACAACGCTGGACAGCGCCACTTCCCAATTGCAAAACTTACTACTAAACTACAGTACTCAAAACACTGCCACTGGCAAAAAGATAGACATACAGATCAATGGAATAAAATTTACTGTCTGTAAGCAAAGTCATGCAATTATGGACAACTGATTTTCAGCAAAGTTTCCAAAACAACAGGGAAAAGATAGGCTACTTAACAAATAGAGCTGGGACAACTAGATATTCACATGCAAAAGAAGGAAGTTGGACCCCTATCTCAGCATATACAAAAATTAACTGAAAATAAATTAAAGATCTAAATGTAAGAGATAAAATTATATAGCCTTTGGAAGAAAACATAAGAGTAAATCTTCATAACCTTGGATTAGTCATTGCTTACTTAGATATGGTACTAAAAGCACAAGAATCTAAAGGAAAAAGTAGATAAATTGGATTTCACCAAAATGAAAAACTGTTGTGCTTTAAAAGATACTATCATGAACATGAAAATCCAACCTTTCAAATGGGAGAAAATTTGCAAATCATGTATCTTGTAAGAGTCTAGTATCCAGACTATATTAAGAACTATTATACCCCAACATTAAAAAGACAAAATTTTAAAAATGGGTAAAGAGCTTGAATAAACAATTCTCCAAAGAAGATATAAAAATGGCCAATAAATATGTGAAAAAATGCTCAACATCACTAATCATTAGGGAAATGCAAATCAAAACTACAATGAGCTACCACTTCACACCCACTAGGATGGCTATAGTGGGGAAAAAAAGGGCAATAATAATCGTTCGTGAGGATGTGAAGAATTTGGAACCTTCATACATTGCTGAAGGGAATATAAAATGGTGGAACCTCTGTAGAAAATAATTCAGTAGTTCCTCAAAAATTAAACATAGTTACCCTATGACCCTACAATACCCATTCCTATTTATATGCCCAAAAGCATTGAAAACATAAGTTCACGTTAAAACTTGGATATTAATGATCATAACAGCATTATTCATCATAGCCAAAAAGTGGAGACAATCCAATGTCCATCAGTGGATGTACAGATAAACAAAAGTGGTACAGCCATCCAATAGAATATTATTCAGTCCTAAAAAGGAATGAAGGACTGATATATGTTACAGCATGGATGATCCTGAGAACATTATGCTAAGGGAAAGAAATCAGTCACAAAAGACCACATAATGTATGATTCCATTTATATACATTTCATATAAATGGAATGCCTATTGTTCAGAATAGGCAAATCTACAGAGGGAGAAAGTAAATTGTTTGATAGGGGGTGGGGGTGAGGGAAAAATGAGTGACTGCTAATGGGTGGGTACAAGATTTCTTTTTGGTGTGATGAAAATGTTCCTCCCTCCATTAGGTAGTGGGATAGTTGTAGCACTGTATAAATATACCACTAAATTACATACATCAAAAAGGTAAATTTTATGGTATGTGAAACACATCCCAAGAGGTGTATAAAAGTTTTTAATTGCCTCTTATGGCTAGTAGCTACAGTATTGGACAGCACAGTTAGACTGCTGGATTCCAAGTCATCTGGTTCTAACCCCTAGCTCCCATGGATTCTGCCTTCAGTGGCCGATTTCTTAAGACATGAATGCTACACTCTATATTCCATGGCCCCCAGCACCAGCCACCTTCATGCCTACCTAGGTTGACACAAGCTCTTCTGAGTTTCTAGCCAGTTGTACTCGCTGGTTCAGGAACAAGCTGATGTTTGGGTAACAGCTCTATATTCCTAGGGCTCTCCTCTATGACAGCTAGGAACTGAGAGACTATGGCAGTGGGACACTTTCAAAGGACAGAACAAACCTCCAAAATGATTGGGTCCTGAGTTGGAACTCACCTGAATGCTGAAACTTGACAGTCAGAAAAATAACACTTGATGCTGCTGTTTCGGAAGAGCTGGTTGAGCTGAAAGACAGGGCAACATTTCCTTGGTCAGAATCCATGGCACAGTGGCATCGGAGAATGCCAATTAACCAAAGAACACACTTCCCCATCTTTTTTTTTTGTCGGTCCAGTGGTTAAGAATCTGTGCTTCCACTGTAGGGGGCATGGGTTTGATCCCTGGTCAGGGAACTAAGATCCCACATGCTGAGTGGTACGGCCAAAAAAACCCAAATAAACACGAAAACGAAAAAGAAAACACTAGCCCAGGGCCTGTTCCAGGGTATGACTTGGGCTAGCAAGTGAACCCCTCTGTGGCTGTCTCTTAGTTTGTAAAATGGGAATAAGAACCTGTCTTCATGAAATGTTAAAAAAAAGTCACCCTCCAGGTAACCAACAAGGATCTACTGTATAGCACAGGGAACTATACTCAATATTTTGTATTAACTTTAAGGGAGAGAATCTGAAGAAGGATATATATATATGAATCGCTGTGCTGTACACCCAAAATTAACATGATATTGTAAATCAACTATACTTCAGTTTTTAAAAATGTCCAGCATATATACACTACCAAATGTAAAATAGATAGCTAGTGGGAAGCAGCTGCATAGCACAGGGAGATCAGCTCGATGCTTTGTGACCACCTAGAGGGGTGGGATAGGGAGGGTGGGAGGGAGACGCAAGAGGGAGGAGATATGGGGATATATGTATGTGTATAGCTGATTCACTTTGTTATAAAGCAGAAACTAACACACCATTGTAAAGCAATTATACTCCAATAAAGATGTTTTAAAAAAAGGCCAGATTGCCAAACTGAAAAAAAATAAATGTGCACACCAAAAAAAAGTCACCCTCTGACTACCCAGTGTCCATAGGTCAGTCTCTACATGGGAACAGGGTGGACAAACAACCCCATTCTCACCGCATCCTTAATATTTCTCTTGTTCCGCTGGTGTTTGGGGGTGCCTGGGGCTATGTCCTGGGAATAGATTAAGTTGGTGACAGTGAAATTCAGCTGGAAGTTCTGGAAGCTGGGACTGATTGTTGGTTGGTCTGTTGGTATATGAATTGATGGCTCCACTTCTAGAATAAAAAGAAAGTATGAAGTTTTTAACAAAGAAGTCATTACAGCCAGTCTACTTATTCCTGGCAATGTGGACTGAGGTGGGATTTTAGAAGTGGGCTACACTCAAAAAGAATGAAACAATGCCATTTGCAGCAACATGGATGGACCTAGATATTATCACACTAAGCGAAGCAAGTCAGAAAGAGAAAGACAAATACTGTATGATATCACTTATATGTGGAATCTAAAATTCGATACAAATCAGCATATCTATGAAGCAAAACCAGACTCACAGACATAGAGAACAGATTTGTGGTTGCCAAGGGGGAGGGGGATGTGGGAGGGAGGGAATGGGAGTTTGGGATTAGCAAAGGCAAGCTATTATATATAGGATGGTTAATCAACAAGGTCCTTCTCTATAGCACAGGGAACTATATTCAATGTCCTGTGACAAGCCATAATGGAAAAGAATATGAAAAAGAATATATATATGTATAACTGAGTCATTCTTCTATACAGAAGAGGTTAACACAACATTGTAAATCAACTGTACTTCAATAAAATTAAAAAAAAAAGTGGCCTACAGAAGACCGTTCATCTACCTGTCCACCTTGAATCCATTCATCTGTCTGCCTGTCCAACTCTCCACCAAGCATTATGAGAGTTCACTAGGATGTGGTGAAGAGGAGCTTGGGCTTCTCTGGGGCAGAGTTGGCAGGTGCAGGTGCTGACCATCTCAGTGGGCATCTATCACACACCTTTGTTGACCTAGGTTCCTAATGTGTCTTCTTGCCTCTGTTCTTCCTCCCCGTCCCCAATCATTGTCCTTGTAACACGGAGAGGATGCGCTTTCTAAAGTAGAATTCTGGGTGTGTTCTGTTCCTCCACAAACCATTCCAGTGCCCAGGAGAGTCCCTGCCCACATCTTCAGCTACAGCTTTCCCATGTCTCATGTCAAGGTGTATGCTCCAGCCACACCAAACTTCTTAAAGCCTCCTCCAATGACATGTTCTTTCTGTATTCTAGGTTATAGACACATGTAGCACAGCTGCCCATCTCTTTCCCCCAACTAGGTCCTGTTCTCCTTCAGATCTCAGTTTCTTCATCACTTCCTCTAGAAAACTTTCCAAGAGAGAATTGTGTATCCCTTTTGGGGGTTCCCACAGAGTTTTGAAATTCCCCTGTTATAGTGGTTTTCACAGTGTATCATCAGTGCCTATTTATTTTCATGGCGTATACATTGAATGAATGAATGAATCAACCAATGCATGACTCATAACTGCAGCCTAAGAAGGAAACACAGGATCCTTTACATTCTGGGTTAGAAAAACTGACATGTAAAATAACCATTTCCTTGGTTGCAATCGCTGCATTTTCTCTTCCTGCATCCTGTTGGATGATACATTGCCATGAATCATCAACATGGGCTTCCAGAAAGCCCCCCTTTTTCCTCTGCAGCCTCTTCCATTTCACTGCTACCCAGAAGCCCTATCCTTCTTCATAAAACCATCTTTTCCAGCCATGAACCTATTCCCCCACCTTATCTCATACCTGTCACATGCACATCTGTCAACTGGTAGGTGGCACCCAGCCAGTGGGATGAGGCATTAAGGGTCTTGTCTAGAAACACTTGCTTCATCACACTGGAGTCCAGTTTGGAGGAGAACAGTACCTTGATGCTGACCGACATGGGATCCAGCCTAGGAACAGAGGCCATGGGAACTCAGCCAGCACCCAACACCAGCAGTGTCTCCTGAGTTACTGTTTTATAGAGCCAAAGACCTAGGGACAAGCACTGTGGGTATCTGACTGCCTCTTCCCCCAGGCAAGAGAAGAGACCCTGACCAAAAAGGGAAAGATTTCTAGGGGTTGGGAATAGAAGCAATAATAGTAAAAATAATGAATGTCTACTGTGCACCTCTAAGAAGTGAATTCCACATTCCCTCCCCATCGCTCTGGTGGAAGCGATTATTATAATTATCCCCATTTTAAAGACAAAGGAACTGAAGTTTGGTAACATTCAAAGTCAGCATTGTGTCCCATGATCCTCCCTCTCTCTAGTATAGATGTCCTAGTTCCTCTACCCATCCCTCAGAGACCTGGGTTCAAACCCAACTTTGACAGCTCTTGCGCTGTTCACTTCTCTGAGCCTCAGTTTTCCCATGTGAACACTGCGGATGAACATTGCATTCACTTCTTGGGGGATGTTATGAGAATTAAATGAGATGATCTTGCATGAAAGTACTCAGCAGGGAGCCTGGCCTAGTACAGGCTCCAGTGCCTAGTACAGTTTCAGGAGGCAATCCTTGACTTGCCCCATCTCTGCACTCCCATGGCACCCTGTTAATAATAGTGTCTCTGCCTTTTTTGTGTCCTTAAGTAATATATATATTTTTTGGCCACGCCATGCCGCATGTGGGATCTTAGTTCCCCAACGGGGGATCAAACCCATGCCCCCTGCAGTGGAAGCGCAGAGTCTTAAACACTGGACCACCAGGGAAGTCCCCGTAAGTAATATTAAAAAAAATTTTTTATTTTATTGAAGTATAGTTAATTTACAATGTTGTGTTAATTTCTACTGTATAGCAAAGTGATTCAGTTATACATATATATATATATATATATTCTTTTTCATATTCTTTTCCATTATGGTTTATCACAGGATATTGAATACGGTACCCTGTGCTATACAGTAGGACCTTGTTTATCCATTCTATATTTGATAGTTTGCATCTGCTAACCCCAAATTCCCAACTCACCCCTCCCGCATGGCAACCACAAGTCTGTTCTCTGAGTCTGTTTGTTTCATAGATAGTTTCATTTGTGTCATATTTTAGATTCCACATATAAGTGATATCATATGGTGTTTGTCTTTCTCCTTCTGACTTACTTCACTTGTGTCCCTAAGTAATCTTTTTTTTTTTCCTAAGTAATCTTTAGTTCACTTGATTATGACTTTTTCAGAGACAGAACCTGTATATTCTATCTCCATGGCCAGAACATGGCTTGGGACAGAATGATCACAGAATTATTGGTATAACCTTTGTGATCAGCACGATTGCCCTAAAATCAGAATTGCACCCCCTGGCCTCCCAGCTCCTGTGTTACATTGGCTGGTGGATGTGTGGGGCTGGAGAGCTTCTCTTGGGAAGGAAAAGGGGCCCCCAATACCTGTGGTGGATTCTGGTTGTACAGGTGATGATGAAGTAGGCAGGAATGTGGTAGCTGGTTCAGGAGCTATGGAAAGGGCAGTCATTAGGGAGGAACAGAGCCCCCCACAGAGTGGGAGAAGCCTCCAGGTTCACCTGGGCTCCAGAAGCCCCCAGGCTTACCTGGGCTCTAGAAACCATTCATAGGTTTACCATTAATGAGAGTGAGCGAAGGAGTGATTGTATGAGTAGAGAGATGAGCAAGCCTGTGAATGAAATGAACCCAAGAGAGTGTGAGTGGGTAAACAAGAGAGAGACTGAACAAAGAGGACAGACAGATGGAGGGGCAGAAATACAGGCAGACAGAGGAAGAATGGACACAAGGAGGGTCAAAGAGAAGGAAAGAAGAATAAACACAAGGAAGAAAAGTTGAGAGATGAATGGAAGTGCAGAAGGAAAGAAAGACAAACAGGTGAATAGGCAGAAGGATGGTTGGTTGGATGGATGGATGGATAGATGGATGGAAGGGAGGGAGGGAAGGAGGGAGGGAGGAAGGAAGAGGTCTGAGAGAAGGAATAACTAGGAGAATGGAAGAATGGATGGGTGAAAAGATAGGTGAAGTGATCATTGGATGAGTGAATGGACAAATTTGGCCAAAGCACTGAGTACCGCCCGAGTTTGCAACTTGACACTGAGGCCCATTCTGCAGGCCCTATTAAAAGGTTTTGTTATCAGGAGACATGGACTACAAGGTCATTATCTGACCTGAACCCTTATTTCTGTAGCGAACGCTCGTTCAAATTTCTTCCTCCAGCCCAGAAGGGTGTGGAAAATTCGGAAAGCCAATACCATGGCTGCAGGTCTAAAAAGAGACAAAGGACTCGGCATCCTTCCTCCCACTGATACCCTGCCCCCACTCAGGAGACCTGGCCTGAGTTTGGGGCAAGCTCCCTTTGTCAGTGAGAAGAAAAGTTTGGCTCAAGATCATTGGAGACTGAAATGGACAGTGGATGAAAAGATACATACTTGTAAGAGGCTCATCTGGACCATGTTCATTATAACCTGGAAATAAAAAAGTCACACATTAAGGGGAGGCTGAGGAACAAGCCCAGATATACATGGGCTTTGTCCATGTGGGGCTTCTTTCGGGATGTCATTCCCTCTGTACCAGGTGAGCATCTGCATCTTCTAGGATCAGACTCAAATGTCATCTCCACTATAAAGGCTTTCCTGACCTTTGGATTAGAAATGACCCTTCCTTACCCACCTCACCAGCAAGTCCCCAACAAGAGACTCTCATAATATTTATGTTCACACATTTTTGCCCCCAAATATCCATCCACCCTGCCATCTGCCCTTCCAGCCTCCCTCCAATCTATCCCTACATCCAGTGAATATTTATGGAAAGCTTACAATGTGTCAGGTTCCATTTACATTTGGGGAATATACTGCCGAATCAAACAGTCTTTACCCCACTGGAACTTACATTAGGATAGGTTGTACATGTAGCCTGTCTGTCTCTGGTGTCGGGCACAAGGCCTGGCTTATAGTAGATGCTTGGTAAATGCTGAATGAGTGAACACAATGAAGCATATAAGTTGTGCAGCTTACAAGGGGTTGGGGAGAGTCTTAAACTGGCCCCTGCAGTGGCCAAGGTGAAGGGGGAAAATGTGAACTCAGAAGAACCTCAGGACCTAGACTGGTGAAAAACCTACTGTGGGTGTGGACAGTTCCCTTCCCTTCTCTGTAATTCTGTTTTCCTCTTTGCTAAAATGGGAGTCATAAAGGACCAGGATGTCTCCTGCCCGCCTGATGGGGCAACGGTGATAAGAAAGTGTGAGTTGCCAAACTCTATTCCTAGGTTGGGGACAGAGAGAGGGGAAGCTGAGTAATTCCAGTCAACCTCACCACAGCTGTGCATTGACCCTTAGAGCCCCCGTTAAGGGTCACCCTTCCAAATGCTCTTTCTTCCTGGATTCTAGGCTGATGCCCAGTGTGTCCAAAGCTTGGATCCCCTAGGCAGAGTGCCTGCCTGCTTTCCTGGCATAGGGGCCCCAACCAAGAGAGAAACCCATCCTGGTCAAAAGTGAGAAGTGGGGCTGTAGAGCACAGGAAACTCTACTCAATACTCTGTAATGGCCTATATGGGAAAAGAATCTAAAAAAGACTAGCTATATGTATACGTATAACTGATTCACTTTGCTGTACACCTGAAACTGACACAACACTGTAAATCAACTATACCCCAATAGAATTTTTTTAAATGTGCATCTCATGTATTTTATTAACAAGCTTACATTTATTAAAAATATTCTTAACTTTTTTATACAATTTTATTTATTTTATTTTTTTGGCTGCGCTGCACAGCATGTGGGATCTTATTCCCCGACCAGGGATCAAACCCGTGCCCCCTGCACTGGGAGCTCGGAGTCTTAACCACTGGATCACCAGGGAAGTCCCTTTTATACAATTTTAAAGGTTACTTTCCATTTACAATTATTACAAAATATTGGCTATTTTCCCCGTGTTGTACAGTACATCCCTGAGCCTATCTTATACCCAGTAGCTTATGCCTCCCACTCCACAACCCCTGTGTTGCCCCTCCCCCCACCCCCACTGGTAACCACTACTTTGTTCTTTACATCTGTGAGTCTACTTCTTTTTTGTTATATTCACTAGTTTGTTGTATTTTTTAGATGCCACATATAAGTGAGATCATACAGTATTTGTCTTTCTCTGTCTGACTTATTTCACTTAACATCATACCCTCCAAGTCCATCTATGTCTCTGCAAATGGCAAAATTTTGTCCTTTTTATGACTGAGTAGTATTCCATTGTGTACACACACACGCGCACACACACACACACACACACACACACGCATCTTTTTTTATCCATTCATCTGTTGATGGACACTTAGGTTGCTTCCATATCTTGGCAATTGTAAACAATGCTGCTATGAACGCTGGGGCACAGGAATATTTTCAAATTAGTGTTTGTTTTTTTCAAGAGTGGAATTGCTGGGTCATATAGTGTTCTATTTCTGGTTTTCTGAGAAACCTCCATACTGTTTTCTGCAATGACTATACCAATTTACATTCCTACCAACAGTGTACAAGGGTTCCCTTTTATCCACATCCTTGCCCACAGAATAGCAGTAATTTCCAGGAAGGAAATGTTCATATCAATAGGAATAGAATAGAGATTAGCTATGGGGAAAAGCTGTTTTCTAGGAGATGGTCTGAGCAAGAATGTGCTGAGATGAGATTTGGAGGACAAGGAGGAACCAAGCACAGCTGAGTTCCGAAAACAGTAAGTGCATGAGAATGGAAGGATGTCTGGGCCCTGCAGGAACAGAAGTGAGGCTGGATTAGGGAGCAAGGTAGACAGTGGGACGGGCTGAGGCTGTGTGGGCATCAGGGTCCAGACCATGCAAGAATCCATCAGCCACTAGATGGGATTTGAAATTTCATGACCCAGAGATTAGACCTGTGGAGCTGGGGGTGGAGGTCAGAGATGTTGGAGGTCCTGGAGAGAATGTAGAGGTCACCGGAGCTGAAAGAATAAAATTGTTGGATCCTATCATGAAGCAACGAGAGGCTAGAGTTATTAATGGAAACTTGCATCTCTACCTTAGCTTAACCTGAGACTTTTGCTGGTCTGAGGCTATTGTGGGGCTGAGTATCTGGGGGATGGGGCATACTTTCCTCCCAGGGAGCAGGCTGAGGGAGGAAGGGTCCCAGGGTCATGGGAATATCTGAGCCCTCATTACTCACTGCTGGTGGTGGGGATCCAGTACTGATGGTTATAACCTGCAGAGAGAGGCAGAAAGAAAGAGTAAGATGATGGGAGAAGGTTAAGAAAGGAGTGAAGGGGGACTTCCCTGGCAGTCCAGTGGTTAAGACTTCACCTTCCAATGCAGGGGGTGCGGGTTCATTCCCTGTTCAGGGAGCTAAGATCCCACATGCCTCACGGCCAAAAAAACCAAAACTTAAAGCAGAAGCAATACTGTAACAAATTCAGTAAAGACTTAAAAACAAAAAAAAGGAATGAAGTGTAGAACTGGAAACACAAGCTCGCAGACCTTACTGAGTGCTTTCTTTGAGATTCATCAGTAAATAAAGATGGTTATTCTTTATGAGTTAACTGCCTCATACTCTGATGCTCCTGATAATTTCATCCTCATAACCATTAACCTTAAAGAAAATAATGATCAAATCACCCTCAATATTGTGGAGATTTACTAGGTGCCTGGAATAATATCAACCTCATCAAATAAATAATAAGGACAGCAATTTTATGTGTGTTTCCAGCCTTATTTATGTTCTCTTCATCCATGACATATAATTTTGTCCTTGCTCGATGAGTTTCTCCCAATACCCAGCTCTCCAAAGACAAAGTTTGACCTTTGACAGCATAGTTCTTGGACTTCTGTAATGTTGGACTGAGAATAGTGAGGGAGATGGAGAGAGAGACAGACTTGGGGGGTCAGCCAGAGAATATAAAGTTGGAGAATATGAGAAAATGGAGGAAAGAGGATTTGAATAAGTATGGTTCTGGATAATGGATTGGATCCTCTTTGATGCTCTGTAAGAAATGCAAGTAAAACTTAGACTTATTTTATATTTAATAGTCTCATTGGGTTTCTTGAAATGAAACTCTTCTCTGAGACTTGACCAAGTGGAGCCTGTGGTTTACTTGGGTTATTCAGGTTTCATCTCATTTGACTCACACTTAGGTGACTTTTTTTTTTTAAATAATGAATTGGCTTATGTAATTATGGAGGCTGAAAAGTCCCAAGATCTGCCCTCTGTAAGCTGGCGACCCAGGAGAGTCAATGGTGTAGTTCCAGTCCAAGTTCGTAGGTGACTTTTTAAAAAATTCCATTCTAAAAATGGACAAAGTGTGGAGAGGTCATGACTTGCCCAGGGCCACAGAGTAAGCAATAGGCAGGACCAGGGCTAAATTAAAGCAAGACCTATAATTCACCAAAACCCATAGTGGTTAACTACTACTTTTAGGTAATTCCCAAGGACTGCTGAAATACAAAACAGATTTTAATCCAGGTAGAAAGAAATTGTCCAAGGTGATATAGTAGGGACATAATTGCTTAGTTTAAATTGTTGTATTAGGGGCCCCTTAATATACTTTTCCATCCTGAGATTTGAGGTGTGTTATAGCTGGGTTAGTCTGAGCTGTAGCCTAGTAATTAGGTGGGCTTAGATTTTCGAGTCAATTTAGGTTTGAGTCTCGATTCTACCACATGTATTAGCTGTCTGATCTTGGGAAAATGGATTCCCGTCCCTGAACTTTGTTTGATCCTCTGTCAAATATACATAATACCCCATAGAGTGCTGGGCAGGATTACTAAGACATAATACATATAATGCTTTAGAACATAGGAATTCCTCAATAAATATTAGCCTTTAGTACAGGTGGTATTGCGGGTGCTGTTGCTAAGAGCATTGTGGCAAAGGAATTTGTTGCCAAAAGCATTACTAACAGCTTTGTTGTGTGTTGCTTAGGTGGGGTGTAGTTCCAGCTGGCCCTTGGAGAGTGAGTAAAGGGCCACAAGCTGCCATAAGGAAGAGAAAGAAGTGCAGTCACTGCATTGGGAACCCATTGCCCCTTGGGGAAGAGTTAACCCCAATGGCCACCATGGGCTTGCATTATTTACCCTTTTTCTTCTTTGATGTCTGCATGTTCTATTTGGGCTTCTGTGAAAGGTCATTGAAATGAAGTAAACTTTGGAGGAAACCTTTATTTCCAGACCTGGGAAGTTCCTTTTTAGGTGTTCTCAGGGGAGAGAACTGAGCCTCCATGGAAATTCTAGGTTGGTCCAGAACTAGGAAGGTGCGTACAGAGAAATTACACTGCAAGGAGACCCCATCTAGGGAGCAAGAGGAGACCCCAGCTACAGCCAGCAGAACTGCTCACCATTGACGTAGAGACTGTTCCTGTCCAGGGTGTAGTGGCCCAACCGAGTGATACCATGGGTCTGTTGGCTTAGTTCCCAATACAGCCGTCCTCTGTTCAGCCTGAAGCCTGTGGGATCTGGGCGGTAGGTGCAGACCGCATCCATTCTGGTGCTTGTTCCATCCTTGTCAGCCCTGGGGAAGGAGGGACATGGGAGTAGGAACATGAAAGACACTTGAGGGTTAGATACTCTTGACAACACCTTCCTTCAATTGTACTCCTTGGGTTTTATTTTTTTTAATTAAAAATTTTTTTTATTGGAGTATAGTTGATTTACAATGTTGTGTTAGTTTCAGGTGTACAGCAAAATGAATCAGTTATACGTATGCATATATCCACTCCTTTTTATATTCTTTTCTCATGTAGGCCATTATGGAGTATTGAGCAGAGTTCCCTGTGCTATGCAGTAGGTCCCTATTAGTTATCTATTTTATACATAATAGTGTGTATATGCCAATCCTAATCTCCCAATTTATCTCTCCCCCTCTCTTACTCCCTGGTTTGAGAGGTATTTGTTTTCTACATTTGCAACTCTAGTTCTGTTTTGTAGATAAGTTCATTTGTACCCTTTTTTTTCTTTAGATCGGCACTCTTCTCTAGGTTTTATCTGCTTTCTTGAACATGTCTTTTTCTGTCTCATGTGGGGATCCAGATCCCCTCACCTCCTTAACTGGAGTACTCTCTAGGGCTACTCCTTAGCTCAGTTTCTTCTTTTTCTCCCTGTTCTTTTTACTAATTGCTTCAAGCTCATTGTTTCACTACCAGCCCCTAGTACCTTCCCTGTCCACTCACGAAGGTAAATAAAGATAGTGTCCACTCTAGTTAACAGTTGAGTCCTGCTTGGGCCCTGGGGTTGGGGATGTAAAGCTCCCAGGGAGGAAACTCCTGAGAATCCTGGGGCCAGGTAGTATGTGGAAGGGAAAAGCAAGAGGACCAGAGACCTTGGAGAATGTGAGTGAATCACCCCCATGGCTGGTTGTGATGTTGTGTGACAACTATTGTGGAGCCTGAAAGGAGGGACTTTATTTCAAGTTGGAAAGTCCAAAGGCTGAGGTCAACTCTTTGGGAACACATGTTGGGTAGGCAACCAGGTTTGGAGAGAAACAGAGAAAATTAGTTAAGAAGTAATAAAGGGAAAGATGGTTCAAAAATATCTTTGTCCTGAATTTAAGCTGACCCTACAGTGATTCACCCAGCTTTGCAGGTAGGAAGAAAGTTCCCATCCCTCCCCTGTCTGGGAATTCTACTTGCTATTATCCATGCTATCCATAGCATTCCCATGATATGTCTATACAGCATAGTGCAGTGGTTCTCAAAGCGTGGCCCAAAGACCCCTGCAGTTCCCAAAACTCACAGGGCATCCACCAAGTGAAAAATATTTCTTAGTAGTACTAAGACATATTTTCACTCTCACTTTTTCAGGAGTATACAGTGAGATTTTTCCAGAGGCCACAGGTGAAATATTGTAAAATATGGAATGCAGAAGCAGATATCCTTCTGTGTCTTCTACCAAGCCAGACATTTAAAAAATTTGGAAAAATATAAGCAATAACCCTCTTCTCATTACACTTTCTTTGGGGGGGCGGTAGGAGAAATATGGCTATTATTCATAAAAATATGTTATTTATGCTAACCTGTAATGGGATTATCATTTTTAGTGAATTAATGAATAAATCTTTATAAAATTTATCCATTTTTTGGTAAGCACATAAAGTTCTTTAATATGGTTTCAGATTCCAGATTGCAACCAACTTTTAATAATTACCATTTACTGAGTTTGATGCAGTTTGGTGTAGTATCAAATAAGAATATATACAATTTTCAGAAAAGACAAAATCTTTGCTTACAACTTACTGAGTTTTCTCTCTCTCTCTCTTTTGGTTGAAGTAAATGAAAATTTCTCCATTTAAATTTCTAATACAGTAAATATGGACAGATATAACCCTTAAGGCTCTTTGGAGTTCTGGGTACTTTTTTTTTTTTTTTTTAGCTGCGTTGGGTCTTTGTTGCTGTGCGCGGGCTTTCTCTAGTTGCGGTGAGCAGGGACTACTCTTCGTTGTGGTGCACTGGCTTCTCGTTGCGGTGGCTTCTCTTGTTGAGCACGGGCTCTAGGCGCGCCAGCTTCAGTAGTTGTGGCTTGCAGGCTCTAGGCGCGCCGGCTTCAGTAGTTGTGGCACACGGGCTTAGTTGCTCCGTGGCATGTGGGATCTTCCTGGACCAGGGCTCGAACCCATGTCCCCTGCATTGGCAGGCGGATTCTTAACCACTCTGCCACCGGGGAAGTCCCTGGGTACTTTTTAAGAATGTAAAATGCTATTGAGCCCAGCCCAACCTTGGGCACTGCTGGTATTGTGGTTAAAAGGAGCGACTCAAGAACCAGAACACCTGGGTTCAAACCCTGACTCCTCTCAAGCAAGTGACTTGACTACTCTGAGCCTTAGTGTCCCGTCTGCAAGGTAGAATAATAATCGTGTTCTTGTGAGGATGAAATGAATGAAAACATGCAAACCACTTGGATTATTGTGTGGTATGTAGTATGGGCAATATTATTATTATTATTAATTCTCCCATCTTATGGAGAGATGGGGGCAGAGAACCCACCTCTTCAGCAGGATGACTGAATTGGCTGAATGAAGGACCTCATGGAAAGGCCATAGCATCATGAAGTGTAAGAAATGGGTCCTGAGCACACTGACCTCAGGGGACAGAGACGAGAAGAGAGGCCATTTCTGCAGAGTTTAGGCCCATTTGAGAGTTTTAAAATTGCAGTATATCCTACTGGTAATCTATATTTGTTTTGTGTCCCCCTTTGGTTCAGTACCTCTTTTCAGGGAATAAACTGAAGAGCTGCAGTGTCTAGAGTTTGTCCCCAGCAGGATAGAGATGAGCTGGGGGCAGTGAGAGTGTCAGGGATTCTGGCAACGCAGTTGGCAAAGATGTTACACTAGCTGGCACTACGAGATCCCATTAATAGAATGCTCACAGTGGGTCAGGTATTGTGATGAACAATTAACAACCCCAAGAGTAAGGTACTGTTATTATCACCATTTTATAGATAATGTGATTGAAGAACAGAGAGGTTCTGTGACTTGCCCAAGATCACATAGCTAGCAGGTGGGAGAGGAGGGCTTTAAACCCAGGCCCTTTTTTTTTTTTTAAAAAACTGCTTTTTCTTCCTAGTCAGAGAAGGAAACTTTCCACTCTCTATATTTTTTTCCTTTCCACTGTGTTTTTATTTATTTTTATTATTATTTATTTTTTGCGGTACACAGGCCTCTCACTGCTGTGGCCTCTCCCATTGTGGAGCACAGGCTCTGGACGCGCAGGCTCTGGACGCGCAGGCTCAGCGGCCATGGCTCACAGGCCCAGCCGCTCCGCGGCATGTGGGATCCTCCCGGACTGGGGCACGAACCCACGTCCCCTGCACCGGCAGGCGGACTCCCAACCACTGTGCCACCAGGGAAGCCCCTAAACCCAGGCACTTTTTTTTTTTTTTTTTTTTAACCCAGGCACTTTTGATCCTCTATGATACACAAGTAGCTGTGGTTGACCAGGGTGTGGGGGACCAAGAAAGGAGAGAATTGGCGTTTCTGGAGGTGATCTGGAGGAAATCTCACCTGAGCAAGGTCAGTCTACAGCTGGTATACAGGGCACCAACGCTGCTCTTTTTGAACAGAGGACTGAGCTGGAAAGAATGAGAGGGGGATTAGCAGGAGGGACCAAGATAGCAGGGTGTGGTAGTGTTGGGGCAAGATGGGCATTGGTGGGGGTCTCTTACCAGGTGCTGCAGGTCTCTCTCAGTGGCATTGAATATCTCAGAGTCCGAGTTTCCCATGTCCTCCGTGTAGCGCAGGTTGGTGATGGTGAAGTTGACAGTAAAAGGCATCAAGAAAGGAATTGCAGCTGCAGTGGTGGGGAGAGTAAAATGAGGCCAGTCCTGAGTCAAGCCTGGTCTGGGGGCAGGAGGTAAGGCTCTGAGGACATACCTTAACTCTGTTGCCCAGTTGGGGGTCTGGCCTAGGCTGTCCTACCTGAGACACCTCATGTAGCAATCCCTGTCCAGGGCCCTCTCACATAAGGTGACCAGCCATCCCAGTTTGCTGGGACTATGTGGATTCCTGGGATGCAGAATTGGTCACCCTACTCCCACTTCCCCTTGGCTCTTACCATTTCAGCACACACCAGCACCTGCATCTCTTTGTCTTAGGGGACTTAGGCCCAGGGATCATCCACCTAGCAATGACTGATGGGAGTTGGTGGATAAATACCCCAGCTGCCTCACCACCAAGATAGGATAACTCCAAAGTACATGTTCTGTGCATTCTCTCAGGGTCCCTCTCCAGCCTCCAGAACTGTGAGATGATAGATTTCTGTTGTTTAAGCCACCCAGTATGTTGTACTTTGTTAAGGCAGCCCTAACAAACTAATACACCAAATGACCTAACAATTTCTATTCTAGGTGTATACCCAAAAGGAATGGAAACAGGAACTCAGACAGGTGTACACCCATGTTCATAGCAGCATTATTCACCATAGCCAAAAGGTGGAGACAGCCTGAGTGTCCATCAAGAGACGAATGGACAGATAAAATGAGCTACATCCATACAATGGAATATTATTCCTCCTAAACAGGAGTGAAGTTCTGATATTCACTACAACATGGATGAACCTTGAAGACATTATGCTAAGCAAAATAACCCAGGCACAAAAGGAAAAATACTTTGGATGATCCTACTTATATGAATTATCTATAATAGGCAAACTCATAGAGACAGTAAGTAGATTAGAGGTCACCCGGGGCTAGAGGGAGTGGGGAAGGGGGAATTCTTGCTTAATGGGTTCACATACCCTGTTCAGGGTGATTGAGAACAGTAGAGATGGTTACACAATACTTTCAGTGTCATTAATGCTGCTGAATTGTACATTTTAAATGGTTACAATAGCAAATATTTCATATATATATATATATAAATAAATTATATTTGACCACAATAAAGTTATTCTTACTTGTTCCTGAAGTCACACTCACAGAGGCCAAGGTAGAGGTTCCAGGTGTGGTCACAGGGGCAAAAGGACTTCCAGACAGTGTATTGAAGGTGATTGTGGTCTCGGCCACAGTGGGACCTGAACCTGTGGCAGCTAAATGAGTGGTCTCAGCAGTGGTGGTTTTCAGGACAGTGGTTGTACTTAATCCTTCTCCATGACTGGTTTTAGGTGGTGTTGGGGTCTCTGATGCTATCAAGGTCACGGTGTCACCTGTCACGGTCTTGGGAAATTCTGGGAGTCCAACTGAGGTTGTAGGTGGTGAGGTTTCTGTGCTCCAGGAAGGTACAGGATAAAACCCAACATTTGTTGCAGGGGTCCTGGAAGGCTCAAGAACGCCAGGGGAAACAGTCAGAACTAGGGTACTTGTATTGGCCTCTGTTGCAGGCCTGGTGGCCAGTAAGCCTGTGGTCTCTGGTAAACCACGGGAAAGAGCTAAAGTTGAGGTAGTTGCGCTGATGTCTGTCCCAGGATGGGTGGAGAGTGAGGCTGTTTCTGCAGGAACACCAAATGAAGCTGTTGGAGTTAGATTAACTCTGGCTGTCTTGGTTACAGTTCTGGTGAAGAGAGAGGATGTTTCTGGTGGACTGAGAGAAACAGTCTGATTTGGAAGAGCTGTACTAGTCTCTAACCCAGGTGGGATGGATGGTGCAGCTGTGATCTCTGGTAAATGAGGAAAAATAGTTTAGTTAAAGCAGGAAACCTTGTGCTTATCTCTGCACTGGAATGGGTGACCAATAAGACTGTGGTTGCTGGTTCACCAGGAGAAAGAGTCAGAGGTACAATAGCCATAGTGGTGTCTGTCTCAGAGCTAGTGCCCTGTGAAGTCCTGATATCTGGTACACCGGCTGAGACAGTAGGAGTTGGAACAACTGAACTGACTTCTGCCCCAAGACTGGTGGCCACTGAGAATGTGGTGTCTGATTCACTATGGGAAACATTGGGGGCTGTCCTGGGAACAGTCAGTCTAGTCTCTACAGGATGGGTGACCAGTGAAACTGTTGTATTTGGCTTCCCAGGGTAAGCAGTCATAGTTGGAATAGCTGAACTTGTTTCTGTATGGGTGACCCATGAGACTGTTGTCTCTGGTTTGTGCATGGAATCAGTCAGAGTTGGAAAAGTTGTACTGGTCTCTGCCCCAGAACTGGTAACCAGTGAGGTCACCATCCCTGGCATACCAGGTGCGACAATCGTAGCTGGGACAGCTGAACTGGCTTTTGCCCTAGGACTGGTGGCCATTGAGAATGTGGTGTCTGATTAATGATGTGAAACATTGGGGATTGTCCTGGGAATACTTTGGCTGGTCTCTTCAGGATGGGTGACCAGTTAGACTGTTGTATCTGGCTTCCCATGGGAAACAGTCATAGTTTGAATAGCTGAACTTGTTTCTGTTCCAGAGTGGGTGATGTGAGAGGCTGTTGTCTCTGGTTTGTGTGGGGAATCAGTTGGAATTGGAAAAGTTGTACTGGTCTCTGCCCCAGAACTTGTGACCAGTGAGGTTACCAGCCCTGGCACAGTAGAGGAGACAGTTGGAGTTGGAGCAGGTGGACTGGTCTGCACCCCAGGTTGAGTGACCAGTGAGGCTGTGGTCACTGGCTCAACAGGAGGAAGTGTCAGACTTGGAATAGCCGTACTAGCATCTATCTCAAAACTAGTGGCCTGTGAGGTCACCATATCTGGTACACCAGAGAAGATACATGTAGTTGGAACAGCTGAACTGACTTCTGTCCCAAGGCTGGTGGCCATTGAGGGTGTGCTATGGGAAACATCGGGGGTTGTTCTGGGAAGAGTTGGGCTGGATTCTGCAGGTTGGGTGACCAAGGAGACTGTTGACTCTGATTCATGCAGGGACTCAGTCAGAGTTGAAAAGATTATATTGGTGTCTGTCCCAGAACTAATGATCAGTGAGGTCACCATCGCTGGTATGCTAGGTGAGCCAGTCATCACTGGAGTGGCTGAAATGGCTTCTGCCCCAGGAATGGTGGCTGCTGAAGATGTGGTGTCTAATTCACTAGGGGAAAAATTCAGAGTTGTTTTGGAAACAGGTGTGCTGGTCTCTGTGGAATGGAGCCATGAGGTTGTTGCATTTGGCTGACCAGGGGAAACAGTCAGAGTTTGATCAACTGAGCTGGTCTCTGTCCCAGAACTAGTAACCAGTGAGGTCACCACCCCCAGTACATCAGGGGAGACAGTCGGAGTTGGAACAGCTGAACTGACTTCTTCCCCAGAACTTGTAGCTGTTGGGGGTGTGCTGTCTGATTCACTATGAGAAACATTCAGGATTGCCCTGGAAACAGTTGGGCTAGTCTCTGCAGGATGGGTGACCCATGAGGTTGTGGTCTCTGGCTCACCAAAGGAAACAGTCAGAGTTGGAACAGCTGCACTGGTCTCTGCCCCAGAACTAGGGACCAGTGAGGGTGTAGTCTGTGGTCCTCTATTGAAAATAGATGGGGTTGTCATGGGAACTACTGTGCTGGTCTTGTCTCCAGGTCTGGTGACAAATGAGGCTGTCATCTTTGGAACATCTGGGGTTGTGATGATCATTCCTGTTGTGCTTATGCTGGCTGTTTTATCTGATGTCCTAAGGAGAGACAGCATACCTGAAGTGGGAGTAGAGACTCTGGTAGTCCAAGTCACTGTGGAAGTGGTCTTCAGAACCATGGCAGTTGTCTCTGCCCTCTCTTTCCCTCCTGTTGATAGTCCTGTGAATTGTAGGAGGGACACATGATTACTACTTACTGGGTTGGCAATCGCTTATTTTTTCTCCACATCAGGAAAGGGAGAGAAATGTCTGCCTGGGGTGTTCCAGTGATGCTTCTGGAATGGGAAAAGGAATTGTGATTGGCATTCCCTCACCCTACCTGACTCATCTTGGGCTGCAACTCCTCCATGAATTCTTTTTCTGTTTAAAAGTATTTATTTAGAACAGGAATAGAATTTTAAAACATCAGTTTATAGGACTTCCCTGGTGGTTCTGTGGTTAAGACTCCATACTTCCAATGCAAGGGGCACTGGTTCGATCCCTGGTTGGGGAGCTAAGATCCCACATGCTGTGCGGCGGCCAAGAAAATATATTAAAAAATCAGTTGATGAGTTTATTATAAACATTAAGAGCATGAAAATAAAAAGAGAACAGTGAAAAAACTGAAAATGGAAACCGACCTAAGGTTTATTATTTTTTTCTCAGGTAGAAATCAGAATAATAACAACAGAAACAAAACTCAAAAACATAATGGAGTAAAACTTTCCTTAAAAAAGATCCATGCATGGGACTACCCTGGTGCTCCAGTGGTAAAGAATCCACCTTCCAATGCAGGGGATGTGGGTTCGATCCCTGGTCAGGGAACTAAGATCCCACATGCCGTGAGGCAACTAAGCCTGCGTGCTGCAACTACTGAGCTTGCGGGCCTCAACAAGAGAGCCTGCATGCCGCAAACTACAGAGCCTATGCGTTCTGGACCCCACGCACCACAACTACAGAAACCACACTCCCTGGAGCCTGCGCACCACAACTAGAGAGAGAAAATCTGCATGCCACAGCTAGAGAGAAGCCCGTGTGCTGCAAAGAAAGATCCTGCATGCCTCAGAGAAGATCCTGCATGCCACAACTAAGACTCAACGCAGGCAAAAATAAATTAAATAAATAAATAAATCTTAAAAAAAATAAGATCCATGCACATAAAATGAAAGAGCTCTCTGAAATCCGAATAAATCTAATTGCTCTTTTTATTAACTATAAACACAGGTGGCAGCTATATTGCCCAAGTTCAAGAGAGTATAAATACCTCAGGACCATATTGGAATAATCATTAATCTAAAATGAGTGAAAGTAGGAGAAGGAAGAGAGAAAAAGATTGATCCAGAAAATTAGACCACTGCTCATTTTTTAACCAGAGCTGTGATGATATTTATTTGTTTAGCTTTGAAAAAAATATCTATCTATTCTGAACACACCCTCACAGAGATCCTGAGTCTGTCAGTCAGGCTATCATCTGGGCAAGTGTTCTATCACCACAGGCAGTTTCTTCATAAGCATCTCTGGTTGGGAACTGACAGTTGAGAATATGATACTGAAATGGAGCGGGACCCTATTGTCTCTGACCCCCATGTCCTCAGCCTGCCTTTTGTCTGTGGAAACACTTTAGCCAAAGAATAAGTTTAATCAGAGAAGTGAGAAAATGCAGAAGCAAAGAAAAGCAGTCAAACAAGACTAAATGATAGTTTAGTCATTAAGCAAAGTCAAGGACCTTTAGGTCCTTCTCAAGGGCTATAGATAATATTCTGAGCCGTATCCTGTGAGCTGTCTTGTAGAAACTGAAACCCCTACCAGGTGGAAGAAATTAACTACATGATGACCAGAACATGTAGCTATGACATAAGCTGACACAATTCCAAGAATTTGCCTCAAAGAAGTGGAAACAAACTGGCCCTAAACTGTACTTAAAACAATCAAGATGATGCTGGTCAGACCACTGATGACCAATTTCAAGATGACTGTGAGAGCTGACTCTGCTGTTTCTGCATGTAGCCCCATCCCTCCATCTATAAAAGCTCTTGCCCACCGGTTGTGGGGGTGGGAGTTGGCCTTTGGACTGGAGTCTGCCCTCCCCTCTCCGTGCAGTTGCTGGCTTCCAAAATAAAGCAAACTTTCCACCAGCCTTGCCTCTTTATTGGCTTTTGAGCGGTAAGCAGTTGGGCCCCACTTTCGGTTACAAATAATAATATCATAACTGGAGACCTCTCATTTGTTAAGTATCCTATTTTAATTGTCATTTTAAACCTTTAAAATTATGATTACATAGTAATCACTTTTATTCTATGGATGAAAGAGCCGATCCTCAGGGAGGTTAAAATTTTTAGATAGTACATCCGAAGACTTGACTTTATTTAATGCACCCAATACCTATTTTGATGTAGATATTTCTCCCCACACTTTACAGATAGGAGCTTAAGCAATATATCCAAGATCATCAAGTAAGTAGCTACTGGAACCAGTATGCAGAGATTTTTTTTTTTTTTTTTTTGCGGTATGCGGGCCTCTCACTGCTGTGGCCTCTCCCATTGCGGAGCACAGGCTCCGGACGCGCAGGCTCAGCAGGCCCAGCCGCTCCGCGGCATGTGGGATCTTCCTGGACTGGGGCACGAACCCATGTCCCCTGCATCGGCAGGCGGACTCTCAACCACTGTGCCACCAGGGAAACCCCGTAGGGATTTTTTTTTTTAATTAATTAATTTTTTTTTTGGCTGTGTTAGGTCTTCGTTTCTGTGCGAGGGCTTTCTCCAGTTGCGGCGAGCGGGGGCCACTCTTCATCGCGGTGCGCGGGCCTCTCACTGTCACGGCCTCTCCCGTCGCGCAGGCTCAGTAGTTGTGACTCACGGGCTTAGTTGCTCCGCGGCATGTGGGATCTTCCCAGACCAGGGCTCGAACCCGTGTCCCCTGCATTGGCAGGCAGATTCTTAACCACTGCGCCACCAGGGAAGCCCCCGCAGAGATTTTTGATATTTAATTACATCTAGAGTGTCAAGACCAGGATTTAAACTGTAGTTCATGTAAGTCTAAGAACTTTACCTTTTTCGATAAACTATTCAGGAAGTGAGAAGGAGATCCTGGGAAGTTTGGCCAAGCACGGATAACCCACAAGACTGTGGTTAACGTTGCCATTCGCTAGGGAATGAGGTTACAAATGGATTAAAAAAATTTTTTTTGGCTGCGTTAGGTCTTTGTTGCTGCGCTCAGACTTTCTCTAGTTGCGGTGAGTGGGGGCTACTCTTCGTTGCGGTGCGCGGGCTTCGCATTGTGGTGGCGTGTCGTTGCAGAGCAGGGGCCCTAGGGTGCGCAGGCTTCAGTAGTTGCGGCATGTGGGCTCAGTAGTTGTGGCGCGTGAGCTTAGTTGCCCCGCGGCATTTGGGATCTTCCTGAACCAGGGCTTGAACCCGTGTCCCCTGCATTAGCAGGTGGATTCTTAACCACTGTGCCACCAGGGAAGTCCCACACAAATGGATTTTTTTTTTTTTTTTTTTTTGCAGTACGCGGGCCTCTCACTGTTGCAGCCTCTCCCGTTGCGGAGCACAGGCTCCAGACGCGCAGGCTCAATGGCCATGGCTCACGGGCCCAGCCGCTCCACGGCATGTGGGATCCTCTCAGACTGGGGCATGAACCCGTGTCCCCTGCATCGGCAGGCGGACTCTCAACCACTGCGCCACCAGGGAAGCCCACAAATGGATTTTTGAAAATGGGTTTCAGGTTGTTTTTTTTTTGTATTTATAAAACAAAATCCTCAAAGTTCTAGTCACTTTCTATAAATTTCTCTGATATATTTATTGTCTCCTCAATGCATATCAGTCAGAGAAGTAGATGTGGGAACTCCTCCATGAATTCTTGACCACCCCGTTTCCAGATGTTCTCTGTACTCTCCCTCTGAGCCTTTTGTTCAAGCTGTTTTCTCTACCTGCCATGCCCATCTCTCACAGGTTTTATGTTCTGCCCTTCTTCAAACCCTAGCTCAAATCTATCTTTACAAATCCATGTAGGAATCCATCTGTCCCTTCTCAATGTTTCCTCATCATACTGTCTGAACCTGCACTGTACCACCCCTCCCAGTCTGCCTGGTAATATCTACTAATGTCTGACTGCTTGGCATATTGTAGGGGCTCAACAAATATTTGTTGAATGAATGAACAAATACATGGATGAATATGCACATTAGCAGGTCTCCTCTGACTTGAGAGAGATCATGTATCTTTGTGCTTAAGAGCTTGGGCTCTTACGCCACATTAGTGTTCTGGCTCCTCCACTAAACAGATGTGTGGCTCTTTACGTTGTCAGATCTTGCTAGACCTCCATTTTCTTATCTATAAAGTAGGAATAAGTACAGTGGTCATCTCAGAGTCTTGATAAAAATGCACCAAGCACAATGCCTCCTGTTTTGTAATAAGATGTTACCACTACTACCACTACTATTTATCTACTATTACTACTCTTGCTACTACCTACTACTACTACTCTTAGTACTCTCACTGCCTCTACCTACTATTTCTGCTGTTATTACTACTGTTACTACTACCACTGCCACTACCTAACATTACTGCTGTTACTACTACTGTTACCACCTATTACTACTGTTATTGCTGTTACTACTACTATTACCACCTATTACTACTGTTACTACCACCACTACTACTACTGTCTACTATTATCTACTACTGCTAGAGTTATTACTACTGTTACTACTATCACTGCCTCTACCTACCATTTCTGCTGTTATTAATACTGTTAATGCTACCACTGCTGCTACCAACCATTACTGCTGCTACTACTACTATTACCACCTATTACTACTGTTATCGCTACTACTGCTGCTGCTGCCTGCTATTACCTACTATTGCTAGAGTTATTGCTACTGTTAGTAGCTACAACCACACATTATTACTACTCCTGCTCTTTGGACTTCTAATATACAATAAATGTTTACTGAATTGAATTTGCCAGGAACCATGCTAGCTGGCCAAGGTGACTGGAATTCAGTCTCTGAGGAAGAGTAGAGTGATATTGGCTGAGACAGCAGCTACTCACCAGGCCTTCAGAAAAAGGTCCCCAGGAAGGAGGAAGAACTACAGGGAGGCTTCTCTATAAAGACCACAAAGCCTACTGGAGGTTGCTGCAGGGAGAGGGACAAAAGGAGGAGGATTTTGACTCTGATGGTGGAACAATGTCCTTGTGTTGCTGGGTATGCCCTAAAAAACATCTCCAAGAGTACACATCCTAATGTGTTTAATATGTATTTGATGATGAAGATGATGATGAGCAAATTGCCTAACATGCCTTGTATTTTTGAGCCTCACAAGAACACTGAGTGTATATCCTATTATTCTTGTCATTTTACAGACCAGGGAAAAGACAGAAACTCAGAGATCATCATTTGCCAAGATCACACAGCTACTGACTGATAGTGTGGAAATTTGAACATAGTTCTCTCTGAATCCTAGACCTATGCTCTCAACCACTGCAGGTTATTAATTCCCTAACGGAGTTTCAGGATCTTGTGGGGGCCAGGATGGAAAGGAAGGATGTAAGGAGAAAATGACCATGGGGGTGGAGTCCTCAAGGATTCTCTAATTTAGTGGTCTCAGCCTGGGGCAGTTTTGCTCCCAGGAGACACTTGGCAATGTCAGGAGGCATTTTTGGTTGTCACAGCTGTGTGTATATGGAGGGTGCTACTGGCATCCTGTGAGCAGAGGCCAGGGATGCTGTTGAACATCCTACAGCCCCCTACAACAAGTAGTTATCTGCCCAAAATATCGATAGTACTGAGGTTGAGAAATCCCGCTCTATATTGAAAGAAGCCAATGAATATGGTTAGCTATACCTCATAAACTTTGCCATCTAAATATTGGTTATCACCTGAAGCTCAGTGATCCATTTCCAAGTGATCTGGTGTAGCCAACTGGCAATGCCTCACTCATATCCCACAAGCACTCACTGCTGTAGTACGTAATCACAACGGGATCCTAATGCAGCCCCTGTAGCTCTGCACCTAAGGGCTTTCACTTAGCCTGTGTGTCCGGCAGGCTGGAAGTGCTGAGGGTTACCTCCAGGACCAAGCAGCCCATGGCTAGCAATGGAAGGAAGTTGGATGATAAACACTCCAGCCACTTGGCTAGGTGAGGTGTTCTATGCTGTCTCCTAGAGGTCCCGAGTGGAACTGACACTCTTTTGCCCACAGCTGTGACCTGCTCAGGAAAGCACCTTGCATTGACTTCCTTTCCTTCTCTTCTCCAGCGCTTCCTGGGACCAACGCCCACCTAAAATAAACTACTTGCCCACATCCTTAACTCATGTCTGCTTCTGCGGGGAGCCAACCAAAGATACCTGGGTCACAGGATAAGACTAATAACCTGACTGGTAGTGACTCTGTCCAAAGCCTGGATCTGGCAAAAAGCTTCCAAAATGTACTGGTAAAATAGTCTGGTCTCTAAAAATGTTGGAAAATGGGACATCCCTGGTGGCGCAGTGGTTAAGGATCCGTCTGCCAATGCAGGGGACACGGGTTCGACCCCTGGTCCATGAAGATCCCACATGCCGTGGAGCAACTAAGCCTGTGCACCACAACTACTGAGCCTGCACTCTAGAGCCCCCGAGCCACAACTACTGAGACCACGTGCCACAACTACTGAAACCTGCATGCCTAGAGCCCATGCTCTGCAACAAGAGAAGCCACTGTAATGAGAAGCCCACACATCGTAATGAAGAGTAGCCCCTGCTGGACGCAACTAGAGAAAGCCTGCGTGCAGCAACGAAGACCCAACGCAGCCAAAAATAAATAAATAAATAAACAGATAAATAAATAAATAAAATTTTAAAAAATGTTGGAAGAAACTTAATGGGTATGGGGAACTTTACCTTTTAGCCATGTGGTGAGGAGAACCCCTCTCCTCACCATGCACCTCTTAAACACTCATGCAGACCAATAATACTGTAACATGTTAGTAGGTGCTTTTCAGCAAAAAAAATTATACAGTCAAATAATTATGTAAAACCCTGTGTTGAATAAGGCTAAACAAGTTTCTTTACAGCAGGATATCTCAGAGCCTTTAACATGCTTATGCATGTTATTACCCTCTAGGAAGGAGCAATGTTTTTTTGTTTGTTTGTTTGTTTGGCACACCACGCGGCTTGTGGAATCTTAGTTCCTTGACCAGGGATTGAACCCGTGCCCCCTGCAATGGAAGCACAGAGTCCTAACCATTGGACCGCCAGGGAATTTCCAGGAGCAACATGTTTGTCAGACTTTTTTGGCCACAAACTTTTTGTCCTTTTGTTAAAGGGCATCCAAGCATTACAAGGGCTTAAAAAGTTTTCTGAATGTTGTTTTCTGCCCGTCTACAGTCTCATCTCTCACCATCTCATCTGTATATTTCATAGTTTAGCAAAGGTGAATTATTTGTACCTCCCAAATATGTCCAGATTTTACCCTTCCCTGTGCCTTTGCATGCAACTCTCCCTTCCGTCCAGAATGTCTTCATCAGTTCTCCTTGTCTTCCTGCTAAATTCCTCTTCATCGTTTCAAACCCAGCTCAAATGTTACCTCCTCCATGAAGCCTTCCTTCTACCATTCAAGTACTTTAAAGTTGCATCATATAACTAATAAGGACCTACTTTATAGCACAGGGAACTCTACTCAATACTCTGTAAAGGCCTGTATGGGAAAAGAATCTAAAAAAGAGTGGATATATGTATATGTGTGTAACTGATTCACTTTTCTGTACACCTGAAACTAACACAACATTGTAAGTCAACTATACTCCAATAAAAATTTTTTTAAAACTTGCATCATAATTATTTTTTTCCTTTGCTGTCTCCTGTACTGGACTGAGAGCTCCATGGATGCAATGCCGATCTATTTTCATCTGTGCATCCTTAGTTTATGTCATAGTTTCTAACACACAGTAAATTATTAATAAGCACTTTCAGAGTTAAGTTAAACTGGGTCGGATTTGTGAAGCTGACATATGCAACCTTGAACTAAACTCACTCAGCATGTTATGAGGGAATGAAAAGTAACATCTACCTGGTAACAACTTGACAAAGATTCAGTTGAGACAGGGAAACCCATGGCAACTCCACATAGTTCTTTCTCTAAAGAAACAAACATTTCATCCCTCTGGAACAGGAAATAAAGGCATAAATCGGATTACTGGGAAGTAAGCAAAGTTGAACCTACCTCTAAGACTAGCAGACGTGGATGCCAGGGGGACATGGACGGTGGTGTCTCCATGTGCTGCTTCATTGGGTATCTTTGTGATATGCTCCACAATGCCGTCAGTCCCTGCAGGAGAGGGCAGGGAAGAGACCTAGAGTAACTCATCTCATCCAGAAGGATAACATGGTCTAAATAGATCCACTTAATTTGACTATACAATGCATTTCTTCTCAACCATCTGTATGGATTGGAACCAGGGCTGTGTTCATCCATTCACACAGAGATTCATCCATCTTTCTGTCCATCTACCCTTATATCTACCCATTCCATCCATCCTTCCTTTTATCCTTTCTTCCTACCATGCATCTTTCCTTTCATATTTCCTCTCTCCTTTCTTTGCAACTTTTCATCCCTACAGTATTTCCTTCAATCTTTATTTCCTTCAATCCTTTCTTCCATCCATCTTCCTTATTTTCACCCTTCCCTCTATACATTCATCCTTTCTTCTATACATCCATCTTTTCTTCTTTCATTTATCTATCACTCCATTCTTCCTTTCTTCCTTCCTCCCATCCAACCACAGTCCTACCTTCTTTCCATTCCACTCATCACTTGCTTACTGAACACCCATCACTGAACTATCAAGCCACGTTTTAAGACATGGGTCAATAGCCATCAATGTGTCTAACCTGATTGTGAATTGTTAAAACTGGTTTGGGAAATAATCAAATCACCCTTCTGTACATATTGTCTAGTGAACAGGTGCTGGAGTAGTTGGAGGGCCTTGTTGGATTTGTGTCCAGAACAAAATCTGGCGTCAAATTCAACTTATCCAAGGAATGGAATCCTCCCAAGAAGTTCCCTACCTCATCTACTGTTCTTTTGGAGGTGGTGTTTCTCCTCCTAGGTCCTAAGTACTTCCCACATCCATAGGTACTTTGTTCCCTCGATTTTCATTCACTCACCTTTTTCTTTCCCTTCTCCTTGCTGACTCTCTTCTCAATATAGAAACATGTTCAGTTTAAAGGAGGAATCTCTCCTTTTATCTATGTATTATTTTATCTGTTGTTTCAGTCCTCTAAAACTCATTGATGCTCCCTTCATTAGAATCCCTGAGGACCCACATGTTGTCAGAGAACTTCTCACCTCATTTCAATTTGGCTATTCTGTAGCATTTGATGGAACTGACCATCCCTCCTTCCTAAAACTCTCTCTTCCTCTGGCTTCTGTGAGGCCAGAATCTCTTGCTTTTCCTCCTATCTCTTGGACCACTCCTGCCTAGCCTAATGGCTAAGAACATAGGTTCCTAGTCCCATATAATCTGAGTTCTTATCACTTACCAGCTTTAATGATCTTGATCAAATTACTCAACCTCTCTCTGTATCAGTTGACTCATTTGTAGAATGGGCTTATAATCGTCCCTTCTCAAACTGTGTTCCAATGAGGAATTTAATAGAACAGCATTTGACACAGAATAAGTGTTCCATAAACGTTTGTTGTTATCATTATTGTCATCATCAACATTAGCTGTAATGTTACAACATCCATCATGGTACTATAATTATTCAACTACTTGCTTATTTAGCTTTGTTCCCCCAGTGCTTATTTCAATGCCTGAACATGAAAATAGATCAACATATATGTTTGCTTAAGGAATTTCTGGTGCAGTAATAAACTCCTAATTAACTCCTTTTTACCTGTCGGAAAAGAAGCCATTTTCTATGAGCCCCAAATAATGAGAGTGTAGGAGCAGTGGGTCCTTACTTGTCAACTGGGTTGAGTGTGGAAGAACTTGAGAAGAACTTGTCACTGTTCCCAAACCAACACTCTCTGTCATTCTGGTATCCGTAATGGGTGGTAAAGATGTCCTGACTGGCTGCGTCCAAGTCTGCAAAGTACTGGCTGTAACCAAGGGTAATGCAGCAGTGCTTTGGCTCTCTGCCTCAAGGTTGGTGTCTACTATTCTTGGGGTAGCTGGTGAGGAAGTAATCCAATGGGGGAGTGGGCTGGTTGAAGAATCAGTGGTACGGAAGGTCAAAGAGGGGAATGGTATTGAAGCTGAAGAAGGTAGACTCTCTGCAGTGGTGGGCATAGTAGCATCCCCAGGGCCTGATTCTGTCCTAGAAAATGGACTAACTGAAATGGCACCTGGAACTCCAGATGTAGCAAAGGAAGCCATGGCCTCTGACAAAGAAGGTGTTAGTGTGTTATTAGCAAAAATGGTCTCAGCTGAAGACAGCATATCTGTGCTAAGGTAACGTGTATTTTCTGATACAGGCATAGAAAGATTGGATTCTGGGACAGTTATGCCAGCAGACCTTGTAATGGAGAGAGAAGTGTAAAAGCGTGTGACTGTTTCCACTGGAATGTCAGTATACTGTGTAGACAGAGGCTGATCTGGTGCTGATACTTTCACAGAAGACGTAGCATCAGTCCTGGGACCCTTCAAACCATGAGTGGACAGAGGCGATGAAGGTGTGTTTGTGAGTGTGCTTGAGCTGGAATCCAAGGCTATTCTTGTCTCCTTCAGTCTAGGAGTCAGATGGGAAAGTGTCTTCGTCTCAAAGGAGGAACGCATTGATGAGGAAGGAGTGGTCTCATACACGGAGGAAGCAGTACCCATAGGATATGTGGTGCTGGAGAACTCAGGAAAAATTGGGACAGAGGAACTTAGTTCGTGTCCAGAACTGCTGGAACCCACAGTACTCATTATTGTGTATAGGGGAGGAAGAATTTTCGCTGTATCTATGGAGAATTCAGAGGTGGAAATTATCTCAACTGTGGGACTACTCGAAGTTGGAGGTAACGTGGTCACTGCTACCAAGGTTGTACCCAATCTGTCTTCGGTCTTCCCCAGACCACGGGTGAGAACTGAGGTCACAGGTGTAGGAGAGGAGGGGCTCCTCCCTGATAATGTGGATGGCTCAGGAGAGTGTGTTCTCATGGCAGGTACAATCACTGTGGAAGATGGAGAGCCAGTTTCTATCACAGAGGCAGGGCTTGGCCAAGACACATCCTCGGGACCTCTGCTGCTGAGAGTGCTCATCTCTGGGTGTGTAAAACTCTGAGTCACAGTCGAGTGAATCTCTGCCCCTGAGGTGTTGGTTGTAGTGCCCAAGGTGAGTGGGTCCTCTGATGTAGCTTCAGTGGGACCAGTATGGGTTGTCATGGTGACTTCTGCAGATTCTGTCATCACCGAAGAGGCAGAGGGCCAGGTGATAGTTCCTGCAGGGAAGTCTGGCGACATCGTGGACTGAACAAGGCCAGGGATGGACGTGCTGCTAGAGGAGATCAGTTCTGTCCTAGAGATCTCAGTAGTCGTATCAGTGGGTACTTTGGAAAGGACGCCGATTTTCTCTGTGGCTGAGTGGTTCTGCTGGACGGTGCTTGTGTTCCTCAGTTCAGGAGTCAGAGAGGATATGGAGTCTAGCTCAAACACTGTAGTTTCTACAGAGTGAGGCACTGATGTGGTAACACGGGTGTCCCTAGAGTTGGAAGGAATAAGCATTGGAAACGTGACATTGGATGGCTCCGAGTCAGCTGGGGCAGACGAATGTGTTTCATGTCCAGAGCTTTTGTTGGCCCCATTGATCCCAGCTGTGTTTCTCGAGGGCTGAATTGCATCTGTACCTGTGGAGGCTTCAGAGGTGGACAGTATCTCAATCCTGGGGCTCATCTCACCTGAAGGTGAACTGGGCACAGGTTCCACACTTGTACCCAATGTGTCTTTGGTCTTCCCCAGACCACGAGTGAGCAGTGAGGTCACAGGTGTAGGAGAGGAGGGGCTCCTCCCTGGTAATGTGGATGGCTCAGGGGAGGGTGTTGTCCTGGCAGGTACAATTACTGGGGAGGTTGGAGAGCCAGTTTCTTTCACAGAGGCAGGGCTTGGCCAAGACACATCCTCGGGACCTCTGCTGCTGAGAGTGGTCATCTCTGGGTGCATAAAACTCTGAGTCACAGTCGAGTGAGTCTCTGCCCCTGTGGTATTAGTTGTAGCGCCCAAGGTAAGTGGGTCGTGTGAAGTAGCCTCAATGGGACCTCTTTGGGTGGTCATGGTCACTTCTGCAGATTCTGTCGTCACAGGGGAGGCAGAGGGCCTGGTGATCAGGCCTTCAGGGATGTCTGGCGACATCGTGGACTGAACAGGGCCAGCGATGGACGTGCTGCTAGAGGAGTTGGGTTCGGTCCTAGAGATCTCAGTAGTCATATCAGTGGGTACTTTGGAAAGTACGGCGATTTTCTCTGTGGCTGAGCTGTTCTGCTGGACAGTGCTGGTGTTCCTCAGTTCAGGAGTCAGAGAGGATGTGGAGTCTAGCTCAAACATTGTAGTTTCTAAAGAGTGAGGCATTGATGTGGAAACACTGGTCTCCGTACGGGTGGAAGGAGTAAACATTGGAGACGTGACATTGGATGGCTCTGAGTCAGCTGGGGCAGAGGCATGTGCTTCATGCCCAGAATTTATATTGGCCCCGTGGGTCCCAGCTTTGTTTTTGGAGGTCTGAATTGCATCTGTACCTGTGGAGGCTTCAGATGTGGACAGTATCTCCTTGGTCGTGCTGATCTCACTTGAAGGTGAACTGGACACAGGTTCCACACTTGTACCCAATGTGTCTTTGGTCTTCCCCAGACCACGAGTGAGAAGTGAGGTCTCAGGGGTAGGAGAGGAGGGGCTTCTCCTTAGTAATTTGCGTGGCTCAGGAGAGTGTGTTCTCATGGCAGGTGCAGTCACTGGGGAAGATGGAGAGCCAGTCTCTATCACAGAGGCAGGGCTTGGCCAAGACACATCCTCGGGACCTCTGCTGCTGAGAGTGGACATCTCTGGGTGCGTAAAACTCTGAGTCACAGTCGAGTGGATCTCTGCCCCTGAGGTGTTGGTTGTAGTGTCCAAGGTAAGTGGGTCCTGTGATGTCGGCTCAATGGGACCTGTTTGGGTGGTCATGGTCACTTCTGCAGATTCTGTTGGCACAGGAGAGGCAGAGGGTCCGGTGATGATGCCTGCAGGAATGTCTGGCGACAGCGTGTACTGAACAGGGCCAGGGGTGGACGTGCTGCTAGGGGAGATCGGTTCGGTCCTAGAGTTCTCAGTAGTCGTCGTATCAGTGGGTACTTTGGAAAGGACGGCGATTTTCTCTGTGGCTGTGCTGTTCTGCTGGACGGTGCTGGTGTTCCTCAGTTCAGGAGTCAGAGAGGATGTGGAGTCTAGCTCAAACATTGTAGTTTCTAAAGAGTGAGGCATTGATGTGGAAACACTGGTCTCCGTACGGGTGGAAGGAGTAAGCACTGGAGACGTGACATTGGATGGCTCTGAGTCAGCTGGGGCAGAGGAATGTGCTTCATGCCCAGAATTTATATTGGCCCCGTGGGTCCCAGCTTTGTTTTTGGAGGTCTGAATTGCATCTGTACCTGTGGAGGCTTCAGATGTGGACAGTATCTCCTTGGTCGTGCTGATCTCACTTGAAGGTGAACTGGACACAGGTTCCACACTTGTACCCAATGTGTCTTTGGTCTTCCCCAGACCACGAGTGAGAAGTGAGGTCTCAGGGGTAGGAGAGGAGGGGCTCCTCCCTGGTAATGTGGTTGGCTCAGGAGAGGGTGTTGTCATGGCAGGTGCAGTCACTGGGGAGAATGGAGAGCCAGTTTCTTTCACAGAGGCAGGGCTTGGCCAAGACGCATCCTCGGGACCTCTGCTGCTGAGAGTGGTCATCTCTGGTTGCATAAAACTCTGAGTCACAGTCGAGTGAATCTCTGCCCCTGTGGTATTAGTTGTAGCGCCCAAGGCAAGTGGGTCGTGTGAAGTAGCCTCAATGGGACCTGTTTGGGTGGTCATGGTCACTTCTGCAGATTCTGTCGTCACAGGAGAGGCAGAGGGCCTGGTGATCAGGCCTTCAGGGATGTCTGGCGACATCGTGGACTGAACAGGGCCAGCGATGGACGTGCTGCTAGAGGAGTTGGGTTCGCTCCTAGAGATCTCAGTAGTCATATCAGTGGGTACTTTGGAAAGGACGCCGATTTTCTCTGTGGCTGAGCTGTTCTGCTGGACGGTGCTTGTGTTCCTCAGTTCAGGAGTCAGAGAGGATATGGAGTCTAGCTCAAACACTGTAGTTTCTAAAGAGTTAGGCACTGATGTGCTAACACGGGTGTCCCTAGAGTTGGAAGGAATAAGCATTGGAAACGTGACATTGGATGGCTCCGAGTCAGCTGGGGCAGACGAATGTGTTTCATGTCCAGAGCTTTCGTTGGCCCCATTGATCCCACCTGTGTTTTTGGAGGGCTGAATTGCATCTGTACCTGTGGAGGCTTCAGAGGTGGACAGTATCTCAATGGTGGTGCTCATCTCAGTTGAAGGTGAACTGGGCACAGGTTCCACACTTGTACCCAATGTGTCTCTGGTTTTCCGCAGACCACGGGTGAGAAGTGAGGTCACAGGAGTAGGAGAGGGGGGGCTTCTCCTTAGTAATTTGCGTGGCTCAGGGGAGGGTGTTGTCATGGCAGGTACAATCACTGGGGAAGATGGAGAGCCAGTCTCTATCACAGAGGCAGGGCTTGGCCAAGACACATCCTCGGGACCTCTGCTGCTGAGAGTGGACATCTCTGGGTGCGTAAAACTCTGAGTCACAGTCGAGTGGATCTCTGCCCCTGAGGTGTTGGTTGTAGTGTCCAAGGTAAGTGGGTCCTGTGATGTCGGCTCAATGGGACCTGTTTGGGTGGTCATGGTCACTTCTGCAGATTCTGTTGGCACAGGAGAGGCAGAGGGCCCGGTGATGATGCCTGCAGGAATGTCTGGCGACAACGTGTACTGAACAGGGCCAGCGATGGACGTGCTGCTAGAGGAGTTGGGTTCGCTCCTAGAGATCTCAGTAGTCATATCAGTGGGTACTTTGGAAAGGACGCCGATTTTCTCTGTGGCTGAGCTGTTCTGCTGGACGGTGCTTGTGTTCCTCAGTTCAGGAGTCAGAGAGGATATGGAGTCTAGCTCAAACACTGTAGTTTCTAAAGAGTTAGGCACTGATGTGCTAACACGGGTGTCCCTAGAGTTGGAAGGAATAAGCATTGGAAACGTGACATTGGATGGCTCCGAGTCAGCTGGGGCAGACGAATGTGTTTCATGTCCAGAGCTTTCGTTGGCCCCATTGATCCCACCTGTGTTTTTGGAGGGCTGAATTGCATCTGTACCTGTGGAGGCTTCAGAGGTGGACAGTATCTCAATGGTGGTGCTCATCTCAGTTGAAGGTGAACTGGGCACAGGTTCCACACTTGTACCCAATGTGTCTCTGGTTTTCCGCAGACCACGGGTGAGAAGTGAGGTCACAGGAGTAGGAGAGGGGGGGCTTCTCCTTAGTAATTTGCGTGGCTCAGGGGAGGGTATTGTCATGGCAGGTACAATCACTGGGGAAGATGGAGAGCCAGTCTCTATCACAGAGGCAGGGCTTGGCCAAGACACATCCTCGGGACCTCTGCTGCTGAGAGTGGACATCTCTGGGTGCGTAAAACTCTGAGTCACAGTCGAGTGGATCTCTGCCCCTGAGGTGTTGGTTGTAGTGTCCAAGGTAAGTGGGTCCTGTGATGTCGGCTCAATGGGACCTGTTTGGGTGGTCATGGTCACTTCTGCAGATTCTGTTGGCACAGGAGAGGCAGAGGGCCCGGTGATGATGCCTGCAGGAATGTCTGGCGACAACGTGTACTGAACAGGGACAGGGATGGACGTGCTGCTAGGGGAGATTGGTTCGGTCCTAGAGTTCTCAATAGTCGTATCAGTGGGTACTTTGGAAGGGACGGCGATTTTCTCTGTGGCTGTGCTGTTCTGCTGGACGGTGCTGGGCTTCCTCAGTGGAGGAGTCAGAGAGGATGTGGAGTGTATCTCAAACATTGTAGTTTCTAAAGAGTGAGGCATTGATGTAGAAACACTGGTGTCCCTAGAGGGGGAAGGAGTAACCATTGGGGATGTGACATTCGATGGCTCTGATTCAGCTGGGGCAGAGGAATGTGCTTCATGTCCAGAAATTGTGTTGGCCCGGTGGGTCCCAGCTGTGTTTTTGGAGGGCTGAATTGCATCTGTACCTGTGGAGGCTTCAGAGGTGGACAGTATCTCAATGGTGGTGCTCATCTCACTTGAAGGTGAACTGGACACAGGTTCCACACTTGTACCCAATGTGTCTTTGGTCTTCCCCAGACCACGAGTGAGCAGTGAGGTCACAGGTGTAGGAGAGGAGGGGCTTCTCCCTGGTAATGTGGATGGCTCAGGGGAGGGTGTTGTCATGGCAGGTACAATTACTGGGGAGGTTGGAGAGCCAGTTTCTTTCACAGAGGCAGGGCTTGGCCAAGACACATCCTCGGGACCTCTGCTGCTGAGAGTGGTCATCTCTGAGTGTGTAGAACTCTGAGTCACAGTCGAATGAGTCCCTGCCCCAGAGACCTTGGTCAATATGTCCAAGGTAAGTGTGTCCTGTGATGTAACCCCTGGGGGACCTGTTTGGGTGGTGATGGTCATTCCCGAAGATTCTGTCATGAACATGGATATAGAGGGGCTGGTTCTGCTTTCTGTAAGTGTGTTTGGAGAAGTTTTGAAGTGAGCAAGGCTTGGGATAGATTTCCTGCTGGAGGAGGTAACTTGTGTCCTGGTGACCTCAGTAGTAGCATCATTTGTGGACACATTGGAAATGACAGTGCTTGTCTCTGTAGCAGAGCTGGTCTCCTGGTAGGTACTTGTCTCCCTAAGTCCAGTATTCAGAGAGGATACTGACTCTCTCTCAATCTTTATAGTCTCAGATGAGCCAGACATTGATGTGGGGGCAGTAGTGTCCCACATGGTGGAGGAGGTAACCACTGAAGATTTAGCTTTGGGTGGCTGTGTGGGGGCCAGGACAGGAGAATGTGATTCATGTTCACAACTGGTAGTCTCTACATGTGTCATTGCTGTGTTTGTGGAAGGATGAATTGCTTCTATATCTGTGGTGACAAACATCTCATCTGAGCTACTCCTCAAATTTGGGGGTAAACTGGTATCAGTTTCCAAACTCGTCCTCAACATGTCTCTGGTCTTCCCCAAGCCGAAGTTCTCAGGCAAGAGACCTGAGGTCACAGGTAGAGTAGAGGAGGTACTTTGCCCTTGTGATGTCAGCAAAACATGAGAAGATGAGGTTGTGTCGGGGATAGGTGCTAGGGAAGAGGAAGAGGTGGTTTCTCCCAGAGAGGGAGGGTTTGTCCATGACACACCTTCAGGACCTTTGCTCGTTTGAGTGGTTATCTTTGACTGTGGAAATCCCTGAGTCACAGCCAAGTAAGTCCCTGACAAGGAGGCTGTGGCTAATGTGTCCATGGTAGGTGCACCCAGCAATGTAGTTCCAGAAGGACCTGTTTGCATGGTGATGGTTATTCTTTCAGAGTCTGTTATGTCAGGGAAGGTAGAGGGCCTGGTGATGTCTGATGACCTTGTGGACTGAGCTAGATCTGGGCTGGAAATTCTGTCAGAGGTAGTGACTTCTGTCCCGGACACCCTAGTAATAGCAAAAGAACTTAGGGAATGGACACTGCTTATCTCTGCGGTTGAGTTGGTATCCATGTAAATACTGGACTCCCTCAGTTCAGTGGTCAGGGGGTAATCAAGCTCTCTTCCAGCCCTTGTAGATTCTGGCCAGGTAGTTGCTGATGTGGAAACAATGGTATTCAGCATGATGGAGGTAGTATTCATTGGATATGTGCCCATGGATGACTCTGAGTGGGCTGGGACAGTGGAATGAAGATCATGTTCAGAATTTGAGGGCCATACTGTTGTATCTACTGTGTTTGTAGATGGGTAAATTGTCTCTTTGTCTGTGGTAGGTTCAGAAGTGGCTATTCTCTCATACGTGCCATTTTTCCAATTTGGAGATGAAGTTGTCCCAGATTCCAAGCTTATGCCCAGTATATCTGTGGTCTTTAATAAGCCTGGGGAGTCAGTAACCTCCTTGATGGTCCCTCCTGAGACAGAAGAGACATTTATCACCTCAGTGTTCAGAGATGTGCTTGAGCTTGATTCTTCTTCCCTCATCCAGGAATGAGATGTAGCTCTTGCCTCTGTTGTAGGAGTCCTTATCCCATTTACCCGGGGAGTTGGATATGGAGTTCTTACTGTATATGGGATTAAGTCCAGAGTTGTTGTTTCTGGTCTAGACATATACCCTGGATCTGCAGAAGCTGTGATGTGAAGCTGGGTAGAACTCTGCTCTACTTCGTTGCTGGCAAGATCTGGCCTCCCTGATAAAGTGACTTTAGAGCTATTTACCATTGTAACAGGTGTGACCTCACTTGTAATGTCCTCTGTGGAGGAGGGCAGCTGTGAGGTAGTTGGGCTGATCATTTTCTCCAAAGGGAGTTCTGAAGGAGTTGTAACCTCCTGAAGAACTGAGGTAGAGGTTATCGGTGATGACACAGAACTCCCAGTGGCCCAGTCAAGAGTGGACAGAGAATCAGGCAGAGGAGTGGATGGGAGGATCTTTGGGATAGTCTTTGTCTTTGGATGGTCCATAGAAGCCATTGAAACATGCAAGCCTTCTGTTTCTCTTCTACTGGGAGTCCAACTTGTGCTTAAAATGTCAGGAACTGAGGTGCTCATCCTCTCGACACCAGAAGTTGAGATGGGCATAGATGCAGTTGTGTCTAAAGGACTCAATGTCCTTACACTTGTGCTGGCCTCTGTCTTTTCAGCTGAAGCAAAGGAGGATGGGATGGCTAGGCTGGTTCCATTGACAGTCATAAGGCCATGGGGGGTAGACACAGAGCCCGATTCAGTGCTTGACGCTATGGATGAAGTTGTGCTCATTGCAGAAATTGCTTTAGGAGAACCTGTGACTTCCAAGATTGAAGCCATGTCTGTGATAGTCCTGGGGCCTGATGTTGGGGCAGGAGCAGCTGTGGATGACCAGGTGGGTGGGTGCTGTAGGGCAGATGTTCTGGTCTCTGTAGCCAGGGTGCTGTCCATGGTGCTCACACTTCCTTTTGGGCCGGGCATGGTAGTCAGGACTGAATTGGTTTCCATAGTGGTGATCGTGGTGGTGACAAGTGGAGTGGGAGCTATGGTTACCTCCATGTTGCTCACTCCTGCAGGATATGAGGTCTGTGATAGTTGCCCAAGAGTAGAGGCAACATCACTATTTACTACACTTGTGATGGTTGCCAGTGTCGTAGACCCCACGGAGGGGAATGTGACAGATGGTAAAGAGCTCATTTTTCCTCCTGAGGCATTGGTGATGCTGGTAATGTCTTGGCTTTCAGAGGTCAGAGATGCTAATGTGGTTTGTTCTACGGAGGTTTTATGCAATGTGTCTTTGGCCTCAGGGGATTTATCAAGAATCAGGTTACTCCCAGTTGTCTGCTGTGACCATGGGCTAGCAGATGAATAAGCCTCACTCACAGATACTCTTGCCTGTTGTTCATCTGTCATTGTATCTTTACTCAGAACAGTGGAAGGAATGACTGTGATGTTGACCCTTGTCTTGGTTATAAATTCAGATTTATCTGTCACTGAGCTCGTGGTTACCATCTGGGTTGTCACAGAGTCCGGGATGGCCACAGAGTCTTCAGGACCAGTGGAAGATGTGTTCAGAGAGACATGTGTGTCCACGGTGGTCCCTCCAGTGGAGCCAAGCCACATGGATAAATTCATTCCAGTTGTCCTTGGAATCAGATTTGGGCTTGTTTGTGGACCAGTCCGTATGTTGCCTTTAGGATTTGACTCTCGGGAGACAGAGGACACTGTGCCCAATGACTTTTTGGTCCCTTCTGGAGTCCCAAGATGGGGGTTGGTCCCAACCTCAGATTGGGAGAGTGAGACCCATTCTGTAGTTGCTGTCCCTTTTGTTGGTGACTTGGCTGGTGTCATGAATCCTGTGGGCAGGTGAGAGAGGCTGATGCCGCTACTCTCTATGGCTGTGGACTGAAGTGTGACTGGTTCCACTGTGGTCTTCATAGGGACAGTTGGTGTTGATGTATTCCAAGAATTTCCCAGAGTGTACTTCATTTCTGGGCTGGTGCTGGGCTCCTTGGAGCTTATGATTTTGAAGGCTGTAGCCATTTCTGGGCTTCTTGTGGACATACCTGTGATTGGAAAGTGAATTGGTAGGAGATATGCAAAAGGTACAGGAGTCCTGATTGACAGTATCATTTGTTCCTTCCTGTGATTTCAACTCAAACTATTTCCTATTTCTCCAGAAAAGAAAATGTTAACCCTCTCATACCACATTTCAAGACTCTGGACACCAGGGAACATACTGACCATCCCCAAAGATGGATCAAAGTGTTAGGGTTAGTGGGGTGAGGGCTTTGACCCTCTTGTTTACTCAGAAGAAATTGTTACCTGGAACTCAGTGTACTACATACCCTACAAAGAAGGGCTCTTTGTACAAGGAAGGATGTGATGAACCTAGACTCTACCCATGCACGAGGCTTCCCCTACCCTATTTTACTTTTCTCCTTGGAGCCTGCCCTTGCGGAACCAGTTTCAGCTTATAACTTCGAGCCTCCGCTAGATGCCCCAAATCTTAGTTCACTGAAAAGCCACTTAAGGATTTATATTTGAGAAGCAACAGAATAGAAGGGTGATAAAATTCTTTTCCTTTACCTTCATCCTCTTTTAAATTCATCTTCCTCTCTGAACCCTTTTCCTATCGTTGAGGTAAAGGGCATGTAACTGCCACAGGGATAAGGAAAGCTCGACCTAAGAGCACTCTTTTTTACATTATCCTCACCAACTTGGCATAGCCAAGGACCATGATCCCTTCCTCTACTGTAACAAAAGAAAACTGTATCACCTCAAGTCTGTCTGTGCCCTCCCTGTCAACACAAAATTCCAGTGAGGATCTCCGATTTAGAAAGATCCTTCACCCTGGTGCAAGAGAAAGTGTGGAGGGAACTGACCTTGTGGCATTTTCTCCTGCTGAATTAATTGGCTACTAATCATATAAATTACTAAGGTGAAGCAATAACAGTGTTCCATTAATACAATCTCTAGGAAAAAAATAACCAACATCTTTAGAGTGACAGGAAGCCAAAGAAATCGATTTCAAACCTAGTCATTTTACTTCCTTAAACAATCCAATTTTTGACCCCAGGGATGAAGAGAGAGGACCCAAATGGGTCCTCTTAGACTTGAAGAAAATAGAGATGATGCTCTTACTTACCCACATTGATCATAGTCGTAAGAGATGAGGGGTTACTGGTTGGCGAAGTGGTACCTCCATATTCTCCTTGACTCAGCTCCCTGGTGGTGCTTGCCACAGACTCATCAGGGCCTGAAGTAAAAGATAGAGGTGTTACCTTTGCATTCCCTAAGAATACGGACCTATAAGGAACATTCTCACTAGATACTGGCTTAGCAATGCCCTCATTTGTCTCTGAGAAGGCATTTAAAGAGTAACTGTCTTTTTTACATTAAATCAAACCCTCAAGATGGTCATAAGGGATGGAAAGCTTTTTGTTAATTGTGGGGACTTCTGATCTGATTGGTCTCAACATATAAATTTTTAAAACTATCTGTCTCCTTAGAACAAGTAGGGTCTTCATCACTCTATTATACCTTTATTCATTTTGAAATATTCATATATAACATGAGTTAAATCCAGCAAAATTATTGTAGTTATTGAGGAGTCTGGCTCCTAGGTAAAAAGCTGTGTGTGATTTTTCAGGCCCAACCATAGGCAATTACCTCAAGAATATTAACTTCAAATAGGAAATCTGTCCTCCCCACACCAGACTTTGTGCACAGCCAATACACTGAAGTTGCTCTAGACAGTTGCAGTCGAGGACTTGGGTCCCTCTTGACCAGCCATACTCTTATGCATTCCTAGACCAGGAGCCTTCATTCCTAGGTCTCTTTATTTATTACTATTTTTAATAGATCTTTATCGGAATATAATTGCTTCACAATACTGTGTTAATTTCTGTTGTACAACGAAGCAAATCAGCCATATGCATATGCATGTCCCCATATCCCCTCCCTCTTGAGCCTCCCTCCCATCCTCCCTATCCCACCCCTCTAGGTCATCGAAAAGCACCAAGCCGATCTCCCTGTGCTATGCTGCTGCTTCCCACCAGCCAACTATTTTACATTCGGTGGTGTATATATGTCAATGCTACTCTCACTTCGCCCTAGCTTTGCCTTCCCAGCTTCATGTCCATTTTCTATGTCTACCTCTTTATTCCTGCACTGCAACTAGGTTCATCAGTACCTTTTTTTTTTTTAGATTCCATATATATGCGTTAGCATACGGTATTTGTTTTTCTCTTTCTGACTTACTTCACTCTGTATGACAGTCTCTAGGTCCATCCATCTCACTACAAATAATTCAATTTCCTTTCTTTTAATGGCTGAGTAATATTCCATTGTATATACGTGCCACATCTTTATCCATTCATCTGCCGATGGACACTTAGTTGCTTCTATGTCCTGGCTATTGTAAATAGAGCTGCAATGAACGTTGTGGTACGTGACTCTTTTTGAATTATGGTTTTCTCAGGGTACATGCCCAGTAGTGGGATTGCTGGGTTGTATGGTAGTCCTATTTGTAGTTTTTTAAGGAACCTCCATACTGTTCTCCATAGTGGCTGTATCAATTTACATTCCCACCAACAGTGCAAGAGAGTTCCCTTTTCACCACACCCTCTCCAGCATTTATTGTTTGTAAATTTTTTTTTTTTTTTTTTTGCGATACGCAGGCCTTTCACTGTTGTGGCCTCTCCCGTTGCGGAGCACAGGCTCCAAACGTGCAGGCTCAGCAGCCATGGCTCACGGGCCCAGCCACTCCACGGCATGTGGGATCTTCCCGGACCGGAGCACGAACCCGTGTCCCCTGCATCGGCAGGTGGACTCTCAACCACTGCGCCACCAGGAAGCGCACCTCACACACATTCTGATGTGTGTGAGGTGATACCTCATTGTAGTTTTGATTTGCATTTCTCTAATGATTAGTGATATTGAGCATCCTTTCATCTGTTTGTTGGCAATCTGTTTATCTTCTTTGGAGAAATGTCTATTTAGGTCTTCTGCCCATTTTTGGATTGGGTTGTTTGGTTTTTTGTTTTTAATTTAATTTAATTTATATTTTATACAGCAGGTTCTTATTAGTTATCTCTTTTATACATATTAGTGTATATATGTCAATCCCAATCTCCCAATTAATCACCCCCCCACCCCCCCACCCCTGCCACTTTCCCCCCTTGGTGTCCATATGTTTGTTCTCTACATCTCTGTCTCTATTTCTGCCCTTCAAACCAGTTCATCTGTACCATTTTTCTAAGTTCCACATATATGCGTTAATATACGATATTTGTTCTTGTCTTTCTGACTTACTTCACTCTGTATGACAGTCTCTAATCCATCCACGTCTCTACAAGTGACCCAATTTCATTCCTTTTTATAGCTGAGTAATATTCCATTGTATATATGTACCACATCTTTATCCATTTGTCTGTCGATGGGCATTTAGGTTGCTTCCATGACCTGGCTGTTGTAAATAGTGCTGCAATGAACATTGGGGTGCATTGTCTTTTTGACTTATGGTTTTCTCAGGATATATGCCCTGTAGTGGGATTGCTGGGTCATATGGTAGTTCTATTTTTAATATTTTAAAGCAGCCTCCATACTGTACTCCATAGTGGCTGTATCAATTTACATTCCCACCAACAGCGCAAAAGGGTTCCCTTTTCTCCACACCCGCTCCAGCATTTGTTGTTTGTAGATTTTCTGATGATGCCTATCCTAACTGGTGTGAGGTGATACCTCTTTGTAGTTTTGATTTGTATTTCTCTAATAATTAGTGATGTTGAGCGGCCTTTTTTTTCATGTGCTTCTTGGCCATCTGTGTGTCTTCTTTGGAGAAATGACTATTTAGGTCTTCTCATTTTTGGATTGGATTGTTTTGTGTTTTTGATATTGAGCTGCATGAGCTGTTTATATATGTTGGAGTTTAATCCTTCGTCCGTTGATTCATTTGCAAATATTTTCTGCCATTCTGAGGGTTGTCTTTTTGTCTTGTGTGTAGTTTTCTTTGCTTTGCAAAAGCTTTTAAGTTTCATTAGGTCCCATTTGTTTATTTTTGTTTTTATTTCCATTACTTTAGGAGGTGGATCAAAAAAGATCTTGTTGGACTTCCCTGGTGGCGCAGTGGTTGAGAGTCCGCCTGCCGATGCAGGGGACACAGGTTCGTGCCCTGGTCCGGGAAGATCCCATATGCTGCGGAGCAGCTGGGCCCATGAGCCATGGCTGCTGAGCCTGCGCATCCGGAGCCTGTGCTCTGCAACAGGAGAGGCCACAACAGTGAGAGGCTGGCATACCACAAAAAAAAAAAAAAAAAAAAGAGCTTGTGATTTATGTCAAAGAGTGTTCTTCCTATGTTGTCCTCTAAGAGTTTTATAGTGTTCAGTCTTACATTTAGGTCTCTAATCCATTTTGAGTTTATTTTTGTGTATGGTGTTAGGGAGTGTTCTAATTTCATTCTTTTACATGTAGCTGTCCAGTTTTCCCAGCACCACTTATTGAAGAGGCTGTCTTTTCTCTATTGTATATCCTTGCCTCCTTTGTCATAGATTAGTTGACCATAGGTGCGTGGGTGTATGTCTGGGATTTTCATTCTGTTCCATTCATCCATATTTCTGGTTTTGTGCCAGTACCATATTGTCTTGGTGACTGTAGCTTTGTAGTATAGTCTGAAGTCAGGGAGTCTAATTCCTCCAGCTCTATTTTTTTCCCCTCAACACTGCTTTGGCTAATCGGGGTCTTTTGTGTCTCCATACAAATTTTAAGATTTTTTGTTATAGTTCTGTAAAAAATGCCATTGGTAATTTGATAGGGATTGCATTGAATCTGTAGATTGCTATGGGTAGTATAGTCATTTTCACAATATTGATTCTTCCAATCCAAGAACATGGTATACCTCTCCATCTGTTTGTGTCATCTTTGATTTCTTTCATCAGTGTCTTATAGTTTTCTGCATACATTTCTTTTACCTTCTTAGGTAGGTTTATTTCTAGGTATTTTATTCTTTTTGTTGCAATGGTGAATGGGATTATTTCTTTAATTTCTATTTCTGATTTTTCATTGTTAGTGTATAGGAATGCAAGAGATTTCTGTGCATTAATTTTGTATCCTGCAACTCTACCAAATTCATTGATTAGCTCTAGCAGTTTTCTGGTGGCATCTTTAGGGTCCTCTATGTATACAATCATGTCTTCTGCAAACAGAGACAGTTTTACTTCTTCTTTTCCAATTTGTATTCCTTTTATTTCTTTTTCATCTCTGATTGCCATGGCTAGGTCTTCCAAAACTATGTTGAATAATAGTGGCAAGAGTGAACATCCTTGTCTTGTTCCTGATCTTAATGGAAATGCTTTCAGTTTTTCACCATTGAGAATGATGTTTACTGTGGGTTTGTCGTATATGGCCTTTATTATGTTGAGGTATGTTCCCTCTCTGCCCACTTTCTGGAGAGTTTTTATCATAAATAGATGTTGAATTTTGTCAAAAGCTTTTTCTGCATCTATTGAGATGATCATATGCCTTTTATTCTTCAATTTGTTAATACGGTGTATCACATTGATTGATTTGCGTATATTGAGGAATACTTGCATCCCTGGGATAAATCCCACTTGATCATGGTGTATGATCCTTTTAATGTGTTGTTGGATTCTGTTTGCTAGTATTTTGTTGAGGATTTTTGCATCTATATTCATCAGTGATATTGGTCTATAATTTTCATTTTTTGTAGTATCTTTGTCTGGCTTTGGTATCAGGGTGATGATGGCCTCATAGAATGAGTTTGGGAGTTTTCCTTCCTCTGCAATTTGTTGGAAGAGTTTGAGAAGGATGGGTGTTAGCTCTTCTCTAAAGGTTTGATAGAGTTCATCTGTGAAGCCATCTGGTCCTAGACTTTTGTTTGTTGGACAATTTTAAATCACAGTTTCAATTTCATTACTTGTGATTGGTGTGTTCATATTTTCTATTTCTTCCTGGTTCAGTCTTGGAAGGTTATACCTTGCTAATAATTTGTTCATTTCTTCCAGGTTGTCCATTTTTGGGGCATAGACTTGCTTGTAGTAGTCTCTTGTGATGCTTTGTATTTCTGTGGTATCTGTTGAAACTTCTCCTTTTTCATTTCTAATTTTATTTTATTTTATTTATTTATTTATTTTTGCAGTATGCAGGCCTGTCACTGTTGTGGCCTCTCCCGTTGCGGAGCACAGGCTCCAGACGCGCGGGCTCAGTGGCCATGGTTCACGGGCCCAGCCACTCCACGGCCTGTGGGATCTTCCCTGACCGGGGCACGAACCCGCGTTCCCTGCATTGGCAGGCAGGCTCTCAACTACTGCGCCAGCAGGGAAGCCCTCTAATTTTATTGATTTGAGTCCTCTCCCTCTTTTTCTTGATGAGTCCAGCTAAAGGTTTATCAATTTTGTTTATCTTCTCAAAGAACCAGTTTTTAGTTTTATTGATCTTTGCTATTGTTTTCTTTGTTTCTATTTCATTTATTTCTGCTCTGATCTTTATGATTTCTTTCCTTCTACTAACTTTGGGTTTTGTTTGTTCTTCTTTCTCTAGTTCCTATAGGTGTAAGGTTAGATTGTTTATTTGAGATTTTTCTTGTTTCTTGAGGTAGGCTTGTATTGCTATAAATTTCCCTCTTAGAACTTCTTTTGCTGCATCCCATCGGTTTTGGATTGTCGTGTTTTCCTTGTAATTTGTCTCTAGGTATTTTTTGATTTCCTCTTTGATTTCTTCAGTGATCTCTTGGTTATTTAGTAATGTATTATTTAGCCTCCATGTGTTTGTGTTTTTTACGTTGTTTTCCCTGTAATTGATTTCTAATCTCATAGCATTGTGGTCGGAGAAGATGCTTGATATGATTTCAATTTTCTTAAATTTACCGAGGCTTGATTTGTGACCCAAGATGTGGTCTATCCTGGAGAATGTTCCGTGTGCAGTTGAGAAGAAAGTGTAATCTGCTGTTTTTGGATGGCATGTCCTATAAATATCAATTAAATCTATCTGTTCTATTGTGTCATTTAAACCTTGTGTTTCCTTATTAATTTTCTGTCTGGGTGATCTGTCCACTGGTGTAAGTGAGGTGTTAAAGTCCCCCACTGTTATTGTGTTACTGTCAATTTCCTCTTTTATAGCTGTTAGCAGTTGCCTTATGTATTGAGGTGCTCCTATGTTGGGTGCATATATATTTATAATTGTTATATCTTCTTCTTGGATTGATCCCTTGATCATTATGTAGTGTCCTTCCTTGTCTCTTGTAACATTCTTTATTGCAAAGTCCAGTTTATCTGATATAAGTATTGCTACTCCAGCTTTCTTTTGATTTCCATTTGCATGGAATATCTTTTTCCATCCCCTCAGTTTCAGTCTGTATGTGTCCGTAGGGCTGAAGTGGGTGTCTTGTAGACAGCATATATGTATGGGTCTTGTTTTTGTATCCATTCAGCAAGCCTGTGGCTTTTGGTTGGAGCATTAATCCATTCATGTTTAAGGTAGTTATCGATATGTATGTTCCTATTACCATTTTCTTAATTCTTATGGGTTTGTTTTTGTAGGTGCTGTTCTTCTCTTGTGTTTCCCACCTAAAGAAGTTCCTTTAGCATTTGTTGTAGAGCTGGTTTGGTGGTGCTGAATTCTGTTAGCTTTTGCTTGTCTGTAAAGCTTTTGATTTCTGCATGAAATCTGAATAAGATCCTTGCCAGGTAGAGTAATCTTGGTTGTAGGTTCTTCCCTTTCATTACTTTAAATATATCATGCCAATCTCTTCTGGCTTTTAGAGTTTCTGCTGAGAAATCAGCTGTTAACTTTATGGGAGTTCCCTTGTATGTTATTTGTCATTTTTCCCTTGTTGCTTTCAATAATTTTTCTTTCTCTTTAACTTTTGTCAATTTGATTACTATGTGTCTCAGCATGTTTCTCCTTGGGTTTATCCTGCCTGGGACTCTCTGCGCCTCCTGGACTTGGGTGGGTATTTCCGTTCCCATGTTAGGGAAATTTTCGACTATAGTCTCTTCAAATATTTTCTCGGGTCGTTTCTCTCTCTTCTTCTTCTGGGACCGCTATAATGCGAATATTGGTACTTTTAATGTTGTCCCAGAGGTCTCTTAAGCTGTCTTCATTTCTTTTCATTCTTTTTTCTTTATTCTGTTCCGTGGCAGTAAATTCCACCATTCTGTCTTCCAGGTCACTTATCCATTCTTTTGCCTCAGTTTTTCTGCTATTGAGTCTTTCTGGTGTATTTTTCATTTCAGTTATTGTATTGTTCAACTCTGTTTCTTTGCTCTTTAATTCTTCTAGGTGTTTGCTCTTTAATTCTTCTAGGTCTTTGTTAAACATTCCTTGCATCTTCTCGATCTTTGCCTCCATTCTTTTTCCGAGGTCCTCGATCATCTTCACTATCATTATTCTGAATTCTTTTTCTGGAAGGTTGCCTATCTCCGTTTCATTTAGTTGTTTTTCTGGGGTTTTATCTTTTTCCTTCATCTGGTACAAAGTCCTCTGCCTTTTCATTGTGTCTGTCTTTCTGTGAATGTGTTTTTTCTTCCACAGGTTGCAGAATTGTAGTTCTTCTTGGTTCTGCTCTATTCCCTCTGGTGGATGAGGCTATCTGATAGGCTTGTGCAAGCTTCCTGATGGGAGGGACTGCTGGTGGGTTGAGCTGGGTGTTGCTCTGGTGGGCAGAGATCAGTAAAACTTTAATTCACTTGTCGGCTGATGGGTGGGGCTGGGTTCCCTCCTTGTTGGTTGTTTGGCCTGAGGCGACCCTGCACTGGAGCGTACCCAGCTCTTTGGTGGGGCTAATGGCAGACTCTGGGAGGGCTCACACCAAGGAGTACTTCCCAGAACCTCTGCTGCCAGTGTCCTTGTCCCCACAGTGAGCCACAGCCATCCCCTGCCTCTGCAGGAGACCCTCCAGCACTAGCAGGTAGTCTGGTTCAGTCTCCCATGGGGTCACTGCTCCTGCCCCTGGGTCCCAATCTGCACACTAATTTGTGTGTGTCCTCCAAACATGGAGTCTGTGTTTCCCCCAGTCCTGTCGAAGTCCTGCAATCAAATCCAGCTAGGCTTCAAGGTCTGATTCTCTAGGAATTCCTCCTCCTGTTGCTGGACCCCCAGGTTGGGAAGCCTGACATGGGGCTCAGAACCTTCACTCCAGTGGGTGGTCTTCTGTGGTATAAGTGTTCTCCAGTTTGTGAGTCACCCACGCAGCAGTTATGGAATTTGATTTTATTGTGATTGCACCCCTCCTACCGTCTCATTGTGGCTTCTCCTTTGTCTTTGGATATGGGGTATCTTTTTTGGTGAGTTCCAGTGTCTTCCTGTCGATGATTGTTCAACAGTCAGTTGTGATTCTGGTGCTCTTGCAAGAGGGAGTGAGAGCACGTCCTTCTACTACGCCATCTTGAACCAATCTCCAGGTTGTTTGTTTTTTTGATATTGAGCTGCATGAACTGCTTGTATATTTTGGAGATTAATCCTTTGTCAGTTGCTTCGTTTGCAAATATTTTCTCCCATTCTGAGGGTTATCTTTTTGTCTTGGTTATGGTTTCCTTTGCTGTGCAAAAGCTTTTAAGTTTCATTAGGTCCCATTTGTTTATTTTTGTTTTTATTTCCATTTCTCTAGGAGGTGGTTCAAAAAGGATCTTGCTGTGATTTATGTCATAGAGTGTTCAGCCTATGTTTTTTTCTAAGAGTTTTATAGTGTCTGGCCTTACATTTAGGTCTTTAATTCATTTTGAGTTCATTTTTGTGTATGGTGTTAGGGAGTGTTCTAATTTCATTCTTTTACATGTAGCTGTCCAGTTTTCACAGCACCACTTATTGAAGAGGCTGTCTTTTCTCAATTGTATATTCTTGCCTCCTTTATCAAAGACAATGTGACCATGTGTGTGTGGGTTTATCTCTGGGATTTTTATCCTGTTCCATTGATCTATATTTCTGTTTTTGTGCCAGTACCATACTATCTTGATGACTGTAGGTTTGTAGTATAGTCTGAAGTCTGGGAGCATGATTCCTCCAGCTCCATTTTTCTTTCTCAAGATGGCTTTGGCTATTCGGGGTCTTTTGTGTTTCCATACCAATTGTGAAATTCTTATTTCTAACTCTGTGAAAAATGGCATTGGTAGCTTGATACAGATTGCATTGAATCTGTATATTGCTTTGGGTAGTATAGTCATTTTCACAATGTTGATTCTTCCAATCCAAGAGCATGGTATATCTCTCCATCTGTTTGGATCATCTTTAATTTCTTTCATCAGTGTCTTATAGTTTCCTACCTACAGGTCTTTTGTCTCCTTAGGTAGGTTTATTCCTAGGTATTTTATTCTTTCTGTTGCAATCATAAATGGTAGTGTTTCCTTAATTTCTGTTTCTGATTTTTCATCATTAGTGTCTAGGAATGCAAGAGATTTCTGTGCACTAATTTTGTATCCTGCTACTTTACCAGATTCATTGGTTAGCTCTAATAGTTTTCTGGTAGCATCTTTAGGATTCTCTATGTATAGTATCATGTCATCTGCAAACAGTGACAATTTCACTTCTTCTTTTCCGATTTGGATTCCTTTTATTTCTTTTTCCTCTCTGACTGCTGTGGCTATTCGGGGTATTTTGTGGTTCCATATAAATTTTAGGATTTTAAAATTCTATTTCTGTGAAAAATGTCATTGGAATTTTGATAGGGATTGCACTGAACACTCGTAAACTGTTGGTGTTCAGGTAAATTGGTGCAGTCACTATGAAAAACAGTCTAAAGATTCCTCAAAAAATTAATAATAGAACTACCATATGATTCAGCTATTTCACTTCTGAGCATTTATCCAGAGAATATCAAAACACTAATCTGAAAAAAATATATGCACCCCTCTGTTCATTGCAGCATTATTTACAATAGCCAAGATGTTGAAACAACCTAAATGCCCATCAATGAATGAAAGGATAAAGAATGTGTGTGACACACACACACACACTGGACTACTACTCAGTCATAAAAAATATGAAATCTTGCTATTTGTGACAACATGGGTGGATCTAGAGGGTGTTATGCTAAATGGAATAAGTCAGACAGAGAAAGTCAAATACCATATGATCTCACTTAGTTGTGGAATATAATAAACAAACATATAAATAAAATACTGCATAAATAAAACCGAATTAAAAAAAATAAGTGAACAAACCAAACCAAGCAAAAACAAACACATAGGTACAGAGAACATAGTACAGGTTACCAGAAGGGAAATGGAATGGGTGGAGGATGAAATGGGTTAAGAAGATCAACTCTATGGTGATGGAGGAAACTAAGCTTTTGGTGGTGAGCATGCTGTAGTGTATATAGAAGTCGAAATATAATGTTGTACACATGAAACTTATATAATGTTATAAACCAATGTTACCTCAAAAAATGAAAAAAAAAACCCACAGTTCAAGTATCTCCTCCTCTGGAAAGTGTTCTTTAAAGCTGTGATATTGTAATTTATAATAAGAAATATGTATTTGGTCTTTGTCCCCATTTCTGGCAAAGAGCTCCTAATACCCTTGGAATTTCCTGCACGATGAGAGCAATAAAGGTGCCCTTTGTCATGTTAATGAGGTGACTTTTAAAATTGATGTATAGTTGATTTACAATATTATATCAGTTTCAGATGTATAGCCTAGTGATTCAGCACTTCTACAGCTTATATATACTCCATTAAAAATATTACAAGAGGGCTTCCCTGGTGGCAACATGGTTGAGAGTCTGCCTGCTGATGCAGGGGACACGGGTTCGTGCCCCGGTCCGGGAAGATCCATGAGCCATGGCCGCTGAGCCTGCGCGTCCGGAGCCTGTGCTCCGCAACGGGAGAGGCCACAACAGTGAGAGGCCCGTGTACCGCAAAAAAAAAAAAAAAATTATTACAAGATAACAGCTATACTTCCCTGTGCTATACAATATATCCTTGTTGCTTATCTATTTTATATTGGGTTGGCCAATAAGTTCGTTTGGTTTTAAGCAAAAATAAGACACATTTTTCAGTTTCACCAAGAACTTTATCGAACGTATTCATTAACCGAACGAACTTTTTGGCCAACCCAATACACAGTGGTTTGTATCTCTTAACCCCCTACTCCTAACCTGCCCCTCCCCCCTTCCCTCTCACCTTTGGTCACCACTCTTTTGTTTTCCACATCGTTAAGTGTGTTTCTCTTTCGCATATACATTCATTTATATATTTGTTTAGATTTCACATATAAGTGATATGATTTCACATATAAGTGATATCATACAGTATTTGTCTTTCTCTGTCTTATTTCACTAAGCATAATATTCTCTAGGCCCACCCACGTTGCTGCAAATGGCAGAATAATACACCATGATCGAGTTGGATTGATTTCTGTGTAAATGCTCCCAGAAGCCCTGAGAGAGATAAGCAAATGGAAGGAGAACATTGGGGACATTACTCCCAAGGACACACAGCCACCAATGCCAAGAACCCCAGCATACACACACACACCCCTGCTGAATGGAACTAAGTTATCCACATAATATAATAATTCATTGTCATTATTTCCACCCTATAAGCTTCTGGGTTGGAAGGAGCCAGCATCCTAGAACCCAAGGGAGGAGAAGAGTCTGTGATATAAGATAGGGCCATCCCAGCCCCCCTCATACTGACTGGCTGAACCCCTAATAAGAAGGCACATATCCTAAAGAGAGGTGGCCTTATGCACAGTCTGAATCTTTTGGGGACTTCAACTAGAAGAAGCAAGAAGTTGCCTCCTCCTCTTGCCGCAAGGGTGAGCAGGGATTCAGCTCCATAGCAGCAAGGGCTCTGAGTGAGGGTCCACATCCAGTTTTGTTGTGACCCGACTTCTCTGGGGCCTTCTGTCCTATCCTAAGCAGGCTGCTTCTTTCTCAGCGTCCAAGTTAGGATGCTTTCTGCCCTTAAAGCTCAGTAGAGGGGAGGGGACCTCTAAGATGCAGGTAGCACTCATCTGCTATCAGGTCCCACTGAGCTAAGCACTCAAACATGCAAACTAGCACTTGAAAATTAATACAAGGAAAGTGCAATAGGGATGCAGCGACCTGCAGGTCCAGAATTTATTGTCTCCTGGGGCTTCCTTGTGTTATTATCTTCAGTCACTGGTTCTGAATGGCTCCAGAGGGTCACAGGCCTGGACTGGGTGCTTTCCATATGCCTTCTTTGTTAGTCAGTGAAATTATTTCCATTTTACAGATGGACAAACTGAGGCACAGAGTGGCAACACTTTCCAAGGTAATGTAGCTAATGAAGGGCAACGCTGATGACTGGGTCTATGTTTTTTGGACTCCCCATCCCACTGCTGGTTGCTGCCAGGAGTACCTCTTCGTTTGGTTGCATCCACCCTGCCAGGTCCCAGATACCAGAGGCCTGGTCCTTCCTCCCCAGCAGGCAAATTGCAGGCTCTCTCACCCCTAGAGCTGGGGAGCCAGCCTTGCTTATAAGTAGCAGGGGTGCAATCAGACATAAATGGCTTCCTTTGAGGTGGTGGTTGAGGGCAAGACCCCCAGACTCCGGGGGATCTTGCAGGAGTTTGCCCTTGATAACCCAGGGGATGATGACTAGCCTACAAACTTAGGGACTCAAGGTTTAAAAAAAAAAAATGACCCTACAGCTACACTACTTCTTAACAATAATGATAGGTTTGATCTCTTTCTTCTAGAGTCTGTCAGTCTGGCTTTTTCTTGTTCTTCTTTCATTTGTTTCATTCAGCAAACCTAAAATATTAGGTAAATACATCTATTGTGATAACCCTATCACAATATTCATTAAATAAACACACGTATGGAAATATGTTCTTAGGATTCTGAATATTTAACCAGAAAAAAACATGGAGTTTTGTTACACATTTTAAGTGTCAGTTCTTATTTTTGTAAGATTAATACATTTATATTTCTAATAAATTTCTAACATACTTTTATCAACAAGAAAAGGATGAGGAGGATGGAATAAAAAAATAAAAAGCAAAAATGAAACTGACTGTGATGATGAGGGTAATAAATCTAGGAAGTAGGGAGTCTCAGACAACTCAGAACAGATCCTGAAACAGGAATGCAGCCAGAATTCAGAATTCCTGCTCAGCCATCCAGGGGAAAGCTGCCCACCTGCACGGCCCAGGACACCACAGAAGGCAGAGGCTCATTCCTTGTAAACTGAGTGATGCTGGAAGGAGGCAAAGCCCAGCTTCATCCAGCTGGGTTTCTCCCCAGCATGGGGGGCTGTGAACTGCCTGGGCCATAGGCTCAGGCATGTTTGCTGCTGGCAATTGTGTTTCTAAGAGACAGTTCCTACACTGTTGGTGGGAATGTAAATGGGTACAGCCTCTATGGAGAACAGTATGGAGGTTCCTTAAACAACTAAAAATAGAGATACCGTGTGATCCAGCAATCCCACTCCTGGGCATATATCCAGAGAAAACCATACTTCAAAAAGATACATGCACCCCAATGTTCACTGCAGCACTATTTATTGATACAATAGCCAGGACATGGAAACAACCTAAATGTCCATCGACAGAGGAATGGATAAAGAAGATGTGGTAATATATACAACGGAATATTACTCAGCCATGAAAAGAATGAAATAATGCCATTTGCAGCAACATGGATGGACCTAGAGATTGTCATACTGAGTGAATAAGTCAGACAGAGAAAGACTAATATCATATGATATCGCTTGTATGTGGAATCTAAAAAAAATGGTACAAATAAACTTATTTACAAAACAGAAATAGAGTCATAGGTGTAGAAAGCAAACTTATGGTTACCAACGGGGAAAGGGGGGGAGGTATAAATTGGGAGATTGGGATTGACATATACACACTACTATATATAAAATAGATAACTAATAAAGACCTACTGCATAGCACAGGGAACTCTACTCAATACTCTGTAATGGCCTATATGGGAAAAGAATCTAAAAAAGAGTGGATATATGTATATGTATAACTGACTCACTTTGCTGTACACCTGGAACTAACACAACATTGTAAATCAACTATACTCCAATAAAAATTTTAAAAAAGACAGTTCTTTGTCCCTGAAGCGTCCTCCAAGGTTCATGCCCCAGATCAGCCATGTTCTCAGAGACAGGCTGTGAAGAAGATAGGGACTCAAAAAATAGGCTGGACATTGTCCCCAAGAATGTCCCCAAAAGGAGAAGCTGGACCCATGACAGGATTGGGGACAGAACCCTGGCTGAAGTGGGGGGGCATGTGGGTACCACTTGACACAAACTGAAGGGCTCTTCCAGAGGGCCCTGTGAGGATGGAGGCGGGTACAGAGGGAGAGGGGGCAAAGCTGGATGCTTCTCTAAGAGCCTCAGGAGAGTTGAGGACTGAGTTCATCCTGGGGCTCTCAGAGGAGGTTGCAGCTGTCAGAAAAGATGTTTTGCTCGTCTTCATGCCAGTGCTGGCAACCTGAGCTTGTACTTTGGACAGTGCAGATGAACTAGCATCCCCTCAGGTTATCAGGGCATCTGTCATGACTGGGGAATGAGGCTGCAGACCAGTAGTCTCCTCCTCCTTTATTCATGCAATGAATATTTACTGCATACCTACTATGTCCCAGGTACTGGGACAGGCTGCCTTACACATAACTGGTCATAGGGTACAATGTATTTCTTATTATGGATCCCAGTCTAAAAAGGAAACTCGGTTTCGGTTTCCTTATCTGCAACGTGGAAACGATAATGGTATGTACTTCATCAGGTCACTAAGAGTATTAAATGAATTAATCTATGCAAAGGGCTTAAAACAGTGTCCGGCACACGACAGTGTTCTCGATTGTTGTATGAATATGATTCGTCAAAATTCACCAAAGACTGAACTTTATGTGAATTAAAATTTAAAAATACAAAATAAAATAAAATATAAAATAATAAAGATATTATTACAACTCATTTTAGCATAGCACTTATCACAATATTATTATTATTAGAGGGAGGAGGTAACTTGGATCAGAGTTACTCTTAGGGAGTGGGTCAGAATCAGAGAAAGTGGGGACCAGGGTAAGAATCAATGATGGGAAGCAGGGGTCAGATTCACTGTATGCTGGGGAGTCACAAAGCTGGACACCCAAAGGACAGCTGTCCCAGAACAGCCCTTATAAGGGGCAGCGTGGTCCAATGGAGGTAGATGAGACTGGTCAGTGTGGGATGAGAGGTCCAGAGAGGGTGGGGGACAGCCAGGCAGGATGCCCCACTGCAATATCTGTTCCCTTGACCGTTGTGAGGCCCGGCTCCACGCAGGTATGGGGTCAGACGAGCTGGGGAAGGTCCTTGGGCATCTCCTCCCAGGCATGGACCCAGCAGGGGGGTGCAGGGAGGGGGCACCCAGCCCAGGACAGCAGGGGAAATGCCAATCCCATCCCCACCTGCAGGAGGGGCCTCCGATAATGGGCAGAGCCCACTGCTCCCCTGCCCTGCTGGCCCATCCTGCACCAAGGGACTGCTGGTGGGGGTGGTCCTTTGGGGATTTCAGCACCAACTGTTCCCCAGGGCAGAAGTCCTATGTGCCCTGGAAAGAAAGACCTAAGGGCTCTTCTTCCCACCTGAGAAAAGTGAGGACATGCTGCCAGGAGAGAAAGAGGAGGACCCCCTGCAAGAAAAAAAGATCTCTCTCTATCTCTCTCTCTCTCTCTCTCTCTCTCTCTCTCTCTCTCTCTCTCTCTCTCTCTCACACACACACACACACACACACACACACACACGCACTCTCCCACATACTTGTGCACACATACAAATTCAGTAACACGCGCACACACACAAATGCACGCACACACACAGCTGGAACTCAAGTCCTGGAGTCCTGGATTTCATCCTGGTTCTGCCCCAGCTCACTTCATGGAGCCTCAGTTTCACCATCTTTAAAGCAGAAATAACATCAGAGAATATCTATCCCCATGTTGCACTGGGTTTCACTGGGATGTGTTAGTCATGGACCCACAGCAACAACGTCCTCCCCCTTCACGTCTTTGCTTCTCAGGGAGCCTTCCCCCAACCCCGCCCCATTGAAAAGAGCAACCCGCCGCCCAACACACTCCAGCACCCCAGATTCTCTGTCCCAAATTTTTCTCCTTATCACCTTCTTAATACTTAAATACCTAATTTACTTACTATTGTTATGGGTTATGGTCTGTCTCCCCCTGCTAGAATATCAGCTCAGCAAGGATCTTTCTCTTGATCACAGCTGGCCTGACATTTGCCTCCCACAGCTCTGGGCTTATGATGCATTAAGGCCCCTGGGGACAGCTCTGAGCCCTGAGCAGGGGCAGGAAGATGAGGAAGCGGGCTGGTACCTGTGCCGAGAAGCCAGACCTGGATAGTGGGATGCAGAGTGTAGTGTTTGGAGTCAGACACACTGGGTTTGAAGCCCAGATCTACCCTGGTCACATGAGAAACCTTCTTCTTTGAGCTTCTGTCCCCTCACCTCTGAAATGGGGATGGCCATTCACATCACTCTGGAACTTTGGGTATAAAGTATATACCCAAGGCGGGTAGGGGTTCATTTACCTGCTCGCCTGGGGCAACCTTGGGAGCATCAAGTGACCAGAAGGACAACCTAGGTATAAAGAAGCCTAGGGCTGCCCTGCCGGCCTGGATCCAGCACCTTCCTTTTGGGGGAGGCCACACAGTAACTGGAAAGAAAGGTGACTCTATTCCTTGTGATCGGGAGAAAACATGAGCAAACCTTTCCTCTTTTCCTGGAGCTGAGTCACAGGTGTGAAAGATTCTGAAATTCTGGCCAGAGCAGGTTACACTCTGGAACCCACCTCTCAGCTCCAGATACCCTCCACGCACACACCTACTCCCTCCAATGCCCTGTCCCTTGATAATCTCCCTCCCTGGACCTCGGATATCTCAGCCAAGCCTGGACTGGGGCAATGACTGTTGTCCAGGGATGCAGGAAGGGGCTCAACAGCACAGCAAGATCTTTATACTGTCAGGATACTGCTCAGAGGGGCAATGGAGAACAGCTGTCTCCCCTGGGGGAGGTACTCAAGGGCCAGGAAACAGGCAGGAGAGGAGAAATCCTCCTCAACCCTCAGTCTCTTCCCAGGTAGAGGGTAAAGGTCAGGACTTAGGAATCATCTAGAAATGGGTGTTCAGATCCCTGCTGTGTGACTTTAAACAAAAGGCTCAACCTCTCTGAGCCTCAGTTTCCTCTTCTGTAAAATGGGAGGCAATATGCCCCTATTCTCACCCACACAAGCTCAATCCAGATAACGCAGGTAAAAGCCCTGGCACATACATCTCCATATCCCCTCCCTCGTGCATCTCCCTCCCACCCTCCCTATCCCACTGCTCTAGGTGGTCACAAAGCACCCAGCTGATCTCCCTGTGCTATGCAGCTGCTTCCCACTAGCTATCTATTTTACATTTGGTAGTATATATATATACATATATATATATATATATATATAGCTGATTCACTTTGTTACACAGCAGAAACTAACACAACATTGTAAAGCAATTATCCTCTAATAATGTTAAAAAAAAAAAAAAGCCCTGGCACATAGTAGGCACGCAATACAAAATGATGATTATTGCAGTCCTCTGGGATCTTGGGGTGTTTCAGCCGCAGGGGCAAAGAGGGAAAAAGCACAGGATGCAGATGTGGATGAAGATGCACCAGATGAGTCCAGGGTGGAGGGAGAGGTGAGTGGGGAATGGATCTCCGCCGGCTCTGGAATTTTTTAAATTACTCTTTGGGGAGATAGAAACTCAGAGAGGTTAGGTGTCAAGCCCAAGGACACACAGCCTGTCAGCATTGGATTTAGATTTCTTTTCATCTCTGCCCAGGGATTAAGGGAGTCTTTCCCAGCGTTAAAGTCAAGAGTCCTGAAGGGTGTCTGAATTGATATTCCAGGGGGATCCCTGCCCTGACAGGCGTCCTGTTTACTGTGGAATTGATGGGGAATTGGGGAGGAGTGTCAACCCCTTAGTCCAGGCAACCAGCCCTCACTGGGCAGGAGCAAGAGTCTGCTCAGTTCAAACAGCCCTCAGCATCAGACTCTGAGGGAGCCTTGGGGTCAAAAGCAGTTAAACAGCCTCTGTTTGTGGTGATGTGCTTTGGGGACAGCTCAGGGTGACACGCCCCATCAGAGGTGGTGGAATTGTCTGATACAAACCAGCCCACAATTCAGGCCATTGTGTGGGTGCCTTACAATGGCATCCAACCGCAAAGCTCTTCCAGGGGCAAGAGCTGGCCTGGGTGACTCAGGGCTGGGGGGCTGGGGGGCCCTCTCCACCTGCTTCAGGAGCTGCAGCAAGGCCTGAGTGGGTGAGGAGGCAGCCCACCTACTCTGGGTGGCTCCTGGGCTGCCAGTGTCCAGGGCCTGAGGTCCTCAGGATGGGGAAGCAGGATGACCCCACCATCACTCTCCTTCAGGCCTTAGTGGCTTCCATTTCCCAGACAAGCATTGAGGACAGTCCTTTCTCCTGGGAGGAGTAAACGAACAGATATTTAAGCACCTGGCACATAGTAGATGCCCGTTCTCAGGTTATCTTGGACACCAGAGCGGTTTGGCTGGAAAGCCCTGACTTCCTGCCCAAGGAGGCAGCTGGAGTAAAACAGTCCGGGGGTCTAGGCAGCCCTAGAGCCACACGTGGAGGATCTTGGACCTTCTTTCCGTAGGGGAGAGAGCCCAACACCAAGCTGGACTCTCAGCTTTTCCTGAGGCCAGTGAGTTTCTCTGGTTAGCCAGACCCAAGCTGATCCCTCAGATGACCAACAGGCCTGCAAAGTGCTCCTTGAGAGCCAAGAACATACCTCCCCTAACCCTCACAGTCTGCCTTTCTGCTCCCACCCCTCCCCTCAGCATCCCGCCTTCAAGCAGCCCAAATGCGCTCACATCACATTGAATGACCCAAACACACCTTGCGCCTTCCTGCCTCCTGGCCTCTGCCCACCCATTCTCCCTGCCAGGAGTGCCCTTTTCCTTCTTCCACTAATTGCACCTGTAGAAATCCCTGCCAACCAAACACCACCCTGCAGTTTAGGCAAACCCTCACCTCCAGAACCCCTAAGGTGGCAAACCTCCTGCTCAGCCTTGTACCAAGAGAGCCTGGGCACCCCTCTGCCTCGCCCACCAGCCTGGAGTTCCTGCAAGCCTGTGGCTGTGACTTTCTCATTTCCCACCTGAGAGCTGAGCACAGGTACTGGGATCCGAGGTGTCAGTAAACAAACAAACCCAGATAGATAACCAATAAGGACCTACTGTATAGCACAGGGAACTCAGTATTCTGTGATAACCTATATGAGAAAAGAATCTAAAAAAGAATGAATGTATATGTATAACTGAATCACTTTGCTGTACACCTGAAACTAACACAACATTGTAAATCAACTATACTCCAATAAAAAACAAAAAAACCACACCCAAACCCTAGGGAACGAACGTATAAGTGAGCCAGAGAAAGAAGAGGTGCCTGGGTATCTCTGATCCAGCAATATTTAATTCATGATGTAACCACTGTGTGAAGTCTTCCCAGTCAGTTTGGAAAACATAGCCTCACCTGGCTGGCTGTGATGGAAGCCTTTGCTGAAAAGCAAAAGCCCTTGTGGCTGCCCCTGGAGGGGTGCTTGGGAAGCTGAGGAGCCTGTCACATCTGCCCCTCTTTTCCAGAAATCTGTCCGACTCCTCTGCTGGCCCCAGCTCAGCCCGGCTTACCTGGCCCACAGGTGAGGAGGAGGGTCACGGTCAGAGCCAGCATCTGCCCTCGCCGATGGCGCCCCAGGTGTGCAGGGCTTTCCCTGCCCATGCTCCTGCCCACCCGCTCGGGGAAGTGCACCTCACCCCGAACAAGTCCCAGTGACTGAACCCAGCCCAGTCGAGCCAGCCAGGCTCCTGGGAGGGCGTTGAGGACACGCCTTGCTGAGCTTCCCGAGAGGGGCAGGGCCTGCCCTAGGGGGAAGCAGTGGCTCCGCGGCTGGCAAAGGTCAGCTGGCATTATTCAGTGCCCTCGTGGCGACTAACGCCCGCCGACTGATACCCTCTGTGAAGAGGGGCCCAGGGGATCCCCGCCCACCAGACTCAGCCTGGCTCCCGAAAAGCCTGTTGCCAGACCAAGAGACGCCCCCCTACTCCACCCCTCCCCCTGCCCCCCACCCAAGGGTCCGGCTGGCCTTAAAGGTGAACAGGAGGTTGACCATAGATCTGTCCTAATCTTTCAAGTCCCCTGGGTTCTACCTGACAACTTCCTGCTCAGGGGCTGGCACCACCAGACCGAGCTGGGTGGACCCTCCCTGGGGGAGGCACGGCTGGCTCCCAGGGTTTTGGAATGTGCGGAGTGGGAGACTGCATTCCCACGTGGGAACTCCCTGGCTGCCAGGGAAGCAGAGGGCTGGTGTTGTGGTCCGCTTGGGGAGTCCCTCAGAGCCACCCTGTGCCCCCCCTGTACCCCTCCAGGCCCCAAATGGCCAGCATGGGGGCTGCTGTGCTCACTCCCCAGCCAAGCCCTTCAGCGGCCCCAGGGGCAGAGAAGAGCAGGAGGGGCTGGCGTGGGATTCTGCTTCCTCCCTGACAAGGCTGCAGCCTCCAGGGATTCTTGTCACCCCAGGCCTGGGCTGTTACAACAGCTGCCCTTCTCCCCCGCCATCTGCCAAACAGATTTTGCCAGGGCGACCCTCCTTAGGTACGTGATCCCCCGTGTCCCCCATGCTCCTCCCTCGTCCAGGCACTCAGGAGACCCTCACCCTCCCTCCTGGCCCACCCCTCAAGCCTCTAACAGCCAGACAGGTGGGTTTATCTTCTCATCTAGGGAACGGCACACGCAGGTGTGAAGGTGGCAGGCAGTGGCCACCCCACGAATCCTCACATCTCTCCTGCATCTGGTACCCAGAGCCAAACTCCATGGACCTGTAGCCAAGGCGAGCTTATCCGAACACCCACCCACCCCCCCCGCCCCCCGGTCCTTCATGCTCAATGCGGCGTCCTGCTAACCTACTCTCCACCTTTCTTGCCCGGATGCCGTTCACTCGCTCTCAGCATAGACACACTCTGCTGAGCCCCTACTACACTTCAGGCATGCAGCCTGGCCAAGATGGACAAATGATCAAGGTGGGGTGGCAGAAGCGTAGAAGTCGGTGGGAGACACCAGTCCCAGGCTGGGAAGGGGCAGGGGATCAGGGAAGGCTTCCTGGAGGAGGTGCCACATACACCAAGTCCTGAAGGATAAGCTGAAGCCAGCTGGGCCAGGGGAGGTGGGGAGTAGAGAAAGGAGTGTTCCAGGGAAAAGACACAGTGTTAGCAAAGACTGGAGGCAGCGGGGAGCAGGAAGTGGAGTCTGGCTTTTGTCCAAACCCCCTCCCTTTGTTGTCTACCCGGGCACCTCTTCCCTTCCTTAAGGAAACAATCAGAAATAGAGGCCAAGCTAGAGGGTCCAGTGGGAGATCACGGTGGTCAGCTTCCCGCACCTCACAGAGGGGAAAGTTGGGCACCCAAAAAGTACCAGGACCAGCAGGATCAGTGACACAGCTGGGACCAGACCCCAGATCCTTGGACTCTCCGAACTCTGCCTATTTAAGCATGTGAGGCCTGGATTTAAATCCTCTGTCTCTTCAGGACATGTCAACGAGCACCCCCAAACACCATCAGAGAGGCCTTAGCGTCCAGGAGCTGCCCTGCTCTTACAACGGGTGCACAGGGGTTTATGGGTTTAGGTTCACAATGGGTAATCACAACTACTGTTTATTGAACACCTACTATGCGCTGGGCATGGCTTCCAGTCATCCCCACGACCCTGAAGCTAGGTTTTACCCTCACAGTGGTTCTATAAGGTGGTTGCTACTCATTGCCCCATTGCACAGATGAGAATGCCGAGGCTTAGGGATTTGCCCAAAGTCACTCATCTAGCACATAGCAGAACTAGGATTTGAACTCTGTTTTGATCGAGAACAGTGTTTCTCACCTAAGGGTTATTCCCCCCACCCCCCAGAGGACATTTGGCAATGTCTAGAGTCATTTTTGGTTGTCATGAGGGGAAGGGGGCCTGCTACTGGCATCTAGTGGATAGTGAACAGGGATGTTGGTGAATATCCTACAGTGCAAAAGACAAACACACTTGACAATGAATAATTCAGCCCCAAATGTCAATACTGACACTGATAAAAAAACACAAACAACCCCCCCCAAAAAAAAAAAAAAAAAACCTTGTCTAAAGCCAGGTTGTCCAGTGGAACTTTCTGGATAATGTTCATGTTCTATATCTGTGCCATCCAACAGGGCCACCCACCATGAGCCACACGTGGCCACTGAGCACTGAAATGTGGCTGGTGTGACTGAGGAACTGAATTTTTAATTTTGTTTAATCTGAATTTTAAAAAGAGCAATCCTCAGTTGAGTTATTAGAAAATTTATGAGTAGGCATGGAAGAGCTTAAGCATGTGAATGTACTTTTTCTTTTTTTAGATTTATTTTATTGAAGTATAGTTGATATACAATGTTGTGTTAATATCTACTGTACAGCAAAGTGATTCAGCTATACATATATGTACATTCTTTTTCATGTTCTTTTCCATTACGGTTTATCCCAGGATGTTGAAAATAGTCCCCTGTGCTATACAGTAGGATCTTGTTGTTTATCCATTCTATAAATAATAGTTTGCATCTGCTAATCCCAAGCTCCCAATCCTTCCCTCCCCCACTCCCCCTCCCACTTGGTAACCACAAGTCTGTTCTCTATATCTGTGAGTCTGTTGTTTTTTGGTAGATAAGTTCATTTGTGTCATACTTTAGATTCCACACATAAGCGATATCATATGATACTTGTCTTTGTCTGGCTTACTTCACTTAGTATGATAATCTATCTCTAGGTCTATCTATGTTGCTGCAAATAACATTATTTCATTTTTTTTTACAGCTGAGTAATATTCCATTGTATATATGTACCACATCTTTATCTATTCATCTGTCGATGGACATTTAGGTTGCTTCCATGTCTTGGCTATTGTGAATAGTGCTGCAATGAATATTGGGGTGCATGTATCTTTTCAAAGTATGGTTTTCTACAGATACATGCCCAAGAGTGGGGTTGCTGGATCATATGTTAGCTTTATTTTTAGTTTTTTAAGGAACCTCAATACTGTTCTCCATAGGGGCTGCACCAATTTACATTCCCACCAACAGTGTAGAGGATTCCCTTTTATCTACACCCTCTCCAGCATTTGTTATTTGTAGACATTTTAAAGATGGCCATTCTAACCAGTGTGAGGTGGTACCTCATTGTAGTTTTGATAGCATGTGCCTAATAATCAGTGGATGTACTTTTTCTACTGGAGTTTTATGAAATCTAAATACAGATCAAGAGTTCAGGTTACAAATCTAGTGTCCGAAATGAGATGCTCTATAAAGTTTAAAATGCATACCGGATTTAGAAGATGTAGTATGAGAAAATAATGTAAAATATCTCCTTAGTCATTTTATACTAGTTACTGATTGAAAGATAACTATTTGGATATACTGGTTAAACAAAATAGATGATGAAAATGAACAGCACCAGTGTCTTTTTACTCTTTTAATGTGGCTACTGGAAAATCTCCAATTACGTATGTGACTTGGGTTCTTGGGTTCTCTTTCTATTGGATAACACTGGTCTGGGATCTGAGTGCTCCCCACTATAAATAATGTTAATTATTTAAGATATTATTCTTATTATTTAATCTTAGTCATCTTAACTATAAATACCTTTGCCTCTCTTTGTTCTGTCTCCCCCGGCTTGGCAGTTCCTGCACCAATGACAAGGATGGGGTGGGATCCATATTCCCTTCTCTACCCTTGACGATGCTGAGCTACGTCAACAAGACCACTTGGGAATGGGGGAAGATGAGGGCAGGTCTCTGGATGCTCTTCTCTCAGAGGTCTGCCTGCCCTTCTGTGGGGACATGGAGAGAACAGCAGGGTCAGAGAAGGGGCAAAGCAACCTCTGGCTTCTGCTGGACCCAGAATGACTGAGTGGCCTGAGCCAGCCTTGCTTTCCGATGGCATTGCTGGGGGAAGAAGGGAAACGTCAGGGCTGGGCTGGGCTGCCTGAGCAAGACAGAAGGCTGAGGATACTGCCTGGGCAGAAAGGGAGAGAGAAGCTAGTGGTAGAGGCACAATCAGAGAAGCAGGAGGAGTAACCCACACGGTCGGTCGTCACTGAACCTGCAGGAGCAGTGGGTTTTGAGGGCAAGGGAGAGAGTACCATATACATGTCATATAAAAGGCAGAGGTAGGGACTCCCCTGGTGGTTCAGTGGTTAAGACTCCACACTTCCACTACAGGTGGCATCAGTTCGATCCCTGGTTGGGGAACTAAGATCATGCTTGCGTGCAACCAAAAAAAAAAAAAAAGCAGAGGTAGAAGAAGCTCAGGAGAAGCTATCAATGATTCTTGAGACAGTTGTTTCCATGCAGGAAAATGGGCAAGGCCAGGTTGTCAGGCTTAGAAGTCAAGAGGGTATGAGACTGGTGCTAGAGGTAGCCTGGGTTCAAATCCTTGTCACTCCACAGCAGCAATAATGACTACAATAATAATAATGTTTACTGACCACCTACTGTATGCCAGCCATTAGGGAAACAGGAAGAAGAAGTGTGCCAGGAGCTAAGGGCGCTGACATTAAATCGCAGCATTTATTCAATGTTTTCTCTGAGCTCCTTCCTTTACAGGCTTTAATGGCTCATTTGGTTCTATGAGATGGTGCATTCATCAACCCATTTCACAGAGAAAGAAACTGAGATACAAAGATGCTCTATAATCACACAAGACTGCAGTGAGGCAGCTTATGTTTCCATTCATAATATGTTCAAGAACAGGCAAGACTAACAGATGGGAATGAAAGCCAATGATGTGCTGGGCATGGGGACATTGGAAAAGGAGCATGAGGGAAATTTCTAGAGCAGCAGTTCTCAATCAAGGACAGTTATGCTCCCCGGGGACATTTGGCACTGTCTGGGGACATTCTGAGCTGTCCAAACTGAGAAGTGTTATCAAAGAAGACATACAGATGGCCAACAGGTACATGAAAAGGTGCTGAACGTCACTAATCATCAGGAAAATGCAAATCAAAACCATAAGGAGATGTTGCTTCAACCTCTTAGGATGGCTATCACCGAAAAGACAAGAGATAGTTCATAGCAGCACTATTCACAAGAGCCAAGACATGGAAGCAACCTAGATGTCCATTGACAGATGAATGCATAAAGAAGATGTGGTACATATATACAACAGAATATTACTCAGCCATAAAAAGAATGAAATAATGCCATTTGCAGCAACATGGATGGACCTAGAGATGATCAAACTAAGAGAAATGAGGCAGACAGAGAAAGGCAAATATCATATGACATCGCTTATGTGTGGAATCTAATTAAAAAAGATACAAATGAACTTATTTACAAAACCGAAAGAGACTCACAGACATAGAAAACAAACTTATAGTTACCAAGGGGGAAAGGAGGGGGAGGGGAGAGGGATAAATTAGGAGGTTGATTAACATATACACTACTATATGTAAAACAGATAATCAACAAGGACCTACTGTATAGCACAGGGAACTATATTCAATATTTGTAATAACCTATAAGGGAAAAGAATCTGAAAAAGAATATATATATATATATATATATATATATATATATATATATATGCACAACTGAATCACTGTTCTGTATACCTGAAACTAACATGATATTGTAAATCAACTATACTTCAATAAAAAAAGAAAGTAAAGAAAAACAGTGTTTAGCACCTTAAAATAATCATATATATATGATTATTCAGCATCTTAAAATAATCATATACACACACACATATATATGTATAAATTGCTATAAAAAAAGAAAAGACGACACAACAAATGCTAGTTAGGATGTGGAGAAAAGGGAATCTTCATGCACTGTTGGTGAAATGTAAATTGGTGCAGCCCCTACAGTTAAAAATTTTAAAATAGAACTACCATATGATCCAGCAATCCCACTTCTGGGTATTTATCCAAAGGAAATAAAATCTTGATCTCAAAGAGATATCTGCACCTCCACATCATTGCAGCATTATTTACAATAGCCAAGACATGGAAACAACCTAAGTGTCTATCAATGGATGAATGGATAAAGAAAGCAACACACACACACACACACACACACACACACACACACACACTGGAATATCATTTAGCCATAAATAGGAGAAAATCTTGTCATTTGCAACAACAAGGATGCACCTGAAGGGTATTATGCTAAGTGAAATAAGCCGGGCAGAGAAATACAAGTACTGTATGATTTCATATGTGGAATCTAAACAAACCATACTCAGTAATACAGAGAACAGATTGGTGGTTGCCAGAGGTGGGGAGTAGGGTGGGGAGGGGTGCAGGAAATGGGTGAAGGTAGTCAAAACGCACAAACTTCCAGGGAACAAAAAAACAAGTAAGAGGTGTGATGTGGGTGCTACTGGCATCTAGTGGGTGTTGGCTGGGGTCGAGGTCAACATCCTACAGTACACAAGACAGCCCCTCCCAACAAAGGATCATCCCACGCCAAACATCGGTACTGTGGTGGCTTGAGAAACCATGTTCTAGAGGAAAGGAATGTTCTATACCTTGGGCGGTGTGGAGGTTACACGTAAGTAAAACTTCATTGAGTCATCCACTTATGACCAGGGCATTGTACATTTCAGTGGGTAGATGTTATGCCTCAACAAAAAGTTTTTTTTAATTAACTTTAAATTTTTATTTTTTTAATTTAATTTTTATTTTATATTGGAGTACAGTTGATTTACAATGCTGTGTTAGTTTCAAGTGTACAGTGAAATGATTCAGTTATACCTATGCCTATTCTTTTTCAGATTCTTTTCCCTTATAGCTTATTACAGAATCTTGAGTAGAGTTCCCTGTGCTATACAGTAGGTCCTTGTTGATCATCTGTTTTATATATAATAGTGTGTATACGTTAATCCCAAATTCCTAATTTATCCCTCCCCTGGACCTTTCTCCCCTTTGGTAACCATAAGTGTGTTTTGAAGTCAGTGAGTCTGTTTCTGTTTTGTAAATAAGTTCATTTGTATCTTTTTTTTTTTTAGATTTCCCATATAAGTGATATCATATAATATTTAGAAATTTTTAGATGTAATTGGCAGAGGGCGGTGCTGAACTGAGGTCTGTCCGAATAATATTGGGCTAGCCAAAAAGTTCATTCGGGTTTTTCCATTACATCGCATGGAAAAACCCGAACGAACTTTTGGGCCAGCCCATAGTTTTTCACCTGAACAATGCGGACACGTTGCTCATTGGCTCCCTGCCTCCCTTCTTCCTCTGCTCCAAATCACTCTCCACAGTGCATCTGTTCAGACTCTCCAATGTCCTCCTCATACCACATGTGGAATAAAATCTAAATTCCTCACCAAGACCTCCACAGCCCTCGGGTCTGGCTCCAGCCACCTCTTAGTCTTTTTTTCCCTCTCCTCTCCCCTCTCTCTCTGATCTACCACACTGGTCTCTTTGCTGGAAGTTGCACATGTGAGGGCTTTGCAACCTCAGGGCCTTTGCCCATGCTGTTGCCTCTGTGCCTGACTCGCCTCAGGACAATTTCTTTTCACGCTTCAGGCCCACCTCAGGGCCTTTGCACCTGCTCTTACCTCTGCCTGACTCTACACAACTGGCACCTTCCCATCCCTCAAGCCTCCATTGAGATATCACCTCGCCAGAGAGGTCTGCCTTCACCACCCCTCCAAACTGTCCTGCCTTATCCATCATGTGCCACTTCATCATCCTCTTTTTATATGCCCCTCCTGCCCAAGCCAATTTTCTAAATTGTATCATCCATTTGTTCACTTGCTTATTGTCTCCATTTCCCCCTGGGGGGCAGGTCTGGGTCTATCTTAGTCATGGCTCTATCCCCCATGAATGACACACAATGGGCCCTCAAATACTTGTTGAATAAAAAAATAAAGTCCTAGGATTTCCTCAGTGGAGTTGAGAAGGGCACCCTATTCTATTTATTTTAGCTCTATGAGGGCTTAGCAGCCTTGGGAAATCAGCCTTCTGGGGGTGCGCTATGTGAAACCCTGTCCTGGACCCTTTCCATCCTCGGAAACTTCTACGTCATTCTTGACCCTCTGCCCCCAAACCCCACCTGAGTTCAAGCCTTCGTCATCTCTGACTTTTTGAAACGGCCTCTTTACGCATCCTCTGCCTCCACCCACCCAGAATGACCTTCCAAAAATGCAAAACTGTCCATGCCCTGCCCCTAGTCTGAATTCTTCTGTGCCTTCTCATTGCCCTCATGATCAAGTCCAAAGTCCCCAGCCTGGCTCTTAAGGCTCATCTTGATCTGGGACCAGCCCCACCCTCGCCCCAGCGCATTCGCCTGAGTGCATTGTTTCCCCATAAACCAGGGATTCAGCAGCGCCAGAGCATCCTCCCATGCCCACAACATCTGGCATGATCTCTCCCCTACAAGCCTTTGCCCAGGCTGTTCCCTCTGTCAGGACTGCTCTCCCTCTCTTCACCTGACACATTCCTTCAAATGCTTTGTTTACAGGTCCTGTGATTCATGAAGGGCCCTCGCTCCCCACCTCCGCCTCCCACAGACAGCATGCTTACCTGCCATTCCGGTTTCCAGAGCACTCTGTAACTTTCTCCGTGAAAGAGCTTGACCACACGATCACACATGTGGGTTTGGATCTCTTACAGTCCCTAGATTTGTGAATACCACAGAGGGTACCTGACACGCAGGAGGTGTGCAAAAAAATAACAGTAAAGGAGTTTCCTGACCGATTCATTTATTTACTTACCAGTCACCAGGCACCAAGCTCTGTGCATAAAGAGGTGACTGAAACAGATCCACTGCACCTCCTCTGTGGTTTCTGTGCCTCTTTGATGCTTCATCCCCCTTCTGATCTTGGTGTGTAGTTATTTATATATGGTGTGCAGGACCCCTTGATGGAGCCTAAGCTGATTCAGTCTCAAATCCAGACACATCTGGGTAATGCTGGAGGATGGATGGATTGGAAGATTTGCGGTCTATTGATATCAGGATTTCTTCATTTTGACACTATTGATGTTTGGAGCCAGATAATCCTTTGCTGGGGGGGCGGTGGGTGGAAGAGGCTGTCCTGTGCATTGTAGGATGTTTAGCAGCCTCCCTGACCTCTACCTACAAAATGCCAGTAGCACCTCCCAAGTGGTGACAACCTAAATGCCACCAGATATTGCCAACTGTCATCTGGGAGCAAAATCACTCTTAATTGAAAAACCTAATTGATTTATATTAATATCAAAGAATCTACCCCAAAGACAAAATCCAGTTAGCAAGAAGAAAAGTGACTCCAAGTGCAGCCCAGGGGTTAAAAGCTTAGAGTTCATATAAAAATTCATTGAGCTATCCACTTAGGATTTGTGGACTTTACTGGGTATACATTATACTTCCATATAAAAGAAAAAAAATGGAGGGTAATATGTTATATCTCTGTGGGGTGAGGTTGGTGATATTCTACAGTTCAAGAGAAATTTGGGTTACACCGAAGTAGGCATTTGTCCAAAGTTAGCAAATTACACCTGAGATCTGTGCATTTCACTTAACGTCAATTTGATCTCAAAAGATAAAAATCTATATACAAATATTGAATTCTAGTTAACTCTCTGCGTGATGAACTACTTAGAGGGGGATGGTACTGATAATGCAACTTCTTTGGAAGCATCAAAATTAAGATGCTTAGATACGACAGATAGTGGGATGAAGGGATGGATGGATCGATCGATCGATGAGTGGATGATGGATGGATAGACAGATGTGTGATAAAGCAAGTATGGCAAAATATGAAAGTAGAATCTAGGTGGTGGGTATATGAGAGTTCACAGCAACATTCTTTCAACTTTGCTGTATGTTTGAAATTTTTCATAAGGAGGTATTGGAAAACAGTGCCTTGGGCCATGCATGTTTTTGTGCATAAGTTCTAATTCCTTAAAAAAGGGAAAAGATAATAGTCTATATGGATTTGAGGTCAGGTTCACCTCTGACCATGCTGTGCCCTTTCTTACTCTGGACCTGCTTTTCCTCCCATCAACTTGGGGCTGTGATTTATTAAGGCAGGGTTACAGGCGCAAGTCCTGGAGTCAGACACACAGGGCTCAATCATGGCTCCACCACTTTGCAAGTGTGCAGCCTTGGACAATGACCTCACATTCTGTGCATCTCAAACTGGACAGTGGCCTTTGCAAAGACATGGATGGACTTAAAGATTTATCATACTAAGTGAAGTAAGCCAGACAAAGACAAATATCATATGATATCGCTTATATGGAATCTAAGAAAAGAAAAAGATACAAATGAGCTTATTTACAAAACAGAAAGAGACTCATAGACATAGAAAATGAATTTATGGTTACCAAAGGGGAAAGGGGGAGAGATATAAATTAGGAGTTTGGGATTAACATATATACACTACTATATATAAAATAATCAACAAGGACCTGCTGTATAGTACAGGGAACTATACTCAATATAATAACCTATATTATATTTGTAATAACCTGTAAGGGAAAAGAATCTGAAAAAGAATATATATATATATATATATATATATATATATATATATATATATGAATCACTGTGCTGTACACCTGAAACTAACAGGACATTGTAAATCAACTATACTTCAATTAAAAAAAAAAGAATCATGTGGGTGGCAAAAAAACTGGAAGTACCTGTTTTGCAACACTGCCATTGGGGCTGAAATGAGAAACCTCTTCCCGGTGTGGCAAAGCTAGTGGTACAAGAGGTGGCAATAAGCACACTTATCTAGGAGTGTCTGTGAGACATCTCCTGCAATCGACCTGTGGCGAGAACTTGAGAGACTTCAGAAAAGTGGAAGAGGATGGTAGGGCAGGGCCAAGCCAAGGAAATATTTTCTTGCAATTATTTGCAATAAATAAATAATAAAATCTCTTCATTTTCATTTCTCCAGGTGATACAGCCTGAGAAATAGGAATTCCAAAGGCACATCTGCTCTTCCTCACTTGCAGATCTTGAAAGCAGGATTAAGATGTCTTCTAGGGAATTCCTTGGTGGTCCAGTGGTTAGGACTCCAGGCTTCCATTGCAGGGGGCATGAGTTCGATCCCTGGTTGGGGAACTAAGATCCCGCATGCAGTGCAGCGTGACCAAAAAAAAAGACTCAGCTTAAGGTCTCTTTTACTTAGTAAGTCCCTTTACCCATATTTTCTGAATTATATGAAAGTGGAGGCAAAGATGATTGAGGTTTCAAGTGTGGGTGACTCTGAGGGCAGAAGCCTCGTGTTATGGGTTAAATTGTGTCCCCCCCGCAAAGATGTTAAAGTCCTAACCCCCAGTACCTGTGCATGGGATTTCGGACTGTATTTGGAAATAGGTTCTTTCCAGATGATCAAGTTAAAATGAGGTCGTGAGGGTGGGCCCTAATCCAATATGACTGTGTCCTTATAAAAGGGGGAAATTGGGACACAGAGACCGACATGCACAGGGAGAAGGCCATGTGAAGGTGAAGGCAGAGATCAGGGTGATACATCTATAACACAAGGGTTGCCAAAGATTGCCAGCAAACCACCATAAGCAGGGAGAGAGGAATGAAACAGACTCTGTCTCCACCACAGCCTTCAAATAGAACCAACCCTGACAACACATTGGTCGTGGACTTCTATCTTCCAGAACTCTGAGATAATCCATTTCTGTCATTGAAGCCACCCAGCTTGTGATGTTTTGTGACAGCATCCCTAAGAAGTGAATACCCCTGTATATAGCAACAAGGAAGCCAGCCATGGGGCAGGATTAGAAAGGGCAACGACTCAATTCAAACTAACAAGTTGTTTCCAGGGGCTGCGACATGCCTGGTGCTGTGCTAGGTGTGAGGATGTAGCAGTAAGCAAGAGTCACAGCCCCTGCCCCTAGGGTGCTTTAGAGTGACGGGAAGGAGGCAGGCAGTAAGGAATAGCACGCATGCCATTGTGACTTCAGGTGATTTACAAGGTGGGGATTTAGTCTAATCTGGGGACTTGGTGAAACTGGGGGTGGGGTGGGGGGAAGGAGTGGGTGGTGTGGAGACGTGAAGGGTGAGTAACACCAGACAAAGGGAGAGCAGAGGAGCATTTAGACAGATGGGATGATATACCAAAGCCCAAAGACTTGAGTGACCTGGGGCAGAAGTTTCCTTTCATGGGAAGAGAGACCTGGAAGGAATCTAGAGAGCCAGGTGGCGGGGGCCAAGGCAGTGGACCCAGATGTGGTTGGCAAAATCATGGCTTCCCAGAGATGTCCACGTCCACATCCCCAGAATGTGCAAATGTGACTTCACATGGCAAAAGGGACTTTGAAGATGTGATTGCATTAAGGATCTCGAGATGGAGAGATTATCTTGGATTACCCAGGTGGCTCAAAGTCATCACGAGGGTCCTTGTAACAGGGAAGCGTGAGGGTCAGAGTCAGAGAAGGAGATGTGAGGAGGGAAGCAGAGGTTGGAGAGTCAGAGAGAGATTTGAAGATGATACACTGCTTTTTTTTTTTTAAGATTTTTTTTTTTTTAATGTGGACCATTTTTAAAGTCTTGATTGAATTTGTCACAATATTGCTTCTGGGGTTTTTTTTTGTTTATGTTTTGGGTTTATTGACCTCGAGGCATGTAGGATCCCAGTTCCCCAACCAGGGATCAAACCCACACACCCTGCATTGGAAGACGAAGTGTTAACCACTGGACCACCAGGGAAGTCCCTACACTGCTGGTTTTGAAGATAGAGGTAGGAGCCATGAGCCAAGGAACGTGAACAACTTTCTTGAAGCTGGAAAAAGCAAGGAACAGGTTCTCCCCCAGGGTCTCCAGAAGGAATGCAGCCCTGCTGACACCTTGATGTTAACCCAGGGAGACCCATTTCCAGACATCTGACTTCCCGAACTGTGAGATAATAAAATGGTTTTGTTTCAATCAAAAAATGGGTGGGGGCTTCCCTGGTGGCGCAGTGGTTGAGAGCCCGCCTGCCGATGCAGGGGACACGGGTTTGTGCCCCGATCTGGGAAGATCCCACGTGCCGCGGAGCGGCTGGGCCCGTGAGCCATGGCCGCTGAGACTGCACGTCCAGAGCCTGTGCTCTGCAACAAGAGAGGCCACAACAGTGAGAGGCCCACGTACCGCAAAAAAAAAAAAAGTGTGGAAGACCTAAATAGACATTTCTCCAAAGAAGACATACAGATGGCCAACAAACATATGAAAAGATGCTGAACATCACTAATTATTAGAGAAATGCAAATCAAAACCATAATGAGGTATCACCTCACACCCGTTAGAATGGCCATCATCAAAAAATCTACAAGGAGAGGGTGTGGAGAAAAGGGAACCCTCTTGCACTGTTGGTGGGAATGTAAATTGTTACAGCCACTGTGGAGAACAGCATGGAGGTTCCTTAAAAAACTAAAAATAGAACTACCATATGACCCAGCAATCCCACTACTGGGCATATACCCTGAGAAAAACATAATTCAAAAAGATACACGTACCACAATATCCTTTGCAGCACTATTTACAATAGCCAGGACATGGAAGCAACCTAAATATTCATCGACAGATGATGAATAGATAAAGAACATGTGGTACATATATACAATGGAATATTACTCAGTCATAAAAAAGGAACAAATCTGGGGCATTTGTAGTGATGTGGATGAACTTAGAGTCTGTCATACAGAGTGAAGTAAGTCAGAAAGAGAAAAACAAATATCATATATTAACACATATATGTGGAATCTAGAAAAATGGTACTTATGAACCTATTTGCAGGGTAGGAAAAGAGACACAGACGTAGAGAACGGACTTGTGGACACAGGGTGGGAATGGGAGGGTGGGACGAATTGAGAGAGTAGCATTGACATATATATACTACCATATTTAAAATACATAGCTAGTGGGAAGCTGCAGTATAGCACAGGGAGCTCAGCTTGGTGCTCTGTGATGTCCTAAAGGGGTGGGACGGGGTGGGGGTCAGAGGGAGGCTCAAGAGGGAGGGGATATATGTATACATATAGCTGATTCACTTTGTTGTACAGCAGAAACTAACACAACATTGCAAAGCAATTATACTCCAAGAAAAAAATTAACTGGTTTTGTTTGAAGGCGTTATATTTGTGGTGATTTGGGACAGCAGCCATAGGAAACTGATACACCAGGAGACTGACCAGTCAGGAGGGACTTCACGGGGAGGTTCAGAGAACTGATGCCAGCTCCCCACAGGCAGCACAGAGGGATGTGAACGCCCAGCCTCCAAGAAATGTTTGCCAGAAGACCATGTGAACAGATGAGTCAACAAACAAGTTGGGGCTTCCCTGGTGGCGCAGTGGTTGGGAGTCCGCCTGCCGATGCAGGGGACATGGGTTTGTGCCCCGGTCCAGGAAGATCCCACATGCCGCGGAGCGGCTAGGCCCGTGAGCCATGGCCGCTGAGCCTGCGCGTCCGGAGCCTGTGCTCCACAACGGGAGAGACCGCAGCAGTGAAAGGCCCGCGTACCACAAAAAAAAAAAAAAAAAAAAGTCGGCAACCCTCATCACCATCGTCACCACTTTATTTTTTTGAGCACTTACCGTATACAAAGACACTTACTGGCAGGAACTTGTTTTATTTCTTTAAGCCTCACAACAAACTTAACAGTTACACAATATTTCCGGCTTTGTACAGACGTGGAAACCATGGCTCAGAGGAATCGTCTGACTTGATCAATCATTCAGTGGAGGAGAGGCAAAGGCAGGATTTGAACCCAGACAGGTCTGAGCCCAGAGCCTGCATGCATGTACTTCAGTGTGCATTTGTTAAACAGATGAATGTACTCACAAAGGCATCCACAACCCTGCAGCTGCGATGTCCTTCCCCAGGGACCCTCCTCAAGGAGGTGGTGGCACTGACATCTCTGGGAAGGAATCTTTGAGGAGTCCTTGAGCCTGGACATGCAGGGATGGGGACAAAGAATCCACATCTGAGAGGTTGAAGCCGCCCAGACTATCACCTAGGTATTCAGGACTATTCACCCATTTTCTTTTAAGGAAGAACTTCCCAAGAGTGGTCTTTACAATGGTGCCACAGTGACAGATTTTAATTACATGGAAATGCTCAGGTCTTGCCCAGCCTATAAGGACCTGCTACAACATTCCCCATGTGGAGTCTTTCAGCCTCACTTGCATGCCTCTAGCGATGGGGAGCTCACTACCTTATTCAACTCATGATTAATCATGATATATCAAAACTCTTATGCTTAATCATGATAACATCCCTCTATTGGTCCAAATTCTGACCTCTAGAGCTACGAAGTCTTTTCCTGACCACCTTGTCTGAAGTCTCACCCAGCCCCTTGCTCACCCAGTTCCATGTTCACTTTTTTCTGCCTCTATGAGAGCAGAGGCCTTGATCGTTTTGCTTGCTGTGCATCGCTTGTGCTCGGCACCAGTGTGGCCACAAAGCAGGTGCTCAATAAATATTTGCCGAAAGAGTGAATGAGTGAATGAAGCTGGTGTCAACGAGACACGTCTGCTTGGTGCTTTGAGCTGGAAAACAAAGCAAGGGCAGGAGCTGGTGCCACATTCATCCCCAAATGTCCAGCACCACCCTGTGCCCAGCTCTTGCTGGCTGGCCAGGTAGGGGACAGCGTGCACTTCCTTCATCCCTAGCAGAGGCTGTGTGGCATTTCTCAGCTGCAAGGAGGACTCGCTCCGGCTGCAAAATTGGTCTAGTGACTGTCATGCCCCACTGGCCTCCGTGGTCTCCCAGCCACACCTGTGGATGTCAGCCAGCTCAGGTAACACCATGATGGGCTGCTGATCCCAAGTGGCCACAGAAGCAGCTGGGCACGGCTGTAAGGAAGTGTTCAGGTGGAGCCAGACCAGGAGAGCCTAGGCAAAAGTGTGCTGGCTCTCCTGAAATATACGAAGAACTCATTCAGTCTCAGGGAGGTGGTGACTTAGAGGGTCCCCAGCCAATGGCTTTAGGGAGCCATCCTCCTGCTAATGATTTCTGTGAGCCAGGCACTGTGCTGAGCTTTTGCCATATGTTGTCTCATTACACGTTCACAGAAACCCAGAGGAGAGGCATTGCTCTTACAACCACATTTTATAGATGAAGATGCTGAGGGTCAACAGGTTAAGAAATGTGTCCATCAGATGAATGAATAAAGAAGATGTGGTATATATATACAATGGAATATTACTCAGCCATTAAAAAAATGAATGCCATTGGCGGCAACATGGATGGACCTAGAGGCTTATCATACTAAGTGAAGTAAGTCAGAAAGAGAAAGAGAAATACCTTGATACCACTTACATGTGGAATCTAAAATACATCACAAAAAAAAAAAATACATCACAGATGAACCTATCTACAAAACAGAAACAGACTCACAGACATAGAGAACAGACTTGTGGTTGCCAAGGGGGATGGGGGTGGGGGAGGGAAGTATTAAGAGTTTGGGATTAGCAGATGCAAACTATTATATATAGGATGGATAAACAACAAAGTCCTAGTGTATAGCACGGGGAACTATATCCAGTCTCCTGTGATAAAACTGAATGGAAAAGAATATAAAAGAAGAATGTATATATGTGTATAACTGAGTCACTGTTGTACAGCAGAAATGAGCACAACATTGTAAATCAACTATACTTCAATAAAAATTTTTTTAAATGAGGCATTCCTCTATAAACATTCCCTGAATAACAAATACCCATCATTACAAGTGAGCCTGGCAAACAACTACCCAGAAGCAGCCAGAGTTGCAGCCCAATTCTTTTTTTTTTTCTTTTTCTTTTTTTTTTTTTTAGCGGTACGCGGGCCTCTCACTGTTGTGGCCTCTCCCATTGCAGAGCACAGGCTCCGGACGCACAGGCTCAGCGGCCATGGCTCACGGGCCTAGTCACTCCTCGGCATGTGGGATCTTCCCGGACCGGGGCACGAACCGCATCCCCTGCATCGGCAGGCGGACTCTCAACCACTGCGCCACCAGGGGAGCCCCGCAGCCCAATTCTTGAAGCTGCAATATTACAAATTTTAAAATGGTAGCACTACCCTTTATTGAGTTGCCAGCTTATGCCAGGTACTGGCCATGCTAAATCCCACGCCTCATGACGACCCTTGTCAGTATTGGTAATATTAATGGTGGGGCTGTTTGAACTTTAATCCACATGGAAATCACTTGTTTAAATGCAAATTCTAATACAGTAGGTCCTGCTGAGATTCTTCATGTCTAACAAGCCCCCGGATGCTGTTGCTTCTCCACGGTCCTTGCACAGATTTAAAGCATGAGTATTTAGGCAAAACTGACATTCAGTGATTTGGATGGATGGATGGATGGATGCCAAAGCAATCATTAGCTCCAAAAAACTGCAAAGTCTCCTTTTTCTCTATATCTACTTTGCCCTCCACAGTGCATCCTTCTAATAGCTTAAGGTGTTTCTTAACGTTCCATTTCCAGGACAAAGATCAAAGCCTGCCTCAGCCAGCCAGGTCCAGGCTGCATTGTCTGGCTGCCATCTATTTTCTTAGCTTTTTGTACTATTTACCTCCCTGCTCTCAGGGCTCCCACAACTTTGCCAGCCAGTGATTCTTTAAAGCTGCAGTGCTCCTTCTTACCCCAGGGTCTTTGCACAGACTGGTCTCTCTGTACCCAAGTAACTCCTTCTCCCTTGTAGCCAGTAATTATATCATACATTATGTAGCTCATTTAGTGTCTGTCTTCTCACTGGAGTGAAAGCTTCAGGAAGGCAGGGATTGTATCCATTTTGCTCACTGCTTGTCCCCAGAGCCCACACAGTGGCTGGCAATGGACAGGCAAGGCAGTAAATACTTATTGAATGAACAAATGCCCTGTATTTAGAAATTACAGTCACACTTCTGTCATAGGGAAGAACAAATCTGACTCCATATTAGATCTGTTTCTTTTACTTTAACCTTAGTATTCCATGGCTTTTGCTCTGAGTTAAGAATGGTGCCTATAGCCTGAAATATACAGGATAGCTCATTCTCAAGGCTCTGACCATCAAGGGTATAACACTTTCCCATTCATGTAGAGATAAAAAAGTTGCAGAACAGAGAATAACATTTGTTTTGTGGGAGGTTTACAGGAACATCATGACCTGACCTACATGGGCAGCTGCAAGAACAACGGATTCCTGAACCAAGAAGTTTGCAACAATCAACCACGTTTCTCTCTCACCTTGCCTTATATATACACTACCAAATGTAAAATAGTGGGAAGCAGCCGCATAGCACAGGGAGAGCAGCTCGGTGCTTTGTGACCACCTAGGGGTATGGGATAGGTAGGGTGGGAGGGAGACGCAAGAGGGAGGAGATATGGGGCTGTATGTATACGTATAGCTGATTCACTTCCTTATACAGCAGAAACTAACACACCATTGTAAAGCAATTATACTCCAATAAAGATGTTAAAAAAAATGCTTTGCTGAAATCCTTCGGGGAGTTTGCGAGTTTTTTTGGAACATAAGCACCCCCCTGCCCAACACCCCTCCTTCCCGCCTTTCTCCTTGCTTGGTCCTGCAATAAACCTTTCTCTGCTCCAAACTCTGACGTTTAGGTTTGTTTGGGCTCACTGTGCATCAGGCACGTGAAATTGCGTTTAGTAACACTTCTTGCTCAAGAGAGCCCAAGCTTTGGCTGACGCCGATTCTGAAAGAAATTTCTCAGATGGATCATTGCAATTGGACCAGATGGGGTGCTGAGTGATGCCCAACAGATCGTGTGCACCGAGACATTGGTACTATAAATGCAATGTTGCCTTTCAAAGCATTAGATTCTGTAACGCCCCTGGCCGCAAACCAGGATTGAGGTTTCAACAGAAGATTTTGTTCAAGCTGGGTTTTCTCAAACTTGCCCTATGGATATTTGGAACTTACTGGATAATTCTTTGTTGTCAGGGTTGTTCTGTGTATCGTAAGATGTTCAGCAGCATCCCTGGCCTCTCCCTACTAGATGCCATAGCATCTGCCCCTCTCTCCAGGTGTGACAAACAAATGTCTCCAGCCATTGCCAAATGTCCCCTGGGGGCAGAATCAGCCCAGTTTGGACCCAATGGATTAAAGCTTGCTGATGGTGGGCCATACCAATGAGGGATACAGGTTACTTTCTGGTGGTCTGGCTTGACCCAAGAATTACATTTATCCTATCTACAGCAGAGGTGCATAATAACTAGGGAGTCGTGGATCCATTGGAGAATCTGATGAAATCTATTAATTCTCTGGGTGCAGAGAGGGGATGCACAGATACCCAAGCCCCTCCTAAATATTCAGGAAGATTACTGACCATCTGTAGTCTTATTTATACCCTACACAGGAGTTTATGGACTTCAGTCTAAAAACCCCTAATTAAAAAAAATTGGATGGTCTGTGCATCTTTGAGGCATTTTTCTCATTAATATAGTATTTATGCATGTAGACCCCTCCTCATTCAAAGTGAAAAAGGAATATAGAGTTACACACAGCAAGCTAAAACTTAGGAGATCAGAGGAAAAAAATGAAGCAATGTCTAAAAACGTTTATGCCTATTTTTCATGTTAACAAAGCGCCTTATATTAAGTCAACATTGGGTATAACTGACTCTGAGCCAATGTAAAGGGAGAAATGTAACCTGCTTATATGTTCCATTGTCCTAAGGGAATACCCCAAGATGAGGCCAATATTTTCCCTCTATTTTTCTTTCTCTCTCCCCTTCCCCATTTTTTCTTCAGTAATTTCCTCAGAGTGCAATTTTAGGCTCACCAAGGACCAAACATTTGAGTCCATAGGGAATTTATTGAAATGGTTTTGTAACCGACCAGGGTTCTTACACTCCTTAATTAATTGAAATTGATAAGAGGCCAGGCAGGAAATTCAGGCAAGGCTTGGAGTGAAAACAGGTAACAGGTTCCCTTGCTCTGCTGAGGGGGGCAAGCTGATCCCTTTTATGGGGTGAGGGTAGAGGTGGGTCCAGGGGTCAGGCCAGAGGGGTGGTCTGCCCACCCTTTGGTGGTGCTGTGTGCATGCACAGTACCCTGCTTCTGCTCCCAACTCCTCAGAAGTGGCAGTTCGGTTTTTTGGTCTTTTTGTATCTTTTGTCCAGAAATTGCCCCAACTGCACATGCACGCAGTTATTTTTAGTCCCTTATAGTTTCTTTGTATTTTGTTGCGGGAGGAGAGGAGATGTGTGTCCAGGTGCAAGCACTGCAGCAAAGGGTCCCAGGTCCCAGGTTTCAGGTCCCAGCCTGTCGCAGTTTAAGCCTACTCAAAAAAAAATTTTTTAATACAGGAATTCCTAAATGCCAGTTATTAAATGCCAGCATGACTTTGAAAAGCCTTCTGGCCTGGTGCCTGCTGCCTAGCAGGATCTGGGTAAAGGTCACTGTTGTTGTTTAATTATAATAATTGTCATAACCACCCAGCAAGCTGGGTGTTACCCAGAGATACCTTACAGGTAGGGAAACGGAGGCTCAGGGAGAAGGTGTGGCATCGTCACAGAGCTAGCAAATGTCAGGGTACTGTTTGTAACATAGTAATATTCCCAGAAAAGCATCACAGTTGCAGATCAGCCTGGCATATCCTAGGAAATAGAACAGACTCCACGCTGATGATACAGAAATATGTGGGGAATAGATATAGTGCCCATCTCTCAAAGCCAGCAAGACTCATTTCCCTGCAACCAGAGGAAAGGTGTTTCCCAGACAGGTCATCCCACACCTTGCTAAGTGCTGGGATGACACCCGAGGGGGAGGAAACAGCAGGTGTGAGTGCCCAGAAGAAAAGAACCTATTCTAGGGCAAAGCATCCCCAGAGGGCTGGGCCCCTCCTGACTTGGGGCTAACTCACCACTTTCCTCTTCAGATGAGTGACCAGGGTCATGCACACACACCTGGAAGGTTAATGGGCTCAGCAGACACAGAGAAGCCTGCTTTGAAGTGGAAAGCTTTTAAAAAATTAAACATTCAATGTTTAATTGAATGGGCCCCCAAGGCCCTTGAGAAAGCCACAGGAATGGGGCACATAATGTTCCCTAAAGGATAAGTTCTCAAACATGTATCCTTGCCAACACTTGTGGTCTCTGATACCAGCCATTCTAAAGTGTGAAGGGGGAATTTCCTGGTGGTCCAGTGGATAACACTTCACGCTTCCACTGCTGGGGGCACCGGTTCGATCCCTGGTCAGGGAAATAAGGTCCTCCATGCCATGCTTTGCCGGCCAAATAAATAAATGAAATAAAGACAAAAGTAAGTTTAAAAAATAAATAAAAATAAAATAAAGTGTGAAGGGATATCTCACTGTGGGTTTTTTGTTTGTTTGTTTTTTCACGGTATGCGGGCCTCTCACTGTTGTGGCCTCTCCCGTTGCGGAGCCCAGGCTCCGGACGCGCAGGCTCAGCGGCCATGGCTCACGGGCGCAGCCGCTCCGCGGCATGTGGGATCTTCCCGGACCCGGACACGAACCCGTGTCCCCTGCATCGGCAGGCGGGCTCTCAACCACTGCGCCACCAGGGAAGCCCTCACTGTGGTTTTGATTGGCATTTTCCCCAAGATTACTGATGCCCAGCACCTGTCAGCCATTTGTATGTCTGGAAAAATGTATATTCAGTTCCACTCCTTTTTTTTTTTTTTTTTTTTTGGCTATAGAAGATCTTAAATGCTTTCAACACACAAAAAAAGAGATGGTAATTATATGATGTGATAGAGGAGTTAGCTGAACTCTGATGGTGATAATTTTGTAATATATCGTATCAAATCACTACATTGCACATCTTAAACATACACAATGTTATATGTCCATTGTAGCTCAAGAAACCTAGAGAAAAAAAAAAGATCTCAAGCATGCAGCTGAGAAATGGAAACTCCTGGGTGGGTATTTTGTCCAGAGCAAACTGAAAAGAAGGACACTCAGAGCAATGAAGAGCCTGGTGTTGCCCAAGCCTTTCTTCATGGGCAGCTAGCAAGCCCCAGGCTGGGGTCACATGTGACAGTGAAACCCCTTAGTTACGTAGGAGGCCCTTGGGGTTGTCCCTTCTGTGGAAAAATATACGCCTTTTTTCCTCCTAACAGCTGTTGGCAGAAAGGCCATGGAGACGGTCAAGTTTGGCCTTTAAAAATCAGTCAAATCTGGGCTGAAACCCTGGCCTCTCTCCTTGCCTAAATTCTGCAATTTTTACCAGATCACGTAATGCCTCTATGACTCACTTTCCTTATCTTTAAAATGAAGATAGTAATAGGTGGAACCTTATTAAATTGTCCTTTTTGTGGCTGAAAACCAATATCGACAATTTCCTGGGATTCCACGTAATGCTTATCGCCTGAGGTGTCTGTGGGGATTGAGAGAGATCATTCACATGGTGTGTAGTCACTGCTCAATACAACAAAATATTAAAAATATTTTGTTAATTATTTTTCAATGTTTTATTGATTGTATTTATTTAAAAATGTATGTAACAAATTTGCTATCTTAACCTCTTTTAAGCGTACAGTATATTGATACTAAGCACATTTATATTATTGTGCAACCATCACCACCATCCATCTCCAGAACTCTTCATTTTACAAAACTGAAACTCTATCTCCATTAAACGCTAACTCCCCATGACCGCCTCCCGCAAGCCCCTTGTAACCTCCATGCTACTTTTTTTTTTTAATCTTCTTTTCCTCATCCCACAGCTTCTGGTAAACCACCAGTCTATTCTCTGTTGCTATGAGTTCAGCCACAGCAGTGAGAGGCCCGTGTAGCGCAAAATAAATAAATAAATAAAATTTTTTAAAAAATGGGCAGAGGACCTGAATAGACATTTTTCCAAAGAAGATATACAAATGGCTAACAGGTATATGAAAAGGTGCTCTACATCACTAATCACCAGAGAAATGCAAATCAAAACCACATATGAGCTATCACGTCAAGCCTGTTAGATGGCTATTCTCAAAAAGGCAAGAGATGACAAGTGTTGGTGAGGATGTGGAGAAAAGGGAACCCTGTTGCACTATTGGTGGGAATGTAAATTGATGCAGCTACTATGGTAAATGGTCTGGTGGTTCCTCAAAAAAATTAAAAAATAGAACTACCATATTATCTAGCGATCCCATTTCAGGTATACATCCAAAAGAAATAAAGTCAGTTTTGATCAATTATCAGTATCATTTTCAGATCATGATAGACTGAATTTTCCTTCATTCAGAAGAAAGGGTCTGATCAGCAATCAGAGTAATTAAAGGCTCACCCTCATGCATTTAGGAGGAGCAGGGGAAAAGCTCAAAGTTGCTATTTAAATTTTTTTAATTAATTAATTTTTAAATTGAAATATAGTTGATTTACAATGTGTTAATTTCTGCTGAACAGCAAAGTGATTCAGTTATACATATATATATATATATATATATATACATTCTTTTTTATATTCTTTTCCATTATGGTTTATCACAGGATATTGAATATAGTTCCCTGTGCTATACAGTAGGACATTGTTGTTTATCCATTCTATATCTAATAGTTTGCACCTGTTAACCCCAAGCTCCCAATCCATCCCTCTCCCACCTCTCCTCCCCCTTGGCAACCACAGCTGTTTAATTTTTAATTGGAAAGAGGTACCTTACAACTCTGATGAGAAATTTGAAAAGTTGTGTCATCAGTGTAAAAGGAAAAAATGCAGAATGATTTCTATAATATCATTACAAATATGTAAATGTTTTGGTGAAAAATAAGACACTCTCAAATACCCAAAAGATGTAAATACCCACAAAAGAACAATATAAAAAGTAAGAGCAGTCAGTTGCTTTTGTATGGTGTGGTTATGATTTTTTCCCTCTCTCTTAGTGGTTAGATTTTCAATTCCATAAACTCCTTGAAGGCGAGCTTACCCCAGGTGGAGCTGAGTGCCTGGTGCAATACCTGTTTGCTGAATGAATAAATGAATCAGTCCACTCAGTATTCGGTACCCATTTGCTGAGTGAATACGTGACAATACTTTTAGGGTTGTGCATTTGAATGGAGACCTCTATTCAACAGGTGAAGAAAAATAGTCAAAATGAGCCTGTGTCATTAACCCAGAAAACTTTTCTTCCTCCTCTGAACTATGATAGTGACCATTTGTGTGAAATGAAAAAGCCCCTCTTCTGAGAGTCTTGGGTCTCCTAACCTGTGTGACTTTAGAAAAGTGAAAATGTTGTAAAGTAATTAGAAAGTGATGAGTTTTGAGTATTGATTACTTTTATTTTAATGTAACAGCTATAACTTTATATCATTTTTAATAATGGTTGTGTGTATCAACTTGGTTGCAAGGTTATGGAGAATTTCACAACCGTCTCTTGCTAGCTGGTACAAACAATGCAAGAATTTTAATCTCATCCCTTCTGATTGAGGTAGGAGATAAACGGGTCCCTGGGCTGAGCAGCTGGAATTTGTCAAGCAGAGTAATTTGGAGCTTTGTCTTCCTTAGACACGCCAAGGACAAAGTTAGTGGCAGGAACTGAGCTCTGCTGGAGTAAAGAGATAGGACGACCACATCTATCACTCCTGATGTCAGGGGAACCTCCCTGACTGCACATGTGCAGGAAGGCTCCTTGGGGGTCATAAAGGGAGGGGGCGCCACCCCATAATAGGTGATGTCAAACCTCCCATTAGCCTCTGCGCTGGAATCCATCTTGGTAAAAAGATGTGCACGCATATTGCGGAAGGCCTTGGACAGGTCAGGTGTGGGAAAAGAAACAAGATAACCTGCCAGAGGAGAACAAAGACCCTGAGAACTGCCCTGTATAATTGACTTAAATGCCTCTTTACTGCACTCCTCCTCATTACGGAGGACACCACACCCTTGCCTTGCTTCTGTCTTAAATAAATAAACTACTTCTCTGTGTGCTCTCCCACATATTGTGCTGTGCTAATAATAATAAACTTTGTACCTGTTTTAACAATTTTTGCCTCCTTGAAACATTCTTGCTTTCAAATTGGGCAAGAACCAGGGCAACTTTGCTTCTAGCCTCTAGCCCCTGGTGGGACTAGCAGCTAGGATTCCTGGTTTTTATCCAGGCTACCCAGGCTCAATTCCTGGGCAGGGAACTAATATCTCTCTTCAAGACTGCTCACTGCTGTCTCTCCGAGATCCTGATCGTGTCACACCAAACACTCTCCTAGGTCATGGCATGCCTTCTTATTATTATTTTATTTTATTTTTTCCCTAGCCTTCTGTTTATTTTCTTTAACAGCTTTATTGAGATACAACTTACATATGATACAATTCACCCATCTGAAATGCACAATCTGACAATGTTCAAAACCATCACCAGTTTTAGAACATTTTTGTCAGCTCAAAAAGAAACCCTGTACTTTAACTATCACCCGCAACCCCACCATCAACTCCTACCCCTAAGAAACCACTAATCTATTTTCTGTCTCTATACATGGCCCTGTTCTGAACATGTTCATATGAACAGAATCATACAATGTGTGGTCTTTCTTGACTAACTTCTTTCACTTAGAATAATGTTTTCAAGGTTCATATATGTTGTCACATGTATCAGTATTTCATTTTTTTTATGGCCAAGTAATATCCCACTGTATGCATATACCACAATTTATTTATCCATTTATTGATGGACGTTTGGGTTGTTTCCACTTTTTGGTTTTTATGAATGGTGCTGGTATAAACATTGTAGTATAAGTTTTTGTGTGGACATATGCTTTTATTTCTCTTGAATATGTATACTTAGAGTGAAATTGCTGTGTCATATGGTAACCCTGTTTAACTTTCGAGGAACTGCCAACTTCTTTTCCAAAGCAGCTGAACCAGATAATATTCCTCAGCAACATATAAGGGTTCCAGTTCCTTCACATTCTCACCAACACTTATTATCTGACTTTTTGATTCTAGCTATCCTAGTGGTTATGAAGTGGTATCTCACTGTGGTTTTGATTTGCATTTCTCTGATGAATAAAGATGTTGATCATTTTTTCATGTGCTTATTGGCCATTTGTATATCTTTTGGGGAGAAATATCCATTCAGATATCTTGACCATTTTTATATTGGGTTATTTTTATTATATTTTTTAAAATTTTATTTATTTTTGGCTGCATTGGATCTTCATTGCTGCACGTGAGCTTTCTCTAGTCGCGGTGCCCAGGGGCTACTCTTCGTTACGGTGCACGGGCTTCTCATTGTGGTGGCTTCTCTTGTTGCAGAGCACGGGCTTTAGGCACATGGGCTTCAGTAGTTGTGGCACGTGGGCTCAGTAGTTGTGGCTCATGGGCTTAGTTGCTCCGCAGCATGTGGGATCTTCCCAGACCAGGGATTGAACCCCTGCATTGGCAGGTGGATTCTTAACCCCTGCGTTGGCAGGTGGATTCTTAACCACTGAGCCACCAGGGAAGTCCCTATTTTTATTATTGAGTTGTAAGAACTCTTCATATATTTTGGATACAAGTTCCTTATCAGATATGGGATTTTTGAATTTTTCTCCCATTCGGTGGGTTACCTTTTCACAATTATCTAGTTTTTTAAAAAAAAAATTTGTATTGGAGTATAGTTGATTTACAATGTTGTGTTAGTTTCAGGTGTACAGCAGAGTGAATCAGTTATACATATACATGTATCCACTCTTTTTTAGATTCTTTTCCCTTAAAGGCCATGGCACGTTTTCAATTGCCTCTCACACACTCAGCATCTCTACACTCTAATGCCAGCGCACCTCTTTCTTTTTCTGAGGGTATTTCCAGAACCCAATACCCAGCTGAACATTCTGAGATACATCAATGACCTCAAATCCTATAGGGGTCCAACAGAGATGATTATCTCTCATGCCCCAATACTGCTCTTCCTTCTTCTTCTTTAATGATTCTAAAAACCACTCCTTCGTCCCAAAGACCCAGAAACCACCCTATCTTCTTCCCTACGCTATACTTCCCCCAACATAACATCCATTGCTGTTTATTTCAGCCACTTGTTGGAGCCCCATGTCCCCCCTTATACCTTCAACCTTGTAAAACAAAAGAGAGACTGAGTTGTTTATTTTTTAATCTTTGTATCCCAGTGCCTACCAAAGTACCAAACTTAAATGTGTTTAACTAGGCATTCAATCCATCCAAAAGCCTTTATTGAGCACCTGCTCTTTTTCAGGCACTATGCGCCAGGAAATGATAAGGCAGAAAACACAACTTTTCTTCTGGAGAAGTTTGCAGTCCAGGGAGCCCTCAGATGTCAGGGTCAAGGTACAATGCTTAGTGCTCCCACCTTCTACATCTAAACCCTATTCAAGCAACTTTCCCCAGGGTCACACAGGTGGTGAGTGGCACAGCTGGGATTCAAACCTGAGAAGTTTGGTCCCCGAGCTATGCCCTGAGTCCTGAAGTTTTATGTCTTGGTTCTTTTCTTGGCAGGTGGGATCATTGTGTGGAAATAAAAGTCACCCATGTTTCTTAAGAGAAGTTAATTTTTTAAGTCTTTAAAGATAAATTTATTTTTAATTTGTATTTTAAAATTTAATACATTAATAAAAACACATGTAGGGCGCGGTCAGCTAACTGCTACGCAGCAGGAAGCTGAAATAAGCTGAGTCATCCTTCCTGTGGCCACTGCGCTTGCGCTAAGTATACTAATGAGGTTTTAAAGTAGCGACCTATCCGATGCTGGCTCACAAATCGCACCATCGGCGAAAGCCAATCACAGAGCGACACATGTTCTTAATCCCTATATAAGCAGACTGCTCTAGGATTGCGGGGTCTTCCTTCCATCTTTCTTCAACCAAGCTGTGCTCCAATAAAGTGTGATACGAGAAGAATCTTGCGTGTGGCGGCTCGTTATTCTGCCGGTCAGAAACGGCTCGCCGCAAACACATAGTATTATATTACACATTTATTTTTCAGAACTATTTTGACAACCATGTCTCAGTGTAATTGGTTTCTCTTGTAATTATGTGTATTTTATTTTTTGCATTAAAAAACATTATTCTGAAAGGGATCCCTAGCTTGACCAGATTGTCTCTAGATTGCCAACAGAGTCCATGACACACACAAAAGGTTAAGAACACTGGCTTTGGAGCTTCATGTCAAAGTAGAAACTTCCAGAAGGCATAATAGGCATAAGTTCATTTATTCACTGCACAGAATTGTAAGGTCTTAAATATGGCTGGAAAGGATTTTGAATAGAACACTTACTGTACAGGAGAAGATTTTTCTAATGCCCATGGAATAACCCTGGAGAAGATGGAAGAGATCTGGTCTGCTGGTGATGGGTGGAGGCTGAATGAGTAGGAGTGACAGCCTGGCAAGGGGTAGAGAATTTCCTTCTAGGTGCTGGGGCAGGCTGTGGTCACACAAGTGAATAGATTAAAAGATACAGGAATTCATACTGCAAAGAGGTGAAATCTGCCCACACTGGAACCCATGGACCTGAGTTCTCTCACATCAAGGCTCTGGAACCCAAGGGTGTGGGGCTTGGTCAAGTCTACCTCTCTGAGCCTTGGCTTCAGCCTTGGAGGAGATACAGGGAGAAATGGAGGACCACATTAAGAAGAGACAGTCTCGGGGCTTCCCTGGTGGTGCAGTGGTTGAGAATCTGCCTGCTAATGCAGAGGACACAGGTTCGAGCCCTGGTCCAGGAAGATCCCACATGCCGCGGAGCAACTGGGCCCGTGAGCCACAACTACTGAGCCTGCGCATCTGGAGCCTGTGCTCCACAACAAGAGAGGACGCGATAGTGAGAGGCCCACGCACCGCAATGAAGAGTGGCCCCGCTCGCCGCAACTAGAGAAGAAACGAAGACCCAACACAGCCAAAAATAAATTAATTAATTAATTAATTTAAAAAAAAAAAAGAAGAGACAGTCTTTTTTTTTTTTACATCTTTATTGGAGTATAATTGCTTTACAATGGTGTGTTAATTTCTGAATCAGTTATACATATACATATGTTCCCATATCTCTTCCCTCTTGAGTCTCCCTCCCTCCCACCCTCCCTATCCCATCCGTCTAGGTGGTCACAAACCACCGAGCTGATCTCCCTGTGCTATGCAGCTGCTTCCCACTAGCTATTTATTTTACGTTTGGTAGTGTATATATGTCCATGCCACTTCTCACTTTGTCACAGCTTACCCTTCCCCCTCCCCATATCCTCAAGTCCATTCTCTAGTAGGTCTGTGTCTTTATTCCTGTCTTACCCCTAGGTTCTTCATGACATTTTTTTTTTAAGAGACAGTCTTAATTAGCGCACAGTACCTAACATTTCGGTGCTATTATGAGGACCAATGCTCAAAGTGGATTTTGTTCTTGAACAGTGTCCCTGTAGATTTGACGACATTTATTGGCTTGAGGTTTGATGTTTTTTCTTTCCCTAATAGATTTAAGATTTCTATTTAGTGTTGAAAAACTGCACAAATTTGTATGGAACAAAGCCTAGGAAAATGAAAAATATAGATTGAATAGTAATCTAAATTAGCCCTAGAATATATGATAGAGGAGGGAAAATTTTGGTGCCATAATTTCTCTCTTCATGGTGTTGGACTTAAATCAGTTGGAATGTATTTTTGTACCACAATTTAAGCGTCAATAAAGGTGTGCTTAATTCATTGTCTAGTGACATTCAAAAAAGGAAAGAAGACACAGTCTTGGGGCTGATCAGAAGACCCCAGGAGGCCCTGCAGAAGTGCATGAAGGGGCTGGGCCATCTTTGCTACAGTGGCTGCACCAGCACTTTCAAGCACCTCCGACATGCTAGGTCCTTCCTTCTGAGGCTCACAGAGTTCAATAACTTGCCCAAGGTCACAGAGCTGTAATCAGGATTCGAACCTGTGACCCTCACAGTCTAGACCAAATGCTGTTCTCCATTTTCCAAGGTTGTGCAAATGTTGACTCCAGTCTTACATCCCATCCCTACTGCCTGGCTCTCTCCACTTAAGCCACACCGACCATTTATCAGATTCTCCTGCAGTGACCTGCCTCCCACAATCTACTCTCTTTGTGTGGAGCATTCTTCCTGCCTGTGTATCTTTCAGATTCAGCCCATGGATGATGCGACTCAGGTAGCCCCTTCCTTATCCACCCGTTGGAAACGATTCCTTAGTACTGATTCTGTCTCTTCTGTAGGTCTCAGTGCAATGCCTAACCACACACAAAGTTTGTGATGGTCTGATTATGACTTCCACCACCAGAATACAAGCTCCATGACGGCCAAACTGGGTCTGACTTATCTGACTTACTTACCCAAGCCCAACATTCCACACAGTACTTGGGCACAAAGTAGGTGCTCAATAAATATTAATTGCATATATTTGTTATGCAGTAGACACTTATGTAGCACTCACCAGGGATTAACTAAGTGCTTTAAAGGTACTAACTCATTTAATACTGAAACCAATTCCATAAAGAAATTCCACAAATTCCATACTAGATCAATATGACAGCCCATAGCCCCAAGTGACCACTTGAAATGTGGCCAGTGTGACAAAAAAACAACTTTTAATTTTGCTTAATTTTAATTCATTTAGATTTAAAAACTGATCCTCAATTCAGTTATTAGAAAACTTTTAAGTTTGTTTGGGACAACTTGGGGATGGGAATCTACACTTTCAGCTATGAGATCAAGTATTTCCAACAAAAATGTGGCTAGTCCAAACTGAGATGTGTTGTAAGTATAAAATATGCACCTGATTTTCAAGACTTGGTGCCAAAAAAAGAAAACTGTAAACTGCCTCATTAATATTTTTTTAAATCTTTTTAAAATCTTTATTTATTTATTTAAGCTGCGCCAGGTCTTTAGTCTTTAGCTGAGGCATGTGGGATCTTTTAGTTGTGGCATGCATGCGGGATCTAGTTCCCTGACCAGGGATCGAACCCTGGCCCCCTGCATTGGGAGTGCAGAGTCTTACCCACTGGACCACCAGGGAAGTCCCCCTCAGGAATATTTTTTTATTACAGATTGAAATGATAATATTTTGGATAAATTTGGTTGAATAAAATATATTAAAATTAATTCTACTTGAGTGTTAGTCTATTCTGGTTGCTATAAGACTGGGTGGCTTATAGACAACAGAAAATTTTTCCCCATATTTCTAGGGGTTGTAAGTCTGAGATCACAGTGCCAGCATGGCCAGGTGAGGGCCGTCTTCCAGTTCATAGATTTCTTCTTTTTTTTTTCTTTTTAAAAAATAATTTAAAAAAAAATTGTTTTTGGCTGCACCTGCAGCATGTGGGATCTTAGTTCCCAGTCAGGGATCAAACCCATGCCCCCTGCATTGGAAGTGCAGAATCTTACCCACTGGACTGCCAGGGAAGTCTCGTTTTTTTCCTTTTTTTAAAAAAAAATTGAAGTATAGTTGGTTTACAATGTTAGTTTCAGGTGTACTGCAAAGTGATTCTGTTTTATTTCAGATTATTTTCCCTATTAGATTATTAGAAGATATTGACTATAGTTCCCTGTGCTATACAATGGGTCTTTGCTGGTTATCTATTTTATACTTAGTAGTGTGTATATGTTAATCCGAAACTCCTAATTTATCCCTCCCTCCCACTTTCCCCTTTTGTAGCCATAAATTTGTTTTCTCTGTCTGTGAGTCTATTTCTGTTTCCAGTTCACAGATTTCTTATATCCTCAAATGGCACAAGAGGCCAGGAAGGTCTCTGGGGTCTCTTTTATAAGAGCGTTAATCTCATTCATGAGGGCTTGGCCCTCATGATCTAATCACCTGCCAAAGGCCCCCACCTCCTAGTATGATCACGTTGGACGTTAGGATTTAGGATTTCAACATATGAATTTAAGCCTGGGTGGGTGGGGGTAGGGGGAACACAGCCATTCAGGCCATAGAACTTCTTTATTTTTACTTTAAAAAAATACGGCTATTCGAAAAATTTAAATTACACACGTGGCTCACATTATATTTCTGTTGGGCAGTGCTGTATTATAATTACCTTCATTTCTCAGAGGAGCAAATCGAGGCACAGAGAGGTTAAGTAACATGCCCAGCGTCCTCCAGCTGGTGAGTAGCAGAGTTGAGATCTGAATCAAGAACAGGTGCCTCCACTACCATATGATTCAGCAATCCCACTCCTGGGCATATATCCAGAGAAAACCGTAATTTGAAACGATGCATGCACCCCAACGCAGCACAATTTACAATAGCCAAGACATGGAAGCAACCTAAATGTCCATCAACATGGACATGGAATGGATAAAGAAGATGTGGTACATATGTACAATGGAATACTACTCAGCCATAAAAAAGAACGAAATAATGCCATTTGCAGCCACATAGATGGACCTAGAGATTGTCATACTGAGTGAGGTAAGCCAGACAGAGAAAGGCAAATATCATGATATAGCTTATATGTGGAATCTAAAAAAAAATGGTACAAATGAACTTATTTACGAAACAGAAATAGAGTCACAGATGTAGAAAACAAATTATGGTTACCAGTGGGGGAAGCAGCCGGGGTAAGGGGGAGGGATAAATTGGGAGATTGAGATTGACATATACACACTACTGTATATACAATAGATAACTAATAAGGACCTACTGTATAGTACAGGGAACTCTAGTCAATACTCTGTAATGACCTATATGGGAAAAGAATCTAAAAAAGAGTGGATATATGTATATGTATAACTGATTCACTTTGCTGTACAGCAGGAACTTACACAACATTGTAAATCAACTATACTCCAAAAAAAATTAAAGAAAAAAAAAAAAGAACAGGTGGCTCCAAAGCCAGTGTACTTAGCCACTGTCATGGCCCCCAAATTCCTCATACATCAGTAGGGGAAGTCTAGGGAAGGATATCTGAGGATCAGAGACCCCAGCCCCCCACACCAGGAGGGAGCCCTTGCACCAAGGTTGTCTGCACTGGACAGAGAAAGCCAAGAGCTGAACAACACATTTGGACTTGTCTGCCTCTCCCCGACAGATTCACATCCAGGGCGAATCTTCAGCTTCCTCCTGTGGAGCCCAGTCCCATAGCAAGAGGGAAATATCTGCCAACATCAAGTGGAAGAAAAAGTGACGTGTGGAACAAAACACAATTGTGTTTCTGGATGATTGGGTTTAAAGTAAACAAAACTCTCTCTCTCTCTCTCTCTCTCTCTCTGAATGTGGTTGGCCCTAGAGACAGAGCTAAGGGTACCACCCAGCTTCCAGGGACACCTGTTATCAGCAGAAAGGTCATCAGCTGGTCAGAGTGAATACCTTTCCTGGGACTTCAGGGGCCAGCCTCTCAGGAAAAAGATAAAGAGGAATGTTACCTCTTTGCCTTGCCTGTGGAGTCCTCCTATTTAAGGCCACACTCACCTATCACTAAAGCCAAACTGATCTGTGATCAGAGATGTTCACACCCAGACTCACTCGTCCCAAACCTGCACTACACACCTAGCTGCTCACAGGTCCTCACCCCCCACAGGTATGCTCCCTCAGGGACACGTAGACTCAGAAACATACCTCCACAGGAATTTCACACAAACCCATCCCCTTGGAAACATACTACACTGTTATTTCTCTCTACAACTGCACATTTCAAAGACGTACACAACCAGAAACAGACGGTAGGAGTCCTCTGTAATTATTAAATCTACCCTGCCAGATCACAAGTTACCCCATGTCTGTTACAGAAAACTCTAATTCAAAAAGATACATGCACCCCAATGTTCACTGCAGCACTATCTACAATAGCCAAGACATGCAAACAACCTAAATGTCCATTGACAGATGAATGGATAAAGAAGATGTGGTACATATATACAATGGAATATTACTCATTCATAAAAAAGAATGAAGTAATGCCATTGGCAGCAACATGGATGGACCTAGAGATTATCATACCAAGTGAAGTAAGTTGGAAAGAGAAATACAAATACCCTATGATATCATTTTTATGTGGAATCTAAAACATGACACAAATGAACCTATCTACAAAACAGAAACAGACTCACAGACATAGAGAACAGACTTGTGGTTGCCCAGGGGAAAGGGGTGGTGGGGGAGGGGTGCATTGGCAGTTTGGGATTAGTAGATGCAAAGTATTATATATAGAATGGATAACAACAAGGTCCTACTGTATAGCACAGGGAACTATATTCAATATGCTGTGATTAAACCCTAATGTAAAGAATATGAAAAGAATATATATATGTAAAACTGAATCACTTTGCTGTACTGTAGAAATGAACACAACACTGTAAATCAACTATTCTTCAGTAAAATAAATTTTAAAAAAGAGTCAAGAAAAAAACAACAACCAAATATGTGGACGCTGTGTTCTTGTATTCAAAGAAACCAATTGTAAAAGCAGTATCAGAGATAACAGGAGCATTCCAACATGGACTGGGTGTTTGATGATGTTTAGGAAGCATCATTAATTTTTTGATGTGTGACGATGGCAAGAGCTGCAGTGGGCACAAGATGGCCCCAAATTCTTCCTCCCATCGAGAGGTGGGCTCAGCTGCGTGACTTGTTTTAGCCAACTAAGAACATGGCAGAAGTGGCACTGTGAGACTTCTGAAGCTGAGCCTTAGGACATCTGTAGCTTCCATTTATGCGGGCTTGGAATGCTCCCTCTAGGAATCCATCAACCATGCTGTGAGAAGCCCAAGCCAAGTGGAGGAGAGTCAAGATGCTCTGGTCAATAGCTCCACTGACAACCAGCACCAAGCTCCCACCCACGGGAGGGAACCATCTGGAAGGTCCAGTCTAGTCAATGCTTCACATGACTGTAGCTTCAGCTAACACTTTGTGGCCAGAAGAATTTCCCGCATCAGCCCAGACAAATCATGGGACCATGAAATGTTGGATGGTGGTTGTTTCAAGCTGCCACATTTTGGAGTTTTTTGCTTGCTTGCTTGTTTTTTACATAGCAATTGACAGCAGTAATAATGTTAACAAGCAAAAATAAACAAGTTCTCCTTGGGTACTGTTGGTAGGAAGGTAAATTGGTGCAGCCACTATGGAAAACAGTATGGCGGTTTCTCAAAAAGTTAAAAATAACACTACCATATGATCCAGCAATTCCGCTTCTGGGCATTTATCTGAAGGAAATGAAAACACTAAATCAAAAAGATATCTGCGGGACTTCCCTGGTGGCGCAGTGGTTAAGAATCCGCCTGCCAATGCAGGGGACATGGGTTCGAGCCCTGGTCGGGGAGATCCCACATGCCGTGGAGCAACTAAGCCCATGCGCCACAACTACTGAGCCTGTGCTCTAGAGCCCGCAGGCCACAACTACTGAGCCCATGTGCCACAACGACTGAAGCCCACGTGCCTAGAGCCCTGCTCCACAACAAAGAGAAGCCACCGCAACGAGATGCCCGTGCACTGCAACGAAGAGTAGCCCCCACTCTCCGCAACTAGAGAAAGCCCGCACAGCAACAAAGACCCACCACAGCCACACACACACAAAAAATAAAATTAAATAAGTAAATAAAGTGCAAATTTTGTTTAAAAAAAAAAGATATCTGCACACCCATGTTCCCTGTAGCATTATTTACAATAGCCAAGATATGGAAGCAACCTAAGTGTCCAACAATGGATGAATGGATAAAGAAAATGTGATATATATGTGTGTGTGTGTGTGTGTGTGTGTGTGTGTACGTGTACATATATATACATATATATACACATATATATATAATGGAATATTATTCAGCTGTAAAAAGAAGGAAATCTTGCCATTTGCAACAACATAGATGGATCTTGAGGGCATTATGCTAAGTGAAATAAGTCTGACAGAGAAAGACAAATATCATATGATCTCACTTGTATGTGGAATCTAAAAACAAAACAATAACTCAGAGATACAGAGAACAGATTGATAATTGCCAGAGGCAGGGGGTAAGAGATGGGCAAAATGTGTGAAGGGGATCAAAAGATACAAACTTCCAGTTTTTAAATAAACAAGTCCTGGGAATGTAAAGTGCAGCATGGTAACTATAGTTTATAATAATGGATTGTATATTTGAAAGTTGCTAAGAGACTAGATCCTAAAAGTTCTCTTCACAAGAAAAAAAAATTGTAATTATGTGGGGTTATGGGTGTTAGCTAGGCTTACTGTGGTGATCCTTTGCAATATATACAAATATTGAACCTTTATGTTGTACACCTGAAACTAATATAACATGTTAATTATGTTGCAATTAAAACTTAAAAAAAATAAATTCTTACTCTCAAATATATTCACGGACATTCAGTCTCCTCAACCAAAACACACTTTTCTAACAGATACTCTACACAGGAACCCCCAGCTCCCTGAATGTACACCCACAAATAAGCAACACAAGGAACTGACGCCCAGATACTGAATGACCCCCAGGCAAACAGTAGCATCACTCACCCACTGATCAGCACATAGATTTAACCACAAAGAGGACAGAAGTTTGTATATTGACATATACCAATTCATGGACATGCCCACACTCCCTTAACTACCCATACATATGTACACCAAGATCTTAGTGAGGAGACAAATATACATGAGACCAAGGGCGTTGACAGACAAGCAGGGAGTGTTCTGATCCCTCTCAAACTCTAGCCAGGGACACTTCACTCATTCATTTATTTATTCTTTCAACAAATACATATTGAGTGCCTACTGTGTGCCAGGACCTGTTTTAAACATTTAGGAAACATCAACAAGCAAAACAAAGATTCTTGTCTTGGAGGGTATCAAAAGTAAAAAGTCCTGGGATATCTTGTGCCAGAAAGTAAGGAAGTGCTCATATATTAATGGGGACATGTTGATAGGACAAAGGAGGCATCCTGGAAGAGCTCCTATTGGCTAAAGCTGAGATCATTTGAGCATCAGCATAAATAATGACAGCAACCAATGATACTCCATTGAATGCACTAAGAATCAAGAGTTTATGCTAACATAAATTAATAATGAATAATATTTACCTAAATGAAGGAAAAGAGAAAGCTTTCCTCACAGTAGAATGCCAGCCAATAAATGCAGAAGAAATGGTAGAGCTAGAAAACCAACATTTTGCAACCATCTGTTGAATAACAGATTCAACAAGAATCATCAATGTCTTCTGTGATGGTTAAGCGTATGTGTCAGTTTGACTTAACCACGAATGCCCACATGTTTGGTCAACATGATTCTGGATATTTCTGTTAGGGTGTTTTTGGATGAGATTAACACTTGAAATGGTAGACCAAGTAAAGCAGATTGCCCTCCCTAAAGTGGGTGGCCCTCATCCAATCAGTTGAAAGACTAAAGAGATCAAAAGCCTGACCTTCCCCCAACTAAGACAGAATTCCTCCTGCCTAACTAGCTTTGGAGCGAGACATGAGCTTTTTCCAGCCTTTGCACCCAAACTGAAACATTGGTTGTTCCTGCGTCTCAAGGCTTTCTTACGGGAACCACGTCATTGGCTCTCCTGGTGCTCAGACCTTCAGACTCAGACTGGAACTTATACCATCTGTTCTCCTGGGTCTCCAGCTTCCTGACTCACCCTACAGATTTTGGGACTTGTCAGCTTCAATAACTGTGTGAGTCAATTACTTAAAATCTCTCTTTCATTCTCTCTCTCTCCACTGAGCTCTATTCTCCTGTACCAGACTGCTTGACATCTCTTTGTGGATGCCTACGAGGCATCTCCAACCCTGGATGTGTAGAACAAAACTTCAGTTGAATGTTTGCTTCCACCTAAAATTCATATATTGAAGCTCTAACCCCCAGTGTGGTGGTATTTGGAGATGAGACCTTTGGGATCCATTTAGGATTAGATTAGGTCATGAGGGTGGGGTCCTCATGATGGGATTAATGGTCTTATAGGAAAAGATTCTCTCTCTTTTCTCCACGAAGGCACAGAGGAAAGGCCATATGACAACATAGTGAGAAGCTAAGAAGATAGCCACCTGCAACCCAAGGAGTGAGCTCTCACCAGACACCAACACTGCTGGCACCTTGATCTTGGACTTCCAACCTCCAGAACTATTAGAAAATAAATTTTGATTGTTTAAGCTACTCAGTCCATTTTGTTCTGGCAGTCTGAGAAGACTAAGACATTCAGATTCTCCATTGCTGCCGAAAATTGTCTCTCCTCTCAGCCAAATTCATCACTGTGTCCTTAGCATCTGAAGCTGTCCTGGAACACCGTGAAGCCATTCCTCCAAGGAGTGGTAATCCCAGGGCTCAGCATAAAGCGTGGCATATAGAAGGTCTTTTAGTGCTCTGAGACTCAAATTCCAATATGGTGAGGGTATGTGGGGGTTTCCTCCCACACCTACAAGCAGTTCTCAGACACCAGCAGATTTCAACTCAATTCAACTCAATTCTGACACTATCTCCCCAGGGGTAGCATCAGGTTAAGCGTTCAGTTCTACAAGACTGCCCGCCTCCCCGCCCCCACCCCCTTCAGAAGCACAGTCGTTACCTGTGCTTCCAGCCAACTGGCTATAAATCAGAGGTTCCCATGACCCCTTTTTGGGGTTTGAGTAATTTGATAGAAATGATGGCACACAAAACTCAAAGAAATAGTTTACTTACTAGATCACCAGTTTATTATAAAAAGATAAAACTTAGGAACAGCCAGATGGAAGAGATGCACAGGCCAATGTATTGCGAAAGGATGCAACTTCTACTCTCTCTCCAGGCTTGCCATTTTTCCCAAATCTCCTCTGACCCAGAAACTCCAAACCCTGTCCTTTTGGGTGTTTATGGACACTTCATTACATGGGCCTGACTGACTAAATCATTGGCCATTGGAGACTGATTCAACCTCCAGCCCCTTACCTCTCCCCCTCTAATCAACAGTTAGGTGTCCTTGGCAACCAGCCCCCATCCTTAGGTGAGGACCAAAAGTCACCTCATTAACGTAACAAAAGACAACTTGATCACTTTCAACACTTCCAAGGGTTTTAGGAGCTCTGTGCCAGAAACTGGATGAAGACCTAATATATACTTCTTATTATAAATTACAATATCACAGAAGGCTAGCTGGGTGGTTGGCTGGTGACAAAGATTCTTTGCTTGACCAAACTTTAATCAGACTTCAGAAACTTCTCATAGCTGCATGTGTGCACTTCCTTGGAAAATTATATTTTAGCAAGAACCTCTCCGCCCTGATCACTTTCAATATCTAATGCCTAATATAGTAATATAATATAATAATATCTATTATCTAGCTGGTTTTGCCAAAATCCTCCTTGCCCCTGATGTTTCCTCTTAGTAATTTTTTATCCATTGACCCTGCCCCACCCCCATCCTGCTCTTTAGCTATAACTTTCCACTGGCCCATGTTGTTTATGGAGTTAAGCCCAATCTCACTCCCCGAGTGGAAAATTCATTCACAGTGGGCCCTATACCTGATAGTCTTCCCCTTGTGTAAAGTCTTTTTTACCACGTTTTAAAAATGTCATTAAGTATTTTTTTTCTTTAACACTGGCAGAATATATGAAGAAAGGAAGGAAGGAATGAGCAACCTTTCAAAAATAGGTGTGCCAGCCATTACCTTTACCGAGGGATGCTAAGCAGACTGGAGAGATAGATTGATGAATGGAAAGAAGAAACTAAAGTTCATAGTCAGCAATGAAAGTAGGTCTGGGAAAATCTGCCCCAGGGTAGGAGGGGAGGATACTGTGCCACCTTCCAATGCAGTGCTCTGCCTTAGAAATATGAGCCCCAAATGCCATATAGATAATTTAAAATTTTCTACTGTTAAAAGAAAAAATATTCCAACACTTGTTAAAATGGTGAGGACTACTTTATTTAATAGAAGAATTCCAGTAGGGGAGAGAGAACAGGGTTAACTCAGAATACAATAGGACAAGTGGGGATTTATAGCCAAGGAGTAGGGTCAGGGGGGTCCATGCATGGAAAAATCACTGAGGAGACTTCAAGGGGAGGGGGATTCCTCCTTAACTGGCCTACCAGGATTCTTGCTAAAGGTAGGTCAAAGATTTGTACAGCGAAGGTGAGGGATGAGGAAACTGATCAGATGTCAGGGATGATCAGATATCAAGGATGGGGGGATTCTTGATAAACTGCCTTAGCCAGATTCTTGCTAAGACTGGGCTAGGCAGCCTTGACAAGGATAGAATGGAAACAGAAAACCAAGGTCAAGGTCAACTCAAGAAGAGGACTCCGAAGAGCCTGACTAAAGTTTGATCAAGAAGAGGGTTTTTGTCACGATTATGATATTAGTTCAAATGATGTGTTTTATTGAACCTGACATTTCCAAAGTAGTATCGTTTTGACTTAATATCAATGTCAAAAAAAGTGTCAATGAGAAATTTTGCATTCCTTTACTCTGTTTAATTTTTTTAACTAAGCCTTTGTCTCACGCTCGGTTTGGACCAGCCACATATCAAGGGCTCAGTAGCCAGGGGAAGCTAGTGGCTATCTTAGTGGACTGCACAGCGCTGGCAAATGGACTCAGACTGCAGGTGCAGCCTAGATAGAACACAAGAGCCATCAGAGGGAAGCCAGGGGGAGCCAGGCAAACTGGAAAGAGAGGGAGCTGCCCCCACCAAGCTGAGAACGCTGGGCCAGGGATGGAAAGAAAGGATATTTCAACTCTAGAGACCTCAACGAAGGTACCAGGTGGAGAACAGCCCTCACCCTGAGGACCAGATCTGTTATTACCTCCCTCCAGGAGCTTGAACCCACCAACAGAAGACTTTTAGGCAGGAGATGTCAGAAATCCAATGACTCTGTGATTCTGCTTCCAACACACCCGCCTCAGGTAAATTCCTGGCTGGTTTCATTCCACTTTCCTTCTGTCACTCAGTATCCCTTTAGTTCCACCTGTTGTTATATATTTGCATCTTTGTTTAATGTCCGTCCCTGCTTCCAGAATGTCAGCTCCAGGAACATGGAAGACTGTGTCTGTTTTGTTGAACCAGAAAGAGGCTATTAATTTGGGTATATTTCCTATGTGCTCTGACTCAGTTTTACTGATCTGGAAAATGGGGATGAGCATGGCTGCCACACTGGGGGGCTGTAGAGGTCATTAAATGAATTAATATCTTCTTTAAATCCCTCTGTGCAAGCCCCAACCATAATGAGCGCTGAGTAAAACGGATCTGTAGTTATCTTTCTTACTTGCCCCTTCCCCAACCTCACACATCTCAACAGATCCAGGATCTCCCAATTCTTCACCTTCCATACCTACCTGGCCCCAGAGCTTCCTCTCACAAGCCTCTTGGACCATCTGACAAGGATGGAGGACATTTCCCATCACTCAAGAGCAAAGCCACACTTTCCCTGCTTCCATGAACGTGATAAAAAGCGTATGCTTGTTCCTTTTATCTACTGAGGGTTTTCACCCCACAGACCCTTCTGAAAATACTAATTTGGGGCACTGCTTAATTTCTCTTCTCAACCACCTGAATTCCCTGCATGCACGTACCCCATTTCCAGTGACCTGTCCATCAGCAAATCCTTCAAGGTCTTTAAAATCTATTCACAAGTCGACCGCTTCTCACTACCTCCCAAGCCCAGTCATTATCCTCTTTCTCCTGGATGATCACAGTAGCCTCCTAATGGCCTCTCTGTCTTCTACCCTTGCCCCCACCAATCTATTCTCCAGGCAGCAGCCAGAAGGACATTGTTTAAAAATAAGAATCAGAGCACCATGGGCCAAGCTTTATAGCCCTGCATTTCGGTCAGTGTAAAAGCCAAATTCCTTACAATGACCTATGAGGACCTATTAATTTATCTCCCCACCCCCAACCCCCAGCCTGTGTCCCTCCCCTAATTCCTTCTCTCCCACTCATTCACTGTGCCTTACTCTGATCTCGTTACTGTTTCTTAAACTCAGTCCTGCCTCAGGGCCCTTGCACCTGCTGTTCCCACTGCCTGAAACATCCTTTTGCCAAATACCTACATGAGTCCATTCTCACCCCGGTCAGTCCTCAGCTCAGATGTCACCTCTTCAAGAACCATCCCTACACCCCTGTCACCCACTGTCTCTCTTCTCTTTTTCCCAAAGCATTAGTGCCACCAGACATGATATATTTCCTCGCTCGTTTGTCGACCCCTTCTTCTCTGGAACATCAACTCCAGGACGGCAAAGGCAATGTCCATTTTGCTCACCACTACATTCCCAGTGCAGTGCCTAGCACACAGTATGTTCGATGAATGTTTGTGGAATGAATAAATGATGGAAAAGGGCTTCTACTCAAATTCTTCTCTCCTGTCCTCTTTCTCCCCTTCACCCCAGATCTTTCTCCTCCTCTTAGCCACCCCCAAATGTCCTCCCTTACCTTTCCTCTCCTGCTGAAGACAGATGTGGACCTGGACCGACCCCACGGACCTAGACCTTCAAACCCCACCTCTGTCACCTACTGGTTATGTCTCTTGGCAAGTTGTTTAATCCTTCTGAGCCTTGGTTTCTCTGACTACCAAACATACACAAGTGAGCAGTTGCAATAATATTTCTTACCTAAATATGACTAATAATTATAAAGATATACATAATCATTAATCATAATAGTTATACCACCTCTTATATTGACCTCTGAATCTGTACTTAGCATATTATAGATAATTAATAAACATTTATTGAATGAATGAATGAAGGAATGGTTATTGAACTTTTGTGGGGGGAGATTGTGGACCCCAGTGAGAACTAACAGATACACACATAACATTACACACAATTCAAAAGACTTCAGTTTCCTTTCATAATTCCACCCAAAACCCTTTGCCAAAGGTTTTTCCCACCATTGGGAATTGTTTCTATTTTCTCAAGCATCACAAAGATTTCTTAGGCATCAGGGTCCATTCCTCCCTCAAAAGCTGTATGTCACAGCCTCTCCATAACCTAAGGCAACATTTACCACTCTCTCCTCATCTAATCTCCTGAAATTGGGGTTGGTCTTGTTACCTCTGTGTGGACAATGGTAATAATCCAACAGTATTATTATCATCAACAACAGATTTTATTGAGCACTTGCGATGTGATAGTCCCTGTTCTAAGCACTTCTAATCATAGCAATGCATTTATACCTCGAACAAGCCCCTAAGGATTTCTCTAAGTGGATGTTCAGGAGGAGAAGGGAGGCAGAGGGAGAGAGGAGGAGCCAGTCCACTCAGGGGAGAGGGACCAGTTCACATAGGGCCGTGGTCTGACTTTGGTGATGTCACACACCTTTGGAAGCTCTCAGAGGCCAAAGGCATCCTAACATCCTTGTTATACAAATTCTTCTGGAGAAGATGCATTGTCAGCACCAGAAATTGGCACCCATAGTAAGACCTTCCTTGAAGTAAGAGTTTAAGCAAGTCCCTGGCCCAACAGTGCTGCAACGAGGTCAGAAAGAAGGCACTGAGGTGCAATCCTGATTCTACCCTTGGCCAGGTGCGTGGGCTTCTCTGAGCCTCAGTTTTCTCATCTGTAAAGTGGGAATGACAATAATAAAACCTTCCTCCAAAGGTTCTCGTAAGGGCTTTGTGAGAAGGACCATGGGCATTGGTCCCAGCAAATGGTTTTTGCTCAATAGTTGTGGGCTGCTCTTTTGACTGGCATAAACCAAAGGGCAAAGGGCTTTTTAAAAAGCCAAAGGGCTTTTTAAAGAACTATATTGCTCTCTAAATGAAGCCTTCAAATCCTCAGTCTGTTGCTCAATTTGTGGCTGGTTCCAATCACTCCTTATAGCTAAACTTTTACCCCTCCCTTCGGTGCCACCCCCCCTTCACATACCCTGCATTCCAGCAAAATTGGCCAGTGCACCACAGGCCAGACACACCTGGTGATGTCTACCCCAGGACATTTGCTTAGCCTTTCACCTGAAGAGACCTCATGGTAGAGTGAATAGGCAACAGCATCAGAATTTAACAATCTTGGACTTTATCCCAGTTACACCTTGCAGATGCTGTTGATCTTTAGCAAGTGACAAAACCTCTCTGATCTTCAGTTTCTTCATATGTAAGTATAGAGTGGATAATTTACACTCTGTATGAATCTAAATTTGTAAACTTTACAGATTACGAATGAGAGTTAAAAGGGGATGGGAAACTCATCTGGACCAGGGATGTCTATTACTAATCATTATTATTAGTGTAAAATAAATAATAATATTAGATGCTAATTAGTGTTATTACATATAAGTATATAATAGATTATTATAATTATTATAGCATATAATTATACATAATATATAACAGTAAATAATTATCATAGTAAAATAAATTTAATGTTAATAACTAGATGTTAATTAATGTTATATTATGTTAGAATATAATTATAATAATAGGTTATTATAATTATATATAATAATACATAATTATATAATTACATAACATTTATAATATATAATAATATAATATATTACATTTATTATATATACTAGGTATTTGTTGTATATATTTAATTATATATTATAAATATTACATAATATAATTACATAATTATTAAATTATATAATATATTATTATATAAATATATAATAGTATTAATAATAGATATTAATAGTTATTTGTATTAATAACTTATAGATATTAAATGCTTTTACAATGTTAATAAGCATTTACCATGTGCCAGGCACTGTTCCAAAAGCTCTACATGTGTTGTCATGGAATTCTCACAACAACCCTTTGATGTCAGTACTATTGTTAAACAAAGCCATTTTACAGATGAGGAAACTAAGGCAAGGAGAGGTAGAGTACCTAGCCCAAGGTCACACAACTAGGAAGTAGCAAAGCAGGGTTTTAAACCCTGGAAGTCTCACTCCAGAGCATTGCTCTCCAATAGACCACTGGACATTTCAGCAGCAATAGACATGTTTTGTACCATCGATAGAGTAACCACCAGTCCCACACAGCTACTGAGCTCTTGAGAAGTGTCTACTATGGCTGAGGAACGTAATTTTTATTTTTATCTAATTTTTATTAATTTAAATAAAAACAGCCACATGTGACTAGAGGCTATCGTATTGAGAAGCAGACTTTTGGACCATTTCTCTGAACCACACACTTCACCTCCTGACATATAGTGTCTGTGATTGAACAAGCTGTAAGAAAAGCAAACTTTGTATAAGAAATGTGGAGGAATAAACTTGACTTCTATAAAGAAATACTTCTTGTCTTCCTGGGAATATGAAGCTCCCATTTCCCACTTGACTTGGAGATGCTAACTCTAGACAAATATTTCACCTTCTCCTAAACTTTATTCCAAAGAAGAACCAGCAGTGCAACTGTGAAGAGGAGGGAAATTGGGTCCTCCAACTCAGCATCCAGGGGGCAACAGGGAGTGGTGGGAACAGAGGCAACTTGAAAACCTCCTTCTGCTCCATCTAAAGGAACAGGTGCTGCTCTGCTTCTGCTGGGAGGTACACCTATGATGGCTGGAACTTCAAACTTTTTTTAAAAACTTGGAAACCTGGAAAGTTTATGGACTACCAGAGTTTGAAATATTGAGGAATACAAATATTTTTAAGACACTGTGCAGCGAAGCAAACACATCATCTTTAGGCCTGAATCAAGGCCTAGGCCATCATTTCAAAACTTTTGATTTTAATTCCCTGGCGGTCCCGTGGTTAGGACTCCGCGCTCTCACTGCCAAGCGCCTGGGTTCAATCCCTGGTTGGGTAACTAAAATTCCACAAGCTGCGTGGCATGGCTTTTGATATTAATCAGTGGTTCTCCATCCTGGCTGTGCATTAAAATCTCCTGCGAAAGCTTTTTTAAAAGAAAAATACCAGTCTGGGGTGGAGTGCTGATGTAGAACTGTTTTCAACGCTTCCAGGCATTCAGATATGCTTGAGAGACCCTGATTTAAATGCCTCGACTCTTCATCCAATAAACATTTGTTGCATGTCCCTGTGCTGTATTTTGTGACAGGGACAAAATAGGCGCTTGATAAATGGGATAGAAATGTAGAAAATCAGGCACCTCACTTTATCTCTCTCTCCCTTCCATCTCTCTCTCTCTCTCTCCCTTTCTTTCTCCATCTCTCTCTCTTTTTTTTTTTGGCGCTACGCGGGCCTCTGACTGTTGTGGCCTCTCCCGTTGCGGAGCGCAGGCTCCAGACGCGCAGGCTCAGCGGCCATGGCTCACGGGCCCAGCCGCTCCGCGGCACGTGGGATCTTCGCGGACCGGGGCACGAACCCGTGTCCTCTGCATCGGCAGGCGGACTCTCAACCACTGCGCCACCAGGGAAGCCCCCTCTCTTCTTTTAAATTTTCCACTCCTCACGTCTGTCACCCCCAGTGGAAAGTGAGAGGAGGAAGACAAAGAGGACAAGCTCTCGTTTACTCCCATCCTTTTCTCTCTGCATTTTCACTGACATTTGAGGCCTGAAACCGCCCGGAGGCCTGGAGTATATGAATGACTTCCTGGCACGCCTTGGGAAGACTTGAGTAGTTCTGACATTCTTTAATCCTCAGCAAACAGGATTGGTCAAGAGGCTTACAACACCGTAGAAAGCCTCCAGATAACTTCCTGCTGTGAGACCACAAAAGCAGCCCTGGGGACAAAACAATAAAGCAGTACGGACTGGGGTGTGGGGAGGTTCCCCCTCCTTTGCATGTAGGGAGCATTCATTTTTCTTTCAAAGACTGCAGAGGAGCAAAAAAAAAAAAAAAAAAAAAAAGAAACAACCAACCAAACAAAAAAATTGTGAGCTGAAACAAATAGAAACTTGAAGATAGAAATTTTCTGGCTTTGAGCCAAGGGCTGTGTTCCCCTCGGGCTGCTTAGAGCTGAGTCAGCTGGGGCTCCTTTGAAATGAAACTTGGTTTTAAAGATCCCAACTCTTTAAAGGCAGACTTGACCACATTTACTTAGATAATTTCTCTCCCATTGGTTTTATCTGATATTTGAGCTCTGAAGTGGGAGCTTGAAGGCTGGGGGTATAAGCTAAGAAGCCCCTGGCCACCCCCAGCCAGGCTTTCTGTTTTGTTATAAGCCATGTCCAGAGCTCGGAAAGGGCTCAGTACTGCCCTTCTCTGCTCAAAAATCTGCTACCCATCTGCGTATCCATCCAATAAATATGTACTGAGTGTCTCACATAGGCTAAATTCTATGCTAGAACCTAAGGATTATATCATTATTACTATCATAACAGCAAAAACAGCAGACGCTTAAACGTATAGTCCCTATTCTGTGTCCCCTACATGTTCTAAGAGTTGTTTATTTAATCCTTATTGAAACTCTTCTATGTTCCTCTTCTTATGGAGGAAGAAACAGAGGTTCAGAGAGGCCCCGTGTCACACATCTGAGCTGGGATTCCAGTCTAGGCTGTGGGGCCTCAGATGGGTGCCACTGTCATGGAACATATAGTCTAGTGAGGGAAGCATAATCATTAAACAAACAAGGTAATTTTAAGTATTTTGGTGCTCTGAGGATTCTAAAACAGAGTATTCCTGATTTATTTTTGTAAAAGAAGCCGGTCACAACTTGGATGATGAGAAGGAGCTGGCCCTGGGGGGAGAGAGAGAACACTCAGGCAGAGCAAAACGGCAAGTGCAAAGGCCCTGGTGCCTGGCTCCAAGTTGCAAAATTACCTCCTGGCCCAGTGGTCCAAACCTCTCCAGAAACAGCAAAGGCCAGTGTAGCTGGAGGAGGGGGCTAAGAGGCGGGAGAGGGCTTCCCTGGTGGCGCAGTGGTTGAGAATCTGCCTGCCAATGCAGGGGACACGGGTTCGAGCCCTGGTCTGGGAAGATCCCACATGCCACGGAGCGACTGGGCCCGTGAGCCACAACTACTGAGCCTGCGCATCTGGAGCCTGTGCTCCGCAACGAGAGGCCACGACAGTGAGAGGCCCGTGCACGGCGATGAAGAGCGGCCCCCTCTCGCCGCAACTAGAGAAAGCCCTCGCACAGAAACGAAGACCCAACACAGCCAAAAATATAAATAAATAAATGAATGAATTTTTTTTAATTTGCTATCTTAATCATTTTTAAGTACACAGTTCAGTGGCATTAAGTACATTCACACTGTCGTGCACCCATCACCACCGTCCATCCCCAAAACGTTTTTCATCTTCCCGAACTGAAACTCTGTCCCCATTAAACACTAATTCCCCATCCCCCTCCCGCAGCCCCTGGCAACCCACCAGCCTACTTTTTGTCTCTGTGAATTCGACTCCTCTAGGCACCTCCTATAAATGGAATTGTACAATATTTGTCCTTTTGTGTCTGGCTTATTTCACTTAGCATACTGTCCTCATGTTGAAGCAGGTGTCAGAAATTCCCTCCTTTTTCAGGACTAATATTCCATTCTGTATTTATACATTTTATATACATCCAGTCATCTCATCTGTTAACAGACATTTGGGTTGCTTTCACATTTTGCCTATTACGAATAATGCTGCTATGAACATGGGTGTACAAATATCTGTTCATGACCCTGCTTTCAATTCTTTTGGGTATATATCCAGAAGCAGAATTGCAGGATCTTACGGTAATCCTATTTTTAAATTTTTGAGGAACTGCCATACCATTTTCTGTATCTTACATCCCCACCAACAGTGCACAAAGATTCCAATTTCTCTACATCCTCATGCATACTTGTTTGGGTTTTTTTTTTGTATTTTATTTATGTATTTATTTTTATAGTAGGCATCTTAATGGGTATGAAGTGGGGGGGCTAATTCTTTTCATATCATGTCATTTTGAATAAAGGTGCCCTGGATTCTACCGTTTGAGTCCTGTACTTGATCTTCCTTCCAACACAGACTGCTTTTTCTCTTAGCCAATTTAGTCCAACAGTTCCCCAGAGCTGCATCTTTAAGCCTGCTTGACCTTTAGAATCCCCGGATGATGCTTCCATTATGAAACTCACAGAGTACCAGGCATTGTTCTGCCAGCCTTTCAGAGCCTTAGCTCAGTGCTTTTCTAAGTGGTCTCCGGACCATCAGCATCACTAGAGATGCTGTTAGAAATGTCAGTTCTCCAACCCCACCCCAGACCGACTGAATTAGAAACGTTGGTGGTGGGGCTCAGCCCTCTGTACTGTAAACCCCTGCCCCACAGGTGACGCACCCTACCATTTGAAATCTACTCTGTTAGTTCATCAAATCCCCCAGACAAACTCATTTTAAGGGTGAGAAAACTGAGACTTGCATGGATGGTAAAAGAACTTGCCCAAGGTTTCTTCCCTGGAAATGTTTTTTAACTGACAGATTTACTTTTTTATTTTTTTATTGAAGGGTAGTTGATGCACAATGTTGTGTTAGTTTTAGGTGTGCAGCAAAGTGATTCAGTTATATGTACATATATAATATATGTATTGTTTTTCAGATTCTTTTCCCTTGTAGGTTATTACAAAATATTGAGTATAGTTCCCTGTGTTATATAGTAGGTCCTTGTTGGTTATCTGTTTTATATGTAGTTGTGTGTTTATGTTAATCCCAAACTCCTAATTTATCCCTCTCTTCTCCCTGGAAATTTGAGTTCAGCAAGTGGGAACCAAAAATCTGGATTTCAACACCTCCTTTTCCTATTCTCCACCCCCTTGTACACAGGGGTGATTCTTATGTGGGCAAGACTGGGGCCCCATGTCTCAGAGGAAGGCCTCTATGAGCTTTCTGGCTGGCACAGATTCATACAGGTATTGGTTTTCGTTTTCTGTGTGTGTGTGTGTTACGCGGGCCTCTCACTGCTGTGGCCTCTCCCGTTGCGGAGCACAGGCTCCAGACGCGCAGGCTCAGCGGCCATGGCTCACGGGCCCAGCGGCTCCGCGGCATGTGGGATCTTCCCGGACCGGGGCATGAACCCGTGTCCCCTGCATCGGCAGGCGGACTCCCAACCACTGCGCCACCAGGGAAGCCCTCATTTTCTGTTTTGTTTGCAGAGTTAAGAGTGCCTCTGTTTATAAAGCAGACATGGACCCAGGCTGCAAAACAGTGATTCTTGAAGTGTGGTTCACTGGATGAGCCTGACCAGCCATATCAGCATCACCTGATAACTTGTTAGAAATGCAAATTCCTGGGCCCCATTCCAGACTTGCTCCCAGAAGCTGTGTTTTAATAAGCCCTGTAGGTGGTACTGATGTGCCCTCCATCTGAGAACCACTGGAGTGAAAGTTCCCTCTCACCTCACATCCCTCTGCAACGTGGGTCTTGGGGACCATGAGTGGGCAGACCCCAACCTCCCTCAGTTGTTCTTTGACTTAAACCTCACCACGTGGGGCTGGGATTCCCACCCTTTGTCTCAAGCCAAGCTAGTGCAAGACCCTCTCTGACAACAGGGCTCAACTGTAAACCCACCTTCTCGGAGAAGGTTCCCTCCCACCCCACGCCCCTAGCTCAGCTATCTTTACTTTCCCAATGCCTCTGTTATGAGTTTAATTGTCTCCCCTTTGACATATGTCAATTTCATACATTGAAGTCCTAACCCTTAGGACCTCTCACAACGTGACCTTGTTTGGAAATATGGTTGGTGCTGATGTAATTAGTTAAGTCACAATGAAGTCATACTGGGGTAGTGTGGGTGTAACCGAGTAGGACCCTATGAAGCCTTCCCAGCATAGACCCCCACCCATGTCCTCCGCCTTCCTTTTTTTTTAAAAAACTTCTTTTTTTTCAAATTTATTTTTATTTATTTATTTTTGGCTGTGTTGGGTCTTCCTTGCAGTGCACGGGCTTCTCATTGTCGTAGCTTCTCTTGTTGCGGAGCACGGGCTCTAGGCGCGCAGGCTTCAATAGTTGTGGCTCATGGGCTCAGTAGTTGTGGCTCACGGGCTCTAGAGCTCAGGCTCAGTAGTTGTGGCGCAGGGGCTTAGTTGCTCCATGGCATGTGGAATCTTCCCGGGCCAGGGCTCGAACCCTTGTCCCTTGCACTAGCAGGCAGATTCTTAACCACTGCGCCACCAGGGAAGACCCCGCCTTCCTTTTGTCTGTAGAAAATCTTTAGTCAAAGAGTAAATTAAAAAAAGAAAAAGTAAATTTAATCAGAGAAGAGAGAAAACGCAAAAAGAAAGGAAAACTGTCAAGCAAGACAAAATAACAATATTTTAGCCATCAAAGTCAAGGACCTTTATTTCCTCCTCCAGGGCTATAGATAATATTCTGTCCATATCCTTTGAGCTGTTTTGCAGATACTGAAACTCCCACCAGGTGGAAGAGGTTTACTGTATGTTGCCCACAGCACGTAGACTGGTTGCAACCAGAAGGTTGATGATGCTGACTCCCCATTACCTCACCACCAACCAATCAGAAGAATGTCCATGAGCTGACCACGCCCTGCTCCCTGAACACTATAAGACTCCTCACTACCCCCTCCAGGGTGGGACACACAGTCTTGAGGGCATTAGCCCAATGTGGCCCCCTTTGCTTGGCAGAGCAATAAAGCGATTTCTTTCTACTTCACCCAAAACCCTGTCTCCAAGATTTAATCCGGCACCGGTGTACAGAGGCCAAATTTTGGCAACGTGGGTCTCTAATCCAGCATGACTGGTGTCCTTATAGAAAAGAGAAATTTGGACACAGACAGGGACACATAGAAAACCATGTGAAGATGAAGACAGAGATGGAGTGAGGCTACCAGAAGCCAGTGAATGCCAAAGGTTGCCAGCAAATCACCAGAAGCTAAGAGAGAGGCATGGAACATTCTTCTTCAAAGCACTCAGAAGAAACCAACCTTGCAGACACCTTGCTCTCAGACTTCTGGCCTCCAGAGCTGTGAGACTACATTTCTGTCATTTAGGCCTCCAGTCAGTGGTACTTTGTTATGGCAGCCCCAGGAAAAGAATACAAACCTCTCATCTCTCTGTACTGTGCTTCTACTTTCCCTGTGCCATGGGCCTGCTGTGTCCTCAAAGCCTGCAGGGGTACATGGCAGGGACTCAACAAATAAATGCCCAGTGAGTGACTGAATGACCCTCCCAGGGGAGGCAGAAAGAAGGTAGGACTGTGTTAAGGAAGAGGAATCTTGGACCTGGACCCACCTCCTCTGCTGTGTGGCTCTGGGAAAAGCCTGATCCCCTCTGAACCTCAGTTTTCTCCTCAATAAAATGGGGCCTACATGGGCTGCCTCATGCAGCTCAATATCAAAAAAATAAATAATGACCCAATTGAAAAAAGGGCTGAAGATCTAAACAAACAGTTCTCCAAAGAAGACATACAGATGGCCGAAAACACATGAAAATGTGCTCAACATCCCTAATTACTAGAGAAATGCAAATCAGAACTACAATGAGGTATCACCTCACATCGGTCAGAATGGCCATCATCAAAAAATCTACAAAAACAGGGGCTTCCCTGGTGGCGCAGTGGTTGAGAGTCCGCCTGTCGATGCAGGGGACATGGGTTCGTGCCCCGGTCCGGGAAGATCCCACATGCTGCGGAGCAGCTGGGCCCATGAGCCATGGCCACTGAGCCTGCAAGTCCAGAGCCTGTGCTCCACAATGGGAGAGGCCACAACAGTGAGAGGCCCGCATACCGCAAAAAAAAAAAAAAAAAATCTACAAAAATAAATGCTGGAGGGGGTGTGGAGAAAAGGGAACCCTCCTACACTGTTGGTGGGAATGTAAGATGGTACAGCCGCTATGGAGAACAGTATGGAGGTTCCTTAAAAAACTAAAAATAGAACTACCACATGACCCAGCCATCCCACTCCTGGGCATATACCCTGAGAAAACCATAATTCAAAAAGACACATGCACCCTAATGTTCATTGCAGCATTATTCACAATAGCCAGGACATGGAAACAACCTAAGTGTCCATTGACAGAGGAATGGAAGAAGAAGATGTGGTACATATATACAATGGAATATTACTCAGCCATAAAAAAGAACGAAATAATGCCATTTGCAGCAACATGGATGGACCTAGAGATTGTCATACTGAGTGAAGTAAGTCAGACACAGAAAGACAAATATCATATGATATCAGTTATATGTGGAATCTAAAAAAAAGGGTACAAATGAACTTATTTACAAAACAGAAGTAGAGTCACGGATGTAGAAAACAAAGTTATGGTTTCCAGGGGATAAGCAGGGGAGGGATAATTTGGGAGATTGGGATTGACATATACACACTACTATATATAAAATACATAGCTAATAAGGACCTACTGTATAGCACAGGGAACTCTACTCAATACTCTGTAATGACCTATATGGGAAAAGAATCTAAAAAAGAGTGGATATATGTATATGTATAACTGATTTACTTTGCTGTATACCTGAAACTAACACAATATTGTACATCAACTATACTCCGATAAAAATTTTAAAAAAAAAAGGGTCCATCAGATAAGCTGGTATCTCTAAGCTCCCTGTGTTATCATAAATCCTACTTGCTGCCTCCCCTGAAGCCCACATGGAAAATGTGGTTTCTTCTGGGTCCCATGCAGAGATGGTCCTATCCATAACCCTCACCCCACTTGTGTGTGGCCTTTCCACTTCATAACAGTAACAGTCACTGCTCACTGACCTTTCAGCATGCCAGTCATCATCTCCATGACCCCATCAAATCCTCCCAACCTGCCCTGCAAGCCAAGTGCTGCTGTCATCATCATGTCCATTTTGCAGATTGGGAAAACCGAGCCTCAGAAGACCAAGTCAAGTGGCTTCAGGAGTCACAGTGAGTGACTGGTGAAGGTGGGATTCAACCTCCAAACTCAGGTCTTTGGTTGCTGTGTTTTCCACCCCCAGGCAGACTAGACCTAGGTTACAAGATGAATATTTATGGAGGGCCAACGGTGTGCCAAGCACTGTGACAGGCGCTGAGGACAAATCAGTGAACAGTTCAAAACAGTTCACTGTCCTCATGGGGCTCATAAGCTAGAGGGGGATATAGACAAATAAGTGAATCAATAACAGTGGAATGTAAAGTCAGGTGGAGAGAAGGAAAGTAAAGGGGAGAAGGGGAGGGAGAGTGGTCTTTGTTGGTGAGATGTTTGGAAACATGGAAGAAGGGATAGTTGGGTGGAGACCAAGCTGGAAAGGGAAATCCAGTGCGTTGACACTCAAGGCCATCCAAGAATGAGCCTAGGCCTTTGGGCACCTATATCACCTCCCCCACCAGAGGACCAGCACCAAAGGCCCTTACCTATGGGCAGCAGGTATCTCAGTGCCAGCAGCTCCAGGAGCCACTGCCAGCTTCCAGGGGTGCCCTGCCATGGCGCGGCCATTCAAGGCATCAGGAAGACGGGGGGGCCACTCTTGGCCCTTGGTACAGCCCCCCGGCTGAGCCCACAGACTTGTCCGGCACCTCCTCTCCAAGGCCAGGAGGCCAGGTGGCTGAGATCCGGCAGGTATCAAATGTACCCAGTCATTTTAATCCCTGTGAGGCCAGGCAGGGCTGGGAAAGGTCCCCTCGCCTGTTCCCAGGCCCCGATTGTCTCCCTGGGCCCTTGGTTCAGCCTACCTGGGTTCTCAGGAAGACAGGGACTCATGCGCTTGGGGGTTGCCTGCCAGGCTTGACCATGGGTGTCAGGGAAAGACCCCCTGGCATGTAGGCGGTACTTCCTCGGCCTGTTCCCCAAACCCAGGGCCACCTCACAATTTTCATGAGCCCCAGGCACTTTTACTGCCTTATTGAGCCCCCTCATCCATTAAAAAAAATATATATATATATATTTACAATAGCTTTGGTATAAAGGTAAGCATAATTCACAGTGGAGTTTATTCATTTTTATCCCCTTCTGATTTTAGAAGAAATGAAACATTTTTGTGAGCCCCTGAAAGAATCATGGGCCCCAGGCACTGCATTTTCTGTCCCTAAAGGATGAGTCAGCTCTGCCCAGACCATCAGTCCTGAGAAATGCTTCCTCAGAGGAAAGAAAGGGGTTGGATGCCTTTGAGAAATCCCATGGCCTCTTCTTAGAGGCTCAGAACATACATTAACAGCTCATAAAGGAGTGGACTCCTTAAATCCAGCACTTGCCAAAACTGTTTGACCAAAGACCAGTTTTAAGAACAGAGAGGTTGAGTAAGTTGCTAAGGTCACACAGCCAGTTTGAACATAGGTCCGTTGGGTGCCGCAGAACATGTACTTCATCACTGTCCTGTGCCACTACTTTCTGGCTGGAACAGAGCAGAAGAGTGTAGGCATCCTGTGTGATCTCAGGGCCCCAGGTTTGGAAGGAGAGATCCTGGAGGCAAAAGGGGCCAATAGGGGCAGCGGGTTGCGAGAATGAGTCAGGGAAGCGCAATTTGAGTCATAGTGGTGGGGCAGAGGGACGGGAACAGCCACTTGGTGGGTGGAGCAGAGTGGGCTTGGGGAGTGAGGGATGAGTAGGAGACAGGGGTGGAGCAGGGCTCCAGGATGGGAGTTCTGTTGGGCCGATGGCTAGTGGTAGCCCCCTGCTTCTCCTGGATCCATCCCCACACAACCTGGGATCTGGTCACTTAGTCCAACTCAAAAACTTTCAGTGATTTCTCATGACCCCAGGACAGAGTTTGATTCTTTAATTGGCAAAAAAGACCATGCAGGCATGGTTTAATGCTCTGCTGTCACTGTCTTGTAATTCTTCATCATTTTTGAACAAGGGGTCCCTGTTTTCATTTTGCACTGGGCCCTGTGTATTATGTAGCTGATGTCTGTAAGAGGTGGTCTCTGCTACCTTGGCAGCCCAAAGTCCCCCTCCAAGCACTATTTCTCTCTCTCTCTTTTCACACACAGCTTATGTTCCTACGGTTCTGAACCTCTTGTCTTCCCCAAAGCTCAACATACTAATCCTTTCTATTCCTTCTGCCTCACATGCTGTTCCCTCCACCCACTAAGTAACTGGCTGCTTGTCCTACAAGATCCTATGATACTCCCTTGACCCTCTAAGGAAGTTGCTCAGACTGTCTCTTGTGTCAGCACCTCGCTGCTACTTCCCTCTCTGACCACCTGAGCTCATTTTTGCCACTGATGTGTTCTTAAGACTGCTCTGTTTCAAGCCTATGAGTTCCATCTACCCGTCCATCCATCCGTCCATCCATGTAACATGTAAGTATTGAGTGCCTACCGTGTGGGGGTCATTGTTCCAGGTACAAAAGACACAGCAACCAATGGACAAAACAGACAGACATCCCTGCCTCGTGGGCAAATAAATTTAAGTAAGGTCATTTCAGATATCAGTAACTCTTAGGAAGGGGGGAAAAAGGGAGAGAAGACAGTGATTAATCAAAGCAGCAGGTTGCAGAGGGGATACTTCCAGCAGGATACTTCAAAGCAGGAGGTTGCAGAGGGGATACTGAGGATGTGATGTGTACATATGACAAAGATCCAAAATGCCTGGGGAAGAGCATTGTTTGCAGCAGTAAGTGCAAAGGCCCTTCAGTGGGAATGTTCCTGAGGCCAGTGTGGGTATAGAACAGGGAGTAAGGGGGAGAGACACAGAGGAATGGATGGGGGGAGTAAGATCTAAAGGTCAAGGCTCAGTCCTATTGCTTATGTCCAGCACCTATTTATTTATTCATTTGTTTGTTTGTTTGTTTTATTGAAGTATACTTGGTTTACAGCGTTGTGTTAATTACTGCTGTACAGCAAAGTGACTCAGTTTTACATGTATATACATTTTTTTTCATATTCTTTTCCATTATGGTTTATCACGAGATATCGAATATAGTTCCCTGTGCTACACAGTAGGATCTTGTTGTTTATCCATCCTATATATGCCAGTTTGCATCTGCCAATCCCAAACTCCCAACCCGTCTCTCCCCCAACCCCCTCCCCCTTGACAACCACCAGTCTGTTCTCTATATCTGTGAGTCTGTTTCTGTTTCATAGATAGCTTGATTTATGTCATATTTTAGATTCCACATATAAGTGGTATCATATGGTATTTGTCTTTCTCTTTCTGACTTACTTCACTTAGTATGATAATCTCTAGTTGCATGCATCCATGTTGCTGCACATGGCATTATTTCATTCTTTTTTATGGCTGAGTAATATTCCATTGTATATTTGTACCACATCTTCTTTATCCATTCATCTGTTGATGGACATTTAGGTTGTTTCCGTGTCTTGGCTATTGCAGGACCTCACCTAGTAGTTTAGAATATGCTTGCTGAATGAATAAATACACGAATGAATTAATGGATAGATGGGTGAATGAATGGATGAATGAATGAAAATATTTGCTAAAAATGGAGTTGACATGAATGGCGGGAAATCAGAGAAGGCCACCCTGAGGAGGCACTTGATTCCTTTTGGCTGCAAATTGTCCCAGAGGCTCCTCTTTTCAAACACAGTACTTGGGGCAGGGGTGACTGGTGTTCCTTAACATGGATGACTTTTTTTAGCTAAAGCAGACCCAGAGCCCAGGAGGTCTGAGCAGAGGTTATGGCTCCTGGGTCCTCCAACTCCCTTGAGCCCACCAGGAAGCTGTACCTCCTTCTCCCCGCCTTGGAAATGCAGAAACCTTGCCCAGAAGTGGAATTAGTAACTGAGCTGTCCCATTGTCCTTGAAAGGCAGCTCCATTTTCTCCTCCCAGGTGACTAAGGAAAATGCCCAGGAGGATGGGGGAGGGGGCCTGACACTGCTCAGCTCCTCAAGATATAAATGCAGGATCTGGGTTTAGGTCCAAGAGAAACCAGCACCCCAAGGTCAGGCTAAGAAAGAATGGATTCCCTGGGTTTGGGTCTGTCTCCCCAAATTATGGTTTATTTGCCACACACATCAACCCCCAAATAAGCAAGTGGTTACGTGTACGGGCTCTGGAGCCTGATGCCGAAGTTCGAATTTTGACCTGTCTCCCTGCTAGCTGTGCGACTTTGTGCAAGTCACTCAACTTCTCTGAGCCTCCAGTCTCTTCACTTGTCAATGGATATAAAGAAACCACGTCCTAGGGGAGCTGTGTAAAGAGGTTAGGACTGCCTGATGCACAGTAGGCCCGCTCTGTGAGTGAGTTTTAATAAATAAAATCAGTAAATGAGAAACTTGAACCTGCCCTTCCTGTCCTTATTCCGGGGAATACAGTTTGATGCTCATCACACGCAAAGGAATTCAGGGTCTAGTGCAACCTCATTTTGCACATAAGGAAACGAATGCTCGGAGGTCATGGGCACATGGCCAGTGAATGCTGGTGCCTCATGGGGCCAGGCCGGGAGCCCAGAGGAGAACTGGGTGTATGACACTCACCCTGGTGAGTTGCTCTAGCCAAAGCACAGTGGTGTGCAGCGCCCAGGGCAACCCTCCTTTGTGACCTTGGGTAAGTCACTTAACCCCTCTGAACCCGTTTCCTATCTGCAAGGTGGAGATAATTCCTACCCCAGAAGTCAAGACTTCAGTGAGATAAGGCACTCAGCTTAGCCTTGCGTAATGGTTCTCAATGGGGTGTATGTGACTCCTGGCAATGTCAGGAGACATTTGGCAATGTCTAGAGGGGATATTTTGCAATGTCTGTTGACATTTCTGGTTGTCACAGCTGGAGGAGAGAGTGTCACTGGCATGGGACACTGTTCAACATCCTATAGTGCACAGGATGGCCCCACAACCAAGGATGATCTGGCCTCAAATGTCAAGAGTGTTGAGGCAGAGTAATTAACGACTCAGTGCATACTCTTATTACTATTATTAATAAATAAAAATCTTTTTCCTGATGTGTAGTACATTTTATATGTTCATGACAAATTGACCCCTGTATTTCCAGAACAACAAACCTTCTTCACCAAACAGATCTGGAACGTCTGACCCAGTGTTGTCCAATAGAAATATTAATTTTTTTTTTTTTTTGACCACACAGCTTGCAGGATCTTAGTTCCCTGACCAGGGATTGAACCTGTGCCCTCGGCAGTGAAAGCATGGAGTCCTAACCACTGGACTGCCAGGGAATTCCCTTCCAGTAGAAATATAATGTGAACCATATATGTAATTTAAAACTTTCTAGTAACTACAGTTTGAAAAGTAAAAAGAAACAGGTAAAATTAATTTGGATCATGAATTTTATGGAACTCAACCTATCTAAAAATACGGTTGTGTCAACACATAATCAACAAATTATTAATGAGATATTTTACTTTTTTTTCATACTAAGTTCTTCAAACTTCAGTGTGTATTTTACATGTTCAACACATCTTAATTAAGATGCTAGATTCTCATCAAAGTGTGAATGAAAAATATTGTCTGCCATATCAGTAATCAAAGGATGTTGTAACCATCAAGCCATCACATTACAGCTGCCCAGATGGTGAGCCCTGAGGGGACTCAGGATGGAGACAAATGCGCTGCCCACTGCCAAGCCCTCGGCCATTGCTGTCCCCCTAACTGTGTACCCTGAGGGGATTCAGGATAGAGAGAAGCAGGATACTGGCCCCAGATAGCTGAGGTGCATTTCAAAGGAATGATTTCAGTGAGCCCATACTCTTGCATGTTCCCATACATAGAAAAATGCTAAATTCCTTAACTTGAGATATCTAGTTTTCTTTAATTAGCAGTAATATTCTAATGCTCTGAATACCTGGTCTGTGTTGCAAAAAATCCTATATTTCCTGGCACTCCCTTGCCTCTTCAGAGCAGTCCCTCAGAGTTATCTGAGATGCTATGTCCCGGGCTTGAAGTCCTCAGAATGCCTGCTGAGTAAAATATAATTCTCAACTTTTAGGTTGTGCTTTTTTTTTTTTTTTCAGTTGACAAGAGTCACTCGATTTGTATTTAAATTTCATAAAATTTACAGTTTAAAAATGTAGATTCCTAGGCTTCCCTGGTGGCGCAATGGTTGGGAGTCTGCCTGCCGATGCAGGGGACGCGGGTTCGTGCCCCGGTCTGGGAAGATCCCACGTGCCGCAGAGCGGCTGGGTCCGTGAGCCGTGGCCGCTGGGCCTGCGCGTCCGGAGCAACGGGAGAGGCCACAACAGTGAGAGGCCCGCGTACCGCAAAAAAAAAAAAAAAAGTAGATTCCTATACCCACGTTGTTTCCAAATGTACTTACGAGTCTTCCAATCACTGAATGGAGACTCCGTTTTCAAATTTAAGTTTAAATTAAACAAAACTATAAATTTAGTTATGCAGGCCTAGTATCCACATTTCAAGGGCCCAGTGGCCACATGTAGCTACTGGCTGCTGTCCTGGACAACAGAACTCTGATCCATTCAGGGAAGATTTTGGAAGGAGCCAATTAGAAGACAGGATAGCTCTTGATGGGCCAAGAGAACTAATTTCCAGAGTGCATTGTTGAATAAATAAGTAAAAATTTTAAATAAAAATTTAAAAATAGAATAAAAAATAAAAATAGAATTAGAAAGGGAGAGGAGATCAACATGTTTGATAAGATTCCTTTGAAACAAAAGAAAAACATCTTCCTCTGACCTTTATTTATATGTGTGTGTACAGAAAATATTCAGAAAGACACACAGAAAAGTGTGGTTACCCCAGTATATGAGGAAATAAAAGGAGGGCTTTCACATCTTCCTAAAAATACTTCAATATTGTCTGGATGCTTTCAGCAAGCATGTGCTGTTTGATAAATTAATTCATCCATTCAACAGATATTCATTGAATGTCTGCTATGAGCAAGGTCACTGCTGTGCTGCAGACGGCTCATCCCATCTCACAAGAGCCAGTTATCAAATTGTCAGGAGTTCTGTGAGCAAGTTTTTAAACATAGGCATCATTAAAAATTAAATTATATAAACTTAGGGTTAAATATATTATATTACAAACAAAGGGAATAAATAAATATGCAAAACTCATCGCTTCCCAATTATGTGCTGCATTTTACCATTATAGGGTCTTGATGTTAAGTCTATTGTATGTTCATGATGAGAATTCTGGGCTACTGCCAATCCCTTCCCAACTTCAAGCTCAACGATGTCACACTGATTCTTGAAATCAGCCAATGAGGGAAATGTTTACACCACAGGAATTGGCAAACACTACAAATCAGGATCTCCGCTGCCACCCCAAGAGCTGCTTGTTAAACATTTACCAACACACCTGGACTCGGTCCTTCTGTAGATGTTGGTGTCACAGTAGAAAACAAGACACACGAGATCCTGCCCTTGTGAAATTTGGGGAGAGTTTAAAACACACCAATAATTATATTCTTTATAAGTTTTAAGCTAAACACTTTATTTTTCTAAGAAAACTTTAAGTCATCTGCCTTGTAGACCCTGTTGGTGCTTTTAACCAACTTCCCAGACAATACAATTGTAATTTCTGGCCTCCATATGCACTTCTACCTGGAACGCTCTTTTTGCTTACCCACCCCCCACTTTACCTGGCTAACTCAGCTCAGGGGATAATCTTCCAGAAAACCTTCTCTGTTTCCCCCACCCCCACATCTGGGCTGGGTCGAGAGGCCCTACTGTGCAGGACCTGCCCTGAGCACAACTCCAATCAAGGCCTTATTCATCTTTGGCACTTTCTCTGGAACCTCAAAGATGCTCCGTAAAAGAATGAATGAGGCTTATGACAGGGAAGGCAGTTACCAGAATATACACCATACTCTCCGTTTGCTCTGGCCCAGGCAGACATCACCAATCAATCTTGCTGATTTTATTCCCACAGGAGGAGAAAATTTATTACCCACATGGTATTTGCTGGGGACTTCAGGCCTCCAAAGCCCTTTGACCCAGGGGTCCCCAGAACTGCTTCCCCCACCAGTGAGTTGTTCAGAGGTCTCCTCCTTCCCCAATAACCCCCTGCCCTGGTCCCCAAAGCCCACAGATTACCTTTCCTGCTGCCACCAAGGCTCAGACACCTGCTTTGAGACATTTAAAGCAGCACCTTTTGGATCTACCTCTGGTCTCTGTAGGAATCAGCCTTGAGACTGAAGGATGGAAAAAACATAGATTCTTAGGATTGCTTTCCCCTCCTACTTACCATCCAGCCCTGGCTGCTGAGAAATGGAATATTTCCTGCCACATCAGGAAACAAAGGATGTTGCAGTTGTCAACGAATGCAGCTACCGCAGATGGTGAGCTGGTGAGCCCTGAGGGAACTCAGGAAGGAAAGAATACCTGCCATCTACCAGCCATCAGACTGCAACCACTCCGTACAGTGAGCCCTGAGGAAACTCAGGATATGAAAACACAGGATACTGGCCCCAGATAGCTGAGGTGCTTATCAAAGGAATGATTTCTCTAATGATTAATGTTGTTGAGCATTCTTTCATGTGTTTGTTGGCAACCTGTATATCTGCTTTGGAGAAATGTCTATTTAGGTCTTCTGCCCATTTTTGGATTGGGTTGTTTGTTTTTTCGTTATTGAGCTGCATGAGCTGCTTGTAAATTTTGGAGATTAATCCTTTGTCAGTTACTTCATTTGTAAATATTTTCTCCCATTCTGAGGGTTGTCTTTTGGTCTTGTTTATGGTTTCCTTTGCTGTGCAAAAGCTTTAAAGTTTCATTAGGTCCCATTTGTTTATTTTTGTTTTTATTTCCATTTCTCTAGGAGGTGGGTCAAAAAGGATCTTGCTGTGATTTATGTCATAGAGTGTTCTGCCTATGTTTCCCTCTAGGAGTTTGATAGTTTCTGGCCTTACATTTAGGTCTTTAATCCATTTTGAGCTTATTTTTGTGTATGGTGTTAGGGAGTGTTCTAATCTCATACTTTTACATGTAGCTGTCCAGTTTTCCCAGCACCACTTATTGAAGAGGCTGTCTTTTCTCCACTGTATATTCTTGCCTCCTTTATCAAAGATAAGGTGACCACATGTGCGTGGGTTTATCTCTGGGCTTTCTATCCTGTTCCATTGATCTATATTTCTGTTTTTGTGCCAATACCATACTGTCTTGATTACTGTAGATTTGTAGTATAGTCTGAAGTCAGGGAGCCTGATTCATCCAGCTCCATTTTTCATTCTCAAACTACAATGAGATATCATGTCACGCTGGTCAGAATGGCCATCATCAAAAAATCTAAAAGCAATAAATGCTGGAGAGGGTGTGGAGAAAAGGGAACACTCTTGCACTGTTGGTGGGAATGTAAATTGATACAGCCACTATGGAGAACAGTATGGAGGTTCCTTAAAAAACTAAATATAGAGCTACCATACGACCCAGCATTCCCACTACTGGGCATATACCCTGAGCAAACCATTATTCAAAAAGAGTCATGGGCTTCCCTGGTGGCGCAGTTGTTGAGAGTCTGCCTGCCAATGCAGGGGACACGGGTTTGTGCCCTGGTCCGGGAAGATCCCACATGCCACGGAGCGGCTGGGCCCATGAACAATGGCCACTGAGCCTGCGTGTCCGGAGCCTGTGCTCCGCAACGGGAGAGACCACAACAGTGAGAGGTCCGCGTACCGCAAAAAAAAAAAGTCATGTACCAAAATGTTCATTGCAGCTCTATTTACAATAGCCAGGACACGGAAGCAACCTAAGTGTCCATCAACAGATGAATGGATAAAGAAGATGTGGCACATATATACAATGGACTATTACTCAGTCATAAAAAGAAACGAAATTGAGTTATTTGTAGTGAGGTGGATTGACCTAGAGTCTGTCATACAGAGTGAAGTAAGTCAGAAAGAGAAAAACAAATACTGTATGCTAACACATATATATGGAATCTAAGAAAAAAAAAAAAGGTCACGAAGAACCTAGGGGTAAGACGGGAATAAAGACACAGACCTACTAGAGAATGGACTTGAGGATATGGGGTGGGGGAAGGGTAAGCCGTGACAAAGTGAGAGAGTGGCATGGACATATATACACTACCAAACATAAAATAGATAGCTAGTGGGAAGCAGCTGCCTAGCACAGGGAGATCAGCTTGGTGGTTTGTGACCACCTAGAGGGGTGGGATAGGGAGGGTGGGAGAGAGGGAGACGCAAGAGGGAAGAGATATGGGAACATATGTATATGTATAACTGATTCACTTTGTTATAAAGTAGAAACTAACACACCATTGTAAAGCAATTATACTCCAATAAAGATGTTAAAAAAGAAATGACAAAGGAAAAAAAAAAAGGAATGATTTCAATGAGCCCAGACTCTTGCATCTTCCTATACACAGAAAAGTGCTAAATTCCTTAACTTGAGATATCTGGTTTTCTTTAATTGACGATAGTCGTTTGATGTTCCCAACCACCTGCTCTTTGTTACAAAACGCCTATATAACCTGGCTTACCACGCTTGCCTCCTTGGAGCAGTTCTCTCAGGATTACTTGAGATGCTGCCTCCTGGGCTTGAAGTCCTAAAAATTCCCACCAAATAAAACATAACTCTCAACTTTTAGGTTGTGAATAATTTTTTAGGTCCACACTGCAAACTTGTGCATCTTCCTCGCGACCCTAAAACAGGATATAAACAGCTCTATGTGCCCCTAGGAAACCAACAATGGGGTTCATCAGTAATAATAATAGTTATTATTTGCCGCATGTGGTCTGAAACTCTCCACCACCTTATCGTGTTTAATCATCCAATAACCTAACCAAGTGGGTATGATTATTATTTTTTTTTAAAGATGTTTTTGATGTGGACCATTTTATTTTAAAGTCTTCGTTGAATTTGTAACAATACTGCTTCTGTTTTATATTTTGGTTTTTTGGCCACGAGGCATGTGGGATCTTAGCTCCCTGACCAGGGATTGAACCTGCACTCTCTGCATTGGAAGGTGACGTTTATTATTACAATTGCCCCCATTTTACAGAGAAAAAACTGAGGTATAGAGGAAATTAGGGCTTTACCTAAGCTGACCCAGCTGGCTAGCGGTAGATCCAGGATTTCAGACCAGGCAGCCTAACCCCAGAGTCTGTGCTCTGAATCACTAAAACCACTGCAATTATGGGAGTGACCACGAATGTGCATTTCTCCAGGGAGGAGGCTCCCAGCTCCTGTCTGATTCTCAGTAGGGTCTGGGACCACCCCCCCCCCAAGAGGGTATGGGCACCTGCTTTAAGATGTCTTATTTCTCAAGAGGACATACCATGTCCTTCTCTCTCAAAGACTGGGGAAGGGGCTACACGTCTTACTGCTAGTCAGCTCAGCTGGCACCCTCTGCACTATGTCCTAGGGACCCCCCTTGTTAATGCAAGTTCGTGTACCCAAGGCACAGCGAGGCCAAACAAACCAAAAAGTCAGAGTTTGGAGCAGAGAAAGTTTTACTGCAGGAGCCGGGTGGCTCATGCCCCAGAAAACCCCAAGCTCCCTGAAGGGTTTCAGCAAAGCATTTTTTTAAAAAATGCTTATTTATTTGGTTGCACTGGGTCTTAGTTGTGGCAGGTGGGCTCTTCAGTTGAGAGATGCATGCAGGATCTAGTTCCCTGACCAGGGATCGAACCTGGGCCCCCTGCATTAGGAGCACAGAGTCCCAACCACTGCGCCACTAGAGAAGTCCCCAGCAAAGAATTTTTAAAAGCCAGGTGAGGACGGGGGTTCGTAGGGTCTGTGATCAGCTTGTGCACAATTCTCTGATTGGCTGATGGTGAGGTCACAGGGCGGTGTCACAGGGGTTAACATTATGGATCCTTAGGCTCCAGGAGGCCTTGGGGACTATGTGCTCTTGGTCATCAAGTAGTTAACATCTTCCACTTGGTGGGGGATTTTTACATCTGCAAAACAACTCAGGAAATGTACCTCAGATACTGTTATCCAGGTGGTTCAGAGAGGAGCTAAAGCAGAGGATATAGGGGAAGGGCCTGTCCCAGGAAGGCCCCATAGGGTCCTGCTCGGTTACACCCTCTCTATCCTAAAGGGAAATGCTTCTTCTCTTTCCCCTCACTTTTTTTTGGGTACTCCCTGGAGGAGAGTCCTTAGATCTGCTGAAACCTGATAGTTCAGACTTATTCCTGGACTCTTTGGACTCTCCCAGTTCCTTCCCTGCCCCACGGTGCTGAGAGAGAAAGCCTGTCCATGGTGAACCCTGACTGTTCTCTAGATTTTGTGGGCACTGGGAACAAAGAAATGAGCAGGACAGACTGTGGGGTTCATGTCTCAAGGATATTGGGTCTAGCAGGGAAATCTGACATCTTTCAGCAAATCCTCAGGTGGTTTGTTAATGACACCTGAGACCTGCCTTCTGCCCAGATGGGGATAGGGCATTGTCAGGGATGCAGGACTTTTCAGCTCAGGTCTGAGTTGCTAGAGACTTTGAGGAGGAGGGTGGGTGGGATTCCAACTCACCAGGGGGAGTTCCAGGCCTTTGCAGCACTGGTGTCAGTTTCTAAAGCCCAGGTCTGCCCCTTTCATGGGCTCTGACCCCAGGGTAACACCTCCACCTGGCCATTTACCCTCCGATTGCTGAAGACTCACACTTCCTTCACCTCCGCCCCCTTTCATTTTTCTCCATCCCTCTGCTCTCCACACCCTCTCCTGCACTTTTTCTTCATCATCTCTGGGAACTGCTCCAATTGTCTTACAGTAACAAAAACAAAAACAACTGTTCGTGGAATAGAGACACGGACGTAGGGAATGGCCGTACGGATACAGGAGTGGGTGGGACGAATTGGGAGATTGGGATTGACATATATACACTACTATGTATAAAATAGATAACTAATGAGAACCTACTGTATAGCACAGGGAACTCTACTCGATGCTCTGTGGTGACCTAAATTGGAAGGAAATACAAAAAAGAGGGGATATATCTATACGTATAGCTGATTCACTTTGAAACTGAAACTAACACAGCATTGTAAAGCAACTATACTCCAATAAAAATTAATTTAAAAAAAAGACCAAGGAGGGCTTCCCTGGTGGCGCAGTGGTTGAGAGTCCTCCTGCCGATGCAGGGGACACGGGTTCGTGCCCCGGTCCGGGAAGATCCCACATGCCGCGGAGCGGCTGGGCCCGTGAGCCATGGCCGCTGAGCCTGCGCGTGCGGAGCCTGTGCTCCGCAACGGGAGAGGCCACAGCAGTGAGAGGCCCGCGTACCGCAAAAAAAAAAGACCAAAGACCCCTGCTCATTATTTAGCTCTATTAATATGACCCAATCTTATTCTCAGAGTGATTCCTTGTACATGCCAGTGTGCTCACTCTCACCTCAGGGCCTTTGCACTGGTTGTTCTCTGTGTCCTCTGTATCCTCCTTCACCTTTTTTAAAAAAATTAAATTAAAAAAATTTTTAAACATCTTTATTGGAGTATAATTTCTTTACAATGGTATGTTAGTTTCTGCTTTATAACAAAGTGAATCAGCTATACATATACACATATCGCCATATCTCCTCCCTCCCTCTTGCATCTCCCTCCCACCCTCCCTATCCCACCCCTCTAGGTGGTTACAAAGCACCGAGCTGATCTCCCTGTGCTAAGTGGCTGCTTCCCACTAGCTACCTATTTCACATCTGGTAGTATTATTAGTCCATGCCACTCTCTCACTTTGTCCCAACTTACCCTTCTACCTCCCCATGTCCTCAAGTCCATTCTCTACATCCACATCTTTATTCCTGTCCTGCCCCTAGCTTCTTCATAACCTGATTTAATTAAAAAAAAATTTATTGGAGTATAGTTGAATTACAATGCTGTGTTAGTTTCTGCTGTACAGCAAAGTGAGTCAGTTATACATATACGTATATCCACTCTTTTTTAGATTCTTTTCCCATATAGGTCATTACAGAGTATTGAGTAGAGTTCCCTGTACTATACGGTAGGTCCTTATTAGTTATCTATTTTATATAGGAATGGATAAAGAAGATGTAGTACGTATACACAATGGAATATTACTCAGCCATAAAAAAGAAAAGAACAAAATAATGCCATTTGCAGCAACACGGATGGACCTAGATAGAGCTTGTCATAATGAGTGAAGTGAGACACAGAAAGGCAAATATGATATTGCTTATATGTGGAATCTAAAAAAATGGTACAAATGAACTTATTTACAAAACAGAGAGTCACAGATGTAAAAAACAAACTTATGTTTACCAGGGGGGAAAGGGAGGGGGAGGGATAAATTGTGAGACTGGGATTAACATATACACCTCCTTCACTTTTTAAGGTCCTTAAACCAAATGTCCCCTTCTCAGAGAGATCTTCCCTAACTACTTAATTTAAAACTGCCGTCCTATATACAGCACAGTGACTATAGTTAATCATACGGTATTGCATATTTGAAAGTTGCTTACAAGTTCTCATCACAAGAAAAAAAATTTTGTAACTATGTATGGTGACAGATGTGAACTAGACTTACTATGATCCTTTTGCAGTATATTCAAACATTGAATCATTATGTTGTATCCTTGAAACTAATATAATGTTATAATATAGTCAATTATACCTCAATAAAGACAATAATAATATAAATCGAAAACCTTGTTTGTACAAAAACTTGTATGTAACTGTTCATAGCAGCATTATTCATGACATCCAGAAAGTGGAAACAATCCAAATGTCCATCAACTGATGAATGGATAAACAAAACGTGGTATCTCGACACATATATCCAAAATATAATGGAGTATTATTTGGTTATATAAAGGAATGAAGTATAAACCTTGAAAACATTATGCTAGGTGAAAAAGGCCAGTCACAAAGACCATATATTGTGTATTCCACTTATGAAGAATGCCCAGAATCAGCAAATCTATAGAGACAGAAAATAGATTAGTGGTTGCCCAGGGCAGGGGGTTGTGGAGTTTGGGTGAAATCGGGTCTAAGGACTGTCATTGAGTATGGGGTTTCTTTTTGGGGTAATGGAAATGCTTTAAATTTGATTGTGGTGATGGTTGCACAGCTCTGTGAATAGATTAAAAACCATTGAATTGTATACTTTAAATGAGTGAATGTTATATGAATTATATCTCAATAAAGCTGTTAAAAAGAAAACTAGAATATATCCCTCCACCTTCATCCCTACTTTGTTCCTCAAAAGTGGGATCTTATATCTTTCTTAATTTGCTTATTGAGGGAATTCCTGATGGTCTAGTGGTTAGTACTCCGAGCTCTCACTGCTGAGGGCACTGTCGGGGAACTAAGATCCCGCGTGCCCTGTAGTGCAGCCAAAAAAGAAAAAAATTTTTTGCTTACTGATTATATTCATGGACTCTGACACTAGAATGTTAGCTCCTGGAGGACAGATTTTTTTGGGTTGTTTCACCAATGAGTCCATTGTATTCCCAGGCATAAGACTTAGGAACATCGTAGGCGCCCAATGAATATCTGCTGTGGGAATGCTGAGTGTCCCAAAAGTCTAATTACTCTGTCAGTCTTGTCTCTCCACCTTCACCCTGGCCTCCTTCTACAAATCCTGCCTTGATCCCCACCGCTCAGATGAAGTAGACACGACAACCAATCTTGTTCCAAGTTGGCCTCTGGGCTCCATACACGTTTGTTGTATTTTTGATCAGGATCGCAGTATCTTCCTCTCTCTGTCTCTCTGTCTCTCTGTCTATCTGTCTCTCTCTCTGTCTCTCTGTCTCTCTCTCTACCTCAGAAAGAACAAGAACCCTCTGTGCCTTCCCTGTTTGGACCCCAGACAGTGCTGGTCCTGGGTGCGGTGGGGAAGAGGGGGCAGAGATTTGGTAATTCCTGAGGATGGGATGGCTGGGAAACTCAGAACACTTAAGGCCACTTTCCTAATGTGCCCCAATTTGGGAAGCCTTTGGGAAGCTGTCTGTGGCTCCCCTGTGGTGAACGGGCTGAGGTGGGGGTGCAGTAAGGAACCAAGATCAGCAAGTCTGTGTCTGGTACCACTGAGACCCTTCCTGGAAACTTCGGTTCCAAGGACTTGAGGGGCATGAGACATCCTAGCTGTGTGTTTCTGCTGTCCCCGTGTGTCTCAACTTGGAACTGCATGAATTCAGAGTGTCAATACCAGCACCTAAGCCCAGCTTTGAGAATGCCGCCCTCAATCTCCCATGACACTGAGGGTCAATCCGCCTGAAAAGATGCCTCTAGGAGGATGTCGGTGCATCAGACAGCCTCTAAGGTGGCTAAGATCCCAAAGATTCCTGCCCGCTGGTATTTACTCGGTGTGTAATGGCATCTCCTTGAATATGGGCGGGACATGTGACTTGCTTCCAACAAATGGAATACAGCAAAAATGATAAAAACTCCTTCTGATACTGGATTGTAAAGATTGTGATTTCATCCTGTTGTACCCTCCTCCTTCTCATCTTCGCTCATCCCTTCCTCCCTCCCCCTCCTCCCTTTTCCCCTCCCTCCCTACCTCTCTCTCTCTGTCTCAGTCTCTTTCCCTTTCTGTCTCTGTCTTTCTGCCCTATAAAAAGGTCCATATGTCCAGGAACTGTCACCAATCAGCAGAGAACTGAGATCTGAGGTTAGAAACGGATCTCCTGTCGTTGGTCAAGATATTAGATGACCACAGTCTCTGCTAGCATCTTTTTTTTTAACTTTTTATTTTATATTGGAGTATAGCCGATTAACAATGTTGTGATATTTTCAGGTGCACAGCAAAGCAACTCAGCCATACATATACACGTATCCATTCTCCCCCAAACTCCCTTCCCATCTAGGCTGTCACATAACATTGAGCAGAGTTCCCTGTGCTATACAGTAGGTCCTTGTTTGTTGTCCATTTTAAATATAGCAGTGTGTACATGTCAATCCCAAACTCCCTAACTATCCCTTCCCCCCAACCTCTCTCCCTGGTAACTATTATAAGTTTGTTCTCTAAGTCTGTGAGTCTGTTTCTGTTTGTAAATAAGTTCCTTTGTATCATTTCTTTTTAGATTCTGCATATAAGTGATATCATAGGATATTTCTCTTTCTCTGTCTGACTTACTTCACTCAATATGACAATTTTTAGGTCCATCCATGTTGCTGCAAATGGAATTATTTCATTCTTTTTAATGGCTGAGTAATAATCCATTGTATATATGCACCACATCTTTATCCATTTCTCTGTTGATGGACATTTAGGTTGCTTCCATGTCTTGGCTATTGTAAACAGTGCTACAATGAACATTGGGGTGCATGTATCCTTTTGGACCATGTTTTTCTCTGGATATATGCCCAGGAGCGGGATTGCTGGGTCATATGGTAGCTCTATTTTTAGTTTTTTAGGGAACCTCCATACTGTTCTCCACAGTGGCTGTACCAGTTTACATTCCCACCAACAGTGTAAGAGGGTTCCCTTCTCTCCACACTGTCTCCAGCATTTGTCGTTTGTGGATTTTTTTTTTTTTTTCAGTACGCAGGCCTCTCACTGTTGTGGCCTCACCCGTTGTGGAGCACAGGCTCCAGCCGCGCAGGCTCAGCGGCCATGGCTCACGGGCCTAGCAGCTCCGTGGCATGTGGGATCTTCCCGGACCAGGGCACAAACCCGCGTCCCCTGCATCGGCTGGCGGACTCTCAACCACTGCGCCACCAGGAAAGCCCCACTATAACCACTTTTATTCAACACAGTTTTGGAAGTCCTAGCTATGGCAATCAGAGAAGAAAAAGAAATGGGAATCCAAATTGTAAAAGGAGTTAAACTGTCACTGTTTGCAGATGACATGATACTATACATAGAAAATCCTAAAGATGCTACCAGAAAACTACTAGAGATCATCAATGAATTTGGTAAAGTGAGCCATGGCCTCTGAGCCTGCGCGTCCAGAGCCTGTGCTCCGCAACGGGAGAGGCCACACGGTGAGAGGCCCGCGTACCGCAAAAAAAAAAGAAAAAAAAATTTTGAAAAGAGGAACATCTATTAATTGCAGAGACCTAAATACAGGAGTGATAAGACATGACATTTAATCCTATTACCAGTTTTACAGTGCAAATATGACCAAATAATGACAAATTCATAGGAGTTAAACGAATAGAAGAACATCAAAGAAAAGGATCTGTAAAAAAAATTCAGGATTCTGTTTGTCCCTGGAGGGGAGGGGGTGATGCAAGTGGGAGAACAGTTGCATTCTATAATGTCGGCATTGCTTTAACTTCAGGATAGGTATGTGCATGTTTATTATGTTACTATTCCTGCAGAACTACACATAGGTTTTAAGCTCTCCTTTGTATATGATATTTTAACAAGTAAAATTGAGGAAAGGCCCTTCCATATTCTTAATTCTAAATATATTTCCCATGTTCTTCTAATATGGGTCATGCAGCTTAGAATTTAGAGGTCATCAGAATCTCCAAAAGTATTCATTAAGAGTTCTATAATCCCTTACATGTCTCCCCAGAGGTTCAAAGTCAGTGGTTCTTGCTGGAGGTCAGGGAAACCTCAGTATGAACGAAGGTCTCAGGTGATTCATCTCTGCAGCTGTTCTGTGGACATCAATGGAGGAAGCTCTGCACTAGAGTGAACAGGAATGCCAGGCAGGGAGCTGTTTCCCATGTTGGTGCTGAAAATAAAACCACCCCTCAACCACCAGTGAACAGAAAGTTCTTCACCCACTCTTGACTCTCCCTTGACAGCTCCACTGTTTTCACCTCACCCACAGAGATGATTCTGACCGGTGGCCTCTTGTTTCTGTGCTTCTGGGGAAAGTGATCCTGCTTATTTTGCCAGCTTCCCTTTCTCCTCTTCCTAAGGAACGGCACCAAGAAACGGGGGAGAGCTTAAACAAGCTTTATTTGGGAGCGCTCCCGGGCGAGGTTCACTGGTCCGAGAGAAAGGGGCCGGAGAAGTCGCGCCCGGGCGAGGGTTTGGGCAGAATTTATAGGGGAAGAAGGGAAAGGGGTGTGGTGAATCCGGGAGGGCGCAGGGTATTCCTTATTTGGTGGTCTTTTCGGGTATCGTGGCAATATCTGGTGCCGGTCGCATCAGTCTTGGGACCGTTAGTCCCACCCCTCGAAAGGCGGGAAGGCTGGGCCGGGTGGAAAATCCTCAGGTCAGTTTCTGGAACTGGGTGGTCCGGAAAGTCTCCAGGTCAGTTTCTGGAACTGGGTGGTCCGGAGAGTTTCGGTCTGATGCAACCTGTGAGTCTGATTGCGTTCCCCTGCCTCGGGCCAGTTGGCCTTACACTCTTGTCTTATTCTCAACATCTCCTTGTCAAAGGAAAGTAGTTCTCCATAGAATAAGACACATTTAATAATTTTCCATGAAGGCCCTAAGTCTGCACCCAATCTGCTAAGACATCAATGATACAATTAATTTTATTCAAGGATGTTTCTCTATGTGGACTCCACTAGAGATGTGTAAGAAACAAAGCAATAGGGACTTCCCTGGTGGTGCAGTGGTTAAGAATCTGCCTGCCAGTGCAGGCGACGCGGGTTCGAGCCCTGATCCGGGAAGATCGCACATGCCGTGGAGCAACTAAGCCCGTGGGCCACAACTACTGAACCTGCGCTCTAGAGCCCAGAAGCCACAACTACTGAGCCCACATGTCACAACTACTGAAGCCCACGTGCCTAGAGCCCATGCTCCACAATAAGGCAAGCCCCCGCGCTCCACAACTAGGGAAAGCCCGCACAGCAACAAAGACCCAATGCAGCCAAAAAATAAATTAATTTTTTAAAATGCTTAACTTAAATTAAAAAAAAAAGAAACAAAGCAATATAAGATGACTGAGGAGGGACTTCCCTGGTGGTGCAGTGGATAAGACTACGTGCTCCCAATGCAGGGGGCCTGGGTTTGATCAGAGAACTAGATCCCATATGTGTGCCACCACTAAGGAGCCCACGTGTTGCAACTAAGACCCAGTGCAACTAAATAAATATAAAAAAAAAGTTGAGGAAAAAAATATGACTAAGGAGAGAAGTAAAAGCTCAGATACAGTCTTACAAATAAGCCAGTGAAGCCCATCAACAGACAAATGGATAAAGAGGATGTGGTACATATATACAATGGAATATTACTCAGCCATAAAAAGGAACGAAATTGGGTCATTTGTAGAGACTTGGATGGACCTAGAGGCTGTCATACAGAGTGAAGTAAGTCAGAAAGAGAAAAACAAATACTGTATGCTAACATATATATATATGGAATCTAAAACAACAACAACAAAAAGGTTATGAAGAACCTAGGGGCAGGACAGGAATAAAGACACAGATGTAGAGAATGGACTTGAGGACACCAGGAGGGGGAAGGGTAAGCTGGGACGAAGTGAGAGAGTGGCATGGACTTATATATACTACCAAATGTAAAATAGATAGTGAGTGGGAAGCCACCGCATAGCACAGGGAGATCAGCTCGGTGCTTTGTGACCACCAAGAGGGGTGGGATAGGGAGTGTGGGAGGGAGATGCAAGAGGGAGGAGATATGGGGATATATGTATACGTATAGCTGATTCACTTTGTTATACAGCAGAAACTAACACACCATTGTAAAGCAATTATACTCCAATAAAGATGTTAAAAAAAAAGAATGAGAAAAACAAATATCGTATAGTAACGTGTATATGTGGAATCTAGAAAAATGGTACAGATGAACTGGTTTGCAGGGCAGAAATAGAGACACAGATGTAGAGAACCAACATATGGACACCAAGGGGGGAAAGTGGGGGTGGTGATGGCGGTGGTGGGATGAATTGGAGATTGGGATTGACATATATACACTAATATGTATAAAATAGATAACTAATAAGAACCTGCTGTATAAAAAAGATAAAATTCAAAAAAAAGCCAATGAGAAGATTTCAAAGGAAAAACAATGCCAGAAGATTACCAAACTTTGCCCTGCTTACCTAACAAATATTTATTTTATCATATTATTCACACCAATGGAAAAGGCTGATAAATGTAACAATAAATGAAAACAAATCTAACTGCTGAAGCAAGTGATAAAGTTATGTGAAGACAATAGGATTATAAGAGTTAAGAAGATATGCAAGATATGGAACACAGCAATACTAGTTAAATTTTATTGAAGCATTGTCCTGTTTTTGTCCAGTAATTACACTACATATGATAAGAGTAAGGTTCTCATAGTAATCATTTCCCCTATACCAGGAATTAGATTAAGTAGGTGGCGTATGATCCTGTTCTTAGTGATAAGATTGAAGGTAATACCTTATGGATGATGCCACGGAAATATCCATTATAAATAGTCCCTCAATTAACCTCAGACCCAGGGAAGGTCAGTCAGGGTTTTTTGTTATTTGGGTTTTTTTCCTCTGGGAATCATGTCTAGATATGATACCTGCATCTGTGAAGCCATCTGGGTCCATGAGGGGAATCAGCCCTAGCACGAAGCCACTTCATGGAGGAATGAATGAATCTCTACTTTCCTGCTCCTGCGCAATTTTCTACCTCTGAGATCCTTGTAATGAAGATATCTTTATTGTTTGCACATATTAGACTCAGGATTAATTTCTCTTATTAGGAAGAAAGTCTTCCTCACTGGTCAATTTCAAACATCACACAATCATTTCAAACTACTGAGATAATCTAATCACAAAAAATTGTATACAAAATGAAGCTGAGTGTTCTGGGTGCTAATGTTGCCCCACACATGTACAATTTACCAGTGACCGGTCTCAAGGATTCCTGATCTGGGGTATGAAAGATCAACCACTACGTCCCACAGTAGGCCTAACTCTGGGGTGCCATTCACACGGTGCTACCCATAGAATCGAGCAGAATCTACTTCTGCATGACCACAGACTTCTTTAAATCATTTCCTTGACCTATCCACCTTTTCCCACTTCCCTTGTGCTCAGAACATTCCCCACAAAATTACTATACCATGAACCTCTGCCTCAAATTCAGCTTCCATAGACCTTAACTGAAGAAACTTTTCTTAGAGAATGGAAATCACAGTGCTAAAAAAAAAAAAAAAAAAAAAAAAAGAGCACTTCAGGTTTTAACCCTAAGTTAAAATGCACTTAGCCATCATGGTATCTATTTACCAAAGAACCTACTGATGAAAGAGTCAGGCATTCTAGCTCATCAGTATTCCTTTTACTTTGATTCATTCTAGTGAACCCATCCCAAATCGGATGACACAATCACAGAAAAGAAATACTCTACCAATAAGTTTCCTCAAAACTCCCTTCATGTCTCTGTTCCTCAGGCTGTAGATGAAGGGGTGCATCACAGGAGTGACCACAGTGTACATCAGTGAAGCCACTGCAGTCTTCCTGGAAGAGTCAGTAACTGCCGAACTAATGTACACCCCAAAAGCTGTCCCATAGAAAAAGGAAACAACTGAGAGGTGAGACCCACAGGTAGAAAAAGCTTTCTACTTTCTGCCTGATGAGGGCATTTTCAAAATGGAGGAAACAATTTGAATATAAGAGAAAATGATTCCAGAAAGAGGAACACCAGCAAATATGCCAGCTGCAAAATATACCAGGATGTTACTGATGAGGGTATCAGAACATGCAAGTTTGATGACCTGAACAACTTCACAGAAGAGGGAGATTTCCAGGTCTGTGCAAAAGGACAGTTGCAGCACCATCAGACTCTGGAGCAGGGCATCTGCAAGGCTAATGAACAAGGAGAGTAGAATCAGCTGAACACAGAGGCGGGGGTTCATGCTGACTGTGTATCTTAGTGGGTGACAAATTGCCACATAACGACCGTAGGCCATTATTACTAAAAGGAGAAAAATTTCCCAACAAACAAAAGTCGGAACAAAGCTGATCTGGGTGAGGCAGCCTCTGTAAGTGATGCTCTGATTCTGTGCTTGGATGTTCTCCAGGATCTTTGGGATCGTGGTGGTGCTGAAACAGATGTCAGTAAAGGACAGATTGGAGAGAAAGAAGTACATGGGAGTGTGGAGTTGGAAGTCAGAGATGACAGCCTAGATGATGAGAAGCTTTCCCAGGATGGTGATCACGTACACGAACAGGAACAGTTTGAAGAAAGTGGTCTTCAGTTCTGGATCCTCTGTCAGTCTCACGAGAAGAAATTCTGAAACATCTGTTTGGTTTCTGGGTTCCATACTGTTGATAAACCTGATGGAAAAGATGTGGTCCCTAGTCCAGCAGCAGGAGTATCACCAGAGGCAAACACCTCTGTTTGGGAAGGGAAGTTTGGGAAGGGAAGTAATGGAATGGAGGGATGCTTTCCATATGCTTGTTATTTTGTCATTTTGAAAAAAGACCTGAAGTTAATAAAGCAGTGTGTCAACATTTGTTAATTCTCGAAAGGATCTAGGAATGGTCATTTTAAAAATTACACTATGATGTTCTGATTATTTATAACATTTGGTAACTTTATTAGGAGAAACAGGTAGTCAGGCTGATGAGTCTAACTGGATTGCCCCCTCCTTTCTCAGAGACCTCACAGCCTGGCAACAGAGATAACACAGAGCTGTGTTAAAAACACAGAACTGGAAGATACAGTAAAACTGCCCAAGCCTCCTCCCCGAAACCACTACAGAAATGAAGTTAAATGCCCGCCAAGTTGAAAACAATCACCATGTTTGTAGATGAGCGTGTTCTTTGCCATTGTGGAGAGAGAGTAGGAAACTGACAGCATGAGAGCTCTTTGAGGATTTCAGGAAAGGTACGAGGGAACATGTCAAGATGGGAGACAGGCATGAGGCAAATGAATGCCTTGGTTCTAATCATTTTATGCATGTCCTTTCCTCACAGTTTCCCCTGGATAAACTTGTGGTAAAACACCTGCCCTGATTTCCAAACATTAACAAAGGGACATTTTGCTACCTGGATGACTTCACCGTGCAATGATGGAATCTCTCCTAGAGATGCAATGATGCATCTCTGCTAGATGTTCAGTGATGGAGACTAAAGTTCTATAAGAGGAGAGGGACTGAGTGAAGCTCCAGGCTCCTGGGCAAGAAGGCTTATCTCCAGGAGGAGGTACAGGTGTGCTGTTTCTTTACCGGGGAAATGCTGTTGAGTGCGGTTTTCACAATTTGTAGTCTCTGTACCTTTGGAGGACCAATATCCAAAGCTCCTCATTAGCCAAACAATTTCATCATCACTCTGATGCCAGTGCAGTGCAAATCCTTAAAGGCCAAGAAGATATAATGGAACAATTCAGGGTGGTTGATTCCCTGATGCTATGAAGCCAGGTGTTCATCATTCACTGCTCCACCTCTTTCTGTTCACATGTATTTCACATACAATGCAAATGTGGACAAACCATTCTTCTCTAACTGGACTCTAGTCTTTTTTTAGATACAACCAATGGCATATCTATGCAATCAATGGTATCAGGAAGCCTGGTTATAACTGTAGGTTATGAAGTTATTTATTTATTCATTCATTCATTCATTTCAGCCATATAAGAAGGAATGAAATTCTGACACATTACAACATGGATAAACCCTAAAAACATTATGCTCTGCAAAGTAAGCCAGACAAAAAAGGACAAATATTGTATGATTTCAGTTATAAGGTACATAGAATAGGCAACTTCATAAGGGCAGAAAGTAGACTGGGGGCTACAGGGGAGAGGGTGAGAAGGATTGATTTTTGAGAGTGCCGGAATATATTAAAAGTTGTTTATTTCCGTACTGAGTAATCAAAGCACGAATCAAAGTAATCAAAGCACGAATAAGGTCACATGTGGAGATATTTCATTGGAAGTTTATTTGCCCTGCTTTTTTCATTATATTGAAAGAACAATTCTGAATTTTCATTCTCGAAAATTCTTTGTGGCTTTTTTTTTCTGTATTAACTTTTTTATTAGTGGCTTTTTTTTTTTTTTTTTTTTTTTTTTTTGCGGTACGGGGGCCTCTCACTGTTATGGCCTCTCCCGTTGCGGAGCAACAGGCTCTGGACGCACAGGCTCAGCGGCCATGGCTCACGGGCCCAGCCGCTCCGCGGCATGTGGGATCTTCCTGGACCAAGGTACGAACCCGTGTCCCCTGCATCGGCAGGCGGACTCTCAACCACTGCGCCACCAGGGAAGCCCTAGTGGCTTATTTTTAAAGTGCTTAAATTCCTCAGTCTTTACCTTTTGGATTGTATTAGTCTCTCAGGTGCTCAACTCCTCTGAGGTCATAAAAATATCTTTGTATATTGTCTTCCAAAATATTTAATCACTTTGACTTTTGCTTAACATTGGAATGATTTTTGTTTGTTTTTGTCTAGAGAGAACGATGTTATTTATCAGTTTCAATTCCCTTTTTTTGATTTTTTTAAATTGTGGCGAAATAGATATAAAATTTATCATTTCAGCCATTTAAAGTGTTCAATTCCATGGCACTAAGAACATTCACAATGTTGTGGGACCACCACCATTAACCATCTCCTGAACTTTTTCATCACCCTGAACAGAAATTCTTTACGCATTCAACAATAACTCCGGGGAATAACCCTGGCAGTCCAGTGATTAGGACTCAGCGCTTTCACTGCCTTGGCCTGGGTTCAATCCCTGGTCACAGAATTAAAATCCCACAAGCCATGATGTGCACAGCCAAAAACAAACAAACAAACAAAAACCAATAACTCCACATCTCATTCTTTTCTTAGAGCTTTCAAAAGGAGCCCAACACTTTGACTTTAGCCCAATGTAGCTGATTTCAGGCTTCTGACTTCCAGGACTGCAAGAGAATACATTTGTGTTGTTTTAGGATACTAAGCTTGTGGTAATGTGTCACAATGACAATAGGAAACTAATACAGGACATATGTCCCAAATCAGGCTGATAATAAAAACAATGTCTTTTGGGTGTCTCCTTGGAAAGATTCTTTCTGCATTGCAAAGAGACCTAAGGAGAGGCAGCCAGTTTGCTGTTTCTGGTTATTGTGTCTGTAATGTCCCTGCACAGCTATAGGCATTGATGACCATCATGGGAACAGCCTTAGGAGGAAGGTTTAGGCAGAATGAAATGCAGCCCTGTGTTTTTGTGCCTAGACCTATCTGACCTCTAAAGTCATTGTTAGAAAAGATGATAAAGTGATCGTTTATCATTTCCCTATGAGAGTCGAGACTTTTGCCTTATTATTGCTGAAAGCACGCATGTATTCTCTCTGAGAGTATCGAAGTGTCTCAAATCTTCCACAATTGTAAATATAATTATGCCAATTTTGTAGATGAGGAAACTGAGCTTAGAGGGTTCAAGTAAACTGTCAAAGGTCACATAGCTACTGTTTAGCAGAGGTAGGATTCAAATCCAGGTGGTCTGATTCCAAAATTCTCACCCCCCAGAAATATAAAAATAAAATAAAAAAGAAACACCAAAAAAATTTCTTTAATTAAAAACAAATTCTCACCCTTAACCATCTAATATCTGGTCTTAAGTATTTCAAGAAGGTGGTCAGACTTGCTGGACCTCTCCTTAATTTATTTCTCCGTGTTATATTCCAGCAGTGTAAGCCTAAAGCAACTGGGAATCAATGGAAAGATGATATTCTAGAGATGAGTTTCCTCAAAGCCCCCATCATAGCCTTGCTCCTCAGATTACAGATAAAGGGGTTCAGCATAGGGGTGACCACAGTGTACATCACTGATACCACTGCACTCTTCTTGGAGGAGTGAGTGGCTGCAGAACTAAAGTACACCCCAAAACCTGTCCCGTAAAACAAGGAAACAACTATTATGTGTGACCCACAGATGGAAAATGCCCTATCCTTTCCACCAGCTGACGGGATTTTCAGGACAGAGGAGACAATTCGAGTATAAGAGAAAATTATCCCAGAGAGAGGAATAACGCCCAACAGGCTGGTCACTAAATACACGAGGACGTTATTGATGAGGATATCAGAACAGGCGAGATTGAGAATATGAGCTAGTTCACAGAAAAAGAGGGGAATTTTTAGTTCTGTGCAAAAGGACAGCCTCAGTGCCATCAAAGTGTGGAGCAGGGCATCCACAACACTAACAAAGGAGGAGATCAGAACCAGCAGCCTGCAGAGCTTGCGGTTCATGATGACACTGTACCTCAGTGGGTGACAGATGGCCACAAATCGATCATAGGCCATCATGGCCAGAATTCCAGTTTTCAGTCCAGCAAAAGTCAAGACAAAGCAGATTTGGGTGAGGAATCCTGTGTAACTGGCGGATTTGCTCTGTGTCTGGATGTTCACTAGCATCTTTGGGATTGTGGTGGTGGTGGTGGTGAAACAGATGTCAATGAAAGACAGATTAGAGAGGAAGAAGTACACGGGAGTGTGCAGGTGGGAGTTATAGATACTGGCTAGGATGATGAGCAAGTTACCAAGCACAGTGACCACGTATATGGACAGGAAGAGGCAGAATAGGAGGGGCTGCAGTTCTGGATCCCCTGACAGTCCCAGAAGGAGGAATTCTGCAGTATCAGAGAGGTTTCAGGGTTTCACGTTGTCAAAGGGTCTGTTAGAAAGATGGTGACAAGGAAACAAAACTTCAGAGACACTTCCTTAATCTTGCCCATATTTTGAAACCAATCAGTTACAGGTCTTTTCTCCTTCCTTCTCTCCCCTCTTCTTTCCTCTCCTTTTCTTGTTTTACATTCCCATAAAGCTTCGCCCCACACCACCCCGTCCCAAGCTTTTTTTTTTTTTTTTTTTTTTTTGCGGTACGCGGGCCTATCACTGCTGCGGCCTCTCCCGTTGCAGAGCACAGGCTCCGGACGCGCAAGCCCAGCGGCCATGGCTCACGGGCCCAGCCGCTCCGCGGCACGTGGGATCCTCCCGGACCGGGGCACGAGCCCGTATCCCCTGCATCGGCAGGCGGACTCCCAACCACTGCGCCACCAGGGAAGCCCTGTTCCAAGCTTTTATAGTCCATCTATTCTTTGTCAAGTAGGGTTATGTACTCACAGGAAAACAGTCATGGAATGTTGTCTTCTCCCTTAAGATGCCTCCAAGCAAATAACTCCAGAATAAAATTATTAAGACTGTATTCTAGAATACAGTTTGGGAAAATGCAGTCTGTGGACAAAATTCTGCCTGCTGCTTATTTCAGTAAATAAAGGTTTACTGAAACACAGCCATTCGTTTATTTATGGTCCATGGCAGCTTCCCCGCTACAACGTCTGAGCTGCGAATACTTGTGACAGAGACCGTATAGCCCACACAACCTAAAACATTTACTATTTAGCTCTTTACTGAAAAAAATGTGCCTACTTCTAGTCTAGAATCTTGATTAAATTTAGGTTCAATTTTTGGCAAACATCCTTAAATATATTCATGAGGAAGAACATATTGCCTATTTGTCTTCTTGTAATAATGATTGCCTGGATCTATTAATTCACCAGGAGTTACAAAACACTGACATTTTAATTCTTTTTTCAGTTATTGGCTGAAATACTTCCATAAAGATGAAATTTCCCGAATTAAATAGGTGGATTTCTGGGAGTTCCCTGGTCGTCTAGTGGCTAAGACTCCACTCTCCCAACACAGGATGCCCGGGTTCAATCCCTGGTCAGGAAACTAGATCCCACATGCCACAGCTAAAGATCCCGCACTGACAATGAAGATCCCTCGTGCTGTATCTAAGACCAGGCGTAGCCAAATAACTAAATAAATATTTTGTAAAAAATAGATTTATTTCTTATAAGAAATTGAGTTCTTATAAGAAAGAATACTTCTTGATTCTTGTGTTCATCACTTTTTAAAATAATTGGTTTTCAGCATTATCCAACGATAAATGCTGTCATCATGAACTCCTGGATTTTAAATGCACTTGATATATTTCAATACACTGCAGTTGTTATTTATATTCTCAAATTGTCTTTTGGCCAGTGAAAGTCTCCTCAGCTTGCCTCTGCAGTCCTTCTGAAATGAACTCAGCAGCCTCATATCTCCCTCAACTTTGACATGAAAGCTGTTCTTTGCCCATCATCTTGCAATAGATACATATATCAAATCATTATATTGTACACCTAAAACTAATACAATGTTCTATGTCAATTACATCTCAATTTTTTAAAAAAGAAAGAAAATGTCAAGAGTAAGCTACAGGGACTTCCCTGGTGGTGCAGTGGTTAAGAATCCGCCTTCCAATGCAGGGGACAGGGGTTCGAGCCCTGGTGCGGGAAGATTCCACATGCCGCGGGAGCAACTAAGCCCGTGCACCACAACTAGTGAGCCCGCACACCGCAGCTACTGAAGTCCGCATGCCTAGAAGCCGTGCTCTGCAGCAAGAGAAGCCACCACAATGAGAAGCCTGCGCACTGCAACAAAGAGTAGCCCCCGCTAGCCACAACTAGAGAAAGCCCACGCGCAGCAAAAAAGACCCAACGCAGCCAAAAGAAAAAGAAATACTTGACCTACACCTACATTTCATACAACTTATAGTTGAAAAGGCAGGTTCACATGCCCATGTGCTCCAACACACATGTAAGTTTTCCTGTGACTGCACTGAGACCCTGCTTACTCTGTAAGCTTGTGGCTCTGGACTTCTGTCCTGGTGGTTTTCTTCTGAGCACCTAGCATGCCCTGTAATGATGTCTGCCTTCGTCACAATCTTTTAAAGGTGGCTGAAGCTAATACGGCAAAAGCTTGGCATTAATTCTGGAAGGTGGTTGCATGGCTGTTTATTTTACTGCTTGCTGTGCAGTTCTCATGGTTTAAAATATTTTGTAATGTTTTGTTTGGAGGTTTTCAAAGAAAGACTAAACAGTAGACTCAACGTCCTCTCTCAGAGTCCTCAGAAGCAAGAGATAAGGACAAGACTTGATTGAGTTCTCTAAAGATGAAATCTGGAATGAGGACTGGGAAAATTGAGAAGCCAAACTCACGTCACTCCAGCCCCACTCACTACCAAATAGATGAGGGAAACCAGAGAATTGTAAAAACATCTGCCAGATTTCTGAAGAGGCTAATTCATACTCAGCTGGGGAAGGAGTCCCTTGGATTTAGAAGACAGAATAGGAGCCAGAAATGATGAAAGCTGATTGCAAACAGGATGAATGTGGAAAAGTAAATATACCAAGAACGTCAAAAACTTGTCATCTCACTGGTAATTCCACTGAACTTTATCTTACCTCTTGGATGTCCTCCAGATAGGCTGGTTAAAAAAATAAACTGTTCCATTTCTCACTGCATTTATTGGGCACTTCAGATTATCTTGGAGCCATCAATGTACTCATTCACCTTTCCTCTGGATAATGAAGGATGGGGATGGAAGATCTGTCTCCAGGAAGGGCAGATGGACCAAGTAAGGCAACTGGATGCTGGGCAAGAGGGATCACCTCAGGAGACTACAGTATGCTCTTTCCTGACCTGAGTAGGGCTGTTGAGTAGAGTGGTCACAGATAGACTATACGCAGTCTCTATGGCCCGGGGGGCTCAGTTTCCAAAGCTCCTCATTAGCCACATGTGTACTGTCATTACTTCCCCCAGGCAGCTTATATCCTTAAGGAACACAGATGCTAGAAGGGAGAGCTCCTGCATTGCTGACTTCCTGACCCTGAGAGGACAGACAGGTATATGTCATTTTCTTCCCGCGTCTCCTCTCACATCCAGGGTATCGCATTATTGGATTCTCAGGTCTAACCTTAAGGGACCTGATGGCCTCCTCCTAAGACCAACTCCCAGCCTTCTCTGAGCCAGAGATTATCACTAAAGGACTAGGGAAGAGTGGTTTAAGTCTCCATAGGGACAGAGACTCAGGGATGCAGGGAATGTATCATGAGATCATTGTCACACTGTCACTTAAGAAAATTTTCTCCTTTCTTAATTAAAGTCCCTACATGAATGAAGTTAGTAGGAAAGAGGTAGCAAGGAAACCAATTTACTAGTTACTTGGGCAGGCTTTTCGAGGTTGCCTGAAAAATAGACATAAACCAACAAACTTAAAGAAAGCACAAAAAAGCACTAATCATAAAGGAAGTGACTGATAAACTGATTGCATTAATACTGAGAAACCCTGAGGGATATACAGCAACTCCCTATTATTGCAACTTTTCTCTAAGTGTAAAAGTAGTTCAATATAAAATTCTAAAAAATCAAAATATGGCACTCCATACTCATCAAAATGGCCAAACTGAAAAGACAATGTGAAATATTGGCAAGAGACTGGGAATGTAAATTGGTGCAACTACTTTGGAAAATTGTTTGGTAGTTTTGAATAAATACGCACTCCTAAACACATACCCAACAAAATTATGTACAATTGTGAATCAAAAAACATGTACAATAATGTTTGTGGCAGAGCCATTTGTAAAATATCCCAGCTATAAACAGATAAAATGTTCAAAACAGTTGAATGATAAAGTGTGCATATTCATTCTATAGAAAACTATGCAACAATCAAAATAAACTCCTGCTAAATGCAACAGCAAAAATCAATCGTGAAAATGTAATGTTGAGCAGAAGAAGCCAGGCACAAATGATAACATACGGTATCAGGCACAGAGTGTACATAACCTTAAATACACTAAAAATCATTGAATTTTACACTTCGAATGGGTGAACTTTTGTGGTATGTGAATTATATCTCAATAAAGTTGTTTTTAAAATACAAGACTCCAGGGAATTCCCTGGCAGTCCAGTGGTTAGGACTCAGCACTCACTGCCAGGGCCCAGGTTCGATCCCTGGTCGGGGAACTAAGATTCCGCAAGCCTCGCAGCGTGGCCAAAAAAAAAAGACACAAATGAACTTATTTAGGTAACATAAACGGACTCACAGACATAGAAAGCAAACTCATGGTTACCAAAGGGAAAAGGGGTGAGGAAGGGATAAATTAGGAGTTTGGGATTAGCAGATACAAACTACTATATATAAAATAGATAAACAACAAAGTCCCACATCCTACTGTATAGCACAGGGAACTATATTCAATATCCTATAATAAACCATAATGGAAAAGAATATGAAAAATAATATGTATATATATCTATAACTGAATCACTTTACACCAGAAATGAACACAACATTGTAAATCAACTATAGTTTGACTTAAAAAATTAAAAAGACACGATTCCATAGAGTACCTACATTCTGGTGGTAGGAATCAGAGTGATTAGTAATGGAAAGAGCATTAAAGAATGATTCTCAGGTGCCTATAATACTCTATTCCTTTTTTTTTTTTTTTTTTTTGCAGTACGCGGGCCTCTCACTGTCATGGCCTCTCCCGTTGCGGAGCACAGGCTCTGGATGTGCAGGCTCAGCGGCCAGGCCCAGCCGCTCCGCGGCATGTGGGATCTTCCTGGACCGGGGCACGAACCCGTGTCCCCTGCATCAGCAGGCGGACTCTCAACCACGGCGCCACCAGGGAAGCCCTAATATTCTATATCTTAACCAGAGCGTACAGCAGTTAATATAGAAGTGTTCTACCTTGTAAAAATTCATGCAGTTGTACATTCTTCTACATGTTAAATGTAAACAAAATGTGTTGGAAAAAGTTCAGAATTCCAAGGAGAATTTCACCATCTGCAATCTTCATGGGAAGGTTCATTACAGACTTTGTGCAGGCAATGGTAGGTTAGGACACATGAAATATAGAGGTACACAGATGATTTGTAAGCACAACCTAAGAGCTTTATCCAATAGGTAAACTTCTATTAAACATACATCCCTGTACCAAGTAATTTTTCACTTTTGTTACTATATATAAAACTTTATTTTTAAAAACTGACCATCTGTGGACTCTGTTGATTAGTGACTAGTCAATTAGGAGTGAAAAAAGAAAAACAAAAAACCTCCCTACCACCACCACACACACAAAACAAAGGAACAAACACATGGAAAACATGTTGGCTTAAAACATTAGGTATTTATTTTTCTCAAGTAACAACTTTTTTTTTTTTTTTTTTTTTTTGCAGTACTTGGCCCGCTCACTGTTGTGGCCTCTCCCGTTGCAGAGCACAGGCTCCGGACGCGCAGGCTCAGTGGCCATGGCTCACGGGCCCAGCTGCTCTGCGGCATGTGGGATCTTCCCGGACTGGGGCACGAACCTGTGTCCCCTGCATCGGCAGGCGGACTCTCAACCACTGCGCCACCAGGGAAGCCCAAGTAACAAGTCTTGAAGATCTTAAAACATTTTCCCTTCAGCGTTATCACATATCTTCTAAGGGATAATGAATGAATAAAGGATTTCTCACAGTCATTGCATAACTTTGGTTTCTTCCATATATGCATTACTTAGAGGCTTTCTCACATTCTTCACAACCAGTTCTTTTCACTTAGCGTTTGGTTGTATGCCTTAAAGATTGAGAGTTCACTGAAAGCTACTTTACATGGATATCATTAAAAGGGGATTTATCGAGCATGAGTTCTCTCATGACGCCGAAGAGGAAAGGATTTACTGAAACCTTGCCCACAGACATTGCATTTGTAGGGTTTTTCTTTAGTATGTATTCTTTTGTGCACATTGAGATTACACTTTACACTAAAGGATTTTCCGCAATGATTACACTCGTAGGGTTTCTCTCCAGTGTGAATTCTCATGTGTACTGTAAGGGACACATGCCTGCTAAAAGCTTTTCCACACTCACTGCACTTAAAAGGTTTCTTGTCCCTGGTATGGATTTTCATATGCCTCCCATAAGATAAGAGACCATGGAAGGTTTTCCCACATTCCTTACATTCATGTTTCATTTTCATGTGAATTTTCTTGTGCAAAATAAGGAAAGATTTCACTCTGAAGTCTTTTCCACATTGATTACATGTAAAGGGTTTTTCTCCAGTGTGAATTCTCACATGTTCTTTAAGACATGAACGATCCCTGAAAGCCTTCCCACAGTCATTGCACTTACAGGGTTTCTCTCCAGTATGAATTTTCTTGTGCGTGATAAGGTTGGAGCTCAGCCTAAAAGCTTTCCCACATTGATCACACTTGAAAGGTTTCTCTCCAGTGTGTATCCGCAGGTGTACCTTAAGAGATGACTGACTACTCAGGGCTTTACCACAATGGCTACATTCAACGGATTTCTCTCCAGTGTGGATTCTCTCATGTCTTTTAAAATATGGGAGAATACTGAAAGTTTTCCCACAGTCATTGCACGTATAGGGTTTCTCTCCAGTATGTGTTATCTGGTGTATGGCAAGCCTATAGCTTCTACTGAAGGTTTTGGTGCATTGATCACATTTGTAGGGTTTTTCTTCTGAATGAGTCCCTGAATGTTGTCTGAGAAGTGAGCTATCTCGGAAGGTTTTTCCACAGTCACGGCACTCATAGGGCTTCTCCCCGGTATGAATTCTCTTGTGACGCGTAAGGTAAGAGCTTGAGCTGTAGGCTTTCCCACACTGATCACACTTATACGGTTTTTCTCCAGTGTGGATTCTCATGTGCAACTTAATGGATGAATGGCTCTGTAATACTTTACCACACTCATTACACTCAAAAGGTTTCTCTCTAGAGTGAGTTTTTTCATCCTTCTTAAGGTGTGAGATTGAATTTACGACTTTCCCCAAGTCACTGCGTTCATGGGATGTCTCTTCTGTATGTTGTCTCTTGTGCCCAGCTAAGTTAGAACTCCTGAGGAAGGCATTCTCGTCCTTTTTACATTCATAAGATTTTTCCCGAGGAAGAATTCCCTCAGATGGCTTAAGACGTGAAGAATCTCTAAGGGCTTTTGCAGAGTCAAGGTATCGATGGGCTTTCTTGCTAGGGTAAATTTTATTCTGAGTAATGTTAAATTTCACAGTCAAGGCTTCAACAATTTCACTGCATTGAATGGGATTGCCTCCAAGACTTTGTTCCTATTGATTAAAATATGAGTTACAATCACAGGATTTATCATGTTCATGACTGAGAATCTCCCCTGACATAAATTCTGATACATCTCATGAGCACTTTATTAGCATGAGAGTTTCACATTTTCTTAGTAAATATGCAGTTTCTGACTGAGTTTATCAGCTTGAATAAGCTGATTGCTCTACCAGATGGCTTCACTGGAGTCTCTTCAACAGATTTAAGATAAAATTGCCTTAGAGTGAGTATCTTAAACATTTAACAACTAATCCCATTATGCAATTATTTACCTTGGGGATTCTCTGTAACCATTTTTGGAAATAAGTTATGAGTTTCCTTCAAATGAATACTTAGAGAATCTTCTGCTTTCTATTGGTGAAATGAGTGTGATATCACTCATATTACCCTCTAGTCCTTTTCTATCTTATAGAATTCTGGACTTCTAATGTGAGGACAAGAAATTATCCCATGTGACTCTTACCTTCTTGCCATTGAGCGTATATTTCTCCAAAATACCTTGTTTTTGCTGTTGTTGTTTGGTTTTAAGGAGAATCAGCTCATCTGAACAAAGTGGGAAAAAGTTTTGGAAAAGACATGGTGACAATATGCTGACAAAAAGCAGGTAATGCCCCAACCCAATCTGAAACAAATGGGAAACATAACCTCAAGTTCCTAGAGTATAAAATGGTGGGATGTTTAGCACAGGGAACTGATCTTGTAGGCAAGACATTCATATATGCCTGGTGCTCACCCGAACAGGTGTCTTGGTGAATTCTTCTCTCTACTATGTCCATTTCATCTTCCTGCTCCATCTGGGTGATGAGAGGAGGCTTGCTGAGTTGATGTCCTATTATGGGGAAAGGTACATAAGAGAGGACCATGCAGTATACAACAAAAACTACCATCAAACTGTGACAACAACTTGTTCTTTGAGGTTCTGAAGACAGGCAGTTGTGACTTTATAAGCAGCAAAATGACAAAATTCTAACAGAGAAAGCAAAAGTAAAGCATTTCAGAGATCAACTTTCCATAAATGGAAAATTGTCTTTCCAAGAGAAATTACTGAACCTTGGTAAGTGAACAGGATCTGTGACATTTTAATTTAAGAATATTCCCATCCCGGGCTTCCCTGGTGGCGCAGTGGTTGAGAGTCCGCCTGCCAATGCAGGGGACACGGGTTCGTGCCCCGGTCCGGGAAGATCCTACATGCTGCAGAGCGGCTGGGCCCGTGAGCCATGGCCGCCAAGCCTGCATGTCCGGAGCCCGCGCGTCCGGAGCCTGCGCGTCCAGAGCCTGTGCTCCGCAACGGGAGGCCACAACAGTGAGAGACCCGTGTACCGCAAAAAAAAAAAAGACGGGAAATAAGTGTTGGTAAGAATGTGGAGAATTTGGAACCTGCATACGTTGCTAAAGGGAATGTAAAATGATACAGCCAGTTTGGAAAACAGTTTGGCAGCTCCTCAAAATGTTAAGTATAAAGTTACCAAATGACCCAACAATTTTACTCTTAGGCATATATCCAAGATAAAGGACAACATATGTCCACACAAAAACTTGTATGTGAGTGTTTGTAGCAGCACTGTTCGTAACAGCAAGTGTCAAAAGCCAAATGTCCATCAACTGATGAATGGATAAACAAAATGTTGTATATCTATGCAAGAGAATATTATTCAGCAATGAATAGGACAGAAGTACTGACATATGCTACAACAAGGATGAACCTTGAAAACATTACACTAAGTGAAAAAATAAGTCACAAAAGACCACATTTGGTATGATTCCATTAATATGAAATGCTGAATAGGGAAACCTGTAGAAAAGGAAAGTAGATTAGTTGTTGCCAGGGGCTGCACGCAGGGAGGAATCAAACACCCTGTAGGTGGAGCAACAAAAATGTTATGGAATTAGACAGTGGTGACGGTTGCACAGCTATATGAATGTACTAGGAAAAAAAACCATTGTATTGTACACTTCAAATGAGTAAATTATGGTATGTGAATTAGGTCTCAATATGGCAATTTTTCTTAAAAGTAAAAGCCTACAAAAAAAAACTCCTATAGTCTGTATCACAAGTCGATTGGGTCTTACTCACCCAAGAAATCCATGCTCAAATTCAGTAAATAAATCAAGGGATTCTGTTAGTCTTACCCAGTGAAACCAAGTTTCTATAGTTCTCTAGCATCACATCTCTGTGCAGTTTTCTCTGAGATGAATTCAGCAATGCCCACTCCTCCTGGGTGAAGTCCACGGCCACATCCTCAAAGGTTATTGAGTTCTAAAATGACAACACATCCTGTCTCAACCAGCCACCAACCCCACCAATGTTGCTGGGGAGAGGATCATGCACCACAGCACTGGAAATGAAACACCTGTTTCACAGTAAATTCAAGATTCTGATGAGGGCTCTTCATTTAACCCAGGATTCGGTTCTCAGAATCTTTCCTTCTCTATTCCTGCTCACGCCTTAAGGAATTTCAACCAGCCTCAAGAATTTAAGGCCTCTCTAACACATGATGAAATGTATCTCTCCACTCCTAGCCTGAAAGCTTTCATAATCGTACTCTCTTCTATCTGCAGGGTTAATCAGAGACCTGAACACGTTGCAAGAATGAGAGAAATACTTCCTAAATGAAAAAATTATTTCCCACAGAGTGGCCATACATTTTTGAGGCTAAGACAGTCTTATATCCTTCTTTTACTTTTTACTTCTTTTACTAACAGCACTAAGCAGGAGAGATGCCTGAAAAAAAACTGTAAGTAGTAAGGTAGTAGAAGAATTTTTTTTTGGAAGTCCCTTAACCACCATCAGAAGTTTCAAAATGCAGGAGGGGTTATGAGGTTCCAGAGTACTGGAAGGAGATGCATTCACCCCAGGGGACAGGAATGTATTTTAGGAGAAAGAAAAAAAATTATGACTCACTTGTAACCCAGAGTGCAAATCTTCCATCTCTGTGATCCTCTCATGGGCACAGGAAGGGTCTAGGACAGGCAGAGCTAGAGGAGAGGGTGACATGAGTTTCTAGGCACATACATAGTCTCAACTTTCCTAGCAAGGGAAGTTGAAAGTCAGAAAGGTTGAGTTGTTACCCTTCCCAGCTTTATAAAACAAATGGATGGGATAAGGAGATGCCACCCCGAAATTTTCTTCCCTCTCCCCACCACGCACATACGCCCTTCCTCTAGAATCCCAAAGGGCACTGAATCCGACATCAGCAAATTCTGGGGCACCAAGCGTTCACAGAGCTCCATACCCACCTCCTTTCATTTCAGCCCCTTCTTCCCAGTCCCCTGTGGCTACTCAACTCCCTTATCCTGTGCCCACTTAATCCTGGTAAAGTGAATCTACCCTAGGAACTCACCACATATAGTGGACAGATGTGGGGCTGCCATTCTGCAAGTCCGTAAGTAGTAAATATGATCAGACAGCAACCAGGAGAACAAGGATGCTCCTCTTACCGCTTCTATGATCCACTCCAGGCAGGGCTCTGAAATAAAGAAATACTAACAAGAGAATTCACAAGCTTTCTGTTTCTCCTTTGCACTTAGGACAGTTACATCACCATGCATCCAATATGTGTTCCTTTCAGATTCAAGCTGTCTGTGATCCTGGGTCATTGTTTTGCACGCCATGTACAACCTCAAAGCAATATAGTGGGTATTCTTGACCTTCTCCATTCCTAATGTACATTCTCCACATTATGAAACCACATTACCCACGACTTATCAAAAATTCCATCTCCACTGAGGCACCTCACTGGCTTCTCCCCTGAATTAGCACCAACATATAGACCTGACCCATTAAAGTCACTGTCACCTGACTCCCATTCTTCATTTTAACTCCCATCCCTGCTCGGATTGAAGATGATTCCATGTTCTTGGGCATAAACTAGCAAACGCCCATGGCTTCCACATCTCAACCAAACACCTTAAATTTATCATCACCTTGCTCTCTACGAAGGCAAAAAGTCAGACATTCCACTTTCTGAACACAGTAGGTATACTTCCATCTTGTTCACTTTTTTGCCTGTATTGCATCTGCTTTCCTACCTCATAGAAGCTTCCAAGCCATCCATACTTCCACCATATTGCTATTTATAATCCTCATTTCCTTGGCACTACATATGAAATGCCATGGCCCATCCCTTCAATAATATATTTTCTAAAACCTCAAATTCCTCTCTGAGGAATCATAACACCTGTCTTAGATAATTCCAACCACCTGTCTATCCTGCCTGGGTAATTCCTATCCAATAAGTTATACGGGAAGCACCAAAAATTTCAGTCCACATACTCTAAATGAGGCTTCAACACTAAAGGAAAAACCCAACAGGCAATTTAAACTCCTAGTTATCCAAAGACCTTTCCACAATTCCTCCAAGATTTTGAATCTCATATGGTCTCAACCTTATCTCTTCAATAACAAATGATCTTACATCTTACTTTGCAGAGAAACTCTTAACAATGAAAGAAGGATTCCTCATTTTCTTGCCACTAGTACAAAAGTAGTTCCACAGCATCATGGTTTCTTTCACTTTGCAAACAAGATATGTCTGCCTTCTTATCTAACGTCAATATCTGCTACTTTGCTACGTCATGTTTCCCACCTTTGGCACATTTTGAGCTGGATACTTCTTTGTTATGGGGGTACCATCCTATCACTGTAGGATGCTTAGTAGCATCCGTGGACTCTATCCAGTAGTATCCCCTCTAGTTGTGAAAGGGATATTGCCAAATGCCCCCCAGAGGGCAAAATTTCCCCTTTAAGAACCACTGGTCTAATCCCTTCCTACCTTCTCAGAAAGCCTGCTTTATTAATTATTCCTTTGCTCTTTTCCATCACCATCAACTTCTACTCCACTGTACTCATACTTCTAACATTGAAACATAATCAAAGATGTCCCATCTTACAACAAAGTCCTACTGTATAGCACAGAGAACTGTATTCAATATCCTATGATAAACCCTAATGCAAAAGATTAAAAAAAAAAAAGGAATGTTAAAAAAAAATGAAGAGAAAGTGCATGGGCTTGGAGACAGGTATTTTCCTTACTAATTTTTTTTTCCTTTTTCCTTTGTAATTTTTCTAAAGTTTGAGAGTTATCTTAAAATAAGTGATTGCATAGTTTTACATCTTCTAAATATTGCCTTGTATTTTCTAATACATATTGCCTTGCATCTCTTCTTTGTAAATAAATGTTCTTGTTCATCTGAAAAAAATTTAAAATCTCCCCTTTTTTTTTTTTGCAGTACACGGGTCTCTCACTGCTGTGGCCTCTCCCGTTGCAGAGCACAGGCTCCGGACGCGCAGGCTCAACGGCCATGGCTCACGGGCCCAGCCGCTCCGCGGCATGTGGGATCTTCCCGGACCGGGGCACGAACCCGTGTCCCCTGCATCGGCAGGCGGACTCTCAACCACTGCGCCACCAGAGAAGCCCAAAATCTCCCATCTTGAAACAAATTCATGCCTTTGGGTCCCCCTTAGCCCTACAGTTACTGCTCAGTCCCTCTTCCTTTTCTCCATCCAGCTTCTGGAAAGACTGGTCTACCCTCTCATTCTCCCCATTTCCTCACCTCCCTTAATTACACTCCAAACTGGTTTCTGTCTCACCACCACCTCCCTGACACTGCTCTGCCAAGACTGCCAAGGATTTAAGAGGATTAATCCAGTGAATGCCATCCTGTCTTTGACTTAGTTCGTTCATCAGAAAAATTCTATCACTATTTTCTTCTGTAAATCAGCCTCTGTTCTGGGCTTTTGTTACCATAATCTCCCGGTTGGCATCCGTAAGGCCAGCAGGTCCAGGGAAGGGCCCAGGGAGTCAGACGGATCCCCCGCCAGGGTGGTTAATGCAGCCGGACACACGAACGGCATCCGCCCACGACTTTGCACTCGGCCCTGGTCTTCCCGCTCCCCGAGGGGCGGAACCAACGGCTCTGAGGCTGATGCAACCGCCCGCTCCCCGAGGGGCGGGACCAACGGCTCTGAGGCTGATGCAACCGTCCGCTCCCCGAGGGGCGGAACCAACGGCTCTGAAGCTGATGCAACCGACATCCGACATTGCCGTAACATCCAAAAGATTACCAAAAAAGGGGGTTGCTTCACACAGCAAGCGTCTCCCCTGCGTCCACCCCTATAAATCTTGTTCGCGCCCGCACCCAGGCGCGACTTCTCTGGCCCCTTTCTCTCGGACCGGTGAACCTCGCCCGGGAGCGTTCCCAAATAAAGCTTGTTTAAGCTCTCCTCCGTTTTTGGTGCCGTTCCTTACAGCATCTTATTTCTCTGGCCACTGTCTTTCAGGATCATTGGCCAGCTCCTCTCCCACTGTTGACTGTCCTCAAGGCTCAGTCCTGGCCCTTATCTCTCACCTTATTCTGTGTATTCCACATCTATGCATTCCCTTGAAATTAAATTCCATCTCGGGACTTCCCTGGTGGCGCAGCGGAAGACTCCGCTCCCAATGCAGAGGGCCCGGGTTAGATTCCCTGGTCAGGGAACTAGATCCCACATGCATGCCACAACTAAGAGTTCGTCTGCCACACTAAGGAGCCCAGGTGCCGCAACTAAGACCCGGTGCAACCAAATAAATATTAAAAATAAATAAATTCCATCTCTATGCTCATAACACCCAAATCTCCAGTTTGAGAACTCAAATCTGAGCTTAAGACCCATGTATCCTGCTGCCTTTTCAACTATGGCCATCTAAACGTTTTGCAGGCACCTTGGATGAAGCTTATCAGACTGAACTTATCTCTTCCCCAGAACTTTTCACTTCAAGCATCTGCACTCTCAGTAAGGAGTACTAATGCTCTAGGTCTTCAGAGCAGGCAGAAGGCATCACTGGTATCACACCCTTTACCCCACCCCACAGCTGTAATTAATTAAAACTGAAGATTAATTATTTGATAAGCACTTCTCCCCTCCTGTGGGCTGGACTCAACTAAAACCCACAGAATCCTTGACTCCTCTCCCCTCAGCCCACAACAGCCATTGAAATTTTAAAATATGGGCACACTTCCTCCCCCATCCCCCAAAGGCAGCAATCACCTGAAACCTAAAACTATTCCTTTGTAGACTTCACCCTACCCCACAGCAGAAACTGACAGAGACTAATGCAAGCCACACCCTCTCTCCACCCAACTCCAATCATTTCAATGGTGCTCTCTCCAGAGAAAATCTCAACTACTAAATTCTTCCCCGTTCCCTGCCACACATGGATAATTTTTCCTTTGTCATTTTTCTGTCCATTTAAATGTCATTTCCTCAGAATCACCTTTATTGTGAGCCCCATATTTAATATAAAGCCAATCTTATTGTCTGAGTCTCCCTATGTAGCCCTCAGAATTTGTAATTATATATTTAGTTCTTTGCTTACTTATATTTTCTCTTCCACTAGATTGTAACGTCCAAGAGAATGGCCTTTTCTTATTAAAACCCTATACCCAGTCACTAGCACATCACTAGCCACATCGTAAAGTGTACAGCATTCTGGGTGCAGAAATGAATGAGTATGGATTCCACCTTCAATCTATCCCCCCAGATCATCACTTTGTTCTACTTTGTAGCCACCAAGAGTCTAGATGACCATCACTCATTCCTAAATCCTACTACTAACCCTTCATCTTTTCTCCACCAGTCAAGCTTGTCCTCTGTACTCCATCCTCACCCAGCATCCTCACGGTGCAGCTAGCTCTGCTAAACACAAATCTAATTGTTGATGCCCCGGCTCACAATGGCTTCCAACCAGCATTAAATTAAATTAAACCCTGAACTTGCTTTCCAGATTACAAGTCATGTGGCTGAGACTCTTGCAATCTAGTTCACTTTCCTCCTCTCTTGCTGCTTTTCTCAGCCATGTCCTGTCTTGCTCACATCCTGGTACAATCCAGGGATTTTAGCTGCTTCAGGGATTTTACATGTGCAGAGTCCTGCTAAAATGTTCTCCCCATTCCTGGCCCCATCACAGCCTAGCCCACTGCCTGTCTGTATCCTAGTCATTTCTAAGACTGGATTTTGGCTTCAATAAATTTTTTTTCTCCAAGAGGCTTTATGAGCCCTTAGACTGAGTCCTCCATTGACATGCTCTCATTTAAAATAACTCAGGGATTTCTCTGGTGGTCCAATGGTTAACACTCTCTGCTCCCAATGCAGGGGGCATGGATTCCACCCCTGGTCAGGGAACTACGATCCCACATGCCATGGGCAGGGCCAAACAATAATTTAAAAAATAAAATAACTCAAAACCAGCTATCATTTACAAGTAGGCTTGATGGTTGGACTGTAAACTCCAGGGGACCTACTCCTTATAAATTTTATTTGCCATTGTACCCGTGGGCCTGAGCAAACAGGAACAGGCTCGATGTAGGCATGTAATAAATATTTGTGGACCACTGACAGGAGACAAAAACTCACCCGGGGAATTTTTCAGTGTGCACACACTAAATGATAAGAATAGGGGACTTCCCTGGTGGCGCAGTGGTTAAGAGTCCGCCTGCCAATGCAGGGGACACAGGTTCAAGCACTGGTCCAGGAAGATCCCACGTGCGGCAGAGCAACTAAGCCCGTGCGCCACAACTACTGAGCCTGTGCTCTAGAGAGCCCATGAGCCACAACTACTGAAGCCTGTGCACTTACAGCCCGGCTCTGCAAAAAGAGAAGCCACCACAATGAGAAGCCCGCACACTGCCACGAAGACCCAACGCAGCCAAAATAATAATAATAAATAAATAATAAATTTTTTAAAATAAATAATAAATGATAATCACTAAAATATATGTAATACGTGATAAAAACAAGAAGCTTGGGCTTCCCTGGTGACGCAGTGGTTGAGAGTCCGCCTGCCGATGCAGGGGACACGGACTCGTGCCCCGGTCCGGGAAGATCCCACATGCCGCGGAGCGGCTGGGCCCGTGAGCCATGGCTACTGAGTCTGCGCGTCCGGAGACTGCTCCACAACGGAAGAGGCCACAACAGTAAGAGGCCCGCGTACCGCAAAAAAACAAAACAAAACAAAAAAACCAAGAAGCTTGTTAGTGAGCTTTTAAAATAATGTGAATTCTATTTAAGTAAAGGAAGCATCAAATTCTGTACGAGAATACTCTTTTATAACCAAATTACTTGCACTTAAAAGTTGATGACTAATTTGCTTTTATTATGTTTTATATGGTTTGGGGAAAAACAAATATTTAATTAACACAGCACGAGGTAAAACTCATTCCATACAAAGTCAATTGAACTCTCATTTCAGGTAGTACCTTAATGAAATTTGCATCACTTTTTAAAGAATGTCTTGACTTTCAAGCGTTGGGGGTTGTCAGGTTAGCTGAGCTCGCTTCAAAAGAACAAAGCTGACCTTAATAGTAGAACTCATAATTAAAAGGTAATAAATTGCCCATCCTGACACCCTGTGAACAAAGCCTTTGTGGATGAAAGACTGCAGTCTGCCTCTACAAGGATGAAGTAACTAGCCACTGCAGTGGCTGACCTTCAATACACCCTGAAAGGAGTTCGGGGCAGAGCTGGGGAATGAGCGCTCTGTGCTCTGGGAAAAACAGGCAGAACAGGTCTTCAGATAGTTAGATATTCTTCAGGTGAAGATTTTATGAGACCAATTCCTTGCATCTTCTTATATCTAGAAAAGGACTAAAATCATTGACAGAGACATCTGTTCCTCATGACTAGTAGCAACCCTCTGCCAACCTGTGTGCTTCATTGCACGTGTCCCCCTTCACCCAAATCACATGTATACTGACCTCCCCCTTACCTTTATGGGACCAGTTCCTCTGAGCTATCTGAGAGGCTGTCTCCTAGGCTACAGTCCTCATTTTACCCCAAATAAAACCTAACTCACAACTCGCACGTTGTGCACTTTTTTCAGTCGACGCTTACCCAACATAAATAACTGAAAAATTTCATTTCACAAGATACCTCAATCTCAAATGCACCCGGATGCCCACAGTCAAGAGAAAATGTTCTGCAGGGTAAAAATTATCTTACAACGTGAAGGGCAGTGGGGAGCCCCTGCCACAAACTCTTATTCGTTACTCACCGAAAGACACAGAAATCCACAGTCAGCGAGGTAAGAGCTTGGACCAGGCTGATGTCCACATACTTCTCAGCTACAGCAAGCTTTCTGTCTGGAGAAATGCACAAGGTCACTGACTTTTATCTATGATAACTATGACAACTGAAAGGACTAAAGGCTTAAAAGACACACCCTATTCTCCCTGACTAGATTTACACAGTCATCTAGCCCAAACAGTAACGGGCTCAGTGTTACTGATTTATATAGGATTATTGTTAAACCAAAGAATACACACGCTGTTTACACTAGTTCCTTTTAATTGTACAAGTAAAGATACAAGTTCAGTCGTCCCTCAGTATCTGCGGAGGATTGGTTCCAGGACCACCGCCCCACGCATACCAAAAGCCAAAGATGTTCAAGTCCCTTATGTAACATGCTGTAGTATTACATTCTGCCCTCCCATTCAGCGGGTCCCGCATCTGCGGATTCAGCCAATCGCGGATCTACCGACCCCCAGGGTCGACTGTATTCAGTGGTATCAATAGAGTGGTTCGCTGCCTACGGAAGTCTAAATTGTTGCGTATTTTTACAGGGTAATTATTCATTCATTGAATTGATGTTTATTGAGTACTTACTGTATACCATGCACTATTCTAAATACCAGGAATGTAAAATAAACAACACAACATATACACAGAAAAATCAAATAAGGAAGAAAGCAAATGACGGGACTTCCCTGGTGGTCCAGTGGCTAAGACTCCGCGCTTCCAATGCAGGGAGCCCAGGTTGCATCCCTGGTCAGGAAACTAGATCCCACATGCCGCGAGGAAGATCCCGCACGTGGCAACGAAGATCTGGCGCAGCCAAATAAATAAATACTAAAAACAAAAAAGAGGGCTTCCCTGGTGGCGCAGTGGTTGAGAGTCCGCCTGCCGATGCAGGGGACACGGGTTCGTGCCCCGGTCCGGGAAGATCCCACATGCCGCGGAGCGGCTGGGCCCGTGAGCCATGGCCGCTGGGCCTGCGCGTCCGGAGCCTGTGCTCCGCAACGGGAGAGGCCACAGCAGTGAGAGGCCCGCGTACCGCCAAAAAAAAAAAAAAGAAAGAAAGAAAAAAGGAAAAAGCAAATGGCAAATGCTAGAAGAAAAGTAAATGGTAACGGGGTACCTGAATGACTAGTAGTAGTTGAACACAGGCACTCGTTGGGGAGCCGATGTTCCAGCGGAGACCTTGACAAGGCTGATTAAAACGTTGCTTGACATAACCGAGGCTGGATTGACTTAGGAGAGCGAGACCGTTTATTTGAGAGAACTTCCTGCCCTATAACTTTTTAGCTCTGCGTCAGTCCCAGATCCCCACCCCTCCTCCACGTGCCTGACAACAAACATTTCCTGCCTCCTCTTTTCCTGTTGTTGCAATTATTTAAAACACTTTGTTAAGTTTCAAGACACTTCCCCACTCCTCCACCATCCTGCACTTTACCCCCAGCCCCCGCTCACCTTCACCCCCACTATCATCCCAGCCCCGCCCACAAAGCAGTAAGTGGCATTTTTCTTTTTTTTTTTAATTTGACAATCTGAATTACAAAGGCCAACTGTAGGAAGATCTGGGAGAGGACATTTCAAAGGAGAGAAATGCCGGAAACGCTGATATAAAAGCCTTGAGGCATGAATAAAGCTTGGGGAGTTGAAGAAGAGAGAACCCCTCTCAGTGGTGCGCTGAAAGTCCACACTGCAGAGCTGATCATACAGCTCTTCCCAACTCTGCCTTCAATGACTGAGAGCTCGAATTTGTGGTGGGAGAATTTACACCTCAGAAATCGACCAGTGCTACAAATCAGATCTTTTTCCTGACTTCCCAGCAAACCATTGCCTCTAATCGTTGGTTCCCATTCTGGGTATAATAATGGCACCTAACTCATGGGTTGCCACGATTTCCTGGCTCGCATAGTAATATTTTATCAGCTCCTATTTGGGTCGGGCACTGTGTTAAGCCATGGTGAGCAAAAACTGTTCTCTTGTAGCTGCATTTTACAGGGCCTTTCATCAGATAATTTTCAGAGTCTTGGATCTCAGTACAGTCATAGGTGAGTGCCGTCAATGACTAGAGCCCCAAATTAAGAACCCTGGCAGAGGGGGAGAGTCAGAGGAGGCTACCTGAGCAGGCGCTCCTGATGCAAAAAATCTAGACGCTATAGAGATGCACTCGTTAGTGTTTCCAGAATGGGATGCAGACAGTATTTTAAAGACTGTGTATTTTAACATGTATTAGAAAATATCACCAGCACCAAAAAACAAACAAACTTTGCTGAGTTTAAAAGAAGAGCCAGGGGCTTCCCTGGTGGCGCAGTGGTTGAGAGTCCGCCTGCCGATGCAGGACACGGGTTCGTGCCCCGGTCCAGGAGGATCCCGCGTGCCGCGGAGCGGCTGAGCCGCTGGGCCTGCGCGTCCGGAGCCTGTGCTCTGCAACGGGAGAGGCCACAGCGGTGAGAGGCCCGCGTACCGCAAAAGTAATAATAATAATAATAAAAGAAAAGAAGAGCCAGGGCTTCCCTGGTGGCGCATGGTTGAGAGTCCGCCTGCCGATGCAGGGGACACGGGTTCGTGCCCCGGTCCGGGAAGATCCCACATGCCGCGGAGCGGCTGGGTCCGTGAGCCATGGCCGCTGAGCCTGTTGGGCATCTTGATCATCCCAGACTGTGAGCTTTGGTACAAGAGGCAGGAGAGAGGAAAGGCCACATGCTTACCCCGGCTCAGGGGATTAGCAAGCCAGTAGTTTCCTTCCGTCTGCTGCAGGATTGGAGTGAAGATAGAACACTTTCGCTAATAAGGAGCTTTGGAGACAAGGCCCCTAGGGCCAGAGAAAAACTGTAAATATACTGAGTGTCCCCTATCAACACAATCTCACACCAACCAACCAGAAAGCTTTGCTACCTTGTTGCTTCTTAGAGAATGTGTATTGTCCAGAAACGGCACACATGACTGTCTCCTTGAAATTCTCAAGCATCCGTTTATCTTCAACATCTACATCCTGGGGAGAAACTCAGCCCCTGTGGTCTCCTGTGGGGCCATCCTGGAGACACAGAAATCCTTGTAAGTTCTAGAGGAAAGGGGGCAACATTATTATTGTTATCATTATTTTTCCTATTTGGAGGTAGTCCTAGGTTAATTAAGTAGGAAGTCTAAACCAATTGTTCTCACAATGTGTCCCTAGACCAGCAGCCAGGGCTGGGTTCATGGGTGTGCAACCAGGAGAGCCACAGAGGACCCCACTCTTGGTTGAATGCTCTGCTATCACTGTCTTGACATTTTTTCAACATGGGGTCCCACATTTTCATTTTGCACTGGGACCCAAAAAATTATGCAGCAGGTTCTACCAGTCATATCAGCATTACCTGGGGAGTTCTCTGAAATGCAATTTCTCAGACTTCATCTAGACATGCTGAAACTCTGGGGTGGTGCCCAGCAACCTGTGTTTTAAGAAACCCTTTAGGTGACTCTGACACCTGGTCAAGAGTGAGAATCACTGTCTAACTGCCCTCCCGATTTTTCTGGCCTATTTCCAAGTCCCCTGGCACTAGATTTGCAATTGCTTGTGGCTCTCCTGACCCCTTTCTCTCACCTTAAAATTGCATGGGCCAATTCACTACTCAAAGGAATCAATACTTCTCAAAATTTTCTGAGAATTCCAGGCTGCTCCAATGCATCCCTTTATGTCCCGGGAAGGGAAGGAGGAGAACTGTGCTGTTGAATCCTCACACTGCTGGTTTTGGATCCAACCCTTTAAGGAAGACACTGAGATTCAAGGAAAGGGGGTCAGTCTCCCCAGACAACTTGCTCCTTGCTGTGATTAAGGATCCTCATGGAATTTTCAAGATGGTCCTCCTTCTTCACAACTCATAAGTGTTGTCCCTGGATGTTCTCTCTCTTCTGCCTCTTCCTCTTCCTCCTTTACATTCCTGTCCTTTCCACCCTAAACCCTCCAACACACGCTGCTCAAAGGGAGGAATCAGGTCGCGATCTCCTCAAGTCCTGGTAATCGTAATATAAATAATATGAATAATTGCAGCAACAGGGATGGACCTAGAGATTATCATAATAAGTCAAGTAAGTCAGACAGAGAAAGATAAATACCATATGATATGACTCATATGTGGAATCTATTTTTTAAAAAAATGATATAAATAAATTTATTTACAAAACAGAAACAGACTCACAGATTTCAAAAACAAACCTATGGTTACCAAAGGGGAAACGTGGTGGGGAGGGATAAATTAGGAGCTTGAGATTAACATACACACAGTACTATATATAAAATAGGTAAACAACAAGGACCTACTGTATGGCACAGGGAACTCTACTCAATATGAGGTAATAACCTATATGGGTAAAGAATCTGAAAAAGAATGAATATACGTATATGTATAATTGAATCATTTTGCTGTACACCTGAAACTAAAACAACATTGTAAATCAACTATACTCCAATAAAATTTAAAAATAATAAGGATATGAACAATGAACGTGTTGGGGAGGGGAAATATCCCCTCCTCCTTTTTGAGTTCTTCTGGGCGATCTAATAATTAAATTGACACAAGACGGATTAAAAGGAGAAACAAAAATTAAGTCATACATACAGAAGTCTCATAGAAATAGGATCTAAGAAGTGACCAAGGCAGGCAGCTTTTATACTTTTTAGACAAAAGAACAATAAATTTGTGAGGAGTTGACCATACAAAGAAAAATAGGCTTGGATGGCTAATTAATGAAGAAGTAACAAGATCTGTTTATATAGCCTTCTTGGCCCTGGGCTCCCTATCTCTGGTGATAAGGATTTTTCCATCCTCCTGGTACAGGGAGGGTACCTTTTCACAGGGGAGATTTATTTTCTGCTTTCAAGGAGACAGAGGGGAGGGTCAAAGTGTCCCTCTTGCATTGGACATTTTTGTGAAGTTTTTTTTTTTTTTGGCTGAGCTGTGTGGCTTGCAGGATCTTAGTTCCCTGACCAGGGATTGAACCCAGGCCCCCTGCATTGGGAGCGTAGACTCTTAACCACTGGACCACCAGGGAAGTCCCTAAAGTAACTTTAATTCAAAATAATCATTATGACACTTTGGCATATTTGGGGGTGGCCTGGTCTGAGCCCCAATAAATGCATACTCTGCTGTGGGCTTTATTTTTTTCCTTTTCACATGTACTCCTGAAATGTAGGGTACTCCTACATTCTCACTCCCATTATCCAGATGGGAAACAAAAGCTCAAACATGTTCAAGGATTTTCCTCCTTGGCTTTATACAGAATTTGAATCCAGATGTGGCTGATTCCACACCACGCTTTAGGAATTTCTACAGCAGTAATTCTTGAAGTGTGACCCCCTGACCAGCAGTATCAGCATCAACAGCACCTGGGGACTTGTTAGAAATGCAAATTCTTGGACTCCACCCCAGACCTAGTCAATCAGAAACTCTAGGGTAGGACCCAGAGATCTGTTTAACAAACACTTTGGGTGATTCTGATGCACACTAAAGTTTAAAAACCCTAGTGCCATCGTAAGTACTATCTTCCTTGAGAATAACCAACTTATCAGTGTCCTTATTTTGTCCCCTGGTAGGTGGAGCATGGAGGCTGGGTGTTGAAAGCTCTGTAATTCTCATTATCCTTTTAGCTTCTGATCCCTGGGGACTCATTATGGATGGCTCCTTCCCCCTCATTCCTAAGAACAATTGGTAGACACTTGGAGAACCGCCTAGTCAGTCCTTTCTTGCCTCTTTGGAACGGTCCAAAGATCCTGAAGTAGACTGAGGGGACAGAGTTGGTAAGGATCTAAGTCTGTCTCCTGCCGTGGATTCTTCCAGGAGACAGCACTCACCCAGTTACTTCTAAGCCGGACTTGGATGTGATCCTACCAAGAACAGGAGGAGGTAAGATCTGAGTCTCCATGAATGGTGTTAAGTATTCCCTGATCTGCAGGATTCTCTGGCTGAGGGAGAAGCATAAAACAGAAGCGAGGGTGGGGTTTTGTTCCCTAAGAACATCTATGAAGTTCGAGAAATGAGGGGCAACTGATTTCTCGCAGCACAGTGGGCCGGAGCATGAGTAAAGCAAACCAGAAAGAGTTCCTTCGGGATTTTTTATTAATTCATTTACTTTTTTAACCATGACAAAATATATCAAATAAAATGTACCCTTTAAGCTATTTTAAGTATGCAGTTCAGTAGCATTAAGTTCAATCCCATTGTTGTGCAACCATCACCACCATCCATCCCCAGAACAGTTTTCATGTTGCAAAACTGAAACTCTGTCCTCATGAAACGCTACCCCTCCCCATTCTGCCATCCCCCCAGCCCCTGGCAACCACCCTTCTGCCTTCTACTCTCTGTATGAATTTGACTACTCTAAGTACTTCATATAAGTGGACTCTTACCGCATTTTTCTTTTTGTGACTGGTTTTTTTCACTTAGCATTATGTCCTCAAGGTTCATCCATGTTGTAGCATGTGTCAGAATGCCCTTCCTTTTTAAGGCTGAATAACATTTAATATTCCACTGTATGTATATTCCACATTTTGCTTATTCATTCATCTGTCACTGGAGACATGGGCTGCTTCCACCTTTCAGTTATTGTAAATAATGCTGCTAAGAACATGGGTGTATAAATAGCTCTTGGAGATCCTACTATCAGATCTTTTGGATGCAGACCCAGAAGTGGAATTGCTGGATCATATGGTAATTCTATTTTTAATTTTTTGAGAAGGTCTTCAACATTTTCTTTAAGAAAAACAGAAAACAACAAGGTCCTACTGTATAGCACAGAGAACTATATTCAATATCCTATGATAAACCATAATGGAAAAGAATATGAAAAAGAGTATATATATATATTATATATATAATATATAACATATATATTATATATATTATATATAACAGTGACTTTGCTGTTCAGCAGACATTGGCACAACATTGTAAATCAACTATACTTCAATAAAAAATTAAATTAAATTAAAAAACATAAATAATCAATAACAGAAAGGAAACCTAAATACACTGAAAAAATATAAAAAGGAATATGCCAATATATGTGTTATGGTCTAAAAGTTTGTGTACCCCCAGAATATATGTGCGGAAATCCTAACCCCCACATATGATGGTATTATGAAGTGGGGCCTTTGGGAGGTGCTTAAGTCATGAAGGTAGAGCCCTCATGAATGGGATTAGTGTCTTATAAAAGAGATCCCTCACCCCTTCTGCCAGGTAAGGATGTAAGAAGTCTCTAGCCTCCAGGCCGAACCTCTCTCCATCACTCAACATGCTGGCACCCTGATCTCAGACTTTCATTCCAGCCTCCAGAATTATGAGAAATAAACTCCTATTGTTTATAAGCTAAAAAAAAAAAAAGAACGAAAAAGAAAAACAGAAAAATTACAAAATCTCTTTCTTGCCTTTTTAAACTTTCCAAATATTGAAATTTCATTCATGTTTCTGGAATTGTGACAGTTAAACAGATCAGTCTGTGCATCAGAAAATTAAGCGGAAGAGGAGCATCCTTAAGTAAGCTCAATATTTTCTCTTCCATAAAGACTAATATAACAATAACTATTCTGTTATTAATAAAAAACAATAATGGCAATGAGAGCCAATATTTCTGGAGTATTCCCTATGTCCCTAGTACTCAGAACGTTTCCTATCTAATGCATATGTCTTATTAATTTGAAGGACACAAATGTCCTTTGAACTTTGTTCAACTTCTTTTCCTTTGTGACTAGACACCTGACCTTCCTCCTTTGCTTCATAAACCATTGCCTGGGTTCTGATCCTGTCAAGGGGTCTGGATGTTAGCATTGGCTAGTTCATGAGTTCCCTCCCACATGCCAGCCAGTGTGAAGGCAGAGCTTAAAAATGCTCACTTGTTTCCTTTGCTCTCTCAAGACTCTATGCATTCCATCCTCCCTTCACTTCTGTTACAAATATGTGTCCTTCCAAAGCTCGTATTCTGAGATGAATAATTTGCTTTTGATTAGAGCAGGAAATGACACATCTTCATCAGTTATGTGTCCTGCTGGTATTTGCACACCAGCTCCTAGAATTATTCACTCTTGAAGCTTTCTCAATGAAACCACATGGAGTGTCAGTTTTACAAGGTAAGTTCATTGCTGAGAGTACCTTGCCCCATGTGTAATTATTACAGGGCCCAGATGTTGGAAGAACTTGAATGCCAAAGTGAAGACTTGGGGGTTTATTGGGTAGAATGCCATTGAAGTGTTCCAGAAGGATGTGCTGGACCTTCCCTGGCACGCTTGGGAAGAAGATTGCTCTGCAAAAATGCACAGGGTTAAATGCATTCAAGAGTACTTGGAGGGGCTTCCCTGGTGGCGCAGTGGTTAAGAATCCGCCTGCCAATGCAGGTAACACGAGTTCGAGCCCTGGTCCAGAAAGTTACCACACGCCACGGAGCAACTAAGCCCATGCACCACAACTACTGAGACTGAGCTCTAGAGCTCACGAGCCACAACTACTGAGCCCACGTGCCACAACTACTGAAGCCCGTGCGCCTAGAGCCCGTGCTCCGCAATGAGAAGTCACTGCAATGAGAAGCTCGCAAGAGTAGCCGCCACTCGCCGCAGCTAGAGAAAGCCTGCAAGCAGAAACGAAGACCCAACGCAGTCAAAAATAAATAAATAAATTTTTAAAAGAAAGAGTACTTGGAGGGTAGGGGATAATTACAAAGCCATTGCCATATAGACATGTCCAAAAAGGTAGCTACCAAGGAACAACTAGTTGAAATATGCTATAAAATGACTCTTTCTGAGTTTCTAGACTTGCAGGATCTCAGTTCCCTGACCAGGGACTGAACCTGGGGCCACGGCAGTGAAAGCTCCGAGTCCTAACTACTGGACTGCCAGGGAACTCCCTAAATCAGTTTTTCAGAAAAAGCATTAGCTATTCTTGTTTTAAGGGCCAGACAGGAGGAATTTCCCCTACAGGTATGACACTTCCACAATAGACAAGATGTAGAATCATTTAACCTTTTCTTATAAATGTCCCTCACTGTAGGCTGATGGCAAATGACAGATTGCAGCAAAACAATCCTTTCTATATAGACAGGTTCCAATAGAGTGGTTTGATCCAATTTGTAAAAAGTAGAATATTTAAAGGAATGGATTAATGATATTATTTCTCACATTGAGACAGTAAAGAATTTGAGCTTATAATTTCCAGCAATACCTGAGATTTGCCATTCTGAGCAGACTCAGTATAAAGTTAACTACAGAGTTAAAATTCTCTGAGAAAGTGCAGTCATCCAACCAGGTTTGACCCTATGTGAAGAAACGATGAGAATTTAATCACAGATTTTATTTATTTATTTAATAAATTTATTTTATTTATTTATTTTTGGCTGTGTTGGGTCTTCACTGCTGTGCATGGGATTTCTCTATTTGCAGTGAGCGGGGGCTACTCTTTCTTGCAGTGCACAGGCTTCTCATTGCAGTGGCTTCTCTTGTTGCAGAACACAGGCTCTAGGTGCACGGGCTTCAGTAGTTGTGGCTTGCAGGCCCATTAGTTGTGGCTCTCAGGCTCTAGAGCACAGGCTCAGTAGTTGTGGCACACAGGCTTAGTCACTCCGGGGCATGTGGGATCTTCACGGACCAGGGCTTGAACCCATGTCCCCTGCGTTGGCAGGTGATTCTTAACCACTGCACCACCAGGGAAGCCCTAATCATAGATTTTTAAATGCCATGCAGGCATGATAGTTCTTAAAAAAATAAAATATTTTAATTTTTAATAAAATGTTTTAATTTTTAGTATTAGAACAAAATGTATGGTACTTAGAAGTCATTAAAATATTACTTGGTGAAGGAAGAAATGAGTAGAGCAGCCAGAAGGGAATAATTGTTTAAATGACTTCTCTCAAACAAGTGATGTCTGTGTGTCTGTTTCATGGTAATTCATGTCTCTATTTTCCAGTAGACTCATCAACAACATGGAATCAGGAAACCAGACTGGTGTCTCAGAATTCCTCCTCCTGGGCCTCTCAGAGGATCCAGAACTGCAGCCCCTTCTCTTTGGGCTCTTCCTGTCCATGAACCTGATCACTGTGCTGGGGAATCTGCTCATCATCCTGGCCATCAGCTCAGACTCCCACCTCCACACCCCCATGCACTTCTTCCTCTCCCACCTGTCCTTTGTTGACATCTGTTTCACCTCCACTATAGTCCCCAAGATGTTGGTGAACATCCAGACAGGGAACAAAGTCATCACCGATGCAGGCTGCCTCATTCAGGTGTATTTTTTCATGGTTTTCATATGTATGGATAATTTGCTCCTGACCATCATGGCTTATGACCGCTACGTGGCCATCTGCCACCCTCTGTATTATGCAATCATCATGAACCCCCGTCTCTGTGGTCTGATGATTCTTTGCTCCTTGTTCATTAGCATTATGAACACCTTGCTCCACAGTCTGATGGTGTTGCATCTGTCCTGCACAGACTTGAAAATCCCCCACTTCTTCTATGAACTTGCTCAGATCCTCAGACTCGCCTGTTCTGATACTCTTATCAATGACATCCTGATGCATCTAGCGACTAGCCTGTTAGGTGTCGGTCCCCTCTCAGGGATAATTTTCTCTTACACTCGCATTGTCTTGTCCATCCTGAGGATCCCATCAATTGGTGGGAAGTATAAAGCTTTTTCCACCTTTGGGTCTCACCTGTCTGTCGTTTTCTTATTCTATAGGACCTGTTTTGGAGTTTACCTTAGTTCTGCAGCTACTCTCTCCCCCAGGAGGAGGGCAGTGGCCTCAGTGATGAACACTGTGGTCACCCCTATGGTGAACCCCTCCATCTACAGCCTGAGGAACAGAGCCATAAAGGGAGACTTGAGGACACTGATCTCTGGAACATTTTCTTTTTCATGATTCTGTCATCTGTCTTGGGTGTGGGCTTCTAGAAAGAGTCAAAGGGAATGAAATACTGGGTATGCCAGAATTCCCGACTCTTCCAAAATTCAATTCTCCTAGCAAAGTGATTAATCATGGGCTTTCAAATCAGATATCTTTGTATTAAATCCTTCTATCCTGGGAATTCCCCGGAGGTCCAGTGGTTAGGACTCTGAGCTTCCACTGCAGGGAACACGGATTCGATCCCTGGTCGGGGAACTAAGATCCCACAGGCTGCAATGCAGCAGCAGCAGCAGCAAAAAAAAAAAAAAATCCTTCTATCCTGTGTTTCACTACCTGTCATTTATCAGCTAACTTAACTCTCTGAGTTCAGTTGACATCTATAAATTGGCAAAATATTACATATTTAATAGTGATATAGGGAATATATCTCATATATGGGAATATATGAATATATGAGATAGTTTAATATATGTGTACAGAAATTTGTCTATATTAAGCACTAGTAAAATCAAATGTGTAATCCAAAGTCAATTAATCTCAATAAAGCTGGAGGAAAAAATTATTATCAGATGTGCAGGCCATGTGTTTGTAAACTTGTAGTGAACACTCATTTGCTTTCACATTATACTTAGATAAACCAGTTCTCGTTTCATCTCTCCCTTTTGAGTCATCCTCATTTTCCTCATTTCTGCTGCAATCTATGCAGAGAAATTGATTTGAATAAAGTCAATTGAGAGTTTTAATTTAATCCATGAGTTATATAGAAGTGCATTTTTTAGTATCCAATTATATGGAGGACCTCTTTTCCTTCTTTTGTTATTGATTTTTAGTATCATTGCATTGTGACTAAAGAACATACTCTGTATAATTTTAATTCTTTGAAATTTATTGAGATTTGCTCTCATGCACTTGTGGTTAAACTTAGTAGGTGAACTGTTTACGCTGAAAGATCAATGTGGACGATTGAGTGCATTTTCTAGGTCAAGTTGGTTAATCACGTTGAAATCTTATTTTTACTGATTTTTTTTTTTTTTCGGTGTGCGGGCCTCTCACTGTTGTGGCCTCTTCCGTTGCAGAGCACAGGCTCCGGACGCGCAGGCTCAGCGGCCGTGGCTCACGGGCCCAGCCGCTCCACAGCATGTGGGATCTTCCCAGACCAGGGCACGAACCCGTGTCCCCTGCATCAGCAGGCGGACTCTCAACAACTGCGCCACCAGGGAAGCCCTACTGATTTTTTTTGTCTCCTTGTTGTATCAATTATGGAGTGATATATGCTAAAATCACCCAGTGTGATATAGAATTTGACTATCTCTGCTTGCAGTTCAATCAATAGACTATTGAGGGGCTTCCCTGGTGGTGCAGTGGTTAAGAATCCACCTGCCAATGCTGGGGACACGGGTTCGAGCCCTGGTCTGGGAAGATCCCACATGTCGTGGAACAGCGAAGCCCGCGAGCCACAACTACGGAAGCCTGCACACCTAGAGCCTGTGCTCTGCCGCAACAAGAGAAACCACTGCAACAAGAAGCCCACGTAGCACAACGAAGGGTATCCCCCGCTCACCGCAACTAGAGAAAGCCCACGTGCAGCAATGAAGACCCAACGCAGCCAAAAATAAAATAAATAAAGTTATATATATATAAAAAATCAATAGACTATCGAATATAAATTCAGAATTATTATGTTTTCATGGTGGACCCAATCTTCTATCTTTATGAAGTTACCTTTGTTATCTCTGGGTGTAACAAACGTTTTTGCATTAAAATCTACTTTGTCTGATAGTAATGCACTGTAGTTACACAAGCTTTTTCTGGCATCTACCAGGTGATGGGAAACCTGGCTGCAGTCCATACTGGTTTGCTTCCAGTTCCCCTCTATTCCCCAGAGACATTCCTTTGGGAAGCCAGCCCAAAGAGGGGAGACCCTTACTCTCACTCTTTATCCCTGGTCTTGTAGAGACCTAAAGCTCACTTGGTCCCTTAGCTGCCTCTTGTAGACCACCTCAAGGGTAAAACCAGCCCCAGTGTCTGCCTCACCTCTCTGGAACCCTGTCCTCTCCTAGTCTCCATGCAGTGATTTCTTTTCTGTATAAGTTTAAGGTGTACAATGTACTGATTTGTAAAATGCTTATACTTTGAAAAATGCTTACCACCATAGTGTTAGCTACCCCCTCTATCACATAATTACCCTTTGTTTTTTGTAGTAAGAACGCTTGATTTATTTTCTTAGCAACTTTCAAGTATACAATACAGTATTGTTAACCAGAGTCACCATGCTGTGCATTAGATCCCCAGAACTTATTCATCTGATAACTGGAAGTTTGTACCTTTTAACCAACATCTCTCAATTCCCAACCCCTCCTCCCAGAGCGCCTGGCAAGCACATTCTATTCTCTATTTTAATGGGTTCGGCTTTTTAAGATTCCACTGCAGTGATTTCTTACTAGTATTTAGATCTTTGTTGCTTTTTAGATTTTTTTTTTTTAATGTACACTACATGCATACGTTTCATTGTCTTCAGTTGGAGAGTTGGTCTAAATTTCCCAGCCTTCAATTACCAGCAGCAGAAGTCCTGTATACAGATTATTAAATCAATACTATCTTAGGTTTGAAGCTAAATTTCTGTACTAGCTAAATCAGACTTATGGAGGATACAGTCTTCTAAAGCAGAAGTACCTTTTTTTTTTTGGCCTGCGCCTGCCAGTACTTGGAATCTTAGTTCCCTGACCAGGATTGAACCCGTGACCCCTACGGTGGAAGCACAGAGTCCTAACCACTGGACCCCCAGGGAATTCCCCATAAGTACCTATTTTCTGAGGTGAGTTCTGTGTACTTTCTGAGAGTGGGGTAGGGGGGACGCTTGTATGAATGGAGGGCTGGTTTTTGTCCCTATGATGTAATAAAAAATATTTGGTCTTTGTTCCCAGTTTCTGACACAGACTCCTAAAACCCTTGGAACCTCCTGAGTGAAAAGAGTGTCTTTGGTATGTTAATGAGATAACTCTGGGCTAAGCGGCTTCTAGAGGGCTTCAGGGCTTGTTGCCAGAAAGACTGAACTTTGATTAGAGGGTTGGAACTTTTCAGCCTCAAACCCCCACCTGTGGAGGTATTGAAGGTTGAACCAATCACCAATGACCAATGATTTAATCCACCTTGTCTATGTAATGAATCCAACATGAAAACCTAAAATGACAAGAGTTCAGAGAGCTTCCAGGTTGGTGAGCCAGAACATATCTATAGGGAATTCCCTGGCACTCCAGTGGTTAAGAGTCCTCGCTTTCACTGCCAAGGGCTCTGGTTTGATCCTAGGTTGGGGAACTAAGATCCTGCAAGCCCGCGTGACACAGCCAAAAAAAAAAAAAAGAAAAAGAAAAAGTTTGCTCCCTACCCTATCCTTGCTCTTAGCTAAAATCTGAGACTCTTCCATGAATTTTTATAAGTAAAGTTTTACAAACTTCATATAAAAATTATACAAGTTGAGCTGCAATGTTTCAAATAAAAGGTAACAGACAGATGAATAATGATCAACAACTCCAAGGGAAATTCAAGATGCATTTGAAAATCCTTTGAGCCTGCTTGTTTTCTGCATCTCAGGAGGAATTTAGTTTTTCAGACGTTTTTTGCCCGGCCTCTAAAGCCCTGGTTCCCAAAGGGAAGTATTGAGCAATTTTACCAGTACTCCCCTAAATCCCCCCAACCCTCCCACCCCGCCTCCAACCTCAGCACTATTCTCCTGTGGAGCCAAATAAGTCTGTTTTGGGATGCCGTCCTGTGCATTTTGAGGTGTTTAGCTGCATCCCCTGCTTCCACCACTAGATGCCAGTAGCACCCCACCCAAACCAAGTTGTGCTACCCAACACTAATCTCCAAGCATTGCCAAATCATTCCCCATTGTGAACCATCGCTAGGGGGGAAAAATAGTTTAATTGAAGACAGGTAAGTTCTCTTAGCATAAAGTAGGCATTTATATGCATGGTTCAATTATTAGTATATAAAGGCGAGCGACAATATTGAGCTTTACCTGTGCTGCTGGAAAACGCAGACAGTTAATCCCCCCACCTCCCGCAATTTTGTGTTCTAGAAACCAGTACTGCAAAGAACCTCTCTTCCCCATAGGAGGATAGGACTCTCTAGTGACCTCCTTGTTTCCTATGACAGGGCCAGACACACACTCTCCAATTCCCATTCTTTTGTCTCATAAATGAGTAGGTGGACTGTTTGTCCCCCTCCCTGACAAACTAGCTAGACATAGAGATTAAGCATTTCTTGCTCAACTAACAGAGTCCCCTGGTTACAATAACAATCCCAAGTGTAAAATCCCTCCACCTATAATTTGCTTATTCCTCCCTATGAAAGTCTAAGGCAAAACCATTCTGCAGAGACACTCTGATGTTTGGATTGGGGGTGTTTTCCTTATTGCGTTAGCCTGAATAAAACCAATCTCCCTGCTAGCTCACTTTTTATTGTTTGCCTTTGACAAAAAATAGCAAAAAAAAAACAAAAAAAACAATGAGGTGGAAGAATGAGTGAACTTGATTGGAAAAGGGCACAAACTTCCAGTTATAAGATTAACAAGGTTGGGGATCCGAGGTGGAGCACAGGTGATTATAGCTAATAATGCTGTATGCTATACTCAGATGTTGCTAAGAGAGTAGATCTCTTATGTTCTCACAGCAAAAAAAGGAATGGCCACTATGTGATGGGATGGAGGTGGTAGCTAACACTCTGGTGGTAACCGGTTTGCAATTCACAAATGTATCAAAGCAACACATTGTACACCTGAAACTTACACAATGTTATTTGTCAATTATAGCTCAATAAAGTTGGAAAAAGGAAAGCAAAAGAAAAGAAAAGATTTGGGAACCTCAGCAGAGCACTAATGAAAAGCTCACCCTCCCGGTATTGACCAGGGGACTTTCAGATAACTCTGCACTCTTTAAGAGGTACAAAGGTGGAAGCAAAACATGGTAAAGGGAAAAAAAAAAAAAAAAAAAGCTGGGAACGAAGAGGTTCTTGTTGGCTCAGCCCACTACCAGCATCATTCTAACTGCTGATCCCATGTAGAAAAACTATGGCATTGATAATTCATTTAAAAGAATCATTTTTATCCATTTGCAGCAACATGGATGGACCTAGAGCATATTATACTAAGTGAAGTAAGCCAGACAGAGAAAGACAAATATAAGATATTGCTTATTATTGCTTATATGTGGAATCTTAAAAAAAAAAAAGATACAAATGAACCTGTATACAAAACAGAAATAGACCCACAGACATAGAAAACAAACTTATGGTTACCAAAGGGGAAGGGGGGGGGGGGATAAATTAGGAGTTTGGGATTAACATATACACATTACTATGTATAGAATAGATAACCATCAAGGACCTACTGTACAGCACTGGGAACTATACCTAATATTTTGTAATAACCTATAAAGGAAAATAATTTGAAAAAACATATATATGTATGTATAACTGAGTCGCTTTGCTGTACACATGAAACTAACACAATATTGTAAATCAACTACACTTTAATAAAAAATAAATTAAAAAAAATTTTTTTTAAGAATCATTCTTGTCAGTAAAGTGCCAAACACATGAAAACCATAAGAAAACTTTATTTTCCTGAAACCAGTTATGTTAGAAAGACTAACAGAAATCCAACCTGGCACACCAGAGTTTTAGATAAACAGAGCTGGCTGGGGAATGTAGTCCTAAACTTTAACTGTGGCGCTAGTATCAATTTATTTAAAGTAGTATTTGAAGGGGTGGGATAGGGAGGGTGGGAGGGAGACTCAAGAGGGAGGAGATATGGGGATATATGTATGTGTATAGCTGATTCACTTTGTTATAAAGCAGAAACTAACACACCATTGTAAAGCAATTATACTCCAATAAAGATGTGAAAAAAAATAAAGTAATATTTGAAATCAATATGTTCTCCTCAGGTCTCTCTATATAGAGCAGGCAGGATCTGAAGTTTTACATGAATGGCACTTGTGGAAGTTGCAAAAGTGTGGGCCCTGGAGATAGAGCTATATTTCTAGAGAAAAAGGAGAGAATTTCTACAGTCACAGACTGGAGGGGGGGGGGGATGAGGAAGCTGTAGCACCACAGAGCATAGTTCAGACCCTTTTTATATACAGTTAGTAGGAATTTATAAAATAAATAAATGCTCCATTGACAATTTTTAGAGGCTTCGATTTCTTTTTCTTTTTTATTTTATTTTTTTCTCAGTGCAGAAGGAATTCAGCAAGAGGCAAAGTGATAGGTAAGAAGTAGATTTATTGAGAGAGATATACACTCCAGAGACAGTGTGGGCCATCTCAGAAGGCAACCAAGGCTTCAATGTTTCTTTGGGGTTTTTTTGCCTTGCCACGTGGCTTGTGGGATCTCAGTTCCCTGACCAGAGATTGAACCCCGGGCCACAGCAGAGAAAGCCATGAATCCTAACCACTAGGCCACCAGGGAACTCCCTTCAATTTCTAATGTTACAGTTTATAAAACATTTTTGTTGAATTCTGCTACTCCACTCAGAAGTTTCAAGCAGTTCTTCTTTCATTGGAGATAACTTTCCATGTGTGGTCTCAACTGTATATTCACAGATTTTCATTTCTCTCTTTGCCTGTGCCTCTCTCAAGGGATATCCTTAAGAAGCAGGGAACTCTACAAACTTTATAATCATTATTGTCACAACAGTGAAGTAGGTGTCACACCACTTAATTTCCCAATTTTTTTTTTTTTGGCTGTGCCATGAAGCTTGTGGGATCTTATTTCCCTGACCAAGGATTGAACCTTGGCCTTTTTCATAGCCATTCTGTTAGTTAAGTAGTGGTATCTCATTGCGGTTTAAATTAATGAGCCTTTCCTTAATAAAGTTGAGCACTTTTTCATATATTTATTGGCCATTTGAATATCTTGTTTTGTGATATGACCAGATTTATTTTTGGCCTATTTTTAAATTGAGTTGTCTATTTCTTATTGAGTGAGAAAATTTCTTTACATATTCTGCACGTGAATTTTTTTTTTTTAATTTTATTGGAGTATAGTTGATTTACAATGTGTGTTAGTTTCAGGTATACAGTAAAGTAGTTCAGTTATACATATACATGTATATGTATATTTATTCCTTTTCAGATTCTTTTCTCATATAGGTTATCACAGAATATTGAGTGGATTTCCCTGTGCTATACAGTAGGTCCTTGTTGGTTATCTATCTATCTTATACATGTCTATCTTATATATAGTAGATATATACACATATACATAAAGATGTATATGTTTTTCTTCTGCTTTGTGGGTTATTTTTTCACCATCAGTGGTGTTTTTTGATGAGCAGTTCTTAATTTGGTCACACTATGTGGCTTGCAGGATCTTAGTTCCCCAACCAGGGACTGAACCTGGGGCCACAGTGAAAGCACTGAGTGCTAACCACTGGACCGCCAGGGAATTCCCAAGCAGTTCTTAATTTTAATGTATTCCAGCTTATCAAATCTTTTTTTTCCCCCTTTTGTCTCCTATTTAAGAAATTTCTGCCTACTCCAAGCCATAAAATCATGGGTTTTTTTGTTTGTTTTTTTGTGGTACGTGGGCCTCTCACTGTTGTGGCCTCTCCCGTTGTGGAGCACAGGCTCCGGACACGCAGGCTCAGCGGCCATGGCTCACGGGCCCAGCCGCTCCGCGGCATGTGGGATCTTCCCAGACCGGGGCACTAACCCACGTCCCCTGCATCGGCAGGCGGACTCTCAACCACTGCGCCACCAGGGAAGCCCCAATCATGTTTTTCTCTATAATTTTTGTTTTACCTTTCACATTTAGTTCTGCCATCATTTTGGAATCATGGGGATCAATTTTCATTTTTTTCCATGTGAATATCCAATGGACCCAGCTTTATTGGAAAGACTGTCCTTGTCCCACTGTAGTCATTGCTGTCATACTAGGTGGTCCTGTGTGTGTGGTTCTGTCCTCTTGCACTGGTCAGTTTTCTACTCTTTTTTTTTTTTAAATAAATTAATTAATTTATTTTTGGCTGCTTTGGGTCTTTGTTGCTGGGCACGGGCTTTCTCTAGTTGCGGCGAGCAGGGGCTACTCTTCGTTGTGGTGCTTGGGCCTCTCATTGCAGTGATTTCTCTTGTTGTGGTGCATGGGCTCCAGGCATGTGGGCTTCAGCAACTGTGGCTCGTGGGCTTAGTTGCTCCGTGGCATGCGGGATCTTCCCGGACCAGGGCTCGAACCCGTGTCCCCCGCATTGGCAGGCAGATTCTTAACCACTGTGCCACCAGGGAAGTCCCAAATTTTCTACTCTTGCACCAATCCCAAAGGAGAGAGGCTTGATTCTACTTACATAAAGTTCAAGAAACAGGCAAAACTCTTCTATGATGTGTAAGGGAGGAAAAATCCCAAAACTTTTCTTCTACATTTATAGGTTCTTGGCTGGGGCTCTGTAGCAAAAGTAACGAGAGAAAAGCATACAAATCTGTTTTACATGACCCTAAAACCTTCATAAGGAAATGAAGACACACAAAAAAGTGGTTAAGTCTGAGCACTTTTTTATGCTAGGTTTGATGCAGACTGGAAAGCCATAGAAAAATGTGATTGAACAAAAGGATATGAGCTAAGGGTAGTAAACTGAAGGAAATTTAGCAATCTTGTACAGTTGGATTCCTTTACGTGTCCCTCCATCTTCAGAGATAAGGACACTCCTTTCCTCTGGTGTAGGAAGGACAGCTATCACAGGAGGGTCCTATGACCTGCTTCAGGGGAAGGTCAAAGAATCCTCCCTGAGTCATTTCTCTGATTCCCTCAACTTAAAATATTTGATATGCTAAGGTGCCATATTTTAGGGTAGTTGTGTCCTGAACCATGTCAGATGTTATTGTTTTTAAAATTTTTTGGCTGTGCCACGCAGCATGCAGTATCTTAATTCCGCAACCAGGGATCAAACCCATGCCTCCTGCATTGGAAGTGCAGAGTCCTAACCACTGGACGGCCAGGGAATTCCCTTTTATTTAAAATTTTATTTTATTTTATTTTTTGGCCACAGATATTATAATAAGTTAAAATGATCTTAGTGGCCTTGGCTTGCAGTGGCTTGAAGCAGGATTTTGGTTCCCTGGCAAGAGATTGAAGTCAGGTTGTGGCAGTGAGAGCCCTGAATCCTAACTGCTAGACCATGAGGGACAGTGACAAGGCCCTGGGCTGTTGGCTTTGTAGAAATGAATTTCCACTAAGAGATGGAAAGTAGTGAAACAAGTAAAGTGTTTATTAGAAGGAAAAAGAGTATGTGTGAATAGACTCACATGGGCGAACTCAGAGAGAGAGTCACATCCTGCTGGTAGTTTGAATCACTTTTATAGGGCATTTGTCCCAGGTTTCCTTTGGCAAGTCACCTGGCTTAACCTGGTTCTGAGTCCATATTTGGTTTATCTCAGGGTCCTCCGCTGTGTGCGTGTGCATCTCTTAGCCAAGATGGATTCTAGCAAAGACGCCTATGGGTAGGTTGACATCACCTACTATGGGGTGACGCCCCCTCCCTTTTTGACCCCCAAGGAGCCTTTCTGTGCATGTGTAGTTGGGAAGGTCTCCTTGACCTGGAGAATGAGAAATATATGGTTTCTTTATCTTTTATCTGGGCAGGACTCTGCTCCTCTCTGACCCTGCTATTATCTTTGTCTTGGAATATCTGTCCACAAACTCCAGCTGCTCAGCCTGGAGGCCATCTATCTTCTGTCTCAATAATAGGGTTTCCCTTGGAGGATGAGGAATTGTACTGACCAGGAGGGCCATGAAGGGAGCTTCTGTGTTATTGGTAATTTTCTTTTTGAAAAACCTGGGTAGTATGTGCATAGGTGTGTGCATTTTGTGGACATTTTTTAATAATTTGCGCATAGGTATGTTCTCTTTAAAAATTTATTTGTAGACTTTCTGTATGTTTGTTGTAAAACAAAGAATGTTTCTCTCCATCCAAGTGCTACAAAGATTAAGTCATTAGCCACTGCAGTTGCTGATGGACAGTAGTGCCTCCTGAGAGGAATTCAGGATGAAAAACAAGATGAGGCACTCTGTGCTTTAGGAAAACAGGCCCTTTATTTTATTTGTTTAAATTTATTTATTTATTTATTTAATTTATTTATTTTTGGCTGCGTTGGGTCTTTGTTGCACACAGGCTTTCTCTAGTTGCAGCAAGCGGGGGGCTACTCTCTGTTGCGGTGCGCAGGCTTCTCATTGCGGTGGCTTCTCTTGTTGCAGAGCATGGGCTCTAGGCACACAGGCTTCAGTAGTTGTGGCTTGTGGGCTCTAGAGCGCAGACTCAGTAGTTGTGGTGCACAGGCTTAGCTGCTCTGCGACATGTGGGGTCTTCCTGAACCAGGGCTCGAACCTGTGTCTCCTGCATTGGCAGGCAGATTCTTAACCACTGCGCCACCAGGGAAGCCTGAAAACAGGCCCTTTAGATAGTATATTTCAAGAAGAAATTTAATGAACCCAGATTCTTGGATCTTCCCATACATAGAAAAGCACTAAAATCATTAACTGAGATATCTGTTCCTTGTGAGTAGTAATAATCTTTTACCGAGATATGTGCTTAACTGCATGTATTCCCTAGCCAAAAATCATATATATACTGGCTTCTCCCCCTACCTCTTTGAAGCAGTCCCTTCAGAGCTACTGAAAGGCTCTTGTTGCTGAACACAAGTTCTTGTGCCTGAAGCACAGTGAGGCCAAACAAACCAAAACATTGGAGTTTGGAGCAGAGGCAGGTTTATTGCAGGGCCAAGCAAGGAGAATGGGTGGTTTATGCTTGAAAAGTCTGAACTATCTGGTGGTTTCCTGGGAGAAGTTTTTATAGGCAAAATTTGGGGGTGAGGGCTGCAGGGTTTTTGACTTTCTTCTGATTGGTTGATGGTGAGGTAACAGGGCGGTGTTAAAGGAATCTTGTGCTCAGTCAGAAGTTACCATCGTCCACTTGGGTGGGGGCCTTATTGGGGACCTTAGTTCGTTCAAAAGAACTCAAAGATATTGTTATGTATATCCCTTGAGGAGGATCAGGATCTTGCTTTAATCACTGCACTATAGTTTCTTGACTATTCCTCCATTGTTTCTGCATTCCCTGTTTCCCTGATTAGCAGCTGTTTGAATCTGCCATTTGGAACTCAGGGAAAGTCTAGGAGGCTGAAGCCTTCATCCTACAAATAAGAAATGGGGGACCCAGAAAGGGTGTTTTGCCCAGGAGGGCCAGTTTCAAGTCCTGCTGTGATCTTTCATGACTCAGAAACAAGAAAAACATTTCTGGCAAAGCAATCAGATTCTGGATTGATGGTCAAGGTAGAGCTGAGCGTTGCCTGTTGGATCAATGGGACAAAGAAGGGTCCATGATGTTGCCAAGGTTTACAATGGACATGTGAAAGGTGGGGTTGCTATTATTTGAAGTTGATAAGGTGGAGTCAGGAGTTTGATTTGTGGACTTTAAATGTGTCTCTAAAATACCCAAGTGGAGAGAGAATATCTCATTCTGTCTGGCATTCAGGGCAGAGGTGTGGGATGGAATTTTGACTCTTGAGTGTATACACAGTACTTAAAGAGGTAAGATTCAGTGCTACCACAGGGATTATAAGACGAAAAGAGGCCTGAGAACTGAGTCCCGAGGCACTTGAACAATTAGAAGTTGGGGGGAAATTAGCGCCATCCGCAGTTTCCACCGAGGTACCCCCGCCATGCCCGTCTAAACTCCAGAACTACATTTCCCAGAGTCCTTTCCGTCTGTGCTTCCTGGTTAGAGGCCGGTTATGAAGTCCCGCGACACTTAGAAGGCGGAAGTGAAGCGGAAGCCATTACTCTCCGGAGGCGATTGCTGCTGTACACATGGGCAGAGGAGCGGTCCACCGCGGCTACTTCCGAGCTGTTGGTCCCCGCGACAGACCGGACCTTTCAATGAGTTTCTCGTCCCTTCGGCAGCAGCTTCCGTGACCTCTGCTCCCCGTGATTCTACCCTCCGTGATGTAAGACCCGCTTTCCTCACTTAACCCTTTACTCCCCGCTTTCCTGAGGACAAGAGAGGCCATAAGGCAGAGAGGGGTATCGGGGGATAGGGACCTGGGACCGGGAAGCCAGGCAGCCAGGAAGAGTGTGTTTTAGATCCTGTGATAAGCGGTATGAAACGCTAGTGATGAAGTTTAGGACCACTGTATTTAGCGACAAGGGGGAGGCACTGGTGATCTGGTCCAAAAAAAACTGACATCTTGGGATGGGGACAGAAAAGCCCGGCCGAAGTGAATTCAGGACATTATTTTGTGTGTGTGTGTGTGTGTGTGTGTGTGTGTGTGTGTGTATGTGTGTGTGTGTCAGGAATTGGAGACCGCAAGGATAAACTACCTACCTTTTGCTTTGTGGTCAGCTTTGTCTAACATTAATAGGAGCACACTGGTTTTCTTTCTGTTACCATTTATCTTGAATAATTTTTACACTTAAACATTTCAGTTATTTATCTTTATTTACTTTAGTTGACTCTCGTGTAAATAGCTTATAACTAGATTTTAAAATGCACTTCAACATTGTTGTTTAATTTGAGAATTAGTCCATTAATATTTATTGTGATTACTAATATTTTGCGTTGATCTTTACCACCTTATTTGGTACTTCCTGTTTATTTTTTTCCCTTCAAATAATTCTTTTATCAGAATATAGGACATATATGTCCCACAAAAATATGAAAACACAGAAAATTAAAAGAAAAATAAAGTGAATCTGCAAACCAGGCCAAGAAAAATAAGTATTTGAAACCTCGGAAACCTGTATTCTCTTAAACTGCGTCTTTCTCTTTCCCCATGATTTTCTTCCTGGATTTTACTGCTTATATGTTTTCTCAAAAATGTATTTACTAATTTTGGTAATTACTTGTAGGTGGACTTACACTAAAGTATTTTCAGAGACACCCTCTTTCCATATTGATGGAAGTACCCATTTTAATTTAGATATTTCCAAATATCTTGTAGAAGATTATATGCACCTACCTACCCATTCTTTTTCAGGTATTTTGTGACTCAAATTTTAGTCAGTTTACGAAGTTCCACATACCGGGGTTTTGTTTTCAAGTTGTGTTGAATATATATATGGATTTTGAGAATATTGGCATCATTATGCCATTGAATTTTACAATTAATTAGTTATCTCTTTCTTTAAATAAATTTATTTTTGGCTGCGCTGGGTCTTTGTTGCTGCGTGCCGGCTTTCTCTAGTTGCTGCGAGTGGGGGCTACTCTTCATTGTGGTGCACGAGCTTCTCAATGTGATGGCTTCTCTTGTTGCGGAGCTCGGGCTCTAAGCCAGCGGGCTTCAGTAGTTGTGGCACGCGGGCTCAGTAGTTGTGGCTCGCGGGCTTAGTTGCTCCATGGCACGTGGGATCTTTCCAGACCAGGGCTCGAACCTGTGTCCCCTGCATTGACAGGCAGATTCTCGACCACTGTGCCACCAGGGAAGTCCCAGTTATATCTTGTATAATGCCTTTCAATAAAGTTTTATGAGGATCAGCAAAAACGATTTAAGGGTTTGGTTTGTTGTTAGATTTATTCCTAGGAAAGTGTATACTTTCCTTTTGCATCACACACATTTTTTAACATTTACTTTCTTTGCTAGACAGGCTGAGGACTTTGAGTAGCATTGAATGGAGTTGGATAGCAATCTTGAAGCAGTCCTGTTTTCTTTCTGACTTTAAGGAAAGTTAACTTGAAAGTTTGCTGGAGGCTTTTTTTTTTTTTTTTTTTTTGAAAAGCGTTTATTAGGTAAAAGAAGTCTCCTATTTCCTAATTTAAGAGTTTTTGTCATGGACAGCTGTAAGCTTTTAACAAGTGATTTCCGCCCCCCCCCCAGCAACTTCTTTGATGTGTTGATGGATTTCAATCACCCTTTGAAAACTATGATAGGTCTGTGATAGGTTCTAGTTCTGTTTGTGCTTTGAAAGAATAAGTGAAAACTAAGACTCTCATTTACCTGATAATGTGGTGAATTAAACCAATTGATTTTCTAATGTTACATTAAATTTGCTTTGGTAAAATAACTAAATTGGAAAGGATATGTACTATTTTACCATTTTTGGTTTCTGGTTGCTAGTATTTATTTTTTATTTTTTATCTTTTTATGATTTGCATCTATGTTTGAGTGAAATTGGCTTGTAATTTTCCTTTTCTGTTTCAGGTTTATTCCAGCCTCATAAAGTGGGGTGGGAGTGTTCCCTTTTTTTTTTTCTAAACTCTGGAATATTTTGCCTAAGAGTAGAATAACTTGTTCCTTAAAAGGGAGTTTTACCAGGAAAAACCATTGGGGTCTGAATTTTCTTTGTGGAAAATTTTAAAGCTGTTGTTTCAGTTCTATAAGAGTCATAGGGCATCCAAGTTCTCTATTTCATTATGGTAAGTAAAATTTCTTTAGGAATTTATTCATTCCATCTAAGGCTAAACTGTATAGTCAAAGTTGTTAATAATGTGCTTTTATTATATTTTTAATGCTGCTGCAAGTGTAGTGTTTTCTAGGTTTTCATTCTTGTATTTATATATTCTTTTTTAAAAAAAAATACATCCTGCCACAATTCTGTCAATTTTGTTTTTCATGAAGAACCACTTTATAATGTATACGTTTTCTATTTCATAACTTTCTGTTCTTTATAATTGTCTTCCTTTTACCTTTTTGGCATGTTTCTTTACAGTTTCTTACATTGGAACGTGCACATCCGAAAGGATTACAGTGGTAGTATTTTATTTTACTTCAGTTCTAAATATTATCAAATATTATGACTTCTTTGGCATGTGAATTATTTAGGCCTTTTAATTTCCATTTCTGTGATGTTTTTCGGGTTATCTTTTGGTTTTGTTTGCTAACTTGCTTGCACTATAGTCAGAGATTGATGACGTTTTCTGAGACACACATTGTGCCCCATGTGTGGTTGGAGTTTATAGTTAGGAAATACTGTTTCATCTTGTGCAATCTGCATATAGTTATTGAATTGTCTGCTTGAACATATTATTGAGAGCTCTGGTAGTGGCTTTGTCCATCTCCTTAGAGTTCTGCCCCCCACCCCTGATATATATATATTTTTTAATAAACTTATTTATTTAACTTTGGCTGCGTTGGGTCTTCCTTGCTGCACGCGGGCTTTCTCTAGTTGCAGTGAGGGGGGGGAGGCTACTCTTTGTTGTGGTGCGCGGGCTTCTCATTGAGGTGGTTTCTCTTGTTGAGGAGCGTGGGCCCTAGGCGTGCGGGCTTCAGTAGCTGTGGCTCGCGGGATCTAGAGTGCAGGCTCAGTAGTTGTGGCGCACAGGCTTAGTTGCTCCGCGGCACGTGGGATCTTCCCAGACCAGGGCTTGAACCCGTGTCTCCTGCATTGGCAGGCGGATTCTTAACCACTGCACCACCAGGGAAGTCCTACCACGGATATATTTTTGAGGCTATATTATGAAATATATGTAGCTTTTTCTTGGATTGTACCTCTTCTTTTTGTAATTCCTCAGTTTTCTCTATTAGCCTTTTTGCCTTAGTTCATTCTGATATTAATATATTTAAACCAGGTTTTTTTAAAAAAGTATTTGCCTTGTATATCTTTTTAAAATTTCCATTCTTGCTATATCCTTTCTCTTGTAAACAACATATAACTGGATTGTTTTTACTCCATTTTGAGAATATACATATTTTAGTTGAAGCATTTTGTCCCTTAACATCCTTTTTTCTTTCCTCTATCTTCCTTTGATTTGAGTACTTTTTTCATTCCACATTTTTCTCTGCATATTTTGAATTTATCTACATGTTTATATGCATATTGAATTTATTTATGTCTATTATTTTAGTGGTTATTTTGGAGTATTCTTATTCATGCTCGTTCATGAAATTTAGATTTTTTAATTATTTATTCATGGCTGTGTTTTGTCTTCGTTGCAGTACGTGGGCTTCTCATTGCAGTAGCTTCTCTTGTTGCAGAGCACGGGCTCTAGGTGCACATGTTTCAGTAGTTGTGGCACGTGGGCTCAGTAGTTGTGGCTCACGGGCTCTAGAGCACAGGCTCTGTAGTTGTGGCACACGGGCTTAGTTGCTCTGCAGTATGTGGGATCTTCCCGGGCCAGGGCTCGTACCCATGTCCCCTGAATTGGCAGGCATATTCTTAACCACTGTGCCACCAGGGAAGTCCCTAGATTTTTGATATGTTATCACTCTCCTGATTTACATGGTTTTGTGATCATGCATTTTAATTCTATCTATTTTTAAACCTCAGAAGAGATTTTCATTGTATACAGTCATTTTTAGTTTCATTTTACCCACACATTTTCCATTTTGTATGCTTACTTTGATTCTTGGACTCTTCGATATAAGTTCTTAACACTCTTTACTTTGGTTCCTTGATTTTTTTATTTCTCTCTAAAATAACGTATTTTAGAATTTCTCTTTTCTCTGAATGGCAAGCCCCAATATACCTTTATTTTGCCATCTTAGTAGGCATTTTGGTTGCTAAAGGACTGTATATTTTATTCCAGAGCCATGAAGATGTTCCATTATCTTTTGGCTTCCATTGTTGCTGGCGAGGAGTCAGGTGTCAGGCTAATGTTTATTTCTTTAAAGCAGTGATTCTTAAAGTGTACTCTTCAGACGTACAACATCAGCATCACCTGGGAACTTATTAGAAATGCATATTCTTGCATCCCCAGTTTCTGATGAATCAGAAACTGGGGATGCGGCCTAGCAATGTGAGTTTTTTGGTTTGTTTTTATAAAATATGTTTTCAGTGTTTTGTTTGTTTGTTTTTGCTGTACACGGGCCTCTCACTGTTGTGGCCTCTCCCGTTGCGGAGCACAGGCTCCGGACACGCAGGCTCAGCAGCCATGGCTCACGGGCCTAGCCGCTCCGCGGCATGTGGGATCTTCCCAGACCGGAGCACGAACCTGTGTCCCCTGCATCGGCAAGCGGACTCTCAACCACTGCGCCACCAGGGAAGCCCTTCAGTGTGTTTTAACAAGCCCTCCAGGTGATTCAGATGCATCTTGAAGTTTGGGAATCATTGCTTTAAAGATAACCTATGCTTTTTCCCCGGCTGCTGTTAAAATATTCTTTTTGCCATTGCTGTTTCTCTGGTTCAGTGTTGTTGTATCTGTGATCTGTTTTTATCTTCAGTCTCTTTATATCTGCTTTTTGAAATGAGAAATCCACAGCTACTATATTTTGCAATAACTGCCTGTGCTCCTTCTCTCTCCCTTTGGAATTCTATTTAGAATCAGTTCAGCCCTTTTCCCTCTGTCCCCCATGGCTCTTTATACTTATCATCGTTTTATCTGTGTGCCCTCATGTTTATTTTCTAGAAGTGGTTTTTAAATTTAAGCCTGCATAGAAGTCACCTATAATGCTTGTTAAAACAGATTCATCAGTCTACTCCAAAGAGTCTCATTCAGTTGGACTTGGATATGAACTGGGCATCAGAATTATTAAAGCTCTCTAGATGATGTTTATGCAGCTGGCTGGGGGAACCACACTTTGTGTGATACTCTAGAAAACAATTTTTTGGGGGCTGTGTGTAATCTGATAAAACTGTTTACCTAGTCCCTGCCATTTTACCTTTATTTCAGCAATTGTAATTGTCGTCTTAGAAATTACACATTTTTAAATTTCTGAGTATTTATCGCCAGCTTGTGAATGATTTTGAAAGATATCTGTCTTTTTTTAAAAATTAATTAAATTTATTTTTTGGCTGTGTTGGGTCTTCATTGCTGCACCTGGGCTTTCTCTAGTTGCGGTGAGCAGAGGCTACTCTTTGTTGCGGTGCGCAGGCTTCTCATTGAGATGGCTTCTCTTGTTGCGGAGCACGGACTCTAGGCGCACAGGCTTCAGTAGTTGTGGAACGTGGGCTCAGTAGTTGTGGCTCGTGGGCTCTAGACTGCAGGCTCAGTAGTTGTGGCGCACAGGCTTAGTTGCTCGGCGGCATGTGGGATCTTCCCGGACTGGGGCTCGAACCCGTGTCCGCTGCATTAGCAGGCGGATTCTTAACCACTGCACCACCAGGGAAGCCCTCTGTCTGTATTTTGTGTTGCACTTAAAATAGTTTTGAGTGGAAGGTTTAATCAGTATACCTAGATTGCCTGTTAACCTGCCCTTTTACCCCTGGTACATTTCATCTGGTTGAAAGCTTACAGATAGTGAAGTACATAGAGATATTAATTTACAAATGTAACACATTTCTGGAATGAGAAAAGTGGCATGCAGTGTTCTCACTACTATTGTTACTTTGTCTATGTGTACAAGAGTAACACTGTTAGAAACAGTTCTAGCAGAGGCAGAAATATCACTCCATAAAAGTAACAAAAGAATCATTCTGTCTTTAGTATTTACATCTGCAAATTCTGAATATCTTGGGGCAGTATTATAAAATTGAATGTGGGGATTTTAAATCAAATATTGGAAGAATTATGACCACAAAAGGAGAAGTCACAATAGAACAATTTTAAAGGGTAAAATGTGTTTTGGACCAAAAAACTGATGTAGGAGGCAGATCTTCTGTAATTGTGGGGAGCAGGGGTGAGATTAGGGTGAGGTATGTGGGCGGAGGCATTAACCCTGCACTTGTATGATGCTGAAAGCACCTGTTTGAATTTTGTACTCCAGCAACCTGTCTTACCTCACCCTCGTGCTGATCCTGGCACAGAGAAAAACAGATCCCAATGAGAGTGGGCTAAGATGTATTGAAATAGAAAAAGGGAACTGTTTTCACTGTGTTATAAAGGAAATTAAAAGAGAAATTAAACAATCTCAGTACCTCTTTGAAAATTCTCTCTCTATCGCATTTATCTGTGCTGATATCAGTCTGATCATCGTGGTTTTGTTTCATGTATTGTGTAGAAACAGGAGTCAAAACTTCTTTAATAGATCCCATAACTGTTCCTAGACTCCCCTGCTCCACTTCCAGTCACTTAGATGCTGAGGTAGTCCTGTTGCATCTGTATTCAGGGTCACTGAGTGTAGCTCAACAAGTGGTATAATTGCTCAGATGAGAAACACTCCAGAACCTTGCTCTGGCCTCTAGTTTGCATTACCATGAGACTTTGAAAATATCCCCCAGGTTTGAAATTGATGTGAGTGCACTCTCTATCCAGGCTTGAACCGTTTTGTTTACCTTGCCCCACATTGTGGGCAGTTCAGGAGCCAAGGTGTAGCTAAGCTTTATGGCTGTGTCCTAGCAGCTGGGTCAACATACATCTCATAGGACCTGAAGGGGAGCCCCCCACACACATACACCAAGATCCATAGACCCCCTCCTTTGTGATCTTCCCAAGACCCCCAGGTTCGGGAGGGCCTTCTCAATATGAAGAGAAATGTAGATCAGCTTATTTGTCATCCATTCATTCTTTTGCTCACTATTATCCTGTTTGTCATCTGAGGTAACTGTTCCAGACACCTCAACAGTGAAAGAAACAAAGAAGTGGAAAATCTATCTGCCTGGAGCTTATTGTCTGACTGGGCATAAGGGAAGAAAACTAAACAAGTAAAATACATAGTATGTGTGGGAGAGACAGTAATGCTTACTAGGTATTCTGTGTGCTGTCCTACACTTCCCAGGATCCCTGGAACTAGCAGGGGCATGTGACTAGTTCTGGGCAATGAGCTATGAGCACTTCAGGGCCAGAGCGTGTGTGTCAAGGTGCACAGTTCTCTAGGCACACCCTTCTAATCATCCTTGGACAGAATGACCACGGGTTTCAGTTGGCTCAGATACAAGAGGCATGCCCCCGTGTAACTGGTAAAGTTTCACCACCAGCCCAGGTTGAACAAGTAACATGAGCCAGACATAAACTTCCGTTTCATCGAGTCATTGAGATTTGAAGTCTGTTTTTGCAGTAAAATAGAGCCTACCCTGACTTAACACGGTATATATTAAGTGGAGGTTAGTGCTTTGAAGAAAAATAGAAGAAGGAGTGGGGTTTAGGGATAGACAAGCAGAGGTTTGCATTTTGATTAGAGTGGCCGGTAAATGCCATGTCGAGACACTTAAAGTTGACTAAAGATCCGAAGCAGGAGAGGGAGCAGGTACACTTGAATGCGGAGAAGCACATTTCCGTGTAGAGAACAGCAAGTGCAAAGATCCCAAGGCGGGAACATGCCTAGCACAGGCATAAGGCCCAGTGAGGAGGATAGTGTGAGCAGGGCCACAGGGGCCAGGAGCCAGGAGGGGTTGTGGATGAGGCAGCAGGAATGTAGGGCTTTGGCTGAGTGAGATGGGATGCCAGCAGGTTTTGAGCAACAGAGTGATGTGACCTACATTTTACTGGCAAAGTTCTACTTGCCGTATAAACTAAAGGACAGAAACAGGGATACTTTAGGAAGCTATTGGAATGATCTAGGAGAGAGGTGGTGCCTTGCACCAAGGCAGTATTAGAGTAGGTGGTGAGGAGTGGCCAGATTTTGGGTAAGCTTTCAAGGTAAAGCCCGTGGGATTTGCTGGTGATTTGGATCTAAAGTGTGAAAAAGGAGAATCCAGGATGACTTCAAGGCTTTTTGCCTGGAGCTCCTGGAAGCATGGAGTTGCCATTGAGATGGGGAGGCTGGCAGGAGCTCAGTGTTAGGTGTTTACCTTGAGGTCTTATTAGATATTGCAGGGGAAATGTTCACGTAGCGCTCATCTACCCATTTCTCTGGCTCATGCTGCCTGGGGCAAGTACCAAGTAGTGGAGAGTGGCATCCACTGTAAATTAACAGTTTACAGTTTAAATCGCCAACGGCCATTTTGTTTTATGATAAAAATAATAGTGTTTTAGAGTGAACATTTATTGAGCACATACAGTCCCATAATCCAGTGTTATAACCTCCAGTTTCCAGATGAGGAAACAAGTTTAGTGAACCCATTCTTTTTTTTTTTTTTTTGCCGTACGTGGGCCTCTCACTGTTGTGGCCTCTCCCGTTGCGGAGCACAGGCTCCGGACACGCAGGATCAGTGGCCATGGCTCACGGGCCCAGCCGCTCCTCAGCATGTGGGATCTTCCCGGACCGGGGCACGAACCCGTGTTGCCTGCATCGGCAGGCGGACTCTCAACCACTGCGCCACCAGGGGAAGCCCCCATTCTTTTTTAAAAAATAAATTTATTTATTTATTTATTTATGGCTGCGTTGTGTCTTCGTTGCTGCGCATGCAGGCTTTCTCTAGTTGCAGCGAGCGGGGGCTACTCCTTGTTGTGGTGTGCTTGCTTCTCATTGCCTTGGCTTCTCTTGTTGCGGAGCACGGGCTCTAGGTGCTCGGGCTCAGTAATTGTGGTTTGTGGGCTCTAAAGTGCAGGCTCAGTAGTTGTAGCGCATGGGCTTAGTTGCTCCGCGGCATGTGGGATCTTCCCAGACCAGGCCTCGAACCCGTGTCCCCTGCATTGGCAGGTGGATTCTTAACCACTGTGCCACCAGGGAAGTCCGTGAGCCCATTCTTGAATGGAGCCCCCATGGGCAAGAAATCTGGGCTTGCAGCACGGTGGGGTCACCTGAGGTCTCAAGGACAGACAGACAACAACCTTCATGGATGTGTAATCAGAACCTGTATGTCAGTACCCAAGGGAGGAGGGATTTCAGAGTGTGAACATGTGTGGGATGAGGGAGAGGAAGGCTCAGGAGAACCCTGGCCCTTAGGGATCCTGGCAAAGGAGGAAGGACCACGAGCAGGAGTCTCAAAAAGAGCGTTGCCATTGAGATGGGAGAGATGGAGGAGGACAACCTTGGGATATGATGCACAGTGGCCAAGAGCAGAGGTTCCCCGGGAAGAGGGAGAGAGGGGAGGTTGGTAGTGGGCAGGATCATGTACTGAGATCAAGACAAGAATCAGGAAAAGGTTGTTTTCCTGATTTGGTGTCAGCGGGTTCACATCCAGAGGTCACCGTGAGAGGGGACATGTGTGGCTCTGGAATCAGGTTCATTAGCCCCTGTTTGACCTTCGTCACATGACCTAACCCTTCAGTACATGCCCTACTTTTTCCTCAGGATACTGCTTACCTCCTGGGGAACTTGTGAGTATTAAATGAGAGTCCCTGGAAAGACTCAGGAGATACTTTGTACATAGTAAGCATGCTTATGTTGTTATTTGTAGCATTGGTATTGATGTTGGCAAGAAAAGTTGGGGGACAGAAACTTGAGCAGAAATTTGTAAATTGAGAATAGAGGAATAAGTGGGAGGTGAGGGTGGAGACCTTGTTTTTCAGTGACTCTGAACCTCTTTTTTTAACTTATCGAGTCTCTCCTTAGTAATCTGATGTTGGAACCCAAATCCTCTACTTGAGAAAGGCAAAGGTTTGTTCCAAGTGTGACCTCAGAAGGCTTGCAATACCTCTTTATACCCAGAAGGTGGCAGCACCTGATCTCATTTGGAGACAGGTACCATGGTATCTAGAACTGAATGAAAGATGGTTAACATTTGTTTATTTCCTCACTGCAAAAGGGGAAAGAGAAGGGAGCTAATATTTGTTGAGAATCTACTACATCAGCTGATGTAGTATTCTTGAATCTCTGAGAACCCTCACTGTTCTCACACAGGTGGTACTTATCAAATAAAACCATGCCGCCATTGCCACCTCCAAAGGGAGGAATGAACTCAGGCTTTGCAGTTAAAGAAATTAGGACCCAGGTCTCACCCCTGCCACCTGCTATGCAATTTTCTGGCAGTTACTTAAACTCTCTGAGCCTGTTTGCGCACCTCTGATGGTGCTGTAAGGCCCATCTGATTGGTTTTCTGTGGGGTTCAGGTAAACCCAACACTGGATCGTGCTTAACATGAGGTGGGACCTGGGTTCCCACCAGTGCAGTGCTGTTCACTCTCTTTGTAAACCTTTCAAAGAGAAATGCAACTACTTTTATTATTATTCCTTCACCCAGTTTCATAAGTTGTTCCCAAGAGTATTACATTTTTCTATTTGTGTTTTATTACATCTGGTTTGTTCACATTTCTAGAAAATAGGTAAGACTGGTGCTTGGTAACATTTAATTACAGCTCAAGGAATTAAACAGCTTGCTCCTTATTTTCCAGTTGACAAGCTATAAAATTGTGTGCTACAGTATTTTACATCCCTACTCAGTTTTTAATTTGAAAAGAACATAATTCATCACCTTGGCAGACAAGTGTTTTTTTTCTAATGTATGATAAATATGTGTAGCTAAAGAGACTGCAGATAAAGCAGTTTTGGGAGCATTTTGGCAACACTTACTAAATGTTTAGTCATAAATGTTGACTAAGCATTTCACTATCTAGAAATTCGTTCTAAGGAAAAACTTGAAAAAAACTGCAAAAATTTAGCTGCAAATATTTCTTCCAAGTGTTGTTTTTCTACTTGTGAAAAATTGGAAATATTCTAAACATTTTAACGTAAGATCATTTCAATAAATTGATGTGCCTATTTAGAAACACTTAGAAAATGAAGACCTTAAAATATCAAAACATTAATGAAAATGAAAATACATTATACCAGTAGTACAGCTGATTCTAAATTTCATCTGCAAAAGAAAATATTCGAGAATATCCAATATTTTTGACAAAGGAAAACTGATGAGTGACACGTTTTCCTAGATACCGGAAGATACTAAAGTAATGTGATTTTTTTTTTAACTTTTATCATTTGAACTTGATTTTACTATTCATGTATCCTTTTCTTCATTCAATATTTTAAACGTAATTTCTACGTGCGAGGTACTGTGCTTGGCAAATGTATAACCGAATCACTTTGCTGTATGTCAGAAATTGCTGATATGTATAACAAATCAGCATGAATTCAGATGAGATTTGATAATCACCTATATGAAAAAACAAAACAAAACTGCTAAAGGATTAATTCAGCCAAACAATAAATGACTGGGGTATAACAAATCAGCATGAATTCAGATGAGATTTGATAATCACCTATATGAAAAAACAAAACAAAACTGCTAAAGGATTAATTCAGCCAAACAATAAATGACTGGGGTAACTATGACATATGGATTAGCAGTGATGGAGGTCAGGGCAAGATGCCCCAAAATATGCCACTTTGGCATATTGATTATTTTGAATTAAAGTTACGTAAGAAAACAGTTGGCGTGAGAAGGACACTCTGACCCTTTTTTGCTACCCTGAAAGTAGGAAATAAATCTCCCGTGTGAAAGGCACCTAAGGCACCTTCCCTGTACCAGAAGGCAAAGAGACATCCTTATCTCCAGAGATAAATATGAAGTTCAGGGCTGAGAAGGCTGTATAAACAAAATTTATTACTTCTTTACCAATTTACTACCTCAGGCCCAAACTTTGTCGTGTCAGTTCTTCACAAATTTATTGTTTCCTTGTCTGAAAGGTATAAAAGCTGCCTGCTTTGTTCACTTCTTTGAGTCTCATAGAGAATAATGTGACATTGACTGAGAACCAGACAATCTATCAGCGACATAGAGTCTAAACACCACCCCAGGCTTAACATGTATACAGGTAGCTTGGTCTCCAGGTAGCTTGGTCTCTTTAGGAGTCCAGAGGTGTTTGAGATTGTCTTGGTTTTGGTATCAGGGTAATGCTGGCCGTAAGGATTTTGTTAGAAAAATATTACCTCTTCTATTTTTGGAAAAGTTTGAATAGGATTGGTGTTAATTCTTCTTTTAAGTGTTCGGTAGAATTCACCAGTGAAGTCATCTGGTCCTGGACTTCTCCTTGTTGGGAGAATTTGATGACTGATTGCGCCTGTTTATTTGTTATGGGTCTGTTGATTTTCTATTTCTTCTCTAGTCCATTTTGGAAAAGTGTATGTTTCTGGGAATTTGTCCATTTTATCTAGATTACCTAATTTGTCGGTGTACAGTTGTTCATGGTATTCTCTTTATTTTTATTTTTTAAAATACCTTTTCTATTTCTATAATGTGGATTTTTTTTTTTTTTTTTTGGCAATGCCTCACGGCTTGCAGGATGTTCGATGACTAGGGATTGAACCCGGCCCTGGCAGTGAAAGCCTGGCGTCCTAACCACTAGGCCACTAGGGAACACCCTTTTAGAGTCTTTTTAATTTCTGTAAGGTTGGTAGTAATGTCCCCATTTTTACTTCTGATTTTAGTTATCTTGTTGATCTTTTGAAAGAACCAACTTTTGTTGATTCTAGTTTTTCTGCTCTCCATTTCATTTATCTCTGTTCTAATTCTTTTGCTGCCTTTAGGTTTAGTTTGTGCTTATCTTGTGGCTTAAGGTGTAAAGTTAGGTTGTTTGAGATCTTCTTTAATGTAGATATTAACTGCTATAAATTTTCCTCTGAGCACTGCTTTCATTGCATCCCATCAATTTTGCTGTGTTACATTTCCGTTTTCATTTGTCTGAAAGTTTTTTCTAATTTCCCCAGTGATTTCTTCTTTGTCCTGTTGGTTGTGTGAGAATGTGTTGTTTCATTTCCATGTATTTGTAAATTTTCCAGCTTTCCCTCTATCATTGTTTTTTAGGTTCATTCCATTGTGGTTGGAGAATATATTTTGCTATTATTTGTCTTAAAATTGGTTGAGAATTGTGTTTGGCCTAATTTATGGCTTATTCTGGAAAACCCTAATTTTCTTTTTTTTCATAAGTGTAGTTCATTGATTTTCACTGAGCTTGTCCACTTTTTAATGTAGACATTTAACTGTATACATTTCATTCTGAGAATGATTTTAACCTCATTTCACAAGTTTTTATTTGTTGTATTTTCATGTAGTATAAAATATTTATTAAATTTCCTTTGTTTTATCCTCTACATAAAATTATTTGTCTTTAACTTCCAAATATTTGAGTATTTTCTAGATATCTTACTATTATTAATTTCAAATCTAGTACATTTGCTGTCTTTTTAAATTTGAGACTTTTTTATGGTCCAGCATATATGATCCAGACTCTATTGCTGGGTGTTGAATTGGAGAAAGTTAAATGATTTGGAGATATGTGGTGTAAGAGGTAGAATTCATTGACTTTTTTTCAAGAGTTTTAAAACATCTACTTAATTTTATTATTGAAGTATAATTAATTTATCATTTTGTGTTTATTACTGCTGTACAGCAAAGTGATTCAGTTATACATGTATATACTTTATCATTCTTTTCAATTATGGTTTATCATAGGGTATTGAATATAGTTCTCTGTGCTATACAGTGGAACCTTGTTGTTTATCCATTCTGTATATAAAAGGTTACATTTGCTAACCCCAAACTCCCACTCTATCCCTCCCCCAAACCCCTCCCCCTTGGCAACCACCAGTCTGTTCTCTATTCATTGACCTTTTCTGCCCCCACCCCCCTTCATTTTCTATTTAATATCGGGTAGTGGATTAGGACCTGAGTACAGTGGTGCACTCTTCTAGTTTCCTATATAGTTTAGGAAACAGAGTATAAAACAAGGAAATAAAAACAAGGGAGTAAAAACATAAAAATACATTGTGACAGGTTTTGTAGGAGAAAGAGAGTCAGCTAACAGAGAAAGCCAAGTTTTTTCATATGAAAATAATAACTTAAATTTTTAATGTGAAGAAGGTTGTGTGGATTTTTCTTTAGTTTGTAAGTGATTAGAGCCATGGAATGGAGCAGTTAAGTTGTAGCTTTTTTTCCCCCCTCATCTTTATTGGAGTATAATTGCTTTACAATGTTGTGTTGGTTTCTGCTGTATAACAAAGTGAATCGGCTATATGCATACATATATTCCCATACCTCACCTCCCTCTTGTGAGCGGCCAGAGGGCTGGCTACTGATTCTCTTCGTTGAGCCCAGAAACACAGGCTCAACAGGCTTTTGTATGAGATGTTCTTTGGTGGCTGTTAGTAGGCAGTGAGAATATGATTTTGAATTCATATTGGACCTTGAGTGTTAGAGATGAAAATTAAGGGACATTAAGGGAAGCCTTGGCAAAGCACAGAGTATGAAGAGCAATAGGGTAAGGGCTGATTCTTGAGCAAATCCAGCCTTTAATGGTAGAAGGAGACCTTCTGAAAAAACCTTGACAGAGTATCAAGAGAAGTAGAGAGAGAACTAGGAAGAGAGTTATATAGAAGCCTAGAAAGAGAATGATTCTCGAAGAAAATAGACATCAAATTTTGCTGAGGATCTAAGACTGAAATGCACTTACTGGATTCCACTGACACAGGACACAGGAGTAATTGTATTTTCTGTGAAGATGGAGATGATGGTAATTGACATTAGGTACACTGAATTAGGGAGATAGTGTGGACTGTCTTTATAAGCTTTTGCTCTGGAGGGAGGACTAAGTGTAGCTGAGGCAGATCTGAAGAGGTTGGCTTTAGAAGGGAGGGAGGGCAGACATCTTACTGGTAATAGGAGTCATAGGTCAGTTGTGGGAGGAATTTTTGTGTAACTGGAGACATGAAAGTAAGAAAGACTCCACTTAACTTTTTTAAAGTAGAGTATAATTTACATTCAAGAAAATGCACATATCTCAGATAATCAGTTTGATGAATTTTTTGACACGGTGTACATTGTATAGCCACTAACTGAAAAAAATAATAAAATATTTCAGTTGCCCCAGAAAGTTCCCTCTTGCTTCTCATTCTACCACCATATCATATTCCTGCAAGGAGGCGACCAACTTTTTTCCTTCTATTGACTTAAATAAACACATTTTGCTATTGACCTTAATAAATTTCACCTATTTGTGGAATAGGAGTTATAGAGCTTTTTTTTGGTCTCGCTTCTGTTGGTCAGCATTATAGAAGTTCATCCATGTTGTGTGTCTCAGTAGTTTCTTTTCGTTGATGAGTAGTATTCCACTCTACATACCACAGTTTGCTTATTCATTCTTTTGTTGATGGATATTTAGATTGCTTACACTTTGGGGCTATTAAGAATCAGATTGCTATGACCATTTTTATATGAATCTTTGTGGACATGTTTTAAAATTTTTCTCTTGGGTAAATATCTAGGAGTGGAATTGCTGAGTCAAGTGATAGGTATACTTTTTAAGAAACTGGTGCATTGTTTTCCAAAGTGATTGAACCATTTCACACCCCCACCTTTAGTATGTGAGAGTTTTGGGTATGCTGTATCCTTGCCACCATTTAGTGTTTATAGTCTTTTAATTTTGGCTGCTCTGGTGGGTTAAAATGTTATACCATTAGTTTTAATTTGCATCCATCTGATGACTAATGATTTTGAGTAACTTGTCATGCTTATTGTTCCTCACTTATTTAATTTTGTGAAGTGTCTAAGTGTAGCCCTTGTTGAGTTTTTTTTTATTTTTTATTATTATTGTTTTGTAGGAGTTCTTTATGTAGTCTGAATGTGAATTCTTTGTCAGGTGTACGTACTGCAAATATCTTTTTTCCTCAATCTGTGGCTTGCCTATTTATTTTCTTTCTTTTTTTAAAAAAATAAACTTATTTATTTATTTATTTTTGGCTGTTTTGGGTCTTCGTTGCCGTGCGCGGGCTTTCTCTAGTTGCGGTGGTGGTGCCCAGGCTTCTCATTGTCGTGGCTTCTCTTGTTGCGGAGCATGGGCTCTAGGTATGTAGGCTTCAGTAGTTGTGGCACGTGGGCTCAGTAGTGTGGCTTGCGGGCTGTAGAGCTCAGGCTCAGTAGTTGTGGCACACGGGCTTAGTTGCTCCGCAGCATGTGGGATCTTCCTGGACTAGGGCTAAAACCCATGTTCCCTGCATTGGCAGGCGGATTCTTAACCACTGTGCCACCAGGGAAGCCCCTATTTTCTTAATAATGTCATTTGATGACTAAAAATTTTTAATTTTGGTAAAGTCTAATTATTGATTTTTTTTAATGTTTAGTTCCATTTGTGTCTAGTCTAAAATGTTGTGTAACTCAATGTTGTTAAAGTGTTCTCGGATTTTACTTTTTCGTGTCTGAGTTATCTCAAAAAGGTTTTTTTTAATTCAAATTTTTGTGTATTCAGTGATAATGGAGGTCAAAGTTCCTTTTTGTCCATTAAGTTCTTGCAGCACCTTGTTTTTTTCCTAATTTGAAGATCTAATTGGCTTTCTTAGGCGATTTATGAATTGGGCAGCATCCCATCTATCAACTATAGAAGGGTGCTGTCTCAGCACTATTTATTAAAAAGACCACTTTCCCTAATGAATTTCTTTATTCCCTTATTGAAAATCATTTGACTATGCACATGTAGGTCTATTTCTGTTTTGTTCCATTGACCTTTTTGTCTATACTTATTCCAACAGCTCTTCATTACTGTAGTAAAGTTAGTAATAGGAATCTTCCAAGTTTATTTTTCTTTCTTAACATTGTTCTGGCTCTTCTAGATCTTCTGCATTTTGGTACCCATTTTAGATTTTGTTTGTCAATGTCTAGAATATAACCTGCTGAGATTTTGGTGATGACTGCGTTGTATCTGCAGATGAATTTGGGGAGAGTGAATACCTTAACAATATTGACTCTTGCAGCCCATGAAAGTGATATAGCTCCTCACTTATTTAGGTTTTTTATTTCTTTCAGCATGGTCTCACAGCTTTTATTTGTTTATTCCTATGTGCCTTATATGTTTTATGCTATTATAAGTGAAAGTATTTTTTAAGTTTCATTTTCCAGTTCTTTGCTGAGTTATGTTTTTTTTGTTGTGATTACTGTGAAATGAAATGCAAGATTATTTGCTGAAAGCAAGGGTCATGTAAGACAGTTTGGGGTTTAGAAAAACTGGTGAGATTTTTACATGGTTTTGGGGAGATTGGGTTACCACTTATGCTTTTCTTTAGTATAGATGCTCCTTCAAGGTTAGTGACTGTTTTGAAAGCTGCTAGTGTGACTGGGTGTGTGCGGACTGGTGTTTCCAGGTACCTTCAGGGAGGAAACAGATGGTTGGAATCATCCCAGACTGGTCTTTTGCTCATTGAGGGTATACTAGGTAGAGGATTAAAGGAATTTGGACAAAAATTTGTAGAAGTGATGGAACATGATGGATCTCTCAGCTGAATAGGTGGGGCAGTGAAGAAGAATTTGCTGTTAGGGAGCAAGGTGGTAGAAGCCTGGGTGGCCTGGAATCCCCTCTAAGTGGTAGAGTTTAAGTGAGAAGAATGTTGTGTAGGAGGTTTTGTCCAGAGGGCAAATTTCTGAATCATTGTTTGTGAAGTGAATCTGCTTCTGGTGATGACAAGGCCTGGGCTGTGGCCCACAGGTGTGTATGTTGTTGTGGAGTGGGGGGCCAAAAGGCATTGGTGATCAGAACACATGGTCCAGATGGACCAGTCCTCATGGAAGCTGGAGCCATCCTAAGCCAGGAGGACTGTGCCTTGAAGTTGAAGAAGTCTGGGGCCCAAGTGTTCAATGAGTGACAGAGTTTAACAGAATTGTAACTGGGAACAAATTACTTGAGAGAGTGAATCTGAATCTTACTTGAGGTAGGTCAGGGACCTCCGCCACATTGCCTGGAGGTTTTACCTAAGCAGGGTTAAGGCCCAAGCTGAGACAGGCTGCTCCAAAGAGGAAACACTGAAAAACAAAAGTCAGAATTGTCCTGTTAGTGGGAGAGACAGAAAGCCTTTGGCTACACCTAGTAGTCTTTTTCTCATTTACTACAGATGCCTGCTCCAAGAGTCCCATGAGAGCGAGAGAGTAGCTTTCTGGTGCCAGTGCCCTGCTTTCATTCAGGCAAATTTACTATCATTCTCGGAGGATGGCAGCTCTTGGTCTGTCTCCCACATGTGGTAAGTTCTTCGGGTGATGAATGCCCTCAGAAATCAAGCTTCAGTGGCCAGTGGCCCCTGCCCCTCCACTGAGGGCAAGGATGTGCACAGCTAGTGGGAGGGCTGCCAGGTTAGAAGTGGAGGAGGATACATGAACTGAACGGGGGTGGGAGTGAGTGAAGTCCTGAGAGCTCCCCAGGTGACTGTGTCTGATTCAGGGTCTTTGTGAGTTTGGGTGAGGCAGGGAGTGTTTGTAGTTGCTGTGTAAGGAGGGATACTGGTCATTGGTAACCCTGCGGCATCCCATTTATTATTTTGATAAGTCTGGATGAAGTAACAGCTCTATCTCAGAGCTTCTATTTCTTTACCCATAAATTGAGAATATATATCATTATCTTTATGGCTATGTAGGCCCACCACCCTTTTTCCTGTCCTTGAGTAGAGCAGGGCTTTTCTGGCTTGTTGCACAACAGTGTGTGTGAGTGAGTGTGTGAGGGAATGTGAGATTGGGGCATGTGCACTGCACACATATCGTTAGTGTGAGACTGTTTCCTGATCTGCGAATGTCAGGTGGGCTTTAATCCTCATGGGTCCTCTTTTCTCTAGCTATGTCCAACCAGGAGCCTGCCTATGTCCATGAGTCAGAAATTCCTCTTTCTTCAAAAGACCATTCCTGTCCCCAGGATGTGGAGCTGTTTGCATGCAATGGCCTGGAGCCTCATACATCAACCAGTGTTGGTTCCCAGGTACACCAAGATCTTAAGGCCCCTGAGGGTGGAGGAGGCACTTCCCTAGAATGCCCACAACATCACATGTTAGGATTCTTTTAGATCTTTATCCAGGCTGATCAATGCATGATCAGGGTGCAAGAGGAAGAGCGGGAGAAGTTGGTGAGGCTGTCCTGGTATCAGGGATGTTAGGGGAAATGACTTATATAACAGGTGTTTCTCTCATAGTATAGCTCAAAGCTCTCAGGCCAGGTTTGGAGTGGAAGTAGGTTTGATCCCATGTCAGAGTTGCGTTTGAAGCAATGAGATTATCTCATGAGATTTCTCATTGGAAGAGAAGACATCTGAGTGACTTCTAGAGTAAATGTTTAGACCCCAGATCCCCATATTGAAAATCCTGTGTTTAGAGTCTCTCCTGTGTAATCTTTAGCCTCAGCCATCTTGGAACACATACAGGCTGGGTTCTCACCGACCCCAAATGTGTGTGGTGTTACAGAAATCAGTGACTTTCCAGGATGTTGCCGTGGACTTCACTGAGAAGGAGTGGCCCTTGCTGGATTCTTCTCAGAGAAAACTGTACAAAGATGTGATGCTGGAGAACTATAGCAACCTTGCCTCAGTGGGTAAGACTGGCAGCATTTCTTCATTTATTCGTTCATGAATGAAATGTTTTTGTTGTAAGTACTTGCTGTGACCCAGGAACTGTGTGGGGATTCGGAACACAGTTATGAACAAGCCGACCTGGTGCCTGCCTTGATGGTACCTTGGCTATTGAGACCTGTCCATTGTATTGCCCTTGGAGGTTGTCAAGTGTGTCTGAGCTTGGTCATAGCTTTCTGAGTTAAGACGTCCTCAACCCTGGCAGTCCAGTGGTTAGAACTCTGAGCTTTCACTGCCAAGGGCACGGGTTCAACCCCTGGTCGGAGAAGTAAGATCCTACAAGCCATGCGCCACGGCCAAAAAGAAAAACAAAATCCTCATTCTTTTGAAGGGCAAAATGTGTGGGTATTTGTGGTTTTGTGTTTTATGAAAGCCTTTCACTGTGTTCCTTAGAAATGTGGCACCATCATTTTGCTGCTCCTAAGTCAGACTTGTCCATCTTCAGAGCACTGAAGACCAAAACACTGACCCCAGACTAATGGAAGGGGTTGTCCTCTGCACGATCCTCCCTCAACATGTGTCTTTCCCCGTGAGTAGGGTGTCAGGTGAGCAAACCCAGCCTCATCTCCCACTTGGAGCAAGAAGAGGAGCTGAGGACAGAGGAGCAGGAACTTCACCAAGGCCCTTGTCCCGGTAAGCACCAGGCAGACACAAGTGCTTTTGAGAATCTGCTCTCTCCAGTGATTGGGATGACAGAGATCCATGAGGAAACGTCACCCAGGGAAATCTGAAAATGCTCTTTCTCTTTCACTGTCCCTCCATCCTCTCACAATTCTTTTGGTCTCCATGTCCCTTCTTCTTTAAATTCGACATGTGTCCAAATGGGTTCTTCGTCCCATTCTTTCCTACTCAACATTCCTGATCTCACTCTTAATGTCATTATCAATGTCATTCTTTGAAGAGGTGCTTCTTAGTGAGTCAGCTTAAATTTCTACCCTTGTCATTGCCAAATATCTCACATAACCAGATTTTTCAGTCATTTTTACTCATGTGTGTTCTCCCCTTTCATATTCCCTTTCCTTCTTTAGGGTTAATATTTGCAAAGAAAGCCACCTCTGTTTTTGTCACCATCATCCCACCATTTTCTTCCTCCAGCAAGTTAATATTTTCCCAATTTGTTTCAGATTGGGAGACTCCATCTAAAACCAAATGGTCAATTCTTATGGAAGATATTTTTGGGAAGGAAACATCTCATGGTGTGACAATGGTAAGATTTCCTTGGGATAATTCTGGATCTTCCATATTGGGAGAGGACAGGGGCAGCCTGAGTTAGAAAAGCAGTTCAAAACCAGGCAGGTCCCCAAGAGGAAACAGTGTCAGAGACACTGAATATTACCGATTTGGGGAAAACCCTAAAACCTGACCCCAAACCTCTTCACTTAAAGTTCCAGTGAGTAAATATTTCTATAACTGTGTCTCAGATGTTGAGTGTTGGGGCTTAATTGAGTTTTAAACAGTTAACAAAGTATATGTAAAAATCGTTGTGAAAGTTATACACATGGAGCCTCAGAGCATAGCATTCACTTGTTTTCTTTGATGGAGTCCAAATAAGGCAGGAGCAGTACTTTTGCACTGCAAATTATGACATCATTAGTCATAATGATGCGCTTCTATTTATGCCAGTTTATGTAGGGGTAGTCTAAGGAATTTAATGAATATGGGAAATGCCTGAGTCAACCCTCTCTCTTCATCAACAGGAAAGCAGTCGGCTTGGAGAGAAATCCAGTGAATATGCTAACCTGTTTGACGTCTTCAGCATGGGTGCTCATCTTACTCAGCAAATGGGAAGGCACACTAGCAAGAGGCCTTATCACCGCCGGGACTGTGGGGTGACTTTCAAGAATAGATCTCATGTAACCCAACATGTGAACATTTACAATGGGAGGAAAATGCATGAATGTCATCAGTGCCAAAAAGCCTTCACCACGAGTGCTTCCCTTACACGGCACAGGAGAATACACACTGGGGAGAAACCCTATGAGTGCAATGCCTGTGGGAAAGCTTTCAATGACCCCTCAGCTCTTAGGAGTCATGCAAGAACTCACCTCACAGAGAAGCCGTTTGACTGCAGTCAGTGTGGAAATGCATTCCGAACCCTCTCCTCACTGAAGATACACATGAGAGTTCACACTGGGGAGAGACCTTATAAGTGTGATGAATGTGGGAAGGCATATGGCAGGAGCTGCCATCTCATTGCACACAGAAGAACACACACTGGAGAGAGACCCTACGAATGTCACGACTGTGGGAAAGCTTTCCAGCATCCCTCACATCTCAAAGAGCACGTCAGGAACCACACTGGAGAGAAACCCTACGAATGCACACAGTGTGGAAAAGCCTTCCGATGGAAGTCCAACTTTAACTTGCACAAGAAGAACCACATGGTAGAGAAAACATACGAGTGTAAAGAGTGCGGGAAATCCTTTGGGGACCTCCTCTCACGGAGAAAACACATGAGAATTCACATTGTAAAGAAACCTGTTGAATGTAGACAGTGTGGGAAAGCCTTCAGAAACCAGTCCATCCTTAAGACACACATGAATTCCCACACTGGAGAGAAACCGTATGGGTGCGATCTCTGTGGGAAAGCCTTCAGTGCAAGCTCCAACCTAACTGCGCACAGAAAAATACACACTCAAGAGAGGCGCTACGAGTGTGCCACCTGCGGTAAGGTCTTTGGTGATTATTTATCGCGGAGGAGGCACATGAGCATTCATCTCGTAAAGAAGCATGTTGAATGCAGACAGTGTGGGAGGGCCTTCAGAAACCAGTCGACCCTTAAGACACACATGAGGAGTCACACAGGAGAGAAGCCTTATGAGTGTGATCACTGTGGGAAAGCCTTTAGCATCTGCTCGAACCTTAATGTGCACCGGAGGATACACACTGGGGAGAAGCCCTACGAGTGCCTGGTCTGCGGGAAAGCCTTCAGTGATCACTCATCCCTCAGGAGTCACGTGAAGACACACCGAGGAGAGAAGCTCTTCACATCATCAGTGTGGAAAAGGCTCCAGTAACACATCTCTTTAAAGAGAAACATGAGAGCGCAGACCTGGCAGGTGTAAGGAAGGCAGGAAGCCTTGATGAACTCATCTCACTGGGCACAAAAGAATATGTGTTAACTTGGGAGAAATCCAATTTGTGTAATAACTGTGGAAAGACTTGGGTTTTTCCACATCACTTTGGAGATAGTGTGAGAACTCAAGATAGTTGAGAAAACATGTGTTTGTGGTGTGAAGAAGCCGTCAGTGTACGTTTAGCTCTCAACAAACGAGAACTTAGGGGGAGAAACCCTAGTCTGATATTTAATGTCAAAATGACTTTAGCATCACCTTGTACCTCCTTGGCACAAGAGTAAGCCCACCAGGGAGGATCTCTGTAAATTCCAAGACTGGACAGACCTTTCCTGGTCTCACTGTATTCCTCATGAGAGAAATCACTGAAGAGAAAAACCTATGAAATAAGGAACATGGGAAAGTCGGTAATGGGTGGGCAAACTATGGCCAGCTGTCTGTTTTTGTACAGCTGGCAAGCTGAGAATATTTGTTGCATTTTTAAGAAGAAAAATATGTGCCAGAGATCATGTGTGCTCGACAAAGTTTAAAATACTGTCTGGCCCTTTACAGAAAAAAATTGCCAGTCCTTGGTCTACAGCAGTGGTTCTCAACTGGGGCTAACTTTGCTCCCTGGGAGACACTTGGCAATGTCTGGAGACATTTTTGGTTGTCAAAGCTGGGAAGGTGCCACTGGCATGTTTTGGGAAACATCGGGGATGCCGTTAAATATCCTGCAGTGGACAGGAGGCTTCCCCCAAGAGAGAGAAATTATGTGCCCCAAAATGTCAGTATTGTTGAGGTTGAGAAACCTTAGCCAACAATCCCTCCATTTTTTATGAAACACGTGGGTACTCACACTAGGAGAAATTTCTATTTAAAACTTCAAAATTATAATCTGTGTAATTCTTTCAGGAAACACATGAGAACCCACACTGCAGACAGTCCCTATGTGGAGATAATTTCATCCACAGCCCTGTCACTTGTGCATATGAGAATTCACTCCCCAGTGGGATTTCTTAGTAAATGTGGAATTGCACTTATCAGTCTTTCATCATGAAAGTGGACCCCAGCTCATGAATTTTTAAATCTTTAATTTTAAGATTATGCTCTTCCAAATAACCCTTATGCCCCATCACAGAAGGTTTGTATATAGTATTTTTACTAGAATTTCATTCTCGATATGTCTTCATTTCCTTTTGGACAACTTACTTGACCGATGGAATTTTTTAGAATAGTGTTATATGCTGTGTAACATGTGGGTATTTTTAGTACCTGTTTGTTACAAGTATCTAATTCAAATACAGTTGTGATCAGAGCAGGATGTCTTCATCAGATTGATCCTTTGGAATGTTTTTGGCCTCCCATCCAGCCAAGAGTAACATATAGTTGCTCCTTCAGTATCTCATATTCTTTTATATCAAGAAAGTCCAAGTTTTGTCTGATTAGTAATGTGTGCTATTTTTAAAAATCTCTTACAGGTTTTCCTGCAGCTAGTACAGTCCATGTCCACAGCCTGGCCATTGACAAATAAGCACATATCACTGTATGGGCTGTAAAAAAGCTTTTGAAAAAGAGTCATTCTTGCCTAGATTCTTCTCTACATTTTTTTTTCCTTGCTCTTCTCATTACTTCTTACCTTGAAAAGAGATTCAGTATCTTGTGTTAAAGGTGCATCTTATGACCGTGAGGATGCAAGCCACAGGCTGAAGGGGGAGATAACCGCAGAAAAATCACAATGATCCTGGCTTCCCCCGTGGCTTCTTTGAGTGTCTGCAATAGTCCTGGATTTGTTGTTTCCAGACTTCCTATTACATGAGAAAAAAGAAAACTGATTATTGGTTTAAGCTATTTTGGATATTTGATTGTTTAATCTATTTAATAATTGTTTTATTGGTGGCAGGAGGGTTCCACTGTACCCAGCTGGATGCTATCTGTAACCCATACATCTGGTCATTAGTGAGGTTGGAGAGCTGCTATATGTGTGGGTATAATCTACTTATACTTTTAATTGTTGGATATGGGTTTTAAAAATCCTTAAACCATGTTTTTAAGTTGTATTTCAAATCCCTGATGTACTTAAACATTACTTCTTGACTTGTGTTGAAATAAGTGTATTAGTTTTCACAAAAGCTCTAAGAAGTAGGTACCACCAGTAACTCCCTTTTGCATATGGGCAGTCTGAGGCAAGGAAGTTTAAGGGTGCTTGTGTGAGGTCAGCTCAATAACGAGTAGTAGTGTCTGTGTTTTAAGTCCATACTCTCTTATGTCAGGCCCTGTTTTGTGCCCTGAATCTATAGCAGTGAGTCAGGATTTTTGCCTTCATGGTGATCACATTCTACTTGGGATTAAGGCACGTGATAAACAAATGAGTAAATATATTGTATATCAGGTGGTGGTCAGTTCAGTGCTGGGAAACTTAAGCATGGTGATGATGAGAGGGATGTGGGGGTTCAGTGGAACTATTGGATGGATAGTGAAAGCCTTTCTTTTAAGGGGACATTTGAGTAGAGATGTAAATTCACTGCCAGTGTGCACCATGTTGTAATGTGGGGAAGAGCACCCTCGGCAGTTCAAAGGTCATGAAAAAGAATTTTGCTTGGGACAGAGGGGCCAGTGTGACTGGAGTCAGGCAAGCTTGGGAGTTGCAGAAGTTGTTGAGGTCAGAGCTGGATTGAGGTCCTGTTCACTGCAGCATCTTGTGGGTTAACTGGAAGGACTTTGCCTTTCTTTCTCAGTGTGGAAAGTCAGTGGAGGATTTTGGACAGAGAAGTGACAGCCATTCAATTTCTGTTTTTAGAGGAACATAGTGGCTTATGGGTTGATAGGCTAAATAGAGGGACAAGATGCAAACAGAAACCTGTTAGAAGGTCATTGCAAAGTTCAAGTTAAATGTAACAGGGTCCAGATTATTAGTAGTAGGGGTGTTTTTAGAGTCACGTTGAATGTGGCTGTAGTTTCTTTTGTATTTTCATCCCACAATTCGTTTAACTAGTGCTGATGTACAGTTAGTTGCTGGACTATTTCCACTTTTCCCAGTTAGGAACAATGCTGCTTTAAGAAATTGTGCACATGCCTTCTGGAGCGTTGCTGAGTTATTCCAGGAGTGTGAAATTGCTGGGTTGTAAAGTCTGCATGTTCATTTTATCTTAATGCCACAGTTGTTTCTGCAGTGTTTGTGTAATGATACCTGTGTGGTAACATTTAAAACAGGTTTTACTGAAATGCAGAAAAGTGCTTAACTCATACAGCTAAATTATCACATGAACACATCTGTGTAAACAGGCAAGAAAAATGTTTTACTCTCATTTCTGATAACCCCTTCTCGCTTTGTCCACATAACAAACCTTTCCTTACCCCTCACAAGTGACTTGTATTCTAACTCTGACAACATGGCTTGGATTTTTGTTTTTGAACCCTATGCAAATGGAGCCAAACAGTATACGTTCTTTAGTGTTTGTCTTAATTTGCCCAGTATTTTTGTGAGGACCTCTAGATAGTAATACATTTTATTGGGTTCCATTGTTTGAATATTCCATTTATTTAAGCAGTTTGTGTTGATGGACATTTGTCTTTTCAGCTTGGGGCTATTGTAAATAATGCTGCTGTGAGCATATTTTAGTATTTCTGATAGTGCATAAGTGCATATATTTCTCTTGGGTGTATACCCTGGACTGAAATCACTGGATCACATGGGATGCATATTTCATAGATGATGCCAATTTTCCAAAGTGGTTGTACAAATTTGTTTTTCAACAGGCTATTTTATGGAGTTGGATCAGATGATACTAAAGTTGCCTGCCTTTTTCTTACTGATTTATATATTCCAGATGTGGGCCCTATGGCTGGATACGTTTTGCAAGTAATTTTTCCCACTCTGGCTTATCTCTTCAGTGTTTTAATTGGTGTCTTCTGATTAAATGAGTTCTTGATTTTAATGTCACCTAATTTTTTTTTTTTGGCAACACAGGACTGAAAAGCCATTTTATTTCCACAGTTACAGTCTTAGGATTAATAAAATTATTTTTGGAATTGATCTTGGAGGTAGGGGACCATAATATTAATAATACCCTACCATTTCCCACACAGACACAAAGCAAATGCACAACACAACACCAGACATACCGAATGTCATCTAATCTTTATGGGCATCATTCTTCTGTTCCTGTGTAAGAAACATTTACCTACCCTGAAGGCAAGAAGATGTTTCACATTTTTTTCTATAGGTTTTATTGTTTTAGTATACACATTTAGATCTACCCCTTGGAATTGATTTTTTGTGTTATTGTGTGAGGGAGGATTAAGGTTTTTTTTTTCCATATTAACTCAGCATCATTTATTTTAAAAGTACATCTTTACCCTAGGGATTTTTCACCTTTGTCATATACTGAATTCCATATGTCTTGGGTCTAAATTTGGACTTTATTCTATTCTATTGGTCTGTTTGTTCACACACCATGCCACAGTGTTTAAATTATAAATCAGAGGCTTTATAAGTTTCAATGTCTGGATGGACTAGTTCCCCCTCATGGTTTTTCTTTTTAAGTGTTTTTCTAGGTATTCTTGTATGCATGTGTGTGTGCGGGGAGGGAGGTATATGTACTTGTCTATTATCTTGTCCAACTCCATAAAATTAGCTTGTTGGTATTTTTATTGGCTTTGCCTTGAATTTATAACTTATAAATTAACTTGGGGGAATTAATATCTCTATAATGTTGTCATCTTATCCAAGAACAGGGGATGTCTTCCGATTAGTTCAAGTCTACTTTAGTGTATGTCAGGAATGTTTAAGAATTTGCTTTGTAAAAGTTTTCTACATTCTTGTTAGGTTTTCCCTAAGTATTTAATATTACATTGTAAATTAAATTTTCTCTACCATTATGTTTTCTCTTCACAGTTTCTGTATATGAGAGCTATTAATTTTGTATCTTGATTTTATAATTTGATACTTCACTGAATTCTTTCATTTTTTGAGTTCATTTTATTATTTATTTTCTGGGATTTTCCAGGTATACTACCGTATCATCTGCAAACTGAGTGAGCTTTGCTTGTTTATCAACTCTTATGCCTCTTATTGTTTTTGATTGTCTGATTGCATTGGCTAGTACCTCTAGTATGATAATAGAGGGCATTCTTGCCTTGTTCTAGAGGTAATGCCCCTATTGTTTTTCCATTCATTAAGATAAATGTTCTTTAGAACTAAGGTGTACAGTTGACCCTTGAACAACGTGGGGGTTAGGGACACCGACCCTCCACACAGAAAATCCATGTATAACTTTACTGTTTGCCCTCCATATCCATGGTTCCACATCCAAGGATTCAGTTGCAGATTATATAGTATGGTAGTACATAATTTTTGAGAAAAAAAAAAATCCATGTATAAGTGGACCCATGCAGTTCAAACCTATGTTGTTCAGGGGTCAACTGTATATTTTATCATATTGAGAAGGTATCCTGTGTTCTTGAATGTTTTACTATGAATGGGTATTGTATTTTGTGCAAGTTTTTCTGAAGATCAATGAGGAGGATTGTGATTCTCTTCCTCTGATTTATCAATATAGTATATGATATTAATAAATTTCTCAATACTCAACAGATTTTGTGTCCCTAGAATGAATTTTATTGGCCATGGTATATTATTTTCTTAATGTGTTGTTGGATTCTGTTTGCTAGTATTTTGTTTAGAATTTTGCATTGGTATTCATGAATAATTGATGTGTGGTTTCTTAGTACTGTCTGTCTGGTTTGGGTATTAGTATTATGGCTGCTTCATGAGAGGAATTAGGAATTTTTGCCTCCTTTTCAATGCTCTGGAATAATTTGTACAGCATTAAGACTATGTGGTTTTTAGAAGATTTGGTAGAATTCTTTGTGAAACCATCGGGGTGGAGTGCTTTTTAGTGGTTTGTTTTCTTAGGAACTTTATTTCTTTAATGGAAATTAGTCTGTTTTAAGCTTTCTAACCTGAATGGAGTCAGCACTGGTAATCTGTATTTTCCTAGGAAATTGTTCATTTAACATAGAGGTCAGCAAAGTGGTTATATGATTTTAAAAATATTTTTTGATTCAGTGGTCATCACCTCTTATTTTTTCTATATTTGCTTTCTCATTTCGTGCATCAAATAAGCTAGTGGTTTATTTGTTTTTTTGAAAAAAATGGAATTAATTTCTTCTTATTACTTATTTATTTAGGCTGTACCGGGTCTTAGTTGCAGCATGCAGGATCTTTAGTTGTGACATGCAGACTTCTTAGTTGTGGCATGCAGGTGAGATCTTAGTTCCCCGACCAGGGATCAAACCTGGGCCCCCTGCAATGGGAGTGTGGAATCTTACCCACTGGACCACCAGGGAAGTCTCTTCCTCATTAATTTCTGCTTTTATCTCCACTACTTCCTTATGCTTTCTTTTGGTTTATTTTTCTTTTTCTAGGTTTTTTTTTCTTAATAGTAATTAATTTATTCTTAATCTTTCATTTCATTCACAAGTGTTTTGTGCAGTGAATTTTCCTCTGCTCACTGATTTGAATGCATCCCATAGATTCTAATACGTAGTTTTGATTATCATCATTTCTTTACAGTTCTGTAATTTCAGTTTGTATTTTTACTTTCACTTAGGAGTTAATAAGGTTTTTAAATATCCAGGTACAGGGCTTCTCTGGTGGCGCAGTGGTTGAGAGTCCGCCTGCCGATGCAGGGGACACGGGTTCGTGCCCTGGTCCGGGAGGATCCCACGTGCCGCAGAGTGACTGGGCCTGTGAGCCATGGCCGCTGAGCCGGCGTGTCCAGAGCCTGTGCTCCGCAACGGGAGAGGCCACAGCAGTGAGAGGCCTGCGTACCACAAAAAAAAAAAAAAAGTATCCAGGTACAAGAACCCTTTTTGTTTTTGTTAGTAAAGTCTAGGTTTATTTTATGTTGGTTATTCTGCAATTTGAATATAATATGCCTAGATCTAGGCTTTTTTTTTCCTTTTTTCTATTGATCCCGTTTGTATTGATGATCTCTTAGTTTCCTGTATCTGTGGTGGTTTGCTATCTGTCATTAATTTTGGAAAATTCTCATCCGTTATTACTTCAAATATTCTGTTCTTTTCTCTCATTCTTCTCCTTCTGGTATTCCCATTATATGCATTTACACCTTTTGTAAATTGTCCTGCAGTTCTTGGATATTGTTTTTCTTTTCATATTTTTCTTTGCATTTCAGTTTTGAAAGTTTCACTGCTGTATCTTCAAGCTCACTGATCATTCTTTCTTCAGCCACATCCAGTCTATTGAGCCCATCCTTTGATAGCATTCTTCATTTCTGATATAGTGTTTTTTATTTTTAGCATTTCCTTTGATTCTTTCTTTTTTTTAATTTAAATTTTTTTATTTTTGGCTGCGTTGGGTCTTCATTGCTGTGCGCGGGCTTTCTCTAGTTGCGGCGAGCGGGGGCTACTCTTCGTTGCAGTGCACGGGCTTCTCATTGCGGTGGCTTCTCTTGCTGCGGAGCACGGGCTCTAGGTGCGCGGGCTTCAGTAGTTGTGGCACGCAGGCTCAGTAGTTGCACAGGCTCTAGAGTGCAGGCTCAGTAGTTGTGGAGCATGGGCTTAGCTATTCCACGGCATGTGGGATCTTCCCGGACCAGGGCTTGCACCCGTGTCCCCTGCATTGGCAGGCAGATTCTTAACCACTGAGCCACCAGGGAAGTCCTTGATTCTTTCTTAAAATTTCCATTTCTCTGCTTACATTACCCATTTGTTCTTACATATTCCCTTTATCCATTAGAACCCATACCATATTAACCACAGTTAATTAAAATTCCCAGTCTGGTAATTCCAAAATCTCTGCCATAACTGAGTCTGGTTCTGATGCTTGCTTTCTTGTTTTAGACTGTTTCTTTTCTTTTTTCCTTGCCTTTTAATACGGCTTGCAGTTTTTTTGTTGAAATCTTGACATGATGTGTTGGGTAAAGTGAACCGCAGTAGATAGTCCTTTAATGTGCTTAATGTTTTTCTAGCTAGAAGTTAGCCTGTGTTTGCTGATTGTGTAGCTATTTTGTCAGAGGCTAAAGTATCCTCCAGTGTCCTTATTTTTATCTTCCCTGTTCTTGGGTTCTTCTAGAGACTGTTTTTTAAATTTTATTTATTTACTTATTTTTGCAGCCTTTCAAATTTATTTGGGTTTGTTTAACTTTAATTTTTATCTTTTGGCCATGCTGTGCGGCTTGTGGGATCTCAGTTCCCTGACCGGGGATTGAACCCCGGGCTGCAGGAGTGAAAGCCTGGAATCCTAACCACTAGGCCACCAGGGAACTCCCTAGAGACTCTTTAAATAGGAGCTTAAGACTAGCAATTCTTTAAACTGTAGTCCTTTGTTCTACACGAGCCCAGGAAAATCCTTTCCCTTCAGTTTAAACTACGTGCGTTCCTTTATATTTGTCTTTAGCCCACTGCTACTTTTATGAATTCAGAATAAAAGCTGATTTTTTTTAAAAGTACTCAGTTACGCCTTGAGAATCTAAGTAGATAAATAAATCTGCTTCCTAAAGACAAGTTCCAGCCTCAGGCCTTTGACAATCCTTCTGACTTAATATTTGTGATATCTAAAAAAGTTTCTCTACCTTACCCAAGAAGAAGGCAGATTTGAATACTGTAACATAGATCAACTGCCGTCTTCTACACACCACTGTAAGTTAGTCATTCACCTGAGAAGACACAGGTGAAATAAGTCAACTTATCAGCTGGAAACTGGGACCATTTATTGAGTGCTGTCTGTTCAGCCTCACTTCATCTGTCAACTGCAGTACCTTTCATGCTGGTACCACCTGATAGATCAGTTGGGCTTATAGTGCATTATGTCAGGGGGGCAGGTCACAGGGCTTCCATCTTCCTGAAGATGGACTTCCTGAAGTCCCTGCACCCTGTCCACTTGCAGTGCTCCATGCAGGTCTTTGGGTGCTTGGTGGGGGGCAGTTGCACATCTGTGAGTGAAGGTGGTGAGTGTTCTGCAGATCAAAAGTTTTCCTCAGCTCGTTAGTGAAGAAATAGCAATTATTGACTGGCTCTTGCCTACATTTGAAAAAAAAAAATGTACCCTAGAGGCCAAGCCCAAGGGGAGAAGAGCACTTTCTCTCAGCATTGAGTAAAATATGACTCTTTCTTTAATTAGGAGCCCTGGGAACCCAGCACAGCTACTCCCTCAACCCAGTTCCTCCATCATGTCAAGTAACAGGGCAGAAGGAAATTGAATTCCCATCGCCACCTAAGCGGCTCAGAGCTCTTGCATCTCATTGCACTGTTCTGCCAGTTCTTGGGACAGACGTGATACCTTACACAGTCTCTCTGGAGAGAACTTGTAATTATACTCCTACCTGGTCTTCTTGTCTCACTGTGGCTTTCAGTTGTTGGGGCCTCTCCAGCAGGAAGCAGCTCTGTCTTATGTAATGTTTGGGTAACTCCACTCCACTCAGGAGTGTTTCCTCTCTAGGGAACCAGTGAATATCAGTTAAGTGCCTTACACTGGACTAGGCTTTGGGAAGAAAGACATGGTACTGTCCTTAAAGGAGTAAAGGTCTAGGAGGAGAGACAGATATAAACAACAAATGAGATAGTTAGTGTGGCCTGGTAATCCATTAACGAGGCCCCAAGGAGGGATGCTGAACTTTGGAAGTTCAGGGAAAGCCATATTGAAGAGATGATGCAAGCTACGTGTAGAAGGCTTATTTATAGTGTTCAGGATCAGATTTGAATCAGCATGTCAATCCTGAGTGCAAAGGCACAGAAAAACACATATAACATTCTCTGACATGTAAAAGGACAATCTTTGAAGTAGGAGGTAAAGCTGAAGAGATAACATGGGACATTATATAACACACATGTACATCAGGACTTTATCAATCTCAATTTAAATGTTAGTTGAAGTTGATGGAAATCCATTGGCATTTGATGCGATTTGCTGCGTAGGAAGAACGGTAGGCTGTGCGTGCTCCTTAGTAGAATGGAATGAAGGGGGCCTGTTCATATTTGCTGCATAATAAACTACCTCAAACACCGTGGTTTAAAACAACCACCATTTACTTTGTTTACAATTCTGTTGCTTGACAATTTGGGCTGTTCTTAGCTGGGCTTACCATGTGCTTGCAGTTGGCTGCTGGTTTGGTTACTTGCCCTTCACTCCGGTCTCATCCCCTGGTAGTCTAGATGGGGCCTGTACACATGATGCCAGAGGGTTCCAGAAGAGCGCAAGCTCCACTCTGCAGGGTGCTTTTCAAGCCCCTGCATGTGTCATGTTTGCCTGCACCCCATTGCCCAGTGCAGTCACATGAGTCAGCCCAGTGTGGAAGGGTCCTCAGAATTACACAGAAGGGACATGGGTACAGGAAAGGGAAGAAATGGTACCTATTTTTACAGTTGCCACAAGGCCAGTGTTTATATTGCAAGAATTTCAAATGAGGGAGAATAGCTTTATATAGATACAATTGACATATAAGAAGCTGCACATTCTTAAAATATACAATTTGATAAGTTTTGACCTATATGTACACTTGTGAAACCATTGTCACAGTCAAGGTGGTGATCCCCCAAAAGTTTCCTCATGTCCCTTTGTAATCCTTCCCCATCATTACCCAGGCAACCAATGAACAGATAAGATTCTTGTTCTCTGGCGCTTCGGTCACTAAGATTTGTTCATCTGTTTATTCAACAAATGTCCGTTGATGGTCTGTTCCAGTCCTATGGCCTCCTTCTCCATGCAAGGACTCTTCTGTCTAGAGACCAGTATTTTAGGTCCGTTCTCTTTTGGGCCTTAGGAAAACTAGGGTCTAACCCTTTTTTTTCCCTTCATTTTCCTTTCATTGATTGTTCTGAGCCGTGGTAAATCAGTGGTTCTCATTCAAGAGTGATTTTGTCCCTAAGGGATATTTGGCAATATTTGGAGTTTTTTTTTTTTTTTTTTCTTGGCTGTGCTGCACAGTTTTCAGGATCTTAGTTCCTTGACTAGGGTCTAGTCCTAACCACTGGACCGCCAGGGAATTCCCTATTATTTGCTTTTTTTTTTCTTAATTTATTTATTTTTGGCTGCGTTGGGTCTTTGTTGCTGCACACAACGAGAGAAATCTAGTTGTGGTGAGCAGGGGCTACTCTTCGTTGTGGTGCACAGGCTTCTCACTGCGGTGGCTTCTCTTGTTGCAGAGCACAGGCTCTAGGCGTGCGGGCTTCAGTAGTTGTGGCATGCAGGCTCTAGAGCGCAGGCTCAGTGGTTTTGGCACACCAGCTTAGTTGCTCCGCGGCATGTGGGATCTTCCCGGGCCAGGGTTCGTACCCTTGTCCCCTGCATTGGCAGGCGGATTCTTAACCACTGCACCACAAGAGAAGACCTTTTTACTTTTTTGAATGGGATGTAAGAGTGGCGGAAGCTGCTGGCACGTGGTGGATAAGGCCACAGATGCTGCTAAACATCCTACAATGCGTAGGGCAGTACCCGTCCCCCTCCTCCAAGAATTATGTGGCCCCAAATTTTAACAGTACCGAGGTTGAAAATCCCTGTGGTAGAATAATAATTTCTATACCTGCAACTAATTGAAAGATGGAGGACAGTCAGACACTGTTCAGGCTTATTAGGATGGTCCTATCTTGGCTTCATCTTACTCCAGTGCCCCAGGTCACCAGGGCCAGAGGTCCCATAGAATGGTTGGAAGCTAAGACCTTGCACTGAATAAAGTGATTTTTTTTTTTCCAGTAGCAATCAGTTTTTTTTTTTTTTTTGCGGTACGCGGGCCTCTCACTGTTGTGGCCTCTCCCATCGCGGAGCACAGGCTCCGGATGTGCAGGCTCAGCAGCCATGGCTCACAGGCCTAGCCGCTCCACGGCATGTGGGATCTTCCCGGACCAGGGCACGAACCCATGTCCCCTGCATCGGCAGGCGGACTCTCAACTACTGCGCCACCAGGGAAGCCCAGCAATCAGTTCTTATCTCACACTCAGACCTCTCCTGGAGAAGAATGCAGCTGGGCAGAGCTTTGTGGGGTGCAGGATCCTGCCAATAGATATACCTCTTTTTGGCACAAGATGGGGGCACAAATATTGTGTTCATGAATATGGTATCCACTGCTTTTTCAAAATGTGTACATTTGATACTTAACATTGATTTTCTATAATCACCCCAGCAATTATTTACAAATGAAGAATCTGAGGCTGCTTAGAGACAGAGAGTAAATAATAAAGTCAGGATTCAAACATTGGAATCTGCCTGCGTCCAAATCTTGTATTCAACAAGAGGGTTCCTTGTTCCTCAAGTCAACCCAAGACAGGTTTTAATTCTTTGCTCTCATTTCAAGAGAATCTCCCCATGGAGCTGAACCAGTATAAAGGATGCTCTGCCCTCCCAGTTCCCTGTTGTAGGGAGTCCTTGTTTGGGGCCATTTCCTGGTCCAATCCTTAGTCTCTAGATCCAGGAAAGTTCTCTCCTGGACTCTACAGATCTGATTTCCAGCACATGGTGCTCCTGGGGCGATTCAGAGGGCTGAGCCTTGCACAGGGCCCCTTCCTACATGACGTCCTCAGTGCCCTAAGTCAGAGCTCTGGGGATTCATTCAGCGTCATCTAAATCCATAGCCTGATCAACCCTCTCTAGTCAGCTTTTCTACCTGTTCTGCTGATAATGGATCCCTTTGTACCTTCACGTGGTGAACATGGACCCAGGCGGCTCTCATGGATCTTGTGATGGATAACAATTATTGAGTGCTTGGGCTTCCCTGGTGGCGCAGTGGTTGAGAGTCCGCCTGCTGATGCAGGGGACACGGTTTCGTGCCCCGGTCCGGGAAGATCCCACATGCCGCGGAGCCTGCGCGTCTGGAGCCTGTGCTCCACAACGGGAGAGGCCACAACAGTGAGAGGCCCGCATACCGCAAAACAAACAAACAAACAAACAAAAACAATTATTGAGTGCTTATACCAGACACTGTTCTGGGCTCTCTTATGTGTACCATTTAATCCCCACCAGAACTCTTCAGGAAATATATTATGGGGCATAGAGGCACAGAGAAGTTAAATAACTTGCATGAGGTTGCACTCGTAGTGAATGACGGCAATATTAACCCAGGGCCCTCTTAGCCTCTATGTTCTGCCACCCCTCAAAATATGATAAGTGCTATGGAAACGAATGAATAGGAGGATGGTGGTCAGGGTGGGGGTCTCGGAAGAGCTGACAGTTTTGATTTGAAGCCCAACTTGTGAAAAGGAAACAGGTGTGTGAAGATTTGGGGAAGCATGGGCCAGCCAAGGAAGACAGCGAGTAGATTGCTGTGGACCTTTATTCCAGATCAAATGGATTGACAAAGACCAGAATTTCCCTTCTCTTAAAGTAGACACTACAATGATTTTCCTAAAGAAGTTTCTTATTAAGTTTCTTATTATCCTCAGTATAAGTCAGTAGCCAACACCAAAGCAAGAATCAGTAAGTAAAATCTTATGGAGTGAGGGAGGTTGGTATGAGACAGTCCAAGTAATGGTTTTCAGACCAAGACCAGGGAAGAACATGGTCCAGTAGGCATGGTGCTAGCACAACCCGAGAGGGTTAAAAGATGAGCCAGTGTATAAACTTTTGTTGTCACTCTTGTCCTCTTCTCCCCATCTGCATTCCTTGACTTGATTTCTCCTCCCATGATGCTTGTAGGACTCTATATCCTTGAAATAGTTTGTTTTCATGAGAAGTTTTGTTATTGGTTGGCCATTTTTTAAAAAACTTTTTATTGGAATATAGTTGATTTACAATGTTGTGTTGGTTTCAGGTGTACAGCAAAGTGAATTAGTTATACATATATCCACTCTTTTTTAGATTTTTTTCCTATATAGAGTTGGCCATTCTTTCTTGGTGGACAGTGAACATTCTGGTGTGCTGCTTCAAGTTTGTCTTTGGCTCAGGAATGTTTTCTTCTAGTATATCATAAATGGTATTTCTTTTCTATGTCTTCAGGTAACATATTCAGGAACACCAGTTATCAGCACTTGGGATTCTCTGTTGCCTGCCCTTAACTTCCATTATCTCACTGAGAGTACGTTCCTCTAGTGAAAAGTCTCCTCAGAGCCCCCTTCAGTTCCTCAGACTATAGATGAAGGGATTCAGCATTGGGGTGACTACCGTGTACATCCCCGAGGCTACTGAACCCTTTCTGGAGGGATGGGCTGTTCCAGAAGTGAGGGAGACCCCAAGGCCTGCACCATAGAACAAGGAGATGACTGAGAGGTGAAACCCACAGGTGGAAAAGACTGTATACTTCCCACCAGTAGATGAAATGCCCATTATGGAGGAGATAAAAATAAGAGAAAAGGATCCCAGTCAGGGAAATAACACCCAGCAGGCCAGTTACAAAATACAGCAGGATATCATTAACAAGGGCGTCAGAGCAGGTGAGCTTGAGAATCTGAGCAAGTTCACAGAAAAAGTGGGGGATTTCTGTCTCTTTGCAGAAGGACACCCTCAAAACCAAGCTTTGCAACAAAGAATATGTCAGGCAGATCAACCAAGAAAGCAAAAGCAGGAGACCACAAAGGCGAGGGTTCATGATGACCATGTAGTATAGAGGGTGACAGATGGCCACGAACCGGTCATAGGCCATCACTGTCAGTGGCAAATTATCTAGCCCAGCAAAGATCATGAAAAAATCTGGGTAAGGCAGCCTTCATACGTGATGCCTTTGTTCTGCGTTTGGATGTTCACTAACATCTTGGGGACTGTGGTGGTGCTGAAATAGATGTCAGTGAAGGACAGGTTGGAGAGGAAGAAGTACATAAGGGAGTAGAGATGGGAGTCTGAGATGATGGCCAGGATGGTGAGCAGGTTCCCTTATAACACAGACCAGGTACATGGACAGGAACAGTCCAAAGAGATGGGGCTGCAGGTCCATATCTTCCGAAGGGCTCAGAAGGATGAATTTTGAAATAGCTGTTTGGTTCCCTGTTTCCATATAACTTATGGAAATTGCCTGGAAAGAGGCAAGAATAATGTTCAAACAATGACAAAACAGGATGTGCCATACATTTGAAACTCATTCACTTATGAAGTCTTATGTTTTATCTAGCATTTTCTAGACCAAGATCTCCTCAATAATACCCTCCCTTCCCTGCTTCGACCACTACTACCAGGGACACCTCTTTAAAAATGAATGTCCCACACCATGCAGGGGTGTCTTGCATCTTCCCTGACTCATGACTATTCCTTTGCTGTATAATTCCTGCGAAAGTACCAGCCTCGGTAACAACTCCTTTCTGCCTTGCCATTGTGGTCTCTTCAAGTTCCAGGGAAACGTAGAGAGAAAGAGATCATTGGGAGTTGCAGAATTTAATGTTGTTTTATTACCCTCATGCCATTTGCCTTGAAATAATATCTTGAAGCAGACCATTCTCTGTCTCAGGTTTGACTCGGAGAAGGATATCGTGCGAAGATTTTATAGATAATTCCTCCATTATCATATAGTAACTTCTCCATTACTCTCCCAATTTGTCCCTCTGTCGTTGTCGTAATGATCAGTGTAGCATAATACACCCCAATTCCAAAGACCAAATCAGAACTCCCACCATACATTCTAATGGTGCCCTGCATGCTCGTGTTGCAGTTCTTTAAATTTCTTTAGGTTGAGAGGACTATGCCTTTTCTGTTTCATGTTAATTTTGTAACCTAATCACTTAGTACAGTACTTGGTATATAATAGGTGCTCTATAAATATTTGTTGAATAAATGACAGAAATTGTCAGGGTTTGTAGACGCAATTCCCTGTCATAAAATCTTTTTTTTTAATTAATTAATTTTTGGCTGCATTGGGTCTTCGTTTCTGCACACGGGCTTTCTCTAGTTGCAGCAAGCGAGGGCTGCTCTTCGTTGTGGTGCGTGTTCTTCTCATTGCAGTGGCTTCTCGTTGCAGAGCACAGGCTCTAGGCATGCAGGCTTCAGTAGTTGTGGCACGTGGGCTCAGTAGTTATGGCTCATGGGCTTAGTTACTCCACGGCATGTGGGATCTTCCCAGACCAGGGATCGAACCATGTCCCCTGCATTGGCAAGCGGATTCTTAACCACTGCACCACCAGGGAAGTCCCTATCATAAAATCTTTTAACCAAGAACAAAGACCACTTACCATGAAGCCTTTTCAATTGAAAATAAAGAGAATGAGAGCCTTCTACCTTTTATGTCCCTCCTTAAAATTTAAAAAAAAGTCTTAATTTCTGTTTGAATATTACGTCTCTACCACAGGAGGGAATTTCTAAACTAAGAGACAGTTATCCTCAATTTCATATACATTTAAGAAAAAGTTCCTTCCTTTGAGTTGAAATGTGTCTTTTTATAACTTACATGGTTTTAGTTCCTCTCTCTGAAGATCATTTCTCTTTGTCATTATAATATTTAGATATTTGTAGACATCTAAATGATTCTCTGCATCTCCTCATCTTCTATTTATTCCACAATTATTTGAGTGCCTACTGTATGCCAGGCAGTGGGTTAGAACTAAGTATAGAAAGGTAAGAGGCATGGGCTCTGCTTTCCTGTAGCGTTGAGTGTTATGGTAATGTTGCTGCCTTTGACTCCTCTGAGGTAATTATTCTGATTAAGACTCTTATGATCCATCCACTCAAGGAAAGTGATTAGTAGTATTACCTGGTCATACTTAAGGAATATTAACTTAGTTGAAAATTCAAGAAAGTTTGTAAAAGGAGATGAATGAGGACAGGCAACTTTTAAAACAGTGCAATGGACATAAATACAGAAATATCAGTGGGACAGACTGGACAGTCAAACAGATATTAGCCAATATGAGAATTTAGTTTGTAATACAGATATATCACAACCCATAAAAGATAAATGATATAATAAATGGTGTTTAGAAAACTAGAAAACATTTGAAAAATACCTCAAAATAAATACCTAATAGAAAAGAGAGTGGCAAAACTGAAATCAGAACACTATTAGAAGTGAATACAAATAATGTATTTATATGACTTCATGAAGTGTTCAAGCTTCCTAAGTAGAAGAGCAGTGAAAGGAATCACAAAGGATTAGATGAGTAGTTTAAAAAACATTCAGTAGGGACTTCCCTGGTGGTCCAGAGGTTAAGAATCCACCTTTCAATGCAGGGGACACGGGTTTGATCCCTGGTCTGGGAACTAAGATCCCGCATGCCATGGGGCAACTAAGCCTGCGTGCCACAACTAGAGGGTAGCCTGCACACCGCAACGAAAGATCCCGAATGCTGCAATGAAGATCACACATGCTGCAACTAAGACCCGACGCAGCCAAATAAATAAATAAATACATTCAATAAATCATGTGTTTATCAATAATACCAAATGACATGAGGTAGGGAGGATTTATAAGAAAATATAAAAGTGCAATAACAACATATTAGAAAGCTCGTAAAAACAGTAAGAAAAAAACAAGTAGAAAAAAATAAAAGGCTAAATACAAGTGTATAAAAACATGAAAAAATGCTCAAGTTCCATAAATATATCAATGAAAACCAAAGTAAAGGAACAATTAGATGCTATTTTTATAGACTTTAGTTTTAGAGTAGTTTTAGTTTACAGAAAAATTGAGCAGAAAGTGGAGTTCCCATTTATTACCGCTCTCCCTGCTGGACCTTGGTTTTACCTATTATTAACATTTTGCATTGTTGTGATACATTTGTTATCATTAATGAACAATTATTCATACATTATTATTAACTAAAGTCCATAGTTTACTTTAGAGTTAACTCTTGGTGTTGTACTGTTTTATGGGTTTTGTCAAATGCATAATATTATTTATCCACCATTATAGTATCATACAGAGTACCCTAAAAATCCCCTGTGCTCCGTGTAATCTTTCCCCTCTCCAACCACCGGCAACCACTGATCTTACTGTCTCTATAGTTTTGCCTTTTCTAGGATGGCATATGGTTTGAATCGTGTAACCTTTTAAGACTGATTTCTTTTACTTACATATGCATTTACAGTTCTTCCATGTCCTTTGACGGCTTGATAGCTCACTCCCTACTATTCCTAAATAATATTTAATTGTCTGGATGTAACCACAGTTTGTTTACTGAAGAACATCTTGGTTCCTTCCAATTTTGGTCACTTATGAATAAAGCTACATAAAATTTGTATAAGTTTTTGTGTGGACATAAGTTTACAACTCACTTGGGTCAATACTAGGAACACAACTTCTGGGTGATATGGCAAGACTATGTTTCCATTTAAAGAAATAGCAAACAAAACAAAACAAAACCAGCCCCAGATTTAATGAGACTATCAAATGTTGGTCATAATAAGTGAAATGGCATGACTGTGTTTGAAAAGACGCCTTTCGGCTAAGCTATTCTAGAGATCAAGTTAGTAAGTATTTGGAACCCTGCAAATGTATATATACACTGGGAGCCCTCTATTTTAATTCTAAGAAAATAGGTTATTAGATTGGTCCCAAAAGATTTAGGTATGAGACTGTTGCAACATTACTTCTTATGTTATGGTGCTTTTATTTTATTTTATTGAACCGAATGGATGAATGAATGATTTTCTTTTTGGCCATGCCGTGTGGCATGTGGGATCTTAGTTCCCCAACCAGGAATCGAACCCATGCCCCCTGCATTGGGAGTGTGGAGTCTTAACCACTAGACCACCAGGGAAATCCATTATGGTATTTTAGAATGTACTGTGGAGTATTGCTGTTACAGTACAGGCATACCTCATTTTATTGTGCTTCACAGATACTGCATTTTTTACAAATTGTTAACTAAGTCTATTGACGCCGTATTACCAACAACATTTGCTCACTTCGTGTCTCTGTTACATTTTGATAATTCTCACAATGTCTCAAACTTTTCCTTATTATACTTGTTATATTATACTTACATTATACTTGTTTATTATCAGTGATCTTTGATGTTACTATTATTCACTGAAGGCTCAGATGACGGTTAGCATTTTTCAGCAATAAAGTATTTTTAATTAAGGTTATACACATTGTTATTTTAGACATAATGCTATTGCACACTTAATAGACTACAGTCTAATGTAAACATAACTTTTATATGCACTGGGAAGCCAAAAAAAATTCGTGCGACTCACTATTGTGCTATTCGCTTTGTTGTGGTGGTCTGGAACCAAACTCGCAATATCTCAGGGGTCGGCCTTGTATAATGTTTATAGAACATTACTGTTAGAGTACAGATCTTTCTTGACTTATAAAGGGGTTATGTCCTGATAAACCCATTGTAAATTGAAAATATCATTAAGTTGAAACCGCATTTAATACACCTAACCTACCCAACATCATAGCTTAGCCTAGCCTACCTTAAACGTGCTCGGAACACTTACATTAGCCTACAGTTGGGCAAAATCATCTAACACAAAACCCATTTTTAAATTGAAGTATAGTTAATTTACAATGTTGTGTTAGTTTCAAGTGTACAGCCAAGTGATTCAGTTATATCTATATGTAAAGAATATATTCTTTTCCATTAGAGGATATTACAAGATATTGAGTATAGTTCCCACAAAGCCTGTTTTATAATAAAATGTTGACTCACTCATGCAATTTATGGAATACTGTACTGGAAGTGAACAACAGAATGGTTATATGGGTACAGAATGGTTGTAAGTGCATCATCGGTTGTTTACTCTCCTGATTGCTCTGGCTGACTGGGAGCTGCGGTGGCTGCCACTTTCCAGCGTCATGAGACTACTGAATGCTAATCGCTTTCACTTCATTATAAAGTCAAAAGTAGTAAAGTTAAACCACTGTAAGTCAGGGACTATCTGAATACTGTTTGGAGTATTGCTGTTAGCGTATAATGTTTATAGAGTGGAGATTTTTGAACAAACAAAATGGGACGGTTGAGAACACTAACATGACAAAGAGTCCATGTTATAATCGTAAGTGGGGAGAATAGGACAGAAAGCCATTCATTTAGAACAATAGCAATTTGGAGATGAACTTTGTGACTAGAAAGAAATTCACCAGAATGTCCACATTGATTATATCTATGGGATTATGGGTGCCTACTTTCTTTGGATTTTGTTTCTTCCTATTCTACATTTTTAAAAAATTATTTTATTTTTTGGCTGCCCCACATGGCATGCCGGATCTTAGTTCTGCAACCAGGGATTGAACCCACACTCACTGCAGTGGAAGCACAGTCTTAACCACTGGACCACCAGGGGAGTCCCTACATTTTCTTAATTTTCCACAATGAGAATATATTATTGATACTTTGTGATCAGAAAAAGTTATTTATAGAGAACTATATTCATATCTTGGAACAAATTTCAGGATGGCCTTTGCATTCTCCCTGTTCCCATGGGGTAGGTCAGGTATAGCCCCCTCAACAAAAGATAATTTATCATGAGCCATTATTCTAGGCTGAGAGGGAATAGTGGTTGGAAGAGGAAAGGAAAGGGAAAGCAGGAGTAAAATAAAAATATAAAGATGAAAATAAGGTGAAGGGACTTCCCTGGTGGCACAATGGTTAAAAATCTGCCTGCCAACGCAGGGGACATGGGTTTGTGCCCTGGTCCGGGAAGATCCCACATGCCGTGAAGCAGCTAAGCTCGTACACAACAACTACTGAGTCTGCGCTCTAGAGCTTGCAAGCCACAACTACTGAGCCCACGTGCCACAGCTACTGAAGGCTGCACGCCCAGAGCCCGTGTTCTGCAACAAGAGAAGCCACTGCAATGAGAAGTCCATACAACACAACGAAGAGTAGCCCGGGCTTGCTGCAACTAGAGAAAGCCCGTGCACAGCAACGAAGACCCAACACAGCCAAAAATAAATAAATGTTTTTTAAAAAAGAAAAGATGAAGAAACTGTGTAATAAGTCAGGATTCTCCAGAGAAACAGAACCAGCAGGGGATGTGTGTATGTCTGTGTGTGTGTGTAAAGAGATTATTATAAGGAATTAACTCACACAATTATGGAGGCTGACAAGTCCCAAGGTCTGCAGTTGGCAGGCTAGAGACCCAGGAGAACTAAGGTATAGTTGTCTGAGCCCAAAGGCCTAGGAACCAGGAGAGCTGATGGTATAGTTCCAGTCTGAAAGCTGGCAGGTTTGAGACCCAGGAAGGTATTTTAGTTCCAGCCTGAAAGCTGGAAAAAAAAAAAGTTACAGGCTGAAGTCCGTCAGGGAGAAGGAATTCTCTCTTACTCAGCCTTTTTGTTCTATTCATGCCTTCAACTGATCAGATGAGGCCCACCCACATTAGGGAGGGCAATCTGCTTTCCTCACTTTACAGATTCAAATGTTAATCTCATCCAGAAACATCATGGACACACCCTGAATAATGTTTGACCAAATATTTACCATCACAGAATTGTATAGGTTATAATTGGTGTGTTCATTTCAAAGGTAACAGCCTGCAGAACTAAAAGATCTCCACTTGGCTGCAGTGATAATGAGGGATTGCAAACTGGGTAACATCCAGTAATGGGAGGCAGACATTGCTGATGACTCTAGCAGAGAATTGGAGATATTTGCTTTGATTTTGAATACTTGGTGATGGTGGTAGTGGTATGTATACAGCATACAGAATAAAAGATCTGTATGGGAGGGATATAATCAGACTATGTGACAGATGCAGGTTTATTGCTTCAGGACTCCATGGATCATAGGCAGACAAGCGAGAGGAACTTTGTCAGTGGGAACATCTGAGACTCAGACATGCAGTAGGATATGAAGCCAGGACTGAGTGAGGAAGGCTATTGCTACAATACCGATTAATAAAGCACATGGACATACGAAGATTGCTGTTTAGGGAGAGTCTGACTGCCTTTGGTATCCAGATGTCAACAGAAACGGCCACTGGACACTTTGTTCACTCACCAATGCTGCTTTAATTCAGGTCCGCATAACCTCTCCACTGGGCTGCAGACTGGCATCCTTCTAAGTTCATCCTGCAGAGGATGTCAGAATAGTTCAGTGTCATCATTGTATGCATTTAAAAAATCATTCAGTGGCTCTATATCCTCCAGGAGAAAGCCCAAATCCCAATGTCCTCCACGATCTGGTCCCTGTCTTATTACTCCAGGTTTGTCTCCCACACTCCCACCCTCATCATGTATTCCAATGCATCCTTTGAATTAAGGGGAAAATTACCCAAAACTTTTCAATAAGGCAAAAGGATGCCTACATTTCTTTTCAATATCATGCTGAAGTATTGTCTGATAGGCCTGCCTACTTCTCTCATTTTGGGGGCAAGTGTTCCTTTGTTCCGTACCTAGACTCTGTGAAGTTAGTGTTAGCTCATAGGAGATTAATAAATTGCAAGCAGTTTCTGTCCGGTGGAATGCAAATTATTTCTGTTCATCTAAAAATATTACCCCAAAGGTTATGTTTTATTGCCCTGTGAGACTTCTCTATCTGATAGAAAAGATAACTCCAAGGGCTAAGGTTTTATTTTTCTGTATTTTTGTATCTAACTTGAAAAACTAAATCCATCATTCCTGACAAAATAAATCCCTGTTCCTCAAATGCTCTGCAAACTAGCTTTACTCACCTGGCTCCCTCATTAATAAATGTCCTTGACATGCGCTCACTATATATTTGTAGGACAGTCACATTTTTATCTATTGGAATATAATACTTTGACAATGGATACTCAACTACTCGACATCTTATGATTCTAGGAACATCCTGTACAATTTCATAGCTCTGGACCTTTGCACTTACCAGCCGCTCTCACTGGATGAGTCCTCTCTCACCTGGAAAAGTCCTATGCTCCCTTCCATACTCGGTCCTGAAATCTTCATTGGCATCCCCAGGCAGTGATGAACACACTCTCTTTGGACCTCCCCGTACCTTGTGGAAACTGGACCACACCTGGGACAAGCTATCACACTGCATGCACGTGTTTCATTTCTTGGTTTTGCATCCTCCCAGGAGAGCAATACATTACACTTCCCTCTTTATGTGCAGTACCTAGCTCAGTGTTAGGCGTAGGGGAGAAGCTCTGTAGATGGAGAAATGTCCCCCTGAAGAAAAAAATGGAGGGAAGGATATTCAAGTGGGTGTGGAGTGGGTTATGAGGGGGAAGCCCAGAATTGAGGGACAACGAAAGGAGAGCTGACCTAGAGATAGAGGTAAAAGAACATAAGAGTGTAGACTGGGGCTTGGAGAACCCTTTCCAGGGCTGGGGACTTTTTCTTGGTTTTGGTGGGCTTTTCTTCCCCCTACATCCCTGCCTTTATGCCAGGAAAGCATGCAAGGAAAAGATTTGCCTCCTTCTTACCTCTTTGCCACAGCAGTTTCTAAGCAACACGAGGTCCTCACAATGGAATTTCTGAAGGTCTGGGCTCTATGATCTTTGCTTCTCCCGATGGAGGACAAATGACAGAGATCAGAGACAAAGAGCTGAGTCTGGGACTCAGAGCCAGACTGATACCTGGTGTGGCACAAGGACGTTTCCTCCTGGTATGGGATAGGTGAGCCAGAGGAGAAGAAAATAAGAGGATTATCTGGGGCTGAATCCCCTCACTTCCCATTAAATAATTTGCTGCTTTGACTGTTTCTAGAGAGTTTCCCCCTCGAGGGTCAGGGGAGTGATCTGCTCTGCCACGTCTACCCACTGGGAGCAGCGTTGGAGCCACCTGTGGGATCTGCCCTCACCTCATCTCCACATCCTCCAGCCCCACACCTCAGCCCTCATTACACCCTTTTCTTCCTAAACCACTTCTTCTCCTCTTGGTTGTGGCCTCCAGGGTACCCAACTTCCCTTAGGGAACATCTGACTGCATCTCCATTTTTTTTACAAGTCTAGATTAAGAAATATCTTTGGTCAAGTCTTGCTCTAGATCCCTGGGACACCTGTGGACCTTGCTTTGGAACAAATATCAAAGCAGTGGAGAGGAGGGCAAGCTTTCCAAAGAGTCACCTGAGTGACAAGGCAATGCCCAGGCCCTAATGGGCATGAGGTACCTTGACCGTGAGTGTTGGAATGAGCCTGAGGTCAGGAGTACCTGAATGATGGGGATGTCAGGACCTTCACAGAGCCCTTTGCTAATCTGCTTTGCAGTCAGCCTAGCAGATGTCCCCTTGTTCATTCAACATGTAAGCCCTTTTTAAGTACCTTACATTTTTGATCGAGTGATAAACAGGTCAGATAAGGACCCTCCCCTCATGGGGTTTCCTTCTAGTTGTGGGTGAGGTTATGCAAAGGGACAAAGGATAAATAAACAGGTAAAGATAATGATGCATATGATTAAAATAAAATAGGGCTATGTGCTGGAGCAAGCCTGGGGGCTTCTCAGAGGAGGTGACATTTGGATATAAGACGGAAATGTTGAGAAAAGGCCAACCAAGCAGAAGGGGAGTGGAAAAGTATAACTGGCACTCGTGGGAGAGGAAATCACGTGTGCAAAGGCCCTGAAGCAGGAACTGGTTTGACATATTTGAATCACAGGCCTGTGTTTCAGAAGGCAACGTGGAAAATAGTGTGAGATGGGTGTGGTCAAAAGTCAGGGTCCTGGTCATTCAGGGCTTCATAGACCCATGTGAGGAATTAGGGTTTTAATGTAAGAGAGATGGGAAGCCACTGGAAGGCTTTGTAGCAAAAATGATGTGATGTGATGTCCTTTTCTGATTTCTAAGTTTGCTCTAGCTGCTGTGTTGAGATTGGGCTGTAAGCGGGCCAGACTGTAGAAGCCATGGTGGGCTTCTAGGTCCATTCCTAGATGCGGCCGGAGTGGGAGAACGGGAACAGCTCCCTGGCCTTAAAATGATCTTTTCATTGCTGATTCCTGACTTAATGGCATTGTGATTAGAAAATGTTCCTTATGATACTGCTGCTTTTTTCTTTTTCTTTTGATTTTTTATTTTTGGCTGTGTTGCGTCTTTGTTGCTGCGCACAGGCTTTCTCTAGTTGTGGCAAGCAGGGGCTATACTTCATTGTGGTGTGCTGGCTTCTTGCTGTGGCTTCTCTTGGTGTGGAGTCCAGTCTCTAGGGGTGGGGGCTTCATTAGTTGTGGCGCACAGGCTCGGTAGTTGTGGCGCACAAGATTCATTGCTCCGCGGCATGTGGGATCTTCCCGGACCAGGGCTTGAAACCATGTCCCCTGCATTGGCAGGCGGATTCTTAACCAATGCGCCACTAGGGAAGTCCCAGTACAGCTTCTTTGGTACTTGTTGAGATTTGCTTTCTCCCTGGTATATGATCAGTCTTCCTACCTTTGCACGTACGCTCCAGAAGCACAGGCAGGCCCCTAGTTCCATGTGTGTCCCCTTGACCAAGCCCAGCAGCTGTTCCTCGAGGCTTCTGTGAATTTGCTCATCTCTATAAGACTCGTTGGTTACGACACGCAGGACATTCAGGCATCTTGTCCCTCTCAGGTTCCATCAGTTTTCGTGTCTGTCTTTTGAGGCTGTGAGAGGATCACAGTCTGGGTCCTGTCCCTTCCCCTGGAACCGCGTCTCCAGACAGCGTGTCCCTGATGCTGTCAGCCCCCAAGACTGCCCCCAGATTCCGCACCAGCACAGCCTCCTCCAGCCCTACCACACTCCCGTCCTCACACTTAGGGGTGTTGCTCATAACTGCTTTTAGAGAGAACTTATTTCATTTCACTTACAATCATTGCATGGTGTTCACCTTGCTTTTCCTTTTCTTTGCAATATGAACACATGAGCTCTACCTTTGGAACATTTGAAGTACACAGCGCAGTGTTGTTAACCACAGGTGCCTCTAGAACTGATGTTTTCCAGTCATACACACGTCTTTATTTTTAGTTTGAACTTTCTTTTTTATTAATGTATAGTTGATTCACAATATTATATTCATTTCAGGTGTACAGCATAGCGATTCACAATTTTTAAAAGTTACCTGTCACGCATTTTTTTTTTTTTTTTTTGCGGTACGCGGGCCTCTCACTGTTGTGGCCTCTCCCGCTGCGGAGCACAGGCTTCGGACGCGCAGGCCCAGCGGCCATGGCTCACGGGCCCAGCTGCTCCGCGGCATGTGGGATCTTCCCGGACCGGGGCACGAACCCGTGTCCCCTGCATCGGCAGGCGGACTCTCAACCACTGCGCCACCAGGGAAGCCCCCTTTTTTTTTTTTTTTTTTTTTTTAATGTCAGTGACAAGTTTTGAGTGTTGAACCCCACCCAATCCCATTTTTCCCATAAGCCCTGTGGCTTTCACTGTGTGATTATGCATAATATTGGTTAGCAACACCTATGAAAAAGTCTTGTTTAAAAACAAACTTCCCTGGAGGGGGCAAGTTCCAGCCCACTGGCTGAAACTCATTAAGTTCAACCACGTCGTGACCTTCTGCCCTGTTGTCACTCAGGGAAAGGGGGTGGGGTCTCATGACTTGTCCAGTCAGGGGCGCAGCATGGGAAGGTGGGTGGGGCAACACTTAGCCGACCGCTTAGAGGCACCTGTAGGTGCTCAGCGTAGCGTTTCATCGGCTCTCCCGGGTCCCAGGTGTCTGTCTGCAGCGTATATGATGCTGCGAACTGCAGAGGCGGCAGGAGTGGAAGGGAGGACCCCAGGGGAACCCCAGAAGCCAGGAAATGGTGAGTTGAGGGGCCAGGTGTCCCAGGACAGGGAGGAGGGGTTGAGTCGGAACCTGCCACTGTGGGACCCGTACCCTGCTGCGGTCAACTCCGGAGTCTGCAGACCCAAGTCCGCCCGGGGCTCAGCTCAGACCTAAGCCCCCTCCAGCTCTCAGCGCGGGGGCTGGGCCAGCTGCCGAGACTTCGGGCGTCCTGTCCCATCACTGTGCGTGGTGACTTTGGCCCCGGAGCCTCTCTGGGCAGCTCTGCACCCGCTACCTGTCTCTCCTCAGATTGTGCATTGAACTCGGGTAGAGTCTTCAGACTCTGTGTCTGGTCTTTAAGTGTGGGTGGAGCTTTAGTCTGTGGGGACCCCAGTGCCACCTTTCTCCCCAAGAGGACCCGTTTTCTCCTGAGTTCTCCAAATGTTTGGGGAAGCAGAATCTCGAAACCACGAACCTGTCGCCCCAGCCTAGCTCTTCCTAGGGCTGGCATTAAATCCATAAATTCCAGGTCCCTTCCCGCCTTCCCAAAGCCCTGCGTCTCTAATTCACAGCATCATTATCAACTATTTGTCCTCCGTGGTGCATGTCAAACAGACGCGGTATGTTTTTTTCCAGGGAGGAAAATTTATGCGTTATTTATTTAATAATAAAATCAATAATATTATTAATGGAAATAAAAATTATTTAATGCTCACCATATATCAGGGACTGTGCAAACACCTTACCCAGATCTCATTTAATTCTAACACCTAATATATATATATATATATATATATATATATACATATATATATATTTTTTCCAGTACGCGGGCCTCTCACTGTTGTGGCCTCTCCCGTTGCGGAGCACAGGCTCCGGACGCGCAGGCCCAATGGCTCACGGGCCTACGCGGGCCTCTCACTGTTGTGGCCTCTCCCGTTGCGGAGCACAGGCTCCGGACGCGCAGGCCCAATGGCTCACGGGCCTAGCCGCTCCGCGGCATGTGGGATCTTTCCGGACTGGAGCACGAACCCGTGTCCCCTGCATCGGCAGGCGGACTCTCAACCACTGCGCCACCAGGGAAGCCCAGGTGTCTTCTTGATGTGGTGGTACGTTGAGGGTGGAAAGGAAATGTTTTATAGTCCCATGATTGGGTCTCGGTATGTGACCATGGACTGTGACCCTTCTGTGGTATAAGAAAGATATTTGGTCTTTGTCCATGGTTCTTAGCAAAGACCTCCTAAAGCCCTTGGAATTTCCCATGTGATAAGGGTGATAGTAGCATCTTATGTTCTAATGAGGCAACTGTTTCCAGACCCATAGATGATTTCATGATGGGGGATGGTTACCAGGAAGAACAAGCTATGATTAGAGGCTTAGAGCTTTCAGCCCAGCCCATGCTCAAGCCCCCAATGTTGAAAACTCCATCAAAACCCCTAAACCTCGGGATTCAGAGATATCTCAGTTGGTGAACACATCACTGTGCTGGGAGGCTGTCATGCCAGGAGAGGGCATGGAACCTTCCTACCCCTGCTTCCCTACTTTGCCCTGTGCACCCTTTCCATTCGGCTGTTCCTGACTTGTATCTTTTTGTTTGTTTGTTTTTTTGCGGTACGCGGGCCTCCCACTGTTGCGGCCTCTCCCGTTGCGGAGCACAGGCTCCGGACGCGCAGGCCCAGCGGCCATGGCTCACGGGCCTAGCCACTCCGCGGTATGTGGGATCTTCATGGACCGGGGCACGAACCCGTGTCCCCTGCATCGGCAGGCAGACTCTCAACCACTGCGCCACCAGGGAAGCCCCCTGACTTGTATCTTTTCAGATAAACTGATAATAATAAGTAAAGCATTTTTCTTAGTTCTAATAGTCATTCTATCAAATTAACAGATATGAGGGGTTATAGGGAACTTCCGAATTTGTAGTCAGCCATCCAGAAACGTGTGTGGCCTGGGCCTTGCATTTGCAGCTGGCATCTGACACGGGGGCCGTCTTGTGGTGTTGCAGGAAGGGGAACCCCTTCCAGGGCCTGAGAATGGGCTCTTGTCTAACACTCAGAAATGAATTGTCCAAGGAGACACACATGCTGACAAAGCGAGAGATTTCACTGGGAAGGGGCGCCCGGGTGGAGAGCAGCAGGGTAGGGGAACCCAGAAGAACTGCTCTGCCACATGGCTCAAAGTCTCACGTTTTATAGTAATGGGGTTCGTTTCTGGGTTGTCTCTGGCCAATCATTCTGACTCAGGGTCCTTCCTGGTGGCACGCCCATCGCTCAGCCAAGATGTGATTCCAGTGAGAAGGATTCTGGGAGGTTGGTAAGATATACGGACTGGCATCTCTTTTCTCCTTTTGACCTTTGCCGAATTCTTATGGTTGGTGGTAGCTGTTAGTTCATTCCTTACCAGAACCTCCTGTTGTAAGATAACTCATTGCAAGTGGTTACTATCGTGTCTGGCCAGGGTGGGCAGTTTCGGTCAGAGGTTCCCCCAACAACAGGACTGGGCCCTTCAACTGTGGAATTTGATGTTAACTTTGGTTAGTGGTAGAATTGAGTTGTAAGACACCCAGTTGGAATTGGAGAGCTGGTGAAGTGGTTTCAGAAAACACACCACGTGTTTGCTGTTGGGGTTTAAACAAAACAAAACTCTCAACCTCACGAGTCTTTCTGAGGTCTCTCTCTCCCTCAACTTAGGTCAGGCAGAAAGGCTAGAGGGGACTCAAGTTAGCAAATTTCCCCTGTTGCCAAAAAAACGTTGGCTCTCTGTGCACTGATATTGAACAGAAATATGGAGACAGAGTTTTTGGAGGAAAAGAAAGATAGCTTTTAATTCTTTGCCAGGCAAAGGGGAAAACACAGCAGGCTAGCACCTCAAGAACTGTGCCCTCACTTCCTGAGGAGTCAGAGGAGATCTTATAGGTGGTGCTCGAAGTCCTGTATGATAAGGATCAAATCATGAAGGTCTTGCATTTTTCTTCTTCTTGCATTATTTCAAAACAGTCACAGCTGGAGTCAGGCAGCCCATCCCGGTAACTGGGCCTGTTTGTCTCTCGTTTATTGGCCTGTGACCTTCTTTCTGAAATGCAAAAAGCGACAAGGGGTGACTTGTAGTAAGGGAGCGCAGGGAGCTTAAACACCAGGTGAAGGATGTAATTTACATCACACAGAGTTAGGGGGTGATAGGTGCAGGATGTAATTCACATAGTGTCAGGTAGTGATAGGTTAGCTTTGTGAAGGACTAATCTAGTTACAGACACTACAGATTAGTACCAGTTAAAATATAGCTAGGAGTGATTAACTCTTTCAGGCCTGTTTGTTTCTTCTCTAGCCTGATCACTGTTCCCTTAACTTTCCTTGTTCTCAGGAGAGGAAAAACTTCATTTCTATTTTTGCTGCAACAAACTCCCCACTGCTGGTTCATTCCCTCCATATCAGTGGAGGAAGGGAAACGGGCATCATTCTTGTCTGGCTGAGGACAAAACTTAGTTTTGCTCCACTTGACAAACACCAGCTGTCTGGCCCAGGGGCCCATCCATCTCCTACTTCACCCTCCCACCGTGTCAGTTAGGCACTGGCAAAACAGACTCTTTTGAGGACAGGCATTGTTAAGAGCAGAATATTGTGGGCGTATTTCAAATTTTCTATTTTACTCTCTCTCCAATTTGGGAGACAGCAGTCGGCCCTGTGATTAATGGTTTGATAGATCCGCGCCGTTAATTTTAGGTTTGTTTGCTTTCTTCTGGTGAGGATAATAGGAATGTCCCCTTCTGTGCTCTTTACATGCCAGATGAGAATCTAGAAGTCTGACTCCCTTTTTTTATGTTTGACTGCTGACAACTTTTAAAGCCTCATCCTTCCTTCTCCTGGTGCCCCACATCGGTACAAGATGACAAGAAGCCCTGGGTGCTTACTTCTTTGGTGCTGGTAAGAGATGAAATCCTTGGTAGCCTCTGCCTTTATGTGCAAAATCTCACACTAGTCCGACTCCTAATCTCAAGTCAAACAAACAAGCAAACAAAAACCTCAGGCCGAAATTTGCAGCAACATGGATGGACCTAGAGATTCTCATACTGAGTGAAGTAAGTCGGACAGAGAAAGACAAATATCATATTATATCGCTTATATGTGGAATCTAAAAAAATGGCACAACTGAACTTATTTATAAAACAGAAATAGAGTCATAGATGTGAAAAGCAAACATGGTTACTCGGGGGAAAGGGGGGTGGGGAAGGTTAAATTGGGAGATTGGGATTGACATATACACACTAACATATATAAAATAGAGGGACTTCCCTGGTGTCCAGTGGTTAAGACTCTCCACTTCCAATGCAGGAGGCACAGGTTCAATCCCTGGTCTGGGAACTAAGATCCCATGTGCTGCATGGTGTGGCCAAAAAGTTTTTTTAATTAAAATAAATAAAATAGATAACTAATAGAGACCTAATGTATAGCACAGGGAACCCTACTCAGTCCTCTGTAATGACCTATATGGGAAAAGAATCTAAAAAAGAGTGGATATATGTTTATGTATAATTGATTCTCTCTGCTGTACTGCAGAAACTAACACAACATTGTAAATCAACTATACTCCAATAAAAATTTTTAAAAAAACAAACGAAAAAAACTCAGGCCAGGCTCCTTGCCTTGTTCTGTCCAGACACTTCCCACCTGCTTAAGAGGCCTTCCCTGCCCTCCCCAGACACTTCCATTATGGAAGTAATAAACTCTTTCATATGTTCCTGGCAGTAATGTGTTGTCAGTCAAACCTAGGGTAGGGACCCCCCCTAACACAGTAGGTTACCATAACAGTTATAGAAGGGGTAAGGTATTGTCAACTGAAAAAAATATTCACAACCTGAAAGTTGAGAGTTGTGTTTTCTTCAGTGGACATACTGAGGAGTTCAAGTCCGGAGGCAGCATTTCAAGTAACCCTGAGAAAACTGCTCTGAGGAGGCGAGAGGGGAGCTAGGATATATAGGAGTTTTGCAACAAAGGGCAGGTAGTAGGAACAAAAGATTACTGTTAATAAAAGAAAACTAGTTACAGTAAGTCCCCTACATAAGAATGAGTTCTGGTTCTGAGAGCACGTTCATCAGTCCGATCTGTTTGTAAGTCCAACAAAGTTAGTCTAGGTATCCAGCTAACACCATCGCTATATGGTACTGTACTGAAATAGGTTTATAATACTTTTCACACAAATAATACATTAAAAAAAGAATAAATAAAACATTTTTAATCTTACAGTACAGTCCCTTGAAAAGTACAGTAGTACAGTACAACAGCTGGCATACAGGGCTGGCATCGAGTGAACAGGCAAGAAGAGTGACTGACTGGAGGAGAGAGAGGAGGTGGGAGATGGTAGAGCTGAAGGATCTTCAGCAATAGGAGACGGAGGGCAAGCTGCAGTTTCACTCAAGCCTAACGTTGATGGAACGCTCATTTGCATCTTTGAAAGTCCGCAACTTGAAGGGTTGTTTGCAGGGACTTACTGTATCTCAAGTTAAGGAATTTAGCGCTTTTCTACGTCTGGGAAGATGCAAGAGTCTGGGTTCACTGAAACCATTCCTTTGATATGCACCTCAGCTATCTCGGGTCAGTATCTTGTGTTTTCACATCCTGAGTTTCCTCCGGGCTCACCGGCTCACCTTTTCGGCACTGCAATCGCTGATGACTGTGACATCGTTTGCTTACTGATATGGCAGGCAATATTTTATTTCTCAGTATCTTTATCAATACACTTTGCTTAATTGTTCTATTGATAAATACTCCAGATTTTTACGTATCAGTGCACGCCACCCTTTATTTTTAAAAGGTACAAATGATGATGAATTTATGTAATCCATTTTTTCTAAATATTGGGTTGGCCAAAATGTTCATTTGGGTTTTTCCATAATGTGGAAAAACCCAAACGAACTTTTTGGCCAACCCAATAGATACATGGCTTGTTACTGTGGATGAAAAATGCTGCCTGCCATATCGATAAACAAAGGATGTTGCAGCCATTAAGTCATCAGCCATCAAGCCATCCCCAACTGTGCACCCTGAGGGGATTCAGGGTGGAAAAAAGGATACTGGCCCTAGATAGTTAAGGTGCATATCAAAGGAATGTTTTCAGTGAGCCCAGACTCTTGCATCTTCCCACATGTAGAAAAGCGCTAATTCATTAACTTGAGATACCTGGTTTTCTTTAATTAACAATAATCTTTTGATGTTCCACTACCTTGTTTTTATCGCAAAACTCCTATATATCCTGGCTTCTCCCTTACCTTTTTGGAGCCCCTCAGAGCTACCTGAGAGACGGCCTCCCAGGCTTGAGTCCTCAGGAAGTCTGCCACATAAAACATAATTCTCAACTTTTATATTGTGCATTTTTTTCAGTCGATATTACTAATTTTTGCTGCCAAAACCATGAATGAAAACTCAGATTGCCACCTTACAGGGCAAAAAAACATATACAAATTATGTTATTTTCCAAACTGAATTTCTTCTTAAAATTTTTATCATAAAATATATTCAGGGAAAAATGTACAAAATGTTTTGTGGTAAGATTTAGTAATAATATACACATCCTTGGAATCATCATGAAGATTCTTAAATGGCCTGTGGGCAGTGGTGAGGTGTCCTGATGTTCCCATGCCTGACTTATCTCCATCCTGCCCCATTCATGACCACTGTCCTGATTTGTTTATCTGCATACCCTTACCATCTAAATATTTTTCACTCAGCAGTGTTCTTTCAGTTTTACCTCCTTTGACCTTTCGACAGAGTATTGATGGAATTCCATTGAAAAGGTGGTTTCTCTGCCTGTGTTTCACACATGCTAGTGTTTGAGGCTTCAGGGCTGGTCTAGGACTGTGGGGTTCATCCTCCCACCAGAGCCAAGTGCCCCTGAGGCCAGGGGACTTAAAGTACCAGATGAGTGAGGGTGGGGAGGGGGGACAGAATTCTCCTAAAGGAAATGGTTAAAGATGAAAGTGGAACAGAGTCTTTTTTGGTGGGGGGGAGGGTGGGAGCTGCTCTGTGGGGCTTGTGGGACCTTGGTTTCCAGACCAGGGATCCAACCCGTGCCCCCTGCAGTGGAAGCACGGAGCCCTAACCACTGGACAGCCAGGGAATTCCTGGAACAGCCTCATTATTACCGAATAGTGAGGACACAGAAGTGTCCATGTTTGTGAAGGGTCACAGTTCTGTGCCAGGCCTTAGTGGCCTTACGGTTTGACGATGTGTCCTTGGAGAGAACATTTCCCACGCACTGCCAGGACAAGGTTGGCTCAAAGACGCGACCTCCGCCCTCCTGTCACTCAGGCATGGGGGGGCGGGGCCCTGTGAACTGTCCAATCAGGGGAGTCGCCGATTATTTTACGTGGCGGTGCTGCTACGATGACGCCGGAGGCGTGGACTGCGTGCTCAGTGCCGCTTGTTCTGACAGTGGCCGTATCAGCTCCTGCTGCCCTTAAAGGCTCCAGGTGGTTATGCCGCATTCTGTGTCGCTGTGACCGGCACTTGCCGCGGCGGTCATGGGGTGGACAACCGGAAACTCCAGAAACCGAAAAACGGTGAGTGTGCGGGGTCGGGTGTTGGGAGAGGGAGGCGGTGGGACTGATGGAACCGGGCCTCCCGTGCGGCCAACTCCAGAGTCTGCGGACCCGAGTCAGCCGGTGGCGTGCCACACAGCCTTAGGGGCTGGGTCGACAGCGGGGACCCCCGGGTGTCCTGTCCTGTCCCTGCGAACCCGAGTCTCCCCCACACGGCGCGGTGGCCATAGGGAGGGACTCGGGGCAATCGTGACTCGGTCTCTGGGGTACACGTGTGGGAGCAGCTGTGGTCTGGGAGTGTCCGGTTCCCCCTTTCTCTCCAGGGGAATCATTTTACTCTCACTTCTTAAAATGTTTGAGGAACAGGATCTCAAATCCACGACCCTGTCCCCCCAGCCTAGCTCTTCCTAGGGCTGGCAATAAATCCCTAAATTTACAGATGTTTCCCCGCATTCCCAAATGCCATCTTCCCCTCTGCAGTTCATAGTATCACTAATAACTGTTTTTCTCCGTGGTGCGTTGCAAACGGATGCAGTATTTTAATTGTTTAATCATTTATCAACGGAGCCATGGATGGCTCTTTTTAAAGATTTATTGTTACAGCTGTTTTACTTGAGAGGAAAGCAGAGAACCACTACCTGGAATATGTTATATGGAATGCTTGTGCCTCTCCTCTCAAAATCCTTCTTGGTCACGGACATCCTATGGGAAGACCTTTGGGTGGAGGGTCCTCTTGAGAAACTTTCCTGGGTGATCTTTTTTCAGCACTGCCTCCGCTCCTGAGTTTCTCTCTTTGAAAAGATTTATTCACTTATTTGAGACTCAGTTTTTCAATAAGTGTAAATTTTATTTATTCAGTAGACCTGGGGAGACAGTATAAAGTTTTTCCAAAGAGGCAAGAAAGGTGAATTTCAGAAAAATATTTCATTATTACATTCTGTGTGTTAAAATTTTTGTTTCCTTTTTTTTTTTTCCCCACCCTGAGTGGATGTAGTAATATTCTGAGGTCTTTTGGGTGATTTCCAATGGCATATCAGGACTTAGACTTGCAAAATCTAGAAGTGTTCCAATACGATTGTTTACAAATCAGTTTCTTTTTTTGGAATTAATTCATTGACATCTTCATTTTCCGACAGGAATAGGTGTTTTGGGATTTTCCTGTTGAAAAAAAAAAATTGCCTTACAGTCTTCTCTCTTCCTTTACACATAAATACTGGGTTGAGTGATTTTTCTGGATTATTGAATCACTGGGTTTATGTCATTTAAATCATCATTGGTGATCCAAAGTATTGTGACTGGAGCAGAGGCCTGAGGCCAGTGACTCCAAACTAAAGTTCCCATCTGGAGCCGGCAGTGGGGGGGTTTTCTTTGGCCTAGATGTTTTATGTTTGAGTTCTGCATCCATGATATAGCACTCAGAGTGTATTTTGTGTATTAAAAAAGTCTGTGGTCAGGAGTTCTGTCTCCTGGACAAAAAGTTTATGAATTTGGGAGTTTAAGTCGGATCTTAAACTGAATCTACCTGAGAATTTCCTCACTTGTGAGAATGTGAGGAGAGTTCTCTCCGGTGACTGTTCAGGTGTCCCTACCCTCCTTCACCAGGGACTGACCCACCTTAGGGGTTGTATCTCAACCTGGGTATCTAGACCCCAAGCTTGGGAATGCGTTTAACTTTCTGAATGTGGGTTTTCGTTCTTAACTGTGGGCAAGCAGACTTCTTACCTGAGCTGATTTGAATATTCGTGTTTCTTTTCTTTAGATGCCTTTATCTATTGGATATTTCAGTCCTTTAACTCTAGTTTCCCTTAGCAGTTTGCAATTTTATTTCCTTGGTGAGTGTATGTGATGTTTGATTTCTTAGGCTTTGAAAAATATAAGTTGATTGAAAAATATGTGTTTAAGGCAAGAAAATCCTGGAACCAAACAGAATTTCTGTGCCTTTTAGGCAACAGAATCTTAATCTGTGAGATGGGTATGTTTAGGTTCTCAGGCACATTTTTCATTTTTAGATCAGTTTCTGTATGTGCTTGTCCCTAGAGAACTTTGATATTTAAAAGGCTGTACAATTCTTAAGGCAAGTGAATTTCTACTTGTGTTGATGAGTGAAAAAAACTGTTGAATTTCTGTTTTAATTGATATGAGAAAAACTACTCAAACTTAGGAAAGTCTTTGAAAATCCTAGTAGGTTTCTTCATGGATTAAATGCAAACCCCTAATCCATTATAATATGCTACTCATTCCTGACCATATCCTGAATGTGAAATATAGTGGAGGGACAAACTATGATGTCGTTTGTCCTTTTAGTTAGAAAGACATTTGAAGTTTTTCACTTTCTACAGTTTGCAGTTTTATACCCAATAGTGTTTAAAGAATTAAATTTAGAATGATTTCCTATGTAGAAAAATTAAAATTAATTTAAAAATAAATTTAAAGTAGCAACAGTTAATTAAAAACAGACTACTAGGTAGGAAAGTACGGTGTATATAAATTTCTCTTAATTTTAAATAATGTTTGTAAAGGATTTAAAAAATAGTAAGGTATGAAACAGTGAGATATCCAGTTTTTTAGAACATTTTAGGCTTACAGAAAAATTGATCAGAAAGTACAGAGTGTTTCCACTTGACCCTTCTGCATCCACACAGTTTGTACTATTTTTTTACATCTCATATTATTATGGTATATTTGTTACAATTCATGGTTCAATATCGATGCTATAAAGTCCACTGTTTATATTAGCCTTGACTCTTTGTGTTATACAATGTAGGGGTTTTGGCAAATGTATAATGACATGTATCCATCATTTCTATAGAATAGTTTAACTTTGCTAAGGATACTCTGTGCTTCACCTGTTCATTCGTCCTTCCCTCAAACCCCCAAATCCTTCCCAAGCAAAGATCTTTTTACTGGCTCATAGTTTTATCTCTTCCAGAATGTCCTAAACAGTAGGAATCATACAGTATGTAGCCTTGTCAGAGTGTCTTCTTTCACTTAGCGATATGCTTCTAAGTTTCCTGTTTCATTCAGGCAAATTATGCTCAGAGACTGAGACTGTCTTTGCCAGTAATTTATTTAACACAGGTTCACTGCGGGAATTATAATTTATAATATTTCACAAGCCAATAGCAAATAGGATAATGTCTCTTAATAAGCCAGTAAAGACATAACGTACCCCAAACCAATGATAGTTTAATTACACTGTTGTTCCAGCCAAAGGGAAGATGAAAGAAATAAAGTCCAAATTTAGTTGAGTTGCACCTTTATATGAATTGGTTCGTGATAGTGTCAGTCCTTCCAACTAAAAGCTGGGTATCAGATGCCCACTTAGATCCCTCCCTGCTGGGCAAAGGCACTAGTGTTGGCAGGCAAGGTAGGCTGCTTGGTCCAGGGACCATTTCATGGCTTGCACCACTGCCTATGAGGAGTAGGCTCGCCAAGGCAGAAACAAATATGTCCCTTCTCTTCCTGAGACTGCTGCTTGGTTTAACACCATTGCTATCCAAGAGTAACCTGGCCACAGCAGGAGCAAGTGTCTCATGATCTTCTGAGAGCCTTTTAGATTAGCAAAGAGTAGCCTTACCCAGACTGAACACTCAACTTAAGTCCTCACAGATTCTTGGTGTTTAAAGTTTAAATGTCCGTCACATGATTGTCACTTCTCCACATGTTCATAATGATAAGCACAATTTTGATGGCGTCATCCTGACATGGCCTCCCAAAGTAAACAAATTCACTCTTGGACCAAAATATCTTTACTTGAGCCATAAGCAGGTAGATCAAAACAACTTCACTTAAGCCATAAATGCATTAATTTGAAATTATAACAAACCAGTACACAGCAGCTTCCTCCTTTCTGTTGATAGCTTGATAGCTCATTTCTTTTTATCACTGAACAATATTTCATCATATGGATATACCACTGGTTGTTTATTCAACTATTGAAGTGTATCTTGCTTAACTCTAAGTCTTGGCAATTATGCATAAAACACCTATAAACACTGATTTGCATATTTCTGTGTGAAGACAAGTTTTCAACTCATTTGGGTAAATATAAATATACAAGGAGTATAATCTAGGAGCTAGATCCTATGATAAGGGTATGTTTAGTTTGTGAAAAAACCGCCTGTCTTCCAAAGTAGGCATACCATTTTCCATTCGCATCAGCAATGAGTAAGGATTCCTGTAGCTTTACATCTTCATCAATATTTGGTATTCTGAGTGTTTTGTATTTTACCTGTTGTAATAACCGTTTAGTGGTATCTATTTGTTTTATTTGCAATTTCCTAATGATATTTGATGTTGAGCTTCTTTTCATATGCTTATTTAACATCTGTATATCTTCTTTATTGATGTGTGTGCAAATCTTTTGCCCATTTTTCCCCCATGTTTGGGACTTTATTTTTTTTCCTCAGGGATTCTTGCTTATTTTCAATTTTGCCCTTTTTTTTTTTTTTTGGCTGTGCCACACAGCATGTGGAATCTTAGTTCCCCAACCAGGGATCAAACCCATGCCCCCTGCATTGGAAGCATGGAGTCTTAACCACTGGACCACCAGGGAAGTGTCCCGAATTTTGCCCATTTTTTAACTGGATTGTTTGTCATCTTACTGTTGCATTTTAAGAGTTCTTTAGACTTGTTGGATACCAGTCCTTTGTCAGATAAGTGTTCTGCAAAGATTTTTTCCCCAATCTGTGACTGTCTTTATATTCTCTTACCACTGTCTTTTGTAGCACAGGGGATTTTAATGAAGTGAAGCTTATTGTTTTCTTTCTTGGAAAGAAATTGTTTTCTCTCTTGTTTTCTTTTCTTGCTTTTGGTGTTGTATCTTAAAATTCATCAATTAACACAAGATCACCTTGATTTTCTCCTATGTTATCTTCTAGAAGTTTTTTACTTTTGCATTTTACATTTAGAGCTATGGTCTATTTTAAGTTTTGTGTAAGGTCTGTGTCTAGGTTTACTTGTTTTTTGCATGTGGATATCCACTATTTCCAGTACTGTTTGTTGAAAAGACTTTCTTTTTTCCATTGAATTGCCTTTTAGTCCTTTATCAAAGATCAGTTGGCTATATTTCTCTGGGTCTATAAGAAAGCAGTTGACTTCTGTATTCTCAGTCTTTCTATACTCTCATTAATTCCTGGAGGGATCTCTGGTGTTATGGTTTCTTTCAGATATTTTACATAGAAAATCATGTCATACACAACAAAGACAGTTTTATTTCTTTCTTCCCAATCTGTGTACATTTTATTTCCTTTTCTTGCCTTATTGCATTAGCTAGGTCTTCCAGTACAGTGTTGAATAGGAGTGGTGAGAGGAGACTTCCTTACCTAGTTTCTTACCTTACAAAAAAAAAGCATCTAGTTTCTCACCATTGTGATGTTGCCTACAAGTTTCATGAAGATGTTCTATCTCAAGAGCCTGAACTCCCCTCTATTCCTAGTGTGTTATCATAAGTGGATGTTAGATTCTATCAAATGGTTTTCCATTTTATTTACACTCCTTTCATTCCTGATATTACTAACTTCTGTCTACCCTTTTTACTCAGTTAGCTTGACTAGACCTTTATCAATTTTACTGATTATTTCAAAGCACACCAGCTTTTGGTTTTGTTGATAGTCTCTGTTCCTGCAATTTTTATGTCTTCCTTAATCATTTCTTTTTTTGGTCATTTTACTTATTTTTATTGAGATATAATTGATATATTTCAAGTGAGATATTGAGATATAATTGATATATAACGATTTGATATTTGTATACATTGTGAAGTATTACCACAATAAGTCTAGTTAAACTAGCGTAACATCATCACACAGTTACAGTTTTTTTTCTTGTGATGAAATTTTTGAAATTTCCTCTCAGCAACTTTCTGATATGCAATGAAGTATTATTAATTATAGTCACAATGCTGCACATTATATCCCCTGACTTATTTTATAACTGAAAGTTTGTAATTTTTGATCTGCCTTCACCTATTTTGCCCACCCCTCAACAGCCCCCCCCCCCACACCTTCACATCCCACCTCTGGCAGCTACCAGTCTATTCTCCATATCTGTGAACCTGGGGGTTTTTTTTTGTTTGTTTGTTTTGCTGCATGGCTTGCAGGATCTTAGTTCCCTGAACAGGGATTGAACCCAGGCCCACGGCTGTGAAAGCACCACATCCCAATCACTGGACTGCGAGGGAATACTCAGGGTTTTCGTTCTTTGCTTCAGATTCCATATATAGGTAAGATCATATGGTATTTTTCTCTCTGACTTATTTCACTTAGCATAATACCCTTAAGGTCCATCCATGTCACAAATGGCAAGATTTCCTTTTTATGACTGACTAATATTCCATTATATATATATATGTGTGTGTGTGTGTGTGTGTGTGTGTGTGTGTGTGTGTACACATTTTTTAAATCCATTCATCCATCATTGGGCACTTAGGTTGTTTCCATGTCTTGGCTATTGTAAATAGTGTTGCAGAGAACACGGGGGTGCAAATATTGGGTTGGCCAAAAAATTTGTTTGGATTTTTAAATTTTTTGAGGAACCTCCACACTGGTTTCCATAGTGGCTTCATCAATTTACATCCCCACCAACAATGTGCAAGAGTTGCCTTCTCTGCACTTACTCACCAACACTTGTTAGTTTTTGTCTTTTTGATAATAGTCATTCTAACAGGTGTGAGGTGATATCTCATTGTGGTAGTAATGTTGAGCACATTTCGTGTACCTACTGGCCATCTGTATGTCTCTGGATAATTATCAGTTCAGATCCTCTGTTCATTTTTTTTAAATCAGATTGTTTTTGTGCTGTTGAGTTAGTTGTATGAGTTCTTTATATATTTTGGATAGTAATTCCTTATCACATTTGATTGCAAGTATTTTCTCCCACTCAGTAATTTGCCTTTTCTTTTTGTTGATGGTTTCCATGGCTGTGCAGAAGCTTTTTAGTTTGATGTAGTCCCACTTGTTCACTTTTGCTTTTCTTGCTTTTGTTTTTGGTGTCAAAACCAAAAAAATCATCTCCAAGACTGATATCAAAGAGGTTACTGTCTGTGTTTTCTTCTAGGATTCTTATGGTATTGAGGCTTATGTCAAGCCTTATGCCATTTAAAAAAAATTTTTATTGGAGTATTGTTGATTTACAATGTTGTGTTAGTTTCAGGTGTACAGCAAAGTAAATCAGTTGTACACATATCCACTCTTTTTTAGATTCTTTTCCCATATACGTCATTTCAGAGTATTGAGTAGAGTTCCCTGTGCTATACATACAGTAGGTCCTTACTATCTTTTTTTGGAATTTATTTATTTATTTATTTTTGGCTGTGTTGGGTCTTCGTTGCTGCATGCAGACTTTCTCTAGTTGCAAAGAGCGGGGGCTACTCTTCATTGTGGTGCACGGGTTTCTCATTGCAGTGGCTTCTCATTGCGGAGCATGGGCTCTAGGCATGCAGGCTTCAGTAGTTGTGGCACGTGGGGCTCTAGAGCACAGGCTCAGTAGTTGTGGCGCATGGGCTTAGTTGCTCCGCGGCATGTGGGATCTTCCCAGACCAGGGATGGAACCTGTGTCCCCTGCATTGGCAGGCAGATTCTTAACCACTGCACCACCATGGAAGTCCTCTATTTTTTATATATTAGTGTGTGTATGTCTATCCCAATCTTCCAATTTAGTTAATTCATTTGAGTTGATTTTTGTATATGGTGTAAGATAGTGGTCCAGTTTCATTCCTTTGCATGTAGCTGTCCAGTTCTCCCAAACCGTTTATTGAAGAAACTGTCCTTTCCCCATTGTATATTCTGGGTTTTTTTGCCAAAAATTAATTGACCATATACGCATGGGGTTTTTTCCTTAGACTCTTTATTCTGTTTCACTGATCTATATATGTCTGTTTTATGCCAATACCATACTGTTTTGTTTTTAGCTTTGTAATATAGTTTGAAATCAGGAAGCATTATGCTACCAGTATTGTTCTTTCTCAAGATTACTTTGGCTATTCAGGGTCTTTGTGGTTCCATACAAATTTTAGTATTGTTTGTTCTATTTTGTGGAAAATGCCATTGAAATTTGGATAGGGATTGCATTGAATTGTTCATTGCCTTGGGTAGAATGGACATATTTCCAATCCATGAGGGCAAAATATCTTTCCATTTATTTGTATCTTCAATTTCTTTCATCAGCACCTTATAAATTTCAGTATACAAGTCTTTCACGTCCTTGGTTAAATTTATTCTCAGGTATTTTATTCTTTTTAATGCAGTTGTAAATAGAATTGTTTTCTCTTTTTTTTTTGTCACTGAAGTAGAGAATTTTTTGTTTTTTTACAAAAGATAAAATTTAAGTTTAGACTGATGTTTCCACAGGACTACAGGATTTTAGTCTCTCTAGTAAATGTGTGTCTCTTTTCTCTCAGACTGAAATTCCTGGTTTTCAAGAGTTTGATCTAATTAGAATATGATCTGATTTGCTAATTACTAATTGGCTTTTTTTTTTAAGTTGAAGTATACTTGATTTACAATGTTGTGTTAGTTTCAGGTATACAGTAAAAGTGATTCAGTTATATATAATCCTTTTTCAGATTATTTTCCATCATAGGTAATTACAAGATACTGAATATAGCTCCTTGTGCTAAATAATAGGTCCTTATTTATATCTATTTTATATATAGTAGCATGTAACTGTTAATATCAAACTCTAATTAGTATTATTTTCTTAATTTCTATTTTTGATAATTCATTGTTAGTGTATAGAGATAGATTTTTGTATATTGATATTGTATCCTGCAGCCTTACTGAATTTGTTTATTGGTTCCAACAGATATGGAGTCTTTAGAGCTTTCTATATATAATGTCATGTCATCTGCAAATAGTGACGGTTTTACTTCTTTCTTTCCAATTTGGATGCCTTTTGTTTCTTTTTCTTGCCTAATTGTTTTAGCTTATCCAATACTATGTAGTGGGCATCTTTGTCTTGTTCCTGATCTTAGAAGAAGAGCTTTCAGCTTTTCTGTATATTAATTTTGTATCCTGCAACTGTACCAAATTTATTAATGAGCCCTAGTAGTTTTTTGGTGTCACTAGGATTTTCTGTGCATAGTGTTATGTCATCTGCAAAGAGTGACAATTTTACTTCTTCCTTTCCAATTTAGATTCTGTCTCTCTCTCTCTCTCTCTCTCTCTCTCTCTCTCTGATTGCTATGGCTAGGATTTCCAATACTATGTTGAATAAAAGTGGCAAGAGTGGGCATCCTTGCCTTGTTCCTGATCTTAGAGGGAATACTTTCAGCTTTTCACTGATGAGTATGATGTTAACTGTGGGCTTGTAATATATGGTTTTAATTATATTGAGGTACATTCCCTCTATACCCACTTTATTGAGTATTTTTATCATAAATGGATGTTGAATTTTGTCAAATGCTTTTTCTGCATCTATCAAGATGACTGTGTGGTTATTATCCTTCATTTTGTTAACGTGGTGTATCACATTGATTGATACACAGCTGTTGAACCATCCTTGCATCCTTGGAATAAATCCCACATGAACATGGTGTGTGATCCCTTTAATTTGTTGTTGAACTTTGTATCATAATAGTTTCTTCAGGATTCTTATATTTACTTTCTTCCTGGCCTGTAATTTTCTTGTGGAGTCCTTGTCTGGTTTTGGTATGAGCAGAATGTTGGCCTTGTAAAATGAGTTTCGAAGTGTTCTGTCCTATTTTTTGGAAGAGTTTGCAAAGGATTGATATTAGTTTTCTCTAAATGTTTGTTAGAATTCACCAGTAAAGCTAGCTGGCCCTAGACTTTTCTTTGATGGGAGGTTTTAGATTACTGATTGAATCACCTTACTAGTAATTGGCCTTTTCAGATTTCCTATTTCTTCATGATTCAGTCTTGGGAGGTTGTATGTTTCTAGGAATTTCTTATAGGTTGTCCAATTTTGGGGGCATGTAATTGTTCATAGAAGTCTCTTCTGATCCTTTGTATTTCTGTGGTACCTGTTGTAACATTTCTCATTTCTGATTTTATTATTTGGATCTTCTCTTTTTTGTCTTCATGAGTCTAGCTAAAGGTTTTTCAGTTTATCTTTTCTTTCTTTTTTTCTTTTTTTTTTTTTTTTGCGATACGTGAGCCTCTCACTGTTGTGTCCTCTCCCGTTGCGGAGCACAGGCTCTGAATGTGCAGGCTCAGCGGCCATGGCTCACGGGCCCAGCTGCTCCGTGGCATGTGGGATCTTCCCGGACTGGGGCACGAACCCGTGTCCCCTGCATCGGCAGGCGGACTCTCAACCACTGCGCCACCAGGGAAGCCCTCGTTGTACTTCTGATGTGCATTTGTCTAACAATTAATGATGTTGAGCATCCTTTCATGTGTTTGTTAGGAATCTGTATATATTCTTTGGAGAAATGTCTATTTAGGTCTTCTGCCCATTTTTGGATTGGGTTGTTTGTTTTATTGATATTGAGCTGCATGAGCTGCTTGTATATTTTGGAAATAAATCCTTTCTCCATTACTTTGTTTGGAAATATTTTCTCCCATTCTGAGGGTTGTGTTTTCATCTTGTTTATGGTTTCCTTTGTTGTGCAAAGGTTTTTAAGTTTCATTAGGTCCCATTTGTTTCATTTTGTTTTTAATTCCATTTCTCTAGGAGGTGGGTCAAAAAGGATCTTGCTGTGATTTATGTCATAGAGTGTTCTGCCTATGTTTCCCTCTAAGAGTTTTATAGTGTTTGGCCTTACATTTAGGTCTTTAATCCATTTTGAATTTATTTTTGTGTATGATGTTAGGGAGTGTTCTATTTCATACTTTTACAGGTAGCTGTCCAGTTTTCCTAGCTCCACTTATTGAGAGGGCTGTCTTTTCTCCATTGTATATTCTTGCCTCTTTTATCAAAGATAGGGTGACCATAGGTGCGTGGGTTTATCTCTGGGCTTTCTATCCTGTTGCATTGATCTATATTTCTGTTTTTGTGCCAGTACCATATTGTCTTGATTACTATAGCTTTGTAGTGTAGTCTCAAGTCAGGGAGCCTGATTCCTCAGCTTCATTTTTCTTTCTCAAGATTGCTTTGTCTATTCGGGGTCTTTTGTGTTTCCATAGTAATTGTAAAATTTTTTGTTCTAGTTCTGTGAAAAATGCCACTGGTAGTTTGATGGAGATTGCATTGAATCTGTAGGTTTCTTTGGGTAGTATAGTCATTTTCAAAATGTTGATTCTTCAAATCCAAGAACATGGTGTGTATGTGTGTGTGTATGTGTGTGTGTGTGTGTGTGTGTGTATATATATATATATATATATATATATACACACACATACATACACACATATATATCCATCTGTTTGTATCATCTTTAATTTATTTCATTAGTGTCTTATAGTTTTCTGCATACAGGTCTTTTGTCTCCTTTGGTAGGTTTATTCCTAGGTATTTTACTCTTTTTGTTGCAGTGGTAAATGAGAGTGTTTCCTTAATTTTTCTTCCACACTTTTCATTGTTAGTATATGGGAATGCCAGAGGTTTCTGTGTATTGATTTTCCATCCTGCTACTTTACCAAATTCACTGATTAGCTCTAATAGTTTTCTGGTAGCATCTTTAGGATTCTCTATGTGTAGTTTCATGTCATCTGCAACCAGGGTCAGTTTTACTTCTTCTTTTCTGATTTGGATTCCTTTTATTTCTTTCTTTTCTCTTACTGCTGTGGCTAAAACTTCCAAATCTATGTTGAATAATAGTGGTGGGAGTGGGCAGCCTTGTCTTGTTCCTGATCTTAGAGGAAGTGGATTCAGTTTTTCACCGTTGAAAACAATGTTGGCTGTGTGTTTGTCATATATTGCCTTTATTATGTTGAGGTAAGTTCCCTCGATGCCTACTTTCTGGAGATTTTATCATAAATGGATAGATTTTATCATAAACGAATTTTGCTGAAAGCTTTTTCTGCATCTATTGAGATTATTGTATGGCTTTTATCCTTTGGTTTGTTAATATGGTGTATCACATTGATTGATTTGCGTATAGTCAAGAATCCTTGCATTCCTGGGATAAACCCCACTTGATCATGGTGTGTGATCCTTTTAAAGTGCTTTTGGATTCTGTTTGCTGGTATTTTGTTGAGGATTTTTGCTTCTATGGTCATCAGTGATATTGGCCTTTAGTTTTCTTTTTTTGTGACATCTTTGTCTGGTTTTGCTACCAGGGGTCCTCCCCTCTACTATGTTTTGGAAGAGTTGGAGAAGGATAGGTGTTAGCTCTTTGCTAAATATTTGATAGAATTCGCCTGTGACGCCATCTGGTCCTGGGCTTTTTTTTTTTTTTTGCGGTACGTGGGCCTCTAACTGCTGTGGCCTCTCCCACTGCGGAGCACAGGCTCCGGACGCGCAGGCTCAGCGGCCATGGCTCACGGGCCCAGCCCCTCCGCGGCATGTGGGATCTTCCCAGACCAGGGCACGAACCCGTGTCCCCTGCATTGGCAGGCAGACTCTTAATCATTGCGCCACCAGGGAAGCCCTGGTCCTGGGCTTTTGTTTGTTGGAAGATTTTTAGTCGCAATTTCAATTTCAGTGCTTGTGAGTGGCCTGTTTATATTTTCTATTTCTTCCTGGTTCAGTCTTGGAAGGTTGTGCTTTTCTAGAATTTGTCCATTTCTTCCAGATTGTCCATTTTATTTGCATATAGTTGCTTGTAGTAGTCTCTCATGATCCTTTGTATTTCTGCAGTGTCAGTTGTTTCTTCTCCTTTTTCATTTCTAATGCTGTTAATTTGAGTTTTTTCCCTTTTTTTCTTGATGAGTCTGGCTAATGGTTTATCAATTTTCTTTATCTTCTCAAAGAACCAGCTTTTAGTTTTATTGAGCTTTGCTATTGTTTCCTTCATTTCTTTTTCATTTATTTCTGATCTAATCTTTATGATTTCTTTCCTTATGCTAACTTTGGGGTTTTTTGTTCTTCTTTCTCTAATTGCTTAAGGTGTAAGGTTAGGTTGTTTATTTGAGGTAGGGTTGTATTGCTTGTTTCTTGTTTCTTGAGGTAGGATTGTATTGCTATAAATTTCCCTCTTAGAATTGTTTTTTCCTCCCATAGGTTTTGGGTTGTCGTGTTTTCATTGTCATTTGTTTCTAGGTATTTTTAGATTTCCTCTTTAATTTCTTCAGAGATCTCTTGGTTATTAAGTAGTGTATTGTTTCACCTCCATGTGTTTGTATTTTTTACAGATTTTTTCCTGTAATTGATATCTAGTCTCTTAGCATTGTGGTCGGAAAAGACACTTGGTACGATTTCAGTTTTCCTGTATTTACCAAGGCTTGATTTGTGATCCAAGCTATGATCTGTCCTGGAGAATGTTCCATGAGCACTTGAGAAGAAAGTGTATTTTGTTGTTTTTGGATGGAATGTCCTATTAATATCAATTAAGTCCGTCTTGTTTAATGTATCATTTGAAGCTTGTGTTTCCTTATTTTCATTTTGGATGATCAGTCCATTGGTGAAAGTGGGGTGTTAAAGTCCCCTACTATGATTGTGTTACTGTCGATTTCTCCTTTTATGACTGTTAGTATTTGCCTTATGTATTGAGGTGCTCCTATGTTGGGTGTGTAAATATTTACAATTGTTATATCATCTTCTTGGAGTGATCCCTTGATCATTATGTAGTGTCCTTCTTTGTCTTTTGTAATAGTCTTTATTTTAAAGTCTTTTTTGTCTGATATGAGAATTGCTACGCCAGCTTTCTTTTGGTTTCCCTTTGCATGGAATATCTTTTTCCATCCCCTCACTTTCCATCTGTATGTGTCCCTAGGTCTGAAGTGGCTCTCTTGTAGACAGCATATAAATGGGTCTTGTTTTTGTATCCATTCAGCCAGTCTGTGTCTTTTGGTTGGAGCATTTAATCCATTTACATTTAACGTAGTTATCGATATGTATGTTCCTATTACCATTTTCTTAATTGTTTTGGGTTTGTTATTGTAGGTCTTTTCCGTCTCTTGTGTTTCCTGCCTAGAGAAGTTCCTTTAGAATTTGTTGTAAACCTGGTTTGGTGGTGCTGAATTCTCTTAGTTTTTGGTTGTTTGTAAAGGTTTTAATTTCTCTGTCTAATCTGAATGAGATCGTTGCTTGGTTGAGTAATCTTGGTTGTAGGTTTCTCCCTTTCATCACTTTAAATACGTCCTGCCACTTCCTTCTGGCTTGCAGAGTTTCTGCTGAAAGATCAGCTGTTAACCTTATGGGGATTCCCTTGTATGTTATTTGTTGTTTTTCCCTTGCTGCTTTTAATATTTTTTCTTTGTATTTAATTTTTGATCATCTGATTAATATGTGTCTTGGCGTGTTTATCCTTGGATTTCTCTTGCATGGGACTTTCTCTGCTTCCTGGACTTGATTGACTATTTCCTTTCCCTTGTTAGGGAAGTTTTCAACTATAATCTCTTCAAATATTTTCTCAGTCCCTTTCTTTTTCTCTTCTTCTTCTGGGACCCCTATAATTTGAATGTTGATACATTTAATGTTGTCCTAGAGGTCTCTGAGACTGTCCTGAATTCTTCTCATTCTTTTTTCTTTATTCTGCTCTGCAGCAGTTGTTTACACTATTTTATCTTCCAGGTCACTTACCCTTTCTTCTGCCTCATTTATTCTGCTGTTGATTCTTTCCAGAGAGTTCTTGATTACATTTATTGTGGTGTTCATCGTTGTTTGTTTGCTCTTTAGTCCTTCTAGGTCCTTGTTAAACATTTCTTGTATTTTCTTCATTCTATGTCCAAGATTTTTGGGTCATCTTTTCTTTCATTACTCTGAATTCTTTTTCAGATAGGCTGCCTATTTCCTGTTAATTTGTTTGGTCTGGTGTGTTTTTACCTTGCTTCTTCATCTGCTGCATATTTCTCTCTCTTCTCGTTTTGTTTAACTTACTGTGTTTGGTGTCTCTTTTTTGCAGGCTACAGGTTCGTAGTTCATGTTGTTTTTGGTGTCTGCCCCCAGTGGGTAAGGTTGGTTCAGGGGCTTGTGTAGGCTTCCTGGTAGAGAAGACTGGTGCCTGTGTTCTGGTGGGTGGGGCTGTATCTTGTCTTTCTGGTGGGCAGGGCTGTGTCCAGTGGTGTGTTATGGGGTGTTTGGGAACTGAGTATGATTTTAGGCAGTCTTTCTGCTAATGGGTCAGGTTGTGTTCCTGTCTTGCTAGTTGTTTGGCTTGGGGTGTCCAGCACTGGAGCTTGCTGGCCATTGAGTGGAGCTGGGTCTTAGGGTTGAAACAGAGATCTCTGGAAGATTTCTCGCTGATTGATATTACATGGGGCCAGGAGGTCTCTGGTGGTCCAGTGAACTGAACTCGGCTCTCCCACCTCAGAGGCTCAGGCCTGGCACCAGGCCAGAGCACCAAGATCCTGTCAGCCACCCGGCCAGGTACGTGGGGAGTTTCTTGCCCTCTGGAAAGTCTGAGGTCTTCTGCCAGCATTTAGTAGGTGTTCTGTAGGAGTTGTTCCACATGTAGATGTATTTTTGGTGTATTTGTGTGGAGGAAGGTGATCTCCACATCTTATTCCTCCACCATCTCTACTGGATATCTGTCTTATATTTTATTTTTTTATTTTTTTATTTTTTTTCTGTCATATTTTAAAAGCTCTTAGTTTCATTGATTTTTTTTTTACTCTCAGTCTTTTTCATTTATTTCCACTGTGATCTTTGTTATTTCCTTCATTTTATTAACTTTGGCATTTGTTTTTTCTTTTTTTTCTAGCTCCTTGAGGTGTAAAGTTAGGTTTTTTGAGATCTTTTTTGTTTCTTGATTTATCATTGTCACTATGAACTTCCCTCTTGGAAATGCTTTTGCTGCATCCTGTAAGTTTCAGTATGTTGCACAATAGTCTCCCTTTATCTGCAGTTTTGCTTTTTACAGTTTCAGTTACCTGCAGTCAACTGTGCTCTGAAAATATTAAATGGAAAATTACAGAAATAAACATTTTAAAAATACATTAAACATTTTTTAAAATAAAGTTTTGAATTGTGCATTGTCCTGAGGAGTGTGAGAAAACTTTGTCCCGTCCTGCTACATGTTGCCTGGGATATGAATCATCCCTTTGTTCGTTGTATGCACTCTGTGTGTGCATGTGTATGTATAGGAATAAACATTATATTTGTGGGGTTAAGTACTCTTTATGGTTTCAGGCATCCACTCAGTGTCTTGGAATGTATCCCTCACAGATAATGGGGTTCTACTATATTTCCAATTCATTTGTCTAAGGTAATTTTTAAAATTTCTCTTTTGATTTCTTTAACCTATTGGTTGTTCAGTATCATGTTTAATCTCCACATGTGAATTTTCCAGTTTTCTTCTCATAATCGATTTCTAGTTGTATTGCATTGTGGTTGGGAAAGATGCTTAATGTGACTTTAATCTTAAATTTATTAAGACTTGTTTTGTGGTCTAACATATGCTGTCTCCTGGAGAATGTTCCGTGTGCCCTTGAGAAGATTGTGTATCTTTGTTGCTTTTGGACAGAATGACTGGCCTAATATGTCACTGAAGGCAAGTGTTTCTTTATTGATTTTCTGTCTGAATGATGTATCCACTGATGAAATTGGGATATTAAAGTCCCTTTCTGTTATTGTATGGCTTTCTACTTCTCCCTTTAGATCTGTTAAATTTTGTTTTATATATTCAGATGTTTCTATTTTGAGTGCATAAGTGTTTACAAATATTATATTCTCTTTTTGGATTTACCCCTTTATCATTATATAATGACCTTTTTTGTCCCTTATAACAGTCTTTGTCTTAAGTCTATTTTGACTGTTACAAGTATAGCTACCCCAGCTTTCTTCTGGTTTCCATTTGCATGGAATATTTTTTTTCCATTCTTTCAGTCTTTGTGTGCACTTTTATCTCAGGTGAGGTTTTTGTAGGCAGTATATAGGTGAGTCTTTTTTTTTTTTAAATCCATTCAGCCACTCTGTGTTTTGATGGGAGAATTTATTATTTCTTTTACATTTAAAGTAATTATTGATAGGTATGTCCTTATTGCTATTTTGTTCACTGTCTTCTGGCTGTTTTGTAATTCCTATTTTCCTGTCTTCTTCGCTTGCATAGATTCCTGTCTTTTTTGGTATGCTTAGATTCCTTATCTTTATATTTTGTGTATCTACCACAGGCATACCTCAGAGATATTGCAGGTTCAGTCCACTGCAATAAAGCAGTTATCACAATGAAGCAATTATCAAATGAATTTTGGTTTCCTAGTGTATATAAATCTATGTTTACCTTATATCAAGGTCTATTAAGTGTATAATAGTATTATGTATAAAAAGTGTACATACCTTACTTTTAAAATACTTTAGAGCTAAAAAATACCAATCATCGTCTGAGCCTTCAGTGAGTCATTGTAGAAACATCAAAGATCATGGATCACAGATCACCATAACAAATAGTATAATAATTTAATAATTTGAAAGGAGAAAGGGGAATCAAGATGACAGGGTAGGAGGATGTGGAACTCACCTACCCCTAAAAACACATCAAAAATCTTCTACAGTTCTCACAGAAAATTAACTGGAACCTGGTAGAAGAACTTTTTTTTTTTTGGCCCACGCCACACAGCTTGAAGGATCTTAGTTCCCCAACCAGGAATCGAACCCACGCCCCCTACAGTGGAAGTGCAGTCTTAACCACTGGACCACTAGGGAGGTCCTCAGAAGAACTTCTGTACAACCAAAGCTGCAAGAAAGATCTCCATGTAACTGGGTAGGACAGAAAAAAAGACATCAGGTTGGGATCTGTGCCCCTGGGAGGGATCTGAAAGGAAGAGAAGGTCCACACGGGCAGCCCCTCACCTTGGGGAGCAAGCAGGTGGAGCCACAGTCTGTGTGTCCCAGTCCTGGCATCCTGCAGAGAGGAGACTAGCTCCCTTGGCTGCTTGGAGAACCAGTAGGACAGTCAGAAGGGCTGGAGAGGCCAAGACACTACTCGCAAGGATTGTGCACATGCTGGCTTGTCAACAATCAGGGCAGAGAGAGCCTCGCCACTCCCCAGTCTGAATTGGGCAAATACCCTGGCCCTGCACACTCCACGCCACAGCCTGGTGGGAGATCTGGGCCAACTGGGCCCTAGGGAAAGATTTGGTCTGGACACAAAGACCAAGGGTCTTGGGTGTGATCTTGGTGGGGTGGCTGGAAGCAACCATTGTCCTTGCACACACACGGCAGCACCCCAGGAATCCCGGGCAGACAGGCCCTGGGAGAGGACTCAGTCTAGCTATGCAGAGACAGCCCCGAGAGCCTGGGGTGTGATCCAGCAGGGCAGCAGCAGACATTGTCATGCATACAGGAACATGCAGCAGCTCATCTCTCGTTGCCCATAACTGGCGATTCCCTATGCACAGGGCAAATGAGAACACCCACATCAAAGTGGGTAGAAGCTGAGGCACAATCTTACCATAACCAACCCCCCCCACATGGTACCCCACCTTCAGGAAGACACTCAAAACTCCAAGCTTCTCCTTGAGGAGCAAAGGGTTTAGACCCCACACTTGGCACCCCAGCTTTTAAGAGTCACACATGAAGACAAGCCCCCCAAACATCTAGCCACACAGCATGTGGGATCTTAGTTCCCTGATCAGGGATGGAACCCATGCCCCCTGCAGTGGAAGGGCAGAATCTTATAACCACTGGACCACCAGGGAAGCTCCAAAACATCTAGCTTTGAAAACCAGTGGGGCTTGTGTCCATGAGACCAACAAGGCTATAGTGAACTGAGAACAGTTCTTAAAGGGTCCTCTTTTCTAATGTTTCACCTGTTTATATCATTTTCAGACATAGCTTATTTTATTGCAATTCACTTTATTGCACTTTACAGGTAATGCATTTTTTGCAAGTTGAAGGTTGGTTGTAACCCTGTGTGAAGCAAATCTATTGGCACCTTTTTTTCAATAGCATTTGCTCACTTTGTGTGTCTGTCACATTTTGGTAATTCTCACAATATTTCAAATTTTTGTTACATTTGTTATGGTGGTGTGTGATCAGTAATCTTTGATGTTACTGCCATCACTTGCTGAAGGCTCTGATGATGGTTAGCATTTTTTAGCAATAAAGTATTTTTAAATTAAGGTATGTATATTGTATTTTTATACATAACGTTAGTGCACACTTAACAGAGTACAGAATAGTATAAACATAACTTTACATGCACTGGCAAACCAAAAAATTCATGTGATTTGCTTTATTGTGGTAGTCTGGAACTGAACCCTCATTGTCTCCAAGGTATGCCTGTACCTTCTAATGAATTTCTTTTACTGTTTCTTGTAAAACCAGGTGTATTGATATCAGAGTTCCTCAATTTTTCTCAGAAAGTATTTCTCCGTCACTTTTTTTTTTCCTGAGATGCAGCAGTCCTAGAGATTTTTTTTTTTATTACAAAGGCTTATCGGCTTTTTAATATTTTTTTATTGAAGTATAGTTGATTTATAGTGTGTGTTCATTTCAGGTATATGGCAAAGTTATTCAATTATTATATATATATTCAGTTATTTAATTTATATATATAATTATTTTCCAGATTCTTTTCCCATGTAGGTTATTACAAAATATTCTCCCTCACTTTTGAAGAATAATTTTGCTTGACACAGAGTTGTAGGATGGTGTTTTTTTACACTGTGCACTTTAAATATTTCATTCCATTCTCTTGCATAGTTGGGTTTTTTGTTGTTGTTGTTTTGTTTTTTGGTATGTGAATGTTTACAGCACCTTTATTCATAATCACCAAAACCTGGAAACAACTCAAATGTCATCTGGTGAATGAATAAATTATAGTACATCTGTACAATGCAATCCTACTCAGCAATAAAAAGTAATGAACTATTAATATATGCAACAACATGGGTAAATCTTATATATATATTTATTGCTAAGTGAAAGAACCCAGATTCCAAAGGATAGTTTGATTCCAGTTATATGATATTTCTTGCTTGCATAGTTTTTGAAAAGAGGTCTGATTTAATTCTTATCCTTAAGTAAAACTAAGGTTTGTTTTTTCCCTCTGGCTTCTTTCAGAATGTTCCCTTTGTCTTTGATTTTTCTCCAGTTGAAAATGATGTGCTTGGCAGTGAAGTTTTTGGTGTTGTTTTTTTGTTTTTCATGTTTTGTGTTTTTCTTAGTTTCCTGGATCTGCAGTTTGCTGACTATCACTAATGTTAGGAAAATCTCAGTGATGATTGCTTCACTTATTTTTTTTTCCTTTCTGCTTTTCTATCAGGTATTCTCATTGTGTGTATTTTACACCTGCTGTCATTGTCCCAAAGTTCTTAGATGTTGTATTCTTTTTTGTCTTTGCATTAGGCCCTGGTGAAATAGTCTCTTCTGAGGATAGGCCTTGTTAAGAATAGCTGTTTCAGGGCTTCCCTGGTGGCACAGTGGTTGAGAGTCCGCCTGCTGATGCAGGGGACATGGGTTCTTGCCCCAGTCCTGGAAGATCCCACATGCAGCGGAGCGGCTGGGCCCGTGAGCCATGGCCACTGAGCCTGCGCGTCTGGAGCCTGTGCTTCGCAACTGGAGAGGCCACAACAGTGAGAGGCCCACGTACAGAAAAAAAAAAAAAAAAAAGAATAGCTGTTTCAAAATAGCTTCTTTCTATCTTTCCGATTTTGGAAACTGGTTTGCTCTGTGTCTTCAGTTCTTTGGTTTTTTTCTTGTGAGGTTAGGAATGATAGTTTCTAAGTTCATTATACAATGAACAAGAAAAGAGAAGTCTCTGTCTCCAGTTTTTTATGTTTAACTGCTGACAGCTTTGAAGCCTCATCCCTCCTTCCTCCTCTTGTGACCCACATGTATCCATGATGACAGGAAAGCCTTAGTTTCCTTCCTTTGGCAGTGACAAGAGATTCAATTCATGCCTGCTTCTGCCCTTGTATGTGAACTCTCTCTTCAGTCCACCCACAACCTCAACTAAAAATTAAGTTCATGTACTTTTCCTTGCACTCTCAAGCCATTTCATGCCTTCTTGTGAGGCCTGCCTTACTCCTCAGAGACCTCAATTATGGAAGTAATAAACCCTTTTGTACACTATTGGCAGTGTGTGGTGTCATCAATTTACGTATTCCTATATTTAGGGCTGGGCCGTTATGCTTCTGTGCACCATGTGGGAGCTCAGAAATGAGACATGTTGGGAGGATTGCCTCTGGAGTGGCTGGCCAGGAAACTTCCACCTGAAATTAGAGAATGGAGGTTTTACATTCTTCGGAGGAAAGCGCTGTGAATCCTTTATGCATTATATAATCATGGGCAGATTCACCATCAGACCTTTATGGAGTGTAGTGAATTCCTGTGCAAAATGCAGCTCTTAACCTGTTCCTCAAGGTTATTTAGCAAGGGCTTTGACCAAAAAGAAATCTTTTGGCACTTCATCATTTCATTATGTGTGCTAAAAACTGGCGAGAAGCAGCTCTGAGGCTCATTGTGTATAGGGTTTTGTTGAGGTCTAAGTAGTTTTGTCTTTTTAGCATGTCATATCATGTGAAGTTGTCTGAGCCTTAACTTCTGAGTAACTTCCTAGCTCCATGAATGGGACAGAGAGAGAATGGAGAAACTGAGTCTGCAATAAATTTTACACAAGCTAAAAGTACTACTTCTTTACAAGAATATTTTAACCTAGCCAATTGCACCTGGCTATTTCTAATCACCTGGAGTAATTCTCAGGCCAGTATGGCAAACTGATCCTTTTCACAAGTTGGATTTCCACAGGCCTCCTGGACTGTCATGTTTGGTGATGGGAATAGAAGAAAAAGCTTCCAGTTCTTCACTGTGTCTTATTCCTTAAAAACTCCTGCATATTTGACCTCATACATCAGTGGAGTATACAGAGTTAAATGGTGTATAATAACAAGGAGATGAGTTTTTTTTCACAAGAGATTGATGTGTTTAAAATGATATTTGATTCATTTGTGTAGCATTTCTCTCATTTCTCCAAGGTGCTCTAGACCCTGACATCAGAGAGCAATAACATTTAAAGTGATCACAGTGAAAATGAATAAATAATTTGCACGTGTTCATTATGCTGTTAAATTCATGAAGAAGTAAGGACATAGAGTCAGTTTCTGATGACCAAGACATAAAATAAATGTTTGAAGGTGACAGAATTATATGTAATCTTCCTATAAATTGAGTATAAATCCCCAGTTCTGTCAGATTCACACATCTTACTGGAAACATATTTGGGATGTTTTAGGACTCAGTGACCTTCGAGGATGTGGCTGTGAACTTCACCCAGGAGGAGTGGGCTTTACTGAATCCTTCGCAGAAGAAACTTTACAGAGATGTGATGCAGGAAACCTTGAGGAACCTGGCCTCAATAGGTAAGCATGACAACATTCCTTCACTTCTTCAGTTAGAGAACAAGTATTTCTTGCCCATCAACACTGTTCCAAGATGTGGAATATGGAAAAGGAATACAGTAGTCCCCCCTTATCTGCAGGGGATACATTCCAAGACCACCAGTGGATGCCTGAAACTGCAGATAGTACTGAATCCTATACATACATACCTATGATAATAAATTTAATTTAGAAATTTGGTGCACAGTAAGAGATTGATAACGATAACTAAGAACAGAACACGTATAATAGACATGAACTTAACATGCATAAGTGTTAAGTGTCCATAACTTTTGCAGTTTGAGATGAGACAGCAAAACTAAGATCAATTTCTTTTTCCTTCTTCAAAATTTCATGATAGAAGTTTCATCTTTCCTATAGATCTTAGCAACATCAGTGTATGATTTTTTTCTTCCCTTAAATCAAGAACTTTCATTTTTTCACTTAAAGGGAGTACTTTATAACTTTTCTTTGGCATATCCTAATTACCAATATCATTATTCTTGCGCTTTGGGGCCATAATTAATTAAAATAAGGATTACTTGAACACAAGCACTGCAGTACCACCACAGTGATCTGAAAACTGAGATGGCTACTAAGTGACTGATGGGTAGGTAGCATATACAGCATGGATACACTGAACAAAGGGATGATTCACATCCTGGACAGGACAGAGCAGGACGTTGCAAGATTTCATCATACTACTTGGAAGGGAGCACAGTTTAGTATTTTCAGACTGCAATTGACCGTAGGTAACTGACACCACAGAAAGCAAAACTGTGGGTAAGGGGGGACTGCTGTACATTGGTAAATAAACTAAGCATGGTCACAGCTCATCGTGGACCTGGAATCTAATATTTTTCTATAATTTCCAATAATTTGCATTATTTTTCTGGGTCTGCATTTTAGGAAAAAAATGGGACAATCATAACATTGAAGATTGGTACAAAACCCAAGGGAGAAGACTAAGGTGAGTCACACACAGTAGATAGCAGTGTGCCACATGAGAATCCTGGTATGTCATAAACTTTTTAAAATAAACAAAAAAACAACCCCAGCTTCAAAGTTATCCTTAAATTTTTTTCACCAAAAACATTTACTTAAACATGACATAGATGTCCAGTGTTTTTGGAAACAATATTAAGAAACCCAATATATTAATATTACTGTTCTCATAATAGCTATGTCAAGTCCTCTTACAGAGCTTTCAGTATAAATCACCCTCAAAAAGTTCAGAAAGGGCAAAAAACCTTCACTTTTGCTATAAAATATAAAAATATAATTCTAATACCCTACTAATAAATATGAAATTGGTAAAGAAATCATTAATAATTTCTCATTTTTTACAGAAGTCATATGGTAGAAAAACTCTGTGAAAGCAAAGAAGGTAATCAAGATAGAGAAACTGTCAGCCAGATTCCAAATCTTAATCTGAACCAGGAAACTCTTTCTGGAGTAAAACCATGTGAATGTAATGTGTGTGGGAAAGTCTTCATGCGTCATTCATTCCTTAATAGACACATCAGATCTCACAGTGGACACAAACCATATGAGTATCATGAAGATGAGGAGAAGCCATATAAATGCAAGGAATGTGGGAAAGCCTTCAGTTACCGCAAATCTGTTCACAGACATGAAAGGACTCACACTGGAGAGAAACCCTATGAATGTAAGGAATGTGGTAAAGCCTTCACATGGCTCACAACCTTTCGAAGACACATGATAACACACACTGGAGAAGGACCCTATAAATGTAAGGAATGTGGAAAAGCCTTTAGTTGTTCCACTTCCTTTCGAGCACATGAAAGAACTCACACTGGAGAGAAACCCTTCGTATGTAAACAGTGTGGTAAATCCCTCAGGTCTCCTCTAGGTTTGCGAATACATGAAAGAAGTCACACTGGAGAAAAACCCTATGAATGTAAGCAGTGTGGTAAAGCCCTCAGTTGTCCCAGTTCCTTTCGAAGACATGAAAGGATTCACACTGCAGAGAAACAATATGAATGTAAACGATGTGAGAAAACCTTCAGTTCTCCTCTAGGTTTGCGAATACATGAAAGAATTCACACTGGAGAGAAACCCTATGAATGTAAGGAATGTGGTAAAGCCTTCATATCTCTTTCAAGCATTCGTACACACATGATAACACACACTGGAGATGGACCTTATAAATGTAAGGAATGTGGGAAAGCCTTCATTTGTCCCAGTTCGTTTCGATCACACGAAAGGACTCACACTGGAGAAAAACCATATGAATGTAAACAGTGTGGTAAAACTTTCAGTTGGCCCAGTTCCTTTCGAATACATGAAAGAACTCACACTGGAGAGAAACCCTATGAATGTGCAGAATGTGGGAAAACCTTCATTTATCGCACAACCTTTCAAGGACATGTGAGAAAGCACACTGGAGAGAAACCCTATAAATGTAAAGAATGTGGGAAAGCCTTCATTTCTCCCTCAAGTGTTCGAACACACATGATAATGCACACTGGAGATGGACCTTATAAGTGTAAGGAATGTGGGAAAGCATTCAATTTTCCCAGTTCATTTCGAATACATCAAAGAACTCACACAGGAGAGAAACCCTACGAATGTAAGCAATGTGGCAGAGCCTTCAGTTGTTACACATCCTTTCGAACACATGAAAAAACTCACACTGGAGAGAAACCTTATGAATGTACAGAATGTGGGAAAGCCTTCATTTATCGCACTACCTTTCGAGGGCACATGAGAATACACACTGGTGAGAAACCCTACAAATGTAGAGAATGTGGGAAAGCCTTCAGTCGACCCAATTCCTTTCGAAGGCATGAAAGATCTCATACTTAATAGAAACCTCTCTTGAATGTAAGCAATGTGGGGAAAACATCAGTTGGCCTTCATTCTTACATGTGAAAACTCCCACTGGAAAGAAACCCTGTATGTGTAAGAAATCTGAGAAAGCCTGATACAAATTAATCCATGTATAATGTTCCAGAAAAAAATAACATGAAAGAATAATTTTTAGAGTTATATTGTCTTTATCAGTGCCTCATTCTTAAAGGGGATCTCTCGACTGGATATTTACTACTTACACGTTCAAAAATGAACACTGAAGTGAGAGAATTCTGTAAGTACTCTGTAAGCAATACTACATAATGATTAACAGGTATTGTTTTGTCCTTAAATCAATTAACATTTTTCTCTTTTCATTTTGAAGCCTGTTTGTTCCATGGTTGAATTGACATGTATTTCTAATATGCAGGTTGGTTTAATTTTTATGTTTTGATTGTTTTGTGTGGGGCTATTGATAAGTGACATTTTGGTATTTGTTGGGATTTTCGTACTGGCCTCCTGTAGTGCCAGGTATTGGATATTCCTTACCCATATATAGTCCATCCTTCTTATGAGAAAATCTACTCTTGTTTTGGCTAGAAAAGCCTTGTTTCATTTTCCTTGCTAGTAAAAGATGGCATAAATTTGTAAATATCATAGTGTATATAGTCTCATGTGAATTTCTATGTTTTGCCCTTTGCTCTTTGTCATTCCTTCCGGCTAGGATTTGAATAATAAAGAGTTTGCATTAACACATTATTGACCAGGGGATTTTTGCAGAAACTAACACCTGTGGCCAGCAATTTGTTACATAAATGAATATTGAAACACCCACGTTTGAGTAAATATCAACAACTTTTTTTGCACTTAATGTATTTATTTGAAACTTTGTACATGTCTTACTAAAGCATTCTAATATTTCTTTAGAGTGTGATAGGTGTATAGCAAGCACCTCTGTGCAGGGGAACAGAACGTCTATTACAAACATACTGTGTTTCACTGCACTTTCCCCTAGAAGAGCAGGCTTTCTGGCGGCATTTTTTTTGGTCCTATGGATATTATTTCCTCTAGAATATGTTCTTTTATTTTACTTGATAGTCAACAAGGTGGATCTTAGCGGGGTACTCTTTCAGTCTGTATGTGTCCCTAGATCTGAAGTGGGTCTCTTGTGGACAGCATATATATGGGTCGTTTTTGTATTTATTCAGCCAATCTATGCCTTTCGGTTGGAGTATTTAATCCATTTACATTTAAGGTTAATTATCAGTATGTATGTCCTTATTGCCATTTTGTTAAATGTTTTGGATTTGTTTTTTTAGGCCTTTTTTCTTCCTTCCCTCTTTTATTCTCTTCTCTTGTGATTTGATGACTATCATTAGTGTTGTGTTTGGATTCTATTTTCTTTCTTGTTTGTATATCTATTATAGATTTTGAGGTTTTGATATAGTAGTCTATATATATATATATATATATATATACACACACACATATATATAGTGCTGTATATATGTATGTAACATGTATATATATGTGTATATGTATACATATATATGTTTTAAGTTGATCTCAATTTCAAATGCATTTCGAATATCCTGCATTTGTACTCTCCTCCTCTCATGATTACTGGTTTAGATTTCATATTTGTGTGTGGATGACTTCCTACTTTTATTCTATGTTTGCCTTTACTGGAGAGCTTTCCCATTTCATAATTTCCTTGTTTCTAGTTATGGCCTTTTCCTTTCCTCTTAGAGAAGTTCCTTTAACATTTGTTGTAAAACTGATTTGGTGTTACTGAATTCTTTAGCTTTTGCTTGTCTCTAAAACTTTTGATTTCTCTGTCAAATCTGAATGAGAGCCTTGCTGGGTAGAGTATTCTTGGTTGTAGGTTCTTCCCTTTCATCACTTTAAATATATCATGCCACTCCTTTCTGTCCTGCAGAGTTTCTGCTGAAAAATCAGCTGATAATTTTATGGGAATACTCTTGTATGTCATTTGTTGCTTTTCTCTTGTTGCTTTTAATATTTTCACTTTATTTTTACTTTTTGTCAATTTGATTTCTATGTGTCTCAGCATGTTCCTCCCTGGGTTAATCCTGTATGGGACTCTCTGTGCTTCCTGAACTTGGGTGACTGTTTCCTTTCCTGTGTTAGGGAAGTTTTCAGCTATTATCTCTTCAAGTATTTTCTCAGACCCTATCTGTCTCTCTTCTCCTTCTGGGACCACTATAATGTGAATGTTGGTGTTTGACATTGTCTCAGAAGTCTCTTAAACTGTCCTCATTTCTTTGCATTCTTTTTTCTTTATTCTGTTCCATGGCAGTGATTTCCACCACTCTGTCTTCCAGCTCACTTATCTGTCCTTCTGCCTCATTAATTCTGCTGTCGATTCCTTCTAGTGTATTTTTCGTTTCAGTTTTTATATTCTTCAACTCTGATTGTTCTTTATGTTTTCTCTTTGTTGAAAACTTCTTGTAAATTGTCACTCTGTGCATCCATTCTTCTCCCAAGTTCTTGGATCATCTTTACGATCATTACTCTGACACTTTCTCAGGTAGATTGCTTATCTACATGTCACTTCGTTTTTCTTCAGGGTTTTATCTTGTTCCTTTGTTTGGAACACATTCCTGTGCTCTCTCATTTTGTCTAAATTTCTACTTGTATATTTATGTATGTGGAAGGTTAGTTATGCTTCTCAACCTTGGAGAAGTGGTCCTCTGTAGGGGATGTCATATATATCCAGCAGTACACTACCTTCTCATCACCCAAGGTCCAGGGACCATCTGGTGCCAAGATTGGTTCTGAACTGTTTGTGAACTCAGTTCCACAGGCTGCAGGACTATAGTTTTCTTGCTTCTGGTATCTGTCCCCCAATGAGTGAGGCTGGTCTAGAGGCTTGTGCAGGCTTCCTGGTGGAAGTGGCTGGTGCCTGTCCACTGATAGTTGGAGCTGGTTCTTGGCCATCTGGTGGACAGGGCCATGTCAAGCAGCATGTCTAGAGGTGGCTGTGGGCTTAGGAAGTCTTTAGGCAGCCTGTCTGCTGATGGGTGGGGTTGTGTTTGCACCCTTTTTTTGTTTGGCCTAAGGCATCCCAACACTGGAGCCTACAGACTGTTGGAGGGGCCAGGTCTTGGTGCCAAGTACCAAAGATGTCTGCCTCCAGCCAGAATTCACATAGATGAATGCTCCCTGCTATGTCTACCACCAGCTTTTATGACCCCAGAGAGAGCCACAGCTGGCCCCTATCTCCCCAGGAGACCCTCCAATACCAACTAGGTCTGGTCCAGGCTCCTATGAAGTCACTGCTTTTGCCCTGGGTCCTTGTGCATGCAAGACCTTGTGTGTGCCCTTCAAGAGTGGAGTCCTGTGGAGCTTCAGCCATCAAGACCCACTGGCCTTCAAAAGGTAAATGCTCTGGGTGCTCCTCCTCCCATTGCCAGACACTCAGGCCGGGAGCCTGACATGGAGCTCAGAACCCTCACTCCTATGGGAGAACTTCTGCAATATAATTATTCTCCAGTTTGTTGGTTGCACACTTGTGGGGGTTGGGACTTGATTATATTGCAAGTGTGCCCCTCCTACCATCTCACTGTGGTTTCTTCTTTGTCTTTGGTTGTAGAATATCTTTTTGGTAGGCTCTGGTCTTTTTTATTGATGGTTGTTCCACCATTAGTTGTGATTTTGGTGTTCTCGTGAGAGGAGGTGAGCTCAAGGTTCTTCTACTCCACCATCTTGTCTTGACCACCATTTAAATCTTCAATCTTCCACCCCAAGTGTTCCCATCTTCTTTTTCTTGTCCTGTCAGGAATACCTAGCCTCTTAATAGTTCTATAAACATATAGGATATTTGTAACATGTTGATAATTAAACCAGAATTGGGATGTACATGCCAAAACTGCCCAGTTGTTTGTGTGGTCACTTCTAAAGAACTGTTCTGCTTCATCCTCGATCTGACTAGCAGCCAAGCTACCAAAGGGCAAGAGCAATGACCCTACCAGGACACTCAAACCCTGGCTGAGAAAATAGGTGTCTACCATATTTTTCTTGTTGATGTTTTAATCACTTTAACCCTGCTAGTCTTCTCACCTCCATCACCAATGAAGTCAATTTCTCATGGCTCACCAAAGATTCTTATTTAAAAGGCAATAATGGCAAATATTGTTCTCCCTATGCTACAGCAACTTCCATTGATACTGCTGAGGCAGCACCTTTACCTATGACTACTTTTCCCAAAGAGGCTGAATTATGTACTCTGATATGGTTTTGTACTTCAGCCAAGGACAAAACTGCCAATGTCTATATTGATAGTACATAAGCTTTTGGAGTGGCTCATGATTTTGGAAAGTTTTAGAAGCAATGTGACTCCTTACTTCCAGGGAAAATAAAATTTTAAATGGCCCCTATGTTCAGGAATCATTGGATGCAGCACTTCAAACTGACACTTCAGCTATTATTAATATTTCAGGTCATCCTAAACTTGACTCTCTGAAAGCTAGGGATATCACCTTGCTGACATTTCCACAAGGAATGCTGCCCTTTAAGGACCCAACGGCAGCCAAAACTCTCATGGTCCAAAGGGATATTTCTCTAAATTACAACACAGAAAATCTCACTAGAGAAGCAGTGATCCTCAGAAAAGGAAAAGCAAGATGGAAATTCAACAACTGTTGGTTTGATAAAAGAGAAAACTAGGTTTGGGCCTAACACTCTAAAATTCTCATTCCTCACCCCTGTGCCTGCATTAAACCATAGGTTTATTGACAAGATAACAATGTTCATGAATCAATATTTGTGGGGAATTATTTAAAATCCTGCAAAAATGCCTAACTCAGTTGATCCACTTGTCCAAAGCTCAACCCAGGGAAGCTTGCTCATACTGTTTCCTGATTTTTTAAACTGATTAATTAACCATTTGAGGTCTGGCACATGAATTTCATACAACTTCCCCAGTCTTGTGGATATAAATATGTTTTAGTCATGGCCTGTTCAACACTGAACTGAAGCCTTCCCTTGCAGGCAGGTTACTCCCTCTTTTGTGGCTTAAAACCATTAGGAAAAGATTGTCCCCACCTGGGAAACTCTTCTCTAACTGCATAAAGGACAAAGAATCCTTTTTAGTGGTCAAGTACTTCAACACATCTGTGCTGTTTGGTCAGTTTTACAAAACTGTCACTGCACTTACTACCCTCATTCCTCTGGTTTAGGTGAAGGCATGAAGTCCCAATTGGAAAATTGTAGAGGCCCTCCAAATAACTTGGCCAAAAGCATTGCTATAAATTCTCCTCTTGGAACTCATAAATGCTCATTGTTTGAGATAGCCACAGGATACCCAATGCACTTGACTCTTGCCTCTTTTGACCCACAACTGCTAAATGGAGAGGTACTCTAATATTGTGAAGTCCTAATTTCTTCTACTAAAAGTAAGCATGTTTCGGTAAAGCGATCTTTTCACAGTGCACTCATGGGAGACAAAGGTCTTAAGCCTCACACTTGCAACCTGGATATTTGGGGATTTTAGAAATGAAATCTCCAGAACAGGGGTGTGCAACCCCCGGGCCACAGACCAGTACCGGTCCGCAGCCTGTTAGGAACAGGCCAAACAGCAGGAGGTGAGCGGCGGGTGGGCGAGCAAGCGAAGCTTCATCTGCCGCTCCCCATCACTCGCATTACCGCCTGAACCATCCCCCTGCCCCCATCCGTCTGTAGAAAAATTGTCTTCCATGAAACGGTCCCTGGTGCCAAAAAAGTTGGGGACAGCTGCTCCAGAAGGACTATCTTCAAACTCGCTTGTAAGGCTTCTATCAGGTACTGATAACCAACCTTTGTGTCACCAAATTTCAGGAAATAGACTCTTGGATTCACAAACACACCTAAAGAAAGCACGAAACTTTGACTCAAACTGACAGCCATCTGTTGACCTGAAAGCAAAGATTTCCCAGAACTGAAGCAGCTGACATCTGATGAGATAGCTTTCCCAAGATATATAGACCAGGTCTGTTGGAAGTTCCTCTTTGATGACGACACAATGCTAAAGATGATCACCAATCTCTGTAATCTTGTTAACTTAGGGACTTCACATAATAAGTACTTCAGCGTTCTCCTTCTTACAACTCCCTGTGATTCAGATGTGAACGTCAATAGGTTTCAAATCTGTGCAATTTCCATTTGATGTAGGACAGTACATCCAGGAATGTCCTTCTTTGCATTGAGGGATAAAAAGTCACTGGAACCAGAAAACCTGACTCTCAATCAGTGATGCTTTCAGAGAACAATCTTGATCAAAAGGGAGAAATTGTCAAGAAATAATAAAAGGAAATCTCACTTAAAATAGTCTGGATGTCAGGCAGGGAAGCTTTTCACACCTATAAAAATAACAGAGCCCAAAACGAAAAAGACTTCCTCTTCTTCCTTCAAGAGCTCAGCCAATAAGAAACTGTCACAACTTACCCAATGAAAAGCTACTGTACTTCAAACTCTTAATTTTTCCAGTGGACTCTGTTTACTAGAGCTATCTCAACTTCATTTGCCCCTATTTAAAACAGCTCTCTCCATTTTTTGTGGGGGACATGCACATGTCTCACCATGGTTGCAAATCTGGAAATGCAGTTACTTCTTGATCTTGACTAACCTCATGTTTGCTAAAGAAACAACTAGTCATCTATTTGTTTTATGTCAACAGAATATAAAGCAAACTAGTATTTGTGAGGGAAACAAGAAATTACCTTATTGGTTTCATGAAACCAATTGAAACTATATACAAAAATTTTATCATTGTGGCTGTGTCAGTTTGGTCCAACACTCACTGCTTATTTTAATATCACAGTCACTATTGTATCATACTCATTGCCAGGGTGAATTAATTTATCACATCAACTACCATATCCTAGTTTTCGTTTCATTTTTATTATCACTTGATATTTTCTCTCATTCTTCCTACACTAATCAAGAGTGTACCAATTAAGAGTGGATATCTAAGTGAAATAGAAACTATAGGCTTCCTAGATAAATATTTAATTAATGGGATCAAGTGAAGCACCTAAAAGACCTTAATGTACTTTTAGGCTACTTCCATCAAGTTTTTGCATTCTTTGTGACTTTGGATTTACATTTAAATCATTTAAATTATTTTATACATCAGGAAATTTGAGTTCTCATTGTTTGGAATTGTTAGAAAAACCTATGAATTAGTAGGGACTATTATGTAAAAATTGACTAATTTTTGTCCATCTGTTTTGGCAATATAGAGAGAATACTTGATTTTATTTTAGTTGCTATGAAATAAGAAGATGGTGAAAATAATGTCATCTCAGGGGAAGACATTATCTTAGTTGACTTCTCAGAGTATCCCCAGGTTGAGTTCATCCTTTCTTTGTTTCTGGGTTCTACGTGATGACACTCACAGGCAACGCAGCCATCATCTTAATTTCCCTCCTGGATAGCAGGCTCCACACCCCAAGGTACTTCTTCTTCCCAAATCTCTCAATTTTGGACATGCATTTTACTAACTGCATTGTTCCTCAAATAATGGTAAGCTTGTGGAGAAGTTAAGAATATCAGCTACATAAGCTGCATTGTTCAGTATTCTGTGGCTTTGGCTTTTGGCTCCATGGAGTGTGTGCTTTTTACTGTATTGGTTGTTGACCATTATGTTGTCATCTGCTGGTCCCTCCACTCTGCTACAATCATGCACCAACAGATCTGTCACCTTCTTGCAGCCATGTCCTTGTTTACAGGGCTTGCCAACTCTCTCCTTCAGGCTTCACTGTCCATTGTTTGGCCTCTATGTGACCACTGCTGTGTGGATTATTTTCTTTTTGATGTCCTGGTCATTATCAAGCTCCTTGTGGACACTGATCCAACTGAATTGAAGATGTTATGTTAATCACTCACTGATCACTCATTGAATATCCTTACTATTCTAGCCTGCATCATCATTACTTCCTATGCCTGAACAACCATGTATGTTGTGGGAATGCCCTCTGCTGGCAAATAAACACTGGAACTTGTGCATCCCACCTGAGGGTCATCTTACTGTTCCCTAGAACCATCACGTTCATGTATATTCAGCCTAAAAGAGAGGAGAAAGGAGAAAAATAATACTTGCAGTAATAACGGCTGAAAATGTTCTAATTTGGTAAAAGATACGAATCTCCATACCTAAAGGGTCAATGGACTCTAATTAGGATAAACTAGGAAATCAAAGCCAGGACATATTATCAAACAGTCAAAGACAAAAGCAGAATCTTGAAGCAGCAAGTGAAAAACCAATTGTCACGTATAATAGTTCATCAATAAGATTAGCAGCTTATTTGTCATTAGCAATGACAAAGGACAGGATGCACTGAAAAGCCTGATTTAAATGCCATATTTAAAGTACTAAGAGAAAAAAATATGTCAAACCGGGCTCTACATCTAGTAAAACTATCTTTAAATATGAATGATAAAGATGTTCCAAAGATAAGCAAAAGTTGAGGGAGATAATCATTAGCAGATCTGACTGACAAGAAATGCTAAAGGGAACCCTGCAAGCTGAAAAAAATGTTACTTGAGAACTACTCAGTGTCATGAAGAATAAATGCTGCTAAAGGAAACTATGTAGATAAATATAAAAGCCAGTATGATTGTATTTAGGTTCGTAGGTTCTCTTTTTTTCCTATATTATTTAAAAGTCAAATGAGTAAAGCTTTAACATAAATCTATGTTAATAGACACAAGTATATAGAGTTGGGACAGTAAAAATATAAAGGATATATGTTTAATACATAGGGTTTTTTTTTAACATCTTTGTTGGAGTATAATTGCTTTACAATGTTGTGTTAGTTTATGCTGTATAACAAAATGAATCAGCTATACGTATACATATATCCCCATATACCCTCCCTCTTGCGTCTCCCTCCCACCCTCCTTTTCCCACTCCTCTAGGCGGTCACAGTCACAAAGCACCGAGCTGATACTGTGCTATGCGGCTGCTTCCCACTAGCTATCTATTTTACCTTTGGTAGTATTACATAGTTTCTTATACTATAGAAACTATGTTGATATTAATTCAAACTAGATTATTCTAAGTTTAAGGTGTTAGTTTTGACCCTCAGGGTAGACATTAAGAAAATAACTAAAATAAGTGAGAAGAGAATTAAATGGTACACTACCAAAATAAAAACAATTAATTTCCAATTAAAAGGCAGAGAGAGACAATAATTTTTTTTAAAAAAAAGTAATTTAACTACATATCATCTACAAGAAACACACTTTAGATCCAAGACACAAGTAGGATAAAAATGAGAGGATGGAAATAGCTTCTATATAAATAGTAAACAAAAGAATGCTGAGGTGGCAATCCTAATCTCAGACAACGTAGAAACTCAGGTGAATTTCTTAAATAAGACAAACTAGGAGATTGTATATTGACAAAAGGACCAATCCATCAACAATAGTTTGTGGTATTTGGTAGCTTATTCAGGGGAACAGTTAAAATACCCACTGTACAGGGCTTCCCTGGTGGCACAGTGGCTAAGAATCAGCCTGCCAATGCAGGGGACACGAGTTCGAGCCCTGGTCCGGGAAGATCCCACATGCCGCGGAGCAACTAAGCCCGCACGCCACAACTACTGAGCCTGCGCTCTAGAGCCCATGAGCCACAACTACTAAAGCCCACACACCTGGAGCCCGTGCTCCACGACAAGAGAAGCTACCGCAATGAGAAGCCCACGCACCGCAACGAAGAGTAGCCCCCGCTCGCCATAACTATAGAAAGCCCGCATGCAGCAATGAAGACCCAACGCAGCCAAAAATAATATAACTAATCAATCAATTAATTATTTTTTTAAATACCCACTGTACAGAGTGTACAAATAGTGGCTTGTGCAGGATCCAAATCATTTGGTGATTTGGCAGACATCTGTACCAAAAAGGGTAGTGCTAGAGTCATTTACAATCTCCCAGAGAGGTTTGAAGTTGCCACTTGTGGAATCTACAGTTTGTTACAACATTTTCCTAGTATGTCACCAAGAGAAGTTCCAAGGTCATGTTTGTTTTCAATGCAAAGAGAACATTTTTCATTAATTGTCTTTATCTGGTCAAGGGCCGGTCCTTGAACTTCTATACAGGTGGTCTGGGTCCCAAATAACTCACCAGAAGAAAATAATGCAGTGATTATTTTTCAGTCTTGGATACCATAGCTTGTCATTCATCCATATTTTCTACTTTAGTCCACCAGGTGTTCAATCAGCAGGAATGAAGACCAGTTCTGGTTCTTTTGCTCTATCTAGATTTGATATAACCAACAGATTGATTAGTTAACTTGACCAGTGTTTAGTAAACAGGCATAAGGGAGCGTTTGGTTTGTGCTCAGCATGCTGAAAAAGTAAGGGTTAATAAGAGCAACACACAGTTTGAAAAAGAGTCTATAGTGGACCCGGAGATGGAAACAACGTAAGTGCCCATCATCAGATGAATGGATAAAGAAGATGTGGCACATATATACAATGGAATATTACTCAGCCATAAAAAGAAACGAAATTGAGCTATTTGTAATGAGGTGGATAGACCTAGAGTCTGTCATACAGAGTGAAGTAAGTCAGAAAGAGAAATACAAATACCGTATGCTAACACATATATATGGAATTTAAGAAAAAAAAATGTCATGAAGAACCTAGGGGTAAGACAGGAATAAAGACACAGACCTACTGGAGAACGGACTTGAGGATATGGGGAGGGGGAAGGGTGAGCTGTGACAAAGCGAGAGCGAGGCATGGACATATATACACTAACAAACGTAAGGTAGATAGCTAGTGGGAAGCAGCCGCATAGCACAGGGATATCAGCGCGGTGCTTTGTGACCGCCTGGAGGGGTGGGATAGGGAGGGTGGGAGGGAGGGAGACGCAAGAGGGAAGAGATATGGGAACATATGTATATGTATAACTGATTCACTTTGTTATAAAGCATAAACTAACACATCATTGTAAAGCAATTATACCCCAATAAAAATGTTAAAAAAAAAATAGTCTATAGTGGAGACCTAGAGAGTGAAGTAGGACAGTGAGAGACAAGTACTCTCCAGGCAGTTTTCTAATACATGATTAATAAATATGGGTAATGTGTTCATTATTCAGAAAAAGGTTGTTTGTTTGTTTGTTTTTTAATATGTACACCATGTTAGTCTACTGATGGAAAGGTTAATTTTTCTTCCATATAACATATACAGTCACTTCATATATCAATAGTAGCAATGCAAATTCATTTGCCTGTGTGGCCCAGATATTTATTGGGACATCTATTAAAGGTCCATCCAATTCAGAAGGATTTAAATCAGGCTGACTTTCCAGTAAGGAAAGCAGGAGGTGTTGGAACAGGGAAGAACAACTCTGACTCCATATTAGATCTATTCCTCTTTACTTTAAACTTTGTGCCTTGTTGCCTGTGCTTGGTCATGCTGGCTCTGCACCTTTTGAATGTTGCCTATAGCCTTAAGTATACAGGATAGTCTATTCTCAGGGCTCTAACCTTTAAGAGTCCATTCATACAGAGGTAAAAAGTTGCAGAACAGAGAATAGCATTTGTCTTGTTGGGGGGTTACAGGAACATCATGACCTGACTTACATGGACAGCTGCAAGAACAAAAGAGTTCAACACCAAGAAGTTTGCCACAACCAAACACACCCCTAGCTCACCTTGCTTTTTTTTTTTTTTTTCACCTTGCTTTTAAAAGTGCTTTGTTGAAACCTTCCAGAGAGTTTCGGTTTGTTTGGCCTCACTGTGCATTGGGCACATGAACTTGCATTCGGTAACAGTGTGAGGCTTTATCTGAGGGCAGGGAAATAAAAGCCCCTCCCCTTACATTTTATAGCGGCATTAAATTTACGTTAAAATCTCCACCAAGAAGTTTACTGGTGAACAGGTGGAAACTAGAATGGCCCAGTGCATGTTATGGGGGGGGGAGCTAAAGATATTGGGGTGGACTGAAATATTGGCAATGAAATAGTCTACCCAGAGTTTCCAACTGCTTGAACAAAATCACAGGTAGAGGCAACTCCACTGAGCAGATGGTAGAGGACGTTGCACCAGTGTCAATTAAGAATCCAGTGCCTGATTCTGTGTTTTAGGTTTAATGATAAGCTATGGGGTGCAACAGAGGAACAGCTGACCCTGTTATTTGGGGGGGAACTGTCCCTCAGAAGGAGAAAAATGAACCTACTGGCAGTCCTGGGGCACAAAGGGATTGCTTCTTAAACCCTTCTCTTAAATGCAGGACAATTTCTCTTACAACCTCCTGATTTCTTACAATATCTGCAGTAGTCTGGAGGCAAATAGGAAGAGGGCTTCAAATTATTTTCAGCTTTATGTTTTTGTTTCTCTAAATATTCAAGTTGTAAAGCAAGAATTGTGGCTATTAAACTTTTTTTCTACATTCCTAGAAGCTACTTTCAAACAATTGAGTTGTATCCTCAATTACCACACTTGCAGTTATTTTGAATTTGCTGTCCAGTATCAGGGTGAAAAATTCTCACTGGAGCAGATATTAGTGTTTCATGTGCTCTGGGCTTCTGTTTTCAATGCAGTTTTCTGCTAAAAATTTTGTATAAAACATTCAACAAAAGCTTCTGGATTCTTTCCTTTTTGTTTTTTGAATACATAATTCAACCTTAGACCAACTAAATTTATGGGCAAAGGTCTTTAATATTTTTCCTATCGAACCTTGAATATTAGCTTCTATTTAGGTCATTTCTACTTTGGTTGACTGGGAGAGGTGCTGGCCTCTCTGTTCCTCTCTGAAGGGGTTTTGTTTACCCAGAGTGTCATCTGGCCTACCTAATAGATACAGTATAATTGTGGGCTGGAAGAAAACCCTCTAGCAGTCAATTAAGGTCCCTATGATTGGGGTTGTGAATAACAACTAATCTTTTAATTCTGCCCTGAATTGATTGGGTCTTTTGAGACTGGAGGTAAAACGTTTTATAATTTAAAGATCTGATGTTTTACAAGGGATCTGAAATTTTGGGGATGGGGTACAGTATACTTCTAGAAAGGACATTGCATAGGAATGCCTGAAGCTGGCAGAGGCTGGTTAGCAAGACCTGGAAATTAGGAGTTATAAGGGACTGCAAAGTGAGCTTTATTGTGCTTCTCAAGTACTCAGCTGAATTCACTTCTGACTGTCAGCATTTACAAAATAATCTGTACTCCCCAGGACTAGAGGTCAACCCAATGTGCTCTCCGAAAAATCTTTTTAAAAAGAGAAATCAAAACAACCAGGTGAGTGCTTTATGGGAAGCTTGCAGGAGTTTTAAGATTTAGGAGAACTGGGTGAGGTGATAGAGCTGGCTTTTGAGGGATAGGTCATACCAGGATCCCAGAGGTCCAAATGATCTTATGGAGGCTAGGTGCAGGGAGCTGGGATTGAAGAGGAGTATAAAAGGGAAGAGAAGGGGAATTTACTTCAGATTTTTTTTTAATTTGTTCTAAGTCTGGCTTCTGTTAATTCATTTTATTAAAGGATTCCCTAAGAATAGCATCATACCATTTTGTGTTCTCTTTTCAATTAGATCTTCCTGTGAATACCAGTATGAGAGTTGTTTATGATGAGGGGGACGTAGTGAAAGACTAGCATTGACATATATATACTACCAAATGTAAAATAGATAGCTAGTGGGAAGTAGCTGCAAAGCTCAGGAGATTAGCTCTGTGCTTTGTGACGACCTAGAGGGGTGGGATACGGAGGGTGGGAGGGAGGCTCAAGAGGGAGGGGATATGGGGATATATGTATACATACAGCTGATTCACTTTGTTGTACAGCAGAAACTAACACAACATTGTAAAGCAATTATACTCCAATAAAACTCTGTAAAAAGAAAAGATTTTCAAACATAGACGTTTTCCAGTTAAAACGATTCATTATCCTGTCACTGACGAATGGGATTTCCACTAGTATGTTTATTTCAATAATGACTGGATCCAGTAAGACTTCTTATGGAAAGACACAGAGGTAACTTTTTAGACTTAGAATAAATCTTTACCATGTATAAAACAGGCATCCCTAATGTGGGTGCAGATGATGTATCCCCCATGATCCAAAGGTCTACTCCCAATATAGTCTAAGACAGTAAAGACTTCTGTTGCACATGTGGTAAGGATGGTGTAATCAAATGTTGTCTCTGTTCTGTCATGACAATGTGAGATGCCTCCAGTCATAAATCTACTCATCTTTGGCACCAGGCAGTGCTACTGGAATGAGACTTTCTCAGCACAAAGCAATGAATGTTGAGACAAGAAATGCCTCTATAGACTAGGACCCCTTATGACAAATACCTGTGAAATCTGGCATTGCCACATGAAGAGAGAGATGCTTGTGATTTCCTGTCTCATGCCCCAGTCTATTTGGCCACCAGATAGATCCACCCCAATAAGTGCACATTTCAGAATGCAGTGACCAGATAGAATATTCTCACTGGTCATAAAGTCAAGCTCTCACAATATAGACCAAGATGGAAGGAATAAACTCTTCTGTTTTTTACACGAGGGACCCACAGCAACATTTGTCTAAACAAACACTAGTGGGTGACAACCATGAACTCACCAGTCTGTGAGGCTGGCTTGAACAGCAATTTTATACAGAACCTATGCCTGCTATTCTGCCCTATGGTTCTTCCTCCTTAGGACAAATGACACAACACAGAGAGACAAAGAAAAGCAGAGACATTTTCTGGGAGGAAGTGACCAATAAAAATGAAGATCACTCATTTACCATATTTTTATTTGAGTTGCTATGACAAAGGAGAAAGTTCCACACATATTTTCTCCTGCTAATCTAAATTTATAGAGAAAAATGACTTTTATCAGTTTCACTTCCACTGGCATTTCCAGGCAGAGATCCAGAAGGCTAACCTGTTAACAACGTTTACCTTCTGCCAGCTTAAGTTTGTGGTCACAGTACCTCTCAATTCTGTAGCCCTAAGGGGAAGAGAGTGGGTCCAGCTAGTATCCTGGCAACTAAAACAACTGTTGGGAAGGAGGAAAAGTTGCCCTCACGCCTTCTTAGTTCTTTCAGATGGTTTAACAATTAAATTGACACCAGACAGATTAACAAAGAAATAAACAAATTTAATTTATATGAACAGAGGTCTCATAGAAATGAGACTTTTGAAGAGACTAAAGCAGCCACTCATATATCATTTTTAGAGAAAGAAACAATTATTTGTGAAGATTTAACAAAACAGAGGGGTTTGTGCTTCGGGCAGCAAACTTATGAAGAAGTAACAAACTTTGTTTACATAGCTTCCTTAGCCTAGAATTCCCAAATCTGGTGATAAGGATGCTTTCTATTATCCTGTTATACTGACAGTACCTTCACATGGGAGATTTGATTTATTTCCTCTTCCAGGAGAGGGGGAGCAGAGAGTGCTTGTAATTATAATTTTGTTTCATCAGCGGTTTCTCAAGGAAATTTAGTTTACTATATTCAATATACCATTGTAGCCTATCTTGGGGCAGCCTGTCCTGAGGACCGAGAGGGACATCCAAATGATCCTAAGTATGAATTTTTGACAATCATTGTAAAAAAGGTAAAAGAGTGCCCTATCCACATGCAACTGTCTCAAACATGTTTTATTTGAGAAGCTTTGCCTTTTATCTCACTATTTCCCTGAACTAGATGGTTTAAGAAATAATCAAAGGAAAAATTATTAATGCACTTTTAGAATTTTACCTAACTAAAGTTATGGGGTGAGAAATTCTTTTTTGTTTCTTTTTTTTGGACAGACTTTTTTTTCACATCTTTATTGGAGTATAAATGCTTTATAATGTTGTGTTAGTTTCTGTTGTACAACAAAGTGAATCAGCTATATGTATACATATATCCCCATATCCCCTCCTTCTTGAGCCTCCCTCCCATCCTCTATATCCCATCCCTTTAGGTCATCACAAAGCATCGAGTTGATCTCCTTGTGCTATGCAGCAGCTTCCCACTAGCCATCCATTTTACATTTGGTAGCGTATATATGTCAATGCCACTCTCTCACTTCATCCCAGCTTCCCCTTCGCCCCTGTGCCCTCAAGTCTGTTCTCTACTCTGTGTCTTTGCTCCTGTCCTGCCACTAGGTTCATCAGTACCGCTTTTTAAAATTCCATATATATGTGTTAGCATACAGTATTTGTTTTTCTCTTTCTGACTTACTTCACTCTATGTGACATTCTAAGTTCATCCACCTTACTACAAATAACTCAATTTTGTTCCTTTTTATGGCTGAGTAATATTGCATTGTGTATATGCGCCACATCTTCTTTATCCATTCATCTATTGATGGACATTTAGGTTGCTTCCATGTCCTGGCTATTGTAAATAGTGCTGCAATAAACATTGTGGTACATGAATCTTTTTCAATTATGGTTTTCTCAGGGTATATGTCCAGTAGTGAAGTTGCTGGGTTATATGGTAGTTCTGTTTATAGTTTTTTAAGGAACCTCCATACTGTTCTCCACAGTGGCTGTATCCATTTACATTCCCACCGACAGTGCGGGAGGGTTCCTTTTCTCCACACCCTCTCCAGCATTTACTGTTTGTAGATTTTTTGAAAATGGCCATTTTGACCAGTGTGAGGTGATACCTCATTGTGATTTTGATTTGCATTTCTCTAATGATTAGTGATGTTGAGCATCTTTTTTTTTTTTTTTTTTTTTTTGCGTACGCGGGCCTCTCACTGTTGTGGCCTCTCCCGTTGTGGAGCACAGGCTCCGGACGCGCAGGCTCAGCGGCCATGGCTCACGGGCCCAGCTGCTCTGCGGCATGTGGGATCTTCCCGGACCGGGGCACGAACCCTTGCCCCCTGCATCGGCAGGTGGACTCTCAACCACTGTGCCACCAGGGAAGCCCAAGATGTTGAGCATCTTTTTATGAATTTGTTGGCCATTTCTTTGGAGAAATGTTTATTGAGATCTTCTGTCCATTTTTGGATTGGGTTCTTTGTTTTATTGATATTGAGCTACATGAGCCGCTTGTATATTTTGGAGATTAACCCTTTATCAGTTGCTTCATTTGTAAATATTTTCTCCCATTCTGAGGGTTGTCTTTTCATCTTGTTTATGGTTTCCTTTGCTGTGCAAAAGCTTTTAAGTTTCATTAGGTCCCATATATTTTTGTTTTTATTTCCATTTCTCTAGGAGGGGGTCAAAAAGGATCTTGCTGTGATTTATGTCATAGAGTGTTCTGCCTATGTTTTCCTCTAAGAGTTTTTTTTTTTTTTTTTATGGCTGTGTTGGGTCTTCGTTGCTGCGTGTGGGCCCTCTCTAGTTGCTGCAAGTGGGGGCCACTCTGCATTGCGGTGCGCAGGCCCCTCATTGTGGTGGCCTCTCTTGTAGTAGAGCATGGGCTCTAGGCGCGCGGGCTTCAGCAGCTGTGGCACACAGGCTTAGCTGCTCCGCGGCATGTGGGATCCTCCCAGAGCAGGGCTCAAACCTGCGTCCCCTGCATTGGCAGGCGGACTCTTAACCACTGTGCCACCAGGGAAGCCCATCCTCTAAGAGTTTTATAGTGTCTGACCTTACATTTAGGTCCTTAATCCATTTTGAGTTCATTTTTTGTTGTTGTTTTGTTTTGTTTTGTTTTTGCTTTTTTTTTGCGGTACACAGGCCTCTCACTGCTGTGACCTCTCCTGTTGCGAAGCACAGGCTCTGGACGTGCAGGCTCAGCAGCCATGTCTCACGGGTCCAGCTGCTCCACGGCATGTGGGATCCTCCCGGACCGGGGCACGAACCCGTGTCCCCTGCATCGGCAGGCGGACCCCCAACCACTGTGCCACCAGGGAAGCCTGAGTTCATTTTTGTGTATGGTATTAGGGTGTGTTGTAATTTCATTCTTTTACATATATCTGTCCATTTTTCCCAGCACAACTTATTGAAGAGGATGTATTTTTCCATTGTATATTCTTGCCTCCTTTGTCAAAAATAAGGTGACCATATGTGTTTGGGTTTCTCTCTGGGCTTTCTATCCTGTTCCATTGATCGATATTTCTGTTTTTGTGCCAGTACCATACTGTCTTGATTACTGTAGCTTTGTAGTATGGTCTGAAGTCAGCCTGATTCCTCCAGCTCCGTTTTTCTTTCTTAAGATTGATTTGGCTGTTCAGGGTATTTTGTGTTTCCATAAAAATTGTAAAATTTCTTGTACTAGTTCTGGGGACAATGCCATTGGTAATTTGATAGGGATTGCATTGAACCTGTGGCTTGCTTTGGGTAGTATAGTCATTTTCACAATATTGATCTTCCAATCAAGGAGCATGGTGTATCTCTCCAACTATTTCTGTTATCTTTGCCTTTTTTTTTTTTTTTTTTTTTTGGCTGCGTTGGGTCTTTGTTGCGGTGTGCAGGCTTTCTTTAGTTGCAATGAGTGGGGACTACTCTTCCTTGTGCTGTGCAGGCTTCTCATTGCATTGGCTTCTCTTGTTGCAGAGCATGGGCTCTAGGTGCATGGGTTTCAGTAGTTGTGGCACAAAGGCTCAGTAGTTGTGGCACACGGGCTTTATTGCTCCACAGCATGTGGGATCTTCCTGGACCAGGGCTCTAACCCATGTCCCCTGCATTGGCAGGTGGGTTGTTAACCGCTGAGCCACCAGGAAGCCCTGTTTCTGTCATCTTTGATTTCCTTCATCAGTGTTTTACTGTTTTCTGAGTACCGGTCTTTTGCCGCCTTAGGTAGGTTTATTCCTAGGTGTTTGTTTTTCTTTTCTTTTTTGAATTTTATTTTATTTATTTATTTTTTCAACAGGGTCTTCTTAGTTATCCATTTTATACATATTAGTGTATATATGCCAATCCTAATCTCCCAATACATCACACTACCACCACCACCAACCCACAGCATTTCTCCCTTGGTGTCCATACGTTTGTTCTGTACATCTGTGTCTCAATTTCTGCCCTGCAAACTGCCTCATCTGTACCATTTTTCTAGGTTCCACATATATGTGTTAATGTACAATATTTGTTTTTCTCTTTCTGACTTACTTCATCTGTATTACAGTCTCTACATTCATCCACATCTCTACAAATGACCCAATATCGTTCCTTTTTATGGCTGAGTAATATTCCATTGTATATATGTACCACATCTTCTTTATCCATCCTTCTGTCGATGGGCATTTAGGTTGCTTCCATGACCTGCCTATTGTAAACAGTGCTGCAATGAACATTGGGGTGCATGTGTCTTTTTGATTTATGGTTTTATCTGGGTATATGCTCAGTAGTGGGATTGCTGGGTCGTATGGTAGTTCTATATTTAGTTTTTTAAGGAAAATCCATACTGTTCTCCATAGTGGCTGTATCCATTTACATTCCCACTAACAGTGCAAGAGGGTTCCCTTTTCTCCACACCCTCTCCAGCATTTATTGTTTGGAGATTTTTTGATGATGGCCATTCTGATGGGTGTGAGGTGATACCTCACTGTAGTTTTGATTTACATTTCTCTAATGATTAATGATGTTGAGCATTCTTTAATGTGTTTGTTGGCAATCTGTATATCTTCTTTGGAGAAATGTCTATTTAGATCTTCTGCCCATTTTTGGACTGGGTTTTTTATTTTTTTGATATTGAGCTGCAAGAGCTGCTTGTAAATTTTGGAGATTAATCCTTTGTCAGTTGCTTCATTTGCAAATATTTTTCTCCCATTCTGAGGGCTGTCTTTTCATCTTGTTTATGGTTTCCTTTGCTGTGCAAAAGCTTTTAAGTTTCATTAGGTCCCATTTGTTTATTTTTGTTTTTATTTCCATTTCTCTAGGAGGTGGGTCAAAGAGGATCTTGCTGTGATTTATGTCATGGAGTGTTCTACCTATGTTTTCCTCTAAGAGTTTTATAGTGTCTGGCCTTACATTTAGGTCCTTAATCCATTTTGAGATTATTTTTGTATATGGTGTAGGGAGTGTTCTAATTTCATTCTTTTACATGTAGCTGTCCAGTTTTCCCAGCACCATTTATTGAAGAGGCTGTCTTTCCTCCATTGTATATTCTTGCCTCCTTTATCAAAAAGAAGGTGACCATATATGCGTGGGTTTATCTCTGGGCTTTCTATCCTGTTCCATTGATCTATATTTATGGTTTTGTGCCAGGACCATACTGTCTTGATTACTGTAGCTTTGTAGTAAGGGGCCCTGAAGTCAGGGGGCCTGATTCCTCCAGCTCCGTTTTTCACTATCAAGATTGCTTTTGCTATTCGGGGTCTTTTGTGTTTCCATACAAATTGTGAAATTTTTTGTTCTAGGTCTGTGAAAAATGCCAGTGGTAGTTTGATAGGGATTCCATTGAATCTGTAGATTGCTTTGGGTAGTAGAGTCATTTTCACAATGTTGATTCTTCCAATCCAACAACATGGTATATCTCGCAATCTATTTATATCATCTTTAATTTCTTTCATCAGCGTCTTATAATTTTCTGCCTACAGGTCTTTTGTCTCTTTAGGTAGGTTTATTCCTAGATATTTTATTCTTTTTGTTGCAATGGTAAATGGGAGTGTTTTCTTAATTTCTCTTTCAGATTTTTCATCATTAGTGTATAGGAATGCAAGAGATTCCTTTGCATTAATTTTGTATCCTGCTACTTTACCAAATTCATTGATTAGCTCTAGTGGTTTTCTGGTAGCATCTTTAGGATTCTCTATGTGTAGTATCATGTCATCTGCAAACAGTGACAGCTTTAATTCCTCTTTTCTGATTTGGGTTCTTTTTATTTTTCTTCTCTGATTGCTGTGGCTAAAACTTCCAAAACAATGTTGAATAATAGTGTTGAGAGTGGGCAACCTTTTCTTTTTCCTGATTGTAGTGGAAATGCTTTCAGTTTTTCACCATTGAGGACGATGTTGGCTGTGGATTTGTCATACATGGCCTTTCTTATGTTGAGGTAAGTTCCCTGTATGCCTACTTGTTGGAGGGTTTTTATCATAAATGGGTATTGAATTTGTTGAAAGCTTTTTCTGCATCTATTGAGATGATCATATGGTTTTTATTCTTCAATTTGTTAATATGGTACATCACATTGATTGATTTGCATGTATTGAAGAATCCTTGCATTCCTGGGATAAACCCCATTTGATCATGGTGTATGATCCTTTTAATGTGCTGTTGGATTCTGTTTGCTAGTATTTTGTTGAGGATTTTTGAATCTATGTTCATCAATGATATTGGTCTATAGTTTTCTTTCTTTATGACATCTCTGTCTGGTTTTGGTATCAGGGGTGATAGTGGCCTCGTAGAATGAGTTTGGAAGTGTTCCTCCCTCTGATATATTTTGGAAGAGGTTGAGAAGGATAGCTGTTAGCTCTTCTCTAAATGTTTGATAGACTTTGCCTGTGAAGCCATCTGGTCCTGAGCTTTTGTTTGTTGGAAGATGTTTAATCACAGTTTCAAGTTCAGTGCTTGTGATTGGTCTGTTTATATTTTCTATTTCTTCCTGGTTCAGTCTTGGAAGGTTGTGCTTTTCTAAGAATTTGTCCATTTCTTCCAGGTTGTCCATTTTGTTGGCATATATTTCCTTGTAGTAATCTCTCATGTTCCTTTGTACTTCTGCAGTGTCAGTTGTTACTTCTTTTTCATTTCTAATTCTATTGATTTGAGTCTTCTCCCTTTTTTCCTTGATGAGTCTGGCTAATGGTTTATCAATTTTGTTTATCTTCTCAAAGAACCAGATTTAGTTTTATTGATATTTGCTATTGTTTCCTTCATTTCTTTTTCATTCATTTCTGATCTGTTCTTTATTATTTTTTTCCTTCTGCTAACTTTGGGGTTTTTTTTGTTCTTCCATCTCTAATTGCTTTAGGTGTAAGGCTAGGTTGTTTATTTGAGATCTTTCTTGTTTCTTGAGGTAAAATTGTATTGCTATAACCTTCCCTCTTAGAACTGCTCTTGCTGCATCCCATAAGTTTTGGGTCCTCGTGTTTTCATTGTCATTTGTTTCTAGGTGTTTTTTGATTTCCTCTTTGATTTCATCAGTGAACTCTTGGTTATTTAGTAGTGTATCATTTCGTCTCCATGTGTTTGTATTTTTTATAGTTTTGTTCCTGTAATTGATATCCAGTATCAAAGCATTGTGGTCGGAAAAGATACTTAATACGATTTCAATTTTGTTAAAAATACCAAGGCTTGATTTGTGACCCAAGATATGATCTATCCTGAGAATGTTCCATGATCACTTGAGAAGAAAGTGTATTCTGTTGTATTTGGATGGAATGTCCTATAAATATCAATTAAGTCCATCTCGTTTACTGTGTCATTCAAATCGTCTGTGTCCTTATTTATTTTCATTTTGGATGATCTGTCCATTGGTGAAAGTGGGGTGTTAAAGTCCCCTATTATATTGTGTTACTGTCAATTTCCCCTTTTATGGCTGTTAGCATTTGTCTTGTGTATTGAGATGCTCCTATGTTGGGTGCATAAATATTTACAATTGTTATATCTTCTTCTTGGATTGATCCCTTGATCATTATGTAGTGTCCTTCTTTGTCTCTTGTTAAAGTCTTCATTTTAAAGTCTAGTTTGTCTGATATGAGAATTGCTACTCCAGCTCTCTTTTGATTTCCATTTGCATGGAATATCTTTTTCCATCCCCTCACTTTCAGTCTCTATGTGTCCCTAAGTCTGAAGTGGGTCTCTTGTAGACAGCATATATATGGTCTTCTTTTTGTAGCCATTCAGCCAGTCTGTGTCTTTTGGTTGGAGCATTTAATTCATTTACATTTAAGGTAATTATTGATATGTATGTTCCTATTACCATTTTCTTAATTGTTTTGGGTTTGTTATTGTAGGTCTTTTCATTCTCTTGTGTTTCCTGCCTCGAGAGGTTCCTTTAGCATTTGTTGTAAAGCTGGTTTGGTGGTGGTGCTGAATTCTCTTAACTTTTGCTTGTCTGTAAACGTTTTAATTTCTCTGTCGAATCTGAATGAGATCCTTGCTGGGCAGAGTAATCTAGGTGGTAGATGTTTCCCTTTCATCACTTTAAATATGTCCTGCTAGTCACTTCTGGCCTGCAGAGTTTCTGCTGAAAGATCAGCTGTTAACCTTATGGAGATTCCCTTGTATGTTATTTGTAGTTTTTCCCTTGCTGCTTTTAATATTTTTTCTTTGTATTTAATTTTTGATAGTTTGATTAATATGTGTCTTGGCATGTTTCTCCTTGGATTTATCCTGTATGGGACCCTCTGTGCTTCCTGGACTTGATTGACTATTTCATTTCGCATATTAGGGAAGTTTTCAACTATAATCTCTTCAAATATTTTCTCAGTCCCTTTCTTTTTCTCTTCTGCTTCTGGGACCCCTATAATTTGAATGTTGGTGCGTTTAATGTTGCTTTCCATCCTCTCACTTTCTGTCTGTATATGTACCTAAATCTGAAGTGGGTCTCTTGTAGACAGCAAATATATGGGTCTTATTTTTGTATCCATTCAGCCATTCTTATCTTTTGATTGGGCATTTAATCCATTTACATTTAAGATAATTGCTGATATGTGTGTTCTTATTGCCATTTTGTTGTTTTCAGTTATTGGTGGGGTTTTTTTTCTAGTCTTTTTTCTTCCCTTTCTCTTTTGTTCTCTTCTCTTGTGATTTGATGACTATCTTTAGTATTGTGTTTGGATTCCTTTTTCTTTTTTGTGTATGTATCTAATTTAGATTTTTGGTTTCTTGTTACCATGAGGTTTTGATACAGCAGTCTATATATGCAGGATTGTTTTAAGTTGCTGGTCTCTTAATTTCAAATGCATTTCCAATATCCTGCATTTGTACTCTCCTCTTCTCACAATTGCTGGTTTGGTATCATATTTGTGTGTGGATGATTTCCTACCCTTACTGCATGGTTGCCTTTACTGGTGAGCTTCCCCATTTGTAATTTTCTTGTTTCTAGTTGTGGCCTTTCCTTTTCCAGCTAAACAAGTTTCTTTAGCAAATGTTGTAAAGCTGGCATGATGGTGCTGAATTCTCTTAACTTTTGCTTGTCTGTAAAGCTTTTGATTTCTCCATAGAATCTGAACTAAAGCCTTGTTGGGTAGAGTATTCTTGGTTGCAGCTTTTTCCCTTTCATCACTTTAAATATATCATGCCACTCTCCTTTGTCCTGCAGAGTTTCTGTTGAAAAATCAGCTGAAAATATTATGGAGATTCCCTTGTATGTTATTTGTTGCCTTTCCCTTGCTGCTTTTAACATACTTCTTTGTCTTTAATTTTTGTCAGTTTGAATAATGTGTCTCTCAGCATGTTCCTTCTTGGGTGTATCTTATATGGGACTCCCTGTGCTTCCTGGACTTGAGTGAGTTTTTCCTTTCTCATATTAGGGAAGTTTTCATTATAATCTCTTCAAATATTTTCTCAGACACTTTCTCTCTCTCTTCTCCTTCTGGGACCCTTATTTTGCAAATGTTGGTGTGTTTAATGTTGTCCCAGAGGTTTCTGAGACTCTCCTCATTTCTTTTAATTCTTTTTCCTTTATTCTGTTCCATGGCAGTGATATCCACCATTATGTCTTCCAGCTCATTTATCCGTTCTTCTTCCTCATTTATTCTGCTATTGTTTCCTTCTAGTGTATTTTTCATTTTAGTTATTGTATTGTTCAACCCTGTTTGTTTGTTCCTTATATCTTTTTGTTAAACATTTCTTGTATCTTCTCAGTCTGTGCCCCCATTCTCTTTCTGAGATCTTCAATCATCTTTACTATCATTACTCTGAATTCTTTTTTGGATAGATTGCCTATCTCCACTTCACTTAGTTGTTCTTCTGGGTTTTTTATTGTTCCTTCGTTTGGAACATGTTCCCCTGCCATATTATTTTGCCTAATTTTCTGTGTTTGTGGTCTCTGTTCCACAGGTTGCAGGATCGTATTTTTTCTTGCTTCTGGTGTCTGCCCCCTAGTGTGTGGGTGAGGCTGGTCTAAGAGGCCTGTGGAGGCTTCTGGTGGGTGGAGCTGGGTTTTTTCCCTCTGGTGAGCAGCACCCTGTCAGTGGGTGTCTTTAGAGGTGGCTATGGGCTCAAAAAGACTTTAAGCATCCTGTCTGCTGATGGGGGGGGGGGGGGGGCTGTGTTACTGCCCTGTTGCTTTTTCAGCCTGAGGCATCCCAGCACTGGAGCCTACACTTTGTTGGGTGTGACCAGGTCTTGGTGTCCAAATGGTGACATCCAGGAGAGCTCAAGCTGATGAATATTCTCCAGTACCTCTGCCACCACTGTCCTTGTCCCCAGAGTGAGCCACAGCCTCCCCCCACCTCCCCAGGAGATCCTCCAACACCAGCAGGTAGGTCTGATCCAGGCTACTATGAAGTCACTGCTTTTTCCCTGGGTCCCAGTGTGCATGAGACCTTGTGTGCACCCTCCAAGAGTGGAGTTTCCATTTCTCCTGGTCCTGTGGAGTTCCTGATCTTCAAGGCCAAATGCTCTGGGAGCTCCTCTTCCCAATGCCAGACCCCTAGACTGGGGATCCTGATGTGGGGCTCAGAACTTTGCTCCTGTGGGGAACTTCTGCAGGTTTCCAGTTTGTGGGTCAACTACCCAGTGGGAATGGGATTTGATTGTATTGCAAATGCTCCCTTCCTAACTGTCTCATTGTGGCTACTTCTTCGTATTTGGATGTATATTATCTTTTTTGGTAGGTTTCGGCCTTTTTGTAGATGGTTGTTTGGCAGTTAGTTGAGATTTTGGTGTTTTCATGAGAGGAGGTGAGCTGACGTCCTTCTACTCCACCATAATGTCTCTGGTCTTCCTCCAATCTGATGGAATTTTTTTTTTTTTTTTTTTTGCTATACGTGGGCCTCTCACTGTTGTGGCCTCTCCCGTTGCGGAGCAAAGGCTCTGGACACACAGGCTCAGCGGCCATGGCTCACAGGCCTAGCCACTCCATGGCATGTGGGATCTTCCCAGACTGGGGCATGAACCCGTGTCCCCTGCATTGGCAGGTGGACTCAACCACTGTGCCACCAGGGAAGCCCCAATTTGATGGATTTTTGATAACTGGCCCAGGATTAAGAGAAGTCAAAAGAGAAGATCCAGAGGATGGGTGACATGACTGAGAGACTGGACCCCTGTAATGTGAAGCCTCACACAGGCCTGGTCCACGACCCAGAGAAGGTGAAGAAGGAGATCTGGCAGGAGCTAGAGGAGTTGTAGACCTGAAAACTGCCCAGCACCCACAAGATAAGGAACCACAGGCACAATTCAGCACACTGCTTGGGGCTATGGGCCACCTCAGAGCACTAATATGGCAGCAGTTCCACTCCCAGTAATTCCACACCAAGACATATCATAATTAAAACTGCAAAAGTTAAAGAGAATTCTAAAGGCAACAAGAGAAAAACAAAGAGACATTTACAAGGGAATTCCCATAAAGCTTTCAACTAATTTCTCTGCCAAAACTTTGCAAGCCAGAAGGGAGTGGATGACATATTCAAAGTTCTGAAAGGGAAAAACCTGCAACAAAGATACTCTACCCAGCAAGATTATCATTTAGAATATAAGGAGAGATAAAGAAGTTCTCAGGCAAGCAAAAACTAAACGAGTTCAACAACACTAAACCTACTCCAAAAGAAATGTTGAAGGGTCTTCTCTAAGCGTAAAGAAATTAAGAATCTATAGGGGAGAGAAAATCCCATTAGGAAAGCAAATATATATTACAAACTGAGGATCAACAACTCAAATAAGCTAGTACAAAGTTTAAAAGACAAAAAATTATAAAAGTAACTATAACTACAATACACAGTTAAGGGACAAACATAAAGATGTAAAATATGACTTCAGAAACAGAAAATGTGAGGTGGGGGAGTAAAAACGTGAGGAGGGAGAGTAAAAAAAGTTTAGAACATGTCTGAACTTAAAGGAATACCAGTTTAAAAACAAGTAGATAGGGCTTCCCTGGTGGCACAGTGGTTGAGAGTCCACCTGCCAATGCAGGGGACATGGGTTCGTGCCCCGGTCTGGGAAGATCCCACATGCCGCAGAGTGGCTGGGCCCGTGAGCCATGGCCGCTGAGCCTGCGCGTCTGGAGCCTGTGCTCTGCAACGGGAGAGGCCAGAACAGTGAGAGGCCCGCATACTGCAAAAAAAAAAAAAAAAAAGTAGCTATAATTATAGGTTAACATATGTGAGCCCCAGGATAATCAAAAACCTATAATTGATGCATGAAAACTAAAAATGAAGGAACACAGCATACTTCTAAACAAAGAAACAAATCACAAGGGAAGAAACAAAAAGAAAAAGAAATAAGCAGAAAGGAACTACAAAAACAAGTAATAAAATGGCAGTAAGAAAAAAATGGCAGGAAGTACATATCTATCAATAAGTAGTTAAATGTCAATAGACTAAATGTTCCAATCAAAAGAAATAGGGTGGGACAGAGTCAGGATGGCAGCATGGGAAGACACGCAGTTCATGTCTCCCCACAACGAGGGCACCTGCCAGACACTGTTGGGGGACCTCGATGTCCAAGGAGATGGGAGGAACCCACAAGCGACCAAGTAGGATATGGGGTGACTGAGCGTGGAGGAGAAGTGGAGCCTGGACAGGACCGATGCCCCTGAGGGGTGGCTGGGAGGGGGAAGGGGTTCCCACGCCTGGAGGGACCCTCAGGGGCTTGGATCAGGGAGGAGCTCACCTACCGTTTCCCCTGCCCAGTTGGTCCAGGAAGACTGGGACTCCCAGGCCGGGTCCCCTGCCCTCAAAGGACCCCTCAGGGCAGCATTGGTCCTGGGAGTGTAGGAGGGAGGCCAGGGGAAAACAGGAGAGGAAGGCAGGAGGGGCCCTCCAGGACCAGAGGAGCATGAGAGGTGCAGAGGGCATTTGCTCTGCCCACTCGGGCCCAGGAAGCCTGCTGGACTCCCAGGCCGGGTCCCACACCCACCGAGACTAGAGGCACGCCTGGGACCCTTCTGTTGTTTGACCCTAAGCCCCACCCCCCACTCCACACGAGGACCTTTAGCAGCCCTGTGGGTCCTAAGCATAGGCTGCGCCCACTGCCTAAACCCTACCCCAGCCTAATCCCCACACTCACAGCCAAGGCCTTTTCCCCTCTTTTTTTTTCCCCCACTTTTTTACTATTGTGGTTATGTTTAACATTCTGGTTGTTGTTTCATCTATATTTTTATTTTTATATTCTTTCTAACATATCTGTTAGTTTCCTAGTCTAATTTTATTTTTTAATCTTTGTTATTCTGCTCCTTTATTTCTTTTTTTTTCTTCTTTGTCACCCTGTGCAGCTGGCGGGATCTGGTTCATGAGCAAGGGGTCAGGCCAAAGCTCCTGCAGTGGGAGCTCTGAGTACAAACCCCTGGACTAACAGAGAACATCAGACTCCAGGGAATATTCATCAGAGTGAAGTCCCCCAGAGGTCCTAATCTCAGCACCAAGACCCAGCTCTACCCAACAGCCTACAAACTCCAGTGCTAGAAGCTTCAGGCCAAACAATGAGTAAGACAGGAAAAAAATCCCACCTTACAAAAAGAAAAAAATGAGATGGCAAAAAAATATGTCACAGATAAAGGAACAAGGTAAAAATCTACAAGACCAAATAAGGAAATACACAATCTTCCTGAAAAAGAATTGAGAGAAATGATAGACAAAGTAGAAAAAAAAAAAAAAAAAAACACCAAAGTTAATAGGAAGAAATCATAAGGATCAGATCAGAAATAAATGAAAAAGAAATGAAGGAAACAATAGTAAAGATCAATAAAACTAAAAGTTGGTTCTTTAAGAAGATAAACAAAATTGATAAACCACTAGCCAGACTCATCAAGAAAAAAAGGGAGAAGACTCAAATCAATAGAATTAAAAATAAAAATGGAGAAGTAACAACTGACACTGCAGAAATACAAATAATCATGAGAGATTACTACAAGCAACTCTATGCCAATAAAATGGACAACCTGGAAGAAATGGACAAATTCTTAGAAAAGCACAACATTCTGAGACTGAAGCAGGAAGAAATAGAAAATATAAATAGACCAATCACAAACACTGAAATTGAAACTGTGACTAAAAATCTTCCAACAAACAAAAGCCCAGGACCACATGTCTTCACAGGGGAATTCTATCAAACATTTAGAGAAGAGTTAATGCCTATCCTTCTCAAACACTTCCAAAATGTAGCAGAGGGAGGAACACTCCCAAACTCATTCTACGAGGACACCATCATCTGGTGTCTGATACCAACACCAGACAAAGATATCAAAAAAAAAGAAAACTATAGACCAATATCACTGATGAACATAGACACAAAAATCCTCAACAAAATACTAGCAAACAGAATCCAACAGCACATTAAAAGGATTGTACACCATGATCAAGTGGGGTTTATCCCAGGAATGCAAGGATTCTTCAATATAAACAAATCATTCAATGTGATACACCATATTAACAAATTGAAGGATAAAAACCATATGATAATCTCAATAGATGCAGAAAAAGATTTTGACAAAATGAAACACATATTTATGATGAAAACTCTCCAGAAAGTAGGCATAGAGGGAACCTACCTCAACATAAGAAAGGCCATGTATGACAAACCCACAGCCAACATCGCTCTCAATGGTGAAAATCTGAAACCATTTCCTCTAAGATCAGGAACAACACAAGGATGCCCACTCTCACCACTATTATTCAACATAGTTTTGGAAGTTTTAGCCACAGCAATCAGAGAAGAAAATCAAATAAAAGGAATCCAAACTGGAAAAGAAGAAGTAAAACTCTCACTGTTTGCAGATGACACGATACTATATAGAGAGAATCCTAAAGATGCTACCAGAAAACCACTAGAGCTAATCAATGAATTTGGTAAAGTAGCAGGATACAAAATTAATGCAAAGGAATCTCTTGCATTCCTATACACTAATGATGAAAAATCTGAACGAGAAATTAAGGAAACACCCCATTTACCACTGCAACAAAAAGAATAAAATACCTAGGAATAAACCTATCTAAGGAGACAAAAGACCTGTATGCAGAACACTATAAGACACTGATGAAAGAAATTAAAGATGATACAAACAGATGGAGAGATATACCATGTTCTTGGATTGGAAGAATCAACATTGTGAAAATGACTATACTACCTAAAGCAATCTACAGATTCCATGCAATCCCTATCAAATCACCAATGACATTTTTCACAGAACTAGAACAAAAAAATTCACAATTTGTATGGAAATAAAAAAGAACCCGAATAGCCAAAGCAATCTTGAGAAAGAAAAACGGAGCTGGAAGAATCAGGCTCCCTGACTTCAGACTATACTACAAAGCTACAATAATCAAGACAGTATGGTCCTGGCACAAAACCGTAAATATAGATCAATGGAACAGGATAGAAAGCCCAGAGAGAAACCCGTGCACATATGGTCACCTTATTTTTGATAAAGGAGGCAAAAATATACAATGGAGAAAAGACAGCCTCTTCAATAAGTGGTGCTGTGAAAACTGGACAGCTACATGTAAAAGAATGAATTTAGAATACACCCTAACATCATACACAAAAATAAACTCAAAATGGATTAAAGACCTAAATGTAAGGCCAGACACTATCAAACTCTTAGAGGAAAACATAGGCAGAACACTCCATGACATAAATCACAGCAAGATCCTCTTTGACCCACCTCCTAGAGAAATGGAAATAAAAACAAATATAAACAAATGGGACCTAATGAAACTTAAAAGCTTTTGCACAGCAAAGGAAACCATAAACAAGATGAAAAGACAGCCCTCAGAATGGGAGAAAAATATTTGCAAATGAAGCAACTGACAAAGGATTAATCTCCAAAATTTACAAGCAGCTCATGCAGCTCAATATCAAAAAAATAACCCAATCCAAAAATGAGCAGAAGACCTAAATAGACATTTCTCCAAAGAAGATATACAGATTGCCAACAAACACATGAAAGAATGTTCAACATCATTAATTATTAGAGAAATGTAAATCAAAACTATAATGAGGTATCACCTCACACCAGTCAGAATGGCCATCATAAAAAAATCTCCAAACAATAAATGCTGGAGAGGGTGTGGAGAAAAGGGAATCCTCTTGCACTGTTGGTGGGAATGTAAATTGGTACAGCCACTTGGAGAACAGTATGGAGTTTCCTTAAAAAACTATAAATAGAACTACCATATGACCCAGCAATCCCACTATTGGGCATATACCCTGAGAAAACCATAATTCAAAGAGAGTCATGTACCACAGTGTTCATTGCACACTACTTACGATAGGACGTGGAAGCAACCTAAGTGTCCATTGACAGATGAATGGATAAAGAAGATGTGGCACATATATACAATGGAATATTACACAGCCATAAAATGAAATAAAATTGAGTTATTTGAGTGAGGTGGATGGACCTAGAGTCTGTCATACAGAGTGGAGGAAATCAGAAAGAGAAAACAAATACCGTATTCTAACACATATATATGGAATCTAAAAAAAAAAAAAAAATGGTACTGATGAACCTAGTTGCAGGGCAGGAATAAAGATGTAGACATAGAATGGTTTTGAGGGCACTGGGAGGGGGAAGGGTAAGCTGGGACGAAGTGAGAGAGTAGCATTAACACATATACACTACCAAATGTGAAATAGATAGCTAGTGGGAAGCAGCCGCATAGCACAGGGAGATCAGCTCCGTGCTTTGTGATGACTTATAGGGGTGGGATAAGGAGGATGGGAGGGAGGCTCAAGAGGGAGGGGATATGGGGACATATGTATGCATATGTCCCCATATCCCTGATTCACTTTGGTGTACAACAGAAACTAACACAGTATTGTGAAGCAATTATACTCCAATAAAGATGTATTAAAAAAAAATTCTTGTTTCCCAGCAGGCTCTGCGGTGTAAGAGCTAAAGATGTCGGAAAGTGACGTTAGAGGTAAACAGGTCATGTAGCCTTGGCAGCAGCTGAGGCTGGTGGGCAGGGCTCCGGCTGCCACCGACAGGAGAGGAGCTGCCTACCGCCGTCAGCCTGGGTTGCAGGCACAGCTGCTGCGGGGTGGACAGCCATGGCCAAGGACATCCTGGGTGAAGCAGGGCCGCACTTTGATGAGCTGAACAAGCTGCGGGTGTTGGACCCAGAGGTTACCCAGCAGATCATAGAGCTCAAGGAAGAGTGCAAGGACTTTGTGGACAAAATTGGCCAATTTCATAAAATAGTTGGTGGTTTAATTGAGCTTGTTGACCAACTTGCAAAAGCAGCAGAAAATGAGAGGATGAAGGCCATTGGTGCTCAGAACTTGCTCAAAACTACAGCAAAACAGAGAGAGAGAAAAAAAAAAAACATACACACACACACAGAGAAGCCCAACAGCAGCAACTCCAGGCACTAATAGCAGAAAAGAAAATGCAGCTTGGAAGGTATCAGGTTGAGTATGAAGCTTTGTGTAAAGTAGAACCAGAACAAAATGAATTTATTGACCAATTTTTTTTCAGAAATGAACTGAAAATTTCATTTTCTAGCAAAAGGGCAAAAAAAGAAAAGAAAAACTACAACCCCCAAACCAAAAAAACCTCTGTACAATTCCACTGACTTGACTAATGACCCAAGTGTGTCGTGTGAGATGGTGTGTGAGGAATGCAGCAACTCTGAAGGCAATAAAACAAATCTGGGGGAGCTTGTTTCAGATGTCAGTGCCTATCTGCAGGCGAACACCCAGTGGCCATTGTGGTCCAGGTTCTCACCTCTTGCATTCTCAGTCTGAGCTGAGCAGCCTGTAAACTTTTTTTTTTTTTTTTTTTTGTAAATTCACAAAGCCTTGGAAGGAAAAGCAATAAATTATTACTTTTTTAAAAAGAAGACATTTCTAATGGCACTGGTTGCGTGAATGAATCAGGATAATCTTATTTCTGTAAGATGTGTTCACCACTCTGTGCTGCGTATTACACACTCCCTATGGAAACGTGTAAAATATGTCAAGACTGCTAGTGGCATGAATGAATCCGTATCATGTTTTTGTGTGGAACAGTGTGTTTCCCACTCTGTACTGCAAGTTATACACTCTCCCAAGTCCTAGCCCGAGCCCAAGGCTGAATTTAAATCCAACAACAAACACCAACATGAATACAAACATGAACACGTACACAAACCAGACCCAACTCCAACACTGAATCATGACCTTATTCCTGCCCTAATCCTCATCCTAACCATAACATTTACCCCAAATTATAACCCTAAATCTGACTTTATCCTTATCCAACCCCAACCTTGACCCTCATTCTATAGGTCTTAAATTTCTATCTTGACCCTAACCCTCAAAAGTTGACCTTGATTTTAACCTTAATATTGTCATTGAAATTGAGCCTTGCCTGATTATCATGGTACTTTCAGACCCGTATTCTGTCTCTACTATATGACCTTTTCTATCACTGACTTTTTTTTTTTTTTTTTTTGGTTGCATCGGGTCTTAGTTGCGGCGCACAGGATCTTCGCTGTGGCATGTGGGATCACTTGTCTCTAGTTGTGGTGCACGGGCTCAATAGTTGCCCCATGGCATGTGGGATCTTAGTTCCCCGACCAGGGGTCAAACCCATGTCCCCTGTACTGGAAGGTGGATTCTTAACCACTAGACCACCAGGGAAGTCCCTCTATCACTGACTTTTAATTTGACCATGACCTTAATCTCCTATATCTGTGGGGTTGTTTTGGACCATGAACTTTACCTTGATCTTGAACTTGAATCTGACTTTTACCTTGACCCTGAGAGTCGAAATACTGCCATTGACTCTGTCCTAATGGAAATTTGTCCTGACCTTGGTGTTTTGGTCTTGACCTTGAAGATGACCTTGACCTTTTTCAGATGCATATCATGTGTGAAACTTTCTCTCTAACTTTATTCCTTACTGACCAATAATTTGATCTTGATTTTTACCTTGAAGTTGACACTGACCATTTTTAATCTCTGTTCTGTCCTTTCATTTCTTGCTTTTCTATTACAAATTGATTATTTCGAACCTTGCATTTGAATCTTGACATCTCCTTTGACCTCACTTTGTCCATATCCTTTGTCCTTTAACTTGATCTTCACACTGATTCACAATATATTCCAACCTTGATTATCATCCTATCAGTTTACACCACTGAAATCCAATTTGAACTTGACCTGTCCTTTAATACAACCTTTAATTTACCTAAAGGTGACCATTACCTTACCTTGAACTAGAGTTTGCACCAATTACCCTATATCCTGTCCTTGTCTATCTCCCTGACATTTCTATCATTGATGGATAATTGGACCCTGATCTTGACCTTGGCTTAACTTCGAATATTACCTTTAAAATCTTGAACTTGAGTCCAAACAAATCCTGTCCTTGTCTATCATCCTGTCCATTTTATCTCTAACTGAAAATTTGAACTTGACCATGATTTTTTAAAATTATTATTATTTTATTTTTGGCTGCATTGGGTCTTCGTTGCTGCACGCGGGCTTTCTCTGGTTGTGGCGAGCGGGGGCTACTCTTCGTTGCGGTGCGCAGGCTTCTCATTGTGGTGGCTTCTCTTGTTGTGGTGTATGGGCTCTAGGTGCACAGGCTTCAGTAGTTGTGGCACGTGGGCTCAGTAGTTGTAGCTTGCAGGCTCTAGAGCGCAGGCTCAGTAGTTGTGGCGCATGGGCTTAGTTGCTCCGCAGCATGTGGGATCTTCCTGGACCAAGGCTCGAACCTGTGTCTCCTACATTGGCAGGTGGATCTTAACCACTGCACCACCAGGGAAACCGTTGACCATGATTTTTACCTTTTCCTTTACCTTCATTTTCATATTGACCCTTCATTAGAACATTTTCTATCCCTAATTTTGATTCTATCATCCTGCCCATCTTCACCATCAACTGATAATATAATCTTGACCTTGAATTTGAACTTGATCTTAAACTTGATCTCACACTTGGTGTGACCAACTGCAAACCTTGAACCTTTTTAGAACTGTAAGAATATCATTTAAAAAAAAAAGAATATCATTATGACCATTTCTTTCATTGATTGGGGATTTGACCTTGATCTTGGCATTAACATAATTTTGAACTTGATAGAGATCCTTGTCTCCTGCTATGTTTCAAATATTTGTGTCCCCTCGAAACTCATGTTAAAATTCTAATGCCCATTTTATGTGTATTAGGATGTGGGACCTTTGGGAGATAATTAGGTCAGGAGGGCAGAGCCCTAATGAATGAGATTAATGCCCTTATAAAAGAGGCCCAAGGGAATTCCCTGGCAGTCCAGTGGTTAGGACTCAGCACTTCCACTGCAGGGGGCACAAGTTCAATCCTGGCCAGGGAACTAAAATCCGCAAACTGCGTGGCACAGCCAAAAAAAAAAAAAAAAAAAGAGGTCTGAGAGAGCGCCCTCACCCCTTCCACCGTGTGAGGATATAAGAATTCTGCAACAGGGAAGAGGGTTCTCACCAGAACCCAACCATAGCACCCTTACCTTGGATTTCTGGTGTCCAAATAAATTCATGTTGTTTATAAGCCACCCTGTCTGTGGTATTTTGGTATAGCAGCCTGAACAGACTAAGACATGTCCCTATCTTCCTGATAGTCTTCTTAATAACTGATAATTTGATTTCTCTTGACCTTGACCTTCACCTTTCCTTGACCTTTTCAGACTAATATCCTATATCAGACTATATTTTCATATCTCTAACACTGACTATTTGAACCAGGCTTATATTTTTACCTTGATCTTGACCTCACCTTGACCTTGACACCTTTCAGGCCCATATCCTGTCCTTATCATGACAACTTTCGGTAACACTGAATGATTATTTTAATTTGACCTTAACCTTCACCTTTATATTGACTGATACAGACCAACTCCTGTCCTTCACAATCTTCAATGTTCGTTTCTACCCCGACTGAAAACTTAAACTTGAATTTGACCCTGAATATGAACCTGACCTGGCATTTTTCTTGACCTTTATCTATTCCAGTTTTGTGCTCTGTTCCTATCATCCTGAAATTCTCTACGACTAATAATTTTCCTTTGACCTCAACTTAATACCTTTAACTTTGCCTTGACCCTTATTTTAAACAAATCCTGTCCGCTATCTACTGTACTGATCCTTTCTATCACTAATTTTTAATATGACCTTGATTTTGGCTTTTTATGATACTGAACTTGACCATGGCCTAATTTTGACCTTCACCCTTTTCAGAACCATAGTCTCTGTAGAAATATTATCCTCCCCATTTCTAATAATGAGTGAGAATTTGACCTTGATCTTGTTGACTTGACTTTGAAATTGACATAATCTTGAACTTGATATAAACACTAGTTGAATATATCGTGTCTCTGACTGTCTTCCTGAATTACTCTCTCTGTGACCAATAATTTGACCTTGGCCTGACATTGTGACCTGACTGTGAACTTGACTTTGCCCTTTTTCACCCATGTTCCTCTTTTCACCTATGTCCTGTCCCTTACAATTGTCTTGATCTTCTCTATTACTGACCAATAATTTGTCCTTGGCTTAAACCTCAACCTTGCTCTTGCCCTTGCCCTTTCCCTCGAACTTGATCTGGACTTGACCTTGACTCTTCTCAGACCCATATCCTGTATCCTGACAATTTTTATTACTGACTGATTATGTGACCTTGATCTGGGCTTTTACATTGACTCTGTTTCAGATCAAACCCTGCCATTGACCATCATCAATGTATATTTCTATCACTGACTAATAATTTGACCCTGACCTTGACCTTTTGAAGACCCATATACTGTCCTTGACTACCATCCTCATAATTTCTATCACTGCCTGAAATTTTTACTACAGTTGAGTTTGGCCTTGAATATCACCTTGAATTTGACCTCAGGTTGACCCTGGCCTCAATGCTTTTCAGACTCTTATCCTGTGTTGGGTAAAGAACCTATACCACCACCTCTGCCACTCTCAGGTGCCACAGACCAAAAGTAGCAGTGAGGTCAAGACACGTGGACAGATGAAAGCCAGCACATGTGCAGTTCAAGCAGGAGTCATCTTGGATGGTGGAAAGTCTATAGCCCATTATTCTGAATAGCCAAAGATTAGCATATCACCACCATTCTGGTGGCCCAATCTGGCTGCCAGGTCAGAAAATGCACCCCTACCCACATCAGTATGCAATATCTACACCACAGGCTGACTTCCTGGAACTTCAACCTAGCCACTGGGACCCGCAACAGCCTCATCACTGAGACCTAGAACACTGTGGGCCATCTGGTCACCTCCTTATATGGAGTGGCAGGAAGGCCTGGATCCCCATGTGCCCCCACTCCAGACCCAGGCAAGGAGGGTACAGTCCAAGCCTTCAGAAGAGGACTTGGAAACATTTTCAGGAAGCTCATCAGATGACCCAATCCCATACATCCTACTCCTGGTCTCCTGGGACAGTCTTAGCTGGTGGGAGGGTCCCCCACATGCCAATCAACCCACCTGCACTATCCTAGGTAATACCTGAACAGTGACAGTGGCCTCCCTCCCCTATGTGTAAGTAAATATGTGGCAAATGTTTTCCCCTACCACATTGGGCATAGCAGAACAACCCTGCTATCATTGCCAGCCTCCTGAAACTCTGACTCAGGCCATAAAGGCCAGATTCAATTCCATTCCAGGGACACCCAGAGGTCTGGAGGAGCCACATAAAGGCAAAAGCCAGTCAACTCCCAATAGCCATCTTGAGCAGGAATAGGCCTATTCCAGGTCCTTGCGTGGGGGCAAGAACTCTGCCACTTACCTGGCCTCATCCCAGTTCCTCTCATAATCTTGGCCTGGGAAGGTTGAATGGCTGACTTGGGATAGTACCTCTTCTGAAGGGAGAACTAGAAAAAATGTCAACGTGTACATGTAGCAACCATGCCCCATGTGGTCTCATGGCAGTGTTAGGGTACTCTTCTTGGGCCTCTGGCCATCTCCACAAAGGGGAACTTAGAAGAAATTTTAGGAAGCACATCCAGCAACTGAGTCCCATGAGGAGCCACAGCAGGGCCAAGCATTTGGAGAATTCACATTTCCTGATTTTAAAACTTATTACAAAGCTACAGTCATCAAAACAACGTGGTACTGGAATTTTAAAAGACATGTAGACCAATGGAATAGAATAGAGAGCTCAGAGATAAACTCTCACATATATGGTCAAGTGACTTTTAACAAGGGTGCCAAGGCCATTCAATAGTGAAAAGGATAGCCTTTTCAACAAATGATGCTAGAAAATCTAGATCTCCACATGCAAAAGAATGAAGTTGAACCCTTACCTAACACCAAATACAAAAATTAACTTAAAATGGATCAAAGAACTAAACAGGAGACCTAAAATTATTAAGCTCTTAGAAGAAAACATAGTTGAAAATATTCATGACATTATATTTAGCAATGATTTCTTGGATATGATACCAAAACATAAGCAACAAAAATTAAAATAGGTAAATTGGACTACATCAAAAGTTTAAACTTTTGTGCATCAAAGAATATAATCAATGGAGTGAAAATGCAACCCACAGAAAGAGAGAAATAGTTTCAAATCATATATTTGATGACTTTAATATCCAGAATATATAAAGAACTCCTATAGCTCAACAACAAAAAAACCCAAATAACTTGATTTAAATATGGAGAAAAAACTTGAATAGACATTTCTCCAAAGATGATATTACAAATGACCAACAACCATATATAAAGAAGCTCAACATTACTAATCATTAGGGAAATACAAATCAAAACCACAATGAGATATCTGCACACCCACTAGGATAGCTGCTATCAAAAAAAAAAAAAAAAAAAAAAACAGAAAATAACAAGTGTTTGTGAGGAAACAGAGATATTGGAACCTTCCCGTACTGCTGGTAGGAAGGTAAAATAGTGCAGTCACTATGAAAAACAGTCTGGCAGTTTCTCAGAAAAATAAAAATATAATTACCATATGAGCCAGCAATTTCCCTTTGTGTATATGGCCAAAAGAATTAAATACAAGGTTTCAAAGAGATATTTGTACATCCACATTCATAGCAGCATTGCTCAAAATAGCCAAAAAGGAGAAGCAACCCAAGCGATTGATGAATGAATTAACAAATGTGGTATAGCCATACAATGGAATATTATTCAGCCTTAAAAATTAATGAAATTCTGACACACATTAAAACATGGGTAAAAACTTAAGATATTATATGTTATAGCAGGAAAAATAAGGCACAGACCAACATCAGAGAGACCTGAGACATCCAGTAGTAACCCACAGGGTCCTTTCTCAGTCTCACAGAATATATTTCATCTTCAGATCATGAATCACCAAAATTGTGTGAGACATCTTGGTCTCAGTGGAGCCACAGCCTCATCTGAGGAAGAGTTTGTAATGCCTTTCTGAGCACACCACCAAAGGCAGGTTGCATAACCGGTCTCAACAGTAGAAATCAAAGAACATAACTGAAACCAATTGCAAACCGTCAATCTGTATGTTTTTAAAACCAGAACTGATAAACTGCTAAGGCTTCACCCTCATGTTCTGCAGACCCTAGCACAGATCTATATCAATCACTAGCTAGCCACATTTCATTCCGTTTTTGCCAAGAGTCAGAACCAAGACACTGGTGTTTCAAAGATAAACCAGGGTTGAAACAGAGTACCTGAGATTAGACCTGTACTTACATGGTCCAAGTCTCTGACCGTTAGTCAAGCATTTTGAATTACAAACCACTCATTATCCTTCCTTCTGAATCATTCAACATTTATAAAACAAAAGAAGTAGAAATATATTACTAATTATTTGTATCTTGCAATGAAGGATAGATATTGCTTGAAAGAAACATTTCAGTTTACCAAATATTACAACACAGACTTATTCATAACCAAGTACAAACACGACAACTGGAAAGAAGAGAAAGGGAAATCTCTCCCAGCAGCCTCAGGAGCAGCAGATTAAATCTCCACAATCACTTTGATGTACCTGCATCTGTGGAATACCTAAATAGACAACGAATCATCCCAAATTGAGGAGGTGGACTTTGAGAGCAAGATTTATTATTTTTTCCCCTTTTCCTCTTTTTGTGAGTGTGTATGTGTATGCTTCTGTGTGAGATTTTGTCTGTATAGCTTTGCTTTCACCATTTGTCCTAGGGTTCTATCCTTCCTTTTTTTTTTTACTTTTTTAAAAATAATTTTTATGAATAATTATTTTTTTATTTTAATTACTTTACTTTATTTTATTTTACCTTACTTTATTTTCTTTTCTTTTATCCTCTTTCTTTCTTTCTACTTTTTCTCCCTTTTATTCTGAGCCGTGTGGATGAAAGGCTCTTGGTGCTCCAGCCAGGAGTCAGTGCTGTGCCTCTGAGGTGGGAGAGCCAACTTCAGGACACTAGTCCACAAGAGACCTCCCAGCTCCAAGTAATATCAAACTGCGAAAATCTCCCAATATCTCCATCTCAACACCAACACCCAGCTTCACTCAATGACGAGCAAGCTACAGTGCTGGACACCCTATGCCAAACAACTAGCAAGACAGGAACACATTAGCAGAGAGGCTGCCTAAAATCATAATAAGGCCACAGACACCCCAAAACACACCACCAGACGTGGACCTGCCCACCAGAAAGACAAGATTCAGCCTCATCCACCAGAACACAGGCACTAGTCCCCCTCTACCAGGAAGCCTACACAACCCACTGAACCAACTTTAGCCACTGGGGACAGACACCAAAAACAACAGGAACTACGAACCTGCAGCCTGCAAAAAGGAGACCCCAAACACAGTAAGATAAGCAAAATGAAAAGACAGAAAAACACACAGCAGATGAAGGAGCAATATAAAAACCCACCAGACCTAACAAATGAAGAGGAAATGGGCAGTCTACCTGAAAAAGAATTCAGAATAATGATAGTAAAGATGATCCAAAATCTTGGAAATAGAATAGAGAAAATGCAAGAAACATTTAACAAGGACCTAGAAGAACTAAAGATGAAACAAGCAATGATGAACAACACAATAAGTGAAATTAAAAATACTCTAGAAGGGATCAATAGCAGAATAACTGAGGCAGAAGAACGGATAAGTGACCTGGAAGATAAAGTAGTGGAAATAACTACTGCAGAGCAGAATAAAGAAAAAAGAATGAAAAGAACTGAGGACAGTATCAGAGACCTCTGGGACAACATTAAACACACCAACATTCGAATTATAGGGGTCCCAGAAGAAGAAGAGAAAAAGAAAGGGACTGAGAAAATATTTGAAGAGATTATAGTTGAAAACTTCCCTAATATGGGAAAGGAAATAGTTCATCAAGTCCAGGAAGCACAGAGAGTCCCATACAGGATAAATCCAAGGAGAAACACGCCAAGACACATATTAATCAAACTGTCAAAAATTAAACACAAAGAAAACATATTAAAAGCAGCAAGGGACAAACAACAAATAACACACAAGGGAATCCCCATAAGGTTAACAGCTGATCTTTCAGCAAAAACTCTGCAAGCCAGAAGGGACTGGCAGGACATATTTAAAGTAATGAAGGAGAAAAACCTATAACCAAGATTACTCTACCCAGCAAGGATCTCATTCAGATTTGATGGAGAAATTAAAATCTTTACAGACAAGCAAAAGCTGAGAGAGTTCAGCACCACCAAACCAGCTTTACAACAAATTCTAAAGGATCTTCTCTAGGCAAGAAACACAAGAGAAGGAAAAGACCTACAATAACAAACCCAAAACAATTAAGAAAATGGGAATAGTAACATACATAGCGATAATTACCTTAAATGTAAATGGATTAAATGCTCCCACCAAAAGACACAGACTGGCTGAATGGATACAAAAACAAGACCCATATATATATGCTGTCTACAAGAGACCCACTTCAGACCTAGGGACACATACAGACTGAAAGTGAGGGGATGGAAAAAGATATTCCATGCAAATGGAAACCAAAAGAAAGCTGGAGTAGCAATTCTCATATAAGAAAAAATAGACTTTAAAATAAAGACTATTAGAAGAGACAAAGAAGGACACTACATAATGATCAAAGGATTGATCCAAGAAGAAGATATAACAATTGTAAATATTTATGCACCCAACATAGGAGCACCTCAATACATAAGGCAAATACTAACAGCCATAAAAGGGGAAATGGACAGTAAGACATTCATAGTAGGGGACTTTAACACCCCACTTTCACCAATGGACAGATCATCCAAAATGAAAATAAATAAGGAAACACAAGCTTTAAATGATACATTAAACAAGATGGACTTAATTGATATTTATAGGACACTCCATCCAAAAACAACAGAATACACATTTTTCTCAAGTGCTCATGGAACATTCTCCAGGATAGATCGTATCTTCGGTCACAAATCAAGCCTTGATAAATTTAAGAAAATTGAAATTGTATCAAGTATCTTTTCCAACCACAACGCTATGAGACTAGATATCAATTACAGGAAAAGATCTGTAAAAAATACAAACACATGGAGGCTAAACAATACACTACTTAATAACAAAGGGATCACTGAAGAAATCAAAGAGGAAATTAAAAAATACCTAGAAACAAATGACAATGGAGACACGAGGACCCAAAACCTATGGGATGCAGCAAAAGCATTTCTAAGAGGGAAGTTTATAGCAATACAAGCCCACCTTAAGAAACAGGAAACATTTCGAATAAACAACCTAACCTTGCACCTAAAGCAATTAGAGAAATAAGAACAAAAAACCCCCCAAGTTAGCAGAAGGCAAGAAATCATAAAAATCAGATCAGAAATAAATGAAAAAGAAATGAAGGAAATGATAGCAAAGATCAATAAAACTAAAAGCTGGTTCTTTGAGAAGATAAACAAAATAGATAAACCATTAGCCAGACTCATCAAGAAAAAAAGGGAGAAGACTCAAATCAATAGAATTAGAAATGAAAACGGAGAAATAAAAACTGACACTGCAGAAATACAAAAGATCATGAGCGATTACTACAAGCAACTCTATGACAATAAAATGGACAACCTGGAAGAAATGGACAAATTATTAGAAATGCACAACCTGCTAAGACTGAATCAGGAAGAAATAGAAAATATGAACAGACCAATCACAAGCAATGAAATTGAAACTGTGATTAAAAATCTTCCAACAAACAAAAGCCCAGGACGAGATGGCTTCACAGGCGAATTCTATCAAACATTTAGAGAAGAGCTAACACCTATCCTTCTCAAACTCTTCCAAAATACAGCAGAGGGAGGAACACTCCCAAACTCATTCTACGAGGCCACCATTACCCTGATACCAAAACCAGACAAGGATGTCACAAAGAAAGAAAACTACAGGCCAATATCACTGATGAACATAGATGCAAAAATCCTCAACAAAATACTAGCAAACAGAATCCAACAGCACATTAATAGCATCATACACCATGATCAAGTGGGGTTTATTCCAGGAATGCAAGGATTATTCAATATACGCAAATCAATCAATGTGATACACCATATTAACAAATTGAAGGAGAAAAATGGTCATCTCAATAGATGCAGAGAAAGCTTTTGACAAAATTCAACACCCATTTATGACAAAAAAAAATCCAGAAAGTAGGCATAGAGGGAACTTTCCTCAACATAATAAAGGCCATATATGACAAACCCATAGCCAACATTGTCCTCAATGGTGAAAAACTGAAACCATTTCCACTAAGATCAGGAACAAGACAAGGTTGCCCACTCTCAACACTATTATTCAACATAGTTTTGGAAGTTTTAGCCACAGTAATCAGAGAAGAAAAGGAAAGAAAAGGAATCCAAATCGGAAAAGAAGAAATAAAGCTGTCACTGTTTGCAGATGACATGATACTATACATAGAGAATCCTAAAGGTGCTACCAGAAAACTACTAGAGCCAATCAATGAATTTGGTAAAGTAGCAGGATACAAAATTAATGCACAGAAATCTCTGGCATTCCTATACACTAATGATGAAAAATCTGAAAGTGAAATTAAGAAAACACTCCCATTTACCACTGCAACAAAAAGAATAAAATATCTAGGAATAAACCTACCTAAGGAGACAAAAGACCTGTATGCAGAAAATTATAAGACACTGATGAAAGAAATTAAAGATGATACAAATAGATGGAGAGATATACCATGTTTTTGGATTGGAAGAATCAACATTGTGAAAATGACTCTACTACCCAAAGCAATCTACAGATTCCATGCAATCCCTATCAAACTACCACTGGCATTTTTCACAGAACTAGAACAAAAAATTTCACAATTTGTATGGAAACACAAAAGACCCCGAATAGCCAAAGTAATCTTGAGAACGAAAAACGGAGCTGGAGGAATCAGGCTCCCTCACTTCAGATTATACTACAAAGCTACAGTAATCAAGACAGTATGGTACTGGCACAAAAACAGAAATATAGATCAATGGAACAGGATAGAAAGCCCAGAGATAAACCCATGCACATATGGTCACCTTATCTTTGATAAAGGAGGCAGGAATGTACAGTGGAGAAAGGACAACCTCTTCATTAAGTGGTGCTGGGAAAACTGGACAGGTACATGTAAAAGTATGAGATTAGATCACTCCCTAACACCATACACAAAAATAAGCTCAAAATGGATTAAAGACCTAAATGTAAGGCCAGAAACTATCAAACTCTTAGAGGAAAACATAGGCAGAACACTCTATGACATAAATCACAGCAGGATCCTTTTTGACCCAGCTCCTAGAGAAATGGAAATAAAAACAAAAATAAACAAATGGGACCTAATGAAACTTAAAAGCTTTTGCACAGCAAAGGAAACCATAAACAAGACCAAAAGACAACCCTCAGAATGGGAGAAAATATTTGCAAATGAAGCAACTGACAAAGGATTAATCTCCAAAATTTACAAGCAGCTCATGCAGGTCATAACAAAAAAACAAACAACCCAATCCAAAAATGGGCTGAAGACCTAAATAGACATTTCTCCAAAGAAGATATACAGACTGCCAACAAACACATGAAAGAATGCTCAACATCATTAATCATTAGAGAAATGCAAATCAAAACTACAATGAGATATCATCTCACACCAGTCAGAATGGCCATCATCAAAAAATCTAGAAACAATAAATGCTGGAGAGGGTGTGGAGAAAAGGAACACTCTTGCACTGCTGGTGGGAATGTGAATTGGTACAGCCACTATGGAGAACAGTATGGAGGTTCCTTAAAAAACTACAAATAGAACTACCATATGACCCAGCAATCCCACTACTGGGCATATACCCTGAGAAAACCATAATTCAAACAGAGTCATGTACCAAAATGTTCATTGCAGCTCGATTTACAATAGCCAGGAGATGGAAACAACCTAAGTGTCCATCATCGGATGAATGGATAAAGAAGATGTGGCACATATATACAATGGAATATTACTCAGCCATAAAAAGAAATGAAATTGAGCTATTTGTAATGAGGTGGATGGACCTAGAGTCTGTCATACAGAGTGAAGTAAGTCAGAAAGAGAAAGACAAATACCGTATGTTAACACGTATATATGGAGTTTAAGGAAAAAAAATGTCATGAGGAACCTAGGGGTAAGACAGGAATAACGACACAGACCTACTAGAGAATGGACTTGAGGATATGGGGAGGGGGAAGGGTAAGCTGGGACAAAGTGAGAGAGTGGCATGGACATATATACACTACCAACGTAAAATAGATAGCTAGTGGGAAGCAGCCGCATAGCATAGGGAGATCAGCTCAGTGCTTTGTGACCACCTAGAGGGGTGGGATAAGGAGGTGGGAGGGAGGGAGACGCAAGAGGGAAGAGATATGGGAACATATGTATATGTATAACTGATTCACTTTTTTATAAAGCAGAAACTAACACACCATTTTAAAGCAATTATACTCCAATAAAGATGCAAAAAAAAATTGACAACTCTTTTACCTCCTTCCATTATTAAACATGAACTTTATGAAAAGTATCGATAGACTGATGTAATGAAACAGTTAACTGATTATTAACAAAATCTGTTCTTTCTCTAGCCAATCAGCTTTCCTCAGAAGAACAGCCTGTGGGGGTTTTAATTCATTCTCCCAATAAATTTGATCACTGATACCAGTTTAATAGTAAAATCAAATTTACCTTATTAACTATACCAGTATTACACCAAAATGTGGTTCACTATAAGTAAAGATTCTTACAAAATAAATCAGTTAAATTACAGTAGTATTTTTTTCAGCCTTCTCAGCAAAATCAGTCTTTGTACATATGCTGTCATGGATCAGGGTGTAAGTCACAGGTCAAGTCTCAGTTAATTATGGATTCCAGAGCTCTCATAGGCAGAACTATTGCCCTGTTTCATATACTTAACACCACTGAACTGTACACTTTAAAATTATTAGGATTATAAATTTTATGTTATGTGTATTTTTGAATAAATAAATAAATATTTTTCAAAACATTTTCAATTCCCCCTCCAGAGGAAGGGCACTGACTTGGGATGGGGAGAATGCCCTGAGAAGGTGCCCAGGGCCTGGCAGCATCCCACATGGGGCCCAGTTGTTGAATAAGCACCCCACACACACAAATTTTTCTGTCTCCCTCCAGAGGAGGCAACTATCCAGAGCCATCCAGGGCGGCATCCTGTGCCAATATGGGACCCCACATGAGCACCTTTCATCACGTTCATCTCACAGAAATGCCTTTCAATCCCCCTTTCATGGTGAGGACCAGCCAGTCACAGAGGTCTGGGGAGAAGGCCTTGGGCCTGACCAAAGTCCCAGGCAGGTCCTAATTGTTAGATATGCCTCCCAAAAGATTTTCAAATCACTCTTGAAAGGTGGACTGTACAAAAGGATAAAGGCCAGGGACTTCCCTGGTGACGCAGTGGATAAGAATCCACCTGCCAATGCAGGGGACACAGGTTCGATCCCTGGTCCGGGAAGATTCCACATGCTGCAGAGCAACTAAGCCCACGCACCAAAACTACTGAGCCTGCGCTCTAGAGCCCGCGTGCCACAACTACTCAGCCCACATGCTGCAGCTTCTGAAGCCCGCGAGCCTAGAGCCCGTACTCCACAACAAGAGAAGCCACCGCAATGAGAAGCCCGTGCACCACAATGAAGAGTAGCCACCACTCACCACGACTAGAGAAAGCCCACGCGCAGCAACAAAGACCCCACGCAGCCAAAAATAAATAAAATTAAATCTTTAAAAAAAAAAAAAAAGGATAAAGTCCAGACCATACATGACAAGGGATCTCTGACTTACAAACTCTGCAGCAATTGGTCCAGAGAGTCAAGACTTGGTTGATGACTGCAGCTTCCCTAATATTTGCCCCCCAAAAGCCAAATATGCCCCCCAACCAATCGCATAGGACACCTGCTTGTCATCAGCCACCCCTGGCTTCCTCAAACCAACAGCCTCCAATGGGCACACCTGAGTCTTCCCTTCTCCACAATAAAATTCTCCCTCTCCACTGCCTGCCTTTGAGTCTCTGCCAAATGCAGCAGTGGCAGCTGACCCCCTGGCTCTAGCAAGCTCTGAATAAGCAGCCTCTGTTGTTCTCATTTGGGTGGTCTTTGATTACTTCCATACCTCTAGAATGGGCACATCAGCACAGGCCAGGAGCCCAGGAATGTGCCCAGAGCCGAGCCTTTGTTCCCCATGGCCCCTGGTCATTGGGAACACCTCCTGAAAAGTCTTCTACGTCTCTCTCCTGAGACCTGGACCAGCCCAAACCAGACACTGAGGCCCAAGAAGTGTCCCGTGGGGGCCCAGTCACCAGATAAACCTCTCAAAATATTTCGTCTCCTTCCACAGTGAGGATCAGCTCAAACCAGTGAGGGAAATCCAGGAGGGTGCCTCTGGCTCCAGCCACAGCCCCACACAGGTCCTAGCAGTAGGAGGCAATACCAAAAAATCTTCCTAAATCCCATTCTGAAGGAGGGACCTGGCCCTGCCCAGTCAGGAGGCAGGAAAGTGTCCTGAGCTTGGCCACCTACTGCTTGCGCACTGGGCATCAGATGAACCTCCCAGAAACATTCAAAGTCTCCCTCCAGTGAAGGGACCTGGCTCAGGCCAGCTTGGGAGGTCTAGAGAGGGCATTCCTGGCCCAGCTATAGTCTCATATAGGGCCCATCATTGGAAGTTCTCCCACAGAATATCCCTAAACCCCGTTCCTGTGCCAGGAACCAGCCTGGTTTGGACAGGGCAGCCAGGGAGGTTGTTTCCAGCCCTGTTTCAGGCCTGCATTGTGCCCAATTTTAGGAGGTACTCCCCAAAATCTTTCAAAGTTCCACTCTGGTTGCAGGGAACAGGCTAGGGCAGCCACGGAGGGAACCCAAGTCCCAAGCAGTCCTGGGTGGGCCCAGTTTGGGGGATGAGGTGGGGGAAGAGAGTGTAGGGGAAGTCAGGCAATTCCTGGCATCAAAACATGAAATGTGCTGTATCCATCAAGCTAGGCCAAACCCCCCATGCTTCATGCAGGCTTGGGGAGTTGTCTTATGCGGCAGCTGCAGGAATGTCATGGACAACAACAAATATGACTCATGCCTGGTCCCTCTCCTGGCCTCCCTTGGAAATTTGGGGTGCAAATATTCACTCCAAGCAGCATCAGGACTCTAAGCCGGCGAGCACCTTAGCTCAGCCCAAGAGGACCATTCACTGTCCAGACTGATACAGTGACCTCGCAGTGCTCTCCTCAGCCCCTCTCACAGTGCGACATGCTCTCGAGGTCCTGCTGCCACTTGTCAGGGTGGGGCCCTCCTCTCACACACCACACAGCGGGGATCTGAGAGCAAGAAAGACCCTGGGTGGGGGCGCCTGATGGATGGCCTGGAGCTCCCAGGGCCGTGAAGGGCAGTGCAGGTGACAACAGGGTGATCCCCCTGCCCCAGGGAGGGCTGAGCACAGGAGACACAAAGGGTCAGGGATGACTCTAACTCACTGAAGCCACGTCAGAGAGAGCAGAAGCAGGGATAGGGTGGTGGGAGGGGGTGCATGCGGCCCTCAGGCAGAGCAGGAAGAGCAGCCCCAATGTCCACGTACTCTGGGGCATCCTAGGCCCTGCCCAGGAGAGCACAGAGTCACTGCATCCATTGGAGGCACCAAGCAGAGAGCATCCATCAGAGGCATCTATTATAGGGCACTGATTGTCTTGAAAGTCCTAAGGAGGGACATAACTGCAATCAACTCCCAGGAGTGGGGGTGGTCAACGTATGACCTGGAGCCCATGGGGAATTTACTGCAGCCAAGTCTGGTGTGGCCTCTCAGGGCTATTGGAGAGAGACTTGAAAATGTTTTCAGGGGCACCTCCAGCAAGTGGGCACCACAACATTCCTGTGGTGGTGGGGAAGGTGGGTAGCCTTAAAAATTCTAAAAAGCTGAGATGACCTCAGTAGTAGTGTTTGTTGCCTTGAAATGCAAAGCCCTGGGTGTTGGTGTGCACCCCATGAACAAGCAGCACTTCTTGCCATCTAGCACCTCTTTAATGGTGGCTGCTGAACCAGTTGAAGGGGGCCATGCAGCCCTGTAATTAGAGACCATATGATGCTGTCCAGGTCATATCAACTTCAGGAGAAATGCACAATATGAGACTTGTGCGTTTAAGTTTTATTCAGGACTTAAATTACTGAGTAATTTCTATAGGACTGAGACTGATGACTATAACCCAGGAGACAGCCACTCAATAGCTCTGAGTAAACTGCTCCAAAGAGGTAAGGAAGGAGCCAGTATATATATATATATACTGGATGGATGGCTGCCATCACAAAGTACCACAAACTGGAACTTCCCTGGTGGCACAGTGGTTAAGACTCCATGCTCCCAATGCAGGGGGCCAAGGTTTGATCCTGGTCAGGGGACTAGATCCCACATGTGTGCCACAACTGAGAGTTTGTGTGCCACAACTAAGGAGCCTGTGTGCCACAACTAAGGAGCCAGTGAGCCGCAACTAGGAGCCAGCAAGCTGCAACTAAGAAGTCCTCACACCGCAACTAAAGGAGCCTGCCTGCCACAACTAAGGAGTCCATGTGCCACAACTAAGGAGCCGGCAAGCCACAACTAGGGAGCCCTTGAGCCACCACTAAAGGAGCCCACCTGCCGCAACTAAGGAGCCCACGTGCCACAACTAAGAGCTGGTGAGTGGCAACTAAGCAGCCGGTAAGCTGCAACTAAGCAGCTGGTGAGCCACAACTAAGCAGGTGGTGAGCCACAACTAAGGAGCCTGCCTGCCACAACTAAGACTCAACACAACCAAATAAATAAATAAATATTTTTAAAATAAATAAATAAGGAGCCAAGCATATTTAAAAAAAAAAAAACAGGGACTTCCCTCGTGGTGCAGTGTTTAAGAATCTGCCTGCCAATGCAGGGGACACAGGTTCGAGCCCTGGTCTGGGAAGATCCCACATGCCACGGAGCAACTAAGCCCGTGCGCCACAACTACTGAGCCTGCATGCCACAACTACTGAAGCCCGTGTGCCTAGAGCCCATGCTCCACAACAACAGAAGCCACCGTAATGAGAAGTCCACTCACCACAACAAAGAGTCGCCCCCGCTTGCCGCAACTAGAGAAAGCCCGCGCGCAGCAACAAAGACCCAACACAGCCAAAAATAAATAAATAAATTTATAAAAAGAAAAAAAAATTACCACAAACTGTGTGGCTTAAAAGAACAGAACTTTAGTCTTTCACAGTGCTGGAGGCCAGAAGTCTGAAACCAAGCTGTCAACAGGCCTGTGCTCCCTACACAGGCTCCGAGGGAAAATCCTTCCTTGTTTCTTCCAGCTTCTGGTATTCACTGGCATTCCTTGGCTTGTGGCTGCATCACTCTGCCTCCATCTTTACATGGCCTAATCCTCTTCTCTTCTCTGTGTATCTCTAATACTTGTCATTGGATTTAGGGCCTACCCTAAATCCAAGGTGATCTCATCTCAAGATCCTTGTGTTAATTACATCTGCAAAGACCCTTTTTCCAAATAAGGTCACATTCACAGGTTCCAGGGACTGGGACTTGGACATATCTCTTAGTGGAAGCACAGGGAGAGCACCATTCAGCCCATTCATTACAGGGTGCTTGGCAAAGTAATATATCCATTAAACCATGCCAGTTTACGTGATCAGCAAGCACATGTGTGAGGCAGAAGGGGACAGGGGAGTTTGAATGCTGTCAATGGTTAAAAGAAAAAAATTACACACTTTATTCCAGTAGAATTTGTAGAAACTAGCTCACAGTCACATTCTGAGGAGTAACACCTTATTTCAAGTTAAGCACACAAAGATCAAGGCATTTTTTGTGGAAATGTGCTAAGTTAAACAGTGCTCTCCAAACAAAGTTCTCCTTTCAGGTTAAAGCAAATCACAGTGCAGCTAAGCAACACTGAAACAAGCTCAGAGTCACATAGTGCAAAAAAAAAAATATTGTGTTATTTCAGCTTAGAATAAATGAAGAAGAATCAATGCATTGAGAAAATGTGCTGTATTAGACTTCTCTTGAGAAAGAAAACCAATAAGATGTATGCGTGTAAAGATAGATCCATACCTATCTACATAGACGATACATACATACATACAAACAGAGAGAGAGAGAGATTGACTGATGTTGAGGTATTAGTCCACATGATTGTGGAGGTTGACAGGTACAAAATCTGCAGGGCAGTCTGGCAGGTGGAAGACTCAGGGAAGAGTTGATGTTGTAGCTTGAGTCCAAAGGCAGTCTGGAGACAGAATTCCTTCTCCCCTGGGGGAGGTCAGTCTTTTTTCTCTTAAGTCCTTCAACTGATTGGATGCGGCCCACTCACATTATGGAGGATAGTCTACTTTACTTGAAGCCCACTGATCTAAATGTTAATTACATCTAAAAAATATCTTCACAGCAACGTCTAAACTAGTGTTTGACCAAATATCTAGGTATCGTAGCCTAGCCAGGTTGACCCATGAAATTATGCATCACACATGCTCCGAGTTATAAAGAGCCCACAAAACTAAAATATTATTTTGACTTAGAGACTTAGAACAAATGAAGATGAACCAATGTATTATTTGTGAAAAGGAAGAGTCACACAATCATGCAAAACTAACATCAAATTAGAACAAATGAAAACGACCGTAACTGTAATTGTGAAAATGAACATGCAGCCACACTCAGAGGGTCGTGGAGAAGTCGCCTGGGCACAGCTGCAGTCCTACATGGACGCTGATAGTCAAAGGAGCCACCAAAAAATATTTCTAAGTCCCCCTCCAGTAGCAGCAGCCAGCACAGGCCAGCCTGTGATAACCTGGGAAGGTGCCCTGGGCTTAGTGGCAGTGCAGGTGGGGCCCAATTGCTGGATTGGCTTCCCCAAAATTTTTCTAAGTCTCCCACTGGAGGCTAGGACTGGCCCAGGTTATGCAGGAAAGCCTAAGAAGGGAGTCCCAGGCCTGGCCATAGTCTTGCATGGGGCCTGAATATGTGGAGAATCTCCCAGAAAGGTTTTTAAAGAGGGAAACTGGTGAAGGGCATTCTGGGTTCATCTCCAGCCCTGTGTCAGACAAAAATTTTTCTAGGTCACCCTCCCAACCAGGGAGGCTCTAGGAGGGTATCCTGGGTCTGCCCACAGCTGAAACTAAGGACAATTATCATTCATAATAGCCAAAAGATGAAAACAGCCCAACTGTCCATCAACTAATGAATGGAAAAACTAAATGCAGTCCATCCATACAATGGAATGTTATTCAGCCATAAAAAGGAATGAAGTACTGATTCATGCTACAATGTAAGTGAGCCTTGAAATCATTACACTAAGCAGTGATGGTTGCACACATCTATGAATGTACTAAAACCATCGATTCGTCACTTTAAATGGGGAATTGTACAGTATGTGAAATATGTCTTAATAAAGCTGTCGTTGGGTTTTCCAGTTTCTGCATGTAAGTTTGGAAGTCACCACTCTGTCCTAACAAATAAAAAGATGAACAGACTGAAACGTCAACAACTCTTCTAGGATCCGGAAGGACAAACCACTGCCCCCAAGACTGGGGAGACAAACAAGTAAATACAGGGAGTCACAGCTTATCAGAGCAGAGAGTCATCAGCAGAAACTGCTGCAGGAACCAGTGCCAAAATAGGAAAACCTGAACTGTAATTAATGAGTTGCTGGAGGCTCAGTGTGGACAAGTGTGACAATTTAAAACTCCAAGAAGACCCAGTCATAGAGGAGCCTCCACAATTTTTTGAGATTCACTTCCAGAAGCTTGATAGAAAATATCAGAAAAATCTCCTTGTGCTTCTGGCAGCGAGAAGGGAAAAGGAACCATTTGATAAATGCCAGAGCACTCTGTTCTTCACAAATCCTGCCATCAGGGGAAACTAGTTGACCAGAGCCTGACCTGCTGGGTTATTAGCAGTCTAACTGACCTGGGTAAAGGGAAATACCCAGCTCCAGTCAGCTCTAGCCATTATCTCCCACCTAAGGGAGTTCACAGTCTAGAGGCTCAGGCTCACTAAAACACTGAGACCTACTCTCAGCTCCATAAAATACTTCCCCATCCCCCCACATCTCACCACCACATGACTAAAGCCCTATTTACCATAGTCCCTTTTACCCAGTACATTATGTCTGGCTAAGAAAAAATTACAAGAGGGACTTCCCTGGTGGTCCAGTCGTTAAGACTCTGTGCTTCCACTGCAGGGGGTACGGGTTTGATCTCTGGTCTTGAACAAAGATCCCTCAGGCCGAGTGGACGCAGACAAAAAAAAAAAGAAAAGAAAAGAAAAAATTACAAGATATACTAAAAAGCAAAAAACACAGTTGGAAGAGACAGAGCAAGTATCAGAACCAGACATGACAGGAATGTGGGAATTGTCAGACCAGGAACTTAAAACAGCCATGATAAATGCAGTAAGGGCTTTTTTTTACTCTTTTTTTTTTTTTGCGGTACGCGGGCCTCTCACTGTTGTGGCCTCTCCCGTTGCGGAGCAACAGGCTCTGGACGCGCAGGCTCAGCGGCCATGGCTCACGGGCCTAGCCGCTCCGCGGCATGTGGGATCTTCCCGGACCGGGGCACGAACCCGCGTCCCCTTCATCGGCAGGCGGACTCTCAACCACTGCGCCACCAGGGAAGCCCGTGCAGCAGTAAGGGCTTTGATAGATAAAATAGTGTGGACAAAGAATGTCGCCTGCCATTTCAGTAAACAAAGGATGCTGAGGCCATCAAGGCTTCAGCCTCTGCAGCCATCTCCAACGGTGGGATTCAGGATCGAGAAAAACAGGATACTGGCCATAGATAGTTAAGGTGGCCATAGATAGTTAATTATTCAAAGGAATAATTTTAATAATCCCAGACTCTTGTACCTTCCCATATACAAAAGCACTAAATTCATTAACTTGAAATGCCTGCTTTTCTTTAATTAACAGTAATCTTTTTTAAATTAATAGACTTTATTTTTTTAGAGAGGTGTTAGATTTACAGAAACAAGAGTAATCTTTTGATGTTCCGACTACATGGGATTTTTTTTTTGCAAAAACTCCTACATATCCTGGCTCCTCCTTACCTCTTCAGAACAGTCCCTCAGAGCTTTCTGAAAGGCTGTCTCCTGGGCTTAAGTCCTTAGTATGTCTGCTGAACAAAACATAATTCTCAACTTTTAGGTTGTGCATTTTTTTTCAGTCAACAACAACATGCAAGACGGTCAATGCAAGCAGAGAGATGGAAATACTAAGATAGAACCAAAGGTAAGTGCTAGAGATTGTTGACCTAAACAAAGAGGTAAACTGAGGCAAGTTCCAAAAGACGAGTTTATTCAGGAATAGTTAGAGGAACTGCAATTCAGGACAAGCAAACTGTAGCAAGCTACAGGCAAGTCCATTCAGGGTTTGGGGCAGGTTGTATTTATGGGCAGGGAAGGTAAAGAGAGGACAGTTCAGTTAGTCAGTTAAAATAAAAACCAGAGACCACCAGCCTTAGGAAAATTTCCTAAGCAGACAAAATCGATCCAGTCACACAAACAAAGCTCAATTTAGCCCACTTTGTGAGATCAACCTTGACATCTCCTGGGTCATCTCCCATTCACGCCTCTGACAAAACTTTCCAAAGTCAATATGAGACAACCTCTGATCAATCCTACATCATCTGAGAAAATTCCAATGCTATCATTTTGTGTAAATCAGGAATTTTACTGGAAATCAGTCTCTTAGTCCTTAAGTTTTGTCTTCCTGAGGGCATGTGTGTGAGATTCTCCACTTTATATCCTCTGTTTCTATTTTAGATTGAAATTCTGTCACAAGATCAAAAACAATGTAACAGGGCTTCCCTGGTGGCGCAGTGGTTAAGAATCCACCTGCAAATGCAGGGGACACGGGTTTGAGCCCTGATCCGGGAAGATCCCCCATGCCGCGGAGCAACTAAGCCCGTGTGCCACAGCTACTGATCCTGCGCTCTAGAGCCCACGAGCCACTGCTACTGAGCCCGTGCGCCACAACTACTGAGCCTGTGCTCTAGAACCCGTGCTCCACAACAAGAGAAGCCACCGCAATAAGAAGCCCGTGCACCGCAACGAAGAGTAGCCGCTGCTCGCCGCAACTAGAGAAAGCTGGCGCACAGCAATGAAGACCCAACGCAGCCAAAAATAAATAAAAAGAAAAAAGCAGAAAAAGAATTTTCTCTCATACAAGGTAACTTATCCACTGCCTAGGCTATCAGCAGATTTCTCAGTAGAAACCTTGCAGGCCAGGATAAAACGGTATGATACATTCAAAGCACTGAAAAAAAACACTGCTAACAAGAATATTTTGCCCAGAAAAGTCATCCTTCAAAAATGAAAGCTAAATAAAGACTTCCCCAAACAAAGAAAAGCTGAAGGAGTTCAGAGCACTAGACCTTTCTAACCAAAAGTTCTGAAATGAGTTCTTCAAGCTGAAACAAAAGGATGCTAATTAGTAATATAAAAACACATGAAAATGTAAAATACACCAATAAAGGTAAGTATATAGTCTTATTCAGAATACTCTAAAACTGTAATGTGATGGTGTGTCAACCACTTAACCCTAATATGAAGGTTAAAGAAAAAAAGTACTAAGAAATAGCTAGCTACTGCTACAATAAGTTATTAATGGATACACAATATAAAGAGATGTAAATTGTGACACCAAAAACATAAAATGGAGGAGAGTAAAGGGTAGATCTTTTGTTTGTAATCAAAGTTAAGTTGTTATCAGCTTAAAATAGACTGTTACGTAAGATGTTTCAAGGAAGCCACAGGGTAAACATAAAACAAAACGTATAGTAGATACACACAAGATAAAGAGAAGGGAATCAAAGCACACTACTACAGAAAATCATCAATTCACATAGGAAAACAGCAATAGAGGGGAAAAAACTACAAATAGCCAGAAAACAATTATTAAGACAGCATTAGTCTATGGTCTGCCGTGGCTTGCATTTCCTGAATTGCAATTCCAATGGCTATTCCCAAATAAACTTGCTTTTGCTTGTTTAAAAAAAAAATGACATTAGTAAGGCCATATTGATGGCATCACCTATCAATAATTACTTTAAATACAAATGGATTAAATTCTCCAATCAAAAGACATAGAGTGGTAGTATGAATTTAAAAAAAAAAAAGATTCAGGGCTTCCCTGGTGGCGCAGTGGTTGGGAGTCCGCCTGCCGATGCAGGGGACGGGGGTTCGTGCCCCGGTCCGGGAAGATCCCACATGCCGCGGAGCGGCTGGGCCCGTGAGCCATGGCCGCCGAGCCTGCGCGTCCGGAGCCTGTGCTCCGCGACGGGAGAGGCCACAACAGTGAGAGGCCCGGTTACTGCAAAAAAAAAAAAAAAAAAAAAGATTCAAACTATATGCTTCCTACAAGAGACTCACTTTAGCTTTAAGAACACACATAGGCCCAAAGTGAAAGGATGAGACAAGATATTCCATGCAAATGGAGACCAAAAGTGAGTAGGGGTAGCTACACTTATATCAGACAAAATAGCCTTTAAGTCAAATAATGTAACAAGAGACAAAGAAGGCCATTGTATAATGATAAAGGGGTCAATTTATCAAGAGGATATAAAACCTGTAAATATATATGCACCCAACATTGGAACACATAAATATTAAGTAAATATTAAATGTTTAATAAATATTAAAACAAATACTAACAGATCTGAAGGAAAAAATAGACAACAATTCAGTAACAGTAGGGGACCTCAACACCCCCACTTTCACAATGGACAGATCAGCCAGACAGAAAATCAATAAGGAAACACTGGACTTTGTGATATTGTGTTTTATAATAAGAAATGTAAAGTTGGCCTTTGTCTTATTTCTGGCACAGAGCTCCTAAAATCCTTGGAATTTTCTAAGTTGTAAGAGCCATAAAGGTGTGTTAATATTCATTAAAAAAACCCATTCAACCACACCTGAGTCTGTTAATGAGGTGACTTCTTGACCACACCTAAGGATGAGGGATGGTTGCCAGGGGAACCAACCATGTTATTGGAGGGTTGGAACTTTCAGTCCCATCCTCCTTAACCTCAAGGGAAGGGAGAGGAGCTGGAAGTTGAATTGATCACCAACAGCCAATGATTTAATGAATCATTCCTATGTAATGAAGCCTCCATCAAAACCCAAAAGGATGGGTTTGGAGAGCTTCCAGGTTGGTGAACATTTGGAAGTGCTGAGAGAGTGGCAAACTGGGAGAGGGCACGGAAACTCCAAGCCCTTTCCCCATAACTTACCTGTGCGTCTCTTCCATCTGGCTGTTCTTTAGTTATATCCTTTTATAATAAGCTGGTAATCTACTAATTTAAATGTTTCTCTGAGTTCTGTGAGCCACCCTAGAAAATTAACTGAACCTGAGGAGGGGAATCATAGGAACCTCTGATCTATAGCTGATCAATCAGAAGCACAGGTAACAAACTAGACTTTTGATTGGCATTTGAAGTGGGAGGTGGGCAGCCTTATAAGACCAAGCCCTTATCCTGTGGGATCTGATGCTATCTCCAGGTAGACAGTGTCAGAACTGAGTTGAATTGTAGTACACACAGCTGGTGTCAGAGAAACACTTGGTGCTGGGGAAAAAACCTGCACATCAAAATTGGTTGCATAACCATGACTTGAATTATATTTTAGGCCAAATAGACCTAAAAGACATATACAGTACTTTCCATGCAAGAGCAGCAGAATACACATTCTCCTCAAACCCTCATGAAACATTCTCCAGGATAGATCATACGTTACACCACAAAACAAATCTTAGCAAGTTTTAAAAGAGTGAAATCACACCAAGTATTATTTCTGAACACAATGATATGAAAGTAGAAATCAATAGCAAGAGAAAAACTGGAAATTCACAAATATGGGAAACTCAACAACACACTCCTGAATAACCAATAGGTCAAAGAAGAAATAAAAAAGGAAAATTTTTTAAATCTTGAAACAAACAAAAATGGAAACACAACATACCAAAACTTATAGGATGTTGCAAAAGCAGTGCTAAGAAAGAAGTTTACATTGTGTTGTGTTGGTCCCAGCCTACCGATAGTGATGCTATCAGCTAGGTACACCTGAGGCACTCACCCTGGCCCATATTACCCTTAGTGAGCCACACACACATTTCTCCAGCCAATGTTGTGGCTGGAGCAGCCCTTGGTTCTTATTATGGTTGCAGGAAAAAACCGTCAGGGAATTTGAGGAACAAGATTTATTACTCACAGGTCCTGGAGCACACACAGCATACCCCAGGGCTACACAGTGAGTTCAGAGGTAGAAAGAAAGAAAGAGAGAGAGAGAGAGAAAAGACCTAGGACTCTGTCTTTATTAGGATCCAAAACTGGTGTGTCTAGAGTTTTGTAGGTTCATGTTATTGGTTACTATAAAGCTTAAGAGAGACATTCCTTCTAAAAAAAAAAAATGGTTCTGAAGAAGCTGGGGGCAGGAAAGAATAAAGACGCAGACATAGAGAATGGACTTGAGGACACGAGGAGGGGGAAGGGTAAACTGGGACGAAGTGAGAGCGTGGCATGGACATATACACACTACCAAATGTAAAATAGATAGCTAGTGGGAAGCAGCCACATAGCACAGGGAGATCAGCTCTGTGCTTTGTGTCCACCTAGAGGGGTGGGATAGGGAGGGTGGGAGGGAGACACAAGGGGGAGGAGATATGGGGATATATGTATATGTATAGCTGATTCACTTTGTTATACAGCAGAAACTAACACACCATTGTAGAGCAATTACACTCCAATAAAGATGTTAAAAAAAAAAAAGAGGGGCTTTCCTGGCTGTCCAGTGGTTAAGACTCTGCACTTCCACAGCAAGGGGCACAGATTGGATCCCTGGTCGGGTGAACTAAAATCCCACATGCCGCACAGTGCAGCCAATAAATAAATAAAGCTTAAGAGCAGGAATTAGGGCATAGGAAGGGAGAAGCAGGATCACTCAAATGGTCAGTTATCCAGGTTACCCAGGGCTTTCTGAAAGAGGGACCTTCATGGGAAGGGGGTGGCCTAATTCCTTATCTGATTATTTTGCTAGTAGTTGTACCATACAGCTGCCAAGATGTTTATTCAAGATGGATGTCTTTTGAAATGGATGCCTTGACAATCAAAAGCTTAATGTCAGGCACTAATATAGCTATAAGTGCCTACATTTTTTAAAAATCTCAAATAAATGACCTAACTTTTCACCTCAAGGAATTAGAAAAAGAAGAACAAACTAAATGCAAAGTCAGCAGAAGGAAGGAAATAACAAAGATCAGAGGAGAAATAAATGAAATAGAGATTAGAAAAACAACAGAAAAAAAAATAGGACTTCCCTGGTGGCGCAGTGGTTAAGAATCTGCCTGCCAATGCAGGGCACATGGGTTTGAGCCCTGGTTGGGGAAGATCCCACATGACGCGGAGCAACTAAGCCCGTGCGCCACAACTACTGAGCCTGTGCTCTAGAGCCCGTGAGCCACAACTACTGAGCCTGTGAGCCACAACTACTGAGCCTGCGTGCCACAACTACTGAAGCCTGTGCGCCTAGAGCCCGTGTTCCGCAACAAGACAAGCCACCGCAATGAGAAGTCTGTGCACTGCAACAAAGAGTCACCCCCGCTTGCTGCAACTAGAGAAAGCCCGTGAGCAGCAACGAAGATCCAATGCAGCCAAAAATTAATTAATTAATTTTAAAAAAATAACTAGCATCTTAAAAAAAAAATGAGCTGAAGACCTGAATAGACATTTTTGCAAAGTCATATAAATGGCCAACAGGTACATGAAAAGGTGTTCAACATCTAACTATCAACGAAATGCATAAAATGCATAAAAAAACCATAATGAGTTATAACCTCACCCCTAGAATGGCTATTACCAAAAAGACAAGAGAGGGGCTTCCCTGCTGGCGCAGTGGTTGAGCGTCCGCCTGCCGATAGGGGACGCGGGTTCGTGCCCCGGTCCGGGAAGATCCCACATGCCGTGGAGCGGCTGGGCCCGTGGGCCATGGCCGCTGAGCCTGCACGTCTGGAGCCTGTGCTCCGCAACGGGAGAGGCCACAACAGTGAGAGGCCCGCGTACCGGGAAAAAAAAAAAAAAAGACAAGAGATATCAAAGGCTGGTGAGGATGTGGAGAAGATTGTGCACTATTGGTGGGAATGTAAACTGGTGCAGCCACTATGGAAAACAGCATGGAGTTTCCTCAAAGAATTAAAAATAGAGCTACCATATGATCCAGCAATCATACTTCTGGGTATACATCCAAAGCAAAAGAAATCACTATCTCTAAGGAAATGAAATCAGTATCTCATAGAGATATCTGCACTCCCATGTGCATTGCAGCATTATTCACAATAGGCAAGACATGGAAACAACCAAAGTGTTCATTGACCAATATATGGATAAAGAAAATGTGAGATATATACATATTATAAATATATCTGTATATATTTATAAAACATATATATTACAAATACATATATCAGTAAAATGTGATATATACATACACATTACTCAGCCATAAAAAAAGAAGGAAATCCTGCCATTTGAGAAAACATGGATGGACCTTGAGGGTATTATGGTAAGTGAAAGAGTCAGACAGAGAAAGACAAATACTGCATGATCACATGATTTATATGTGGAACCTAAAAACATGGAACTCACAGAGAGTAGAATGTTGGTTGCCAGGACTGAGGGGTGGGGGAAATGGAGAGATGTTGGCCAAAGGGTACAAACTTCCAGATACAAGATGAATATGTTCTGGGGATGTAACATACAGCATGGTGACTATAGTTAACAATACTGTACTGTATACTTGAAAGTTGCTAAGAGAGTAGATCTTAAATGTTCTCACCACATACACACACACACAGGTAACTATGTGAGGTGATGGAGGTGTTAACTAACTTATTGTGGTAATCATTTTGCAATATATATGTGTATTAAATCATGTTGCACACCTTAAACTTACACAATGTTGTATGTCTATTATGTCTCAATAAAGCTAGAACACTTGAAAGAAAGGAAGAAAAAAAGAAATGTATGTCACCATGTTGCCATTTTAAAAACCTGTACATGGGCGTGTACACAACTTTATTCATAATTGGCAAAACTTGGAAGCAACCAAGATGTCCTTGAGTAGGGGAATGGATAAACTGCGGTACCTCTGGATAATGGAATATTATTCAGTGCTAAGAAGAAATGAGCTATCAAGCCATGAAAAGACATTGAGGAACCTTAAATGCAGCACTAAGTGAAGAAGTCAGCCCGAAAAGGCTACATATTGCATGATTCCAACTATATGATATTCTGGAAAAGAAAACACTATGGAGACAGTTGTGACAAAAACTCATACAGCAAAACAATGACTCATTTTTTGAAATAAGACTGCTTTGGAATTCAACATGTCACCAGGAAGGGGCAAATTAAATGGGACATTCTGTTTCCTTCCTAAACATGTAACTATTTGGAATCCAACTGTGATTTCACAACTTTATGCTTTAAAACCATTCTCCCTGAGCAAGGGAGCCTTAACTTATGATGATAAGTTAACATTGGAATGTGCTTCGGGAATGTTCAAAAATGAAAACATCTTGGACACCGATAGCAGCATATAAATTTATAGATGCAAAGACCTGATTGACAAATAGTTGGTCTACAAAACAAACCTGTTTTGGAGAGCTAGATACGAATCCCTACAAGTCAAAAAGCTTGTTGTTGCTAGTTAGTAAAATCCATGCTGAAAGGCTTTAGTTGGGAGGCTATTTACCTTGATGTCTTCACATTGGAATGACACCAATAATCAGAGTAGGGAGTTCCCTGGCAGTCCAGTGGTTAGGACTCCATGCCTGAGTTCAGTTCCTGGTCCGGGAACTAAGATCCCTCAAGCCGCAGGATGCGGCCAATAAATAAATAAATTTTTTTTGAAAAAAGAGAATCAGAGTAATTGTGGGCCCGCTAAGAGCAGGGAATCAAGTCAACGTGATGTCATCTTTGTGTTAGTTTTATCACCACATAAAAGAGAAAGATGTTCTAAAGGTTGCAGTCCATTCAAAGAAGTATTTTTGGAAAAGAAAACAAAGTAAAAATATCCTACTGTGTAAAATGGAACAGAAAGAAATGCCACGTTATTTTTATTAAATATAGAATATTATCTAAGTCCTGTTGCATTTATGTTCTTCTTTTGCAGTCTTACATGTATATACCTCAAGAATCTTAAGAATATGCAACAATATAACCTACAAATTTAAGGTCCAGTAAAGAGTTTAAAAAGTAGTTCAAATATTACTGTATCAGAGGACAGAAACATTATAAACACATCATACACATTTTTCTCAAACATATTGTTGGATGTGTTTTCTATTAGTAGTACTACTAAGTACTGAAATACTAATTGCCACTGTTAATTAGTCCTATTGTGGTTTTGTTGAAACAATGGCATTTATGTAACAGGAAAGTAAATAATAAACAATAAGTAAACACCAATTTTTCATATTCTTACGTTAAAGTAGTAACTTTGTGGGTGTGTAATTATTATCTATTACATGACGCCTCCTGTCAGGTGTGGCTGTGTCCTGTCTAGACTCTCGAAGCCCACCAGCCCCGAGCCCTACCCAGGCCCGGAGGTAGGGATACCTCACCCCACCTCCACCCAACCCGCACGCGCACAAGGCCCGCCCTCATGATAAATCCCACCCCCTGAACACTGGTGCTTATTTATCCCCACCTCCGCAGTGTCCAGGCTCCGCCCCTCGTGGCCCAGACAGTGCAGTCTCCGAGGAGGACTGGCCTCTTCCGATGTAGGTTGTCATGGTGGCGCCCAACCCGCCTTGCCTCCTCTTTTCCGGTCTCAGTCCGGTGTGGCAAAGCAAGCAGGCTGCCTTAGCCCTTTCAAGGCCTCTGTGTCATGGCGACGCCCCGACTCTCCTTCCGGCCACAGCCTATCATGGCGGTGCCCTGAGTAGCCACTTCCGGACCCAGACCCCTACATTGCCCTGGCTTTTCTCACTCCTGGCTGCCATGGCGGCGCCCAAGGTTTACCGGAAGTACAACATCGGAAGTGAGCCGTAGCCTCTGCCCTGAAGCGAGAGCGGCGCTGGGAAAGATGGCGGCAGCGGCGGCGGCGGCGGCGGTGGGCAATGCGGTTCCTTGCGGGGCTCGGCCTTGCGGGGCCCAGCCCGCCGGGCAGCCCAAGCCCAGGCCGCTGCCGCGCACACTCCTTGCCGCCGGGACGGCGCTCATAGAGAGCGGCGACGAGCTGGTAGCGGCCGTGTGGCCGTACCGGCGGCTGGCGCTGCTGCGGCGCCTCACGGTGCTGCCGTTCGTGGGGCTGCTCTACCCAGCCTGGCTGGGTGCCGCGGCTGCCGGCTGCTGGGGCTGGGGCAGCAGCTGGACGCAGATCCCCGAGGCCGCGCTGCTTGTGCTCGCCACCATCTGCCTCGCGCACGCGCTCACCGTCCTCTCGGGGCATTGGTCCGTGCACGCGCACTGCGCGCTCACCTGCACCCCGGTAAGTGTGCGCACCCGAGACCGACCCTCGGCATGGTCCGGCCTCACCGCGGATCCCAGTTACTGAGTTTATGTCCGTCCCCATCCCAGCCGGGGCCTCCGCATCTGCTGGAGCCGGGTCCCTAGAGGCGCCCTCCACCCTTTTGCGCTAGCTAAATTCTGGCCCCGCTTCTGACTTGGCTGTGTAACCCTGGCGTAGGTTACTTCCCTTCTTTGGAATTCCCCTCTGGTGTGGTCATTTAGATTCGATAAGGTAATAACTGTAAAAAGCTTAGCGCAGGGACCGGCATATGTCACCATTTACTAGCTCCCATACTAGCGAGTACTCGGTTGTTTCTCCTGGAAACGGTCCTACCTTCTTTGTTGTCTGTCTCCTACCTTGTTGTTCGTAGTGTGAGGTTAGACCTGTGGGATGGGTTTCCCTGTCTGTGGAGCTTGCTTTGAGAACTGAGCATCAGTCCTGATGGCCAGTGCTCAGAGCCACCCATGTCCACCCCATGACGACCAAAATGAGCTTGAAATGCAGTTAATTGCAGTGTTTAAGAGGAGCAGTGGGTGTTTGTGAGCAAGTGACTTAGCTGCTCGGAGTCTCTTTATGTCTGTCTGCAAGGGTGATGGTAAAGAGGTAATGATGAGGTGATGGTAATGATGCCCTCAGAATACAACAGCGAGGTAGTGCATGTGGTCCTTAGTCGTGAGATCTGGATGAATGAGAGCTGCCCTGGGTTAGCAGTTGATATCAGTGACTATGCCACTGCCCTCTGGGCTGGCCTCAGATGACACCAGTAGGTTATGGAGCCATGGGCACTGAGGTCAGCCTCCCCTCTGATCCCACACAGGTTTGTTAAAAGAAGAGAAAAAAGGAACAGCACCCAGGGCTGCAGAAAGAGAAAGAGAAACCACATCACCACCCTCCCTCACCCCTCTTTGACTCTAAGTGTGGACTGAATTCTCTTTCTCTTTTGAGAAAGTGAAATCTCTCTTATCCCAGGGGAGAGACTCAAACTTCTCAAACTTCTGGGGTTGGTGGCTTCAAGTCAGTACAATGAAGGACCCCAGTGAGGGACAAAAGAATGGAGGGAAGTTGGGGGGTAACACCCCCAAACTTCCAGCTGCCTATTGGCCTGCAGCTGAAAAGTGTGACTATTAACTTTCTCTCCAGGGATGGAGAAGAAAGAAGAACTAAGCAGCTGTGGGGTTAGGACAGGCAGATCTGGGTTTGCATCAGAGATCTCAGACAGGGGTGCTTCTTCTCTCTGGGTTTCAGCTTCCCCTTGTGTAAAGTGAGAACTGTAACACCTACCTCAGGGTGCCGTAGTAAGAAGAAACAGCTGAACTCTGCAAAGCACCCGGCGTGTGGCTGGCCGCATGTAGTGCTTTGCACTTTTCTACAGCGTTTCCTGAGTTCATAGTTTTGTCTTTTGTTGTTATTTTTGCCTGCTTTGGGGCCTGTGAACTTCTGGAGAGGCAGGGCCTTGTTTCTCAGGGTCACTGCCATGTCCCCCAACACCCCCCCCCCCAAAAAAAAACCCAAAAAACATGGCAACACAGGTTCTGGTGGAGCAGACGTGGGATGGATGCAGCTCACAGGATTCAGGGAGTGCCAGTGCAGTTCCATTCAGTGCCTCCGTGTCTTAGGTGCTGCAGAAAGAACAAAACAGACAAAACACATTGTTTTCATGGTGTTAGTGGGGGAGATAGAACTCAGCAGTCGATGCTAAAGAGAGAAAACCAGGATAAGGATTTTGTGAGGGATCTTTGGATGGAGTATCCAGGGGCAGCATCCTGAGAAGGTGACATTTGAGCGCAGGCCTGAAGCCAGCTGTGTGACCATGCATTCCAGGCAGAGAAAACAGCACGTGCCCTTAGCTGAGGCAAGGATGAGCCTCATCATCCCTTGTCACTCGAGGACACAGCGAGAATAGTAAGGGGGACGGGGGGCGGAGGGGGAGCAGCAGGGCAGGTGGGCTGTAACAGGCCTTGGCTCACGTGGACTGAGAGGGTACCTCACGCCGGGCAGCATTCTTCCTGTTTGAGTTCACCTTCGTCAGCAGAGCTCTGTGCGCTGAGCGCTGTTCATGACTCTGGCTTTATAATATGGGCGGGACCAGAGGCCCAGTGAAGTGCTGTCCCTTGTCCCAGTGACAGACTGGGGAGTGGCCAGTCAGCACCCAGAGCCCAGTGGCATGTTCCAGAGCATGTCCACAGAGCTGCGGCACCTGTGACCTCCCCAGTGGAAGCCGCGGAGCTGGGGCTTGAGAAGGGCTCAGCGGCAGCACTTTGCCTCTCACAGGAGTTCGACCCCAGCAAAGCAACCTTCGTGAAGGTGGTGCCGACTCCCAACAACGGCTCCACTGAGCTCGTAGCCCTGCACCGTGATGAGGTAGGGACCACCTGCTCCAGCATGGGTTTGGATGGGATCCCCAGGCCCTGACATTCCCAGATCAGGGGCCTCTGCCACAGACACACCTCCCACAGGGCGAAGATGGCCAGGAGGTGCTGTCCTTTGAATTCCAGAAGATCAAGTATTCCTACGATGCTCTGGAGAAGAAGCGTTTCCTCCCTGTGGCCTTTCCTGTGGGAAACCTGTTCTCATTCTACCAGAGCAACAGAGGGTTCCAGGAGGACTCGGAGATCCGTGCAGCCGAGAAGAAGTTTGGGAGCAACAGGTGAGTCCCAGCGTCCCAAGCATCGCCCCTGCTGAGACAGGACTGGGCCTCTGCCTGTGGTTACCAGCCCGGGTCTCTATCCCAGCTAGTGGCTCCTTCCCCACTTGTATATGCCCTGTGGTTTGGAGGAATCCACCTTTTCAACAAAACGTCCCAGGTGGACGTGGCGGGCACCCTCTGAGAAACGTGTTCTAGTCTAGTCTCCCTCAGACTTGCCTGCTGATAGGAACCCCCTGGAGGGCCCACAGCTTGGAGCCTGGCCCAGGACTGTTCATCATCGTCTTGTGTTTGTAACTTGTGTTCTCTTCTTTATTTTAAATTTTTTTTATATATGTATATTCTTGTCACTTTTCTTATACATATCCCGGTGCTTCATGAGTGGCGATAAAAAAAGATGGTGGTGAGCAGGATAGCTCTTGTTTGTACCAGATGGAATGCAGATGCTCTGTCAGCACTTTCTCCTTTAACCTTCACCAAAACCACCAGTGTTGACGGGAGCTGGGAGGGGTCAGAGCTGGGCTTCAGAGCCCCCATCCTGGCCATGGTGATAATTGTTCCTGACTCAAAAACGCTCAGAATCTCTAGGAAATTATTTCTTGACATAGTTGCTTTTCAAAAAATTACAAATACGTTACTGCAACCAGCGATCTAGTAGGAAGGTTTATAGGAAACATTTACTGATCCTCCCCTACCCAAGCCAGGTCAACCATAGTGGCAGCCTGGGATGTCCACTTTCACACCGTCCTTGCTTACGCAAAGGTACCCTACACAGTCCAGGGTGGGGCTCAGTTTTTATTGCAATGCAGCCACTGTGCAGTTTCTTTTTCTCAAATCCCATGTCCTGGATATCACTCCAGTTCTGCAGGGCAAAACAAGGACAGCCATAGTGGACCTGGCTGGTCCCATGGCCAGACAGGGCCACCACACAGAGTGCTGTAGAGCACACTTTTCGGCCCTGCTTCTCAAATTCCAGGGCTTTTATTTAGGGAGTCTTTGGAACATCCCAGCTCAGGCGCCCCCTCTCCATAGTGGGGTGGGGCTCAGGCACTGTATTTCAGGCCCCAGGGGACTCCACAGCACCTAGCTGCCGGGCCTCCTCTGTGCAGCTTCAGGGCTCCCGTCCCACGGTCAGCCATTCCTCTCCCCCTGCCTTGTCACCCACCCAGATGATAGGTTCTTGTCTTGCACCAGCCCCACTCAGGGGGGCGGCTGCCTGAAGAGCCCAGTGCTGATTCAGAAGCTTCATCTGGGCTCTGCAGAGCAGGGGGCTGGGGGCAGTCAGCGCACCTGCTTCAGTGCCACATGGTCAAGGAGAGCCGTAGTTGAGCATCCCAATGTCTGGAAGCTCACCATTGCCCCTAGTTGCCCAGGGAGCCCGTCCGTGCCCGGAAGTGGAGGTGTTCAGGGGTGGGGCCCCTGGGGCTTCCCACCAGGAACAGGGCGTGGCATCTGGTCTCTTTCAGGGCCGAGATGGTGGTGCCTGACTTCTCAGAGCTGTTCAAGGAGAGAGCCACCGCGCCCTTCTTTGTGTTCCAGGTAAAGCAGCAGCTCTGGTCCTTCTCCCCACCCTGTTCCTTCGGGCTTTCACAGTCCGCCTCCAAACGTGAAAACCTCTTCCTGTCCTCGTGGTCAGAGCCTGTGGGCACAATGGCCCTCGTGTGCCATCCAGTCCTCCGGAGGCATTCTCCCTGCGTTCCCAGGAACAGACAGGCCCGTGTCCCATAGGTGTTCTGCGTGGGACTCTGGTGTCTGGACGAGTACTGGTACTACAGTGTCTTCACACTCTCCATGCTGGTGGCCTTCGAGGCCTCCCTGGTGCAGCAGCAGATGCGGAACATGTCAGAGATCCGGAAGATGGGCAACAAGCCCCACATGATCCAGGTATGGCCAGTAGCATGACGGGTGGGTAGGAGGGTCCCTGTGGTCTTGGGGTGGGCGAGGCATGGGCATATCCCCAGAGCTGACGGAACCCCACCCCCTCCCAGGTCTACCGGAGCCGAAAGTGGAGGCCCGTTGCCAGCAATGAGATTGTTCCCGGGGACATCGTCTCAATCGGTGAGGCCCAGTTCTGCTCCTTCCCGGTGGGAGCCCAGGCCTCAGGCTCTGTCCAACCCTCCTGTCCCTGCCCTGCAGGCCGCTCCCCACAGGAGAACCTGGTGCCATGCGACGTGCTGCTGTTGCGGGGCCGCTGCATCGTGGACGAGGCCATGCTCACTGGGGAGTCGGTGCCCCAGATGAAGGTGCTGGGTCAGGAGTGGAGGGAGGGGGGTCCTCAGGCGCGTCACTGTCCCATCCATTGAGGAGGACACAGGCCAGGGGAGGGCTGGTGGCTGGGCCAGGAGACTGGAGGAGGCATAGCATCTGGATGGAGACCCTGGGTTTCCTGGCAGGTCAGTGCCCTGGACTAAGGGGAGCCAGGTGGTGATGAGGAGAGGGAAGGAGATGAGAGGCCAGGAGCATCGGTGGGGTGTCAGGCACCCTGGGATCTCAGGCTGAGGTGGGATGACAGAAACCGGGAAGCTGTGAATCCGGGGTGAGGCCGGGTACAGGTTTACAGGGAGTCTATGCTGCACATGAAGGTGGAAAGACAGGGTGGAGCCCCCGCCCCTGTGAGGTGCACCGGCTTGGATGGGGAGCCCTGTGAGGGTCAGGCAGGTTCCTCCCAGCCCCAGGGTCCGACTCTCCAGCCTGGGGATGGAGAAGGAGGCCAAGGTAGGACTAGCCATTGACTTTCCTGTCGTCCCCAGGAACCCATCGAAGACCTCAGCCCCAACCGAGTACTGGACCTCCAGGCCGACTCCCGGCTCCACGTCATCTTCGGGGGCACTAAGGTGGTGCAGCACATCCCTCCCCAGAAAGCCACCACAGGCCTGAAGCGTAGGTGCCTCAGGGGTGTCTGGGGGTGTCCTAGCCCTGCCACCCCCAAACCCTCAAAGTCTGCTTGGCTCTGAGAGAGTCGGGATGAGCAGACATGAATGACGCTGGTCCTTTTTCTCCCCAGCGGTGGACAGTGGGTGTGTGGCCTACGTCCTGAGGACCGGATTCAACACATCCCAGGTGTGGCACCTTGCCCAGTTCTGAGGAGGGTGGTCCCTGGGGCGTATGGTGGACAGCTGAGATGGCAACTCTTTCAGACCCCAGAACATCCACCCCATAGGCTCACTCTGATACCAGGTACTGGGCTGGGGGCCAGAGTGCTGAGACAAGCCCCAGACTAGGCCTGCTTTCCCCGGCTGGGGTTCTGCCTCACAGACAGTAGACTGATTTTGGTCCCGCACACTTGGGAATCACAGTCTGGGCCATAAACTTTTCACTAAAGTGGCGTGAGGATTCCTTGGTAGAGACGATGGTCAGATCTCCTTCCAGAAAATTCATCCCTCCGCCCCAATCTCAGCCACTTCCTTCCCTGACCCCGAGTCTTCAGTCACTGGTCTCCGTAACTCTGTAGCTGTTGGCTGAGTTGCAGCCACCCACATAGCTGTGCAGTTCCTGGAACAGCTGTGTTGTCAGCTGTGGCGCTCAGTCAGCCCAGGCAGGCACTCCCCAGCAGCAGAGAGAACCTGGCCCTGGTGCTTTTAGGCAGGAAAGGCCGCCACCCTCCCAGGGAAGATCTCTGTCCCTCCGTCCCTCTAGGGCAAGCTGCTGCGCACGATCCTCTTTGGGGTCAAGAGGGTGACAGCGAACAACCTGGAGACCTTCATCTTCATCCTCTTCCTCCTGGTCTTTGCCATTGCGGCAGCCGCCTACGTATGGATCGAAGGTAAGCACTGTGACCACTCCCCTCCACCCCCCCATCTGCTGGACCCCGCGCCCGTGGCCCCCAGGCTGGCAGGCCCTGTCTTCGCAGGTACCAAGGACCCCAGCCGGAACCGCTACAAGCTATTTCTGGAATGCACGCTGATCCTCACTTCTGTCGTGCCCCCCGAGCTGCCCATTGAGCTGTCTCTGGCCGTCAACACTTCCCTCATTGCTCTGGCCAAGCTCTGTGAGTCTCTGGGGCAGGGACATGGTGCCGAGTGGGCTGGGGCCCGGCAGCACCCCTGACACTGGCTCCCACCACCCAGACATGTACTGCACGGAGCCCTTCCGGATCCCCTTCGCCGGCAAGGTGGAGGTGTGCTGCTTTGACAAGACAGGGACCTTGACCAGCGACAGCCTGGTGGTGCGCGGTGTGGCCGGGCTCCGGTGAGTGTGAGGAGTCTGGATCGTGAGGCGCCGAGCCGGGGGCGTTCTGGAAACTCAAGGGACAGACAGCTGCCCAGCCCAAGCCTTCGAAGTGAGGGCCTGTCACAGGCCCTACCACAGAGGTCCATTCTAGGGGGCCCCCAAGCATTCTTCAGTGTGAGTGACAGTGGCAGGGGGCTCAGCTTGGGCTCCAGGCAGCCACGTGACCTCTGGGGGCATTCATGAGACGCGTGCAGGTGTCACAGGGACCAAGACAGTACCCTGTGGCCCCCCACTGTGACCAGCAATTCCCAGGGGGTCCCTCTACCCAGTCACCTCCACCCTGGTAACCAGCTATTCTTCCTCCTTGCAGAGATGGGAAGGAGGTGACCCCTGTGTCCAACATCCCCATAGAAACACACCGGGCTCTGGCCTCATGCCATTCTCTCATGCAGCTGGATGACGGCACCCTTGTGGGTGACCCGCTTGAGAAAGCCATGCTGACGGCCGTAGACTGGACACTGACCAAAGGTGAGGGGCTGGAGCCTCGGCCATACCGCAGCTCTTACGTCCCCGGGCGGGCGGGGTGTGCCTCTCAGGCACCTGTGTGTTCAACTCAGGCAGGTGCGTGGGCACAGGCTCACTTCTGACCTGGGGCAGGGTCCTTCATACCCAGATCTGCCAGCTCGGACCCCTCCCAGAGCCAGGAGTTCCTGCAGGCCCCGGGTCTGGAGATGGGGGGAGGAAGGGGATGGAGGGAGGAAGGGCACGGAGGGGGCAGGTGGGGGCTTGGCTGCCTCTTTGGAGCGAAGGCCCTCAGGACTCGTACTTATTTGTTTCCAGATGAGAAAGTATTCCCCCGAAGTATTAAAACTCAGGGGCTGAAAATTCACCAGCGCTTTCATTTTGCCAGTGCCCTAAAGCGAATGTCCGTGCTCGCCTCCTACGAGAAGCTTGGCTCCACCGATCTCTGCTACATCGCGGCTGTGAAGGGGGCCCCTGAAACCCTGCACTCCATGGTGAGCCAGGCCCGGCCCAGGGTGGGGAGGGGGGTGCGGGGCGGTTGGTGACATCCCCCTGCGTTCCCTGCAGTTCGCCCAGTGCCCACCTGACTACCACCACATCCACACGGAGATTTCCCGGGAAGGAGCCCGTGTCCTGGCGCTGGGGTATAAGGAGCTGGGGCACCTCACTCACCAGCAGGTAAGGGCCCAAGCCCCCCCACCTACCGGCCCCTTGTCCACATCACCTTCTGTCCCCTGTGACCCATTTCCCCTGTGAAATGGGCACAATTTCATCTTCCTCCTCCCTGGTCTCTACCTTTGGAGGCCCCAGGTGGGCACTCAGTCCTCACTTTGTTCTCCTCCCCTGCATGCCCCATTCCCCACGGACCCCATCCCACCCCAGAGCCCAGGGCTGCTCCCTAGAGAGCACACCCAGGTCTCACCTCCTATCCTCACATCCACGGGTTCTCTCACACCCCCTTGGGGAACACCCTGGGGCACCTTGGGTTCCCTGTCTCCAGCCCAGCTCCACCCCTGCCTTGCCCAACCACCTGGTCACTGCATGATCTTGGGGTATCCCCAACCCTTGGTCACCCCCCACATCCCATTGGCTGTAGGCCCTCCTCCCACCTCCAGTACCAATGCTGCTCCTTTACCAGCTTCCACCTTGGCCCTCATCCAAGTGGCTTTCATCTCCTTGCACCCAGTGGCCATGAGATCCTTCCAGAATGCACACCAGGTCACACCTCTGTTCAGAGCCTCGTTCAAGGCCCGTTCCTGAGCCTAGTTACAGACCTTTCAGAGCCACCCGGCTCTGTGCCACCCCACGACCCTCTCTGCCCCATTCCCCTGGCTTCATCTCTCTTGTGGTACTCAGTGCTCTGATTCCTGTGACTTTCTTTATTACATGTCTTCTCCAGTAGAAGGCAAGCTCCGTGAGGGCAGAGATCTTTTAGTTTCTGATACAAGATAGAGCGGGAGCTCTTGCTCGGTGGGTATCAAAGGAGAGTCCCAACTTTCCTGTCCTAGAAGATGAAATACAGGGACTTTGTGTCACGCTGTTGTCTATGGTAGCGGGTAGAGGCACCATTGCGGGGCCAGGGCCACCCAGCCACTGCTGAGCCCCTCTACCACCAGGGCGCCTCTCACCCTCCCCACACCTCTCACCTTCTGACCCTCCAGTGTCCCTCCTGCAAGGATGGGGCCTTCTCTGACCTCTCCCCACCCAGCGTGTTGTCAGAGCTTGGGAAATGGGGGAGGGGGAGAGACAAGTCATGAGAGCACTGCTGTGTCCATCCACAGGCCCGGGAGCTCAAGCGGGAGGCCCTGGAGTGCAACCTGAAGTTCGTCGGCTTCATTGTGGTCTCCTGCCCACTCAAGGCTGACTCCAAGGCCGTGATCCGCGAGATCCAGAACGCCTCCCATCGGGTACAGCCACTGGACCCCTCCCTACCAGGCCCCATGGGTGGGCAGTCTTGGCTACTCCTTACAGAGAGGGAGACATGACAGTAGAGGACAGTTCCATCCTCAGTGGGGCATTCAGCGGTGGGTATCTGGGTCTTGGAAGCAAAGGTTCCATGGCTTTTGGTTGAGCTCCACCATGGCTTGGACACTCATGCTATCCCTCATGCCTGAGGGTGCTCTGGGACTCAATCTGTGCCCATCTTTCTCACATCACTTTCTCAGGCCCCCAGCATCACTGGGAGGTGAGGGCTATTCCCCCCACTCCGCCCCATCTTAGGAAAAAGCTGAGGCTGGGTTGGAGGATGTGGAGACAACACCCAGACAGGCTGTGTGTGTCCCAGTGGCTTTTCTCTGTCAGTCTTGGTGGTTTGTGTATTCTAGTTCAGGACTCAGTTTAGGGTGTGGGAGGCGAGCCTGGCAGTGTCAGAGGGGAGTGATATGATTAGTCCTCACCTGGCCTCAGCAGTCAAGGCCCATCTTGCCGTCACCAGGCTCTAAGCCAGAAGGCTAGAGCTTGTGTCATACCACCCCCAATCTCTTGCCTGGAGCATCTACCAAGCCAAGAGGGTCCACACCAAGGGCTGGCTCTTAGTTTGTGTTGCAAATAAAGGCTATGGGTGTTCTCAGAAAGACACACATACACGTATCATTCGCAGAAAACTTCACCAGCTGAGGCAGGTTGAGGCTCTTGGAAGCCCAGTACCCATTAGGGGGCCAAGCGCTTCCTCTATGGCTGTCCTCAGAAGGGACTTGGCCCCCAGGTCTCCAGGCTGGAGTTCTGATGCCCTGAGCCCTGCTCCACTGAGCCTCCGCCCTCTCCCCAGGTGGTCATGATCACAGGTGACAACCCGCTCACTGCCTGCCACGTGGCTCAGGAGCTGCACTTCATTGAAAAGGCTCACACGCTGATCCTGCAGCCTCCCACGGAGAAAGGTGAGGCCCCATGTGGTCGTGGGCTGGGGGGACCTTGAGTCCAAGAACAGCTCCCGCCCGGTGGCTCACCTCTGTGCCAGGCCTGAGTGAGCACGCCCAGCGTCATCCAGTACCCGTGACACAGGCCTGCGGATCACAGCCCTGCCCCGTGTGCACGTTTGGGCTGTCTGGCCGGGGAGCTCCACCCGACCTGTGCGACAGCGTGCAGGGGGTCACCGGCTCTGGGGCCAGCAACACCTTCCAATCTTAAGGCGGTTGGTTGTTGTCACACCAGCCCACGTTTCATAGCCTCCCACCCGCCTTGGGCCTGGCTGGCTGCCTGTGCGTGGCGAGTGCTCCCCTCGAGCACCGGGACTGCCGGTGCTCGTGTTTGGTGTGGCCAGAACCTGGGGCCGAGGGCTTGGTTTGCATTCGTCAGACTCTTTGCCCCACATGGGAAGGCTTGCCGTTCCCACACCACATAGGAGGAAGCCAACCAGGTCAGCTGTTGGGGCCCCTGCTCTGTAGACAAGGAGACAGAGAAGTGAATCCATCCACCTGGATCATTGGGAAACACTGTGACTAAGGATTTGAACTCAGATGTCCTGGTTCCAGAACTCATGGTCTCTGGCCTCTCCTGAGTAACCAAATTGGTTGCAAGTGGTGCCTGTGAATCAGAAAAGTCAAGGGACGCATCCAGCCCCAGCACCTCTGGCTGGTGGCGTGGAGTCTGTCAGATGCCGTAGGACAGCACGCGGTGCAGGGCCTGGCTTGGGAGCAACATGCACCAGTGATGTCACTGGGCTGCAGGCCAGAGGAGGGTGCTGGTATGGCCCGGCCAAGAGGGCTTCCAGAACCTCCCAGCCCTTCTCTCCGTCTGTGCTGTTGAGCCCAGGTCTCTGTCCCAGTCCCAGGCACTGGGCTCTTCCAGAGCCTGGGGATCGTAGGCAGGTGGCCCAGAGGTGGCTGCCAAGACTGTTGAGGAGCAAGTGAAGCTGCTCTAACAGAACAGCCGCAACAGGAGCCAGGAGGAGATTATTTTCCTTTCAAGCTCTGACAGCTCAGGGCCAGCCGTCCAGTGCTGAGAGGGCTGGTGGGCTGCCCTCAGCTGTCCTCGGTGCTCAGCACCCACACCTAGACCAACCAGCTAGAAAGGGGAAGTGGATAGCAAGCAGTGTCTGGCCTGAGGAAGTGATTCGGGGTGCCCTGGCCCTAGGAGAGCAGAGTTTCAGGCAGGCCCCCAGGGTTGAGGGGAGGGGCGCGTCTGAGGTCAGGCTGCCTGGGTTTGAATCTGGCCCATCACATGATCTCAGGCCGGTAGCTTAGGCCCTGGGTTTTCAGATCCTTTGTATCGGAGGTTTCTGTGCACGGTCTCTGTGGGGTGCCTAGTGTCTGGGGTACAGGTTGGTATGGACCTGGGGTGGGGGCCAAGAAGGTGCTCCAGAGAGGAGAGGCTAGGACTGCATACGTGGGGTCCAAGTGAGAGGGTCCACCTGAGCAGCTGAGCCCCATCCCTGACCCTGGCACTGGCCCTGCAGGTCGACCGTGTGAGTGGCATTCCATCGACGGCAGCATCATGCTGCCCCTGGCCCAGGGCTCCCCGAAGGCACTGGCCCTGGATCACGCACTGTGCCTCACGGGCGATGGCCTGGCCCACCTGCAGGCCGAGGACCCCCAGCTGCTGCTTCGCCTCATCCCACACGTGCAAGTGTTCGCCCGAGTGGCCCCCAAACAGAAGGTGGGTACGGGGTGGCGGAGGGCAGGCGGGGCCCTGGGGAGGGCGCGCAGCCCTCACTCAGTCCGTCTCTCCCCAAACAGGAGTTTGTCATCACCAGCCTGAAGGAGCTGGGCTACGTGACCCTCATGTGTGGGGATGGCACCAACGACGTGGGTGCCCTGAAGCACGCTGATGTGGGTGAGCCCCTGGGGTTGGGGGCTGTTCTGCCAACACCAGCTTACCATCAGGGACGCGCCACTGAGCAAGTTCTGTGAGGAAGCAGTAGTGAAGGGACGGGGCAGGGACTGGTGGGATTGGGGATCTGAAGGGCTCCAAGGCCAGGAAGAGATCCAAGTGTCTGAGGAAAAGTGTGGCGGAGACCACCAGGAACCTCTGGTGAGGGTCCAGGGCAGCTCCATGGGGCAGACATGACTTGATTTTCTCAGGCCCCCAGGCACTGTATGGGCTCCAAGGGCCAAGGCCAGAGGCCAGGGAGAGTTTATAGCCTCGGATCTGTGTCAACAGAACATAGATGTCAAGTTGATGTTTAAAGACCAATTTAACCTAGTTTCAGTGCTTTATAAATATTCATTTGGTTTATCAACTACGATGTTTATGACACATCATTTACCTCGTTATGATTCTTGGCAATAAACTTCTTTGGAAATCAGTTAGTTTTGACCTACATAGCGTTATATACTTTATTTGGGTATTGTTTTTTTGTTGTCCTTAAGTAGTTTGTAGAAAGTAAGATAGATGCTCTCTTGAGGCGCTCCTTGGGGTGAGTGATCAGGTAAAGTGGGGAGGTTTGGCCCCGGGATTAGCTGTGTTGAACAGACACTCCGTGCTCTGTCCCTCTGGCTTCTGACACACACTCCCACCAGGTGTGGCCCTCCTGGCCAATGCCCCTGAGCGGATCATCGAGCGGCGGCGACGGCCCCGGGACAGCCCCGTCCTGAGCAACAGTGGAGTTAGGGCCACCTCCAGGGCAGCCAAGCAGAGGTCGGGGCTCCCACCCTCTGAGGAGCAGCTGGCCTCCCAGCGGGTAAGTCTCAGAAGGGGGGCACCAGCACCCCCTTGTTGTCAGGTCTCACCCGTTGCTACCTGCCTCATAGGACCGCCTGAGTCAGGTGCTTCGGGACCTCGAGGACGAGAGCATGCCCATCGTGAAGCTGGGGGATGCCAGCATCGCTGCGCCCTTCACCTCCAAACTCTCTTCCATCCAGTGCAGTGAGTCCTGCTGCCGTGATCCTCCCCTACCCCATCCCTAGGCCCATCCTGCCTGGCACCCACGCCCACGCCTGCCTTCCCCCGCAGTTTGCCACGTGATCAAGCAGGGCCGCTGCACGCTGGTGACCACACTGCAGATGTTCAAGATCTTGGCGCTCAATGCCCTCATCCTGGCCTACAGCCAGAGTGTCCTATACTTGGAGGGTGTCAAGTTCAGTGACTTCCAGGCCACACTGCAGGGGCTGCTCCTGGCTGGCTGTTTCCTCTTCATCTCCCGCTCCAAGGTGGGCCAGGACCCTGAGCAAAGCAGGGGCTCCCATCCCAGCCCAAGGGTGCCCTCTGCTTCTCTAAGCCATGGTTCTTGCCCCAGAGGTGCCGGAAGGCTTCTCGGATTGATGGCTGGTGACGCTTGGGCCAGCCAGGGCAGGCTATTAAAGGTGCCACCACATGTCTGTTTTATCCTCACAGCAGCCCTTGGGATAGGAACTCTCATCCCCAAGTTACAGATGGGGATCACGGGGCAGGGCGGGTGCCCACTGAGGCTCTTCAGAGTGCCGCTGCTCAGGCCCAGCACTGTCCACAGGCTGGGGTCTCAGGTGGGCCACACCATTGAGACAGATGGGAAAACGATTATCAAGAGCACTCAGTACGCAGTGCTGAGAAAAACACCAAGTAGGTCACACAGGCTGTGGGGAATGGCCTCAGGGTCGGTCAGGGAGGTCTGTGTAATGCTGACATTGAGGCCAACGCATAAAGAACAAGAGAACCAGCGAGGAACTAGGCACAAAGGCCGCAGATGGTCATGGGCTGATGCGAGGAGGCCCTGGTGGCCAGAGGGGGTGGGAGGTGGTCTGGGTTGATCATACATGCCCCATGAGCAACAGGGAGGGCTTTAAGTTTATTCTAGAGCGGGGGCGGGGTGGATCTTAAGACCCCTATGGCTGGTCATTGAGCAAGGCAGGGGTGGCATCTGGACTGAGGGGATGCGGGGTGGACAGGGCTCTGGGGACTAGTGCTGACCTGTAAACCCCAGAATTTGGTGACTGCTTTCTGCACAAGGCCTGCCAGGAAGCAGGGTAGGTGGGTGACCCCAGGGCGAGCCTGGGCCCTGACCCCCACTCTGCCCCTGCAGCCCCTCAAGACCCTCTCCCGAGAGCGGCCCCTGCCCAACATCTTCAACTTATACACCATCCTCACTGTCATGCTCCAGTTCTGCGTGCACTTCATGAGTCTCGTCTACCTGTACAGCGAGGCCCAGGCCCGGAGCCCTGAGAAGTGAGTGCACTCCCAGCCTGGGGGTGGACAGGGTGCTCCCAGAGGAGGCAGCATCCCTCCGGTTGGGGGGTGGCAGGAGAAACATGCAGACATTGGCCTGGGGTGACCAGAGCCAGGCCAGCAGAGTCCACCAGGCAGAGTCCTGGTTCCGCGGGGAGCAGCAGGAATCATGAAGGGGCCCTGACCCCCATGTGTCCCTGAAGGCAGGAGCAATTTGTGGACCTGTACAAAGAATTTGAGCCAAGCCTAGTCAACAGCACAGTGTACATCATGGCCATGGCCATGCAGATGGCCACCTTCGCCATTAACTACAAGGTGAGGCCCAGCCCCTGCCCGAGCACACCCTGCCCACCCTCTGGGCTGCCACGACACACAGCTGCCCATCTGCCTATCCCCACAGGGCCCACCCTTCATGGAGAGCCTGCCTGAGAACCGGCCTCTGGTGTGGAGCCTAGCCGTGTCACTCCTGGCCATCGTGGGCCTGCTCCTTGGTTCCTCACCTGAGTTCAACAGCCAGTTTGGGCTCGTGGACATCCCTGTGGAGGTGAGGGGCCCTGTAGACGCGGTCCCAGGACTTGGCCTGGACCTGTCTGCAGGCAGCTGACTCACCAGCACTCCCTGTCCCACAGTTCAAGCTGGTCATCGCCCAGGTCCTACTCCTGGACTTCTGCTTGGCACTCCTGGTCGACCGCGTCCTGCAGTTCTTCCTGGGGACCCCAAAGTTGAAAGTGCCTTCCTGAGATGGCAGTGCTGGCACCTACTGCCCACTCTGCTGCCGCTGGGCAGGAGCCCCGCGAGGGCCCCAGGAGGGAACACTGCCCCCACGGTGAGGCTGACCTGGCCTTGCCCACCAAGACTGAGCTGGGACACCCCCACCCCACCCCCTACGGCTGTCTGAGGCCTGGCTGGCGGAACCAGCCCTGGGCCAGTGTCTTTGGTAAATAAAGCAGCATCAGTGATTTGAAGAAGCCTTGCCTCTGTCTCTGCACCGCAGAAGGGGTCGCTGGGGGCTGGGTGGTCCCCAAGGAAGGTCCTGGCACCCTCCTCATGGACTGTGTGAGGTTCTAACCTCCCTCTGCAACACATTCAGCACTTGGACAGGCCAAGCTCGGAACCCAGAGAGCTCTGCATATTTCCTAGTTTTGCAAGTGCCCCCATGTTTCTGTGGTCTCGCAGCTTCACATTTTGACACCTCAGGCACTGAAGGGAGTTTTGAGATCGATGCCATTCTTCCCGTTTCAATAATATGCAAAATACCAGCATGCCTTCCTCTCATAGTGTCAGATATGAGGAAGTTCAATCCAAATCATTACGAATACTGACTCGGGTCACACTCGGGATTCTGCACCACACAGGTCATAGCCAGGGTCTGACCTGCAGCCTGGCTCTCATACTGTTACTGTCCTTCCTCTCAAAAGGTGCTCGCTCACTACAGCTCAGGAACTGTACAATAGATAGGCATGAAAGCTAAGAGCCACAGTCAGAGATTTCTTGCCTTCTTGACAGCCAAAAACTAGAAAAAACTATTTCCTGTCAGAAATTACAGAGTGTGGGATGTGGGTGCATTTTTATAACTTTGGCAAGCTGCATGTGATGACCTCAGGCCGGGGAACCCAGGCCCGGGCTTCTGGATGACTTCCCCCTCCCCACCGATGCTCAGTGAGGAGCTGTCTACCCTTTCCTGCCCTTGCCGCTTGGTCATCCTCAGCAGCCCACCCCTGACTGGCTTCCCATCAGGAGGAGTGTGGCCCACAGCCCAAGAGAGGCCCTGGGAGCCAAAGTGGGAAAGGGGCTGGGACCAGCTGTGAGCATCAGGTGGGCCCCGAACACTGGCCAAGGTTTCTGGAGGGGCGCGGGTGCCAGGCCCCATCCAGCAGAGGGGCTGCTGGGGTCACATGGAATCCTTGAGACAATTTGAGGCAACACGAAGGGGAGCACTCTTGACTTGTGATTTACTGGGGATGTTTCTTGCCGGGGCTCAGGGCGAGGGTCTCTGTGTCCTCCATGACTGAGAGAAGTGCTAAGGGCGCTCCGGCTCTGCTGTAACTGGGTCTTCAAGAACCTGATCCAGCACTGAGCATTACTGGGTGTCCCCCAGTTGTATCTCCAGCCCCAGCGTTGTTAGGGGACTTCAGTTTCAACTGGAATCAGGCGGGACATCACACCTCCAACCAGGGGGCTCCCATTGCCCCAGCCAGGTTGGGATGAGTTCAGAGGTCCAAGAGACCCCTGGGCAGGGGCGTCATTGGGTCGTAGAACGTAAAAGGTTTGGGGCAGGCTCCTCAGGCCAGGCAGACTCTGTGGACTCACTGCAAGGGGAGTGTGCTGGGGTTTGGGGACCCCGCAAAGATATGGGGAGGGGAACCCTGGCTGGGATGGAGTCATTTCGGCAGGTCACTCAGGAGGTCCTGGCTCAGCCGCATATCCAGCCGCTCAGGCAGGGGGCGTGGTCCGCGCTCCCCTGCCGAGAGGGTGCGGCCGACCAGCAGAGGCGTGGTTGGGGGCGGGGCCTCCGCGAGGCGGGGCGACGAGGAACCCGGGCAGCGGCGGCCGCAGCAGGAAATCGGGGCTGGGCCCCGCTGGCGCCGGCGCGCGATTCCATCCCAATCCCCATCCCAGCCGAGCGATCCTAGGGCCGGACCATGGACTCAACAGAGCCGGGTAGGCAGCCCGGGATACGGGATCAGAGAGGGGCCTCCCCCGACAGTATCCTACTTCCTAAATCAATGAGGGGCCCCGCCTATCCCTCTCCGTCCAGAGAGCCGGGAGAGGAGTTCCTGAATGGGGAGGACACGGGCATGCTCCACTGTGGGAACCCCCAAGCTGAGGAGGACCCAGGACACCAGTCCCTGATCCCCCCTCCCCCTTTGGAGTCTTCACCCCGGATGCCTGGGGGAGGGGGCCCAGGAAGGGGAAGTGGCCGCTTCTGCTTCTGATATTTGTGATGGGGGCAGGGTGTCACGACCGCTGATGGAGAGGGCAACGCGGCAGGATCCCCACCCGGCTACTCCATTGCCCGGGGAGGGGGACATGCTGATCTGGGCTCCCTAGAAGTGGTGCCTGCGACAGAAATGTGGCAAGGTCCGACTTCGTTTCCGCCTGTCTTTGTGTCTCTGCTTTGCATATTGATTGTCATTTGGTCTTTATGCCTCTTGTGGTTTCAGGCTGGCTGTGTGTGTTTCTGTGGCAGGCCATGTGCCGTTCTGTCCCACGTGTATTTCCATCTGTCTGGGCTGAGGTCCATGTGGTTCCATTGTCAAGCCGGCTCTGTCCCGGGAGACAGTGTGGCTGTATCTAGGATGTCTGTTTTGTCGCTTTGCTTCTGGGCCAATGCATGTGTGGGTGTCTCTGCTCCTCTAAGCAGCTGTCTCTGTGTTGGGTTGTGCCTGAGTCCATCTGCCTGTCCCAAGTCGGGCCCCACCCAAGCCCACACTCCCTCCATCCCAGCTCAGACACCCACGCCATCCTATACTCCCCATGGGAACAGAACTCTCTCTCTCTTCCCTTTCCCTCTCTCCCTCTCTCTCCCCCCCCCCCCCGCCCCCGCCCCACCCCGACCCTCCAAACAACCTGCCAAAGTGCTGTGGGTGGAGGGAGGCTTCCATTGGCCCATGTGTGATACTCCCCTCCCCAAGGGCTACCCTCAGCTCCTGAGAGCAGGAAGAGATACAGTGATATCTTCCGGAGCCTGGACAACCTCGAGATCTCACTTGGGAACGTGTGAGTCTGTGCCTGAGTAACCCCAAATTCCACCAGGATCCCCCAAATCCCTAACCATTTAGGTTCCTGAAACCCCATTAGGAACCTGCAACTTCTGGATCCTCAAAACACCTGAATATCCCAAAATTCAACCCCCCAAATCCACCTGAAATCCCCAAAGTGATCCTAGGGCCCCCACGTATCCTTCTTGTGACCCTTGTGACCCCTTAAAACACTTGAGAGCTTTATAATCCCACTCTGAACCCCAAAGTTACCTGGGATCCTTCAAATTCTATCTCAAGTCCCATAAAAAAAAGCTCACCTACTTTCCCCTCTAAAGCCCCATCCCTCAGGACTCCTAGATACAATAGACGTCACAGAGGTGATATCTAGGACCATCCCCAAACTGCCTTGGGGCCCCCAGCACCCCTAGGTGGGACAGACTGGGTGGAGGGTCTGACACCTCCTGACACCCTTACCTCCCAGGACCCTTGAGATGCTGGCTGGAGACCCTGTGCTTTCAGGAGACCCAGAACCTGACAAGACCCCCACAGCCACTTTGGTGAGGGATGGGACCAAGGGGACAGGGAGGAGGGGACCTCGGAGGAGGGGGTCTGAGGAAGGTGGAGCTCCTGCCCTGCTTGTTCCTGAATGCTGTCTCCCTCCCCCTCAGACGAGTGAAACCAACCGTTGGAGTGGTCCCTCCCCAGAGGATCCTGCACCCCTTACAGGTAGGGGGGCTTTGAGGCCAAGCGAGGTGGGGGGGGCAGAAAGGAGTCCTTCCATCATCAACTGCCTATTCCATGCACCAGGGACACGGCAGTGCACACAACAGATCTGAACCCCTGTACTCAGGGAGCCCCCAGTCTGAGTGGAGAATCAGTGTAAAACAACCTGGACAAATGAGAACAAGGGGGTGTTTGGGGAAGCCATAGGGTGTAGAACAGGGTCCACTGGTCTGGTTTGAGGGCTCAGGGAAGGCCTCCAGGGGAGGGTTCAGAGGTCAGAGGTCCAACCGTCTGCCCCAGGGGAGGAACTGGACTTGCGGCTCATTCGGACCAAGGGGGGTGTGGATGCAGCCCTGGAGTATGCTAAGACCTGGAGCCGCTACGCCAAGGAGCTGCTGGCCTGGACTGAGAAGAGAGCCAGCCATGGTGAGGGCCCCTTCTACCGGGTCCCAGGCCCTGCCCAGACCCTGCAGTGCTCACACCCTGCCTGACTCACACCCCTGCTGTCTGCCCCCAGAGCTGGAGTTTGCCAAAAACATCATGAAGATTGCTGAGGCGGGAAAGGTGTCCATCCACCAGCAGGTAGCCATGAGCTCACCACCCCCCCCAGAGCCCAGTCTCTCCAGAACCCCAGCCAGATACCCCTAGATCCTCAGCATCCTCCAACACCAGACGGCCTCTCCCCACCCTCAGAGCCACATGCCACTGCAGTACATCTACACCCTGTTTCTGGAGCACGACCTCAGCCTGGGAGCCCTGGCCATGGAGACAGTGGCCCAGCAGAAAAGAGACTACTACCAGGTGAGGGGGTCCTTCATGCATTATTCCCTCCACAACCCCCTGGAGGAAGGCACCGTTACCATCAGCACCATTTGCTGATGAGGAAGCTGAGACCCGGGGATGCTGAGGAACTTGCCCAAGGTTACCCAGCAGAGATTCGAACCAGGCTTCCTGTGCTATTGCGAAACCGTGCTTTTGTTCTTCTGCGGGCCACAGGACGAGGTGCCAAGTGTGCCCAGGAAGAGAGCCTTGGCATCTTTGGGTCTAGGCACAAAGGATGGAGGTGACCACTGAGATTTTCTGGAGACACTGGGCTAGGGGAGGGCAGAGGTCTTCTGGGTGAGAAGACCCAGGAGAGAGAGTGCAGACCCAGAAAAGGGTCCAAAGGATGAAAGACATGTGGCCCCAGTGAATGCAATGATCGAGTAGCCCTGAGGCAGCATCCCCATTCCCCATCCTTCCCAGCCCCTGGCTGCCAAACGGACTGAGATTGAGAAGTGGCGGAAGGAGTTTAAAGAGCAGTGGATGAAAGAGCAGAAGCGGATGGTAAGGTCTAGGGTGGGGGGCTGGGGAAGCGGACTGGGGAAGGAGATGAAGAAGCAGTGACCGCGTCCCTCCTCCACCCACAGAATGAGGCGGTGCAGGCACTGCGGCGGGCCCAGCTCCAGTATGTGCAGCGCAGCGAGGACCTGCGGGTGCGCTCCCAGGCGTCCCCCGAAGACCCGGCCCCCCAGGCCCAGCCGGGACCCAACAAGCAGCAGGAGCGGCGGCGGCGCTCGCGAGAGGAGGCCCAGACCAAGGTGGGGACTCGGCCCCGTGCCCCCCTGTGCTTCGGCACCCCCGGTCCCACGATCTGTCCCACACACGCTCCCTGCCTTGTTCTCTCCAGGCGCTGGAGGCCGAGGCGCTGTACCAGGCCTGCGTCCGCGAGGCCAATGCGCGGCAGCAGGACCTGGAGGCCGCCAAGCAGCGGATCGTATCACACGTGCGCAAACTGGTGCTGCAGGGGGACGAAGTGCTGAGGCGGGTGAGACCCTAACCTGACGGCTGCCCACCACACTCATTCGCCCTGGCTAGGCGCCTCCTGCCCCTAAACCACCTCCAGAGCACCAGGACCCGCTCCCTCTTGCTGGACAGTCAGTTCCGCCCCCCAGACCCTGACTGCACTTCCCCCTCGGCCCCCTCCCAGGGGGTCCTACCCCCAAGATGACCCACCCTGGTTCTGACCACACCCCCAACCCCAGCTGCGGGCTCCTGTCCCTAAGCCACCTCCCACTGCCCGGCCCCGCCCCCAAACCTGGACCGAGCTGGTATCTCTCAGGGTCAGGCCATGCCCCAGGCTCCCAGGCCCAGCCCCTCTCTCACCTGAGGCCTCCGCCCCACAGGTGACCCTGGGATTGTTCGGGCTGCGAGGGGCTCAGGCAGAACGCGGCCCCCGCGCCTTCGCCGCCCTGGCCGAGTGCTGCGCGCCTTTTGAGCCGGGCCAGCGATACCAGGAGTTCGTGAGGGCGCTGCGGCCCGACGCCCCACCGCCCCTGCCACCAGCCTTCTCTTTCCAGGAGTTCACGCACGGGTGGGTCCCCAGGAGCGGGGTCAGGTAGGAGCCAAGCAGGTGGGTGGGGTTGTCCCAGTCATGGGAGAGTTGGGAATTTGGGGCTACTGCACTGGGGGCCATGATGCTCATGGCCATAAGGGCTTGCAGACCCAAGTACTTGGAGTTGGGGCCTAAACGGGATGCCAGGGTGATGTCATCCCAGGCAAGTTTCCTGGTTATCAGAGCCCTCAAACCTCTCCTTTCAGTTCCCCTCTGGACACAAGAAAGAAGCTCTCTGGAGCCCCACCTCCACCGCTGGATGAGAGTGCCGCTGAGCCAGGCCCTTGGGAGGACACTGGCACAGGCTGGCAGGGTGAGTGCCGTGAAGGGCAGGCAGGAGTGGTGCTGGGGCAGGAGGCCACACCTAACTGACCTGTCCCCTCCTAGGAACTCTGGGCCCCACTCTGGCCAGTGATGTGGACAGCATGGGTGGTGGCAGCGAGTCTCGGTCCCAGGACTCTCCCACTTCCAGCCCAGGTGGGACCATCCTCCAGCCCCTGGCCAGGCTCTGACCCTCAATCTCAAACCCATTCTTTGACCTCTGACCTACCCTGCAACCCTGACCTATTTTCTCAACCTCTGACCCATTCTCTTGATCCAACTTCTGAACCACCCCCCAGGTTCTTCAACCCCTAACTCCTGACCTGTCTGACCCACCCCCTCCTGACCTCTGACCCTTTCCCCAAGGGCATCTGTGGGTGGTTTTGGAAGGCCAAAAACCAGGAATGTTTCCTTAGCCTTGGCGCCTCCCCATGACCTCTGTGACCCCCAACCTCTGTAACCCTCTGACTCCAGGCTCTGGCACGAGGCGGCTGGTGAAGGTCTCGTCCACAGGCACCGAATCTTCAGATGACTTGGAGGAGCGAGACCCTGGTGAGGCTGGAAGCAGGTAGGGGTGGGGTGGGGGTGGACTAGGCACTCCTGACCCTGTCTCCCTGCAGACCTGGGAGATGGGCTGGAGAACGGGCCAGGCACCCCGTTCAAGAAGTGGACACTGTCCAACGCGGCCCAGACCCACCGGCTGCGGCGGCTGCGGGGCCCAGCCAAGTGCCGAGAGTGCGAGGCTTTCATGGTCAGCGGAACCGAGTGCGAGGAGGTGTGGCCTGGGCCGATGACCTAATGACCTCTGCTGAACCCCAGTGACCTCTCTGACCCCAGGCATCTCTCTGACCTGAGATCCCTAAGACCTTCCCACCCCTGGGACCTGCCCTGATCTGATGATCTCCTATGAGCCCCCTGCTCCCTGAGGATCCCTGTGACCTTCTCTTCCCCCACTGACCCCCGATGACCTCCCTGACCCTGTGACCTTTCCCTCAGTGCTTTCTGACCTGCCACAAGCGCTGCCTGGAGACTCTACTGATCCTTTGCGGACATAAGCGGCTCCCAGCCCGGACCCCCCTCTTTGGGGTCAACTTCCTGCAACTGCCAAGGGACTTCCCGGAGGAGGTGCCCCTTGTGATCACCAGGTGCACCACCGAGATAGAACAGCGCGCCCTGAGTGTGCAGGTGCCACCTTGACCCTTGACCACCCCCAAGAGTGAGTGACCCAGCCCTCTCAATGGCCAGATTGCAAGCCAGCTGTCCAACTTCCCACCCCTGCCCTTCAGGGCATTTATAGGGTCAGCGGGTCCCGGGTCCGCGTGGAACGGCTGTGCCAGGCTTTTGAGAACGGCCGAGCATTGGTTGACCTGTCAGGGAACTCGCCTCACGATGTCTCGAGTGTTCTCAAGCGATTCCTCCAGGAGGTGGGTGCTCAGCAGCTCAGGAGTCAGAGGCCGGGTGGGCTCAGACTGAGGACCCTCTGTAGCCCACCCACACCCATGTCCCCCCTGCCATTCCACCCCCAGCTCACTGACCCCGTGGTCCCCTTCCACCTCTACGACGCCTTCATCTCTCTGGCTAAGACCCTGCATGCAGACCCTGGGCACGACCCTGGGACCCCCAGCCCCAGCCCTGAGGTTATCCGCTCGCTGAAGAACCTCTTGGTGCAGCTGCCTGACTCTAACTACAACACCCTGCGGCACCTGGTGGCCCATCTATTCAGGTGTGCACTGTCCTTGACCTTGCCACATGACTTCTGACCTGAGGCACAGATCCAGGACTCCTTCCTTGGACATGTGACCACTGACCCCTGACCTCTGACCTTTGAATGTGTTTTCTGAGCTCTGAAACTTAATACATGACTCCTGACTTTGTATGCTGACCCCTAACCCCCATTGCCAGGCATGTGGCTGCTGGTCGTACACAATGACTGGGACCACTTACCCATGACTTGGGCAAGCTGCCACTAGCCTGGCTTGCAGATCCTACCCAATGACCAATAACCATACCCTCTGTGCCCTGACCCTTCTCCTCACACTGTCCCCAGGGTGGCTGCACAGTATGAGGAGAACAAGATGTCTGCCAACAACCTGGGCATTGTGTTTGGGCCGACACTGTTGAGGCTGCCGGACGGTCCAGGGGTAGCCAGCGCCGGCCCCGTCACCTGCCTGCTAGACTCCGTGCACCAGGCCCAGCTCATCGAGTTCCTCATTGTACACTATGAGCAGATCTTCGGGGTTGATGACCTCTTCCTGGCCACTGAGCCCCTGCCCCGAGACCCCAGCCCACCCCCTACGACCCTCCCAACCAGCCCCCAGCCACCATACTCACAACTTGCCCTGGATGCCCTGCCCATATCCCTAGCCTCGGACCCCAACCCAGACACCATGCCCCTTAGTGCCCTGGAGAAGCATCCCGAGACCACGCCCACAGAGGTAAGGAATCTGCTGGGCCCACAGACATGGGGAGAGCCTTCTCTCCATTTAATCCTCTCTCTCTCCTGTCTTCCTTCCTTCCTTTCCCTTGAAATTTGTCTATTTCATTCCCTTTCTCCTTTCCTTATTTACCCTGCACTCATTCTGAAAGGAAAGGTAAGGAATGGAGTGGTGGGAAATAATGGAGTAACAACAGGGTAGAGCCTTGCAGAGATACTAACATGAGTACCATTCATTCCTTCAACAGAATATTTATTGAACACCTACTATGTGCCAAGCGTTGCTCTAGGCATTGTTCTAGGCATCAGTTAGCAAAATATTCAAAGACTCCATCCTCTTGGTTGCCTACCTTCTAGTGGGAAAGAAACCAACAATAAACAAGAAATATGATACAAAGTCAGTTATACAGGATGTTACAAGGTGATGAATACTATAGAAAAAAGAAAGGGTAGGGTAAAGTAGGGGACATCAAGGGCACCAAGGTGAGAGGTAGTGGGCAGTTTGTAGCAGTAAATAGGATGTTGTGAGTGGGTCTCATGGAGAAGATGGGTTTGAGCAAAGACTGGAAGGATGTGAGGGGGGAGTAAGCCAGGTGGAGATCAGGGGAAGGGTGTTCCAGGCAAAGGGAACAGCCAGTACAAAGGCCCTGAGGTGGGACCATGCCTGGTGTATTCAGGGCAGAGCCCCATGCTGTAATGAATGAGTGAGGGGAAGGTGGAAGGAAGTGAGGCCAAAGAGGGCTGTGCAAGCCTCCATAGACTGCACGCCTACAATGCAGGGGTGCTTGCATAGTAATTGCCCTAAGAGGTAAATACTGTTAATGAAAACCATTTACAGATGAGACTCTTAGGGGAGGCTTTCTGACCCTCAGATCCTGATACACTTACCATTCCCGAGAGCTAGGATCTCCCCTGCAGCACCCCAGAGCTGGGAAAGCTGCTGCTGGTGAGGTGTGGGACTCTGAGAACTGGAATACCTCAGAAAGTGCTCCGGACACAGAGAAAGAATTCCAACTGCTATTAGCATTTAGCGAAAGGATGAACTAAAAGATATTCAGATAAGCTAAAAAGCAGGCCTGAAATTGCAGAAAGTAGAGCAGGATGAAGACCGGTAGTTCCCCCATTCCTAATGCAGAGAAGGCTGTCACTTTCCGGGCTGGTCCTCTGTTGAACAAAGGCATTCCTGCCCTCACAGAGCCCACAGTTGAGATTAATGACACTGCTCTTCACAGGAGGACAAGCAGTACACTCTCAAGGGCATCATCTCTCCCCAGATACCAGAACTGCAAGGGAACTTTTGCATGTCTACGAGTCTCAAAGAACTGGCATTTTATTGCTGGAGGTCTCATTCTTGGGTTTCTTCTTGCAGATTCCAACTCTGCAGAGGGACCAGGAAGAGGAAGTAACCAAAGACACCAAAAATGAGGGAGAGGAAGGTGAGTGTGTTGTGGGGTAGCCCAGGGGTTCTGGGGTTGCCGCTGCCTTGGGGTAGCTTGGCTGAATGATGACAATGGGGGAGGGGTGTATCCAGAGGACTTAGGGGTGCTCAGCATTGACCACTCTATCCCACAGTGTCCAGCCAAGGCCCTGAGGACTCACCCCTGGGGACACAGTCCCGTGGCCACTTCAGCCGCCAGCCAGTGAAGTATCCCCGGGGGGGTGTACGGCCTGTCACCCACCAGCTGTCCTGCTTGGCCATGGTGGCTTCCAAATTGTGCGAGGAGACCCCTGTCACATCAGTGCCCCAAGGGAGCTTGCGGAGGCCAAGACCCGGCCCTGCCGCCACCTCCCGTGAGGGCAGCCCTCTGCGCCGCACCCCACTGCCCAAGCATTTTGAGATCACGCAGGAGACGGCCCGGCTACTCTCCAAGCTGCACAACGAGTCTGTGCCCAAGGCCACCTGCTGCCCAGGCACCCAGCCTGAGGAAGCTGAGGACCATTTCTGACTATCCCAGCACTCTGACCAAGAAGCCCAGGACTGAGAAGATGGACCCAACATCCCAGGAGTTCAATGTTGGGGTGTCTGGAGAGTTCCTATGGGGAAAGACTACATGGCCTAGGGGAGAACTAAAACCCTTCAGCAGCAATGTACCAGGATCCCCCCCCCCCCTACTAGACACAGGTCAATGTCAAGTGACAGGGCCACTCAGGTTCAGAGGTCACTCAGGGTCAATACAGATCATGGGGTCCTTGAGGTCCACCCTAGTCTCTGACCCCTAGGATAGGGGTGCTTTTTGCTACTTTGGTTGTTGCCACTCCCCCATCTGTCTGCCTCCTTAGCTGATCCCAAGTGACCACATATTGGAGGATGTGGGCAACCCAGACTCAACATTCTGCCTGGGGTCTGGTGGCCTCTGAATAAACTGTGTCCTTTATAACCTTGAGTGTCTTTCTTTGCCAGGGAAGGGTGACAGGGGAGGTCGGTGAGGCAGCATCTTTTTGCCCCATTTTACCGACCAGGGAAATCAAAGCCCCCTTTCTTTCATCTCAGAACACCCCGAGCACCTACATGCAGTAGAGGCTGGGCCTGGGCACCTGGCTGAGTCACACCGGGCCGGCCCTCCCGGAGCTCAGCGTGCGATCCGGTCCTGCACAATCAAACAAACATAACTAAGTGCAGATAACCGAGACAATGGGGCTGTGTGCTCTCGGTCGTGGGAGTCCAGGGCCGCCACAGGCGTGGGCCGGGCAGGGAACAGCGCTGCCGGGGGCTGGATTTCGAGAAACCTGAGTGCGGCCAGAGTCAGCTGAGGCCAGAGGTCTGCGGGTCAAGGAAGGCTGCGTCGCGCGGTAGCTCTAAGCCGGCGAAGCCAAGGAGGGGCTGGGGTCGTGGCGGTGGGAGCCGGGTCGGATCAGGGCGTGGCTTAGAACTCGGCGACGGATTGGACACGAGGGAGCGGGCGGGGTGGGGCCGGGGCAGGGGCGCAGACCCTGAGACCACCCGGAGGTGGGCCCGGGCGGCGCTAGGTCACGGCGGGAAATCTCGGGCAGTGAGTGACTCAGCCCCGCGAAGGCCCAAAACTGCGGGCGCGTGAGGTGTGCGCGGACTTGGGGTGCGGGTCCCGCGCCGGAAGTGGAGAGGGGCGACCGAGGAGACGCGAGGCGGAGAGGAAAGAGGGGAGCTGCGGTTCCGGGCGACCCTGTCCCCGCCGCGGCAGCGGAAGAGAGGCTCCTCCAGGTGGTGGGGACCGGGCGGGGCGGGGCGCTGCGGCGGGGGCGGGGCGGCGGGACCCCGCCTCCAGTCCTCTCTTGGCCGCTCCCGCCAGGCGCACCCAGACGCTCTTCTGCTCCAGCCCTCGTCGCCCGGTCATGGGTCTCGGGCGCGAGGCCACCCTGTCTGCGGCGTGACGGGCGGCTCAGGTGAGACCCGCGAGGACGGGGGAGGGTGGGCGCGGGGCCTGGGGAGGGCGCGGCACGTGCTGCGGGGCCCGGGCGCCGCCCCCTCCTCTCCTACCTCCTCCTCTTCCTCCCCTAGCCTGGGGGCCCCCAGAGGCCCGGCCTGCTGCCACCTTCCTGACCGCCCCTTTTGTCCCACTCGGAACGGCCCGATCCCCCGCCTGCTTAGGGAGCGCTCGCGCCCAGAGCCCGCCGCCCAACTTGTGGGGCTGCCTCACTGCCCCCAATCTGATTGCCCGAGTCACTTCCATGTCCCAGCACCCACCTCCTGCAAGGTCCTAGCAGTGGCCCCACCCTGCGCACACACGCCCCCTGGGCTCCGCTCCCTGCACTGACCCCAACACCAAACTGACTCTCCCTTGCCTGCTTTCACAGCCCACACCCCTTTGTCTTGCCCTAACCCCCCCCCCCCCCCCCCGCCAAACACACACACACACACACACACACACACACACAGATTGGTCACAGGTTGGCGCCGCGTGGGCAAATGAGTTTTGTTTTGATTCTTTAGGTTAAAAGCAAAACCACCCAGTCGTTTGATTTGGGAGATACCCTTCTAAGAGTCTTATTAGTAATTAAGCAACAACTGCCCCACCCCACCCCCGAACTCACAGACTTGCTTTTCCAGGCCACCCTGGCCCCTACCACTACCACTTTGCCCTCATGCATCTGAGTTTGAGACCCTTGCCCTTCCTGTCCTAATCCTCCCTCTGGCTGCTGCTCCCTTCTCTGTCCCTCCAACAAGGACCTTCTGTACTGACCTTTCCCTCTGTGCCCCCAGATGGTCACCATGGGCCAGTGCTACTACAATGAGACCATCGGCTTCTTCTACAACAACAGCGGCAAGGAGCTCAGCTCCCACTGGCGGCCCAAAGATGTGGTTGTGGTGGCACTGGGGCTGACTGTCAGCGTGCTGGTGCTGCTGACCAACCTGCTGGTCATCGCGGCCATCGCCTCCAACCGTCGCTTCCACCAGCCCATTTACTACCTGCTTGGCAACCTGGCCGCAGCTGACCTCTTTGCCGGTGTAGCCTACCTCTTCCTCATGTTCCATACAGGCCCGCGCACAGCCCGGCTCTCACTTCAGGGCTGGTTCTTGCGGCAGGGCCTGTTGGACACGAGCCTGACGGCGTCCGTGGCCACACTCCTGGCCATCGCCGTGGAGCGGCACCGCAGTGTGATGGCTGTGCAGCTGCACAGCCGCCTGCCCCGAGGCCGGGTCATCATGCTCATCGTGGGCGTGTGGGTGGCCGCGCTGGGCCTGGGGCTGCTGCCCGCCCACTCCTGGCACTGCCTCTGCGCCCTGGACCGCTGCTCGCGCATGGCCCCCCTGCTCAGCCGCTCCTACCTGGCCGTCTGGGCCCTGTCCAGCCTGCTCGTCTTCCTGCTCATGGTGGCTGTCTACACTCGCATTTTCTTCTATGTGAGGCGGCGGGTGCAGCGCATGGCAGAGCATGTCAGCTGCCACCCCCACTACCGTGAAACCACGCTCAGCCTGGTCAAGACTGTTGTCATCATCCTGGGTGAGTGGCACCCTACTTCCCAACTCCTGCGAGACTGATAGAGCATGATGGGAGGGGATGATCTGGGTGGGGAATGTTCTCCAAGGAGGTGCTGCCTGAGCAGAGGCAAGGCAAGAGTTCCAGGCAGAGGGAACAGAAGGTGACAGCCCCAAACAGGACCAGCCCAGTGTCTCCAAAGAGGGGAGAAGGCCCACGTGACTGGTCCGCAGGAAGAGAAGGTCAGCACAGCCTCAAAAGGCACAGACAGGAGTCATATTTTGTTCTGAGTTCCATGGGAAGCCCTTAAGAGTTCTTAGCCAGGAGTAATGAGGTCTGGCGGTTGAATGTAGAATGGTCTGAGCAGGGGAGGTGCACACACCACCCCCAAGAAACAAAGAGCAACTCTTCCTAATCATTCCTTTTCCGCCACCGAGTAATCGGTCGGTCCCACAGTGACCTTTCCCCCAAAGAACAAATCTCTATGTAGAAATGTCCAGGGTCCTGTCCACCGTATACCAGTTAGGAAGGGCTTTCCTCTGGCAGACAATCAGAGAAAGGTTTCCCCTCTTAGCAGTTCTGCCCCATCATGCTGCAAAGGCAGCAAGACAGGCAGCTCTTCCCTACAAACTGCACAGCTGTCGCCCAAGCTCTGGAGACTCCTCCAGTTCTGAGCCATTGCAACAGCTGGCCCTGCTCACATCAGGCTCCATCCCGCAGGGGCGTTTGTGGTCTGCTGGACACCGGGCCAGGTGGTGCTGCTTCTGGATGGTCTGGGCTGCAAGTCCTGCAACGTCCTGGCTGTGGAGAAATATTTCCTACTCTTAGCCGAGGCCAACTCGCTGGTCAACGCCGTGGTGTACTCATGCCGAGATGCTGAGATGCGCCGCACCTTCCGCCACCTCCTCTGCTGTCTGTGCCTTCGCCGGTCCACCCACAAGTCTGTTCGCTACACATCCTCCACCCAGACAGGCCCTAGCACTCGCATCATGCTTCCTGAGAATGGCCATTCCCTGATGGACTCCACCCTTTAGCTAACCTTGGACTTCAGCAGGGTACAGCAAATGCCAGAGCTCTGCCCCTGGCCACTTGTGGGTGCGCCCGGCTCTACCCAATCTGCGGGCCAGACTTAAAGGCAGACCCTCAGTCTGGCTTGGCATGAAACCACTGCCAGCCCTACCCAGGCAGACAACTGTGCCCATCTCAGGGCCTGTAGGTTGGGGTCATCTAAGCATCTGGGAGAGAGTTGAACGGGGTGCAGGAATCTGGCCCTTCAGTCATCTCAGGTTGCAGGGCTTTTTAACGGACACTTTTCTGTTTTTACTGCACATGCCTGGCAAGCCCTGTGGACTGCTTCCTCGTCCACGGTGGCATGGGTAATAAAGGTGGGAGAGATGAGGGCCCCCTCAGGCCACGCTGCCCAGTGCAACAGGGTAACAAGGATGGACCATGGGCGCCCCATCTGCCTGAGGCTGATTGTTTAGGCCACAGACTGAGGAGTGCTGAGCGTGAGCTGGGAAAGGTTTATGGCCTCTGGCAGCCTCCAGTGGTCTTGCCTATCCCCGCAAGAGTTAAGGGGGTCTACAAGGAGGGGGTCTATAAAGAGTAAACCTTTCCGCTCCGAGGTCTCCAAAGCCTTTTCTGTTGTCAGCTTATCTGTCTGTCCCTATGTCCCAGAATTGTCCACCTCAGCTCAGGCTGAGCTGGGATCCTTCAACGTGGCATCTCCTGGGCCCTGTTCCCATTCCCCTTTGGTCTCTGCATGGCTGTTGCTCCGTCTCTCTTCTTGTTCCCTTTTGCCTCTGTCTCCTCCACCTCTTTCCCTGCCTTCATCTTGCCACCTGCCTCTCTGTCTCCGTTCTCTGGAGCCCAGAGTAGTCTGTGGCCTGTGTGAGGCTTCTCTCACCTGCCTGCCCCCTTGTCTGAGTCCAGATTGTTAATAGTCAGGTGTGTCCATCCCACTGTCCACTCCATCACCTACGTGCACACCTGTGGGCTTGGGGTAGTGGGGTCCATGGACCAGAATGCAGGATTTTAGAGTTGCCATTTCTCAAGCTTCTCTGATGTGCCTGGCACACTGATAAGCGTTTTAGGTGCATTATTTAATCACCACCTGCATCTTGTGGCATAGGTATTATATATATTTTCATGTGAGGACAGTGGCTCAGAGAGATCGAAATTTGGCCCGTGGTTACATAGTTTCAAAAGGGCACAGAGATACATCGAGGGACTAGAGAGGCCCCTGAGGAAAGGACTTCGGATTTCCACAAAGTCCGGAGTTGGTCACAAGCTCAGCCTGGCTTTCCCCACTTCACCCTGTGGTCTCAGATGTGCCAGACCCATGATGAGTCCCCTCTCAGATACACAGAGGCACTGTGCTAGACACAGCGTAAACCAGGCTCTGGATTCTCTCTGCTTACACACCTAGCCAGATTTTGAACCCAGGCCTCCCATCAGAGGCTGAATTCTTAAACTACTAAAGCATGCATTGCCAAAGAACCAAAAATGTGTAGATCCTTCTACATTAACTGGGGCTGAGTTTCCCTTTGGGAAAATTCTCCCTGCCCTACAACAGGTCTGTGAGGAGGCAAGAACAAACTGGGGTGCCAGGTACTTCTCCAGGGTCCAAGGTAGGCAGTGTGGCTCCTTGAGCCTGGGGCCTGAATCTCAGAAGTGATGACCTAGGCCAGCACCCAGCCACGTGGATGGGGACATAGTCCTTGTCTCCAGGGAGCTGTAGGCCTTTTGGACAAAAGTATCACTTTGGGTGCCAAGGCAGCCAGCCGTTCCTATGGGGTGGGAACCCCTGATGGTCTCCAAAGGTAGCTCTGTTTCACCTGCTCTGAGCTGGCTGCTCTTGCATCAGCATCTTCCAGGTTCTAACCCACACTCTTCTGGTCTCCTTCGGGATCTTGTCCCATCAGTTTTTCCCTCTCTGTAGGTCTCTCCTCTCCACCAGGTGACTTAAGGTTTTTGTCTCAGATGGTCCCTGAAGCTCTCAACCCATCCCCCCACCACTGTTCTCTGAAGGATGCCAAAGTTACCCACTACTTTTCAGATTTCCTGTGTGGTGCTGCACTAGTGGTTGACCTTTTGTACAGGGTACCAGCTCTCCATAGTCCCCACATGTTCTAGTACTTCCTGTTACTGGGGCCAAGTGTCGGGTTTCCTTCATCAAGGAGCTTTCCAGGTTGTTCTTACACTAGTCTACATCATTCATTTCCATTCCCTTTGGAGTGCCCGAATCTAATCAGACCAGTTGGTGTTTGCATTTCCTCTCCAGCAGCAATGCGAAGAAGATGGGCCCTGTCCTGAAGGGTTCCCAGGAGGTTGAGGTCCCTTTATGAGCCTCGTCTGGGGTCTGTCCCCATTGCAAACAGGCTCTAGGAGGTCCCATGACTTTGGAGAAGTGATTTATGTCCGAGAATAAATCCTTTTCTCTCGCACAAGAATCCTCTGATGCCAGGAGTCCTAACAGCTAGAAACAAAGGCCTGTGAAGATTCGCTCTGATTTGGGGGTGCATCACAGGGTAGGTCCTCAGAAAGCATCCTTCACGTGCTAGCGGAATGCTGTAGGGCAAAAGAATGAATAAAGCAAGGTCACTCTTAATAAGCTGGACCTTGAAAGGTGAATAGAAGTGATTTCTGCAACTGAGAAAATCACTCAGTTTTGACCTTCCAACCACCATCACCACACGTACCTGTACCCCCTATGGAATATTAGAGGTGGGGGGAGGGGGAACTGGGAGGCCGGGAGCCCAAGTGACCCACCTGCTGGCACTGAGGCTGAGGGGAGCAGGGGTCTGGGGCTCCGGGCTTCTGGAGATGAATGGGGGTAGGGGTGTTGATGGGGTTCTGAGAGGCTAGGGAGGGTCTGAGAAGCAAGGGGTGGCTTGGAGGAAGAGTGCAGTGCTCTGAGAAGTTAAGACTCTGAGATGTGTAGGTCCCTGAGGAGTGGGATGCTCTGAGACATGGGAGCCTATGAGGAAGAGTGGGGGCTGGGGGGGGATTGGCTCTAAGAAGTGAGGTCCCTGAGGAGTGGGGACTCTTGAGGAGGTGTGCGGGCTCTGAGAAGGGAGCGCTCTAAGGACGTGTGCGGTGTAAAGTGTCTCAGAGTAGGAATGGTTGAGGGAGGTGGAGATGTGGGAGATGGGGTTTCTGAAGCAGAGCAAAGCCGGCCTTGCCCTCTCCGGCTGGAGGAGGGTAGGGGTAGAAAGCGCCGTTGCCTCAGCAACCCCCAACAGAGTCCTAGGCAGATAGGAGGGGCTTTTAGGGGCCTGCCTGTGGGCGAGGCACGGCGGCCCGCGCGGCGGCGGTTGGCTGACGGAGATAGTAGGGCGTGTCCCTGGGCGGGGCGCGCCTGGCTGGCGGCGGTTGGCTGTAGGCGGAGGGGGCGGGGCCCGAGGGCGCGCGTGGTGCGCGCATAGACGGCGGCGGTTGGCTACGACGTCCGCGCGAGCTCTCCAGGCTCGGCTGCTCCTTGGTTGAGCGCCCGCCAGGCCTCGCCGCGCATGGAAACCCCGTGCTGCCGCCCCGCTGACCCGCGCCGCTCACCGCCCCGGCCCCCACCGGGCTCCGACACGGACGACGTCCTGCAGATCATGGCCATCACCGACCAGAGCCTGGACGAGGCGCAAGCCAGGTGCTGGCGCGGACTCGGCGGGGGCCACCCAAAGTCGCTTCAGTGAAGGGGGCGGGCCGAGGGGCCAGGGCCGGGGCGGCTGGGGGCGTGAGGGGTGAGGAGGGTGCAGGGTGAGAGATGGGGTGGTGAGTCTGGGCGGAGAGGGAGAGGGCAGATCGGGGGCGGAGGGTTTGAGGAGGACTGAAGGGGGGTTCTGAGGCCGAAGGGAATGGAACGGATTGAAAGGGGGCTTATGGCGCTAAGCTGTGGGTGCTGGGTTTTAGGAGCTCATCTTGGGGTGAGAGGGATGGGTTTAAGGGGAGTTTGTGGATGGAGAGGTTTATGGTGAAAGGTGGTTTCAGGGTTTATGGATGTAAGGGGGAAGAGGAGTGTTGGGGGGCTGTAAGGGCTGAGAGATGGGTGCACACGGGATTTGTGAAGGATGGACAACTAAATGGATCAGTGGTATGCATGAGGATGGGAAGTTCTGGGGGCAGGTAATGGAGAATGAGTTGTGGGAAATGGGACTCGGGAATGAAGAGATGGTGTGATTTGATTCGGGAAGCATCCAGAAAAAAGGTTAGTGGGGGAGCTGGAGGGGGACAGAGGACTCCCTTTTTTATTAATTTGGCGAATGTTTATTAGACACTATGTGCGGGGCACGGAGCTGGGTGCTGATGTCACTGATCTCAAGCTCATGGTTTGAGGGAGAGAAAGTAAGTAGCAAAACTAAGTATAAGTTGCGCTAAAAGCTGTAAGTAAAGAGATGGCAAGCTGTGGGAAGCCAGGAGAGGGCACAGCACCCTTAGAGGCCCGAAGGTGGGAAAGGGCAGGAAGAATGCAGAGCCAGGGACTGAAAGTCCCCAGTACAGCAGAGAGAGTCTGGAACCAGGATCACATGGGGCCAAGTTTCAGGAAAGGGTTTGGCTTTTATTTCAGTTGCAGTGGGAAAATCACAGTGGTTTTAAGACCACCTGTCCCACTTAACCTCCACCCACCACTTGTCAGTGAGCCAGGATTGGTAAAATGTGCTTCACAAGTCAGCCCATTGTGTTTGGGGCCTGCCTGAATTGTTAGAAGGTAGCAAAGCACAGAATGACATCCTTTTGGAGGATGAGGTCTTGTTGAATGGGACTTGTTTGGGGGTAAGGGACGGTCCCTGTGGATGGGACCAGGGTGTAGTGGTGTGGACGGTGCAGTGCCTAGAACCTTCTAGTGAGGAGGGGTTACAAAGCCAGGTGAACAGCATCCCCAGGAAAGGAGGAGGCAAGCAAAAGGTGGATATGGCAGGCATTTATTCCTCAGACTTTCTTGCCTTTGCTTCTTGTGGAATGTCGACTCTTTCCACAGTTTCATGGCCTCTATCTGGAAAGTTAAGAGTGTCACACACACATAACCCCACCGCACACCACTGGAGCATTGTGCTAGGTGCTCCAGAAACCAAGATGGCTAAGCTGTTCTCTGCCCTTTCAGAGCTCTTTCAGAAGGAAGATGTGTGGGAGACTTAACTCATAAACAGTCATCATAATAGGAGTGTGCTGAGTAGAGGTAATTCCTGGCACAAAAGAGCTGGGCCGGGAGAGGGTGACCTTCTGTGATGCCTTCTCCGCTAAGCCAGTGTGAGAGCAAGGGCATTGTTGTACTTTTCCTTTGTATTCCCAGGGCTGTGCACAATGCCTGGCACCTAGCGTTCAGTAAAGTTTTGTGGCACTTAGATTCTGGAAGGGTTGGTAGGAGCTAGGGAAGGGGGAAAACGGGCTCTTCACACCCAGGAACCACAGAAGCAGTGCTTTGGGTGCATGTGGAGCTACCTGTGTTCCTTCTGTTCTAGGCCAGGAGCTGCTTAAGGAGCGAACTCTGCTCAGATGTGGCCTTCCTCAGGCGTGTGTCACCCTGCACTGCCCCAAGGCTGCTACTTTTTTCTTGTAACAATCTCTTGAGATTCTAGACTCCCCTAGGTAGGCTTAGAATGGAATGCAGTCAGTCACCTCTTCTTGCTGTTCTCAAAGAGAGTCGTTTTTCTTTTAAGGCTAAGAAACTGAACAGGGGGTCATTACACTTGCCTTACAACGTAGCTGTTAGGTAGCTGATTCCTGGTTTCTTCCTGAGGTAGAAAGATCCCCGGAGCTTTTATTTTGAGACTTTGGAAGCTTCACATCTGCCCCACTCCTTGCATAGCCTTTAGATAAATTCAAGGCCCTAAAAGTCACCCAAGTCCAGACACCAGTCTTCAGTCCTCAAGTGGGCGGGCCACTTACTCCACTCTGGAGAAAACACAGCTTGGGTGGGTCTTTTCCTCATAGTAAACCTTGCTGCCTGGTAGATTATCAGCTTGGGCAGGGAAGCAGATTGTGTCTTTCCTGATCAGCCAACTGGGTGAGGCCTTTGGCTTCCCTGGCCTTTGGCTTCACCTCAAGTAGTGAGGTCTTTCTGACCCTGCCCTCTCTGAAACAAGAGAGGACGGTTTCATCTCTGTGCGCTGCCAACCTCTTAAGAGCCCCTGGAGTCAATTTAGCTCAGCTGGCTAGCAAGAAAAGAATTTTTCATCTCAGATTTGAGGCCTTCTCAACCTGCTTTGTCACCGTGTGCTTAAAGAAGGGAAGCACACCTACTCTCCTTAAACCTGGATTCCTTCTTACACCTTTCTACGTTATTAGGAAGGCAGCTCCACATACTTGGGTGTAATTCATTTTGTTATTATAGCTGAATAGTCTTCAAATAGTGAACTGTGTATTGTTCTTCCTTCTGGCTACACAGATAGTAGAGGGACACTGGGGAGTTTGGAATGCACTGTCTTGGTTGAAATTCAGCCCACATCAGCTGGAAATTTCCTGTGTGATAGGTAACTAGTCTTCTTGAATGATCTTCTGAACTTCTTTGGTGACACCCTGAGCTTTTCCTAGAGAGGGACAGTTTTTGTGTTTTCTGAGTTGGATCTTTCACTGATCACGTTCTCATTCATTTCTTACATGGGACCGGGAAGGCAGGAAATTTTCTCTTGTTTGCCGAGGATTTTCTGAGTATGTCACTCTATCATGTGTAGCCTTAGTTTTTATAATAATAAATTTTACAACATGTTGAAGTTTATGTAGATTTGTTTCTTTGCTTCTTTTGAATACCTTTATGAAGGGTTTATAAGGTTATCAGGCTAGGGTTGAGGGCTCCTCTGTCAGGACTCAGATTCCAAAGTTCTTCCCCCTCCCAGAGTTGTTAACCAGTGTTTGAATCATCGACCCCTTTGAAAATCTGGTGCAATCTCTGGGTCCCCTCCTAACCATGCCCCCTGACAGTGTGCTTGTGTACCACACCTTTGAGAATCCTCAGGCCTCAGGTGTCCTGGGGCCTGGAAGCTGCCCTTCGTCAGTGGTGGACTCACTTTTTTGTCTAGTAGTGAGATTCCTAACAAGTCAGTGTGAAAACTCTAGAGCTGGGAAGGCTGAGGGGTGAGTTTTGGAAACCTGATTTTAAAAGGAAGCAGAATGGTCAACAGTGTCGTCCTGGAGATCTGGGCTCCAGACCTGATGATCTGGAAGAGGCAGCTGAAGAGGACTGGCCCTTCAAGTCATTCTGCATGTTGGAACGACAGGTGGGTTGTGCTGCCAGATTGGCAGATTTAGCTGTTGTGGTCAGTTCTTGACCTTTTGCTTGCAAGGGCATGAAAATGCTCTAGAGAGCTACACTGTCCAAGGAGGTAGCCACTTGCCATATGTCTCTGTAAATTAAAATGAATCAAAATAAACATTCAGGGGACTTCCCTGGTGGTGCAGTGGTTAAGAATCTGCCTGCCAATGCAGAGGACACGGGTTTGATCCCTGGTCCAGGAAGATCCCACATGCTGCAGAGCAACTAAGACTATAGCCACAACTACTGAGCCTGCGCTCTAGAGCCTGCGAGCCACAATTACTGAAGCCCACATGCCCTAGATCCTGCACACCGCAATAACTGAGCCCATGCACCGCTACTGAAGCCCGTGCTCTCTAGGGCCACTTGCCTCAACTACTGAGCCCACGTGCTGCAACTACTGAAGCCCGCACGCCTAGAGCCCGTGCTCCGCAGCTAAAGAAGTCACAGCGGGCTTCCCTGGTGACGCAGTGGTTGGGAGTCCGCCTGCCGATGCGGGGGATGCGGGTTCGTGCCCCAGTCCGGGAGGATCCCGCATGCCGCGGAGTGGCTGGGCCCGTCAGCCATGGCCGCTGAGCCTGCGTGTCCGGAGCTTATGCTCCACAATGGGATAGGCCACAACAGTGAGAGGCCCGCGTACTGCCAAAAAAAAAAAAAAAGAAGTCACAGCAGTGAGAAGCCCGCTCGCTCACCAAAACGAAGAGCAGCCCCTGTTCACCACAAATAGAAAAAGCCCGCGTGCAGCAATAAAGACCCAATGCAACCACAAATAAATTAATTAATTAAATTAAACATTCAGGGACTTCCCTGGTGGTCCAGTGGGTAAGACTCTGCACTCCCAATGCAGGGGGCCCGGGTTCAATCCCTGGTCGGGGAACTAGATCCTGCATGCATGGCGCAACTAAGAAGTCCACTTTCCACAACTAAAGATCCTGCATGCCGCAACGAAGATCCTGCATGCCGCAGCTAAGACGGGTCAAACTAAGACACAGCCTAAATAAATAAATGTTTTTTAAAAATAAAATTAAACATTTCGTTCCTCAGTCACACTAGCTACCTCTCAAGTGCTCAGTAGCCATGTGACTACCATCTTAATGCAGGTAGAGAACATTTCCATCATTGCAGAAAATTCTGGACAGCAGTGTTCTAGAGCAATGCTTCTCTTAGCTGGACCTGCAGCAGATCTCTGCAGAAATCTTATTGCACAGGTTCTGATGTAGCAGGTCTCAGTGGGGCCCAAGAGTCCACATTTCTAACCACCTCCCAAGGGTGCCAATGCCGCTGATCTCAGACCACACTTGGAGAGGTCAGACTCTCAAGAGTGGAGATGATAGCGTGTCATTTATTTCAATTTTCATGAATCATTTTACCTAGTAGATGGTTAATCTGACAAATGGAAATTATTTTTGAGCCTAAGTTGTGTTTGTGGGCATAAGGGATTTTAAATTAATCACAAGGGTCACATATTAGCATTGTTTTGTCTATTTAATATAGAAAGAAAATTAGAAATGAACAAATAAAAATCAGAAAACAGTTGATTTTTTTTTTCTCTAGATGAAACATTTGATCTGGGGCCATGGGACCTTGTTATTTCAGGATCTGTTTACATTTTCAGTCTAAGGAAATCAAGTTTTAGAAGTCCCAGGGTTGTTTCTATATTTCCTTTACATGGTCTGTAAAACCATAGCTCAACTTTGCGTTAGTTTGTAGAACTTGAGTGTAATAGAAAATGATCATTGGGGAATGGTAATAAGGTCTTTAGGGCAAAAAAACTTCACATATAACGAATAAAAATATGATGGAGAATGGTCACTATTATACATGTGTTAAGAGTAAGCTATATGGCATATGCGGTGGTGAACCTGAAACTAAAAAGAGTATATTTAGAGGTTGGCCTTTGGGCAACATAACAGATATTGTAATTAGGGCCTCCATAGCTTTCCTTAGGAAGAAAAGATTTCTCTGAACTTTTTTTAAATTTGATTTTTACATATATGACTTGTTAGGTATTTTCTACTGGTCAAAATTTGCATGACTTTCTTCATTCCTCCAGTATTTCTGCAGACTTTACCTGGAATATGGATTAAATTCCGAATATTAAAAGGAGATGATGACATAAGTTTGACTATCCTTAAAACTTACTCAAATGGCAAGGTATGTACTGTCAAGTGAATGGTGTGCCCCTCGTCTTGGTACCTCTGGGATACTAAATATGGAAACACAGACCTCTAGAAGTATGTACATTAATGCATGTCAGAAAGCATTGAGCTTTCAGCATGCCCATCAAAGAATGCAAGGGGTCAGAAGAGGAATTTATGGTTTGGAATTTCCTAAAGCCAGATAGCATTAGCATGAGAGGATCTATTAGTCCAAAGCCGGGAAGTAAAATTTCAGAGCTGAAATTTTCTTTTTCATCGCCCTTAAGGAGGTTCTGTAGATACCAGTCAACTTGGTGCCTGGCAGTCTGTGTTCTTAGACTGCTTGCAGGTTTTAGCTCTGCTCCTGGGTTAACATGCTTAGCTTGGCTTTGTCTAGTGCCAAAGGAAACTCTTGCTGTCCTTGGTGTGCTTTTCCTAAGGGTTGGATTTTGTTGGATTTTATTTTATTTTACTTTTTGCTGCATTGGGTCTTCATTACTGCATGCGGGCTTTCTCTAGTTGCATTGAGCGGGGACTACTCTTCATTGCGGTGCGCAGTCTTCTCATTGCAGTGGCTTCTCTTGCAGAGCACAGGCTTTAGGCACATGGGCTTCAGTAGTTGTGGCACGCGGGCTCAGCAGTTGTGGCTCACAGGCTTAGTTGCTCCGCAGCATGTGGGATCTTCCCAGACCAGGGATTGAACCCATCACCCCTGCATTGGCAGGCAGATTCTTAACCACTGCGCCACCAGGGAAGTCCCGATTTTGTTGGTTTTAAAACAATTTCCTGAAGCTATCTAGGATCACAGCAAAATCCATTTTTTTTGCTATACACGGGACTCTCACTCTTGTGGCCTCTCCCATTGTGGAGCGCAGACTCCGGACGCTCAGGCTCAGCGGCCGTGGCTCATGGGCCCAGCCGCTCTGCAGCATGTGGGATCTTCCCGGACCGGGGCACGAACCCGTGTCCCCTACATCGGCAGGTGGACTCTCAATCACTGTGCCACCAGGGAAGCCCAAAATCCCTTTTGATTGTCTCTCTTGTCATGATGCACTATTAAACCCCTTAATATTTTCCCTTCATTCCTAGAGTGGATGAGTGCCCCGTGTGGGCTCGGCCCTAGAACCGAGACCAAAAAGAGGGGCCCCCAGCCGAGCCCTGTGTGCTTCTGGCTTCTGCTCCCTTCTTTGGCTGTGGAACCTAGCAGTTCTCACCCTAGTTTTTGATTCTCCACTTGCCCCACTTAAGTCTAGAGACGTCAGAGCTCTGCTTTCAAACTCTTCATTTCTACTCTGCTAGTGCCACATCTCTAGCCTCTACCTTTCCTTCAGTTCAGTTCAACAAATCTTTGCTCAGTTAGTGTGCCAAGTATGGTGCTGGCCTGGAATTTCTGAAATGAGTAAGTTGAGGCCTTCATCATGTCCGGGCCAGGCGTGATAAATGCTTTAAACGGAAGAAAGGAGGGAGTAAGAAATCCAGGCTAGGACAGGCCAACCCATTAGAGTCTTGGACTAGACAGAGGAGTAGGACTTCCCCAAGTCCGGAGGAGGGAGAAGGTCAGCAGGACTCTGGTGAAGAGCCTCGAATGCCTTGCTAAGTGGTTTGTGTTTTTGGAGCAGGCAGTGAGAAGCCATTTCACCTTTTGCTCAGGAGAGAGATTTTCATCTCTCTGTGGTTTTGAGTAAGAAATTTAACAATAGTGTTGATTGTGACCAATCCATGGGCAGATTAGGAAATAAGGACATCATAATGAGATTTTCACAGACTTAAATTTATTCCATTTAAAGGTTGCATTTCATTCAAGTCCTGCAGAGTTTTTCTTGTGTTGTATTAAATAACTATCCTCGTTTCCTGTTGCAAAAACTGCCTCCTGATCCAAGGCTTCATTTTGCTAAAATAACTGTAATAATTTCTATGGTTGAATTTGGGTATCAGTACGTATTCTCAACCCCCATTTACTTAGCTGTTTTTGTTTCATTGTTTGTAGGTTTGCTTTTAGAATGACTCTACAGATGACTGATGGTACCCACAACAGTTTGATTCTTCCCAGTTTTACTTTTACAAAGAAGCTTATTTTAAAATGCCAGGGCATCTGACTCCTGGGCTGCATTCCTTTCTGGAGCTTGGCATCCTCTGTGAATTTCTAGGTTTTCCATCAAGATTTGATTTCCTCAGGGTAGGAAACATGTCTTCTAATTTTTGTTCTTTACCTAGGTCTGTCTCCAGGAGGTGACTGGATTTGTCAGCTAAAACAATCCTTCTAGAAATGAGAATAATTAAGGGGATTTGATTTCATCTTTTGTTGAGGTATTAGAATCATTGCCGCTCTCAGGGAAGCTTTTTCAAGAAGTATCTTATTCTAAAGGATAAGATCTCTGAATATATCTCTAAATCAAATTCCTCAGTAATTTAAAATGATACCTTGCTCAGGAAATAAGTCAGATAGAAAAAGACAAATAGTGTATGTTTTCACTGATACGTGAAATCTAAAAAATGAAACAAGCAAACAAACAAAAGAAATCTCTCACAGATACAGAGAACAAACTAGTGGTTGCCAGAGGGGAGAGGGCTGGGGGAGAGGCTAAATAGGTGAAGGGGCTTAAAAGGTACAAACTACTAGGTATAAAATAAGTAAGTTACAAGGATGTAATGTACAGCACAGGGAATATAGTCAATATTTTATAATAACTTTGTTTGGAGTATAAGCTATACAAATATTGAATTACTATGGTGTACACCTGAAACTAATGTAACGTAAGTCAACTATACTTCAGTAAAAAATAAGTAAATAAATAAATACCTCCAAAATAAATAAATGTAATAAAATAATACCTTGTTCAGGAAAGCAGATTTTTCCATAATTTGGAAAAGTAAATGACAGCTAATATTAGAAGCTGCAGTACACAGTTAGTAGAAGCCAGGATGTGACTTATGTTCTATTCATTCCCACATTCCTTTCTCCTTATACAGTGACCGGTATATACTAGTGCCTCAATAAATGTTTGTCCTATAAATATTGAATAAGTGGGGTTGGAGGATGATAAAGCTGTATGCTTTCATTTTCTGGCATGATTCTATGTGACTCTCAATAGTTTTGTTACAGATTGGTTTTGTTTAGCATTGGTTTTAAAAGGATATTCGCAGATTTGTTTTTTAATTTAGATTATCCTCGGAAGTTTCTTTTATTTATTTAAAAGATTTATGATTTCTCATTCATTGGAATTTTGCTTCTTCATAAACATTAACATTTTGTTTTGTTTTAATGTAGATACTTGGTTGCATAGAACATGTCAGGTACTTGCTAAAGGTGCGAGCACAGACCTTCTTTTTCTCCCCACAGTCCCCATTCACTGCCTTACAATCTGTTCAGTTATCTCAGCTATCTGTCACTATGTAACAAATTACCACAAACCTAACAGCTTAAAACAGTTAAAACTGATCTCAGTTTCCACAGGCAGGAATCTGGGCACAGCTGAGCTGGGTCCTCTGCTCAGGGTCTCACAAGGCTTCGGTCAAGGTGTTGGCTGATCTGTGTTCCTATCTGAAGCTCAGGATCATCTTCCAGTCTCGTAGGGTTGTTGGCAGAACCCTTGCTTGCAGTTGCAGGACTGAAGTTCTTGTTTTCTTGCTGGCTGTCAGCTGGGGGTCTGCTCTCAGCTTCAAGAGGCTGCCTGCAGTTCCCCATTACCGACCCTCTTACAACATGGCAGCTGGCTTCAAGGCCAGCAGGTGACATTCCCCAGTCCACTAAGGTGGAGTCATAATGTAACATAACCACAGGCGAGACTATATACCATCACTTTTGCCAGACTATATACCATCACTTTTGCCACTTTGCAAGTCACAGATTCTGCCCAATCTCAAGGAGACAGGATTATACTCAGTGGGGGTCACCTTAGGATATGTCTGTCACAGAAATTAGTTCATCCCCTTTGATGAATGAGGTAGTCTGTCGTACTTTATGTAATCACTGATGGTTTGCTGTCAGCCGCTTGATCACCTCTAGGCCAAGAACATGCTTAAAGGTTAGACATTTGTTTACTTTTCATAATAAACCACAAAAACATTCTGTGAAGTTACTTTGTATTCATTCAAAGGTGCTTTATACTGTATCGAAAGTAAGATGTTTTATAAGCAGGAAGCTGACCTGGGAATAATCATTCCTAGAATCCCCTTTAAGAAGCAGAGCAGCCGACTTCATTCTCTTTCCTTGTATTCTTTTTTAAATTTATTTCTTTATTTATTATTTATTTTTGGCTGTGTTGGGTCTTTGTTGCTTCGCATGGGCTTTCTCTAGTTGCGGTGAGTGGGTGGCTACTCTTTGTTGCAGTGCACAGGCTTCTCACTGCCGTGGCTTCTCTTGCTGAGGAGCACGGGCTCTAGGCGCGTGGGCTTCAGTAGTTGTGGCACACGAGCTCAGTAGTTGTGGCTGGCGGGTTTAGTTGCTCCGCAGCATGTGGGATCTTCCTGGACCAGGGCTCGAACCCGTGACCCCTGCATTGGCAGGTGGATTCTTAACCACTGTGCCACCAGGGAAGCGGGGTGGGGGTGTGGGGGTGTGTGGGGTGTGTGTAGGCATGTTGACTGGTGCTGAGAGTTAGATAAAAGAGGTATTGGGAGTGTGGCCTTTGGATTTGAGTTTGCATATGAAAGGCACGCTCTCAGGCAAGTTGTTTGCTATATCTGGATTTAGTTAGCCCTGGGAAGGGCAGTCTCTCCCGGCCCCAGGATGTCAAAGCATCATAAAAGATAGAAAATTTTAAACATGATTAATACACACCCTTTCTTTTAGCACTTGCTACATTTCTTTACTTTCTTTTGGGATCAAGTGTCAAAGAGTTTGTGGTTGCTACTTCCACTTCCTCTCCCATCTCCACCCACCTTCTCCCAACCTTCTCACTCTGCTGAGTCACCAGTGACCTCCATGTTGCTAAATCCAAGGTCTCTTCTCCCACTTCACCTCTCAGAAGCATTTCTCACAGATTACTCTTCTCTCTTTGAAACTGTTTTTGGTCCCTCCCCACTGGCAGTTTGGGTCCCAGTCTCTTCTGCAGGATTTTCTCATCTGCTTGACCTCTACAAGTACAGATGCCTAAGCCTGGGGCCTGGGCCGCTCTCTGTCTACATTGTCCTATAGTGATTCCCTCAAGTCTTGTGGCTTAAAGTGCCATCTCTATGCCCAGGACTCCATCTTTGTATTGTTTATCTCCAGCCTTGAGTCCATGTCCATGTGCCAGCTGCCTACCTGATACCTCCTCTTGGGTAGCTCATAGGGATCTCAGGTGAAACCTGATCAAAGTACAACCCTCCTTTCCAGACCCTCCTCCCCCAAACCTGCTGCCCTCCAGTCTGCCCTGTTGAAGTTGATGATATTTCCATCCATCCAGTTGCTCAGACCTAAAGCTAGTAGTTATCCTAGAACCTCCTCTTTCCCTAAAACCCTACACCAGTTTATCAGGAGGTCCTGTTGATTCTGTTCCCCAAACCAAAGATCTATGTACTTTTTATGTCTACTACCATAACTCTAAGCCAACAGCATTTCTGGACTATTCCAGCTGTGATAGCCTCCAGATTGGTATCCTTGGCTCCATATTTGCCTTCCAGCCCAGTCTCCAGAGAGCAGCCACAGTGATCTTTTTAAAATGCAGTTTGGGCTGAGAGGCCCGCGGGAGCGGCGGAGATGCCGCCTGATGGCATTGAAACGAATGGGAATTGTAAGCTACTATGAGAAAATCCGTACCTTTGCTGTAGCAATAGTAGGTGTTGGTGGAGTTGGCAGTGTGACTGCTGAAATGCTGACAAGATGTGGCATTGGTAAGTTGCTACTCTTTGACTATGACACGGTAGAACTGGCCAATATGAATAGACTTTTCTTCCAACCTCATCAAGCAGGGTTAAGTAAAGTTCAAGCAGCAGAACATACTTTGAGGAACATTAATCCTGATGTTCTTTTCGAAGTACACAACTACAATGTAACCACAGTAGAAAACTTGCAACGTTTCATGAATAGAATAAGCAATGGTGGATTAGAAGAAGGAAAACCTGTTGACCTAGTTCTTAGCTGTGTGGACAATTTTGAAGCTCGATCATTTGAAATGCTACGGTTCTGTCCTTTCATAAGAGGGTTTTTCAACAGACCTGGCAGACTCAGTATAGAGGATCATTACTCTCATGCACAGAATGACTCTTCTCCTTCTCACCTGCTCCTCTGTCACCTCTCTTTCAGAAAGCATGCTCTGAATTGTCATCAGATGAAGCCTGCTCTCTTCAGTGTGCCCTGTGAGATCAAGGAAAAGGCAGGTAGGCCGCTGAGAAGACACTTCTTGTGTGGCATCAGGACCACAACAACCTCGCACCTCTGGTCCTGGCTCAGCCCTAACGTGCGTCGTGGGCCATCTTGCTCGTCACATCCCTCTCTGGCAGCGATGGTTCAGTTGGTACATTTCTGCTTTGTCAGAGCCCTGCTTTCCGGTGTATCACACTCATTTATTTTGCAGTTTGTAACTAGAGAAATACTGTTGCCAGTGAGTAATAAGCAGCTGCATTCTAGGTGCAAGACCTCAGAGCCATTGTGGCATTCAGTTGTTTTACAAAAGGATCTGAGATGACAGAATTAGGAAAGTAGAATCATAATCAAAATCTAGCCTGCGCTCTAGAGCCCGTGAGCCACAACTACTGAAGCCCTCGCGCCTAGAACCCGTGCTCCACAACAAGAGAAGCCACTGCAATGAGAAGCCCGTGCACCGTAATGAAGAGTAGCCCCTACTCGCTGCAACTAGAGAAAGCCCACGCGCAGCAACAAAGACCCAACGCGGCCAAAAATTATTCAATTAATTAATTTTTTAAAAAGAAGGAAGAAAAATTAGTACAGAGAGTATACCCTTCTCCCAGCTTCTTCTAATGGCAACACCTTCAGAACCATAGTGCAGTGATTAAACCAGGAAATTGATGTTGGTACAATGCTCTGTAACTGAGCAACAGGTCCCATTTGAATTTCCCCAGGTTGTGTCCTAAATGCCCTTTTTCTGGTCCAGGATCCCACACTGCATTTAGTCAACGTGTCTCCTTAGTCACCACCAATCTATGAAGTTTCTTCCATTGTTCCTCATCATCCGTGGCTTTCATACTTTTGCTGAGACCTGCTCAGTTATTTTATAGAGTCCCTCAGTGTGGTTCGTCCGTTGTTTCTTCATAATTAGACTGAGGTTGTGCATCTGTGGCAGGAATCGCACAGAAGCAACGTTGTGTCCTCAGTGCATCGTGTCGGAGGTATGTGCTGTCAGTAAGTCCTATCACTGATAGGACCACTGACCTTGATCACTTGGTCAAGGTTAATAGCAATTTGAAGATGGTTTACAAGAGAAGCCACAAATATGGTGAAGACATCATTTAAACCAAAATCATCAGAGAAGGGTTGTCACTTGATTTCTTAGAGTGAGTTGGTGTCTCTCTTTTTGTTTTTGGCTGCATTGGGTCTTTGTTGCTGTGGCGGGCTTTCTCTAGTTGCAGCGAGCGGGGGCTACTCTTCATTGCGGTGTGCGGGCTTCTCATTGCGGTGGCTTCTCTTGTTGTGGAGCACGGGCTCTAGGCATGAGGGCTTCAGTAGTTGTGGCACGCGGGCTCAGTAGTTGTGGCTCACGGGCTCTAGAGCGCAGGCTCAGTAGTTGTGGCTCACGGGCTTACTTGCCCCGCGGCATGTGGGATCTTCCCGGACCAGGGCTCAAACCCGTGTTCCCTGCATTGACAGGCGGATTCTTAACCACTGCTCCACCAGGGAAGTCCAGAGTGAGTTGGTCTCTTGAGATCAATTACTTGAATGTCGTGTGTCACTTTGGAGCGTAGCACTTGAGTATGCTGGGGCTTGTGGAAAGCACGTATGTGGTACAAAAGTATGTTTATTTCTGAACACGGTTTTGGTGCAAGATTGACGTGTACTTGACATGGACGGTGGCAGAGAGCAGTGAAAGGGTCTGAATTCCGCTTTACCTCTGGCTCCATGACCCTGGCATGTGACTGAAACTTCCTCTGTCCCCAGTCCTTCTCTGTGACTTGGGGACAGTGACAACACTTAGCTCACGGTTATTGAAGACTGTGTGAGTTCTTACATATAAGGCTATGGGTGTGGTGCCAGCCTCCAGTAGTTATCTGGTGACTGAAAGAGAAATTCAATTTTAAACCTACATTTGTTTCACCCAAATGCTGTAAGGACGTGATATTTCCCCCCACACACAGTTGGAACATTTTTTATTGTGATAAAACATACATAACATTAAAATTTACCACTTTACCATTTTTAAGTGTACAGTTCAGTGGCATTAAGTACATTTACATCATTGTGCAACCGTCACCACCATCCATCTCCAGAACTTTTTCATCTTCCTAAACTGAACACTAACTCCCCATTCCCCACTCCCCTGGCCTCTGGTAACCACCATCCTACTTTCTGTCTTTATGAATGATTGCTCTAAGTACCTCATATAAGTGGAATTATACAATATTTGTCCATTTGTGACTGGCTTATTTCACTTAATATAATGTTTTCAAGGTTCACCCATGTTGTGGCATGTATCAGAATTTGCTTCCTTTTTATGACTGAATAATATTCCATCATATAGATGGACCACATTTTGTTTATCCATTCATTGTGGGACATTTGGTTGTTTCCACTTTTTGGCTATTGTGAATAATGATGCTTATATCTACGCAAATATCTGTTTGAGACCTTGCTTTCAGTTATTTGGGGTATATACGCAGGAGTGGAATTGCTGGATCACATGGTAATTGTATATTTAAGAACTGCCAGACTGTTTTCCACAGCAGCTGCACCATTTTACATTCTAACCAGCAGTGCACAAGGGTTCCAATTTCTCCACATCTTCTCCAACACTTGTTATTTTCTGCGTTTGTTTTGTTTTGTTTTTATAATAGCCATCCCGTTGGTTGCGAAGTGGTATCCCATTGTAGTGGACATGATATCCTTTTACACTTGTTTGTATTTGAAAGACTCTGTTTGATGACAGCAGATTTTGGGAATCATATTATTTCAAAGGAATATCTCATTGTGGATCTTCATGGTGTCACTCCTTAACCCAGGTAGAAGTCAACATTTTATCTGTTATCTTTCCCACCACTTTCCTTTCTCATAAGAGCCAGCATGGGGTATATTTCTGTTCTAATTCTTTTACCCTCTATGCACTCTGTAACCCAAAAGCTTATATCCCATTTGGTTTACAAAGCCACTGTAGTTTGAGTGGTCTATGTCTGTTCTCATAGGTTTGTTTGTGTGTGTTTAACTTTTTATTTTGAAACAATCACAGATTCACATAAATGTTCCAAGAACACGCAAATACATTTTCTCCCCGAACTATTAGAGAGTAAGTTGCTGCCACGATGCCCCGTGACCCCTGCGCACTTGAGTGCGTTTCCAACAAACGGGGACAGTCTCCTTTTTACCCACAGGACAACTGTCACGGTCAGGAAGGGAACACTGATACCCCACCCACCATGGAATCCGCAGATCTCATTCAGGCTCTGTCAGTTGTCCCAATAATGTCCTTTATAGAAAAGGACAAAAAGGTCAAAATCTTGTTGCGTTTAGTTATCACATCTCTTCGGTCTTGTTTCATCTGTGACAAGCCCCTGTCTTTCCTTGACTTTCATGACCTTGACCATCTGGAAGATCACAGGCAAGTCCCTCCATCTGGGTTTATCTGGTGTTTCCTCATGATTAGATTTCTGCTACACATCCTCAAAATGAAGCAACGCCTCTTCTCACACAGAGGCTGCTCAGTGGTGCCCACATTTGCTCTGTCCCCTATTGATGACTTGAACTTTGATCACTCAAGTGAGATAGTGTCTGCCAGACTCCTCCTTTTTAAAGTTGCTCCTTTTCCCTTTGTAATAAGTATTCTGTAGGAGGTACTCTGAGACTATCCCTCATTCAATTTCCCTTTTATTCATTTTCGTATTTTGTGTCAGTATCGATTCATGGAATGCATGGAGTCTTATTTTATCACAGTTACTATTATCACTCATTTCGACGCTCAAATTGTCCCCGCGTTGGCTAGCGTGAGACCCTTGAAGCTGGCTCATGTCCTTCTGACATGTCTCCATCAGCCTCTGAGCATTCCCTTCCTTGCTGCCATAACATGTTCCAGGCTCGTATTCTCCCCTCTGCTGCCGGCCCGGGGTCAGCCATTTCTCCAGGAGCCCTGGCTCCACTTAGAGTAGTTCTTGGTCCCGGGTATGCTCGTTACTACTGAGGTGGTACTGCTCTGGTCACTCTCAGGGCACAGAGCTCAGGAGTATTTGCAGACGATGCATATATATGTGTACACAGACTCATTCATGTCTGTTTTTACTGTATCTGCATACATTGAAAACCATGAGCTCATTTCAGTATCTTTTTTTTTTTTTTTTTGGCTGCATCAGGCAGCTTATGGGATCTTAGTTCCCCAACCAGTGGTCAAACCCGGGCGCCGGCAGCGAAAGGGCCAAGTCCTAACCACTGGACGGCCAGGGAATTCCCTCATTTCAGTGTCTTTAATTCTGGTTCAGCACCACAGGGTTCATTCTATTTTTCTCTCTCTCTAGATTGGTAACTCCTTTCTCTGACAATAAGAACCCTGCTCCCATCATCCTCAGTACTTCTACTTATTTAATCAGTCGTTCCCTCCCCCCCTCACGTGCATCCCTTTTCACCACCTCAGCCCCTGACCCGGGTCCCCCACCAGCTCCCACTGGCTGCCCTCCTCGCTTCCCTTAGGCTCCAACGCCCAGAGCCAGGTCACCCTCTGCGGACGGCCCCTTGCCCTGTAGGTCCCACACTAAGCTCCTGCTCAGGTGCCTCTCACAGGTGTTTGAATGTCTAATGGCCTGTCTTGTCTGTTCCTTAATTAAATTATGGGGAGCAGATATTATGACTTCTAGTAAACAAGGTTGGGCTTTTTGGGGGTTTAAACAAGTTTGCCCTTAGCCCCTCGCAGCACTCCCTTCAGTGCCCTGTGTGAAACAGGTAAGCAGCATTCCTACAGCTGAACGAGCACAACCCGCGAGTCCTGTGAGCTGGAAGAAACTGCCCACGGGGGACACGCCAGTGTCCATCCCCTGGAGACATTGGCTACGGTCACATGCTCCTCAGGACCGTTGAATTGTATGATGTTGATCACCATCATAAAAACTTACCGTGTTGTTGCCTCTCTCTGAGGTGTGCTGTCCCCCTGCCAGCTCCCACCTGCCGCCAGGGGGAAAAAAACAGCCCTTGGCGGGGGCAGGTGATCCCCACTGCCCTCAGCAGTTGGCTCTGTCATCAGAGCTCCTTGGGTGTGTGGGCCCTTGAGGTTTTTATCGACAACTTAGCTATGCAAAGTAAGGAATTTAGTAGTAATGAAAAGCAGTTTTTCAAAGTAGTTTAATCAGCTGTTGTCTCAGGAAGCTGTAGTTCTTGATGACCTTTTCCCCATTAGTGAGATGATGCTGGGACTTTTGGGGAGACTGCTTCTTGAGAGCTGTGGGTGTGCGCTGTCTGGGCACTTCTCCTTTTGCTTCATCTGATTCTGTATGTCCATGTGTGAACACAGCTGTCAGTCAGCTTCAAACTCAGCAGTTTCAGGAGAAAATGAAAGGTTTGAGACCTACTGCCATCAGGACAGGCTGAGGTGTCCGTTTTAACTCACGCCGCTGCCCTGTCCCATCTTCCCAGGTGGCAAGGGCTACACTCAGGGCTTCTGACTCCACCCAGGCTGAATCCCAAGGCGGCTGTAGGGCTCAGAGCATAGGCCGTGCGTCAGATCTGGGCATTTCTTCAGAAAATCATGCTTCCTCTCCACTGATTGGCTCAAACATCAGGGTGCCTGGTACATTTGGCTGCACGGGGATGGGGCAGCACCACTCAGCCTTGCAAAGCACTGGCCATCACAATTGCCGAGAGCTGCCTAAACGTCAAGTTCAGCGTGGCCAGGTGTCTTTTCGTATCAGTAGGAAGTGCAGTCATGGAAGCACTGTGTTTCCAGCACATGGGCCGCAGGCCTTACAGTCTCCAGGATGGACCACGAGGAAAGTAAATGAGATCTCAGTGCTGCCTCAGCTTCCCCCAACCCCATGACCAGGAATGACCAAGTCTCGGGCCAAAGAAAACTATTCAGGGTCATGATCCTGCACCAGCTTCCCATGGGCCTCTGCCCGATGAGCGGTCCTGCAGGCTGAGCCTCCTGGGGTGCCCACGCTGGGAGATAGCACGTTGGCTTCTTGATTTAACCCACGTTTCTCACATTTCCCTCTAGCTAGTGTCTGCGACAGACCTTTAGGGTAAACACTAAACCTGCGCAGAGTGTTTAAAAGCCCAGTAGGTATTGATGGAGCGTGGGCCACAGCCAGAGAGCTCCGCGAGTCCTGGCATCATTACCCCAAACTTCCAGTGGCCCGGGACAGACAGTTACTTCACTCCTGTTTTACAGATGAGCAGAGGGAAGCTCCGGAGAGAGGGTTGCACCCCCGTAACCCACAGCCAGGCTGCGTGCTGCCCCTCCACACCCTTTTGTGGCTCAGGGAGGGAACTCTGCACCCACAGGCCCCGGGCACTGTCTGTGCATCTGCTGCACTCATGCACCCATGATGGCTCCTAGCCTCTGCAATCTGTCTCCAATGGTGAGTGCAGGGTCTAGGACGAGCCGTGTCCTAGGACTGCCCTGGTACCTGACACACAGTGTACACACCTTGTATTTTTGTTGAGTGAAGAACTGTTTCTGGTGACTGATACCTATTAAGTGAAATCCTTTATCCTGTACAGCTTACGGGGTTCAGGAAGACTGAGTGTCTGGGGCCTGACTTAGAACCCAAGGCTTATCATTCGTATCATCCTGAAAAGAAAGCCATCCTCCACGTAAACCGTGTTGTCAAATGTTCCTGGAAGCACTACCCCACGAGTTCCAGGAATTGCCTTCCGATGCCTCCTCCGGCCTGTGGGAAGGACACGGGTGCATCTTCCAGGGTCGATACGCAGGCCCTCCACCTGTGCTCTCCTCTGTGTGGTGTCTGGGTGGTCCTGCCTGCCGCAGTCTCCGAAGACCAAGGATACCCTAGGAGTACACCCCCCTCCCGAATCCTTCCCTTGAAACAGCCATCCTTCTTGGTATCTGGAGGAGCTGTCCTGAGGAGAACAAATAAACCCTTTTTAGAGAGCTTTGAATTTAGCTGGGAGGACCCAATACTGGCCCAGTCCCTTTCCTGAAACCCTTGGGGCTGGGTGCGTTACAGAACTCAGAATTGTTTAGGCTTTACGTATGTGGTGTTGACAAGAGCTGAGGCAGAGCCTTGCCTTCAGTGACAGCCTCAGAACAGGAACGGTCGCACACACTGGTGTGGGTCAGGCTCTGCCTCCAAATTCACTTGAATGCCAACTTGCGTAAAGACCTTTGGAACTGGGATTGCAGATGGGCAGCGCGTTGAAGAGCCGCCAGGCGTCCTGGGAAGTTCACATCGAGGGACCTGCTCCGTCTTCTCCAAGCTGTGACTGTCCCCTGTGCTGGCCTCAAGTACGCATCTGTGCCTCACTTTGGTCAGTCCTGGGTTCACTTTGTTTCTGAGGAGCGAGAAGTCCCAGCCTCACCAGCCTTGCTCTCGGGCCAAGGAGCACGGGCAGCTGCCGTGGGGGAAGTGGATGTAATAACTCTCACACAAAGGACCGCCCTCCTATTTCCTCACCACCGTTCCTGGGCCTGGCTGGGAGCTCTCAGGCATAAGTAATCCAGCGGGGTTTTTTTACCTCTGTTTCCCTTCCTCCTCTGCCACTCAGGTCTGTTGCAGTTGCAACATCTTGATCAGTAGCTTCAGCTTTCTGGTTGGGTCTGTCCAACGACTACCCTTCGGGCCAATGTGTGACTTCTTCCAGAATTCAGATTCCTTTTGTGTTTGGCTGGCCCTGGGGCTGAGACCCCTGTGCGGTATTTCGCTGTGGCCGTGCAGGCGGCGGATCTCCTAGAGCTGGAGGGTTATTTTTCAGGTTGCTTGGAGTGTCCTTTCTCGGCTCCACAGGCTCCAGGTGACTCATGAATCAAGCCTCCGATTCTGATCAGCCTACAGAGCTCCTCTGCTGCTATTGACTGTGGCCCATCCCACAGGGGTGATTTGCATTTGAATTCATTAAAATCAAGTATAATTAAATAAGACGTTCTTCAGCCACACTAGCCACATCTCAATCAGTAGCCACACGTAGCTAGTGGCTCCCATATTAGTGCAGATCTAGAACATTCCATCATTGGGAAAGTTCTGTTGGACAGACAGGTGGATTAGTATAGACAAATAGAAAATCAAGGATTATGAAAAAAATCTAATGTCCATGATGATGACTAGAGAAACAAGATGTGGTCCATCTGTACAATGGCCTGTTGTTCAGCCATAAAAAGGAATGAAGTTTTCTGACACAAACTACAACATGGATGAACCTTAAAAACTTTATGCTAGGGCTTCCCTGGTGGCGCAGTCGTTAAGAATCCGCCTGCCAATGCAGAGGACACGGGTTCGAGCCCTGGTCCGGGAAGATCCCACATGCTGCGGAGCAACTAAACCCGCCAGCCACAACTACTGAGCCCGTGTGCCACAACTACTGCAGCCCGCGCGCCTAGAGCCCGTGCTCCTCAGCAAGAGAAGCCACGGCAGTGAGAAGCCCGTGCACTGCAACGAAGAGTAGCCACCCACTCACCGCAACTAGAGAAAGCCCATGCGCAGCAACAAAGACCCAACGCAGCCAAAAATAAATAAATAAATAAAATTTTTAAAAGAAAAAAAAAACTTTCTGCTAACAATAAGGCCCTACTGTATAGCACAGGGAACTATATTCAATATCTTGTAATAACATATAATGCAAAAGAATCTGAAAAAGATATAGATACAGATACAGATAAACTGAATCACTTTGCTGTATACCTGAAACATTGTAAATCAGCTATAGTTCAATTAAAAAAAAAAACAAACCTTTATTCTGAATAAAAGAAGCCAGACACAAAAGTCCACAATAGTGTGTGGTTCCATTTATGTGAAATGTCCGGAAGAGGGAGAAAGAGATTAGCAGTTGCCAGGGGCTGGGGTGGGGAGTGGGGAGTGACTGCTAACAGGGACAGGGTCTCTTTTTTTTTTTTTTTTTTTAACATCTTTATTGGGGTATAATTGCTTTACAATGGTGTATTAGTTTCTGCTTTATAACAAAGTGAGTCAGTTATACATATACATATGTTCCCATATCTCTTCCCTCTTGCGTCTCCCTCCCTCCCACCCTCCCTATCCCACCCCTCCAGGCTGTCACAAAGCACCGAGCCAATATCAGGGTCTCTTTTTGAGGTAGTGAAAAAGTTAGGTGGTAGTTGCACAACCTGGTGAATGTACTGAAAACCACTGAGTTCTTCACTGGAAGTGGGTGAGTTGTATGTCACATGAATTATTTCTCAATGAAGCTGTTATAAAAACCAATCAAGGACTGACGGATTTCAGTTGGGGGCCCATAGCTTAAGGCCTTAGTACACAGATCCTTGTGAAGCAGCACTTTCTTGCAGCATCTGTTACCCTATTCAGATTTCTTCTTAGGGCTTAACCATCCACTGAAAGTATCCTGTGTGTTAATTTCATGCAGCATCTGTTACCCGCAAAAGCACAGGCGTGCCTGCAGAGTGTCCCAACCCTGTTATGGGCTTGGCATACAGTAGCTATCAGTAAACTTGGTGATGGTGTGAAAGTGACTGATCTCTCTTAACAGAAAATGCTCCTTTTTACTGTCACCTAGAACTGTCCTCAGTCCCTGGGACAATCCCTCTTAGGGAAATTAGGGCCTTGGCGGGCCTAAAAGTCTGATTTCCAGCCCGGGAATGGGTAGGACATGGTTGTGCGTGTTGCTGGTCTGGTCACCTCCCTGTGCAGGACTCGGCAAAATAAAGGTCGTGCCTTTGGGTGACGGTAGCCCAGCTTTGGAAGCTTCTAGATATTGTTCAGTTGAATTTAAAGCATTTCTTTGGATGAGAAATAAGATTGTTTAATGTAGACAGAAGCCATCCATAAGGGCTGTTTTTCTTAGCTGTTGCTCTTAAATATTCCCAAAGCCTCACAGGAGAGCGTGGACTAATTTTCTAGACGTTTTACTTGGCTGCATTTTCTATTACAGCATTTTGCTGTCTTTTCCTTTTGCCCTGTTGCCACAGGAAAAAAAAAAACCTAGGCAAACTGCATGCCGTTTTTACAGAGCATCAGCTGTTCATACAGTAGTTTATGACAGAATCGCAGGCCTTAAATTAACAAATGCAAAAGTATATTGAAATGAGAATTAATTTGCATATTTGGTTGAGGTTTCAGCACTTAGGTTGTGAGGTATTTTAATTAAGGATTAATTAGAATTGATAGGAATTTGCATAGTGTTATACTCCCGCCATCTGATGAATATCTAACGTGCATGACAGCTGTGATCTCAGAAACCGATGAGAGTTTGCTAAAGGGATATTCCTTGTAAAGTCCTGTGGGACCGAGAAAGTCCAGTGACTTAAAACATGGCTTCATCTAGAATGTTGCTTAAAAAACTGACCTGGGGGACGTTGTCTCAAAGGTAAATGCAGGCAGTTCTCCACACCAACAGGCTGTGCTCCAAGTTATCTCCCGGAAACAAGCATTTAACGGGCCCTTGACAGTGCGGGTGGCCAGCTGGTCAGAATGCCATTGCTCAGCACCAACCCCACCTGGGGGCCAATTTAGGGACAAGGGGGAGGGGGAGGGGGGAGTTGTCGGTGACATCGGTGATCCCCGGGTGACTCCAGTCACACAAGAATGCCCTTCAACCTGCAAGTGGGTGACGTCTCCCGTCTTTACCTTGCCCGTCTGTCCCTTCCCGGGCTCTGGTCCCATCTGCTCGACCAACACCTACAGGACAGAGCCTGCCCGTGTCTCACTCTAAGCAGTGCCTCTAAAGGGTCCCCAGTAAGTCCAAGTGTGGTGTGGTTTAGGGAGATGCCCCTTGTCAGGTTAAGGAGGGTTCTTTCTGTTCCTGGTTTGCTAAGGGTTTTTCTCATTAATGGGTGTTGTTTGAATGAGTTTGTTTGTTTCTTTTTTTTTTTTTTTTAATTTATTTTGGCTGTGCTGGGTCTTCGTTTCTGTGCGAGGGCTTTCTCTAGTTGTGGCAAGCGGGGGCCACTCTTCATCGCGGTGCGCGGGCCTCTCACTATCGCGGCCTCTCTTGTTGCGGAGCACAGGCTCCAGACGCGCAGGCTCAGCAGTTGTGGCTCACGGGCCTAGTTGCTGCGCGGCATGTGGGATCCTCCCGGACCAGGGCTCGAACCCATGTCCCCTGCATTAGCAGGCAGATTCTCAACCATTGCGCCACCAGGGAAGCCCCATTCAGTTTGTTTCTTTCTGCATCCTTTGAGCTATAGTTTTTCTCCTTGTGGTTACTGTGATGCTTTACGTTGATAGGTTTTCATTTACACTGATTTCCATTGGCGTTGATGATTTTTACTGACAGATTTTGGAAGCACCTATGTTCAGAGATGTATCTTCTTGGTTGTGATTCATATGTTTGTTGCATGTACATGCACACAGATGCTGTTGACTTCGGGTTGCTGGTCATTTGTTTTGCCCTTTCGGCTCTGGTCATGAATGTGCTGGGATGTGACTTCCCCATGAGGTCCCGCCCTGAGTTCTCCGTCTGGTGAGTGGGTGGCTTTTTCCGTGTCTCTTCTCCAAAACAGTTTGTTGCAGAAAGGGGCTCTCTCTTCCTTGAGGGCCTGGTAGCACTGGTCCATAAAATGTCCTGGTGGCCTTTGAGGAGAGGTTTCTTAGCACAAGTTCCTATTTCTGGGCCGTGATTCTGTGAGGCCAGGCACGTTCCAGGAACCAGAGCCAAGGCAGTGAACAAGACAGCGACGGTCCTTAAGGAAGAGGGTTGTTCCACACAGCCGTAGAGAGACAGATGTGGCCCTCAGGGCCCTGGGTAGAGGTGGGGTGGGCGGGCGGGCACCTCGGCTGTTGCCTCGGCTAAGGTGTTCACTCCTGGGCTGGGGAACCTGGGCTGCTTCTCTGTGAGGGAAGCGCCCACAGTCTGGGTTCCTGCCACATTTGTGATGCCACCAAGCTGGCGTCCTCGGGATTTCAGGGGCCTTGCTTCCTCACTAAATAGATCTTCCCATGAGAATGGATTGCTCTTCCTTTACAACCCGGTCCTGGCCCCCTCCTCCTCACTTAGCATCTCTATGTCCACTCGTCCACTCGATGGGAGCGCCTGCAGTGAGCCTTTTTCCTGTGCACAGGGCTTTCCCTCAGCATCTCATCTCTGGAACTCAGGACACCCTAACAGGCTCTTTCCAGGTGGCAGCTCTGTCTCCGTCCCACGACTGATGACTGTAGTGATGCACAGGGAGGCAGGCATCCTACACATGTGTCAGGAGGGTCACTTCTGGACTGTCCCACACCCAGAGCTCGCACCTGGGGCCTGGGCATCTCCAGGACATAGCCACAGCCTCTGGCAGTGACCCAGCCACAGTCTGCTCAGGCCACAGGGTTTTGGCTCACCACCGCCCAGTACCAGTGCGAAATACAAGCAAGATGAACTAGGACATGGAAAGGAAGAATGAAGGAAGCATACAAAAGAATACGCCCAGGACTTCCCTGGTGGTCCAGTGGTTAAAACTCTGTGCTCCCAACGCAGGGGGCCTAGGTTCGATCCCTGGTCAGGGAACTAGATCTCACATGCCACAGCTAAGAGCCCGCATGCCACAACTAAGAGCCCGCATGCCGCAACTAAGACACGGAGCAGCCAAATAAAAAGCCCAAAAGTCCCACTAGATTCAACAGACATGGAATTACTCTGTCACATTGCTATAAAGGTTTCTATGTGCAACCTCTCTGTCTGTGTTGGCCTTTCCATAGACGGAGGGCAAACCAGACACTACCTTTCAAGGAGTCCTGATCTAGATTAGGACTGAACAAAACAAGCAAAAATCTCATCCTTCATACTGTACCCACAGAAGGAAAACTGTCAAGAGAAGGGGCAGGATCCAGAGGGGATTCCAAGGAAGGGGGGGCACCTAAAGGCAGTGATTCAGAGGTGTGCTGACCTACCCGGACCTGCATGCATGTAGGTTCTTCCTCAGACCCATGTTAGGCTCTGTGACATGCATACTGTGGAGCAGGGTTGCAGACCACAGTGTTGGTAAATAAAGTTTTATTGGAACACAGCTGCTCATTGGTTTACTATTTTCTGGGGCTGGTTCAGTTCCCAGTAAGGGCTCTTTTCCTGGCTTCCAGACAGATGACTTCTCGCTGTGTCCTCACAAGGGGAATGGAATAGGAAGAGGTCTCTCTTCCTCTGCTTAGAAGGCCACAGTCTTATGGATTAGGGCCCCACCCCTATGACCTCACTGAACTTTTTTTTTTTTTTTTTGGCTGTGTTGGGTCTTTGTTGCTGTGCGCAGGCTCTCGTTGCAGCAAACAGGGGCTACTCTTCCTTGCGGTGCGTGAGCTTCTCATTGCGGTGGCTTCTCTCATTGCAGAACATGGGGTCTAGGCACGCAGGCTTCAGAAGTTGCAGCTCGTGGGCTCTAGAGAGCAGGCTCAGCAGTTGTGGTGCACGGGCTTATTTACTCCATGGCATGTGGGATCTTACCAGGCCTGGGATCGAGCCCATGTCCCCTGCATTGGCAGGCAGATTCTTAACCACTGCGCCACCAGGGAAGCCCCTCGTTGGATTTTAATTGCATCCTCACAGGCCCTATTCCACATAGACATTGGGGGTTCCACATGTGAATCTGGGGGGGACACAATTCAGTCCATAGCAGTTCCATATTGTTTCTTAGAAAAAACATAATGTGTTGCTATTCATAATTTTATTTTACTTCCTTGTTTGGTTTACTGGAGTTTTTTATCCACAGTAAATTGGGAACATAAGGAAATTTGGTGGTTGGGTGGAAGTGCCTCTGTTTTAGATCCCACCACCTCATCTGAGTGTCTGCAACTGACAGTGTCCCTGAGCTGAGCTCCTGGTCTCCAAAGCCTCCCCGCCTGCCAATCGAGGGCTGTGGGGGAGCTGAGGAGCACCCCTGGGACCGGAAATGAGCTTGTTGTAATTAACGGTAACGAGTGTCTAATGACCATGATCAGGCAGGGACAGTGTGCTGGGAGACAGATGCGCGGTGCTGAGGGAGAGGCAGGGCCGCATGCAAGGGGCCGCTCGCTGACAGAAGGCAAAGGCGCTCGGCATGGCCGTGTCCACAGCTGGGACCGGTCCTGGTGACTAAGGCACAGGGTAACTTTTTTTAAGTTTTGCTTCTCCTCATACACATACATTTGCAAAAATATACAGCTTTAAAGAAGCAAAGCTTGTAGCTCATGAATGATGGTCATAACATACGCACTGTTAACACCACAGGGCCTGGGGTATGACAGGCATATTGTCTCCTTATTCATGGGCATTTGGGCGGTTTTGGTTTTTCACAGTTACGGGGTGGTCATGAGTGTCCTGTAAATACAGCATCTGCGGGGGTCAGTGTTCCTGTAGGGTAAATTCGCAGAACAGAGTTCTGATCAAGATCAAAGGATATGTGCTTTTTCTGTGTTAATCGGCATTTCAAACCTCCCCTCCAAAAAAGGCCACACCAACACATACCCCGTAAAGAGATATGAGAAAATGGTGTTCTCTTTGTAATTTGAGAGCTTTCATTTGAGGACAGTAAGTCCCGTGGTTTTTTGGTGTATTTTTTAAAATCTCCAGCACCTGGTTGGGTACCTGGCTTGTGATAGACTCTCAGATGCTTACTGTTGGATAAATAAAAGAACGAAAGGGGTTCCCTAGTGGTCTAGTGGTTAGGATTCGGCGCTTTCACTGCTGTGACCCAGGTTCAATCCCTGGTCGGGGAGCTGAGATCCCACAAGGCATGTGTCACGGCCAAGAAAAAAGAATGAAAGACTGCCACGCACCCCTGAGCAGCCCAGAGTCACACACTCATGAACACACACAGGTGTGCACATGCTCCCACCACCGCATGTCCAGCCTGGACCACTGCTGCCCCTAATTGTAATGACGGAAGCTGTGATGGAAGCTGTGGAGGTGGCCTCTCCAGCCCGGGAGTCAGGGTGTGCTGGGGGCCCTCTGGGGCGGGACGGGGTGCTGTGTGTCCCTCTCGAGTCACTCTTGAGCCCCAGCCGCAACCACGGGTGCTCAGGGACGAGCTGCTGAGTAAGCCTGAGACGGTCGCAGAGCATCTGCTGTGCTGCGAAGGGCCATGAAGGGCCCAGCAGAGGGAAAGTTCATGAAGGTGGGTTTGGAAGGCCGTCACGAAAGACCCTGAGTACGAGGTGTCAGAGTCTAGGCTTTAGTTTAGGTGGATGCAGGCCCTGGTTGAAGTCTTTGAACAAAAGACTGGCGTGATGAGCACAGTGTTTGAAGGTAGTTGGCTTGCCGGTGTGCACAGTGGATCGGAGGGGAGGGGTTTCCTCACAGGTCATGGAGGGCAGGAGAGGGGTCAGCGCAGCAGGGTTGCAGCAGTGGCATTAAGGGAGGGGATGGATGGTGGGTTGATCATGGAGTTTGAATCAATAGGATTTGCAAACAGAGGGCCTGAGGGAGGAGGACGTCCATTATCCGCTCTGGGTTAGGAGTGGTTAGGAGGGTGCGGGCCTTCACAGGGATCAGGCCGCACAGGTCAGCTCTGTCCAGGGGTGCCCAGCGTTTACATCTGGTGCTTCTTGAAGACCAAGTAAGGTTGCTAGAGAATTGGGTCTCTGAACTGGAAGGCCAGCAACTAATAAAAGGGGCACTTCTCCTTTACTTCTTTCAGAAAAAGCCACATGATAACCCAGTGGGACTGAGTTAAGTGGCAGGGGTTCCTTTGGGTGAGTTGAGGGTCCCCAAACGTAAGGAGGTAAAGCTCCCTGCGTGTGAAGAAAATTCCTGCAAGGATATCTCTTGAGCGCCTTCAATTTTCACTGGGGAGTTTTTGACAGAAAAGGTTAACCTGTTACATAGGGAACAAGAAAGGGGCGCATGATTAATGAGTAAATATCCATATGATAGGATTAAACTCTTTTTTTTTTTTTTTTTTTTTGGCTGCACCACGTAGCTTGCAGGATCTTAGCTCCCCGACCAGGGATTGAACCCGGGCCACAGCAGTGAAAGCGCTGAGCCCTAACCACTGGACCACCGGGGAATTCCCTAAACTCAATTTTTATTTGAGCATTTGAGTCAGTTAGTAGCTGATAGTATTGAGAGCCTGTTTCCAAGAAAACACTTTAAACTTTGTTTTTCCAGAAAGTCAGAGCTAGATGGATATCCTATATCATTACCTCCTTCTCCGTTCCCTGCCTTCCATCAGGAACCACCCCCCAATCTTTTTTCCTCTGTAGCCGCAGATGTTTCTTCTGTCACTGAAAAAGCAAAGAAGACACAGGTCCTGCAAGACCACCCTCCTCAGACCCGAGCTCGCTCTGTAACCCCTGCAGCAGGCTCTTCCCTGTACTGCCTGTCTCCCATGCTTCTCTGGAACTTGCTAGTCAGGCTGTACCCCACCTTACCCTGCTTTTTCAGAGGTTAACAGCGTTCCCCTAATGACCAAGCCCGTGTTTCCACCCCTCTGTGACTACTTCTGGTTTTTCCTCCACCTACCCGATAACTCTTTCCGTCTCCTCCTTTGCCTGTTCTTGAAATGCTGGTTTTCTAGTATTCAGGGGCATGGCCTTCTCATAGGTGTAGCTGCAGGTACAGGTGGATATGTACGGATTTCCCACACACCACACGCCGATGACTCATGAATACCTGTTTCCCACCCAAACTGGTCAGCTCAGCCCCAGCTCCCAGGAAGCAGCTGCCTCGCAGCCACCTGGACGTTCGGGCTTAGCTGGGTCAGGGACCAGGCTGATGCCATTTTTTCTCGTGCCTGCCTGCTGCTTTGTGTGCTGTACTTGGGAAAAAATGGCACCTTCCAGGGCGAATGTGGGAGTGGTCACAGCCTCTTCCTTTCTCTCACGCCCGCATCTGGTGGTCACAGACTCTGGGGCCTCGCCCTCTGGCCGCCCTGTAGCTGGCCTGCATCCCCTCGGACAGCAACAGCTCCCCCCCACTGCCTCCCCTGCCCGTCCACTGCCCGTCCAGTCCTGCCCTCGAGCACGTCACCCTCTCAGTCCAGCTGCGGTGGCTTCTCCATGTTGTAAAGCCAATCATCTTGTTTCTCCTCTTAAAGTCTCTCCGTGGGGGACTTCCCTGGTGTCACAGTGGTTAAGAATCCACCTGCCAATGCAGTGGACAGGGGTTCGAGCCCTGGTCCGAGAAGATCCCACAGGCCGCGGAGCAACTAAGCCCGTGCGCCACAACTACTGAGCCTGCGCTCTAGAGCCTGCGAGCCACAACTACTGAAGCCCGCACGCCTAGAGCCCATGCTCCGCAACAAGAGAAGCCACCGCAATGAGAAGACCGCACACTGCAACGAAGAGTAGCCCCCACTGGCCGCAACTAGAGAAAGCCCACGCACAGCAACGAAGACCCAATGCAGCCATAAATAAATAAATAAATAAATGTATTTTTTAAAAAAGGTCTCTCGGTGGGTTAGTTCATCTTCTCTGGCACCTCTGGATCAGTCTTTTCCTCTTTACTTTATAGCAACAATCCTCCCCCCAACACACGCACAGGAAACACAAACAGACATAATAGATGTGTTACCAAACCAAAGTTCAGTCTTCTGAAAAGCAAAGTCACTCTCCTGACACCGGGCGGTGGTGAAGGAAAGTACAGTGTTTATTGCAGGGTGCCAAGCAAGGGAGTGGGAGACAAGCCTCAGATCTACTCCACCTTGGTCTTTGAGTGAAGGTTTTTTGGTTTTTTTTTTTAAGGGGAAGAACAGAGAGGCTGGAATTAATCATCATCTTGTGACATTTCATAATCGTAGTTTCGGGAATCAGGATGTCTCTGGTTTATGATTCGCTGACCAGGTGGGTCCATGGCTTAGGGGTCTGTTAGCTCATCTTGCCCTGGAGACATAACCTGAGTTTGTACATTAATGACGATATCTATAATAGCAATTTTAGCACGTTAACGATGTTATCAACAACAGCAATTTTAGTCATCTGACTGATTAGTGTTCAGTTAGCACAGGACTGAGGTCAAAGGGGACAAGAAAGGGAATAAAGTTTTAGATAGAGGAACTAGTCAAACTCAGTAAGGGAACTCGGTTTTGGGGGGCTTAGTTTCAGACGCACAGCAGCACGGCCTTGCCTGAAGCCAGGCGGCCACTAGCCTTCGTATCCCTGCCTGTGCTAGTGTGTGTGTCTGGAACGTGCTTCCTCTCCCATCTGAAGACAAGGTTCAGGGCTTCAGGCTTTCCAGCACCCAGTGCCACCCCGCCCCTGCCCTGCGGGCCCACACACACACCCAACTGTGGGCTGTGAGCTGTGGTCGGTGTGCCCCCTGCATTCCCGCCACCCGGACTGGGCTCCTAAGCACGGCACCTGAACCAGCGTCACGGGGGTTACTCAGTGTCTGTTATCAGATGAAGTCTTTCTTTCCCCTCAAGGGTTCCGTGAAAAGTGTTCAGACACGAAGCCAGTGCTAACACTCTGTCGTGGTTGTTTTCATTCCGACAACAGACACTGATTCAGTGTCTCCTCTCTTACCCAGGGTTGAACATTCGTGGCATTCTGGCAGAGGGTCCCCCCGACGCTCAGCTCCAAAAGCTGGATAACATGCTGCTGGCCGAGGGCATGTGCAGGCCGGAGAAGCACCGAAGAGGAGCCCAGGCGGCGGCCGGCACAGCAACCCCAGGTGGCTGTCCAAATGACAGTGGCCCTGAGCACTCTGACTCCAGGGCCAAGCTGTCCCAGACCCGACAGATTTACCCCTCTGAGCTAGAGAAACATGAACAGGTGATCTTCCTGCATGGAAGAGTTTCTGTCATGTGAACGCGCATTTGTCAAAGCGAAACGTGGAGCACTAACTGCCTGCCTTTGGTGGCCCAGAGCAGGGCGTCCACACACTTGGTCTCACGGCAAAGGTGGCCGATTTTACCCGAAGCCTTTTGCCTTCACTTCTCAGTAGCCAGCCTGTGTGGGGGCCTCGGGGGGCAGGTGGCTGGTCCCACATGGAGCCCCCGGGACAGCCTGCCGGGTAGTCACCGGCTGGCATTTGTCTCCCCACCCCAGGCCTGCCGTGAGTTCGCCACGCATGTCACCAGCCTTCTCCAGGAGCAGAGCAGGATAAGGCCTGTCTCGCCCAAGGAGATCGAGCACGTGGTGGGCATCCTCCACGGCAAGTTCAACAGCGTCCTGATGCAGCTGAAGGAGAGCACCTGCGAGGCCGTGATGACCCTGCGCTCGAGGGTCCTCGATGCCAGGTCAGGCCCCACCTACCCCCGGCCTGTGACCCCAGGGTCAGCTCTCAGGAAGAGGAACCTAAGGCAGTGCTGGCTTGGGTCTAAGTTCTGGGGGCCTCCAGGCCTGTGCAGGGGCTGTGGCCACAGCTGCAGGCGTAGCCCTCACACAGCCTCTTGGAAGGCGACTGAAGTGCTGGCTGCTGCTGTTACAACCTCTAGGGAATCAGAGACGAGGACGAGGCCCCACGTACGATCCCCGGCTGAGGCCGTCTGTCTTCACAGGCGTAAGCGGCAGAACTTCGGCAAGCAAGCCACGGAAGTGCTGAATGAATATTTTTACTCCCATGTGAGCAACCCTTACCCCAGTGAAGAAACCAAAGAAGAGCTGGCCAGGAAGGGTGGCATCACCGTCTCCCAGGTGACAGTCCTTCCCTGCCACACCTCCCTGAACCCAGAAGGGAGGGAAAGTTCAGCCCAGTGAGGAGGCCCCCCAGGGAAGCTGGTGAAATGTGTGGGGCGGGAGCCGGGTAGGCAGGCTTCCAGTCGGCCTGACTGGGCTCAGGTCCCAGGGTCTGGGCTATGAAAGTGCGCCTCAGGCGGGAAGCCACACCCACCAGGTGTGGGGACTCGCTGAGGCGACCGGTGTGGAGTGTGCGGTCCCGGAGGCGACACCACAGAGTGTATCGTGAGGTACTCCGTGGATTGTAGTCGTTGGGATTTAATATTCTCCTAACAGAGGGATGTGCTGTGTTGCGTAAGAGGGGTGGGGTATGAGCTTGGGAGAAGAAGAAGAACTTGGAGGAAAATTAGGACTTGAAGTGATAGACCAGCTCTTGTGCTTAAGTACCGATTCAGTTATCCTGGGATAAGTTCAGGCGCGCGCCTTGCCTTCTTGTTTCTCAAACAGTCCAGTGTGTGTGTCTGGGGGTACAAGACAGACGACATCTGGTTCCAGAGGGGGAATGGTGGTGCAGGTCAGAGAAGGGACCTGGACAGCCTTGGGCAACCTTGGTAGTCGGGACCACCACTGTCCTCACTGGAATTGGGGTAAGGTGGCGGGGCTAAGATGAGAACCCAAGAAATATTTCCGAAGGCTTTAAAGCGAGAACGGTAAGTGCTGGCAGCCCACAAGCGAGAGGCAGGACCAGGCCACGCCCGTGGGGCAGCGTGGGGGTCAGGGCACGGCACCCCGCCCCCGGCTGCAGGGAGGGCTGCTCCCACTGTGCAGTTGGAGGGGCTGAGCTTCCAGCCCAGTCAGCCTGTGCCCTCCGTCACCACCCTCTGCTCTGGTCCCTGCCCAGTCCAGCAGCGACTTGGGGACAAGGGCACTCAGGAACCCCGCAGGGTCACACAGGCAGCAAAGCCTCACAGGTGTCCCGGTCACAGGAGACCTCACTCGGCCTGGAACCGCTGCGGTGTCCTCAGCACCTTGGCTGGAGCTGAAGTGAGGGCTGCACCTCTGGGGCTTCGAGGCCCGGAAGAAGTGGGAGCCATGGCAGCTTGTTTGTCACCGTGAGCAGTTATCTGAAAACGGCCAGATTCACTTCAAGCCCTGGCACCCGCAGAGAGCACATGGGTCTTGGGTCTCAACTTTATCTCAGGAGAGGGTTCGTTGCAAACAAAAGTTTGGAAAGCACCGGCCACATTCCAGTGACTCCTGCTCTGTGGGCGGGCCCTGAGACCCCGCCCACCAGCAGCAGAATTCTGTGCTGGGAGCCCCTCCCCACTCGGGCAGGTCCTCCAGCTGGGAATGTCTGACAGCTGAGGGAGGGCTCGGAATTTGGGATACAGATGTCGTGTAGGCTGTGCGGTTCGCCCAAGGAGGAAGTAGCGGGGGAGGGAGAGCACCATTAGGGCAAAGGGTGTTGCAGATGAGGCAACAGACGTTTTCAGGACAGCTGCAACTCCAGGGTGAGGAGGCCCGAGGGGGAAAGGGCGGGAGAGCTGAGCCCATGGACAGGGAGATGGGCAGAAACCCAGGCGGCTGCAGCTGTGTGAGCCAAAGGGACCAGAGTGACTGGGCAGGGAGTGGCCAATGGCTCCGAGCTACAGCTGGTGGAGAGGGCATCCCACTCCTGTACGAGGTGTCGGGACACACCCCGTGGAGAGGGTGGACCCTGGCCCGGACCAGCTCCCCAGCAGCCACCCTCCCTCACCCACACGGGAAGTTTGCTCTTTGTCCCTCTAAAATGCCAGTTGAATTCAACATGGAAAACTGCTCACTGCTATTCTTCTGCAAACTTAGTCCAGGTTTTGGGCTTCCCTGGTGGCGCAGTGGGTGAGAGTCCGCCTGCCGATGCAGGGGACACGGGTTCGTGCCCCGGTCCGGGAGGATCCCGCATGGCGCGGAGCGGCTGGGCCCGTGAGCCATGGCCGCTGAGCCTGCGCGTCCGGAGCCTGTGCTCCGCAACGGGAGAGGCCACCACAGTGAGAGGCCCGCGTACCGCAAAAAAAAAAAAAAAAGAAAAGAAACAGATTTTTAGAGGAGAAAAGTCCTCCATCCACAGCGCTGCCACGTAACTCAACTGTTTATTTCTGTTCATTAAAATACATAACCTTTCACTGTAGGGCCTGGTGCCTTACTTTGGGATATGTCTGCACGCTCTTAGGAAGGCACTGCCCAGGGTCTCACCCAGACAATTCTGCCCCCAGGGGACATTTTCATTATCACAACTCTCGGGGGGAGGGGAGGACACTACTGGCATCTGGTGGGTGGAGGCCAGGGGTGCTGCTCAGCACCCTCAGTGCCCAGGACGCCCCCCAGAGAGTGACCCACAGGGAGAGGCCCTGCCCTGGAGGTCTCGGTGCAGGTTTGGAGTCAGAGCTGGGCTCAGACCTCTAGGCCCTGGGCCGGCCCCTTGCTTACAGGATGCATGTGACTGCAGCTCCCTCCTAACTGGCTTTGGGGACTAAAAACAGGCCCTCAGCTCAGTGCTCAGCTCCTTCCCCTGCACTGTCAAGTGGTCCTTATCCTTTGATAAGTTTTGGATTCGACTGTGTTCTTTGCTTAAATTGCATTCCCAGAAATGTGGTTACTGATGCGTCTCCCGCATCAGTATTCAGTCTGTTGCCTGCCGCCGCAGTGAGCAGACACTCGTCTCTCTGAGTGTGTCACACACATGCCTGTTTTCCTTCCAGCTCCCCCCTCTCCTATAAGCCACGCCAGGTCCAGGGTGTCACCAACACACTGCAGACGTTTCCCTGGGCCCACAGTTCATTAGCGCCACCTTCTCAGTCACGGCCTCTCACCCAGCCCCAGGGCCACACGTTGTCACTCAGTGATGTTCCCCCCGGCTGTCTGTCCACATCGCGTCTCATCGCTAGGTCAGTTTTTTCCAGTGACTTCCATCTCTGCCTGTCCACAGGTCTCAAACTGGTTCAGCAACAAAAGAATCCGGTATAAAAAGAACATGGGGAAGTTTCAAGAAAAGGCTACCACTTACACAGGTAAGATGGCAGAGGACACCACCAATGTCAGGGGCCCGGGCAGCCAGGCCAGCTGCCCTTTGAGGCCCAGCTCCAGTCAGTAAGGCTGCCCAGCCCAGGGTCAGTCGCTCCCATGTGGCCGGGCCCACTGAGCTGCATCTGGGGAAGCAGACTGGTCCCTGCGTACGCCTCTTTTCTCTATTTACACTGTGAGGTTTCTGTTCCCATTAGTGATTATCCCAGTGAAGTCAACACATCCCGGCAGGCTGGGCAGATGCTGTGGGGACAGAAAGTTCCTACCAAAAGTCTGGTTTCCCCACCTACGCAGGGCTGCTGGAGGGGCAGGGAGCCGTAGGAGTCACCTCCGCAGCCTCTTCCTGGCCGGGGGTCTGGTAGGTCCCACTGGTCCTGACCCCTCCTGCCCTTCCAGGTTCCTTTGGTCCCTTTCCGATGACCAGCACCAGTGACACACTTATCACCCTGCAGACGCTGGCCTCCCTCCGGCCCGCCCCTGGGGAAGGCAGCCTTCTGGGCCAGGTGAGTCTCCAACACAATCCCAAGGACACCTGTGGGCTCCCGGACTCTGTGATAGGGCTGACGTGGAGCCCAGGTGGGTGGCGGGTCCTCGGAACCGGCTATCTCGACCGTGTCTCAGTCCATCATGGGGACGAATGCAGGCTGGCAGAGCCGCCTCAGGGAGCCCAGCTCTGTGGCGCCCCACTCGGCAAAGACCTTCACGCCTCACAGGACTCGATGACTGCTGAGGGCTTTGCCTATTGGGAAGGAGCCCTCCCTCCCTGATGGTGTCTGTACCCATCAGGAGAAGGCAAGGGTGGGCAGACGAGGCCCTGATGGTCTGAAGGTACAGCCCCACTGGGCTCAGACCCTTCAACACGTTCATGCCATGTCCTCACCATCCTGGCTGCCCCCTTGGCCGGTGCGAGCTGGGCCAGAGTGAAGATCTGGGAAGAAAATGAGCCATGGATCTCAGCTGTCTCGGGATGTGCCCTCAGGAACTTTCTCAGGGTTTGGGGCAAGGTGCCAGGCCAGCCAGGATCAGAGGGCATCATCCCTCTCGCAGTCCCTGGGGCCTCTCGGCCTCCCACTGACAGCCACAGGGGCCTGACCCCCCGCGCAGGGTTGTCCTGAAGAGGCTGCGCAGGTGCAGGTGTGACAAGGCCATGCGGGAGTGGGCAGGGCCTTACACAGCCCACCTGTTTCCTTCGGGGTTGACCCCCACCCGTTTACCCCCAGCCCCTCTTAAAGGTTCAGGGAATGGATGCCTCCCGGTGCCGGGCAGCGCGCATCCCGTCACTGTGGCAACCCCACAGCCCATAAGGAGCACCTGAACAGAGTAAATGCTCTGACACCACCAAGTGGCCAGACCTGTCCGGCTCTGCCCTTGCCCAGGGCTCAGCACCTCGAGCACAGTAGGGGTGAGCGTGTGAGAGTGAATCGGGGTGAGGGTTCCGTGGACTGTGACATGGGGTCCTGTCAACCCCACATAGTAAGCAGGAAGGTTAGGGTTGTGGTGTGGACACCCACCTGTGCCGTGGGCCCCTGCCCTGGACAGGCACAGATGCTCTTCCAGAGAGCAGGTCTCAGGGGCTGAGGTCACCCCAGCTGGGAGCCATCTCCTTGGCCCTGAGCTGCCCTTTGGCTCCCAGTCCCACACTGGGCCCCAGCCTGTCACCTCCCAGGCCTGCGAGTGGACCCCTCCCCTCACCACTCATGTTCTCCTTCTGGGATCATAGGCCTATGGGTGTCCATCCAAGGGCAGAGTGTGTCCCCCTGAGGCCAGTATCCTTGTCCCAGTTGCTTTCAGACTGAGGGTGGGCGGAGCAACGCTGGCCTCTCAGTGTCCCTGTGTCACATGATGAGGCAGCCCTTGAAGACATTCTCTCGATTTGTTTGCCCAGCACTGTCCTCTGTGGCAGATCCTTGGGGCACATGGGAGGTAATAGCTGAGGCGGGGGAGGGGGGAAAGGGATGGGTGGGTGAGGAGCAGGGTCTTGGGCCTTGTGGGGTCGGAAGGGGTAGAGGGTGCAGGCAGGAGGGTTCAGCCTGTTAAGGAAAGTTCAAGAATGAGGAAGGTGAATGGGACTTCCCTGGTGACACAGTGGTTAAGAATCCATCTGCCGAGGCAGGGGACACGGGTTCGAGCCCGGGTCCGGGAAGATCCCACATGCCACAGAGCAGCTAAGCCCGTGTGCCACAACTACTGAGCCTGCGCTCTAGAGCCCGCGCGCCACAACTACTGAGCCCGTGCACCACAACTACTGAGCCTGCGAGACATGGCTACTGAAGCCTGCGCACCTAGAGCCCATGCTCCACAGCAAGAGAAGCCACCGCAGTGAGAAGCCCGCGTGGCGCAACAGAGCAGCCCCCGCTCGCGACAACTAGAGAAAGCCCACGCACAGCAGCGAAGACCCAACGCAGTCAAATAAATAAAATAAATATACAATTAAAATAAAATAAAATAAAAAAGAATGAGGAAGGTGAAGGGGAGCTTGTGAGTTGCAGGCCCTGCTCTCGTGGGCTGCAAACCACTACCAATAGTAGTGGTTTCCATTGTGGGGGGCTCCTGTGGACAAACATCCCAGGGTCACATGTGCCCGATATATCGCCACCCTGTGGACAGAGCCCACACGCCCGCAGCCATGGGCGCTGCCCTCCTGACTCCCAGCCAGGCCCGCGTCCTGCTGGGTTCCTGAGCCTCTTCCTGCTTACCACGTCTCACCACGATGTTTGGGGGACCACCGTCAGCTCCGGGCCTGCCTGGGTCTCCCTCACCCTCAGAGTGTGTGCCGCGGTGCCCTGCCAGTCCTTTGCCAGAGCCCGGCCAGTGGAGGCCAGTTCCTCCCAAGGAGGCACACTCATGTGCAAGGCCAGCTGTGACCCAGGACTGACCCCTCTGTCCCTGCCCCATCTCCTGGCTCCTCTCACGGTTCTCGGCATGTTCTAGGCCGCCTCAGGGATGTGGGGGCCCGATGGGTCATCTGTCCCACGGCCCCCCTCTGACTCTCTGTCTCTGTCTTTTCAGGCCAGGGGCGGCTGGCAGGTGAGGCGAATGTCGACCGCTTCACCTATTGGAGACCCCGGCAGGGTCACTTCAAACGCATCTAATTAAGTGTTGGGATGAGCAGAAAAGAGGACGGTGCGACCTGCCTTGGTTCCCTGGAATTCATGTTTCCTCAGAAAACCCAGAACTGACAGCAGACAGCGCTCCCTGAGCTGACGGCAGGCGACACCGGTACCATCTTTTGCTTGTCAGCTGGGGTTTGAAATGGGCTGAGACACTGCTCGTTCTGCCAACTCCGTTTGGTGTTTTTTACAGTAATTTTATGGTTAAGGCTGAATTGTTTCTTCCAGGACTTGGCACAAATTCTCCCATTACAGTTTTGGACCGATTTTAATTTCGATGTCGTTCACTCCCAGATTTGTTCCTGCCGATGGCTGACCGCGCAGGTGCAGGGCTGCAGCTGCGCAGTTGGGCGGGTTGTTACTCTGTTTGCTTGTTTGTCCATCCGTGTGCCAACTCGCCCAGACACTGCCTTCCACACTCTCTTCTGCTGTGTCGTTTCATGCGGTTTTGATTTAAGTCTGTTGTGAGCTCAGAATTTTACTGGGAATTGGTTTGGCACCTTTTTCCGTTAATACAAGTTCTACCATTTTCAGCTGAAATGTCGTTAAAGACGATAAACTTCCCAGGCACTTTCCTGCATCCGTGCTCTTGAAATCCTGCTGGCCCAAGGCTTGGCGCTGCAAGTCCCCCGGCTCCTGGATGCCCCTCTCTGTCTCCTCGCCCAGTTCCTCCTCTGCTTCAGCCTTCGGGTGGGACCTTCCCTCTGTCTCCTCCTCTCTTCCCCTCACCGGGAATGAAGATGCTAGAGCTGGGCTGTTGGGAGAATTAAATGAACCTGGGCTCAGGACAGCTCGGGGCCCTGAGCAGGTGCACTGTATCTGCCCGTCAGTCAGTGTCACCGCGGCCCTAACCCCGCACTGTCAGCTGCCACCATGACCAGCATCTGAGCTTCTGTCCAGAGTGTTTCATCTCTGGACACAGAGTGTTCTGACTCCCGTGCATCTCCACACCAGCTCCGCCCAGATCCTGGCCAGCTGGATGCGTCACCGTTCTCCCGGTTCTTGGGCCCCCATGCCCGAGAGATTCCTCTGTCCTGTCTCCAACCCCCGCGGGTGTCACCGCCGTGGCGCCGACACTCTAGTGAGGGTTGCAGACAGGAAACGAGGTGCGGGAATGAGGGTCCGCTGGGTCACAGCCATGCAGCACAGCGGGGTCCCGGCCTGCACCCCAAAAGACTGAGCACGGTGGTCTCCTGGGATCAAAGGACCTCTGCCCCCCACCCCTCTGGCTTCCATCCCCCCCGCACATCTGCCCATCCCAACCCATCACACCCACGGGCCTCTGGGCAGCGGCCAGCTGCTCTCACCTGGCCTGTCACCACACTGCCCTCCACGTCTCCATTTCTGTTGCTTTCAAGAACCAAGAAATGGATATCTAAGGCGGGTGATACAACCTCAGCCAACCGTGTCCGGGCCCTGGCCCCTTCTCCACCGGCACCCACTGCACGCTAGCCCTCAGGGTGACCTGCCAAGACGGCCCGCGGCGGTCTGGGTGTGTCCCTGCAGACGAGCCCCCGCTTGGCACACCAGGCTTCTCTCTACCCGACGCATCTTGCACTGGCCACTGCCTCTGTGTCTGGGAGGATCTTCCTCCAGGGAATGAACTGCCACGGCCGGAGCCCCTCAGCCCCAGTGCTGGATATTTTAGGTAGCTCCCATGTTTGCAGCCCTGTGCCCGCGACGCCCCTCAGCTCGAGTCTCTTTGGTGCTGTTCTGCGAGCCCGCCCGCAGCCTGGCTCTCTGCACGGTTGGTGCTTCTTTTCTTCCCCTCACTGCCTTGCAAACCTTCAGGGCGGGCGGGGGACAGCCATCAGGACCTCCCCCTGCATCTGCGACCTTTCCACTGAGCCCTCCCAGCTGCTCTTCACCCTATCCCTGCCAGCAGGAGCTGTTAGGATGCTGGGCAACCCCAAACCCACAGCCTGGGGGGGTCTCGGTCAGTCGAGGCTGTTGTAGAGCCCACCCTAAAGGCGACCCTGTCCCCATGAGCAGTCACTCCCCGTTTCCCGTCCTCAGCCCCTGGCAACCACTCATCCGCTTTCTGTCTCTGTGGATTTGCCTGTTCCGGACATTTCATATACATAGAACCGTACATGCGGCCTTCCGTGTCTGGCTTCTTTCCCTCGGCATGTTTTCAGGGTTCACCATTTTATATACAGCATGTGTCAGGGCTTCATTCCTTCTGACGGCCAGCATCCCATTGGGGACCGTGCCTTAAGACAAGGCCTTAGGGAGGTGATTGAGAGAGCGTGCCCGAGGTACCCACAACAGTGGGAGGGCGAGAGGTGCCAGCCCTTGGAAGGGGCCAGGCCTGGTGTGAGCAGGGGGCACCCCAGGGGGACTAACATCTTCACGATCCGCCGCTGCTGCATCGAGAACAGACTGCAGGAAAGGGGGGTCCAAGGGTCCTGCGACCTCCCAGCTGGTGGCCACGTGCAGGCAGGGGTGGTTAGGGTCGGGGGACGTGGGTGAAGGTAGACCTGCAGGACCTGCTGCTGAGTAGGAATGGGGTGGTCTGAGCCGCAGGAAGACTGGACGGGGACATCACGGAGGGAAGGTAGCTCAGCTCTGGACTGACAGGCTTGGGGTGTGCACGCAACTAGACATCGGAGTCTTGTTCAGGATGGAAGTTTGGAAGTTGAGAGAGGCCAGAATATGGGACAAAAACCAAGACAGGATGTCACGGAAGCCAGAAGGACAGATTTCAGGAGCAGAAAGTGAAGGTCCACCAACATGGAAAAATGACTGCCAGACTGAGCAGCCTGGGTTCAGTGGAGCAGTGGGGCCACCGATTAGTTCAAGAGACAATCAGCGACTCAGACGATCAGAGAGCACAGTCAGCTCTCCAGGAGACTCGCGGCAAAGGGGTCGCCAGAGGCCGTGCGGAGAAACTGAGGCAGTGCCGCGGAGAGCTGCCGGGTAGGTCCTGTGGGAGCAAGAGGGTGGGATGTGCCACGGCAGGTCGTGTGGACACTGGAGAGGAGGTGGAGAGCGCGGTCCCAAAGGAAATAGACAAAGCAGCAATTTGCGGGTCCCAGGTGGCCCTGGAGCCTCCCACTCACTTGCGCTCTCTCGTGGCTGTGGCGTGAGTGCGGCTCGTGGTTGGCTCGGCCGCCAGCTTCCAGCTGAGTCCCTTGGAGGTTTGGTTTGCTTGTTTGTTTCGGTTTTCTGGCGTCACTGCGCGGCATGTGGGATCTCAGTTCCCTAACCAGGGATCGAACCTGGGCCCCCTGCAGTGGAAAGCGCCTAGTCTTAACCACTGGACCGCCAGGGAAGTCCCTCTTGGAGGGCTGTAATTTGAGGAAACTCCCTAGGTCAAATTCTGCGCGTAAAGTCACACTTTACCAGCATTTCATACTGCATTATTCAAAAAAATGCCTAAAATGTGGCCCCACGACACTAATCAAGCTATTAAGGACCACAAGAGCGCAGAGGAGTCACCTGGCACCCCCTGACACCACCCTGCTGGCAGAGTGGGTGCTGATGGTACCTCCATGCAACGGGTGGGGACACTGAGGCACAGAGGCTTCGTGACCTGTGCCCCAGGCTCCCATTTAGGAGAGAGACAGGCAGAGCCAAGGCTGTGAGCCCGAAGGCAGTTCTGGGGAGAGTATGGCTGCTCGAGATGGCAATCTTCTAGAACCCATTAATATTAAAAATGCACACACCCGCTCCCTCATCAGTTTTCCTTCTAAGAATTCTTCTACAGGTACATGCAAATGAATGCAAAGTGATGCATTTCCTGCCACATTTTTTTGTAACTGCAAAAAAAATGAAAATAAATGTCTGTCCTTTGGGCACTGTTTAAATCACGCTGTTCAGCCCTGCAGTGGAATAGCATACAACCGTTCAAAAGACTGAAGTAGCTCGTCTCCACAATGCATTAATGTAAAAAGTAGGAAGGATAACCATTTGTGTCCATTTTTGAAATGGGGGTGGGTGGGGGTATCCAAGTATCTCTGGAAGGAGACGCAGGTCACAGCCGTGGCCACTGGGGAAGGAACCAAGGATCCGGTAGTTGACAGGGAAGCGATCTCTCATTTCTCTGTATACCCTTGGGCAGTCTGCAGTTTAGAAATCCCTGAGGCTTGTGCTGGGAGAGCAGCAGGAGCCCTTGGAACACTGACCACTGCCCTCAGCCAGTCCTGCTCATTACTCATTATTCCACCCTCCCCCTCCCCCTCCCCCGCCCCCTCCCCCTCCCCCTCCCCCTCCCTCCTCTCCCCCTCCCCCACGAATCTGTGGCTTGGAAGTTCATGATCAGGGCCCCACGGGAGGGGGATCTGGAAACCACCACACAGGGAGAAGAAAGTGGAGGTGGAGTGAGAGGTCCAGCTGCTGTGTCCCATCACCATCCACCAGAGGCCGCTGTGGCCCTGCAGCGAGTACAGAGCTAGAGGCTGGAGACCTACCTCTCTTGGGCTGGAGACCCAGGGATATAAGACCCCCTTAACTTATAGCTGTCGGGTCCAAGGGCCGGGCTCAGGGCAGGAAATGAGACCTCCACCATTACTTTTTTTTTTTTTTTAAAGAAGATGTTGTTGGTAGGAGTTTATTAATTAATTTATTTATTTTTGCTGTGTTGGGTCTTCGTTTCTGTGCGAGGGCTTTCTCTAGTTGTGGCAAGCAGGGGCCACTCTTCATCGCGGTGCGCGGGCCTCTCACTATCGCAGCCTCTCTTGTTGCGGAGCACGGGCTCCAGACGTGCAGGCTCAGTAGTTGTGGCTCACGGGCCTAGTTGCTCCACGGCATGTGGGATCCTCCCAGACCAGGGCTCGAACCCGTGTCCCCTGCATTAGCAGGCAGATTCTCAACCACTGTGCCACCAGGGAAGCCCCACCATTACTATTATACTCAGTGTGTTCCTTGAAATGTGTCTGACAACCCTCACCCCTGAGCCGGGCACCCTTCCTCTCATGACATTTGCATATGTGTTTGTTACTTGCATATAATATGCACGACTTGCTTTATTTGAATTAAAGATGTGTGGGATTTGCATATCCTTTGCGTACCATTTGTGTAGCTTTTCAGAGATTTGTCTCGCTTTTGTGAGCCAGTTTGCTGGGAGGCAGAGACTGAGGATCCGTGTCCTGGGCTGCCTCTGAGAGATGAGTAGGCACCTTCCCCAGGTTCCATGAAATCACATCTCCATCACCTGGTCAGGAGCCCCAGAAAGGCACACTCTATCTGCTTAGAGCTCCACGGAGCCACTGAGGCAAAAGCCACTGTAACCTGGGTAGGGTTCCAAGCAGCTGGACACAAGACCAATTCACAGTCTCGAGTCAAGGGAGCTACTCTGAGGGGTTTAGGCCAGAGATGGGTTTAAATGCAGGCTCTGGTTCATCAGGTCTGGGCCATGCCTGGGAGTCTGCATTTTCACCATCTCCCAGATAAGGCTGGAACTCTGGCCAGACGTCTGCGAGGGGGAGAGCCGCTAATATTCTCCCTGATTCACACTTTTTTTTTTTTTTTTAGTGTTTTAATGGTTTTTTTTTAACATCTTTATTGCAGTATAATTGCTTTACAATGGTGTGTTAGTTCCTGCTTTATAACAAAGTGAATCAGTTATACATATACATATATCCCCATATCTCCTCCCTCTTGTGTCTCCCTCCCACCCTCCCTATTCCACCCCTCTAGGTGGTCACAAAGCACCGAGCTGATCTCCCTGTGCTATGCGGCTGCTTCCCACTAGCTATCTATTTTACATTTGGTAGTGTATAACTACTGAAGCCTGCGCGCCTAGAGCCCGCGCTCCGCAACAAGAGAAGCCACCGCAGTGAGAAGCCCCTGCTCACCACAGCTAGAGAAAGCCGGTGCGCAGCAACGAAGACCCAACACAACCAAAAATAAATAAATAGTCATTAAAAAAAAAAATTTCCTCCTGAAGATACCTACCTATCTGAAGACTTGTTCTGCCAGTTTTCCCAGAGCACTGAGAGCCTCATTCCTGATCTCCGCCCTGAACTCCTTTCAAGGTGTGTTGAAGGTGAGCAACTGTAGTGGCTAATGAGCCAGTCCTTGTAGAACCAGGTGATGAGGGACCTTCTTCAGGCATGAGGAGTAGCACTTCCAGTCTCAAAACTTACATCCAAATGCATAGGAGCCTGAGGTCAGAGAGCCAGAGGACCTGAATTTTAGAGTAAATCACAGACACAGGAGCAGCACTGAAGGGTCTCCCGCTGGCCCATGATGGCGCTGACTCACGCAAGAATCACCAGCGGGCCCCAGGATGCTGAGCAGGTTCCTGGGCCCGCACTGTCGCGAGCTGGCCAGAAATTGGATTCCCATGGCGGGCATGTGGGGCACCGTGGGCACCATGGGACTGGTGTGGGCCACCGAGTGGTGGCTGATTCTGGACCAGGTGCCCTACATCAATGGCAAGTTTCAGAAGGATGATTAGGACTTCCCCAGCAGTCCAGTGGTTAAGACTCGGCACTTCCACTGCAGGGGGCACGAGTTTGATCCCCGGTTGGGGAGCTAAGATCCCACACGCAGCGTGGCCCCAAAAAAAGAAGGACAATTAATTAAACCGACACCGCCCGGCCCCCCCCCCCCCCCAACGAACTCAGATCCCTCTGGTGTCTGGTGGTGCTGCCTCCTTCCATCTGCATCTGGAAAGGCCCAGGCCCTTGAGGAAATACACAGCACGAGTTAGACTTCCTATGTTGGTGGAGATAGTTTTGGTGTGTGAAGGCACACAGCGTGAAACTTTGCTCTGAAAAAAAAAAAGAAGAAGAAGAATCGCCAATGGACACCAGCATCAGCAAGAGAAAGTTTGAAGAACAAATTAGTGCTATTCTCGCTAGCCTCCCTCAACTGAAGAACTGGGGAGATATGTACAGGCAGAACTTGAACTTGTGTTCTGGCCGACTGGGCTGGCCCCTGGTGGGGTCCAGTCTCTCCTGACAGGTATCCCTGGTGTGAGGAGACCCTGCATGTGCTGCCTTCCCTGAGCCTCAGTTTTCCCCGCTGTGAAGTGGAAACAGAATTAGCTCCTGCCCCAGTAGGCTTGGTGGGAATCACGGGAGCACTGAGGACCCAAAGCACCGAGCATGGTGTCCATGCTCTTGGAGAGTCTGGGGTTACCTTGTCCCCGTTCGGCCGACGGGGACACTGACACAGGAAGACAGGAGGGCGGTGGTTTGACCAAGGGCAGCCTAGCTCAGGCTGCCACAATTTCTGTGAAGGCCTGTGAGGGCCGGAGGGTAGATTTGAGGATGGACGGACCCCACCGTCTCCCTGCCTGTTCTTCACTGGGCCGCCAGGGGGCAATCTTACAACGGGAAGTGGATCCAGGCACTGGTTTCCCTTCCCTCTCAGACTCCAATTCCCTTTTTGTCCCCCTCGAGGCCCTACAAGGTGTGTCTTTGACGTCATTTCCCTCTTCACTGGCCCCCTGGCTACCCCTCCCATAAACGTGTTCCCACCCCAGGGCTTTTGCACTGGCCGTTCCCTCTGCCGGAGCACCCTCTCTTCCCTTCTCTGCCCGGCGAACTGTTCTACCCCTCCCCCAAACCCCACCCCTCTCCTCTACTCCCAGCCTGACTCCCACAGACCCTCTCCCCAGGACCTGACCCCTCAGGGTCCCTGACTCACTACCGCCCCCTCCCCTGCTTTCTTCTCCCCCTAGCCGCCCCGTCCTCGCCAGCCAGCCAGCGTCCAGGGGCTGGGGGCACCTCAGGAGCCAGGGGGTTTTGGTTTCTCCTCCTGGAACCGCGTTCTCCCCTGGAATAGGGATGGGGCAACTCCAAAAAAAAAAAAAAAAGGGAATTCCCTGGCCCGGGTTGGGGAACTAAGATACCGAAAGCATGGTGGCGCGGCCAGAAAAAAAAAGAGGTGATGGGGCAACCCCGCAGCTGTGGGCGTGGCTCCGGTTAATCTCGCTCTGGGCCCATCACCCACACACCCCACCCAATCGCCGCCCAGCCACCGGGGACAGGACGGGGACTGGGCTGTATGTCCCCAGGGAGGATCTACCCATCTCTGGTCCTCAAGTTTTTTGTTTTTTTTTTTCTCTTTGGCCTCGCGGCTTGCGGGATCTTAGTTCCCCGACCAGATACTGAACCCATGCTCTTGGCAGTGAAAGCGCGGAGTCCTAACCACTGGACCGCCAGGGAACTCCCTCTGGTCCTGGCCGATGGGGATTTTCCGGACCAAAGCGAGTCCTGGGGAGGGTTGAGAGGTGAGGAGAGCTGTGGTCTGTGTGGAGGGGAGATCTGCCATCCCACTCACCCCACGTTGGTCATTGGTCAAAGGCCCCCCGAAGCTCCTAGTTTAATTTCGCAGTGTCTCCTGGGGCAGGGTAGAATTGGGAGACCGGGCAGCACTTGTTCTCAGTCCAGCTGGACCCCACCCCTCATCTGAACCACCCCCTCCCTGGAACCTTGGTGTGTCACCCGCATTCAGACCCTGACTCTGGCTCCTCCCCTCATTTGGTCCCTCCCCATCCCTGGTTCCAGCCTGGGTCTGATACAAGAGGCTGGATTTTGTGCTTAGGCGTCTCCGTGGTGACCCAGCAAGAGTTCACCCAGAGCTCCTGCTCTTACTGACAGGGACCGTCAGAGCCATGGAGGATTTGTGTGTAGGGGAAAGGCCAGAGCCTATGGGAAGCCGGGGGCTCTCAGGCCCAAGAGTGTGGCTCAGGCTGCGGCTCCCCCTTTGGCCTCCAGGGGCCGCCCCAGCCCAAAAGACAAGGCCACCAGGTCCCTATCCTGGTTCCAGCAGGGGAATGGCTCCTACTTCCAGAATCTGCCCCTGCTACCCCAGGATGCCAAGTACACCCTCTGAGCCTCAGTTTCGCCATCTGTAAAGTGGAGCAATTATAGGAACAGCCTCACTGGGAGGGGTCAGTGAAGAGATGCAAGTAAAGCGCTTCAGCATCCAGCAGGTGCTCAACGGATGTGTGGTCCACTTGCCCAGGCCGTGGCTCAGGAAGGCGGACGGAGAAATTAGTGCTAAAGCAGGGCCATGGGGCAAGTAGCACATTCTGGGGTGAGACACTCGGGTCTGCTCAGGACACACTGAATGCAAAGAGCATGGGGGAAGTCTTGAGGCCCAGGAGGGGGCTGCACCCACGGAGGGGGTGTGAGGGGTGCGGTGCTCAGGCTGCAGTGACCTCCCCTCCACGTGGTCAAAGGAGCCAGAGCTTCCTGTAGGAAACTGGTCCAGTTACAGGCTCCTGGCTGCCAGGTACGACAGCTGTAAAGGAGTGAGCTTCCTATTGTCAGGGGCATGCAAGCAAGCAAATGGTCTCCAACAGCATCTGGGCCAGGGGACAAGACAAGAGGCCTAATTCTCCAAGGACACATTAGGAGGCGGGTCACAGCCTGACCACAGGAGACCGAGGGTGGCACCGCCCGGCGGCTGGATTCCCCGGTCAGAGACAGCAGGTTCCAAAAAGCTAGGGAACGAACATTCCTCAGCTCCAGGCACTGGGCAGGCCACTCCTGTCTGGTGAGACGTAAGCTGGATCTGGCCGCGTGGACTGCGTGTTTTTCCAGTGGCTTCTTCAGCCACAGCCTAGATTCCGTCGGGTCAGCCATTTCCAAGTGTTTGTGTTCACCTGGGCCAGACGTCGGGCCTGTGGCCTTGGCCTCCCAGGAGGCCTGGAAAAGCACCACCAGCCTCCTACTCAGACATCCCTCTGCCTAGAGGCTGCTCATCAAAGCCACTCAGCAGCCAATGACAAGGGATGTGGGAGAGGGACAATCATGCTGCGGCCCAGGGGGAGCTCGCGTGTCCCGTGAGCAGGGGCCTCCCCCACAGGCCAGGACCCAAGATGCAAAAACATGACCCTTGGCAAAGCTGACTTTTTGGAGCCCCACTGCCCTGCCTTTCGAACTTTAGGGTCAGCTTGGGACCAGGTCAGCAGACACAACTGCAAGTCAGAAGCCAGGGTTGTGTGTGAACAGCCCTGCCTCCGTGTGGGACCCTATGAAAGGTACCTCCCTCTCTCAGCCTTGCTTTCCTCGGCTGAAAACTAGAGATAATACCTACCTTAAAAGGTTATTGACAAGATCCAACCCAATGCCTAGCAGGTGCTTCACAAACCTGAGGACTCTTCTATGCCTCCAGAATGGGTCTGGCCTCTCCCATCTGACTGAAAGCCCCCTGAGGGGAGAGGCTGGGTCTTCAAGAGGAGGTAGTGAATTGCGGTTCATCTAACTGTGTCCCTCCCCTGCTCAAAATCCTCACAGACAAAAGGTAAACTCTAAAACCAGCTTTCAAGACGTTTGGACATCTGATCTTGGTTTGGCAAACTCCTATTCTCTCTTCAGAGTCCATAGCAAATGCCCTCTCCTCCAGAAAGCCTTCCTTCGGCCCTTCTCTGGTTTTTTCCAGCCCCTGGCCCTCCTGCTGGCCTAAATCTGACCCCCACAGGCTGAGGTACCTGTGCCTGGCTCTGCCTCCCTCTTCAGAATGGGGCTCTGGAAAGGCCAGTCCAGGGCTGAGTCTGGGCATAATCAAGCATATCTGTACCCACAGGTCTGCAGGTAGACATCACGTGAGAGCACATGTGTGCACATGTGTGTGTGTGTGTGTGTGTGTGTGTGTGTGTGTCGCTGTCCCCGTGCCGGGCCCCAGGAGGGGCAGCCAAGGCAAATCTCCCCAGACCACCCAAGACAGAGGCATCTTTACAAAGCAAGGAGCATGAGCTGAGCAGGGCCCCTTTATGAGGGAGCCTGACCTGGCTTGGAGCTCATTTGTCTACCGACCCTCAGCCTGGAAGAACTGGAGGTGTGAGCAGCCGACCTCAGCCTCCTCCACCATGCCAGTAGCCTGCCTTATGACCCATCGTTAAAGCTCAGTCTCCGTCTGGGGCACAGGAGGGGCTGAGGCCCAGGGGAGGGCTGAGTCCTGAGTGGGCTCCCCCGATCGCCTTGACGGAGGCCTCGCCAGGCAGCCTTCGAGGACATACCTGAGGTTTGGCAGCCAGTCCCCAGGGCTGAGTCAGCAGGAAGGGCCTCGGGACTTCCTAGGAAAAGCATCTGGAACTTCGAGGCGCCCCCAGCCCACGGCCTCCCCAGGGCCACCGGACGGCGGGAGGTGCCACGTGCACCAGGCTGCGCCCGGTGTGCTTTGAGGGACTGAACTGCGGGGGTTCGTGGCGGGTCAGAATCAGTCCTGACTTGGGCGATCTGGGTGTCTGAGGGTTGAGTGTCCCCAAGTGCAGGGTGACAAAGGGCCACTGTGGGTGTTGATGCTCCACTGTACACAGGTGCTCTTGGCTGCCAGCACCCTCGCAGGACCCTGCCTGTGTGTCAGGGTTCATCCGCCCGGGCTGCTGTGAGGGTTGGCACAGTGACCAGCTAGGCTGTCACACCCAAAACAACCGGCAAATCCAGCCGTGTGCACTTTGGCGGGGGGTGGGGGGGATGACTGCGTGTGGGGCTGCAATTAAGAGTGACGGTGTAGCTGAATGAGTGACAAGAAGGGGGCCTAGTGGTGTGGGAGGGAGTGTCTGACTGGGGAGGACAGGGACAGTGAGTGACCAGGACGGTGTGACCTCAGGACTGATGATAAGGACGCTTGACTCCACGCGCCACATCCGCTGTTTGGCACGGCACCTGTGACCCTGGGTAGGGCGGTGGACGTTTCCCTGCATCCATCACCAAATGTCCGTGTCTGTTGCTCCCCTGATCCCTGGGCTCTCCTCCCTCCTGCCTGCCCAGATCCCCCACCCCAGGCCCTGGGGTCTGGCCTCAGCTCCTGCCCTGGGAGGGGTTGGACAGGACATTGGCGCTCAGCTGGACTGTTCCTTCTCTGCTGGCCTCCTGCTTCTGTTTCCACCATTAAAATGCAAGCATTCCTCCTACCTGACTGAAGCCAGTTCTCCCCGCCAGGCTGGCTCCAGTCTTTGGGGTCTGCGACTGGGTCATACCCAACTCTGAGGGCTGATGAGGGAGACAGACAGGGCTGGGGAAGTGGTGGGTAGCCATGCCAGGGACACGAGGCCCAAGTGGAGGAGCCAGCAGTATTCAGCCAAAACAGGAGGCAGCTGGAGAGGAAGGGGCGCTGGGCTGCGGGTTTGGACCCCGAAGGTCTGCCACGTGGGAGGGGGCAGACCCAGTTCCATAAAGGAAACACTTTTCCACACGCTGAATGCTGCCCCAGGTATAGAGGAGTCTTTGTTATGAGAAACTGTGTGATCTTTCCCAGCTCCAGCACCTTCTGTGGCTCCCCATCACCCACCGGAGACTCTCCAGCTCCTCGCTTGGCAGGAGCTGGGGTGCTGGCACCGGGGCCTCCAAACCTTGTCTCCAAGCACAGCCCTGGGGCCCACCCTCAGAGACTGGGGCTGATACCCTCGGGTTTGCCAGATTCTCCCAGACCCTCCAGGCCCCTACGTCTGGCCCCTGGGCAGGGGAAGATGTTCCCATGAAAGGCATGGGCTGAGCAAAAGTGTGAGTGAGGGCTGGAGAGGCTGGGGGTTGTCCGATGGAGAGTTCTCCAGATGGACAAGAGCCAGCGGGCCACGTAGGCTGAGCGCTGACTCCACAGGTGTGTGGCATTCAAGGCTCTGTACACCTCCCCTGTGTGTCTCCCTTCTCCATGCCCGCCTGAGGTTTCCCTCCTCAGCCTTCACATGTACCTTTCCAGCTGCCTGGTATGCCCTTCCTGCCTTGCCCACCTGGCGAACTCCTAGACATCCTTCAAGACCCACTGCCTGTGTCCTTTTCTCTGAGAAACATTGACCTTCCCTTCAGCCTATGGTGTCCCCATTTGCTGTGTGACCCTGGGCAAGTCCCTTCAGCTGTGAAGGGGGGGGTATGTGTGTGAAAAACCACCCTCCCTAAAAGCATATTTTGAGGCCCAAGGCAATAAATATACATTAAATGCTCTCAAAGTGAGTTAGGGCTTCGGGGACAGGGAGGGCTTGTATCCAGTCACTGCTCAATGTGTGTTCATTTTTATCTTCCTCCTCTTGGATTCTACAGGTTTAAGACTCTCTTGTTTTAAGCACTGTTCCAAGATTTTTCTCCCACTCGCAATACTAGGAATTTTAAGAACCCCTGGTTCTAAAATTATAAGTCTAAAATGCCGTGGGCGGGACCAAGGGCCTCCTTGTGCCCTGAGCTGACGCCAGGGTGGCTGGAGCTGGGGTCTCTAGGGTGGACTTTATGCCCCCCACACCCCAAGCTGACGGGGTGTGGTCTGGCAGCCCCAGTTTTAGGGGGAGAGCAATGGATTTACCAGGAGGCGGATAGCAAACGTTCCAGGAGCGGGGTCGTGGAGACTCCTGGCTCGGAGGCTAGAATGGGGTCACAAGACAGCGTCAAGAAGCACAGGGCTGGGCTTCCCTGGTGGGGCAGTGGTTGAGAGTCCGCCTGCCGATGCAGGGGACACGGGTTCGTGCCCCGGTCCAGGAAGATCCCACATGCTGCAGAGCGGCTGCGCCCGTGAGCCGTGGCCGCTGAGCCTGCGCGTCCGGAGTCTGTGCTCCGCAACGGGAGAGGCCGCAACAGCGAGAGGCTCGCGTACCGCAAAAAAAAACACAAAAAAACGAAGCACAGGGCTGTCAGCTCAGAGCCATGGCTTCCTTCTCTTGGAGCCTCAGTTTTCTCATCTGAATATTGGGGCCAAGTGCTGCCCTCTTGAAGAGCTGTTAGCAGGGATGAGGAGGCACTGGGGCTCCAGCCACCGTCCTGTGCCAAGCATTTTCTTGGGCTCTGCCCTCTGCCTGGAACAGTCTCCCTGGCCCACTTCCCTCTAGGACCCCCTGCTCACTCCTGGCCCAGCCGCAGCAGCTGGGGAGGGGGCCCCAGGATGACGCCCACCCACCCCTGCCCCACCCTAGGGAAGGAGGGCCAGCTGCCGGCCCCAAACTCAGCTGCCCCAGGCCTGGCAGTGGCCGCGGCCCCAACACTTTCTCAATGAAAGGTATTTGGCAGTGGCGTCTGACACCTCATCACACCCAGCCTGGAAGCCAGCTTCTCCTGCCAGCTGCAGGGGGAACCCCCCCAACTCCTGCTGCCCCCCAGGACCCCGACAGGCAGGCCCAGAGTCTGCGTTGCCTTGGGCGGGGTCCTACCCCTCTGAGCTTCCCTCTCAGCTGAGGGTGTAGACACAGTAAGTCTGGATAAATGCGCATGCCCCTGGCTCCCAGGGGCCTCAAAGCATCTCCCCTCTCTTGTCCATCACAGCCTATCCAAGGAGAGGCTGGGATGCTGGCACCGGGGCCTCCAAACCTTGTCTCCAAGCACAGCCCTGGGGCCCACCCTCAGAGACTGGGGCTGATACCCTCGGGTTTGCCAGATTCTCCCAGACCCTCCAGGCCCCTACGTCTGGCCCCTGGGCAGGGGAAGATGTTCCCATGAAAGGCATGGGCTGAGCAAAAGTGTGAGTGAGGGCTGGAGAGGCTGGGGGTTGTCCGATGGAGAGTTCTCCAGATGGACAAGAGCCAGCGGGCCACGTAGGCTGAGCACTGACTCCACAGGTGTGTCGGGGTGTGCGTGAACCTCTCTTCCCGCCAAGGCCAGGCCCTCTTCGGGCCCCCATTGTTGGCACAGACGTGACACCGCTACATGCTAGACAGGCAGATGGTAAGAGGGACTGGAGGGGCAGGGGTGGACAGGTGGGCGAGCGGGTGGGTGGGTGGTAGAGGGGAAGTGGGCAGTTGAGTGGGTAAGTGGGTGGGTGTGCAGAAGGCCTGAGCAGGCCCTAGAATAAGGGAATAATACCCCGCACTCCAACTGCCTGCCGCCACCCTTTCTGGGGGCAATCAGCCAGGCACAATGCTCCCCATTCCAGGCCCCCAGAAACGCCACATTGATGCCTTCCAGGGACCAACGTCTACAGGCCAAGGGAGTCTCACGCGCGTCCTTGAGGGGACTGCTGGGCCATCCAGGGAGCCCCCCGCTCCTGCCGGGATTCACTCTGGGGCCCAAGCAGCCCTTTGCCTCTCCTTTTTGGGACCTCAGTTTCTCTGTCTGGAAAGGGGGTGTGTGATCGGAACAGCGCCTGTCCCATGGGGCGTCAGGACAACTTGCCTGGCCGCGCGCACACAGCGCGCAAGCGATGGTGCTGCACCTCCAGACTGAGAGTCCCGGTGATGGCTCAGGACCATGGCCTTGGGCAGCCAAATCACCACGTGGTCAAGGCATGGCCAGGCCTCAGCCGGGTGTGACCCAGGGCAGGGCAGCTGTGGTCCCGGTGGAAGAAGTCCAGGGAAGCCTCAGTTCCTGCCTCCTGGGGCAAACGGCCCTGCCAGGGCCCCTCCCTGCCCACTGTAGCCCCTGGGCATGTGGCCAGATAGGAGCCACTGACCACAGCCAGGCAAGGAGGATAAGGCCAGGGCAGCAGCTACTACTGTGTTTTGCAGTCAGGGCTGCACAAGCCTGGGCTGCTTATGAGTCAGCTCTGCACACACATGTCGCAGATACACTTCTGTGGGCATCGGTTGGGGCCCACGTGCCTGCCTGAGGAGTGTCCAGGGCCGCACGGGGACCTGCAAGCCGCTTGCACACCCATGTCCGTATGTGCTTCAGGCCTGTTTCTGCCTGCCAAGGTGCACCTGGATCCAGCAGCCCCAGCCTCCAACCTTCTCTCCCCAAGATTGACACCAGGAGTTGGAAATGAAGCATCTTTAATTGAATCCCTGCCCTGACCCCCTGGGGAATCTCCAAGCACCAAACGTATGAGAATTGTGCTCCTCAGTCCCAGAGCCAAGAAGCCTCTTCCCCAGACCTTCAATGGGCCACGTCCGGACCCCACACTCACACCTGTTATTATTTATTCAATAAATAACCCCAAGAACAAAACTCAGGGTAGAGGACCCAAAAAAGCATCCAGCTCAGCACAGAAATCTGAAAGGGAGGATTATCTGAAATCCGGGTCAAAATATGAAATGAAATCAGAGCTGGCATGTGAGCTGGGAATGATCCCCTCTGGGCCTCAGCCGGTCACCAGCCCCGACCATCATCCCAGGATGCTGGCTCCCACAGTCAGGACAAACTCCATTTCACGTCACACAGCAACAATTATCTGCCTGCATTTGCACCATCGGACCTGACTGAATTCTGGGCTGGGGAGGAAGTGCCCAGAAACCTGAAGAGACTTGCCAAGGACAGAGGAGTCTGGAGCAGGGCAGAGGAGCGAGGCTGGGGCCCAGGGTCACTGCTGGACCCTGCCACGGCGGGTGCGGAGGGGACCTGAGGCTCGTGCCTGTGCCCGGCCCACCTCGCCCATCTCCCTGCGGATGTCACCAAGAGCTGCCGATGGGGACTCCAGCAGCCTCTGGAAGAGGCTCGGCCGGCCCTCTGGTGTCTCCCGGCACTGAAAGGTGACGGCTGTGCCAGCATCGGCCTTCATCTCCCTGGAGAAGCCATCAGAGGAGCCATCGAAGCAGCGGCCGATGGCAATCTCCTTGGCCAGCCTTGGGCTCTGGTCAGTGACTGTATAGACACCATAGTTGTGACCCAGAGGGTCCAGCGGGGCCAGCATGGAGAAGACAGCCAGGTCATCAGCGGGTGCAACAGGGGGGTGCCGGGTCAAGTAATCCTGCAGGAGTCCGTTGACCGCCACGCGCCGGCAGCTGCCCTGGGGCATGATGGTCACCAGTGTCCTGTCCACCTGACGCTGGTCGAACAGCATCCCGCTGCACTTGAACTCCACGCAGGCGGCAGACGTGCTAGGGCGCTGGGGGTCTCGGACACTCCGGTCATCCCGCAGACCGTAGAGCTGGCCCCGGGTCCGAGGGTGGCTGCCCCCCGAATTGTGGGAGCGGACCATGTATTCCTGGGGACCCTGGATCTTCACCTTGAGGAAGCAGGCTCTGAACTCCTGCGGGTTGGGCCACCAGGCCAGGAGATCTCCAGTCCAGGAGGCCGGCACGCCCTCGCGGAAGGGGACCACGTTATACTCGTATTTTTCCATCTCCACGCGAGCAAAGCGGAAGTGGCTGGCGGTCACCGGGGCCTCCTGACACTCCCGCAGGTTGCGCCACGGGTACACGGGGCCGTTGGCCTTGGCGGGGTCGCCGGACCTGGGTTTGGCGAGGTTGATGCGGAAGCCATTGCGTTTGAGGGAGGGGTCGTCGTGGTCGGTGCGGCGGTAACCCAGCTTGTCTAGGTAGGGCTGGGCCACGCCCACGGTGGCCGGGAGTGGGCGGGGCCGGGATGGGGCGGGCTCCAGCTCCTCCCCGCCCAGGGTGGCCGTGACCAGGGCGGTGTAGGCGTCTGGCCGGTCAGCATCGCAGAAGGCGGGGAGGCAGGCCCCGTTGGGACCAGTGACGGCGCTGTCGAAGCGGCCCCAGGCGCGGGGGTTGGCCGAGAAGCCGGGGGCAGGCTCCAGGTTGACCAGCGTGACCACCACGCCCTCCACCTGCTCGTTGGGGTTGAACTTGTCGTTGGCGTAGGCGCGCACCTTCACCAAGCAGCGGCGGCGCTCAGGCACGTCCAGGTTGAACAGACGCCGCTCCCGGATCTCCACGTTGCCCACCAGGAAGACCCGCTCCTCCCGGCGGACCCGTGAGGCCGCCGACCTCTCACGCTGGAAGCCGCTCTCCTCTTCCCACAGGCCCGTGTCAGGGTTCAGCGACCACAGCTTCAGGGCCTCCACGTGGCCGGCCATTCGGATCTGGCTGGCGGCCACACGCACGGCCACCGGCCCGGTCTGCAGCTGCTCTGCGGAGCCGGCAGCACGGAGGTCCACCGAGAACATGCCGTAGGTGCGCAGTGGAGCCAACTCCCCGTCACTGTCCACAAATCGCAGGTCACTGGGGGCGGCAGCCGCCGAGGTGACATTTCGGGGGTCAACAAATGTCACCCGGGCCTCCACAGCCCCTGTGTAGGGTTCACCATCAGCTCTGCGGAAGGCTCTCGGAGGGATGACCAGCTCGCCTAAGGGGGCTTCGTCCTCCAGCTCCCCGAGGGATATCGTGTTGCTCTGGCTGGCATCTAAGATGACAGGGGCTTTCTTGCGCATGGCCTTGACCTCATGGTACACGCCCGCACCTCGAGGGTCAAAAGGCAGGACCCTGACAGTGTCCACGAACTGGCCACTGGGGTCCACGAAAGTAATCACCAGCCGCTGGGTGGAAGGTGCCACCTCAATGGTGAAGTCACCCTGGTAGGATGTGAAGCCAATGGGCTCCCGGCCCAGGAGGATCCGAGCAAAGCGCAAGGGCTCCCTAGACTCAGCGGCCACCACACGTCCCCGGATCAGCCCCCGAGGGGGCAGACATTTCCGGCAGCCACATTCAGCCACTATCTTGACTGGGAGGATGTAGCCAGAGCAGTGGATCTTCCTGCTCTCCAGCCGGTGCACCGAGCAGCAGCGGGAGCCTGCGTCCCCACATCGGGGCCTCGAGCCTGCAGGGCTGGGGCAGGGGGTGTCAGGGCAAAGGCCTACGTCCAGGTAGATGGGGCCGCTGCCTGGCTGACCACAGTCGTCTGGAAGCTTGATCAGGTGTTCTCGGGGCTGGGGGTCACAGGCTGGCTGGCCTGGGGCTGTGGAGCAAGAAATCAGCCAGATCAGGGTAAGGGGGGGGGAACTCCATGGAGGCCAAGGTTGGGGGCCTAGATTGGGATCAGAGGCTCAACCCGGGGGCTCAGTGGGAGCCTGGGATCCGACTGAGCAAGGTCAGAGATCAGTCTGAAGTCGGGGTTCCATTTGAAGTTGCGTTTTAGCTGGGATTGGGGCTCAGTTTGGTGTCAGGGCTCGCTCAGGGTTGTGGGTAGGGTTGCTGAGGACGCTCACCAAGCACGGTGAGTTGGGCAGTGCCCGATCGCACGGCCCCGGCATCATTCCACGCTTTGCAGTGATAGGTGCCTGCCTGGTCTGGGTGAAGCCCATGCAGCTCCAGGTGGGTCCCGTACCTGTGCGTTCGCCTGTCCAGCAGGGTCCCGTTGTGGAACCTGGGTGGCGGGTGAGCAGCACCATGAATGCCCTTGGCACGGGGGAGGGGCTGCATCTGTCCCGCCCCACATGGAGCACAGGGAGGTTGCAGAGCAGCTTCCTCTGGGTCTCTGAGGCACCACATATCATGGGAAGCCCATTCCAACCCCAAAGCTGGGCGCGAGACCCTTGAGCATGGGGCAAGGCACTCACCAGGAGTATTTCTTGGGCATGGGGGTGCCCAAGGCTTTGCAGCAGAAGGTCACATTCTGGCCAGCCTCTCGAACTCGGGACTCAGGGTGCTTCACCAGATAGGGCTTCTCTGGGGGCAGAGGCAGCAAAGGTCAGGGCCCTGCCCCACCCCAGCTTCTCCCAAAGACCCTTCCCAAGAGCAGGGCCCCATCCTTTCCCTTATAGTGATGCCCTGTTTCACTTGGGCCTTTTCTAATGACCCTCCCCCCACTCAGGTTCACCTCCCATCTGCTGGAGACTGTGCCCTTAATGCTTTTTTTTTTTTGTGGTACGCAGGCCTCTCACTGCTGTGGCCTCTCCCGCTGCGGAGCACAGGCTCCGGACGCGCAGGCTCAGCGGCCATGGCTCACGGGCCTAGCCGCTCTGCGGCATGTGGGATCTTCCTGGACCGAGGCACGAACCCGTGTCCCCTGCATCGGCAGGCGGACTCTCAACCACTGCACCACGCAGGGAAGCCCATGCTTAATCTTAATGCTTCCCTTTGCAACTCCACCTCTCACCTCACATCTTCTCCAATGACCGTTACATCTTATTTCTTGCTCCATTGGCCTCACTGTACATCACATCATCCCAAGTGCTTGGCGTCACCCAGAATTTCCTCCCCAGTTCCTCAGCCCCCTCATCCCTCTTACCATGAGGCACTTACCCAACTTATTAAGGACAACACTGACCACAGCAGAGATGGAGCTGTTGGCCTGGGCCTGGGCCATGCCTGCAGAGAAGCCATCCATTCGGGCACTGACATTGGCTCGGCTGCTGGCACAGACTCCAGGCACCCAGAAGGTTCCGTGGGCATGGCTAGTAGCCATGGTGCCAGGCCAGTCTCGCAAGGAGACCCTGGCTCCTGGCAGCGGACACCCAGATGGGGTGACCACCGAGCCCAGAAGGATGTGGTCAGTGCACCCACAGGTGTTGGGACCACACCCTGGGGGGTGGGCACAGGAGGCAGAGAAGACTCTTGACCCCTTCCTGGGGAGGGCTATCCTCTCTATCAGTCACTCAGCAAAGGTACCCAGACACCCTCCCCACCTTGTTCCCCTCAGAGAGTCCTCATCATGGACCTGCTTGCAGCAGCCCTTGGTGTGAAGGACATGGGGCTCAGTGGTCAGGGCTGGGCCAAGGGGAGGGACCTGGGATCCTGGTGTGAAGGAGATGCCCTGGAGGAGAGGACAGGATAGGTGACTCTTACAAGGCAGAGAGGCTCCTTCTAGCATGAGAGAAAATGTTCAGGCAGGGGCTGGGGGCCCAGCGAGGGGATGGGTCTTGGGCCCAGAACATCTCCCTCCTGACACAATCCTGTGGTTTCTCCATAAAATGGAAAATTCCACTGGAAACTTCAGGGCAGAGGCACGGAGAAGGCAGAGCCAAGCAGAGTAGGGTGGGGAATCCCACCACCCCATTGGCTACTGTGCTCCCCCACCCTGCTGCATGCTCTGCTGGGGCAGTCTCCAGACCATGTTTGTGGAGACCAGGCCTGATTGGAATTTCCAGTCGCCTCCTGGCTGGCCTGGTGTCTGGACCAGGGAGGGCCTGGGCATCATGTCTGCCAGGGTGTGAGCGCATGTCCACGTGGGCGTGGGGGACGGGCGTGGCCTGCGAATGCCATGCGTGTGTGCACCACGAGTGTGTGAGCCAGCTTCTGTGTGTATCCACGTCCACCAGGACATCCGCACACTCCAACAGGCACACAGAGGAAGTGCCCCCTCAGATCTGCCCATGACTGGACACGACCCCCATGGCGTCCACCCGTCCAGATGTACACATTTACCAATGCTCTTCGGGGGCCCGGAAGGGAAGGAAAAGCGTCTCCAAGTGGTCCAAGTTCTGGTCGTCCAGGCTCCGCCCCTACACTCAGGCTCCGCCTCCTCCCTCCAGGCACCGCCCCATCAGGCTCCACCCCAACTAGCCCCTCTAGGTACTTCCCTCAACTGGCCCCGCCCCTACACCCAGGCCCCGCCTCTAACCCAACTATCTCCTCCAGGCCCCGCCCCTCCTACCTGGACATGTAGGCCTCACACAATTCTGCGCCTCCAGGGTACGCCCAGGACACGCATCCGCAGCAGGGCTTGGGCAGCGGCGGCGGCGCAAGCGACGGCCTGGCCCGCAGCTCCCCGAACAAGGACCCCACGGGCCCCACGCACCCCACGTGGCCTCTGGGGAGAGGGCAGGGATGGGGGCGTCAGATGGAACCTGGAACTCTGTTGACAGTGTGGGACTGGAGGGTGCTCTCGTCACGTGCATCCGAGTCAGAGAGAAGTCCTGCCCACTGCCTCAATCGGTGCTCCCCCAGGCGCACCAGTCGAATGTGCAGTTGAGGTACCTTCCCGCCCCCGCCAAGATAAGCCCTGCTGTTCTCCCTGCGTCTCACCCACATCTGGGGCTCAAAACACACTTCCACAGAACGGCCCTAGTTCTAGATGAGCAAAAGAGGGCAGTGAGAGGGAGCTATGTTCCTAGGGGCCCCTTCCTGACCCCGACCTGGGCCCCGGCCATTCTTAGCCCCTCCCTTCCAAAGCTCCTCTCCTATCCGCTCCGGCCCTCTCCTGCGGCCTTGCTCCTAAAAGACCCCGCTTCTTCCTAGCCACGCCCTGCACCCTCCCCCTCCCCCCCCAACAAGACACCATCCTTTCAGGCCTCATCCACCTATGGCCAATCCCCGCCGCTCCCTTAGCCCCGCCCTCACCATGCGGGCAGCGGAAGCGCACGTGGTAGTTGGAGCAGCGGCGGCCTCGGGGCTGCTCGCGGTTGAGGCACCAGAAACCTCGCGTGGGGTTCAAGTGTACGCGCTCGCCGACGTCTGACGGCAGGGCCCAGTCTGTGGTGCGCGCCTCCAGCGCCAGCGGCCGCGGGCACACGCGCGCCGGCCCGTAATAGAAGCGGATCGCAGCCAAGCTCTCGAAGTCACCGTCGCCTCCCGGGTGGTCGACGTTGAACCAGGACGTCCACTCGCTGGCCTCTGCGGGCACCGCACGCGCTGGGACCCGGGCCTTAGCCGGTCGGGCCCCATCAGTTCAGGCAGGAGCCTGGGCTGCGGCCCGCCCACCCCCACCTGCGTGTTTAAGCCAGGTCCTCCTCCCTACAAAAGTACATGGGCAAGCCCAGCCTGCCCAGATCCAGAGCCCTCGAGGGCAGAAGGAGCTGTAGAAGGATCAGGGGAGGTTGGATTGCGCTTGCCCCGGCCCTAGTTCTGCCGCTCAGTATCTGAGCTGGCCCATGAGTGCACGCTGAGATCTTGCCACTGTCTCACCAGCCCCCACTCTCAGAATTCAGAACCCTTGAGGTGTAAGGAGATATAAAGGCAGCACGAGGAGCCAGGCCTGAGACCAGCTGTTCCACTGCCTGGCAGCCTCGCATCAGTGCCAGCTGGGACCTTGTTCGCTGCCCACTGAACCTATCAGGCAACCCTCCCTTTCACAGAAGCCAGAGGTGGGAAGGGTCTGGCCTCTCACAGGCTAGCTTCTGTTTCCATCAACCCCCCAAGGGGCGCTCACTCCTTTCCTCATTCAAGAGCAAGTCAAATAGAACCTTCCTAGCTGGGAAGCTAGAGACTTGGGTTCCAGAACTCCTGTTTCCCTGACTGAACTGAGCTTGTTGTCTCACCGCCCCGCCCCACCCCACCCTGGTTTCCTCCTGGACAAACAGCCTGGGCTCTCATCTCCCTGCTCCTAAAACTTAGACCTCTTGGGGCACCACTTCCAGGGGCTGCCATGCCCAGGGACCAGGACAGTCCTGGGCTCTTCACCCAGCTTGTATCCCCTCCTCACAAGACCCTACCAGCCAGAGCTCACACAGAGTCCACAGCAGAACGAGGACTCAGACCCAAGCTGGCTCACCTTCCCAGTCCTCCAGGGCTGGTGAGGGCTGGCCAGGGTGCAGCAATGAACCTTCAAGGCCCCACGCAGTCACCATGGGCTCCTCAGGGGTGGTGGTGCCTGTCAAAGGGGTGAGGGGTAGGGGGAAGGACTTCTGTGAACTCCTGGTATGCAAAGTGCTGCCACGATCATCCCCATTTCACAGGGGAGAAGCCGGAATCCAGGGGAGAATTGCAGCACCCCCTCCTCCAGGAAGCCTCCCCATGACCTCCCCACCCCCAGTCTCCCACAGCCCCGTCCCTCACTCTGACACAGCCCCTTAGGCTGGGGAAGTCTGTGTCCACTCTGCTTCCCAGACCCAGTTCTCCCACTGTGCTCAGTGGCCATGAGTTCAGTTGGCTGTGCCCCTCCCTGCTGTCATATTGATCTGAATTTTCTTTCATCCATTTGCTGACTGGAAGTCCCTCCCTCAGTCTACCTTTCATCCCTGCACTTGGGGCCCAAGCTGCCAGTGGGAAGTCCTTGGAATCTAGCCTGGCTTCTCCAGCAGCGAGTTGTCTGAGATAACTGGGCTGGGCAGTGACTTCAGACAAGTCCCTTCCCTTTTGGAGTCTCAGTCTCCCCATCTGAGAAATGGGCCCAGTTCCCCACTCCACTGAGTGTTCCAGAGATGGGAATTTCTTTTCTGAGTGCTGTGTGTGTGTGTGGAAGAGGGAAGGAGTTAGGTGAGAGGGGACAGCTCTGGCCCCTTCATAGTGTGACCAAGACTGGATGATTCAGGGTCCAAATGCTGTGGCTGAGATGGGTACCCTGCAGTCCTGAGAATCCAGAGGAGCCTGAAGTTCATAGCCACACTCCCGGTGCCCCTATCGTCCCTTGGAGGAGGGAAGACAGTGGACGAGATCCCCTCCTGCCCCAGGTGGTCCCAGAGCTCCATCTCTTCGTTGCCCCCTCACTCCACCCCCGAGGCTGGCAAAGGGAATGCAGGCCTGGGGAAGCAAGTGGGTCCCTTGGTTCTGTCTCCAGGCTCCGGCTGCTTGCCACGCCCTCTGTCAGACGTCCGGCGCCTAGGGGGCTGGTCTGGGGTCTGGGGGCGCCTCACCTCGGGTCCCCGCCAGGTGCGCGGCGGCGACACAGAGGCAGAGCAGTATCTGCAGTGACGCCATGGCCAGGTCCGAAAGTCGGAGGGAGGGTCCCAGCTCCGCTGTGCACTCGGGTCGGACTCCCGCGGGTCTGGCGGCCGCTGGGGCTGTGGATGGGGGAGGGACGCGACCGCAAGCCACGCCCCGTCCAGGCCACTCCCCGTCCAAGCAACGCTCCCGGGCCTGAGGTGACTTCGGTGCGCAGACAACCTCTTTGGGTCGCCCCCCTCGGTGCGTCTGGCTGTACCTCCGCCCTCGGGCTGGCCTGCGTCCCCTCGGCGCCGGCTGGAAGTCCCCTCCTTAGCCCACCCTCTGTTCTCCACGTCGGGAAGTGCCTCCTGGAATCGAGCCTGAAGCTGTCCGAACCTTCAATGTTTAAGCCGCCCTTTAGGCGGCTAGAAACCCTCCATCGGGTCTAACTTCGATTCTATTGGCTTTAGGCCACCCTGAGCAGCCTGGAAATCCCACCTTGAATCTACCCTCCACTCTTCCGGCTCCAGTTTTCTCCGAGGCCAGCAAGAAGTCCATTTATGTCTGCCCTCCATCCCTCCCGCCTTGGGGCCACCAGGGGACCGGTGGGAAGTTCCTCCCTGAGCTTCCCCACCCCCGCGCCAGACCCCGCGCACAGAGGAGGCCCAGGCGAGGTGGCGGTGGTACGTGTGTTTATTGGCGCGGGCCCAAGCCGCGTGGGCACGGGTGGCTGTCAAAGCGCCGCGATGCAGTCGGTGCCCGTGTACCCCGGCAGGCGCAGAGCGAACTTTCGGCGCACGTCGTCGGGCACGAACCTGCCGGCCACGAAGTGGTGGCGCCCGGAGAAGCGGCCGGCGCATTGCTTGGGCGCCGCCAGCGATACGAGCACGTCGGGTCGTAGCCCGTCCTCGGCGTCGCCGCCGGTCTCTGGGTCCCAGCCTGAGGGAGGAAGGATGGGAGGCGGGGATCAGGAGCTGGGAGGGGTGCAGGCTGTCAGACAAGAGACCTGCCGCCCCATCACCCACTTCCCCTTCCCCATCAGACACAGCCTCTGCTCTGACCCATGAGTTTGGTCAGACCTGCCTCCCATAAAACTGAGCCTCTGGGGGCTTCCCTGGTGGCACAGTGGTTGAGAGTCCGCCTGCCGATGCAGGGGACACAGGTTCGTGCCCCGGTCTGGGAAGATCCCACATGCCGCGGAGCGGCTGGGCCCGTGAGCCATGGCCGCTGAGCCTGCGCGTCCGGAACCTGTGCTCCGCAACGGGAGAGGCCACAACAGTGAGAGGCCCGCGTACCACAAAAAAAAAAAAAAAAAAAAAAAAAACTGAGCCTCTGTCCTCAGGCCAGTTTCTCCCCACTCCCCGGAGATGTTTCCCTCCTCCTCTGACCAGAGCTTCTGCCTTCAGACGACCTCATTTATACCTGCTGCCCTTTCCCAATCAGACCTATGCGTCTGCCATCTCTATACCTCCCTGCCTATCAATCCTGAGCTCCCCTACTTAAACTAAAGTCTCTTTCCACCCAGACCTCCCAGCCTCCTCCCAGATCCCCACTCTCTACTCAGGGGACAGACTTGCCACCATCCTCAGGCAAGCCTACCCCATCAGACCTGTCTCTTTGCCCCAGGTTCTTGCCTCTGACAAGATGTGCCCCCCGCCCCTCCCAACTTGAGCAGCCAGCCTCCTCCCTCTGACTAGAGACTCTTCCCTCTGACCTGACATCCCTGCCTTCACCTTCAGACTAGATCTTGCCTTTTGACTTGGCAGGACCCTGACCCCCTCCCTCATTGGGTTGCAGCCTCTGCCATCCCTCAAATGAGCCTCCACCCTCAGACTAGGGGCCACTAATAAGCCCTTCTGACCTAACAGGGAGACCCTCTCTGTCCAAGGCTATCTGTTCAGACAAGAGCTTGCAGACTGTCCCCCCAGACCACCTCCTCCCTTAGACACCACCCCCAGCTCTGTGGCATCCTGCTGGTATGACCCTGGGGTCTTGTAAGCCGGGTGATGTCCCCCTGAGTCTGGCCACCCCCATGGAGGGTCTGGCTGGCCAGCAGCTGTTTGTTCCGTTCTGCCCATTGCCTAATGGCTCCAACAGGCCTGGGGCGGTGGCCAGGATGAGCGGGGCCTTTGCCGAGTGAGCTCACGTCTGCCCCGGGTGACTGGGCCAGGGTGGGCAGCGGGCACACTGTGCTGGGTGTAGGGGGGAGGGGACCCAGGGTCACACGGGCACCAGCCTGGGTAGTCCCCATCCAAGGGATGGACATGACCCTCAGCCTCACCCAGAGTGCAGGATCCATCCACGCTGGGGAAACTGAGGCTCAGAGTGGGCAGACAGGCTGGGACCACCAGAAGCCAGGGTACAGGGGCCTCCACCCAAGCCCTCCAGGTCCTCATGCCCCCCACTCCACTTGACATGCCTGAGGGAATGTCCAGGCTCACGAGGGGGATGGACAGTAGCTTGAGCGTGGCCAGCGCACGCATGCAGGGGCCCCCGACCTTGCCCGGCTCCACACCGGGGCCCAGCACGGCGTCCACCACCAGTCTGTAGGCGTTGTTGATGAGCTGGACCTGGGAGGGCAGGCAGGGTCAGGGGGCAATCTTGGGGCACTGTCCCCCACCAACCCCCTCAGTTGCCACCCGAGCTGACCTCCGTGGGCAGATAGGACAGGAAGGGGATGTCCATCTTCTCACACTGGGTAGTCAGGTCCCGGTGCAGCGGGTCCAGTGAGCGTGTGGGGTAGAAGATGGTTGGTTCGTACTCCTGTGGGGAGCGGGAAGGGGTCAGCACTGGGGCCCTCCCAGGCTCCCCACTGGGCCTCTGTCCCCAGATCTGGGTACCAGGCAGCAGACACTGCCTGGCACAAGCACTGGGCATATTCTGTAACCTGACATGCCTCATCCTCCCCCTGGGACACTAATAAGAGGAGGAAGCAATTTTTTTTCAAGGATGGGTTGGGAGCGTGACCCTGAGAGGCCAAGGAAATTCTTGCTACTCACAAACACCCGCAGGTGCCGGGCACAGACCAGCCCCACTGCCCCATTCTGCTCCGGGCCGCACACGACTAGCACCGTCCTCTGCTTCCGGGAGTGGGCAGGCAAAGGGAACACCTGGCAGGGGCACAGCAAAGGCAAAGGCATGGCGTTCGGAACTTCTTACTCCAGTGGGGAAACTGAGGCCTGGAGTAGAGGATGGGATAGGGCTCGGCCCTGGAGGCAAGAGGACAGGACGGGAGGAGAGGGGCTGGGGCCTCTGGGGGCCTCAGTTTCCTTGTTGGAGACCCAGAGTCCTTGCCTCAGGCTCTGCCAAGCCCAAGCAGAAAAACGTGCCTCCTGCCACCACCCGAGCCCAGAGTGCGGTTTGTTTATTCTCGGCCTGAGTTGCAGACATTCTTCCACCTTTTTCCACCGCAGTGGCTGCCCCTCCCACTGCTCATGTTTCCAGGCCTCCGTCCCTCCCGGAGGCCCCAAAGCTGGAGGGAGTAGGGGAGGGGGGTATTTTTCCAACGCGCCATACCCTGTCTCTCTCCGTCTGTCCCTCTCTGTTGGCCTCTGTCTTCACCTCCCTGTCTTTCTCTCTGTATCTCTCAGACTCTCTACGTGTCTCTCCTCATCTGTTTCTCTCATTTCTGTCTTTGCCTCTGTGTCTCTCTTTCTCTCCATCTCTGTATCTCTCAGACTCTCCTCTCTGTCTCTGTGTATCTCCCTCTCTTTAACGCAGAAGAGTCTCAGCCCTACCCTGACTCTCTGCTTGGCCTCAGCTCACTCTCCTTCCCCAGCCTCTATCGAATGGGAGTAACAATGGCTCCGACATGCTTGTGGGGTCTCTACCAGGCCCAGGGTGGTTCCAGGGGGCCCAACTCTACTCTAACCTCCAACCACACAGAGGGAAAGTTAGTTCCTTTTTGAGTCTCCTCGCCAGGGCCTCAGCAAGGTCCTGACCCAACCTGGTCCTACCTATGACCCCACCACGCCATGCCCAGAGCCCCAGACCCACAACCAAGTCGGGGAGAGTGATAACATGCAGCTGGCTAGGACCAAGGGGCCTCTGGACAAACACAGAGCTTTCAGCGCAAAAACTGGACGGTTGGTCATCAACGGCCAGGCATGAGTTTACTACACTGGGTTTGCTTTTGTGGCTTTGATTTTCATTGTTCTCTTTTCCTCTGAGCATCTCACTCAGGATCTGTTTCACTTGGAACTAGCAACATTTAAGTTAAAAGACAATTGAGGCCCCATAAAGAAAGATATTATTAAGTTTTTTAAAAAGTATACAGTGGTGGGCTTCCCGGGTGGCGCAGTGGTCGAGAGTCCGCCTGCCGATGCAGGGGACACGGTTTCGTGCCCCGGTCCGGGAAGATCCCACGTGCCGTGGAGTGGCTGGGCCCGTGAGCCATGGCCGCTGAGCCTGTGCTCCGCAACGGGAGAGGTCTCAACAGTGAGAGGCCCGCGTACCGCAAAAAAAAAAAAAGTACACAGTGGTAATAAGAAGAGGAGGAAGAAGGGGAGGAAGAGGAAAAGGGTTACCTGCTGGAGCCCTGACTCAATCAGGCACTTTCTTAAGGCATTTGTGTTTATTAATTGGTGTCAGTTTATTACCCTTTTTCAGAGGAGGAAACTGAGGCCCAGCGTGGTTTGGCAACATGACACGAAACACTGGACAGTAGTATCGTCATTGCTATTATTCTTGCATCTCTTGCAGGCACCTTGAGGCCTGGGGGTTTGCTCCAGAGCCAAACATAGCTTTACTTCCAACCCCCCAGGGCCCTGTGCAGACCCCTCCCCACCTCTGGGCCTCAGTTCCCCCACCTGTGGCTGGGAGTTGTTTGCGGGTGCTCAGACTTCAGGAACTGACGTCCCCTCTGCTCAAGACCCAGGAGGTGGCAGAGGCAGGCAGTCAAGGGCCCCAGACCCATCTCTGTGGTTGCCTCCACATCTGTGGGGACCCCCGTCTCTGTCCTGACGCTCATTAACACACTGGCCTGGGCCAGTGATGATCTTCTTTGGACCTCAGTTTCCCCATCTGAGTGATGGGCTGGGGTGGCCCCAAGCAAAGAGGGGCTTCTTGAGGGCAGAAATGACCTTCCTGGCCATGGGGGTCATGCAGCTAGGCCTCCACTCTGGTGGGCTGGCCATCTGGTTGGGGTCAAGGTTGAGGATCAGGGGTCAGGTACCTTGGTCACAGCCACGGCACTAGCATGGCCGCACCACTCCACCAGCTGCTGCCGCCCGAAGCGATAATCTTCCAGCAACTCCCGCTCCAGGGCAGCTGCCTCGGCTGTGCTGGGGGTCAGAGTGGGGAGAAATGCTCAGAGACACAGAGGGACGGAAAGACTTAGAGACAGAGACTCAGCTGGAGCCAGAAATGTGCCACCAATGCTCTGAGCCAGGCCCGGATGCCACCCCCACCCCGTGCCCAGAGCCGAAGACCCTCAGTTTCCTCATCCATCGTGCACACCGTTGAACTGAAGCCTGGAAGGCTGCGGGAGTTTTGAGCACAAGCCTGAGGCGCGGGAGCCCTCTGGTGGTAGAAGAAGTGCATGGCCGTGCATGTTGTTCTATTGCCCCAAAGCATGGGATATAGAGCCTCACCCAGATGCCCCCAGCCCCCAAGGCAAGAGGAACCCAGAGGGGGGAATAGAGCATGAAGGACTTAGTTGTTGGGGGTGACGCGTGGCTTTCAGGCAGTGAAAACCACTGAAAGGATTCTAGGACACTGGAGGTCAACTGGACTGGGGGTGCCTGTGGGGAGGAGGGTTTTAAAGGCAGCAGAGTTTTGTTTTGTTTTGCTTTGTTTTTTTTGGCCACGTTGGGTGTTCGTTGCTGCGCGCGGGCTTTCTCTAGTTGCGGCGAGCAGGGGCTACTCTTCATTGCGACGTGCAGCCTTCTCATTGTGGTGGCTTCTCTTGTTGCCTAGCACGGGCTCTAGGCGCGGGGGCTTCAGTAGTTGTGGCGCATGGGCTTAGTTGCTCCGCGGCATGTGGGATCTTCCCGGACCAGGGCAAGAACCCGTGTCCCCTGCATTGGCAGGCGGATTCTTAACCACTGTGCCACCAGGGAAGTCCAAGGCAGCAGAGTTTGATGGCTCACATGGGGAGGTGGCTGTGGCGCCTGCAGCTATGAGACTCATTGGTGATCCCTCTTTCAGGGACAGTGATAAAATTCAATAATTGTGGCCAGAGAAATGGAGCCAAAGTGCTTGAGGTGAAGCTCAGCCCCCAGCTCAGTGAGTGACTGAGGTCCGTCTCATCTCTCTGAGCCTTGCAAAAGAGAAGGCAGGACAGGCTAATTTTCAACGTCCAGTGCAAAATGCAAATGTGGGGCCCCTTGATCAATAATTATTAAGAGTTTTAAGATGGTGATGGCAGAGCATTAAACCAAGTGTTGGGCCCTTCTAAGAGCAGGGCCCAGGCTGGCCTTGGTCTGGGCTTGGTGGCTACAGAGAGGAAGAGCTGGCTGGCATTGAGGACTGGAAGACGTTCTTCACTCCAGAATCAGGGGCTGGAGCAGCTGGGCAGGGTCTATAGCCTGATGCCAGCTTCCCATAGCCAGGACCCCTTCCAGCTGGGGAACTGCACTTGCCCCCAGCTCAGCACACCCTAGAGTATAGTGATAATAATAATAATTGTTATTAGGATATTATCATTATTATTATTATCGTAAAAGGACCAGGCCCAGAAGAGTTGGAAGAACATATAACAACTCAGATAAATAAAATGGTTTGCCCAGAGTCATGTAGGAAGCAAGTTGGAAAACTGAGCCTTCTACCCTTGGTGTCTGTCTCCAGAGCCACGGATGGGGTGTGAGCAAAGCAGAGGGAGACCTACAGATGGGCAGAGGTTTGTTGGGATGAATCCTGAGGTTCCTTTTTTTGATTCTGTGAGCAGGAGACCACAACCTTCTAGCCAATTGTGCAGTGTGACCAGGCCAGGCAGCAGGAGGGGTGGAGGTGGGAAGCAAGCATTGCTATGCGATGGGGAGTCAGGGAGGGCTTCCTGGAGGAGCTGGCCTGGAGTGCTGTGGGAGGTAATCTAGGTGGCAAGAACAGTGAGGGCCGAGGCCCTGTGGTGGAAATGAACTTGGCAGGTTCAAGGGACAGAAGAGAGGCAGAGAGAGCGAGGCTGAGAAACTTGGTCAGAAAGATACTTCAGGGTCCCACACAGATGGGGAAGATGGAGGCTTAGGGCAAGGTGACATGCCTTGTCACCCCAGCGAGCAGAGCCAGATTCAACTCCCAGGTTGTCTGCGGCTGAAGCTGCAGGAGGTTGAAGGACCGCATGGGGAAACAGACCTCATGGTGGGGCCAGATGAAGAGCACCCACAGGACAGGCCGGCCCAGCTCCTGAGAAAGAATGTCGAAGGTGCTTTAAGAATGTGGCAGGGCTTCCCTGGTGGTGCAGTGGTTAAGAATCCGCCTGCCAGTGCAGGGGACACAGGTTCAAGCCCTGGTCTGGGAAGATCCCACATGCCGCAGAGCAACTAAGCCCATGTGCCACACTACTGAGCCTGAGCTCTAGAGCCCGCGAGCCGCAACTACTGAAATCCGCGTGCCTAGAGCCCGTGCTCCACAACGAGAAGCCACCGCAATGAGAAGCCCAGACACCTCCACGAAGAGTAGCCCTGCTCGCCGCAAGTAGAGAAAGCCCGCGAGCAGCAACAAAGACCCAGCACAGGCAGGCAGGCAGGCAGGAGGAATATGGCTCATTCCTCTATCTTCACCTTGTGACAGCTCTGTTGCCCCCGCAGGAGGGCTGGGGGAGGATCATGCATTCCTCCTCTTCTTTCTCTGTTCCAAAGCTTTGGCCTCTGGCCTCCACTTGGAACCTTATCTTCCTGCCTAACCGGTCACTGGAGAGATAACCGGGACTCCACAGGCAGAGGGCAGTCCAGGCTTAGGAGCCTGAGGGTAGGGGCAGCAGCTGCTCTGGGCAGGGAAGGGGATAGGGCAGAACTGTTATGGGACTGGGGGATGGTGCTCAGTTTATGAGGGTGCCTCTTGATTCTCCCAACCTCAGCCCCCAGATGAGAGGAGATGTGAGGTCCCGGGATTTGCCCACCAGCCCCAGAAGGGGCAAAATGCTCCAGGAGGGGGCTTTTTAGAGATGAAGCTCTGAGGCTAGGGTGCCTGTGCCACACACTCCCTGCTTTCTCAGCTCCATCTGCTTCTCTCCACCCTCGTGACTCTGCCCACCAGCCCTTCATCATTGCTCACCTGGCTGCCTACTGCAGTCACATCCCCCCAAACTCAACACAAGCCGAGGGGGCTTTGAAAACTTGAACACCAGATTTCACCACCCCCTGTCCTAAACCTTCTTATGGGTCCCCAGTGTTCAGAGAATATTCAAATTCCTCACCTTACATGCCCCCCATTATGTCTCTCATCTCAGCCTCCTCTCCCCGTGTTCCACTCCCACCCAACACACAGCACCCCATCACTCCTTAGTTGGCATCTGAGGCCCCCCCATCCCCCACACCAGGTGAAGTCACAGCTCCAGCTTCTAAAACACTTTCTTCCCCCTGCCTAGCATGTGCTGGGTCTCTCGCTGAGTCTGGACATCAGCCAGTCGCTGCACAGGATCTGCCTTGAGAAGAGGGGCTGAGTGGACAGTGGGCAGGTGGCCGCACAAAGGACTGTGGGGTCTGGTTTACAGTGAGGTCTACAGCCCTGCTTGGGGTCCCATGTCACAAGCGCTTAGAGGACACAAGAGGATGACTTAGGACAAGGTGGAAGGCACAACCAGAGCTGCCAGCTCCAGACCCCAAATTCATCAGCCCACTGGCAAGTGGCCCCATGTATTTAAAACTCACTTTAGCCCTAGCTCAGCCAGTGGCTTCCCTCCCCAGCCTTCAGTTTTCTTCTCTGAACAAGGGGTTAGTAGCAGGTACACTATCAAGGAGGGTGTGAGCATTTGAGGAGCTAAAAGAGCTCAGCTCTTCCCGGATGGGAGACAAGGGGCATGGGCTCCAGGGTCCCTGGGAAAGATGGAAAGGGGAGGCGGGCCCTGCTTAGGCTGTGGGTAATGGGGGAGCGACCAGTGGTGCTGATGAGTAATTCATGACGGGTGGGCCTGCTGCAGATGCCGTTTCCCTGGTAACGCAGCTTTGGAGGTGTCGGCAGCTGCAGGCTGTCTCTCCAGTGAAATGCGGATGGGCCTGGGATTCTCCCTGCCCCCCCATCCCGGCCATGCCTTTGCCTCTGATCTACAGCCCCTGGTCCCCCAGGCCCTCTTCCAGCCATGCCCCAGCCTCCCGTCCCTCTCCCCCCGGCTGACCTGAGGAAACACCGCTCCTCGGGTGCCTCCGCTAGGTCCGGGCCAGCCGCGCTGCTCATGGCGGAGGTGATCTGGGCGCGCAGGCAGCCACCACCACCACAGCCTTTTAAGTGCATCCCTGGGCAGAGGGGGCGTCCTCTCTCCTCCCGCCCACCGTGTGTCCGCCAATCAGGAGACGCCGCGAAGGCGCTGTGCACAGCCGTTGGTCGGTAGGTGCAAGTGGACTTAACCCCACTGCTGCCTCAGAGGATGGCGGGAATCCCAGAGTTGCGAATATTGGCAAGAAAACAAAGTCTGGAGGGGCAGTGATGGGCCGGTTACCCCTGCTATGGGATCCTGGCTTAGGAGCGCGGGGACCCGCCTGTGCTGCGCCCCTCTCCACCCCGGTGCTCTCCTATGCAGGTCACCCACCCACCCCGTACCCAGGTGGAGAAGCCCCCCAGTCTGAAGGTGTTGGCTGCTGACAAGCAGGGTTTCAAAAAAGGTAGGAAAAAGTCCAGGCATATTTGGTAGCCGATGCTAAAGGGTGATCCAGGGGCCATCCCATTGGCATCTTCTGCTTAGTCCCTGCACCTCCTGTGACACCCCGTAGCCCCCAACCCCCAATCACTCAGTCCCTAGGACACAGGCAGGCCAGTCTCCAGAGCGTTTATTCTCTCCTGGTAGGGAGGGAGTAGGGGTCCAGTGGTCTGAAGGGCACAGGTGCCTACGTGTACCACCTGAAGCCATAGGTGGAGCGGAGAATCTCCTCGTTCGTGCGCAGCCCGTAGAGCTCGCCCATCATGGGGGTCACCCAGCGCGTTGTGTGGAACACAGACTCGCCTACCTGAGGGGACAGAAGGGTATGGGTGGCGGTGCAGCTAACCCCTTAGGCCCATGCAGCCTGCTGGGACCCCACCAGGCCTGGCAGCCACTGTGCCTACACCCAAAACTGCCTTCCCCTTCTGGCACTTGACACCCACTACCCCTCGGCCCCAGGCTTTCTGTGGGAGGCTGCGTTTCTGCAGTGGCCTAGACCCCCGCCCTCCCTGCTGAGGACCCACCTTCCAATCCGGCACGTCCTTCATGATGATCGCCTCCTCCTCCAAGTTCTCCCGAAGCATCTGGAGAACCCTGCAGGGACAGGGTGGGAGGTGGGGGACAGGCCTGACCACCCTGAGGGGCCCCTGCCGAACAAACCTGCCAAATGTGTCCCTGCCCCACCTCCCCATCACCTCCTGCAGCTTTCAACCCTGCGCATGCTGACCCCTCTTCTTTCCTTTCTTCCACTGGCAGACTCTTACTGTCCTCCTGCCCGGCCCCAATGCCCCCTCCTCCAGAAGCCCTTCCATTCTCTCTTGGGTCTCTGCTGCAAATCAAGTTTGGGGCCCTCTCCAAGGACGAGGGCATCCCCTGGAGCCACGTACAAGGTCATGGCTGTCGGTCCCCATGTGTGTTCTGGCCTTATCCCACGCTGCAGGCTGCAGCACTCAGGCCTGTAACCTCCCGACCCTGGCCCCAGCAGCACACCTCCGGTCCTTCTCTGCCTGCAACAGAGGCATCAGTGCAATGCGGGCCTCGAAGTCCTCGATCTGCAGGCGCCTGTGAAACCCCAAAACCAACACTCAGGTCAGACCATGGTGGGATGGGGGGCAGATGATGAGGTCCTTGGACATGCATTACCCTGGAAAGGGGTTTGGGGGAGAGGCAAGCAAGGGGGAAGGGCTTGGGCAGTGGGCTCTGCCCACTGACAGCCTGAGACGGGGGATGGGGGGGCATGCAGTTGACACAGGCGGCGTCAGTCCACAAGACTGCTGGCTTCACACTTCCTTTTCAGTTCAAAACTTTTTTTTAAATCCTAAAAATAGCCCGGGCCTGATGACTGCAGTGAACTGTGGGGAACGTTCATCATGGGGTTCTGGACTTTACAAAATCACATCACTTTCACTGCAAGATAGCCGTGGGGGAGCAAGCATCATGGGCAGCTCCTTTCTTCTCCCTGCTTTTTGGCATCTCCAAGCCACCAGCCCCATCTGTGCTGGGAGGTGTGGGGAGAGCGATGCCCAATGATGTGGCCCGGGGAGTGGCCTCCGGCCCTGTCCCCTCATCACCAGAAATCTCACAGCAGCACAAGGAAGGGTCTGGGTGAACTTCAGCCCCCACCTCAACCCTCCCACCCCCTCCCCATCCCCCAGGACCCAGGGTAGCAGCCCCGCTCCAGGCTGCTGCCCTCACCACAGTCACACACCGTGGTTACTACTGGGTCCCTCTGGGAGACTGGGCCTGGTCTTGCCTGTCCAGTGTGGCGGCCCTAGCGTCCAGCACCCGCCAGGTGCTCCTGAGTTCACTCAACAATGCTGAGCTCCCTCCACTTGCTAGGCCTTCTCCAGCACCGCCTGTGCTGGGGGTGAGCAAGCTCAAGGTGGGTGCTAAGGACACAGGACACAGAGTGGGAGAGGGTGGAGGGGCCTAGCTCGTTGGGAGCCACTGAGAAGAAGCCACGTGGCGGGGCGTCCGGCAAGCTCAGAGGCGGCAAGAGTCCCAACCAAGGCCGTTGCAGACCTGGGTCCCTCAGGCCCTGTACGGCTGGCCCGGCCACTATCTTGCATGATCTGCTTTTTAAGCCTTTATATCACCATTGCCTGGTCACCACCCACAAAAAGACAAAAACCCCCTAAGAGAGTGCATCACGGGCCTGTCCTTCCACCTCCACGTCTGCTATGCTAACGTGGACCCTCGGGTACCCAGTGGTGGAGGTCAAGGGCACCCAGTAAACATCTGGCGGCGAGCTTCTTGCTTACTAGTCAGTCATTCCTTGAGGGTAAAGCCCAGAAATCGACTTGCTGTGTCAGGGCCTGCACCTACTGAGGCCTGAGGAGTTGACAAGGGGCCCCGAGGTACACTAAGTCCACAGGCACACGTCCCCACCCTTCCATCCTCACCAGCGCAGGGCCTACCTGCGTTCGCGGTTCCACTTCATCATGCTCCAGTACCCAAACAGCAAGGTCCCGATGCCCACGGCGAACATGCTGTAGCCTGTGGGGAGAGGGGGCGCTGCTCAGCACCTGCACGTGGGACAGGCCACCTTGTCCTTTCTTCTCCTGAAGCATAACCCACTCACTGTGCAAACAGTCCAGTAACATGAATGAGGGAGAAGGCAAAAGCCCTCACGAACCCCCTGCCAGAGATGGCCGGTACCATCTCTAATGCCTATTTTTTCAGACTACTTTTTTTTGTCTCTGTGGAAAGTCCACTGGCCCCCTCCCTTGGACACCCCCTCCCCCACAGCTGCAGCCCACTCTTTATCCCATTCACCCACTCTGCGGGCAGGGGCACCAGGCTGCTACACCTCTGCCCCCATGCCAGGGTTCCTGGAAGGTACAGGACGGGCAGAGACTATGAGAGGGCCTGAGGGCCTAAACGTTTATGGCTGGGTGGCCCTGGCCCCGCCACTGACTAGAAGGTCGTTTGGTTCCCTTCAGCCAGCTGGTCCCCGTGGGGAAGGACGGTGTCCATGCTGGGTCCCAGCTCCACGGAGGTCCCGGCTGCCTGGGCCACCTCCCTGTGTGCTGCCCACAGGGGGCTGGATGGGGCTGCTGGAGGCAGGCAGTGCCCTGCAGGGGCTGCCCAGCCACCCCCTGGGCTCCCAGGTGCTGCTTCCTCCCGTCCCAGTAGGGTGGATCCCCTTCCCGGGACCCCAGGAGACAGAGGCTGAGATGAATATTTACTGAGAACCCGTGGGCACCTGTGCTGTAATTCTGACTGACAGGCCGTGGGCCTGCTGGGGTCTTCAGGGAGGTCTGGACGCTTGGGGCCTGGCTGGGGCTGGCTCGTCCTGCACCACCTCATCTTTCAAGCCTCAGTCTCTCCTCTGGACAGAACTCGTGGTTGCTGGGATGAATTGACAAGCTCAGCGAGACCGAGCTCCATTTAACACCCAGTAAAGGACCGGCAAATGGTGGGTAAAGCCACTTCCTGGGACTCGCGGGGGGACAAAGTGGGGGCTCTTTCTTCTTCAGCTCGTCTCCAGCACAAGGCTCCTCTGGCACCTCTGTTGGACCCAGAGATAAATGAAAAACTGGCTCAATTTTTTAATCCCTTTAGTTCAACCTGTTAAAAACATGAGCTCACGGTAAGGCACTTCCATGTTATGGGGGACAAGGTAGCGAGGGCACCCTGGTTCCTGTGCTCAGAAGTAGGACCTCTCCTGAGAGGGCCGAGTGCCCAGGACCGGTCCGTAGTGCACTCGTGGCTCTCCCACAATGGCTGACCACCTGTGTTGGGCACTCAACGTTCTTTCCATTGGGTGGGAGTGTTTCATCAGAGCTGCCCGTTATTTGCAACAGCTGCAGAGAGGCCCGGGGCTGCTTCTTCCGACCCAGCCCCAGGGAAAAGACTGAGAGACTGTCTTTGTGAGGACCTCTTGCCCTCAACATTGGGCACCCATGTGTGGGCCCATCTGTAAGATAAATTCCAAGACTAAGGTAAGGTGGCCTTTAAGATGATGCAGCTCTAACTCATCTATTCCTCATTGACAGTGGTGAGGCCGAGGCCCCAGGCCTTCAGGGGGTGTCTGTGCCTCCAGAGCTGCCAGTCTGGTGGGAGAGGCCAACGAGGGGCATGCCCAGAAGGGGGTGCGGGCCACGTGTAAAGAAGACCTGAATGAATAGAAACGCATCCTGTGTTCATGGATCAGAACTTAACATTGTTCGGATGGCAGCACTCTCCAAACTGAGCTACAGATTCAACAGTCCCCATCAGAATCCCAACCTTCCCGGCCCCCCCCCCCACAGAAATTGACAAGCAGATCGTGAAATTCATATGGAAATGCAAGGGACCAGAATAGCTGAAACAATTCTGAAAAAGAAGAACAAGGTTGGAGGACTCTTCAAACTTATCACGCAGCTGTGTGTACAAGACAGTGTGCCCTGGCATAAGGATAGACATGTACATTGATGGAACAGAGCTGAGAGTCCAGAAATAAACCCTCACATTTATGGTCAATTGATTTTGGACGAGGGTGCCAAGATAATTCAATGGGGACAGAACAGTCTTTTCAGCAAATTGGACCACTGGATAGCTACATGCAAAAGAAGTGTGCTCCTTCCTCCCTCCATACACAAAAATTAACTCAAAATGGATCAAAGACCTCAATGTACTAAGAGCTAAAACATAAAACTCTTAGAAAACAGAGAAGTCATTCTCTGTGACCCTGGATAAGGCAATGGTTTCTTAGATATGACACCAGAAGCACAAGTGACAAAAGAAAAAACAGAACTGGACTTCGTTGAAATTTAAAACTTTTGTGCTGCAAATGACACCATCAATGAGCTGAAAAGACAACCCACAGACTGGAAGAAAGTATTTGCAGATCATATACCTGATAAGGGAATGGTATCCAAAATATATAAAGAACTCTTAAAACTCAATAATAAAATAACTAACCACCCAATTAAAAATGCATAAAGGATTTGAACAGAAATTTCTTCAAGGAAGCTATACAAATGGCCAATAAACACATGAAAAGATGTTCAACATCGTTAGTCCCTAGGGAAATGCAAATCAAAGCCACACTAGATACCACCTCACACCTACTAGGATGGCTAAAAGTTTTTTAAATGGAAAGTAATTAGTGTTGTCCAGATGCAGAGAAATTCGAACTCCCGTACATTGCAGGTGGGAACGTAAAATGGTACAGCCAACTTGGGAATAGTCTGGCAGTTCCTCACAATGTTAAATAGGGAGTTACCATGTGACCCAGCAATTCCACTCCACCTCAGAGAAAGGAAACATATGTTCACACAGAAACCTGTACAGGAATGTTCACAGCAGCACTGTTTGTAACAGCCAAAAGGTGGAGACAACTCAAATGTCCAACAAGTGGTAAATGGACACACAAAATGTGGTCCATCCATACAAGAGTATTATTCAGCCATAAAAAAGAATGAAGCACTGAAACACTACAACATAAGCATTAAAAACGTGCTGAGAAGTCACACAAAAAGGACACAGAGTGAATGATGCCATTTATATGAGAGGCAAATCCACAGAGACAGAAAGCACTAGCTTGTCAGGGGCTGGGAGAGAATGTGGAGTGACTGCTAATGGGTAGAGCATTTCTTTTTGGGGTGATGAAAATTTTGTAAATTTAGATCATGGCGATGGTTGCATACCTGTGAATAGACTCAAAATTGGTGATCTGTACACATGAAATGGGTGAACTGTATGGTATGGCATGTGAATCTCAATAAAAATGTTAAAGATACCAGAAAAAAAGAAAGGGCCACTCACTGGGTGCAGGTGGGAGTGGAGAGAGGAGAGCTGGGGGTGAGAGATAAAGGGAAAAGGTGGCGGTAGCAGTCACTTCGGTAGCAGCATGGATTAAAGGCGGCCTGAGCCAGCTTGGCATGTTCTGGGATGTTGGCACTGAGTGGGCCACGCAGAGAAAAGGGGAGTCGGTGCCAGGCTTGGGGCCACAGTGCCTTGACAAGAGCAAGACTGATTGGGAGAGGGCAGCTGTGGATAAGGCTGGAGGACAGAGGACAAGGGCAGGGTGTAAGACAGACTGTAGGGCCTTTGCATTTACTGTTCCCTCTGCCTGGGGAAATCCTTTTCAGAGAGGTCCTTTCGCCCATTCTGGCTAAAGCAAGCCCCAGTTATCCTAGGCCTCGGCACTGACCATAATGGGAAATTATGGAGTGATGTGTCTGTCTCCTCAGCTAAACAGTGAACTCCTCAGGACACAGCCCAGCACCACGGATGCACTTAACAATTACTAAATGCAGGTACATAAATGAAGACCACATCCCAGAAAGGAATGTGGTCTTAATATTCCTCACCCCTCTGCAACCAGGAAAGACTGGGGTGGGTCTGTATGTGCTGCAATGAAAGTTGGTGTCAAGGGCTGTGATGGGAGACCCAACCCCAACTGGTGGTATCTGAGGCACACGGGAGGCACTGCTGTATTATTAACTGATAGAGGACCGGGATATGGGCCACATTTGTCACTTAAAAATGAAAGAGATGCTGACTGTGGGAAGCCCAGGGAGACCCAAGGGCTAGGGTCCTTCTGCAGCCTGGTCACAGAACTATCCATGTATAAAAGACCTCATGTCACACACCCGAGAAGTGCACTGACCTGGGTGTCAAGAAGAGACTCAAAGATTGCTTTATATTTGTTGAATCTAGGAATGAGTCTAGAGTCGAGTGCCCACGTGGTGCCAAATCTAGTCTGTAACCTGTTTTTGTATGTCCCTCGGGCTAAGAACACTTTTAGGTTTGCAAAGTTGAAAAAAAAAGCAGCAATAGTGGATAAAGACCATCTGGCAGAGAAAGCACGAACTATTTAGCCGGCTCTTTACGGATAAAGTTTGCCAACCTTTGTTCTGGATTAGAAAAAAGCCAAGAAGGGGCAGGAGAAGACCTGAGTTTTCACCTGACAGTGACTTTTCTACTGTCTGAATTATAACTTTTTTTTTTTTGAAACCATGCCCATGAATTTTTTTGCTTTTTAATTGAGGCATAATTTGCACAACATGCGCATGGTTAAATGTAAAGTTCAATGACTTGCAACAAAGTATTCATTCTTAACTCGTTTTACATTTTTTGTATTTCTCTGTTATCCTTGGGTGCAGAGTATGGGCGCCTTTTACTTTCTCGCTTACATTTTTTTGTTAAACCCAATAAAAAATTTTAAAACGTTACTTAGAACCCTGGACAATTTTAAGAACACATAATTCTGGGACAGCCTGAAGTTGGGGGCCACCAGAGAGGAACCACTGCACAGAACATCTTCTCTTTTTTTTTTTTTCAGACCATCTTTTAAATTCCCTCGGTATTCCGGGTTTCGGCCCCAGCTTTGCTCTGGGTGGCCCCGTGGGGAGGTCGCATCCTCTCTCGGGCCTCAGTTTCCCCACCTGTGAAACTGGAACGTGGCGGAAGGATCGCGGCGCGGGCTAAATTAACCTCAGTTTCATCAATTGTAAAATGGGAATAATTAACGGGACCGACCTCTTGGGCTGTTCCGAGGAGACAAAGGGCTTAGTAAATGCTCGACAAACTGCAGCAGTTGTCGTTATTGTTAGTACTGAAGCTGTTGGGGATCCTGGAACTCCGCTTCCCGTCATATGGAGAGGGAAACTGAGGCCCGCTAGACTCCCCGGCGTCCCGACCCCGCCGAGGCACCCAGAAGGCCCAGACCCTGACACCCCGGCGCAGGGCGACACTGACCCGACAGTCCCCGACGCGGAAGGTTCCGCTTGTAGTCGATAGGGCCGTAGCCCCCCAGCGGGGGCATGTCCTGCTTCACCTTCGACGCCGCCATACTTACAGGACCCTGCACTTCCGGTCGCGGGAGGAAGTTACGCAACGGCGGCCAACGCCATAATGAGTGTGGCGGAAGCTGTCGCGCCGGTCTCGCACACGGCTGCGAAACCTAGGGCGCTGGTGCACCTACCTACCCCGGTGCACCTACCTACCCCAGTGCGTGAGAGAGCTCGGATAGCTGGGCCCGGGATCGACTGCACGCCCCAGCTGCGGCCGTAGAGTCCTTATTTTCTCTTCTCCCACACGGGGCGTGGCTTAGTCGGTGTCAAAGCCTGCAGCCCGGCCGGTCGCCAGGGTCCTTGCACCAAAGGACCACCCATTCACCTTACCTCTGGGGCGATGTGCAGGCCAGTTAGAAACCCTCAGATCTCTTCCCCATTTTCTCCCCCTCGGGGGGCCCTGTGGGCAGCCCAGGGCTTCACAGGGTCAGGGCTGAGTACAGAAGTTGGGGGACGGCTGCTACTCAGATTCGGACTCATGAGGAGCCAATTCGGACTCATGAGGACCCAATCCCAGGCACGGATTCCACTCCCCGTGGTGGTCGGGACTCCTTGCTAGTGTCCTCTCATCGGGAACTGGACCATTCAGCGTGATCATGAGTCACAAAGCCCTAGCTAGGGCCTTGGGGGGCACCACGGGGCGGGGTCTGGGGCCCCACCCCGAGGCGGGGTGACGCCCGCGTTCACTTCACAAGGCAGAAATTGTTACCTAGGCAATAAAGGGCACCGCGGCGGTGGGGGCCCGGGAGTGGGCACATGGGGGTGGGGGTGTGCAGGTGCCAAGTGCCATGGGTTAGGCCCGAGATAGGAGTCCGGCCGCCCACTGACAGCAGCCGCCTCCTGCTCCCCACGCGCTTCAGGCGCCACTATGTCGGGCGACAAGCTTCTGAGCGAACTCGGCTATAAACTGGGCCGCACGATAGGCGAGGGCAGTTACTCCAAGGTGAAGGTGGCCACGTCCAAGAAATACAAGGGCCCGGTGGCCATCAAGGTGGTGGACCGGCGGCGCGCGCCGCCAGACTTCGTCAACAAGTTCCTGCCACGCGAGTTGTCCATCCTTCGGGGCGTGCGGCACCCGCACATCGTGCACGTCTTCGAGTTCATCGAGGTGTGCAACGGGAAGCTGTACATCGTGATGGAGGCGGCCGCCACCGACCTACTGCAGGCCGTGCAGCGAAACGGGCGCATCCCCGGGGGGCAGGCACGCGACCTCTTCGGGCAGATTGCCGGTGCTGTGCGCTACCTGCACGACCACCACCTGGTGCACCGCGACCTCAAGTGCGAAAACGTGCTGCTGAGCCCTGATGAACGCCGCGTCAAGCTCACTGACTTCGGCTTCGGCCGTCAGGCGCATGGCTACCCCGACCTGAGCACCACCTACTGCGGCTCGGCCGCCTACGCGTCGCCCGAGGTACTCCTCGGCATCCCCTACGACCCCAAGAAGTACGACATATGGAGCCTGGGTGTTGTGCTCTACGTCATGGTCACCGGGTGTATGCCCTTCGACGACTCCGACATCGCCGGCCTGCCCCGGCGTCAGAAGCGCGGCGTTCTCTACCCCGATGGCCTCGAGCTGTCTGAGCACTGCAAGGCCCTAATAGCCGAGTTGCTGCAGTTCAGCCCGACGGCCAGGCCCTCCGCGAGCCAAGTAGCGCGCAACTGCTGGCTGCGTTCGGAGGACTCCGGCTAGAAGCCGGGGCTCCCACCATTCCTGCCGCCCCGAGCACTGCGCAAGCGCAGCGCACGCGCAAGAAGCGCGCTTCCGGAGTTCCGCGAAGCCGCCGCGCGACACTGCGCACCCGCCCTTTCCTCTTTGCCACTTCGACGCCGTGGGCGGCGGTCGACCCCGTTTGGAATGCAGCTCCTCCGCCGCGATCCCAAGAGAAGAAGCTTCCTCGGTTCCCCGAGGGAAGGCCCCCGGGAAGGGGCAGGACGAGAGGAGAGGGAAACGTTGCCCCCGTGCGGAATGAGCGACCGCTACGCGGCCGGCAGTGGCTGCTTGGAGAAGCTGCTGGCGAGCGGACGCGCGCGGAGGGCGTCTGTCCACAGCCAGCCGCGCATGCCGGTGAGGGACGGCGCGCTCCAGGCGCTGCCCCCCTTGGAACTTGGAATAAACTCGCTCTTTCTCGCACCTGGCTCTAGCGACTTCCCCTTTTACGGAGCTGGGGGGAGGGGATCGCTCCCTGGGAGAAGGCAGGCGCGGGCGCCCCATTTTAGAGAAAGGTTTGTAGAGGTTCTTGCTACAGGTCTGAAAAGGGAGTTGGAAGGATTCGAACCCAGACCTTTCGGGCTCCCCATCTTGGGCAGACTCGAAGGGGCTTTGGAGTCGTCCCCGGCGTCGTAATGCTCCTGGGAATGGAGGTGCTGGACTAGGGAGCAAGAACCCCAGCACCCTTCTGGTGTTTAAGGATGGTACAGCAAGGGGCGGGGGTCGCCTGTCCCTACAGAAACAGCATTTGCAAAAGAGAAAATTGATGCCCACACCGGTATCACTTGCCCAAGAACAGCCAGGATTTGCACCTAGATATGTCTGAAGTGGGGTGGGGAGGTGGTGGAAGCTCTCCTTAGTGAGGGTCCCTTCTTTGGTGAGGGTTAAGAGCTTCGGGGAAGAGTCGAGGGTGGGGCATTTGTCTGAGGGTTCATTCTTTACTCTGTTCATTCATGCATTTTTTTTGAGCGCCTGCTGTGTGCCAGGCTCTGGGACTCAGCCAAATGGCTTGGATTCATCCCTGCTGTCAGTGAAGGGAGCAAGTGAAAAGTAAAATAAAAGAATGGCGTGAAAATAAAATAATTGTAAGTTGTTGCTAAATGCCAGGTGGGGGTGAGCAAGGAGGGACTGAAGGGAACGCCATTTGAGCTGAGCCGGGAAGGAATCAAACACTGGAAACAGCAAAAGGAGTGTTCCAAGTGTTCCCAAGACAAGATGGAGCTGGTGTGTTTGAGTAATGCTAGGGACTCCTGTAGCTGGAATGGAGGGGGAAAGGAGGTGGAGAGGTAAAAGGTGTGTGTCTGGTATCTGGAGAGGGATCCCACAGGGCCTGGGGGAGCTTGGGGGTTATTTTGCCTGTGATGAGGTTACTGGGTTTGGTGACAGTGGCTGTTGTCATTTGGGGTGTATGGGAAACACCTCCCTAGGCCCTTCCTACCTGCCTCCACCAGAGCCCCACAGTACCTGAGGAGGGTGGTCATTTATGGGTCTGACCATACCCCACCCCTTGCTCCCTCACCCTCCATGGCTCTCAGGTGTCCTGGGGATTGTGTGCCACCTCTCCCCTCACTCCCTTCAAATAGGCTGTGGCCCCAACCCCCTCATTTTGCAGAGGAAGAAACAGGCTAAGAAAGGGGAAATGACTTGCTCACTCAATAAAAGCCACATCCTTCTCCCCTTGCCCCTAAGGTCCAGCCACACTACTCTCCTTTGTCCTCAACCTGCCTTGCTTGGTCTCACCTCTGAGGCTTTGCACAAGCTGCTCCCACTCCCTGCACCACTTTTCCCCTCCCTTCACGCGAGACTTGGCCTAAAAAGGTCACCTCCCGTGATACCCCATTCTTTCCCTCCTCACCCTTGTCTCAAGGTGTGATCCCAATGCCTGGGGCATGGCACGTGCCTTTTTCTGTCCACTGATTGATCTGTGTAAGCAATGGGCCTGGGGTCCTCCTGCCTCACGGCCACACCCACAACTCAGTTCAGAGGGGACAAGGTCTCAGGGACCAGGGCTGGTGTCCCATTTGTTAGCTGGATAAGATGCATGAGACTTGCCCTCTGTCCACGGAGGAGCTTGTGCCTAATCCAGCAAAGACTCACTTGAAGGCTGGCCGTGGAACCCCGGAAGCGGGCTTCTCTCAGCCAGTGTCGGGGTGTGGGGCACCAGTCATTATGTGTCACGGGTGGAGGACAGGGTTGCGTTTAATTTCAGTCATGTCTTGTACCAGTTCTATGCCTTGCCCAGGCTAGTCATGGCCACGGGGGAGGCTGGAGGCAGAGATGCCCCAATAACAAGAAACAGCAAAATATATAAGTAGGGCTTCCCTGGTGGTGCAGTGGTTGAGAGTCTGCCTGCCGATGCAGGGGACGCAGGTTCGTGCCCCGGTCTGGGAGGATCCCACGTGCCGCGGAGCGGCTGGGCTCGTGGGCCGTGGCCACTGGGCCTGCGCATCCGGAGCCTGTGCTCCGCGGCGGGAGAGGCCACAGCAGTGAGAGGCCCGCGTACCGCAAAAAAAGAAAAGAAGAGAAAAAATATATAAGTAAATAAAAGCATCTAGGAAAACAGGGTGACATTTACTGCACATTGGAATTCACCAAAGTGCTTACAAGTCTCATTTTTGTGAATAAAATTTTGAAAGTGTGTCAACCTCTGAAAACAAATTTTCACCAGAAATTGTTCATTTCGGAGCCAGCCGGGTGGCTCCCACCCTCTGTGCTTAGAATCTAAGCACATCATGTCCTGCAGCAGACACCCAATGCCGTGCCAATCCAGAAAAGCCCACCACTCTGGGGTGGAGGCTGGTGATGGCTAGGAGCCAGGCCGATGGGCAAAACCCACTACATTCTCACTGCACTCCCCCAGCGCTGTGGGTAAACGGGCCACAAAGCCCCAGGTTCTGGTGGAAATGGAGGCCCAGAAGCAAGGGTGCGGAACCCAGTTAGGGGAAGACTAAATACCCATGACAAGTGAGGCCTGAAAGAAGCCCAAGAAGCAGGTGTCCTCTCCTTTCCTTTGCCTCCCCGTCAACCAAGCACCCTGCTGTCCCTTCCCAAGTTTCCAAGCTGCCCCAAAGCCGCGACAAAAACGTGGGATACCAGGGCTGAGGGGACGAAAAAAAAAATACAGCCAACACATCATCCATTTCTTTTTTTTTTTTTTTTTTTGATCCATTTCTTTATTGTCCTTCAGATTCTAAAACTTCCTCATGACACAATGTATAGCCATTGATTCCAGCGTCTTTGTTTACTGGAACTTCTGTTCCGGTTTGGTGGGAGATTATTTTTTTAAACATTTATTATCAAAGACTTAGAGTCACAATAAATACAAGTGACAATCTCCTCCCCCCAACCAAAACAAACCACCTCCCAAATACCCTACACTAGTGTAACTATTATACTTTTCTTTGTTAAGGATTATAAAACTTTAGCTGTCCTTTAAGAAAAAAAAAAAGCTCAGTCCAAGTTCTTTAGGCAAACGCCATGTGCAGCATAACTAGGCATCAAAGAAAAACCCTATGGCAGAGCAGCAAGGACTGTCTTTCCCATTATTTACACCCCTGTGATGATAATGTACTATTTATATAGAAAACTCCTCCCCGTGTCTCTCCCCCCACAGGAGAGTGATTTGTGGGACACAGGAGCCACAGGATGCAGCAGGGGTGTACTGTCGCCTCTTTCATTCCCTCTGCACTGGAGTGAGCTTTTGCTTCCTGAAGATCTTATAGTACAGACAGGACCAGAGCCGCGCCCTGCCCCACCCCCGGCCCCCACTCCCCGCCTCCCGAGGAGAGGCCACTGTTGACCTTGTCAAAGGTGTGGGTCCCAACAGTACACATGGGACACCGAGGACTGGAGTCCCCATGACATGGTCAGGATGGCCAGAGCCGTGGGCAGCTCCAAGTGGACGCACAGTTATCTGTGAGAGCATCCACGTGCACACTCGGGCCCATACAGGCAGCCACTTCAGATGGGGAAGTGAGCTTGGTGAACCCCACACCCGAGTCCACAGAACAGCTGACGTTTTGAATAGTTTCCAGTTGCCATCGGGGGTTCCTGTCACAGATTCCCGGGCAGTTACAATTGTCATTTGGGACTGGAGGCTCCCACATTCTCTGGTTCTCCTGGGAACCAGATCCTCTCAGCCTACAAACTCCCAGAACTGTAGCCAATTTTGAGGCGTGGGCTTTGGGGCTGGGAGAATACCCTTAATGTTAATATCCTTCCCGTATTCAGAGAGGTATTTAATGCCTTTTCTTGCGACATTATAAATTTCATCACAGAACCATGCACTTGAGGCTTATAGAAGTTACACTGCGAAGGGGAAATTAAAGGGAAAAAGGGGGGAGATAGAAGTTTTGAGACAGTAGAAATGAATAAAGATTAAGGCATCTCACGTTCTTGACCCCCTTTTAAAAAGCTACATTTATGTCACAGTATGTCCTACTATGGGAATGTTCCTGCAAATGCTGGGCTGCAGGAGGCAGAGACAGGGTCAGGGCCCGGCCATCCCATCCTCCGCCTGTGGTGGTCAGTTTGTACTGAACTCACGAGGCCTATTCAACAGCCTGGAGAAGTCTGGCCAGGTGAGGTGAGGAGAGGTGGTTCCTGAGCATAGTGGAGAGTGAGGTTCTGATGGGGACGGGGCTCGGGGCCAATGCAAGTGGCTCAGTTTGAGCCCTGGAGTCACAGACCCAGTCAGCCCCCGCGGGGGTGCAACAACGATGGTGCACCCCCAGTGCAGAGGTGACCTTGGCCCAGACGCCTGAGTTGCTGCATAGGACTGAGGTCAGTTTGCAGGGGAGGCCAGCGGGCACTCCTTCTTGGAGGATTTGGAAAATTTGGCCCATGTCATTGAACAGAGAGAGCTAACAGCTCAGAGTAGTATAAGACAGGTATTTATTTGCCAGGCACACAGAAAAATGAGAGGAATAGAAATGCTTGCATACTCTTGATTTTTTGGTGTAAAAACACACCCTTCCCCGCTCCCCCACCCCTCCTGAAGGTCAATTTCCCCTTTCCCCCAAATCCCTGGATCTTGGAATGAAAGCCACCCTTCTCCTGCCCTCCCCTCCTTCAGCCCATCTACATTATGTACTCAAAAATCAATGAAAAATTTAGGATTTTACACAACAAAAAATTAGAATGCTTTGGAAAACTAGTTCTACGGCATGTCAAAAATGTCCTCTAAACACTGATAGTCACACAACATGGGGGGGGGGGGGCGCGGCGGCGGTTAAATGAGCCTTTATTAGAATGTTGCAGCAGTGTATTCGAAGAAGGTGGCCCTACAAAATAAGGATTTTAAATTAAGTCCCTAACTGCATGGATAGTAAAACCAGGGCTGGGGCTGAAGTGAGGAGCAGCATACCCCACCTACACACACGTGTGCACATACACATGACACCCTCACACCTGCACAGAGCTGGCCCATGTGCAGCACACACACAACAGCTTCTGCCTTTCCTCATGGACCGATTTTTAAGGAGTGGGAGAAACCAAAACACAACACAACTAAAAGCAGACCTGATCCTTTGTAAGACATTTCTGTAGACTCTAGGGGGGGGGCTTAAAAAAAAAAAAAAAGTCTGAAGGCAAACCCTGGCAGCATGGCCCTGCTTTAAGGGAAGGTTCTAAACTAGACCCAAACATGAACCCTGAAGTCTGGGGTGGGGGTGCAGGGGCGCCTCCCCACCCAGACACACCTGACAGAAGCACAGGCCAGGGCTTAGGATGTTGTCCATCAAAGTAAGTAGGAAAAGAAAAGGATTTAATAAAATAAACCACCACAACAAAAAAACACAACAGCCAGCCCCTCCAACTTCCCGCTCAGGCTCTGGATGTTGCTGCCGATTCTCTCCTCCCTACTCTGTTGACGGTTCTCGGCTTCCAGGATCCCGGGCTCTCTGGCTGGGTCCGGGTTGCAGTTTGTTCTTCTGCTTAAGTGTGGAAGGTCGGGGGTCTCTGGGACGAGCAGCAGCAGAGACCTTCTGCTGGAGCAAGGGCTGGGTGGTCAGAGGCCCACCCTCCAGGGCATGGGGGCCGTGCTTGGCAGGGAAGGTCTGCACGGTTTACATTAAACTCCATCATCGTGAGGTGATTTAAAAAAAATCTGTCAACCTAGAGATTGCCATGAAGGAAGGCAGTCAAAGATTAGGAGGCTAAGACAGAGGGAAAAGCAAAAACAAAACAGAATGCTCCGCTCAACTTCAGAAGCCCCGGGCGCCATTGCCCGAGCGTGTCACAGTGTCTAGGGTGAGCCGTCCATGTGCCCTTCAGGGGGCCGAAGGAGAGGGCGAGGAGCAGAACCAGCCCCCAAGGTCCGCTTTTCTGCTGGTGTTGGGCAAACTAAAGGCAAAGAAAGGAAGAAAGCCCATGGGAAAGGTCCCCAGTAATAATCCTGGTCCACCTGTGAAGTGGTCCCCCCACGTCGATGAGACTTTGCAGCCAAGATCGGAACTCTCACTTCCGCAGCGCGGCCGGCGCTTACTCGCCCTCTCGGGCAGCAGGGTGTCTTCCCGAGTGGAGGGTGGTGGGGCCAGGTGGGAGGGAGGAGGGAGCCTGTTCTCCACTGGGCCCGGCTCGCACTATTTCCACGTGGCCGACTGGGGGATGGAGCGTGGCGGGATCATGTCCAGGAGGTACTCCCGCTGGCGGTCCACAGCTGAGGAGGTCTTGTGCACCGTCAAGCTCGGGCTGACAAATGCAAGGGCCCCGCCTGCAACAGAACAGAGCAACAGGCCACAACAGCCCCAGTCAGGGGGAGGCTCCTGGGAGGACCCCAGCCTCAGCTGGGCCCACTGAGCAAAGGTGGTTCAAATACCAGCCTTGAAGCTGAAGAGAATTTAATAACTCAATCGCTTTTACAATGTTCCCAGCCTCTGCCATGGTAACCTTACACGTGGGGCAATAATCAGAGATCCTGTCATCTATCGGAACTATGAAAACTGAGTTATTTACTACAGTACTATACAGAACACTGAAAAACTGCAAATGACTGACCTGTGCAACTGAGCAATCCAGTATGATGCAATACTATGCAGTCATTACAACTGATCCTGTCCTCAAAGTTTTTAATGATATGGTAACATTCTCTCATTAAAACATTAAGAGGGACACAGAATGCTAAAGACAGCACGATCCCTCTGTAAGGTACTTCCTATTTTTTATTATATATGTGCTGGCATTTACACACGTGTGACATGTGAGTGAAGAGGTGGAGGGGGGGTGGGGAGGAGAAAGTCCTGAAGTGCAACATTTGTTCTCCTGGGGTTGACAATGGCCACTGCCATTATCTTCTCTTTTTGTATTCTCCAAATTTCCACAATGAACAAGTATCACTTCTTTTTTTGGGGGGGGGGGGAGGGCAGTGTGCTGCACGGCTTGCAGGATCTTAGTTCCCCGACCAGGGACTGAACCCAGGCCCCAGCAGTGAAAGCGCCGAGTCCTAACCACTGGACAGCCAGGGAATTCCCCAAGTATCACACACCCACACCCACCCTGCCCCCCACCGCCCCACCAGCCTCCAACCGGCACACTTAGGTTTTGGGCTGGCCTGCGGGAAAGGACTGCCCTGGAGTCTCAGCTGCAGCAGGGACCAGAGTCGTTGTGTTACCCAGAAGTATTTTTGGTGGGTTAATATATTTTGTGGAATAAATGTTCCAAAGTCAAATGCACCACAGAACCCTCCCTGTGCATCCAAGGCCAGCACTCCAGAAACCTGCTGCTAGGTCCTGCCCAGAAAGCCACCATCCAGAAACCCAGGGCAACCAGGAGTCCAAGCAGAACTCTTCTGAGAAACGCTGCTCTTAAGCCATGACACTTTCAGGTCTAATCCCACAAATCGTTGAACACAGCAACTATTTATTCCTTCAGATTCTCTTTCGAATGTTACCCTTAATACGAAGTTTTTACATGGTACTATCACTGTGCATACACGCGTACTCTCATATTTGACTTTCCCCACTTATCTCATGTACTTTCAAATTTCCCAGAAAAGGAACTTCTGACCAGTCTGTGAGTTCTTAGCTGTAATCTTAAACATGCTGAACAAAAGTATCTCTGGTTTGTTTACAAATGTTCTCTGCTCTCCAGGAGGGCCAGATTCTTCTGCAGTTGGATGAACTCCCCTGAGCTGACTCTCCTCTAGAAGGCTCTGACATTTGGGCATGTTTATAACTCATGGTCAGCTGCGTGCACAGCCGGCTTCTGTGTTTTGTTTCCACCAACAACCCAGACTTCCCAGTTCTGACTAGTGAGATGGATCTCATGATGGCGCCTCTTCTTCCTAGAGCAACCCCGGCGTGGGGGTGAGGAGGGAGACGGGACACTTGGTCCAATGAGACCTCTCACCCATCTCCTCCTCTCAGCTCTTTGTGCCTACATTTCACTGTCCAATTACTGACGGACACAAGACATATTTAACTTTCATCCTAAGGCCAGCACATAAATAATAAAGAACAGGACAAATGGTATGGGGGATGACCCAAGGACAACCCAGGGAAGGTGGGGCTGTGGCAGACTGGGGAGTGACCACCTGAGTGTCTCCACCTCCCCCGGTTGTTCCTCAAATGCCATCTCCTCAGAGGCCTTTGTTGCCAACCTCAGTTGAAATCTCAGCCCCCGCCCAAGGGTCCCCCTCCTCCTGCCTGCTTTCTCATTCTGTTTTGCACTTTGTACCATCTGACCTGTCTAAGCCAGAGGGGCTGGGAAGAGGGTGCCCAGAGAGCAGGGAATGAAGGACACTGGGTGAGCAAGAAATGAAGTCAGTGTGCCGCGAAAGGTATCAATACACTGTAACAGCAGAATCAGACATTCTCTATGGCTGGAAGGGAGAGGGGGTGAGTTGGCAAAATGAGCATCTATGCTCACAGGGTCCACTGACGGCACGGGGGTGGGGGGCACTGCCTGAACGGGTTCTGTCCCCCATTTTGGGTCAAGGGCTGAGAGTTTGGGTATAGAGGGTGGAGACACCGAGGGTGATTAGTAGTTATCCAGGGCTATCACTTGTTCAGGGCATCCTATTTAGTGAACAGAAGAGATGAAGCTGAAGAGTCCGAGGCAGCACGTCTGCAGGTTCAGGGCCCTTCTGTGCCATTACCTGTGCGTGTGCACGTCTTTGTTCAAAATAAGGAAGGGATGGACCCAACCCCAGCGAGGTCCCTACTCCGAGCCCCACGGGGTCTGCCCACCTGTACTCAGGGGCGCCTTCTTCCAGTTGGAGGTGGCGTTGCCCTTGCCAGCGCTCACGGCTCTCTCGGAATGTCTGCCGGTCCTGCTAACGAGGGCTGTGGCCGAGGCTGCATTCTGCAGTTTGGGTGACTGGCTGAACGTGTGCAGGATGCCTCGGGGCGTTGTGGCCGAGCCCCGGGACAGCTGGCTGGAGGCCTGCAGTGGAGAGAGGGTGCAACAGCTTGTGTGGGGAAGGGGGCAACAGAGGGCAAGATGCTCAGCGCAGCCGCTCCTTGCTCTGGCTGACCTCTTCCCACCCACACGGGATCCCTGAAGTCCAAAATCAGGAGACTAGGTAAGTTACACCGAGGCGGGAGGGTAGGAGGAAGGGAAAGAGAGAGAGACACACACAGACAGACACAGGCAGTGTGACAGTCGGCGACTGACGTGGTCACGGTCTGGGATGTGAGGGCCGGTTGGTGGTTCGGTGCAGGGGGCTCCCGGCACCGCAGTTCTGACCTGTAGCACAGCCCCGTTACTCCAGTCGCGGGCCTCTCCTGAGCGGAACGCCAACTTACGCCGGGGTTTTATGACCTACACAAACGGGGGTTGAAATCGAGGTCAGCACTGTCCAGAGTCTGGCCAAGGGTGATCTAGAGTGACCAAAGGGCAGCAGCTATGGCCGCTTGAGGCCCAGTCCCCACAGGATAGGCATTTCCTGAGGGCAGCGCAGCCACCCACTACGTAGGGATCTTGAGAAGATGTGTTTATTAGTGAATTACAAATGACTTCCAAGGACACAAAAAATTGCCAACAGGGAGCTTTGGGTCTATAGGGGGTGGGAAAGCAAAGCATTAAAAAAAAAAAGCAGCCAAAAAAACTTGATTTCAAACTTGCTTCTCTCCTTAATTTAGCTAGAACATTTCTTCCAAACGCCCCTTTTGTATCTCAATGTGGCTTTCAGAAAAGTCCTTTTAAACAAGAAGTGCTTGTCAGCCGGCACACTGCAAGTGAAAGCTACAAAATCTAAAGAAACTGCAAATTAGTATGTTCACCACCAAACACCACCATTAAATGCAATTTAGACGCACAGTTAACAACCAGGCAGATGATCGCCGAGTGTGGGAGAGAATGTCTGAACATCCTGCCTGCTAGCGACAACTCCCTGCCAAGGGAACGAGGCCCCTCTCCTGGAAGGCGAGGCCACCCAGCCCATGCTCCCAGGCCACAGCTCTGGCTCCCATACCAGGACTCTCACCTGCTTCAGCGCAGGGTGTGGGGCGGCAGCAGGCTCGGCCTTGGCCTGCGCGGGGGCGGCGCCCTGCTGTAGGAGGCGCTGCTCGATCTCCTGCTCCTGCTGTAGCGCCTTCACGAAGGCGGCCTTCAGGCGGCTCGTGTGCTCCACCTTGAGTGCCTTCTTCTGGTTGGATGCCATGCAGTTCTCGCACATGATGGCGCCGCCCTTCTCCTCCCGCCAGCGGCATGTGAAGTCCGTCTTGCACTGTGCACACATGTAGGGCTCCCGAGACAGCACAACGGCGGCTGACATCCTGCCCGCTGCAGGGAGAGATGGGTGTGCCGCACGTCAGAGGAACAGGAACACCACAGTAGGAGCCCGGACTACCCCCCGGTGGGATATGGATGAGGGCAGAGCAGGGGCAGCACCCTGGGCCATGTGGCCCAACTGGCATCAGGACACCAAAGCCTCAGTCAGCGTGTTCGTTAGGCAAACACATATTGGGTGCCAACTGTGTGCGGGCACTGGGCCAGCCTCGGGAGGCTTTGCTGGCAGAAGCAAAGTTGAAGCACTTAAGAAAACACTGTGAGTTAGGCACCCTTGATACCAACTCTCAAAGACAACAGTGCTGTCAGCTTGGCTTCTCCCAGTCATCTTTCCTACCCACAGTGCAGACATTTCCAACCCTCCCGTACTGCGTCACCAGTGGAGAGGAGATGGTGACCACTCGAGGCCCCCACCCTTGCTAGTGGGTGAGTTAACAGAGGACCAGTCATCTAGGCGAGTGCTTATGCCAACAGGCACTGTGCCTGGTGCCTTGTGGGTATCAGGGTGTCCAATTCTCACAACAAACTTCTAAGGGGCACACCCCACCCCACTGTCCTGAGGAAGAAACTGAGGCCAAGGAGCTGAAGTGACCTGTGCACAGCTGGTCAGCGGCAGGGCCAGGACACATACCCGGCTGCCCTGGGAAATGGGAACTTGGTGGCTCCTTGATCAGCTACAGGAGGGGTGACTGGGGAAGCCACAAAAAGCACCTGCTGAGGTGTGGGGTCGATACTTTTTTTTTTTTTTTTTTGCGGTACGCGGGCCTCTCACTGTTGTGGCCTCTCCCGTTGCGGAGCACAGGCTCCGGACGCGCAGGCTCACCGGCCATGGCTCACAGGCCCAGCCACTCTGCGGCATGTGGGACCTTCCCGGACCAGGGCACGAACCTGTGTCCCCTGCATCGGCAGGTGGACTCTCAACCACTGCGCCACCAGGGAAGCCCTCGATACTTTCTTCAATGTATATATGTTTGCCATCCAATGTGCAGTAAGGGGTACCTTTTGCACTCTGTTCCTATCTTTTCTGTGTCCAGCACTCCTGAGTTTAGTTGCCTCTTGGCATTATGGACCATGATGCCGAGAGACCCTTAGCCTCCCCATCCCGCCTTGGGCCTGGCCAAGCTGCCCCTAACTGCTGAGGGGCTGTGCAGGATCTGACTCTAGGGGGGAGACCTGTCACTCCACGGAGCAGATGGGATGTTGCCTGCCCAAGCTGCCCAAGGCTCAGGGGTCTACACTGGGCCCCCAGCTCCAGCCCCCAGCCTACAGCTAACACGCTCTGGTAACAAGGGCACTTTTGCTTTCACACATCCAACCCCAGAGAATGGGGTACCTGCTTCCCAGGCAGCTGCAGCCTGCGTGACCAGTGCCAGAACAGACACACCAGTGCAGGGCTGTACTCAGTGTCCACCTGTGGCTCTGCGAAGTGTCAAGAGACACCTCAAGCAGGACTCAGAGCCTCCTCCCACAGTTAGGTCCTGTTTTTTGACAACAGGAGAGGGAGACAGACCCCTGATGAGAACAAGCGGAGACAGACTGGTCTGGGAGAGCGGGTGCCCAGCACAGGCAAGTGTAGGACAGGCAGGCATCGCCTCCTGACTCAGGCCTCCTGCCTGCCGCACTGCACTGGCCTTATAGCAGCATTTTTGCCAACTTAACCTTATCATAAAGGAGTCATTGAAGAGATCCAGACACATCCAGGCTGTGTCAGAGCCCACACCTCTCCCCACTGGGCCTGGCTCTGGTGCCCCACAGTCCCTCAGGTGGAGTCCACCTGGTCATCCCCTGCCCTGAAGAGGTTACAGCTCTGCCTCCTTCTCAGCTCTGAGCATCTGACGAGATCACGTGGGGTGGGGATTCAGGCTGGCTGCCTAATAAATGCCACCACGAGCTCAATCTAAGGGCAGAAAGTCCTCAGTTTAGCATCTGCTGGAGGCTCCCAAAGGGCCAACCTGACCTCTCACCTTTCAGTATCGTTTTTGCTCACTACCTTATTTATACTCTTTTATTCCTAAAACCCTCTAACATGCAGGTGTGCTTTCCAAACTACTTCCAAGGAGGGTAATAAAATGATCCTGGCCTGGGCATAGGTGTCCCTCTCCCACTTTGGAGACTAAGAGTGCTTGAGGCTCTGCAGAGTTCCACCTTTGCCCAACTCTCAGAAGTGGCCCCATCAGAAAGAAGGTGCCTATGGTATGTTTAAGAAATTATCTAGGGCAGGAGGGAGAAATCAGGAGATTGGGACTGACATGTAAACGCTACTATACATAAAACAGATAACTGACAAGGACCTACTGCATAGCACAGAAAACTCTACTCAATATTCTGTAATGACCTATATGGGAATAGAATCTAAAAAAGAGTGGATATATGCATATGTATAACTGATTCACTTTGCTATACTCCTGAAACGGACACAACACTGTAAATCAACTATACTCCAATAAAAATTAATTTAAAAAAAAAAGAAAGAAATTATCTAAACCTCACAGCAAGCAAATAACTAATGACAAGATGTCATCCACAATGCGCCCCACAGCTGTGGGTACACAGCAGACATGCCAACATGTGCTATGCATGGAAAACAACTTGCATGATGGAAACTTCAGCAGCAAGAGATAAAAACGGCCCCAGGCCCAGGGACTCCTCACCTTGCGTCTCCAGCAGGTTCTGCACCACCTCCTCCAGGCCGACCAGGTAGATGAATTCATTGTTGGCAGCACTGGGTAGGAAGTTCATCTCAGGGGCGGGGGGCTTGGGTGGGGGGATTTCAAGCAGCGTCTTCTCCAGCTGTTTGCGCAGTGCAAGCTTGGCGGCTGCCTGCCGACTGGCTGGAGAATCAGCAGAGGTGACCACGGAGGCCACGCTGGTGGGGGTGGAGTTGGCCTGAGCAGAAGTGGCTGTCGTTCCTTTCAGCGATGCTGCGGAGGGCTTTTGGGAGACAATGACCTGGTCAGGGTGCTTGAGGCACCCACCCTGAGGAGAGCCCAACCACGGCACCCACAGCCCAGGTCGGCACCATTTAGCTACACTAAGTCCTTATGAAAGTAGCTCCAGGTCATCAGCACCATTAGCTATGCTAACAAATCCTTATAAAAGTAACTCAGGACTTCCCTGGTGGCGCAGTGGTTAAGAATCCGCCTGCCAATGCAGGGGACACAGCTTTGAGCCCTGGTCCGGGAAGATCCCACATGCCGCGGAGCAACTGAACCTGTGAGCCACAACTACTGAAGCCCGCGCACCTAGAGCCCGTGCTCCACAACAAAAGAAGCCACCGCAATGAGAAGCCCCCACTCGCTGCAACTAGAGAAAGCCCGCGCGCAGCAACGAAGACCCAATGCAGCCAAAAATTAAAAAAATTTTTTTAAGTAAAAAGTAACTCAGAGCTGCTTGACATCAACAAGCAACAGGAAAAGCGCCATTAAACTAATTGCCCTATGAGATGACCAATCTTATAAATACACTTGTTGAGGTTTAGCTGATATCCAATTAACTTTAAAACCTGTAATTTGCTACACTTTGCCACCTGAGGACACCCATGAAGCCATCACCATGACAGTGGGTAGCCCCTTGGCAACTGTCCCCCACCCAGGCAGCATGGCAACTCTCCTGTCACTATGGCCTGGCTCTCCTCCCAGCACAGGTCTGGCTGGCCTCCTTCCTCAAAAGGTTGCAAAGGTGGCTCACTGTGGCATCAATGGCATTTCCCTCATGAGCATCTTTGTGTGCCCCTGCACTTCACCTTTCCTGACCCTCACTGCTCCTGCATCATTTATCATCTTCTGCACCCCAGTGGCTGACCCTCCACCATCTCCTTGCTCCAGACCACTTGTCGCCCAACGTTATCAAATGCTCTCCCCCAAACTTGGAGCTGACCACGCCAGTGCCCTTAGCTTTGTGGCACTGAAGACACTTCTGGAAATAGAAGGAAAGCTGTGTACACCATCTCCAGGAAAATGCACACACCTGACAACTTGTATGTAACACATCATGGGGCTCAGGGAGCCCAGGACGGTTGCCCAGACCCCCCGCCCATGGGGTCTCCACAGCGGAGCAAAACCCCCCACCATAGAGGATGCCATCACAGCACCTTGGCCTGTCTACTCCAGCCTCTGATCAGCCAGTTCCTCCCTGCCCCTTTTGCAGGCTCCCCTGGCCCCACAGGGAGCACAGCCACAGGATCCATCCACCACTGCCTGCCTGGTTCCCATCCTCATGGCATGAGAACAGGGTATGGCACACGGTAGTAATTTGATCCGAGTTTATGGTGTGGATGAAACTGCCTGCCCGGGACGTCCCCATTTGGGTGGCAAGACTGTACTTGAACCTGACTTTAGAAGAGGCAGGGACGCTGCCCAGAGCCCTGCTGGCCATGATCTTATCTGAGCAAGGCGGGCAAGGATGCACCGTGCCAAAGGAGGAAGAGAAGCTAACTTGCACATCAACAAAAGCCCTTGCAAACCCAGTAATTTCATCTGTCAATGAGGATCATGCTTCAGCCTGCCCGCCCCCTGGTCCCATCTTCCCCGCTCTGTTGGGTGGCGACAAACCCTCCCCATTTCAGAGGCTCTGTATGGAGGTGAAGGGATGCGTGGCTAAGAATAGATGCCCTGGTGCTGAAAGGACATTTGCAGACCTTCTCCGCACGTTTGTGCCTATAGAGGGGGAGGGTGCGGAGCGCTCTGGTGCCCCACCCTGAGCCTTCCCTATGTCAGCTCAGATCTCCACCCCTCCCACTCTCGGCAGCTATCCACCTCTGCTAGATGGCAGTTGGCAACGTAAGACTCCTGCCCACGACTTTCATGCACCAACTAGCTCCAAGGAGCTACAGTAACACTGTCTGCGGGGCTGGATTATCCAAGACCTCACCTGGCTCCAAGGAAGCAGGCAAGTCACGCCAAGCCACCCTGGAGACATGACTGGGTCCCAGGACTGTGGGCCATCAGAGGGGCAGCTGCGGGGCACACATATGACCCTCACCTGTGGGATGTTGACGAGCAGACTAGTGTTGGGGACGTTGGTGACGCGGATGAGGCCCTGCTGGATGATCCTCTGTCCCTGAATTTGCACACTGGGCACAGATGCCCGGGGAGCCAGGAGGAGCGGTGGTGGCCCTGTGCTGGAATGTTGTCTGATGTTGTGGATCTGCTGTTAGGGTGTAGTGGGGGGAGACAAGTCAACGAGAGGGACGACAGAGGGCGCCACAGGGAAAGAGCCCCCAACCTGAGAACTAGGAAGGCTCATTCTCGAGAGGTGGAGGCTGCCTGGGGCTTCCCTTAAGCCCTCACTCTGCTTACCTGGGCCCCCCTGACGAGTGGGGGCATGACGACCTGTGAGCTCGCCTGTGGCCCTAACTTCGAGGACGTCTGCTGCCCGCCACGGACCAGGGGTGGTGGGATGACACTGCCAGGCATCCGAGTTGAAGAGGTCTGTCAACAACACCAACCCTCAGATCTTACATGACTTTTTAAACAAACAGGTTTGCTGTTTTTGTAAAAGCACATACTCATTACCCAGAAAAAGGTGGTGGCGGAGAAGGAAGGGCAAGCTTGGACGAAGTGAGAGAGTGGCATGGACATATATGCACTACCAAATGTAAAACAGATAGCTAGTGGCAAGCGGCCGCATAGCACAGGGAGATCAGCTCAGGGCTCTGTGACCACCTAGAGGGGTGGGATAGGGAGAGTGGGAGGGAGACGCAAGAGGGAGGGGATATGAGGATATATGTATACATATAGCTGATTCACTCTGTTATACAGCAGGAAGTAACACAGCACTGTAAAGCAATTATACTCCAATAAAGATGTTTCAAAAAAAAGATTAAAAGAAAAATTAAAATGTCAAAAAAAAAAAGGGTGGTGGCAGAGAAAATAAAAGCTAAAATGCCTATTTATTCAGAACACAAAAGAACCAGGAACAGACTCTGACAAGAGCCACGCCAACCTGGCCCCACCACAGCAAGAGTCCAGCTAACTGGGACCAGTACCACCCGCCTGCTGGTCTGAGCTGGGGGCTCAGGCCTGTTTGAGGGGAGGTGGGCCCCTGGCCTCTCTGTCCTATGGCTGGAAGTGGGAGACCTGCCCATCTCACCCTGTGGGCAGAGGAGGCTGTGAGCCGGGCTGGGACAAGGTCCCACTGGGCCCTCCAACTGCCCTGAGAGAGTCAGGCAGAAGGGAGCCCAGTCTGCCTAGAACCTTGGTCCTCTCTCCAGTCTCTCTAGGGGTGGTCATGGGAGGGGCCCTCCGAGAGTCTGTGTGATTTGTTTATGATGTCAACAGGGGCCTGGGTTGGGTATGGGAACACAAGCATGCTTTATTTTTTGGGCTCCCACCAGACGGCCTCTAATCAGAAGAAACGAGCGGGCTTTTGCAGAAACTGGATCAGGGCTGCTCAGGAGCATGACGCAGAGGGAACACTGACCTGAAGTGATGGCTTGCCGGAAGGAATGTTCTGGGTGCCCCGTACAAGCGGGGGAGGGGTCGTCACAGAGCTCCCAGTGGAGCCTGCGGGCTGCAAGAGAGCAGGACATGCAGGAGATGAGAGGGTCACCAACCCTGCTCCTCCCACACGTAATTCTGACAGAAGAGCACTGCTTTTCTTCCTCTTCAAAAGGCATCAGGCTCTCAAACGTTCTGCTTCCCGCCTGCCACGTTCCTTGCAGCAGGAACTGACATGTTTGAAACAGATAAAGGGGATTTCCCTGGTGGTCCAGTGGTTAAGACTCCAGGCTCCCAATGCAGGGGGCCCAGGTTTGATTCCTGGTCAGGGAACAAGATCTCGCATGCCGCACCTAAGAGCCCACATGCCACAACGAAGATCCCGCGTGCCACAACTAAGACCCAGCACAGCCAGATAGACAGATAGATAGGTAGGTAGGTAGATAAATAAATAAATAAAAATAAACAAACAAAGGACAGATTTTCCAGCACCCTTTACCCCCCCACCCTGGGGGTGCTTGGCACCACTGTGGTTCAGGTGCCATCTCTGCCCTTCAGGGGACAAAAAAGGCTGGTGGTGGAGGCTGAGGTGAAGGACCCCAGGCTTAGGTTAATCCCAACCCTAGTGAGAAAATGTTGGGTCCAGGCACTTTATTCTTTTTTTCAAAAAAGATTTATTTATTTATTTATTTTTGGCTGCATTGGGTCTTAGCTGCGGCACGCAGGATCTTCGTTGGCGGGACCTTTCATTATGGCCCGGGGGCTTCTCTCTAGTTGTGGCATGTAGGTTTTCTCTTCTCTAGTTGTGGCACATGGGGTCCAGAGCGCGTGCGCTCTGTGGTTCGCAGCATGCAGGGTTGAGGCACGCGAGCTCAGTAGTTGTGGTGCACAGGCCTAGTTGTCCCGCTGCATGTGGGATCTTAGTTCCCTGACTAGGGATCAAGCCCATGTCCCCTGCATTGCAAGGAGGATTCTTCACCACTGGACCACTGGGGAAGTCCCCAGGCACTTCTTAAAGTCACATATTCCACCAGAGAAGGGACACTGACAGACTTGGTTCACATCATCAATTCTTAAGCAATCAACAAGGAAACAAGTAATGAGCAGGCTCTGTCCATCGGGATATTAACAGATGGCAGGCTTGGTCCACTTGTTTACCAGGTGGGGGTGGGGGCTCAAGCAAATCCCCAAGTCAGACCAGTGAGCATCCCCCTGTCCTGCTCCCTTAAGGGGACACATGTTCTACACACTGTACTGCCTGAAGTGCATTTACTTTCTGGTTCACTAAGAGAGTGGTTAGAATATAAGGAAGGGTAGTTTTGTCACCGACCAGGAACCTTCCCAGAATGAGACACCAAAAAAGGACAAAACAAACTTGACCTTGCCTTACATGGTAAGGTGCATTTAGAAGCAGCACAAGGAGCCTGAGGCATCAGGGGAGGTTAACAGGAGTAGAAGCTCTGGGGCCGGGCTATGGTGCACCCTGTGGCATTCAGCAATCTGTCCACAAAAGCACAGCGGCCCCTGCTGGCCAGAACATTCATCCACAGGGCAGAAGGCCTTTCTGAAAAGGGGTCTGAGACAGAGCTGTGCTTCCAGCATGGCCAAAGATGCCTGCTCTCCATTTCCTTGATGGAGTCTACAGGGAATGAGGTTTACATACTCAGATCCAGAACATACTAGACCAAAACGTACTCTGATATCCTCTAAGCTAAATCCAAAACATGAACTTGAGTCTGCAAATTTCCAATTCAGACCCTGTTCCTATGCCCCTAAGGAAACCTGACCCCTCATGACCAGTCTTTCTGGCTCCTGGGGCAGCAGTGGGCCAAGGAAATGACCATGGCTTTCTGTCCCTGGTTCTAAACGACTCTCACTGACCACTGAGGAGGGAACAGACGCGCACATACCTTCTGGGTGGTAGTTTCCTTTTGTATTTGACTCTGCCGCAACTTTTTCAATAAAACGAGTTTTGCTTCTTCTAATCTTAACTCTTCTTTTAGTTGCTTAATCATCCTTTCTCGTTCTTCAGGACTGCTTTTCTACAAGGGCAAGAGAACAAGGGTTGAGGGGGAGAGCTGGGGGCCGGCGAACACAGGCTGTTCCACTGCGAGATGGTTCCCCAGCATGGGGACAAGGCTCACCATGAGGGCCTCAGTGCTGGTCTCCTTCAAGGCATCCTCGGTCAGCCCATTCACCCTCGGGCTCGCAGGCTGCTCGTTGTCAGAGAGTACGATCACGTCGGGCGAAGGGGCTCTCCTCTCGGACTTCATGTCACTGTGGAACAGGAACAGTCACAGGTTACTACCAGAGCGTCTCGACTGCGCTGGACGGCGTCCCCTAGAGCCCCACCCCCACACCCCGCAGATGCCTGGATTCAGACGCAGACACAACAAGGTGGCAGCAAGCAGGGCTGCCTCACCAGACCTCCCCACCACCTGCCCACCCAGGCTGCCTTCTCTCACCGCACTCACCACGGGGCACTCAAATCTGCCAGTTTGCGGCTGAGCCCTTCAAAAGCCAGGACTGTTCTTGGTAACCACTTCTGTGTCCCCCGGGCTGAGGATGCCTACGTGTCTGAAGGTGACACCGTCATTTTGAAAAACACCACGGCTCCTATCTCTACCATGTAGCTCAGTACTGAATAAAAATACTGGGTCCTGAATCTTGGGCCTCTTTCTAGGGCTCCTACCTGCCCGTGTTGGAAGCCACCTGATGGGGCGTCCAGCTCCCACACAAATCAGCCTTTCTTTGCTAAACCCAGACTCGCTAACAGCCCTCACGCCCGTCCCAGGAGACAGAGGGGCTGATGCACATGCTGCCGGCCTACATTCTAGCTCCCCAGCATGGGGTGCCACCACCTCACAAGGTGGCCAAGGCTGCCTGCTAGATAGTCCTTCCTGGGCTACACGTGGCCTCTTCACCCTGCCAGTGGCAATGTGGCAGTAGTGGCTGCATGTTTTGAAACCGACTGGAACATGGAACATTTTCTCTCACAGATCTGGGTACTTTCCACCCACCTGATCCACTCACAAACTAGTTCCCAGCCACCTCTGCCCATTACCCTCTGCCCTCTTACGCCAACCCTACCAGCCAAGTCCCCTAGGACATATATGCACATCTAGTGATGCTAGACTTCTGCTCTGGCATTGCTGACCCCACACATAAGGACCAACAGGTCCCAGAGACGGTGCTTAGTCCCGAACCAAGCAGCTCTGTTTGCTGAGGGCACAACATAAACTTTCCCTTGAGATATGGCCTCAGCATTTGTGTCGAAGGAATCAAATCCTTCTATCAGCAGGAAAACCAGCCAAGGACTGAATGTGTCCACTAGGTGGCACTGTGGCCCAAAGAACAAACTCGATGAAGTTAACTGGGAGTAACACCTCAAAGTTGTCCCATTCCTTCCGGCTGAGCGGGGACAGAGTTATAGATGGAGGACTGGTGTTTTAACAGCCCACTCAACTGCCCTTTCGATTCCCAGAGTGAGCTGTGTCTTCAGGGAAGGATGGGCACAGAGGACCAGATACTGCATTCCCTAACTCCCGTAGCCCCTCAACCCGCAGTGTGCTTCCCCAGGCCCCTCCTAGAGCAGCATGGCTGCTGCACCTCAACAATCCCAGACCTGACCTGATTTAACCAGCACAGCTGCTGGATGGTCTTCCAGAAAAGAGACCAGGAGAGTGAACAAAAAAAGGCTTCCATTTCAAGGTATAGAATCCCCTCACTGTGGTTAGCAGCCCACGTTCTCAAGTCCAGAAATTGGCTGGCCGTCTATAAAGTAACCCGGGATGTCTCACTAGAGCCTCATCAAACTAAAAACCAATGCAATTCGGGAACCACCACACTTTCAAGTCTCCGTGTCTCCCTGCTGACTGCCAACTCTGCCCAAGATCAACTTTAAAGATGACCTCGGGGGACTTCCCTGGTGGCGCAGTGGTTAAGAATCCACCTGCCAATGCAGGAGACATGGGTTCGAGCCCCGGTCCGGCAAGTTCCCACGTGCCGCGGAGCAACTAAGCCCATGTGCCACAATGTAGCCCCCGCTCGCCGCAACTAGAGAAAGCCCGCGCACAGCAACGAAGACCCGATGCAGCCAAAAATATTAAAAAAAAAAAAAAAAAAAGACCTCGGGGCTCCAATTCCGGGTTCTGTGGACACGCACACAGGCACTAAGCAGACACGAGGCTCCAGCACAGGAGTGCAGCCACTGGTCCCAGCCCAGGTGGGTTCCCAGGCAGCTGGCTACACACGGGCAGAGAAGCAGCCCAGGCAGAACCACATCTGGAGTTACAAACTACAGGCGCTTCCTGAGCAAGAGCGCTCTGAGACAACGGTAACTTGCAGGGATTTATCACTTTTTATCACCTCAATGAGGATGTGCACGCCTTCCAAAGGTGAGATGTCTAATAAAGCTCAAATTTGCCTGAGGGAAGAGGGTAGGGTTAGGGACTGGGACCATGTTGAAGCTGAAGCTCCCTGAGATGGTCACTCTGACCACAGCACTCCCAGGTCCCATCTTGGACTGAGACTAATCAATAACTCGTCCAAGAGATGACATCACCTCCCATCAATGATCACTCAGCATCCCAGCAGCCAGCAGGGAGTGAACTTCCTGTATGCTAATCAGGCCACCAAAAAGTCATGTGACAAAGGCATTTCCCTCTTTGGTCATGTGACCCTTTAACTGTGCCTTCCAACGTGAAAACCATGGCAACAGCCAGTTCTAACCAGTTTGTGACACGCAGCCTTCATTTTGAGAAGTGAGGTAGGGTTCAGGTGCTGTCAGGAAATGGAGGCGCCAGCTCACCCTGGGGCTGCCGGGCTGCAGGCATTTCCTGTGTGGTGCCGGCCCGTTCGATTGTTACAGGGACCTGAGTCACCTCTTCCAAACACAGAAGGGTCACCAGCCCCGCTAGTTTCCAAGATGAAAAACTTTCCTAAGTTCAATTTTAAAGCAAAGGTGCTTCAAGGCTCTCATTACTTTCCCAGAGGGTTCTTTTAATTCAGGGAAAAGAACACGCATTTGACAAAGGCTCAAAATTATTGTGGGCATTCTTTTTTTAAAACGTATTTTAAATTATAAAACCATTTAGGCCAGGAGAACAAAGCAGAGGAAATCTAGCCGAACATGCCAGGGGAACAGTTGTAGTGGCCAGGTGTACTGCCTCAATTCAGGGCAGCTGCCTGGGCACCAAGTTTATTTAGAAGCTATATGATTTCAGGGCAAATTCATTAAGCCTATCCTGCCCATCTTGGGAACCCTTATATAAAATATTATGATCCGGGGACTTCCCTGGTGGTCCAGTGGCTAAGACTCCACGCTACCAATGCAGGGGGGCCAGGTTCAATCCCTGGTTAGGGAACTAGATCCCACATGCTGCAACTAAAGATCCCACATGCTGCAACTGAGACCTGGCTCAGTCAAATTAAAAAAAATTATGATCAGAAGAGATTTTACATGACCGACAAAAATCCCTGGAAGCAGGCTAGGCTGTTAGCAAAAATGGTCTCACTACCTCCTCCCCTGTATACCGGCCGTGGCTAAACAGAGTTCTGTTACCTGCCCAGAACTTTCACCAAGTTTCCTAAAGGGAAGGCAGGGATTATAAACTTAACTCATGACAAGATCCCTCCATTCACAGCACCAGACTACCATCCCAGCTGCTAACCAATTAGCAGTCAGTGTGAGGTTAATATTTAGTGTCTCACTGGCCTGTGCCAGGGGAAGCAGTCTCAAGGGAATGCAGCTCTGACCTTTGCTGTTCTCAATATGGGCCTGCCTGATGTCTGGGGAAGGCACACTTGATCCACACTCATTCATTTACTCACTCACTCACTCCAATTTGCTGAAAGCCAACCTAAGAAGCAGGTGCTTTGTCAGGTAGTGGGGAGAAACCCCTGGATAAAAGCAGTTCCATCCTTAGGGTCGACCAGGATGGGCAGACACAAAACCAGGAGGGGGAGGGGCAGATGGGAGTGGACCACCACCTGCCTCAGCCCACTGAGCAGCAGAGCAGCTTCACCAAGGCACGTTACTACCCCAGACCTGCTTGATCAAAGCCTGCACTTTTATAAGATCCCTAAGATGCCTGCACACACTAGGGAAGCCGGGGACGAGGGTGGGCCAAATGAGGCCTGGGGACAACAAACTGCTCCTCAGGGCTAACCCAGGGAAGACAGCAGCGCTGGTGGCCAACTACTCCCTGATAGAACCCTCCCTCTTCCCCTCATCTTTTGGGCCTGGCTGGGCAGGGAGGGGCAGGTGGTTGCTGTTTGCTGGGTATGGCAGGTGCGGGGGAGAGGCTTTTCCAGACCCAACGCCAGTTTCAGCAAACATTAGTCTTGGCCCCACCAGACCCTCCCCCAGGGCATTCCTCCCTCTAGAGCCCATTCGGCCCTCCCAGGCCCACAGCCTCTCCAGCCCTCAGCCCCTGAACTCCAAGTTGCTGCTCACATGTACGTCCTGTCGTGAGCTCCTCCCACCTTCACCACCATCCCCTCCAAGGAATGTTCCTCCGTCATATTTCTCATCTCCCTTGTGAGGCCCAACTCACACTTCAAGATGCGCTTCAAACCACCTGTGCCCTCAGAAAAGGCCCCGGCTGGCCAAGCCCCGCCCTGGGACCGTGGTCAGCACTACCCCACTGTGCTCACGGGACCCGCCCCCGCAACAGCGTGCATGTCTGGGGCAGCCTTCTTCGCCCTGCCTCTAACTGTCCATCTTCGAGGCAGGGAGCTTAGGGCAAAACTCTGGGAGCTTCCACTCAAGGGCACCACAAGCCTGAGCAGAGGCACTCCCCTGACAGAGACCAGCTCACTCACCCTCACCTCAGCAAACTATCCAAGAAAGTGCCTTGCCCTCCTACAAGGTGCCATTATGGCAGCCCTGCGCTGGCTCAGTTCACCCTCCCACAGCCTCCCAGGGTAATGCTGTCATTGCGCATTTGATAGGCGGGTTCCCCCACCCAGGGCTGGGGCCAGAGGTCACCACAGGCATAGCAGCCAGGGAGCCATGGTCCCACCTGGAGCCATCTCCACAATGCTGGGGCCCTACAGCTCCCGGTGAGGGCCAGGATGCTCCTAAGGTGGCCCGACAAGCAAAGGGCTTCCCACCTCCCCAGAGCCAGAGGGACAGGACCCTCCTCCTAGTGCCATGCTGGGTGGTGGACAGGCCACAGGGCTTCCTCCCAGAGCAGGCACTGTGCACCAAGCCTACACACACTGAGGGGAGGGGGAGAGTCACACCCTTACAAAACCTCTCACTTGGTTCTGCCTCTTTCAAGTGAGAAGCCCAGGGTAGGACACTTCCCCCTCTGTGCCCCCTACAAGGATGGGGACAGTAATTCCTGCCCCACTGGGTGGGGTTTACTGCGTGAGGTGAGACCTCAGTGCCAAGGAGGCTCGGATGCCGTAGGAGGCCATCAGGGCAGTTCAGGCCCCAACCTCTCCTGAGGCAGTAAGGGGCTGCTTGTTGTGAAGGTCAACTCGGCACACAGCAGTCAATTGGGTAACACGTGAATATTCTCAAACCCGGTGAAGACAGAGATTGGGCCTGCTCTGTGGGTGCTCAGATGACACAGCTGGTGTGCACCTACCTCCTCCTCTTCCCTGCACCTGGTTCCAGGATGGGGCCTATGAGTTCACAAGGAATCTGCAATGCCTGTAGACTGACCGATCACCTCGCACATGTGAGCAGCTCTTTCCACACGCACACAGATGCTGCACTGGTAAAGGATGTGCAAACTCACTTAAAAGGATTTCTGGGGCTTCCCTGGTGGCGCAGTGGTTGAGAGTCTGCCTGCTAATGCGGGGAACACGGGTTTGTGCCCCGGTCCGGGAGGATCCCACATGCCGCGGAGCAGCTGGGCCCGTGAGCCATGGCCGCTGAGCCTGCGCATCCAGAGCCTGTGCTCTGCGGTGGGAAGAGGCCACGGCAGTGAGAGGCCCGCGTGCCGCAAAAAAAAAAAAAAAAAAAAAAAAAAAAAGGATTTATGAATTCTGTGTCATTATGTCTTGTCAAGCACTAGGCCCTGGAAGTCCAACTCCTAACCTATGAGTCCAGGACTCTGGTGGATGTTAAGGAGGAGTCCTAATACACCTGGTTGACAAAACCCTGTACACAGGACCACCGCACTACACCCTTACGAGGCCATCCATTCAGTCCTGAAGAGCACCGTGGAGGTAGCTCATTCCAAGTGATCCATGCCTCCCCATGCTCACGTCCTCGTGTCCGGTCCTATCCCCAGGATCTGGGTTAGTTCTGTGGCTCACTCTCTGAGGCCAGGAGTGAGGAACATAGAGGAAGCAACGATGCAAGCTTTTGAAGCAAGGTCACAGCCTCAAAAGCTTGTGCTTGTGACTTCCCTGGTGGCACAGTGGTTAAGAATCCGCCTGCCAGTGCAGGGGACACAGGTTCAGGCCCTGGTCCGGGAAGGTCCTGCATGCCGCGGAGCAACTAAGCCCGTGCGCCGCAACTACTGAGCCTGCGCTCTAGAGCCCGCGAGCCACAACTGCTGAGCCCGCACACCTAGAGCCTGTGCTCCGCAACAAGAGAAGCCACTGCAATGAGAAGCCTGCTCACCACAACGAAGAGTAGCCCCCCTGCTCACCGCAGCTAGAGAAAGCCCGCACGCAGCAACAAAGACCCAACACAGCCAAATATAAATAAATAAATAAAAACTAATTAATTAAAAAATAATAATTAAAAAAAAAAGCTTGTGCTTGGGCCCTTGGAACATTTGCTCTGAGAGACCACCCCAGAGTAGGATGCCAAACTAGCTGCTTGCAAAGAGGGTCACAGACACAGACACAGAGATGGGCCCAGCCATCCCACATGAGTAACCAAGCCACTGGGGACACCCAATCCAGCTGACGTGGGACTACAAAGATGAGAACCCAAGAAGCTGCACCCAGCTGGAACCAGCAGACCTGACAGATGATGCTACACCAATACAGTTACTTTAAACCACTAAACTAATGGGGCCGGCAGCCCAGCTCTGCCCCCAGCGAGCTGGCCTACGCCACTATAATGCCATGACCTCCCTCAGACTCAACAAGGCCACCTACTCTAGACGCTACAGTACCCTGGGAGAGAGAAGGTGGGAAAGAAAAGGTGTACTCAAGTAACCATCCCTGCTGAACCTCAAATCCCCCCCAAAAGGACCAGCAGTACTTCTCTGCACACAGAGGCTGCCCGGGGCAGATGCAGACTTGGGAAGGGATTGGAGCATAGCTCTAGGACTGCCCAGCAGGAGCACAGAGCTGCCCAACAAAGAAAAGGGGGTGTATATACAGAAGGTCCCACAGGAGAGGAGGGGGCCATCCTCAGGTCTGGGAGCCACTACCAGCGGCTTCAGGCACTACCGGGAGTGGTGTCTGAGTCAACGCTGGAAAGCAATTCCATGTACTTAATCCAATGAGCACTCCCATTCCAGAAATACTTCTAGAAACGTCCTAAAGAGAGAAAAATACGACGTTTATCACCAGTTCCCAGGTTAGTCCTACTACCTGGTAACATTTCACTGGCAGTTCCCAGTTGCATATTGGGCATCTCCGCAGACACACACCACTGGGATCTTTCACAGCCGTTTGGGCATGGGAGCTGCTCACTGGGACCCCATGACACCCCACCCTCCTTTCCCAAGGGGCCCCATCCACTCAGACACACCCGATGTGATTAGAAAGGGAACCGCTGCATGCAGACACAGGTGCGCCCCAAAGCCGAACACTTGCTTGCCCTTGGGGTTGGTAGGCACTGACGGGTGCCTGGTCCCTGCCGCGCCCCCCAGAGCCCACCTGCTTCCCGCCAGCCCCAGCCCCTCAGCTCCCTCGGCTCCCTGGGCTCCCCTGCGCAATTCCCCCAATTCCCCCTCGACTCCCTTCTTGGCATCCATTACCACTTCTCCCAGCACTGTAACTTGACACCCTGTTGGCTGGGATGTCAAGACAAAAGCCCAGAGCCTGCTTTGTGGGGGCCAGGAAGTCAGAATACATTTTGCTTCTAGGCCACAGAGGCCATGGAGGTGAGCAGCTGGGACAGGATTTTTGAAACCCAGCCATAATTCTTCCTGGAGACTCCAGGTCCGGCTATCTCTCTGGGACTCCATTATGGCCCACCCTGCCATGGCAACAGCCGAACATCTCGGAAGAAAGGAAGAGAGCAAGTGTGACCAGGGTCTGGTCCCGAGAGCCCATCCCCCAACCAGGGCCCCCAGCACAGAGGCGGGCAGTCCCAGGGCAGAGGCAGCTGCAGTGGAAGAGCACTGTGCCATCAGCAAGGCCAGGAGGCATCCAGCCTGTCCTGCTGGGGATCCTTCTAGGAACACAGGAGCCCCCAGAAGTCACACAGCCTGGCTAGGGAGACCCAGAGGACCTCACTGGGACTGGAAGCAGGGATAGGGGCCAGTTTTGGGGGCATGCAGAGTCGATGGAGAAACATGCCAAGAATGGGCAGAAGGGAGTGTTCCCTGGGCCAGCAACTGGCAGTGGCCCCACAAAAAGACCCTGACATCAAATGGCAATGGGACAGCCTGCAGGGCCAGCACCCACCCAAGGAGGTCACTGCAGCATGACCCTGCCAGCAGGCAACATGTTCCAGTCAGGTCACCACCAGGAAGGTTAAATCCGATTCAGCACGCTCTCTGCTCAGAAATTTGGAAAGGGGCACTTATTAGAAATGACCACATAGTCAGAACTGAAATGCTGACTTATGTCAGATTTGGGAAAATCACCCAGGACATTTGCTGACCCTTTTTGATGGTCATCCCTGTGCCAACCACCAAGATGCATGCTTCCATGTGATCGTCTCAACTGCTCAACTGTCACCCACATCACCCACATCCACAGGTGCGGAAAGAGTCTTAAGAGAGTGATTTCCTGAGGTCACACACCCATGGCCTGAGGATAACCTGGGCCCACAGCAGGCCCAGCCTCCTATGGACCTCTGGCAGGCCTGGTCAACTCTGGCACGCCAAGGTCTGCCAGGTGTACTCCACAGTGCACTGGGACCTGGGCCTCCTGTCCTAGTCAGACCAGCTGGGCACCCATAGCCTGAAGGGGGCTAAATGGTATCCCAAAAAGGAGATGCAGGGCAGGAAAGGGTAGGTCTCACATAACTGTCAACTGAGGCCTCTAACTCAGGTTATCAAATACCATTTTTGGACTAGGTTAAAAAGGGGAAAATATTTTTATTTATACTTGAAGGATGCTGGATAGCCACCAGCATCTGCATGCCAAGTCTCTGAGGTGATAAAGAGATGACAGTGCGAGGACATGGATGTGGTCCTTGGACTTGACTGGGAAACAACTCTTACTACACATGGACCGCTACCTGCTTGAGGAAGCTGCGTGGGGCTTCAGCACTCGGGAATCCAGGTTTCCAAAGGGCCTGGGCCTGGGGAATTAAGGTAAAAGGAGTGTGGGACCCCTCTGCTGGTCACAGCACTATCACTAGCATCGCCTCTTTGCTCTGTCACCATACCCGCATGCCAGGCCAACGTTCCTCCAGGGAGAAACTCAGGAGCACGCTGCAGCACGGAGGGACTCCCTACACCAGATGAACCCAAACACACCTCCTGGGATGCCAGCTTCCTCACCGACTCACAGCAAGTCAGCTGTGTGCAGATGAAATCTCACTCGAGAAACAAACACTGTTTTCCAGCTTGCAATGACCACAAACTCTTGTGATAAATACAAAGTGCTCTATTTGCCTGGAACTTTCTTGCCCCCTCTTAAATATCTGTGTTTCAAACTGCTGGGTCCTGCCCCTCCACGCCCTGGCAAATCCCAGGGGATGTCCTCCCAGCACGGCTCAGGTGTCCCCCACCCACCCCACCTGACCTGCCCCAGCTGCTCTAAGCAAAGCAGCTGTGAGACTCCGCCCAGGTCAGCCATGAGGACTCTGGGGGGCTGGGCACTCGTCAGTGGCTCCTGGGACCTGGCCCAGTCACCAAACCTCAAAGAGCTTCAGTTTCTTCATCTGCAGAATGGGATGTCACTGACCATGAGAGGATGCTGTGAATGGTAAAGGGCACAGAAAGTGCATCTAGTCAACGGATGATGACCCCACCTCTCTTCCCCATCCTTGCAGAACATAGTAATGTGCACACTCAGGGCAGCCCCCATCACCTTTTCTGCTATAATTTAGCTCTGAATTGATTCATCTGGCCACCTTCCCTGCAATCCGAGGTCTCTAGGGACAAGATCCCAGGCTAAGGGCTTCTCTTCCTCTCACTGTCTGACCCCATCAGGCCATTAACCACTGTCCTGCCTGAGATGTGAGCTCAGAGTCGTGCCAGGCATCCTTGCTTGTGCCCACTGTGGACAGCCTGCCTGCGGTCCTCCCAGAGTGGTCCTCAGGACCCCTTCAGGGGCTCTGCCAGGCTGTTGTAACATCAAGATGACATTTGCCTTTTTCACCAAGTCAGGAGAGCTGCACCAAACTGTGCCAAGACTCACGGTGTCATCACGCTGTAGGCAACACCCTGCATGAAGTACAAGCTATTGATTTTATTAAAACTCAAGCATTTGAGAACATGTCTTTTTAATATTCTGTGACAAGATAAAGCACTCCTGTTGCATACAGAAGCAGAACAGATATGCAGGAAAAAAATCACACGTTTGAGCGTTCATGATGCTTGAAGGAAGGTCGGACAGACATGCTGTGGTTATTCAGACTTGGGTGTCTGGCACACACTTTCCCCAAAATGGTCAAAGCAAAGCCTGTTCACTTCAAGGAAAACAACCGATAATATGTCACTAATGATAATGTCTGAGCTTCCAACAAGCAAAATGTAGAATTTTGGAAAATTTGTGAGCCCAAGAGCTTCCTAACAGATCGGATAATTAACTAATCTGATTCCGCGATACTGTAAAATGAAATATATCAGTATTTGAAAGATCTCTGTAACTCAGTAAATATTTTCTAATGTTCGATGGTATTACAAACTCAAACATGAGTAAAAGATCATTCAGGGAGAGAAAAAACAAATCTAGGCAGAAGAACCCAAAATAATTTGTGTAGACGCTCCACTCTCAAGGTGGAGCATGACTCCGCATCCCTTTCCTTAGGTGTGAGCTGACTTCCTTCCAAAGGGCACAGCACGGAAAGGGAGAAGGAAAGTAACTTTACAGTGAAGACACCTGACATACACCCAGGTGATCAAGGTGTGACAAGTCACACTGATGGCACGTGCCCTGGACACACGTGTGATGAGAAGGGCACTTCCCCTCTGAGGTCCTCCTCTCCAAAACCCAGTCCAACCATGAGAAAAACACCAGACAATTCCAACTGAGGGCCATTCTACAGAACACCTAACTCCAAACCGTCAAGGTTGTCAAAACCAAGAAAGTCTGAGAAACTGTCTCAGCCCAGAGAAGCCTAGAGACATAATGACAAAATGTCATGTGGGATCCTGGAACAGAAAAGGTATGTAAAAAAACAGGAAATCTGAATAGACAATATAGACTTTGGTTAATAGTAATTACTCGTGACAAATGTTCCACAGTAATCTGTTAACAATGAGGGAGACTGGGAAAGGGTGTGCAGGAACGATCTTCGCAAACTTTCTGTAAATCTAAAACAATCCTAAAATTTTTTTTTAAATTCTTCTGTTCAGGGACTTCCCTGGTGGTGCAGTGGTTAAGAGTCTGCCTGCCAATGCAAGGGACACGGGGTCGAGCCCTGGTCCGGGAAGATCCCACAGCCACGGAGTAACTAAGCCCGCCACAACCACTGGGCCTGAGCTCTAGAGCCCGCCAGCCAACTACTGAGCCCGTGTGCCACAACTACTGAAACCCGCACACCTAGAGCCCGTGCTCCACAACGAGAAGCCACCGCAGTGAGAAGCCCGCGCACCTCAACAAAGAGTAGCCCCTGCTCGCCGCAACTAGAGAAAGCCCGCGTGCAGCAATGAAGACCCAATGCAGCCAAAGATAAATTAATTAATTAAAATAAATAAATAAAGTTAAAATGATACTTAAAAAAAAATTGTTCTGTTCAAGGTGCAAGAGAGACTGACAGATTTTAATGTAACTGAGTACAAAAACTTCACTGATAATCGAGGTTTCAGAGTCTATAGTGCAACTAACCGTTAGGAATGGCCACTCTGTGTTTTGGTGTCGTATTAAAGGAAGAAACACACAATTATCCAAGACTAACCAAATACTCCTCCCTGCTCAAACTGCTTCTCTGTGTCAGGCTGGATTTTCTTCACATGCTTCATCCCTAAAAACTTATCACAAGAGACTGGATGAAGAAGCAGATATGAGAATCCAGCTGTCTACTTATTAAAGAGATCTGCAAAACAGTTATTTTTTTTATAAGCAATGTTCTTTATGCTAACATGTAGTGGATTTATTATCGTCATCTTTAAATAAATAAGTTATTTTCAGATTTTCTAACACAGTAAATGTCAACATATTTTCCACACGACCAAAGGTTCTCTGGGGTCCAGAGATGGAAAAGGGGCTACACCAGTGCTTTCGGCAAAGGGTTTCCTGTCCCCATCACAGATGCCAGTCTGAGCAGAGGTTCCCAAGTGCAGTCCTCCTGACATACCACAATCCACGTGGTTTTTTCATGCTGCCAAAGTTGTGTTTTGAAAAGCAAGACGTACTAAAAATTTAATAGGACTCACCACACATACACGCTGTAATTTCCCTATAAAACCTATTCAATTATAAGACAACAAAATTTGGTAACCCTGTTCCTGTGGCCTTAAAAAGCGGCAACTGTACAGGCCCCACAGTTACCCAGTTCACAGAGAACTTGCCACTGCCCAGGGCAGCTTGGACACCCTGCATATGCAGATGGGCAGGCCAAGCACAGACTTCCCGTAGAGGCAGGTCAGGCACCCCAGGCCCCCAACGCCAGGAAACTATCCTGCATCTCACGCCCCACTCCCCCCTTATGCCGCACTGCAGGCAAAGGCATCTCCTCCCTCATCCAGCATGTCTACCTCTGTTCTCACATGCAGGCATCCAGCAAACTTCCAAGCTCCACCCACATCCAGAGCATCAACTCTCCCTGCTCCAGAGGGTGGTCCATGGGCTGCATTTCCCAGCCTGACATCCGGCTCTGCTCCCACCGCCATGGGTCTTCTCAGGCCCTGACTCCAGGCAAACACAATGGCTCCAGGGAGCTAGCTGGATGCCCGAGCACCCCTATTTCTGGGCCGTGAGCTTCCCAGGACATGCCACCCGGACTGCTCTTTCCCACAGTGCCCACAGATACCACACGTGCCTGGATTGGTTGTTCTCTTTAAAGCACTGTTGTGTTAAAGCTGCTTTTGAAAGCTATCAAGGGCCTGCTTTAAGGAACTCTGCATGTCACCAGATTTCAGTGCCCCCTAAGACCTGAAGCTTTTCAATGTGATTACATCACAACTATTTTTAAGATTTAAGCTCTAAAAATAAGCACTCTTATGGCTTGGGATCCAAGGAAGGGGACACACAGTAACGTCTGGTATGTCTCCCATCTCTCCACCCATCAGACGCTCCCCACCTCCTTCGCACTCCCCGCCTCCCCCGGGCGGGCCCATCCACAGAGCTGGATCAGCCACAGGGAACTCAGCTCCCCTCTCCCTCATTCTTGGACACCTGTGAGTCCCAAGTCTCCTTTCCATCAGTGCTGTGACAAACCTTACTGGACTATGCCTCACTTCAGAGGAGATGGTGGGCTCCAAGGGTGGGGTGAACTGTCCTGGGCTACACAGGGGTGTGAGTGAAATTGAGCCGTCAGACCCCACATTTTTTTTAACCACCTGCTATCCCCCGCTCCCTTTCAGGCTCACAAATTACAATTCGAGTGCTCATCTTCTTGAGGAAAAAATCCAGAAATCTCTTGCAATCAGGCCAGCTCTCTTTTTCCTCCAGGGCACACTCTGCTAACTGAGAAAATACTCCTCTCCTGGTATAAATCCTGCTTGCCCCACCTGGGGTGACACACGGTATGTGTGGGAAGTGCTGGGTATTCACTCCTGCTTCTACCTGTTCTACAAACAGAGCTCCCTTCATCCTTCTTCTCCACCAGGTTAGGTGGCCATGAGGGACAGGATGGGATCCCTCAGGCCAGCACACTCGCCATCCCCACCCCCAGGGTTGGTTATGGTTCCGGTACACCTGCTCTCCTCATGTCAGAGAAACTGACTGTAAGATAAAAAGCAATGTATATAAAAGCAGAGCCTCCATGGCAGAGGGCTGGCCAGAGACCCTCCCTCATGTACCACCATAGGTAGAATGTTTAAACCCACTACAGCAGTGAGGGCATTGCCTGTCAGCATGTGGCAAAGCACCAGCAGGAATACATGCCATAAGAGGATATCAGAAACTGCAACTGCAGAATTATACTGAATAATTTCAAAATAAGGAAATGATCTGCTTAATCTGCCAATCTGCTTAACTCACACATGTGTGAAGAGAAGAGTTCCTGACTGTTAAACAAACAAGTGCTTACAGCTACTATCCTGATGACTGTAGACGGTGGCTTGCTGGTTCCTGTCAGGGCAGCCACACAGTAATATCCCCAGAAGGCTGGCACTATCCAGTGAGAAACCATCCCCTCCAAGGCCAGAGGAGGGCGCCGTAAAGGCAACGGGGAAGTGGCAAAACTGTGGAGCTCCTTACCTGTCACCAGGCTGGCTCACAATATGCCCCATGTGAACTAGGTCACTCTAAGAGTTAGAAACAGGGCACCCAGAGTCTGTCACTCTGCCATCCAAAAATAATCTAATGATTTTCAGAAGTACAGGTGAACCCCTCAAGGTACAATTATTACAAACCTGGGATAAGATAACGGCCCAGAATAAAGACAGGTGGACAGAGGAGAACCGGGATGAGGAGCCCCAAGGGAAGGGGAGAGGCAGCGAATGAGGAGATGGAAAGAAGTCACAGAGGTTTGGAGAGGTGGCAGCTGAGGCAGGGGAATCCAGAACGAGGAACCGATTTCTGAAGGAACGTACCTCTCAGTTCAGCTCTTACGTGCTGAAATGCAAGCAGGCTATGGATTTCTAGTTGGAACTGATGGAGCTGCTCCCCAAGGCTGCTTGGCCCCTCCTGGAAGCCGCCCAGCCGCAGACAGGGAACTAGCAAGTGAAAGGCCAGCCCACAACAGGTGCTGGGGAGGGGCTGGGCTCCCCAAGAGCCTCCCACAGAGTGCCAAAGCCCCCCCACACACACACTGAGGGAAGTAATCGTCACACAGAAGGAACAGGCTCCTGGCTGCGTGACTTCCAAAGCTCTCACACTGTGGCGGGGGGGGGGGGGGGGGCTGTCAATCGCTGGCGACTGTAGGAGGAGCCAGGGTGAGGGCCACAATCACACTCACTCAGGCTGTGAGAGAACCAGAGCCCTTTCCAGAGCCATCACGCCCACAGCTGTGTAACATTCCCCTGAATCACTCAAGGACGCACATTCCAGCAGACAGCTGGCCGGTGGGTCAGGCACAGCTGCAGTGGAGCATGGTGGGGAGAACAGGGTAGGAGGGGGGCTCGCGTCTGCACATCGCCGTGGAGGACCCCCACCCACACCCACGCGGGAAGCTGGCGCAGCAACCATCGCTGGCCTCACCCTCTGTCATGGAAGGGAGAGGGCTGATGGTCACACAAGCAGGCCAGGACCTGGACTCAGACCTCTCTGAAGACTCCATGGCTAAAACTGTAAAGCCTGACAACACCAAGTGAGGATTAAGTTAGCTGGACCTCCACGCCTGTGAGAGTAAAACCACCCAGACATTTTTGGGGAAAGGCATGGCAGTTTCTTTAAAACAGCTCAATACCCACCTACCCTGTGACCCCAGCAATTTGACCCCTAGGTATTTAGCAAGAGAAATGATGATCGATGTCCACGCGAAAGACTTCTACGGGAATGATCACAGCACCCCAAACTGGAGACTGCCCAGTATCGGTGGACAGGCGAGTGGACGACTATGCATATCCACGCGGGAGTCCCTCAGCAAAATGCTGATACACACAACAGAGATGAATCCTAATTACGTGGAGTGAGAGAAGCCAGACCCCACCAAGCACATACTCTATGATTCCATTTCTAGGAAGTTTGAGAAGAGGCAAGATTGGTGGAGAGTGGGAGAATACACCCAGTCAGGGAGGGCAGGAAATGTATGGATGGCTCCAGGGCACTTTCTGGGGTGATAAGGTTCTGTACACAGGTGGATACATGTGTGAAAACCGCAGCAGGAGAGGCATACACAGCAGGCACCAGCAGTACTTCCTGGCAGGGCAATGCAACCCCGGGTTTACTGTATCCTTCTTCTCCCAAAGGCCGCTTGTAAAGCATGTCCACCCAAACAAGGACTCTATAACTTACGGAGTCATCTTGGAAACGTTAAGTGATGCACATACCTTTTCCTGTGGACTCCATTTCTACACAGAACAGAACAAAACAAGGCCATCCACACAATCCAACATTACAGATGACAGGCGGAAGCACTATCATGTTACTTTCAGGTTCATTTTCACTTTGGAAGAGGACTCGGGCATTAACATGGGTGTGGATGACATGCCCCACACACCACACTCACCACTGTGGGTGGCCAAGCCCTGTCTTAAGAGCAAATGATCTACCATTGAGAATCCTAACTTCTATACAGAGTGTCGCCCTCCACTACCAAAGTCCAAAAAGAAAGATGGGGCAGTGATTCTGTCATCAAGGATACCGGCTTCAACAAAGGTGCCCTGCTTTTGCAGCCTTGGTAAACAGAGAGTGTACTTCTGGTGCATTTTACAGTCTGTTAAACCTTGCAAGAAGGCAGAAAGCCAGAAAAACTAAAGCCAAGAACAGCTCTAATGGCTCAGGTGCTACTGCCAGCTCCCAATAGGCCACAGGTCACTCGGTAGGGATAAGAACACACATCAGAGTCCTTCCCACCCACACCATGGGGCAGACCATTGGTCCAAGTAAAGCCCTGTGCCACAGCAAAAGAGACACACGATGCAAAGCAGGGAAGGAAGAGGTGTCAGACAGCTGCCTGAAGACCACGCACACCAATGGAAGCCAGGCAGACACAGTCACCATGACACCTGCCCCACACATCCATACAAGACCCACATGGCTGGCTGTCGAGCAGCAGAAATGGGGCTCCAAGTCTGCCCCTGCCCTGCCTGTGAGACCCTGGGAGCCCAGCCTTGTTTCCTCCCAGGTAAAATGAGGAAATAGAGATGGACTGCTTAGGCATCCAGTGACTTCCATCCCTAGGCGAGCCACACCCCTAAAGTCGAGGCTCCCCAACACCTCTGCATATTCTTTCAAGATCCAGTACCCTGAAAAACAGCTAAGTCAGATCCTGTCCCATCATTTCTGCCCCCAGGGACGAGCATGGTACCTGCCACAGACAATCCGGGGAGAGTTGGCGCCTCAGAAAAAGGCACACAAAAAAACATTTTCAGTGAAGTATGGGGGTGGCTAATCATGAAGTTCCCACCCCACACAGGCCCAGGGCAACCAAGGGACCCAGCCCTAACCTTTCAGGTGCAGAACCTCTGGAGAACAGGCTCATGTTTTACTCAGTTAAATGTTCCTCTACCCAAGAGGGGAAAAACAAAGCTCTTTTCACCTGTGTGTGGCCTAGACTATTTTTGAAGATCAACAATTTGTGACAGAAAGAGAGTCTCCTCTATAGGAAAGTGCAGGAGTGGAATCTATTTATCTCAGAAACAAAACAGAGAACCCAAAACAGCTTCCTCTGCCTGTCCCAGCTCCAGACCTCATCCAGCAGTCCAGACTTGGGGTAGAGGGAGGGCAGCACATGCTCATGAGCTTTGGGTTGGCCTCACAAGACCAACAGGATCAACCTCCAGCTCTGCGGGGTTTTGTTTTTCCCTGAGCACACTGACGGATGCCAGAACGGAAACCAAACTATTTTAACCTCATTTATATTTTTTAACATCCATATTGAGGTATAATTTACATACCACAAAATTCATCCATTTTAAGAGTATAATTCAGTGATTTTTTAGTAAATTTAGAGTTGTGCAACCATCCCTACAATCCAATTTTAGAACACTTCCATCACCCCAAAACGTTCCCTTGTGCCTGTGAACAGTTAATCACTGCCCTCACCCACCCCCAACCCCTGCCTCAGACCACCATCTGAATGCTGTCTGTCTCTGTAAGTTTGCTTTTTTGGACACTCCCTGTAGATGAAATTATACAATACATAGTCTCTGGGTCTGGTGTCTCCCCCTCGGCATGGTGAGTCTGAGCTTCATCCATGTTGCAGCACAAATTGGTAACTCGCTTCTTTAAAATTGCTGATTAGTAATCCACTGCATGGATATAGCACATTTTGTTTATCCGTGGCCTTCTGGATTGTTTCCACCTTTCTGCCTGTTGTGAATCATGCTGCTATGGACACCCATGTACCTGTCTTTGTGTGGACACGCTTTCATTTCTCTCAGGTACCTTCCTTGGACAGACTCTTGGGTCATGTGGTAAGTTCATGTCTAACTTTCTAAGAAACTGACAAACCGTTTATGCCATTTTACATTGCCACCAGCAATGTATCAGGGTTCCAGTCTCTCCACGTCCTCGCCAACACTTGTTATCATCCTTTCTTATTTTTTTTAAAGAGCTTTTATTTATTTATTTGGCCGCGCTGTACAGCATGCGGGATCTTGGTTCCCTGACCAGGGATCAAACCCATGCCCTCTGCAGTGGAAGCGTGGAGTCTAAACCACTGGACCACCAGGGAAGTCCTTTGTCTGTCTTTTTTTATTACAGCTACCCCTGAGACTTGTTTTATGGCCTAGCATATGGTCCACTCTGGAAAATGTTTCATGTGCACATGAGATGTATTCTATAGATGCCCTTTAGCCAAACAGATCAACAGTGCTCTTCGAGTCTTCTAGAATCTTGCCGATTTTCTGTTTAGTTGCTCTACCAATTGTTAAGAGAGGAGTACTGAAATCTCTTTTTTCTTTTTTTTTTTTTTTGCGGTACGCGGGCCTCTCACTGTTGTGGCCTCTCCCATTGTGGAGCACAGGCTCCGGACGTGCAGGCTCAGCGGCCATGGCTCACAGGCCCAGCCGCTCCGCGGCATGTGGGATCTTCCTGGACCGGGACACAAACCCGTGACCCCTGCGTCGGCAGGCGGACTCTCAACCACTGCGCCACCAGGGAAGCCCCTGAAATCTCTATAATTTATGAACTGTCTATTTCTCTTAGCAATCCTATCAGTTTATGCCTCAGATATTTTGGGATTCTGTTGTTAGGTACATATACATTTGTTACTGGTATATCTTCCCATGTACTGTTAAAAAATGTCCCTCTTTGGCTCTAGGAATATTTTTTTGTCTTAAAGTCAATTTTATCTGATATTAATACAGTCATTCTAGTTTTCTTATGGTTACTTATGGTATATCTTTCCTCATCCTTTTACCTAAGGATCTAATGGTTGTCTCTTATAGACAATATATAATTAGGGGGGCTTCCCTGGTGGCGCAATGGTTGAGAGTCCACCTACCAATGCAGGAGACACGGGTTCGTGTCCCGGTCCGGGAAGATCCCACATGCCGCGGAGTGGCTACGCCCGTGAGTCATGGCCGCTGAGCCTGCGCGTCCGGAGCCTGTGCTCCGCAACGGGAGAGACCACAACAGTGAGAGGCCTGCGTACCGCAAAAAAGGGAAAAAAAAAAAAAATATATATATATATATACACACATATATATATATATATACACACACACACACACACACACACACACACACACACATATATATATATATATATATAAAATTAGGCTGGATCTTGCCTTTTTTTAATCTGCTCTGACAATCTCTGCCTTTTGATTGGGGTGTTTAGACTACTCACATTAAATGCAATTATTGATCTGGTTGGATTTACATTTATCCTTTAGCTGTTTGTTTTCTACATGTCTTCCTTCTTTTTTGTTCTTCTGTTCCTCATTGACTGCTTTCTTTTGTGTTAAATATTTAATGTACCACAATTCTTCTGTTGATTTTTTTAAACTATATTTTAAAGTTATTTTCTTAATAGTTGCTCTAGGGATTACAATAAGCATTTTATTAACAATACAGTCTGCTTCAGATTAACACTAACCTGATCCCGGTAAAATATAGAAACTTTACTCCAATACAGCTCCATTTCATTCCTGTTTTGTACTGTTGTTGACCCGTATATCACGTGTCTATATATGTTATAAATACAACAGATTGTTGTATGCCTTTGGTCAACTGCCAAAGAGCTATGGTTGTTTTTGTCAATTCTATCCAGTGTTATGGCTAATGCTTCATATGATGTTATGTCTTTTAACTAAGAAGAAATGAGAAAAAAATGTCTTTTCTATTAGCCCACATATTTACCATTTCCAGTGCTCTTTATTTCTTCCTGTGAATGTACGTTACCAACATGTCACTTCCTTTCAGCCTGAAGAACCAGCAGGTCTGCCAGCAACAAATCCTCTCAGTCTTTGTTTATCTGAAAATCTCTTTTTGCTTTCGTTTCTGAAGGAGAGTTCTGATGCACTGAGAATTCTGGGTTGACAATTTTCTTCTTTGAGTACCTTGAATGCCATTCAGTTCCCTTTTGGTTTCCATTTGAATGTCTCAGGTGAGAAGTCAGCTGTTAATTATATTAATGCTTCCCCTGTATGTGATGAGTTGTTTTTCTCTTGCTACTTTCAAGATTTTCCCTTTTTCTCTGGCTTGTAACAGTTTGACTCTGATGTGTCTAGGTATAGATCTCTTTGTATTTATGCTACTTGAGGTTTGTTAAGCTTCTTGGATAAGCTTCTGCTCAAATACATGTTTGGCCATTCTTTCTTCAAATTGTTTTTCTGTCTTGCCCCCAAACATGTCTGCAACCTTGGGCTAACACAGCCACTGTCCCTCCCCACTTACCCATCTCCAAAACTGTCACTTTAACCAACAAGGCCATGGGCAGGGCTGCTGCCCACCACTCTAAATTGAGTGAGCCCCTTCTCACCCCTGCAGAGAAGCTGTTGGTCCTTACAGCCTGCACTGGCTAGGCAGAACTTCCCTACCAAGAGAGCTGGGGAGAGGGCATGAGAGGAGCCCCAGGTCAAGTGCCACATATTCTCACCATTTTTACCCAGAGTTCAGCAGTTTCTTAAGCACAAACACTTCGCAGATTGTTGTGTGCTTCTGGTCAATTTCCAGAGTGTTGAAATGGCTGATTTTGGGGGGTCAATTCTGTGCTGCTTCATAGTTGTTTTTTTGGGGAAAGGATTTGACAATTTCTCCTCATTCAATCACTGCTGGAAGCTGCCCTCCAGCCCTGATTTATTTTGAAAATAAAACACACACACATTGGGAGACTAAGTCAGAAAAAATGCCGAAGAGAGATGAAGAGGGGAACTGCAGAGAAGGAGAGAACTGATCCTACCATTTTATCGATATCCTCATGCTCTAAATCTCCCCAATGTCATTTAAAAAAAAAAAGAAAAGAAAAGTTGTATCTTGGTGATTTTAATTCACCAGCACTTCCTTAAAGAAAAAGGAAATTCTCTCTGCTAGAAGCCACCAGAAACCCCCCTCTAGCCTTCAATATGCCTAAACTGGGTCATAAGAATAGCACAGCATGAAAGAAAGAAGCAGTTTTTAAAAAGAGCCAAACAAATTCTAGAAAAATACTATACAGCAATGAAAAGAGTAACTATTCCTACATTCAACAACATAAGTAAATTTCACAAACATTATGTTGAATGAAAGCAAGCAAAGGGTACAGACTACATAATTCCAATTACTTAAAGTTCAAAAACAGGAAAAACTAACCTGTGCTGTTTGAAGTCAAGAAAGTGGTTACTCGGAGGGTAGTGACAAGTGGGCATGAGGGCGCTAGTAACGTTCTATTTCTTGATTTGAGCTACAAGGATGTGCTCAGTTTGTGAAATGTACCAAGTGGCACATGCGTACTTTTCATTATGTATGCTATAACTCAATTAAATAAAATTCTCTATATGGAGGTTCCCAAGGGATGAGCCAGACACTCTCAATGAGGATCCAAAGACTGCCTGCTTCTAACACAGAAACCATGGCCACTCACTCCAAAAAAGATTACAGTTTTAGAATGGCTCTGGGCTGGACTTGATCCTATTATTCTGTCAAAATTCACAACTATACTTCAACAAACTAGACAGAACACTCTATGTGAGCACTCAAGGAGACACTAGCTCTATATGTGATGTCGTATTTTAAGTGAAGCTTTAAGACTGAAGGGTAGTTGTTACCAGCACTTATTTCCCTCACCACATGCCATGCACCAGGGTCAATTCTGGGCACGCATCTGTCACCCAGAGATGCAGAGCACAGATTATCATCCATTTTACAAATGAAGTAGCACGGGCCAGTATCATCTGCCCAAGGTCAGTCAGAGAGTGTGATCTGAGCCCCACTCTGCCAAAGCCGGGCTCCTTCCACAATCTCACACTGCTTCAAGAATGCCCTGGGGTCTCCCTAGTCCCACAGGAGGACCCCTGCTCTGTGTGCCTGGGTTAGTCTCTGTCTCTTGCTCTCTTACATTCTTTTATGCTCCTTCAACACTTAACCTCTCCTTCACAATTCACTGGCCTGCCCTACAGGGGAGCATGGTGATTACAGGAAAAAATGTAGACCAGGAGCCCAGGAACACAAGAGGGACCCAGTAAATCTCTGCAAGTGTGGGCTCCTCCTTCTCTTCACCCACCTGTGACATTCTGAAAGGAAAGGGAAGGGAAAGCAGACCCAAACTTAAAATTTTATTTCTAGAACTTTAAAAGAGGCCTCTGGTTTTAGAACAGGGACTGCAGAAAGCAGAGCCAGATAAAAAAGGCCTTTCTGGGTAGCAAGAACACAAAGCACACCACCCCAGACTAATACGCTTCCCCAGTAGGAGGGGGTTAGATTTTCCCATTTATCTCAAGGCGTAAGAATTTTTAAAGCTGAGAAATACTGAGTCAGACAATCTCTGAAGTCCTTAGGACGCCAACAATGTGGGGCCCAAATGAATTTAATGCAAAGACTGCAGGTTGGGGTCCCTCTGCGGGGTCAGTCAACACAAGGAGGCAAAGAGCACCAGGTTCTCCAGATCTGCACTTACTGCCCCTCATCCCACCCCGGGCAAACAGACATGGAAGGGAGTCTGCAGAGGAGGCACTGAGGGAGACAAGGGATGAACCACAGAGGGGCCACACACAGAGGGGCCGCGGGGCTTCTCAGGAGGCCATGGCCACCGGCTGCTGGCTCATGGGACATCAGGGTGTGAAGGGAGGGGTAAAGCAGGAGCTGGAGCTAGGCCTGCAATTCTCTTTACAGGGAGAAAAGAGGGTTTCTTAGTGAAGACATGGGGTGGTACACTGAGTCTTATTTCTTTCAAGCTTTTTCCTTAAAAGCTGAGGATTGGGAAAGTTACTCTTGAAGCAATCAGTATCAATGAAGGAGAAACCGAAAGAGCACATCACAGGAGTCCCGAACACAGGGGCCCCTCCTCCCTGATGCACGGCCTAGGAGGAGTGGTGACGCACGTGAGAGGGCTGTGCTCCCGACTCTGCCCCTGGCCAAGTGACCCAAGCAGGGTGTAGCATCATCCCTGGCCTCCCATGCCCCAGATCTGAAAAGCAGGGAAGCTGGACCAAATGAAAAAGTTTTCCTATAAACCAGAAGCACAGAGCTAGACAGCAGGTACAAGTTTAGTGAAGGCCTGCTGTCAAGCAGGGGAGCCAACAGAGGCTACCACTCCCCCATCCTGTGAGACCCACACCCCATGCTACAGATGTCTGGGCCCCAGGGCCCCAAGAGGGAGGTCCCTTGGCCAGGACGGTGGGGGAGGTGCCAGGGCTGGAGCCCACAGCCATCTCCATGATAAGCCACCGAAAGCTGCTTCCTGTAGGCCTGACGGCGGCTTCATCCCCACAGGCCTCCTCACGCCCAGGCCTGTCCCTGGTTCCTGGACCCTCCTGCTCACCTGTGTGTGGTTCGCATGTCCACGGGCCCATCGCCCACCTGCCCTTCGCCTCTGCCCATGGCCATCGCCTCTGCGCCTCTCAGCAACCCTTGGGCTGGGCCTGCTCCCGGCTCAGGCGTCACTCTCATGTCTCCGTCAGCGTTTAACTCTGAAGCCAACACTCCTCTCTCCATTTTTATTTTCTTGCTCTCCACATCGTCCTCTGCTGGGTCCCGGTCAAGCGCTCGTTTCTGACTCCGTGTTCGGCATGCTTCTTCAGTCATTCTGAACTTTAGGGGATGGAGAAAACATGACATTTAAACTTGGCACAACGAAGTGGCTGTCTTCTCAGACTTTTCACAATGTCAGCATGGAGTGTTTTCCTCACCATGTGACAATGGCAGAAGTAGGTACAACAAATGAAGGGCCCACAAAGCGTGCCCAGGACATTTCTTCACTGCCTTGGGGAAGGCGAGGGCAGGAGCAACAGAGCATCTGGGAAGCCAAGCTATGCATCGCCCCATCCAGGGCCAGAAACCTGCAGGGGCCTGGGCAGGAACAACGGAAGGTGGCTGCTTATCAGAAAGAAGGGGGAAATCTCTGCACTCCAGACTCAAGAGCAAATAGAGGAAACTGTTCTAGATCTGAATTCCCTGCCTATGGGATCCTGAGCACCTACATGGGATTGGAGGTATCTGGAATCCAAGAAGGAGGGACCATGCTGTCTCAGGAGCAGGGTCACAGCCCAACTCCAGCCCTGCACTGCACTGATGAGGGTTGACCCTTCTACTCCTGCTTCAGTGAGGGGCAGCCTTCTCACTCCCTGCTCACCTCAGGAGGGTGAGGAGTGGGGGGTCACATTTAACCCTTTGACTGCCGATGAGGCGAACTTTGAGTGGGGTGAGGCCTGGCCCATCACCATGCCGGCACCCTGTACCTGCAGCATACACATATCTTGATTGAAAGAAGAAAGAAAAGAAGAAAAAAAACAGCTGAGTCAGTTTTTGATCCCATGACATCACTGGGCTCCACATGACCCTTCCCAGGATTCAGTCTGAGAGACAAAGCACTTTCCAGAAAACCAGTCTGAACCGGTTCCAGACAACAAGCTGAAGTGTTGTTAACCCTCACAGAGACAGGAGGGAAGACGGCAGTGATGTCTGTTTACAGGGAGACTGCTGGCATTCCACAACCTCTGGGACACGAGTACTCGCTCTTAAAGGGGCCGCTCAGAGCCCAGCCTTGATGTCCCAGCGGGGCAGGACATGGGAAACCAGACTTCAACAGTCAGGGTCTAAAAAGCCATTCAAGAGTTCATCACAGGACAAAAAAAGAATTTAGCTGCCAGGCTCCTGAAGTACCAGTTCTCCACAGGACAGTCAATGCCCACATCTACCAACGTGGGGGCCCGGGGAGGAGCACACTGTATGAGCCCCTCAAAGAATCCCAATTCACACCTGCAGTGCGCCTACGATGAAGACCTCCTGGCTCTGTGTCCAAGCAGGCAGGACACCCAGCACCTCAGTTTCCTCACCAGCAAACACCCTGGGAGGCCTGTCCTGGGTATGGCCAAGCAGAACCAGTCCCAAAGCAGCCCACCTTCTGGAGACTTGGTGTGGGTGGGGAGAGCACAGGGCATTGAAGGGGCCCCATCACTGTATTTGGGACACACTCCTGAGCTGACTCATTTGCAAGCTCCTTAAAGGAGCTGATTTCACAAATGAGCAACACTGCAGGGCCCTGCCTTGGACTCAAACTGAAAGGAAGGAAAGTGACAGCTGCTTCGGGCTCCTGGCACAGGAGGCCGAGCGTCCGTCTGACACGTGTTAGGCCAGCGTGCCCCGGCCTGGACCCTCAGACATCTGCTCCCACGGGCAGTCCAAAAGGGTTGAATCAAGCAGGTTTCCCCGTGGCCATGTCACCCCCACCCCTGGGGTGCTCCCCATTCCAGGCAGGGCTTGAGAAGTCTGAAGCTCAAGGGCACAGCCTATCAACTTGGCCTCCATCTGCCTCCAACCCCTCCTGGCATCCCAGCCTGCACCTGCTGCTCACCCCGTGCCACCTCAGCCCTCAGCCACACTCCGTCCCTCTGCTCTCACCCAGATCTCCCCATCCCCTCCTTCACCTGTAGAGGTCATCTCCTCACCACCCCAGAGGGAAGCAAGGGATGCTCCCATGTCCCTCTCAGCCTAAAGTTCTAGTTTCTGTCCTTCTCCAACATGCTTTCACCACAAATGCTGTCAGCCTGCTCACTGAGTCTGTCTGTCCTGTCTCCCCATGAGCTGCAGACAAGTCACTGCCCTGAATTGAATGTCAGTCACCCTCCCCTCCTCTCCCTCACTGTGGGAGGGTTGGGTCACTTTCCTTTGGGGGCACTGCCTAAACAACAGGAGCTGCTCGAACGTATGGGGAATTGCATGAGAGGAATGATTTCAGCGGCCATGTTGGATGGTGGGTACCTGTGCTCCCAGGATCAGAGAGGAGCCTATTGGGGGTAAAAGATGAAGGGAGTCCAGGACCTCAGGCACGGAGGGCCCCCACTGGAGTCAAAGGAAATTCTGTCCCTCAGGGAGAAGCTCCCAGGCTGGCCTGGTGCCCACTGGGGGAGGGGAGGTCCGAAGTGAACAGGGAGAATGCACCCCTCAATCCTGAACTCAGAACCACCCCCAATACTTCCCCACTTCGCCTCTGCTCCAGCCCAGCCTGCAGGGCCCCCACCCCCAGCACAGCCTCCGGCCTTGTAAACCCCAGGCTCCAATCCATGAAGCTCATCTGAACCCCAGACCCTGCATGAAGTCCCTCCTTCCTCCCAACTGCCCACATGGACTGGGGTGGGAGGAGAGGCTGATGAGGAGGTCGCTGTGCATCAGGTCACCAGACCAGCAAGGTGGTGCCCCCGTGACCTCACATCATTGTCACTGGTGAAGGACAAGTGGTCACAAGGGGCCAGAGTAGAGCCTCACACCCATGGGGCTGCTCCCACCAGCCCCAGAGACCATGCTAGGCCACAGTTCTGGTCGGGGTCCCTAGCAGAGGACCTGGGAGACCATCTGCTTGTGTTCTGTGTGCAGTGTCAGGGCAGCTCACGCAGAAGCTGAGGGGCTGGAACTCTGCCAACCCCAGGCACGCCCTGTGCCTCTGGCAGGCTGCTGAGTGGGGGAGGGGTGCAGCAGCCTTGCCCCCCTCCCCCACCACATAAAGGGTGAGCACAGCTGGAGGGGGTGGGGCCAGCCATGGGGGATGGAGCCTCAGGCTCTGACCTCCCCCTCCTTGGGTGGAGCCTCCTCCACTGGGAAGGCGGTTGCCTTAGTGCCCACATGGGGCCCGCCACTGGCCAATCCCGGACACGACACCACCAGGCAATTGCTCGTGGGGAGGGCAGGTGTTAGTAAGGAGTGGCCTCTCCCTCCTCTCAGCAGGAAGGACCAGTGCCCCTACCTAGCAAATCAGGGCTGGCAGCCACCGCCCTGCAGGCACAGAGGCAGGGACAGCAAAAAAAAAAAAGTTGTCAGGAAGAAACCAGCCTTGAGGAATGAAGTGCGACCTAGGAATGAAGCATGACCCACAATTTCTGCAAAATGCAGTGAGGAGGTGCATTAGAATACTTTCTAAAGAGCAGGTGAAGAGGTTGGATTACTGCAACTGACAAATTAGGATCTGCTTCAAAACTCCTGGTGAGTGAGGGAGAGATAGCAGCCACAATGGCATAAGTTCCACCACAGGCCCGGGGAGAACTGCTGGCCCACAGAGAGCAGCCCCCTCTAATCAAGGCAGGATCCAGTGCCGGCTGCTGTCTGCAGGGACAGATCCCAAAAGCAGCAAGCCCATCGTAAAGATGCGGCCACCAGGGCTGCAAGGCTGCCTGAGACACAGGCTGCTACATGGGGAGCTGGGCTGGAACCCAGGTGGCCTCAGCCCCTCCTCACTCTCTCCAAACATAACCTGGCTGCACAGGCAGGATGCAACCCAAGTCTTCCTCAGGCCAAAGAAGGGCAGGCTCCAGCCATACTAGAGGCTTCACAAGCACACAGCACAGACCAATCCCAGGATGAGTGGGCTACCAAGTCCCAGGCGGAATGCTGACACATGGCTTTGGGTTGGATGTGAATTTCAATTGCTTCTACCAAAAGATGCTTTCTTTTATTAAAATGTCACCTTCCAACTGGTCTGAGGACCTCAGGTGGAAAATCTGTTCTAAGACAACTCCAAAAGGGTGAATTGTGCTGTGGCAGGAACCAGTATTGTTTTTTTGGCTGTGCTTGGGTCTTCGTTGCTGCACACGGGCTTTCTCTAGTTGCAGCGAGCGGGGGCTACTCTTCGTTGTGGTACGCGGGATTCTTATTGTAGTGGCTTCTCTTGTTGCAGAGCACGGGCTCTAGGAGTGCAGGCTTCAGTAGTTGCAGCATGTGGGCTCAGTAGTTGCGGCACATGGGCCGTAGAGTGCATGGGTTTCAGTAGTTGCAGCGTGTGCGCTCAGTAGTTGTGGCGCACAGGCTGTAGGGAATGTGGGCTTCAGTAGTTGTGGCACACGGGCTTAGATGATCCACAGCATGTGGGATCTTCCCAGACGAGGGATTGAAGCCGTGTTCCCTGCATTGGCAGGCGGATTCTTAACTACTTCACCTGGGAAGTCCCAGGAACCAATATTTTTAAACAGAACTCAGAAGACTAACACTGACTCTGCACAGGGGGTGGGGGTGGGGTTGGTTGAGAGGGGGGATTAGATAGGCATAAGTCATACAGCCATAACCCTGAGGTTATCATTAATACTCTGTACTAGGAAATGTTATTTATACCACACTGCTACAAAATAACAGCAGGAACACTACTAGTAATACTCCTGTTTCAGGCATGAGGAAAATGAGGCTTAGGAACATGTGTTCGGGAGAAGTGAGAGAGCTGATGCTCTGAAAAGGAGATGATGTGGGGTGCTTTTTCCAGAGCCCAAAGAAGGGAGTGAGCTCGATGAGGTGGCAAAAGGAGGGTGCTGAGTGTAGACTGACCTCAGGTGGAGCACAGAGGGCAGTGGGTGTGTTGGATGGAGGGGGAGGGGGAGTGGGATCCAATTTGTTCTAAAGGATTTGGGGACAGACTGAGGCAGGGAAGTGGCAGGGGGAACAGTCAGGGGGGTTCTGTATCTCGTGGTTCAGGATGGAAAGGGGATAGAGCAGCAGGGAGACATGACCAATGCTGGGTGTACTTTAGAGGATTTAGACAACACAACATACCAACAGTTGGACGCCAGGTGAGAGAGGGTTGCTTTGTTTTTTTTGTTTGTTTGTTTTTTTGCCAGAGCAACTGGAAAAAGATGGATTTGATTTTCTGATATGGGGAAGGAGCAGATCTGGGGGAAGAATGTTGGGAGTGGGATTGTTTGGCATGCAGAGAGGCTGAGGAGTGTCTGCTGACAGGCGGAGGCCTGCACACACGCACACGAGATAGCCACTGTCCTCAGGGCGGTGTGGAAACAAGGGCCTGGGCCTATGCAGCAACCGATGCAGTTGAGTAACGACAGGTTCCAAATGCAGCCTCACTAGCCACTGGCCAAGTTCCACACTCTCCACAGCCCCTGGCTGACAGGCATATGTCTTCCCTTCCAGACCAGAGACCTCACTCTGCTCTCTGCCTGAGCTACTTCCTGATACATATCTTTGAGTGACAGTGGCAGGGATAGAGCAGCTGTGTTCTGGAAGGAAATCACACCCAAAACACCAGCTCTCGAGTTTTAAATAATGTCAAACCTCGTTAAGGCCAAGTAGAAGGGATGAAATTTAACTTGGGAAACAGAAAGTTGATCCCAACAGCCAGCCCCCATCACTAGACACTGCAGAGAACAGAGGATGGACCTCAGGGAGCAACTGGCCAGGGGAGCTTGTCACTCTCTGAGCCTCAGCTTTCCCATCCATACCTCATAGATGCGCTATGTGAAGAGGCACAGAGTGACATTAGTAAAACTTGAATGAGAAAATCAAGTTGCAGAATGATATGATGCCATTCACAGTTTTAAAATGCTTACAACCTGCAGAAAAAAATACTGAAAGAAAGTTCACTAAAATTGAAACTGAAAGAAATTGGACTAAAATCCACAACACTCATCTCAGAAACTTTCACTGTCTGTATTAAGCATTTCTGGATTAAATTACTTCTCTTAACAGGGACTATTTATCAGTTTCTTTGTATTCAAAGAAAACAAAGATAAAAAGGAGAGTTATAGATAAAATAACACTCCCACCTACAAAGGCTGAGAATTGAAAGAACAAGTGGTATTGGGTGGGGGTGAGGGAAGAAGGCCCTGCACTGGAAGGAGGACCCCCCGGCCAGCTCCTTCAGCAGGCAGAACAAAGAACCCAAGATGAACCGTGACCTTCAGTGGACTGAAAGGGGATGCCGCTGCCACTTTCCCATTTGTTGTTGGCAGCTTAACAGTCCACCTTTATATCACTTGCTACAGCGAATCCTGGGCTCTAAGCAGTAAACCCAAACCCCTTAGCTCATCCCCACAGCCCATCTTCTACCTGGGCCAATAGCTGTCCCAAGTGGACATCAGGCCACAGCATCAGTGTGGGCTCATTCTGAGAGGGCCCACGGCCCACACTGTTCCTCACTAGGGCTGCCCACAGCAACAACGCCCATACAGCTTGACGGCTTCATCTCAACGTTAAACTCTTCCACGGCAGAAGATTTTTCCCATTCATCTCCATTTTCGGTGTGGAGCCAACAGTACGGGTTCAGAATGTGCTACTGAATTAAACCTACATTTCTGTAAATTAGCCTCACAAAGTGTATGATTCCTGGGGTTGCCCTACAAGGCAAAATGTAGCAAGCAAGTCAAGGGCTTTCATTAAAAAGTCCTGGGATTTCCCTGGTGGCACAGTGGTTTAGAACCCGCCTGCCAATGCAGGGGACACAGGTTCGAGCCCTGATCCGGGAAGATCCCACATGCCGTGGAGCAATTAAGCCCGTGCACCACAACTACTGAAGCCTGCGCACCACAACTACAGAAGCCCGTGAGCCTAGAGCCCATGCTCTGCAACAAGAAGCCACCGCAATGAGAAGCCCACACACGACGAAGAGTATCCCCCACTCACTGCAACTAGAGAAAGCCCACACACAGCAATGAAGACCCAATGCAGCCAAAAACAAAAAAACCCCTGCATTCTGACTTTCTGGGAGGCGAGTGTACTGAGATGGAGCCTCACAGGTTGAGGCCAAGGCGGGAACAGGAATCCAGGGAGATGGTCCAGGCAGAGGAACAGCATGGGCCAAGCCACTGAGCTGTGAGTCTCAGGCAAAGGAAGGGAGGCCACAGTTGAGTCCTGTGCTAAAGGTTTCCTGAAAAAGAGAACTAAGTCTTCCTCACTGATTGAAGCTGGGTTCTGAACCCTTAGTTGTCTGAAAACTGAAGACACTCCAGAATACAGGTGTTTTCTCTCTTGGACATCATCGGAAGGGCCCCTGACCCAGCCACCTGGCTAGGAGCTCCTTGGGCCTTCAAAGACCTGAACTGAGAAGATGAGGAGGACAGACTCTCCCTGCAGCAGTCCTGTGATCCAGGAGGGGACAGGCCACACCCATACATGTGGGGGCAGGGGGACAGGTGCCATATACCCAGAGCCTCTGGGGGTAGAAGACCAGCCTGTCATCCCACAAGGTGGAGAAATCCAAGTCTAGTGGGTCTGGAACCCAGGTCCAACACTCTTCTTTCTACCTGGCATTCTTACAAGCTGCCCACTGTGGAACGTTCCACTATACACTCTAAACCCCTTTTGTTAATCATGTTTAAATTGTTTGTTTTCACCTGGAGAGACAAGCACATGGTAGGGCTTAAATGACACTTGCCAGTGAGGAGCAGGACAGAACAGCTGTCCTCAAATGCCTCCACGGCAGCCTCACCTCAGAAAATTAAGACTTGCCCTGCCAGGGGCTGCGGAAGCACTCATGGGAAGGCCTGGGCAGGGAAGACCCCTGCAACCAAAAGGTACAAGCCCCCTGTCATCAATGTTCCTGGTGTATCCCCAGCTCCAGAAAAGTGCCAGTCACATAGTAGGTGCACTTCAAACATTTAACGAATGAACAAATGTAGGTTTTACAGAGAGGAGCTCAGGGACTGGGGGGTGGGGTGAGGGGTTGGTGAGCACGGGCTCCCTTTCACCACTGGGATTCTTGGATCTCAACCCAAGTTTAATGCTCCTCTGTTGTTAACAGAAATGTGGGGTCTTCCTTTACAGACAGAACACCTTACACTGACCCCACATGGATCATCTCAGATGCAAGGTGAGTGCTATCATCAGCCTCTGTTTTACAGGTAGGGAAACTGAGGCAGGTGAAGGTCACACAGCAAGTGGGTGGGACACTGCTGGGAACTGAAGCCCATGCTCCTCCAGACAGTGCCCACTGAAACACCCCCGTCAACTACCTAGAGTCAGGCGTGGTTTCCAAAGGACACAGGAAGCTCCTCACAAGCAGGAAGTTTCGCTCTGGCCCAATGGGGTCCAGACGAGATATTAAATGTTTACAATTTTATTGAGTGTTATGAGTGAGACCACACCTTTTGCTGTTTGCTTTCAGAGTACAGTAAGTTCTGCTGGAGCTCAACATATGCATTCCCAAAACTTGCCACATGGTGCAAAATCATTCAATAAAAACACAGGGCTGGACTTCCCTGGTGATGCAGTGGTTAAGAATCCACCTGTCAACGGAGGGGACACAGGCTCGAGCCCTGGTCTGGGAAGATCCCACATGCGGCAGAGCAACTAAGCCCGTGCGCCACAACTACTGAGCCTGCGCTCTAGAACCCGCGAGCCACAGCTACTGAGCCTGCGTGCCACAACTACTGAAGCCCACGCACCTAGAGCCCATGCTCCGCAACAAGAGAAGCCACCACAATGAGAAGCCTGTGCACCGCAATGAAGAGTAGCCCCTGCTCGTGGCAACTAAAGAAAGCCCCTGTGCAGCGAAGACCCAATGCAGCCAAAAATAAATTAATTAAAACAAACAAACAAACAAAAAACACAGGGCTTGTAGGAACAATGGGGTTAGGGCACAATACCCTAAAACTTCATTAGCGCCATAAAAAAAAGACAGGAACCTGATTTTTAAATGGCAGCACGTTAAACAGCTAAGAAATACACAAATGCTGCCTGAAGCCTTATGCCTCACCTGAGGGAAGATCTGGTGTTTGCTGTGACAGTGGGTGAGATGCAGTTTCTGAGTTACTGTGACATGCTGGAAGGAGGTTGTCTGACCCCAGAAGGGGATGTGTATGGCCCAGAGGGGGCAAGATGCCCATGTGAGGCGTGTGCATTTTCCTTTAGGGTACCAGCAGGCGCTCTTTTAGCTAGGAGCAGTTTTCCGGATTCCTGTAGTACAGGAGTCTGCAAACTTTTTCTTAAAAGGGACACAGTAAATATTTTCAGCTCTGCAGGTCATTCAGTCTCTGTCCTGATTACTCAAGCTCTGCAACTGTGACAGTTCGTTCTCGAAGGGGCACAGCTGTGTCCCAATCAAACATTATTTACCCAAACAGGCCAGCAGCCTGTGGGCCATAGCTTCCCAACCCCTAGACCTAGCATTTCTCCTGGACAAAATCGCACATAACCAAACGGTGTGCCCAATATATTAATAGTGTTGGAACAAACCTGCTTTTCCAAACAAGCCTCACAGCAGAACTGACAACAGAGAAAAATCGATTTCAAAAAAAGGACCTGAATGTGTAAATTCAATCCAAGCCCAGAACTCAAGGTTAACCCTTTTGACAAGTCAGAAGAAATTTAGTTTCAAAAAGTGTTGAATGCAGACTGCTTACTTCAGGGTCAGTCTGTCCCACTACGTGGGTCTATTTTATACCATCCTAAAAGCCCTACACACTCTCAAGATAAATAGGTCCCTCGTAGAGGGAAATTACATGCTATAAACTCAATTGCTGCAGTGGATGAAACTTTAACCCAGTTACAGAAACAAGCAGGTCCTAAGCACACGTGCCTGAGCATCAGACCAAAGCTCTAAGGAAAAGCACAGGAGCTGAGAACGACCTGATTGGGGAGGGGGGGGGGGGCGCAGGGGTTAAGCCAGGAAGGAAAGTGTGAATCAAGCACACTAGGGCTGAGTCGCTGGAGACCTGGGGGTTCTGGGAAGAGCCACAGGGCCAGGCTTCTCCAGGTAACCAGAAATCACCTTTGCCCTTGAGGGCTGGGGACAGGGGGGTCATCTGTGCTAGAGAAACCCTAAGAAGTGCACTCTACCTGGTTGGAGGGGTTGGGATCTGGGAGGACACAGGTTCACACCATACTGCACCCAACTGTCCCACTCCAGTGCCATCACAGCCATGCACCTTGCATCCTTAATGAACCTCAGTGCATTCTGCCTGCAACTGTAGCTCCACAGCTCAGCCCCAGCCTGGGGACACCAGGAGAGCCTCGGGAACAGCAGTTAGGCTCAGCCTCCACCTGGTCAGCACCTTGGTCCTTCAATTGTCCTGAGCTTTATGTGAACGCTAGGCCTGACTGGTAGGCACATCACCTCACCCCCAGCCTTGTGGCGTCGTGTCCATCCCACACAGGAGCTCCCTGGACCTGGGGACTTGTTGCAAGTTTTCTGAGCCTTCTTCCTAGCGTTAAGAGAAGCCGACGCTGGCTCACCAGATAAACAGCCACGTAACAAAAATAAAAGACTTGACCAACAAATTCTTCTGTCCTGCTGAAGGTGCTCACTTGCTCTTTCAAAGGCTTCTCATAAGGTGGGCAATCTCACTGCTGGCCTCCAAAGGTGGCCAGTGGTGCCTAGGCTCTGGGTAGGCTGAGGCAATGAGAAGGGAGTAAAAAAGGGATGAGGAACACAGGGTGCTCCAGACTTGGGAGCATCTGACCCCACCTGATGGACACCCTACTGGCAGAGGATGGACGCAGGAAACCAGGGTGTCGGCAGACACCTCCCTGCTCCCCAAAATGCAGCACACCAGGCTAGTTGAACACCAAGCAACCTTGCGCCACACACACAAATACACACGTGTGTGTGCACCCACACTCGTGCAAACACAAACACATGTGCCCACGTACACATGAACACCACACACATACGTGTGCACAGTTTTCATCCCCTCCTCCCACCTCCAAACCTTCTCCAATTACCTTACAAAGGGTCTTCTCTATTCATTTATGAGCAAAAGAACAGCAGTTCTTATGGGTGATCAGTGTCCAACTATCTCAAGAAGAAGCAAAACTATTAAGTATGGAAATAAGATTAGACACAGGGTCCAGGATCACCAACTTCTAAAGCAAGTGAAGGAGCCCAGAGGGCCTTGCAGAGAGACCTGCAGGGCCTTGTGCACACCTCCGCCACATCAACCCACAATTCCTCCAAGACAAATCATTTCGCACCTGGGTGGAACAGCCGATCATTTTAAAATCACTAGCACTGCAACCATGCTCATTTCTACTGCTTTGTGTACACAGTAATTTAAGTTTCCAGAGAAGGCGAAGAACTGACTTTTGTCTACTGTTGTTTATCTGAGTGACGCCTGAACCCAGAAGGGAACTTCTGCAGCAGGGAGGAGCCTGGTCAGTTACTAACGACCAGGGACACCCTTCTCCTAGTTCACAGCCCATCTGGCCCAGGACGTGGACGCTGACAGTCTCCAAATACTGATTCTAAACCAGACAGTGACCTCCAAGGGGCCAGTGACCTGGAGGTACCACCTTTGTGGAGGGCAGGAAGAGCAGCTTGGGGGGATCCCCACCTTCATGGGAGCAAAGACCCAGTAAGGGCTATGAGATATGTGTGTCAATCACCATTTTGTTACAGATCAACACTGGAAAAGAAATCCACCCTGCCCGACCAGAGGAGGAGGCTAAGGATCTAGCTTCATTTGAGCTAGGCCCCAAGAGTAGAATCTGGAGTTGTAGATAGAGATGGAAGAGGGAGAAAGAAATGGTAGCACAAAAGGTGAAGTGGCAGAAATACACAGGCGCATGAAAACCCATCTCCAAAGTAAGTAGATGAAACCAAATAAAAGGAGATCAAAACTTTTAACAACTTTTTAAAATGGAATGAGGTTGCTTAAAAGGAAAAAACAGGGCTTCCCTGGTGGCGCAGTGCTTGAGGGTCCGCCTGCCGATGCAGGGGACACGGGTTTGTGCCCCGGTCCGGGAAGATCCCACATGCCGCGGAGCGGCTGGGCCCGTGAGCCATGGCCGCTGAGCCTGCGCGTCCGGAGCCTATGCTCTGCAACGGGAGAGGCCACAACAGTGAGAGGCCCGCGTACTGCAAAAAAAAAAAAAAAGAAAAAGAAAAGAAAAAAACATTCCCCCATTACAGTGAGGCCACTTATATTCAGTTTAAGAGGCTAAACAGTGATGATCGGGCCTCCCAGAGACTTCTCTGACTCAGGGTGCCCTGCAGGAGTGTAGCGACTGGGGGTGGGGTAGGGGCCCTGACCAGCCCGCCTTCAGCCTGTGAGAGTGAGGAGAGCTGGAACCTTTAATTAGGTCCTGAAGGACAGAGGAGGGGAGTGCTGAGACCTGTGAAACGGCACAGAGTATGCTGCAAAAAGACACATGCACGCACACAACTTAAATGAAGTGCCTCCAGTCACTCCATCAAACAAATCAATCTGAGCACTGGCGCTCTCCGCAGGGAGCTCTCTGCCCTCAGCCCCCAGAGGTGCGCTCTACCTAACCCTTCAGGGAAGAGACACCATTTGCAAATGCAGCGCTCAGCTCAGACACAGAAGTCAAAGGGGAAGGTTAAGTTCAGGAGCATCTCGACCTCCTCCTAACAGGGCACTTCTATCATGCCCGGTGTGCCCAAACACCACACTCCATCTGAAATGCTAATGACCCATCTAAAAGGCCATCACCACCCAGAGGAGTCATGCAAGATAACGTCAGACCAAATCAGCCATCCTATGAAAGTCATCTCAGTCCTTGGTTCAAGAACCACCCAGATATGTAGGTATATAGAGTGTTAAGACTGAAAAGAGTAAAAAAAAATAAAGTAAAAAAACCACACACACAGAAACTCAGGCTTTTACATTTACAAATAAACACACATTTACAATCTGATTATTTTTTTAAGGTGGTGGACATGTAAATACAGCCTCTGAAATAATGCTTTTTTGGGATATATTTAATAAAATTAACCTAGAAAGCAGAAACTTTAATGTACTCAAGTAGTAACCAACCAACATTTTAAAAATAAAGCCTGAATGGTCTTCAGATTCCTAAAGGAAAATCCCATGTAGACGTGCACTGTGGAGAAAGGCGCTTGGAAGCACCTCACCCCAGTACCGCTTGTGGGAACAGAGCAGGTTTTGGGACAAGTCACCTCCAGAAAAATCAGTGGTCACTGCCTTCAATGAGGCTCATGCCACAGTAACAGCCAGCCCTCTGGTAGCATGCCCGGCCACTCAAACTCACCTGGGGACATGCAGGGCCTGGCCTGGAACAGCCAAGTCCCCTGACCTCAACAACCATCCTCCCTCCCTGGAGTCATGGGGGAGGGGCGGCTAAAGAAAGCACAGATCCTGTTGGGGAAGATGGTGTAAGTAGGGAGTATGTTTTTATCTTCCCCCAGACATAGACAATCTCCTAAAAACTTCTGAAAACAGGGAACACCACTAACCAGACAGGCCACGCAGATTCCACTGAGCTCTGTCTACCCCTCAGCCTCATGCCTTGGCCTCTGAGTGCCCCTTCCCAGGGACATGAGATGAAAGCCTGTCTACACCTCCTAGTCAAAGCACACAGTAGGACAAAGTACACCTAAACTGATCACGTTTTAAGAGGGGAGGAGAGAGATGGGTAACGAGTGTTTTTAAAACTGTCGATAGCACCCCCAGGCTCACCCCCACATGAGGACTTGGATTTTGTGTTTACACTCTCAGAAGTCCTCAGTAAGCACCCAACACTGCCCATCTGGAAGCGACTCCACATGGGTGTCTGAGCCTCTGACAGCGGGGGCCTGTGCCTGAAGCCCAACCCCTGCAGCCCCGGAGAGAGAGAAACAAATGGTGCCAGAGAACGGGACACAGAAATAAAGGTGCCACCTGTGAGGGGAATCTGAAAAATATGAAATGTCCACAGGGAAATGGTGACCAGGAGTCCTCTGGTGTAGGACGTCACTGTGAGGGATGTCTGGCTGAGTTTCCCTCCCACGGGAAAGGACCAGTCCTCTGTCCCTCCCAGCTGCCTCCTAGGCTGAGCCTCCTCGGCCCACAAAGGGTTAAGCCTGCCATTTCCATGCCACCTGCAATGTGCCAATCGGGCGTCACATCAAAAATGGGAGGGCTTAACTCTTCCAGGGCTGACTCCCTCAGGGCCTGGCCAAGAACGCAGCCCTGACCACCAGCTTCATCGAGCTGGAAATGGCAGGAGGTTTTACACAGAAAATTCCAGGAAGGGCCAGAAAAGCCTTCTCCAGTCTTGGGAGGAAATGTGAGTGGAAAGTGGGAGAACCAAATGTGCATCTTTCATCATTTTCAACAGGACACCCAGCAATGTGGTGACGCCACTGCCTGGAAGCACTGCCTGGGCTCCTTTGTCAGCTCCTCCCTGCACACATCCTGCAGCAGGCAGGGCCGGAGGCCGCCCCAAAAGGCTCAGAGCCAGCAGGGAAACCTACGTCTAGGACTAAATAAGTTTCTGGTCTCAAAGAAGCCCATGGGCCTAAGAAACAGTTTCTACTGATGCACAGTTCTTGCAGCACTTCCTGCACAGCTGTGAGAGCTGGAACAGAAATCCTACTTCTCTCCTCCACCCTGTAAGTGGAAATCTTCCCCTTGGGCAGGGGGTTGTTCTGGGTATAGACACCTACAACAACCTCCAGGAAATAGCCAAGCTGACCTAGAGCATATCACATTAGTGGTCATTTTGTAAAACACGCTACTCAAGGTAAAAGCAAGGCCTCACCCCAGCCAAGGCCCTGCCGGCCTCTCTGACCTGTCTACTGCTGTCCCCCACACGTCCCCGCTACCCCTCGACCCTATTCTCTCAGCTCCAGCCACTCTGACATTCCAGCTGCTTCTCTGAAAACCAAGTTTACTCCCACCTCAGAGCTTTTGTACTTCCTGCTCCCCCTACCTGGAAGGTCCTCCCCCACGTCTCTGTATACCACTCTCTTCTTCAGCCGAAACAGCAAAGTTACATGTATCTCCCCTCCATGCACTTCGGTGGGTCTCTACCCCTTTCCCACTTCATCACCACTTGACATTCTATTTACTCACCTCTCCGTTTACGTGTTTGTCCCCCCCACCCCATCCCCCACAAGAACAGATAATATATATCTCTTTGTTCAGTGGTACCATCCCAGGGCCCAGGACAGAACAGGTGTTCGATACATATTTGTTAAACAGATGAGAAAAAGTACTTTCAGAACTTCCAGCTATGGCACTCCCCTTCCTCGTTACATAAGCCAAAAAGTCTTCATGTCAATAGAAAACATAATGATCAAAACCAAACAAAACGCTTACTTCATACCATATATGACAATCAACTCAAAATGGGTCAAAGACCTAAATACTAAAAGCTAAACCTACAAAACTCTTAGAAGAGTATGTAAGGGTGAATCATGACCTTCGATTTGCCAAGAGATTCTTAGATATGACACCAAAAGCTCAATATCAACAAAAGAAAAAAGATAAATTAGACTTCATCAAAACTAAATTCTTCTGTGCAAAAGAGAGTGAAAAGATCAACAGAGCGGGAAAAACATTAGAAATCATATCTCTAATAAGGGTCTGGTGTCAGAATATATAAAGAACTCTTAAAACTTAGCGACAAACCCAATTCAACAAAACAGGCAAAAGACTTGAAAAGACATTTCTCCAAAGACAGACAAATGGCCAATAAGCACATGAAAAGATGTTCAGCATCATTAGTCATTAGGGAAATGCAAATCAAAACCACAATGAGATACCACCTCTCACCCACCAGGATGACTATTAAAAAAAAAGGAAAATAAGCGTTGTTGAGGATGTGGAGACATTGGAACCACCACATATTGCTGGTGGGAATGTAGAATGGTAAAATGGTGCAGTAATGTGAGAAACAGTCTGGCAGTTCCTCAAAAAGTTAAATACAGAATTACCATATGACCCAACAATTCTACTTCTAGATATATACCCAAGAGATGTGCATTTATTCAAACAAAAACTTGTACATAAATGTTAAAAAGCAGCACTATTCACAACAGCCAACAAGTAAGAACAACCCAAATGTTCATCAATGGGTGAATGGATAAACAAAATGTCGTGTATCCACACAATGAAATATTTTTCAGCCATAAAAAGGAATCGGGCTTCCCTGGTGGCACCATGGTTAAGAATCTGCCTGCCAATACAGGGGACACGGGTTCGAGCCCTGGTCCCGGAAGATCCCACATGCCACGGAGCAACTAAGCCCGTGCGCCGTAACTACTGAGCCTGTGCTCTACAGCCCGCGAGCCACAACTACTGAGCCTGCATGACACAACTACTGAAGCCCATGCGCCTAGAGCCCGTGCTCCGCAACAAGAGAAGCCACCGCAATGAGAAGTCCACGCACCGCAACGAAGAGTAGCCCCCACTCGCCGCAACTAGAGAAAGCCTGCGCGCAGCACGAAGACCCAACACAGCCAAAAATAAATAAATAAATTTTTAAAAAGGAATAAATTTCTGATTCATGTCACAATGCAGATGAACTATGAAAACATGCTAAGTGAGACAGGCCAGACACAGAAGGCCATACAGTATATGATTCCATCTATCTGAGATGTCCAGAGCCACGCGAATCTATAGAGACAGAAAGTATCGATAGATTAATGGTTGCTAGGGACTGGATGGCACAGAGGTAGGGGAATGCAGGAGTATAGGGTAATACATACAAATTTCACTTTGGGATGATGAAAATGTTCTAGAACTAGAGGTGATGGCTGCACAACGTTGTGACCGTAGTAAATGCCAATGTACACTTTAAATGTGTGAATTTTACTTTATTATTTTTTAAGCAGGAAAATAAAAAACAAAATAATCTTAACCTCAAGAGCCACAACCCCTCTACGGCTGCTTAACTACTAAAACGCAAAAGCAGGTTTACTATGACCCCCAAGAGCACCGAACAGGGTCCTCAAGGAAAGACTCCTTTGTGTAACAAGATCCCAAACAATCGAAGAGCCATTGTCCACTGGGATGCAGTCCTTCCACGAGCAACAACCGTCAGCTTCTCACAGCAACCAAGGGGACCAGAGCAAGCCCACGGTACAGATGGGAGTGTGACCACGTGGGACACAAATGGGACAATTTACCAACAGGGAGCCAACTTGGAGAGAGGGCAAGACCTCTGATGGCAGGGGTCACACGGGCCAGCACCGCAGATCTGGATTCAAGTCAGGTCCGTCACAGGCTTCACACTGGGATTGTGCCAGATGCCTCAGTCTCACAGACATTTCACTCACGCATTCACCCAAACACCTGCTTAGTTTCTACCAGGGAGCAGGAGCTAACTGGCCCCCAGGGACACCCTTGGGGTTTCAACAAAAGGCTTCCCACCCATAGCAGCATAGCTCCAGTAGGCCACTGGGGGGACACACACAGATGTGTGGGGTAGGCAGTGGACAGAGCAGGCTGAGACATGGGGCTGAGGTCCCTCGCACACTGGGAGTTGCAGTAATCCCTAGATCACACATAAGGATCAAATCTGCAAAGCAGTGCTTTTTATAAGACGAAGTCATACTGAAGACCAGCTAACTACCTACTTTATCCAGTCTTAATTGGCTATGGCTGCTATGTACAGACCACACCAATAGAGGTGAGATTGATTTCTAATGAATAATATATTAATTTATGTCAGAAAACAACATATGGGACATTACAGCATCAGGGTGTTGATGCACTGTGGTGATAAAATGCACTCTGGGTACTGGGGGAGGTGGGCGGAGTGCTCCCAGAACAGAAGGTGCCATCAGCATCACACTACATTAGGTCAAAACCAGAATGCCTGGTTCATCTCTGCACACCTCAGCTTCCTCACCTGTGAAATGAGAACAGCGCCCACTTTATCACTAAGGTTCTTCAAGGGCTCCATGAAGGTACTGTAAGGGTTGTTATTACAGAAAATGAGAATGCTGTTAACAAGAGGTTGTCCCGCTTAACAGGCTACTACTGGCCACAGCCCCTCACAGCAATTCCAGAATCTCTGCTGAAGGTTTTCTGCTTGAATTTTAACCACAAGCGGCCACCATCCTCACTTTTGTAAACGAGTGTTTCCCCTGCCCTGGGTGACATGAATCATAAAGCTCCCTGAGGGAATGCCTGGGTCAAACACCATCTTCCAAACTTTTCATTACGGAAAATTGCAAACATACCCAAAGAAGCAGCGAGAACAGCACAATTAACTGCTCATGCCCACCACCCAGCTTCCATGGTTGTCAGACGACCACCTTGGTCTTTCACACACCTCACGCCCACTAGCCTCTAAGAAGCAAATGCCATACAACATGCATTTATGAACAGTTCAGCGTTTATCACTACAAGGACACAAAACCACAATCCCATGATCACACCATCAACAATTAAACAATCATTCCTCAATCTTTGTTGAAGTCACGCTTGGCTGAAACCTACAGGTTCCCCTGCCACTTTCTTTTCAATCATACGTTGAAGAAATCAGGCCATTTGTCCTGTTTCCCACAATTGGGTTTTGCCAGTTGGCATCCCTGTGGTATAATGTAACACAACCCCAATGTCCCAAAACTAGATTTTGAGGTCCAACCAAGCACACATCCCTCTAGAAGCATGTGCACCCTTCCTGGAAGGGTGCTGGAAGGGGGCTGGAAGCCACTGAGGTCCACTGTCTAGACCCACCATTTCATCAGATGCCTGCAAATGTATGAATTTACAATCCCATCGTTTCATATTAATTAGCCAGAATGTTAACAGCTACACGGTCCATTAGCCACATGTGGCTATTTAAAAAGATTTAAATCAAATAAAATTAAAACTTGACTTCCTCAATCATGATATTCCAGGTACCACACTGGACAGTGCGAGTAGAGCATTCCGGAAAATTCTGGCAGCACTGATCTATCTTCGAAGGAAACTAGCTCTTACCCCCTTTTTTGTTCCTTGCAAATACAGTCTGTAGAGTAGAGGCAAGATAAATGCTTGCTTCTTTCCTTCTATCTACCAATTTTCAAAATGAGTTGATTCCCTAACACCTTCCAAAGGGCACCAGTGAGTTTCTTCCTTTCCTTTGAGCACCAATAGGAACACTGGATTTTTTTAATACATTTGAGGCTCCAACTCAGGGACTAATTCTCATTCACATTTACCTGCCCCACCCTTGGTGGGGTGGAAGGGGGGATTCCTTCTGACACAACCCTGGTACCATCTTATACAACTGGGACATTCCCAATGCAGATTTAGAATTAAAACATTTTCACTTAAGTATTTTGATCTTTTATTTGCATATGTCTTTCATCCTAAAAATTTTGGTTCTTTTTTTTGGGGGGGAGGCATAGTTCCCCAACCAAGGATCAAACCCAGGCCCCCAGCAGTGGAAGCGTGGAGTCCTAACCAGTGGACCACCAAGGAATTCCCAATTTTGGTTCTTAAAGACATCAATTACTTGTTTTCTCCTACAATATGTAACAGTAAGACTATGGGCATTGTTGACCTGAAACCAAAAATATGATTCCTAAAAACAGTTAAAGATTTTTTTCTAATTTTTGCCTTTATGGCATATCTCATATCTTACAATCAAACTACTATGATTTAGGGAATTCCCTGGTGGTCCAGTGGTTAGGACTCTGCAATCTCACTGCCGAGGGCCTGGGTTCGATCTCTGGTCAAGGAACTAAGATCCCGCATGCCACATGGCATGGCCCCCCCAAAAAAAGGAAAAATAAAAATAAAATACAGGGCTTCCCTGGTGGCGCAGTGCTTAAGAATCCACCTGCCAATGCAGGGTACAAGGGTTCGAGGCCCTGGTCCGGGAAGAACCCACGTGCCACGGAGCAACTAAGCCCGCGTGCCACAACTACTGAGCCCGCATGCCACAAGTACTGACCCCGCATGCTACAACTACTGAAGCCTGTGCTCCACAACAAGAGAAGCCACTGCAATGAGAAGCCCGCGCACCTCAACGAAGAGTAGCCCCCACTCGCCACAACTAGAGAAAGCCACAACTCGCCACAACTAGAGAAAGCCTCCGCGCAGTAACGAAGACACAACACAGCAAAAAATAAATTAAATAAATTAAAAAATAATAATAAAATAAAATATAAACAAATACACATGTCTATATCCCACCCCCACCGTTCCTTATGAGGGATAAAAGTGAGTGCGGTACATCTCTTTATCTTTCACCTTATAATTTTTTCTACTCATTTCACCCTAGAAATCCCATCACCATGACAAGAAGACACCCCTCCTTCCTCTGCTCAGGGGCTCGGCTCCACCCCACTGGCGATCCAGCCCCATCAGTCCCAGGCCCAAATGACAAACATCTAAGTTATTTCCAGTTTTATACTTCAGAATGTTGTAATGAACAGTCTTGTCACAAACCTTATTTTTGACAGTCTATCTTTGGCATACATTTCTAGAAGTGGACTTGCTGGAGCAAAGGGTAAGCAAATCCCCTTCCGAGGAGTTGTGAACCTCCAAAAGCAACATATGGTGCTGCGTCATTCCCACCAAGAGAATGGTGTCCACCTTTCAGGACAAAGGGTCAGAAATATCTTAGGGAAGCTCCAAAAAGCATTATTCTTAGTATCAGAAAAGACTGAGTATCTTTTATGCCTTGGTTAAGGGTCATCTGCATTTGCTTTTCCTGTTTGTTTTTCTGTAAGTCACACCCATTTTTGATCCGTAACACCAAGCACAAGGCCAGTCTCTCAGCACGCGAGCAGTATACGTAGCTGCTGAACGAACAGGACCCGACAAGCAAAATTCAAGGGTGGACACCAATTCCATTAGCCCAAGCAGGCAGCCTGACCCTCAGTATTCACACTGACAGCCACATACACTGTGGGGGCATCGTGTGGGGGCTGTGTATGCGCCTCAAGACTCCCCAGGACCCAGTCCTCCTCCTGCCTTGCTCTTCCTCTGTGCCCAGAGTCCTGAGCAGCAGGAATGGGGAGGCCTCAGCTGACTTTAGGCCATGGTTCAACTGAAAGTGGAACAATCAATCAATCTGCTGAGCTGACTTACACCCACAACAAAAAGTACACAAGCTGACATATTTATACATCTCTTAAAAATAACTGCTCAGGGAATTTCCTGGTGGTCCAGGGGTTAGGACTCTGTGCTCTCACTGCCAAGAGCCCAGGTTCGACCCCTGGTCAGGGAACTGAGATCCCACACCGCAGCCAAAAAATAAAATTGCTCAAGGGTGTTTTTGCCTGTTTGACATCGACCACCATCTGCCACAACCATTCACAGACCATCCTTTCCCGTCAAGCCCCTTCACTCACCGGGTACAGAGAGGCAGGGCCAGAGGGAACACCTGAGGGGGCTTCCAGAAATTCCCTCCGGAATCACCAAACTAACTGCTTTGTAATGCTCTGGCTGTGTCTTCCTTGTTGACCCTGTGATAGGAAAGGAGCAGTTTTCTTTCATTCATTCATTCATTCACTCAGCAAGTACTTACTGCTTGGACTATGTACTTCCTAGTTAACAGAGGGCCCGGCAGAGGTGGGGTCACCCAGCCGAGGACCTCAGAGAACCCTAAGCCAGCCCACTGCCTTCAGACAATGCCCTGGGCTATAGGATAAGGGATGATCACTCACCCCTCTGGGCTGCAGGTAAGACCTTGTCAAGACGTAAAGTACCACGATTTTCCAACACTAACGTCCAAAGAGAGCCTGTTGACAATCAAGCGCCAAACCCACTTTCTAGGTGGCTGGCTCACTGCATGCTGCCACCAGCACCAGGTAACGAGCACTGTCAACACCGATGATCCTCAACTAGCCTAGGAAACCGGCACAGACTTTGAGTCATTTTTTGTCTCCAGAGAGCTCTGGGGGCCTGGGGCAGGGCTGGGGGGGCATGTAAAATGGTGCAGCCACAATAACAACAGTCTGGCGGTTCCTCAGAATATTAAAGACTCATGACCCAACAATTCCACTCCTAGGTATACATCCAAAGGAAGTGAAAACAAGTCCACACAAATTTGTGTACATAAATGTTCACAGCACTATTCATAATTACCGAAAGGTGGGAATAGCCCAAATCTATCCCAGATGAATGGATAAACAAAATGTGGTCTATCCATTTGATGGAATATACTCAGCCACAAAAATGGATGAAGCACTGACTCATGCTACAGAGTGGATGAACCCTGAAAACTTGCTGAGTATGAGAAGTTAAACACACAAGGTCATAGATATTATGTGATTCCATTGATATGAAATGTCCAGAACAGGCAAATCCATAGAGATAGAAAGTAGATTAGTGGTTGCCAGGGGCTGAGGAAGGGAGATTGGAGAGGGACTGCTAATGGGTGTGGGCTTTCTTTTGAAGGTGATGAAAGTGTTCTGGAACTAGATAGACGTGATATTTGTACAACTCCTGAATATACAAAAACATCACTAAACTGTATACTACAAATGGGTGAATTATATGGTATGCAAATTATCTCAATTTAAAAAAATTTTTTTTTTTTTTAATACCAGTAAAGTTTGTTTTTGCTGGGTAAACATTCTGGAAATGTTTTCCTGACACCAGGATTACCTGACCATGCCCATACTATCATCTCGCTATATGCAGATAAGAGCTGAAACCTCACAAACCGACCCCCAACCCTTGTCACATACCTTGCTCAGCCCAGCAGCCAGTTCTTACCCTGTGCAGCTGTGACACTGTTTGAAGGGCATATACCCCTTGGAAAGTCACCAGCCAGCTGGCCTATAAGAGGAAGCAGCTAACCAACCCAGGAGGTCTCCAAGCTATCTCCGTGTTCTAAGACGTCTCTCAGTCCTACATTCTTCTCCAGGTAGGCAGCCCTGGCCCAAAACATCACTGGTCTGATAGTAACAGACAAAATCCCACCTGGGTTTTGGGCTCTGTCTTGCTGGGTCCCGAAAGCCCTGGACAGAGTCTCCACCTGAGAGCCCTATAAGCAGTAGGGGATGGCTCAGTTTCCCCATAGGTACGGGGTGCGGTAAGGGCAATGAGCTCCAAGCACTGGTGGTTAAGGATAAATTCTAACGGTTTCTGTCAGCATTGGGAAATCACAGGAATGGCCAGAGGGCAAAGGTCACTTGGCCAGGATTATCCTCTGCCCCTGATGCTCACGGAGGACAGTTCATCCTACTTGGGCCTGGCCTTTTCAAACGAGCGACCCCTGAGATGCAACAGGAGAGCAAACGGCCATCCTGGAGGAGGCAGGGCCTGGGCAGCCCTGTGGAGATGGCCCAATGTGCAATCCCAGAGGTACCTGTCTTCCTCCTTCTCCTCTAGGAGGTGGCCATCAGCTTTTAAAGCAGTGCTCTGTTTCAAATGTCCAAGGACCTGAATAACGCCTACTGGGTAAGTCAGTGCCTCCGTTCCACAGATACTAGATACTACACACTCACCTGGCTTCTGGGCATGGGACGGTGGTCCTACCAGCCGGCCATGGTGGGAGCTATGTCAAAAGGCAACTCCGTCAACGTGCTGGCCAACCTAAAGCAAAGAACAGAGGAAGAAACACTGAGTTTCCAAGGAAAATTTCTGGAATGTACAGACAGTTTTAAATGTCTCCAATCCCTGGAATTGCAAAATTCTAGATTTCAAACAGAGCTCTGTGTCTGCTGCCTTCCAAGGGAGGGCAAGCTGAGGAAATCAATTTCTATCAGTCTCTGATGTATGATCCAATAAGGTGCACTAACCAATAAATACTAACATCTCAAACACTACAGATCTCATCTTTAGCAATATGGATGGAGACAAGAGGTGGTACACAACCACAAGCCAACATACTGAACACACAGAAAACACTTCAAGGTTTTGATGATAATGGTAATGACATTAACAGCAGAAATAGAAATACTAGCATTTAATAGATGTTTAGTAGTGAGTTCCAGGTACTATGCTACAATTCAGTATCTCTTTGAATCCCCAGGACAATCTTAGGGATAAATTACACAATCACCCTCATTTTACACATAAGGGACCTGACATGTCTGATATTCAGGAACTTGCCCAGGGCCACCCAGGTCTCCCTCTCCAGAGATGACCTCTCCCCTCCCCAGTGCGCACTCCCCAACATAGACCCCAAGGAAACCACCCACCATTACCGGCAGTGCAGAGTTTGCCCTCAAGAAGCTGAGGGCATGAGGTGCCCAGGGATGGACAAAATTCATCTCCCACATGGAGGCGGCTTCACCACCACAGGGCAACTAGAAGTTTCACCCAGGGATCAACTCCAAAGGTCTTACACTGCCCAGGCAGAAAGAGTCTGCCTGTTTCACAGATAGGAAAACTAAGGCTCAAGAATGTTTAGGAACTCTCCCAAGGTCCCAGAGATAGCATGGTCCCAGAACTTCCCCTCCTTTGTGACATCAGATGTCCAGGCCTCTGGGCACAGAGATTGAACCCAGTGAACCAGCCAAATCTCAGACTCCCAGGCAGTTGTCAGTTGTAGCTTGCCAAATATTGTCAATATCACCTCTGTTGTCATTCTTTGCACCCACATGACTATCAGGAGCTTGCTCTGATATGAAAACTTTATTTTTAAGCTGGGTTCACAGCAATTCACAGCTCATGGATGGCGAGAAACACTCCCACAGGAGAACTTGCAAAATAAGCAAGTATCAGTGAACTCTATGCAAAGACCTTTGGGAACCAAGGAGCACACAGCATCCTCCTCAGTGAGGGCCAGGGCTACAGCCACCACCAGGGCTAGCTCCTAGGGAGAGGGGCCCTTTCTGCCACTCTTTTTGGCCCCACTCAGGCTGGGAAATGCAGTAGATGCCATGAATCTTAGTTCTCTCTCTCTTTTTTTTTTTTTTTTTTTTAATATTTACTTAGTTAGTAAGGCTGCGCCGGGTCTCAGTTGCAGCACATGGGATCTTCGTTGCAGCACGTTTAGCTGCAGCACGCGGGCTCTTAGTTGCAGCATGCGTGTCGGATCTAATTCCCTGACCAGGGATCGAACCCAGGCCCCCTGCATTGGGAGCGCAGAGTCTTACCCACTGGACCACCAGGGAAGTTGCGATCAGAGTTCTTTTACCTCCCAAGCCAAGGCCTCTCTCTGCCATGGAGGGGGAAGCCTCAGAAAGTAGGGGTCCTGGGCTTTTCCAAGCACCTACTCTCTTCAGGATCAAGGGCAATATACAAAAGTCAGTGGTATTTCCACATGGCAATGTTGTTCCACATGCCATTTGTTCCAAATGGCAACAAACAACCAAAACTCAAAGCTCTTAAAAAAAAATCAATTAATACTACCATAAATGTGAAATACTTAAGGATAAATCCGATCTTTCAAAAAAATGTGCAAGACCTGTAAGCTGAAACTACAGTAAGACATCGCTAAGAGAAATGAAAGAAAACCTAAATAAACAGAGAGATATGACTTTTCCATGGGTCAGAAGGTGTCAATTCTCCCCTAAATTGATTCATAGATTCAAAGTCCCAATCAAAAATTGCCAGCATGGGACTTCCCTGGTGGTGCAGTGGTTAAGACTCTGACTGACAATGCAGGGGACACGGGTTCGAGCCCTGGTCCGGGAAGATCCCACATGCCGTGGAGCAACTAAGCCCGTGTGCCACAACCACTGAGCCTGCGCTCTAGAGCCGTGAGCCACAACTGCTGAGCCCACGTGCCACAAATACTGAAGCCCGCGTGTGTAGAGCCCTTGCTCCACAACAAGAGAAGCCACCACAATGAGAAGTCTGCACACCACATCAAAGAGTAGCCCCCGCTCGCCACAACTAGAGAAAGCCCGTGTGCAGCAACGATGACCCAACGCAGCCAAAAATTAAATAAATAAATAAATTTATTTATTAAGAAAAAAAAACTGCAGGCATGTTTTGCCGGAAAAAACAGACTGATTCCAAAATTTATATGGAAATGCAAAGGACTTAGACTAGTGAAATACTCAAAAAGAGAAACAAATTTGGAAGACTTACCTAACCTGATTTCAAGACATACTGTATGTAAAGTTAACAGTAGCCAAGACAGTATGATATGAACGTAAAGACAGACAAGTAGACAGATGGAACAGAATACACCATGCACATGTGGACAAATGATTTTCAACAAAGATCCAAGTACCCTAACTCCGTGAGACCACAAGACACACTGGACATTTTCCTGAAGGGTTAACCTGCGAGAAAGGTGACCTTAATCTGTTATCATAATGCATACAGTGCATCATGGGGCAGTATGCAACATACAAGAAGTTTTAAGGTCACCTCAGACTTTCACCCTCCACCACAGCTTTCCCCACCTCAGCTCATGGTAAATTCAGTCTTTCAAAATGCTCAGATTAAAATCTGGAGTTGCCTTTTTTTTTTCTATTTTGTGTGCGCCATGAGGCATGTGGGATCTTAGTTCCCCGGTCAGGGATCAAACCTGTGACCCCTGCATTGGGAGCGAGAAGTCTTAACCACTGGACCGCCAGAAAGTCCCTTTTTTTTTTGGCTGCACTTGCCTTCTTGATAGGACTACCCATCATCCAGTCTGCCAGGAAATCCTACTGATTTTGCCATCAAACACATCTGGGGTCCCACCACTTCTCACACCTCCACTTGCCACACTATCCTCCCTTAATACGACGGAGGTCTGCAAACTGGACCCCCTGCTTTCATTCCTCAGCTCGAAACCTTCCAAAGGCCCTGCAATCGCTCAGAGTGAAGCCCCATCCTCTCTTGACATGTCCACCCTCCTCCAGCCATGCTGGCCTCCAACACACCAGGCACCCTCCCACCTTGGGGTTCTTCAAGGTTTTCAACAAAATCCCCGATACTTTGTAATTTTAACAATCGATTCTTCAATTTGCATCCCAAGTTGAAAATGACCTTTGAAAACATAACTACCATACAATAATCTCTAAATGTCAACAAATGCCCAGTCCATATTCAGCTTCACACAATTTCCCAAAAACGTCTGTACACAGCCTGTTCTAACAGTAGTTGCTAGCTTTTGTGCTAGCATTTGTGCTAGCTGCTCTCTGCCTCCATCACTCTCCCCCACCATGGCTATCTCCTCCGTGTACCCCCAAGTCACTGCTCAAATGTCTCCCTCAAAGAGGCCCACCCTGCTCACCCTGCCCTTTCTCTGCCACAGCCCTGGCCCCTCCTCAAACTCCACACAACACAGCTACTGTATCTATGGACTTTCTCACCCGGCAAGAACATAAATGCCACAAGGAAAAGGGTGTCTGCCTGGTGCCTGATATCATTTCAAGCACCTCCAACAGTGTCCGGTGCTCAATAAATATTTATAGAATGAATGAGCAGAGATGGTTTAACATTGAGGGAGAAAGAACCAATCTGAGGAGTTCACACCCCAAAAACCCCTTGATACAATTAGAGCAAAATTCACGAAGGAGCAGAAACCAAGCAGAGACCACTTAGCACCATCAGGATTGGGAGCATTTCTCTAAAATAAACTGTAATCACTTTCCACTGGTATATCATTTGGGTTGCTGTGCCATCTACCCCACACTGGCTGGGTTTAGAGAGCTTTTACTGTTTTTATTTCCAACCCATATATTTAAAACAGTATCAAGTAACCCTTAAGTACACAATTACCAACTCGTAAGAGACTCTTCCACTCCCTTGATAAATCATTATGGTTTGGCTTTGACCCTGCACCTGGGTACTCCACTTACATGCATACACACACAACACCCCGAATCTTCGACCTACCCAAACAACAATTTCCCAATCTGAGGGAGATCACACTTGGTAAGGAGGCAGTGATTGGTGGTTTACATGAAATCAAGTCACTGCACTTTGGGCAACAAAAGTCCACTGTTAAAAAAAAAAAAGAGTCCACTGTTGCCACTTCATCCTCTCCAGCTCAGGCAAGAGAGGTCCGCTCCCTTTTAACTTGAGGGGAGGAGCCTCCGGCCAGACACTGGCTGCTGTCTAGGGAGCTCCAGTTCCTTAGAGACGCTTCAGCTGCAATGCCCATGGCCAGCCCAGGGACAGCTCTCAGAGGCCATGGGCACCTGATGGGGAAGCCTGGGCTCTCCAAGGTGCCCCCCAGAGGGCCCCATCATCCCTTCTGAGGCCTGGCCCTATGGAAGCTGCACACTTCTGATCTCCTCCTACCACCGTCTGCACTCACCAAACACTTGCCCAGTGTTTTACCACTCTGGCTCTAATCCAATCCCGGGAACATATTAAGCCAAAAAACCTCCAAGATGAAACCCAGCAATAATACCATTCACCTTCTCCTACCCCTAGGTCCACAAAGTCCACGTGTTCCACACAAAATGAGCACCCCACCCAGACCCTCTCTGCCAACAGTCTTAGCGACTGTACTGCTAACTGTCAAGGAGAGGAAGTCCCCAGCTAGCTCTATGAGAAAGGGAGAAACTGAGGCAGGGCAACAGTGGATCATCTCAAGGAAGCCCAGAGGTCACACTGCTCCAACATGCGCTGGCTGGTTAGGGAAAGATTAACTTGGGTCAGAGTCAATTCCCTAATCCAAGGGTCGGCAAACTACTGCCTGGGCCTGTTCTGGCGAATGGCTTTCCTGGGACACAGCCACGCCCACTCAAGTTTGCACTGTCTCCAGCGGCTTTCACCTACAGGGCAGAGCTGAGTAGTAATGACAAAGACAGCAACGGTGGAAAATACTGACTACCTGATCCTTGAGAGCAGGAGGGAACCATGGCCCTAACAGGCTCTGCTGAGCATTAAAGGGACAGAGATGACTCAGGCAGAGCAGCATGCCTGAGACAAGAAGTCAAGGCAGAGGCACAGCAAGGGGGTGCTTCAGCTCCACGTCAGCCCCAGGGGACCAAGCAGTACCTGCTCTCCCCAAGGCAAAGAGCCTCATTAACCCTATATCCCCACAGAGTGAGGGAGAGCATGACTAGGCAGACTCGAGAGGCAAAGAACCAACCCCATGAGGGCCAAGGAGCCGACAGTGAGGCCAGCTGCACAAGCCTATCCTTGGCAACCAGAGCTGGCCGGTCTCCACTGTCAAGCCAAAGCATCTACCAGGGTAACAACCAGTATGTGCCCTCCAGACCCCCGGTCTGCCCCTGACTCTCCTCCCTCAGCCACAGTAACCACGGCCTCACCAAGAGACAGACTGTCCACTCCCCACACTATGCCAATGCAGCTGTTCCTAAAGCTCGTTAAAACCCCCCAACACCTCACCACAGCCTTTAAGGCCCTGACTGTTTAGGCGCAGGTGACCCTATGAAGTCATCTGGGACGCACATAGTACGTGTACACACACCATGCTCCTGGCTCCAACCACACAGGCCTTGTTTCGATTCATCTTACCCACCATATCTGCCTTCCTCCACCACTGGGCCTTTGCACATGCTGTTCTCACTGCCATGAAAGTCCTTCCTTCCCCCCACTCACCTTTCAAACTCAAAACATGTGTTACTCAGGCACCCTCTCCTTGCTTCCATCCCCGAGGACTACAGCCCCATCACGTGGCACGGCTGATCTTGACATCTGACATCAAGCATCCCACTAGGTTCTCTCCCCCAAACGCTCTACACTCCACAAGAGAAAGGGCGCTTGCTCATCTGCTTATCCAAGGCCCAAGGAGGCATGGAGAAGAAATGACAAAATGGCATCCTCTGTGAGTTATAAATACTCAACCACTATGTTTTCACCACCAACCTGATGCAAAAACATAACAATATAAATATAACATCAGGAAGAAACAATATGGAGATAGGCAAGGCCACAGCGTCGCCACAGCCCCTGCGGAGCCCAGAGCTTCTTGGGGTGGGGGGAGCTCTCCCCAACTCCCTCACATGGCTGTTTGGAGAAAGGTGCCTGGAGATTCCCTTAGGCCTCAATGGCCTTGTGTCTGGAAGGGCCTCCCCTATCACCACTAAGAAGTGTGACCTACCCCAGCACCCATTCACCCACACCCTGCACTCCCCTCCCCATTTCTATTGCCAAGATTCCATATCCCTCCCTAAAAAACCCATCAACAATCCTTCCAACAGAAGGCCCTGCCCTCTCGAAGGCTTGACTCCAGCACGACCCTCCTTTCTTCTGAGCATCCCTCCCTTTCACACTACCAGACCATCCTGATGATAATGAACAGAATCCTACTGATGAATCATACAGCTAGCTGCCCAGCCACGACCCTCCTGATAATTAAACAGTCCATCCAGCCTGGGGCCAAATCCAACTGTGCCCCTGGGAGCCCACCTAGCCCCTTAGGACTCAAGACCATCCTGAGGACCAAGTGGCAGGCCCTGGCTCCAGGCAGGCTCTCAAAGAGAAGCAACTAGTTCTTACTTTGACTACTATGATTAATGTTGTTCCTTAAAATATTTTGATTCCTTATAACAAGGTTCCTTTCAGTGTTTCCACCCTCGATCCCTAGCAGCTGCCCAGGCAGTCCACTCGGCAGTTCAGAACTTCAGATAAACCCCCATACTTAAAATGCCCAGGGATCAGGAACTTCCCTGGTGGCCCAGTGGTAAAGAATCCGCCCTCCAATGCAGGGAACGCGGGTTTGATCCCTGGTCAGGGAACTAAGATCCCACAGGGCAACTAAGCCCGTGCGCCACAACTACTGAGCTCGTGCGCCTCAACAGAGCCCACATGCCTCAAACTATAGAGCCAACGCACAACAACTAGAGAAGAGAAAACCCGCACGCCACAACTAGAGAGAAGCACGCGTACCGCAACGAAAGATCCTGCATGCCTCATCAAAGATCCCACGTGCCACAACTGACCCAACACAGCCAAAAATAATAATAAATAAAATAAAACAATAAAAAAAATAAATAAAATTTTTAAAAGCCCAGGGATCAAATGTTCACATCTAGACAAGTCTGAGACTTTGGTAGGTGTTTGAAATGTCTAGCATTAGGGCATTACGATATTAAAGGATACCTTGAAGAAAATGTCACAAGAACAAAAGAGGAAATAACTTCTGTGCTAGTAACGAGTAACTACGAACTAGAGTCTCCCCTTCTGTGCATACACATCAATATGTGCCACACTAAGGGAATTCTCTAACAAAGAGCCACAGAAAACCAAGGAACACCTTCAATCTCTGCGCTGAGCACTGGAGGAGAGAAGATCTCAAATGTTCCTGGACTGTCCTCCTAAATCTCCTGCAGACTCTAGTTCTGTGTGACTCTACTGAGGGGAGGAAGTACATCCAGGCCCCACCGCTCTAGGGACCAAAGAACACCCATGGAATCACGCTCCCAAGATGATGTTAAAATGAGCCTTCTAGGGCTTCCCTGGTGGCGCAGGGGTTGAGAGTCCGCCTGCCGATGCAGGGGACACGGGTTCATGCCCCGGTCCGGGAAGATCCCACATGCCGCAGAGCGGCTGGGCCCGTGAGCCGTGGCCGCTGAGCCTGCGCGTCCGGAGCCTGTGCTCCGCAACGGGAGAGGCCACAACAGTGAGAGGCCCGCGTACAGAAAAAAAAAAAAAAAAAAAAAAAAAAAAAAAAAAAAAAAAAAAAAAAAAAAAATGAGCCTTCTAGAACCATGTATATCTTTTTTTTTTTTTTTTAAAGCCCCTAGTATCTGGCATAAGGTAGACCATCAAAATGTGAGTGTCTCTGTTCATTTCTCCCTAAGCTAACTCTTGGAGGATAAAAATGCATGCTCTAGGCTTCCCTGGTGGTGCAGTGGTTAAGAATCCTCCTGCCGGGCTTCCCTGGTGGCGCAGTGCTTGGGAGTCCACCTGCCAATGCAGGGGACACGGGTTCGATCCCTGGTCAGGGAGGATCCCACATGCCGCGGAGCAACTAAACCCATGCACCACAACCACTGAGCCTGTGCTCTAGAGCCTGTGGGCCACAACTGCTGAGCCTACATGCCACAACTAGTGCAGCCGACGTGTCTAGAGCCCGTGCTCCGCAACAAAAGCAGCCACCACAATGAGAAGCCCGCGTGCAGCAACGAAGACCCAATGCAGCCAAAAATAAATAAATAAATTTATTTTAAAAAATGCATGCATGCTCTCATAAGGAGGCAGGCTATTTCTGAATTCAGAAAGGTTCTGGGTTTTTTTCCTTTTTTTTTTTACTGTGCTAAAATACACATAACATAAAATTTACTGTCTTAATCATATTTTGGCCTTAGTCATTTTTAAGTGTACAGTTCAGTGCCATTAAGTACATTCACACTGTTGTACAGCCATCACCATCATCCATCTCCAGAACTTTTTCACCTTGCAAAACTGAAACTCTGTCCCCATTAACTAACTACCCACTAACTACCCATTTTTCCCTCCCTCCCATGCCCATCCAGGCAACCACCATCCTACTTTCTGTCTCTATGAATCTGACTACTCTAGGTGCCTCATATAAATAGAATCATGCAGTATTTGTCCTTTTCTGTCTGGCGTATTTCACTCAGTACAATGTCTCTTTGAGGTAGAACAAATCATTTTAACCTTTCGAGGGCTTAGTGTGTACAGAACAAGGCCCATGGGTCTGGTACACCCACAGCCAAAAAGCATGGCTCTAGAACCCTGTTTCCCAGACCAGCCATGTCCCTGACATGTTCTACTATCAACCAGTCCTTCCCTCCACTCCCCAAATAAATTGCACAAAAAGATACTGGAAAGACTTACAATAGTGAGATGAAAGCAGCATCTAATGTTATACCTCAGATGGACTTCAAGTATGCCAGGTCTCATCACCCCAGTTCTTGCCTCCCAGAGCACTCTGTCTCCCCAGGACACACCTATTCCAGCGCCATCTCACAGCCATGAACCAAGGGAGTCAAGAAATCCCTGTTAGATGAACGATAAAGATAACTAACTCATCTTGGGCACAATCTTTTCCTATATGTGGAAGCCAGAGATATCACAGCACAACCCAAACCTATTCCTTGGAGCACCTGAGCCAGACTCAGAAACCCTTACGCAGGCCCACTGGCGGTGTGAGCCCTGAGTTCTGGACACGTCAAACTCACGTCAAACTCAAAAGACAACAGAGACACAGACAACTAGCCCCAACAATGCACTCAGCAATCAATGTCACTGAAGAGGAAAACACTGCATCCCCTCAAGGTCTGAGTACCAAACCCACTTATCTTGTGAGGCTGACACAAAGCCAGGCCCAGGGGAGTCAGTCACCACACCGGCCAAGTCCATGGATGCTATGTGGGAAAACAGTGACACCAAATGACCCCACATGAGGTACCCAACTCCAACAGGAGGAGGACATTTGGTTCATTACCAATAATTTCAGATAGAAACGCCCATAGCACCTCAATTATCACTTTGGTTAACTGCTCCAGAATAAGAAGGGCAAAAATGATTTTCTGGGCTTCCCCACCTAGTTTGGCTTGGGCAAACAGGCAGTCTCCTTTCCAAACAGACATGTCCCTGTGTGGCCTGTGACTGCAAAATATAGTGTCCTCCTGGGACGACTAACAAGGGGGAGGCTGAGGAGGTAACTGAGTCTCCAGGACCACTCGGAACAGAAAAATTTGAGAGTGAGGATCACAAAAAGCCCCAACCACAGAAGATCTCCATTACAGCAGGTGGCCTGAACAGGAGGTTCCCAAAGCAGCGGGCCTCACTGCCAAGAAGGCACCATCCAGGTGGCCTCCACGTCACAAAGCATGTCAACCAGCTGTATCAGTATTTATTTTCATGTCAAGAAATAAAACCTCCAGCCATTCCATTCTTGTGGCAAGTTTTCTTGAGTTTGTTTTTAAAGAAGCAACACCTTATTTATCACACAATCTCCCGGAAAAGCAAGAATCCTTTTTTCACCAAGTGGAGGACTAGGTGTCCTCCACTGCCTCTGAGGGGTCCCGGCCCTGGCCACAGGCGCCATGTGCTGCCTCAACCCAGGTCCTGTGGCCGTGGGCCTGTGTGTGCTGAGAAAGCAGAAGCAAAGCCACCAGCTGAGCACCTTCTCTATGCCGTAAAGACAGACCCCAACTCTGTGATGACACGGGCACCAACCATGACCTGCATATTCATGGACAGGGCAAAGACCTGCACATCACCCCAAGTCTCTCTGAGGAGCAACATGAAGGCCATAGGCTGAGCCCAGAGTTTATACTTCCTCACCAGCCATCTTTAAACAGGCAGTCTTGGTGAACAAGCAGCAATCTGGCGCAAGCTGGTAACTAGGGCAGGTGCTCCCTACAAGTTTAAGAACCGGTATCTCACTTTCCAGAACTGGAATAGAGAAGGGAAAACCTGTTCAGGAGCATGGAGGGAGCAGTGTTCTGTGCTGGCCCCACTGTATATAAATGAAGACCTACCTGGGCCTAAAGGAAAAAACTTCATGGTCTTGAAATCCAAACAAAATCTAAAAGTAGTTCACAAAGCTTATCCCTGTAAGGTCCAAGATAAGACTATTTTGGTCAGGTAGCAGCAGGTAGGATGGCAGAAATATCACCAAAGAAATGTAAACTAGGGGGACTTCTCTGGTGGTGCAGTGGTTAAGAATCTGCCTGCCAATGCAGGGGACATGGGTTCGAGCCCTGGTCCGGGAAGATCCCACATGCCGAGGAGTAACTAAGTCCATGTGCCACAACTACTGAGCCTGCACTCTAGAGCCTGCGAGCCACAACTACTGAGTCTGAGTGCCACAACTACTGAAGCCCGCGTGCCTAGACCCCGTGCTCCACAACAAGAGAAACCACTGCAATGAGAATCCCACGCGTAGCCCTCGCTCGCCGCAACTAGAGAAAGCCCGTGCACAGCAACGAAGACCCAACACAGCCAAAAATAAAATAAATAAATTAAGAAAAAAAAAAAAGAAATGTAAACTTGGCAGACCACACAGTCCAGGAGAGGACCTCCAGTTTTCACCTCTAAAACGCACTCCCCTACTCCCCCATCCCCTCACCCCTGCCCAGAAGGGCCCCTGTGGCACTTGGGCACTTCCTGGGAGGCAGGGCTACTGTCTGCTCACTACCAAGGAAAGCACCCACCAGCTGTCCCACTACTGCTGGACGGACCTGGAGCCTCAGCTGGCCTCTGCCACCTTGATCCTCATGAAGGGTCCCATCCTCCAGGCAGGCAACAGGAGACTGAGAACAAGTAACTGAGATCTATGTAAGGTGGTACTTTCCAGAACACCAAAGGGTCCGCCTAGATCCAAATCCAGAGCAGCTAGTGAGTACCCAGGCAGGCGGCAAGATCAGCATTGTTCACACACAAACCTCCAGATGCCCCCTAGCTGAGTTTTGGACAGAAGGGTGGCCTTGGTCGAATTCTGGAAATCCAGTCTGATGCTGGGTCTTCAAATACAAAACAAGCTACAACCATCTGAGCAACCAAGCTTTCCTAAGAGGCAGAATTCAGTTTCTCTATCTGTCAGGAACCAGGTCAAACAGTCAAAACCATCTAGTAACTTCTGACACGTGGCTGGAGCCATCCAACAACCACATCACAGCACTGATGGCCGTGACTGAGGCCACGTGTTCAGCCCAGGAGTCCCGAGGCCTCATGGCAAGGTCCAGGCCAACAAGCCAGTTCCCAGCCCCAGACACTTCATCATTGCCACAAACTCTGATGATGTATCACAAGGATCACAAAAACTGCATGAGTGATTAAAATGCTGCAAAGTTCCAAGGAAGAAACTACAACGATGGCAACATTTATCAGTAAATTGTGGCTTACACTACATAAGCCAATTAAGAACAAATTAAGAGGGACTTCCGTGGTGCTTCAGTGGCTAAGACTCCACGTTCCCAATGTAGGGGGCCCAGGTTCGATCCCTGGTCAGGGAACTAGATACCACATGCCGCAACTAAGAGTTCGCATGCCCCAACTAAAACAAGATCCTGTATGCCGCGACGAAGATCCCATGTGCCTCAACTAAGACCCGGTGCAGCCAAATAAATAAATAAATATTAAAAAAAAAAAAGAACAAATTGAGAAATGACATGAACAGACACCACATCTTCCTGACAATGCACCCAACGATAAAAGTATGATCAGAGGAGGTCAGGAACAGAGGGGCTCCTCAGGGAGGGTGTTTCAGAGAACCATCGGACTGTCCTCACTGCCCCCAGCCCTTATAAGGTAAAATGAGCCCAAGATGGAAGAAGCAGAGCCTTCCCAAGGTCTCAGAGGAGGTAGGGAAGAGGGGAGGGTGGGCTACACCAGGCTTCTCTAGGCCATCAGAGCTTCCCAGCACCTTGCACAGACACTTCCCATCACTCTATCCTCACAGAAGGCCCACTGGGGAGAAGAGGTGCTGGGCAGACACAGGGCCTTGCTGGCTGGGAAGGGTTCTGCTTGACTCAGCCGAAGAGCCAGCATCTAGGGAGCAAGCAGGAACGAAACCGTGCTAGAGAGTCAGACACATAGAGAAGCCGGCTACTGGAGGAGAGAGGCAGCAAAGACCAAATCCCCGGGCCCTACCAAAGCTTTAGAAGAGTGAAAGGCCTGCTTCCTGGGGTGCAACGGCAAGGACACCAGAATTTTGAAATACACTTTGTTTTGGCTTCCGCTGCAAGTTGGAGATTTCCTTGCTGGTAGCAGATTTTAGTACTAAACCTGATGCGCTATGAGGTACAATGCGAACGTCATGTGAATCTCTGACTTAAAATAAGAAGCCCAAAGAAAGCTGTGGGCTGTGCCCTCAGTGGGACTTTGTCTCTACCTGAGACTCACCCCAGAGTGGGCCGGGGACCCCACAAAAGGCAGGACTCTGCCACACGAAGCCCATGTCCAACACGGACTGAAATGTCTTTCCTCCATTTGCACACATACACACACGCACAAGCACATATAGAGCCATCACACACGTGCATAAGCACATGTGCACAAGCACACACAAGGGTGCACACAAAACCAATATATACAGGACACCACATGGGCACACACGAGGCCAGCACACACTTTATCTTCCAGGCAAAGGTATACTTCTAAGCTGTCAGTTGTTGAGAACGTAGACCACACATGCCAGAGAAACACTGTCCTAAGTAGGGTTAGGCTCCCAAGTAGCCCACAAAGTCCACCTCATTCCAATATTCTCAAAGCACAGTCCTGCCAATACAACCCAACCCAAAGCACGAAATCCCCTGGGAAGTCGCCTCGAGTCCCAGCCCTAGCCCTCCCAGACCAAAAGGGGCGAGGAGGAGAGAGGAGGAGTAGTGCCACAGGGGCAAGGGTAGGGGTGTTCACTCACCTCACCTTTATTGGGCCAGCCTTGCAGGGACCCTCTGTCCTCCTCCGAGGCCTATCCCACTGCCATGCTCTGTCACCAGCCACCTAACGCAGACCTAGGTCCTACCTAACCATCCAGTACCAAGATCCAGCCTGAGCCCCAGGCACTGCAGGTCTGTCCCCAAGACCCCAGTCACACTACTGCTAGAGTGGGGGCTCCACTGTCCCCCATGGTCCAGGACTCATCAGTGTTCATCGGACTTTGGTGGCACAGAAAGGGGAGGGCCTGATTCTCCACTGAGAAAGCTACCACTGGGCACACAGATTCAAACTGCTGCAGAAAAAAAAGCTCACTGCTGACAAAGGAACATCCAAAGAATCACCTTTAACACGTTGACAAGAGATTTTGTTACTAAAGGAGGAAAAGAAAAGTACAACAGTGGATAATGATTATTAAATTCTTTATTTGGTGCCAGGCATGGTGCCAGTACTTTACATACCTGATTTCATTTAATCCTCATAACCACAGAATGAGGTACTACCAACACTAACCACACTTCACGCTGGGAGACTGTCACTGTTACCCACACTTCACACAGGGGACTGCCATTGATGCCCACACTTGACAGGTGAAAAAAACAGAGGCTAAGGTAAGTCAAGGTGATTGGCCAGGGTCACAGGATTAAGAAGTTAAATGGGGATCCAGATGCAGGTCAGCCATCTCCCAGACCCAGGCTCAAATCTGAACCACCACACCTTCGAGGGAAGTCGGACTCTTAAGGCCATCCTAAGGCTGGATCCTTCCCAAGGCTACGGGAAGACTTCCTAAAGCAAAGATGAGCAAGCACACCCTCGATTCCCTCTTACAAGAGCACACTAACTTAGCCCTTTACTGAATTGCTAGAAACCTCCTGGAGGAATGAGCCTTGTTGTGCAAACCCTCATTCCATGGACCATACAGCAAATTCAATGACTCGTGTGCATCTTCACCTTCTGCAAAAGGCACTAAAACCCTCAGAGGTTGACGAAGCACATATTTCTGAGCCCCTACATGCTAGGGTACATACAAGCCAAGGGAAGGGGCTTAAAGGACTTGATCAACACTACCAGGGACTTCCCTGGTAGTCCAGTGGTTAAGACTCTGCACTTCCACTGTCGGGGGCGTGGGTTTGATGCTGGTTGGAAATGAAGATCCCTCATGCTGCGGGGCGCAGCAAAAAACTAAGGGGAAAAAAAAACACTGCCAGCCTAGGTCATAAACTAGGACCTCTTCATCTTCTTTTCCATTGTGTGAGATGTACACACAAGCCAACCACTCTTAGCACTCCACAGAGCAGACCAGGGGTCCCTGGCAAGGAACAGATGTGCAGAATTATCTTTTCCTTCCATCAGAACAGCACAGCACTCACGCATGAGGTAGGGAACAGAGCAGACACAGACCATTGGGAAGGAGACAGGTCCTCTGACCAAAGACAGCAAGGAGAGTGCAAGGACAGCAGAAGACACATGGCCAAGGGACATGGAGCTGGGGGACAGCCCAGGCCCTGTGGGAGCACTTCCTAAGGTGGGTGGTGGCCAGGGCATGTGCTGGCCCTCCCAGCTCTGCATATGAGGCACCAGGCTGCTGCCCTCACCCAACTCACCTGATTCCTCACTCCCACCCATGACCTCAAAATCAGGACCCTGATGGTGTCTTGGTCATCATCAGGCAGATGTCACTCTCAGACCCAAGTCATTTTTTTTTCCAAGTGCCAGGTCCCCACGGCCCTTTTCCTTCCTGTGTCCACAACCCCTCTCCCTACTCTCAAAACCAGTATTGTCATTGGGTAAGACACCCACCTGTCTTCTCCCCTGAACTCTACAAGAAGAGTCAGGATTTGGAAACATTTGAGCAATGCATGAAACAGGGAAACATTCTCAAACTAGGAAGCCGCAGCTGTTGGAAAAATTCATGTGATGTTTCAGAGAAGTGTCTTAATCGCCCTAGGTCTGTTTGGAAAAGTGTCCAAAACCTCAAGCTGGAAAATTCTCAGAATCCAGAAAATGCTGATTACCGGGACTTCCCTGGTGGCCCAGTGGTTGACTTCGCCTTCCAATGCAGGGGGTGTGGGTTCGATCCCTGGTCAGGGAGCTAAGATCCCACATACCTCAGGGCCAAAAAACCAAAACATAAAACAGAAGCAATATTGTAACAAATCGAATACAGACGTTAAAAATGGTCCACATCAAAAAAAAAAAAAAAATGCTGATTACCAGCCAGCTCCTGGGGCACAGGAATCACATGGAGCCTCTTCCTGGTCCCTCTAATTGCTACAAAGCTCTTTTTCAGGCTAAGTTAAGGGCCACGTCCTTCTAATTTCCACCTATCCATCACTACTTCACTCTTGGGAACAGAGCAGAACAAACTCGTATATACAAGACAGTCCCTCAGATATTTTATTCTTTTACCCATTATTTATCACACTTTCATCTAACACAAAGCACTATTTCTTTGGGGAGGAAGAGACACAAGGACAAATCAAGTTCCGCACCCAGCCCCCAGAGCCAGCCGAGATCTGTCAGGGTCAAAGACATGTGCCTCCTGTTCATGAGGGTCCTGAGCCCTGATGGTCACACGGGACCGCCACACCTCAACACACTACGTTCTCCTAGTGAAGCAGAAAGTGGCCATCCAGGGTCACAGGCTGTGCCCTGGGTCTCACCAATGCCCACCTTCTCCCAGGCAGTAAACACGATCTCAGACCACCCTTCTCTAGGGCCCAGCTCACCTCACCTTTGCTCATACTCAGCACCCCTAAAACCGAAGACCCACTATCTCAGGGCCTGAGACACCTGTACTGCATTTCACTCCATAGGCCACCTACTGGAGTAGCTTAGGCTCTTCTACGTCAATGGGTTAACTTTTTAAAATAACTTAAAAGAAAAATTAGCCAACCCTAGTTCATAGACTTAGAAGACTGGTTAAACTGATTCTAAGTGACCCTAATTTTTCTAAGCAATTTAAGTTACTTTCTCCCTTCTGCAATAAACCAAGGTAACGAAGTGGGCATGCTCCCACCATCTTAAACTTCACAGAAGGTGCATGTTTCTCATCTGCTCACCCAATGCTAAGTACCTTCCCCAGGTGGCGACCTGTCCACTCTTGCTGCCTTTTGTGTCAGGGTCACCTGATCTTATCTCTGGAAAGTAAGAGGAACCCCTTCCATCCTCCCTGAGGGGGGTGAGTGGGTACCTGATGGCACCAACAGCAGGAAAGGCCAACTGTCCAATCCTGAGCTGAGATCCCAACTCACCAATGGGTCTCCTGGAACCCCTCGCCACCCCCCACCCACCCAATCTTCTCTCTTCCAAGAACATGATCAATCCCTCTAACCAGTTCTCCTATGAAATGGTTTAAAGACTACTTCAGCAGGCAGAATGGACTTCCCCACATATAAAGGATATGCAAAAAATAACCTCCCTCGAAGCTTTTTAGCAGCCAGCTTGTGCTGTCCTAGACTCATCCTTATCTGAGTGTTAAGGTCCTTCACTCTTGCCCCAGACTAGCACAGCTGATCATCAGAGCCTCGTACAGGATCTGATGGCTAGCTTTTTTGAATCTTGAAATGGACACCCAAAATGGATCACCCGAAGGATGACTAAATAATAAGTGTCATTACTTTTTATTAATAGATGGGGAAAAGCAGTTTAATGCTCTTAAAATTGAAAGCCATCAACCACTCAATTCCAGAACAGGAAACACAGCTAGAGTTTTTGTTTTGTTTTGTTTTGAAGGCAGCCCTGAGACTCCAGAAGCAGCCCTGAGTTCTTCTTCCCTGTGTCCTGTCCCATCCTCACACCAGAGATACCATGATGACCTCAAAAAACAAAGCCCTGAGGAAGGAAACCTGCCAATGGACCTACACTACATAAATAAAAGAGAAACCTAAAACAAAACAAAAAATTCTAAACTAACCAGGCCATAAAGAAATAAGGATAACAGAGATCAGACCAGGAAGCACTAGAAGGGAACAGAGATCTATGTTCTGTCTTCTGCAAGTCAACCCAGGGCAGGCCACTCCTCCTCTCAGGCCTCAGTTTCCAGTTTGCAACATCAAGGGCTGTCCTGTTCATCTGGAAGTCTGTATGCTGCCTGCTGGGTTCAGCAAAACAGCACACAGAAGCAAGCTAGTCCCAGGTGAATGTTACATTTGTCTGCTGCCCAAGGACCAAAAATAGTTACATTTCTAATGCTCTGCCTGACAAATATAAATTGACAGTAAGGCTACAATTACATTTTAATCCAGACTCAGTCCCTTAATATCCTTAACCAAGAAAACTTCAAAAGCAAACTTCAAAAACTTCAAATGCCTACTACTGACACCTGAGGCTCCCACCACCTCCCCAGTCTTTGGCATCGGGAAATGTCACTTGTATGGTTGAAACAAACAAAAAGCCTCAACAATAAAAACTTTAAAGGTTTGCAGAGAGAGGCAAGAGACAGATGACCAACATACAAACTGCTGAGAAGGTCAGCTAATCAAACAAAAGTGTTAAAGAAAATACTAATCAAACCCTCGAAATCTCCCCAGGTTCCGGTGGGTGTAAGAGAGTCCCAGGGAGGGATCTGACTCCAGAATCCTCTGAAAGAACTGCCCACCATTGAAGGGGGTGGGCATTAACCCTTTACATGCAGGAGAGAAGACAAAATGAGGTTCAGGTGTTGTCAATGATATGCAAGTCCTGAGAATATCACAGGTCTGGAGTGACTCAACCAATTCAATCAACACCTTCAAACCAAGGATTCAGTTTGCCATGCTCCTACTTTCCCCACACCACTGAGCAATTGCGAAAAAAATGTGTTTCCTCCGTGGATGAATGAAGATTGTAGCAGCAAAGTTTTCAGAACTGGCTGGCAGAGTGAGCCTGCCCAAAACACACAAGAAAGCTAAAAATATGCTGTCACTGCCACAAAGTCCACCAAATGGAAACTCAAGTGACGAAGATACTGACCTGAAACCTGCTCACCTCCAAGGTCATGGTGAGCAGCTGCCTCTAAGGTAAGAATGTGTTGAGTCAAGTTTAACAGCTACTGACTCAAAGGCTAATTGCACAGAACAACTGCGATTGTAGGAAATGTTATATTGGGATTATATGCAGATTTAAGACCACAAGGTTTTTTCACTTCCCTTCCGGATAACCTGACTGACCTTTTAGGTGAGATCTCCTTACAATAAGTTCTGAAGACCTCCAAATTGTTAGGTTGTGGTGGAATTTTGTTATAAAGAAAATCTAGCTCCTCAATCTGAGTGTTTCATTGTGCGTGATAACTGAGATGTTAAGACCCAGGGGGATCATCACGTAGCTGTCCTCTGGGCAGAGAAGCATTTTGTTTTTTGGTTACTTTTCTTTTTTTTGGCCCCACCTAGAGACACGCGGGATCTTAGCTCCTCGACCAGGGTTAGAACTGTGCCCCCTGCAGTGGAAGCTAGGAGTCCTAACCACTAGACTGCCAGGGAATTTCCCCAGAGAAGGATTTCTGTCTCAGAGGTAAATGGAGGATCAAGGGCTAGGATATCCCTGACTACTTTTAAACATTTCCCAATTGCCCTCACAGCCATCCCATGAGATTAAGATACAGTCCCTGTCTATGGATGGGAAAGCTGAGGCCAGGTGGCCAGAAAACCTGCCCAATGCTGAAGAGTGGTAAGCTGTAGTCAGATCTGTCAAATTCCCAAACTGGCTAGAGAGCTATAAGTGCGGAAGGAGGACAGGATTCGGGAACAAACTCTCCTGTTTGCCACTGCAAGCACCATCAAGCAACCTACTTCTCATCCCTGAGCAGAGTCCACTCAGTGATAAAGCCAGAGGTACAGGGGCGCCTCTGGGTTCTCAAAGGCAGGACCCCATGAGAATCTGCCTGGCAAACATCTTACAAATGGAAGGGCTGACCCTGAAAATCAGAATGTGGGGTTCAGCAAGCTCGGGATCAGGAAAAGGGGCTGTGTCTCCTTTGTCCTGATGAGGCACCACCAACCTAGCCATTGTGTATCACCAGGGAGGCACTAAGGCTGGTGGGAAAAACATTCATAGTCTGAAATCGGAAAGGTTGGGGCCCAGTCCCAGCTGTAGAAAAATCAGCAAGGTGACTCTGGCAAGTATCACCCTCTGTAGGGACTTCACCTTCTTCCATCTGAAATGTGGGAACAAGGTTGTGGTTCCAAGGGGCAGAGACAGTGATGGTTTGTCCCACAAACATAGAGGTGCTCCACACATGAGAAGCAGAACAGTCATTAATGCTTTGGGGCTCTGCCTCATCTGCTAAAGTCATGATGGTACACTCACTGAACTCCAATTTATTGAGCAGGTACACATACTAGGTGCTGTGCTATGCCACTTGCATTTATTATCTCACTCCCAACTCAGCCATTTAAGGCAGACATTACTACCCCCTTTTTAGAAATGGGAAACAGAGGACAAGGTTCACCAAGGTCAAGCCACAGGGAAGTGGCCGGGTGGAGCTCACACCCAACCTCAGGCAAAGCCAGGGCTGACCCATGACACCATTACAGGGACCTGCTACCTGGGAACAGGCCCACGGCCTCACATGGTAAAGAGCAGGCGGTACTGGATATGCAACAGCCTCCCTGGCACCAGGAGGATCTGGCTGGCCCCTATAATGCAGCACTATTTATTAAAAGTGTACTCAAAGGCATTACCTCATTTAGGATGAATTAGGTTTGAAGGTTCAAACCAAAAGACCTGACTAGCAAGGCAGGTCAAGTGGTTTCAAGGCGAGAGATGGAGATGCAGAAGGAATGGCTGAAAGATTCAAGTACCTCTGTGAAAATCAAGAGAGAGAAAGTGAGTGCAGTGCACTGAAGCCGCAAAGACCCTTTCCCACATACCCTGGAGGGTTCCAGAGGATTTCAAGTCACTTCCTACGGCTACCTTCAGGTATTCAATTAGAGTAAGTTTCTGTCTTCTAAAAGACTAACCTACATTCTCATCACACACAAAAAGAGGTCATAAATACAGCCTAGAAAGCAAGAGGAGGGGCAAGAAGACCGTGGTCTAACATTCCTCTTGACTAAGAAGTCCTGGATCCTGTTTGCCGGAATCCACAAGTATGTAAGATCTGTCCCCAGCTGGTACTTTTGTTTCTCATAACACCAGTCTCACTACTTCCATCTCACTGCCACCACTTCAGGTCCCCTGTATTTTTTTACGTCAACCTTCTTAACACGTTGCCTTCCTAATTCAAGGCAAAGATGTAGCTTTGCACAGTTAGCACATAAAGTAAGTTTCACTACCTGAAAGAAAAGCAATCTGAGGCCAGGCTGTCCAACTCACCTCCTAAAACAGTTCAATAACTCAAGAGCATCCATTCTAACAAACAACCACACTTGGCAGGCTGCACAGTTCTGTAAGCCTCAATCTATGACACTGCCAACTCGTTCTTCTGGTTCTGCTGCACTTCCTAACCCGACAACTATTACAAGGAAATCCCAATGATACTCTATTACCCCAGGACGACTGCTCATGAAGACCTCACCTACTCACCTGTTTCATAATCCTCCTAGTTTTCTACAATGAGCATAAATTAACTCAATCATCAGGGAGAAAAAAATAAGCCTAGGGAAAATAATCTTTTCCATTCCATTTGATGGCACAGAAACACCCAAAGTCCAAACTTGGTAGTTTGGACTACCAAGTCCAAACAGGTAGTTCTCCAGGTAAGCATCTGAGTTGCCTATGCTTTCAGAGGTTAACACACCCACACCAAGAGTCCTTAACTGGATTCAGTGGTAAGGGCATTACATTTCTGTCTCTTGGAAACAGACACATTCAAGACTCTGAAGGTCATTCTTGATTTTCTCCCAACAGAACACAAGAAAATGCCAACATTTCAGAATGGCTTCGCTACTCTCCCCCTCATGTCCTTCAGGCGCCATCTTCCAGTCTTCTGCTATCTAAGGCCCAATGCAGCCTCATCACATGGGTCCCTGTATTATCCTCTTCAATGAGGTCCTACTGTTCTCAAGGTAAATTCCAGAAGCCTCAGCCCTGGAGCCTGCACATTTGTCTCTCTCTGCTCCAACCACACTGATCTTCCTTCAGTCCCAAGCACTCTCTCTGCCAGAAATGCTCTCCCTTTTTCACTTTACCTATTTAGCTCCTACATGTCCTCTGATCCCAGCTGAAAAAAGACCCTCTCAAGTCTTGCTCACCATGTCACAGCATCCTTCTCTCCTTGGCCCTTGTAAGTTTCCCCAAGTTTATGAGATTAGTTACGATTTCTCTCCCATTAATCTCACAGTAAACTCCACTGAGCAGGGATTCCTAGCATGTTGCCGGAGGCACAATAAGCACATTGATATTTATTGAATAAATCAATACAGAAATCACTACTGGCAATGCCACAAAGTCACAAAATAAGTGATACAAAACAAGTGAGAAGAACTACTAAACAGTTGAGAATTGGAGTCATTTTTTACTTAAATTTAAAACGTTCCTTCTTTCGGGCTTCCCTGGTGGTGCAGTGGTTGAGAGTCTGCCTGCCGATGCAGGGGACACGGGTTCGTGCCCCGGTCCGGGAAGATCCCACATGCCGCGGAGCGGCTGGGCCCGTGAGCCATGGCCGCTGAGCCTGCGCGTCCGGAGCCTGTGCTCCGCAACGGGAGAGGCCGCAACAGTGAGAGGCCCGCGTACTGCAAAAATAAATAAATAAAATGTTCCTTCTTTTAAAAAAAATCATAGGGCTTCCCTGGTGGCGCAGTGGTTGAGAGTCCGCCTGCCGATGCAGGGGACACGGGTTCGTGCCCCGGTCTGGGAAGATCCCACATGCCGCGGAGCGGCTGGGCCCGTGAGCCATGACCGCTGAGCCTGCGCGTCTGGAGCCTGTGCTCCGCAATGGGAGAGGCCACAACAGTGAGAGGCCCGCGTACGGCAGAAAAACAAAAAAAAAACAAAAAAAAACATAAAACACAAGTATCAAAAAGTTAAGAAAACAAACAAACAAACTACTGCTACCCCTAATCTTGGTACAAATCCTTCCAGGACTTTTTTTTTTTTTTTTTTTACCAAAAGCAGCATTATTTCTTTCCTCTCTATCAAAATATAAAATTGTAGGATCCGCCAAATTATACTGCATTAATAGAGATGACTTGACATTAAAAAAAAAAATGACGTCATCTGAATGAAAATAACAATGCATTCAAATCATTAATACATTAATCCCATTCTCTACACCACATCCAAGATGAGAGGCAATCCTCTGCAAAACCCAGCTTCAGAATTTTAGGGGAGAAATAGGGGATGAAAGATGAAGGGTGGGGGAGTAACTGAGGAAAGGGTCTAGCAAATTACTCTCAAAATCCCCAACCTAAACTGCTTCCTCTAGAAAAGGACCAACTTTTCTGAGTTACAGGCTATGGAAGCAAGGCAAAGGGGTGACTCTGTGGCTTGGTTCTTAAAAGCCAGCTGGTAACTCTGCTCTCCGAGGACAAAGCAAGGCTAGAAATGGTGTCACCAGGTCATCCCCCAACTCCAAGCAGAGGTGTACTGGAGCCTGGACAAATAAATGGCCTTGTGTTTTAGGAGCTCCCAGAAAATACTCACATACTGGGCTTGCAAACAGGAGCTCCTAGGCTCTGGTGCCCCACAGGGCAGGCGCAAGCCCAGCTCTGCCTCTCTACTAAGCAGTCTTGGGCAAGCAGCCTGACCTCCAGAAGCCCCAGTTTCCTCACCTGTAAAGTGGGGACTATACTCTCTCTTCCTCCATCGGATTGTTAAGGGCACTGAAATATGTCTGTGCACTGAGCTTAGCACACAGTGGGCATTCAAATCGGGGCCGGTGTGATCTTTTAGCCTTCCTCCACAGCTTGCTGTCAGGTCTAACACGCTACTCAGCATACTGATCTGGTGCCAGCAAACACTGCACATAATCTAACTTAAAAGAAAACTTGTAACCACTACCAGAAGAAATAAAAACATCAACAGGACAGTGGGTCCAAGACTAAAGCAACTGCACAGAAGGCTGTCTGTCCCTCAGTTTCTCTGCGCTACCACAGCCAGAAGGTGTCACTGTGTGAAATGGACATACAGAACCAGAGACTTAACCAGCACTGTGCACTCCAAGAAAACTGAAAGAAGTAAAAGGGTAAGGAAGAGGAAATTAAAGTCGCAAGTGACTCACTCGGACTTTGATCTAAAGAATCCAAAGCTCTAAGGATAAGGATGAACTACACACCTAAAGGCATAGGATCAGATACACAAAATTAAGCAGTCCCTGCAAAATTCCCAGGGCAGGGCAGAAACGTGCACCCAATGTGTCATTGAGTTCCTAAGGGAGGGATCCCCATTCATTTCTGGGTCCCAGTGTTTGCGCACACACCAAGTGTCAATCACGCTCTAGGCTAGGGCCCTGCCCATAAGCCCTTCCTTGTTGAAGTGATCAATTCCGATTCTTGGCAATAATCCCTTTAAAAGGCCAGCTGCTGCTGTCTAGTCACTGATGCCGACCCATTCCAGGTGGGAAAAAAGAAATCAATACAGCCAACGCCTAGATGGGGAGGCAAATTTAAAGTGTAAAGCCCTGTGAAAAGCCGGAACCCACAGAGGGGGAAGGGTCCCGCGGCTCCCGGGGGTCAGGCAGGAAGGGCGCGAGCGGGGGGAGGGCCAGCCCTGCAGGCGTGGGCGCGCGGGGACTCTTATTCTGACACGGGATCCGCAGCCGCCGTCGCCGTCGCCGCGGGGTTCAGCGCCGCGGCCCGGCCAGCCCGCGACCCCCGCCCGGGACCCTCGCCCTGCGCGCCCACGTGCCACCGCCCCCCAGCCCGTCCCGGCCTCTGGGAAGCTGCGCCTCTCGGCCCGACCCCTCCCCCGACCCCAGAGGAAGCGCAGGAGGAAGAGGGGCGACGACGCGACTTTCCAGGACCCCCGCCCGGCCCGGCCCCCACGTGCCCGGGCGGCGTCAGAGCGCGGAACTTTCCAGGGCAGCGCAAGAAAGACGCTCCCAGAATAAAAGCAGTACTCGCTCGCTCTCACTTTTCCATGCTCACACAGGGGGTCCCTCACAGCCCCCCCGACCCTCCGACCCTGCCCAACCCACACCGCCCCTGCCGCTCCAGTCTCCCTCGCAAGACCTCAGCCCCGACCCCAGCCCCCGCCCCCCGCCAAGTTTGGTCCGGAACTTACCGGGCCGCGGGCCGGCCGGGCCCTAGGACAGCGCGCAGGTTCAAGGGGCCGCGGGGCCGGGGTCGGGGTCGCCTGCGGGGCCGGGCGGCCGAGGGGCTGGGGGCGCCGGGCCGCGCGCGCTCGCTCCGCCTGTGGGGCCGCCCGGGCCCGCGGCGCTCGCTCCGCCGGTCCGCCCGCCCGCCCGCGCCGCCGGCCAGATAATGCGCCCCTCGGCCGCACACATGGAGCCCGGCGCCGGCGTCACCGCCCGGGACATGCGCACCAGGTCAGCGCGCCCGGCCCGCGGCCCCCAAAACACCGGGGAGCTCTTAAAGGCGACGCCGCCCGCCCGCGCCCGGATGGGCGGGGCCAGTCGGTTGGGGCGGGGCCTGATAGTGGTGGGCGGGGTCAGGCAGACCGACACCGCCCCGGAAGCACCGCCCCTCCTGACCGCACTCCACTGGACGCCCGGCCCCGCGCGCCGGTTTCCCACGAGGGCTCGGGCGGGCTCCTGCCGCAGGGTTAGGGGGGTCGTCGCCAGCTCACCCGCGGCAGAGCCGGGCGGGCCGCGCCCAGGGTTGACTCATGACGCGCTCACTGCTGACCTCGCTCCAACTGAGCTGCGAGACCTCAGGCAACTGCTTCTGAAAACCAAGGTTAGAATGCCACCCCCGGCGGGGTCGTCACACAGAAGTTCCCCTCCAGGGGATAGGCGAAACCGTAATTCTTACTGCGCAGTAAAGAGTTCTACAAAGTAAGCTCCAGACCCACCCACTTCAAAGACACTTCAGGGATGACTGCTCTCCCTCTCCAGTTACCTCCCAATCTGCCCCCGTGCCTCTGGGAGAAGGTGAAACCCCCCAAGAAAGCAAATCTGCACCCTTCCCTCTCCAGTGACTTGGAGGAAACACGGGAAACAGTCTAACCTGATAGAGGATGGGCTTTGGAGATGTTCGACTACATAAAACAAACACAGTTTTAATAGGGAAAATAAAATATCTAGTATCACAAGAAGCTCTCAATATCAAGATTAGGTTCTGAAGAATCACCAGAAAAGGCCCTTTCCATGTTCTTTTTACAGCGTTAAAACAAATAATTCATGATGAGACACCTAGATAACATATCCTAATACAAGTGAAACAAAAGTTTCACCAAACATACCTTGCAATGTACTGATATTTTCTATTTCATTTTTTAAAAAGAATCAATGTAATTCTAACCCACTGTTAGTCTTGACCCCAAACTTTAAAAACACTTAATGCAGAATAAGTTTTACAAGTAAAATTTTCTGCTATGTGCCCCCACCACAATAAGAAGTTAAAAAAAAGCCCATTTTAATTGTGTTGAGTTCCACACCTAATTGGCAACTTTTTGTTGTTGATTCCACCCCCAATCAATCCTACCCCCAAAATCTTCCAAGGGCTTAATGCCAACATCTGGCACAACTTCCCCAGGGCCAAAAAAGAAGCATTCCTTAAACTAAAAATGATACAAAATACAAGTTGTTGACCCCCAAACACCTTCCCTGACCCAGATTTGTCAGCAATTTGCTTTGCTACTAAGAAATTCGAATGTTCAAATTCAAAAACCAAACAAAAACAGTTTATTCTCAAACAGGTAACTTGGTATAGGAATGCAGGAAACTCCCTAATCCCATATGCAAAGATAGTTTAAAGGAAATGATTTTCACTCTAATTCGACAGCTGTTTATTTTGAGAACTGCTTTACTCGACGATTAATCAGATGATGTATATTAAAGCAATAGAAGCAAAATATTACCTCACTGCTCCTCACCTGGCTCTTGATTAATGCCAACTTAATTAACTATAAACAGAGCAAAGTGTGGTCAGGTGGGAGACCCAAGACTTGAGATTGACACAGGGATTCCAGAATCTGAGCTGGCAAACCCCGTAGGAGTCACCAAGGTGACAACCATCCTGTTTTAAAGAGGGAGGCATGGGACTTCCCTGGTGGCGCAGTGGTTAAGAATCCGCCTGCCAATGCAGGGGACACGGGTTCGAGCCCTGGTCCGGGAAGATCCCACATGCCGCAGAGCAACTAAGCCCATGCACCACATGTGAGCCTGTGCTCTAGAGCCCGCGAGCCACGACTACTGAGCCCACGCGCCACAACTACTGAAGCCAGCTCCCCTAGAGCCCATGCTCTGCAACAAGAGAAGCCACAACAGTGAGAAGCCCGCGCTCCGCAACAAGAGAAGCCACCACTCTTCGCATCTACAGAAAGCCCGCGCGTAGCAATTAAGACCCAACGCAGCCATAAATAAATAAATAAATTTATTTAAAAAAATAAAGAGGGAGGCATCAGCTGTGACATATTAATGACACACACACCCCCATGGACTGAGGTGTGCACTGGTGACAGGTGGGCTGCTCCAGGGGACAGTGCCAACTTCTCCAGCTGGGAAAGGGTGAAATAGAGTTTACTTCTGTGATGGGAAGAGAGGGCCAAGTGTGTAGATGGAAAAAGCGATAGTGAATCCAGACCTGTTTGGGGTACCAGATGCTCAGGCGGGTGAATGCTGAGACTGCTTGGCCTAAAGACCTTGTGCCTATAGTACTGAACTAAACAGCAAATAGTTCAGCTGGGTGATTATGAAATATGATGCAATCACCTTCACATGCCATTCTAAAACTGAAGAAACCCTAATTTAAGAGACAACTAGGGCTAGAACCATGTTTCTCCTGAAGTTTTTCCCCTCTGCCCTAAGAACAAGGCAGTCAATTAATAGTTATGGGTACCAGTTAACATGATACTCTAAAAACACTTCTGTTATTAAGTTAAACAAAAATTTCTGCCGAATTTACTTCATATCCTTCAGACCAGATCCTTGCTAATAATAGCCAAGCCTCCTTCCACCCTAACCACTGCAGAAATATTCTAATTATCTTTCTAATGTACTATTAGATAAACTTCCAAAAACCAACTGAGCTAATTCCTGTACAACAAAGGGACTGAAGAAAAGAAATTTGGGCCAAATCCATGTTCGTGTCCCCTTTTATAAAGTAGAAATTGGTCAAAGGCTCAACAATAGTGTGAAACCAACTGAAAAGGAGTAGCATCACCTACTAAATGTTTAAGGTACTGTACTTTTGGGGTTTTAATCAGAAAATGTCTTTAAAGTTCCTGGTGGACAAAATTTAAGATATCTTACATTATAAACACCGGTCAACAAGAACCGTCTAAGAGACCTCTCATCACAAGGGTTTTGTAGGCTGGGGAGTCTGTAGGCACCAGCTCCAGAAGTTCACAGGCTGGTGGCACAGAAAGACATAGAATGCTTTCAATGCAGAAAATGCATTCATAGAAAAGACAGGAATCACAAAGGAAGAGGCTGCTCCCCTCCCTGGAGAGGGGTCTGGGAGATCTTTATGGATGTGACATTTGAGCTAGCTCTTAATGGATGAACATCCCAGGCATCCAGAACAGCAGAAGCAAGGGCCAGAGCTGGCTACTCCTGGAGTGTGAGGGCTTTGGGGCAGACAGGGCTGCAAAGGGATGGATTCATTAACTTTAAACTTTCTAGGTGGCTTTCTCTCTCAGAACACGGAATGAACTGTGGACCACTTCAATTCACAAGCTAAGCAGACCTAGTTATGTAGACTTTAACCAATTTTTAGATTACTGCTATCAAACAGTGACACTAGGCTCCCTCTTGTTTTCTGAGAAGCTTTCCAAAGAATAAACAAGTTGTTCATTCAAAAGTGTACCAAGTTTCGGACTTCCCTGGTGGCACAGTGGTTAAGAATCCGCATGCCAATGCAGGGGACATGGGTTCGAGCGCTGGCCCGGGAAGATCCCACGTGCCGTGGAGCAACTATGCCTGTGTGCCACAACTACTGAGCCTGCGCTCTAGAGCTCACGAGCCACAACTGCTGAAGCCCGTGCACCTAGAGCCCGTGCTCCTCAACAAGAGAAGCCACCACAATGAGAAGCCCGTGCACCGCAGCTAGAGAAAGCCCGCGCACAGCAACAAAGACCCAGTGCAGCCAAAAATTTAAAATATAAATTAATTAATTAATTTACAAAAGTGTACCAAGTTTAAAAAAAAAAGTACCTTTATGAAAAAGAGCACTACTTTCCACACTTTGCACTCTTAGTACTCTAAAGTCTAAAACTATTTTCATTGAGTTTAGGGACAATATAACCACAATCTCTAAGAGGATTATTTTAAAGTTTCTTATTTCACCCCAAATTCACTCTCAGATGGTGAGATTGCAAAGCAATTGGTTGGGAAAGGAAAGGAAAAGATTCATTTCTATGTGAATTTGATTTCCCTAGTACTTTGATATTTTTGGTACTTTTTTCAAGGACCAGAAAATAGTTAAAGGGACTATGCTTTATGAAAAATACAATACTCCCAACACATTACAGCTTCTACAACAAATGTCATTTTTTAAATCACAACACTTTTACACTAGATTAGGAGTTTGTGGGAGACAGATAAGCACCCATCTGCCCCATCCCTGTCGTGTATGCAGAAAAGCTCTCTGAAGCACAGCTCTCTAGAGATGAGCCACTTTGTCAACATGTGTTTGTTTTGAGTATCGTTTCTAACCACAATTCTGAACGCTTAGTGTAGATGCAACATGGAGTTCAGGCTCCATCTGCAGTTAGTCTCTGTGTGGCCCTGACGATATCCCACTGTTACAGGGCTCTGAGCACAAATGCTTCCCTAAAGGGTTAAATACAAACTGCTCAGAAGTATCATTGTGAACCGGAAGTGTATCTCCCACTCTGTCTTCATCTGCATGTGTCACCAGTTGGCAAGGAATATCTCTTTTGTGTCTATATATGGCTTACAAAAAAAAAAATATGCATATCTAATTTAGGTCAATTTTAAGTCTTTGAAAAGTTAGTAAGTGAACCATGTTTTCTATGAATTAAAGAATTAACAGGAAAAAAATCAGAAAACTACCAGAAAAAAAAAAATGCTATATGACAGTCTTAAGTCTAGAGATCAACCTATTCAAACCTGCTTAACAAAGAAAGAGTATTAATCACATCAGTGGCCTGCTAATAAACATCCTTGGTTTAGACATGAAGAAAAACATGTTTTAAAAACTTGGTATCCAGTTCACACCCCCCTCCCCAGTTATTAAATGGCAGATCTTCCAACCTAACATAGGAAAGAGGAAAACATTCCTCCCCAAAGTTTTCCTAATAGGATGAATACTCCCCTCCTCCACTGGTGCCCAGCATTTCACTATAGGAAATTCAGGAGGCGGGTCTTTCTAGTTTTCTCCTTCACAGCTTGATAACAAACACCATGTCCTCTTGCATGTTGACCTAGTCAGGCCTATAATTTTACCAACTCCTGGTTTGGGAGCAGTAAAATCTTTTTTTCAAATTTGGCTCAAAAATCAACCTTCAATAGAGATACTTTAAGAGGTTAAGTATAAATATAAAGCCTAAACCTTGAAAATGTCATGCAAGTTAAAAAACTGTTCTGGGGACTTCCCTAGTGGCACAGTGGTTAAGAATCCGCCTGCCAATGCAGGGGACACGGGTTCGATCCCTGGCCGGGGAAGATCCCATATGCCGCGGAGCAACTAAGCCCGTGCACCACAACTACTGAGCCCGCGTGCTGCAACTACTGAAGCCCACGCGCCTAGAGCCCATGCTCTGCAACAAGAGAAGCCACCGCAATAAGAAGCCCGTGCACTGCAACGAAGAGTAGCCCCCACCTGCCACAGAGAGCAAAGAAAGCCTGTGCACAGCAACGAAGACCCAACGCAGCCAAAAAAAAAAAACTGTTCTGCTGTATTAAGAGTTTTAGACCAGCTTAAATGACAATTCTCAAAGGAAAAAAATTCAGAAGCAGCCCCCATTATCTGTCCTCCTGAAACTCCATGTAGACTGCATACTATTATAAATAGAGTCTGCATGGTCTGATTTCACTGGCCATCATTGGTTTCTGATTGAAAATACTTATTCAGAGCTCAATTTAAATATTATTTTAGAGTTCAATCTTGAATCCTACTATGGCACATTTTATAAGACTCTCTACCTTTGAAGGTAACTTTGGGCTTTTCTTGCCAAAGGTGCTCAGTTCAAACTCTGATTTTTAGATGAGCATAACCTCCTCAGGTCAAGGGAACTCACCAGATTGTTTCTTTACCTCCAGGTCCCTGACGGTGCCCACGCTGTTCCTCTCCTGGGAATGAGTAGCCACCTAAAAAGCAGCCCTCCCCATCGCCCCTTCCTTTGCAGGCTCTCCTTCCGCAATCCAACTGCAGCATTTTGCTGCAGTTATCAGTTCATGAACTTGTTTTTTCTAGTAGCATATGAGCTCCTGTGTCCAGCCAGGTGCCTGACCCTTAGCAAGTTAAATGAATATTTCCATCACACTCAAAAGTAAGGCTTTTCCTACAACATACTATAGCCACATAGAGTGTAGGTTTGAGCCTTTTTCCTAGTTACCCTGTCATGCTTCAGGAGGCACTGCAAGTCCATATGGTACACCAAGGTGGTGCAGTGGCGGCGGCGGCAGCAGCAGCAGTGTAAGGCTATGATGAACTAAGGAACCCACTGTCAAAAATCAGCCAATCCAGGAACCTCTAGATCATCAGCCCTCAGTCATACGCAGCAGCCTGTGGCCCCAACGTGGACTGGTTTGCTCTTGGGCAGTATTAACTGCCATAGATAGCTATCCAAACTTGGGTGCCAACCTCAAGAGGAATAGTCAGCCTTGGTATGATTCTGCTAACAACTACCTTTACTAGGCACCTACAACAATCCAGCTGCTTGCTTCGTGCTTACCATCCCCACCCAACAAATGAAACTGAGGCTCAAAGAGGCTAGGCCACTTGCAGTTAGGCCACCTTCCTGAGGTCACACAGCCAGCAAGTGGCAGAATCTGGCTTTCTGGCCCCAAAGTTTCTACTGCACACAGGGCACTTTTACAAAGCAACAAAGACAAATTAATTCTTCAAGAGCACACTCTTGCAGAAGGATCTATCTACTGTCTGCTTCCTTTAGTTCTATACACATCTCCAGAGCAGCCCTCTGCAGGCAAGCTCCTGCAGGGAACACTGTGATAATGCAATAGGAAACCATCCTGTTAACCACCCTGCCAGATAGTCCTGAGTTTGTGGGTACATTAGCTGAGCCCCTAGAACTGCTAGGTGCAGGTCCACTGGTGGCTCCCAGTTCTGACAAAGCAGCTTACTGAGCAAAAAATGATAACCTGAACATGTTTTCTATGCTCAAATTGGAGCCCAAGAACTCAGCCTGGAGTGTGGGGAACAGGAAATGAAGAGAGAGCATGCATCCACTTCCCAAGGGCAACAGAGCCCAGAGGTGGGAGTCTGGTCACGTGCACAGTTGCATTGCTTGTCCACGCCCACTTCCGGCCTGGGCCTTCCGCTTCACCTCATGAGTCAGTACTTGGGTGAAGGGAAAGGAAAAGAAGACAGACTACCAGAAACTCTCCTTGTAATATGCTCTCTCTCCCCTGCTGGGCCCTGGGCCCTGAATGAATATCCACCCCGGCTCTCTGGCTCCACCCCTCAAAAATACACCTACTTAAGAAAAGCACCTGTCACATAATTGATCTATGTGGACTAACATCAAATCCGGGCCACAACATAGGAAGATCAAAATAGTGCTTCCCCAGTCCCAATACAAGAGGGAACCCTAGGGCAGAGGGAACTCTGTGCACCAAGAACCTACTGATACATGACAAAGCAGTCCACCTATTTGAAATCTCACTTTTCCTATGCCATAAACAACAGCCAAGCACTACCCTTGTCTGATTTTTTTTTTTTTTTAAGATTTAAAACAAGGCGAGAAGGGTTTTAATAGCTGTTTACCTCTTTGCATAATATGCACTGCCATGAAGAAATGCCACAGGATTCCAAAAACACACTGCTACCAACTTCAAGAAAAGTAAAGCTGAAAATGCTCCTGGCAATAACCATTCCAGACTCTCTTTTGTTTCTCCAAGACTACAGCCACAGTCATCCTGGATCAACTAGTGCCAAAAGCCAACAATCAACCGGGAAAACACCATAATTTCTGCTTCCTTTCAGAAGGAGGAAACAGAAGCAAGGAGTCCAGTGAGGAAATTAGAAGGGTAGTAAGGTTTCACTTCCAAACCTCCAAGAAACTCCACCCCAAACTCCCAACATCCAGGAATATGCCCAAAGAAGCCCTGAGATATTCTTTCATTCATTTGTTTACTTGTCTGTGACTGGGATGTAAGATCCTTGAGGGCTGACTGCATCTGTCCCTGGGGGCCCAGCTCACTGCTAGGCCCCCAGCACCCAGCATGGTATGCCTAGCACATCACTGGCACACATTTATTGCTGAATTATTTGCTGGCATAGGAAGTTATATGAGCCAGAAAATCTAACACTTTCTATTTTTCAATCCAATTTTAGTTGTATTAAAAAACAAAAAAACCCTACCTTATGGCCACACAGGAAAACTTGTGCCAAGTTAAGCCCTTACTTGAGTGTTTAAACGTCCCTTATAGGCCAGTTTGGAGAGACAAATTCATATTCAAACAATGCACCAGTGTAAACAAAGGCAGCCAGGTTGCAGAGAGGATAAAGCCAAAATTAATACTAGAAATTCAAAATAACAACATCCATTCATTTGGATGGAACGACTCCATACAGTAGTTATTCCCCAATTCCGAGGGAGGTCAGCTTCTTTCTTATCATCAAAATCCCACAGGGATTTAATGCCCCCAGTGCTGTCTCCAACAGGAAGGAAACCCTGACTTCCCCAGCTATTTCAGTTACATAAATCAACAGTTTATTGTCCAGTTAGAAGCTGGGCAGTGTTGCGACCCACATACCTTTTTAGAGCTGCCCACCAACGGATAACCACGTTACATTACATCTAATAAATGTACCTAGATCAATATCGTTTCTAACTATCCGAGGGTTTTTATTGCTGTAAGGATCTTTCAATTCAAAAAAAAGTTTAAAAAACTTCCCGTTAGATAAAAGGGACTTGGTGGTGGCGCCACCATCCACCAGAGTGAAGTCTGTGGCACACAAGGGACATCATAATTTCAAAAGGGATAATAATCCCCTTAAAGTTGTTTACCCTATGTTTTATATTTTAAAAATAATAAACTTTGCTCCTTTCCCATATAATGGAATAAATGTCCTTAAAAGAATTAAGAGAAATTTAAGACTGGCAGATATTTCCTGGCTTCAATAGTAAATTCACTCTGTGTGGGGGGGGGATGGGGGCAGAGGGAGGGAAAGGGGATATTTCAAGAGAGGGGGAAAAACCCTTTTCTTCAAACTTGGAAGCAGTGCAGTGGGGGCCTAGCTCAGATTCTTCACCCACTATTCACCCGCAACCCGGGTTTTAGCTATCAAGGGCAAGTGCCATCTGTCCCCACATGAATAAGTGAAAAAGGCTGGACCCAACTCACCAGCCATGATGTTAAGGCTTTCACTAATTGCTAAGACAAAACCCTCTCAAAAAAGATAAAAAGTGTCCTGCCCACCCCAGCCTCCATCCCCAGAGTTTGAGTTAGCATCTTCACAGCTCTCTGAATCCTTGGGAACTCAAGGTGAATCCTGATCTCCTCATGGGCACTAAGCCACACACTCAATGTACTATTCTTTTGTGCCAATAAATGCCTTTGTACATCACTTTTCCAGTCTTTTGTCCCCAAATCTGATCCATTACCCTAAAAGAACGGTTCTTCTTCCAAGGTTCTAACGTGTAAGAAGAGATCACTCATCAGGTAACTGCTGCATATCGCTCAGTCAAGCAGTCCCAAAATATGGCCGTGATCCTTTATGGTTCACCTTCTTTTTCTTCCCACAATTCAAGCTAGTAATAATCTTCTATCTCGCCTGTGGTCTAATTATAGTAATACATCTCCATGGCCTTAACTCACAAATTACCCCATTTTACAGAGAGAGAAAGCAAGGCGAAGGCAAACACAAACCCCTGTCACACAGCAAATCCATCTCACGTCTGCTATCTGAACACAGAAAAACACTACTAGACCCAGGTGGGCAGTGGGTTTTGCACGAGACACTCCGAGTTTCTTTCTCTTCGCTCTGCGGGCATATTTGGCCTTGGCAAAATGTCAAGTGCTTCCTGTCTGGGAGTCCAGACCAGAACCATAATCTCCTGAGCACAACAACCAACCTATTGCACACCAACCATGTGCTAGGCGCTGTGTTGGCTGCCTCCTGTTTGTTATCTCAGATTCATTCATTCACACATCTAGGAAGCACTTCCCATTTGTAGGCGCCTTTACACACATTCACAGAGATGTGACCCCCTCAAATATTTAGTAACGTGCTGATCTTGTGCCATAACTTATCCAAGGCCACACAGCTAGGAAGGACAGACCCAGAATCTGAATCAGGTCCTTCTGACTTCAAAGTTCCCTCTTCCCTAACACCTCACCTTGCTGGTCCTATGGGCTTCATTTTCAAATAACAAACATGTGCCAGCACTTCTCTGCCCTGTCTCAGGACACCTTAAGCCCCGAGCTCCCCACCAAATTTCCTCTTCCCCTCAGGGCAAGCTGACCAGGAAGAGGCAGTAGGGGAGCAACCAAGTCTGTAGCAGCTTCCTGCCTGGACTTGACTACCCCAGGAGCAGAGGGCCCAGGAAACTCTCCAAGCGCTTCTCCACAGAAGAAAATAGCTCGAGTTGAAACTTGTGTCCACATGGTCCACTGACAGATTTAGAACTCAAATTATAGCCTCGGCAGGAGTCTTCACAAAGGACTCAAATTAAGCAAGACCCAGATGGAAATGAACAGGAGAGACAGTCTTAAGTCAAACTTGTAAAGTGAACTGCAGTTCTAGCAGAATCAGAGGGAAGAACTGGTTGAAATGCTAAACCAACCAAGTTCAGCCTATATTTCAGAACTCCACTTCAGGAACATTTTCCCCACATTTTTAGCCTGAAACTTGTGCATGGACACGAAGTGGTTACAAGTTACTCAGGTTTCAAACTGAGTTCATTCCTGTCCTTTGGACCATCTCTCAATGCCAGCATTCATCTACTTGGGCTCCAGAGAGCTCTGCGTTTGGCAAAACAGATAAAATTAGCTACTGGAGTGAACTTGGAATCCAGGGTGGGCCATTAAAAAAAAAAGGTACACATGAGATTTGTAAAAGCCACGTAAAAACTTCCTTTGAGCCAAGCTGAAGTCACCTAAAACTTAGAGAAATGAATTCAAATCCCCTGTTCCTTGCCTCCCTTCCACCCTTCCTGGATCTAAGGTGACCCATTTCCTGCTTCTTGCTCTGCCTTTCAAACCCGAGTGGCCCACAAATTGAGGATCCACTGGAGATCAAGGGGTAAATCAGAGGGCCTAGGGATAGAAAACACAGCTGGAAGAACTGAAAGAGCGTTTTTCTTCTCTTTTTTTTTTTTTCTTTTTTTGGGGGGGTGAGTTATACTATGCAGAGGGAGGACTGAGGAATGGGACAGGAAGTTGAAAGTGTGATAATGGGGTACAATGCTCCAGCTCTGTCCCTCCTGCCTCTACACTGGCCTGACAACACTGTGGTGGCCCCATGACTCAAAAATGGAGCAACCAAGACTGTCCTTCGACAACAGCTCCTGCTCCCCCAAATCTAGCAGGTCTTAAAGGATGAAAGAAAACAGCATTATTTTTGCCTGTCTCCCAATTTCCCTTCCAATCACAAATTCCTCCAGGTCCCTGGAAGCTGAGGTAAAAGTTCAGAGAATAGCCCTAATCCGGCAAGAAAGAAGACTGAAGATGGGAGGGGTATATTTCTGATCTCTCCTTCCAGAATAGAGAGAAGTGGGTACCACTGAAGTTGAGGGCTCGAAGGAAAAATGACGGAAGAGTTTCTCCCTTAGCAAATCAGGAGGGAAACCTCAGGAAAGGAGGCATGTCCTCAGGCAAGTGGAAGGGGAACCCCTGGGAATTCAGGGGGACCCTTTAGAGAAGTGAAGAAATCCACTGTGTCCTCCATCAGAGAGGAGCTATCTTGAAAGAGTGCAGGCACATTTCAGAGATGTGAGGAGCCTAACAGAAGTGGGACATCTCATATTACGGGGAGGACCTCTGGAGAAGCCAGGGACCCCTCCAAACACTGCAGCATCCACAGATTAGTAGGAGTCCCCCCCAGAATGGGAACTTTTTTGGAAAAGTGGGGAACATTCCTCAAGTAAATAAGGATCCAGTCAGACGTATGGGCATTTCAGAGTAGAGGGCCCCCTCAGTAAAATGGAGGTACTCATCAAAAAGTAGCGGGTCCCATCAAAAGTGGGGTCAAATCAGAAAAGTGGGGAACACCTCCAACAAGGATTCTGACAGAAGCAGGAACACCTCAGATTAGTTGGGGTGCACTTGGGAAAAGGAGGAAGTCATCCAAAGAAGTGGGGACAGAAAAGCAGGGAGAGCAACGCAGAAAGGTAGGGGGAAAGGGAGACCTGTGAAAAGTGGGGGACACCTTAAAAAGGCAAGGGCCAAAAAGGAACACAGAACAGTGGGACAACAGCTCAGAGAAGCAGGGATCTCCTCGCAGAGGTGGGGGTCCCCCAGAGAAGTGAGGGGAAGTGTGCCCTAGAAGCAGGGATATCTCCCTGAGAGAAGTGGGGGTCCCTCAGGGAAGACATGGGGGTCCCAGAAACGCAGGGGATCCCTCAAAAAGCAATCCCTCGGAGAAGCAGGGATCCCCTTAGAGAAGTTGGGAGCGGTAGTCTCAAAGAGGCGGGGGCCCTCGGAGAAGGCGCCCCTCACGGAGGCAGGCGGTCCCTCAAAGAGATGGGGCACCCTCAGGGAAGGGAGGCTCCTATCAGAGAGGCGGGGTTTAGGGAAGCAGGTCTCCTCAGACAAGGGGGTCCACGCATGGAAGCGGCCCCCTCAGAGAAGCGGAAGCCCCAGAGAAGCCCGGGACACCGGAAGCCGGGGACCCGCCACCAGCGGCGCCCGCCCCTCACTCACCGAAGTTGCTCGGCGCCTCTGCGGGCGGCTGTTCGGCCCTGGGCGGCCTCGGGTGGCAGGGTCGTATCCAGTCCGCTCGGGTTCCGCGGCGGCAGCTCCTTCAGGTGGCGCCCGCGGTGGCGGCGGCGCGGCGACAAGACGACGGACTATCGACGGACTAACTGAGCGAGCGGCGCGGAGCGCGTTCGGGCGGCGGGGGTGCGCGTGCGCGCGCTGGGGCGCTGACCCCGGGCGGGAGGAGCCGCCGCACAGCGCTCGAAGCCGCCGCTCGGTCTCGCCGCTCCGTCTCACACTGAAATTGCCCGCTTCGCAGCCCGGCTTCCCCGGTTGCTAGGCAGATTTCGCCTCGCACACTTCCGGGTTGAGGCGCGTCTCACTGAGTGGCGGCGCCGCAGGCCAATGAGGTCCAGCCAGGGTTCCCGGGATCCGCGCCCCGAAGAGGGCGTGGCCATACTCATGACGGACAGCAGCCGACGGCCAATGAGCGCGGTGGCCGGCTGGCCCTCGGGATAAGGCTGAGGGCCTGGGCGGGCCCAAGGAGGCGGGACGAGGTGACTGACAGGCGGCCTGCCAATGGGAGAGTGTAGCGGGCCTCAGGTCCAGTCAGGGTGCTGTGGGGCGGAGCTTATCTTCAGGGTAGGAACACCGCGAGGGGTGGGGCATGAGGACGCGTTAATCCGTGGCCGGCTCGCTCGGACATTGGCGGGGGGTTACGCCGGGCTGCCCGGCGGCCAACAACTGGATGGGCAGGGGGTTCCCCGCAGTGCTCAGCAGGGGCGCCCCACCCACAATGCATCGGAGGTGGCCTGGGCCCGGCGGGCGTGGGGCGGTTACGCCGGGCAGTGGGCGGGGCCTCATGAGGCGCGCTCTAAGGACACTGGGCGAGCTGCGGCGCGGCCCTGTTTCCGAGGGGTTTCGTTGGCCCTGGGCTCTCTTCTGACTAGAGTCACGGGTTCGACTCTCTTCTGAGGTGAATCTTGGGTTTCTTGCCTCCGGCCCCCGTTCTAAGGAAAACCTTGAGGAATCTTGCCCCTGACCCCTCTTTCTGAGAAGAGTTTTAGCTATTCTTGCCCTGCCCACTTTTCTGAGAATTGCCAGGAAAAGAATGATTTTGTATGTTCAGGACCACCCTCCACCACCGCTCTCTGTTCAAAGAAGATTTGACGGGATTCGGGCCCCTGTCCGCTTTACTAAGGAGAATTTGGGGAGCTCAGGGTCCACTGCCTTTCCTGGAGAGTATTTAGAGAACATACCCTGCCTGTTTTCTGAGCCCTAGTGGGAGCCACTGGCCTTGTTCCTCCCTGATCTGGGGGGCAGTGGGGGCTGCATGTCCCCGGCCTATGTTTCTTTTTTTTTTTAAATATTTATTTAATTAATTTTTGTTTGCGTTGGGTCTTCCTTGCTGCGTGGGCTTTCTCTAGTTGCAGCGAGCAGGGGCTACTTCTTCCTTGCGGGTGCACGGGCTTCTCACTGCGGTGGCTTCTCTTGTTGCAGAGCACGGGGTCTAGGAGCACGGGCTTCACAGGCTCAGTAATTGTGGCTCGCGGGCTCTAGAGCGCAGGCTCAGTAGTGGCGGCGCACGGGCTTAGTTGCTCCGCGGCATGTGGGATCTTCCCCCACCAGGGCTCAAACCCGTGTCCCCTGCATTGGCAGGCGGATTCTTAACCACTGCGCCACCAGGGAAGCCCTAGCCTTCATTTCTAAAGATAACTTGGGAAATTTCTAAGTTGCATGTACCTCCTCCAACCAGAGGAGAAATTTGGGATTTAAAGCACCTCTCCTCTCTCCAGAGAGGAATTGCAGGAAACGGATGGCCCCTCACCCTTCTTAGTCAAGAACTGCCAGGGAGCTGTGCTCCCTGCGCTTTTTCTAAGCAGTGTTTGAGTGTTGCAGGAAGAGTTCCTCTTTTCCTAAGAACGGCAACCATTTAATTCCTGTGCCCCAGAAAAGTTACCCATTTAGCTCTCCTTCCTTGTTTTTGTTTTTTGTTTGTTTGTTTGTTTTGAGGAGAATTTTTCCAAGCAGCTGTCCACTCTTTCCCAAGGGTCAAATCCGTGGCCCTTCCTAATTCTGTCCCCTGTCGGGCTCTTCAGTCCCACTTTTCTTCTCTGAGTGGGGCCCTTCCAAGAAGTAGTCCTGCTTCCCACCTGTCCTGAGACAAAACTAAGTAGTCACCAAACTCTGCTGTAGCATCCACCATGGCCTACCAGGCATCAGAGGCCTTCACCTCTGTCTTCCCCCAGCTGGTCTGAACTGCTCCTATGATTTACCCCCGAAGAACCCAGTTATACCCTTCACAGGCAACCAGACATCCACTGAATTGAAGGGGTGAAGAAGGCAGCAATGAGAAAGAGCCATAACACTCTGAGGATTCAATATGGCAAACTTTTATCTCCCCCCACTTTGTGCACAGAAGTGTGCAAGTTACTGAGATACCTGAATTATAGGATGGAACTTGTGAACCAAGATGAGCACAATAAAGGGAAATAGGCCTATTAGACAAGGCAGACTGTTATACTAAAGAGATACCCAGAATATGTTGTAGGAATGTAGAGGAGGAAGTGATTAAATTAAATAATGGATGTGGGCTTCCCTGGTGGTGCAGTGGTTAAGAATCTGCCTGCCAATGCAGGGGACACGGGTTCGAGCCCTGGTCCAGGAAGATCCCCCATGCCACGGAGTAACTAAGCCCGTGTGCCACAACTACTGAGCCTATGCTCTAGAGCCCGTGAGCCACTGCTACTGAGCCTGTGCTCTAGAACCCGTGCTCCACAACAAGAGAAGCCACCGCGATGAGAAGCCTGTGCACCACAACGAAGAGTAGCCCCCATTTGCCGCAACTAGAGAAAACCCGTGTGCAGCAACAGACCTGACGCAGCCAAAAATATAAATAAATAAATTTTTTTTTTTAAATTGAGGTAATGGATGTGATGGTGCTTCATAAACCTTGAAGCAGTGTTCCTGTGTAGAAAGGATTATTGTTATTGTTACAAGTGGGCTGACATTCCTGGAAGAAAAGTAAAAAATAAATTCTGAGAGTCAGAGTGATGGGAGGTTGGCAGAGAGCCCTGTGGGGCCTGACTCCCTGAGTGATCTCAGCCCAGACCCAAGTGGCAAGGCTCACGGAGTCCTTGGATAGGAAAAGAAGCCACTGGAAACATAAAGACACTGTGTTCCCAGAGTGCCTTGTTTGTACCTCTGTTGTAGCACTTACCACATTCTGCAAGTGTCTGAGGCAGTCTGGGTGGAAAATAAACCCTTGGACTTTTGGTGACTGGCAGAACTCGGGTCAAACACACGCCTGCCACTCCCTAGCTAGGCCAGTTACTTTCCTTAGCCATATCAGGAGTGAGAACACCAGTCTCTAAAGGTTGCACTGAGGATTGTGAGCTCAAAGTGCCTTGCATGGTACCTGGTACACATTAGGACTCAGGAGTTTTTTGTTTCATTCCAGTCACTAACTAGGTTGCTTTCTGAGAGCAAGAATCCAGCCTTAGGGCTTCCCTGGTGGCGCAGTGGTTGAGAGTCCGCCTGCCGATGCAGGGGACACGGGTTCGTGCCCTGGTCCGGGAAGATCCCACATACCACGGAGCGGCTGGGCACGTGAGCCATGGCCGCTGAGCCTGCACATCCGGGGCCTGTGCTCCACAGCGGGAGAGGCCGCGACAGTGAGAGGCCCATGTACCGAAAAAAAAAAAAAAAAAAAAGAATCCAGCCTTATTCATTTAAGTAATCCCTCAGTGCTTTTATAGTTCTGAATTGAACTGGGATCAAAGAGCAGCTTGTTGTCCAACCCCTTCATTTTATACATGAGAAACTGAGGGGCCCAGAGGGCAACTGTGACTTGTTCACATCCTACTGCTACTTTATGGCTGGATCCTAAACTTGCATTGTCTTAATCTCACTTTTGGCCTCTGTGCAGGAAAGATAAGAAGGAAGGAGACCTGTGCCCTTGAGTCATGCAGAGCAGAGTCATGTAAGAACCCCAAATTCCCTGAGCCTTACTTATGTCTCTCTCAGGCAAGCTGGGAGAAGGTTCTGGATACAGCTCTAATACAGTCCCCAAACTCAAGAGCAAAGGGCAAGTGGGGTCCCTGACCAGGGTCAAGGCCACCTAAATTAACTTTATCAAAGGGAAATTGCAAATGAAGTGAGGTTATTTCAGAGTTACTCTATGTAATTTCCAGACTGATCCCTGGAAATGTCAGGACCTATAATTAGATCTCACTTTTTATTTTAAGAATGCACAGAATTTCTCTGATTCTCTGGAAAAAAGCATTGCCTGGAGGCAGAGATGTTGGATTAAGCGATGTCCATGAAGTCTGGAATCCTAAGCATAAGCAGAAGTCCCATTTGGCTGGAAAATTGTATCCTTGAAGAATCAAAGGCAAATGGGCATTTGTCAGAGAGAGTGAAATACCCCACCAAAATGGATGACGGAGCACAGCTTCTGAGATTAAAAAAAAAAAAAAAAGAAAGAAACAAAAGGAAAGAAGAGCACATGACCCATTCCAAGGATGGGCTTTCCTTTCCATGGTAGTAGCAGCGATTGCATCTTTCTGCATCAAGGCATGTCCCTTCCTGGTCTGGGAAATCATGTGGGCAAACTGGCTAAGTGACATTCACATCCAAATAGGGAAATGGGAACTGAGCCAGGTGAATGCACAGGCAGCAAGGAAGGCAGGGCCTCAACAGTAGTTAGAAAAATGATGACCTGATGGGTGCTACCCTGCAGAGACATTCTCTTGGTGTTTTGGCTTTGGACAAGGAAGAGTGCCCACTGACAATGAAGAATGACAGCTTGTTAATACCAGTGGAAAGGGTACTAAGCACAAATATGAAAGCCCAGTAGTGTCACTCAATGATAGTTGAAGTTCAGGTACAAACAGTAAAGTGCCCCTCCATCATTGCCTCCTAAGATTCTTGGACTGCCTAATTCATTTGTGTTTGACAAGCACTGTGAGTTTCACATATGTGAATTGCTAGTCTACTGAAATTTGCATCTTTTGTCAGTGGTAAAAACTCAGTGCCTGGGGGGAGGGATAAATTAGGAGGATGTTAATCCCAAACTCCTAATTTAACACTACTATATATAAAATAGATAAATAACAAGGACTTACTGTATAGCACAGGGAACTATACTCAATATTTTGTAGGGACTTCCCTGGCGGTCCAGTGGCTAAGACTCCACTCCCAATGCACGGGGCCCGGGTTCGATCCCTGGTCGGGGAACTAGATCCCACATGCCACAACTAAACATCCCACATGCCGCAACTAAGACCCAGTGCAGCCAAATAAATAAATAAATATTTAAATATATGTATATAGTAATAACCTTTAAGGGAAAAGAATCTGAAAAAACCCTGATATATATGTATGTATAACTGAATCACTTTGATAACTTTGCTGTATACCTGAAACTAACACAACATTGTAAATCAACTATACTTCAATTAAAAAAAAAAAAAGTCAGTGCCTGTTTCCAGAGAGAAATAGACACCACCAAATCAGGAGGTTGGCCTATATGTCCTCATATAGGGCCTGAATTATCCAGGAGTGGGGAGCAGGGTGTAGCTTTATTGGTGTTGGTTGGCTAGAAAGTCTAGAATCAAGTCCAGATTGGAGTTCAGGAGTCCTTTCAGTCAGACTTTTTTTTATAGATCTCTGGGTCAAAAAGCTGGACTCTAGTAACAAATCTTACCCAGTTTGTACTGACACAATTAAGTGAAATTAGTGATAACCCTTTTCTGAGACAAAAAGTATTATCTACACCTACATACCTACAGCCTAGAAGACTTCTAAATCAAAACGGTGACTTCCCCAACCAGGAAGGAAAGCATTTCTGAATAGGAGAGAGTTCATCTTAGACACTCTGTATACAGAAAGGAGGAGCTGAACGCAGACTTACTGCTGCCTTCAGAGAATTCACCTTGAGATTCTGTTGGATCTGAAGGCCTTTGGCATCCCAGACATGCATTTACACCTGAGCCTAAAACCCAGGTCAGGGCTTTCATCCTGCTGCATTTCGTATCCTTCCCTTGATCTTTCTCTGCCTTGAGACAACGGCCCTGTGCCCAGGGACTTAAGTGACTCCAAGTGGCATGTGTGTCATGCCTGTGGTCACAGCCCACTGCTTTCATTCCCTCACCATTCTCTCCTCCTCGTCAGGCTGGTGTCTAATCCTGCCACTAAAATCTCTCTCTCAACTTAAGTTCTCTCTGAGAACTTAACGATTCCCATTCCAGGAACTCTTCTTGGTGTGTATTTTCTCTAACCTCTAGCATCTAGAGGACACTCCCTCCTCCTTGAAATATCTTCCATTGGCTTTCAGGGAACTTGACTTTTCTGGTCTCCTGTTCAGTCTCTGTGCAACTTCTACCTGGAAATTCTGCCAGGCTGCTCATCTCTTGCCACTCTTTGCCCTCTATGTGTCATCAGAGAATAAATCCCTTTGTGGAGTGGGACTATATAAGAACTCTAAGATCTGTATTTCCAGTCTTCTGGAGTTCCTTGTCCAGGGTCTCCTTTGCCTCCAGATGGTTCCGCGAAGATGTGACTCAAACCTGACCAAATATCGGACCAAATTTGGTAGCTCTCTCTTTGACCCATCTCCCATTCTTTAAACTAGCTGCTCTTTGTTATTTTCTTTCTTTCTTTCTTTTTTTTTTCTTGCACCAATGTCACTTTCCCAGTGTTCCAGGATGAAAGCTCTTAAATCTTTGGAAGTTTTAACATCATTCTTCAAGCTCAAACTTAGTTGCTAAATGTTGTGATTCGCCTGCTCACTTTTCTATCTACTCTTTTCAATTTCCATTGCTACCACCCAAGCCTGGACTACTTTGCGCAAATATCAGACTGATTTCTCTTAAATCATGGACCATGTGACACCCCTACACAAAAAACTTCAATTTTTTTTTTTTTTTTTGTGGTACGCGGGCCTCTCACTGTTGTGGCCTCTCCCGTTGTGGAGCACAGGCTCCGGACGCGCAGGCTCAGCGGCCATGGCTCACGGGCCCAGCCGCTCCACAGCATGTGGGATCTTCCCGGACCGGGGCACGAACCCATGTCCCCTGCATCGGCAGGCGGACTCTCAACCACTGCGCCACCAGGGAAGCCCAAAACTTCAATTTTTATGGAGGCTGTATTGTATTGCTTTTGTAATCAGGAAGAAAAAAAAAAAAGAATTCCATCACCAAAATGTAAAGACTGAATCTTGACCTAACGTTTGAAGCCTTCTCCTTGCCCCTCCCTTCGCTACAGTTTCTTCCTGGGATGCTTTCTTCAGGAATGATACCTTATGTTGATTAGTGCAAAATTTCCTACACTGAATTCCACAAGGCATCAGAATGACTCAAGATATCAGTAGAGATTCTGTGATGGGTTTCCCTGCTTAAAAAAATTTTTTTCAGGACTTCCCTGGTGGTCCAGTGGTTAAGACTCTGTACTTCCAGTGCAGGGGGTGCAGTTTCGATCCCTGGTCAGGAAACTAAGATCCCACATGCCACATGGCATGGCCAAAAAAAAAAAAGTTTTCAGCCAGAAGATTTCGCTAAACCTTTAATATTGATAATACATGTTGTTATGTTATATTACAATCCCCCTCCCTTGAGCACATGATGTTTCCTTTTTTTCTAAGAACACCCATCAATATCCTGGCGCTACTGTATAGCACAGGGAACTCTACTCAGTTCTCTGTGGTGACCTAAATGGGAAGGAAATCCAAAAAAGAGGGGATATATGTATACATAAAACTGATTCACTTTGCTGTACAGCGGAAACTAACACAACATTGTAAAGCAATTGTATTCCAATAAAAATTAGTTAAAAAGAAAAAATCCTGGTGAACTCACATTCAGTAGAATGTGGTTCATGGCTTGATTGGGGCTGGCTTGGCATGTTGCCCCTGTCTAAGCCAGCTTCTGCCTCCCTTATTGCATCTCCCTCTCTCAGGAGTTCTATGAGATCAAGGTACATTGCCCCATTTTGGAGGGGAGACAGTCGAGGCTCAGGGTGTTTTATTCAGCTAGGGTCACAAATAAATAAAACCAGAACCTAGGTTTCAATTGCAATTCTGAACAAAATCCGACTCCCGTACAGCCTTTCCACCTGCTGGGGCCACGAGCATGTTGGTAACTAACATTTTCTGTTTATAATCCTCATTTTTGTGCATTTTGTATTAAGTCACCACACAGAGTGGGTAGGCTGGATTGTTTTTCTTTCCTTCTTTCCTTCTTCCCTTCCTCCTTTCCTTTCCCTCTTCCTCCCTCCCTCCTTCTCTCTTCCTTTTCTTTTTTCTTTCTTTTTCTTTCTCTTCCTTCCTTTCTTTCTTTCTTTCCCTTCCTTCCTTCCTTTCTTACTTTCTTCCTTCCTTCCTTCCTCCCTCCCTTCCTCCCCTGTCCCTCCACTAGATAATACACTCCCAGAGGATAGAACTACATTCTTCAGTATACACATAGTAGATACACACACACATTCAATATATACACAGCGGACTACATTTAAACCATAAATGCCTGGGTCATCCGCCTTTTCTGAATGCCTACTCATCTCTCCCCTTCACATCCCCTCTTCTTTTAGATAATAGCGTGTTAAGGACTGTCAGAACCGAGAGGAAGTTAAGCAATCAGCTAGTCCATCTTCAACATTTCCCAAATGCAGAGAGGGTATGACTGAGCAAGCCCAGCATCAAGGCGAGAGCCGAGCTGGTCTCTTGGCAAAGCCAGCCTGAATCTCAAAGGCCACAGAGACTCATTGCACTTTCGTGGTTGTTAAACCCCAGTGGCAGAGCAGGCGGCATCCTGTCTCCTGTCTTGAGTGGAATTCAGGAGTCCCCAGGGAGCTCTGGGCAGTCGCGGGCCGCGCCCCGTGGGTCACTCGTGTGCCTTTGTGAGGGCAGTTTCCTTGTCACTGCCCAGCTGCTTCCTGCCTCCATGTTAAGGCCTCCAGGCCAGTCTGTGGGGAAGCAGCCATCAGGGCTCTCTGCCTTTGCCTTCCACCCAGACCAGACCAGGCTCGTCCTTCCTGCTGCTGTTCAACCTCTCACGCATCTGCTCACCAAGACCCTGGTTCTCTTTATGAGAATTTTCTCGGATTGTTGCCAAAGCATAGACAAGCGAGCCAGGAGAGAAGGACATCCCCCCAGACATACAGAAACTATAGAAATGTGTCTGATCAGCACCATTCTCCCCTCTTCCTCCCCTGTGGTGGGCACGGGGCTGGCACTGGGTGGGTAGCAGGGTGAGTGGTGAGGATGGAATGAAAGAGGATACTTAGTGCTTCCATCTTATTTTGTTCTTTTGTACGAGTAACCTTTCAAAACTTCCCTCATTCATCGATATATTCATTTATTCCACAAATATTTAATGGGCCTCTAAGGAGGGCTGGGCACTGTGGGGTAGAGCGCTGTGGGCGAAGGTGCCGGGGATGAGGCATCTCTCTCTCACCTTGACCCTCAGGTCTGCTGTTCCCTTCCCCACAGGCAGCCACCATCACCAGACTCCCAAATGTCCCTCCAGAGAGGTTCTATTCCACGTGAAGATGCATGGGGTCCACTTTGATTTTGTGCACACACAGAGTCATGGCGCACGTGCTCTGACCTTTTAAACTGAAAGCAAATGTTCTGGTGGGCAATTCTCACCACGCAGGCAAGTTGCCACCCACAATCAGTGACCGAGACTGTTCTAGAATGTTCCTAAGAATGGAGCACCCTTAGCCCAACATGGCTGTTTGGTATAGAAAGCCCTAGAAACACCTGCGTTGGGGCCTGAGGGGAAAAGGTCCTTGGATCCTTGGAGTAGGCATATTTCTACGTGTCTAGGAAAGGCTGAATCACTACTTTTGCTTAGATCTGGAAACTAACTTATCTTCTTCCTAGTGCAGGAGTCACTAGTGCCCCTGGGTCTGGAAACTTTCACTCCTGCTCCAAATGATGCTGAGAGCTAGGGGCCTGCAGCTTAGGGGGAGATGGGGCTGTCGTGGGAATTTCAGTGCAAGGGCCCAGGTTCTCCACTGGAGCCGTCAGAGACCTGTGGTCATAGTGACCATTCTGGATGCTGTGGTGAGCAAGTCGAATGGGGAGGGACAGACTGACAACAAAGTGAACAAGATGATTTCAACCCCTGGTGATGTTGATGAAGAAAAGTAACCAGGGATGTGACACAGTGACTGGAAAGGACTCTGACCAGGGCAGGAGTCGGCAGCTTCCGAGCAGGTGGATTTGAGGAGAGAACTGAATCTTAACAAGGACTCAGCCTGGGGATGAGCATTCTGGGCAGAGGGGAGCAGTGGATGCCACAGCCCTGAGGGCACTGACCATGGGGCAGAGAGCAACTGGAGAGCTGGTGGGCAAGGATGAAGTGGGAGAGCTGATGTTGCAGGCCTGGGAGGAAGCTGGATTTTATTCCAATGGGAAGAAGTAAGCACGCTACAAAGCTCTGTGAGCTCTGTTTCCCACTGGTAAAATTCCTTGTTTGGATTCGGTAATCTTCCAGCTCTCTGGTTTCATGCCTGTGTTCTTTTATTCAAAGATGTTATTGAGCCTCCAGGCTGGCCAGATTTAGCAAATGAAAACAAAGGATGGGGCTTCCCTGGTGGCGCAGTGGTTAAGAATCCGCCTGCCAATGCAGGGGAAACGGGTTTGAGCCCTGGGCCGGGAAGATCCCACATGCTGCGGAGCAACTAAGCCCGTGCGCCACAACTACTGAGCCTGCGTTCTAGAGCCCGCAAGCCACAACTACTGAGCTTGCGTGCCACAACTACTGAAGCCCTCGTGCCTAGAGTCCGTGTTCCGCAACGAGAAGCCACTGCAATGAGAAGCCTGTGCACCACAACAAGGAGTAGCCCCCGCTTGCTGCACTAGGGAAAGCCCATGTGCAGCAATGAAGACCCAACTCAGCCAAAAATAAAATAAATAAAATAAAATTTATTAAAAAAAAGAAAAAGAAAAAGAAAACCTAGGATGCCCAGTTAGGGTGAATTTCAGGTTAATGACCAATTCTCATGTAGTATAAGCCTATCCCACAGCGTCAGAGTATCTTCCATGTGCCACGGCCCCACTAGGAGTCAGCTCAGCTTTGAACGATTTTCTTCACACAACCCCACAGCCTACTGCCTTCGGAGGAACTGGTCAGACATGAAGGCTAGAGTCTGGTGTGACTTGGGAGAGAGAGATTAACTGGCTTCAAAAATCCACCTTGGCCCCAAATTGTGACCTTGAACTGGCGATTCCTTTGGGTGCCCCAACTCTTGTTAGATGCCCACATGGCATTGATGAAAATGCCTTTTCGACGTCCCCTGCATCACAAACATGTATTGTGTTGTGTGGGGAGGTTATTTGGGTGGCCAGATATAGGTTCTGGCCTTTTTCATGAGAATTATGAGAAAGGGAGGGTAACGTGTTCGGCACTCACCCATTATCCTCACCGCGGGTGTGGCTGTGAGAGACCTGAGGTAAAATTTGAACGTTGGAAGGATCCAGAGAGAGATGATGTGGCCATGGGCTCCTCGTCCCATCACGGGGACTGAGTTGACACTGCCATGGGGTCTGTCGGTGTGCAAAGCCCACCTGGCCCTGTACTCTGCAGACAAGGCATGTGGGTGTTTCCACAGGGCAACCCCGGGCATGGCCTTTGGCCTTTCCAGAACACAGTCAGGCAGGGGCAAATAATCCCTGGAAAACAACCTCCCTAAGTCAAGGTTTTGGGCCTCAGGAAAACTAGATGCTGTGAGAGAAACAGATCCTGTGAATGAGGGTTTCAGGTGTGGCCCTGGTCCTGTGGGGACTTCCTTCTGTTGGCACCAGAAGACAGAACTTTCTGGAGGCAGGAAGGACTTCTTGGAGAGATGAAGTCCCTTTTCCTGGGGTGGGGGTGCCTCAGGAAACATCGTGGTGGCTGCTGGGCAGGGTGTTAGGGCTACAGTACTCGGACTGGGGACCCCGCTCTGAGGGATCTACTCTGGTTAGTTCGTGGTGGTGTCAGGAGGGATCTGGCCCTTGGTCACCTGCTGTTGGAGTCCATGTTATCCAAAGGGGTTAGTGACCCCACCTCTGTCATTGTCACCTTCTGACCCGTGCCCTTGCCTCACTTCAGCCCTGTCTGCATCACCGCCACCCGAGTTCACTTCTGGGATGTAGGCCTAAGTGTGGTAGGGGGAGAAGAACCTGAGGAGACCGGAAGACTTTGATCCTTCCCCTGGACTAGGGGGCTCAGTCACTTTCCCCATCCATCAATGTCCTCCTGGACATGACCCAGGTGTCAGCTGTGCTTGAGGTGGTGGTGGGCACAGGTGGCAGCCGCTGCCCTCCAGAATGCCACAGGCAGCCCAGATGCCCACCCAGCATCCTCTCTGGGGTGGCCAGGCATGAGGGCTGCCCATTCCCTTCCCACAGTCTTGGTGGCCACGTAAGCAGAAGTTGGAAACGCCGTCTAGCTGCCCAGCTCTGACTGGCTTGGCTGAGGGAGTTCTCCCCTGTGTCCTGTCACAGAGCTCCCCCACCCCCCAGGTCCCCTGGTTGTCCCATCCTACAGTGCACTCCTCCTCTCTCGCAGGCAGGACAGCAATCACTCCTATTTGAGGTCCATCATAGAGTTCCTGGTACAATGTCCACTCCCTGAGGGCAGGGACTTTATCTGGTGTGGTTCCTGCTGTGTTCCCAGCACCCAGTACGTGCCAAATAAATGTCTGGCAAGTAAATAAGGGAATGAATGGTGCAGCCCTGACACCTAGAGAACCATGGGGATCAGCGTCTCTGACCTACATGTTACAGGAGGGGAATTGAGAGGCCCTGAGGTAAAGGTCAGCCCACATACTTGCAGATAAGGACAGAGCCAGGGTACACTGGGGTCTGGTGACATCCAGTCCAACCCTCCCCGCCTGCTTGCCCTGCCTGATGGGAACACTGCCCGGGGTGTCCGCGCCCCCTGGCGGCTGAGGAGCAGGCTGGGCCACCGGCAGCTGCTGGTGACACACAGATGACAGAGTGGGAGATTTACTTCCGGTTCACTTTACTTCTGAGCAGTTTGTACTTAACCCTTTAGGGGAGCGTTTGTGTTCAGAACCCTGCAGTAGCAGGACATCCTCCAAGGGCCACACAGACACTCGCTCTGGGTGGAGCATGCCTAACTGCAGATGGAGCCTGAACTCCAAGCTGCACAGACACATGATGCTCAGAATTGTGGTTAGAAACAACACGCAAAGCAAAACAAACACATGTTGACAAAGTGGTCCTCTTCTAAGGATCTGTCTTAGAGAGCTTTTCTGCATACACAACAGGGATAGGACGAACGAGTGCTGATCTCTCCCACAAACTCCTAATTTAGTGTAAGAATGTTGTGATTTTTAAAATGACATTTGTTGGACTTCCCTGGTGGTGCAGTGGTTAAGAATCCTCCTGTCGATGCAGGGGACACGGGTTCGGGCCCTGACCCAGGAAGATCCCACATGCCGCGGAGCAACTAAGCCCATGAGCCACAACTACTGAGCCTGCACTCTAGAGCCTGCGCACCACAACAAAGAGTAGTGCCCCGCTCGCTTCAACTAGAGAAAGCCTGCGTGCAGCAACGAAGACTCAACGCAGCCAAAAATAAATATATAAATAAATTAATTTAAAAACATCAAGCCCCCAATAAAAAAAAAAGACATTTGTTGTAGCAGCCATAATGCATTGAGAGTATCATATTTTTCACAAAGGGACTGTAATACTCCCTTTATTTTCGAGTCCTTGAAAAAAGTATCAAAAAATATCCCTTGAAAAAAAGTATCAAAAAATATCAAAGTGCTAAGAAAATCAAATTCACATAGAAACAAATCTTTTCCTTTTTTTTCCCCAACGAACTGCATTGTAATCTCACCAAGTGAGCATGAATTTGTGGTGAAATACTTTTTAAATTGTCGGCAATCCCCCCTTCCCCTCTCAGACCCTCTGAGGACCAGCAGAGAGGGCGGTGGGGAGTGGAGAGGGTTGGGAGGGAGGGGCCTCCACTGACCTGGGGTCAGCCTCCACTGGGCACCTCTGAGCTGACTGGGATTTTATTAGGGGAAGAAGCCACCGTGGTTCAAATGGAAGAAGCGATGCAAGGTGCTGCACAGACTAAACATGGCAGGAATCTCCCTGAATAGCTTTCTTTGTGGGGAATTGTAAACCCAAAGAGCTCAAGGAAGCCAAGGGGGAAGCCAATACACACGGGGAATACTTTAAATTCCCAGGCCCCCAGGAGCCCATCAGCCTGGGGGTGTAGGGTCCAGGCTCCCCTGCAGGACAGCAGGGACCCGCTGTTGGCATTTTGGTGGTGGAGGGGTGGGACTGGCCACAGTGACTGGGTGTTCTGACACAGGCACATTGTGGGCAGGTGTCCACAGTGGCATCTGCTGGACCTGTCTGGGGTTGGCCCATGCGCTCTTCCCTCTGGGATGCCCCATGGACCTACACACCCTATGTCAGGCTTAGGCCAGGACGTTTCCCCAGTGAAACCCAGCAGCCATAAGGAGAGTGCCCCTGGCAGGGGGACAGGTGGGAGTGAGCACACAATGTTCTGAGACCATTCAGGGAGGAGGCTGGGCAGCAGCCAAGTGGGAGACATGACTGGGCCTCAGACAGACGGAGAAGATGGCCAGGAATAGGCAGAGTGACCGGCAGGATTTCTGAGGATTGGGGATGTAGGTGTCAAAGGCTAGTAACAACCCCTTCCCCAGGCATTTGATGCTCGGGCCAGCTGCCCTGCCCACCTGCTAGCCTCTGTGAGGGCCATTCCTGTCTTCCCCTCAGTCCTGTGGCTGCCTCCTGGCTGAGTTCCTGTCATCTACTTCCCAGGTATGTTCCCTGCACTGTGTCACTGTGTGGAATCGCTCACACATCCAGTGGCCAGCAGTTCTGCCCTGGGATGACGGCCCAAAGGAGCCTTCAGAAGTGCCCCTGGAAGGCAGCAGTCAAGGCTACATGGGCATCACCTCGGGTCACAGGGACAAGAGCAACATGAGTGGCAGTCTGTGCACCTTAAAAGCACCTTAAAGCACGGCACAAACCAAGAGAATTGAAAACACGTGTTCAAACAAAATGCACAGGCACATCCATAACAGCACTGCTCATGACAGCCACAAGGGAGAAGCAACCCAAAGCCCGTCAATGGATGACTAGATAAAATGTGGTCCATCCATTATCCAACAGAACGTTATTTAGCCATAAAAATGAAGCACTGACACACGCTACAATGTGGAAAAACCTTGAAGACGTCAGGCTGACTGAAAGAAACCAGACACAAAAGGACACATGATACGTGATTCCATTTATATGAAATACCCAGAAGAGGTAAATCCAAGAGTGACAGAAAGTAGATTAGTGGTTTTCTGGGGCTGGGGTAATGGGAATGGGGAGTGACTGCTAATGGAGATGGGGTCTCCTTTTGGGGTGATGAAAAAGTTCTGGAACTAGACAGAGGTGCTGGTTGTACATAGTGAATGTATTTAGTGCCACTGAATTGTAGATGTTTAAATGTTAATTTTATGTTATGTGACTTTCACCTCAAAAAGGAAGAAAAAAAAAAAACCTAGGCACATGAAGGCTGACCCATGAGTTTTCTAAGAACACAGGAAATAGAACACCAGGCAAGCAAGAAAGTCTGCCTGTAGTGAGGGCCAAGACAGACAGTGCTGTGGGCCTCGCATGCCATGTCTCAGGGGTTTCCTCCCCTCTAGGCAGGGCTGGACTGAGGAACATCATCATTAGAGGGGAAAAGATGCAGGTTTCCACCAGGTCCTCCAGTCCAGGGCATCGAGTTCTGCACCCTCACACTCTGTAGTCTATAGCAGAAGTCTCTGTGGCCCCACTGGCTGGGCGGGGAAGGTTAGTCTTTGGGATGGCACATGTGAGGGGCAGACGGCACAACAAAGACACAGTGAGTGATGGTTCCCACAAGTTATTTTACTTTGAATATATAGGAAAAGAAATCTACAAACGAGAAGCTATGTTCTACGGTTATGTCTTTTAAACAATTCTTGTATTTATAGAATTTTTTTTCCTGATTAAAAGCACCAGCTGAAAATACAGGCTGCTAAAAACGTAAGACACTGCAAACCCATTAAAAGACGGTATGCCAAACATACTTACTGAAAACCCTTTAAGGAAACAAAGACAATGCAACCAACAAATTTACCAACTGTGCCAGGCAGCCCTTTCCGATTTCCCTGCCTGTGCTCCCAATAAATGGGATGGGGAGTGCTTACCCAAGGGGGAGGACCCTGGCCTCACCCATGGGCGACTGGGGGGATCCAACAGGGGAAGGCAGCTGGCAACTCCTGGACCAATGTCCCCAGAACCGTAGGCCCTGAGGGCCACCACTGCTCATAGGAGGAAGTGGGAGGCGCACACAAGGGGTTTGACCAGCTTTTTTGTTTTTTTGGCGGTACGCGTGCCTCTCACTGTTGTGGCCTCTCCCGTTGCGGAGTACAGGCGCCGGACGCACAGGCTCAGGGGCCATGGCTCACAGGCCTAGCCGCTCTGTGGCATGTGGGATCTTCTCGGACCGGGGCACGAACCCGTGACCCCTGCATCGACAGGCGGACTCTCAACCACTGCGCCACCAGGGAAGCCCTGGAGTTTTATTTATCTGTTTTTTCCTGAACACTTAGCTATATGACACTAGCTATAATGTCTCCCTGGGGGCTTGTTTCCGCTGTCTTGAGTTCTTATGATTGAGAAACTGTGAGGCACTGAATTTGGACTCACAGGAAGGTATTTATGACAGCTTTATGTAATTGAAAGGTGCTGCAGTGAAGGGGACATTCAAAGCTCACACACACGCACGCAAGCAGTACACACGGGTTGGCTTCCATAAAGCTAGAGTGGAATATTAAACATCGAGTACTGAATTCTTAACTGTAAACTTAAGAACTTAACCTTAACTTTACATATACATAGATAACAAAGTGGTCACTAAAAGCACTTTAACATCAGGACAGATGTTAAGTCTTGAGGTTCTTATTTCAACTGCTCTACATACAAAATGTCCTAAAAGCAAAGAAAGGTTTAAATAAATACACAGAGACAAGCATGATGTAAAGTGTGATTGAAGAAATGTGGGTCTGGAGAGGTTCGACAGTGTGGGGTCCTGGCCTGCAGGCGCAGCTTGTAGCAAGACAGGTGCTCTGTCCCGCGGGTGGAGGGGAGGACCTGGGGGGCACCCTTGAGGGGGGAGGAAGACAGGATGAGGACAGCTTATGACCAGATGTCAGACCCACATTTGCAGACCTCACTGGCCCAGTGGTGTCATCAAGGGGGCAGCCCCAGGGAGCATGGGAGAGGACCAGACTCTTTCGAGTGACCCAGGATGACACAGAGAGGACGGGTCCTCTTAGGACAAAACTCTGCCAGCCCGTCCCTTCAACCAGCCTGTCCCTTCAACCAGTAGCTCACTTGCATGCCTGCTGCAGGCCCCCAAGAGGGCAGTGGCCCACAGCAGGGAGGTCTGCTGACAGGCCTGCTTATGGCTAAGGCACACCCAGGCCTCAGGGCCCAGGCAGCTGACCTGAGCGATCCCAACATTCCTTCCTTCACGGACACCAAGGCTTTGAGAAGCAGCCTTCACGGTGCTGGGTGACTAGACTTGAAGCAACAAGCAGGTGTGACTAGCAAAACCACTCACCACCCCTCATCAGGGAGATGATCCCAGGTGCCGGAAGCTAAAGGCGGCAGCTGCTTTGACTACCCCCAACGTCACCATCACCTGGGGCACCTCCTCAACTATCCAAGAGGAGCACAGAACCAAGAATGGCTGGTTGGGCCTGGCAGAGCCTCCTGGGGTCCAGCTCAGGAAAAGTTTTCAATGCTGTTCTGAGACCCAAGGCAGGTAGGTTTCCCCCTCCTTCCCTCTGAAAACAGGGCAGGGGGCCAAGGGAATGGCTGCCTGCAGGCTGGTGGAGCTTCAGGTGTCTGCAAACATTCTCCGCCAAGGAGGCTGCAGAGCTGCCAGGAAGCAAGCCCCTATGATCCGGCACCCCGAGTTGGGCTGAGGAAGGTCCCTCTCCCCTGCTTCTTGCCCCGCGCTATGGATGCTGACAGGGGGAGGGTGGCTGGTGCAAACACAGGAGTTTCTGCTCTGGGCGCCAGCTCTGTGAAGCCACACACACACACACACACACACACACGCACGCGCGCACGCACACACGTGCTCCCCCATGGCTGGACAGTGAATCCAGTCAAGGCTCAGATGTTTGGAAGCCAAGTTCCTGGGTCCCCCAGGGCCCCTAGCTAGAGGCCCCAGCTGCCAAAAGGATGGATGCTGGACAGAAAGGCAAGCTGAGAAAAGCATTGTGGCAGGACGTGCATTTTTTGTCCCTGACATGAGCAACGACTTCTTCCCTCTAATTTTGGGCCAGAAACTGGTGTCTTGCCTCTGGGCACTGGAAGCTGCCATGAGCAGAGGAAACACTCCAGCGCAGCATAGAGGCCCAGGCGATGGAAGTCATGTGGCACCTCGGTGGTAAGGACCACCCCTGCATGCAGAATCAGGAGCTGGCCGGTGGCTGGCACTCCACTCCCCGCCCAGACACACTCTCTTGAAGATGTGACTCAGTCATGGAAGCAGGACTGGCAGCTCAAGTCCACTTTGAAGGATGGCTCTGGAAAGTTGGCTCCAAAATCCCACCTGTGAGCCTCAGCACCTGGACTCCTGGTACTCGGCAAGAACGGCCAGCCGGCCCTTCCTGGGAAGATGGGAATTGGCCCTCCACACTCCCCAGGGACTTGGAAGCTCTGGAGACAGTCGGGAAAGAAGCCTGGGGACAGCCACGCCAGCACGTCTCTAAGGAAAGCTCAAGTGCCATCTGGGTGGAAGTCGGGGACACACCAGGCCCCACAGAGGCCCAAAGAAGCTGAGTGGCCCTGTCCAGGGGTCTCACAGGAGGCTGGCCAGGCTGGTGTTGGGTCCATTCTGAGCTTGGAACTGCACAGGAGGGGGGCCATCTGTCCACTGTTGGGGAAGAGGACACACAAGTGAGGTCCTTCTTAGAGAGAAGCAGGGGTGTGCTGGGCCACATGTCTGCGCCTGGAATGCTGCCCTCCTCAGGCTGGTCACCAGCGACGACCCTGCGTCTTCCACACTTGAGTCAGATGGGCCCCCAGGAAGCAGCCTGCATCACCCACTTGGGTTGGTGCTATCTTGCCCATCCAAGGGGGCTCCTGAGGCCAGGCTGAGTTAGGGATTGTTGGAGAGATGGAAGGAAATGGTAGCCAAGTGTGTACTTCCCTCCTCAGGAAGCGTGTCCCCCAGGGGCTACAGACCAGGTGAGCTGGCCCCAAGGAGCCAACCAGCACCCTCATTTTGTCTCTCCCACCCTATGCCCGTACCGTGATGAGGTTGTGCTCAGGGAGGCTGCATGCCTCGATGTGGTCCTGGAGCAGCTGCTGCGAGAAGTTCTGGTGCATCTGGGCGGCTTCATGGGCATCCATGGCATTCCCGCAGGCTTTGTTCAGGTCTGAGGGTGGGATACGCACAACGGATGGGCCTGCTTTGGCCTGCCACTGCCCCCACATCCTCCCCTTGGGTGGAGCCCTAAAGTCAAACCCCAGCTCTGCCAGTGGGTTGCTGTGTGCCTGGCACATCACCTGCCCTGAGCCCTGTGTCAAGGTCAGCAAAGCCCACTTGCCAGCAGCCCTCACATGTGCCCTCCTATGTTCCTGAGTCCTTTGTCCTTGGAGGTGGATGAGCAACAAGGCCCATAGGGGCATATATAAGGGCTGGTAGGGCACTGAAAGTCCCTGGGGCTCCCTGTGGATGCAGCACTCAGCACTCCCAGGGATTTCCCGGCCAGCTAGCTCTTGGGCACCCAGGAGCCAACTGGGAGCAAGGCACCCAATGCTCACTTCTGAGGCAGGAGAACTGAATGGGTGCATGAAGTCCACTGCAGATAGGATAGTCCACTGCCCTCTACCTCCTCCCCAGGTCCCTGGGTGAGTCTATGGACCTCAGTTTCACAACCTGTAAATGGGAGAGCAGCAGTAACAACAATGACACCTGCTGAGCACCCCGGCTCGTCCTGCCTGACAGAAATGACTGCCATCCCCATTCATGGGAAAGAAACTGAGGCCAAGTGCCAGGGCTCACAGCTCAATTCTTCACTCAGATGCCAAGAACTAGCCTTGTGGGTCCCAGAGAGACAGAATCAGATTCTGCATAGATCTCACTATGTGAACGAGCCCACTGCCCTCAAACAGGGCCTCCTGAGAAGCCTGAGAATGTGCTAGAACTGGGGCTATGGCCTGCAGAGGCCCAGTCTGAAGCAGAGGCTTAGCAAGGCTTACCTAGGATCCTCTAGCCTTTGGCTCTACCCAGAAGCCCCAATCTCTTACTCACCTCTTAGCAGGGCCGATGACCACAGCTGCACTGACATGTCTGGGATCTTGCTGGCTAGCTGCATGGCCGGCACCACCATGTTGTTACTCTCCTGTCGATCGAGAGCAGTAGAGGAGTCAAGGGCGGGGGTTGGTGGTAGAAAGGGCTGGTGGCAGGGACAGCGTGGGCCCCACCTGTGACCTCCTGCTGCTTGGCATATACCCACTCCTACTTCAGAGCCTATCTCAAATAACCCTCTCCGAAGTACTCCTCAACCACCTTGGAAAAATAAACTGCCCCCACGCCTCAGCTCTGCATGTGCCTCCTCCCTGGGGTACGGCCATGGGCAACTCTATGTGCCTTTGTCTTTCTAGCCAGAGGAAAAGGCACTGGTGGCAGTCAGCCCTGGACCCATATCAGGAGCTGATTAGAAATACAGATTCAGGGGTCCCAGGGCTGGGCAAAGGCAGCAGTCTGTCCTGGCAGGAGCAACAAGGGCTGAACGGACAAAAGAGAGAGGAAGAGAAGTTTCTCTTCTATGTATGAGCCTGCTCTTGTGCGACGCCACCTGGGACACACAGGGCTGTTGAGGCAGCAGGATGTTTAAACCCTCCAACCCTGACTCCACCACGTGATTGCAACAGCGCCCCCAGGCCCTAATCCCCAGGAGGAGCTGAGTGAGAGCCGCTGGGGGCTGTAAACACCCATCCTTGACCCCACAGTGACCAGCAGCACTGCTCTGACTCCACCCAGTCCAGAGACCACAGCCTGCTGGCCTAAATGTTGGGTTCAGGGTGACACTGGGAAAACTCCCAATGCAGCAATACCTTGCAGCCTGGGGGACACTTGGCATGTAGCCCAGACACGTACAAATCCTCAAAACCAACTCCTGAGGCCCAGATTCAACATGGCCACGGTTGTGCAGGACATGCCACCACACAGACACAAAAGCCCAGTGACTTTATGCTGCCCTGTGGCCAGCACCTTGAAGATAAGCTCCAGGTGGGTCTCAAAACTTTTCAAAATTGAACCAAGCCCTTCTAAGACCTCAGAATGCACAGAACAGGAAAAACTACTCTCCTCCTCTAGGCCTGGGGCTGGGAGGGAGCTTCCAGGAGGGAGAGTCCCCCTTGGCTCAGGTTCCCCCATGACAGCTTGGGGCTGCCCCACAAAACCTGGGTTTGAAGAGCGGTGTGATCCTGAGAGCGGTCCTGTATGACACCACCCGCAAACTTGTAATGCCTAAGGACACTCTGGCCTGGCAGGCCCGGGGCAGGCAGTGTCTCCCCCAGACCTGGAGCTGCTTGAGGCGGGACCTGGGTTTGAGGACTCTTGGTGGCCCCATGTTACCCCACGTGGGCCCAGGCACAAAGGGAGCAGCAGAGGTTCCCAAATAAGCTCTATAATTTCCTCTGGGACTGTCCCAAACATGAACCAGAAGCTGCAGCTGAAGAGCTGCTCTGCCCATCCTAAAGGCGGCTTCTGGACAAACAAGAGCCAACAAGGTCTGGGTTCTAAGCCTAGGTTTGCAGTTTGGGGCTGTGTCACTTTTTTTTTTTTTTAACTTTATTTATTTTTTGGCCACGCCATGCGGCATTCGGGATCTTAGTTCCCCAACTAGGGACTGAACCTGTGCCCCCTGCAGTGGAAGAGCGGAGTCTTAACCACTGGACTGCCAGGGAAGTCCCTTTTTAAAAATTTTTATTATTTTTTTAAAATTTGGGGCTCTGTGCCTTCAGTCTCCCCATCTGGCAACGAGGTAATCACAGCCACTGCACCAAGACACAAGGCAGTTGGCCTACACTCAGTGGAGCCTCACGTTGAGCACCTTGTCCCTGCCTAACCCCCAGATACACACTGAGGCCACTGCCCTCACTGTGCTCAGTGAGTAGTGTGACAGGTATTGTAGAAGGAGTGGAGCTACACTCAGAAGGGAGAACTTAGTACTGGTCCTCCTCCTTTCAGGGTGATGATACCCCACAGGGTTCAGGCCACAGCTACAGGGCATGTTGGCCTGGCAAATGCTTACCACATGACTGTGGGGAAGGGGATGCACCAGGCTCCTTAAAAGCACTCACCCTTCAGAAGCCCCAGGGCTTGATCAGATAGAACTTTATGGGCCAAGACAAGTACCCTGCACTATCTGTCCCCAAAAAACAGCTGAAGTGCATTTAGCTAAACTACGGAGTTGATGCAGCTTAACAATTCTCACTGTCATTAGAAAAAAGCTCCAACACAGTGGTGCACAGAAAGACCAGACATAAAATTATAAAACAGCCTGATAAACAAAACCTATGCATGGGCAGAGGCAGGCAATGGAAAAGAGCTGGAAGACACAAGACACGCGATGACTTTCTCCTTTGCTTCTCAGACTTTCTATGAGAAATAAAATACATGCCGTATTTTATACTGACAAATATTTTCTTTAAAAAGTTAAAGACCCTGTATGGTCGATGGGTTAGAGCAAGTGAGATATACATACACCCCCAGATGGGGAGACTCGGAGTCAACTGATCCCACCAGAGACCAGCTGGCATGGGTGGGGACCAGGCCTAGGGGGGCACTGTTGGTGAGGGTAAAAACACAGAGTGCACTGAAGACACCATGTGTGATGGGCAGAGATGGAATCCTTGGGATTGTGACTGAGAGGACACACTCCTTCTCCCCAAGTATTAACAGGAAAGGGAACCTGCCCTCAGCCTTGCCAGTTTTGGGCAGCCTGACCAGCTCTAGCTCCACTGAGCCCTGGGGCTTTGCCTGACGACTGCCCATGACCAACACTGGCCCTGTCTGCCCCACAGATGCATCCTCCAGGGATCCAAAGCTCCCCCAGCCCTGCCTGCCCAGGCTGGCTGAGCCAGAGTGCCTCTGCCCTGGCTGAGACTCACGGAGCAATGGTGGGTGAGGGGTCAGTGAGACGCGATCATTGTGGGGCACAGAATGGGAGGCACTTCCTTGCTAGGTTCCCCCCACTAAGCACCACCCTGGCCCCATGCCCCTCAGCCTGACCCCTGACACTCACCCTATGGTTTCCCAACACATAGAAGATATGGCCCAGGAGCACAAGGGAGCAGGCTGTAAGCCGGTTCAGGTCCTCTGCATTGGACATCTTCAGGGTTTCCCGCAGAAATCGCCTTCATGAGAAGAACAGATGATGAGGCCTCATTGGGAGGCCTTTGGGGAAGAAAAAGCAGCAGTGGCCTTGAGGTCCTGAGCAGAGGGCCACACACCCCATCGGGCAGTAGGTGGGAAGGGCAGGGACAGGGGACCTGGGCACATGCTGCTGGGGGAAGAGAAACACCGGGAGGTGCCGGGCACGAGGCCACCTGCCCTCTCCCAGTACTCACTTGGCCTCGTTATAGCGTCCCTGGAAGAAGGAGAAGAGCCCACGCACGTAGAAAGCTGCTGCTCGGAGGCAGTGCGAGCTGAGGGGAGAGCGGAGCGTCACACCTTGGTGGGGTTTTTGTGAAAGCAGCAGATTTACAAAAGGGGAGTGGGTGGGGGTGTATGAGGTGTTGGGGTACATGGGGCAGTCTAGGGCCCCACAGGTGCTCACGCCACCCCAAAGAGCAGAGAAAACATAAGATAGCTAGTAAAGTAGAACTCAGGGCCTGGGGCAGCCTACCTGACAGGGAAGCTGTGGTCTGGATTGATCCTCTCCAACAAACTGTACAGCTGTGAAAGAAATGTCTGCAAGTTAGGATAATTCCGCATTTCTAAATATGAGAGCTCGGCCCCAGATATGCTAGTAAATTGACTAGGGCTGCCTGCAACTTCCTGAGGAACGTGCCCGTACCCCAAATCCCATGCCTGTAAGCAACCTGCCGGGAGAAGGGGCAGAACCTGCAACATCACTGACATCTTAGGTGCCCTTTGGCTGTCATATGGAGGGTGCGCTGGTGGATGAGGGCTGAAGTGGGCTGAGGCTTCACCCAGTACCCACACAGTCCCTTCAGGAGGCAGACAATGGGGTGGGGGTGGGGAGGAGACACAAGGGAACCAAACTCCTCCGAGACCACCAAGGCCACACCAGGCCCTCATGACCCTGCCCACTGTGCTTCCTGACTACTGGAGCAACTGCACTGGGCTTTCTTTCTTTTTTTAATAAATGAGGTGTTTTTAAAAAATTAATTAATTATTTTTTTTTAGCTGTGTTGCGTCTTCGGTGCTGCGCGTGGGCTTTCTCTAGTTGCGTCGAGCGGGGCCTACTCTTCGTTGTGATGCGTTGGCTTCTCATTGCTGTGGCTTCTCTTGTTGCGGAGCACGGGCTCTAGGCGGGTGGGCTCAGTAGTTGTGGCACACGGGCTCAGTTGCTCTGTGGCGTGTGGGATCTTCCCAGACCAGGGATTGAACCCATGTCCCCTGCATCGGCAGGCGGATTCTCAACCACTGTGCCACCAGGGAAGTACTGCACTGGGCTTTCTACCCAAAGCATTCAAGCTAACCAATCACCTGGGAAGTCAGCTAGGCTTTTTGTAGCCAAGAGGTGATAGTAGCCTGAACTAAGAAATGAAGGCCACAGGGGTGGAGACAAGTGGCTGAATCTGAGATACTCTAGAAGGGTCAGGGCTGGGGGGGATTGCAGGGATAAGGGGGTGTTGCAAGGGGAACCTAGTGGGAGGGACTTATCTTGCGAGGTCAAGCTCTGGCCCACCTCCCCGCCTCAGCAGGTTGGGGCGCCAGAACAACCTAGGGGCCTAGTGCAGACAGCTGCCCAAGCTGTTGCTCCTCATAACTGAGCCCTGAGGCCTCACCAATGTTCTAGAACAGACATCTCAGGGTACAAGAAATTGGGTTTTTTTCCTGAGGGATTCAGTAAAGCTTGGCTCATTTTCAGTAGGGAAAAGTGCTTACTGGCTATGGGAACGTTTCTGTCCTAGACTTGGCCTTCCCCCAGCCATGCCTACGGTCCGCTGCGTGGGACACCTTGTTGGAGGGCAAATACGCCAGGGCTGCTGAGATTTGCTGGTGCCCAGGACAACACTCCCCCCACGCCCCCCTCCAAGTAAGAGTTGAAACAAAGGATACCAAACATGAAGCATGTCACCTACTACCTCTTGGTGTCTATTTCCTTCCCGTATATACACACTCGCCAGATTGGTCACGATGAAGGCCCACAGCTCCTGGTGATTGGTGAGCTGGAATGGGAGACACAGGGCATTAGGGGGCTGGGCTGGGCAGTCATGTCACATGGGGGCCGCTTGGCGGCATCAGAGCCACCCAAACGCTCCACAGTGGCTACCTTGGAATCTCCTTATTATTTTCATTCAGACACACACCCCTTGCCTCCTAAACCCAAGGACAACAAAACTGTTAGTTCTTTTCATTATGAAACAATCACCCACGTTATGGGAAATTCCGGAAACAGAAAAGAAAAGCCAGTCACCCTGATCCTGCCCTCAGAACACACCACAGCTTGGTCTATTCTCTGCTGTCTCTCGGTCTGAGACCTGGCTGGGCCCTCCCTCTACACCACAGGTGGTAACCCCAGGACCCGTGTGCTGACACAGCAGAGGAGTACGCTGATCCTCGGGGAGGCAGGGATCCTGCCTGGAAGAAGCCGAAGCTGTTAGAGACCAGAAATGCTTCTAACGGCTGGTGGTGGACAGACCCTGATCCCCAGTTCTTCTGGGGGGACAAGAACGGCCACAAGAGGGACCAAGCTGAGCAGGCTGAGCATTCCCAATGGGGCTGAGGGAGCGCAGCTGTGAAGGGGGCCAAGGGTGCCTGGGAAGCACAAACTCCACCTGGAGGCCCCTGGCAGGTGCCAAGGAGGTCCAGAGGGTCATCTGATCTGAGCAAAGATGCTCCAATATGTTTGTCATGGGACCACAGGAACAGCGTGTGGTTGGGGGTCACGCGGGGTTTGGGCCCACGTCCTGGCTGCACCACCACCCCTCCCCCAGCCAGTGGGGAGGACTTCCTGGGACAACACACCATCCGTCGGGAATTTTGATGTTGAACCAAACAAGGAGCAGCCACTTGTGTAGGAACTGAGATGGGGAAGGAGGGTCCAAGAGACCTCCATAGGGCCACGGGCAAGGTGGGGTGGTCCTAGCACCACTGTAGTGAGCAGCACCAGCCGACCAGTAGCTGTGACACAAGTCACAGCTGTGACACAAGTCAACGCCACCTGGCAGGCTATCAGGAAGACTGGGAATCGTGAGCGAAAGTGGCTGAACAGGCCATGGCACCAGCCCTGAGTTAGCTGGGGAAGCCCCACTGCAGGCTAGCCAGGAGCCCCCTTGCCCACAGCTATCCCTCATTAAGCTGTGCTGCGAGTGCTGGCCTTGTCTGCAGCTGAGCAGCACAAGACGTGACACAGAAAGCCCTGGATAAATGGTGCATCACTGTCACCACTGGCATCAGGCTGAATGCTGGTGGAGTCACCCGCTGACCATGGTTTTGTATGGCTGTTGTCCTCATCACAGACCACGCCCGACTCCTTACTGAGAAGCACTGCCTGCCCCATAAAGCGAGGGCCGGCACCTTACCCGCAAAGCTGTGGTGAACTGGGCTTCAGCGTTGTCCATGCAGTTGACAGAGACACAATACAGGCCCTGGAAGAAGAAGATGCTGAGGGCTCAGAGCCACATGCAGCTTGCCCGGGGCTGCACAGCTGCACCCAGGTGAGCCTGACAAGTGACTCTACTGAGCTGGCTATATCTGAGCTTTACCCTGACAAACAGGGAGAAAGATGGCATGCTTAATTATTCCTGCCTCCCGGGACCTAAGTCAACTTGGACTTGATGACATGCTTGTCAGAGTGAAGTCCACAGGGAATGTTCTGAATTCTGCCGGGGGTGGTGGTCAGAGGGTTACTCGCAGGGGTGGGGTTGGGGGTGGGCAGCCCGCATGCACTCACCAGCAGTGTATGCAGCTGTGCTGCGTGGTTGGAGAAGAGCCGGGGGGACTGCTGGCACAGCTGACAGACCTGGGAGATCTGCCGGGAGAGAGCATGTCTGACATCACTTGGCCTGTAATGTGGGACCCAGTGTCCCCGCAGCATTGAGGAGAGACCCCAAAGCCGGTGGGTGTGCCCATGTCGTGCCCACTCTAACTTGGGCACAAAGTCCCAGCGGATGTGCCCATTGTGAGGATTAGGCACAGCCTTGACCTCTTTGAGGATGGCGACCCTTATCCATTACCCGCCGTCTCCCTTTCCAACTTGTGTCTCAGCTGTACAGTACCTTCACCCTTATCAAGGCCCCCATGCCCTTTCAGGAAGGTGGGCATAAGGGATTACGGATCACAGGGCAGGAGGAGTGCTAGAACTGCCGTCAGGGGACCCTAGAACTCCAGACCCCATGTTCCTTGGGCATGCCAACTTTTAGGTAAAAGGCTCTGATCAGTTGTGTCCACACAGGGTCGTGGACTGCCAAGTTATAGTCATATGACAGATGACGTCCTGCTGACACGCACTGGCGACACATTTACATTCTCCCACACGACACCCTCCGAGACCCAGCAAACTCAAACCACTCTACCCCTCAGCCTTCCCACCCTGTGTGTGTAGCCCCCAGTGGCCTCACCTCCTGAAGCGCTGTGGCCTTGTGTCCTGTGACGAGCCTGCACATGATGATGTGCTCGAGCAGAATTACTTGGAAGGAGGACAGAATGGGGCTGCAGTCGAGCACTGGGGGTGAGAGGCAGGGGTGAGCATTCGAAGCGTGAGCGGAGGAGACAACTGAGGAGACACTGACCCCTGCCTCCTAGGGGCTTCGAGCCCTCCGGCCACACCTGGCCCATAGTTACCTGGGTCTGAGCCCACTTGCTCCGCTGGACATTGGCCCAGCACCCAGTCTGTCACCTTGCTCGGTGTCCACAGCACCCTTAAGCGAGGGGGTGCATCTCCCTGTCTAGGTGAGGAAACAGGCTCATAGCAGGCTTTGGTGACCAGAGTATTGTAAGAGCAAGAAATTCTGGAGGGATCTGTCTTCCATCCTCACCACACCCCGACCCAGCTGAGTGCTCAAGGGCACTCTGGACACAACACATTCTAGAAATGCTGAAGTTGTCTGGGAGACTGAGACCACGTGATAGGCCTCAGGCAACAGTGGGGGGACCCGAGCTTCTGGCTGCCCCAAGCGGCTGTCCTCACATTGGAACCAGACAGCACTTTCCCAACTCATCTGAAGGGAAAGAACCGCAGCCCCCGCGGGCGTCGTTGGTTCTCTGGCTCTAAGGCTCTTCCCCAGCAGCACTGACAAGGGCACAGGGAATGAATGAGGTTAACAGGCGCACAAGCCAGCCAGGGATGTGTGGGGCCCTGGGTTCCTACTAGTCAAAGGTCCTTGATCTCACAGGATGGATTAGTCAAGCATCCAGGAAGAACCCAGGGCCTCCAGAGGACCTGCTGTGAGTCAGTTCCAATCCCAACCTCACCCTGAACACAATCCACATCACGATACTGATAATAGACAGCAAAAGCAGCCAACACCTGTTTCAACTGAGCACTGCCGCCCCAGCAGCCCCCAGTGGAGTCCCGCTAACCCTCGTGGCTGTCTTGTGCAGTGAGGGGGACAGGACAGAGACGGCCCAACCACCCCACAACACAACCCCTTGGGGATCAAGGATCCAGTCCAGGCCTGGCCTGCTCTGCCCGAACCTGGATCATCCCCATCTGCCAACTGGCGTAACAAGACCCATGGGGCAGGGACCTGTGCTGCAGTCTTTAAAGGTCCTTCAGGCCCAGCATAGGAGGTGGTGATCGGGCCACCCACCAGGGGGCTACTTGACCCACTGAGCCCCACAGAGCCTGACTTACTCTTGAGCTTCTCCAGCTGCATGAGAGCCTTGTCTGTGTACTTCTGTGCCTTCTCTAGGTAGCCGGCTTGCATGGAGTGCATCACAGTCACCTGGTGACAAGATCAGATGGTGGTGGTCACTGGGGCCCTCTCCTCTCTCACCTGGGCCACCAGGCCCCGGCCCCTCCAGGGACTCACCAGGTAGACAAGCACGCACATGTGCTCCTTGGGCAGCCAGTGGAAGAGGTCAGCGGGGTTGCTGGGCAGGATCTCATCATCGTGCAGTGTGGAGATGGTCTGGATGCACTGCTGCAGCTGCTTCAGGCATGGCTTCACACTCTTTACCTGCAGCAGGCAGACAGCAATGCACACCTGAGCACCCGTCTGCTCCTATCAGGTGCCAACCACCCTTAGGAGGCAGATCCCCACAGTGGCAGCTAGCCAGGTCCTGCCTGCCCATCAGCCCCTCAGCCCTTCCTTCCCGGGAACTCCTACCACACCCACCACTTGCAGGAAGCCCATCCCCCCAGATGGGTCAGCCAGCTTTCAAGGCACAGGGCAGGGCCAGGAGGGTCATCTGTGGCACTGAGGCTCCACCCCCCCCAGCGCAGGGCCCAACACCAAGGCCTGGGAAAGGCCTGTTCAAAGACCCTGCTCCAGCCACATTTTCTCCTTCCTGCAGTGACCCCAAGAGAGGAGGACACGGCTGGTTATCCTGGGGGGTGTGAAGTGGCCACTCGGAGTCCTGCAGGTGCCGTGGTTTATACAGACTGGCCTTTCTGCACCAGGAAGCCCCATCCCGAGGCCCTACAGGCCATCTCCACAGCCGTCAGCACCCTGTGAGAATTTGCACTGTGCTCCTATGTGTTGACTGAAGTGCTCGGCCCAACAAGCAAAGGTGGGTGTGCGTGGGGGAACTGAGGAAGCGTGACAGGGTGGGGAGGGTGCGTGGAGCAGCACCTGTCCAAAAGGCTGAGACGTTCCCCCACATACAGGTACAGCTGCTCCTCAACCATATGAGGGTTATGGGCTTTTTGTGTATGTGCCTCAAACACAGCTGATTTTGTTAGTCCCTACTCAACTCCCACAAAGCTGTCATTAACTGGGGGGTGGTGGACAGACACTGCTTGAGCACCTGCTGTATGCCAGGCACCATGCCAGAATCCCCAATGTATTTTCTTGGATTCCCCAAACTGCCCTCAAGGTCATTTGACCATTCACACGCAGAGTAGATGTGTGTGAGGCCACAGCTATTCCCGCTATAAGGGCAGAAATGGGACAGACCCATTCCTTGAGTGCCCTCTGTCCACAGAGGCACAGTACTCATGCCAGAGCACAACAGGGTTGTGGGGGAATCGAGCCCCGAATGACAGACGTGCCCAGTGGTGAGGGACAGGAGGAAATCACAGAGCTGATGTCTTAGCTTACAGGCCCACCCACCACCTGCCTCCTCCCCAGCAGCCCTCAGGTGAGAGGCACTACATACCTGCCCAGCATCCAAGTAGTGGGTCACCTGGAGCACCAGGAAGAAGACACGCAGAGACTCTTTCTGGATGGGGTTCCCTTGCCAGTTCTCAACTATCTGTCCACAGAGGGTCAGTAGTGGGTGGACTTCCTGCAACTTGCGCTCCATCAACAATAGCTGGGGAGGGAGAGGTGCACGTGCTGGGAGACCCTCCTGGTACAAAGGACTGCCACCCGCCTGCCCACGCGCTGTGGGACTGCTGGCACCACGAAGGGAGGGTGCATAGCCGGGCTGGAACCCAGGTCTAGGCAGCTCCAACCCAGGCTGCTCTTCCATCAGCACAGATCCCACAACCTGGAACCTGAGTTTTACCTCTGAATCCAGCTGGGGGACACGGGCCTGCCCCTCGTGGCTGCCTGCCATGCATGAGGGTCTGGGCGCCTGAGGGGCCACAACATGGCAAGCAGGCGAGGCTTTGGCAGACCTCATGGGGACCCAGCCTCACGTCCACCATACCAGTCCCATCCCATCCAGCCTCCACTTACCATCCCTTTGCTGAGCAGGAACAGTGCCCTGGAAAAGAGAGGGGTAGTCAGGTCTGGGAGACTCAGGCACCCCCTGGGATGACTGTGCCATCTCAACATTCACAGGAACCTAACGAGCCACCTCTGGGACAGTTAAATGGATGACAATGGACCCTGGCCATTTAGGTCTGTTTTATTTATAAGAGGGCTCTATTTTGTTCTATTCTATTTGTCTTTAGCTTTTTCCCGTTTAGACACTCATGTGGTTCAAAAGCTCAGAAAGCAGAAACATGTGCTCAGAAAGCACAGAGGGGCAGGGTACAGGACAGCACATCCACCATAACCTTACTCTCGCTGACACAGCAGATCACAGGTTCCATGTCTGGGGACAGCACAGGGTGAGGCAAGGAGAGAAGGCGGGTAAGTAATCAGCCTCAGGTGCCCGAACCGAAATCTGCACCTCACCGTGGCCCCTCTGTGCCCCCACTTCCTTGCCTATAACCAGCCAAGCCCCCTTGGGCTCTCCTGAGGGCCAAGGGGATGAAACCCAGGAAGCCTAGGCATGTCAGCAGCCTCGCTGCCCGCTGTCCCCACCCTCAAGGGTGGCGTGGCCAGGAGATTTCTACTGTCTCTCTTAAATCTTTCTGCACTTTCTAATAAACAAGCACGTACTGCTGTCATCAGCAAGAAAAATAATAAAATGAACACATTAAAAGGTTTACGAGACTGCCAAAAGACAGAGGAGGGCAGCCCAGCCTCACCCCAGTGCCTAGGGGCTGCTCACGGCACTGGCGCTGGGACAGGCTTTTAGGATCGGCTGTTGGGCTGTCGTCACAGTTTGTTCAACATCTAAGTCTTTGTCCCGCCAGTCTGTGCAGAGTCCCCATGTGCTGCAGCTGACACCCCGTCAAATGGGCATCATTCCAGGTGAGTAGACTGAGGTGGAGGGGGGGTCCCAGTCACACAGTGAGAGATGTCTATACTCCCAGCCACCTCGCTATTCCTTGTTGTTACCTCACGGTGTGGACACTCTAGGGTCTACTGTCTGACTGCTGAAATCTAAGGCCTCGAACTTCACGTCAAGGTTCCCATATTGTCACATCACTAGGCCATATGCCCAAGATCAGAAGTTCTGTGTCAGGCGACCTGTAGGCGTCATGCCCTAGTGAGGCCCACCCAGGTCCCCCGCCCACAGTGGTACAGAGACCTGTTTGAGGACACTTGTGACTGAACATGTGCAGTGTGTGGCCATCCCCATGCCCTCCAAGGCATGAGTGTCACCCTGAATCCAGTGATGGCCACAGCACGAGGAGGATAAGACGGGCCAGGAACACAGACCAGACTGTGTGACAGTGTCCATCCCAGGGCAGGTTGGTCGAGGGATGACAGCCTGTGGGGAACTGTGTGGACCCCTGTGAGCACTTGCAAGTCCAGAGCTTAGAGAATGGAGTTAGGGACTGTTCTGTCCCAATAACCCCATGGGACAAGCTTAGATTTTGTGTTTCCAGAATCCCAATGCACAATAGAATAAGAGCGCTGCTACCTGGAGTCTGGAATCCTACTACAGAGGATTCTTCTCTTTAGGGGAAAAAGAGACAGACTGGAGGCTCTCTTAGAGGGCACACAGTGAAGCACTGGTGGCCTCTGACCCCTGACCCCAACCCCAGGGCATTAGCCTCCAGGTAGTCTAAGCAGTTTCACGCATAACATGAACCTATGTCCCTTCTTTTACACAAATGTCCACTTACTCTGTCTCCTGTTATGTATCTAAAAACTCCTGGGTGTCCCCTGAGTGGGGACACTGGTTGCCAAGCACGCTGCCCACACTCGAAGGGGATCAACCCAGAAAATCATACGAGCCCTTTTTATTTCAAGAGATACTAGAAACGCGCAAGTGCTGACGGTGCTGAGAATGCCAGCTGCCCCTCACCCTCACAGTCAACTCAACTTCTTACTTCATGAATCGATGGGGCACAGCATCTCGGTGCTGCCTTAATTTGCATGTCTCTTACTATGTATAAGGGTGGCCATCGTTTCATGCTGAAATGCCATTTCTATTTGTTGTCCAGGATCAAGATGGCCAAATTCTTTCCAAGTAAGAGGAGGAGGGGCCAGGGAGAGAGTGCCTACCGTGTGTACTCAGATCCCACCACCCGGGCGTACTCAGCCCCCACACCCAGGAGGTCACAGGCTGACACCAGGTCCTTCTCAAGTGTGTGCAGTTGCTGAAAAGAAGAAAGAACAATGACCCTCATTTCCAAACCACTTGCTTTACAGTACCTGGCCTTATGGCTGGCGAGTTAAACTGAACCTCCCTACATCAACAAAATTCCCTCAGTGTCAGTTTTCAGCTAAACTAAGCATATTATCTCATCAACAGTGTTTGGGTACAGAACTCCACTTCGTTTATAGTGTACATCATCTAAGCTTAATGGTGCATACAGCCAGCAGTTAACACTCACAGGTGCAGACCCCTCCAAGGCTGTGCGAGTATGTTTGAATGCTTCCCAGGTCACCTTCAGGGGGTGGTCACTAGGGGAGCAGCCAGAGGAGCCTCAAACAAGGAGGGACTCTTTCAGGGGTAAGTACCTATGGGAGTTTCAAACCCAGGAGCCTTGACAGGCTGAAAGGCAGGGACACCTGTGGAGCCTTGGTTGAGATCTTGGGATCCGTGCTCACAGCACAAACCAATACTGTGACCTGAGGCAGGTGACTCACCGCCTGGCCTGCTTCCTCCTCTGCCAGCAGGCACAAAAGCACATGGAGGATAAAAGGAGGACAGTGCACGTGCAGGGCAGAAAAAAGCCTGGAAAGAAGGCAGGGGCCCAGGCTAGGTGAGCTCTTCTCAGCAGGGGACCCTCTGAGCCAAATCCTCCTGGCATTAATGCTCCCCCAGGGAGCAGGGGACACTTGCAGCCCAGCACCCACTGTGTGTTCAGGCAGGTGATGGAGCTTTATCATGGAGGGTGGGCGAGAGGTGGCCTGGTGGGTAGGCTGTGTCAGGGTCAGGAGAGGATAGAGGATGGCCAGTGCTGGGGAGGTGTGGGCAGACCCCAGGATGAAGAGGCACTCCTCATGAAGGAGTCTACCCAGCACCCGGCCCCCACTGTAGCCAGGAAAGCCCAGCCTAGAGAGCCCCTCACCACCTGAGCATCTCAGAGTGCAGGGACCAGGCACCACCTACATCTGAGGAGCTTAAGGGAGGCTGAGGGCAGAGGGGCTGTGTGGAGACCAGGGTGAGGCTATACCCCAGCAGGCCCCAAAAGTGGGCTCTAGGAGAAAAGGCTTGACTCCAGCATTTCTTGCCCAATAGGCAGTCCCTTGGAATCTCTGCACAGCTCTCAGAAAACAGAGTGGATCTCTGGCAAGAAATGCTCCCTAAATTTTGATGAACGCAGGCCAAAGGGAGCAACAGGAGGGAGGGGAACATGAAGACTAGGCCCCAAGTCAGCTCCAGGGGAAGGATACTCCCACCAATCACCCCAGGTGCTGCTGAGTGAGAGGCCCACCCTGGGAGTACCGCCTCCTGGCGACAGTCTGGAGGGGACTTGTGAGCGGGTCAAAGAAACGTTCCTGTGTCCCCATCCGCTCAGTACAGCAGCCTGAGGAAGACCCGTGCGTCCCAGAGTCTGCTTATTTGTACTTGAGGCAGCTGTGCCCCAAGGTCACGGCCCCCAACAGGCACCCACGCATCTCAGCCAGGCCCGCAGTACTCACAGCAAGCTGGAAGAGCAGGCGGCAGTGCCAGTACGGGGTCTGCTGTGAGATCTGGATTGCTTTCCGCAGCAGTGGCTTTGCTGCATCAACGGAATTCTGAAAGGAAACAGTGAAGTTTGGGGAGGAAAAAACAAGCTGGATTCCTTATGCAGCAGCTGCGGAGCCAGGCGGCCATTCCTGTTCACACTTACCAAAGGATTTGTGGGTTGCCAATGTGCTTGATTAAAGAAGAAAAGATATTTTATTAGACTCACTGGCTGGGAAGTTTTTGTATCGACCTTAAAATAACTCCCCACTCAACTAAACAGAAACTAGCTTTAGTTCAAAATCCTGAACAGTCAAATTGATAACAATCGCTGTCTTTCCTGTTCTGCAACCAGAGAGAGGGGTCAGGGGCGTGAAAAGGGGTCACTGCTCAAAGCTGGGAAATGCAGTTTTCAGCTACACCTGACATCAGGAACCAGCTTAAGGTAAACTATATAAACTTGTTCAGGAACTAATCATCTTTAGCCTAGGAATCATCTTTAGCCTAAGCCTAAACTATATAAATTTGTTCAGGAACTAATCATCTTTAGCCTAGGAACAAGGCTGTTTTCCAACAGTCCTCGGTAGAAAAAGATTCTGCTAGCCTTTGTTAGCAAGTGATCACCCATGGCTGCCCCATGCCAGGCGTGGGAGATAAGAAAATTACGAGAAGTCTTAAAAGCTGGAAGGGAATCCACTCCTGAGAGTCCCAGTTTGCCACTGTGCTTTGCTACAGGGAGAGGGAGTTTGCTTTCAGAAACCTTCATATGTTCTTACCTCTTGACAGTATAATTCAGACAAAAGACTTGCTGCTTCAAATTTAACATCTTCAAACTGCGGGATCTAATGACGTCCAGTTAAGGAAGTAGAGACACTGCAAAATGGTCAGTTTAAAAGGGCCACAGGGCTTCCCTGGTGGTGCAGTGGTTGGGAGTCCGCCTGCCGATGCAGGGGACACAGGTTTGTGCCCCGGTCCGGGAGGATCCCACGTGCCGCGGAGCGGCTGCGCCCGTAAGCCATGGCCGCTGAGCCTGCGCGTCCGGAGCCTGGGCTCCGCAACGTGAGAGGCCACAACAGTGAGAGGCCCGCGTACCGCAAAAAAAAAAAAAAAGGGCCACAGCTCAGCGTTCTTACACTGCAGAGGCTGGCCGGACGGGCATATCCCCACCCACTCTAAAACCCCTAGTTCACATATTCCCCCAGTAATCCCTGAGCTTGCTGCTGGCTGGGTGTGGAGCTAGAGGCTGGGGCATGAAGAGGAGCACAGCACCCAGGGAGAAGCTACTGGTCTGAAGGGATGCTCCAGGTAATCTGTGGGGCAAAGCCCAAACCCAAGGTGTGCATTATAGGTAGGATTCAAATTTATAACACATTTTTTTTTTATTTAGAAAGAGTTTTCCTTAAAGGGAACAGTACCAAGAAAAGGATACTTGCTGTGATATCAACCACTGAAAGAGAAAGAAAAAAGCATTAATTCTCAACCATACGCTTTGCACCTGCTTAACTGGCTCCACTTTGGGGTTTACACAGGTTGCCTTGTCACCAGAGGCTGCAGGTGTTCGGTTAAGTGGGAAGATGGACTGCTCAGCCTAAGAGGGTGGGCTTGCTTTTCCTCTAATCCAGCAACCAGGGCGTGTCTGGGGGAAAGGGAACATGAACTTGCTCCCCCACTCACGGGCTTCCCATCCTGCCAGGCTCTGGAGTCAGAATTGGAGCCCTCTCCCACTACAGCAGCAACGCTTCACAAGGGGAAGGAGCACAGAGGGGCCACCACATGACACTCACTGTAGTACGCCAAGAGCAAATCATGACGTGAGGAATTAATTACAATTAGAGAGTAGGTCTGTGGGTGTCAGTCCTTCCTGGAGAAGTGACATTTAAAAGATGTTTGGAAATGAGCAAAGTTAGCCTCAGAGGGGAGGGAAGAGTACTCCAGGAAGGACTGGTGTGGGCAGCACCTGGCCAGGGGTAGCAGGGATGATTCTGAGTTCTGAGCTCACCATCCCTCTCTGCTAGTACACAGGCTGGGACATGGTTCAGATAATGACATGCTCCCACTTTGCCATAACTGTGCCCTGGAGTTTCACATTCCAACAGGAGGCGGTGAGGTCCCAGGACAGTCCGCCACGCCACCACACTGACCACAGTCTGTCAGACTATCAAGGACTCAAGCATACACCTGACGCTGTTCCTGCTGACCCACTCGTCCTGCAAACATTCTCAGAGCCTCAGCAGTTGCTGGAAGGCAGATCCAGAGCCCAGAAGAAGACTCTTACTTGCCATGCTCTGTGGGAGAACAGTGTGTGTGGTATGTGTGTGTGGTGTGTGTGTGTGCACGCACGCGCATGTGGAGGGAGGTGGTGGGGGTTGGGGTGTCTGGGGCTGGGCCTTGAAGGATGAGAATGTAACTATGGGTGTTACCAGGCAAAGAAGGAAGGGGAGGTGCTCCAGGCAAAGAGCAGAGGGCCAGGGAGGTGAGGCTGGAAGGCCCATTTGGTCTCTGTGCCACTCATGTGACTGTGGGTAAGAATGCCCTGATGTCACCCCTGGAGCCTGACCCAGTCAGACGCATAAAACAAAAGCACCCAATCAGATCCAAGTTTTAAAAGCATCTTATATGCAGCAAAGGACGCAGAGGGAGGAGGAGAAAGAGGAAAGAGGCTGAAGGCCCATGGGTCTGCTGGCCGCCAGGGAGAAAGGCCAGTGACGCCAGCGGGACAGCCTTGGAGCTCGAGATGTCTCTGGGGCTGAGTGGTGGCCACGGAAGTCACCAAAGAGGCTCGGCAAGACTTGGAGCTGGTCTGGAGACCAGCTGCCTCAGAGACACAGGTGGGCCAGGAGGGGGAGCTATGGGAGTAGAGGAGAGGGACAGAACAGAGAGAGAGAGGAAACATGGAGAGCCACCAGGCTCCTGTGTCTGTCACACACACATACAAGTGCACGTGCACATAGAGCCCAGGCAAAAGGCACTCCGCAGCCAGCCCGGGTATCCCCTCCCAAGGCTCCCCTGCAACAGGGTCAGGAGGAGCTCAGGGTCCCAAGAGGGACACGGCCAGTGCCTGCTGCCAGGAGTGTGGCCCCAAGTGAGGCTCCTTGGCTGAATACCACCTACATGGACAGTGGGGACAGGCCTAGCTCCAGCCTCGTGTGACGTCATGAAGCTGGTAAACATATAAGTAGGGGCTTGCTTTCTACAGAAGCCACTCCTCCTCACTGGGAAGGGCAGTCGAGCTAGAGACACTCCTGAAGGCCACCAACTGGGAGGAGGGACAAGATACCGTGTAGGAAACTCTGTGACTAAAAAGCTGGGTTAGGGACATGCTAAGACCTGGTCCCACCTCAAGATTCTGTAGTTCCATGACTTAATCTCCACATGCAAGACATATCTCAGGCAAGGCCTCCATACTCAAGGGGAGCCCTTTAGAGAGAGTACAGGATGGATAAAGACACACATGAGAAGCATTTGCCTTCCACTCGGAGCGCCGTGTGGCTTGCTCTCAACAACCCAGCCTGGTAGCCAAGGCGGAGTGGGCTCAGTAAATCCACCACCTACAGCTGAGTTTCCAAGTCAAGCTTGGCCATGCCTCAGGACCTGGCGTAAAGCTGACTACATCTGTGTGTCACTGTTCCCCAACAGAGGTGAAGAGGGCAACAAGAGGTGAAACTCCTCCAGTGGGGCGAAGAAGCCTTCCTTATGAGTCTGTGGCCCAGGGATGCTCTCCCCACTGCACAAGGCATACTCCAAATTCACGACAGTCCACAGAAGTATGTCCATGGTGGGCAGACTGTGAGGGGACACAGCCATTTGCCTACTGCCTGGGGAGGGCCCCACTATGCTGACTTCTCCAGCGCCTTGGCCTGTGCTGCTGGGCCCAGGCCCACATGGGCCCATCAAATGTCTCTGCATTTGGGGATTTTATGTGGTTAACATCTATTCAGTAGACATTTGGGCTGGACCCCACTAACACCTTTTTTCTGTAAGTCAGATGTGTCTGTTAATGATCAGTTTCTGTCTCTGACAGTTCTGTTTTCTGACCTGAGGGCTGGAGAAAGAGCATCACATCCCCCTGGGGCCTTTAGTGACCACGGGAAGAGCTGGAAAGTAATGTGTAAAGTTTGAAGACTCAAACCTTCTGGAAGGCCTTGTCTGTCAGTGTGAGAGGCTGTCAGGAGCGCTGCTCTAGGGGCCAGAGGACAAAGTTTGAGGTGTGGACCCACATGGGAGTTAGCAACACTCCAACTCCTGGAGGAGCTGGATCCTAGTGGTCCTTAGCATCCATTTCCCAGAGCCATGATCTGCCACCATTCTCTCATGCATGCACTGTGGGCCACCAGCCCCCAACACACACACAAATTGGGGATGTTGGATAAAGCCCCATAATGTGCCTCATCATGATTCTGTGTCCCCAGTGCCTAGAAGGGGCTGACACATGGGAGGCTCTCAGGAAACATTTGTTGCACGAATGATGACTTTATCTATCATCACAAGGAAATGAGGGCTTCCTCATGCACAAATGGCCACAGAACTGAGGCTTTTGCCTTTTTTTTTTTTTTTTTTGGCTGCATTGGGTCTTCGTTGCTGCGCGAGGGCTTTCTCTAGTTGCAGCAAGTGGGGGCTACTCTTCGTTGTGGTGTGTGGGCTTCTCATTGTCGTGGTTTCTCTTGTTGCAGAGCACGGACTCTAGGCGCTCGGGCTTCAGCAGTTGCAGCATGTGGGCTCAGTAGTTGTGGCGCACGGGCTTAGTTGCTCTGTGGCATGTGCGATCTTCCCAGACCAGGGATAGAACCCGTGTCCCCTGCATTGGCAGGAGGATTCTCAACCACTGCGCCACCAGGGAAGCCCAGGCTTACGCCTTTTAAACACAAAATTCTAATTCCTAAGTGGCATCAGACATCTCCTTGTCTTTAAACGTCACTGTTTCTTGCTCAGGCATCAGTGTCAGTGACACCTGAGCCGTCCCCAAGATGACCCATTTCTGAAGCTGTAGGACTAGCTCCATGTCACGGAGAGCCAGTCACTTCCCCAGGATTGTCAGTCAGAAGCCAATCAAATCACTTTGCTTTTGTACCTTTTTTAACTTGCAACATAAATTCATAATCAGAAATCTAGATATTAGAAAATACGTCCATCTCACAAATTACCCAAGGTTGCTACCTCAACCTATGTTTTACTTTGTAACATTAAAATATAGTTTTTACGTCTTCTTCCTGTCATGCGAAAGCAGCCAAAATGAGAGTCCTGTCACTACCAGGAAGCCTGCAGGTGTGAGGCAGAGATGTGAATGACCCTACCAGAAGCCTCTGGGGTCACCTTGGGGTTCTCAGGAAAAGCAAGGGTCACCACAGGGCTAGCATACACCCTGAGGGGTGGAAGGGCTGGGATCAGCACGCTTCTCATTCCTAGAGCATTCAGTTCAGGGCTGAGTGTTTCAAGGCTTCTTGTACCTCATAACCAAGGTAAGTTTTTCTTAAAAATCAGGTTTTTTTAAGTCACCAAAATGTGTAAAAATAGTTATCAACTGAAACTCCTCTGGGATGGAAGCACAGCATTTAGCAGCCAGCCTTGCCTCTCTCTGCCATGTGACCACGGCTACAAGCATCCCGGTCAGTACTGCCATCGGCAAGTCGGAAGTGGTCTCTACCTTGTGGGTTTGGTGAGGATCCAAAGAGACAGTGCTCCAAGAACCATGAACGCAGAGCCTGGCATGTGGAAAGCACCAAGAATACTATAATAATTCCCAGGGAGGAACCGGAAGAAGTACGGGTTGCAGGGGAGACAGGGGGCAAGTTGGTAGCATCATGAAGTAAAGGTTCCTAAACACATTTCACTTCCTAAAGTCAGGGGAGACTCAGAGAATGAGTGAAGAAAATGGAAATGCGAACAGGAGGAAGCACAGATACTCTTCCATGAAAATGCTTAACAGCAAGTTCTGCAAATGCAGCTTCTGTACCAGGTTCTGCTCCCAGCTGATGTGGCATGGAATTTACCAGGACACAGCCATGATCCTAAAGGATGAAAGATATGCTCCATCTGTGCCTGATGATGAAAGGCCCAGAATTGAGCCCTTTTAGGCCTTAAAATAAGAAAGGGAAGCTTTTAATCACTTGCTGGGAAGGTAGCCATAGACTCTTGGGCTAAACCTGGAAGCACAATTAAGGAGTATCTGACTGGCAGTTTGGAGCTGCTTTCTAAGTCAGACGAACAACCACTAAAAAGTAGCCCCATTGCAAACACACAGAGAAAGCAAACATGGCATCAACACAGATGCTGCAGTCACTAAAGACCACTGTCCAAAGAATGACTGCCTGGATTATAGCAAATAACGAACAATCCATTCCAGAGAAGTAGCATTTATTCCTCTGTGGCTTTCAAATCAGCAAAATCTAAGGATGATGATGCACTTTCCAGATAAATTAAGAAAGTTAAGGGGGAAATAAATACACATCTAAGTACAGATATAAAGATTCTCAGTTCCACAGTGGAAGCACAAATGACTGAAATGGAACTGTTTGAAAAACAGTAAAATATAAGAGAAGACTGAAAATTTACACAGGAATAGTATGTAGCAAGAGGAAAGACAACAAGGCAAAACTGAAATGAAAAAGAACACAATCTGACAAAACCTGTAGAAATAGCTTCACAAAGTATCTAGCCAAGAGATTTTGATGTAAAGTGACATTCCTTATAATCATGAATGATTTAGCCAGAGTCCCAAAGGAGTCAAGAATTCTGTTGAGGGGACTTCCCTGGTGGTGCAGTGATTAAGAATCTGCCTGCCAATGCAAGGGACACGGGTTCGAGTCTTGGTCCGGGAAGATCCCACATGCCATGGAGCAACTAAGCCCATGCGCCACAACTACTGAGCCTGCACTCTAGAGCCCGTGAGCCACAACTACTGAGCCCACGTGCCTAGAGCCTGTGCTCCACAAGACAAGCCACCGCAGTGAGAAGCCCTCGCACCGCAACAAAGAGTAGCCCCTGCTTGCCGCAACGAGAGAAAGCCCGTGTGTAGCAATGAAGACCTGACACAATAAAAAATAAATAAATTAAAAAAAAAAAAGAATTCTGTAGATACATCCCCATCCCTGCCAAAACCATAAGCAAAAAGAGAAGGCTCTCTGGTGAAGTGTCTTGTCATGCACTGTAATAGTTACAGGACCTGCTGAACAGATCCAGGGAATGAGGCAGCCAGCAGGTACTCCGAAGGCCTGCAGAGGCAGGTATGACTGAGAGACCAATGGCTGCAACTTGGATAAAGCTGCTGAGGAAAGGGAGAAATACCCTCCGTCCCTCTGATGGGAACCCTTAACAAATGAACTGATGAAGCAGATGGGTGAGTATATTACACATTCCTTCTGGAAAGCTTACAAATACAGTTGAGGAAACAGAAATAATAATCTACCCTTATATATATAAAAAAGTGATTACAAACGAGGTTAAAGTCTCTCATAGGGAAAGCAAAAGATGATGAAAATAATAGTTAAGGAAGATGAATGTAATACTAAGTTCAGAGGTCAATTAAAAGTTTTATCTATAGCACTTATATGATTCTTTACCTAGTAAAGAATGAAAGGAAAGGAAAGAATAAAAGTTGACAGCTCCGTGATTTGGAAAAAATGCACAGCTAATAAAGAATGAAGTTTAAAAAAAGCATGCTTGCATTGCAACACAAAAGGAGATCAGAAACAACCAAAGAAGGAAAACATTACAAAGAATGGCACTTTAACTGAAATCTGGACAAACTTTCACGTGGGGATGCACCTGACAGAAAGAAAGGTATTTCCAGGTGTAACGACAGTGCGACCTAGGAGGGTACCCTGTGGCTCTATGGAAGACCCCACAAGATTTAGGGTTCTGTAAAATCGAGGGAAAACTCTCCACGATGATAAGGATTTAAATTATGGGTCCAAAGCCAAGCAGCTACAAGGAAGCAATCTGAGGCATGGCTGCTTCTCCTTGACGGCACTGAGTGGGCAAAATATGATAAGGACAATATACACAGTGACTGGACTTCCCCGGTGGCGAAGTGGTTAAGAATCCACCTGCCAATGCAGGGGACACAGGTTCGAGCCCTGGTCCGGGAAGATCCCACATGCCACAGAGCAACTAAGCCCGTAGGCCACAACTACTGAGCCTGTGAGCCACAACTACTGAAGCCTGCATACCAAGAGCTCGTGCTCCGCAAAAAGAGAAGCCACTGTAATGAGAAGCCCATGCACTGCAACAAAGAGGAGCCCCCGTTCACAACAACTAGAGAAAGCCTGCATACAGCAATGAAAACCCAACGCAGCCAAAGATAATTAAATAAGTTTATAAAAATATATATACATATATATATACAGTGACTATGAACCACTGCTAGAAACAGGCTGAATGGAAAGGAAAAAGTAAAACTATCACTGTTTGCACATGACATGATACCATATACAGAAAATCCTAGAGTTGTCACCAAAAAATATAATTTATAAATGAATTCAATAAAGTTGCAGGATACAGAATTAATATACAGAAATCTGTTGTGTTTCCATACACTAATAATGAACTATCAGAAAAAAAATTAAGAAAACAATCCCATTTACAACTGTATCAAAAAGAGTATGGGCTTCCCTGGTGGCGCAGTGGTTGAGAGTCTGCCTGCCGATGCAGAGGACACGGGTTCGTGACCCGGTCCAGGAGGATCCCACATGCCGCGGAGCGGCTGGGCCCGTGGGCCATGGCCGCTGGGCCTGCGCGTCCGGAGCCTGTGCTCCGCAACGGGAGAGGCCACAGCGGTGAGAGGCCCGTGTACAGCAAAAACAAAAAAAACAAAAACAAACAAACAAAAAGAGTAAAGTAGCTAAGAATAAATCTAACCAAGGAAGTAAAAGTCTTATACTCTGAAAACTCTAAGACATCAATGAAAGAAAATGAAGACTACAGAAACGAATGGAAGCTATACTGTGCTCATGGATTGGGAGAATTAATATTGTTAAAATGACCATATTACACAAGGCAATCTGCAGATCCAATGCAATCCCTCTCAAAATACCAATAGTATTTTTCACAGAACTAGAACAAATAATTCTAAAAATTTTATGAAAACACAAAGGACTGTGAGTAGCCAAAGCAATCTTGAGAAAAAAGAACAAAGCTGGAGGTATCATGTTTCCTGATTTCAAACTATGCTACAAACCTACAGCAATAAAAACATTATGGTAATGGCACAAAAACAGACACATAGATCAATGGAGAATAGACAGCCCAGAAATAAACCCATACTTATACAGCCAATTAATCTAGGACAAAAGAGGCAAGAATACATAATAGGGAAAAGACAGCCTCTTCAATAAATGGTGGTTGGGGCACTTCCCTGGTGGTCCAGTGGTTAAGAATCAGCCTTCCAATGCAGGGTACGTGGGTTCGATCCCTGGCCGGGGAACTAAGATCCCACATGTTGTGGGGCAACTGAGCCCACGCACCACAGCTAGAGAGAAGCCTGAGCACCACAACTAGAGAGAAGCCCACGCACTGCAATGAAAGATCCCGCGTGCTGCAACGAAGACCCAACTAAACCATAAATAAATAAATAAATAAATATTTTTAAAAAATGGTGCTGGGAAAACTGGACAGCCACATGCAAAAGAATCAAACTGGATTACTTTCTCACTCTATATAAAAAAATAAACTTAAAATGGATGAGACTTAAAGACCTGAAACCATAAAGCTCCTAGAAGAAAACATGAGCAGTGTACTCTTTGATATCAACCTTAGCAATATTTTTCTGGATCTGTTTCCTCAGGCAAGGGAAACAAAAGCAAAAATAAACAAATGGGGGCTTCCCTGGTGCCGCAGTGGTTAAGAATCCGCCTGCCAATGCAGGGGACACAGGTTCAAGCCCTGGTCCGGGAAGATACCACATGCCGCGGATCAACTAAGCCCGTGTGCCACAACTACTGAGCCTGCACTCTAGAGCCTGCGAGCCACAACTACTGAAGCCCGCGCACCTAGAGCCTGTGCTCCACAACAAGAGAAGCAACTGCAATGAGAAGCCCGCGCACCGCAATGAAGAGTAGCCCCCGCTTGCCGCAACTAGAGAAAGCCCACGCAGCATGGAAGACCCAATGCAACCAAAATTAAATAAATAAATAAATTTAAAAAATAAATAAACAAATGGGACTACACCCAGCTAAAAAGCTTTTGCACAGGAAGGAAACTATTAACAAAACAAAAAGGCAGAATGGAGAGAATGGGAGAAGATACAATTGTCCCTCAGTATCCTCAGGGGATTGGTTCCAGGAGCCCTTGAGGATGCCAAAATCCACAAATGCTCAAGCGCTTATATATTTTTATTTTTTAACTGAAGTATAGTTCATTTACACTGCTGTGTTAGTTTCTGGTTTACATCAAAGTGATTAAGTTACATATATTCATACATATACTTTTTCATATTCTTTTTCATTATGGCTTATTACAAGATACTGAATATAATTTCCTGTGCTATACCTTGTTGTTTATCTGTTTCATATATAGTACTTTGTACCTGATAATCCCAAACTCCTAATTTATCCTTCCCCTACCTCTTTTCCCCCTGGTAACTATCAGATTGTCTTCTATGTCTGTGAGTCTGTTTTCTGTTTGAAATAAGTTCATTTGTATCATATTTTAAATTCCACATATAAGTGATCTCATATGCTATTTGTCTTTCTCTGTCTGACTTACTTCACTTAGTATGATAATCTCTAGGTCCATCCATGTTGCTGCAAATGGCATTATTTCATTCTTTTTTATGGATAAGTAGTAGTCTACTATGTATACATATACCACATTTCTTTATCCATTCATCCATTGATGGACATTTAAGTTGCTTCCATGTTGTGGCTATTATAAACAGTGCTGCTATGAACATTTCAGCGCATGTAGCTTTTTGAATGAGTTTTCATCTTTTCCCGATATATGTCCAGGAGTGGGATTGCTGGATCATATGACAACTCCACTTTTTTCTGTTGTTTAATATATACATTGCTGCCGGTATCTTTTGTTTTTTTTTTTTTTAGATTTAAAAAAAAATTTTATTTATTTTATTTATTTTATTTTTGGCTGCACTGGGTCTCCGTTGCTGCCCATGGGCTTTCTCTAGGTGCAACAGGTGGGGGCTACTCTTCGTTGCAGTGTGCAGGCTTCTCATTGCGGTGTCTTCTCTTGTTGCAGAGCATGGGCTCCAGGCACACAGGCTTCAGTAGTTGTGGCGCATGGGATCAACAGTTGTGTCTCGCGGGCTCTAGAGCACAGGCTCAGCAGTTGTGGCGCACTGGCTTAGTTGCTCCGAGGCATGTGGGATCCTCCCGGACCAGGACTCCAACCCGTGTCCCCTGCATTGGTGGGTGAATTCTTAACCACTGCATCACCAGGGAAGCCCAACAACTCTATTTTAAGGAACCTCCAAACTGTTCCCCATAGTGGCTGTACCAATTTACATTCCCACCAACAGTGCAGGAGGGTTTCCTTTCCTTTACACACGCTCTAGCATTTATTATTTGTAGACTTTTTGATGATGGCCATTCTGACCGGTGTGAGGTGATACCTCAATGTAGTTCTGATTTGCATTTCTCTAATAACTAGCAATGCTGAGCATCTTTTCATGCACCTATTGGCTATCTTCTTTGGAGAAACGTCTATTTAAGTTAAAGTCCCTTTTTTAAAAAAAATAATTTTATTTATTTCATTTATTTTATTTTTGGCTGTGTTGGGTCTTCGTTGCTGCACATGAGCTTTCTCTAGTCGTGGCGAGCGGGGTCTACTCTTCGTTGTGGTGCATGGACTCTAGGCACGTGGGCTTCACTAGTTGTGGCTTGCGGGCTCAGTAGTTGTGGCGCACGGGCTTAGCTGCTCCGTGGCATGTGGGATCTTCCCGGACCAGGGCTCGAACCCATGTCCCCTGCATTGGCAGGCGGATTCTTAACCACTGTGCCACCAGGGAAGCCCTGAAAAGGGGGCCCTTGTGCACTGTTGGACTGTAAATTGGTGCAGCCACTATGGAAAACAGTACGGAGGTTCCTCAAAAAATTAAAAATAGAACTACCATAAGGCTTCCCTGGTGGTGCAGTGGTTAAGAATCCGCCTGCTAATGCAGGGGACACGGGTTCGAGTCCTGGTCCGGAAGATCCCACATGCTGTGGAGCAACTAAGCCCGTGTGCGACCACTACTGAGCCTGTGCTCTAGAGCCCGTGCTCCACAACAAGAGAAGCCACCGCAATGAGAAGCCCGTGCACCGCAACGATAGTAGCCCCCGCTTGCCACAACTAGAGAAAGCCCGCACACAGCAACAAAGACCCAATGCAGCCAAAAATAAATTAATTAAATAAAAATTAAAAAAGACCCTACAATATTTCAAATTAAAAAAAGAAAACAAAAAAGAAACAGGTTGAATGGCCTGAAGACAAGGGAAAGGAGGTGGCAGGATTTGTTGTTAACTGAGAGAAGGGAGAGCTTCAGAACCAGCACATCCACTAAAGGCACTGGGAGTCAGGCCCGGGCAGTCACAGCCTCCACCCTTCCCACACCCAAGGAAGCTTGACACTTCGTTTGATCTCAGCCTCATCACTGCTCAGGAGAGACCCTGATATCAACCAGTCACCAACAGCTCAGGCACTCCTCGGGATTGACCTGAAACTCTGAGCGCTTCTCAAGGCTTGCTCCCCCACCTCATTCAGGACTCTGTTCAAATGTGACTCCCACAAATAGAGACCCCCTCATTACCTTTGCTAAAAATAGCTCCCTGTCAACTCCAACCCTCACCCTGGTTTTCATGGTTCTTCTATCGCTGCCTAACCTTTTACTATATATTCATTGTTTGTCTCCCTCACAAAAACATAAGCTTCTGTGGGCAAGGACTGCTTTAGTCACTGTTGATCCCCAGCACCTAGAATAGGTCTTGGCACCCAGTGTGAGCTGATTAAATATCTGCTGAATGAATGAAAGAAAAGAACTTCACAAAAACAACGACTTGGACTTCCCCGGTGGCGCAGCAGTTAAGAATCTGCCTGCCAGTGCAGGGGACGCGGGTTCAAGCCCTGGTCCAGAAAGATCCCACATGCTGCAGAGCAACTAAGCCCGTGCGCCACAACTACTGAGCCTGCGCTCTAGAGCCTGTGAGCCACAACTATTCAGCCCATGTGCTACAGCTACTGAAACCCACGCGCCTAGAGCCTGTGCTCCACAACAAGAGAAGACATTGCGGGGCTTCCCTGGTGGTGCAGTGGTTGAGAGTCCGCCTGCCGATGCGGGGGACACGGGTTCGTGCCCCGGTCCGGGAAGATCCCACATGCCACGGAGCAGCTGGGCCTGTGAGCCATGGCCGCTGAGCCTGCGCGTTGGAGCCTGAGCTCCGCAACGGGAGAGGCCACAACAGAGAGAGGCCCACGTTCCGCAAAAAAAAAAAAAAAAGACACTGCAACGAGAAGCCCGTGCACTGTAATGAAGAGTAGCCCCCGCACACTGCTCCTAGAGAAAGCCCGCGGCAGCAATGAAGGCCCAACACAGCCAAAAATTAATTAATTAATTAATTAAAAGAAAAAACCAACCACCACCCACGACTTATCGTCTTGGCATGGACCCTGGCGATCTTGACCTTAGATTTTTTGTTGTTGTTGTAAATTTATTTATTATTATTATTTTTTAATTTTTGGTTGCGTTGGGTCTTCATTGCTGCGCTCGGGATTTCTCTGGTCGCGGCGAGAGGGGGCTACTCTTTGTTGCGGTGCGCGGGCTTCTCATTGCAGTGGCTTCTCATTGCGGAGCACGGGCTCTAAGTGCACGGGCTTCAGTAGTTGTGGCACGGGAGCTCTAGAGTGCAGGCTCAGTAGTTGTGGTGCACCGGCTTCAGTGCTCCGCGGCATGTGGGATCTTCCCGGACCAGGGCTCAAACCCGTGTCCCCTGCATTGGCAGGTGGATTCTTAACCACAGCGCCACCAGGGAAGCCCTTGAGCCTAGGTTTGAGCTCAATTTTGTTAATAAGTTGCTGTGTGGCTTTGGGCAAATCACTTTACCTCTTTGGGCCCATACTGCCTCATTCGTGAAACAAGGAAGTGGATCAAGAAAGAACTAAAGTCCCCTTCCAGCTCTTTACAGTCTGCAAAACAAAGATCTGATTATCCTACCAAAGGCAATTTGTTACTAGCCACCGGTGGGTTCAGATTTACCTCAGGATCAACACATTTTTAAAATCGAAGTTGACTGTATTCAAGAAGTCTTGGGCTTCCCTGGTGGCGCAGTGGTTGAGAATCTGCCTGCTAATGCAGGGGACATGGGTTCGAGCCCTGGTCTGGGAGGATCCCACATGCCGCGGAGCAACTAGGCCCGTGAGCCACAACTACTGAGCCTGCGCGTCTGGAGCCTGTGCTCTGCAACGAGAGGCCGCGATAGTGAGTGGCCCCCGCTTGCCACAACTAGAGAAAGCCCTCGCACAGAAACCAAGGCCCAACATAGCAAAAATACATAAATAAATTAATAAACTCCTACTCCCAACATCAAAAAAAAAAAAAAAACAAGAAAAAAACTCACCTCATACCTCTGGCAGGAAGAGAGGAAAGTAACCATTAAAAAAAAAAAAAAAAAGAAGTCCCTCCTCTAAGCAGAATAAAGCTGGGTGAACGGCAATTGGACACACCGTATGACAGGAGCGCGGTGTTGCTCTAAGTAGAAACAACTGCACAGCCAGAAAGGACAGAATGATGGCCACTTTCCCACATTTTTTGAGGCACCAAGATCCCACACGTCAACATGGGAAGATAGGGCCTGCCCTCTGAAGGGGACGGTTGAGTGGATGGTGGGAGGAAAAGAAATCACAGGTAGATACGGAGAAAGCAGGAGCCCTGAGCTCTGGAATCCAGACACCCCCCCAACCCCCCGCCCAGTTCTGCCTTTTGCAGGACTTCAAACGACTGCTTCTAGGCTCTGGGCCTCTGCCTCTCACCTATGACTCCCCTCATCATTGATGGGGGCACAACCCTGTTGCTCCTGAAAGACGCAACTCTCGGAGTACCCGGACCGGAGTCCTAGGCCTCTGCCTGTCACCAGAAACATTAAGTACGGTACGGGGCGAGTTCCCTCGGGTCCCCTGAGAGGCTCACGTCTTCGGGGTCTTGCTGCTGGTGCGGAAGTCACGCCCCAGGTCCCGGAGGAGCGGCGCCGGCGGCCCCCGCCCGCCAGGGTCGCGACCCCTCAGCCCAAGCTCGGAAAAGAGCCTGCACCTCCACCCTTGCGGCCCGGCCCGCGCTCACCGCCTTCTCCAGGTGGCTGCGCGCCTGCTCGCTGTTCTTGGTGTGGTGGTAGAGCACGGAACCGAGCTGCAGGTGTGTTCGGGCCTCAATGCGCTGCGGCGGCTTGAAGGGGAACACGGCCTGCAAGCAGTGCACACATAGGCGGATCTTGGGCGGGCTGGAAGTGCGGAAGTGTTCGGCAAAGCCCAGGAGCGCCAGGTACCACGACTCAGCCGCCTCGGCCTGCGCTGCCTGGGCCGCCGCAGCCTGAGCCGCCGCCGCCGCCGCCTGAGCCGCCATTTTGGCCTCCCCAACAACAAACTGCCGCCACAGGGAGGCGGAAGCAGGCGCACGGGGCGGGGCCGGGAGCGCCTCGCGTTTCTCGCGAGAGCTTCTGTACAAAGCATCCTGGAACATGTAGTTTGTATTTGGAGTGGCCGCGGCTCCGGGAAGGTCTGAGAAAAGGCGACACCATCTGGTCCGCGGGACTGTGACCGGAGATTTCCGATGGGCTGAGGTTTGCATTTCTAGGGTGAAGACCCCAGGTGTCCAAGCAATGGCAGGGCGTGGCTTGCCGACGCGGACTACATCTCCCATCAGGCCATGCGTACTATAACAAGCGCCCCCCGCCGCCACCACCCCTCCGCCCCCGGTGGCGCCGGAGCATTGTGGGATTGGATGAGTCTCAAGATGGACAACCGGGATGTTGCAGGTAACAGCCCCCGCCTCCCCGCAAGCGTCTGCCTGGGTGTTCGGGCTATGAGTCTTTGCTTAGCCCTACCGTCGGGCCTACCTCAACCCGCCGGCCCTTAGCCTCAGCTTCCCGGTGGCTGGAAGAGGCGGCTTCTGCACCACCCCCGTCTCCCGAGACCCCAGACCAAGTTACCCCGCCCCCGCCCACCCCCCCCAACCGCTGGTTTGCTGAGGACGCCAGGCTTTCCTTAAAGGCCGCCACCGGGATCTGCCCTGCGCCTGCTTTCCGAAATAACCGCCTTCAGGGCTGCTCAGACCTCCGCTCCCCGAGCCAGTGGCAACCTTGGGCTGTCCTGCGCCTCTCTTCGTGGCAGCTGCTGACTGGCCTGTATCCCGCTTTCTGGAAAAGCTGTTTTTCCGAACTGCACTTGGCTTCCCTGTACACATTTTCCTGGGTCTTTAGAGCCCCTACTTTAGCACAAGCTTTATTCTTTCCCCACCCCAGCCCTAGCCCTCCACCCAGACTGGGATACATTGAAGAAATATTCATTGTGTGCTAGGCACTGTGCTAGTTGCTGAGGATGTAGTGTAACCAAAACGGGGCCATGCCTTCCTGAAGGCTACTTTCTACTGGGGCATCACAATGCACAAAAAAGGAAATATTTACAGAGAGTGAGTTATAATGATACGAGAGAGTGGAGGTGCAGGTTGCTGATATTGGGTGGTCAAGGAAAGCCTTTTTGAGAAGAAGATACTTGAGATGAGAAGATGCCAACTATTGGAAGGCCTGGAAGGCAGAGCCTTCTATGCAGAGGGGGACAGCAAGTGCAAAAGCCTTGAGAGCTTGTCATTTTGAAGAATGTCAGGGATGAAGTGGAAGTGGGGAGGGGAGCCATCTCTGGCAGCGTCTTGAAAATCGGCTTTCAGAATTTGGATTTTATTTTGAGTCCCATGGGGAACGTTCGAGGTGTCTTCTCCATCTCCACAACTACCACCCTTGTCTGAAGACACCATCATGTTTTGCTTGGAGCCAGTAAGCCTCCTTGTTGGTCTCCTTGCTGCCTATGCACTCTGTCCAATCAGTAGACAGAATGATCTTAAAAATAAAACTACCAGTTGGATCTTATCAGCTTAATACTCCCCAGTCACTTCCTAAAACCCTTTAAGTAAAACTCAGACTCCCTATTTTGCCCTACCCCCGCTAGCCCCACCCCTGGAACCGCCTGCTCTGACCACATTGGACCTCTGCTTCTTACTCTGCCCAGATCACTCCCCATGTGGCTTTTCAGGAAGCCACCTCTTTATCTTTCTGGTTTTAGCTTAAATGTCCCCTTTTTTAACGGTTATTTTCTGACTAGCTGTATAGGTGGTCCTCTGTTATGCTTTCTCATCTTTTTTTTTGTTTCCAGCAGAGAGCTCTTATCATGATTTTGCAACTACTTTTTTGTTACAAGTCTTTTGTCTCCTCAGCCAGAGGTGAATCCCACATGGGCAGAGGCCCCTTCTGTCTTGATTAGCACCAAGTACAGCATCTGGTGCATAACTCAGTAAATGTTTGCTAAATACAGCATCTGGCGCATAACTCAGTAAATGTTTGCTAAATAAATGAAGGAACAGATGTGTGAATGTCAATTTGAATGTTAGTTGCTGCCTGAGAGGGCAGCTCTGGGCTGCTCCCATAGCAACTGCTGGGCACGTTTTTGGAGCAAAGGTGATTTCTGATGTACTTCTTTTACCTCCCCAGGAAAGGCTAACCGGTGGTTTGGGGTTGCTCCTCCCAAGTCTGGAAAAATGAACATGAACATCCTTCACCAGGAGGAGCTCATTGCTCAGAAGAAACGGGAAATTGAAGCCAAAATGGAGCAGAAAGCCAAGCAGGATCAGGTGGCCAGCCCTCAGCCCCGGCATCCTGGCGAGTAAGTCTACCCTGAGACTGGATTAGGATCTTTGAGGGTCACCAACAGAGGGTTTTGCTTGCGAGAGTAGTCGAGGTGTTTCTGCATCTAGCCACAGCCTGATGGTGCAAGGAGGAACGCAGGTGCACTTTCAGGAGGCTGTGTGGCAGGAGAGAAACAAGGGGTGTATGGGAGCCCAGAGGATGGCTGCCAACTCTTTCACTCAGTGGTTATTTACTGTTGACCTGTTGTGGGCCAGGGACCAAGAATACAGCACGGAGCAAAAACCCAGATTCCATCTCTGCCTTTATGGGGCTCACAGTCTACTTGTGAAGGGATGCTCTGGTAGGTAACATGAGGCAGTGTGCTCCCAGATGCAGCAGCTGCCGTAGGGATGCAGAAGAGGCTCTGCATTCTGAAGGCCCCAGGCAGAGCCAGCCCTTTGAGGAAGCAGGAAAGGACAGCAAAGGGCAGAAGGGAGGCGAGCCCCTGTGTGTCAGGCAGCTCGAGCTGCTGCACCAAAGGGGCTGTTTCTGAGCCAGGAGAGAGGGTTTCCTCCTGACTGTCCTGAGAGGCTCTGAGGGCACCCAAGAGTTTTGAGCAGGGGTGGTGTGATCATGAGGGCACCCAAGAGTTTTGAGCAGGGGTGGTGTGATCAGGGCGACAAGATCCAAGAATTTCAGGCTGGAGGTTGACAGAGACAAGCCCCTTCCTCTGCGGTCTGAAGTGTGGAGCATGTTAGCCCTCGGCTAAGGCTCTGTTCCAGCTCCCACCTTTTCTAAGAGTCCGTGGCTTCTCCTTGAGGGCGGGACTTAGACTTTATTCTTGTTGGAACCTCCAGGATGTTCAGGAACATGGGGACTGGATGTTGAGTAATCTGTGGGTGGGCTTGTGGACTGTCACCCCTGGGGTTATGGAAGGACTTGCACAAAGATGGGAAAGGCCTGTAGGACTGCTTCCAAGAGGGCCCCCTGGAGGCTGCTGGATCTCAGCGCCAGGATCAGGCAGCCAAAAAGGAACATCAGGTAGGTAGGTGCAGAGTACAGGTAGCTTTGAAAATAAGGTTGTTTTCCCCATTGTAAAAGCTTAGAACACCTTAGAATTTCGTGCTGCAGAAATAAGAAACATTCAGGCTGCCTCAAGAGAACCATTTTGATATATTCCCTTCCCATGTCATTGCTTTGTTTCACTAAATTGTGGTCAATTTCATATGTCGCTTCCCCCGCCCCCCACTTTTTAAAGGAAAAGCTTCCCCCCAACCCCCGCGTTACAACTCTTTAGAACCGCCACAGTGTTAAAGTTTTATTTATTTATATTAAGATATGACTTACATGCCATAAAATTGACTTTTTAAACTATACAACCTAGTGATTTTCAGTATATTCACAGCATTGTGCAACTATTATCACTAATGCCAGAACATTTTGTCACTCCAGAAAGAAACCCCATGCCCGTTAGCAATCACTCCCCATTCCCTCTTCCCTCAGCCCCTGACAACGACTAATCTACTTTCTGTCTGTGTGGATTTACCTATTCTAGATATTTCATGTAATATGCGGCCTTTTGTGTCTGGCTGTTTTCACTGGACGTGATGTTTTCAAGGTTCATCACTTTGTAGCATGTGTCAGTACTTCATTCCTTTTTTTGGTGGCTGAATAATATTCCATTGTGTGGATGGACCATGTTTTGTTTATCTGTTCATCAAAAGCCATCATTTAACAGCTGTGTGATAACCCCTGTCATTTAAAAAAAAATAGATTTTATTTATTTATTTGTTTATTTATTTATTGGCTGCGTTGGGTCTTCGTGGCTGTGCGTGGGCTCTCTCTAGTTGCCGAGGGCTTCTTATTGCGGTGGCTTCTCTTGTTGCAGAGCATAGGCTCCAGGCGCAGGCTTCATTAGTTGTGGCCGGGCTCCAGAGCGCAGGCTCAGTAGTTGTGGCGCATGGGCTTCGTTGCTCCGCGGCATGTGGGATCTTCCCGGACCAGGGCCCCATGTCCCCTGCATTGGCATGCGGATTCTTAACCACTGCGCCACCAGGGAAGCCTCTGCCATTTGTTATGGGTGGTTTTCAAGTGGGATTCGTGTGCTGACATGCTGCTGACCCGAAGTGTTTTTGGGGGGTTTTTTTTTGGCCGCACCGTGTGGTTTGCGGGGTCTTAGTTCCCTGACCAGGGATTGAACCCAGGCCCTTGGCAGTGAAAGTGCGGAGTCCTAACCACTGGACCGCCAGAGAATTCCCCCCAAAGTATTTTCTTGTCCTTCATTGTCCCTGCCTTCTTTCTGTCCCTCCTGAGGGAGGTGCACACAGCATGAGGACAAGGCCAGGGTCACTAGAAGGCCCTGCTTGTTTAATGCCAAGGCTGGTTATCAGCAGAACTTTCTCTTTCATATAAAATAACTTTTACTGCCTTCTCTCTCTCTTTTGTTTTTTAACTTTAAAGATAATTCAGATATGTGGTAGAAAACCTGGGAAGTAGAGGAGAAGAAAATGAGGAAGAAATAAAATCAGTTGTAACCCTGCAACCCAGAGGCAAGTGCTGGTTGCATTTGATGGATTTTTGTAACAATTTTTCAGTCAAATATATTTTTACATAAGTAGGACCACCCTGTAGATACTGTTTTATATCCTGCCTTTTTGTTTTTCATTTAACGTTATGCTTGGTTGCTTTATTTATAAGAATTTAACTTTTCAGGGCCACTCCATCTGCCTTATGGATGTCTCGTAATTTATTTAACCAGTGCCCTTTGTTGACTACTTAGGTTTTTTTCCACTTTTACTTCATTAGAACGGATTTCTAGGAGGATAAAACTTCACTTTAAAGGAAAAAGTTCAGACCTGTGGGCTCCCTGAGCTTTTTCAGTTATTGGGTGTGTCCGTATGATGGATGTACCCCTAAAAGCAGCACATACGAGGAGTTTCTGAGGTTAGAGCAAGATAGTATGCTGTAGGAAAAGATGAAAGAAGTAGAACATATGCTATGATCACAGCCTTATTTCCTCTATTTCTAATCTAAGGGGCAAATCAAAGAAGTATATCAAAGTATTAATTGTGGCTCTTGTGAGGTGAGGAGACTTTCTTAGGGTTTTCTCCTTGCTTTCTACATTTCTGATTTTTTCCACGTTCCCATTTGCTCATAATGAGCCTCTATCACTTTTTTGATAAGGAAAGATGAATTTGAATTAAACATTTAGGCCCCTGGGTTTGCTTTTGTGTTCGTTAAAAATAAATTTTTCTTATTTCAAAATAAAACATATTCTTTTCAAAAAGAGAAAGTAATAAAAATATAAAATTCCCCTGTAATTCTCCCACCAAGAAATTGCTTTGGGTATTTTCCTCTGCACATGTGAAACCCACAGAAGCGCTGGCGACCCAGGCATGGAACTGCGGTCACACGCAGGTACAGACATAGGCCCTGCCTTTGAGAACTCTGCAGTCTAGCTGGGAAAACGGACGTAAGAGTCAGTGATAGCCCAGATGATTTGTTAACAATAAGTATGGCAGGTGGTTCTGAGCCACCTTCTTGGGGAGGCCCTTTGGACCGGGAAGGTCAACATGCGGGTAGAGAGAACACCAGCACAGGTGGGATTGCTTTGACTAGAACAAGATTGTTCCATCTTACTTCTCAGAAGACTGCTCTGTGCACTCAGTTGTTCCCTGGCATCTTTGGGGGCCTGTTTTGGGTCCCCTTAGGTGAGAACACAGGGGTGGGGGTGGGACTGAGGCCAGCAAGGCGTGCTCCCTCCCCTCTTCTCAAGGCTTACCCTGTCTGTCCTCTGTCTCGGGTCTAGAATTGCAAACGCACACAACTCTAATGTTTCCAACAAGTTCGCCAACGACGGCAGCTTCTTGCAGCAGTTTCTGAAGTTGCAGAAGGCACAGACCAGCACAGGTGAGTGCAGTCCCCCCTGTCCCATCTCACCTCCTCCTAGAGCTCCCCCTGCTGGCTTTCTCTCCCAAGGGTCCCTCAGCACCTCAGAAATGGCAGGTCCCGCCTTAGACTTGTTCCTCTCACCCCTCGTTCATTGAGCGCCCTCATTCTACTCGTCCTCACACTAAACGCCCAAGGGGAGAGTGCAGACCTTGCCCTCTAGATGCTTACCCCCAAGAAGTGGAGACAAAGAAGCCAGGTTTCGATCCAGGGGGTAGGGGCCAGGACTAAGCATGCCCCAGGGTTGTGGGACTGAGGCTTGAGTCAGCGGCAGCCCAGGTGCAAGGAACAGGACCCTCTTCGGGCGGGGGCGGGGGGCGGGTGCGCTTGGCCCACAGGAGCCCCATGGGACACGCCAGGTGTGAGAATCACCACCTGTGGGAAGCCCACCTGTATCTGTGGTTGTGCAGTTTACCAGTCTCATTTTTACTGTAAGAAAGTTACTGGTGAAACAGCTGACCTTCAACCTTTGTCAGGTTTCCCAGGTAACAGTGAAGACAGTTAACCCAAGGCCAAGTTTGCCCACAGAGAGGGAGAAAGGGCTATATGAGCTCTTCACTGCAGGGTCTCATGCCATGAGTCGTGTTTGAAAAGTCCCAAATAGACTGGCTCCAGCCCACTACTGACAAGCAGAGGGAGTGAGTGTAAGCTGGACGTGGGGGTTCAGGTCTCATCCGGAAGAGCTGCAGCATCCCTAGGCATCAGAGGCACCTACTGCCAGAGTTGCCGCCTGCAGAGTCCCGGGCTGGGTGACCACAGTAGGTTCTTCTCTGCGCCTCAGGGGTCCTCATCTGTAGAATGGGGGTGGCGTCCTCCCTGAGTGCTTCTGGTCACCCACTGCCTACCAGTGCTATGCGAGAAGTTAAGAACCCAGCCACTTGGGGCTCAGGGTGTGCAGGTTAGGCAGGAAGATAGGAAACCTGCACCACAGACCTTGAGTGTGGGTATCCTTCCTTGTATCCCAAGATGCCCGCCCGAGTGCGCCCGCTGCCCCGCCTCGTGTGCTCCCGCGCACCGGGAAGAGGCCCCCCCTCATCAGTAGCCCGCCGGGCCAGATGAAGAACTACGTGCATGCCAAGCAGCTGCCCGTGGCCAGCCGCCCGAGCGTCTTCCAGTCTCCTGACGAGGACGAGGAGGAGGACTATGAACAGTGGCTGGAGATCAAAGGTGAGGGGCCGGGGCTGCTGCCCCCCTTCCACGGCTGCCCCTCCAGCTGCTCCAGCAGGGTCCACGGGCACCGGGGACAGCGCAGCCAGGGCTGTGGGGTGCTTGGGGCTGTGGTCAGGGGGTGCCTTCAGGATGAGCGAGGTGAAGGAAGGGGTGGGGAGCAGAGCATGGGGAGCATGGAGGGGCTGCAGAGTGTGGGCTTCATCCTGGGAGCTGTGGGACCCACTGTCCACTTGTGTGGGGGCTGGCCTCCGGGGGGGCATTCTCAGGGGAGCATTCACTTGTGCCCTCCTCATCCAGTACTAGAAGAGGAGCTCCTCAGTGCGGGTACTTGTCTCCACGAGTTTGGGCCAGAGGTATGAGCGTGCCGGTTGGAGGGCGTGCTCTCCTGCCCAGGGAAGGACAGTCATTGGCCTTGGGTGAGCCAGTTCCAGCCCCATGGTGGAGGAGGGTGGAGGAGGGTGGTGATGGTGGCACTCCTAGTGCATCCAGCCATGACCATATTCAGAACGAGACTTCGGTGCTGTGTGGAGAACGAGCTGTGTGAAGTCCTGGCCCTAGGCCACCTCTGCTCCAGGATGGCTAGCACAGTCATGTCTGCCTGACAGGACAGACTGAAGCGACCATATAATCATGCCATGACAGCCTCTAGGCCTCTTGTTCTGGATGAGGGTGCCGGCTTCAGGCCGTTTATCTAAACAGATCAGGGGCCAACCTCGAAGCTTGGAGCATTAGTCAGAATGGAGTCAGTGAGTGTGGTGTTTCCTCAGAGAGGGGCCCTGGCAGTTCAAGGGTACCCTGCTGGGAACTGCTACTTTATGAGGGGCAGTGGGTGTCTCAAGGCCCTTGAGGCTTTTATGGCCTGCTGTTGATACAGCCTCAGAAAAGCACCTGTGCTTGTAAAGTGACCAGGTCAGGGTTGTTGCCAGGCATGTGGGAGGAGGATGAGGCTTAGGAAAAAGGTAGACACAGAATGTCTCTGAGACCTCTTATAGGTCCTCCTTAGGCCACATGTTGTACCCCGCCACCCCAACCCCGCGAGCTTCCTGGCAGTACAAGCAGCAGGGGGAATAAGAGTGGCCACAGGCTCAGTGTCTGGCCCCATTGCCAGGAGGAGCAAACATTCCTAAACACTGACTGACATCAAGAAATTTCTTCTGGGAGTTTTCATATGAGGGATGTGAGCTGTATGGTGGCTGACAGTCTCAGAAACAGGCCAGCAGTAAATACAAAAGCAAGTTCCATGTGGCTCAAAGTGGAGGCTAATAAAAAAAAAAATATATATATATATATATACACATATGTATGTTTTTTTTGTTTCGGTTTTTTTGTCGGTACGCGGGCCTCCCACTGTTGTGGCCTCTCCCGTTGCGGAGCACAGGCTCCGGACGTGCAGGTTCAGCGGCCATGGCTCACAGGCCCAGCCGCTCCGCAGCATGTGGGATCTTCCCGGACCGGGGCACGAACCCATGTCCCCTGCATCGGCAGGCGGACTCTCAACCACTGCGCCACCAGGGAAGCCCCCAAAATATATTTTTTAGTGGTGTTCACTGAAAGTGCTCTGAGGTAACAATTAAACCCGTTGCAATGAGTGTCCCTAGCTCCCAGATGTTGGTCTGGAAACACATGTTCTCACTCATGGAAACCAGGACTTCTTGGAGAAATGGCTGGCTCTAGGTCTGGGCAGGAAGCGTCTGAGATGATCCTGAAGTGCCCTGTCCCAGCAGATATCGAGGAGGCCATCAGAGACTGGGGTCATGTCCAAAGGCCTCGGGAGCCAGCTTGAAGAGGCTCCACTGGCCACAGAGGGGGTGATTGAGCTTCTATGATGATATTAATTGTGTTGGATTGAAACCCACTGACATCTTAAAATCAGAGTTTGTAATGATATTTAAAAAAAAAGAATTTGTCTTTGAAGGATGAAAGGGAATTGATTTATTGTACTGAACACTGGTAAAGAAAGGGATTGAGCATTCCACAAAAGGAGGGGGAGGGTGGCTATGTTTTCCAACATCTCCCTGCCAGCCTGGGGACTGGCTTGGCCTTTGGGAGGCTCACACACTTTTCTCCCTCCAGCATGTCTCGCAAAGGCTGTCTAGACCGACTCACCCCTCATCATGGTGCTTTGTGCATGGACCCGGGACGCCCGACAACCTCCCGCATTTCACCCTCTTCTCCCCCGACCCCTCTGTCCTTGTGGTCCGTAGAGAGAGTGTGCCTGTTGACTGTGGGGTGTGTGAGTTGAACCCCAGTACTGACAGCCTCCTTAAAGTTTCACCCCCAGAGGGAGCCGAGACTCGGAAAGTGATAGAGAAATTGGCCCGCTTTGTGGCAGAAGGAGGCCCCGAGTTAGAAAAAGTAGCTATGGAGAACTACAAGGATAACCCAGCATTTTCGTAAGTACTTCTGGGAGGGGAAGACCACTGCTACTTAATGTTCCTGCCACATGTTAGTACATGCAAATGTTCTTGTAAAACCCTGGTGGTGACTGAAGCTGCCCGGGGCTGGGTGCTTACTTGCGTGGGCCAGATACTGTTCTGAGAGCTTTCTAATTCACACCAGAGGTAGCAAGGGGCCCCAGTGTGGTGTGGAGACTTATTTTTGGGCCCCATCTAGGTGTCTCTGCTCACCAGCTTGCTTTTGCGCAGTATGTGTTCAGAAGCTGCATGGGTCCACCCATCCCGTTGCTCATTTTCCACTCTTTGTTTTACAAAACTCTCCAGGTTTTTGCATGATAAGAATAGCAGGGAATTCCTCTACTACAGAAAGAAGGTGGCTGAGATAAGAAAGGAAGCACAGAAGTTGCAGGCAGCCTCTCAGAAAGGTAGGTGGCTGAAGGGGGTGGGAGGTTCTAGGGAGGCGTGTGGACAAACCACGCCCCAGGTGGAATCGGGGTTCCTTTTCTGGAACCCGTCGTGGTGTGGGGTGGCGTTGACAGTGCAGGTCTATGCCCTCCCAGGGGGCTGGGGTCATGCTGGGACCAGCACTGCCCTCCCTGCCAGTGCTCTGAGATGAAATCTAAGGGTCAAGGTAAAGGTCAAGGTCATGTCCAGGAGCTCAGCCCTGTGCATGTAAACGGGGCACAGGGGAGGAACATTTGCCCCTTGGTTCATGGTCATTTTCACAAGTGCTAATGAGCACCTGATGCGTGCTGGGCACTGAGGACACCTAGAGACAAATGCAGTGACTGACACTTGTCGAGGGGGGCCAGGAGACAAAAACGGTCAGCTGGTGGGATGAGTGTCGGGAGGGTGAGATGCTGCCTGGTCTCCAGCTGTAATGAAGTGAAACCCCAGCCAGGTGCTGGTGGGCAGCAGGGGGATTGATGTTTAAGCCAAATGTGGGCCACAGACGTTGGTTCATCATGTCTGTCACTTGCAGTCCCTTGCCCTGACCTTCTTCCCAGGAGAGGTGGGCCAGGCCCATCCCCCCATGTGACCTGGGGGGACAGCTGCCAGCAGAAAGACTGAGGTGGGGATTCCCATCTCTCCAGCCTGGACCCAGACTCTCCCTCACATTCTGTTCCCATGTCCCAGTGTGGGTCCAAAACCCCCAGGGGTGGGAAGGGGTCGGGTGTGGGGGGCAGAAGCTCAAGATATATTATTATATTAATTCAGGTGTTTGGTTCCAGTGTAGTAATCTGATTCCCATTTGCCTGTTTTTCTTTGTATTGTTCCTAAAATAAACCCCTCTTGTTGCCCGGGGTTCTTAGCAGAAATTAGGCTGTTGGGTGTGGTGAGTTGAGCTCAGTACTGACAGCCTGCTTAAAGTTTCACCCCCAGAGGATGAAGAGGTCAAGAACCTCGCAGAAAAGTTGGCCAGGTTCATAGCGGATGGGGGTCCCGAGGTGGAAACCATTGCCCTCCAGAACAACCGCGAGAACCAGGCATTCAGGTAAGCGGTGGGGGGGAACCCACTGGAGAGGTAACCTCTCACCCTAGTCACAGCTCCCCCGCTGAGAAAATGGGCTTGGTGTGGTATTGAGACGTGCTAGGGTCCCATGGCAAGAAGTTGGCAGGGCCAGGACTCAGGTCCAGGAGTTTCTGACCACAGAGTTTAGGCGTGCCACCGCATAGGCATTCCCCAGGTGCACATCGGTGCCCTGAATCATCTCTGAGGCAGGTGTGTGGGGACCTTTGGGGCCTTGTGTTTTCCAGGTGCCTCATGGAGAAAGTCTCTAGCACTTGCCTTGCTCCCTTGTAACAGAATAGGCCAGGCTCTCGAGCAGAAACTCACAGAATTGTTGTTCACTGTTTGCATCCTGAGGGTCTCATCTTTACGACAAGGGAAATGGCAGGAAAGCAGGGAATGTGATACCTCAGGCTCTGGGGAGGGGGAACCCACAGCCTGTGTGCAGGTTCCGCAGAGTGGGTGGGACAAGCATCCTGGCCTCCCTGCTGTTCCCAGCCACAGAGTCACACACCACTCCCTCAGGCTGGGTCTGTGCTCCCCCCGCTCTGTCATTCGTTGGGTGGGTTCAGCCCCAGCTCTTTGTGGGGGAAGGCGGGTCGGGGGGCTGGATGTTGGGGTGTGGGAGGGGTGGTCACTGCTGCAGGGCGGGGGCCGGCAGAGGTTTGTGAGGTGGACGCTGAACCTGTTGTGGAGGTGATGCACCCATGAGGACACTTGGCCACGAGTAACACAAGTCCCCATTCAGTCAGTGAGGAGATGCGATGGCGCTTTTAACGAATGTGCTAGAGCAGCAGCCATCTGGGCTGGTCGATTCTGCAGCTCTAGACACCATCAGGGACTCAGGAAGAAAGAAGAAGGTGCGGATGCCGGGCAGGCGGCCAGTCGCATCTACTACATGTGAGCCAGCCTGAGCTAGACATGGAACAAAGTGAAGGGCGTCTGGAGGGACTGCCACGCAGGAGTGAAGTGGCAGAGATGGCGGGCACTGTGCCACCTTGGCGGGGGAGCAGGGTGAGCGTTGACGCAGTGCAGATGGGCCTTGGAGCCGGGCCGGGCTGGGTCCCAGAGGGCTCAGGTGTCCACTGAGAGCCTTTGGAGGGTCTGCATAGGGAGTGACAGGGTCAACTGTTCTTCCAGGATCATCTGGCCACAGTTGTGGAGGGTGGTCAGGCACACCAGGTTGAGGCACATGGGGACAGAAGGGAACCATCGCGTGGGGCCGGGGGTGGGGAAGGGCTGCTGAGGGTTTCAGGTGTCCCTGTGTCTGGTACCTGGGCAGCTAGGAGCTTTCGTGGGGGCTGTGGGGTGTTTGGGTCTAGAGTTCAGGAGACCCAGGATCTCCTCACAAAGTAGTGATATCGGCCACCACTCTGCACTACCCAAACCAGTGTTGCAGTGTTACGGTATAAGTCACTACGTCTTTTTTTTTTCTTCTTCATTTACCTAAGTAAGTTTATTTAAACAGGAAACTTAGTGTACTGTCACTTAGCGTGACAAGAGCTGACAAAAAATCTATCTCAGGCAAAGTGGGCGAGGTAGTGGAATTCTGTACAAAACCCCCAGCGCAAGTGGCTCTCCCTGGTCACAGGGGTCCAGGGCTCAGCAGCTCCAGCCGAGCCTTTTCCCTGGGGTCAAAGCGAAGAGACATTATCACCACAAGTGACTCCAGGCCCTCCCTGCAGCTCTTGCGCCTTGTGGGGGCATTACTGGCAGGCATCCAGCTTGTTGGGTGTGGCTTTGATGGAGGCTAGAGGGTGACTGCCACGGATGAGGACAGAGCCTGGGGGTGTCTGGCAGAGAAGTAGCTGAAGGTGACCAGCGTGGTCTGGGGGAGCTCATTTCAACACCAGAGCTGAACTACAGTTGGCACTCCACACATTGGACCTGGGCAAGGCATGCAGGTTCATACCAAGCAGACTGTTTCATCTTCACATAGGGTCAGGTGCAAGGCAGCTCCTCTCACCCCAAATCTAACAGCCACCTGTGTTCCTGCCGCTCTGGGCCCTTCCCTTCTGATTTCCCAGCAGCTGTGAGTTTTGGGAAACAATTGTAATAGCTGTGCTCATCCGTAAAGAAGCTGGAAATGTCTGTTCCTTTGACCAGTCATTCTACTTCTGAGATGCCATCCCCAGAAATAATGTTATATATATAGCACTGTCATAGTCTTGAAAAATTAGTAACACAATGAAAGTCCAGCCCCAGTGGGCTAAACTCCTATAACTGCATCTCCCCAGTGGAATCGTGGCCATCGGAAGGCAAGTTGTTGAAGGTGGTAGCAACCAGCACACCTCAAGCCACGTGTGACTCTTAACACATCACCCGGGTGAACCATGTTGTTCTTTACAACCGCCTGGCGTGTTGGCCTTTAACAGGTGAGCAAGGCAAGGAGGCCAGTTGGTGGAGATGCCTTTACCACCATGCTACACTGCATTCTGACAGGAAAGCCTTATGTTGTCGGGTTAAGAAATTCTTAAAATATCAGGATACGGAAAATAGAATCACAGCTCTGTTCAAATAAATCTGCAGTGGAAAAAGTCTGGAAGGAAAAGACACTAAAGTGATAACTTTGGTTAACCCTGTGGGTGGGATTACACCAGTCAGAGGGGGTCTTCGTTGTAGAATCCCCTGCACCTGTGCCCTGGGCCCATAGTGAGCTGTTACGCTCCTCGCAGACAGGCATACCCATGGGGGGCTCTTGGGTGCTGCCTCTCAGAGAATCAGCATGAATCAGCAGCTGAGGCCAGGAAGAGGCAAGCTTGTGAGCCTAGAGGAGACCCACCCCGTTAGGAGCTGCCCCCCTGCCCCAGTGGGCGAATTCCCCAGTCTGCTTTTCTTGGAGGAACCAAATCACTTTAAATCCATGTCCTGGTTGCTACGAGTCTTTTTAAAATTCAGCCATCTGCTCCCTTCCCTCTTTGAACGACTTCTTGCTTTCGTCTCTTAATTTTTTTTAAGATGTTATTTTTTGAGCAGTTTTAGGTTCGCAGCAGAATTGAGGGGAAGCTACAGAGACTTCCCATGTGCCCCCTTCCCCGAAACATGCACAGCCTCCCCCATTATCAACATCCCCCACCAGGATAGTATATTTGTTACAATTGATGAACCTACGTTGACACATCATGATCACCCAAAGTCTATAGTTAGGGTTCACTCTTGGTGTTGCGTATTCTATGGGTTTGGACAAATGCGTAATGACATGTATCCATCATTATGATATCATACAGAGTATTCTCACTGCCCTAATATTCCCTGTGTTCTGCCTGTTCATCCCTTTTTCCTCCCTAACCCCTGGCAACCACGTAGTTTTGCCTTTTCCAGAATGTCATATAATTGGAATCATAGTATGTTGCTTTTTCAGATCAGCTTCCTTCACTTAGTAATATGTATTTAGGGTTGTGCTGAGTCTTTTTGTTTTTGTTTTGTTTTGTTTTGCGGTACGCGGGCCTCTCACTGTTGTGGCCTCTCCCGTTGTGGAGCACAGGCTCCGGACGTGCAGGCTCAGTGGCCATGGCTCACGGGCCCAGCCGCTCCGCAGCATGTGGGATCTTTCCAGACCGGGGCACGAACCCATGTCCCCTGCATCGGCAGGCGGACTCTCAACCACTGCGCCACCAGGGAAGCCCTCTGAGTCTTTTTTTGGCTTGATAGCCCATTTCTTTTTAGCACTTAATAATTTTCCATTGTCTGGATGTACCGCAGTTTATTTAATATTCACCTCCTGCAGGACATCTTGGTCGCTCCCAAGTTTTGGCAATTATGAACAAAGTTGTTGTAAACATCAGTGTGCAGGGTTTTTGTGTGGACATAAATTTTCAACTCTTTTATACCAAGAAGTGTGATTGCTGGATTGTATGGTATATTTAGTTTTGTAAGAAACAGCCTAACTGTCTTCCAAAATGGCTTGTACCATCTGCATTCCCTGCAGCAACGAATGAGAGTTTCAGTAGCTCCATATCAACATTTGATGTTGTCAGTGTTTTGGATTTTGGCCGTTCTTATAGATGTGTAGTGATATTCATTGTTTTGATTTGCATTTTCCTGATGACATGAAGGGAAGTATCTTTTCATAATGCTTACTTGCCATCTGTAAATCTTTGGTGAGTCATGTGTTAAGGTCATTGGCCCTATTTTTTTTTTGGCGGTACATGGGCCTCTCACTGTTGTGGTCTCTCCCGTTGTGGAGCACAGGCTCCGGACGCGCAGGCTCAGCGGCCGTGGCTCACGGGCCCAACCACTCCACGGCATGTGGGATCTTCCCCGACCGGGGCACAAACCCGTGTCCCCTGCATCGGCAGGTGGACTCCCAACCACTGCACCACCAGGGAAGCCCCCATTTTTTAATTGGCTTGTTTTTTTTATTGTTGGGTGTTAAGAGTTCTTTGTATATTTTGGATTTTTTTGTTTGTTTTTTGGTTTGTTTTTTTCTGGCTGTGTTGGGTCTTCATTGCTGCGCGTGGGCTTTCTCTAGTTGTGGTGAGCGGGGGCTACTCTTCATTGCAGTACGCGGGTTTCTCATTGCAGTGGCTTCTCTTGCTGCGGGGCATGGGCTCTAAGCTTGCGGGCTTCAGTAGTTGCAGTGCATGGGCTCAGTAGTTGTGGCGCACGGGCTTAGTTGCTCCATGGCACGTGGGATCTTCCCGGACCAGGGATCAAACCCGTGTCCCCTGCATTGGCAGGCGGATTCTTAAACACAGCATCACCAGGGAAGTCTTTGTATATTTTGCATAACAGTCTTTATCAGATGTGTCTTTTGCAAATATTTCTCCCAGTCTGTGGCTTTTTCTCCTCATTCTCTTGATGTTGTCCTTTGCAGAGCAGAAGTTTTTCATTTTAATGAAGTCCAGCTTATCAGTTGCTTTCATGGATCATGCCTTTGGTGTTGTATCTAAAAAGTTATTGCCATACCCAAGGTTATGTAGGTATTCTTCTATGTTTTATAGTTTTATGTTTTACATTTAGGTCAGTGATACATTTTTAGTTAATTTTTGTGAAGGTTATGAGGTCTGTTTCTAGATTCTTTGTTTGTTTGTGGTTTTTTTTGCATGTGGATGTCCAGTTTCAGCACCATTTGTTGAAAAGACTGTCTTTGCTCCATTGTATTGCTTTTGCTCCTTTGTCAAAGAACAGACTATATGTATGTGGATCTGTTTCTGGGCTCTTTATTCTGTTCTGTTGATCTCTTTGTCCGTTGTTTCACTAATACCCCACTGCCTTGATTATTGTAGCTTTACAGTAAGTCCCGAAGTCAGGTAGTATCAGTCCTCCAACTTTGTTCTTCTTCTTCAGTATTGTGTTGGCTATTGTGGGTTGTTTGTCTCTTTATATAAGCTCTAGAATGAGTTTGTCAGTATCCACAGAATAAATGATTTTGACTGGAATTGCTTTGAATCTAGAAATCAAGTTGGGAGTAACTGACAACTTGACGACATTGAGCCTTCCTATCTTTGAACAAGGAATAGCTCTTCATTTATTTAGTTCTTCTTTGAATTCATTCATCAGAGTTTTTTAGTTTTCCTCATATAGATCTTGTACATATTTTGTTACCCTTTACCTATTTTATATGGGGGAATGCTAATGTAAATGGTATTGTGTTTTTAGTTTCAAGTTCTACTTGTTCATTGGTGGTATATAGAAGAGTGATTGACTTCTGTATTTTAACCTTGTATCCTGCAACCTTGCTATAATACCTTATTAAGTTCCAGGGTTTTTTGGTCTATTCTTCCATCTGTGTTTTTTATTTTTATTTTTTGTCACGCCGCATGGCTTGCAGGATCTTAGTTCCCCAATCAGGGATTGAACCTGGGCTCTCAGCAGTGAGAGTGCAGAGTCCTAACCACTGGACCACCAGGGAAGTCCTTCATCTGTTTTTTCTATGTAGACAATCATGTTATATTTCCTTCTTCTCAGTATACCTTCTACTTCCTTTTCTCATCTTATTTCATTAGTTAGAACTTCCAGAATGATGATGAAAAGCATTGGGGAGGTGGGATATTCTTGGCTTGTTTCTGTTCTTAGTGGAAAAGCTTGAGGTTTCTCATCATTAAGTATGATGTTAGCTGTAGGTTCTTTATAGATATTCTTTATCGAGTGGAGGAAGTTCCCCTGTACTCCTAGTTTACTGAGAGTTTTTCTCATGAATGGGTATTAGGTTTCATTAAACGCTTTTTCCACAGTGATTGATATGATCATGTGATTTTTCTTTTTTAGCCTGCTGACCTGATGGATTACATTAGTTGATTTTCTTTTTTTTTAATTTATTTTATTTTATTCATTTGTTCATAGTTTTTGGCTGCATTGGATCTTCACTGCAGCACGTGGGCTTTCTTTAGTTGCGGCGAGCAGGGGCTACTCTTCATTGCAGTATGCGGACTTCTCATTGCAGTGGCTGCTCTTGTTGCGGAGCACGGGCTCTAGGCACGCGGGCTTCAGTAGTTGTGGCACATGGGCTTCAGTAGTTGTGGCTCGCAGGCTGTAGAGCGCAGCCTCAGTAGTTGTGGCGCACGGGCTTAATTGCTCCACGGCATGTGGGATCTTCCCGGACCAGGGCTCGAACCCACGTTCCCTGCATTGGCAGGCGGATTCTTAACCACTGCGCCACCAGGGAAGCCCACATTACTTGATTTTCAAATGTTGAACCAGTCTTGCCTGCCTAGAATGAATCCCACTTGGTTGTGGTGTCTATTCTTTTTATACATTAGTGGATTAGGTTTGCTAATATTTTGTTGAGGATTTTTACATCTGTGTTCATGAGAGATGTTGGTCTATAGTTTTCTTTTCTTGTAATGTTTTTGTCTGGTTTTGGTATGAGGGTAACTGAGTAAGTTAGGAAGTATTCTCTCTGCTTCTATCCTCTGAAAGGGATTGTACAGAATTGGTATAATTTCTACCCTAAATGTTTGGTGAAATTCACCAGTGAACTTTTGGAAGGTTATTAATTACTGATTCAATTTATTTAATAAAAATAGGCCTGTTCAGATTGTCTAGTTCTTCTTGGGTGAGTTTTGACAGATTGTACCTTTCAAAGAATTGGCCCATTTCATCTGGGTTATCAAATTTGTGGGCATAGAGTTGTTCATAGTAATCTGTAGTAATTTTAATGTCCGTGGGATCTGTAGTGATGGCCCCTCTTTCTTTTCTGTTGTTAGTAGTTGGTGTCCTCTCTCTTTTTTTCTTAGCTTGGCTAGAGGCTTAACGATTTTGTTGATCTTTGTTTCTTTTAACTTTTACAAATGTTCCACACTGGGTTTTCTGAAGGGTGTACATGCTTGTACCATGACCCAGGAATACAAAGAAGATGACACAGTCTCCCCATCCCTCCATCCCACCCTAGGATGTTAGCGGGATTGGGAGTCCTCCATCCCTCTCCCATCTCTGACGTAGACATGTAGAAATAGTATGTGGATTTGTTCTCTGCTAATTTCCTTTTATACAAAAGGAATTTACAGCATCCTCGAGCCTGCATTTTGCTTTTGTATTACAGCATTGTGCCGTGACTGTCTTTCCGGGTTCATGAGTGCAAGTCTAGCCCCTTCTTGTCAAGGGCTTTGTAATCTCTGCTGTGCACAGGTTTTGCTATGTGGAACTGGGCTGTGACTCTTCACTCTAGAAGTGGGACTGTTGGCTCAGTACATGCATAGCCTGAGAGATGCTGGGCAGGTGCAGAAGGAGCTGCAGCCTCTGCCGGCTCTGAACCCAGCACCTCCTGCTCTGCACTTGGGGACCAACAGCTACCAGCAAGGCTGCTAGTGAGCTCCCTGTCTGTTCTGATGTTTAGTGTCTTTGTTTTGTCTCTGTCCACTGTTGATGCCTCTCAAGGGTGCATCAGAAAGGAGCACAAATATGCCCAGCTGTCAGGTTTGGGACAAATCCTGCCCTTTTTGGCACCAGGTGTCTCTCGCAACTCAGGATTTCTTGGTTTGTAGGCACTGGTGCACTCATCTAGGACAGCAGGGGAAGAAGCCTGGCAGAGCCTGGGGAAGGTCTGAGAGAGCCCGCTCCTTTTCCTTCGAAGCAGGGAATCAGTGATACTGTGATGGGCATCCAATAAAGATGGGGTAGGGGCTTGCAGTGGCCCTCAGCTCATAGGAACAGCATCATGACAGACTGTGGCCATGTCACACTGTTCCTCTAGTTTGGGCCACCAGCACCAGCAGCCACTGAGGCCTGGCAGGGCAGGGGTCACGACAGAGACCTCCATCTTAACATGACCCCGAAGTGACCTAGCTGGCCCCAGTGTGCCTACACAAGGCCCAAGCTTCTTCTGCCCTAAATCAGGGGTAGGGGGCTGAGGCCCAATGACGGTGTGCCCCCCACTCTCTTTTGCAGCTTTCTGTATGAACCCAACAGCCAAGGGTACAAGTACTACCGCCAGAAGCTGGAGGAGTTCAGGAAAGCCAAGGCTCGTCCCACGGGCACCCCCACGGCACCTGACCTCGGACTGAAGCGCAGATCTCCTCCTGAGACCCCCTTGGGGTCCATGCCCACCGCCACTGCCTGCCCTACCTCATCTGCCCCCTTGCCCAACGTCAACCCATCTTCAGCTGCCCCAGGGAAGCCAGCCACCACAGCCAACATGAAGAGGAAGCGAAAGAGCCGGTGGGGTCCTGAAGAGGACAAGGTGGAGCTCCCGCCTGCCGAGCTGGTGCAGAGGGACGTGGATGCTTCTCCCTCACCTCTGTCAGGTGGGCCGACCCCCTCCCTCAGCCTCCTGGGGAGGGTCTGGCATCTTTCACTGAGCGTAATGTTTTCAAGGTTCATCTGTGTTGAAGCACATGCCAGAATTTCATTTATTTCCACAGCTGAATAGAATTCCAGTGTACGGATAGACAGCATTTTGTTTATCCATTCATCAGTTGTTTAGAAGCTTGGGTTATTTTCACTTTTTGGCGATTGTGAGTAGTGCTGCTGTGAACACTGGCCTACAAATACCGTTCGGACCCCTGATTTTGATTCTTTTTTGTATATACCTAGGAGTGGAATCACTGGGTCTTATGGTAATTCTGTTTCACTTATTGAGGAATTGCCAAACTGCATTCTGCAGCAGCTGCACCATTTTACATTCCTATCAGCAGTGCACAAGGGTTCCAGTTTCTTCTCATTCTCGCCTTATTGTATAGCTATTCTAATAAGTATAAAGTGAAATCAAATTGTAGTTTTGATTTGCATTTCCCTAATGACTAATGGTGTTGAGCATCTTTTCATGTGTTATTGGTCAGTTTATAGTTTAGTTGGAGAAATGTCTGTTTTAGTCCTTTGCCCATTTTTTAATTGGGTTGTATGTCTTTTTGTTATTGAGTTGTAGGAGTTCTCTAAATGTTTTAGATATTAACCCCCATTCAGATACATGATTTGCAAAAATTTTCTCTAGTTTTATGGGCTGTATTTTCATCCCCTTAATGTCCTTTGATACACAGAAGTTTTAAATTTTAATGAAGTGCAATTTATTTTTTCTTTTGTTGCCTATGATTTTGGTCTTAAGAAACCGTAGCCACATCCAAAGTCTTGAAGATATGCCCTTATGTTTTCTTCTAAGAGTTTTATAGTTTTAGCTCTTAAATTGAATTAATTTTTATATATGTTATAAGGTAAGTGTCCAACTTCATTTCTTTAAATGTGGAGATGCAATTTTCCCAGCACCATTTGTTGAAGAGACTATTGTTCTTTCTCCATTGAATGGTCTCTTGACACCCTTGTCAAAAATCCCATAGAAAGTTTATTTTGGGGCTCTCTGCTCTATTACACTGGTTTATATATCTATCCTTATGCCAGTAGCACACTGTTTTGATTACTGTAGCTCTGTGGGAAATTTTGAAATCAGGAGTGTCAGTCTTCCAACTTTGTTCCTCTTTCTCACGCTTTGACTATTCGAGGTCCTTTGAATTTTTGTATGAATTTCCAGATGGGCTTTTCCATTTCTGCAGAAAACATTGTTGGGATTTGATAGGGACTGTATTAATCTGTAGATTGCTTTGGGAGGTATTGACATGTTAACAACATTTTAAGTCTTCCAATCTGAGAACATGGGACAGCTTTCCATTTACTTAGGTTTCCTTTAATTTCTTTCAATGTGTTTTGTCTTTCTGTTGTACAAGTCTTGTACCTCTGTTAAGTTTATTCCTAAGTGATTTACTCTTTATGATGCTGTTGCAAATGGAATTTTTTTTAAATTTCCTTTTTGGATTATTTGTTGTTAGTATAAGAAATACAACGGATTTTTTGTGTGTTGATTATGTATCTTTTATCTTTTGCTAAATTCATTTATTGGGGTAACAGTCTTTAGGGTTTTCTACACATAAGATCATGTCATCTGCAGATAAGGATAGTTTTACTTCTTCCTTTCCAATTTGGATGCCTCTTATTTCTTTTTCTTGCCTAATTGCTCTGGCTAGGATTTGCAGTACTGTGCTGAACAGAAGTGGTGAAAGCAGGCATCCCTGCCTTGTTCCTGATCTTAGGGGGGAAAGCTTCTGTTCTTTCACCATTGAGTATGATGTTGTTGTATGTTTTTAATAGATGACCTTTGTCATGTTGAAGAAGTTCCCTTCTGTTCCTAGTTTATTGAGTGTTTTTATCATGAAAGAGTGTTAGATTTTGTCAAGTGCTTTTTCTACATCAATTGAAATGATCATGTGGGTTTTTCCCTTCATTCTATTAATGTGGAGTATTACATTGATTGATTTTTGTATGATGAAACCACCCTTGCATTCCTGGAATAAATCCCCCTCCGTTGTAGTAAATAATTAGTTTACTAATTATTTACATGCTGATGGATTTGGTTTGCTAATATTTTGTTGCAGATTTCTGTCTGCATTTATACTCATAAGGATTATTGGTCTGTAGTTTTCTTATATTGTCTTTGTCTGCTTTTGGTATCAGGATAATGCTGACCTCATAGAATGAGTTAGGAAGTGTGTCCTGCTTTAACTTTTTGGAAGAATTTGAGAAGAATTGGTGTTAACTCTTCTTTTAAATCTTGGGTAGAATTTACCAGTGCATTTATCTGGTTCTGGGCTTTTCTTTGGTGGGCTGGAGGGGAGAGTTGATTATTGATTCAGTCCCCTTACTTGTTATAGGTCTATTCAAGTTTTCTGTTACTTCTTGAGTTAGTTTTGGTAGTTTGTGCCGTCCTAGGTGATCCAGTTTGTGCCATTCTGAGTATTGCGAGGAAATCTCGTGCTGTCTGTTCCACCCTGCCTGGGATGTGAATCATCCCTTTGACCAGCATATCCCACCCATTAGTCACCAGTAGTCACTCCGTTATCAGATTGACTGTCATGGTATTGCAGTGTTTATGTTCAAATAATCCTTATTTTACTATTTTACTTAATAATGGCCTCACAGCACAGAGTAGTGATGCTGGCAATGTAGACATGCCAAAGAGAAGCTGTCAAGTATTTCCTTTAAGTGAAAGGGTAAAAGTTCTTGACTTAAGCTGAGGTCTCCAAGATCTATGGTAAAAACAAATCATCTATCCGTGAAATTGTGAAGAAGGAAAAAGAAGTTTGTGCTAGTTTTGCTGTCGTACCTCAAACTGCGAAAGTTATGGCCACAGTGTGTGCTGAGTACTTAGTTAAAATGGAAAAGGCATTACATTTGTGATAAGATATTTTGAGAGGGAGAGAAAAACCACATTCACATAACTTTTATAATAGTATGTTGTTGTAACTGTTCTATTTTATTATTAGCTATTGTCATTAATTTCTTACTGTGCCTAATTTATAAATTAAACTTTATCACACGTATGTATGTATATATAGTATACACGGGGTTCAGTACTATGTGTAGTTTCAGGCTTCTGCTAGAGGGATCTTGGAATGTATCCCCTGCAGATAAAGTGGACTGCTGTATCCCCCTGTTGTTTTAGTAGTTGAGTCTTTTCTGTTTTTTTCTTAGGCAGTCTGACTAAAGATTTGTCCATTTCGTTGGTCTTTTCAAGAAACCAACTTTTGGTTTCATTGATTTTTCTCTCGTATTTTGTATTTCCTGTTTCTTTTGTTTCCATTCTAATCGTTATTTCCTTCATTCTGCTAGCTCTGGAATTAGTTTGCTCTTCTTTTTCTAGTTCCTTAAGATGTACAGTTAGGTATTGATCAGAGGTCTTTATTTATTTATTTAACTATCTATCTATTTATTTATTTATGGCTGCATTGGGTTTTCGTTGCTACACGCGGGCTTTCTTTAGTTGTGGCGAGCTGGGGCTACTCTTTGTTGCGGTGCACGGGCTTCTCATTGCAGTGGCTTCTCTTGTTCTGGACCTCGGGCTCTAGGCATGCGAGCTTCAGTAGTTGTAGCACACGGGCTCAGTAGTTGTGGCACCTGGGCTCTAGAGCACAGGTTCAGTAGTTGTGGTGCACGGGCTTAGTTGCTCCGCAGCGTGTGGGGGCTTCCCAGAGCAGGTCTCGAACCCGTGTCCCCTGCATTGGCAGGCGGATTCTTCGCCACTGCACCACCAGGGAAGCCCTATCTTCTTTTTTGACGTGAGCATCTACAGCTATACATTTCCCTCTTGGCGCTGCTTTTGCTACACCCCAGAAGTTTTGGTGTGTGCTGCGCTGTTGTGTTCATTCATCTCTAAGCATTTTCTGATCTCTTGTGGTTTCTTCTTTGACCCATTTGTTGTTTAGGAGTGTGTTTAATTTCCATGTTTGTGAATTTTCCAGTTTTCCTTCCATTACTGATTTCTGGCTTTATTCCATTGTGATCAGAAAAGATACCTGGTATGATTTGTCTTTTAAAATTTATTAAAATTTGTTTTGTAGCCTAACAAAGGATCTATCCTGGAGAATGTTCCATGTGTACTTGAGAATACTGTGTATTCTGGTGTTGTTGGATTGCATGTTCTAAAGATATCTATTAGGTCTGGTTGGTTTATAGTGTTGTTCAGTCCTCTATATCCTTACTGATTTTCTGTCCATTATTTAAAATAGGGTATTGAAATCTCTAACAGTTACTATGGAACTGTTTATTTCTCCCTTCAGTTTTGTCAATTTTTGCTTCATTTATCTTGGGGCTCTGTTGTTAAGTCTGTGTGTATATTTAATTGTTATATCTTCTTTCTGTATCAAATCTTTGTAAATATATAACATCCTTCTTTGTCTCTCATAAACCTTTTTTGATTTAAAGTATATTTTGTCTGATAGTAGTATGGCTAGTGCAGCTCTGTCTTGGTTACTATTTGCTTGAAATTTCTTTTTCCTTCCTTTGACTTTCACCTACTTGTGTCTTTGTATCTAAAGTAAGTCTCTTACAGACAGCATATAGATAGTCCTGTTTTCTCCCTTAAGCTTTAAAGTACTTGGATTCAGTTTTGTCATAGAAAGCTCAGGAAACGCACAGTGATAAGAACAATTATTGCTACAGTCAATTTTGCACAGTGATCTCCAGCGTCTCCCTCCTTGACAACAGTTTCAGGGACAGCCAACGTGTGGCCTCATTTCTCATTTTCTACCACAAACCCATAAGGGTGGGGGTCTGTTGTCATCACATTTTGCAGATGATGTTGGTGACTGTTAATTGGCCGTCTCATGCCGTCTGTCTGACTCCCTCACCACGCAGCCTGCACCATGGGCAGAACTCTCTCAACCTCCCTCACCCCTGACTTCACTGGAGCTGGACACACAGGCACAAAGAAGAGCCATATATGCCCTGGCGCCAACACCCACATTTGCCACACAAGGATGGGCTGAGGGGGAAGGCATCTCCCCCAGGTCACAGGGCTGGCCTGGCCTGTTGGCCCTGCCCGCCCAGCTCTGAGAGTGGTCTCTGGCTGAGTGCCTCCCTTGGCCAAAGAGAAAAGCTGCTGACTGAAAAGTCTGGTACTCCCTGGGGCTCTAGATAGCACTTCTACCCGGGGTTGAGGGTGCCTAGGGTCGGACTGCTGCTCAAGTGCCAAACCTGGTGCCCGCAGTAAAGGAGGGTGCTCAGATGTGAGGGCTCTTCTGACGCACGCACACCCCCGCCTCTGAGATCGTGTCCGCAAGGTCCAGCCCCAGCTGCCAGGTCCTTCACATTCTAGGGGACAAGTACAGGCTCCGAAGTCTCAGGTTCAGATTCAAGCCCCACTGGCCCACATCGTCCCCAGGGGAGTGTGGGCAGCCCCCACCTGCCTGCTTACTGGTGAAGTCGCCCAAGGAGGAAAGGGACTGTGGACGTGATCCAGGCACACAGCAGGCTGCTCAGACCTTGGCTCCCTTGCTCTCTCCATGGGGCTCTCCAACATCTTTCAGAGCCCCCATAGACCGAGGAGGGATTGGTGTGCAATCTTAGGGTCCAGGAGCACCTGCGGGTGGTTCTTGCAGGCGACAACACAGTCCCGTTGAGCTGGGAAGACCTGGCTCTTTCCATCCCCCCAGAGGGGCCTCTGCACCCCGTTCTGCCTGGCTTCTTCCCCAGGAAGCCACCACCTGAGGGGTGGTTGTTTCCACCACCCAGATGGGGCCATTGCAGCATCTTGATGTGAGTTAGCGTTGCAGGCTCCAGCCAAGCTCCAAAGGGGATGCCAGCTTAAATGTCAGTTGCTTTAAAGATGGTTGGCTGCTTCCCCAGAAGGAGCTAACAGAACCACGCAGCTGAGTCTTCTGCCAGACTCCAGACCTGTGTGTCTACATAAGGTATCTGCTCACCGTGGGGCTTACTTCCAAGAGCCTGTGTGCAAGCATCTCTGGCTTTGCAGATTCCCTGCCTTGTCACCCATTAGCTGTGTGACCTTGAGTGAGGCCCCAGACCTCCTGAGTTTTGGTGTCAGCATTTGCAGTGTGGGGTCACAGAGCCTGCCTGGAGCAGTCATGTGGGGATGGAACTGAGTACACACGATAGAGCGGAGCAAAGCCCCCCGAGGTCATCAAGTGACATGCGTACTAACTGTTCCAACTTAAGTGTCCTGCCACATGGGCCACGTGCGTCAGGTGTCGTCAGCACATGGACTCTGCCTGGGACACAGATGCACGGCCAAGCCCACGTGTCTGTTGCTGACCAGCCTGTGTCTTGTTTCTAGTTCAGGACCTCAAGGGTCTAGGCTACGAGAAGGGGAAGCCCGTGGGTCTGGTGGGTGTCACAGAGCTTTCGGATGCCCAGAAGAAGCAGCTGAAGGAGCAGCAGGAGGTAAGGCCCTGGGGGGCAGGGCAGGCAGGCTCCGAGGGGCTGGTGGAGTATCGTCTCCCACCCTGCCCCGTGGTGCAGTGGTCACGTGTATTCTTCCTGTGCCTCCCTGTGCCGGGTGAATCCACAGTCAGGGGAGAGGCTCTTGGGCAGGTGGGTCCCCCATCAATGGCAAGCCACCCCCTGAGGGCCCTCCCAAGCCCACAGTTGGGCCCAGAGCCTTCTCATGCTGCCTGGGCAGCCTTCTCAGCTGATGCTCCACAGCTACTTCCCACTGCGCTCGCGGGCTGGTCCTGACTGGATAGTCTCCATTTAAGTTTTCCTTACAGTTCCCTGCAGCACTCAGTACAGGATAAGCCTGTCTGGCACTGGGTGCCCTGGATGATGCGACAGCTGTTCAGTTGGTGTTGGGCAGTTTGGGAGTGAGGGCTGGCTCAGCAGGGAGCTCTGTGGCCAGGATATGGACAGCTGGGACAGCTTACCTGGGCCACCTCCTCCAGACTGGCAGCCCCATCACATCACCCTCGACCCTCCCAGTGGTCAGGAGCCCACGTCACCCTCATTTGGTCCACAGTGATGGTACCCAGGATATTCCAGATTCCAGGCCGGGGTCCTCCCTGCTCAAAATAGAGATTCAGGGAACCCAGGGCATGTCCTGACACAGGACTCAGTGCCTTCCTGAACACTTGCTCTGAGCCCTGCTCTTGTGCCTGCTCCAGGGAGGGGGGAAAAGGGGTGCCCAGCATGCACAGGGGAGGTGAGGGGGCTAGCTTCCTGCACGCACAGTGCATGGCCTTGCTCACTGGCGTGTGCCGCCCACAGATGCAACAGATGTACGACATGATCATGCAGCACAAGCGAGCAATGCAGGACATGCAGCTGCTGTGGGAGAAGGCGCTGCAGCAGCACCAGCATGGCTACGACAGCGACGAGGAGGTGGACAGCGAGCTGGGCACCTGGGAGCACCAGCTGCGGCGCATGGAGATGGACAAGACTCGGGGTGGGCCAAGGAGCGAGTTGCAGGGGTGGGGTGGAGGGTGCCCTTTTCTTCAGGGTGCTGTGGGCTCAGGAAGCCCACTCACCGGCCCAGGAAGTGCCTGGAGACACCACATTGGGGTCTTAAGCCACCTATCCAGCCTGTAAGGCCTTGAGCAAGAGACTTGGCCTCTTTGTGCCTGTTTCTTCAGTGGCAAAAGGATGGTCCTCTGAGTGTTCACTGGCGTTTGAACACGGTACACAAGGGCTGCGTGGGAGAGCAGGGCTCGAGGTCTCAACCAGCTACCTCATGCCCCACGGCCCCAGACTCCCCCTGGGACTCATACTTCTGCTGTGGGGCTGCCACACCCTCCTTCCTCCTCTCACCTTTACCCCATCTCTGGGCAGAATGGGCGGAGCAGCTGACGAAGATGGGCCGGGGCAAACACTTCATCGGAGACTTCCTGCCACCCGATGAGCTGGAGAAGTTCATGGAGACCTTCAAGGCCCTGAAGGTAGGCTGGGAGAGGCCCCAGGCACCAGCCCCTGCTGTGAGCATGTCTAGCAGGCAGCCTGCGCAGTGTCCCAGCCCCTCCTGCAGCCTCCTCAGGTGGCAGGCACCTGCGGTGGCCTCAGGGGCCTGCTCGCTCACAAGAGGGGTAGGACCCTCTTGCCACGGGTGGCACCTGCTTATGACAGGTGCCATCTGTGTAGGGAATTAGCAAATAGCATCTCAACTGCCGCTTTAGAGACATTTGCTGAGGCTTTAGGGAAATTCTGCTTCCAGTGGAGCCAATTAAGTGCAGTTTACAGGCAAAGCATTTCTCGGGCAGACGCCCCCATGTGTTGGGCTCTCCAGAGTGAAATTGTTCTTCCCATGCTGTTTTCATGCTCAAGAGGAGAGGGCTGACAGAACATTCCACATAGGTTTTTGAGGGTTTTTTTTAAACTGCTTTGTACCACATAATCTCACCAATGTGATGGTCACCTCATGTGACCACAGCACTCTTTTTAGCACTCTGTGTAACAAATTGCTCTTGGAACATGGGATTTTTCTTCACTGGTGAACCATTAATCTTTCTCATGGTAGACAAGGCCTGTGTGACCTGTCACTTTGCCCTCTTTGACTTGGCCACCAGGGAGCTCAGTACTGCTTCTGGTCCTGGGGCCTCTGAGAAGGGGCAGCTTGATCTCTTCTCAAGGAGTCTGACTTAGTGGTGGGGAGGCAGGTGGGCAGGTGGTCCCAGGGGCCAGTGAAGCCATGTGGGGGTGGGGTTTCAGACCAGAGCTGGGACTGGGGATGGCTGCAGCCCTGGTGGATGACGGCTACCTCCTCCCCCTGCAGGAGGGCCGTGAGCCTGACTACTCAGAGTACAAGGAGTTCAAGCTGACGATAGAGAACATCGGCTACCAGATGCTGATGAAGATGGGCTGGAAGGAGGGCGATGGCCTGGGCTCAGAAGGCCAGGGCATCAAGAACCCAGTCAATAAGTGAGTGTGGCCTCCAATGCCAGGGGGGAGGGGGGAGAGGAGAAGTCCCACACGGAGACATAGGCCCAGGGCCTGGGTCCAGCCCTGTCACTGGGCTGGGAGTCAGGGATTTGGACTCTGGTGGCTGGGCCGTCTTAGGCTCTCCACCTTCCCACAGTGCCAGGAGTGTCCCAGACAGATGTCACCCAGCCCAGCATAGCCCCCACATTGAGCTGCATTGGGGTGCTGCTGCTGAGCCCAGCCATGGCGGGTGAAGCCTCCCTGCCCCAAGCTCAGGTCCCTCACCCCCCCTCTTGCCGGCACCAGCCTGCTCCCCGGCTCACACCACCCGTTGCCCCAATGCAGGGGCACCACCACGGTAGATGGTGCTGGCTTTGGCATTGACCGGCCAGCCGAGCTCTCCAAGGAAGATGACGAGTACGAGGCCTTCCGCAAGAGGATGATGCTGGCCTACCGCTTCCGGCCCAACCCCCTGGTGCGTGTGTCCCTATCCCCCTATATTGCTTGTGGCCGGGCCGCCGCAGTTCTTCCGCTGTAGGCGGGTGGTGGTGCTGATCACAGAAGTGTCCCTCCTTCCGCAGTCCGGCTAGGCTCTCCAGCAGACCCACCCCACCTCTCCACCTTGTTCGAGCCTGCCTCGCCTCCCCAAAGCCTGCCCTCCCTTCTAGAGGATGTGGGCTAGCTGCCCCCACTAGGTTCTAGACGGGAGGAACTACTAGCTCCCTTTAGCACAGCATAACCACCTCCCCTTTTATCTTTCTTGCTTCCCACAGAACAACCCCAGACGGCCTTACTACTGAGTATTCTGGAAAAATGCACAAATGTACTTTCCAAAAGACCGACCATTCCTGGACTGTGGAATGTTCTGGCCTGCTTTTCTGCCCGCCCTTCCCATTGTTGCGAGTGTCGTGCTGTGTATTAAAATCCCGGTGCTTGCCTGCCACGGCAGCCTGGTCTTGCCATCACCAGAAACCCCTCCTGTTCCTTAGCAGGGCCAGGCCGGACAGGTGGGGACAGGATGCTGCTCTGAAGGCTGCCCAGCACCAAGGAATCCTGGAAAACCACCTGGACCTTTTGTCTGCTTATGGGGTCCCCCATCGGCCTGGGTTGGAGTTGAGGGGAGGACCTTTGGAGAGGGGAGGGGCGGCCAGCTGGCCAAGACCTGGCTGCACCTGGGCCAGGGGCATCAGGGACTCCCCTCGTAGCCTAGCGCACTGCACTGCAGAAGGAGGCTGGGGAGGGGTCTCCAGGCAGGGCCCATTCCTCCCTCAGACCCACAAAGCAGGTGGACCCAGGGCACACTTGTGCCCCTCAACCTCTCTTGACAGGTGGCATTGACAGGGCCCCCCCACACACACACGCACAACAAACCTGGCTAGTGATGGCTGCAGCCCAGGCTACCCTAGCTGCCCTGGGTCCTACAGCTATAGTGGACACATGAGTCCCTAGGGCTCGTGCCTTTGGGGGACAGCTTCATGGACGGATACACCGTACTAAGACATCACACGCCTCCTGGAGGAGGGGAGGCTAGTGGGTAGCCCAGACCAAGGAGAGCTTGCCACGTCTCCAGCGCCTGTGCGTCACACTTGTGCAGAAACCACCTGGGGATCTTGTGCAATTGCAGCTGCTGAGTGAGCAGATTGGGCAGGGTCTCGGAAATCTGTGAGCCATGCTTGGAGTATCAGGGCCTGGCAAACTGAGGAGCCCCTACCTCTCATCCCCCTGCCTCATACAGGTACCCAGTAGGTCCTGCTCAACCCCTGTGAGCTTATGGGGTCTGAGGACTCAAGCTGGCGTCAGGCTCCTGGGCCAGCCTGCAGTTCACACAGTCATTCAGCAAACACTGAGCACTGACTGTGAATCACATGGATGGGATTTGCCCCTGGGCACCCACAGTCTGCTGGGGCTGTGGCCATTAACCTCTAACACAATCTGAGACTGATAAATGCCATAAAGAGGAAGTGGGAACTATGGTGGAGGTGGCCTGGGGGGTGTCTCAGTGAGGGAGTTCAGGGTCTGGAAGTCTCAGCAGCAAACCCCTGGCTGGCATGACACGTACTACCCTGTTTCCCCACCATGGACGCTGTGCCCAGGGCAGGGCAAGGGGGTGTGGTGGAGCCTGCCCTGGGGAGCCAGAGTCCTGAGCACAAGCGTATAGGTCTGGGCAGCCAGAGGTCCCAGTGATGGGGACCTTGGGCCTCGGTCCCAAACACCTCACTAAGTCAAGGTCACCCCTCCATTTAATTCTCAGTGACCAGAAGGCTCGCCAGACTCAGACCACGGACTTTAGCCCCAGCCACGGGGACAGTTGGAAGAGGAGGCTTCCAAATGCTGTGTGGGTGTGCAGGTATCTCCCAGATACAGGATGCGAGGCCAGACCCGTAGACAGAGCTACACCAGACACCCCTGGCCCTCCAGGGGGAGAAGTGGGGCTGGAGTGGCAGGGAGACCTCCCTGGAGGAGGGGACACCGGGGCCTGCTTTAAGGGGTGAGGAAATACGAGAGGGTCCATATTGCAGATAGGAGAGAGGCATGTAGCATATTGGCACCACAAGAATTGAGAAAAGTCAAGAAATGAGGCTGGAGATTCAGATCAGCCCAGAGAAACCCGAGCTTCACGCATGAGCAACAGGCACCTGGGGAAGGAGGCTCTCAGGTCAGTGGCCAGAAGATCATCTTGTCACCCAGGCTCAGAGATGGGACCCAACTGCCCCATGGAGAAGGCGGGGGCTGGGCCTGGTGGGAGTTGCGGGGATGTGAGGGTTAGAATTTCCCCCCAGGGGATTCCCTGGTGGTCCAGTGCTGTGGCCCAGGTTCAATCCCTGGAACTAAGGTCGCGCAAGCCACATGGCACAGCCAGAAAAAAAAACTGGGCCCCCTAGGGCAGGAAACAGGTGGGCACCGCTCACCCTGTTTCTTGCACCCAGAAGTACCACGTGGGCAAGAGTCCGAGGCTCCTTGGAGGGGTTGACAAAAAGTTGCCTCCTAATTCTCCACCCTGCAGCCCCCTCCCTGGTCCAGCCCTGCCCCCTTACATATGCCCCCGAATGGAGCCCAGCCTCCTCCAGGCTGTTCAGAACGCTCCCAAGCCCACCCCACCTTGCTCCATGACCCCACCACCAACCCCAGCCTTCAGTGCTTCCTTTCTGCAGCTCATCCCCAAGCCTGAGCTATTTTTTCCTGCCGGGAGCACCATTACGGAACTCCTCACCAAACTGACTCCATCCCCACTTTATAATCTCAGCCACCCCTTGGACCCCATCCCTTGGACCTCGCCCACATGAGCAGGGGTTCAGGCTACACGGAAGGAACACAGCAGAGAATCATGGAGTCCTTCAAGGTGTCCCCAACCCTGGTCCCTGACCGTCTGCCTTGAGTTGGCCCCCGGGACCAGTTAAAACTTCACACCTGGACACATTTAAATTTGTCTGTGGCCACCGCATGAAAACTCAAATCTAAGGGCACTGAAGGGAGCTCTGCACCCAAGCGGATGAGGTTCCTCTGTCAGCGCGCACATACAATGCCCACTTGATCCTGGGCTGGAGGGAGGTCTGCGGAATGTGAAGAGTTAAAAGGGTCCCCCTTCGGGGTCGAGGTCGAGGCTAGGATGCCTGTGCCTTAGGGTGAAGAAAGAAGTGCAGAACGAAGTCCGGGGAACGAATTCCCTTAGACCGAAGTGGCCTCCAGGACGCAGAAGCGGAAGCATCCTGAGGCATCGTATTCTAGCATTAGTAGAGAGGGAAACCGGTTGGGCGACGGGGACTGCCACTGGGGACAGCGCAGAGTCCGGCGAGGCTATCAAGGCGGGGTGGGGCCACTGCGAGAGGGAGGGGCCTCGCAGGGCAGTCACAGCGCGGGGGCGACCTTTGCGCAAGGCGGGGCCGAGCCGGGCTGGGTCCCTGGCAGCTCCGCGCCCAGAGGCACCGCCGCGCAGAAACCAAGCCGGGGTCCCGGCACCGCCGCTATGGACATCCCGCCGCTGGCGGGCAAGGTCGCAGTTCTGTCGCTGGGCGCTCTCCCGTTGTCCTACGCGCTCAACCACGTCTCGGCGCTCTCGTAGTGCGTGCGGGGAGGGGCCGGGGCGGCCTCCTCGGGGGCTGCGGGGCTGGGCTGGGGTGTGGAGGGGGCGGGATGGAGGATGCGCGGGCTCCCCCGAGCCCAGCGGCCCCGCGCCGCTCCGGCCCGCGAGGACAGGGGCTGGGTCAGAAGAACCCCCACAACCTCCGACCGGAAATCGCCTTCCAGCAGGCCCGGAGCTGTGTGGTGGAGCTGGGGGCGCTCCTGGGACGTTTGGGGCCTGGAGAGGAGGGACTTTGAGAAGCAGAGCCCCTAACAAGGCAGGGTTTTGGAGGGTTTCTGGTGTTTTCCCAGGGATGTGCCCAGCACAGGTTCCAGAGTCCCCAAGGGTCAAAGTATTGCCCCAGATAATGCCCCAGTGACCCGGCTCTTGCCACACACACGCTCTGCTGCACCACCCCTACCAGACTGTCACTCCATTGCCTGTCTCAGACCTGGGACTTTCTTCTCTTCAGGGCTGGCCCACCCTGTCCCTAGCCTCAGTTTCCCCTACATACCTCGACCTCCCCTGTCCCTATCTCCTAACCCTAGGCCTCAACCCTGTGGATCCAGCTACCGGGTACCAGGCAACCACAAGCCCCTCACACTCCCAAACCCAGTGCAACCCAAGACATGGGGTAGAGGGAGTCTTGACTGTGGAGTTGGTTCCTTGGGTACAAATTCCTGGCTCCATCCTCCTGGACCCTGAGTGAGACAGGTTGCCCCGGGAGCCTCAGTTTCTTCCCTGTGTAATGAACATAATTCTAGAGCTCATCCCATAGTTACAGTTTGGGATTACAAATTGTGTGCCAAGATGCTGGTGTGGTCTCATGTGATTACTATAATTGTCATGTTGGTTAGATGGGGCTAGGAATGGGGATCCTAGGGGTTAGAGGGGTTCAGGAGAAGGTTGGGGCCTGGAGAGAGTGTGGGGGGGAATGTGTGACCTTGGATATGTCTCCCACCCTCCCACCCTTGGCCTTGGTTTGCCAAGAGTTGGGGGCTGCCCAGAGACCTGGCTTCTGTTATCTCTGCAGCTGGTTGACTTGCCTTATCAGGTTGATGGGAACAGATCAGGGCAGGGGTGGGGTGGAGTTGATGGAAATATTTGCACTTTACCTGAGGAGTCAGGAGCTTCAGACCATGAGGTGTACAGAGCTGAGCACTAGAGACGCTCTGGCAGGTGTGGGCACTGGGACTGGCCACAGAGGGTCTTGGAGCTGTTGAATGACAGAGCAAGCAAACTGTCACACACATCAGCAAGTGACTGGATAAATCATATAGTCAGAAGTGTTGACAGATGCTCTCTCTATGCCTGGCCCAAGTCAGGCAATGATCCTTTCTGAGGAGTCAGGGAGGGCTTCCCTGGAGGAGGAGCAATGTAGATGGGCCATGAAGGATGAGTAGGAGTTTGCCAAGTGGAAAGGAGACTTTTGGAAGGAGTTTCCAGAAGAGGGAAACAGCTGGGGCAAGAGCCTGGTGCTAGGAAAGGGGAGTTTCGGGGAATGGCTTTCCTGGATGGACAGATGCTTCAGCCTCCTCACCTGGAGCTTCCTGGAGTCTGCTCTTGCCCTAGGGTGGGGCAGGACCTCAGAATGAGCCTGGCCTCCCTGACTTGGTTTTCCTCTCCACAGCCCCCTGGGGGTGATGTGGATGAGCGCCCTGATCCTGGGTCTGCTCTTCTTGGCTATATACAGCTTGTCCCGAAGTGACATCTACTATGACCCACTCTATGCCGGTGAGTTGGTGGGAGGGTCTTAGGGAAGAGAACTGTCTGGGCAAGGGCCTCCTCCATCAGACTGGCAGCCCTTGAAGGGCCTTCATCAGAGTGGAGAACCTCAGAGACTGGAGAACCCCTACTGATTGGGGAACCTCAAGGGGCCTCCCCCTTCCGACTTGGGACTCCTGAGTGCAGGGACAGTGCCTTTCCCATCAGCCTGGGGACCCCTAAAGGCAGGGACTGTGCCTCCCTCTGAGGTGGGCTGTGGGTAATGTGACTTGTGGGGTGGGGCCTGGGAGCAGGTTTGTGCAGAGGCTTTGCCCAGAAACTGGGTGGCCGGTCACCGACCTGCAGTCTCAGGCCCCGCCCACACGTGGTCTGTGCCCCGCCCACACCCTGCCCATGCCCTGCTACTCTCCCCGTAGTGTTCGCGGTCTTCTCTTTCACCTCCGTGGTGGACCTCCTTATCGCTCTCGAGGAAGATGGCTACATGGGGAGCTTCATGGCGTTCTACACCAAGGAGGTATGTAGGGAGCTGTCTGGGATGCCCGCAGCCCTACTGCCCGTCTGAGCCCTGCCCCTGCCCCTGTAGGGTGAGCCGTACCTGCGCACGGCACACGGGGTCTTCATCTGCTACTGGGATGGCACTGTTCACTACCTCCTCTACCTGGCCATGGCTGGTGCCATCCGTAAAAGGTGCGTGGGGTGGGCAGCGTGGCACCTGGACCCTGGGAAGGAGGTGGAGTCCTTAGGTGGGAGGTCCCAGGTTAGGATGAAGCCAGAAGTATCTGTAGGGGAAATCAGGAAGCCTCTCTAGGACTCTAGACAGGAGTGGCCAGGAGAAGGATCCAGGGAACATCACAGGTGTCAGTGATGGTCGGTTCTCTTCTCTACCACCCTGTGCCTGGGCAGACACTACTGTCCTTGGACAGAGCATCTGACTGTTCATTCCCTCATTCAACTTCCTGTTGTCCCTTCTGTTCTGGGTGACACTGAAGGGATCCAGAGCTGGGGATCCCAGATTGGTCTCTGGACCCTGTCGGGGGCTCTGAGACTGGGGGACAGGGATCTACTGGTCACCCTTCCATCCCCTGCCCAGGAAGAGGTACCGGAACCTTGCACTCTACTGGCTGGGATCCTTCGTCATGAGCATCCTGGTGTTCCTTCCAGGAAACATCCTTGGTAAGGACTTGGCTCTGAGGAGTCGTGTCTCCCTGGGCTGGGTCACTGCCCTGTGTCTGGAAGTTCCCAGTGGATCCTGCATACCCTCTCCAATGTCTGCAGAGGGCAACCTCCTCCCCACCACATGCCTCTCCATTCAGAGCCTAAGCCAGCAGCCTTTCCCCACCTCCCCCCCATTTTCCTCTTGGAGGAGTGGAAGCACATTCCATTTCCTCCCCAGCTAGCTGGTTCCTGACCCCAGGGGCTTGGCCCAGAATGCTCTTGACACAAGAAGGGAATTTTAAGGTGGATCCAGAGGGCAGAGTGAAACCTTTGTAGGTAGGTCTTAGGAGGCGGAGCAGAGAAGGCAACCAGGGATGTGGGGATGGCTGTGCAAGAGGAATATCCAGGGTGTTTCTAGGGGGAGCAAAGAACAGCTGAAGTGTAAGAGCCATGTCCAGAAGGTAAATTGAGGCAGGCCAGGCTGAGGAGCATGGACATCATCTTATGGGCACTCGGGAGTCAGACGTGTTACGGCTGAGCTAGGATGGCATTTGTGAATCACAACTTCCAGCCAGGTGCTCTGACATGGCCCAGCTAAAGGGTCCGGCCGGGCCTGGGGGATCCTCGCTGCGTGACACCCTGTCTCTCCTACCATGGCAGGCAAATACAACTCAGAGATCAGGCCTTCCTTTTTCCTCACCATCCCCTACTTGCTGGTCCCCTGCTGGGCTGGCTTGAGGGTCTTCAACCAGACCCAGGCACCAAGCTGCTGCACTCCCAACATGGTGAGTCCCTTGCCCCCAGATAGGCCTTGTGCCAAATGCCTGAATGTCCCCCATTTGAGTTGCTTCTGGTCAAAGACGTTATCTCCTTGGAAAGATCTCCTTGGTAATTAGGGAAGAAGGGATGAGCCTTCATTGAGTGCCTGTTGGATACCAGACTTCTCATGCTGTTTCTCATGGGGCAGGTGGAGGAGGAACAAAGAAAGGGCCTTCTGCGGCGCCCAGTTGACCTGGCCCTCATCATCTACCTCATCTTTGCTGCGTTCTTCACCCTCTTTCGGGGCCTGGTGAGTCTGCACTGGCCAGCCTACCTGCCTCTCACTCCCCGTCCCCAGCCCATCCCTCACTCCTTTATCTTCATTATCCAGTGCAAAAAGGCCACTGCTCTCCCATCTGATCATCCAGGGAAGTTCATCGAGTCTGACCTGAGTGTTCCATCACAAAGCCCCATTCCCTGTAGCCTTCTCCCCAGCTCAAATATCTGTGGATTCTCAGCCAGAGGAGAGAACCAAAGCTGGGGCAGGCCAGAGCCAGGGGTACGGGCCTCTCCTGGGAGGCTGGGGAAGGCTTCCTCTGGGAGGGATATTTGAGGCTGTTGGTTTGTCTGTGGGCCCCAGGTGGTGCTTGACTGCCCCATGGATGCCTGCTTCGTCTACATCTATCAGTATGAGCCATACCTGAGGGACCCCGTGGCCTATCCGAAGGTGCAGGTGAGAGGGCAGATGGGAGGAGAGGGCCACGGTCCTGCCGTGGTTAGGGATCTACTGGGCCCCTTTGAAGCAGGTGCCAACAACACAAGTCAGACTGGTGGAAGCGCAAATGGAATTTATTGTCCTACCAAAAAAGTAGAGACATTCTCTTCAGGTATGGCTGGATCCAGGAGCTCAAGGATAGCTCTGTCTCTAGACTGTGTTTTCTTTACATGTGCTCCACTCCCAGGTAGTGCCTTTGTGGTATGGCAGAGACAGCCTTGGGTAGCTCTAGGCTTCCATTCTTTCTACTTAGCCACCACAGAGGAGTGTGAGCCCTTAATTCCTCAGCTTAATATAAGTCTCAGGCAGGCTCTGATTGGCCAAGTTTAAATCACATGCTCATAGCTGATTATTATGGTGTTCTGATTGGCCAGGCCAGGGTCACATGCTATTTCTGGAGTAAGGTGGGTGGGCTCAGTGTGTGGGAGTGGGATGGGTGGGGAAACCCAAGGGAAATAAAGGAGCAATTTGCACAGGGTAGGATGTGCAGAGAGCCCCTGTCTTGGGGGGGGGTCTGAGGCTGGCCAGATTCTCCTTGGGTCCACCACCTGAGGGGTATCAGGAGACTCAACTGGGGCAGCCGCTCAATCCATCAGCTGTGTGTCCCCCAGATGCTGGTGAATATGTTCTACGTGCTGCCCTTCTATGGCCTGGCCATCTATGCCCTCATCTTTCCTGGCTGCTCCTGGCTGCCTGACTGGACCTTGGTATTTGCTGGAGCCATTGGCCAGGTGAGGTGGGGTGGAATGGGGTGGGGTGGGCCAGTGCGTAGGGAAGAAAGTTTCTGCCTGCTCATCAATTGCTTTTGTGCTCACCCTGAGCAGGGTGATACTAGGCCCCTGACAGGCTCCACCCCCAGCTCAGTACCCCAGGATTCCCTAGTGTGGGGGAGAAAGAGCCAGACACAGGCACCCCAAACCCCATGAGGTTAGAACTGAATAGAGGGAGGTAGAGAGTCTGAGAGGGATTCCAGAGGGGACAGATTTCTTAGAAAAGGGGGCATAGGCTTTTTTTTTTTCTCTATTGTACTTTACTATTTATTTTTTACTTTGTTGCAGCATGATTGTATATTCAAAGTACAATAAAAGAAAATACTCATTGTCTATTTCTCTTCTGGATATTATTATCATTGTTATTATTAGTAGTTGTTTCATTAACAATGACTGTCAAAAGTAATTTTGTTGTACAGAAGAGTGCTATAAAAATCTGAGCCATCTATCAAAATTGCTAAGAACGTCTCATTTCCATCCAGCTCTTTAAAGGCAGAAGAACTACTCTTAACTTGGTTTCTTTGTTCTATTTTGCTTTGGAAGCTGTGTTCTGAGTCCGAAGGCTCTGATTACCGACGTTCAAAGTCAAGCTTTGGAGATATTTTTGCTATTTCAAAAGCTTTCTCATGCATAGGCTTTAAAAATTCTTACACACAACATTTGCCTCTTTATTCCATCTGTAATTTATTTTTTTATGTGACGTGAAGGAAGAATCTGAAAATTATATGTTTCTCCTTATGATACTCAATGATACTCAGTATCCGAGGTATTAAAGAAGTTGGACGTATCTAACTTGACAAGTTCAAGAAATTGGAAACCTTATTTCAGGAGGAGGGAAATCTTCTAACATTGTAAACCAGAAGGACTGGATTGATCTTGCTGAGCCCCCGCTATCATCCTACTCTCTGTTTTTATTTTGCGTATTACTATCTAATTATAAAGGGTTATTATTAAGGGAGAATAGTCATTCAAGCATATTCAAGGCTTTGTGTAGAAAATTTCTTTACTCCTTTTAAACATAGATTTTACTTTTTGCATAGTTTTAGGTAGCAAGCCAGTTAGGACCGTTCAGAATTTCTGAAGCAAAGAAAATTGCCATGAAGGAATGTTTTGGGTTTCATGAGGTTTCTGAACTCTAAACCCCTATACAGAAAAAAGGGTTTGGCTGGGCTTCCCTGGTGGCGCAGCGGTTGAGAGTCCGCCTGCCGATGCAGGGAACACGGGTTCGTGCCCCGGTCCGGGAAGATCCCACATGCCGCGGAGCGGCTGGGCCTGTGAGCCATGGCCGCTGAGCCTGCGCGTCCGGAGCCTGTGCTCCGCAACGGGAGAGGCCACAACAGTGAGAGGCCCGCGTACCGCAAAAAAAAAAAAAGAAGAAAAAAAAAAAAAAGGGCTTGGCTAACACTGTGCTAAGAGAGTTGACCAAACTTCAATTTGACTTCCACTTGAACTAGGTTGTAGTTTGTGTCCATAAAGATGACCCCAGCCCTCATGCTGAGTCTTTGCTCAAGAAAATGTGATCCTGCCAAACCACAAAATGTACATTGTCTAACCCACCTTGCCAAACCATTTTCAGTAATTTTTCTACTTACCCCTTTTGTAATTTTCCATTTCTTTTTTTTTCAAATAAATGTTTCTTTTTTTTTTTTTTTTTTGAGCTCTGGAAAGATATTACTTTTTTTTTGAATTTTATTTTATTTATTTTTTTATACAGTAAGTTCTTATTAGTTATCCATTTTGTACATATTAGTGTATAAATGTCAATCCCAATCTCCCAATTCATCACACACACCCCCGGGGGCATAGGCTTTGATGTATGGGTATGAGTTCTTCAGGCAGGGAAGGGCATTCCAGGAATGGTAACAGCATAAGGATATGCACAGAGGGGGACAGTGATTTAGAGTCCCATAATGTGGGTAAAGGCAGAGACAAGATAAATTGACAGTTAGGTGCTAAGGGCTTTGAACTCTGGGCTTGGGGGCTTGTGCTGAGAACAATGGGGAGCTGTAGAAGGTGTCTGAGCAGTGGAGGGCCCAGTCAGAGCTGGGGGCATGTTTCTGGGTTTCTGATGGGAAGTGATAAAGGCTGGGTCCTGGCCAGGGCAGTGGGACCAGGGGGACATCCGTTAGATATATTATTATTTTATCGATTAGGGGTAGAATTGAGAGGATTTGTATCGAGGCTGCCTGGGGTGAGGAAGACCGGGAGCTGGACTCAGGGCAGAGAAATAGGGTTCAGGGTCCAGCAGACCCTGAAGATCGTTCTAGTTAGGCAGCTGGGGAGAGGCTTACAGATAGATGGACGAGGATAGACAGGACATGTGGGGACAGGGATATTTAGAGACAGATGGATTGAAGAGGGGAGACAGGTAGGTCAGCAGAGCCAGTGAGATAGAGAAGGGGATATTTTGAGCTCCCCAGGGTGGGATGCTGGTGACGCTGGGGCTTGTTCTCTCCTGGTCTGTGACATCCATCCTCCCTTTTTGGCCACCAGGCACAGTTCTCACACATGGGTGCTTCCATGCACCTGCGCACGCCCTTCACCTACCGTCTGCCTGAGGATGCCTGGGCCAGCTTCTTCGTGTGCAACCTACTGTATGCTCTGGGGCCTCACTTGCTGGCCTACCGCTGCCTGTGGAGCCCTGCCTTCTTCCTACGCCCGCTTCCTGGCCCCCCAGCCCACCATGAGAAGCAGCACTGAGGGGGCTGTGGGACTCCCCAAGATCCTGTTTACATACCCAGCTGGCCCTGCCCCTGGAAGGGGGGGTTGGGTTTTTTAGAGGCAGGAGGTGTGTCTCTGGGTGCCTTCGGTCCTGGCTATGGTGATTTCAGGGTGGGATGGGGGGGGCCCAAGGTCCAGGTGTTCCAGCAGAGAAGGCCATGGCCATGCTCAGCTGTCACCTCACCCAAACTCCACACTGGCACCCTCCCGGAATTTATCCATCATCTCCCCATGGATCCTTTCAGTAAAATTCCTTTTGATGCATAAAATGTTGCTCTGAGTGTTTCAGGGGGCAGGGGCAAGGGACCCTCTCCTCCGAACCCACGAGGGCCCACTCATCACTGCCAGCATAGTCATCAGGAGCGGGAGGTGCCGGACAGCAGAAGTCTACCTCTGGTTGGTGTGCCCAGCCCCATCTTCCAGGTAGGGAAAACTGAGGCTCAAAGAGGACCAGAGACCTGCCTGAGGGCACAATCAGGAGAGAAGGGTCCAAAGTCTAAGCTCCACCAATAAATTATAATAACTAACAGTGTGGCACAGTTATTAAGCACCTACCATATACCAGGCCAATGGCTAACCTCACATGCTACATGCTGGATCTCACCGCATATTCCAGATGGGGAAACTGAGCCTGCAGGAGGTGAATGTCCTGGTCCCAAGTCACGCCTCCTGGATGCAGCTGAGTTAGGCAACGAGCCCCAGCCCCTTCAACCACAGACCCCATAAACCTGCCTCTGCTGTCTGACGGGCTTATATTTGGGGGAAACTGAAGCTGGGGAGGCAGCCAAGAAGCTGGGAGAAGGGCTCATTGCCTCCTGGTTTGATTTTTGAACTTGAGTGCAGGTTCAGGTTCAGGGGTAACTCCTGCCCAGACCACTCTGGGTCAGGGGGTTGATCCCCCTGCTCCCTGCCCTTACCAACACTTATTAGGCACCTATGTCTAGCCATTAGATCTTCACAAAAGACCCAGCACTCCATATCTCAGATGTGGAAACTGAGGCATAGAGTGAGGGGCAGAGTCCCTCTGCAGAGTGTATGATTGTTGTAGGGCCCGCATCCCGCAGAGTGAGCACCCTTTGGCTGCTGGGGCCCAGGACCCTTTGATGGTCACCCAGTGACAGATGGGAAAACTGAGGCGTGCAAGCCAAGCCCCTTTCCCAGGTTACTCAGCTCCCCTGCCCACGCAGGGCATCATCAGGCTCCCCCCTCCTCCATTTTAAAGAGCGTTAAACTGAGACCCAGAAAGTTTCCTCCGGTGGCCCAAAGTCAGCCAGCAGGGAGGCTGGTACCTGGCTCTGAACTCACTGTTCAGGGCAGTCCTTCCTCCGTCTGTGCCCATCATCACCTCTCCCCCAGCAGGCGCCACCACGTCCCCTTTAATGCCCCCCCCCCGGTCCACCTCCCTCCTCCCCTTGCAGGCAGACACCGGGATTGCGCCGCCTGCAGGGACCTGCCCAGTCCTTCCTGCGTGTGCAGGGAGCGCAGTCCCGGCACATAGGGGCCGCTGGTCGGGGGCCGCACCGGCAGAATGGTGAGTGGGGCTGTGGGTTCGGTAGGTCCTTCTCTGGGATTCTGTCTCTGTGTCTCTGATCTACCTCCCTCAGTGTTTCTCTCTTCAGTCCCTCTCTCCTTCTCATCTCTCCCATCTCTCTGTCTCTCACCTGTATCTCTTTCCCTCCCACTCTCTCCCTCTCTGCTTCTCCTTCTCTTATTCTATGTCTCTCCCTACTTTTCTCTCCCTTTTTTGGGGGGGTCCCTTTACTCTCCCTCTCTCTGAGTCTCTCTGTCTTTCCCTACCCCCCCATCTCCCTCTATCTTTGTGTCTCTTTCCCTGTTGCTCTCTCTCCTTTCTCTCTTTCAGTCTCTGTCTCTCCCTCTCTATCTCTGTCTCTCTCCATCTTTCCTTACTCTTCTCCGAGTCTCCCTCTGGCACTCTCTTCTCTCTCTCCCTTTGTATCTCTGTCCCTCTCCATCTTTCCTTCCTCTGTCTGTGACACTTTCCTTCTGTCTCCATCTCTCCCTGCCCTTCTCTCTGTCTCAGTCTCTTTCCCCGTTCTCGCCTTCTTTCTGTGTGTCTCCCCCTCTCTGCCTCTACCACCCCCACCTGCACGGGTTTGCTGCAGTCTCCTGGCGCACTGATAACCTTGCTGCTGCCGCTGCTCCAGCCCCTCCTCCCTCCTCCCTCCTCCCTCCTCCCCAATCCTTGGCTTGGGCCAGAAAAGAAAGAGAGAAAGGTGTGGAGTTCCGAGGCTCTGGTGTTGGGGTCAGGGGGTCAGGTGGGTTGCCCGTGCAGAACTAAGGGAGAGTGAGTCCAGGGGCGTGCGCTTTGCCCAAGGGCAAGTGTGTGAGATCCTGGGAGAGTGGGAGGGTCTGTGGGTGGGAGGGTCTGCTAGCCTTCTCCTTGGGGGAATCCTCTGGGATCCTGGCTGGGCTGGGGACCTGGGCATGTAAGAAGTCCTCGCCGCGGGAAAGGAAGGCCAGGGAGTTAGTCTTCTGAAAGACAAAGGCCAGGAGGCTGCACTGAGCGCACTGTGCCCCCAGGTGTGTGCTCCGGCGGCGGCCCTCGGTCGCGGGGCGCTCTGGGCAGCTGCATGGGGAGTCCTGCTGCTCACCGGCGCCGCGGAAGCGGAGCACGGCCGGAAGAAGGTCGTGCACGTGCTGGGTGAGTCAGGGCCGTGGAAGCTGATCTTGCCCCGCAGAAGCCGTGGCCAAGTAGGATCACCAGGGTGCATGGAGCGGGGAGGACGGAGGGTGCTGGGCGGTCCTGATGGCCACAGTCCCCGCCCCCTCCCTAGTCCCCTTACGGAGCCCCTTTACCCTTCTGATCTCCTGATCCGCACCCAAGTTTTCTTCCCACATCCCTTTCCCTGGGTCCCCCTCCCCAGGTTCCCCTGCCCCGCCCCTAGAACCTCTTCTTAACCCTCTTTGGTTGCCCATAGAAGGGGAGTCGGGCTCGGTGGTGGTGCAGACAGCGCCGGGACAGGTGGTCAGCCACCGGGGTGGCACCATCGTCTTGCCCTGCCGCTACCACTACGAGGCAGCCGCCCACGGCCACGACAGCGTCCGCCTCAAGTGGACCAAGGTGGTGGACCCGCTGGCCTTTGCCGATGTCTTCGTGGCACTGGGTGCCCAGCACCGGGCCTTCGGCAGCTACCGCGGGCGGGCTGAGCTGCAGGGCGATGGGCCCGGGGATGCCTCCCTGGTTCTCCGAAACGTCACGCTGCAGGATTATGGGCGCTATGAGTGCGAGGTCACCAACGAGCTGGAGGATGACACTGGCATGGTCAAGCTGGACCTGGAAGGTGACTAGCCTGTGGGCAGGATGAGGCTCATTTCTAAGAGAGAAAAGAGGAGGGTATTGCAAAGGACAGAAATCAAATCAAGTTGGCCTGAAGGAATTCAGCGGCTTGGTGGGGTAGGATAATGGTTCTGATCTGGGATGATTTTGCTACCTGGGGATATTGGCAAGATCTAGAAGTAGGTTGTGGTGATATAGTGGGTAGAGACCAGGGATGCTGTAAACAGCCCACAACACACAGGACAGTCTCCCCACAGCAAAGAATAATCCAGTCCAAAATGTCAATAGTGAAGACGCCGGGAAACCCTTTGGTAGGATCCAGGCACAGTGAGATCCAGGCATTCACATCATGTCAGAAATCCTTCCTTCAGCTCTGTTTCCCTGGGTGGGCTCTCCTTGGACAAGTTTCCCCTGATGGAACCAAAAAGTAGTGCCAGGCTTCCACCCTCCCAGCTTGGCAATTGATTTCCTAGGAGTGCTAGCTAGAGTTCCAGAGTTGTCCTTCATTGGCCCAGCTTGAGTCATTTGCCTATCCATGGGCCAATCACTGTGCCTGGGAGATGGGATGCTCTGATTGGCTGACTGTGGAGCTGGGAAGTAGGGTTTCTCTCTGAAGAATTCCCTCCCATGTGGTTTGCCTTCTTCACTCCACCTCAGAAGATGCTAGAGAGATTTCAGAGCCCTCACTGCTGAACTTCCCAACAATAGCGAAAAACAACAACAATAACTGAAGCAGCTCTCCTTTATTGGGTGTTTTCTATGTGCCAGGAGCTTGACTGAAGAGCTCTCTGAGCTTTCATTTAATTTTCCCCCAAACCCTGAGGGAGATGGTATTACTCACAGAGGGGCAACTGGCTCAGAGAGGTTAGAGCCTTGACCAGGGCACATACCAGTGAGTGGCAGAGCCAGGACTGGAACTCTAGTCTGTCAGGCTCCAGCTCTTCTCTCCGGCTGCTGTTTGATCCTTCCTGCATCTGCTGAGAGAAGCATCTGCACCTGCACCCCCAAGGTCCAGCCCACAAACACAGACACACAGAACGCTAGTGAGCGGAGACGACTGTGATTCTGATAAGGGACGAGTTATAAGAACTGAAGGTAGAAGGGAAACCAATGGGAATTGTCCTGGACAATGCTGGAGATCAAAGAGGTCTTTGCCCCGGGTCAAACTTTCGTGGGCTCCCAGTGTGAGGGAGTCAGTTTTGTGGGCTCAGGATTTGACAAGAAGGAAGGTCCCAATGCTGGAAGAATGTCAGAAGCACGTAGAACTGAATGGAGGAGGGTTGTGGGAGCTGGGTTTTGAAGGATGCATAGTAGTTCGACAGGTGGAAAGAACATGAACAAAGGTCTCCAGTGGTGGAAAGGAGGTGGACATGATTAAGTATGTCAAGGGGGAGGGTCAAGTGAATCGTAAGCTTAAGGCACAGCGAGTATGAGGGGTGTGAACTGGGGAAAGGCATGGTCAGCTCTGAGGCCATAGTGAGGGATGGCCTGAAAGGTCTAGGTTGAAGAGTCACACGGCACCACAGACGTCAGGTAGGTGGGTGAGAGTTGGGGGGTCCGAGCTGACCCTCGTGTATCCTCTCAGGCGTAGTCTTCCCTTACCACCCGCGTGGAGGCCGCTACAAGCTGACCTTCACGGAGGCGCAACGCGCGTGCGCTGAACAGGACGGCATCTTGGCGTCGGCTGAGCAGCTGCACGCGGCCTGGCGCGACGGCCTGGACTGGTGCAACGCGGGTTGGCTGCGCGACGGCTCGGTGCAGTACCCGGTGAGCCAGCCCCGGGAGCCCTGCGGCGGCCTGGGCGGGGCCGGGAGCGCCGGGGCTGGCGGCGGAGCCTCGGGGGGTGTGCGCAACTACGGCTACCGCCAGAACGCCGAGGAACTCTACGACGCCTTCTGCTTCACATCCAACCTCCCGGGTGCGTAGGCTCCACCCCTGGGAGGATGGTCCTGCCCTCCGCTGGCCCGGGCCCCGCCCCGCGTATGAGACCCCACCCACACACAGGTACCCCTCCCTCTCAGAGTCTTTACCACTCCGCCCAGGTCTCCCTCCCTGTCCTTCCTCTCCACACCCGCCCTCGGGGGTCCGAACCAGGAGATCCCTTCCCTAGTACTGCCTAGGCACGGCAATCAAACATCGCCTGGCACCAGCACTGCTCTAGCCGAGGCTGTGGTCCCGGGCTTCAGGGGAGGGGGTGTATCTGAGCCCTGAGGCTGAGGTCCTAGGCTGCAAGCGGGGGAGTGTCCTGAATCCCGAGGAAGCCGGGTCCCAAGAGCGGCCCTAACCACTCCTCCCCACCCCCCTGCAGGCCGCGTGTTCTTCCTGAAGCCGCTGCGGCCCGTGCCCTTCGCGGGAGCAGCGCGCGCCTGCGCGGCGCGCGGAGCGGCCGTGGCCAAGGTGGGGCAGTTGTTCGCTGCGTGGAAGCTGCAGCTGCTGGACCGCTGCACCGCAGGCTGGCTGGCGGACGGGAGCGCACGCTACCCCATCGTGAACCCGCGCGCGCGCTGCGGCGGCCGCCGGCCAGGTGTGCGCAGCCTCGGCTTTCCTGACGCCACGCGCCGCCTCTTCGGCGTCTATTGCTACCGCGCGCCTGGTGCACCGGACCCCGCACCTGGTGGCTGGGGCTGGGGCTGGGCCGGAGGCGGCGGGTGGGCTGGAGGTGCGCGAGACCCCGCCGCCTGGACCCCGCTGCGCGTCTAGGCCCGGGCCGTGGACCGCTGGGGCGCTTGGCGGCTGGCCGAGTGCCCTACGGCCACTTGGAGATGGACCACACCCCTGGAGACTGGCCATGCACCCTGCGGTGCCCTGCAAGTTGACCAGGCCTCCTGCGGTCCTTAAACCCTGGCCACACCCTCTGAGGTCCCCAGAGTCTGGCCAGTCCCGGAAGCCAAGTCCCCTGGAGTCCCCTGGAAATCGACCAAGCCCCGCCTCTCCTGGACAGTGGATTCCTCTCCTCTCCCAACTTTCTCCAGGAGACAGGGCACACCCTCTGAGAACCACTGGAGACCAACAGAACCCGAGGTCTCCTGAACACTGGAAACGTCTCGCGAGGTCTTCTGGAACTACCCCCAAGGTCGCCTGGAGGCTGGACCCCCGGGATTATCAGGAGACTGGGCACACGTCCTATGCATCTCCCTGGAGACTGAAGACTGGTCCCCTAAGGTCACCGGGACACTGAACCCTCCTCCCTATCACCTGTAGAGAAACCAGAAACCTCAGAGTTCGTCAGTTGACCATGCCACCATGGTCACATGAAGACTGTGGGCTCCTGTCCTCTCCTCTAGGGTGACCTGGAGATTGGTTACTCCCATTCTCCCCCCTTCTCCCACGAGTCCCCCAGTTTCCATAGTAACAGGTCGTGTCCCCAGGTCACTGTGGAGAACAGCTCCACCCCTCCAGTTTCAGGGGACACCACCCTTGTCTGTCACTGTTAAGACAGATTGACACGCCCCAGCTGGCTCGCATTACTGGCAGCCGTGGCCCATCCCTTAGGTATCTGAGGGAGCAAATTCGTCTTCACCTGACGGCCCCTTTCCTGGCTGTCGCCTAAGAGACCATCTCCCAGGCCCAGAGACCCATAAAATCTATGTCATTCACTACAGAGAGAAGCTGCCCCACTTCCCATTGTTACCAAGGCGACCAGCCCAGCTTCTACCTGTCACCTAGAGTCACACAGCCCTTCCTTCATCAGTCACACCCATGGAGTTAGTACCTCCCTCCTCCAGCTGTAACCATGGACACCGCACGTTTACCATCTCACCCACATTCACCCCAGAGACCTACAACTTCACTCCCACTGTCCTCACCCTGACCAACAGCCATGGAGACCACCCCCTCCCCTAACTGTCCTGAGAGTGACCCAACATTCGGTTCTCCAGCTCTCACCATGGAAACAGGCTGCTCCTTTCCGCGGGGTGCCCCAGCTCCTTGCTACCCTCCAAGCTCCGCCCCCAAGCGGTTTGGACCCACCCCTCCGCCCCCGGCAGCTGTTGCCATGGAGACCACACTCCGGTGTCTGAGGTAACAGAACACCTGTCCCCCTAGGCTTTCCCTTGTCGGTAGGGCCCGCCCCTCCAAACTGTCACCATAGAGACTGTCAACGTCGTCCCCAGGACAACTGACTTCCCAGTTCTCAGGAACTTCTTACCATGGGCCCGAACTGTGTGCCCCATAGGGCTTAATGGCTGCCCCTTCACCAGATGGGCCCAGCTCCAGGCAGCATCTCAGACCCAGGTGGACTTCTGGAGCTGCTGGATATCCTCCGTTTGCACGCTAACTATATCCCAGACAACAGCTGTTCACGAGACACCCTTGCAGCACCCAGATGAACAAACTGAGGCTCTGGCGTGCCCCTACCCTTTGTGCTATGCAAGCAGTAGGCTCCCGCTTCCTCTCTGAGACCACATCCCCATTCTCACTGAGTTCCTCTCTCCTTTTCTAACCTCCCTCCCCCCACATTTTCCTTCTTAGAGGTCCAGGAGAGGTTGAATTGTCTTTAAACCTCAAAATCCTCTCTGAGCTCCATGTTCTAAAGGGTAATTTGTGCTAAGAAGTCAGGACCCAAACTCCCCAGTGTTAACAGCTAGCTCAGGGAGACTGTCCATGAACGAGGCCACCCCAGCTTTTGGAGACCCCAGTTTCGAGGTCTTGCCTGGAGTGGCACTGGGGTCCCTCCTGGAGCCCTCCATATTGTCACATCCATCTCCAGGAAACCCATCTGTGGGTTTTGGAACCAGGTGTGCCTGGGTTCGAATCCTGCCTCTATGACCAAGTGACAAAACCCCTGATCCTATTTCCTCCTCTGTATCAAGGCTGTTCTAAGATCCCAGTGAGTACAAAGTGTACAGCAGGGGCTCAATAAATTTTTTTTTTTGATGAATGAGAAAATGAGACAGCTCGTGGGTAGTTACTTCAAAAATGCACTTTGGTGGACAAAATGTTTTTCAGCTGGGGGTGCTTGGTGATGATTCAGTTGGGAAGCGTCTCCTCTCATTCCTCAGGACCATTCCCTATCCCCAATCTCTCTCCCGTCCCTCCCCGCCCCCATCGTTGTTCCCTCACTCTGTCTCTCGAGCCACCTCCCATGGGTCTGGCCTTTCTCAGCCCTGTCCTAATTGGGTCACTAACCAATCCAGCGATTCCTCTCAGTCCCCTGGGAATGAAGTGTGTGAAACTGGGTGTTGAGTTCCTGCATCAGGAAGGCAGAGAAGTTGCAAATTTTCCCTGGGGTGGGTGTGGAGGTGCGGGTAGGGAGAGTGTGGGCCGAGGAGTATTGAAAGTTTCGTTTCGGGCATACAAAGAAAGGGAGAAGAGGAAAAAAGTGTAAATGTCTGATATGGTTGTAGAAGTGGGGTGGTCGTTAACTGCTCATGCTTCAATGTCAGATGGGACAGAACTCCTAGAGATTCCAACCACTCATCTGAAGCCAGGGTCCAGTCCCTTGGTTAGACTGCCTTGGGCTCCAGCTGTGCCTTAGCTTCCTTGACTAGAGGAATGGTAGGGGCATTTTTCTGGAGATGAGTGCATGAGATTTCTTTCATCCCGCCTTTTCCCTGCTGACATCCTTTCTCCCTTCCATGGGTTCCAGCATCCTGATTTTGCCTCGGGTATGTAAGTTTCCCTCCTCTCATTCTGTGAGTCAGAGGGGCTGACTCCACTGGGCAATGAGGGCTGTGGCTCATCTTCCTGGGCAACCCTAATTGGTCCAGGGGTAGACATGGACCCATGCAGACCAATGAGACTGCCTGGGATTTTGATGGACCAATAGGACCAAGGGAACCCTCTTTCTGCTGGGTCTCTGCATTGTTGGACTGCAGGTCTTTGAGGGTCCACCTGGAGGAGACCTAAGGATGGCAACCAGGGTAGAGCCACTCCTGAAGCTAGTTATTCAGAAAAATGTCTCACTCCTGTCTTCCAGCACCCAGTGCACTTCTCAGAGACATCTAAAATTTCTTACATGTCCTTCAAAAGATGTTTTATATTCATTCAATCAAATATGCATATATTGTTTTCCCCCCATTTCTACACAAATGAAAATATGCAACATATATTTTTTATGTTGTAAAACTTCACATAATATGAAATTCACCATTGTAAACATTTTAAAGTCTTCAATTTAGTGGCATTTAGTACATTACCAGTGTTGTTCAACCATCACCCCTATCATTTTCATCACCCCAAAGAAAATCTCCTACTCATTAAGCAATCACTCTCCATTCCTCCCTCCCCACTCCATGCCCTGAAAACTGTTCATCTACTTCCCATCTCTGTGGATTTGCCTCGTCTTGATATTTTGTATAAGTGGAATCCTACAGTATGTGTCCTTTTGTGTCTAGCTTCTTTCATTCAGTATAATATTTATGGCTGAATAATGTTCATATATATGTATATATATCACATTTTCTTTTATCAGTTAATGGACATTTGGGTTGTTTCCACCTTTTGGCTATTGTGAATAATGCTGCTATGAACATTTGTGTGCCATATATACTTTATTTTATAAATTTATTTATTTATTTTTGGCTGCATTGGGTCTTCGTTGCTGCGCTCGGGTTTTTCTCTAGTTGTGGTGAGCGGGGGCTATTCTTGTTGCGGTGCGCGGGCTTCTCATTGCGGTGGCTTCTCTTGTTGGGGAGCGTGGGCTCTAGGTGCACGGGCTTCAGTAGTTGTGGCTTGCGGTCTCTAGAGCGCAGGCTCAGTAGTTGTGGCGCACAGGCTTAGTTGCTCCGTGGCATGCTAGATCTTCCCAGACCAGGGCTCGAACCCGTGTCTCCTGCATTGGCAGGTGGATTCTCAACCACTGCGCCACCAGGGAAACCCTCATATACACTTTTGAAGTAACTCTTATTTAACAATATATTTGGGGACTGGTTTCCTTCAGCATGTAAAAATCCGCCCCCTTCCCCCACCAGCATTCTTTTTTTTTTTTTTTTGCGTTACGCGGGCCTCTCATTGTTGTGGCCTCTCCCGTTGCGGAGCACAGGCTCCGGACGCGCAGGCTCAGCGGCCATGGCTCACGGGCCCAGCCGCTCCACGGCATGTGGGATCCTCCCGGACCAGGGCACGAACCCGTGTTCCCTGCATCGGCAGGCGGACTCTCAACCACTGCGCCACCAGGGAAGCCCAACCAGCATTCTTTTGAAGTTTGGCAAAGTAGTCCCTGTTTGGATGCACCATAATCTTTGTAATCAGTCTCCTAATGGTGGACATTTACATTGTTTCCCATATTTTGCTGTTAGTAATAAGTACCATGGTCATCACATAAGTGCAAGTATAACTGGAGGATGATAGCAGGAATTGTTTGATCAAGGCGTCAAAACTTGCCGGCCGTTTTGTTAGTGATCTCCAACTCTTCTTAGAGGTGGGGCCAATTTATAGCCCATCAGTAACAGATGTACCTACCTATTTCCATATGTCCTCAGTAGCATCATGTGTTATCACTTGTTACCTTAGCCAACCTGATAGGTGAAAAATAATATCTCATTGTGGTTGTCACTTGCAATTCACCTGTTATATGAAGCTGACTATCCTCCACTTTGACTTTAGATGCAGGAAGTTGAGTAAATCATAAATTATTCTCAGTTCAGGTACATTGTCATCATTGAAATATGCAAGGCCCCTCTCTTGTGAGATTTATTCGTTTATTCCCTTTTATTTATATGTCCTTATTTGTGTATCTTGGTGATCTGAAAATTGTGTATTATTTTGTTGAGCATATGTTGTAGTTTAAGAGCCATCTGTCCTTTTCTTTGAGCTTTTTGTTCATATCCTGTGCCCATTTGGCTATTGGATTATTGGGGTTTTTCGTATTGATTTGTAGGAGCTCTTTATATATTAAGGCAAAATTCCTTTATCTCTGATTTGAAGAATTGTTTCCAAGCTTGGCATTCACCTTTTGTCCTTGTTTATGTTGCCACTATTGCTTTAGAATAAAACCCAAACTTCTCATTACAGCCCATATTGCCCTGAGTGATCCATCCTCTGCCTCTCTGACCTCATCTCCCTCCACTGTCTACCTCTGTCACTCCGCTCCAGCCGCTATGGACTCTTTGCTGTTTCTCAAATGAACCATGTTCCCTTCTGCAAGAAGATTTTCACTTTTACTCTTCCCTCTGCCTGAAACTCTCTTCCTTTCTTCCCTTCTTTGTCTAGTTAATGCTATTCATCCTTTAGATTCCATTCACCTCCTCTAAGAAGTCTCCCCTGACCACCTCCCAGGGGTCACATCTGTTCTGTCCACCACTATCTCCCCAGCACCCAGCACAGTACACGGCATATAACAGCTGCCCAGTAAGTCCTTGTTGAGTAAATGAATGAAGGAAGGTGTCAGGAGGCAGGCTGAACTGTTAAAAAATTTTATTAAAATGTCCAAGGAGTACATTAATGTCCATAGTGTCAGATACCACAGACCCACGGAACACGGCAGCTGACAGCATAACCAACAGAATCCAAAGCTGTTCACGCGCACACACACTCACACGCATGCCACACACGCGGCACACGCAAACACACACGCACATCTCAAAGGGAAAGACCAAGAGACAAACCACCCACCTTAGAAAATATCAGAGCCCCCTCCCACCATGGAGCTGGGGTGGGGGCAGGGCGAGGGGCTGAGGTGGTCAAGGGTAAGGAGCATAAACCAAGACACCCCCAAAAAAGTTGCATCCCCAGAGCCCCCCACTCCAAACAAAGGAAAATTCTTTTGTGACATGGATGACTGAAGATGTGTTATTGTTTTTATATTTCTTAAACCAAGAGGAATTATCAAACCTAGAAGGCAAACCTATATCCCTGGGTTTTCTCAACAATAACCATAACATGGGACAGTGGATAATGTCTATAGCAGGGGACACTAAAGACCATGGTCAAGGATGCAGGTCTAGTTTGCACTTCTCAATCTTTTCCTAAATCTTCCTGTGTGTTAGAGCATGATTATGTTTCAATTCCTTCCCCCCAGAATAGAGAGCAGGGTTAGGAGTCAGCCAGAGGCAGGACCGAATCCTTATTCCTGTCTTGCAAGCCAGTGCCTTTCTCTTATCTGAGCCTCAGTTTTGTCTTGTGTAAAATGGGAAAGTAATGGTTCCTAAGTCACTGGGCTGTTGAGAAGATTCATGGAGGCAGTGTAAGTCCTTAGCATGGTACCTACTCCATAGTTGTCAATTATGATTAGTACTTCCCAGGAGGAATATAGGCTAAGCCAACACATTTCTTTCTCTACTGAACCCTTAGATGGACTGTATATTTGCTTATTTTTCTTTCCTGCAGAGGGCCATTCTCCACTGTGGTTTTTAACACTAATCCACAGACGTTACCCAGACTAGAGAGGTTGAGAGTGGACAAAGGACGTGGAGGAAAAGCTGTGGCTCTTTCCGCCAGAGATCAGGAAGCTGAATCCCGACTTCCGGCTTGGGGAAAGTTTTTACAGGTTTCAGATTCTGGGGAGGAAGGCAAGGTGAGTTCTTTACTGCTTAAAAAATTAAAAAACTAAGAGAAAAATGTGTGTGTGTGTGTGTTTCATCTCTCTACATGACCGCAGGTAGATGTCACTACTTCAAGTTTTAAGCATTTCTAGTCCACCAGGCGATGAATGGAGGAGACAGGAATAGAGTAGGGGTAGGGGTGGGACCCATGGCAGGGGCATTACCAATGTCTGCTTGAGGGATGGATATGGGCAACGAGCTAGAAAACTTGGCACCTCCTTGGCCCAGGAAGGAGGTTCTTTGTCTCCCTGAGAGATGGAGGGGGAAGAAATCTGGGTTCGTTGAGCCCTAAACATCCTCTCATCTGTGTGTGTGTGTGTGTGTGTGTGTGTGTGTGTGTGTATAAAATTCACCACACATGCAGAACCACCAAATCTCAGCACTGGACTAGACCTGAGAGGGCAAGCAATACAGCTTCCCCTCATTGCCCACAAATTCCTCTGACTATTCTGACCCCTAACTCTGAGGGCACGGAGGGATGCTGTTCTAAAAACATTCCTAAAATTCAATACATAGGAATTCCACACTCAGTTCATCCACCAAGACTAAGGACTGACTTAGGCTGAAGTCCAAGGTGAAGGAAGAGCTGTCATCAAGTTCAAGCCGTGTGCGTCCATGTAATTTTCTACTCCCAAAGCCAGTGACCTTCACTATAGGCTTCAGCCTGCATTTAGGACATCTGACAGTTTACTAAATCTGAACCTCTGGTGGTAAAAGCAATTCCTTAGTGCGAATCCAAACACACATTCTTGCACCCTTATCACAGCCTTATTTCCGCAACTGGCAGTCAGCCTTGCCAACAAAAGACTAAACCAGTGCAAAGAATAATCTTTGCCGATTGTGCTTCCCTCCACTGAGAGATGCGCCCAGAGTTCAGCCTGACTAGAACTGACTTTTCAGACACATGGCTACACCTGCCAAGAGGACCTTGTATATGTAAGAAAAAGGAGAGAGGAGCTTTTTACAAATGGTTATGTATGGGGGTATGCGGTTTGGGACTCAGGGGCTTCCGGACCCTCTTGTTTCTCTCTGGGCTCTGCCTCCCCAGGTGAAGGCTCCAGGGCAGGTGTGGGAAGGGGATTGTGCTTTCTTTTGCCTGGTTCTTCAGCAGAAATTCCCTTCTTCCTTCTCCCAGTCCTCTGCTGGGTGTTTCTTGTGTTTTCTGCGCTCCTTGCGCGATTTGTGGTGGTGATGCTGGTGGTGGTGTTGGTGGTGGTGATGGTGTCGCCGCATCCGATGGGATCGTCTGGCTGCGGGGAAGTGAGGGACGACAGGGACGTGGCAAAAGCTGATGAGAGGTGGGTGGCCTGATGGAACAGGCTTCCTCGGGGGAGGGGGAAATGGAGGGAACACCAGGCAAGCTAGTAAGTTCTCACTTATCTGCAAGGCCATATTATCAGGCAGACATTCAACCAGATCAATGTGTGTAGTCATGAGATGCTTAACTGGAGACTACAAGTAGCTGGAAACTTTTGTTGGGGTGTCTGGCAGAAGCCACTTACGTTTGGTGCAGACAATTTGGGGCCGGTCCCATTTGCCATTGCTCCGGCATCGGATGATGGCCACATGGTGCTGGGCAAATCCTTCGTCGCACTGGTAGCGTACAGTGGCGTGGACATTATACTTGGCCTTGCGGGCACCGATGGGCAAGGCGTTCTCCACTGCTGGAGGGGGACCACACAGCACTGGGGACAGAGGAACCTCCAGTTAAAGAAGTGTATGGGACTGGGGCTGAACTGGTTTCATCTCTTGTTGAGATGAACCCTCAACAGGTCCCACCTTTTGCCCAGCTGTGACCTCAAAGGGCTAGAAGTGAATGTCTCCTCCACCCAAACCAGGAGATGCTGAGGGACACATCCTCCTGGACACATCCCACCCCCTAATTCTTGTGCATGATGGGAATGAAGGAGATGGGAGGCAAGAATAATCTGAGCAAATGAATGGAAAAAAGGATATGAAAATTGGCAAAGAAACAGAAGCAAGAATGAAGAAAAGTATAAGAAAGGTGGACTTGAGACTATACCTATACATATATATGTTTCCTTAATATGTAAAGAGCTCTTACAAATCAATAAGACCAATGAACTGATAGAAAATTAGGCAAAGGAAATGAACTGGTAGGTCACAGGAAATCAAATACATATAAACAGCTTATCAACATATGAAGAGCTGGTTATTCTCATCCTCGAAGACGTGCAAACTATGATGACAATGAGATACTGTTTTTCAGGACTTAGATGAACAAAGAACAAAAAGTTTGGTAACACAGAGTTGGCAAGGGTGGGGGAAAAACGGGTACCCTCACATAGTTCTAAAGAGTGAAAACTGGGCTGGACTGACTCCTACGTTTACAAACTTAAATAAAACAACGAACCAGTGACCGGCAGGAGGGAAGGTTGGGGGAGAAGGGGTGGGAGGGAGAGTAGCAGCATACCTGTGCCCTTCTTACAGACATAGGGGAGGTTGTAGTTGCAGGGGACATCATTCCAGTGCCCACTCTCATGTGACACCATCACCACACAGTCCTCCCCACCCGCGAAGAAATTGTCGGGCTGGTTCTCCCTCCAGTTCTCATATTGCTGTAAGAATGGGGAGCAGGGGGTGCTCAGGGGACATGCAGCCTGTCCCAGGCTCTGGCACTGGTACTGTGGGATTCCCCCGGCCAGACCACTCAAACTCTTAGGGACTCAGTGTTTCCATCTCTACAATGAGCACTGTTCTGCCTGCCCTGAGGGTGGCTGCCACTACAGTCCAAGTCAACTCTCCTCTAGCTGCGAGGCTGTGGTGCCCTCTTCCCTGGTCCTCCTGCCCCGGCTCACTCCCTGACAGTCTGTTTTCCATATGGGTCACTCATTGTTAGATAAATAGTTGAACAAAAAGGTGACCTCAGACTGGAAGTCCAGGAGAGCTTCCCTGAGGAGGCAACAGGAGAGCTGAAGGAAGACTCAAGGATAAGAACAACGCAGGCAGGGAACAGAGTTCTAAGCAGAGGGAATAGCTAATGCAAAGGCCCTGAGGCGGGACTGAGCTTGTCCTGTCTGAGGAGCAGAACAGAGGCCAGGAGGGCTGGGGCTGCTTGATCCAGTTCAAGTGTAGTCAGAGAGTGGGCCGGGGCCAGTTCTCATGGCAGAGGAGAGGAGGTGGATTTCTTTTCTAATTGTGGTGAAAAAGATATAATATAAGATTTACTAAAGTGAAGTCAGAGGGCCGGGTCATTGCAGCTTACCCAGAACTCTCCATTCTAGGCAGGGCCCAAGTCAACAGTCTGACGGCAGGGACCCAGGCCCCCAGGCTGCCACCACTCACCAGCCCCGTGTTGTCCGTCCACTGGAAATCCCTCTCCACGATCCTGTCGTTTAGGCCGATCCACGTGTTTTCACGCCCAAAACCTGTGGGGTGTGGGGTGTCGTGAGGGCTGGGTACTTGTACCTCCCCCAGCCTAGGTTGCTGGCTGGAGGCCAGGTGGGGGGTGTGGGAGGGGAGACTCAGCCCCCTCCCCAGCCTGAAGGTGGGCTGGAAGGGGAAGTGGATGAAGATGAGAATGGAGGGGGGGGTACCCAGAGCCCCTCCCCCAGTTTTGGGTTTGAGCTGGAGGGGAGGACCCCAGCCCCTCTGCCAGCCTGGGGGGCATGGGCTGGAGGCCACATCCCCCCATTTCCTAGCAGGCTGAGGCTCTGGCTGGCCTCATACTTGGGGAGTGGGGTTGGGGCATGGAAAGGGCTGGAATTAGGCTCCTGGCCTTGTCACAATTTGTGGCTTAAACAAAAGGCCAGAGAAAACGATAAAAACAAGTCAGATCTTTGCAGAAGTGAGAGAGCAGGGGCTAAGAGAGCCAGCGAGCAAGGCTGACAGGGCAGGCAGGTGAATCTAAATGAGCCAATCAGTCACTGAGGAGGAAGCAGCTGGATGCATGTGTCTTTGATTACATAGAGGAAAAAAGCCAGTGAACCAGGGAATGAACAAATTAAAGAATTAACAGGGGATGGGATGGGGAAAATGTGAATAAATAAATGGATGAAAAAGGGTAGAAGGAATAATGAGTAAATCAATAAATGCTGGATTTAATTTATGGGACACCCCTCTTTCTCTAAATCTCTGCTCCTCCCTCATTTCATCCCCCGCACCACAGATGCTTCTCCATCACCCTCTGTCCCCTGGCCCTGTTTTAACTGTCATCAGTGCCCTGAGAACCAGCTAAATTTTAGGATAGACTTATTTAATTAGATATTTACTTGTTTGACTATATCCTCTTCAAGAACGTCACTCCCTAAGGACAGGACAATGTGTGTCTCTGTGCCTGGAACAGTGCCTGGCACATAGCAGGTGCTCCGTAAATAGTCAGAGAATGAATGAAGTGAATGAATGAACTGACAAGTGAATAAATAGACACTTGAATTAATAAGTGGTCAGGGCTTGCATTAATGAACATAGTTTCAGAAAGGTAGCGTCTTCAGGACCCGGGGGGGATCCCCTGACAAAGGGACTGTAAAGGCCACCCCTGCCCACCCCAGAGTCCCTACTGTTAATGAAGCCGTGTTCTTCGGATGAGTGGATGCTGGTCAGGTGGCCGGCTCGACGGCGGCAGTCCCTCTCGGCATCCTCCCATGCCCGCCGATGGGCGAAGTAGCGGTAGCAGTGGCCCTGAAACTTGTGCCAGCCATGGTCACAACCCTCTGTGTCTGGGAGGTGAAAAGGGAGCATGAAGGGGGCTGGCCTCAAGCCGAGGCCTGCCTTGCCAGCCGTGAGCACACCAGCCCACCAGAGAGAGGCCCCAATCCAAGGTCACTGTGGGGCGAAATCAACCCTCTCCCTGGGCCCATCCCCCAGCCCCCACTCTGTCCCCCCACCTTTTCACCTCCCTCCTCCCATATTCACTTCTTTTCTCTGTTGCAGGAAGAGATTCAACTGGAAGACCATTACACCCATTCCCTCTTATTCCAACTCTAATATCTCATTCTCTGATCTGGCCACATCCTGGGACCTCAGGAAATGGTCTCAGGAAGGCCTAAAATTTCCCTCCTGGGAAAAAACTCAAATAGACATTTCTCCCAAAAAGATATACAAATGGCCTACAAGCACATGAAAAGATGGTCAACAACGTGAATCATTAGGAAAAACGAATCAGAATCACAATGGGATACCACCTCATACCCACTAGGATGGCTATAATTTTTTTTTAAAAGGAAAATAATAAGCGCTGGCAAGGATATGGAGAAATTGGAACCATCTTGCGTTGCTGGGGGGAATGTAAAATGGTGTAGCCCCTGTGGAAAACAGTCTGGCAGCTTCTCAAAAAGTTAAACACAGAATTACCATATGACCCAGCCGTTCTATTCCTGGGTACACCAAAAAGAATGGGGGGAAAATCAAAAAGAATGGAAAACAGGTATTGAAACAAAAACGTGTACATGAACATTCATAGCCGCACTATTCCCATTAGCCACAAGGGGGAGACAACTCAAAGGTCCATCAAGTGATGAATGGATAAACAAAATGTGGACCATCCAATGGAATACGATTCAGCCATAAAAAGGAATGAAGCACTGACACGTCCTACAGCGTGGATGAACCCTGAAAAACATCAGGCTGAGTGAAAGAAGGCAGATACAAAAAGACACAGAGCGTATGACTACATTTATATGAAACATATAAAATAGGCAAATCCATAGAGACAGAAAGTAGATTAGTGGTTGCCAGGGGCTGGAGGGGAGGAATGGGGAGTGATGGCTAACGGGGACAGGATTTCCTTTGGGGCTGATGAAAATGTCTTGGAACTAGCTAGAGGTGGTGGTTGTACAACACTGTGAATGTACTGAATGCCACTGAATTGTACACTCTAAAAAGGTTAATTCTATGTTATGTGAATTTTATCTCAAGAAAATTATTCGCCTCCTGCCTGTCTGACTCACGGCCATGGAACCAGAGGCAGAGACCTGGAGCTCCATGTGTGGGAAGCTTGTGGTCCAGCACCCAACCCTGCTCCTGGAACTGTTTCTGGGGTCTCGGCAGAGACTCACCTTTCTCACAGAGGCTGCCCCCATAGCTGGGGAGGCAAAGGCAGATGAAGGCGTTGACCTCGTCGATGCAGGTGCCTCCATTCTCACAGGGGCTGGAGAGGCAGTCATCTATATCTGGAGGGGAAGGTGGGGCTGAGTCAGAGGTCAGCCTCCCTGTGGCTCCCAGTCCCCATGGAGAACCAGGCAGAAGATGCGTTCATGACCCTACCATCTATCCCAGACCTGAGTACAACAGCGGTGGTCTGCACTGATGGCCCAATGACTCTGGAGGTCAAGGGGGTGGAACCTCACACAACTGATGTGAATTAGCATCAATGAGAGGAGATGCCACTGGGCTGGCTGAAAGCCAGAGTGTGCAGGACGTTCCCCCTGACTCCAGAACAGTGGGTGGGTCTGGCAAACAGAAGGTGGGTCTGGCAAACAGACACATAGAATGTCGAAGCTGAAGGGTCTTCAGAATGTGGAGCACTTATAAGGATTTGCACAGAATCACGAAGTTGTTTGTAGGTACAGGGAGCAATCAGTTGAGCACCTCTTCTCCCAATCCCTGTGTAGATAGTGCCTGAAGCATGTACGATGCCAGGCAAGTCACTTGCCCTCTCTGAGACTCAGTTTCTTTTTTTTTGCAAAGTGGTGATAACAATTGCACCTCCACAGCAGTGGTTGTGAGTAGAGTCAATGGAAGAGCTCAAGAAATTATATCATTTATAATTATTGTTATAATTTCATAATTTTTCATATGTCTTGTGTTGGGCTTTGGAGCTAGCTTCCAACAGTTCTGGTGGTGGTGCCTATACCCCTGCCTACCCAGGAGAGGGTAGGCAATCCCCTGGGGCCCTTTGCCGGTGGGAGTATGAGCCTTACCATCCTTTTGTCTTCCCCTTCCCCACCCCTGCCTGGTAGTAATGGGAGGCAGCACACCAGAGCCTCAGCCCTGAGGATAAAACCTCAGATGGTTGTTGCTGAGGCTGATTTACTGGAACCAAGGAGTGAGGGAGGGGAAGGGAGCATCTGAAGCCAGCATTTTGTGATCCCTGATCCTCATGGGGATGGCTGCTGGGATAGACCCCAGGGCTCTGAGTCAGACAAGTCTGTGTTCAGATCCTGAGTCTGGCGTACTCACCGATCTCACAGTTCTCTCCAGCAAAGCCCTGGTCACAGCTACAGCCATACATGGTGCCATTGGCTTTACACGTGCCCCCATGCAGGCAAGGGTTGTTCTCACAGGGATCCGAGGGAACTGCAGGATGGACAGGAGTATGGGAAGGAGTCAGACCACCAAGTCTGCCTCCCAGGGAATCCAGACCTCAGACCCCTAAAGGCCCTCTCGTTCCACCCCTCTCTGTGGAGTCCCCTCTATAACTTCCCAATAATTGATTGCCAACTTCCTCTCACATGTCCCTGTGATGAGCTTACTCTTTCCAGGAACTGGCCAAAGCACCTGTGGGATGCCCTGGCTATGGCAAAGTCCTTCCTTGGACTGAACTAGAATGGGATTCCTGCAGCTTCTCTTAGGAAGTCTTCTCATAGAACATGGTTTAAGTGCCCTCCTTGACTTATCCCCATTTTTCTAGAAATACCCAACTGGTCATTGTGCTTCTCATACTTTGGAGCAAAGAAGTGGACATAGGTTCTAGATGGGGTATGAACGGCACTGGGACCAGTGGGAACCATCACTTCCTTCGTCCTTGTGGCTCAGCCTCTTCTGATGCAACCTCAGTGGTTACAGTGTGGAGAAGTGGTGGATTATAGCAGTAATAACCATAGGCTGTGCAGTCAGAGAGGCTGGTTCAATTCCTGCCTCTGCCACTCACTAGGGAACCCTGGGCAAATTACTTCTGTGAATTTCAGTTGCCTCATTTACAAAATGAAAATAAAAATAGCTCATCCTGGGCTTCCGTGGTGGTGCAGTGGTTGAGAGTCCACCTGCCGATGCAGGGGACACGGGTTCGTGCCCCGGACCGGGAAGATCCCACATGCTGTGGAGCAACTGGGCCCGTGAGCCATGGCCGCTGAGCCTGCATGTCCGGAGCCTGTGCTCCGCAACGGGAGAGGCCACAACAGTGAGAGGCCCGCGTACCGCAAAAAAAAAAAAAAAAAAAGTAGCTCATCCTGCTCTCCCAGTCCTGACCGTAATGCCATGACTGGCTCTCTGTATATCAGCCTGGGGCCTCTTGAGGGGTCTCAACATTGCTTAACACGGATAGGGTTCTCTGGAGGCAGGAGGGTCACCCCTCCCCATCTCAGGGCCTCAGAGGCCTTGGTGAGTGGTCTCTGGACCACCCTGGAGTCTTGGAGGGGCAGAGCAAGAACCCCCATGTACCCCAGATGACCCCTATCCCTTGTCAGGACAGTGTCAAGTCTTCCACTGCAAGATACCAGAAATGAGACCCAGAGGAGGGCAGGGTCTAGCTCAAAGCCACTCAGCAGGACAGTACAAGAGCCAAGACTGGCCTACGGGGATCTGGAAGCCATTTAAGGCCCTCTCTCCAGGCCCTATAACGTAGAATTTGTTTCTGTTTTGTCCTGGTCTGGAGGCCCACAAGAAACTGAGACGATGACAAGCAGTCACCTCCTCCCTGATCTTCTGGACTCCGCCCTCACCCTTAACAGGTTGTTCTCCCCACAGCTGCCAGAGGGAGGCCATGTAAACCTGAGTCAGGTCATGTCCCTCCTCTGCTTAGACTCCTCCATGGCTCCCCATTGCCCTCATAGGAAAAGCCAAAATCCTTACCTCAGCCCACAGGGCCTGGTGCAGTCTTCCCCAATATCTCCCTGCCTGATCCTCCTCTCCCTCCTTCACTTACTCCGCTCCAGCCACACTGACCCTGCTGTTCCTCCTACACACCAAACACGGTCCTGCCTCAGGGCCTTTGCACAAGCTATTCCGTCTGCCTGAACTGCTTTTCCCCTAGATCTCTGCATGGCTCCTCTCACCTCCTTCAGGCTTGCTAAAATTCATCCTAACCCCCCTTCCAAAACCAAAACCCACCCACTGGCATCCCTCATCCCTTGCTTTACTTTTCTCTTTTGTCTTTATTACTTTCTAACCTCCAATATAATTTATTAGGACCATCATTTCTTATCCATGCCTCCCCCCAGAGCAGTGATGTTCCACATGGCAGCCACGCACAGCTATTTAAGTTTAAATTAATTAAAATGGAATAAAAGTTAAAACGCAGTTCCTCAGTCACACTAGCCACATTTCAAGGGCTCAGTAGCCACCAATGGCTTGTTGCTATTGTATTAGACTGCGTAGCTCGAGAACATTTCCATCACTGGGAAAGTTCTAGAGCATTGTTCTAGAATGTCAGCTGCCAGAGGACAAGGGACTCGGTCTCAACATGGTGCCTGGAATACAGCAAGCACTCAACAGTTGCTTGCTAACTGCATAAAGGTAGCTGCTGGCCTGCCCGCAGTGACTGAAGCCGGTCCCTGGGGCAGTGGCGTGTACCACCACGGATGGCCAGAGAGGCCTGTGGCTATTTCTGTGCCTGGTGCCACCCTGGCACGTGCGGGCACATGCGTGGGGCTGCCAGGCGCCAGGACGTGTAAGCCCCACCAGGTGCCCCAAGCTGCTGACACCTGCCCACGGACTGGCGGTGACTCAGTCGCTTGCTGGTGCTGCATTTATTTTTGGCTTCATTAGCATTTCTGCTGCAAGCAGTAGGTGAGTAGGCGCCCAGGTCTCCCCCAGCACTGGCTGCCTCCCTCCACCCCGGCTGCCCATGGCTTGAGTCTGGAGCTGAAAAACCAACAAAGTCCAAGACAGATCCAGCCGTGGCCCTGGGGGCTCCTCTCAACACACTTTCCTTAGCACACTTCTTCGTGGTTTCCCTCCCACCTGACCATTCCTTCTCTAGTTCCTTTGGCCTTGGGCAAGCTTACCCCCTCCCCAAGACCTCAGGGCGTTTTATTTTGTTTTATGTCAATGAAATAAACATCTTAGAGCCCAGTGATTGAGACAGAGACTGTTGTCAGACAGCCTGGATTCAAACGTTATCCTTGACACTCCCCAGCTGCATGACTCTGCACAAGTCACTTGACTTCCCTGTGCCTCAGTATCCCCATCTGTAAAGTTAGGATCGTACTAGAACTTGTTCCTCAAGGACATTAAAAAGATTAACCAAGGTGATTCCAGTAAAGTGCTCAGACCAACCCAAGCACAAAGGCAGTCACCAATAAACATAAGCCTTTATTGATGCAAGTGCCCCTGCCCAGGGTCCACCTGCCTCCTGGGCATCTAAGAAAAGAAGATGCAGCCCCAGACACAACCCAGAGATGACAGGGTGGGTGATAAAACCCTGCATCCGCTGTTTCCATCACCACGACACTCTGCCTTCAAAAAAAGGAGCAAGTGTTATTGATTGATTGTAAAACCAATCCTGTTAATAAGAGTGTTTTGCAACTCGGAAAAAGTGTGCCTCTTAATTAGCTTCTTCTTCTTCTTTGTTTTTTTTTTTTTTTTAACGCTCACTTGACCGAAAGAATAGCTCAATATGGCAGGACCTAAAAACTAAAGGGCTGGAATTTGCAGGCTGCCCATAACGGGCAGACCTGGCCCCAGGAGAACAGGGTGATGGCTTTCTCTGGACTCCGCTGGGCATAGAGCAACCAAGGCACATGTGGATTTGGGTGCCAGTTGAGGTTTGACCACTGACTAGCTGGTAGTGACATACCTCCCTGAGCCTCAGTTTGCTGTCTACTAAATGGGGGTGATGCCCACCACTCCCACCCCTTCCCAGCACCCACTTTATCTGTGGCTTGAGGCCCCCCACGTTTTGCACCACTGAATTCCAGCTACGATTCAACACTTGTCCAGGAAGGCCTCCCTGCCATGCCTCCTCCCTCCGGCCCCACCCCAGGGGGGTTGCCTGTAACCAGCTCTGTCTTCCTCAGACTGAGGCATCGCTGAAAGCAGGACCCCAGCGTCACACAACACTGTCAGCTGAGAGTGGTCATGAACATGATTTGCTGACTGTACTCGTCCCCAAAACCAAACTCCGCCCAACACCTCGTCATTGCCTCATTGCTCGCTGTGCCTAAAACACATCAAACGCAGCTTCACCTCCTGGCCTTTGCCCAGGCTAGTGCCTCTGCCAGGAATACGCTTTCTGTAATTCAACTCTGCCTAATGACCTCCCGCCTTCAACATCATCCCCTGCTAGAAACCTTCCCAGGCACCCAAGAACAATCCTTCCTCCCAGCTCTGGCCTACCCCAGCCCCTGGTTCCTGAGCACAAACACAGTGACCTGGATGAGACCACGAGCTTCCAACTCACCCTCCTCTGCACTCCCATTTGCAGGGGTTCCTGGCAGGGCTGGCTCCTCTCCACTTGCTGCCTCCGCCCAGAAGCTCTCCACACCCGGGCTCCCCGCCAGGACCTCCAGCTCAAACTCCTCTGGGCCCAGGGAGGCAGGCAGCAGGGTGCTGGGGGAGTCCCACGGCACTATAGGCTCCCCCGAGGAAACCGAAATGGGCTTGTCCTTGCTGGCTGCCGTCGGTGTCCAAGGAGGAAGAGCAGGCTCCCCTGAGGGGCTGCCCTCACGTGGAGGCTCCAAGCCTCTCAGGGTGCCCTGGGTCACCATCTGGCCCTCCGGCTCTGGATGGGGTTGGGAGTTTGAGGAGGCCATTGTGGACATGGCCAGGACCCCAACCTTGTCCCCCAGGTCCAGGGACATGAGGGACATCACCACACTTGTATCCACAGCCATTTGAGGGTTCAAGGTGGGGTTTTCAGCTCCCTCAACCACGTGGGATCCAGGTTCCCAATTCCCACCGGCACCACGGGTGTCTAGTGTGGCCATGGAATTCATGGGAGCCACTGTGGCTCCTCCATCTGTAGCAGCCGAAGGCTCCAAACGCGGGGTGACCTTGAGCATCAAGGAGACCCTAGGGACCCCCAAGGGCGCAGATGGGGAATGGGGGTCTAGCCCTTCACTGTGCAGTGACCGCCACATGCCCTGTGCCTCATCCATGTTGGCCTGCAAGCTGGAAGTGGGGGTCTCTGCTGTGTTGAAGACCGCAGACTCAGACCCCAAGACGCCTCTGGCTCCCATGGGCTCAGGGGCCGTCTCAGTGGGAGTGACGGCTGCCACCACATTCCCATCCACAGAAGCCTGTGGGTTGGATCTGGGGGGCTCAGCTTTGCTGAGCCCAGTAGGGCTGGTCCCCCCAGTTTTTCCGAAGTCTGCTCTGAAGGAGTTAGGACCAGCTCCAGCTCGTGTGTCTGTAGCTGCCTGCAAAGGAGCCGTAGGACTTCCTTCTCCAGGGCTGCTGAGTGTCAGGGATGTGGCCTCTCCACCTTGTCCCATCAGGCCCGAGGAGGAGGGCAGGGAATACACTTCTGGATGGATGGGATACTGGGGGCTGGCCTCGATCTCTGAGGCAGGGGAGGGTGGGGCAGCGGCCATGGCTTCATTATACCCCTTTACCTCACTGGCATCAGTGGGGAGGGGCGTAGGGTGTGACAGGAGCCACAGTTTGTGGCCACGAAGCATGGCCATGACAGGGAGGTCTGGAGAAATGACTGTGGGAGAAGCCTCCCAGCGGGCAGTGCTGGGGCCCTTCAAGGGGTCGGGAGCCAAGGCAGTGGCCTCCGAGGAGGACCAGGGCAGGTCGGGGGTGGCTGGCCTCACACTGGGGCCCTTGGCTTCCTCTAGTTCCAGGCCAAGGGTGATAGGTGGGACCATGGTTGGGGGCCACAGCCAGGGCTCTGGGGGGCTCCTGCCACCAGGGGAACCTGAAACAATACCAACAGTAATTATAATTATCTCTCAGCAGCTTCTTCTGCTGATAGTCTCCTTGGCTCCAGGCCTGAGGAAGAGGGGTCTTCTGAGGCTTGGTGAGGCCAGGGGACCCAACTGTGATTCGGAGCCTCCTCCCCTGTCCCCCTTGCATCCCCAGGCAGGTCCCATCTCCCCCTTGGACCCCACTCACCAGCTCCAGGCACATCCACCTCATTGGTCAGCACAGCCCAGGGGCTTTGGCTCCGGCCACTCCCCAAGGCGTCAGTGGCTCCTGTGGCCAGGGGAGGCTCCACGTAATTCCCAGCAACCTCTGGGGTGGGGGGCTGGACGCTGGCCTGGAGCGCGCTCTTCAGCCCTCGCTGGGGTTCCTGTTGCTGGAAGTGGCGCCCGTTCAACCCTTTAAAGCGCCCCCTCCTCCTGGGCATGGGGCTGGCTGGGGTTGCCTCTGTGTGCCTGCCCACCGCAGTGCCTGCCTCCACGTTGCCGGGGGCGGGGGACACCGTGCTCAGCCACACCTCCTCAGCCTCCAGAGCAGGCCTTGAGGCTAGTGTGAGGCCCCCAGTGGCAGGACTGGGGGTCTCTCGAGACTCCTGCTTCTCTGCCAAGATCAGAGGCTCTTCCTCCCCACTGGACACCAGAGGCTCCTGGAAGTCTGGGGTGACCACCTCCTCCTCCTCCAGGCTGGGCTCCAGTTCTTGGGCGGGGGGCCCTTCTGCTGATAGAATCTCCCCCTCATCCCCAGACGACGGGGTCTCTGGGTTTCCATGTTGTGATGTAGGGTGATGAGCTGTGGGAGAAAGCAGAAGAGGCTGTGTTAGGCCCAGGGGCTGGCTGGGAAGTTCTGCCTGAAGTCTACCCACATTCCAGCATGCTACAGCAGAGATCTTCTATGTACCTCTGTCTCTCTGAGCCCCTCTGTCTCTCTGGGTTGTTTCTGGGATCCCCCCTGACTGAGAGACAGAGGCGCAAAGTTATCATCCTCACTGTTCAGGCTGGGGTCCACTGTCAAGGTCAGAATCAACTGGTCGCAGTAAAGGGTCAAGAGACAGCTTGGCTGGTGGGTGAAGCTGAGCAGTGGCCAGCTCTCAGGGGGCAGGTCAGACCTGGGCCGTGGCTCCTCCCATGGAAGAGAAAGCGCCTAATGGGCATGGCCTTCCTACGAAGAGATTCTTTTCCCCCCCCCAGCTTACACATAAGACTCAGCTCCTTGGACTTGAGGTTTGCAGCTTCTGAGGGTGTGGCCCCACCCCAAGGGTGAAGGCCATCCCTGGTCCCATCCCTGGGGGTGTGGCCTTGCTCAGGGGTCATGGCTAGTTGAGGCATCACTTCCTCCCCAGTGGGTGCTCATGGGCAAGGCTCCAGGTGAGAACTGCTCCATCCAGCGGCGTGTCTCTCAGAGATCTCAGGAGACATAGCCCACCCACTAAACAGGACTTCCCCCCAGAGCTTGGTCTTCTCTGGGGTTCGTCCTCCTCTAAGGCGGGGCTCCTACGGAAAGCTTGTCTCAGGGGTACGACCTTTCCCTGGGGGCGCGGCTCACCGCGCAGCAAGTTTTCTTGTGTCTCTCCCCTGCCTGGCCTCCACCTCTACTAGAAAGCCAAGCTCCCAGGGGCGCGGCCTGTATCAAGGTGCATGCCCTTGGGGCGTGGCCACCCGGGGACGCACACTCAAAGGGCGTGGCCTCACGCGCACCTCGGAAGCAGTAGGCGTCGTAGCGCTCTCTCGGCGCCGGGAAGCGGGTGCGGTTGGCGAAGCTATAGACGGTGCGCACGCCCGGGACTGGGCCCCCGCAGCGCCGGCGCGGCGTCTGGATCGGATAGCGCACGCTGCCGTCGGCCAGCCAGCCCGGGTCGCACTGGTCCAGGCCCTCATGCCAAGCCAGGTGCAGCTGTCCTACCGAGGCCAGCACAGCGCCCTGGCGGCGGCACTGGGCACGCGCGCCGGCCAGTGTCAGGCGGCGGGCCAGACCTACGTAGAAGACCTCGCCTGCGGGAAGGCGCGGGAGAAGGTCAGAGGGGCCCCAAGAACCCTCCCACGGAGCCCGGGAAGGGGGTCCCACCCCAAATAGCCCTGATCTGGCTAGATCTGGGTTGCAGCAGCCGCAGCTGCGTGCCCCCATCGCCAGAACATCACTGTCGTTACCTCTCATGCAGTGCTAAGAGGGGGCTTCACTTTCCTTTTCAAGTGAGGTAACTCAGGCCCCTTAACGAGTTGAGCTTCAGAGAGAGGGAGGGCCTTGATGAGGGGGGATCAGTGAGGAGGGAAGTAGGAAGAGGGAGGGGGGGCAGGAAGGGGGAGAGACTCAGAGAAGGGGACAAGGCTTCAGAGAGGGAAGAGGCTCAGAGAGAGGGAAGGGGCACAGAGGAGAGAGGCTCAAGGAGTGGAGGAAGGCTCAGGGAACCGGTGGGCTCAGATCATGGCTGCAGGTTTAGAGAGGGATGAAACTTAGGAGAGCTAGGAAGGACTTAGGGAAGGATGGGGGTTAGGGAGGGTAATGGGGCTCAGGGAAGGGGGTGTTCTGCCAGCCCCAGACTTACCCCCCAGCTCACGGGCAAAGCAATACACATCGTAGAGTTCCCGTGGGTCTCGCCTCCCATAGTTCCTCACCCCTGGAAGGCTGCTACGGTCACCATAGCAACCAGGACGGGACTGGGTGATAGGATACCTGACAAGACAAGGTGGGGGTCCCTCTCAGATGTGTGCTCCTGGGGCCCCCAAGGACCATCTTTCTCCAGGGGCTAGCTCTCCATCTCCCTACCCTGTGTACCCCCTCACCGAACAGTGCGGTCAGAGAGCCACCCGGCATCACAGTTGTCAAAGCCATCCTCGAAGGCGGCCTGCAGGTGCCGCGGGGCTGCAATGGTGGCTGAGTTGAGACGGCAGGCGTCCTGGGCCTCAGCGAAGGTCAGCGAGTAGCGATCCTGGGCTGCTCGGTAGTGGAACACAACACCTATGGGGAAATATCCAGGATGATTTATGCTGTAATCTTCAAGAACAGACCTCGCTCTTGCAGAATGCCCCCCCCAGTCTGATAATAACAGACCTGCTGCCCTACACTGCCCTGTACCATGTCTGTTCACTCAGCAACAGGCATAGTGCTAGGGTGATGATGACGGGGGGTGAGACAGATATGCCCCCATTTTACAGATGAAGAAATGATAGCAATGGCCATAAAGGGCTAGAATTTGTTAAATATTTGCTATGTAGAAAGCATTTATAAGCATTATCTCATTGAAATCTTACAACAACCCTATGATTATCCCCATTTCCAGAGGAGCAAACTAAGGCTCAGAAAGGTTGAGGGACAGGTCTAAGGCCAATTAACCTGTATAAGGGAGAGCCAGAAGTTATATCCAGAAAGATCTGACTCCAAAGATAGCACTCTTCATGCCTAGGGTTAGGCTCTGGAGGTGACAGGAGGCATGGAGAAGAGTGAGAGAGAGATTCTGCCTTTTAGGAATTAAGTACATGCATACAGAGGGGAAGCAAAGGCAGCAATGGGTGATCAAATGTGGTGGGTTTTTAAAAAAATTGTATTTATTTATTTATGGCTGCATTGGGTCTTCGTTGCTGTACGCGGGCTTTCTCTAGCCGTGGCGAGCAGGGGCTACTCTTCGTTGCGGTGCACGGGCTTCTCATTGCAGTGGCTTCTGTTGTTGTGGAGCATGGGCTCTAGGTGCGCAGGCTTCAGTAGTTGTGGCACGTGGGGTCTAGATCACAGGCTCAGTAGTTGTAGCACACAGGCTTAGTTGCTCCGTGGCATGTGGGATCTTCCCAGACCAGGGCTCAAACCCGTGTCCCCTGCATTGGCAGGCAGATTCTTAACCACTGCGCCACCAGGGAAGCCCCCAAATGTGGTTCTTGCTCAGCTTAGAAATGGAGTCACCGAAGGCTTCCTGGAGGAGGTGACATGTAAGCCAGGACATGAAGCATCAATAAGCTCACTGTGACTCAAATTCTGATTCAGGGATGAGAGAAATGGCTGAGCAAAACAAAGGTGTTAAACATTTTGCTCCATTTTATCAAACTGAGAGCTCCCAGAAGGCAGCAGCTGTGTCTCACTCATGGCTGTGTCTCCAGCACCAGGCTGGCATGTGGTAGCTACTCAATAAATGTTTGGCTGAATGAACGAACTAACCAAACCCAGAGGTGGAATTCTCTTCTTTCACGACTTATCAGTTTTCTTTGAGGTTTATCAGTTTTGAGAACAATGCCTTGGAAAGGGGATGATTGGTTGACTCCATAAAATATGCAGTGAGACACTGTTGGCTGGGCAAAGACTGTGCCCCAGAACAGAGGGTGCAGGGACTTTGCTCGTGGCCAACATAGGTTAAGGGAAATTGACTTCCCAGTAGGAGTCCACAGGATATTCTCCACACAACAATCCATTCATTGGGCTTCCCTGGCGGTGCAGTGGTTAAGAATACGCCTGCAATGCAGGGGACACGGGTTCAAGCCCTGGTGCAGGAAGATCCCACATGCCTTGGAGCAACTAAGCCCGTGCGCCACAACTACTGAGCCTGTTCTCTGGAGCCTGCGAGCCACAACTACTGAGCCCATGGCCACAACTACTGGAGCCCATGCTCTGCAACAAGAGAGGCCACTGCAATGAGAAGCCTGCCCACCGCAACTAAGAGTAACCCCCGCTCGCTGCAACTAGAGAGAGCCCACGTGCAGCAATGAAGACCCAAAACGCAGCCAAAAAACCCCACAAATCCTTTCATTGATTCATTTGTCAAATATCAATTGATCATCTTCTGTGTGCCATGCCGTGTCCTAGGACTTTGTTTAATAATTTAAAAAAAATTGTTTTTTGGCCTTGTTCATCTTGATTGGTTAGGAAAACAGAAACTACACTATTTCAACAGAAACAATTTAATATAGGAATTGGTTACATTGATGACTTATTTACTTAATCTATATTTTCAATCCACTTTTTAAAAAGAACTTTACTTTTTAAAAACATATATTTATTTTAAAAGGAAATTTGTATTCCTATATTAAATAGAAAGCCAATATCCTTTGCCTTATGTGAAAGTAGGTAACCATGAAATGGACTTAAAACAAGGTTATGAAATCCTATGAAATGCTGTGGTCCATAAGAGACTGAGCCAGAGGCTGCTCTCTCTTAGCTAAAAGAGAAAGAGAGAGATGTTAAAGAGAGAGGCGTACCCATGGAGACTTTGTTCCTGACTTCATCAGAAGAACTGAAAGCAAATCGCTGTTCAGGGAGTGATTTCTTTTTTTTTCTTTTCTTTTCTTTCTTTTTTTTTTTGCTTGTGGGATCTTAGCTCCTTGACCAGGGATCCAACCTGGGCCCTCGGCAGTAAAACTGCAGAGTCCTAACCAGTGGACCACCAGGGAATTCCCCAGGGAGTAATTTCTAAGGTGACATTCAGTGGATGGGCTTCCCCATCCCAGCCTTGGCCCCTCCCCTTCCCCCAACTGACCCGTCACTTCCAGGGGCACCAGGTCCTGCTCATCCTCGATGCCCCTCACCACCTGGCAGCGGTAGAGCCCGGAGTCGCTGGCCCTCAGTGGCCCCAGTAGCAACGTGGCGTTGACCCGGTGCCGGGGGTAGGCAGGTAGTGACACGCGTCCCTGCCAGCCCTTGGCCACTCGAACCACGTTGTCCTTGGCCACTAGGATGGGCAAGTCCTGCCGTTGGCCTGATGCAGTCCGCACCTTGGTCCACTTGATCCGAGGAGCTTCTCGGGCTGCACCTGGCCGTGGCCACAGGGTGAAGAGACAGGGCAGGGCCACCAGCTCTGCCAGCGCAGCCCGCACCGACCCAGACCCCACCTTCTGCATGTGGAGCCCCTTCTCGGCAGTGGCAGCAGCAGTGGCGTCCTGTGTGCCTGTGGTGGAGAAGGTGGAGAGAGGGCCTGACTGAGAAGCAAGGACCCTCTGACTGAGGCCAGAGAGGTTAGGTTGCCTACACAACATCACAATGTCGTACACAGATCTGTGACCTGCAACCCAATCTGTGAGCAGAAGAGGGGTAATGGGGTCGAATCCCTTCATAGTTCTGCCTCCTCTCAAAGTCCAGACCCTGGAGGCCAGGGATTTAACTCTCAGTGTCACTGACTCACTATGTGTCCATGGGAAAGTCACTATTCTGCTCTGAGCCATGGTTTCCCCAAAAGTTAAGTGATAGGCAGCCATTGGAAGAGAAACAGTGTTTGTGGAGTACCTTCTATATAACAGGCACTTTATAAATAGCAATCAGCTCATTTGATTTTCATAACCATCTGCAGAGGTAGCCCTGTCTCATCCTCTTTTGGGGGAGTTGAGGAAATTGAGGCTCAGAGACATCATTATAATTGCGTAAGGCCACAGAGCAAATCAGGAGGCATTGCTAAAGTCTGGGCTTTTGACCGCTACTGGGGAGATGCCAGGGAGAGGCACACAGACCTTTATTTCTATTGTCCTACCCATGGCAGGCATCACTAATCAATCTTCATACTATTCTCTCTCCCTCTTTTTTTTCTCTCTCTCTTCAGCTCATCTCAGCAAAACAGTGAGAGGCGGGAAACTCTAGCCTCCACTGGCAATGACTAAAAATAACCTCTCAGGTGTCTTGTTCGCTTTTGACTGTTCAAAGACTTTTTTCATCTATTCTCATTTTATTCTCCAGACCAAGCCAGAGAACCAGCAGGAGAAGGCTCTCAAGTTAAAAAGCTGCCCCATCTTGTCAATTCTCCAGACCCCAACCTCTCCCAACCCACAAGCCAACTCACCCTGTTCCCCAGCCACAAAGAGCAGCATCTGGAGAATCAGGAGGCCTGAGACCCAGACAGACATGGCCCCCATCCTGGACCTGAAACAAGATGGAGAGGAAGGAAGGGGTGAGTACAACCCTCCTAGACATTTGGCATGAAAGGACCAATTCCTCCCACTCTACGGATCTGGAAACTGGGGCTCAGAGAGGCCAGTGTGTCACTCAAGGTCACACAGTCAGCAAGCCAGAGCTGAGCCAGAATCCGAACCCAGGACCAACTGACTTCAGAATCCGAGCAGTGAAGTCCTATGGTCAGAGCATGGGTTCTGGAGGGAATCAAACCTGGGGTTGTCTTTTGCCTGTTCCTTGCCGGGTGACCTTGAGCAAGTAGCTTAGCTTCTCTGTGCCTCAGTTTCTTTGCAGGTCAGATGGGGATAATATGAGGTAGTTGGAAGGGATAGATGAGTCAATATAGTCAATACATATAAAACGCTTAGAACTGCCTGGCATGAAGGAGTAAATTTCAGCTGCTATTATTATTATTGACTTTAACATAGCCAAGATCAAAGTCCCATTTTTCAAGTCAGCCTCCCAAATCAAATTGGGGGCTCCTAGAGAGCAGCAGCCAGTCCTAGTCTGCCTGGGGTCCCCAGTTCTGGCAGCAGACTGGACTCCAAGCCAGCCTGTAATCTGGGTTTGCTGACTGACACGATTCTCAGCTTCAATTCCAGGATTTGGTTGTCGCCAAGATTCTATTCCTGGTTTCTGGGATTTTTGAAGAGCTGCCAAGTCCCAGCTGGAGGAAGGGACCTCGCCCTCGCCCACCCCATCCTCCCCCTGAATCCATACTGACTGGCGAAGATGCCTTCTAGGTCCACAGAGAAACTCCAGTTGTGGGTCTAGACTCCTACAGGGGTTGTGGCACATGAGCATGAAGTGGACAAATAGTGAGCACTACCTGTAAGCAAGGCCCATTCCAAACACTGGGATACAGCAGTGCCCTCCCAAACCTCACATTCTTCCAGAGACTAGAAACCCTGGGCTGGTGGTGCGTCCCACCCCTCTGGAACCCCCTTCCCCTTCCCCCCCTGGGGGGGCTCAGAAGGTGGGGGCAGATGGGAAGTTAGAACATCACCTACAAACCCAGCCCTTGCACCCTCCTCCTGATAAAAGAATAGCCAGTGGGGATAGAGTCCAGAATAGGGTCCTGTGGGGGACAGCTGTCCCCACCTTAGGGAGGCAGGCCAGGGACCTGTCCGTGGTGCTGAACTCTGGGGCAGCAACGCAGTGGCACTACCCACCCCCTTGGTCTCTTTCTTGCCTTCTTAGGGCAGCATCTCGGGGTCCAGAGAGGGTGAGCGGTTTTCCTGGGACTGCACAGCAGGGCAGAGGCCAGCTTCTGGGATGGTGCCCCTAACTACCGACCTGTAAACCTCAGCAACCTCTGCCTCCATCCCAGGCTGTCCTCATTTCTCCCCCTCGGAACTCTGAGCAGGGTGGGATCCCCTGATGGCTGTCCAAGGCCTGGATGGGTATTAGAGGGTGCGGCAGGACTCTGGGCTGCGCCTACCCCAAGAGAGTTTTAGGAGGGGGCAAGTTCAGAGAATTCTCATGCACGTGCACACACACACATACTCTGTACGGTTAAGAGCTCAGACTATATCCACATGACTTGGCTTCAAACCCTGCCTCTACTCCCTACATGTTGCATGATCCTAGACAGCTGTTTCATCACTCCGTGCCTCAGTTTTCCCAGCTGTAAAATGGGGATCAACCAGCACATACTTCAGAGTGTTATTGTGAGAATGGAATGAGCTAAGACTTGTCAAGTCCAAGAAATGTTCACTTAAACAACAGCTTCTTATACACAAAGCCTTGTGTACACACTCAAATATGCAATGGTGGTCCAACAAGGTGACACACAAAGGTTCAGTTGCACTCCACCCCATGCCCTCCCGCACACACTCCATCCCCTCCAGTTGCACCTCACACACCCACACCCCTTCTCTTAAAATACCTCTTCCCCAGGGCCACAAGAGGTGAGCATTTACACAGCTGTCTGGGGCTTGTCCCCTCATTAATAATGTATGAGCCTCATACATATGCAAGTAGGGGCCTGTGGGGCTTTGTGGGAGGGGTGGCCCGGGAGGGGGGAGAGAGAGAGAGAGAGAGAGTGTGTGTGCGCGCGTGAGCGCGCGTGTGTCTCCTCCTCCCTCACATCCACCTCCTGTCTCAAGCCACTGAGTGAGGGTGAGTTTGCCAGTAGGCATTTTTGTGTGTTTGTGCCTGGGTGTGTGTCCAGGCAAGGATATCCATGAGGTTGCCCCCTGTGGTGTGTGAACATGTACGAGTGTCCATAGCAGCAATATGCACTGGGTGGGCCGTAGGGGACCCAGTGTAGTCTCTGGATGTGTGGGTTCAAGTACCCCTCAGCAAGGGCTATGAGCACACGTGTGTATGTGTTACTGGGAGTCAGAGCGTATGTGTGTGCTCCTTGGAGAAGAAAGGAAACTGGGCTCAATAAATCATCCCAGGTTGCCCCTTGGAGACCTGAACCCCTGTCAGTGTCTCTCCCATTAGCTCCCCAACTCTGTACACAGACCACATCTCACACTCACCCACTCAGGGTCCACGCTGCCAATCACATGGAGAGGACCCTTGCTGCACACACGGGACACATACACAGCCACACACTCTAGGCTCAGAGCCTAGGAGACACACACACTCACAGATTCACAGTGACATTAACAAAGAGAGACAATATGGGCACTTACAAGCCAGGCAGCACGTCTTCTGCACAAAGACACACACCCACAGCCTCAGGCTCCCCACATAAACCCCTCGATGAGGCCACTCTGTCAGACACAGTTCCTCACACACACTCACTCACGTAGCTGCCAGCCCCTGGCACAGACCAGGCTGGATAAATTGTGGCTTTGGTGACTGGTGGGCACACATCATTTTGCCTGGTGAAGTGGCCCCCAGCACAAGTTTCCTGACAAAGACACAACCTTGGTCACATTAGAGTCACAGAGGACCCCGGGTCCCCCCATAAGCACATGCCTTCTCCCAGTACGGGGTAGACACACACACACACACACACACACACACACACACGCAAGTCCCTACCTCCTGGGGGACGCCTTCTGTTTGGAAATGTCCACAAGCCAACGAGGCTGCTGGGGTCTGGGGTCCCATGGTCTGCCCAGCCCTCACTCCCGGCCCTTGCCCCACATCCCCCGCTGGGGCCCAGCGCCAACCCTCTCCTCAGCCTGGCTGTCTCCCATTAATGCTGCTGAGAGGAACAAAGAGGAACAGGGATGGGGATTGCTCCTGCCCAGGCTGGGCCTGGGGTCCCAGCCCCCTCCTTGCCAGCGCCTGTGCCCCCAGGCCAAGCCAGGACTTCCACATGCATCCATGTGGCCAGATGGAACGGAAGGCGTGAGGCAAGGATCTGTGTCTAGCTGTGAGAACGTGGCCAGATGTGGAAGTACTGGGGTGGCTCCCCCCTAGAGACTGGGTGCTCTTTACGGGCCCGTGGGATCCATAACTGGGGGCTTTAAGAGGCTCTCAACTAGCATTAACCTCGGAGACACAACGTGCTCCCTGGGAGAAGGGACAGCACCCCAACTCCAAGTCCCAGGGAACAACAGGGACCACCTTGGGATGGAGCCCCCAGAGCCTCCTCCCTGAGTCAAGATGCGGTGACAAGACTTGAGCCAAAAAGACAGGGAGACTGCAGGGCACCCCTTCCCTGTTGGGGTTTACTCTCAGGGCAGACCCCGTCCATTGGGCTCAGGCTGGTCTGGGGGCCTCCTCCCCGCTGCAGTCCAGCCTGGAATCCTGCATTCATCTGCAAATTGGGAATCCCCACTTAAAATCTTGGGGTGTCTCAGCTCAGACACGGGGTGCCCTGTTCCAGAGTCCCCCACACAACGTGTGGATGTCTCCCTTTTCTCTCTAAACTCAGGGTGCCCCTTCCCTAGCCTTGGTTCCCAGTGCCTCCCCAATTCTAAGACCCACCCCCAGCCCGGCCCCTTCCCCATTGCGGGGTCGTCTCCGAATTCCCCAGACAACCTTGCCCCCAAATCCGAATCCCCTTAACATTCCCAAGCCCTCTCCCAGTGTGGGTTCCCTCCCCAACCCGGGGCTTCCCTCCCCCTCTAAACCCCCTCCCCATTCTGGGGGCTTCTCTCTGATCCCCCCTCCCCAATCTCGGGCTCTGTTTCTATTTTCAAGGACCTCTCCCTCAACGCGGCCCCCTCCCCACGACGGACCCCCACCTGGCTCCTAGCTCGGACGCATCCCGGGGCGGTCAACCGGCACAAAGGACGCGGTGGCTGCGCTCAATCCGCGCCGGGTCCACCCTTGAGCCCTGTGCTCCGCTCGCCCCAGCGCCGCCTCAGCGCTTATAAAGGGGCTGCGGGGCTGCTCTGCGCATGCGCTCCCGTCAGCCCGACGCCTCCAACTGCGCGAGGGAGGGTGTTCCCTCTGCCTAAAACCCCCTCCCTCTTCCTACGACCACTCACCCCACCCCGGGGAAGACTGTTCCTGACTTCCTCCCATTCACTTCGCCCCAGGTGCCACGTTAAGGGTCCCCAGACGCCCCGCAGTGGGGCCTGCTCCATCTTACAGATGGGGAAACTGAGACCCCAGGGAGATGAAGTCTCTCCCAAGGTCACGCAGAGGGGAAGGACTGAGCTGGGATTCCAACCCTGGTCTGCCTGACTCGGCAGGTTCACCCTGGAAGCAGTTTAGGCTACAGTTACTGTTTTACACCATGTATAGAGAGGAAGCTGAGGCTCAGAGAGGACAGAAAGCTCCCTGGTTCACACAGCTGGTAAGAGACTTGCAGAGTCAGAGCCCAGGTGTGTCACACCCAGAGCTGTTTCTGCCCGTGCCACCTAGAACTATCATTCATTAATTCATTCATTCCCTTATCTAGTCAACTTCTATGGAGCACCTGCTGTGGACCGGGTACTGTTGTTACAGAAATACTTTTGCTTTGAGCAGGCAGCATGTGCGTGTCTTTGCAGGGAGACCCCTGATCTTAAAAGGTCTGCAATAGAATATTATTCAGCCATTAAAAGGAATGAAGTACTAATATATGTTACAACATAGATGAATTTTGAAAACGTTATGATGAATGAAAGAAGCCAGACACAAAAGGTCACAGTATGAGTCCATTTATATGAAGTGTTCAGAACGGACAAATACAGAGGCAGAGAGTAAATTAGTGATTACCAGGGGCTTGGGGGAGGGGGAACAGGGAGTGATTGCAAATGGGTACAGGGTTTCCTTTTAGGGTGATGGAAATGTTCTAGAGCTAGATAGTGGTGATGGCTGCACAATAATGTGAGTATAGTTAATGCCACTAATTGTACACTTTCAAATGGTAGATTTTATGTTCCGTGTATTTTACCACAATGAAAAATGGAAATGAAGGAGAACAGATACTTTAAAAAATCAGCCCTCTACCCAGCTGGCCTTCCTTCCCAGGGTCTTAGTTTCTCAGCACTGAGAATGGGCTGTGGTAGTTGGAGGGTCTGTTCACTCCACCAGTGTCCTGCATCTGTGTGTATGTGTGTGTGTGCATCTCTGAGGGTGGGTTTCAGTCTGGTGGGGGGACAGACAAACAGGGAACTAGATGATTTCGGCAAGATTACCAAAAAAGGGGTGAGAATGAGTGAAGGACGAAGACCCCAGGGGAGCAAGGTTGCCCTGGAAGGTCTGTAAGTGTCAGACTGCTGTTCTGGGGGTGGGCTAGTGGTGGCCCTAGGGGTCAAAGTGACACAGTGGGGAACTATGCTCACTGTCCAACTTCTCATCACAGAGGAGGGATGGAAGTCGGGGATCACACTGATATAAGTGTCTGCAGGTGACAGGCGGTGGAGACAGGGATCTGGGTGACGTGTGTGGGAGCTGCAGCTTGGCCTCACAAGTCCACAGTTCAAAACCCCTCTCTGGGGAGTTCCCTGGGGGTCTAGTGATGAGGATTCGGCACTTTCACTGCTGTGGCCAGGATTCAATCCCTGGTTGGGGAACTGAGATCCTGCAAGCCGTGCGGCATGGCAAAAACAAACAAACAAATAACCCCAAAAAACCAAAACCCTCTCTGCAACTCCTAACAGTGGTGTAACTCTGGGCCAGTCATTTCGTCTTTCTGTGCCTCAGTTTCCCTGTTGAAAACAGGGACAATTAAGAGTAACCACCTTACAGGGTTGCTGGGAGAATGAAATGGGAAGTAAACACACAAGCTGGGGGCTGCTATTGTACTGCTGCCCATTTTCCAGATGGGAAAACTGAGGCTCGGGGAGGTAGGACATGCACTTGAGGTTGCAGAGTATGGGTAGGGGCCAAGTGGGAGTCCAGGTTTGTGGCTTCAGAACCAAGTTGATCCCCATCCTGACTCCCCCCACCCTTTCACTCCCCCACCCCCTGGCTCCCCTGGCTGGTGCCAGGGCTGAGCTTAGAGGGGCTGGCCTGGAGCCCGGGAGCAGGCTGTTGCTGGGGGCTTGAATGAGGCAACCTTGCCTGGGAATCTGCCGGGCTCAAAGAGCTATTTATAGGCCGGCACTGGGAATGGGCCAACCACCCCCCTCCTCCAGCCTTGAGTGCTCTCTCTGTCTTCTCTACACTGGGGCCTGGGCCAGGGGCTGCTGCGAGTGCGGGGAGGGAGCAGGGGAGGGGACTTGTGAGCCAGAACCGGAGCAAGGAGGCAAGACCCTCCAGGACATCTGGGCATCAGGGGTGGACAGTGTCCCCCGAAGTGCTTTTCACACACCCAAGGTGACGTACTGACAGGGCACATGCAACCATATTCACTCCTGTCACATACAATGTTACCAATAACCACTGATACAAAGCCAGATGCCAGAGACACAGTGACAGTACAGGCAGCTCATATACAACCATACCCAGCCAGGCCACATATAAGTCACACTGGCCATACATAAGTCATGTCTGCTGCACAACCAAACTCACAGCTGTGAGCCCAGCTGCACCTAGTCCCTTCACACTCAAACACACCCATTGCTGTGCACACCCATCGGAACTTAGCCTTCCTGGCAGCCACAAACAGCCCACATTTGCCCCATGTCGTTTACACCCTACTATGTTTACAGCCGTGGCATTACCTACAGACAGCCAGCACCCAACCATGATCACTTGATACCAAGTTACCAACAGGGAGACAGTCCCCCCGGGGCCATGCTCACAGCACAGCCACTCATACTCAATGCTCAGCACGGCCAGTCGGCCAGTCGTGGCCCTAGGTGTTCTCACGTAAACTCAGCTTAATCCCTTCATGCTTGGCCGACCTCTCTCATGCCTATTGTCATCTCCACTTCCCCAGGCTCCCAGGCTTGCCCCCTGCCAGGACCAACAAGTCCAGTTGGAAACAAGTGAGCATCCGTTTACTCTGAGCTGGGCCCTGTGGTACTCATGCAGGCCTCGGTGGATAAATCAGACCCGGACCTGCCCCATAGAGGGGCTGCCAGCCCAGGGGACTCCATCACCCCCACCCCACAGACCCTCCAGGCTGGAGTCTTGGGGCAACCATTACACTTATTCCCCAGGGGGAACTGAGGCCTGAAGCAATCTGAGGGCTTTTCCCTGCCCTACTCCGGGATGACAAACTCATGGGAAGTGGGACCTGTTTTCTGCCATGAGTGTGGCTGCCTCCCCAGAGAGAGTCCCTGCTGACCCATACTTGCTGTGTGACTTCAGCAAATCCCTGACCCTCTCTGAGCGTCCAAGTCCTCTCCTGAAAAATGCAGAGCTCAGCTCAGTGGAGAGAGTGAGCTCTGGAGAGAGCTCCAGAGTCAGACTGGGGTTCGTATCCCGGTTCCCCTCGGTGACCTTAGCCAAATGACTTCTTTGCTTCAGTTTCCCTCAGCCAACCAGAGTTACAGCTCCTGGCTCTTCTAGACCTCCCTCTGCCCCATCCCCTGGGGTGAGGGAGGAGGGAGTGCCTAGTCTCTTCTCACTAAGGCAAATGAATGGACCACTTTTGGCTGCCCTGCTGGGAGCTTAGAGTTGCTAATTCCCTGGAGAAACAGGAGGCTCTTTCATGACCAGGCACCGGTGGGGTGAGGAGGCGGGAAGGGGGTACAAGCTGGCTTTATCCCAGTGGGCAAGGTGGCTCCATGCCAAGACCAGGAGTGGCAAGGGGGGCCCTGGGGCCATGCGTATCCTCCCTGGGGAACCTTGGCAGCCAAGTGGCTGAGTGGCCGTATCCTCAGCTGTAAAATGGGAGTGACAGAGACCAGAACAGCAGATTTAATGATCCTGTGGATGGAGACAAACGTGGCTTCAAGTTAAACACAGGGTAGGCTCTCAACAAATGTCAGCCACTGTTGTTATGTGTCAGCCTGAAGAGCCCCCTGAATTCTCCAGCAGTCCTATAGATTTCCCTCCATTTCACAGATGAGGAAACTGAGGCTCAGAGAGGTCAACATATTTGTCCAGGATCACACAGCCAATGAGTGAGTGGCCCAACCAGGATTAGAACAGGATCTGGGCCCTCCAGGGTCCATGCTCTTCCTAAATTCCTCTAGGGCTAGGGAGGTGTTTTTTGACACCCCAGCCCCGGCCCTGAGACCAATAGAGCCAGGTCTGGATGGCACCAGGCCATGACTGAATGCAGGAAGTCCTGGCAGGCAGGGGCTGATGGGGCGGCCCTTCCGCTGGTGTCCCAGTTTCCCAGCCAGCCTCCACTCCTGGTGTGGACTTGGGCAGACACTAGTAGGATGCCAGGAGAACCATTCCCCTAGCCCTTGAAGAAAGGGACTGGATCCCAGACCATTCAGTTAAAGCCAGGAACTGCAGCCTCCTGCCAGTGGCTGCTCTGTCTCAGAACCCTCCATTCATGCAGATTGGATGGGTGTGCTGCCCTTTCTCAAACACCTTCCGTGACTGCTTTAGGCCCAGCAGGATCTGGCTCCACATATTTTATTCAAATTCACGGTCTTTCATCCAACTAGGCCTTTGCTTATGTTGTTCACCCTGTCTGCCCCCCCCCCCGCCCCCCAATTTTTCTCACCCTGGTGAATTCCTGCCCACCCATTAAAGTGCAGGACAATATCCCCTCTCCCAGGAAGCCCTCCCTCCAGGTAGACCCCCTGCTTCCCTAGCCCTATCTCTCCCCCTGGCTCAGCCCTGGCCCCATGGTCTCTGAGTGTATGTGTCTAGTTCTGTCTTCCCCAGATTGGGAGATCTTCAGATATGGGGCTGGAACTGAGGCCTCTCACCGTCCTCAGAATCACTCAGCACAGGGTTGGGCAGTGGGGAGTGGTAGTTGTTTAGTGAATCAGAGAACCAAACTTTTAGCCGTGTATCTGAGGTTTTGTATAATCCAGTTTGGCAAACTCCTCTTCATTCTTCAAAACCCACCTCACATTACCCCTCCTCCAAGAAGCCTGTCCCAGGCAGCATTTACTAAGAAGACAGATTTGGAAACCGGGCCTCCTGTGTCCCAGTGGGGACACGCGAGGCTGATAAAGACTTCCAGTACAGTACTCGCACCATCGTAGCCTCTTCCTCAACTCTTCCTTTGGCCTCTGGGAGGCAGTGAAACGCAGGGGTTCCCAGGCGGCAACTGCAATCAGAGAATGAATTCGGCCGAGTTCATTCTGCCGGTAGGATGACATCATTATAAGAAGGCTCTCGGACACCAAAACTAGGGCTCTATACCCGCGGGCACCAAAGGACAGCTCTGCGCACACAGTGGACATACAATTGCTTTAGATGCCGGCCTTTTTCCTCCAGCTCCGAGGGATAGGCAATCACTGGACGAGGACCTTTTAAGAGGCGGGCGCTGAGGGGGCGGGGCTCAAACTAAACCGCGCCCCGGGAGCGGGGGCTGGGCGCGCCTGAGGCACTCTGCGCCTGCGCGGTGTTCACGCGGTTCCGGGTACTGATGTTCGTTTCCCAAGCTGTTTGCAGAGAAACTGAGGCACCGAGAGGGAGCGACTGCTCCCGAAACCCACAGGAAACCCGTTTCCCTTCCTTGGACCCACTGTGAAAGGCTTGGCCTCAGGTCATCGGCAGTGTCCCCGAAACTCCAAATTTTTCTGGCAAGGGGGTGGTCAAGGCGACATTGAGGACTGGAGTGACGGGGCAGTGACTGTTCTTGTGCCGTGCTACAGGTGAGGACGTGAAGACTCTGAGACTCTGAGCGTGAACAAGGTCGCGCTTTGGCGGCCGGATTTGAACCCGGACTGAGCCCAGCTCTTAGTCCTGCGAGGCTTTGTGGAACCGAGATGACCCACTCTTTGGTTTGTCCAGAGACAGTGAGCAGGTGAGAGCCCCGGGCGGGGGTGGGGTGTGAATGGCGGCGGGCAGTAGCGGACGGGGCCGTTGGCCTGGGATAGTCCCTCCCTAGTGGACAGATATGGGGGAACCGGTGGCGAGGGAGGGGTGGGCCCAGTAGTGGGCGGGCCCTCGCCGCAGGGCTCAGCACCTCTCCACACGCCGATTCTGGTTGCCTCTAGGGTGAGTTCGGTGCTGAATCGTAACACTCGGCAGTTTGGAAAGAAGCACCTGTTCGACCAGGACGAGGAGACCTGCTGGAACTCGGACCAGGTGAGGCACCCTCTCCCTGGATCCTCCACCCCTAGTGTGAATCAGAATCAGGGGTCTGGGGCACCCTGAGAATTTGGGTGCACCCCAGCTGGACAGTTAGGTTGGCCAGGGAGGGAACCCGTGTTCACTGTGCTCCCCACCCACCATGGACTCTGTGACTGAGAGAGGCACAGCTGGGCTCTGAGTCTGGAGTGATCATGGACCTCTATTTCTCTGCTTCCAGGGCCCCTCCCAGTGGGTAATACTGGAGTTTCCCCAGCGCATCTGTGTCTCCCAGCTGCAGATCCAGTTCCAGGGGGGCTTTTCCAGTCGCCAGGGCCGCCTCGAAGGTACTGGAAGGCCCTGGAAGATGGGGGATTAGAGGGGGTATGCTGGCCTCACTGCTCCTTTCTCTGCTGCAGGTTCTCAGGGGAGTGAGGCTCTTAGCAAGATTGTGGACTTTTATCCTGAGGACAACAACTCGCTTCAGATATCCTGCCTCAGCCTCTGGGTGGGGTGGTCTGTGCCTCTGAAAGCTGTGGGCCCTGGCATGTGACCTCGAGCAACTGGCCTCTGGGTCTCCATTGCTTCACCTGTGAAATGGGCTGATGATAATCTGTTCTGTGTTAGAGTTTCAGAGGGACCCACAGTGTGCTGGGTCACCCAGCACATTTGTAGTACTTGAGCTGGGGCTGGTGGGTGGGAAAAGATAAGGCATCTGTTTCCCTTGACTGCCCTGCTTACACTTTCCCTGTGCCATCTGCTGAGGTGGACCGGCTGAAAGTGACATTTGAGGACACCACTGATTTCTTTGGCCGAGTGGTCATCTACCACCTGCGGGTGCTAGGGGAGAAGAAGGTGTGAGGCCACTGGGTGGCTGCCTCCTCCAGGAAGTTCTCTGGGAAGCACAGTGAAGTCCTTCAAGTTCTGCACAGAAGGTTTATTGGTTCCTCTTGGAAAGGGCCCCCTCCCACCGTCTGTCCAGGAGCTGCCTTTGAAGCCAGTTCTGGGTTCCCCCAGCTCTGGGTCGACCATTTTGTTCCCTGAGTGTCTGAGTCCCTGGCAGACGGCGTTCACTCAGGGGTGGCGGGCACCAGGTTGCTCTGGAAGAGTTTAAGGATGTGGTTCTCGATCACCTGTTGCACTGGAAACAGAACAGGGAAAAGGTGGGCCATGAACTTAACAGCAGCTGCAGAGGCACAGGCCAACCTGTACCTTCCCCTCAGGGTAAGAACAGGGGCCTCAGCCCTGGGACCTGGATGGAGGACCCATTTCATACACAGGGAAATCCAAGCCCTTGCCAGAGCACAGCTGGGAAGACAGAGGCCCCCCTCTTAGGAGCCTCTATTTCCCCTGAGTTTGTAAAGATGCATTTTTGGAGGCTTTTCAGAATTATAAAAATATTCCTTACCAAATAAAATTGTCCAATTGGAACTTTTATGAAAAGATGAGAGGGACTGCGAGGAATTACTTGTCTCAAATGGAATAAAACTCCTTCAAGGAAGGAGTGGGATATTTCCCACACACCCCCACATGACCCCAGGGGGTCAGTTCTGTTAGGATCCCCCCATTTTCTGAAGTGGGGAGTCAAACTGGGGTCTGCCTACAGCCCCTACTCATACCCACCTCTCGCCGTGGAGGGGGCTGGGCTCCATGGCCATGTGAGCTGTGGCCCTCCTGGTATCCTCACCCTGCCAGGGGGCCTCCTTTGGGCCTCTCAGTGCCTACATGTCCCCCCATTATGGCCCCTGTCACTAGCCCCATGTGCCTCGGGCTGACCTTTCCTATATCCCAGGGCCACGGCGAGGTCCATTGGGGTGTAGCCAGAGTCTGCCTCAGTGGTGAGATCAGCTCCTCGGGCTGCAAAGCAGAGCAGACACTGCAGAGAGGGCTGGGCCTGGGGACCGGGAGCCCGGGTGGGGCACGGGGACTCGGGAGGTCCAGTGACTACCCACTGTGCAGCCACAGGTCTGCTGGTTGCTGTGTGGTCTTGGACAAGAGCCTGACCTCTCTGATGAATGTGGCCAATAGAATCTCCACCTCCGGGGTCTCTGAGGCACGCAGGGTGTGGGTTCTCAACCCAGTCGGCCAGATCCCTGTGCTATTCCTGCTACCTCCTGTCCCCACATCAATCCTCTGGGCAAAGCAGGCAGCAGCCGCCCATCCCAAGAGCTGTTCAAGCAGAGCTCAGACCCTTCCCTGGCCCTCAGGATTCCTGCAGAGCCACGTGGGGCTCTAGGGCCCCTCAGGCTAGCCTCTACTCCTACTCACCCAGCAAGGCCTCCACGCACTTCACATGGTTCCCACGCACGGCATACAGAAGTGGTGTCCCTCCATTCTGTCAGGGACAGGGGTAGGGGGCAAGCAACACTATCTTTTCCAGATTCTCACGACACCCCACACCCACCAATTTAATATGGTTCCTCCTGCTTGTCACTAGGCCCATCTAGCTTCTCCTTTGGGCCTCAGCTTAGATGCCCCTTCTTCCAGGAAGCCCATCCTGAGTTCCCTTGGCTCTACAGGCAGCCTCTGGGCTCTTGCAGCTAGCTGTCTGTGTATCTGCCAACATAGTGTTATTCACTATACCTGAGCTGTTTATGTGTCGGCTATCCCCACCCCCCCAAAAAAAACTGGGAGCTCTGTGAGGCTTGGGGATGGGTCTGTCTTGCATTCTTAGCGCCCAGGGCCAGCCTGGTACCCTGTGAGGTGCCCAGGGCCAGTGGGTGGCACCTTACCCAGTCATAGATGTTGATGTCCACGTCACGCTCCAGCAGCAGCCCTACAATGTCTGTGTAGCCACCTGTGCTGGCCAGTGACAGGGCGCTCTCCCGCTCTTTGGCCAGGATGTGGGGGTCGGCACCCTGGGGGGAAGAGAGGGGGACAGTGACAGAAGGGGGGGCAAAAGGAGGAGTGGGTGCATCCCCTGCAATCTTGGGGTCTCCATGTTAGCTCCATCTTACAGACACAGCACCAGCAGACTCAGCTGAGACCCTGGCCCGCCCTCGAGTCCCCAGGAAGCCCCCAGCTGGGCTGGGACGCACCCATTCAAGCAAGAAGCGGACGGTCTCGATCTCTCCAAAGGCGGAGGCCCAGATGAGGGGGGTGAAGCCTCGCTCGTCCGGCTTGTTGATGAGGTTGTCTCCTGGCAGGAGGGGGGTGGTACCACTGGGATGCACCCCTGCCCACTCTCCCCAATGCTGCAGAATTGGGGGCAGGGCAGGCAGCTGGGGTCAGATGTGGGGCGGGGAAGCATACATGTGGATGCACACACGGACATGCTCAGACACACGTACAGACATAGGTACACATGTGGAGACTCAGGTCATGTCAATAGCCACATGCACCCACCAGCATGTGAGGTCACACAGGCACGGACACACCGGCACACGAGTGTGGGCACACACCTTTCCTCAGATGCTCCTTCAGTTGGCTCAGCTCCCCCTGGGCCGCGAGCTGGTGGATGGACAAGGCTGGGGGGCAGAGAGAGGTAGAGTCCTCACCTGTCCCATCTGAGCTCCATGCCCCAGTTTATTCCTTGTCCAAAGTTGCTCCTCTTAGCCCCTGCCAGCCCACTACTTCTCTCCCCCGTGGGGACCGGGGTCCCACTCACAGTCCAAGGTGGCCGGCAGGGCTGATACCTCATTCCCCCGCTGCCGGTTGGTGAGGGTCGTGGAGTGCTTTAGGGAGCTGCCTGCTGGGAGAGAGAGAAAGGGCCTCGGTTTCCCCTCATTCTCCAGTATGTCTTGGGCTTCAGACCAGACCCTGGGGGCTTGGAACTACCAGAGACAGTGCGTGGCTCCACTGTTCACTCACTCCATCCTCCCAGATACCCAGGGTGTGGATTTCTCCTCCGCCCCTGGCAAGATTCTGCACAAACGAGACAGTCCCTGCCCTCAAGGGGCCCATGGACAAGTTGGGGAGTCAGACAGAAATGGAGAAATAGAATGAGAGCTTAAGTTAAAATACATGTTCAGGAGAAATGAAAAGCAGGTGGAAGGGGGTGGAAAGAAGGGAGGGCAGAGGGTGAGTCCCTTTTAAAGAAAATGGTCGGGGAGGGTCACTCCAAGGAGGTAACACCAAACGAGAGCTTGGCCAGTTGAAGAAACCTGGGGAGAGGTGTGGGAAGAGCATTTCACACAGGGAATGGTAGGGACGAAGGCCCCAGGGCAGCTGAGTTAGACATGTTCAAGGATTCCAGTCAAAAGAAACCCCTGGGTCCTTGATAAGTCAAACAGAATTATCATCTGACCCAGCAATTCCACTCCTAGGTATCTACCCCAAAGAGTTGAAATCATGTGTTCAGACAAAAACTGGTATACGCATGTTCACAACAGCACTATTCAGTCACTAAAAGGAGAACCCAAATGTCCATCAATGCATAAATGAATAAACTAAATGTGGTCCAGCCATACTGTGGAATGTCATTCAGCTATAAAAGGGATGAAGCACTGACACACCATACAATGTGGATGGACCTTGAAAACATCTTGCTGAGTGAAAGGAGCCAGAACGGGAAGGGCCACATGTTGTATGAACCCATTTATATGAAATGTCCGGAACAGGCAAATCCATAGAAACAGAAAGCAGATTTTTGCTTCCCAAGGGCTGGAGGAGGGGAATGGGGAGTGACTGCTAATGGGCCTGGGGTTTTCCTCTGGGGGTGATGGAAATGTTCTAGGACTACATAGAGGTGGAAGTTATACACCATTGTGAATGTACTTACTGCCACTGAATTGTAAGCAATTTTGGTTAAAATGGTAACTTTTATGTTACGTGAATTTTACCACAATTTAAAAAAATAATAAGCAACCCCCCACAGGGTGGAGATGGAAGACACATCCAAGGACACAAAGACAGAAGTCCCATCTTGGGCCTGACATTCCACCGTTCTTGTATCCCAGAAGCAGGAGTCCAGGGTAAGTATCCTACCTTGAGGTGAGGAGGTACCAGAATCTGGTTCAGGATTCCCAGGCTCCGGGGTGCAGGGAAAGAGACTGAGGACCACAGTGTCTGAGCCGTCAGGGGCCTCACCCCTGGGGTCTTCGGGGTCCCCAAATTCTGGGGTAGAAGGCTGCTGGGTCAGGCTGAGATCCTCTGCAGGCTGGGTGGGCTCCATGGGGAAGCTGGTGGAAAGGCCAAACAGGGAGAGATGGCAATAATTATTGACAACTCATTAAATAGGCACTGACTGCATACCTGGCCTCACACAGTGAGGGTGGGTAAACTAAGACTCAGCCGGGAAATTAAAACCAGAGTCCAACTGCTTCTCAGGCCCACTCCTCCCCAACACCAGAGCACATACAATATGCATTGCTTAAAAGCCCTGGCTCTGGGGTCAGCCATCTGGGTTTGAATCCCTCCACTTATAGGCTGTGAAAACTTGGGCACATTACTTAATTTCTCTAAGCCTCAGTGTCTTCATTAGTAAAATGGGGGAAAGGAGGACTAAAAAAATCATGTCTGTAAATATCTAAGCAGGAGGCCTGATACACGGGCAGATCTTAAACGTCCGCTGTGTTTTTGTTTTTTTTTTTTTTTTGAGGGGGGGAATCCCTAGAATGAGTGAGGGCTCAACAAAGATGTGATTGGTTGCATCCCACCCGCCCCTCCCAAGTCAATCCAGGAGGTCCACTCACCTCCAACGAGCCTCCTCTGTCACTCCACGCCGCAAGCCCGGGTCCCCCCAAACTTGGGGGCCCAACTCACAAACTTTTCTCTTCCAATTGATGTAATGGGTAGCAAAATGGAGCCTGGACCCTCTGCGCCCTGGCTTCTTCTGCCGGGACAGAGAGCAACTTGATACGCGACCGCTACCCACACCGCAGAGTGCCTCCACTGCGCCTGCGCGCCCCCGCCCCCCCGAAAGTGCGGAAGGGCTGGAGCTGTATGAGCTGTTTCTGGCCCTTTAAGGCTTGGGGGGCGTGGCTTCCGCTGGGGCAAGAGCTATGGAATTGCGCCTGCGCTTCCTCGTCCCCGCCGCTCGGGAGGGAGCCTAGTAGGAACGGGAGGGGTGGGCGGGGCCTCAGAGGGCTCGCAAGAGTTCCCTGACCTTCTCCTCCCTCTCTCCCAATACCACCCACAGGTTTTCCCAGAGGGAGCCAAGTGGCTCCACCTTCGGACAGACGGCGTCCCCGTCCATAACAATGTCTCCTGTGCGGTCCTGGGGGCTCAGGAGTATGTGCAGGGATTTGGTGGCAGCAGAGGGGTACAAGAAGGGAGTTTATACGGCCCGAAGTGGGCACTGTGTGGAGTATTCCCACAATATGCCCCCGGAAAAGGGGTTCGGTAAAGGAGGGCGCCCTTCCCCTGCCTGAGTGTCCCTCCTGGAGCTTCAAGGGGTTCCCGGCCCCTCTTCACCCACCTGCCGATTGCCTCTTTCCCCAGTCTCTAACTCACAGCCCTTCTCCTGTCTGGGTAGACTAAAGATCGAGGAGGGCAGGCCAATGAGTAGCGGAACTGGAGAAATGCGGTGCCCCAGTTTCCCAGGGATGGTTTAGGCAGCTGTGTCCACCCCAGACTTCCGGTTCCTGTCCTCGAAATAGGGCCGCAGCCACCATGGAAGAACCGGAGATGCAGCTCAAGGGAAAGAAAGGTGGTGTGGGGCCCCGGGCGGGCGGAGGGGTCAGGAACTCGCAAAAGGGCGACCCGACTGGGGGCGGGAGGGGGCCAAGGCGCGGAGGGAGCGTTTAGGAGGTGTTGCCACGAAATCGCGGTTCGGCCGCTGACTAGTTTTGAAACATTTAGAAAGTCTCTGTGCCTCGATTTTGTCATCTGTAGAATGGAGAGTATAATAGACTCCCTCCCTCCCTCCCCCCATAAAATTGTGATAATTCAGTAACTTGATAAATATTTTTAAATTTTATTTATTTATTTTTGGCTGTGTTGTGTCTTGGTTGCTGTGCGGGCTTTCTCTAGTTGCGGTGAGCGGGGGCTACTCTTGCGGTGCGGAGGCTTCTCACTGCGGTGGCTTCTCTTGTTGCGGAGCACGGGCTCTAGGCGCGCGGGCTTCAGTAGTTGTGGCACACAGGCTCAGTAGTTGTGGCACACAGGCTCAGTAGTTGTGGCTCACGGGCTGTAGAGCGCAGGCTCAGTCGTTGTAAAACCCGTGCTTAGTTGCTCCGCGGCGTGTGGGATCTCCTCCGACCAGGGCTGGGACCCGTGTCTCCGGCATTGGCAGGGGGATTCTTAACCACTGCACCACCAGGGAAGCCCCCCAGGGAAGCCCCCAGTAATCTGATATCTGTAAAGCATTGGAAGAACGCTTGGGGCATGGCAGTTGCTGTGCGTATTGTTTCCTTTGTATTTATGCATTTGCATACGTTTACATCAACTTATCAAATATATGTAAATCACATAGTTACAAATTACAAAATGCCACAAGTTATTTTTAAAGTATAAATGTCTTTGATACTTTATTATATATGTTATTACTAGTTAATTTTTTCTTTTTTTTTTTTTAACAAATTTATTTGTTTATAGTTTGTTTGTTTTTGGCTGTGCTACCCAGTTTGTGAAATCTCAGTTCCCCCACCAGGGATTGAACCCCGGGCCACAGCAGTGAAAGCCCGGAATCCTAACCACTAGGCTACCAGGCAACTCCCACTAGTTAATTATTTAGAAGTCACAAGTACATGTAATTCCATATCCTTCATATTAGCACTGTGAGGTGTAAGCTACTGTGCTCATTTTCAAAACAAGGAGGCCTAAGAAGGTAAGAGGACACATAGTTTGGAGGTGGCAGGCTGGGCTCTGCCTGAGTCAGGACACCGTGGTGAGCTGGACAAACCCAAACTGGACAGACTCATAGACATCCTCCCTTGACTCCCAGACACACGTGGGTTCTCTCCCTCACAAACTACACTGCCCTGCACAATAGCATAGGGTCCATCTCTGTAACAAACCTTGAGGTGGGTACCTTTATCATTCCATTTTTGCATATGAGGAAACAGGCTCAGAGAAGCCCATGCCCTCACAAATCAAATTTTAGGTAAACATGTAACCTAATAAAGAATGAGAATTTTTACACCTGAAACTAACACAACATTGTAAATCAACTGTACTCCAATATAAAATTTAAGAAAAAAATAGAGTGAGATTTTAAGCATAAGGGAAATGAACAAAGTGCTGAGGCTGAGAGTGAAGGTGAAGGGACATCTGATTAAGCTTGGTGATTAGGGAAGGCCTTGCCCAGGAGGTGACATTTGAGCTGAGACATGAGGGATTAAGAGAAATGATGGTTGGGGGGGGAGGGAGGCAGTGTCAGTGGTGGATCAACAGGTATGAGGGCCCTGAGGTGGCAAAGTATTCAGAGCTGTGCTGCAATACAGTAGCTACTGGTCACAGTACTTATGCATATTTAAATTAATTAAAGTTAGATAAACTTTAAAATTCAGTTTCTGAGTCACATCAGTCACATTTCAAGTGTTCAGTAGCCATATGTGACTAGTGGCTACCATATTGGGCAGTATAGATTACAGAAACTTTCCATCATCGCAGAAAGTTCTTTTCGACAGTGCCGAGAGTGTCCAAGGACCAGCTAGGAGGCCATTGTGCCTGGGGCAGTGGCTGAGGAGGGCAGAGGCGGGTAACAGCAGGTAGAACATAGAGGGCCTTAAGGGCCATGTTAAGGAAGGCAGATTTAATTTCTGGCTGATGGGAGTGTTTCAACCAAGGGAAAGACATATCTGATATATTCTTTAGGAGCTCATGCCATCTGTTTTGTGGGGATTGGATTGTTGGCAGGAGTGGGCGCGGGGAGACCAGAGAGCAGCTGAGTTTGACATCCAGGTGGGAGGCGGCTATGTCTGGACCAGTGAGGGCAGTACAGTGTTAAGAATGGGTGAGTTCTGGGGCTTCCCTGGTGGCTCAGTGGTTGAGAGTCCACCTGCCGATGCAGGGGACACGAGTTTGTGCCCCGGTCTGGGAAGATCCCACATGCCGTGGAGCGGCTGGGCCCGTGAGCCATGGCCGCTGAGCCTGCGCGTCCAGAGCCTGTGCTCCGCAATGGGAGAGGCCACAACGGTGAGAGGCCCACGTACAGCAAAAAAAAAAAAAAAAAGAATGGGTGAGTTCTGGGCTCTGTTTTGTGACAGAACAAGCAGGGTCTGCTCATTGATGGGGTAGGAAGGGCAGGGACAACCAGCTGGCTGCTGTTTGTTGAAGCAGACCCTGGGATGAGGGTTTGTGTGTAGTCAACTTACCAAGAGAACCCCACAGAGGAGAGGGGGCAAATAGGACAGGGCCGCGGAGGAAGCTGAGCAAGGAGTGACCTCAGGTAAAATCCTGCAGAAAGAAGCCACAGTCTGTTCCCACAGGGGAGCTCACAGGGATGGGTCACACCCCTGAGTTGTTTCGACACACAGCACAGGACATGGGCTTTCCTACCCCTCGGTGGTCAGTCATGGCTGAGAGCCATCCACCCATGTAAACTTCCAGGCACTTTTGGGTCTGGTAGCCAGTGGGCATCTGAAGAAGAATCTTGGATTTTGTCACTGGGGTGAAAGGAATGTGAGTAGATCCGAGCAGGTGGTAGCAGTGTCCACTGTAAGTGGGTTTGGGAAGGGAAAGATCATGAATTCACTGGACACATTAATGTCATCAAGATTGAAGCCCTGTGCTCTAGAGCCCGCGAGCCACAACTACTGAGCCCACGTGCCACAACTACTGAAGCCCGTGCGCCTAGAGCCCGTGCTCCACAACAAGAGAAGCCACCTCAATGAGAAGCCCGCGCACCACAACGAAGAGTAGCCCCCCTGCTCGCCACAACTAGAGAAAGCCCGCACGCAGCAACGAAGACCCAACACAGCCATACATACATACATACATACATACATACATACATACATACATTTATTTAAAAAAAAAAGATTAAGGCCCTTTTGTGACTCCCAGATGGAGTTGTTCGGCCCTGCTGTGACCATCTCCTGCAACCCATCACCGGGGCCACAGGTGACCCAGCCACTGGGAGGGACACTGGATACTCCTCTTTACTTTGGCTGGACTCACGGGTTGAGCAACCAGGAGTCTGATGCTTTGTCTCCTTGACCCCGTCCCCCCTACCCTCCTGTCCCACTTTGCCGACTGTCGACCCTGGACCCAGTAACAGACAAGTTCACTGAGAGTGTCTACGTCCTGGCCAACGAGCCATCCGTGGCCCTGTACCGGCTGCAGGAGCACGTGCGCCGCTCTCTGCCTGAGCTGGCCCAGCATAAGGTGAGCCGTCCCTGCCCCAGCCACCGACCTCTCCCAGGGTCTGCACCTTGTGAGCTGGGGCCTACTCTGTTGGTGCAGGGGTCAAGGCTGGGACACCAGCAAGGAGGCATATGGTCACCAGCCGAGATAGGGGCTGGGTGGACAGATCTGGGGCAGATTTGGAAGAAGGGGACAGCAGGGTCTGCATTAGTTGTGATGTGTGTGGTGAGAAGGAGGCAGCCGTGTGAGGGAAGGATATGCCAGGCAGAGAGAACAGCCTGCTCAAAGGCCCTGAGCCATAGTCGCCATGTGTTCACAGAAGGCCCAGACTGATGAGGGGTGGGAGTGGCAGGAAGAAAGATCAGGGGCTGGAGGGGGCTGCTCTCTACAGCCATGGGGATTGGTGTTCGGGTGCTCCATCCCAGAGAGCTGGGAGGATGGAGGTCGCAGCCACCCCTGCTAACAGCCCCCAACCCCCTGCAGGCTGACATGCAGCGGTGGGAGGAGCAAAGCCAGGGAGCCATCTACACGGTGGAGTACGCCTGCAGGTGAGCGCCACAGCCTCCGCGCTGCCGCGGTCGCCCTGTTATGCCCCGGGTGTTCAGGGGCATCTCAGCCGGCTGCCCGTGAGCCTTGCCCTGCCTGAGTAGAGGCATGCGGATCTGGACTCACCTGGCCACAGGGCAAAATTCCAGCCCAGACCTGTGCTTCTCGCTATTTGCTGGCTTCTTCTGGCCCTCAGCCCCTCCCCATCTGTCACAGGAGGGGCTGATAAGGACTCCAGGAGGTGCCTCAAGGGGCCAATGTTTCCCACCCACAGTTGGGGACCACAGACTGGCTGGTGGGGTGGATGGCAGCTGGGGGGAGGGCCAAAACATGAACATGACTGTTTATTTTTTAATGTTTATTTCTTTCCAATTTTTTATCTTGTGGTTAAGATGCAAATTCATCATCTTAACCATTTTTAAGTGTACAGTTCAGTGGTATTAAATACACTCATAATGCTGTGCAACTATCCCCACCATCCGTCTCCAGAATTCTTTTCATCTTGCAAAACTGCAACTCTGTCCCCATTAAACACTAACTCCCTGTTTCCCGCCCCCCATTCCTGGCACCCACCATTCTGCTTTCTGTCGAAGAATCTGACTATTCTAGGAACCTCACATAGGTGGAATCATACAGTATTTGTCTTTCAGAGACCAACTTCTTTCACTTACTCTAATGTCTTCAAGGTTCATCCATGTTGTAGCATGTGTCAGAATTTCCTTTTTTAGGGCTGAGTAATATTCTATCATATGGATGGACCACATTTTGTTTATCCATTCATCTGTTGATGGACATCTGGGTTGCTTCCATGTTTTGGCTACTATGAATAAAGCTTCTGTGACCGTGGATATACCATTTATTATTTTTGTTTGTTTAACTTTCTCTAAATATCCAGATTTTTTAACCCCAAGTGAGAGACGTGCCTGAGAATAAAAAGCAGTAGTTGGTGTTTCTTCCCATTGCTGCAGCTTTGCCAGCCTTGCCTCCTGTGCTCCTGTTGGTTCTGTTCCCCATGACTGTATTTCATGACCTGGCTTGTTCCGTTTGCTTTAGGAGTTGGCGACTTTAATTAGGAGTGCTGTTTGCTCCTGGCTTGGGCTGTGGGTTGTTTTGGTGGAGGCTGGATACTCCCCAGCAGCTCTCGTCCGTGGCACTGTGCGGTTTGCCTGCCTGTTTCTGTTGTGTGGGCAAAGGTTCCTTGACAGGAAGTCGTGCCGCTGGGAGTTCTGCCTTCACCAGCCTTGGCCCTTCCGCTGGGACGGGAGGGTGACCCAGACAGATGGCATCTTCCTGAGGATGGTGGTCACAGACACCCTCCTTAGCTCCAGGAAGAGTAGAAAAGAAATGGGAGTTTTTCTCGCAGCTGCTGAATAGTTCCCAGACAGCCCAGAGTTCATCAGAAAGGTCCAGGTTCAAGGAATAACAAATCAGTCTGTACTTTCTCCCAGTTCCTCTAGCCGTGCTATCCAGTGCAGGAGCCCGGATCCCAGGTGGCTGTTTACACTTAACTTTTAATGAAATACAATGGAAGATTCAGCTCCTCAGTCTCATGAACCATATTTCAAGTGCTTAGCAGCCCTAGGCTAGGCAGGGGGCCAGTCTGCTCCGAGCTCTGAGCACTTCTCTTTAGTGAGATGTGAATTTCTCTAATGCTGAAAGACTGTTTCCTTTACGGACATGAAAGTGCCCTTTTAGTTGTCTAAATGCTTTATGCAGCATTAATGGTGTAAAACTGAAAGATGTTAAAATGGTATATTGGTTGGGGTGAACTATTCAGTAGTGAGCTTACGTTAGATAGCTTTTTTTTTTGCGGTATGCGGGCCTCTCACTGTTGTGGCCTCTCCCATTGCGGTCCGGACGCGCAGGCCCAGCGGCCATGGCTCACGGGCCCAACCGCTTGACGGCATGTGGGATCTTCCCAGACCAGGGCACGAACCCATGTCCCCTGCATCGGCAGGTGGACGCTCAACCACTGCACCACCGGGGAAGCCCTAGATAGCTTTTTATCAAGGTGGACGGGCACTAGGAAAGCTGACTACATTTGGTGGTGTCAGATGAGCAAGTTAACGGAGCGGCAACAGCCGACGCTCCCGCCTTTTGATCTCATAGCCATAAGCAGGTCCCTGACTGATAATAAATGGGAGTGATTTCTTTGTCTTTAACAGGACTTTAAAACGACCCTCTTATTTTTACTGCAGGTGTTGTTGCACAGGCAACTTTCTGGCGTTAGCAAGGCCCCACGCGGCTTGGTGAATATGTTCCTGTAGTGCTGTTGGAAGGGACATTTTCATTAGACATCCATCAGTGTAGCTTCACCACCAGAGCTTAGCACAGCTTTGCAGTAGTGCCCCTCTAATGGCGATGAGTCTAAACTCACCTCTAGAGCTTTTCACAGTCCAGTTGACAAGCTTCCTTCAGAGGCAGGAATAGGTTACCTAAGAGGAAAGCAAGATATTTTTGAGGTCACTTTTGCGTGCTTATAGCTCCTTCAAAGCATTAGATAGTCTAGCAGCCGTTAAGCGAAAGTTGCATGTTGCCATCCAGTGCTCTGTTGCATAGGGAAGTCTAATCTTTAAGCCCACAGTGAGCCCTCAGGGAGGCCCATGGAATCCTCCAGGTGCCTGATGAGTGCTGGCCGGCACAGGCATCCGCTGAGCTCTGGTTGGGGGGCGAAGAGAGCGTGGTGCCGCTGACTGGATCCATCCTCCCATTTCAGCGCCGTGAAGAACCTTGTCGACAGCAGCGTCTACTTCCGCAGCGTGGAGGGCCTCCTCAAACAGGCCATCAGCATCCGAGACCACATGAACGCCACAGCCCAGGGCCACAGGTAGTTCCCGGGACCGCCCGCCCCTGCTGCTCTCAGCCTCCTTGCTGTAAGGACCTTCGCTGCTCAGCCAGGAACTGCCACTTCTCGCTCCTTAGACAACTCCCTCTCTTCATCTCATGGTGGCCAGTGACTTCCTTTCATCCTTTGGCGTCTGTAGTGGGAGAGTTCAGTCACTCGGCACCCAGCTCCTGAGCTCTGCTGTGTGCCTGGCCCTGGGCTGGGTGCTGGGGACACGGTAGTGACCAAGAAAGGTGTGCTCGTGGCCTCACGGGGAGACACACAGCAACCAGGTAAACACGGAACACACAAGAACATTTCAGACACATGTGAAGGAGGAAAGGGCTGTGGGGGGCCTCTCTGGGGAGACGGCAGAGGTGTGAGCAGAGGCTTGAACAACCTGCAGACAGAGATGACCCGGGGTTGGTGCTCCAGGCACGTCAGTGGCAGGGCAAAGGCCTGGGGCCTGGTGAGCTGGGTGTGTTGGAGGAACATCTGAGGCGGGTGTGGCTGCAGTGGGTGAGCGAAAGGGAGACGGGTTCAGGGGGTGGGCAGGGGCCTCGAGGGCAGCTGGGAGGGCGCCCGGAGCTGAAAGAGGCTTTGAGCCAATGACCAGACGGTCTAAAAATGAAAACTACTTACAGTTCTTACATACCGGGGAGAGAGTTTTTGGAGAAGTAGCTCTTTTTGTTTTGGTTTTCATTATAACTTAATAAACACACATGTAAACACATGCACACGTGCTATAAGCCATCACTCGAGCTTGAGATGTGTCTGGCTCCTTCAGTGTGGGGTTCTGGTATGCCTGTCCCCGACCAGGCACTTAGAAAGAAAAAAAACTGTGTTGCTGCCTGTGATAATTGAGACAAAAGAACTGTCAAAACCAAAAAAGCCTTAAAAACAAAAAACAAGCAACAACAAAAACCAAAAAGGCCTTGCAAATGTGTAAGAAGGGATGTGCAGCAACCTGCCCTCTGAGGGTAGCGTGAGAGGGGTTCATGATGGTTCCCCTGCACCAAATAACCATCTGGCTCTGGCTGCTCTGGCCCGGGTGGGTGACAGCCATTGGGACTGGAGTTCACTGCGTCAAGCCTTGCACAGTGCCATACACACAGTAGGGCCTCAAAAACCATCGCTTTTACTTTTAACTCAGTTTCCCAGCTGCTTCCAGAAGCCCTGCTTCTGCCTGCTGTTGCGAAAATGCACCGTGCTTCTGAAAGGCACCAGTAGCAGCTTGCGTAGTAGCTACTCACCTGCTATTGCGTCTCTTTGCAAGCCCTGGGGGTTTGAAGCTCCCAGTCCTACGTGAGGCCCAGGCACGACCTCTGAAGTGGGTCGCTGGTCCCATTTTTACAGAGGATGCCCTGAAGGCTCAGGCCAGGGGTCTTGGGGGACTGGAGTATGACCCCAATGCACAATCCAGCCTAGCCGAGCAGGCCTCATGGCCTCTGACCTCAGCCTCATGGACGCTGCACATGTTTTGTTCCAGCCCCGAGGAACCTCCCCCGCCCTCTTCAGCCTGATCCCGGAAGAGACTTGGAGGTGCTTTGGCCCCTCTGACTCAGGTCAGTGCCAAGTGGGGCCAGAAGCCTCTCTGTGCTCCTTGCTCTGAACTAACCCACGTTCTCGGCATCCAAGAACGGACCTACTTGACTAACCACTCAAGTTTTCTCCCTAGGCTTGTAGGGTGGTTTCATCCGTGGGAGGATAGAGGGTAGGGGCACCTGTGCCCTCTGCTGCTCAGGGCTGTTGTCAGCCCATCTCCCTTGTGCTTTCTCTGTCATCTTCCTGCCCCTTATCCAGGCCACAGGCCCTGTCCTGATCCCAAGGACCCCTGCCCCCCAAGACAGAGGGGAGCCCCATTTTCCATACCCTTCCACATGCCAGCTGCTTGCTTTACCCAAACACATTGTCTCAGGCAGAGCCCAGCAGGACTGTTATCCACCCAGCTCTGGAATCTTCATTCTACTGCTGACCTGCTGTGTGACCCTGAGCAAGTCCCTCCTCACTCTGGTCTCTGCTTTTCCCTTCTGTCAGAGTGCTCATTAGGCGCATCTGCATAGAGTGATGTGTATTGTAGCAGTCAGCTACTGCTGCATGACAAACTATCCCAAAACTTAGTGGCTTATGACACCAATCATTCGCCTGCTTACGGTCGTGCAGTTTGGGTTGGACTCAGCCGGGCAGTTTTGCTGGGCCCACCTGGCTGCTACCTGTGGCTCTTGTGGGAGCTTGATGGGGCCAGAGAGTCAGAAGTAGCCTCACATCTGGCCCTTGACCAGTGCTGTCTGCTGCTGGTGGGGAGGGGGGTGTCTGGTCCTCCACGTGGCCTCTCCAGCAGGACAGCCCAAGCTTCTCCTGGTGGTTGGGCGCCCGGTGTGCACGTGTTCATCCAGCCTTCCCTTGCTTCAGTTATGGCTGTCCCATTGGTCAAGGCCAGTCACGTGACCAGGACCAGATGGGCGAGGACTGCAGGAGGGCTTCAGTACTGGGAGGTGTGGTTGACCATCTGAGGAGAGCGTGGCACCAAGAAAGGCCTAGCGTCTTGTTATTCTGTGCTCATGCAGGGCAGACACAGGCAGATTGGAGGTACCCAAGGGACTGAGTGTGCCCGCAGCTTGTGTAGCTCTCACAGCCCCCTGCTCATTTGCTGTGATTGTGCTCTGTGCTGCGGAGGTCTCAGAGGGTCAAGGGAGGCGTGGCAGGGGACAGGGCCCCCACAACTCCTAGAGCAGCCGCCCCGAGAGCCAAGAGGCAGCAGAGTTCATGGGTGTGCAGTCAGAGTTCTTATCGGGCACTTGCTATGTGACAGGCTTAGCTCTGGGCATCGGGGTGATGAGGAATCCCACAGACTGTGGGGTCACTTGGGGGACATCTGGGAGGGCCTGGAGCAAGAGGGGCTGCCAAGGGGGTCAGCAACCCACCCCATTTCCCCACCCATTGTTGCCCACCAGTCTGGACCCACACCCCAAAATCTCCCCCATCCTATCCCCTGTGCCCTGGTGCCTCCCACCCTCAAGCCTCAAAGATGCTGCCCTCTCCACCCGTCCACAGTCAGTGTGTTTCTCCTGCTCCTGCCTGGAGCCTCCAGGCAAGGCGTGAACATCCTGGGTCATCTGCCGTCCCTTTACTGCTACTGCCGCGCCCCCTCAGAACAAACTGCTTTGTGGCTCCGCCCGATCCCACCTGTGTACCTACAGACCCTGCTCTGCTCCCCAGAATTGCCGCCCCACTCCCTACCTCGGAGCCTCCACTCCCACTTCTCCCCAGACTGCCCCCCCCAAGGGTTGTAGGTGACCTTCACAGGATCAAGTCCTGGCCTCCCCTGCTTCTCCAGGCCCCGGGCTCTACACACAGCCTCATTTTACAGAAGAGGAAACTGAGGCTCAGAGAGGCGAGTGACTGGAAATGCCAGGATTCACACCCAGACCCTCTAACTCCCAGTGCTTCACCTCTTCCCTCAGCCTTGCCCAGGATTTTCCTCAGACGCCACCTCATCAGGGCTACCCTGCAGCCCTAGGGGTCTCTCAGACCTCGCCTTGACTCACCTCTTGCCCCCCAGCCCAACCAAAGCTTGGACCCTTGGACACAGCCTTGTGGGACTTGGCAGGGACAGAAGACCAAGTAAGTGTGGCCAGCGCATTCCTCTTGCTCTTGCCTGGAGCTTCTGGGCCAGCCATGAATGTCCTGAGACGAGGCTTTGCTGCCTCTGGATTCTTACCCGCCCCCACTGGCCATGGACACGGCCATGGCCCCTCGGACCAGTAACTGCCACCATGACAGTCCTGAACATGCACCTGCTGTGTGCCCAGATCTGTGCTGGAGGCTTCACAAGGGTCATCTTTCATCCTCAGACAGCCCTATCAGGCAGGTGTCACCCAAATGCAGAAGGGAAAAGAGAAGCTCCAAGAGGTGGCATTGTTTGTGCGAGATCACACAGAGAAGAGTAGACCCCGGCCTAGTTTGGTCCCAGCCCTGCCTCTGACATGCTGTGTGACATGGGTCTGTCACCGACCCTCCCTGGTGCTACCTTTCTCCATCTCAACAAGGAAGGCTGGACTGGACCTTCTCTACAGGCTGAGGCAGGCATTCGTGTACCTGCCTGCCTGGACTGCATTCTGCCTCGAGCAGAAATGCCCACCTCAGGCTCAGACCATAAGGAGAAGCCACCCTAACTCCAGGGGTGGATGTGGGACCCTGGCCTGGCTAGTCAGAGCCCCCCATCTCCCAGGTCACAGTGATTGGTTTGAGATGGGCATGCGATCCAATGAGAGATCTTCCCTGAGGATTTTGCTGGAAAAGTACCATCTTCCTTCTGGGGTTGGTGAGCTCGGCAGATGGACCAGGGGACCTGAGAACATTGCCTGGGGCCCTGGATCCAGCTGTACCTGACACTAGAAAATCTCAATTCTTCAGTTTCATGAGTCCCTAAAATTACTGTATTTGCCAAAATTGCTTTGAGTCTGTTTCTGCTGACTTGAGAAGAGCCCACGCTGATCTGATCCCTGCGAATTCCAAGCCTGGGAGATCATGGCCCATGGTTTGTACACCTCCGAGGCCAGCTGTGTGCCAACAAAGTGCCCAGCAAAATGTATAAAGAAGGGCAGAATTGAGTTGTCGAGGGTAGAGCCAGGGTGGGTCCCAGGCTCACTGCTCTGGGAGGATCCCCCAGTTTGGCCCAGAGAAGTGGTTGGGCGAGAGGGGTGGCAAAGGCCAAGGGCACCCTAGGGTAGACAGAGAGGGTCCTGGTGGGGTATCAGGGCTGTGGAGGGGCCTGAGGGCTTGGGAGGAGGTTCAGGAACACAGGAGGTATTAATAATTGCCTCCCACCACCAGGAAACAGGGTCAGCCCTCTCTCACCTCTCCTAGGGTGTACTGGGGGCCTGTGTGCTACCATCATGCCTTCCCCCTGCCCCAGCTCAGTTGAGGGGGAGGGAAGAGCCTCAGGTTCACACTGTTTTAGGCCCTGCCTGGTGTGTAACCCCCACAGAGTCACCCTCCCTCTCCACCCACTCTGAAGGCACCTCTCGTCCATCTCTCCTCCTGCCATGCAGCCATGTATCCATCATTGACGGTTCTCTCTGAGCTAGGCCCTGCCTGCCCAGGGGATGCCCTGGTGAGCCAGACAGACCAACCCTGGCTCCAGGGCTCAGACCCGCTGGACAGACAGGCAGCTAAGTGAGGTAACTGCATGTATCCCAGAGGCAGCCTTGGATGGCTCAGGCGCTGTGAGTTAGTGGGGGGCAGTCATGAGGTGCCCTAGACCTTCCGAGGGCTCCCTGTCACCCACGGCCCCTGAACATGACCTTAGCCAGTACTCTCAAAGAGGTTTGTGCAGGACTGTGGGTTGTTAGATGCCCCACCACCCCAAATCCTGGGGCTCACGGAGATGCTGGTTATTTGCTCTGCGTGGCCGGCTCGCCTTTCATGCCGGGCGAACGTCCGTCCCCTGCCGGCCGCAAGGGGGCGCAAGAGGCAAAGCCTTGGCCGGGCACTCCGCCTCCAAGCTGTTCTTAGCCCCTGATTCAAGCCCCCGTCCCCAGTCTTGGCCGATCCTGAAGGGTGCATCGTGACCCTCCGTCCTTTTTCACTTCATACGTTCTTGCTTCCATTTTCTAGAAAGCGAACTAAGGCTCTGCAAGGCCAGATTACGCAGCAACACCTCGCATCTGCCTCGAAGCTCTGGCCGACTTACCCCCTCCCCCCCGCCCCGCCCGGAGTGAAGGGTGTGGGCATGCCCAGACCTAGCTCGCTAAGACTTGCTCCCAGAAATAGGTGGGCAGCGAGGAGAGCGACAGGGAACTCTCCGTGCTACGGGGCATTCAAGTAGGGAGCCTAGCACCCACGGGTGGGGGTAACCTGGAAGGGCTCCCTGGGTTAAGTGTTGGAACTGTCCCCCCCACCCTCCACCAGTCTCCTTCAAATTTGTGGATGGAGTAAAAGGAGGCCCGGGAGGGCGGTGACTTGTCTCCAGTTGGTCCACAGTGGTCAGGATGGGAATCAGACTTGAGTTTTGGCTTTTTGTTCTTAGCCCCTGGTTTTTTTTTTTTTTTTTTTTTTTTTTTTTTTTTTTTGCGGTACGCGGGTCTCTCACTGTTGTGGCCTCTCCCGTTGCGGATTACAGGCTCCGGACGCGCAGGCTCAGCGGCCATGGCTCACGGGCCCAGCCGCTCCGCGGCATGTGGGATCTTCCCGGACCGGGGCACGAACCCGTGTCCCCTGCATCGGCAGGCGGACTCTCAAACACTGTGCCACCAGGGAAGCCCCAAGTCCTAGTTTTTATTTCAGGCCTGCTCTGTACTCTGAGGGTCCTGCCCCTGGGAAGCCCCTTCCTGGCCCCTGCCTCATCCCCCAGCAAGGCCTCTGGATGCCCCAAGATTGGTCCGCATGCCCCTACGCTACTCAGACCCTCTCCAGGACTCCAGTTCTTCAAGAAACCCATGGAAACACCCCTATTGTGCTACCACAACACACGGCCCAGGCTCCGGGAGACAGAGCTGGACAGAGACATTTCTAAACCACGGGGTCAGCGCTCAGGTAGAAGGAGGGATGGGGGTGTCAGAACAACAGATGGGAGGGGGGATAGGTAAGGCTTTTGGAGGAGGAGGGGGCATTGGAGGCCGACCTTGAAATGCTTCTCCCCCCCCAGAGGAGAGACTACTATTGTCCCCACTTTTCACATGAGCAAACAGGCTCAGAGGGGTGAAGTGACTGGCCTGAGGTCACACAGCGAGTGGGAGTCAGAGCTGGGATGGGAACCCAGGGTCCTCGAACCCTGAAGCCCTACCCATTGGACCACACTGTCCTTGCCATGGAGGATCCTTCAAAGGCTTCCCCTGTTGACATTCTGGGAGAGGATCTGGAGAGGGGGACTTGGGGGGAGCAGCTTCTACACCTCCTCACCTTCCCATCCCTGTCTCTACCTTCCCCGTCTTCCAGGCCCCTTTCCCAGATCTTCCTCTCTGGCCTTTTCCATTCCCTTCTCCCCCGAAATCTCCCTTTCAACCCCCCAACCTCTTACTCCAGCACCTAAGAGTGTCCCCTCATCTGAGAAGACTGAGGTCGAGACTCTTGATTGGCCCAGTGGGGGGTGTGGGTCCACATGGGGTAACACAGCCAGCGATGGGGGAGGGTATAGGACAGGAACAGGGGTAAAGGCAGAAAGAAGGAGCCATTATAGGAAACGGTGTGAATGATAGAAGATGGTATGGACCGGAATGGGAAGGGTGTTTCCACCATGAGTGGTGGAAGGAGACAATGTGGCAGGGGCAGGAACACAGGAGCAAGCCCCAGTGGTGAGGGGGCAAGAGGTGTGGCCCATAGTGGGCAACCCCAGCTGGCCCAGCCCGGGCTGCTCCTAGAGCTGCTCCAGCTGCCGCCCTCACGTAACCAGAGCCTGCTTGTTGCATCAGAGGCAGGCAGGCGGTCTTGGGTAAACAGAGCAGCTCTCGAGGGCCCCAGGCCTCCCCAGCCACCTCCACACTCCCCAAGCCTTGTTCTGTGCCTTTGAGCCCAGGCAGAAGCCCCCAACCTGGCCTAGGCCCTGGTGTGTTCTTGGGACACCTGAGTGTCTGGTGTTGGACACTGAAGGGCAGCAAAGACGGGGTGGGAGAGGCAGGAACCCTGATCCCCACCTTTATGACACAGTGTGAACCCTAGTTTTTTTGGTCCAAAGAGAAATCTATGCCCAGGCTGGGGGTCCAAACTGCCCATGTCACAGATGGGGAAACTGAGGTGTGGGGAGAGGCAGGGTCTCTGTTCCCTTCTTCAGTGTCCCCCACATACTAATATCTCCACATATTCTCCCCTGAGTGGTCCAATCACCTCCTGTTGTCTTCTTAGAAGGTGGACACCAGGCAGCCATTGCAACCCACCTACTCTCCCCTTTCATCTGCCCCAGTGGACCCCCTCCCCCATCTCCAAGCCTCTCTTTGGGTGCCCAGCTCAATCTACTTCCACTCACTGCTCTGGCTTCATCTTCCCCCACCAAAGAATGTTCTGCACTCTTTCTCTGAACCTTTGCAAGTCCTGTTCCCTCTTCTTCTACCAGTGGCAAACTCCTACTCGTGCTTCAAGGCCCAGTATAAATGCTCCACCCCTCTTTGGGGGAAGCCCTCCCTGACCCCTCTGGCCCAGTTCTGATCCCACAGGGATAGGGAGTATGTGGTAGCTCTGCCTCCTTCAGACTGGGGGCTTCTCCAGGATTGCCCAGTCAAAAGTCATCTTCATCCTGTAATTCTTTCCACCTTGATTCACTCATTAATCCTGCTCTGATCCCCCTCTGGGCCTGGACCTGTGCTGGGTGGTGCTGGGATCCCAGGGAGGGGGTCCAGTCCTGGAAGCTGACCTTTGAAGTGGAGGAGGGCGCCCAGCCACCGAGGGGTCTGTTACCCTCCTGTCGAAGTACGTGGGTCACACATTCAGCTGCAGGAGGCACACAGCTGGGCGAGGTCCCTCAGCGACCCTAGAGCCCCTCTCTGCAGTCCCTCCATTTGGGTGAGAGCAAGGGTCAGGGTTGGCTTCGAGAAAGTCTCGGTGCCTGGGGCCTCAGGTCCCGGGTCGGAGTTACATTTCACTCAGTTTGAAGTTAGTCCAGAGTAGGAGATAGCAGGGGGTTACAGACAGGGTCCGAATTAGGGTCAGGCTCAGCAGGTCAGGGTCGCCCACTGACATCGGGGGAAGCCTGGCAGGTCTGAACCAGCTCCCTCCCGGGCCCCCCTCCCTCATTATACTATTCCCCACCTCAGAGTCTTCCCGCGTCTGAGTCCCGGGCCCCAGAACTCCCGGGGCCCGGCCACGCCCGAGTGCCCGTCCGTCGCAGCCCGTGGCACGCCCTCTATGCAAATTTAAGCCCCGCCCAATCAGCTCCCGGGGGCGGGGCCGCCCACTCCGAAGGCCCCTGCGGCTGCCGGGCGCTCGGGGTTCTGAGCTGCTTCCTCCAGGTCGGTGCGCGAGCGTCCAAGGGTCCAGGTGTAGCAGGTGCGTGTTGCGTTGGGCCGAGGTTTTTGCGGTGTCCTTTGAATGGCATCTGTGGGCTGGGTTGAGTTTGAAAGTCCGAATGTCCTGCTGTACGAGGGAGAGTTGTGTCTAAGAGGTGTGCAGTCCTAAGATTGCGAGTTTGAGAGGTTATGTGTCCTGGATTTGTGTGTCCAAGGGGTATGTGTCCAAGGGGTGTGAGTCTGAGGGTTGTGTTCGGGGGGTGGGGCGGTCAAGGGTTGTGGTTCTGAGAGGTTGTGTGTCTGAAAGGGTGAGTGTCCCAGGGGTTGCATGTCTAGGAGTTATGTCTGAAGGAGTGTGTGTCATGTCTGAGGGGTTGTGTGTCCAAAAGGCATGTGTCTGAGGGTTGTGTCAGTTGGGGAATTGTGAGTCCAAAGTTGTGGTGCCATGAGCCCCTGGTATGCGACTGTGAGTTACAGTGGTCCCCTTTCCTGGGTCACATCGCTTTGTGCATCCTGGAGCCCCCTGTGCACAACCACGACCCCATGCCTTCCTGCTGTCGGTGTGCCCTTGTGTGTCGCGGCCCCAGACCTGCAAGTGGCATGACATCCACGTGTGCCTGTGACCGCCATGACCCTCATCCACCCCATGGGGTTTGCACCTCATGCAGTGAACGTGGGGCCTCAGCTGGGCCCACAGGATGCCTTTGTGGCTGAGGGCAGGATGGTGGGCCCAGACCCCTGAGTGGGGCGCCACAGCTGCCTGGGCCACTTCCTCCCCGTGCCTCAGTGTCCCATCTGGGCCATGGGTATAGGAAGGATAGTCACAGCCCTCCGAGGTTGTCAGCACATGACAAGCCTGTGGCTGCATTACTTTCATGGTCCCCACCCTCTGCCTCTCTCAGGGTCCAGGGCAGCAGACGTTGCCAACTGGGGTCCCCGGCTATTCCCAGTCCCCAAGCTGCAGACCCAAGAAGTCAGAAATAGCTGAGGCCTTCTGCCTGACCAGCTGAGAATCCTCACTGGGGAAGGTCAGGACCTCTGGATCTTTGGCGTCGGGGATGAGAACTTTCAGGCTCTTGGGGTGAAGGAAACGGGGTTCAAAAAAGTATTTAGACTCGGAAGGACAAGTGTATGGGGTTTGATTTCAAAGGTCAAAGGAGCTTTGGGAGAAGTCAGCCTTGCTCCCTCCTGTCCCCATACCTGCCTTCCACTACCTGTCTGAGTCCAGGAGTGAATCTTGGCCTCCAGGGAATGGAATTTTGGGACATTTAGAGTCCTGGGGTCTCACCTGCGAGAGCTGGGAACTCGCTATCTGGTCTGAAGCTGCCACTTTGCAGGAGGGAAGACTGAGGCCAGGTGGAAACACGCAGGCCCCTCAGAGAAAGGACGGGCTCAAGGCTGCCCCTCAGCCCCTAGAACTAAAGCCAGGAGTGAGGGGCCCCAGCTTCCTCTCTCCTCTCTGTGTGACCTCAGACAAATCGCTACCCCTTTCTGACCCTGTGACCTGAGCAATTTGAGCCCGATCTTACTTCCCATCTCCAACTAATGATTGATTTCATTAAATCATTACCCAACCAGGCAGCCATCTAGAAAATGCAAATTAGAGGAGAAAGGGAATTAAAATCATTTGTCACCCCAACTCAGATGCAATGAGTATAGACATGTTGGGGGTCTGACCTTCTGGAATATTAGAGGCACATATGCACCTGGAGACAGATGTCATTTGTCAGAGAGTATTTATCACACTCCTGGGATCCCATGTGGGGTTGGAGAGGTCACCCCAGCCCAGGCCCATGAATCCGAGTGGGGTGTACACAGTGGTTGGGTCCCATTTCTCAGCCTCCCAAAGGTCCTCGCTGAGCCTGCATCTTGTGGGGGGGGGGGGCTTGTGAGGCTGCTCACTGGCCCCAGGGAACTCAGGAATGAGTGTCTCAGATCCCACTGGTGCCCAGGCCCACTTCCCAGACTGGGTCGGCGAGGGTGAATTTGGGGCACGGCCGGAGAACCCTGTGGTATAAGCCCACGCTTGAGCGAGGATCTGGGGTCCCACCGTGTGGCCCTGGGAAGGAGCCTGCTTCCTCCTGTATAAAACAGGGCAGCCGTCTCCGCTTCACTGGGCTATCTGAGTCAAGCTGGTCCTGTGTGTAAGTGAGGTGGAGCATGGGCCCGGGCAGACAGCAGGCACTCAGTAACAGGAGGGGCCATGCGAACTATGACCGAGTGGACGTGCCTGTGAGCCCCATCCAGGTCCACCCGCACCCCACCCTCCACCAGGGGCCAAGCAAGCCTCAGGCCTGTCAGCTTTCCTGTCCTGATCTCCTCCAGGTTCAGGTTCACCAGAGGTTGAGGTGGGGTCCTCAGAAGGGAACAATCCAGGCAAGTTGTGATAATGAGTCACTGCTGTGGGCACAGGCCTGCCTCTGTCCAGTTTCCACAATCAGAGCCCCGACCCTCTCCCACTGGACGCTGTCCTGGCCTCCTGCTCCCAAAGGACTTCTCACCACAGCAGCCACGGAGTCTGCTGAAAATCCTGAATTGCACAACAGCCCCCCCCCACCCCCGTTCATACACCCTCCATGACTCTCCATTGCTCTACAGCCCACTCTTTCACCCTGATCCCCAAGGCCCCTTGCAGCCTCCCTGCCCTCTTCTGTCTCCAGATGCCCCTCGCTCACCCATACCTGGCAATACCATCCACGCCTGCACCTGGAACCCACCCAGCACATTCCCACCTCAGGACCTTTGCACCTGCCATTCCTTCCACCAGGCAGTCTCTCACCCACACCCCTTCATGGCTGGTGTCCTCTAGTCCTTGAGATCCCCTTTTCAAAAAGTCCCTTCTGGCCCATCTTTCCAAAGCAGCTCCCTCCCCTGCCACCTCCCCCACTGCCTCCCCCTATAGCTGTGGTCCCCAACCTTTTTGGCATCAGGGACCGGTTTCATGGAAGACAATTTTTCCACAGACTGGGGGCAGGGGGCATGGTTCAGGTGGTAACGTGAGAGACGGGGAGCCGCAGATGAAGCTTCGCTTGTTCGCCCTCCACTCCCCTCCTGCTGTGCAGCAAGGTTCCTAAGAGGCTGCAGACGGTAGCGGTCCACAGCCCGGGAGTTGGGGACCCCTGCCGTATAGAATTTCATTGGTGAGGGCTCTGTCCCTGACAGTTTACGTGTCTGTCGTCTCCCCCACCAGACTGGGCAATGGGAAAGGTCAGACGGGTCTGTCCACTCCCTGCCCTTGCGTCCCTGGCACGTTGGTCAGCTCCCAGACATTTCTTGGCGAAGAAAGTGGGGACTAGGGATGCCTCAAAGGCCCCATCTTGGGTTCCCCACTGGCTGCGTCTTGGGTCTGCTGGGCTATGGGCTGAGTGTCTTCCTCTCAGCTCTGACAGATGTGCTAATTTCCCAAGCTGGGAGGTCTGGGCCTCTGGGGATGAATTTCTGGGGCCCTACGGGGAGATCTTTCTTTGGAACAAAGAGAGAGAAGCCTTGGGTTGTTCCTGCAGCTGCCACCGCAGCTTAGGGGACATCTTTGGGGGCCTTCAGTGGCCGAGGGCTCTGACCTGTGTGAGATAGCAGAGTTGGGTTCTGAATGTATGGTCTCTCTCAGCGCCAGGGGTAGGAGTCCCAAGCCCCACAGGAGGTGGGATGGGGCACATCTCCATTTGCAGTGGCCATGACAGAGAAAATGGCCTTCCTGGCAGGACCTTCAGTGGACAGTGAGGGCAGCCAGGTTCTGCATGACCCCGGGACATAGTTTCCTTCCACGCGGGCACTGGAACCTTCAGAGGATCAGCCCCTTGGCCTGAGAGAAGCATGAGCACCATCCAGTGGGCTGTCGTGCTGTGGGCTGTTTAGAGAGGAGTGGGGGAGCAGGGGCCCCCTCAAACTGGCGGCCTGTGGGCCAGATGGGACCTCAAATTTGTTTTGTGAACCATGAGGTATTTAAAAGAAAACGGAACCCGTTGCTGATGTTTCTTCCGTTTGTTAAGCAGTTGTTTGCTCATTCATTCAAGGAAGGGTGATTGTGGACCTACTGTGTGCCGGGCATTGGGAAGGCTCCATCCTTGCCCTCGTGGAACGGACATCTTAGTGGGGCAACAGGATCATCAAAGAAAGTAACAAAGAAGCACCAAAAATATCTGGTAGGACTAAGTGACACAGGGAAAGAGAAATCTGGTCCGGGGAAATTAGCACCTCTAGAAAGAGAGATTTCTGCCCAGGCTTGAAGGACGTGTAGCAGCCTCTCAGACCTGGGTAAGTCTGAGAAGGGCGTTCCGGGCAGAGGGCACAGCGGGGGCAAAAGCCTGGCAATGGGAAAGTGGCAGGTCTGTCTGGGGCTGGTGTTTCAGGTGCCTGGAAAGGGGCGGAAGGCGAGCTGGGAATCTGCTGGTAGATGAGGCCTGTCTAAAGTAGAGGGACACGTGGGTGAGTGCCTGAGGCGCCCCCAGGGCCCATTGTACAAATGGGGAAACTGAGGCTTGGAGCATGTCAGGCAATGAGTGTACAGTGGAGTCGATACCCCCATCTGGCTGTGCCCATAGCCACAGCCAGGCCATCATACCTCTTAGCTCATGGAGCAGGCCTGGGGAGGGGTCTGTGGAGGTGGGTCTGAGGGTCCCCCACGGGGCCTCCGTTTCCCCATGAGTGCCAGAGAGGTCTATAAACAAAGGGACCCCCGCAAAGGGCCTCCTCCAGCTGGAACATTCTGGGATTCAGAGCCACACGTGGGTAACACACCCCACCCTCAGACCCCCACAGTCCCCAGAAATACCCCGAAGATCCCCTCAACCCCCTGCCACCTTGCACCAGCATAGCTTGTGTTCCCCATGCAGTGTCCGTACGTGCGATCCCTGAGATCTTCACACCCCACCCTCAGAACCCCCAGCCCCGAACCCACATCTCTTCCCCGGGGGGGTGCTCCCACCCTGCCTCAGGAAGCCAGAGGGTGGGCGATACCCCTGCAGGGGATAGAGGCCCTATCTGTGTCTGGGGGCCTGCTTATAATGGGGGACTAGCATGGATTTGGGGAGTCTACATGTGTTTGGGGAGCTCTGTGTGTGTCTAGGAGGGTTGCATGTTGTTGGGGGTCGTGTGTTTGGGGGCGTCTGCATATATTGGGGGGTTTGTGTACATTCGAGGGATCGGCAGGTGTTGGGGGACGCTGTGTGTGTCTGAGGGGTCTGCATGTAGTTGGGCATCTGCGTGTGCAGAGGCCTCTGTGTGTGTTTGGGGGATGTGTGTGTTTGGCAAGCCGTGTGGGTTTGGGAGGGGTCTGCATGTATTGTGGACTGCATGTGTTTTGGGGACTTATGTATGTGGGTGTTGGGGGTGATGCATGTGTTTGGGGGGTCTCCCTGCGAGGGGAATCTCCCAACCCCCCAATCTGTACGTAGGAGGAAAGAGCTTTCTCCCTGACCCCCTGTCCCCAGCACCCTTCCTGGGTCTGCCCGGGGCCCTCACTCTGAGCTGGGCACCCCAGGGCTGAGGAGAGGTGACCCCAAGGCCTTCTGGGAGGGGTCAGGCCCAGTGATGGCAAAAGCTGCCTGCATAGAGAAAGAGGGCGATATTATCTCCAGAGAGCCCCCCAACTCAGGGAGGTGTCGCCGACTCTCCCCATCTTCTGGGGTAGGAAGCTGAGGCCCAGAGAAGTTTGGTTGCACAGTAGTCACTGCTAGAGCCCGCCTTCTCCCCAGGGCAGGTGAGGGACTCCAGGGGCTGTTGTGGGCTGAGCCAGCCCCTAGGTCACCCACAGTGCCCCCCCCCCACTACCTGGGCCACCATCTCCCCAGGCTCCCAGGGGAGGAGGCGGCCCAGGGCCCCGGCTCGGGGAGGAGGGGTGTCTCCAGCAGCTGGGGTGGGAGCCACTGGAGCCCTCAAGAGAGGGGAGGGGGGGTCCCGACTTTCCAAGGGGCTCTTCCTGTCGCCTGTAATGAGGTACTTGGGGAGCAGGTGATGAAACCACCGCCTGGGTTGCGTGAGGCGGGGCCACCGGCCTGATTTGCTGCAGGGCCCAGGAGCAGCGCCCCCTCCCCGCTTCGCCGCGTCCCGCGGGCCCTCATCTCCCCCAGGCCACCCACCTGCCTCTCACTTCTCCTTTCCTCCTCTCCTTTCCTCGCCGGCCTGGGTCCCCCACCAAACTGAGGCCTCTGAGCTCAAGGGTCTGGCAGCGTGACTTTGCCACTTGTCCCTCCATTAAAGACCCACTGGGAGGCAAGAAGGGGAACTTGCCTCTTCTTGATCTTTTCTCTCAAACCTCACTGCAAAGCCTTTGATATCAGGATTCTGTGACCCATTTTGTGGGGGAGGAAGTAGGGGTCTGATGTCTCCCAGCGTGTCACAGTAAGTGTCACTGTGGTCTTGCAAGATGGCACGCTGACTCAGCATCCCCAGTTCCAAGGCCCCTCTTCCTTCTGGCTTCTGGGAGGCCAGAAGCCAAGGTTGATAGATCCCTCCACTGCCCCCTCCTCCCCAGCTGGTGGGAGAAGAATTCTCCCTCCCATTTACAGGTGAGAAAACTGAGTCCTTCCACAGGGAGAGGCCAGCAGTGAAGGGTCAGTGGGAGGGTGGGATTCCTTCCAGACCCCCATCTCCATCACCAGGGAGCTAAGAGACCTCGTAGAGAGAGATGACAGTCATGGCCTGAAGGACTGCAGCGGTGTTTGTTGATGGACTTAGTGACCACAGGTATCACCTTAGAGGGTTTATGATGCTCCAGGCACTCATGAAATCTTCCTTTGTACCCCTAGTTCCCCCCTCCAGAACAACGCTCAGGCCTGAGGCCCCAGGCCCCCTCCCAACCCCAGGCATATGCCACCAGCACGTCCTGTCCCCTTGGTCACCAAACAATCCATCCTCTTCTGCCTACCTGCAGCCCCCGTCCCAGTTCAGGCCCCACATCTCCCACCTAGACACCTGCCCCAGCCTCTCCCGGCCACCTTGCTCCTGCGCAGACAGATGCTGTTTCTCATGGCAGCCATGACTAGGGACAAGGTTTGTTCTGGGTTTTGTTTTGGTTTTTGTTTTTTTGGCCGCGCCGCACAGCATGTGAGATCTTAGTTCCCAGACCAGGGATCGAACCCATGCCCCCTATAATGGAAACATAGAGTCTTAACCACTGGACGTTCAGGGAAGTCCCCAGGGATGAGGTTTTTAAAAAAATCTTTTGGTTGAGATAAATCACATAGAGAAAAATGCAAAAATCGTTGGAGTAGGGCTAAAAAATTTGCACAAACTGAACACATCTATGTATCCAGGTCCTGGCCCGGGGAACAGGACACCCCAGTCCCTGGACTCCCGCTGTCCTGTCACAGTACCTGCTCCAGGTGGCCACTGTGCTCATATCCATCACTGTAGGTGAGTTTTGCCTGTTCTGGAACTTCATATAAATGGAATCACATGGTGTGTCCTCTCTAGGGAGCCCAGTATTGCTGAACCGGCACATGGTCTGGGAGATTCACCTGTGTGGTGGCATGGAGGTGGAATGCATCCTTTTTCTGTGCTGTATAGTAGTCTTGCATAGAATCTACCAAAAATCATTTACCAGTTCTCCCATTGAGGGCATTTGAGTTGTTTCCAATTTGGGGCTCTGACAAATGAGGCTGCTGAGAACATTCTTGTCTGTGTCCTTTGGTAAAACACGGACACTTTTCTCTTAGGTGAATGTTGAAGGGAAGCATTGCTGGGTCAAAGGGTAGATGTATGTTCAGCTTTAGTAGGTGCCAGACAGTTTTCCAGAGTGGTTCTACTTCTTTCTTTTTCCACCAGCAATGCATGGAAGTACAAGGGGATTATTTAAACTGTAAAATCATATCCTGACCCTCCCCTGCCTCCAAACTCTCTGTGGCTCCCTAATGCCCTCAGAGTAAAACCCACACTCGTCACTGTGGCTCACAAGGACCTATGTGATCCAAGTGCCACAACTCTCCCCACCACCAGTCCCCTCCCCTCTCTCCCTTGCTCGCACTGTCCAGCCATAGAGATTTCTTTGCTTTTTTTCAAAATGCCAAACTCATGATCACTCTGAGCCTTTGCCCTTGCAGTTCCCCCTGCCAGGAACACCCTTGCACCAGATCTCCCCACAACTGACTCTTCCTTTGCTTGGCTGTGTCTTTCTTGGTCTTTGGGTCTCAGTTCAGATGTCACCTCTTCAGAGAGATCTTCCTTGAAATCCCTGGCTTCTAACATTGCCCCTTTCGTGGTCAATACTTCTCTCTTTTTAGACTTAGGTTCTGACCTACAAGAGCTTTATAAAATGACTTGGGCAGTTCCCATTGTTTTCAAAGGTCTGAGGTAGTTTAAAGAACATTTCACTTTCCTGTCCTTTAAGATTTGATAAAATAACCATAAAACTGTCGGGGCCTGTTGTCCTTTTAATGGTAGGTCTCAAGTCACTTTTCTAATCTTCTGTGGTCATTGGTCTACTTAAGCTTTCTACTTCTTTTGAGGTCAGTTTATCACAATGGTTGGCACTTGATAAATGCCAAGTATGGGGGGCAAAGAAAGGGGTGGGAGGTATTGGACTCTTGACTTCAAATGCCCACTCCCCTGTCCATCTGCTCAGGGCCCCATCCAGCCCTTCCACTGAGGCCCAACTACATGCTTCCTCCTTTGAGACGCCCTCTTGGATTTCTCCTGACTCTTCTTCCCTTTCCTGGGTCGATGAGTCCACCTGTGCCTCTCTGCTGGGCAGATGCCACAAGCTCTCTGCTTTCTAGCTGGACATTGGTGGGGGTGGAGGGGACATGCGCACAGAAGAGTACTCCCCTAACCTCAGCCTCCCCCTCGTGCCCTGCAGATTCAGCACGCACCACCACCTCCCCCCAGCAGTTCCGGTCACGCCAACATCTGGAGAAGGGGCCGCCAGGTCTGTCTGCTGCCTGGGGTGGGGATTTGCATGTGAGTACAAATATATATGCACACCCTGGGCCTTCCGCCTGCCTCCGCATTCCTTGGCTGGCCCTTCACACCTGGGCCTGAGGCAGGTCAACGCTGAGTGGCTGGATTTGCATGCCTGTGTATTTCTGGGTAGGGAGTCAGCTGGGGGAGTCTGAGAGGAAGTTGTTGAGGGAAGCTGGGGGGAGTTCAGATGTGTCCCTGTTGACCTGCTCCCTTCACCAAATCTTCCCAGTCACCCCTCTGACTTGTCCTGAGGGTCTTCCAGTCTTGGGGAGAGGGAGAGAGCTGGATATACGACCCCCTTAGCCCCACAGAGTCAGAACTGGAGGGGATGGATGGAGGCTCTGGGAGACCAGAGTGAGGGCAGGGAGGGCTTCACGGAGGAATGGATTTTTTTGAGCTAGGTTTCTGAAATGTGTATCAGAGTTGGCCAGGTGCAGAAGGGGTAACAAGGGCTTTTCAGGCAGAGATATTTTGTTGAAGGTAGAGAACGGTGGGCAGGAGCTGATTGGGGCAGGGCCTTTCTTACTTTTTAAAAAATTTATTTTATTTGTTTGGCTGCGCGGGGTCTTAGTTGCAGCACGCGGGGTCTTCATTTCAGTGTGCAGGATCTAATTCCGTGACCAGGGATTGAACCCAGGCCCCCTGCATTGGGAGCGCAGAGTCTTTTTTTTTTTTTTTTTAATTTTTCTTTCTTTTTATGTATTTATTTATTTATTTTTGGCCGTGTGGGGTCTTCATTGCCGCGCGTGGGCTTTCTCTAGTTGCGGCGAGCGGGGGCTACTCTTCGTTGCGGTGCACGGCCTTCTCATTGCAGTGGCTCCTCTTGTTGCGGAGCACAGGCTCTAGGTATGTGGGCTTCAGTAGGTGTGGCACTCGGGCTCAGTTGCTGTGGCTCACGGGCTCTAGAGCGCAGGCTCAGTAGTTGTGGCGCACAGGCTTAGTTGCTCCACGGCACATGGGATCTTCCAGACCAGGGCTCAAACCCTTGTCCCCTGCATTGGCAGGCGGATTCTTAACCACTGGGGAGCACAAAGTCTTAAGCGCTGGACCACCAGGGGAGTCCCTGGGGCAGGGCCTTGAATGGCAGGCTGAGGACTGGAGCTCCCTTCCTCCTGAGGGCATTGAGGGGCCATGAGGAGTGCTTGAACAGTGAAGGGACATGGTCAGCTCTGTGCTGGGTAGATCCCTCAAGAACCAGGGCAGGGGATGACTTTGGTTCCTGGGTGAGGATTGGGGGCTCCAAGGTCATCAAAGTTCAGAAGACTCAAACCCCTGTGTGAGCCCATCTTTACCTGTCAGGCCTGGCTCCAGAGATGGCAGAGGACCTAGTGGCTTCCAGAGGACCCAAAGAGCCCTAGAGTACAGTGACTTAAAGTGCAAGATTCAGGCATAGCACAGAGGGGGCCTCACCCCCAGTCTCTGCCCAGATGGACACAGCCCTGGCCTCCCGGTAGTTTCCTGTCATCTCTACCCCTGCCCCCAACTGTCCTGCTTCCCATGGCAGCCATGGCCAAGTTTTTAAAGCCCTGTGCCTTCTTTTTTTTTTTTTTTTTTTTGTGGTACGCGGGCCTCTCACTGTTGTGGCCTCTCCCGTTGCGGAGCACAGGCTCCGGACGCGCAGGCTCAGCGGCCATGGCTCACGGGCCCGGCCGCTCGCGGCATGTGGGATCTTCCCGGACCGGGGCACGAACCCGTGTCCCCCGCATCGGCAGGCGGACTCTCAACCACTGCGCCACCAGGGAAGCCCCAAAAGTCGTGTGCCTTCTTGCTCAAAGCCCTCCCACGGCTGTATACCGCTCTTAGACCAAAACCCACAGGCCTCCCTGCAGCTCAGAGGACCCAGAGTGGCCCTGCCTCTGCAGCCTCTCCTGCTGGCCTCCTCACTCCAGTCTTATTGATGCATCTCCTCCCTCCTGAGGGCCTTTGCACCTGCCACTCCTTCTGCCTGGAACTTACTTCCTGTCTGGCTCTTGGGTCTCAGTTCAGAGAAACCCCCCCTGACCTTCTGACTCTTGGGGCTCCCCCATTATGTGAACCCTGCCCTAGCCAGGATGTCCTTGTCTAAAATGGGGACAGATTGAGAAGGGGCCAGAGTTGATCCTCCAGGCCCAGAGACTCATGTCCAAGTCCCATGTTCCCATGGGACCCCAGGCGTGGGGGGCATTTCCTGAGTCATCTTGGCACCGAGACCTCCCGGCCAGTGCCCTGCTTCTGTCCCCAGGGACCTGTCAGGGCGGGGATAACGCACCCCAGCCGTGGGAACTAGCCTGATTCCAGCCGGGGATTAAAATTAGCCCCAGAGGTTAAATTTAGCAAGTCAAGCTGGAGCTGGGGGGCTGAGATGGGGGCTTTCGTTGGACTGGGATTTGCATGGCTGTGACCGCTCAGAGACCCAACCCAGAGAAGGTGGAGGGTGTGTCTGGGGTCACACAGCGGGCCGCATATGACAGACTGGGGCGTCTCATACTTCCAGCCCTGGGTCTGTGGGAAGATGAGGCACCCTGCTCAGACCCCTCGGGCTGGGGTGTGGGAAGCAGGTATGGCTACTCCCAGAGACAGACCTACATTTCCCTATACTTCCCAAGAGCTCATTCCCAGGCCTTGTGCCAGGTACTCTGTATTTCATACCCACCTCATTCACAAAACAGCAAACTGAGGCCGAGGGAGAGGCCTCCCTTGCTAAAGACCGCTCTTCTGTTCAGAGGCTGGCTGAGACCTGAGAGCAGACCCACTTCACCCTGGGCAAGCCTCAGCCACCTATGACATGGGAGGGATAGGGGAGTGGAGTGTGGTCATAGAGTTGGCAGAGGGGATCTCGGGGGCCAGGGAGCGGCTGTCTGTATAGTGGGGTGGGTGCCGCTGAACAGGCAACATGATTCCTTGATTCCAAGGAGTCCTGCATGAGGGCTGCTGGGAAAGTCCTGGACCGTGTCTTGGGTACACGCTGCCCTCACTGAGCTGCCCATTCTCACCCTTGGGGCCCCCACCAGGGAAATCCAAGATCCCCACGAGGAAGGTCCAGAGTTTCTCTCCAGTTTGCCTGGGCCCACCCCATCCCCCAGTCTGAGGGTTCCAAGCTTAAGTCTTTCCAGGGCATTCCCCCCTCCTCCCGCTGGATGGTGGGGCAGGGATAGGGTTTCTCTTATGCTTCCCCCCAACTTTTTATTTTATTTTTATTTTTTGGCCATGCCACGCAGCATGTGGGATCTTAGTTCCCCGACCAGGGATCGAATCCGTGCCCGCTGCACTGGAAGCGTGGAATCTGAACCACTGGACCACCAGGGAAGTCCCCACACACACACAATTTTTAAAATAGAAATCTATAATCACTGAGGGAGAAATGTTAGAAAATTCAAAAGATCAAAAAGGAAAAAAAAAAAAAAAAGACAAAAAGCCTACACATTGTATGATTCCATTTATACGAAGTGTCCAGAACAGGCAAAGCCATAGAGAACATAGATTAGTGGTTGCCAGGGGCTGAGGGGAGGGGAATGGGGAGTGGCTGCTAATGGGGCTGGGGTCTTTTTTTGGGAGGATGAAAATTTTCTGGAACTAGATAGATGTGATGGTTGTACAACGTCGTGGATGCTCTAAATGCCACTGAATTGCATACGTTAAAATGGCAAGTTTTATGTTATGTGAATTGCATCTCAATTTTTAAAAACGGGAAAAAACTCACCCATAAATTTCCACCCAGCGTTGACTCCCAGATTGAGCATTTCCTTCTAGTCTTTTTTCCACTCTCAGTACCGTTTTTCTTTTGTTGTTGTTGTTGTTGTTTTTGCGGTACGCGGGCCTCTCACTGTTGTGGCCTCTCCCATTGCGGAGCACAGGCTCCAGACGCGCAGGCTCAGTGACCATGGCTCACGGGCCCAGCCGCTCCGCAGCATGTGGGATCTTCCCGGACCGGGGCACGAACCTGTGTCCCCTGCATCGGCAGGCGGACTCTCAACCACTGCGCCACCAGGGAAGCCCCTCAGTACAGTTTTTAAATATACGTTTTATATATTTTTAATATATGTTTTCTGGTAACCACAGCCCTCAACCTTGCTCATCAAAGGGCTATTGTGGGATTGAATGAGTTCAAAAGTGTCTGCTGTGTGGACCAGGCTTACTTTCAGAGGCTCAGGATCACTGAGCACCACTGGGTACCAGCACTGGATGGCCCTCCAACCTGGCCTATTGAGAACTTTTAAGCTGTCGCCAGTATTCATAACAGCAGTGCATACACAGCACCTGCCGTCTGCAAGGCAGATCTGAATGCCCTTTGTGGGTTAGCTCATTTTATGCTCCAGCAGCACTGGGCAATGCACCACACTGTTATCCCCGCTGCACAGACACGGGGTCAGGCTCCCTCTAGGTCCCACAGTTACCAGCTTGTTTTGCTTTAAAGCTTCAGGTGGGGGCACCCATACCTCTCAATCTTTCCCCCTTAGTCAGCCTTCTCCTTATAAAACATTGGTCTGAAGGTGTTCAATGAGCATTTGCTGCATCCTGGGCTGGTCGAGGGTGTGGGCTGTGGGGATGACCCAGCCTGCCTTGATCTCCCCCATCATCTCCCTTTCAGCACCTGGCAGGGGCAGGAGGAAGATAGGGGGTAGACTGGGGTGCCTGTCCCCACTCTCCACCCACCTACTCTGTCCTCTTCTCCTCCCCCCCTCAACCCCCAGACCAAGGACACTCCACCCAGCCTGGGACAATGGGGAGGAAGAAAATTCAGATCTCACGCATTCTGGACCAAAGGAATCGGCAGGTGAGTTCAGTGGGTGGGCCAGTGGTTCGGGGAAAGGCATTCCTGGCAGGGGACATGGCCTGGGCAAAGGTCTGGCCATCTGGGAGAACTGCAAGGGAATAAGGAGACTTGATGCAGGAGTTTGAGATGTAGTCAGGAGTTTGAGATGTAGCCTTTACTCATTCTCATGATGATTAATTCACTGATTCCCCTTGATGACTGGAGCCCCAGTCACAGGGGAGGTGGAACTCAATACAAATACACCCAACTCAAAGCGCTGGACCAGAGAGAGACACAGAACTGGGGAAGCTCAGAGAGGGAGTGTGGGCTCTGTCTGGAGGCCAAGGTAAACTTACCAAAGGAGAGGACATTTGGGCTGGGTTTTGAAGCATCGATAGGAGTTTGCCATGTTAAGAAGTGAGAAGGAGTAGTATAGCCAGAAAGAACAGCACATGCAAAGGCATGGAATCACAAGGCATGTTCAGGCAACAATTAGGCCCCTCCACCTCCCCTCTCACCATCCCAAATCTTTGTCTTCTCCTGCCCCGCCTGTGGGTCCTGGGTCCAGGTGACATTTACCAAGCGGAAGTTTGGGCTGATGAAGAAGGCCTATGAGCTAAGTGTACTCTGCGACTGTGAGATCGCCCTCATCATCTTCAATAGCGCCAACCGCCTCTTCCAGTACGCCAGCACGGACATGGACCGTGTGCTACTGAAGTACACAGAGTACAGTGAGCCTCACGAGAGCCGCACCAACACCGACATCCTTGAGGTACCCCTGGGACCCACCTCCCTCGCCTCATGAAGCCCAGCACACTCTGCTCACTCAGAGCCTAGGGACTCTTGGTTTGCACAAAAGATGAGCGTTGCAATTTGGCTTTGCTGCTAGTCAAAGCAGGTTTGGGGTAATAGAGTGTCCCTTTTAGGGGCAACTTCCTGGATAGTGGAAATAAAAAACATTGAGGGCCCCACTATGTGCCCCTCACACACATCATCTCATTTGCTCCTGTTACCCATTTGGTGAGTACAGACACAGAGAAGAAAAGGTACCACAAAGCAAACAGACCTCACTGAGGTCCAGGAATGTTTTTTTTTTGCGGTACGCGGGCCTCTCACTGCTGTGGCCTCTCACTGCTGTGACCTCTCCGGTTGCGGAGCACAGGCTCCGGACGCGCAGGCTCAGCGGCCATGGCTCACGGGCCCAGCCGCTCCGCGGCATGTGGGATCTTCCCAGACCGGGGCACGAACCCATGTCCCGTGCATCGGCAGGTGGACTCTCAACCACTGCGCCACCAGGGAAGCCCCGGGAATGTTTTTGCTTGAGCTGCTGTATCCTCAGGAGAAAGAGGCAGGAGCAGCCCCTGCATTAGCTGGGCAGCCCTCACACCCACAACCCAGGATGGGCAAGATCACTGTCACTTTGGATGTGGGCATCTTTACCCAGGGCGGGAAGCTAAAGCCACTGGGCTGGAGAGAGCAGCGGGCTAGGACTGCACCCAGGAAGCCCCGATCTGGCAGAGGGTGGGGAGAAGCTGACACAGGAGAGGCAGGGGTCCAGGAGTGCGCTGGTCACTGCTCCTATGTGGGTGGCAGCTTAGGAGAACCTATAAAGTTGTCCTCAGGTGCTCAGTCAGCTGACATTTATTAAGCACCTACTGCACGCCAGGCTCCGAGGCTGCACATGGGTGCAGAATGGAGGAACTGAATCACACTCAGAAGCAGTGTTGGGATAATGCCAGCAGGCCTGGGTGCATCTCGGCCTCTACCGTGTGACCCGGGCCTCTCTGGTCCCAGGGCAGGACAGTCCCTCTCTCACACACAGTTGGAACTTACTAGGTGATAACTCACCGGGGTTTTTGGTTAATAGGATTTGGCTGGAGCAGGCTGTGCTTGCACCCTGCCTGCCCACAGAGCTGGATGGGATAGGTCCTCCCCTCTCCCTAGAACCAGGTTCCTTGGCCAGGATGGGGGGAGTGTCACCCTGTTGTCTCCCCCTTCCACAGACACTGAAGCGGAGGGGCGTGGGCCTTGATGGACAAGAGCTGGAGCCAGAGGAGGTGATTGAGGGGCCAGGAGAGAAGCTGCGGAGGCTGGCAGGTGATGGGGGTGACCCAGCCTTGCCCCGACCCCGGCTCTATGTAAGTGACTCCCTGCCCCGCCATGAATGGGGCCCTTCCCCCACTTCTGAGGTCCAAATGGCTGAGGCCAAGATTGAGAGAGAGACTTAAGACCAGGAATCCTAGAATTTGGGGGCAGGTTTCTGCCTGGGTGGGCAGAGAAGGCTTCCTGGAGAAGTGGGCATTATAGCAGGGGCTTTGAAGGATGGAAAAGAGTTCAACAGGCAGACAGTTCCTTTCTTTTTTTTTTTTTAATTTTAATTTTAATTTTTGGCTGCGTTGGGTCTTCATTGCTGTGCGCGGGCTTTCTCTAGTTGTGAGCGGCAGCTACTCTTTGTTGTGGTGCGTGGGCTTCTCACTGCGGTGGCTTCTCTTGAGGCGGAGCTCAGGCTCTAGGCACGTGGGCTTCAGTAGTTGCAGCATGCAGCCTCATTAGTTGCGGCACACGGGCTTAGTTGCTCCGTGGCATGTGGGATCTTCCCGGACCAGGGCTTGAACCCGTGTCCCCTGCATTAGTAGGCGGATTCTTAACCACTGCACCACCAGGGGAGTCCCAGTTCCTTCCTTTCTTTGATTCATCAAACACCCTGGGAAGCCCCCTCAGGGTCAACCCTATGCTGATTAAGAAGCCTCAGCTCTGGGCCTAGCTGTCAAGGAGCGACAGAGGCAGACACAGGCTCCCCCAGCCATGTGGCGTTAGGCCAGAGGGAGGAGTAGTGAGGACTTACAGAAGGTGGAGGCTGGCGACTGAACTCATTGGGATTTTCTGTCTTGGACTTGATGCCCTCATTTCCACATTCCTCAGCCAATCCTGTCCTCTCTGCCCTCAGCCAGCAGCTCCCACCATGCCCAGCCCTGACATGGCATATGGGGCCCTGCCCCCACCAGGCTGCGACCCCAGTGGGCTTGGGGAGGCCCTGCCTGCCCAGAGCCGCCCATCCCCCTTCCGTCCAGGAGCCCCTAAAGCTGGCCCCCCAGGTGAGCATGGGGCATAGGCCCTGGGGGAGGAGGGGTGGCGGTCCCAGGGGGGCTGTGCAAGGCGGGAATATTGGCTCTGGCCCTGCTTGGCTGTGGGCATCACTCTGGACCTCAGACTCCATTAGATGACATGGCCACCTGCCCTCTCTCTGGGGGTCTCCTGCTCCCCAGGCCTTGCGCACCCTCTCTTCTCAGCAAGCCACCTTGGCAGCAAGACACCACCGCCCCTGTACCTGGCAGTGGATGGGAGGAGGCCAGACCTGCCTGGTGGCCTGGCTGGGGCCCGAGGGGGACTGAGCACCTCGGTGAGTGAGGGGAAGGTGTGGAAGGGCTGTGGGGGCAGGGTGGCCTGGGTGTGGGCCTCAGTTTCCCCTTTCCCCTGTCTCTCCACAGAGAGGCCTCTATGGTAGCCTGCAGAGTCCGTGCTCCACTGCCACCCCAGGACCCCCACTAGGGAGCTTCCCCTTCCTCCCTGCAGGTCCCCCAGGTATGCACCCGCTGTGGGAGGCGTCCACACACCTGCCTGCCGGGGGTCCACACTCCCCCGCCCTCCAGAACTGAAAACTGGCCTGTGGGGTGGGTCAGGCTTGGGCAAGGGGCTCCCTGAGGTCAGGGCCTCAGTTTACTCTTCCTGCCCCCACCCAGAATATGGCCTGGGAGACCCCCCTCCGCCCCCAGGCTTGCTGCAGCCCCCCACCCTGGCCCCCTGGCAGCCCTCCAGGGGTGATGGGCCTCCAGTCACCCCCGCCCAGCCCAGGTAAGTGCCCCGACTGCCTCCTTGCACGCTCCCTCCCACCCCGGGTTCACGGGTGGGGCTCCTCCAAGTCTTCCAAGCCCCAGCCACTGCTGACCCCTGGTGGCCACTCCCGGTTCTGCACTTAGCCCCTCCCGACTGGTCCTGGTGGGGATGGGCGGCTATTTTGGAGGCCCCAAGAGGGATGGCCACCCCCTCCTTTCCCAAGGTCCTCCTGCCCAATCTTTGCCCAAGCCATGCCACTTACATGGCTTTCCTCGCTGAGCTCACGGCCCCGCTCCTCTCTCTCTCTCTGCAGTGGGGGCCGCAGCCTGGGCGAGGAAGGCCCTCCAGCCCGCAGTGCCTCCTCGCCCACCCCACCAGTCAGCATCAAGTCCGAGCGCCTCTCGCCGGCCCCTGGAGGCCCCGGCGACTTTCCAAAGGCCTTCCCCTACCCCTTGCTCCTGGCCCGGCCCCTGGCAGAGCCCCTACGGCCTGGGCCCCCCCTGCGCCGGCTGCCCACTACCGACGGCTGGCCTCGGTAGTAGGCCCGGGGGTGGCACCGATTCTGCCCCTCACACCAGGCGAGGTGAGGGCACGCGGGGTCCCAACTTCCCTCCCTGTGTCCTTGGAGAAGACCCAGCAGTTACGACCCTCTCCACGGCAGGGGCCTGGAGGGGGGAAAGCCTGGTTCGGATCCAAGGTTGGGGTGCTCGTTTCCCCCTTCCCGTGTGTGTGTATCCATCAATAAAACACACGGGGCATCCGTGAACAAAACCGTCGCTGCTCAGAGCCACACCCCCGCCCGGGTCCTCCCATCTCTTCCCCAGCGGCCTCAGTCTTGCCTTGTCGTGTCTTGGGTACCCACTCCAGAACCTGATCCTGAGAGGAGGACTCCAGTGCTGCTTGGGAAGGGGGGTGGGGGGGAGAAGCGGGATCGGAGTTGGGGGGGACGGGGACGTAAGGGGAGGAGCCCTGGAGGGGGCGCCAACGAGCAGGTGACGCCGTGCTCAGCCCGCTGGGGGCCCTAGGGCACCACACAGAGTGGGCACCTAGAGTGGTTCCGCCCCAGTGGTGATGGGCTGGGCTATTTGCGCTCCAGCTCCTGAGGGTGTTGGGTCGAGGGCTCAGGCTGGGTTGCAATCGCTTGCAGCAAGAGGCAGTGGGGAACCGTGAATGTTGGGCTATGGGAGCGCTGGAGCGGCCGCTACACTCTTCATCTTTTAAATGGGCATATGCCTTGATCTCTTGACCCAACGATTTCCACCGGAGGGAGGAGGGAGCCAGGCGTTTACCCACCCACTTTGGGGTGGTGCAAACTCCCTCCATTTCGTCCTGTCCTGTGTGAGGGCAGACTTGGGGGTCCAGGAGGGAGCCAGAGGGAGCTCCATTTGTTCCTCCCCTCCAACCACCCCCCAGGTGGTCTCAGTGGGATCTTTATAACACTCAGATCTGTCCCTTGACCTTCCTGAGCTCCTCAGCTGCTCTCACCCACTCTGTCTCCTGCCCTGAGGCCCTTAGAAATACTTGCTGTTCCAAGCTAGGGCCATGCTGGTCCTTCCTCCTGGGCCACCTCCTGCAACCCTCAACTGGCCTCCTTTTTAGACTGCTTCCTACCCTCCAAGGCCTAGCTCCCTGACCGCTCCTGCAGGAAGCCCTCTCACTGCCCCAAGCTGAGAAATGGCTCTGACAATTCTCAAAGGGTCTGCTTAGTGGAGATCACCGATCTGGATGAGAATGTGAAAAACACACGGTGTTGGTATCAGTGTTTATAAGATTTGTATGCCCCTACCCCACCATCATTCTATGAAGATCCAAAGCTGATTGGTCCAGCTTGGCTGTAATTTCAAGACCCTTGTCCCCTGTCACCCCAGCCCTCCACAGAGGACTTTTTCAGTAAAATTCAATGCCTTGCATTCCACCATTAGCGCACACAGACCTGGATGTGGATACAGAGGCAAAAATGTGTGCAGCCTTCGAAAAAAGTCACCTCCCTTTCTCCTATAGTCCCCCTTCCCAGCCAAGACTTTCGGTGGACTCCTTTGACGGGTAGGGAGAGAGGGGAAAATGTATACAGTGCCTGACCATTTTTTGTGACGTGAGCGCACTTGCTTGAGCAGCCATATATATAGCACCATTCCTATGCAAGATCCAGCCTGGACTTTGTTCTCCAATCTTCCTGGTCCTTGACACCTTCATCCCCTGTGAAGTTGGGGCTTTGGAGCCCTAGTTTCCAGGGGAGAAACATGGCACGATCAAGGTTGGTGAAAGCCTTCCTCCCTGGGGCTTCTGTGGCGTGAGGTGGAGGTGGGGTCCAGGAACAAAAGAGGCAAGAGACCGAGGGACGGTGGAGGGACACTCCAGGGTGTATTTGGAGGTAGAGCTACCAGGACCTGCAGATGGCTCGGATGTGGGGTAAAGGGTTTCATGGGCAACTCGCAGCCCCCTCTTACAACACAGGGAAACTTGCGGAGAATGCAGAGTCTGTAGGATGAACTCAAGGCCTCTGTGGAGTGTTTAAGTTAGGCTGGAGAGCTCTCTCACCCAACTCAGATTCAGGTTCTAAATCCTCCCCACCTGCTCCCTTCTGTCCCTTCCCACCCTCAGAGGAGGGGTGAGGCATTGTCTCCACCCCAGCCTATGACAGTAGCCTCTGGGGATCCAGCTGAACACACAGCCCCTGCCACCCCAGCAGCACCATTGCCACATGCACCATGGTCACCACGCAGGTGCAACTTTCTCCCAACTGGGTTACCCTTCTGGGGATCCCCTTCCTCAGGTCACAAGGACCCTGGCCATACACATGGGGTGGATGAACCGCCAAGCTGGTGGCGCCCCGCAGTGTCGCAGTCACAGCTCCCCATACAACCAGACGCAGGACCAGGGACTTGGAAGGAGGAGAGAGGCCAAGGCAGCAGGTCCTCTGGGGGAAACTGAGGCATATCCAGAAAGGGCCCCTTTTTCAGCCTCTGGATCTTACCCACATTGTGGATAAGGTGGGCCAGTCTCTGAAGTCAGTGCCCACAGGGTAAGTGCCGAGTGTGGAGTTCATAAAAATGTGGGCTGCTTTCAAACGCTGGGGAGAGGGCCTTCCCCAGTGGCGCAGTGGTTGAGAGTCCGCCTGCCGATGCAGGGGACACGGGTTCGTGCCCCAGTCCGGGAAGATCCCACATGTCACGGAGTGGCTAGGCCTGTGAGCCATGGCCGCTGAGCCTGCGCGTCCGGAGCCTGTGCTCCGCAGCGGGAGAGGCCACAACAGTGAGAGGCCCGCGTACCAAAAAAAAAAAAAAAAAAAAAAAAAAAAAAAAAAAAAAATGTTGCATTCAAACACTGGGGAGCCCCAGGGCCGTTTGGTGTGGCTCTGTGTCCTCATCCCTGGGAGGCTGCACTTTCACCATCTGCCGTTAGGTGGCGCCCAGTAGTGCCCTTTGGATTCTGAACTCCCAGCTCAAAATTTTAAAATAAAGTGGAAATAAGAATAAGTAAATAAAATATATCTTGGCTTCCAGGGAGTCTGCCCCATGTTTTTAGTCTATGAGACTGGGGAACCAAAAAGGGCTGTGTCACATGTCATGTGTGTGTGACTATACATGTACAGCTTGAGGTGCTCTGGGCCATAAGGGGACAGTGGACATGCTACTAGGTTCTGGAAAGGCCTCTGGGTCCAGACCCTAGCTCTGCCCCTGCTGGCTGTGTGGAGGAGGAAGCAAGGAGGGTTGTGTGGAAGTGTCCTACTGCTAGTCTTTCTAAGGACACCATGGTGATGTTGGCCAGGGCCAATGTCACTATCAGATGGGTTCCAAGTCTCTCAGGGGCTCGGTCACCGGTTGGAAGCACCATGGGAAGTATGGCCTGGGTACGAACATGATGATGGAAGTCAGAGATCTGAGAGATGCATTTTTGAGAGCACCATAGAGATGCATTTTAGAGAGCACCATAGAATGAAACAGTGTAGAATGAGAGTGTGGACCTCAGTGTAGACAGAGATTGTGGGACATTAGCATAAACAAACATAGGGAGTGTCCAGTGAGGATCAGGGAAAATGGAATACCCAGTGTAGGACAGAGTGTGGGTTCACCCAATGGAGAATAGACGAGGAAGAATGTCCAATGGAGAACAGACAACATAGCACATGAAATGTAGAATAGGAAGTGAAGAACAGTCAATGTAGAACCGAGATGCTGAGCAAACAACGAGTGATGGAGTACATGGGCCAAGAGAAGACTTTGGCATTTGTTCTGCGTGAGGTGGGAGCCATGGATGATTGTGAGCGGAGGAGGGACACGGTCTGGCTTAAGTAGCAACAGGTGCCCTCAGGCTGCTCAGGGGAAAACAGACAGCGGGGGGTGGATGGGAAGCGGGGAATGGAAGCCACAGGAGACCAGGGAGGAGGGGACTGCAGGTGGGAGATGATGGAGGCTGGATTGGGCGGAGACTGTGAAGGGAAGGAGGCTGGTTGGGACAATGGTTACACATGGAAGGTGAAGCCATCAGGAGGGGCTAACAGGTCAGGTATGGAGCAAGAGAGAGAGTTCAACGCCAACTTCAGAGTTTGGGGATAAGCACCTGGAAGATGGCGCTGCCTCTTCTGCAATGGGGAGGCTGCAGAGGGAAGATGCAGAGCTCCTGGGGCCAGGATGTGTGTGAGCTGGCTGTGGCTCACCACATGGGGGTGCTGTGATGCCTGGACTCATAAACCTTATGCCCATAGACGAAGTCAGGGTGTGAATTAGATTCGGGCCTCTCAGAGTCTCAGTATCTTTATCAGTTTAATGGGGACAATTGTCCCAGCACCCTGACCTGCTGGAGAAAGCACTCGAGTCAGCCCCCCAGCTTGATGAGCAATAGGTCTGCAACAAATGTCCCCCTTTTTTTCTTGGTCCACCTTCTCTGACACCCTCCCCAGCTTCGCTGGATCCCACCTGGATGCTGTAGCTCTGAGGGGTGTCTCATGACACCCATGTAGGTCCTGGGAAATCCCAGTGACCCTCACTGCCACTGCCACCCACACTCTCTCAAGCCAATGGTCTGAGTCCAGAGGACCAAAGTCACAAATAGTTAATCCCCTGCAAACAGACATCCACATGGGCTCATATACAAAGACAAAAACACCCACAGAGACAAGGCAATCAACTATACACAATCCAGCCAAAACAATCTTGAGGGAAAAAAATGGAGCTGGAGGAATCAGACTCCCTGACTTCAGACTATACTACAAAGCTACAGTAATCAAGACAATATGGTACTGGCACAAAAACAGAAATATAGGTCAATGGAACAGGATAGAAAGCCCAGAGACAAACCCACGCACCTGTGGTCAACTAATCTATGACAAAGAAGGCAAGGATATACAATGGAGAAAAGACAGTCCCTTCAATAAGTGGTGCTGGGAAAACTGGACAGCTACATGTAAAAGAATGAAATTAGAACACTCCCTAACACCATACACAAAAAAAAACTCAAAATGGATTAAAGACCTGAATGTAAGACCAGACACCATAAAACTCTTAGAGGAAAACATAGGAAGAACACTCTTTTTTTTTTTTTTTTTTTTTGCGGTACGCGGGCCTCTCACTGTTGTGGCCACTCCCGTTGCAGAGCACAGGCTCCAGACACGCAGGCTCAGCGGCCATGGCTCATGGGCCCAGCCGCTCCGCGGCATGTGGGATCTTCCCGGACTGGGGCACGAACCCGTGTCCCCTGCATCGGCAGGCGGACTCTCAACCACTGCGTCACCAGGGAAACCCGGAAGAACACTTTTTTTTTTTTTTATAAATACAGTTGTTTTTTTTAATAGTTTTTTTTTTTAGATGTTGGGGGTAGGAGTTTATTAATTAATTAATTTATTTTTGCTGTGTTGGGTCTTAATTTCTGCGCGAAGGCTTTCTCCAGTTGTGGCAGGCGGGGGCCACTCCTCATCGCGGTGCGCGGGCCTCTCACTACAGCGGCCTCTCTTGTTGAGGAGCACAGGCTCCAGACACGCAGGCTCAGTAGTTGTGGCTCACGGGCCCAGTCGCTCCGCGGCATATGGGATCCTCCCAGGCCAGGGCTCGAACCCGCGTCCCCTGCATTAGCAGGCAGACTCTCAACCACTGCGCCACCAGGGAAGCCCCCGGAAGAACACTCTTTGACATAAATCACAGCAAGATCTTTTTTGACCCACCTCTTAGAGTAATGGAAATAAAAACAAAAATAAATGGGACCTAATGAAACTTAAAAACTTTTGCACAGCAAAGGAAACTATAAACAAGATGAAAAGACAACCCTCAGAATAGGAGAAAATATTTGCAAATGAATCAACAGACAAAGGATTAATCTCCAAAATATATAAACAGTTCATGCAGCTCAATATTAAAAAAACAAACAACCCAAAAAATGGGCAAAAGACCTAAATAGACATTTCTCCAAAGAAGACATACAGATGGCCAAGAGGCACATGAAAGCTGCTCAGCATCACAGATTATTAGAGAAATGAAAATCAAAACTACAATGAGAAAAAAAAAAAACTACAGTGAGGTATCACCTCACACCAGTTAGAATGGGCATCATCAGAAAATCTACAAACAACAAATGCTGGAGAGGGTGTGGAGAAAAGGGAACCCTCTTGCACTGTTGGTGGAAATGTAAATTGTTACAGCCACTGTGGAGAACAGCATGGAGGTTCCTTAAAAAACTAAAAATAGAATTACCATATGACCCAGCAATCCCACTACTGGGCATATACCCAGATAAAACCATAATGCAAAAGGACACATGCACCCCAATGGTTCATTGCAGCACTATTTCCAATAGCTAGGTTATGGAAGCAACCTAAATGCCCATCAACAGATGAATGGATAAAGAAGATGTGGTACATATATACAGTGGAATATTACTCAGCCATAAAAAGGAACGAAATTGGGTCACTTGTAGAGATATGGATGGACCTAGAGACTGTCATACAGAGTGAAGTAAGTCAGAAAGAGAAAAACAAATATCGTATATTAACGCATATATGTGGAATCTAGAAAAATGGTACAGATGAACCAGTTTGCAAGGCAGAAATAGAGACACAGATGTAGAGAGCAAACGTATGGACACCAAGGGGGGAAAGCGGGGGGGTGGGACGGTGGTGGTGGTGGGATGAATTGGGAGATTGGGATTGACATATATACACTAATATGTATAAGATAGATAACTAATAAGAATCTGCTGGGCTTCCCTGGTGGCGCAGTGGTTGAGAGTCCGCCTGCCGATGTAGGGCACGCGGGTTCATGCCCCAGTCCGGGAAGATCCCACATGCCGCGGAGCGGCTGGGCCCGTGAGCCATGGCCGCTGAGCCTGCGCGTCCGGAGCCTGTGCTCCGCAACGGGAGAGGCCACAACAGTGAGATGCCCGCGTACCGCAAAAAAAAAAAAAAAAGAATCTGCTGTATAAAAAATATTAAAATAAAATTTTTTTAAAAGTGGAAAATTATCATTAAGCAAACACACAGGAATAATTTTTGCAATCAAGAATCATCAATGGGGGCATCCCTGGTGGCGCAGTGGTTGAGAGTCCGCCTTCCAATGCAGGGGACACGGGTTCATGCCCGGGTCTGGGAAGATCCCACATGCCGCGGAGCGGCTAGGCCCGTGAGCCATGGCCGCTGAGCCTGCACGTCCGGAGCCTGCGCTCCGCAACGGGAGAGGCCACAACAGTGAGAGGCCTGCGTACTGAAAAAAAAAAAAAAAAAAAGAATAATCAATGGGCTTCCCTGGTGGTGCAGTGGTTAAGAATCCGCCTACCATTGCAGAGGACATGGGTTCGAGCCCTGGTCCGGGAAGATCCCACATGCCGCGAAGCAACTAAGCCTGTGTGCCACAACTACTGAGCCTGCGCTCTAGACCCCGCAAGCCACAACTAGAGAAAATCTGCGTGCAGTAACGAAGACCCAACACAGCCAAAAATAAATAAAAATTTTAAAAAAATCATCAATAGATGCTAAAATTAGAGGTTTATGGTATGATGAGAAACAAGATATTTGGTCAAGAAGTACCTGTCCACAAGATACCTATTCATTACAAAGGGAAAACTAGTAAATTTACCATGGGGATGTCTGTCAGATAAATGATCAAAGATGACAGCAGTAATGAGACATAGTCCCCAAAATACAATTTATTCACTGTGAAGTCCCCTGCTTTCATTTTCCTTGTTGTACTTGAAAGTTGCTAAGACAGTAGTATTAAATGTTCTCACCACACACAAAGAAAAGATAATTAGGTGATGGAGGTGGTAACCAATCCTATGGTGGTAATCATTTTGTAATATGTGTGTAGCACATCATCACTTTTAAACTTACACAATGCTATATGCCAACTGTATCTCAATAACGCTGGAGAAAAATATACACAATCTAGGCTTTTGTTTAAATAAACTGTTTAATTTAGAACAATTTTAGATTTACAGAAAAACTGTGAACATAGTACAGAGAGTTCCCATATACCCCACACCCAGTTTCCCATATTATTAACACCTTGCATTAATATGGTACACTTGTGACAATTAATGAACCAATATTAAAAATTGTTATTCCTTAAAAAAAAACACAACTGGGCTTCCCCGGTGGCGCAGTGGTTAAGCGTCCGCCTGCCGATGCAGGGGACACGGGTTCGTGCCCCGGTCCGGGAAGACCCCACATGCCGCAGAGCGGCTGGGCCTGTGAGCCATGGCCGCTGAGCCTGCACGTCCGGAGCCTGTGCTCTGCAACGGGAGAGGCCACAACAGTGAGAGGCCCGCGTACCGAAAAATAAAACAAAACAAAACAAAAAACAACTAAACATGATCCACTCACAGGCCTCATAAAGACCCTCAGACAGTCACACCCACGTAATACGTCCACACTCAGGCAAACACACTTATCCACAGAAACAGAGCTGAAAAACTTGGGCTCGAAGCCCTTTCCTCTAAGCCTTGAAACAGAAAACATCAGATTCCTGAGGTTGACATTTAGTCCTTGATCTAGCCACGCCTGCAGCTGACAATGCTTTTGGAGTTTTCTGTTACGTTAGCTAAATTTTTCCCTTTTTTGCTGGAGCCCATTTAAGTTGGACTTTTTTTTTTTTTTTTTGGCTTGCAACCAGGGTTCTGGCTGATAGAGATAAATAAGGCTTTTGCCAGGTGAAAAAAAAGGGGGGAGCGGGGGAGGAAGGAGGCACCCCAAGATGGAAGATGGCATTTACAGAGGCCTGGAGATATAAGAAAGCGTGGCCTGTGGCTAGCTGTATTATAGCGCGTACAATAGTGTTGGTGGCAGATTGAAGTCAGGCAGAGGGGTCTGAATTCAGTCTGAGCAACTGGAATCTAGTCATTGAGGGCCACCGAATGTTCTTTTTTAATTTATTTTTTATTTATTTATTTTTGGCTGCCTTGGGTCTTCCTTGCTGCGCATGGGCTTTCTCTAGTTGTGGCGAGCGGGAACCACTCTTTGTTGCAGTGCGCGGGCTTCTCATTGTGGTGTCTTCTCTCGTGGACCACGGGCTCTAGGCCCGCGGGCTTCAGTAGCTGTGGCTCGGGGACTCTAGAGCGTAGGCTCAATAGCTGTGGCACTCGGGCTCAGTTGCTCTGCCGCTTGCGGGATCTTCCTGGACCAGGCCTCGAACCCATGTATGCAGGCAGATTCTTAACCAGTGCGTCACGAGGGAAGCCCCCACAAAATATTCTTCTTTTTTTTTTTTTTTTGTGGTACACGGGCCTCTCACTGTTGTGGCCTCTCCCGTTGTGGAGCACAGGCTCCGGACGCACAGGCTCAGCGGCCATGGCCCACGGGCCCAGCCGCTCCGCGGCATGTGGGATCCTCCCGGACCGGGGCACGAACCTGTGTTCCCCGCATCGGCAGGCGGACTCTCAACCACTGCACCACCAGGGAAGCCACCACCAAATATTCTTGATCAAGGGAGTTCCACGCTCAGAAATCCCCAGCGGGAGACAGTGATTGGTTGAATAAGTGTATTCCACTCAAACGTGCGAAATACGTGCAGGTGAGGAGACTGAGTCTCAGAGACCCCGGTCACCCTGGGGTCCCAGAGACCCCGGTAGGAGCTCGTTGAGCAACTTTGAACTACAACTTCCGGCATGCAATGCGAGAGACTCCTTGTCCTCCTGATTTGCCCCCCGGCTCCAAGCCTGACGATTGGTTAGGTGGGCTGCTTGTCAGACCAAAGTCTGGTTTTGATTGGTCGAGTTCCGAGCGGGGCTCCGAGCTCCAGGCCCATGGGTCCCGGCACAGCGCTCCAGCAGGCAACATGGTAAGCCGGCGACTCTTAGCATGGGGGGCCCTGAGGGGCTAGGGGTTCCGCCGAGGGGGGTCCAGGGAGACACCGAGGGGACCGGGATCCCTTTGTGGGCACTGAGGTCTCTGAGGGATTTGGGATCGCGCTGAGGGCCGTGTTTCCCTGTTTGGGGTCAGGGTCTCACTGCGGGACCTATGAGGGGGTCGGAGGCTGTGCAAGGGAACTGGAAGGCCTTGAGTGTTCTGGGCTTCTGACAAGTCTCTGGGGGGCCCTCTAGGGGCCTGGGGTCCTGCTGAGGGTGTCGTCCCGTGGAGGGTACTGGGGATCTGAACACCTTCGGAGCCCCGTGAGGGAGATCTGGGGTCCCCCGGGGCCCACTCTGGGGATGGTGTCCTGCGGGAGCGTGGGGGCCACGCCGACAGGGTCCATCGGGGCTCCCTACGGGTGTGGGGTGTGCCGAAGGACCAGGGAGAATCCTGAGAGGAGGGGGCCATGCGGAGGGGATCTGGGTGGGCTCAGGGCGGGGGAGGGTCCCAGAATTGGAGACAGCACAGTTGGAACCCTCAGGTCTCACGTAGTTCTGGGTCCAACCCATTGAGTTTATTCTTCAAGCTTAGCCTGGCCCCTGTGGGTCAGGCTGGTGCTGGGCGAGGGCGGAGATCCCCCAGCCCCTAGGACTGGACAGAGGGAGAGACAGGATGGAGGGGCCAGGAAGGCGGCCTGAACTTGCCTGGGGTGGGGGGTGACCCCGAGGAGGGGCGCTGGAGGTGGGTCTGAAGTAAGAGCATTGATGGAAGGGGCTGATAAAGTGGATGTCGTTCCAGGGTGCGGGATGTTGTGGGAGGTGAGGGGAGGGGCTCTCGGAAACGGGATGGAGGAAAGTCGCATTGATGTTACTTAGCAGGATTCTGGGATCACAGATCCAGGGAAGAGCTTTGAGCAGAGGAGGGACATGGGCTGATGGGATGCTTCAGAGATCTTTGGAGATCTGCAGAGCGTGGACCCTAAGACTGGAGGCTGCTGGGGGTGGGCGGTGAGAAACATCCCTGGACAGACCTCGGGAGCCTTAGGTGGAGGGATGCATGTCTTCCCTCCTTCCCTTCTCTTCCTTCTTCATCCTTCCTCCCTCTTCTTCTCCCTTCCTCTCTCTCCCTCTCCTTCCTTTCTAACGTCCTTCCTCTCCAAGTGCTGGGATCGCAGTTTGAACTATGGGTCTCCTCCCTGGGAGGTGTCCAAGGGTAATGGGGTCAGCGATGGAGAGCCCGGGGGTCTGGGAGGGTCTCTGAGACCCGAATGGTTGGGCGCAGAGGACGCCGGGGGAGAGAGCCAGGCAGTGAGGCGGGTTGGTCCTGAGCTGGGTCTGCCTGGCCTTGTGGGCTGAGGAGCAGAGTTGGACGTTTACTATGAGACTGGGAAGGGCCTGGGCTGCCTGGAGGAGCCGAGAGCAGTGTCCATGGGAGTGATGGGTGGGTGCTGGGGCCTCCAGGGAAGGGCCTGGAGGAGGCATGGTCTGGAGCTCGGCAGAGAGGTTCTGCCAGGGGATGATGGGTCACAAGGGAGAGGTGTCTGGAGAGCCAGGGAGACTGGGGAGCAGCTGCTGGGAGGTGCTGGGTTTCCGGGGAGGAGTGGAGGAGGGGTCCTGGGAGGAAGGGCGGGGCCGCTTTGAGGGGCCCAACTGTGCTCTGGGTCATTAATGCCTGCTAGCCAGTCTGCACTTGGGTGGGGGGAGGGTGAGCAGTGAGACCAGAAAGATGACGCCCCACCTCATTACTGAAAAAACGTTCCTGGCCTCAGTTTACAAGTCACAGCATAAAGAAAATATCCTATTAGTCTTTTATTTTAATGATGGATTTCTCAGCAGTCATTCTGAATTACAGTGCTAGCCATCACATTAGAGCTTTCCCTATTAAATTTAGCTTATTTTTGCCTGATTAAAGGATAATTTTAACAATTAGTTTTAATATTAATGTAATCTTTATTTCATTTTAGTTGTTAATACCATAATACTAGCAGACAGCCCTCCTGAGCACTTAATTTTACATAATTACGAAAGCAAATTGGTATTTACTGCATTGAAGCAGGAAAACCCAGCTTCAGACTGATTACCAAAAACATTTTTTCTAAAATGTTTTAAAATAAGTATATGAAAATGTGTTATGAATTGTTGTTTAAAAGTTTGTTAGTAGAACTTGGTAAGAAAATTCCTAATTAAAAAAAGTCATCCCACTCAAACGTGTAAGTCTTTATCCTGAAACAGGTAGTGGGCCAGAAATAGATCGCTTTCCTCCTTGGCTGATTACAAAGGGAGGGAGAGGGAGAGAGGGTGACTTCAATTATCAGGGATAATTTAAGATGGGAAAGACTTGGGGGACAGAGCCACCTGGGTGAACGTTGAAACTACAAGCTCACCTGAGACACAGTTACAAAAACTGCATCCGTGGGACCGTGGGAGAAGAGCGCTTCCACTGGGTGTGCCCGGCTCGTTGTAGGTCCAGAAGGTGGTCGTGAGAGTACACGAAACAAAATAGGAAGCACCCCATTTCCAGATGAGGAAAACTGAGGCTTGGGGAGATTTAAATCCTTAAATCCTTAGCACAAGGAGGAAAGCGGGCCCCAGTGTCTGCTCCAGCACGTGCTCTCCGCCGCCCCACACCCCAGCCAGGTGGTGGGGAGGGACGTGCGTTTTGCTGGGGCTCCCAGGGTTGGGTCTGAGCCCACCCCAGGACCTTTCCCCAAGAAGCAGCTTGAGCCAGGGTGGCCCTGCCTCCACAACCTGGCCCCAGAGTCTCTATAAATAGCCGGGCTTCCGAAGCGTGAGCTTGTGATCCTCTGGCTGGCACTGCCCTTCATGTTTCCTCCCCGCAGGCTGTCCTTGGAGTGCAGCTGGTGGTGACGTTGCTCACCGCCACCCTCATGCATAGGCTTGCGCCTCACTGCTCCTTCGCGCGCTGGCTGCTCTGCAATGGCAGGTGAGCCACACCCCCTCCCCGGGCGGTGGGCGGAGCCCCTAAGGCCCCGCCCTCCCTGGTTTTTCTCCTAGCCCCGCCTCAAGCCCTGAAAGGTGAGGTTTTTTTTGTTTTGTTTTGTTTTGTTTAAAACAAACAAACAACTTTGTTGAGATGTAATTGACGTACGATAATCTGCAAATATTTGAAGTACACAGTTGGATCAATTTTGACAGATTGTACACATCGCTGAGACCATCTAAATACTCAGACAAGCAGCTGCTTCCCCCACTCCTGCTCTCCTTCATCCCTACTCTAGCTGTAGATCTGTTTCCTGAAACTCTTTTTGTCCCGGTTTGGGTTTCGGACCCTTTCTGAGAATCTGGTGGAAATTGTGAACTCTCTAGGGCAATTCACATGGCAGTTCCTTTCCTGACTGCCTGTCTCTGCCCTTAGTCTCTTCCGATACAAGCACCCTTCCGAGGAAGAGCTTCGGGCCCTGGCGGGGAAGCAGAGGCCCAGAGGCAGGAAGGAGCGGTGAGTGAACCCCCAGTCTTAGGTAAGTGGCTCCCTTCCAGGGGAGGCCATGAGGGCACAGGGCCTTACCTGCCCACTTCCAGGCACTGCTCTGGGCACAGGAGAATTGGGGACACCCCAGGCTGAGGAGATGGTCACTGTCATTCACTGGTTGCCTCCAGTTGGCGTCTAATGCTTATTGGAAGTTTGCTCTGGGCCAGCCCTCTGGGTGGGTGGTGGCCACCACCCTGGCATTCAGAGGACATCCAGGCTGGGGGAGAAGGTACCTCCTAGGCCTCCTGTGCTCTGAGGGTGACATGGTAGAGCCTCCCAGGCTGGGGTGGGGTGGACTGCCAGGGGAGGGGAGGATGGAGGATGCTGTTCTGACACATTCCCCCCTCCTCCCAGGTGGGCCAATGGCTATAGTGAGGAGAAGCCGTTATCCGTGCCCCGTGACACCCCTTTCCAGCTAGAGACCTGTCCCCTCACAGCCGTTGATGCCCTCGGTAACAGCTGGGTCCCCAGCTCCCCTGGCCCTTGGCTCACACCCTGGTGGGGTTGGTGGGGGGAGCATCTTGGGCGGGCTAAGCTGGGGACTCAGTTGCATCCTCCCCGCAGTCCTGCGCTTCTTCCTGGAGTACCAGTGGTTTGTGGACTTCGCGGTGTACTCGGGTGGCGTGTACCTCTTCACAGAGGCCTACTACTATGTGCTGGGCCCAGCCAAGGAGACCAACATCGCTGTGTTCTGGTGCCTGCTCACCATCGCCTTCTCTATGTATCCTTCCTCTTAGCTCCCCAGGTGGGGAAGGTGGAGGCCTGTGGAAGCTGGACCCCAGGCTCCTTGTCGCCCCAGAAACTCAGTGGTGTAAAGCAGTCACTATTTTATGTTTGCCTGGGCCGGGGCTCAGCTGGGTTGCCTCATATCCGCTCCAAGTGGGCTTGCCTTTCAGCGGTCTAGAGCAAGCTTCCTCACCACAGCGGCCAGGAAGGAAAAGGGGGCCCTGCAGGCCTCCTGAGGCTTTGCCTGAAGTCGGTCCACCCAACCCCTGTCCATTCTCTGGGTCAAAGCAACTCAGTAGTCCAGAACAGATGCAGGGGCTGGCAAAGAGACGTCCCTTCCGTCGTTTTTTTAGGAAGCTGCATAGAGAGCAGAGGCAAAACTGTGACTTTGAGGACCCAAGTCGGAGACAATGTCCTTGTGGAATAGGCTTGCAAAGCAGGGCAGATTGGAGATAGAGACTGGTGTCTCTATTAGCCTGTCAGAGGAACGGGAAACTGAGGAGCTGTGAATTCAGCCAGGCGGCTGAGTGAGTCAGGGAGACTTGACCTCCTGACAGACAGACAGACAGACAGAGACAGAGTTGGCCATTTCTAACTGACCACAGGCAGTGTGATGAGGCCAAGCTGGAGGCCTGGCTCAGGACCTCCTGCTCGCTGATGACACAGGCCTGAACAGCAGTAAGCCTTGTGTCCTGGGCTTGCCCGGCAGCTCACTCCTCTGCTCCCCAGGACTCTAAGCCTGAACTTCCATGTTAGTGCTCTGGAGTTGGGGGGTCACTGGTTGGGGGTGGTGGATGGGGGAGGGGTCACTACAGGCACTGGAGGCCTCCTTAGCCCTGCCCCCAGCAAGGTGTTCCTGACCGTGACCCGGCTGTACTTCAGTGCAGAGGAGGGGGGCGAGCGCTCAGTCTGCCTCACCTTCGCCTTCCTCTTCCTCCTCCTGGCCATGTTGGTGCAGGTGGTGCCGGAGGAGACCCTTGAGCTGGGCCTGGAGCCAGGTATGTGCAGTCTGGGGCCTGGGGTTTTTGCTGCAGTCTGGGGCCTGGGGTTTAAGCCTCTGGGTTATTGCTGTTAGTGTTTTCTTTACGTATTTTGAGGCTAATTGACGAGGTGTTTACAAGTTTAAAATTGCTACGTCTTCCTGGCAAATCAGCCATTTTTTTCATGATGTATGGACCCATTTTGATTCTAATAATACTTCCATCTTAGTCTAGTTTGTCTGGTATTAATACAGCCTTTCCAGCTTTCTTCCTTCCTTTCTTCCTCCCTCCCTTCCTTATTTCCTTCTTCCTTCTTTTCTTTTCTTTTTTTTTTTTTTTTGCGGTACTTGGTCCTCTCACTGTTGTGGCCTCTCCCGTTGTGGAGCACAGGCTCTGGACGCGCAGGCTCAGCGGCCATGGCTCACGGGCCCAGCCGCTCCGCGGCATGTGGGATCTTCCCGGACCGCGGCATGAACCCGTGTCCCCTGCATCAGCAGGCGGACTCTCAACCACTGCGCCACCAGGGAAGCCCTTCTTTTCTTTTTAAATTGATATATACTTGACATATTATATTAGTTTCAGGTGTACAACATAATGATTCAATATTTGTGTATACTGCAAAATGAGCACCACAATAAGTCTAGTTAACATCCATCACTGCACAGTTACAATTTTCTTTTCTTGTGATGAGAACTTTTAAGATCTACTTGCTTAGCAACTTTCAAATATACAATACTACCTTTCTTTTGATTAGTATTTGTTATATCTTTTTGACATCCCTTTACTTTCAACCTTCCAGTGACCTCATGTTGAGGTATGTCTACTTTAAAAAATAATAATAATAAATATATAGATATAGATATTTTCTTTCTTTATTTTCTTTCTTTATTTTTTAATTTGGCCGTGCTGCATGGCTTGTGGGATCTTGGCTCCGTGACCAGGGATTGAACCTGTGCCCTCAGCAGTGAAAGCTCAGAGTCCTAACCACTGGACTGCCAGGGAATTCCCTTATCTGGATATTTTCCATCAAGTCTGATAGTCTGTATCATTTAACTTCAAAATTTAATCCACTTACATTTATTGTGTTTTCTGACATATTTGGCCTTGTCTCTACCATCTTACATTTTCACTTTCTATTTGTTCCTTTTCTTTTGTGCTGTTGACAGTGGCTGCCAGCTTAATTGTCCTTCCTTTTAGGTGATCTGTCATAACTTCTGACTGCTTTGTGAGCTCTTTGTTTTTGGTGTTCTGCAGTTTTGCCACAGTGTGTCTAGGTATGGATTTCTTTGTATTTATCTGGTTTTATATACTTTGTATGTATCATCCATTCTGCAGACTTCTCAATAATTACCTTTCAATATCTCTTCTCCTTCATTCTCTCTCTTCTCTCCCTTTGGGGTTCAGACTTGACTTATATTGAACTTCCTATTCTGTCCTCATCTCTTAATCTTCCATCACATTTCCCACCTTCCTGTCTTTCTTAGTCGGAATCTGAGTGATTTCTTCAGATCCAATTCATCATTTCCTCCTTTGGCTCCTTCTAAGATGCTGTTTAACAACTTATCACTTCAATAATTATATTTTCCTTTTGGAAGAGCTTAACTGATTCCTTTGCAAATCCACCTGGTCCTCTGAGGTAGTCTCATGTCACCTGTTCTGCAATTCCAACTTTTATTTTCCTCAGGCATTTCACACAGAAGCCTTGGGGTCTAAATTTGTCCTTTGTTTTTTTTCTCCTGACTCACCTTTATGGTAATTTATTGTCTTGTGTGTTTGGTGATTTTGGTTGTGAGCTCACATTATTTGCTTTTACTCCATGGAAAATGTGGGGGCCTGAACTGAGAAATCTTTCCAGGACTTTGATTTCCTCCTGTGGAGCCCTTCATGACCCTCCAGCCTCGGGGAAGCTCAGACTCAGTGCCCTCCGCCCCCATGTCCCTCGGTCCAGTCAAGGGTGTCTGTCTAGCACATTCTCCTGAGCTTCACATAACTGGAGAACAAAATTGTCCTCATGCTTGTCACAGGGCCTGGCTGCCACTAGTGTGTTCCTACCTGGAAAACAAAAGGATGTCTGGGAGGGGGGCAGAGTAGGCTCTGAGGCCCCAGGGGTCTATTTTGGACACCACCCTCTCTTTGTCTTCCCCAGGCCTGGCCAGTATGACCCAGAACTTGGAGCCACTTCTGAAGACACAGGGCTGGGACTGGGCGTGAGTCCTGGGAAGGGAGGGGGAACAGCGGCATGCTGCGACCTGCAGGCAGGGTGCTGACCTGCCGCGGGGCCCTGACCCTTCTCTTTTTCCCAGTCTTCCTTTGGTCAAGCTGGCCATCCGCGTGGGGCTGGCAGCAGTGGGCTCCATGCTGGGTGCCTTCCTCACCTTCCCAGGCCTGCGGCTGGCCCAGACCCACCATGATGCACTGACCATGTCGGAAGACCGGCCCATGCTGCAGTTACGTGGGGGACCGGGTGGATGGAGCGTTAGGGCGCCTAGGGAAGGGGCCGGTGGGGATGGTGGGTGCCCAAGCCTACCCGCTCTGCGCCCTTGCCCCCAGGTTCCTTCTGCACACCAGCTTCCTGTCCCCCCTGTTTGTCCTGTGGCTCTGGACCAAGCCCATGGCGCGGGACTTCCTGCACCAGGCTCCCTTTGGGAGCACGTCCTCTTCTCTGTGCGTATGGAAGTGGGAGGCAGGGCAGCTGGGGCCCCCTCTGGCTACTCCAGACTCTGAGACTAAGGGAGGAGTGCGTCCTGGGGGAGGATCCTGGGGCAGAGGGCAGCCTCACTAGCCCCCTCGCCCCTCTCGGCGCAGGCTGTCCGACTCGGCCTTCGACTCGCTGCGTCTCTGGATGCTGGTGGCACTGTGCCTGCTGCGGCTGGCGGTGACCCGGCCCCACCTGCAGGCCTACCTGTGCCTGGCCAAGGCTCGAGTGGAGCAGCTGCGGCGGGAGGCCGGCCGCATCGAGGCCCGAGAGATCCAACGGCGGGTACCGGCGCGGGCGGGGAGGGAACCTGGGCCTCAGGGCGGGGTTCCCTGTCCCTCAGGCGTGGGGTTACCCGGAGCCCGAAGGTCCCCTGCTGCAGCCACTGCTACCTGTCCACTAGGTGGTGCGGGTGTACTGCTACGTGACAGTTGTGAGCCTGCAGTACCTGACTCCTCTCATCCTCACACTCAACTGCACGCTGCTGCTCAAGACGCTGGGTGAGAACCCGCCTGGGCGACGGCGGGGGCGGGGTCTGGAGTTGGAGCGGGGCGGGGCTGAGCCTGGAGCGAGGGGCTGGAGTTGTAGTTGGGTGGGGGAGGGGAGGGGAGGGCCGGCGATTGAGCGAGGCGGGGGCGGGGCCTGGCTATAGAGGGGGCGGGGCGGAGGCTGGAGGGCCCTGAGATGGGGCGAGGTCAGAGGCGGAGCCTGGGGTGGGGCCGGAAGATGAGGTGCGGGCAGAGCCTCGGGTAGCCGAGGTGGTGGAAGGAGGCAGAGCCTGGGGCGGGGCGGGTGAGTGTCAGCATGGGTGGGGGTCCTGGAGGCCAACTCCGCCTGCGCCTCCACCCATCCCTCCCTCCACCCTGTTTCTCTCGCAGGCGGCTACTCCTGGGGCCTGGGTCCCGTCCCCCCGCTGTCCCCCACCCCGTCCTCAGCCCTCGATGGCCCGGTCGGCCCCGAGGAGGACGAGGCCCGGCAGACCGTGGCCCTGATCGCCGGGGTCCTGGGCAGCCTGCTCACGCCACTCTTCCTCCGCGGCGTCCTCGCCTTCCTCATCTGGTGGATCGCCACCTGCCAACTGCTCTCCAGCCTCTTCGGCCTGTACTTCCACCAGCATCTGGCGGGCTCCTAGCCCGCCTGCAGACACTCCTGCAGCCCCAAGGTCTGGTCCTGGGCCAGCGGGGCGCGGGCCACCCCCTCAGTGTCCCCAGGTGCAATGTGGTCCTGGGAGTCCCAGATGCGTCCGCTGTGCCAGTCCCCTTCACTGCATGCCTGAGCCGTGGCCACGCCTTGGACCCTCAGCTTCTGCCTAGAAACTGATTCCCCAGGCCCAGCGGCAGAGGGTCCCACGGCCAGCCATTGTTCCCAGATTGCATGTGCCCAGTTTGACTGCAGTGGAGGTGGGCGTGGGGGTGGGAGGGGGCACTCTTCTGAACAAATAAAGGAGCAAGCCAATTTTTTAAAAAATTAATTTATTTATTTTGGGCTGCTTTCGTTCTTTGTTACTGCGCACGGGCTTTCTCCAGTTGTGGCGAGAGGGGGCTACTCTTGGTTGTGGTGTGTGGGCTTCTCATTGTGGTGGTTTCTCTTGTTGCAGAGCATGGGCTCTAGGCACGCGGGCTTCAGTAGTTGTGGCTCACGGGCTCTAGGGTGCAGGCTCAATAGTTGTGTCACACGGACTTAGTTGCTCTGCGGCATGTGGGATCTTCTGGGACCAGGGCTCGAACCGGTGTCCCCTGTATTGGCAGGCGGATTCTTCATCACTGCGCCACCAGGAAAGCCCGAGCAAGCTGCTTTTTACAAAAAGGATCCAGACGGTTTGGGAAGGGGCTTTCTGCATGCTGTCAGGTTAAGTGGTGCAGGCTGGGTGGGGAGTCTGGGGCTTCAGTGCTGAAAGAAGGGAATGATGGAGGGACAGCATAGCAAAGGCCTGGGAGGAAGAAACAAAGAGAGAATGAAAGGGGGTGAGAAGAAATGGACCAAGTGTGAGAAATGGGGGGAGAGGGAGGTGGGTGAGCCCATGGTACTGGGCAGGGGGCCATGGGGGATACCGCCCTCTTCCACAAGTACAGGGGGACTGCCTTCTTATCAAGGTCACACACAGCAAATGGGCACATTGTTGAGGCCGTGGTGACCCAGGAGAAGGAGGACGAGGGTCCATCACCAACTGGCATTTTCCTGTAGCTGTGGCCATGCAGTGGGAAACCCATGTGCGTGCACGTGTGTATTCTAATGTACGTGTTGTTAAAATCCAACAGTACATTTTAAAGATTTAATTGGCTTTATATAACAATTCATGAATCGGGCTGCATCCAATCCAGCAGATAGAAAGGAGTTCCGAGGAGCTGTATAAAAGACTTTTGTAAGGCAGAAGGGAGTGGGAACAAGGAAGTTATATTAGCGAAAAGTGGACTTGTGGCAAGGTCCCTTTCCTTTAGGGGATGGCAGCTGTCTATCAGGTAGATCACCTCACTCGTGCTGATCAGGCAATTTCTGATTGACTGGTTTCAGAGTCCATTTCTGGACAAGCTGAAACTGTAAGTCTCGGTTTGGTGACATAAGCCTTAGCGTAAGTGACTCCATTTTGAGCCCGTCTTGTTTTTTTCACAATGTAAGCTATGTAATCTTTTAGCACATGTAAAATGTACATTAAGAATAAAAATGACAAGGTGGGACTAACCTGGTGGTCCAGTGGTAAAGAATATGCCTACCAATGCAGGGGACGTGAGTTCAATCCCTGGTCGGGGGAACTAAGATCCCGCATGCTGCGGGGCAACTAAATCTGCACGCCACAACTACTGAGCTCACGCGCCTCAACTAGAGAGCCGGCGTGCTGCAAACAACAGAGCCCACGTGCCCTGGAGCCTGCAGGCCACAACTAGAGAGAAGCCCACGCACCGCAACGAAGAGCCCGCGTGCTGCAGTGAAAGATCCTGCATGCCTCAACAAGATACAGAGTGCTGCAACTAGGACCCGATGCAGCCAAACAAATAAATTAATAAATAAATATTAAAAAAAAAAAGACTAAAGAAGACAAAGCAAAGCCATGGTGGAAGCCAAGGGCCTAAGTGACGGTGTGGGACCCAGCATAGCTGCCCAGCCAACGCGGCGAGCGTGACCCACCTCGGGGCCTTGCACTTTGCTGCAGGCTCCCTCACCTGTGTGTGTCACCTGAGGGGAGAAGCGCCCTCACCAACCTCTCCTCCCAAGCCCAGCTGCCCCACTGATTTGCTACACATCTCGTACAAGAACAAGCAACAGGGAGCATGATTTCACTTAGGGAAGTGAGGTTATAACCAGACACCCAAAGAAAGTGCTGACATGTGGGGCGGGGGGAGCTGGGAATGCTGTTGTCCTGGCCCCTAGACGGGTGTTTGACTTTTGAAACTCTGTGCTTCTGTTGCATGGATAAAAATGAAAAGTGTGTTAAACACAAGGCTTAAAGCGAACTAAATGCATCCTCTCATGTTGATCCTTCTCAAAACGCTAGTAAAAGTATAGAGGCTACAGAACATTCCGAAGGTGGGAATTAAGAGAGGAGCCACAATTGACTGCCTGGTCCATGGAAGGCAAACACAAAGCCCAGCCAGATTTACCTGTAGAACCTTCCATAGGCACTGAGTGCACCAGGTCCCACTGGGCTGGGCTGAAGATGGCAGTGGACTATGGAGGCCTCTGGTGTGGAAGCTGTTTGGGAAGTTCAGGTACCTGTGTCCCTCCCACAGTACCACTGGGCAGCCAGAAGGAGGGAAGCCAGGCTTGGTAGGGGGTGTGGTGGCAAATGGGGTTAAGTGAGTACACATAAAGCTAAATGGAGAGAGCCACTATCCTTACCCTGTGTGCAGATTACAGAATCTTCCAGGCATGAGACTGAAGACTCCTGGGGAATCCAAATGGCCAAAGAAGAAAGAGCTAAAGACACTGGCACATGGAGTTCTCATCAGCCGCCAGTTGAGCTGTGTCCCCCCACCCAGTGCTTCCTGAGTACCACATGGTCCATCCCGACTGACGTCCCCAAAGGGACAAGTGTGTCCCTTTGTGCACAGGATCTCTCTGGAAGGAGACACAAGAAGCTGGTAATGGGAGACATCCCGCAAAGGGAACTGGGAGGTAGACCTACTTTTCATGGTAAACTCTGTGCAGTTTGCACTTTCTAGCCAATCATTTAACAGTCCAAACAGCAATTACATTAAAAAAAAAGTTTATTCAAAAATCTGTCGATGGGGCTTCCCTGGTAGTGCAGTGGTTAAGAATCCGCCTGCCAACACAGGGGACACGGGTTTGAGCCCTGGTCCGGGAAGATCCCACATGCCGCGGAGCAACTAAGCCTGTGTGCTGCAACTACTGAAGCCCACGTGCCGCAACTACTGAAGCCCACGTGCCTAGAGCCCGCGCACCGCAACGAAGAGTAGCCCCCACTTGCTGCAACTAGGGAAAGCCCACGCGAAGCAACGAAGACCCAACACAGCCAAAAATAAATAAATTAAATAAATTAATTTAAAAAAAAATCTGTCGAAATAACTTCAACCCTGTTTTTGGTTCATGGGGGGTGAGGGCCAGAGCCGAAGAAGAGACATGGGCAGGAGAAAAAGTCATTTTAATTTTTATTAAATATACTCTCTTGTCACAAATCTTTAAAATATATAAACATTATATATAAACAAAGTGTCTTCATGGCATCAAAATGTAACTCCAAATCAGGCCAGGCAATCAGTGAGAGGGGTGACTGCCGAGGGTGCAGGTCCGACTGTGTGCAGGGCTGGGGGGGTCGGGGGCGATGCTGCCGAGGCTCGCTTGGCTGGGAGCCACCTTGGGGAGGCAAACTGGGGCCAGCAACCCTGGGGCACCCTCCCCTCTCCTGCCCAGCCTGCAGCTCAGAGGAGGGTGCTGCCTAACCATCTATTTGGTCTCACCCACCTGGGGTGGACCGCCAGTCCCTGCTGTTCTCGCCTGGGGGCCCTCACGTTCCCATCCTGTCTCCCTGTGAGGGACGCCCCTGCCTCTCCTGAGCACTGGGCAAGGCTGGGGGAGAAGGTGGGTCGGATGCTTACCCAACAGGACAGCCATCACAGGCTGCTTGGGCCCCCGGGAATGAGAGTCTGGGGACAAGACTGGGGCTGGCTGGTGGAAACATGCAGGAAGGACAGAAAGAGGGGTCTTCACACCCACGGGACTAAGGCAAGAAAAACAGAAACAGGACAGAACAAAGGGAGGAAATGAAAATCACAACTGGAAATGCATGTGTGGCAACAAAGATACCCTCTCAGACCCTTTCACACATCATGGCTACTGAGCCCACTGTGAAAACCGACCCTCTGGTGGTCCTGGTCCTGGAACCAGATTGGACTGGTCAGGGTTTACTGTGTCTAGACCCAGGGCCAGCCAAATTGCAAAACCAAACCAAAAAAAACCAAACTCCAAATGTCATTAGGAAACAGGTGTTTCCAAGTCCCTGTGATTCCCGGTGGGCCCTGGGGGGCCTCCTCTGTGAGACCAGATCTCTGGGGTACCCTGACTCTTCCAAGCTTCCTGCCCCCAGGCCAGATGCTGTCTCGGGCTCTCACTTTGGGAGAATCAAGGCGGCCAGCTGCCTCCATGTGCTCCGTTCACGGGAAATCAGACAACCCCACGGGCCTTAAATTGCCCCATGTCCCAGCCAAATAACTGCCCAGGTGGGGAGCCAGGGATGTGCCAGATGCCATGGGTCCCCCCCACGAGCCCCCATGCCTATGGGCAGAGGATCAGGGCCTGAGGCCCAGCCTCCATTAGTGCAGCCAGTGGGGCGGGGATGAGAGCTTCCTGGCAACCCAGGCAGATGCTTCAGGCTGGGGCTCAGACCCAAAATCCATGGCAATTCCTCAAACCCTGTTGCCCGGAGGAGGCGTGACCCTCCGGAGAACATTACAAACTGGGGCGTGGGGGGGCGCAACAGAGGGGAAGACCCAATCCCAGGGGCCCGGGATAGAGTCTGGGATCGGGGTAACACTCTTAGGAGAAGGCTGTGCCCAAGCTGTAGACTGGGACAGACAAGGAGTTGTGTTACGGGGGAAGTGGTGAAGGCAGGAAAGGCGGGTCAGGCAGGGCGGGGCGAGAGGCTGCATTTGTAGCCACAGCTGAGCAGGAGGCTGGTCTCATGGGGACAGGGCAGGAGGCCAGGCCTCAGCCCCACACTCTCTGGGGCTGCCCCCACTACGGACATAGACTCGGAACAACAAGGGGCAGGCGGGGTCTGGCTCTGAGCCCAGGGGGGACCAGGTCACTAGAACCAGGGGCCTGTCCAAGGACACAGAGCGCACCAGGAAGCAGTGCTGGCCCCTCATCACTCAGGGCGTTCACGGTAATACCTCCCGGGGCAGCCCCGGCCCTGCTGAGGCGGGAAGAGGAGAGCACGGGAGCTCCGGCCCCCCGGTCCCAACAATGCACTTCGAGGGCCACTGGCTTTCCCCTCAGACCTGTGCGCACTGAGCCCAGGCCCCCCAGCTTGTTCCACAAGGCGCATCCGCGCACCTCCTGGGTGGAACCCAGCGCACCCTTGCTCGCTGGGCTCAGAAACAGAAGGGGTCAGCGGTCCACCGCGAACTGAAGCTCGAGAGCAGCCGACCCCACTGGCCCCTAGCTCTGCAGGTGCCGCAGCAGGATCTGCATGAGGTCAAAGGTGGTGAAGCTGATGCCCACAGCGATGGGACCCTTGAGCCAGTTCATGCTCAGGCCTTTGTAGAGGCCGCGCACCACGCCCTCCTCCCGCATGATGGTGTGCATCGTGCGCGCGATGGAGGTGCGCTGGTGGCCCGTGACGCCGGCCGTCTGCATGCGCCGCCGCACCACGTCCAGCGGGTAGGAGGCCGACTGCCCGATGAGGCCCGCGCAGGCCCCGAAGATCATGCGCTCAAAGGGGTAGGGCTGCAGGCGGCCACTGTACTCTGCAGGGGAGGGGGGGAGGGGCTGTGAGGGCGATGGGAGGGGGCGCACACCCGTGCCCCCCTGCGCCCCGCGCTCACGTGCGCCGGCAGTGTCACAGCTGCATTTCAGGACCTGACCGGCTCTCCTGGGCCTTCCCACCCAGGCCATAGTTTCCCTACTTCCTCACCTACTGGTCCCTCGTTTTCAATCAAATTTGAGAGATAAAAGATTTTTACAAGACAGAAAAGCACAAAGAATCATATAACCAAGTCCTAAGACCAAGAACGAGCTCACACCCAGTCACTCTTGTTTCTCATCTAGTAAAGAAAAAACATCACTCAGTGGGAAGCAGCCACATAGCACAGGGAGATCAGCTCGGTGCTGTGTGTCCACCTAGAGGGGTGGGATAGGGAGGGTGGGAGGGAGACGCGAGAGGGAGGGGATATGGGGATGTGTGTATACTTATCGCTGATTCACTTTGTTATACAGCAGAAACTAACACACCATTGTAAAGCAATTATACTCCAATAAAGATGTTTAAAAAAAAAAAAAAAAGGCTTCCCTGGTGGTGCAGTGGTCGAGCGTCCGCCTGCCGATGCAGGGGACGCGGGTTCGTGCCCCGGTCCAGGAAGATCCCACATGCCTTGGAGCGGCTGGGCCCCTGAGCCATGGCCGCTGAGCCTGTGCGTCAGGAGCCTGTGCTCCGCAACAGGAGAAGCACAACAGTGAGAGGCCCGCGTACTGCAAAAAAAAAAAAAAAAACTGGAAAAAAAGAAAACATCACTCATGTCTGGAACCCTCTCCACAGCCCAGCCTGCCTGACAGGCACCCTCCCCTGGGTGCTGTGAGGGCAGGTGGGCTGGAGGGAGGAAGGGGCAGCAAGGGATCACAGGGGTTCTTTAAAAATGTGTTGTAAATTGGAAACTAGGAATTAAAAACAGGGAGATGTCCTACTCACTCAGCAGATTGGCAAAACATTAAAGAACCTGCCAGCACCACCAGGGGTGAGAAGGGGGCAGGGCGCCAGGGCAAGAGCAGTTACTGGAAGAGCAGAGGATGGAGAGTAAAACCAAAAAAACGGGGTCTCACACCCACACAAGGAGAGGAGCTCTTGATGTCAGCTGATCACAGAAAACCCACAAATGGCCTCACGGCGCCCCAATGGGGGACTTCCCCCCTCCACTGCTAAAAGGATGGGTCAGAGCTGCACTACCCAGAAGTGTACGAGGTGACTGCTCACTTGCTTCCCATAACCAGGAAACAGCACAAGGCTTGTTCCCGCTACACAAAAGCGCAGGTAGAAGGGTTTCCAACAGAGTTGAGGGGTGGAGCCCCACCCCTAATAAGGAGGCTCAGGGGAGTGGGGCTGGGGGTTCTGGACAAGGGATCTCAGCTTTACCTGGACCGTTTTCCTTCTTTAACAAAAAACATCCTGGAGCAAATAAGGCAGTTTGTTAATGACGGATCGGACCAGGAGGGGGGAAGTTATGGGTGGGGTTACAATGTTCTTTGTACTTTTCTAGTTTCTCAAAATTACCAAAACACACGAGGGCACTTCCCCTCCGTCTAGGTTTCACCCGTAGGCTTGTGTGCGCACCAGGGGCCTCCAGCCCTCTGGGTGACACTCTGGACTTCACAAGGTTGCTCTCAAAATGAGGCATTAAAGGTCAGGAGTCCAGCTTCCCCGGGGCTGGCCTGATATGTGTCTTCTCATCCAGACCCTGGGCCCCCGGCCTGCCCCTCCCAGGGGACTCTTAGTGCCCCTCTGCCTCCACCCGCCTCCAGCTCTGTGTGACCCGCGGAGGTGCTGCCCGGGCTCCACACTGCTGACCTCTGTGCAGGCTCTTGAGTGTCTCGTAGGTGAAGAAGCTCAGGCCGGCGTAGGGAATGACCCCCAGCACGGTGGGAATGAATCCGTGGTAGAGGGTCTTCAGCCCCTCTTCTCGGGAGATACGGATGAAGACGTGAAAGATGTTGCTATACCTGCAGGACAGAGCAGGGGGCGGGGGGAGGCCTCAGTTCGCTAATTCTCGCCTCTTCCCACGTCAGCGGGGACAGGCCTGGATGCTGACCGACAGAACCTCACAGAAGTTCTGGCATTCGAGGGGGCCATGCACGCCCAAGGCCATAGCCACCTTCACCACTGGGATCACGCCGCTGTGCTCAGCGCTTGGCTGGGTCTGCCTCCACATGAACACTGCGGGTTGGATGGGAGCAGAAACTGATCCCCAAGCTAAGAGACCCAATTACGGCCTTTCTGGAACAGCTGTGGAGCCGCACACCTGGCCCGCCCTGCGGTACCGGGGGAGGGGGAGGTAGCAGAGCCTCAGCCCAGCTCTGTCTGCAGCTGGATGTGGAGGCCCAGACCCAAACCCCAGGGGCCCAAGGGAGGGAGCCCACCCGGGGACCCCACTAGACACAGAGCCCCCGCTGCTGGTGAAAACGTCGCTGTGCGTGTAGGACTCACATTTCCTTTGGGGTCACGGCCATCCGTGCCCTGACCAGGTCCAGGGGGTAGGTCAGCGAAGCGGCCGTCGTTCCAGCCAGTGCACCAGCGAGGAGGCGGGGCCAAGGGGGCAGGGCTCTGAAAGAGGGTCGGGGAGAAGGTCAGAGGCCAACGCCCCGGGTGCCTACAGGTCTGGGGGCGGGGAGGGATGGAGGAACGGCACTGGCTGCAAGGAAGCCAGCCGAGTTGAAGCGGGCGGCGCGGGGGAGAGTCTCTGGGTGGATGCCATTTTGAAGTTGCCCTGGCTGCCTCGCCTTTCCTCCTCCTCGTACGAATGAATGAACAACGAGCACCTTCCCTACCCGCTCTGGGGCACAGGTAGGATCAGTGGCCGTCCTGGGACTTAGGTTCTGAGGGGAGACCGGATAAACAAGAGAAGTTCTGAAACGCTGAGCAGGTGGAAGACAGGATAACAGGGTGATGTAATCGCGCTGAGAGGGTTTTTTTTTTTGGGGGGGGGGGCGGGAGGGAGGGCTCACTCTCCGCGGAAGCCGTAGTAGCTGCCCAGTAGGCGCTTGTACTCCTCGTGCGCGCTGAACTGGATGGCGGCGTAGGGCACCACGCGCACCATGGTGGCCGAGTTTCCGCGCCACAGGCTGAGGAAGCCTTCGTTGAGGTAGGTGAAGTAGAGGACCCGGAAGGCCTCCTGGGGGGAGGGCAGGGGAAAGGGGCAATGTCAGTGCCCTCCGGCTCTGCCTGAGCAGTGCCTTTGCTGGCAGAGCGCTGGACCTCCCTGCCCACCTTACGTGGCCCAGCCCTGCGCCTGGGGGGAGCCATCGTCCCCCTCCCCCGCATTCTCTGGGCTCTGCGCTAGGACCCCCGCACGCCCAGCCCCAGTCCTCCGGCCCTGGGAACTGGAAAGCGAGCCAGAGGGACCCAGGCTTGCAGAGCAGGCTCAGAGCCCCACAGAGGGTGTTTGTTGGCGTCTGGTAGTCTAGCTTTTTAAAATATTCTTCTTTTCCTTTATTAAGAAGGTAGCACCTGCTCCGTGTTTAAAAATAAATCAAATATGACAACTGTGACTTTAGACTGTCAAGTCCTCTCACCACTACCCCAAGGATGCAGGGGGGGGGGTCTCCCGTCAATTCCCAGGGTGGGCTGTGTCCAGGCAGAGCTCAGGGTGCAGATGGGTGGCCTTGGCCCTGGTGCCTGGCAAGGGAGGCCTTGGTCACCCGGCGGCCCTGGAGCTGGCCTGGGGCGGGGGTGGGGGAGAACCAATGGGAAAAAGCACCTTGAAAAACGCTTCCCCAACCTCTACCGCCCTCCTCCTCTGCTGCTGCCAGCCCAGCAGGGTGGAGCTGAAGGGCCTAGAGCAGGGGCTCCTTGACCTAGTGGCTCACCTTGGCAGAAAATCTTTTTGAGGACACTGGAAAAAAACAAAACAAAACACAACAGAGAGTGTGAGATATGAAGGATGGGACCCTCCCCCCAGTCTGCATGACCCCCTCCGCAGGGGTCTGGTCTGAGCATGGGGAGTGAGAGCCTCCCCTGGGAATGCCTCCCCCCCAACCCCTACAAGGGCTGAGGTGGGGGCCTCCACAGCAGAGTCAGCCTCCTCCCAGGAGCCTCGTCACCGCCCCTGGCCCACGTCCAGGCCCCTCTGCACACCGGCTTCTCCCCAGGAAGGGGAGCCCAGCTGCCACCTGACCCCGAGGACAGTGAGGATCTCTGTAGGGGCCTGTGGGAGGACGCACCCCTCCGGGGTTGACACCCAGCAGTCCCTACCCCTGCTGGACCCCACTTCTGCCAGACCCCTTTGGGGGAGGCATCCCAGCCACCAGCCATGTGGGGGTCAGCCAAGGGGCTCTGGCTCCTGCAGGACAAGGCCACGGGGGTGTCTGACATCTGCGGCCTGCCCTCTCTTCTCCACAGCCTGGCCCAGGCAGCCCTAGTGCCCACTCTCCCGCTCTCCAGGGCTGCCTGGCTCACGCCCCCCCCCCATCCTCCGCTTCCCAAGCGTCGGCTGTGTTCCCAGGATAGCCTTGCGCTCCCGTCTGTGTGGACGTATGCACACCACCTGCCTTCGGAGTTACACCCAAGCTCCCTGTAGGGCGCTACGCTGAGCATCTGTTCCAGGAACAACACAGCTGCCTGGGTATGCGTGTGTGTGTGTGTGTGTGTGCGTGTATGTGTGTGTATGTGTGTGTGTGTGGTGGGGAAGGGACGTGTGCTCAGCTGCATGCCCGTCCTTTCCCACGTCAGCTCACTCCTCCACCCCCTCCTCCTCAGGGAGGAGGTTGATATCAATGCTCCTGTTATATGGATGAGGAAACTGAGGCCCAGCAGTCCTCTCCTCCCAAACAGCTGAGGGGTGGGGGTCCCAGGTTGTGACCGTCCTCCTTCCCAGCAACCCTCAGGCACTGGCCACCGTTTGCAGGACAGAAAGGCCTCATCTTCAGGGGACCCTGTGCCTGCTCAACCCTAAGAAGGGAGGGAGATGGATTCTTGAACTGTGTCCTCCCCAGCGATATAGCCATGTCCTCACCCCCCGCACCTGTGAACACGACCTTAACTGGAAACAGAGTCTTTGCAGATATAATTAAACTGAGGTCACACTAGAGGAGGGTGGGCCCTAATCCAGTGACATGGGTCCTTATAAGAGGAGAGGACCCAGGCACAGAGGGGAAGGCAGAGACTGGGGGGAAGCGGCCACAAGCCAAGGATGCCTGGAGCCACCAGAAGCTGGAAGAGGCAAGGAAAGGTCCACCCTCAGGGCCCCAGCAGGAACCAATCCTAGAGACACCTTGAATTTGGACTTTTGGCCTCCAGAAAGTGGGAGAATAAATTCCTGTTCTTCTAAGCTGCCTGGTTTGTGGTACTTTGTGACGTCAGTCCTAAACACTAACAGACTTTCTAAGTGGATTCTACAGAGGCGTTTTAAAAACCGCTTTGCAGAGCGGTCTGGGGGGCCGTGGAGGGGGAGGAGGGTTGCTTGGCAGCTTCTCTATCGCAGGGGATAGATGGACAGGCAGCGTTTACCTTGGAAGATTATTTTGGTTCGGTCCAGGGGAGCTACCGCCGTTTTGGCAAGAGCGCCAGCCAGGGCCCCTGACAGGAGGGAGCTAAGAACTTGCCTGTGATCACTCTGCAAGAAAACACACGAACACGCAGTCTGTCATCAGAGAGGGAGAGGAGGCGTCTGTTCTGCTCGGGAAAGTTTCCTGAGCGTCTACCTTCTCCCCCTGGTCCAGGGCTGACAGACACACAGTGGCCAGAGTGACACAGCCCTGCTAGGCCCTAAGCATGCTGGGCACGGGCTGAGCCATGGTGGGTCCAGCAGCCACAAAGCCTGGTGGGACACAGTGAAAACCTCCTGGGCCACAGGGACCAACCACATGAGAGGTCATGCACTGGCTGGGCTGTCCCGTGAGGTTCCAAGTTCTCGGAGATGGCCTACGACGGGACGAACTCCAAACATAAGCGTCACCCCTGACCTGTCCTACCTTCAAGCCTTGGTTCCACCCACCACCTGTGTGTGAGGGATTCTCCCACTGCAGTGTTTCAGGGGAAAGGTTCCTGGTGGTCTGGGGAGTGGGTGGGGCATATTAGGCAAGCAGACCCTGACTGTTCAGCGTGTCTCCTTTCCACAACTTTCTATCAGGACTTCAGGGGCTGGCTGGCATCTGTGGCTCTTCATCCAGCCAAGGCAAGGGCGATGGTGACAGATGTGGCTGACCAGCACTGTGCACTCCTGTGGCCAGCCTCAGAGCCAGTGCTTTCCCAAGTCTTCCTGTGGCTCCCCGAGCCCCGGCTCCAACAGCCCTCCTTCCCTAGAGGCCCAGGGAGACCTGAGTTGTCACACAGGAAGCCACCTGCTCATCGGGTTGGAGTCTCCATCCCCGCTGCTGACTCAGCCACAGAACTTTCTGGAAGTGCTCTTCTGGACACGCCCCACATGTCCTCACTCTGCAGCGCGCAAGGCTGGTGAGGAGCAGGTAGCTCAGTGATCCCGGGAATCTGTGAAGTCCGCTCGGACCAGGCGCCCTCAGGGGACTAGAGACACGTGGAGCGGGGCTGGGGCATGTACAAGCCTTCCCCACTCCCCTCACGGGGCTGCCAGTCCACGGGGGGAGCCAGACATGAACTAACCCTTCAGACAAATGTGTGAGCAATCACCAATCTGGGAGCGGCTATGAGGAGGGGGCTCGGGGCTCCAGGAGAATGCGGGGTGAGGGGTAAGGAACCGAGGTGGAAGGATGAGGTACACCTAACTGCAGGGCTTGTGTGTATGTGTGTGTGCGCATGTGTGTGTGACACTCTTAGAGGGGGAGGAACGCAACGCTCAGAGGCCCCAGTGAGAAGGAGTGCGGGGCCCTGGGGGACCACAAGGAGGGTAGGGTGGCTGACACAGGGAAAGGGACGGGCACAGGGAAGAGAGAAGAGACGAAAGGTGGGTGGGGCTGGACCCCACAGAGTGTGGAGGCCTGACAAGGAGGCTGGTCTTTGCCTAAAGAGAAATGGAGAAGTGTGGAAGGTGAACAGGCTATTTTAACTGGAACCAGAGAAGAGGCAGCTCCTGTGAAACCCAGGATGGAGATGGCAGAGGATGGGACCAGGGGAGGCTGCGAGAGGGGCGGGATGAAGGGGCATTTGGGGGTACAACTGGTAGCCTGGGTCCGAGTGGGCATGGTGGAGTCCAGGGCTACGCCCCAAGTTTGCTCAGCTCAGCAGGTGGCTCAGGGGGAAGGGCTGGGTCTGTCCACACTCCTGGCCTGAGTCTGGGCTCGGTGCTCCCTTCACCAGCCCAGCTGACCTCTCCCTAAAAGAACAGAGTCCCGCAGCAGTGTTTTCCCCTCTCAGTTTCTGAGGCCAAGCTTCACCAGGGGGTTCCATCTTCTTGCTTCACAGAGGCCTGTCACGGGGGACCCCTGCCTTTTCTGGGTCACACAGCAAGGTTCTCGTCCTTTGGTCCTATTGGCTTTGAGGGTTGTGGACATCTGATGCCAGAAGGCTCAGCGGTGTTCCTGGCACCAGCTCCGAGGCCCTGTGCCTCAGTTTCCTCTCTGTGAATCAATGTGGTGACAGCTGACCTCGAGCCACCGTGAGCAAAGGGAATGCCCTAAGGGGAGTCTACGTGCTTTGTGGGCACCAGAAGTGGAGCCGATGTGTACCTTCCATCTCCTTCACCAGGTTACTTCCTGCGCAACCTGTGGTGCTTACAATCACAAAGCGAGCTCTGCACATGGGGAACACACATCCTTAAACCCTAGCTCTCAGTGTGGCGCTCCAGGGACATGCTGTGAGCCCACTTCACATGCTTAGTGGAGGAGGCTGCTGCTGCCTTCGGCAGACGCTCCCACTGACTTCTTTTTTTTTTTAAAGAGGCATCGGGGCAGCACATAGCTTATTTATTTATTTATTTATGGCTGCGTTGGGTCTTCACTGCTGTGCGCGGGCATTCTCTAGTTGATGACAGTGGGGGCTACTTGTCATTGTGGTGTGCGTGCTTCTCACTGTGGTGGCTTCTCTTATTGTGGAGCACGGGCCCCAGAGCGCGCAGGCTTCAGTAGCTGTGGCACGTGGGCTCAGTAGTTGTGGAGCACGGGCTTAGTTGCTCTGCAACATGTGGGATCTTCCCGGATCAGGGCTCGAACCTGTGTCCCCTGCATTGGCAGGTGGATCCTTAACCACTGCGCCACCGGGGAAGTTCCCACTGACCTTTTTTTTTTAAAAAAAAATTTTATTTTTTTGGCTATGTTGGGTCTTTGTTGCTGCACATGGGCTTTCTCTCATTGCAGCGAGTGGGGGCTACTCTTCATTGCAGTGCGCGGGCTTCTCACTGCGGTGGCTTCTCTTGTTGCAGAGCACGGGCTCTAGGTATGTGGGCTCAGCAGTTGTGGCACACAGGCTTAGTTGATCTGCGGCATGTGAGATCTTCCTGGCCCAGGGCTCGAACCCGTGTCACCTGCGCTGGCAGGCGGATTCTTAACCACTGCGCCACCAGGGAAGCCCCCCCAACTGATTCTTAAATGACCACAGCTGGCTTATTCTTTAAAGAGCTTGGCCGGCATAGGCATCACTGAATGGTCAAAGTCTCCATACCCGTCATATGGAGAGATCCTGCAAATGAAAAAGGAGGCAGGCAGCCCGACGGAGAGGAAACAGGTGATCCACAGATGGGATCCACACCAGTGGTGAACATCACAAGAAGATGCCTGGCTCCTTAACTAAAGAAATGGGACTTTGCAGAGGGAGCTCCCTGCACTGGGCTGGCCAAGCAGGCCAAGACTGACGTGGGTTGTGCCAGCCAGCGCAGAGGAAAACCGGCGCTGTGCGTGTCCCAGTGCACGTCAGGCACGGGGGCCTTTGCTGGGCGTGTCCGCTTGGCGGGATCCATCGGGCCAGTGGAGGGAAAGCCACATCTCCCTCACACTCTGACGCGAAGTTCACTCAACTGTGAGGGATGGGTGCCTGCTCTGGGGCTTGCCCCCGCCCCCGCCCCCAGCATGGTGACGGTGGCCCCGAGAACCAGTCCTCCTGCCCACCTGGCGTTCCACAGGGAGACCTGGAATTTGGGGAAAGGTCAGGAGGGCCAGAGGATGATGCTGCTTCAGGCTTTGAGCCCATGGACTTTGAGAACTGCCTGCGGGTGCCTGAGCCAGCCTGGCAGTGAAGGTGGGTTGGTTAGTCCATGTTCTAGGTTCAGCTGGGAGAACTTCTACTGGCTTCTATGGTGAACAAGCACAGGGCTGATCCAATTTCTTCTCTTTTTTCTTTTTCTTAAATATTTACTTATTTATTTATTTGGTCACGCCGGGTCTTAGTTGCAGCGGGTAGGCTCCTGCAGGTGCAGCTTACGGGCTACTTAGTTGCAGCACATGGGCTCCTTAGTTGTGGCATGTGAACTCTTAGTTGCAGCATGCATGTGGGACCTAGTCCCCTGAACAGAGATCGAACCTGGGTCCCCTGCATTGGGAGCGCACAGAGTCTTCACCACCATGCCACCAGGGAAGTCCCTGATCCAATTTCTTTATGAGGGAATAAGGCTTTTGTCTTCAGTTGAAGGGCGTAATCGGAGATGAATTTCAGAGCTGAGGGTAAACTCCTCCCTGGAGCGAGGAGTTCCCCTGCAGCCAACCCCACCTTTGGCTAATTCTTCTGCGTTGGCAAATCTGAGTGAGAAAAGGGGCTCAAGGACACCTTCGACATCCTAGCCAAATTTGAGCGAGGTTTTGGCTTCTTGCCAAGTGGTAGGGCAGCTGGATCCACAGCACAAATGGGGCTATAAAAATGGAATAGGAGGCGGCCTGCATCACTCCCCGGCCTCGCCCTCAGCGTGTTCAGGGGTGATTTGTAATGGGGTACGAGTACAGGAGAGGGACTGGGTGAGAATGCCCAATGGGGGGGGCCAGGGTACTTGCCTTTGAAGACACATGAGCGGGCAGGATGGGCTCAGCATCCTCACGCAAACGCACCACGCCTTCCTTCACACCATTACCCATTCCAGGCCTGCTCAGGACGGCGGGAGACTCAGTCCTGGGGAGCAAGAAGGGACGAGGTGAGAATCTGGCCTCCTCCACCAGCCTGGGGCCTCTGATTCATCCTCAAGTGGCCCGATGCCAGCATTGCCCCAGTGGCACGCTTCTCCTAACCTGGCTTCTGTCTCTCTGCAGGATAAAGACACCCGAACCTACATCTGGATGTCAGTCCCCTGACCTGACTGCTTAATCATTTACAAAAGCTCTTCTCATCAGCTCTTTTATTTCATCCTCACAAATGGGCCTCTGAGTCCTCTGTTTTTTTACCCTAGTACCAACTGCCCAGATTGGCTCAGAGAGGTTAAGCTGGCAGCAAGGTCACACAGCAGGAGGCAGGGGCGTGGCAGGGTGTAGGGTGTGGAGGCTGGAGGGCTCCACCTGCCCTGGAGCCCAATGCCCTCTGGGCTTATGCCAGCTTGGACCTGAGACTCCGTCCACAGAAATACTTTTAGAAAATTAATCTTTGTCCTACTGTGTGGCTGCCTGCCCTTTGCGGGCAAGTTATAGTAAAGTGTCCTAATACTTAAGGATTCCTCCCTGGAAACCTGTAAGCAGATAAGTTAGGGGGTCCCCGGAGAAAGAGAACCAGGAATGGCTCTCTTGACATAAGAGAAGCCATTTTGGCCCAAGCCATTTTGTGAGCTAAGCCTGGCAGCAATGCTTGCCTTTGAACAGGTCTCGGTAATTAATGATCTAAAGCGAACAAAGGAATGCAGGAACAGAGAAAAGGCAGTTAGACAGTAGTGCAGAGTCCTAGTTCCTCCTCAAGGGATAGACATAATAATAAACATATCTTTGAGTTCTCTGGGAACTAAGGCCCCCACCCAGGTGGAGGGTGGAATGATGTTGACCCTCTTGACTTCAATCAACTAAAGCTTGGACTCTGTGGACCTTTGCCCCAATTCTATGCTGAATTCTCCTCTGTTCAAGCCCCTTCATGAATATGCATGTACCCTGAGCTTAAAACTTCCCCAATTTTGCTGTTTGGGGAGACACTGCTTTGGGAAAGGTCCCCGGTGTTCCCCTTACTTGCTGAAAGTCATAATAAATCCTTCCTTTTCCCCTCCCCATCTTTGGCTTGGTTGTCTCTATTGGCTTGACACCACCAAGAGATGAACCCAGTTTTCAGGTAACACAGGCTCGTGTCCAAATTTCCTCTTATGAAAGAATGTCTTTTCCTCTTGTAAGGACACCAGTCCTATTGGATCGGGGTCCACCCTAACAACCTCAAGTAATACATCCTTCCTTCTCCCCATCTTTGACTTAGTTGTGTCTATTTGCTTGACACCCACCACGACGTGAACCCAGTTTTCGGATAACAAACCTACCTTTAACCTCCTAGTGCAGGCACACTCAAAGCTCAGCCAACCACACGGAGGGGACCAGGAGGAAAAAAGGATGAAGGACTGGTGTCACGGAGATGCCACTGGGCACCGGTATGCTTGGAGGTATCCCTTGCTTTAAAATCACCCAATGAATCAACATGCTTTCCTGTAAAATGATGCAAACGAGGCAGATGCCCCCCTGAGCCAGCTCTGGAAGCCCCTCCTGCCCTCCAGGTCCTCCCAGGCACCCGCTGGTACGAAACATCCTAGGAAGCACAAGCAGGATTCTGTTCCAGGTGGCCTCTGCCGCTGTTTCCTACCTAAAATGGTCCCTGGCTCGGGGATGAACAGCTGCTTCTAAGACGGGGCCAGAAACTCAACGATGAGCCTGGACCACCCTGAGGTGTCAGGCAGGAACCAAAGTCAATGGGACTGTGAAAATGGGACACAAAGGCAAATCAAAGAGCTCCTCGTGGCCAAAGCAGGAATGCTGAGCAACAAAATCAATAAAGCAGTGTTGGGTTTTTTTTGTTTGTTTTTTTGTTTTTGGCTGCACCAAGGCATGAGGGATCTCAGTTCCCCAACCAGGGATCGAACCCGTGCCCCCTGCAGTGGAAGCACGTAGTCTTAACCACTGGACCACCAGGGAAGTCCCAGAAGTGTTGGATTATAACCCGAAGTGTAAGATAAATAGCCGAGAGTCCACATGGATATAAATAAATGATTGAATAAATAAATAAATGAGGGAGAAGAGACAAATCTCCCAGGCAGAAGAATCCCAAATAAATTACGCAGATGCTCAGTGCTGGAGGAAGGGAAGCGTAAGCACGACCCCTTAGGTGTGGGCCACGTGGCAACTTCCTTCCAAAGGGCACAGCACAGAAAGGGGGGAAGGGAGTAACCTTACAGTGAGGATACCTGACAGACGCCACCTCAGCCACGTGATCAAGGTCAACACCACAGTGATAAGTCACACTGATGGCGCGTGCCCAGGACACGTGTGTGTGTGTGTGTGTGTGTGTGTGTGTGTGTGTGTGTGTGTGACGAGAAAGGCACTTCCCCTCTGTGGTCCTCTGCTCCAAAGCCCAGTCCAACCATGAGAAAAACACCAGACAAATCCCAACCAAGGGCCAAGGGCCATAGAACACCTGACCAGTTCTCATCAAAACCGTCAAGGTCGTCGAAACCAAGAAAGTCTGAGAAACTATCTTAGCCCAGAGAAGCCTAAAGAGATGTGACGACTAAAGGTAATGTGAGGATCCTGGGACAGAAAAAGCACATTAGGGAAACACTAAGGAAATGTGAATAAACAATGGACTTCAGTTAATAATAATGGATCAGTATTTGTACATCAGTTGTGACAAATGTACCATACCAAAGGAAGATGTTATTAATACGGGAAACTGGGTGTGTGCGGTGGAGGGGAACTCTGTATTACTTTTGCAATTTTTCTATAAACCTAAAACTGCTCACAGACAAACAAACAAATAAAGAGAAACTAGGCCTTAGGGATCTTTTCCAGCCAGTGGCTGGGGTGTCAGTCTGTGGAGGACACCGTGACTCTATCACCCTCCATGCGTCTAGCTGCTGCTCAGTGGCACCCCCCAACACTCTGGACCCCAGGGGACTGTCCTCACACCTGGGCACCTGGATGCAGACGGTGCAGTCTTTGTTTCTTCTGGCTGCGCTTCGCAGCATGTGGGATCTTAGTTCCCCGACCAGGGACCGAACCCGTGCCCCCTGCAGTGGAAGTGCGGAGTCCTAACCACTGGACCGCTGGGGAATTCCCAGTGCGGCCTTTCTTAGGGCTGGGTCAGGCGTGGTGAATGTGGACACGTTCTGCAAAACTGCCCTCCTGAGAAAGGATCCAGCCCTTTAGTCCCGGCCTCATACAGTCTAGAGTCTGAGCACTTGCCTGCCTCCCTCCCTCCCCTGGCCCCGGCCCAGGGCCTGCCCTGGGAGCTCTGCAGAGGGCTCAGACAGAGCCTCGGTGTGGTGGATGCAAACAGAAACAAAGGCACCACACAAACCAGTGCAGACCTACAAAAGCGTGTCACTGCAGGTGACACAGCGCCAAGGCTGAGTCCCGGGAAGGCACCTGCAGGGGGCTGAATGGTGGCCCCCCCCCACCCCCGCCCCAAGACATGTCTCCCTGGAATCTGTGAATGTGGCATTATTTGAAAAAAGCCTTCACAGATGTAATTAAGGTAAAGATCTAGAGATCCTTACCCTGGATGAGGGTAGGTCCTAACAACATGACAAGTGATCTGATAAGAGACAGGAGAACAGATACAGGCAGGGAGGCCGTGTTTAGACAGTGGCAGAAATTGGAATGATACACACAAGCCACAAGCCAAGGAACACACAAAGCATAAAAGCTGGAAGAGACAAGGAGGAATCTTCCCCTAGAGCCTTAGAAGTGGCTCTACAGGAGGATTAATTTGGGATTTCTGACCTCCACAACTGTGAGAGAATAAACTTCTGTTGTCTCAAGACAGTTGGTGGCGAAAGGAATCTAAGATCCTTTCTGGAGGAGAAGCTGGGGTGCCTCAGGCCCCCCAACCCCAAGCAGAAGGGGCAGCCAGAGTCTGCAAGCTGCTTCCCTCGGGGCCCGGTGCCTCCAGGAAGCTCTCCAGGATTGCAGGGCGGAGAGAAGGAGATTCCTGTCCTGGGGCAGTGGTGGGGTTGGGGGTGGGGGAGGTCTCAAGTTTTTGCCTCTTAGGCCAAAGGCTATTTTCCTAGGAAGTAAAGAGCTCTTTGCCCTTTCATAAACAAAAACAAAAAAACTCAAGACAAAGGCAAAGAAACAGCCGGGTCACTGGGAAGGAAAAAAAATAACTTAAAAACATGACAGGTACCAGACTGCACTCATAATGAGAAAAGTGCGTTTAACCTTTGGTGGGGGGCTGTTGGCATGTGTGGGGACGGTAATGCAACTGGTAGATGAGACTGAGGCAGATTGCGGGGAGCATCTCTCTGCAGGTGATTTAGCAGACGCCTTGGAACGTGTGCTGTGCCCCCAGACAGGTGAGCATGAAGCCTCATGGGCCAGTAAGGCCACAGCCAGGTGCTGGTCCCAGTGAAGGTATGAAGGTCTGGATGGGAAGCTATGGGGGAGCGAGGAGAGGGGGACAGGGAGAGTGTGTGACCTAAGCCCTCACAGGAGGATGCCACCCAGCCTGTCACTAATGAGTGAACCTACCTGAACCCAGGTGGGAGGCTGTCCCGATGCAAAGACTGGAAGCAGACCAGGTGTTTATAGAGTGCTGTCAACAGTGATGGGGGGCTTCCCTGGTGGCTCAGTGGTTAAGAATCTGCCTGCCAGTGCAGGGGACACGGGTTCGAGCCCTGGTCCGGGAAGATCCCACATGCCGCAGAGCAACTAAGCCCGTGCGCCACAACTACTGAGCCTGCACTCTAGAGCCCATGAGCCACAACTACTGAGCCCGTGAGCCACAACTAATGAGCCCGTGAGCTGCAACTACTGAAGCCCGTGTGCCTAGAGCCCGTGATCCGCAACAAAGAGAAACCACCGCAATGAGAAGCCCGCGCACCGCAACAAAGAGTAGCCCTCGCTCGCCGCAACTAGAGAAAGCCCGCAAGCAGCAATGAAGACCCAACGCAGCCCAAAAATAAATAAATAAATAAATTTATTAAAAAAACCCCCAAAAAACAGTGATGGGGACTCTCCATACAGGGGAGGAGATAAGGGCACGGAGGGAGCCTGACTGTGGATGTACGTACTTTCCAGCAGTTGGCATTTTGCCTCCCGCCACTCACCTCTTCAAGAATAACAGAGGACACAACCCACGTGTGGCTGACCCAACCCCCGCTGTGCCCTTCCCAGGTCAGAGCCCCTCCCCCTGCACTCAGGCACCCCTGCCATGCCCCCTACTGGCTTCCTTCCCCCAAACTGCCACAAGGTTCTGAATTTACCCCCCAACCTGCCCCGAGGCCTCCCTCACTGAAATGGGGTTCCCACTGCCCACACAGCAGTGGACACAACTGTCCATACTCAGGACAGTTGCCAGGCTCCCTCTGCCACCAGCGTGGGGTCACTGTGCCTGGGACTTCTCCGCGCCCAGCCCCCCAGGTCGGGCCCCCTTATCTGTGCCCAAGAACATGGGCTCTTTTGAGTGTTGTCTGGAGTCCATCATTGGTCAGATGGTGACCAACAGCCCACGTGGCTGAGGGTGAGGCCCAGAGTATATGGAGGGTGGCCTCAGCTGGCGATTGAAACTCTGAGGCCGGAGCCCCCTCCCTCCCGACTTCCTCCAGCCCCTGCGGCCCCTGCTGCCTCCCTCTCTCCAGGGCAAGAGGCCTGGGCTCTGCACCAAGGCAGGCAACTGGGCCAGATGGTTTCTCCACATTCTTTTGTTTCTATTGTACCTTGTCCCTTCTGTTGTTGCCAGTAATACCGAAATTTTTTTTAAATTATATTTATTTATTATTATTATTTTTTGGCTGCGTTGGGTCTTCGTTGCGGCGTGGGCTTTCTCTAGTTGAGGTGAGCGGGGGCTGCTTTTCGCTGCAGTGTGCAGGCTTCTCATTGCGGTGACTTCTCTTGTTGCAAAGCACAGGCTCTAGGCGTGTGGGCTTCAGTAGTTGTGGCACGAGGGCTCAGTAGTTGTGGCTCGCGGGCTGTAGCGCACAGGCTCAGTAGTTGTGGTGCACGGGCTTGGTTGCTCCGCGGCATGTGGGATCTTCCTGGACCGGAGCTCGAACCTGTGTCCCCTGCATTGGCAGGCGGATTCTTAACCACTGCGCCACTGGGGAAGTCCCTCTTGTTCTGTTTTTGTTTTTTTACCCGGCTCTGCCCCGACCCTGCTGGCCTTGTCTTGTCTGAAATAGCAGAGGCTGCTGGATAAGCACCTTCTTCAATAACGCCCTGCCAAGAATTCTGGCTTCACAGCTGTAGGGGTTACGTGAGGTCTTCCGAAGTTCATGTCCACCCAGGACCTCAGGAAGTGACTTTATTTGGAATAGGGTCTTTCAGGTATTATTAGTTAAGGATATCAAGATGAGGTCACCTTGGGGACTTCCCTAGTGGTCCAGTGGCTAAGACTCCATGCTCCCAATGCAGGAGGCCCGCGTTCAATCCCTGGTCAGGGAATTAGATCCCACAACTAATCCCACAAATAGCCACAACTAAAAGACCCTGCATGCTTCAACAAAGATCCCATGTGCTGCAACTAAGACCCTGTGCAGCCAAAATAAACAAACAAACAAACAAACAAATTAATTAATTAAAAAGATGAGATCAGGGCTTCCCTAGTGGCGCAGTGGCCGATGCAGGGGACGTGGGTTCATGCCCTGGTCCGGGAAGATCCCACATGCCACGGAGCAGCTAGGCCTGTAAGCCATGGCCGCTGAGCCTGCGCGTCCGGAGCCTGTGCTCCGCAACGGGAGAGGCCACAACAGTGAGAGGCCCGTGTACCGCAAAATAAATAAATAAATAAAAAAAGATGAGATCATCTTGGATTTGGTGGACCCTAAATCCAATGATGGGTGTCCTTATAAGAGGTCTCACACACACACACACACAGGGAAGAAGTCCATGTGAAGATGGAGGTGGAGATGAGGGTGATGTGGCCAACAAGCCAAGGAACTCAAGGACTGCCTCTGTCAGCCACCAGAGATGGGGAAAGATTCCCAGTAGGAACCAACCCTGCTGTCTTAGTCAGTTCTGGCTGCTGTGACAAAACACCACAGGCTGGGTGGCTTATAAACAACAGAAATGTATTTCTCACGGTTCCAGAGGCTGGGAAGTCTAAGGTCAAGGTGCCAGCAGCTTTGGTGTCTGTTCAGAATGCTCTTCCTGATTCACAGATGGTGGCCTCTCTGTGTCCTCACATAGCACAAGGAGCAAGGGGGTTCTCTTGGGCCTCCTTTATAAAGCCATTAATCCCATTCATGAGGGCTACACCCTCATAACCGAATCATCTCCCAAAACCCCACCTCCTAACACCATCACACTGGGGATTAAGTTTCAACATATGAATTTTAGGGGAGATGCAAGCATTGAGTCTATAGCACCGGCCGACACCTTGATTTTGGACTTCTGAACTCCACAACAGGGACAGAATAAACTTCTGCTGTTTTAAGCCACCAGCCTGAGGTTATTTGTTATGGAAGCCCCAGGAAACTAATACAGCAAGAGTCTGAGACCAAGGCCCCCCAAGTGTGTACTGTCCCTCGGCTAGTGACCTGCCCATGACCCCGAGGTCACTGCACCTCTCTCTGGACCTCACAGGTTGCCCAGCTGGCAGAACTTCAACAGAAAACCTGGCTTCTCCTGATCTTTGTTGAGACCCTGGAACCCAAGCACTCAGCTGCAGCAAAAGGTATTCAGTGAAGAAAACAAATGTTGACAAGCATATTTTAAAAATAGCACAGGGACCAGGGAGGGGCCCCTGGGGGAACATTCTACTTCTTAAACTGGGTGGTGGTTTCGTTATTCTTTCTACCGTCTTTCTTTTCATGCACACATTACATACTTGTATTATTAAGAAGTATTTCACACTTAAAATAAAAAATACAATGCATTTTTAAAAGAGCTGGCTTGCAAAACCCAAACAAGCTAATAGCTCTGATCATCTCAATATTCCTCTAATGTCTAACTGTCAAAATAGAAGAACCAAAAAACGGGATGACACATGGGAAAAGGCCTGCCCTCAGTCGGATGACGCCCTCCACCTGGCACCAATAGTGGGAAATCACTGACAACTCAAGAAAATCTCAAGACAACTTCTCAAATAGATTTAACATCTGACTTGTCTCAATCTCATCTGACACCTTCCTTCTTTTGCCGGATCCCGGTGCTTAAAAAAAAAACAAAAAACAGAGCAACAGCCAACTTCTCAGACCTCCCCTCCTGGGACTCCAGGTGACACCTGCATCTCCTTCTCTAGAAGGACCGCCTTCCCTCCACCCCAACCCCCAAGGTTTCCTTCAGAGCTCTGCAGAGGAGGGACTCAAATATTTCTTGGACTGAGCTTTAGACTCTGGAAGAGAAACAGAAATCTAATGTTTAATCACCACTCCCATGGGCCAGAACACCTCAGAGACAAGATAAGAAGACTGGAGAGAGCAGAACACTTGATAATAACCGTCCTGGCTGCTGGGGGAGGAAACAGGCATTCCAACTTCACAGCTGAGAGAATACTGATGACAGCACAGCCTCCACAGAGGAACATTAACCATTTAAATGGACATGCGCTTTGGTCTGGCCACTCCTAGGAAGTTGCTGCAGTTGGATGTCAAACTCCATGAAGACAGAGAGGTTTCCACGCGTCTGTGCACTGCTGGAGCCCCACACACGTTTACTACATATTTGCTCATGCAAAATTCTATCTATCCATTGCAGCTCGGTTTGTAAAAGCGAAACACCAGCAACAACTTAAACAGCCATCAGTAAGGGACTTGTTTTAAAATCACTTACCCTTTTGGTAAAATTTGATAGAAATTTACCAGTGGTTTAAAAGGGGTGGTGAGGGGGAATATGCACATCTTCCCCACAACCATAGACTATCTCTGGAAGGGAACATTATCATACAGGAGAAACTATTAACAATGAGGGCCTCCAGAGGGGGATGGGGAACCAGCATGGGGAGACCTGCCTGTTTTTTACTGTTATGCCCTTTTGTACTGTTTGATTTTATTTATTTTTTTACCATGTACATCAATGACCTTGTCAAGGTTTATTCATATATCCGCACGTGTGTGTGTATATATATAATATATGCACGTACATACGTATATATAAAATGTGTGCATGTGTATATATGTACATATATATATGCATATACCTACACATACACACACATTTTAAACGACTCCTTTTGAATTTGGACAGAAAACCCCAATGGCTTCAGTTTCCACTGAAGCCGAAGGTGACAAGACCCTCCAGAACATTCCAGCACCATCTTTGCAGGGAGAGACAGGAGAGGGATAAGAAGTACTATGCAAGCGTTACAGGAAACAGCATGTTATTGCTTTTTTAACAGTAAAGCCACCAGCCTCTTTCCATACTGCACACTTGCAAATCACCCTCCAGGGAACTTGAAAAGTTCCAGAAAAATCTTTATCCCCAGCACCATGCCAGGCTCCAGTTTTGCAGTTTGTGTCTAAGCAGCTGAAACATTAGCTCTCTCACTCTGAAGAGTGTTGCCTTACTCTCTCGGTTTATCAGCTTTAAGTCCCCAGGAGCTCTCCCGGGTCAGTGAGGGGCCTCAGTCTGTAAGAGCTGGGCCAGAGGGTGGAAGCCCAGCAAACCCCACCACCCCAGGCGACCCTACCAGCTGGGCCTGCGGCACCCTAGGTGTTGAAGCCCAGCTGCCACAGGGCCCCCGTCTCCACCAGCCCCAGGGCTCTGAGACACGTGTTCAGAAAGCGACCAGGGGCCGCCCCTTCCAGCTCAGCCTTTCCCGACCCAGTCAAAGACAGGACTCCCGAGGAACAGCTGCAGGGAGGGGTCCCCTCCCCTCCCCTCCTCTCCCCTGCCAACCCCTCAGAGATAAACACAACAGATGGGCAAAAGTGGAGGAGGTCCGCAGAGAAGGGTCAGCAGCAATGCTCAGGAAGGGGTGGGCAATGCCACCCCAATTCAAATCGCTTTAGGTTTATTGCTGGTAAAATGGAGATAATTCCGGTTTTGTCTGGCCCATGGGATTATTCTAAGCCCGGAAATCACTTTAGAGACTGTGATAAGTGAAAAGATAACATCTGGGTGCGCTTTTCCTTGGGGGTGGGGGTGGAGGTTGTAATGATTCTGAGATAGCAAGGCTTGGGTGAATGTTGGAAAACCTGGATTACGGAGGGGGCACAAACACAGGTGAATGTGGAAAAAAGTACGGGTGGGTGCACAGACTGGGGATGTTCGAGTCAGAGGGGGTTGCCAGGGGTACTGGGCAGGCATGTGCATGTGTGGAGGGAGTACCTGAGGGCACTGACCCAGATTACTTAAGGTGGGGGGCAGTGAGAGGGGCCCAGACTTGGCTGTGAGAAAAGCCAGCGAGGGGATAGGAACAAGCACAGATGTGAGTGGGGGACGGTGAGTCTGGGGTCACAGGCTCAGGGGTTGAGTGTGGAGGTGCAGGCCCAGGTGTGGTGGCGCGGGGACCGGGTGTGTGTGTGTGAGGATGCCCTGTGGTGTGGGGCTGTCATCGTGGGGAAGTCTCAAGCGACGTGTCGGTGGGTGTTCATGAGCGGGGGCGCGGTGTCAGGTGTGTGAAGGGGAATGTAAGTGCGGGCACAGAGTCAGATGCGTGTAGGGGTGCAGAGTTAACTGTGCGAGGCGCCTGGGGGCGCGGCCCCAGGGGTGTGGGGGATGTCAGCGAGGCGGACAGTCTCAGGTGTATGAGGGGAGATGTCAAAGAGAAAGGATGTGGTGTCAGGTATGTGTGGGCTGACGGAGAGAGGCTCCGATCCGGCTGTGGGAGCCCCAAGGGGGCACCAGACTAGCGGTGTTGGGGGCGGGGGGGGGGGAGGCTTTAACCTCTCCCAGTCCCCGCGATGCTGCTGTCACGCCCCGCCTCGTCCGCCCCCGCCCCGGGCCCATGACAGCAATGGGCCTCGGGGGTGTGCCCGAGGGGCGCGGGCTCGAGGATAAATGGCCCCGCGAGCCCGCGCCGGAACGCGAGGGGAGCGAGAGACCGAAGGGGACGTGCCGCCTCCGCCGCCCAGGGAGGCCGCCTCCAGGGCGCGGGGGCAGGAGGGCACCCTCCGAGGGAGGGGAAAGGGCGGGGGAGGCCGGGATTGATTTCCCGCGTGGTGTTTAATACTTTTCATAACTTTCATCACCCCGCCACGAACCGATCCCGTCAGCCTCCACCCCCCCCCCAGATCTAACCACCAACCACCCCCCCGCCCCCACCCGCTAGTCGTGTGTGTGCCCCCTTGGGCTCCAACAGCCCGGTCGGAGCCTCTCTCCGTCAGCCCACACATACCTGACACCACATCCTTTCTCTTTGACATCCCTCCCCCTCATACACCGGAGACTGTCCGCCTCGCTGACATCCCCCACCCCCCTGGGGCCGCGCCCCCAGGCGCCTCGCACGTTAACTCTGGCACCCCTACACGCATCTGACTCTGTGCCCCGCACTTACATTCCCCTTCACACACCTGGCGCACCGCGCCCCCGCTCATGAACACCACCGACACGTCGCTTGAGACTCCCACGATGACAGCCCCAACCACAGGGCATCCTCACACACACACACCCGGTCCCCGCCCACACACCTGGGCCTGCACCTCCACACTCAACGCCCTGAGCCTGTGACCCAGACTCCCCGTCCCCCACTCACATCTGTGCTTTGTTCCTATCCCCTCGCTGGCTTTTCTCACAGCAAGTCTGGGCCCCTCTCACTGCCCCCACCTTAAGTCCTGGTCGTGCCCTCAGGTACTCCCTCCACACATGCACATGCCTGCCCGTACCCCTTGGAAACCCCTCTGACTCGAACATCCCCAGTCTGTGCAACCACCCGTACTTTTTTCCACATTCACCTGTGTTTGTGCCCCCTCCGAATCCAGGTTTTCCAACATTCACCCAAGCCTTGCTATCTCAGAATCATTACAACCTCCACCCCCACCCCCAAGGAAAAGCGCACAGAGTGTTATCTTTTTCACTTATCACAGTCTCTAAAGTGATTTCCGGCTTAGAATAATCCCATGGGCCAGACAAACCGGAATTATCTCCATTTTACCAGCAATAAACCTAAAGCGATTTGAATTGGGTGGCATTGCCCACCCCTTCCTGAGCATTGCTGCTGACCCTTCTCTGTCGGACCTCCTCCACTTTTTGCCCATCTGTTGTGTTTATCTCTGAGGGGTTGGCAGGGGAGAGGAGGGAGGGGAGGGACCCCTCCCTGCAGCTGTTCCTCGGGAGTCCTGTCTTTGACTGGGTCGGGAAAGGCTGAGCTGGAAGGGGCGGCCCCTGGTCGCTTTCTGAACACGTGTCCTCAGAGCCCTGGGGCTGGTGGAGACGGGGGCCCTGTGGCGCTGGGCTTCAACACCTAGGGTGCCGCAGGCCCAGCTGGTAGGGTCGCCTGGGGTGGTGGGGTTTGCTGGGCTTCCACCCTCTGGCCCAGCTCTTACAGACTGAGGCCCCTCACTGACCCGGGAGAGCTCCTGGGGACTTAAAGCTGATAACCGAGAAGAGTAAGGCAACACTCTTCAGAGTGAGAGAGCTAATGTTTCAGCTGCTTAGACCCAAACTGCAAACTGGAGCCTGGCATGGTGCTGGGGATAAAGATTTTTCTGGAACTTTTCAAGTTCCCTGGAGGTGATTTGCAAGTGTGCAGTATGGAAAGAGGCTGGTGGCTTTACTGTTAAAAAGCAATAACATGCTGTTTCCTGTAACGCTTGCATAGTACTTCTTATCCCTCTCCTGTCTCTCCCTGGCAAAGATGGTGCTGGAATGTTCTGGAGGGTCCTTGTCACCTTCGGCTTCAGTGGAAACTGAAGCCATTGGGTTTTCTGTCCAAATTCAAAAGGAGTCGTTTAAAATGTGTGTGTATGTGTAGTTATATGCATATATAGATGTACATATATACACATGCACACATTTTATATATACGTATGTACGTGCATATATTTATATATTACACACACTGCGGATATATGAATAAACCTTGACAAGGTCATTGATGTACATGGTAAAAAAATAAATAAATCAAACAGTACAAAAGGGCATAACAGTAAAAAACAGGCAGTCTCCCCATGCTGGTTCCCCATCCCCCTCTGGAGGCCCTCATTGTTAATAGTTTTCCTGTATGATAATGTTCCCTCCAGAGATAGTCTATGTTTGTGGGAAGATGTGCATATTCCCCCCTCACCACCCCTTTTAAACCACTGGTAAATTTCTATCAATTTTACCAAAATGGTAAGTGATTTTAAAACAAGTCCCTTACTGATGGCTGTTTAAGTTGTTGCTGGTGTTTCGCTTTTACAAACCGAGCTGCAATGGATAGATAGAATTTTGCATGATCAAATATGTAGTAAACGTGTGTGGGGCTCCAGCAGTGGCCAGACGCGTGAACCTCTCTGTCTTCATGGAGTTTGACATCCAACTGCAGCAACTTCCTAGGAGTGGCCAGACCAAAGCGCATGTCCATTTAAATGGTTAATGTTCCTCTGTGGAGCTGTGCTGTCATCAGTATTCTCTCAGCTGTGAAGTTGGAATGCCTGTTTCCTCCCCCAGCAGCCAGACGGTTATTATCAAGTGTTCTGCTCTCTCCAGTCTTCTTATCTTGTCTCTGAGGTGTTCTGGCCCATGGGAGTGGTGATTAAACATTAGATTTCTGGTTCTCTTCCAGAGTCTAAAGCTCAGTCCAAGAATATTTGAGTCCCTCCTCTGCAGAGCTCTGAGGAACCTTGGGGGTTGGGGTGGAGGGAAGGCGGTCCTTCTAGAGAAGGAGATGCAGGTGTCACCTGGAGTCCCAGGAGGGGAGGTCTGAGAAGTTGGGCTGTTGCTCTGTTTTTTGTTTTTTTTTTAAGCACCGGGATCCGGCAAAAGAAGGAAGGTGTCAGATGAGATTGAGACAAGTCAGATGTTAAATCTATTTGAGAAGTTGTCTTGAGATTTTCTTGAGTTGTCAGTGATTTCCCACTATTGGTGCCAGGTGGAGGGCGTCATCCGACTGAGGCAGGCCTTTTCCCATGTGTCATCCCGTTTTTGGTTCTTCTATTTTGACAGTTAGACATTAGAGGAATATTGAGATGATCAGAGCTATTAGCTTGTTTGGGTTTTGCAACCAGCTCTTTTAAAAATGCATTGTATTTTTTATTTTAAGTGTGAAATACTTCTTAATAATACAAGTATGTAATGTGTGCATGAAAAGAAACGGTAGAAAGAATAACGAAACCACCACCCATTTAAGAAGTAGAATGTTCCCCCAGGGGCCCCTCCCTGGTCCTGTGCTATTTTAAAATATGCTTGTCAACATTTGTTTTCTTCACTGAATACCTTTTGCTGCAGCTGAGTGCTTGGGTTCCAGGGTCTCAACAAAGATCAGGAGAAGCCAGGTTTTCTGTTGAAGTTCTGCCAGCTGGGCAACCTGTGAGGTCCAGAGAGAGGTGCAGTGACCTCGGGTCATGGGCAGGTCACTAGCCGAGGGACAGTACACACTTGGGGGGCCTTGGTCTCAGACTCTTGCTGTATTAGTTTCCTGGGGCTTCCAACAAATAACCTCAGGCTGGTGGCTTAAACAGCAGAAGTTTATTCTGTCCCTGTTGTGGAGTTCAGAAGTCCAAAATCAAGGTGTCGGCCGGTGCTATAAGACTCAATGCTTGCATCTCCCCTAAAATTCATATGTTTGAAACTTAATCCCCGGTTGATGGTGTTAGGAGGTGGGGTTTTGGGAGATGATTCGGTTATGAGGGTGTAGCCCTCATGATGGGATTATGGCTTTATAAAGGAGGCCCAAGAGAACCCCCTTGCTCCTTGTGCTATGTGAGGACACAGAGAGGCCACCATCTGTGAATCAGGAAGAGCATTCTGAACAGACACCAAAGCTGCTGGCACCTTGACCTTAGACTTCCCAGCCTCTGGAACCGTGAGAAATACATTTCTGTTTGTTTATAAGCCACCCAGCCTGTGGTGTTTTGTCACAGCAGCCAGAACTGACTAAGACAGCAGGGTTGGTTCCTACTGGGAATCTTTCCCCATCTCTGGTGGCTGACAGAGGCAGTCCTTGAGTTCCTTGGCTTGTTGGCCACATCACCCTCATCTCCACCTCCATCTTCACATGGACTTCTTCCCTGTGTGTGTGTGTGTGTGAGACCTCTTATAAGGACACCCATCATTGGATTTAGGGTCCACCAAATCCAAGATGATCTCATCTTTTTTTATTTATTTATTTATTTTGCGGTACACGGGCCTCTCACTGTTGTGGCCTCTCCCGTTGCGGAGCACAGGCTCCGGACGCGCAGGCTCAGCGGCCATGGCTTACAGGCCTAGCTGCTCCGTGGCATGTGGGATCTTCCGGACCAGGGCATGAACCCACGTCCCCTGCATCGGCCACTGCGCCACTAGGGAAGCCCTGATCTCATCTTTTTAATTAATTAATTTTGTTTGTTTGTTTGTTTGTTTATTTTGGCTGCACAGGGTCTTAGTTGCAGCACATGGGATCTTTGTTGAAGCATGCAGGGTCTTTTAGTTGTGGCTATTTGTGGGATTATTTGTGGGATCTAATTCCCTGACCAGGGATTGAACGCGGGCCTCCTGCATTGGGAGCATGGAGTCTTAGCCACTGGACCACTAGGAAGTCCCCAAGGTGACCTCATCTTGATATCCTTAACTAATAATACTGAAAGACCCTATTCCAAATAAAGTCACTTCCTGAGGTCCTGGGTGGACATGAACTTCGGAAGACCTCACGTAACCCCTACAGCTGTGAAGCCAGAATTCTTGGCAGGGCGTTATTGAAGAAGGTGCTTATCCAGCAGCCTCTGCTATTTCAGACAAGACAAGGCCAGCAGGGTCGGGGCAGAGCCGGGTAAAAAACAAAAACAGAACAAGAGGGACTTCCCCAGTGGCGCAGTGGTTAAGAATCCGCCTGCCAATGCAGGGGACACAGGTTCGAGCTCCGGTCCAGGAAGATCCCCCATGCCGCGGAGCAACCAAGCCCGTGCACCACAACTACTGAGCCTGTGCGCTACAGCCCGCGAGCCACAACTACTGAGCCCTCGTGCCACAACTACTGAAGCCCACACGCCTAGAGCCTGTGCTTTGCAACAAGAGAAGTCACCGCAATGAGAAGCCTGCACACTGCAGCGAAAAGCAGCCCCCGCTCACCTCAACTAGAGAAAGCCCACGCCGCAACGAAGACCCAACGCAGCCAAAAATATAATAATAAATAAATATAATTTAAAAAATTTCGGTATTACTGGCAACACAGAAGGGACAAGGTACAATAGAAACAAAAGAATGTGGAAAACCATCTGGCCCAGTTGCCTGCCTTGGTGCAGAGCCGGCCTCTTGCCCTGGAGAGAGGGAGGCAGCAGGGGCCGCAGGGGCTGGAGGAAGTCGGGAGGGAGGGGGCTCCGGCCTCAGAGTTTCAATCGCCAGCTGAGGCCACCCTCCATATACTCTGGGCCTCACCCTCAGCCACGTGGGCTGTTGGTCACCATCTGACCAATGATGGACTCCAGACAACACTCAAAAGAGCCATGTTCTTGGCACAGATAAGGGGCCCGACCTGGGGGCTGGGCGCGGAGAAGTCCCAGGCACAGTGACCCCACGCTGGTGGCAGGAGGGAGCCTGGCAACTGTCCTGAGTATGGACAGTTTGTGTCCACTGCTGTGTGGGCAGTGGGAACACCCCATTTCAGTGAGGGAGGCCTCGGGGCAGGTTGGGGGGTAAATTCAGAACCTTGTGGCAGTTTGGGGGAAGGAAGCCAGTAGGGGGCATGGCAGGGGTGCCTGAGTGCAGGGGGAGGGGCTCTGACCTGGGAAGGGCACAGCGGGGGTTGGGTCAGCCACACGTGGGTTGTGTCCTCTGTTATTCTTGAAGAGGTGAGTGGCGGGAGGCAAAATGCCAACTGCTGGAAAGTACGTACATCCACAGTCAGGCTCCCTCCGTGCCCTTATCTCCTCCCCTGTATGGAGAGTCCCCATCACTGTTTTTTGGGGTTTTTTTAATAAATTTATTTTATTTATTTATTTTTGGGCTGCGTTGGGTCTTCATTGCTGCTTGCGGGCTTTCTCTAGTTGCGGCGAGCGAGGGCTACTCTTTGTTGCGGTGCGCGGGCTTCTCATTGCGGTGGTTTCTCTTTGTTGCGGATCACGGGCTCTAGGCACACGGGCTTCAGTAGTTGCAGCTCACGGGCTCATTAGTTGTGGCTCACGGGCTCAGTAGTTGTGGCTCATGGCTCTAGAGTGCAGGCTCAGTAGTTGTGGCGCAGGGCTTAGTTGCTCTGCGGCATGTGGGATCTTCCCGACCAGGGCTCGAACCCGTGTCCCCTGCACTGGCAGGCAGATTCTTAACCACTGAGCCACCAGGGAAGCCCCCATCACTGTTGACAGCACTCTATAAACACCTGGTCTGCTTCCAGTCTTTGCATCGGGACAGCCTCCCACCTGGGTTCAGGTAGGTTCACTCATTAGTGACAGCTGGGTGGCATCCTCCTGTGAGGGCTTAGGTCACACACTCTCCCTGTCCCCCCTCTCCTCGCTCCCCCATAGCTTCCCATCCAGCCTTCATACCTTCACTGGGACCAGCACCTGGCTGTGGCCTTACTGCCCATGAGGCTTCATGCTCACCTGTCTGGGGCACAGCACACGTTCCAAGGCGTCTGCTAAATCACCTGCAGAGAGATGCTCCCCGCAATCTGCCTCAGTCTCATCTACCAGTTGCATTACCGTCCCCACACATGCCAACAGCCCCCCACCAAAGGTTAAACGCACTTTTCTCATTATGATGCAGTCTGGTACCTGTCATGTTTTTAAGTTATTTTTTTTTCCTTCCCAGTGACCCGGCTGTTTCTTTGCCTTTGTCTTGAGTTTTTTTGTTTTTGTTTATGAAAGGGCAAGAGCTCTTTACTTCCTAGGAAAATAGCCTTTGGCCTAAGAGGCAAAACTTGAGACCTCCCCCACCCCCAACCCCACCACTGCCCCAGGACAGGAATCTCCTTCTCTCCGCCCTGCAATCCTGGAGAGCTTCCTGGAGGCACCGGCCCCGAGGGAAGCAGCTTGCAGACTCTGGCTGCCCCTTCTGCTTGGGGTTGGGGGGCCTGAGGCACCCCAGCTTCTCCTCCAGAAAGGATCTTAGATTCCTTTCGCCACCAACTGTCTTGAGACAACAGAAGTTTATTCTCTCACAGTTGTGGAGGTCAGAAATCCCAAATTAATCCTCCTGTAGAGCCTTCTAAGGCTCTAGGGGAAGATTCCTCCTTGTCTCTTCCAGCTTTTATGCTTTGTGTGTTCCTTGGCTTGTGGCTTGTGTGTATCATTCCAATTTCTGCCACTGTCTAAACACGGCCTCCCTGCCTGTATCTGTTCTCCTGTCTCTTATCAGATCACTTGTCATGTTGTTATGACCTACCCTCATCCAGGGTAAGGATCTCTAGATCTTTACCTTAATTACATCTGTGAAGGCTTTTTTCAAATAATGCCACATTCACAGATTCCAGGGAGACATGTCTTGGGGCGGGGTGGGGGGGGGCACCATTCAGCCCCCTGCAGGTGCCTTCCCGGGACTCAGCCTTGGCGCTGTGTCACCTGCAGTGACACGCTTTTGTAGGTCTGCACTGGTTTGTGTGGTGCCTTTGTTTCTGTTTGCATCCACCACACCGAGGCTCTGTCTGAGCCCTCTGCAGAGCTCCCAGGGCAGGCCCTGGGCCGGGCCAGGGGAGGGAGGGAGGCAGGCAAGTGCTCAGACTCTAGACTGTATGAGGCCGGGACTAAAGGGCTGGATCCTTTCTCAGGAGGGCAGTTTGCAGAACGTGTCCACATTCACCACGCCTGACCCAGCCCTAAGAAAGGCCGCACTGGGAATTCCCCAGCGGTCCAGTGGTTAGGACTCCGCACTTCCACTGCAGGGGGCACGGGTTCGGTCCCTGGTCGGGGAACTAAGATCCCACATGCTGCGAAGCGCAGCCAGAAGAAACAAAGACTGCACCGTCTGCATCCAGGTGCCCAGGTGTGAGGACAGTCCCCTGGGGTCCAGAGTGTTGGGGGGTGCCACTGAGCAGCAGCTAGACGCATGGAGGGTGATAGAGTCACGGTGTCCTCCACAGACTGACACCCCAGCCACTGGCTGGAAAAGATCCCTAAGGCCTAGTTTCTCTTTATTTGTTTGTTTGTCTGTGAGCAGTGTTTAGGTTTATAGAAAAATTGCAAAAGTAATACAGAGTTCCCCTCCACCGCACACACCCAGTTTCCCGTATTAATACATCTTCCTTTGGTATGGTACATTTGTCACAACTGATGTACAAATACTGATCCATTATTATTAACTGAAGTCCATTGTTTATTCACATTTCCTTAGTGTTTCCCTAATGTGCTTTTTCTGTCCCAGGATCCTCACATTACCTTTAGTCGTCACATCTCTTTAGGCTTCTCTGGGCTAAGATAGTTTCTCAGACTTTCTTGGTTTCGACGACCTTGACGGTTTTTGATGAGAACTGGTCAGGTGTTCTATGGCCCTTGGCCCTTGGTTGGGATTTGTCTGGTGTTTTTCTCATGGTTGGACTGGGCTTTGGAGCAGAGGACCACAGAGGGGAAGTGCCTTTCTCGTCACACACACACACACACACACACACACACACACACACACCCACCGTGTCCTGGCACGCGCCATCAGTGTGACTTATCACTGTGGTGTTGACCTTGATCACGTGGCTGAGGTGGCGTCTGTCAGGTATCCTCACTGTAAGGTTACTCCCTTCCCCCCTTTCTGTGCTGTGCCCTTTGGAAGGAAGTTGCCACGTGGCCCACACCTAAGGGGTCGTGCTTACGCTTCCCTTCCTCCAGCACTGAGCATCTGCGTAATTTATTTGGGATTCTTCTGCCTGGGAGATTTGTCTCTTCTCCCTCATTTATTTATTTATTCAATCATTTATTTATATCCATGTGGACTCTCGGCTATTTATCTTACACTTCGGGTTATAATCCAACACTTCTGGGACTTCCCTGGTGGTCCAGTGGTTAAGACTACGTGCTTCCACTGCAGGGGGCACGGGTTCGATCCCTGGTTGGGGAACTGAGATCCCTCATGCCTTGGTGCAGCAAAAACAAAAAACCAACAAAAAAACCCAACACTGCTTTATTGATTTTGTTGCTCAGCATTCCTGCTTTGGCACGAGGAGCTCTTTGTTTGCCTTTGTGTCCCATTTTCACAGTCCCATTGACTTTGGTTCCTGCCTGACACCTCAGGGTGGTCCAGGCTCATCGTTGAGTTTCTGGCCCCGTCTTAGAAGCAGCTGTTCATCCCCGAGCCAGGGACCATTTTAGGTAGGAAACAGCGGCAGAGGCCACCTGGAACAGAATCCTGCTTGTGCTTCCTAGGATGTTTCGTACCAGCGGGTGCCTGGGAGGACCTGGAGGGCAGGAGGGGCTTCCAGAGCTGGCTCAGGGGGCATCTGCCTCGTTTGCATCATTTTACAGGAAAGCATGTTGATTCATTGGGTGATTTTAAAGCAAGGGATACCTCCAAGCATACCGGTGCCCAGTGGCATCTCCGTGACACCAGTCCTTCATCCTTTTTTTCCTCCTGGTCCCTCCGTGTGGTTGGCTGAGCTTTGAGTGTGCCTGCACTAGGAGGTTAAAGGTAGGTTTGTTATCCGAAAACTGGGTTCACGTCGTGGTGGGTGTCAAGCAAATAGACACAACTAAGTCAAAGATGGGGAGAAGGAAGATGTATTACTTGAGGTTGTTAGGGTGGACCCCGATCCAATAGGACTGGTGTCCTTACAAGAGGAAAAGACATTCTTTCATAAGAGGAAATTTGGACACGAGCCTGTGTTACCTGAAAACTGGGTTCATCTCTTGGTGTGTCAAGCCAATAGAGACAACCAAGCCAAAGATGGGGAGGGGAAAGGAAGGATTTATTATGACTTTCAGCAAGTAAGGGGAACACCGGGGACCTTTCCCAAAGCAGTGTCTCCCCAAACAGCAAAATTGGGAAGTTTTAAGCTCAGGGTACATGCATATTCATGAAGGGGCTTGAACAGAGGAGAATTCAGCATAGAATTGGGGCAAAGGTCCACAGAGTCCAAGCTTTAGTTGATTGAAGTCAAGAGGGTCAACATCATTCCACCCTCCACCTGGGTGGGGGCCTTAGTTCCCAGAGAACTCAAAGATATGTTTATTTTATGTCTATCCCTTGAGGAGGAACTAGGACTCTGCACTACTGTCTAACTGCCTTTTCTCTGTTCCTGCATTCCTTTGTTCGCTTTAGATCATTAATTACCGAGACCTGTTCAAAGGCAAGCATTGCTGCCAGGCTTAGCTCACAAAATGGCTTGGGCCAAAATGGCTTCTCTTATGTCAAGAGAGCCATTCCTGGTTCTCTTTCTCCGGGGACCCCCTAACTTATCTGCTTACAGGTTTCCAGGGAGGAATCCTTAAGTATTAGGACACTTTACTATAACTTGCCCGCAAAGGGCAGGCAGCCACACAGTAGGACAAAGATTAATTTTCTAAAAGTATTTCTGTGGACGGAGTCTCAGGTCCAAGCTGGCATAAGCCCAGAGGGCATTGGGCTCCAGGGCAGGTGGAGCCCTCCAGCCTCCACACCCTACACCCTGCCACGCCCCTGCCTCCTGCTGTGTGACCTTGCTGCCAGCTTAACCTCTCTGAGCCAATCTGGGCAGTTGGTACTAGGGTAAAAACAGAGGACTCAGAGGCCCATTTGTGAGGATGAAATAAAAGAGCTGATGAGAAGAGCTTTTGTAAATGATTAAGCAGTCAGGTCAGGGGACTGACATCCAGATGTAGGTTCGGGTGTCTTTATCCTGCAGAGAGACAGAAGCCAGGTTAGGAGAAGCGTGCCACTGGGCAATGCTGGCATCGGGCCACTTGAGGATGAATCAGAGGCCCCAGCTGGTGGAGGAGGCCAGATTCTCACCTCGTCCCTTCTTGCTCCCCAGGACTGAGTCTCCCGCCGTCCTGAGCAGGCCTGGAATGGGTAATGGTGTGAAGGAAGGCGTGGTGCGTTTGCGTGAGGATGCGAGCCCATCCTGCCCGCTCATGTGTCTTCAAAGGCAAGTACCCTGGCCCCCCCCATTGGGCATTCTCACCCAGTCCCTCTCCTGTACTCGTACCCCATTACAAATCACCCCTGAACACGCTGAGGGCGAGGCCGGGGTGATGCAGGCCGCCTCCTATTCCATTTTTATAGCCCCATTTGTGCTGTGGATCCAGCTGCCCTACCACTTGGCAAGAAGCCAAAACCTCGCTCAAATTTGGCTAGGATGTCGAAGGTGTCCTTGAGCCCCTTTCTCACTCAGATTTGCCAACGCAGAAGAATTAGCCAAAGGTGGGGTTGGCTGCAGGGGAACTCCTCGCTCCAGGGAGGAGTTTACCCTCAGCTCTGAAATTCATCTCCGATTACCCCTTCAACTGAAGACAAAAGCCTTATTCCCTCATAAAGAAATTGGATCAGGGACTTCCCTGGTGGCATGGTGGTGAAGACTCTGTGCGCTCCCAATGCAGGGGACCCAGGTTCGATCTCTGTTCAGGGGACTAGGTCCCACATGCATGCTGCAACTAAGAGTTCACATGCCACAACTAAGGAGCCATGTGCTGCAACTAAGTAGCCCGTAAGCTGCACCTGCAGGAGCCTACCCGCTGCAACTAAGACCCGGCGTGACCAAATAAATAAATAAGTAATATTTAAGAAAAGAAAAAAGAGAAGAAATTGGATCAGCCCTGTGCTTGTTCACCATAGAAGCCAGTAGAAGTTCTCCAGCTGAACCTAGAACATGACTAACCAACCCACCTTCACTGCCAGGCTGGCTCAGGCACCCGCAGGCAGTTCTCAAAGTCCATGGGCTCAAAGCCTGAAGCGCATCATCCTCTGGCCCTCCTGACCTTTCCCCAAATTCCAGGTCTCCCTGTGGAACGCCAGGTGGGCAGGAGGACTGGTTCTCGGGGCCACCGTCACCATGCTGGGGGCGGGGGCGGGGGCAAGCCCCAGAGCAGGCCCCATCCCTCACAGTTGAGTGAACTTCGCGTCAGAGTGTGAGGGAGATTGTGGCTTTCCCTCCACTGGCCCGATGGATCCCGCCAAGCGGACACGCCCAGCAAAGGCCCCCGTGCCTGACGTGCACTGGGACACGCACAGCGCCGGTTTTCCTCTGCGCTGGCTGGCACAACCCACTCAGTCTTGGCCTGCTTGGCCAGCCCAGTGCAGGGAGCTCCCTCTGCAAAGTCCCATTTCTTTAGTTAAGGAGCCAGGCATCTTCTTGTGATGTTCCCACTGGTGTGGATCCACTCTGTGGATCACCTGTTTCCTCTCCGTCGGGCTGCCTGCCTCCTTTTTCATTTGCAGGATCTCTCCATATGACGGGTATGGAGACTTTGACCATTCAGTGATGCTATGCCGGCCAAGCTCTTAAAGAATAAGCCAGCTGTGGTCATTTAAGAATCAGTTGGGGGGGCTTCCCTGGTGGCGCAGTGGTTAAGAATCCCGCCTGCCAGCGCAGGTGACACGGGTTCGAGCCCTGGGCCAGGAAGATCTCACATGCGCAGATCAACTAAGCCTGTGTGCCACAACTGCTGAGCCCACATACCTAGAGCCCGTGCTCTGCAACAAGAGAAGCCACCGCAGTGAGAAGCCCGCGCACTGCAATGAAGAGTAGCCCCCACTCGCTGCAATGAGAGAAAGCCCATGTGCAGCAACAAAGACCAACATAGCCAAAAAAATTAAAATTTTTTTTAAAAAAAAAGGTCAGTGGGAACTTCCCCGGTGGCGCAGTGGTTAAGGATCCACCTGCCAATGCAGGGGACACAGGTTCGAGCCCTGATCCGGGAAGATCCCACATGTTGCAGAGCAACTAAGCCCGTGCTCCACAACTACTGAGCCCCGTGCCACAGCTACTGAGCCTGCGCGCTCTGGGGCCCGTGCTCCACAATAAAGAAGCCACCACAGTGAGAAGCACGCACACCACAATGACAAGTAGCCCCACTGTCATCAACTAAGAAATGCCGCGCGCACAGCAGTGAAGACCCAACGCAGCCATAAATAAATAAATAAATAAGCTATGTGCTGCCCCGATGCCTCTTTAAAAAAAAAAAGAAGTCAGTGGGAAGCGTCTGCCGAAGGCAGCAGCAGCCTCCTCCACTAAGCATGTGAAGTGGGCTCACAGCATGTCCCTGGAGCGCCACACTGAGAGCTAGGGTTTAAGATGTGTGTTCCCCATGTGCAGAGCTCGCTTTGGTGATTGTAAGCACCACAGGTTGGCGCAGGAAGTAACCTGGTGAAGGAGATGGAAGGTACACATCGGCTCCACTTCTGGTGCCCACAAAGCACGTAGACTCCCCTTAGGGCATTCCCTTTGCTCACGGTGGCTCGAGTCAGCTGTCCCACATTGATTCACAGAGAGGAAACTGAGGCACAGGGCCTCGAGCTGGTGCCAGGAACACCGCTGAGCCTTCTGGCATCAGTGTCCACAACCCTCAAAGCAATAGGACCAAGGACGAGAACCTTGCTGTGTGACCCCACAAAAGGCAGGGTCCCCCGTGACAGGCCTCTGTGAAGCAAGAAGATGGAACCCCCTGGTGAAGCTTGGCCTCAGAAACTGAGAGGGGAAAACACTGCTGCGGGACTCTGTTCTTTTAGGGAGAGTCAGCTGGGCTGGTGAAGGGAGCACCGAGCCCAGACTCAGGCCAGGAGTGTGGACAGACCCAGCCCTTCCCCCTGAGCCACCTGCTGAGCTGAGCAACTTGGGGGTAGCCCTGGACTCCACCATGCCCACTCGGACCCAGGCTACCAGTTGTACCCCCAATGCCCCTTCATCCCGCCCCTCTCGCAGCCTCCCCTGGTCCCATCCTCTGCCATCTCCATCCTGGGTTTCACAGGAGCTGCCTCTTCTCTGGTTTCAGTTAAAATAGCCTGTTCACCTTCCACACTTCTCCATTTCTCTTTAGGCAAAGACCAGCCTCCTTGTCAGGCCTCCACACTCTGTGGGGTCCAGCCCCACCCACCTTTCGTCTCTTCTCTCTTCCCTGTGCCCGTCCCTTTCCCTGTGTCAGCCACCCTACCCTCCTTGTGGTCCCCCAGGGCCCCGCACTCCTTCTCACTGGCCTCTGAGCGTTGCGTTCCTCCCCCTCTAAGAGTGTCACACACACATGCGCACACACACATACACACAAGCCCTGCAGTTAGGTGTAACTCATCCTTCCACCTCGGTTCCTTACCCCTCACCCCGCATTCTCCTGGAGCCCCGAGCCCCCTCCTCATAGCCGCTCCCAGATTGGTGATTGCTCACACATTTGTCTGAAGGGTTAGTTCATGTCTGGCTCCCCCCGTGGACTGGCAGCCCCGTGAGGGGAGTGGGAAGGCTTGTACATGCCCCAGCCCCGCTCCACGTGTCTCTAGTCCCCTGAGGGCGCCTGGTCCGAGCGGACTTCACAGATTCCCGGGATCACTGAGCTACCTGCTCCTCACCAGCCTTGCGCGCTGCAGAGTGAGGACATGTGGGGCGTGTCCAGAAGAGCACTTCCAGAAAGTTCTGTGGCTGAGTCAGCAGCGGGGATTGGAGACTCCAACCCGATGAGCAGGTGGCTTCCTGTGTGACAACTCAGGTCTCCCTGGGCCTCTAGGGAAGGAGGGCTGTTGGAGCCGGGGCTCGGGGAGCCACAGGAAGACTTGGGAAAGCACTGGCTCTGAGCTGGCCACAGGAGTGCACAGTGCTGGTCAGCCACATCTGTCACCATCGCCCTTGCCTTGGCTGGATGAAGAGCCACAGATGCCAGCCAGCCCCTGAAGTCCTGATAGAAAGTTGTGGAAAGGAGACACCTGAACAGTCAGGGTCTGCTTGCCTAATATGCCCCACCCACTCCCCAGACCACCAGGAACCTTTCCCCTGAAACACTGCAGTGGGAGAATCCCTCACACACAGGTGGTGGGTGGAACCAAGGCTTGAAGGTAGGACAGGTCAGGGGTGACGCTTATGTTTGGAGTTCGTCCCGTCGTAGGCCATCTCCGAGAACTTGGAACCTCACGGGACAGCCCAGCCAGTGCATGACCTCTCATGTGGTTGGTCCCTGTGGCCCAGGAGGTTTTCACTGTGTCCCCACCAGGCTTTGTGGCTGCTGGACCCACCATGGCTCAGCCCGTGCCAGCATGCTTAGGGCCTAGCAGGGCTGTGTCACTCTGGCCACTGTGTGTCTGTCAGCCCTGGACCAGGGGGAGAAGGTAGACGCTCAGGAACTTTCCCGAGCAGAACAACGCCTCCTCTCCCTCTCTGATGACAGCTGCGTGTTCGTGGTGTTTTCTTGCAGAGTGATCACAGGCAAGTTCTTAGCTCCCTCCTGTCAGGGGCCCTGGCTGGCGCTCTTGCCAAAACGGCGGTAGCTCCCCTGGACGAACCAAAATAATCTTCCAAGGTAAACGCTGCCTGTCCATCTATCCCCTGCGATAGAGAAGCTGCCAAGCAACCCTCCTCCCCCTCCACGGCCCCCCAGAGACCGCTCTGCAAAGCGGTTTTTAAAACGCCTCTGTAGAATCCACTTAGAAAGTCTGTTAGTGTGTTAGGACTGACGTCACAAAGTACCACAACCAGGCAGCTTAGAAGAACAGGAATTTATTCTCCCACTTTCTGGAGGCCAAAAGTCCAAATTCAAGGTGTCTCTAGGATTGGTTTCCTGCTGGGGCCCTGAGGGTGGACCTTTCTTGCCTCTTCCAGCTTCTGGTGGCTCCAGGCATCCTTGGCTTGTGGCCGCTTCCCCCCAGTCTCTGCCTTCCCTCTGTGCCTGGGTCCTCTCCTCTTATAAGGACCCATGTCACTGGATTAGGGCCCACCCTCCTCTAGTGTGACCTCAGTTTAATTATATCTGCAAAGACTCTGTTTCCAGTTAAGGTCGTGTTCCAGGTGCGGGGGTGAGGACATGGCTATATCGCTGGGAGGACACAGTTCAAGAATCCATCTCCCTCCCTTCTTAGGGTTGAGCAGGCACAGGGTCCCCTGAAGATGAGGCCTTTCTGTCCTGCAAACGGTGGCCAGTGCCTGAGGGTTGCTGGGAAGGAGGACGGTTCACAACCTGGGACCCCCACCCCTCAGCTGTTTGGAGAGAGGACTGCTGGCCTCAGTTTCCTCATCCATATAACAGGAGCATTGATATCAACCTCCTCCCTGAGGAGGAGGGGGTGGAGGAGTGAGCTGACGTGGGAAAGGACGGGCATGCAGCTGAGCACACGTCCCTTCCCCACCACACACACACACATACACACACATACACGCACACACACACACACACACACGCATACCCAGGCAGCTGTGTTGTTCCTGGAACAGATGCTCAGCGTAGCGCCCTACAGGGAGCTTGGGTTTAACTCCGAGGCAGGTGGTGTGCATACGTCCACACAGACGGGAGCGCAAGGCTATCCTGGGAACACAGCCGACGCTTGGGAAGCGGAGGATGGGGGGGGGGCGTGAGCCAGCAGCCCTGGAGAGCGGGAGAGTGGCACTAGGGCTGCCTGGGCCAGGCTGTGGAGAAGAGAGGGCAGGCCGCAGATGTCAGACACCCCCGTGGCCTTGTCCTGCAGGAGCCAGAGCCCCTTGCTGACCCCACATGGCTGGTGGCTGGGATGCCTCCCCCAAAGGGGTCTGGCAGAATGGGTCCACATGGGTAGGGACTGCTGGGTGTCAACCCCGGAGGGGTGCGTCCTCCCACAGGCCCCTACAGAGATCCTCACTGTCCTCGGGGTCAGGTGGCAGCTGGCTCCCCTTCCTGGGGAGAAGCCGGTGTGCAGAGGGGCCTGGACGTGGGCCGGGGCGGTGACGAGGCTCCTGGGGGAGGCTGACTCTGCTGTGGGCGCCCCCACCTCAGCCTTGTAGGGGTGGGGGGGAGGCATTCCCAGGGGAGGGCTCTCACTCCCCATGCTCAGACCAGACCCCTGCGGAGTGGGTCATGCAGACTGGGGGAGGGTCCCATCCTTCATATCTCACACTCTCTGTTGTGTTTTGTTTTGTTTTTTTTCCAGTGTCCTCAAAAAGATTTTCTGCCAAGGTGAGCCACTAGGTCAAGGAGCCCCTGCTCTAGGCCTTCAGCTCCACCCTGCTGGGCTGGCAGCAGCAGAGGAGGAGGGCGGTAGAGTTGGGAAGCGTTTTTCAAGGTGCTTTTTCCCATTGGTTTCTCCCCCACCCCCGCCCCCAGGCCAGCTCCAGGGCCGCCGGGTGACCAGGCCTCCCTTGCCAGGCACCAGGGCAAGGCCACCCATCTGCACCCTGAGCTCTGCCTGGACACAGCCCACCCTGGGAATTGACGGGAGACCCCCCCCCCTGCATCCTTGGGGTAGTGTGAGAGGACTTGACAGTCTAAAGTCACAGTTGTCATATTTGATTTATTTTTAAACACGGAGCAGGTGCTACCTTCTTAATAAAGGAAAAGAAGAATATTTTAAAAAGCTAGACTACCAGACGCCAACAAACACCCTCTGTGGGGCTCTGAGCCTGCTCTGCAAGCCTGGGTCCCTCTGGCTCGCTTTCCAGTTCCCAGGCCGGAGGACTGGGGCTGGCGTGCGGGGGTCCTAGCGCAGAGCCCAGAGAATGCGGGGGAGGGGGACGATGGCTCCCCCCCAGGCGCAGGGCTGGGCCACGTAAGGTGGGCAGGGAGGTCCAGCGCTCTGCCAGCAAAGGCACTGCTCAGGCAGAGCCGGAGGCACTGACATTGCCCCTTTCCCCTGCCCTCCCCCCAGGAGGCCTTCCGGTCCTCTACTTCACCTACCTCAACGAAGGCTTCCTCAGCCTGTGGCGCGGAAACTCGGCACCATGGTGCGCGTGGTGCCCTACGCCGCCATCCAGTTCAGCGCGCACGAGGAGTAAACGCCTACTGGGCAGCTACTACGGCTTCCGCGTGAGAGTGAGCCCTCCCTCCCGCCCCCCCCCCCAAAAAAAAAAACCCTCTCAGCGCGATTACATCACCCTGTTATCCTGTCTTCCACCTGCTCAGCGTTTCAGAACTTCTCTTGTTTATCCGGTCTCCCCTCAGAACCTAAGTCCCAGACGGCCACTGATCCTACCTGTGCCCCAGAGCGGGTAGGGAAGGTGCTCGTTGTTCATTCATTCGTACGAGGAGGAGAAAGGCGAGGCAGCCAGGGCAACTTCAAAATGGCATCCACCAGAGACTCTCCCCCGCGCCGCCCGCTTCAACTCGTCTGGCTTCCTTGCAGCCAGTGCCGTTCCTCCATCCCTCCCCGCCCCCAGACCTGTAGGCACCCGGGGCGTTGGCCTCTGACCTTCTCACACCGACCCTCTTTCAGAGCCCTGCCCCCTTGGCCCCCCTCCTCGCTGGTGCACTGGCTGGAACGACGCCGCTTCGCTGACCTACCCCCTGGACCTGGTCAGGGCACGGATGGCCGTGACCCCAAAGGAAATGTGAGTCCTACACGCACAGCGACGTTTCACCAGCACGGGGGCTCTGTGTCTAGTGGGTCCCCGGGTTGCTCCCTCCCTTGGGCCCCTGGGGTTTGGGTCTGGGCCTCCACATCCAGCTGCAGACAGAGCTGGGCTGAGGCTCTGCTACCTCCCCCTCCCCCGGTACCGCAGGGCGGGCCAGGTGTGCGGCTCCACAGCTGTTCCAGAAAGGCCGTAATTGGGTCTCTTAGCTTGGGGATCATTTTCTGCTCCCATCCAACCCGCAGTGTTCATGTGGAGGCAGACCCAGCCAAGCGCTGAGCACAGCGGCGTGATCCCAGTGGTGAAGGTGGCTATGGCCTTGGGCGTGCATGGCCCCCTCGAATGCCAGAACTTCTGTGAGGTTTCTGTCGGTCAGCATCCAGGCCTGTCCCCGCTGACGTGGGAAGAGGCGAGATTAGCGAACTGAGGCCTCCCCCCGCCCCCTGCTCTGTCCTGCAGTATAGCAACATCTTTCACGTCTTCATCCGTATCTCCCGAGAAGAGGGGCTGAAGACCTCTACCACGGATTCATTCCCACCGTGCTGGGGGTCATTCCCTACGCCGGCTGAGCTTCTTCACCTACGAGACACTCAAGAGCCTGCACAGAGGTCAGCAGTGTGGAGCCCGGGCAGCACCTCCGCGGGTCACACCAGAGCTGGAGGCGGGTGGAGGCAGAGGGCACTAGAGTCCCCTGGGAGGGGCAGGCCGGGGGCCCAGGGTCTGGATGAGAAGACACATATCAGGCCAGCCCCGGGAAGCTGGACTCCTGACCTTTAATGCCTCATTTTGAGAGCACCTTGTGAAGTCCAGAGTGTCACCCAGAGGGCTGGAGGCCCCTGGTGCGCACACAAGCCTACGGGTGAAACCTAGACGGAGGGGAAGTGCCCTCGTGTGTTTTGGTAATTTGAGAAACTATAAAAGTACAAAGAACATTGTAACCCCACCCATCCTTCCCCCTCCTGGTCCGATCCGTCATTAACAAACTGCCTTATTTGCTCCAGGATGTTTTTTGTTAAAGAAGGAAAACGGTCCAGGTAAAGCTGAGATCCCTTGTCCAGAACCCCCAGCCCCACTCCCCTGAGCCTCCTTATTAGGGTGGGGCTCCACCCCTCAACTCTGTTGGAAACCCTTCTACCTGCGCTTTTGTGTAGCGGGAACAAGCCTTGTGCTGTTTCCTGGTTATGGGAAGCAAGTGAGCAGTCACCTCGTACACTTCTGGGTAGTGCAGCTCTGACCCATCCTTTTAGCAGTGGAGGGGGGAAGTCCCCATTGGGGCGCCGTGAGGCCATTTTGGGTTTTTCTGTGTCAGCTGACATCAAGAGCTCCTCTCCTTGTGTGGGTGTGAGACCCCGTTTTTTTGGTTTTACTCTCCATCCTCTGCTCTTCCATAACTGCTCTTGCCCTGGCGCCCTGCCCCTTCTCACCCCTGGTGTGCTGGCAGGTTCTTTAATGTTTTGCCATCTGCTGAGTGAGTAGAACATCTCCCTGTTTTTAATTCCTAGTTTCCAATTTACAACACATTTTTAAAGAACCCCTGTGATCCCTTGCTGCCCCTTCCTCCCTCCAGCCCACCTGCCCTCACAGCACACAGGGGAGGGTGCCTGTCAGGCAGCTGGGCTGTGGAGAGGGTTCCAGACATGAGTGATGTTTTCTTTTTTTCCAGTTTTTTTTTTTTTTTTTGCAGTACGCGGGCCTCTCACTGTTTGCTTCTCCTGTTGCGGAGCACAGGCTCCTGACGCACAGGCTCAGCGGCCATGGCTCAGGGGCCCAGCCGCTCCAAGGCATGTGGGATCTTCCTGGACCGGGGCACGAACCCGCGTCCCCTGCATCGGCAGGCGGACGCTCGACCACTGCACCACCAGGGAACCTTTTTTTTTTTTTTTTAAACATCTTTATTGGGTATAATTGCTTTACAATGGTGTGTTTAGTTTCTGCTGTATACAAAGTGAATCAGCGATAAGTATACACACATCCCCATATCCCTCCCTCTCGCGTCTCCCTCCCACCCTCCCTATCCCACCCCTCTAGGTGGACACACAGCACCGAGCTGATCTCCCTGTGCTATGTGGCTGCTTCCCACTGAGTGATGTTTTTTTCTTTACTAGATGAGAACAAGAGTGACTGGGTGTGAGCTCGTTTTTGGTCTTAGGACTTGGTTATATGATTCTTTGTGCTTTTCTGTCTTGTAAAAATCTTTTTCTCTCAAATTTGATTGAAAACGAGGACCAGTAGGTGAGGAAGTAGGGAAACTATGGCCTGGGTGGGAGGCCCAGGAGAGCCGGTCAGGTCCTGAATGCAGCTGTGACACTGCCGGCGCACGTGAGCGCTCGGGCGAGGGGGCACGGGTGTGCGCCCCCTCCCATCGCCCTCACAGCCCCTCCCCCCCTCCCCTGCAGAGTACAGTGGCCGCCTGCAGCCCTACCCCTTTGAGCGCATGATCTTCGGGGCCTGCGCGGGCCTCACCGGGCAGTCGCCTCCTACCCGCTGGTACGTGGTGCGGCGGCGCATGCAGACGGCCGGCGTCACGGGCCACCAGCGCACCTCCATCGCGCGCACGATGCACACCATCATGCGGAGAGGGCGTGGTGCGCGGCCTCTACAAAGGCTGAGCATGAACTGGCTCAAGGGTCCCATCGCTGTGGGCATCAGCTTCACCACCTTTGACCTCATGCAGATCCTGCTGCGG